>NW_022681474.1:20217306-22884806 GCF_009764315.1 Trachypithecus francoisi
ACGTAACCCATATGCCTAAAGTTCCTAAGATTTTCATCTAATTTCTCTTATGCTACAAAATAATTTTCTTTTCTAAGGTTTTCTCAACAAAATAATCCCCCAAGTTTTGTTTACCCAACTATTCTCTCATAAATTGATTTTAAAGCAAAAGAATTACATTGTTTTGGGTCATTACAATGTTTTGTTTTTCTGTAAATGAACTCTCATCAAAAGTAAATAATTATTTCTCTTAATTTGATCAACTACAAAGTGTAAAATAATTTTTGTAACCATACCATCATCAGCTGTATGCAAAAGGAAAACATGAGAAGAAAACGTGGTTTGAATCTCGAGATTTTTGTCGAGCTCTGGGTGGAGACTTAGCTAGCATCAATAACAAAGAGGAACAGCAAATGATATGGCGATTAATAACGTAAGTGGCATTTTTATGGATTACTCCTTTTTGTTATCTAGTTGGTGCTTATGAAGTTGAGAAAATTTGTCTGTTTCTGAAATTGTTGTCTCAGGATGCTAGTTTGAGCACCTGTATCATCTCCAAAATCTGTGCGCCCTGTTTGATCTAGTTTTACTTTCAAATCCTTTAATTTTATAAGTGTAAATTCTGCTATGACTTGCTCTATAAAAGTTCAAGATGCTTAATACATACTTATCTTTCAATACTATATAATTATTTACTCTCAGGCAGTGGCCTGTTTTAAAGATATTTATGGGATATACCAAAATGCACATCTATTGCATAAGTCTTCTATTTAGCTGTTAAATCTCTTTACTTGTGTACTATTAATTTATGTTTTGGAGGTAACTTTCAAATGTGGTTAGTCCTCATTAGTTACTGGACTTGCTTCATGCAATAGCATATGCTTGCTTTATGTTTTGGATTTCATAGAGCTAGTGGAAGCTACCACGAACTGTTTTGGTTGGGATTGACATATGGAAGCCCTTCAGAAGGCTTTACTTGGAGTGATGGTTCTCCTGTGAGTAATTTCACTTACTATATAAGTTTCTTACTTTATCATGTATTTATTTTGATGTTATCTTTTTATTTAATCCAAACTTTTAGTAAGACAGGTCATTATCATAGCCACTATCCTGCCATGCAAAGTTGATGTGCAGGTAAACTTCCTAAAACTTGAATGTTTTATACCCTCTTATAGAACAATAGAAATAGAGACATTTTTGATATTCCCACTAATAATGATTAGGCTTCGTCGGACTTCTCCATTTCCAGGAATGAAGAAGTGAGAGCTTCTGGCATGTGCTGGCAATATTTAGAAGCCCTAGTCATCACAAGAAGTGATTTTGTATAATTTCAGTTCTACCTCTTAATTTCAGTTCTGCCTCCACCAGCAACTTTAATGAGGTGGTTTATTTGATGGCTTCATTGACATTTGGGTTTTATATTTACATCTCTGGAAAACACATCACCGTGCTTAGTCCAAAACCCTGTGGGTTATGACTCCACACTGAAAACTCCATAGAGGTCCTAGACCCAGGGCCTCCATTTGTTTCTACTGTTCATTTTGGCAAAGTTTAGTAGCTCTGTTAGCAATATTTTCTGGGTCTTTTTCTTTTGCAAGAAGAATTAATTTTATTTCTTTGTCCTACACATTTAATAAAGAGAAAAATTCCAAATAACACACTGAAATATTATCCTTTCCAATGGGTTGTAAAATTTAGGAACTCCCAATACTGAGAAGTGGAACTTTGTTGCCAAGTTTTTCCTATATATAAACCCCCATTTGCGTCCCTTGGATCCATTCTATTTAATAAGAGTAAAGAAAATGTTATAAAATTGTTATAATAATCAATTGTGTACGCTATTCAACATCGCAAGTTTCCGTGTGATGAAAGCTATTTCTTTTCTACTCATGTGTGTGAACTGTGCTTTCAAAGCAAAGCTATTGTGAAAAAAAAGTAAATTGATAAAACAATGCAAATATATCTTTCCTTTTCTGTTTGAATGAATGATTGGCGTTGGCTTGATACAAATGGTTAATGGTTGTAGTTTGATGTTTCTAATATAGGTTTCATACGAAAATTGGGCTTATGGAGAACCTAATAATTATCAAAATGTTGAATACTGTGGTGAGCTGAAAGGAGATCCTAGTATGTCTTGGAATGATATTAATTGTGAACACCTTAACAACTGGATTTGCCAGATACAAAAAGGTATGATCACCTCTTCTCTCCTTTATCTCAGCTTGGTAGACTAACCTCCTGACATCCCAGTATCTTTCCTTTATTAGCAGAAGCAAACAAACAAAATAACAGTTGGTAAGCACAGATAAATGTGCCAAAGGAACAGAGAAGATCAAAAGGCCACCCAGGAGTTCTGGGCAAGAGTCACATCCTCCCAAGTAGTTTCCAAGAGCAGCTCTGATCCTGGCCCAGGTTCCATAGCAGTAGAAGTTTGTGGGTGTCCTAGGCCGTAAGCAGAATAATGTAAATGCAACCTCCGTTTTGGAATTTTCACCTTCTGACCTACGTTAATCATCAAATAGGCGAACATTTCCCCAAGTCTGAATATTCTAAGTATTGATTTCTCAGATAAATGTTCAACACAGTGAACAATCACCCTGGAGTGGCCTCTGATGCTATGAGCCCCACCATGTTATTGATGGTCAAACAATATACATGCTGACAGTCATTATCTGGGACTCAGAAAGTTCTACATATCCAAGTCAGGCTAGAGGATCTGAGTTCTAATGTTAAGAGAAACCAACACACCAACCGTCAAATAAACAAACCTACCCTCGAACCAAAATATACCTCAATACCTCCGTTGTAAATGGATAAATGGAACCACATTGCCCTCTGCTCTTGGGGAATCTTGGCAACCATTTCAGCTCTATAGCTGGAGATGCCTTCCTGCTTTGTTTATTTTCCATCCTCCTGCTTATTATTGCTTTCAAAGTTTCCAGAATAGAAGTTGTCAGTGGTGGTCCATTGTCCTTTAACGGTCTCTTAGCTACCAATGGCTAGTATCCTTTTTGCATTATTGTAGCTTTACTCTTGCAGATGTTAAATTCATTAACCCAAAAGCTAGGTAACCTGAGTCCCTTTATCAGCTTTCAACAAAATCCAGATATGTCATTAACTAATTGGAAAGAAAAATATTTCATTTAACTTTTAGTAAATCATACATTTAAAAAAAACAGATTTTCTTAAAGAAAATACATTTTCTATGTTATAAATATTTTATAAACAAACAGTTCACATTTAATCGTTTCAACTAATGAAATCGTAAATAATTTCACAGATTATAAGATGTCTGACTGAAAAACGAACATCTGTTAAACACCTATTACATACCAATAACTCACATGTTTTCACAAACTAATCTATTTGGTTTAGTTGACAAAATTAAGGCTAAATGATTGAAACCCAGGCTTGGGATTTGAAGCTAGGCTTTCTGATTCTAAAACTCATGTGTTTTTTTTTTTGTTTTTTGTTTTTCTTTCCTTTATATGATGCTACTTGTGCCTGAAAACTGTGGTGGCTGTAATTTCTGGTGGCTACGATTGCACCTGATTTGTTTAAGTCTTCACTTCTAATTCTCTTTTCCTTCATTCTGCTCTCCACAACATGATGTACAAATTGGAGAAAGAAAGGGAAGGGAAAAAACAGAACAACTAAGTTTTTAGCAATATTAACTCATGAAAATAGTGAATATAGAAGGAAATGTAATTAGCAGAAGTTTAAGTACACTTTATTTCTACTTTGCTCTTGTTTTACAGGACAAACACCAAAACCTGAGCCAACGCCAGCTCCTCAAGACAGTAGGTGTTTTCTTATTTTCTGATCTCTGTACTGATAACCCTTTCCCTGCCTCTTTTTTTTTTCTCAATGAAAAAATGACTTGCCCTAGGAAGGTAGAGGGCAGAAGTCCTTGATACCTATGAGTGAGAATGTCATGGACGTTTGGGTCTTCCTCTCCAGAGACAAGCTCATATGCACAAACATAAGGCATGTTAATACAGTTTCTCAAGGGTTCATGAATCAATTCCAAGGTCCCGGGTTCTTCTTCTTTAGCACATATATTAGTGTCCACTGGCTGCTGTAACCAGTTACCAGGAACTTGGTGGCTTAAAGTAACACGCAGTTACTCCCTTACAGTTCTGGAAGTCAGAAATCTGGAATCAATTTCACTGGGCCAAAATCCAGATGTTGGCAGGACCACGCTCCCGTTAGGGGCTCTAAGGGAGAATCTCTTTCCTTGCCTTTATAAACCAGCATCTAGAGCTGCATTCTGTGAACTCATCTGCTCATGGCCCCTTCCTCCTTCAAAACCAGCAATGTAGCATCTTCTTCCAGTGATCACATTGCCTCTTTCTCTTTTAGTCAAATGTCCCTCTGCCCCTCTGCATAAGAATACTTGTTATTACATTTAGGGGCCACCTAGACGATCCAGGATAACCCTCCCATCTCTCAGGATCCTAACTTAATCATGACTATAAAGTCCTGTTTTCCATATAAGCTAACATTCATAAGTTCCAGGGGTTAGGAACTAGATATCTTTGGGAGCTTTTATTCAACCTACTGTAGCACAGAACTATGGAACCCCATGTGTTGGAAAAAGGCCGAGGGACCCACTTTATAGGTGAATTCCTTACTTCTACCCTGAAGCACCCAAGTCCATCTATTAGAAGTTTTGCTTTTTTTTTTTTTTTTTCTTCTTATACTGGGGTGAAAACTGCTTTCTCATAGTTCCCACTCCTTTGATCTAGAATATTATGGGTGCATTGTCTATAAATCCTCACAGCTATGCTATCGTATTGATGAGAGTGACATCCAGAGTTCTTTTACCCGGTAATGACATATGGGACTTAGCTGGCAATACAAAATGGGTCCTTTTTACTGGGTTGGTAGAAAGTGGATATTTTGGCTGAGGATTCAAATGTCTGTACTTGATGTGGACATTCTGCTGTTGTGGTCTCTCAGAGTTGCAGACACCTCTTGATATAGCAGCTCTATCCCTTTCACCTTTGCGTGCTACACACACCAGATTCTTGAATTTGTCTGTGTAAAATTCATGGCCTTTTCTCGTTAACCTTTCAGATCCACCAGTCACTGAAGATGGGTGGGTTATTTACAAAGACTACCAGTATTATTTCAGCAAAGAGAAGGAAACCATGGACAATGCACGAGCGTTTTGCAAGAGGAATTTTGGTGATCTTGTTTCTATTCAAAGTGAAAGTGAAAAGAAATTTCTATGGAAATATGTAAGAGCATCAATACATTTTTTAATGTTAACAGTTTTGGGGGGAACAGGTGGTGTTTGGTTATATGGAAAAGTTCTTTAGTGGTGACTTCTGAGATTTTGGTACACCTGTCACCTGAGCAGTGTACACTGTACTGAATGTGTAGTCTTTTCTCCCTCATCCCCCTCTTACCTGTCCTCAAGTCCCCAAAGTCCATTGTATCATTCTTATGCCTTTGCGTCCTCATAGCTTAGCTTCCACTTATGAGTGAGAATATACGATGTTTGGTTTTCCATTCCTAAGTTACTTCACTTAGAAAAATGGTCTCCAGTTCCATCCAGGTTGCTGCAAATGTCATTATTCATTCCTGAGTAGTATTCCATAGTATGCATATACCACATTTTCTTTATCCACTTATTGGCTGATGGGCATTTCGGCTGGTTCCATATTTCTGCGATTGCAAATTGTGCCAATATTAAAAACGTCTGTGCAAATGTCTTTTTCATATAATGACTTATTTTCCTCTGGGTAGATACCCAGTAGTGGGATTGCTGGATCAAATTGTGTTTCTACTTTTAGTTCTGTGAGGAATCTCCATACTGTTTTGTAGAGTTGCTGTACTAGTTTACATTCCCACCAGCAAGGTAAAAGTGTTTCGTTTTCACCACATCCATGCCAACATCTATTATATTTTTATTTTTTAATTGTAGCCATTCTTACAGGAGTAAGGTGGTGTCACATTGTGATTTTTGATTTACATTTCCCTGATAATTTGTGATGTTGAGCATTTTTTCATAGAGCATCATTGATTTAAGGATGGAACAGTGACATATGATACACATAATGTCTACCATTGGTACCTCCAGCACAATTTCTAATTATGTGCTGAATTTGCACCTCCAAAGGTCAAGTAAAGATGGAAATGCAGGAGGAGGAGGAGGTCATAACACAAGTTATGCCCTATTGTTTAAATATTTAGTGCAGAATTGCAGAACTCAGAATAATTTTTTTGTTTGTTTGTTTTTGAGACAGTGTCTCGCTCTGTTGCCCCAGCTGGAG
This sequence comes from Trachypithecus francoisi, assembly GCF_009764315.1. Classification (NCBI taxonomy): domain Eukaryota; kingdom Metazoa; phylum Chordata; class Mammalia; order Primates; family Cercopithecidae; genus Trachypithecus; species Trachypithecus francoisi. Next base: position 20,223,567 of record NW_022681474.1, read on the forward strand.
TACAGTGGCATGATCTTGGCTCACTGCAACCTCCACCTACTGGGTTCAAGCAGTTCTCCTGCTTCAGCCTTCCGAACAGCTGGGGCTACAGGTGCATACCACCATGCCTGGCTAATTTTTGTGTTTTTAGTAGAGACAGGGTTTCACCATGTTGGCCAAGCTGTTCTTGAACTCCTGACCCTAAGTGATCTGCCTGCCCTGGCCTCCCAAATTGCTGGGATTGCAGGCGTGAACCACTGTGGCCAGTCCCAGAACCATTTTTTAGCCTGGATTTTGTGACGATCCATACTTGCTGGCCTTGAGTTCACTAATTTGATTTGCAAAGATTATAATTCTTAACTAGTTGTTATATGTCAGTCTTGGACCCTTTGTGTATCATACAGCTTAATTTTTAATTAAAAAATCTCGCTTACTTGGCCCAAATTGTTGGCCAACATATAACACAGTTTGATTATTTATTATAATCATCTTTCTTGGTTGTAACAAAATTGTGATACCATCGATATACCTATCACTGAAGGTATAATTTATTTTTATAATTTATTTTTTCCAAGAGTGCTTTGTTCAGTATCTTTCTGATTAAAATTCTTCATGACCTCATTGCCAGAGATGAGGTAACAGAGAGAAGCAGGAAAAAATAAGTTGAACAGTACTGAAATAATAAAAATGCATTTGATTTATAAAGGTACTAGAGTATACTCTGGCTTGCCATCATCTTGTGGATATAGCTTGCTTTGAAATTCTCAAGATGTTTGCTAATATTGCACAAATATATATATGAAAATCAAATATATCTATATATAGTGAAATAGTACCTTATAATGAAATTAATACATTTTGGGGTTCCTTTCGTTGCTCATGAATACACATATTCTTCCAAGTTTGAAGAACAGATATATCCTCCTTATGTGCAGATATAAATTATATATATGTAATATATACATAAGATATGTATAAAATCAATATTTAAATAATGTATATGAAATAAATATATATAAAATAAATCTATATGTCAAATATATATAGCAAATATATGTAATGTATATAATATATATTATATTATACATATCAATTCTCTCGCCTCAGCCTTCCAAGTAAATGAGACTACAGGTGTGCACCACCATCTCCCACAGGGTGATTATTTTTCATATATATTTTTTGTATATATATTTGACATATAGATTTATTTTACATATATAACTACATTTATTACATTTATAATTATAAACATATGATGTATTATAAACATATGATATGATAAATTATAAACATATGTATAAAATAAATCTAATATATGATTCTTTTTTGTATAAAAAAGAAAAATTTGTACACAATTTAATAACTTGAATTTGTAAAGCAAATGCCTTAAATCGTTCTCTATAATATTAAATGCCTACAATAGTTACATTATTGAAGACATTCTTTAAAACAAAGTAGCCAGTCAGGATTATAGGATTACACATCAAAGAAAAGACTCTTGCTTTACAAATTCAAAGTATTAAATTGTGTGCATATTTTTTTTTATTTCTATGAAGAACGTCATATAGAATGTCCTACATTTCTGTAGAAATTCCTCTCTAGAAAAGGTTTCGATTAGGCTGCCTCATTAATATGTATGTTTTATTTAAGAACTTGCCGATTGTGTGATTCTAAATTAAATTATACGTAAACTTCCATGTTTCAGGTAAACAGAAATGATGCACAGTCCGCGTATTTTATTGGTTTATTGATCGGCTTGGATAAAAAGTTTGCGTAAGTAAATCAAGCTGAAAACAACTCTGCTTGGGTTAGTGTTCTGACCGAAACCTGTGAGTTATTTTGAGATTTTTCTTTGTGGAATGCATTTTTTAAAATCCTACAGCATTCTCAATTGAAATAGCAACTTTAAAAAAAAATTCAAAATAATTCTATTAAATATTTTCAGCACTATAAATGCCAAACAAACAACTCAAAATTGGATTCAGTTTTGCAAAACTACGCTTTTCTTTGTTTTGAGATGTCATCATCTGTCAGTAAATCATCTACTAAAAAGTTGTTTTAGACATATACAAATACTGAACTTATTTAAAACATTGTAATCCCACCTGGGATGAGAACCTTGCTAACCTTGCTGCTGGGAACCACAGTATCCTTTCCTATTGCCCTGTTCCCTGTGTTAGCAGCACTGTTTTGAAGCACACTTTCAAACTGCAGGAAATACTTTCCCTTTAAAAGAGTGATTGTCCCATTTTCTATTAGATATAGGAGCCAGAAAAAGCTGTAGGAACATGAGAAAATTAATACATTTAAGTTCTTTTTTCTTGTACATTAATACATATGTCCTCTAGAGTTTGAAGGGCAGATATATCCTCCTGGCTCATGTACAGATTTTTTTAGCCTCATGTATTCCAGGGGACTGCTATTGTCATCTTTGAGCAATAGAGACCTAAATTCAAGGTCCTTATTGTTGTTATTATTATTATTTGAGACAGGTCTCGCTCTGTTGCCCAGGCTGGAGTGCAATGGGGCGATCACAGCTCACTGCAGCCTTGAAATCCTGGATTCAAGCAATCCTTCCATTTCAGCCTCCTAAGTAGCTGGGATGACAGACATGCATCACCATACCCCACAGGGTCATTATTTTTAAAGAGTACAAATGTTGGATCTTCCTTTGGACAAGGAACGTCATTTTATCATTTCTAACGTGAAAAGGTCAAATTTGATGATCTCATGACTGGTCCCCTTCTGGCTCTCACGGTCTCTGAATTTCTGTAGTTTGCAGACGTAAGTTTAGGCCACCTACATTACAAGAAACTAGAGTAAACACGAGAATCAGAGAGTGAGCCTAATGAGAAATTCTATACGCTCTGTCTCTCCATGGGTGGTTTGGTTTTGTGGGAATCATGCCCAGGGAGTACGATGGGAGGATTTTCATCTCTGGCTCACTTCCAGAGTAATCAGGGTCTCCACTTTGCGACTAAAGGTGGTTTCTTCCTGAGAGGGAAAAGAAGATAGCCTGGACATGGCATGAGGGTTGCTACTGTGGAGTGAGATGCATAGAACACACCAAATACTCAGGCATTGGGAGTTTTCCTGCCATTCTCTGGAGGTCTCCCTATTCTGGGTTGACTTGTCCTGCCCCACCAGTAGGCTGTAGCCAACTATTTTTTTTTTTTTTTTTTGAGACTAAGTTTCATTCTTGTTGCCCAAGCTGGAGTGCAATGGCGTGATCTTGGCTCGCTGCAGCCTCCGCCTCCCAGTTCAAGCGATTCTCCTGCCTTAGCCTCCCAAGTGGCTGGGATTACAGGAGCCCACAATGATGCCTGGCTATTTTTTTTTTTAATTTTAATTTTTAGTAGAGATGGAGTTTCGCCATGTTGGTCAGGCTGGTCTCAAACTCCTGGCTTCAGGTGATCCATCCACCTTGGCCTCCCATAATGCTGGGATTACAGGTGTGAGCCACTGCTCCTGGCCTGTATCCAATTATTCTAATGATTGGATCATTGCAAAATGCCTGAATTTTCTTTTCCAGTTGGATGGATGGAAGCAAAGTGGATTATGTGTCTTGGGCCACAGGTGAACCCAATTTTGCAAATGAGGATGAAAACTGTGTGACCATGTATTCAAATTCAGGTAGGCAAGTCATGCATGTTGAATTTGCTTTGTGGCATGGCGTGTCATGTGCCACATGCCTACACTAAAAGTAGCAAGTTGTGCGCTATGTCAGGCAAGATAAGAAGAGAGAATAAAGGATAATTCTAATTTTAGCAACATAGCAGTTCAATTTGTAAGGAGAATGGATGCTTAACATTTACACTAGTAAACAACATAGTTAATCTTCTCACTTCTTCCCAAATTAGGAACCACTTTTTCATGTTCTGATTTGAAAAAAATTACCCAGAATTTATCTATCTCCTTTATTTCTCTCTGGCTCCTTATTATTCTGCAAAATGGGAATAATGACAGAATCTATCAATTGTTGAGAAGATTAAATGAAATCATACATCTAAAATACTATGTAGATGCTTGGTGTATACAAAGTTTGCTATTGTTAAGTTATTATTATTAGCTATTACCATTTAGGTAATACATCTGCAACATTAAGTACATGTTTGGGTCATAGGATGCTCTCTATAAAGTGGAACTATTATTAGTTTAAGTAAAACAACAAAAGAATATTGCATGGATACCTCTAGTCACATGTAAAAACCAAGTTTGATTAGAGTCTAAATAAGTTTTGAGAATTCTTGTAAAATATAAATATATTTTTTAAAAATAATGTTTTAAAACATAAAGAAGTGAATCTAATTTAACTATTTTTCTCTTTGCCAGGGTTTTGGAATGACATTAACTGTGGCTATCCAAATGCCTTCATTTGCCAGCGACATAACAGTAGTATCAATGCTACCACGGTTATGCCTACGAAACCCTCGGTCCCATCAGGGTGCAAGGAAGGTTGGAATTTCTACAACAACAAGGTACTAAGAGAATTAGTTGCGATCTTGGCACTGATCAGTATGGAGAGTGACGCAAATCTTTCAGCTCAAAGTTAACTTGTGCTAGCCTCATCACTTTAGAAAATTTTTGGCAAGACTAGGTGAAGATTTGCATGACAAACTCTCTATGGAAATTGAGAGCATACTTGAGATATTATCCACATTGATGTACCCTTTCTCCTGAGGGAGAATAAAACTTTGCAAAGAAAGTGAGTGGGTCATAAAACTAACAGTTTTTTAAATCTCTAGTTGGTGGTGAGAAATTTCTGATTTAGCTATAATCTTCATGAATAATTTTGCTTTTGGTAGAACAAAGTTGATCATCTTTAGTTAACCCCCATGGTTTTTCTTTTTCTTTTTCTGCTCCCCCCCACCGCCTTCCATCCCAGTGTTTCAAAATCTTTGGATTCGTTGAAGAAGAAAGAAAAACTTGGCAAGAGGCACGAAAAGCTTGTATAGGCTTTGGAGGGAATCTGGTCTCCATACAAAATGAAAAAGAGCAAGGTATGTGGCCATTTTGCAATTAGTTGTGCATTTAAATATGGAATTTTGACTGCAAAATGGTAAAATATTGCTGACAGTAAATGACTTTTTGGTTTTCCAGTGTAAAAGCTAAGAAAGTGGAAAAAATCAAATGCTTATTGAAAACTATTTTATTCAATTATAGCGCATATTAAGCTGTTTATTTTATATAAAAAAAGTCATCACAACTCTAAGAAGCAAGTATTATAACCCCATTTTGTGAGTGGGGAAATGGTGCATAGACAGCTTTGAGTGAAGGAGCTTGCCTGTTAAGCAGTAGAGCTGGGAATGAAACCTAGGCTTGTCCAGCTTTCTACCAAACCAGTTTGCTCCCAAAGAGTCAAAGAAGAGTACTTCTAGTAATAAGATGAAAAATTGCTGCTTTCCCATTTATTGCTTTTCTAGTCACTTGATCATATAACTTGTAATGTAACACAACTGATATTTTAAATATGAACTTTGAACAAATTTCAATTTTTTTTTTTTGAAACAAGGTCTTATTCTGTTGCCCAGGATTATAACTCACTGCAGCCTCGAACTCCTAAGCTCAAGCAATCCTCTTGCCTCAGCCTCCTGGGTAGCTAGGGCAGGCCTGAGTCATAATGCTCGGCTAATTTTTTTTAAGTCTTTGTTGTTGTTGTTGTCGTTGTTGTTGTTGTTTTGTAGAGGTAAAGTCTCACTATGTTGCCCAGGCTGGTCTTAAACTCCCACCTCAGCCTCCCAAAGTGTTGGGATTATAGGTGCGAGCCACCATACCTGGCTTTGAAATATTTTTTGATAAAACATGAAAATAAGCAAGAACTATGAAGGAGAATATTCATCATATTCATAGAGCAGATGGAAAAATCATGATATTGTCATCAAAAGAAAGATACCCACCATTTCTACCTGATCTTTCTGTGGAGGCATCCACTGAAATAGGTATTAGGTTAAATTGTGACTTGCCCTTTAAGGAGGGTTTTGACCAACTGCAGGAGATTCAGACTAAACTGATGACGGGTTTGGAAATCACTGCAAGTGAGTCAGGGTTGAAAGACTCTCAGGTTATACAACTTGGAAAAGAGAGGATGTGGATTTTGAAGGATCACCCTGTGTCGCCTCAGATATAAGACCCGGAACCAACGAGCGACAGTCACAGGGAAATAGATTTAGGCTCAAATTAGGGGTTAGGGGCCATTGTTACAGAATTGATGGGATAGACTGCTTTGTGAGGAAGGTGAAGTTTCTAAAGGGCTGTGAAAATGCTTACACTGGAAGATACTCAGATGGATGCTAGAGCATCCTGTATGTTAGCTGGGATGTAGTACAGAAGATGCTCAACAGTTTTTTGTTGTATATATAACTTTATAAGGACATGGTAGGAGACATATGGACTGAGTATTCTGTAAGCTCTCTTTTGGTTCTGAGATTCTTTGACTTCTAGAATCATTTATTTCAAAAATGATACGAGAAAGAAAATAGAAGAAAAACGTAGGAAGTAAGAAAGGCACTAGAAACATGTAGGGTGCTCTCTCAAAAGTCTTATTTGGCTTTGTGAATGCCGCCATGTGCTCTCTGAGAACACATTGTACAATAAATCCCAACGAAGCTTTCACTGAGAACGTTTGACAAGTTGAGCAATTTGTCAGGCACTGAAAGAGAAGGGTCACACCAAAGCACACAGTACAAGAACATAACATTCACATTTCTCCAACTGGCCTACCCCATTTTGGGCTTAGCTACCCAGCAGAGAAACACAATGATTGATTTCCCCTGTTAACCACAAAGTGCTGATTCCTGGCACAATGAAATTGAAACTGGATAATAGAGACGTGCAGAAGGAAACAATTTTCCGATAAAATAACATTATTCCTGGCAAAACAGGCACACGTTGTTGAATTCTTATTGTGGTTGTTGGCAGAAAAAAGTGCTGAATCTTGGCAGGTAGAGCTTTTCCATGTTTCATTTCAAGCTGGGGATGAGGCAAAAGTTATGGTCTTATTTGGAAAACGAAACAATACCAAAACAACTATCTACCCATGCTCTTTTCTTCTTAGAGACAGGGTCTCGCTTGATCACCCAGGCTGGAGATCATTGATGTGATTATAGCTCACTACAGCCTCCAACTCCTGGGCTCAAGTAATCCTCATGTCTCAGCCTCCAAAGTAGCTGGGACTACAGGTGTGCACCATCATACCTGGCTAATTTTTAAATTTTTTTGTAGAGAGAGGGTCTTTCTATGTTGCCCAGGCTGGCCTTAAACTTCTGACCTCAAGTGATCCTCCCACCTTGGCCTCCCAAATTGTTGAGATTACAGGTGTGAGCCACCATATCTAGCTGTACTCATGCTCTTTTTTCTTTTCTGAAAAAGTTGGAAGAATTAAAAAAAAAAATCTTCAGTTAATTGAGAAAAATAGAAGTCTCTGAGTGAGATGGTAGCTGCCTCTTCTACTCTGCAGAAAGAGTAAGCGTATAGCAATGGAATTGCTTGAAATTCCATGAAATTGTTTGTTCCTGAATACACAGATAATTATATCTCTGCAGATTTCTATTTTATATTTTCTATTAGTAACCCTGAGTGCTTAGTCATTCTATTTCCTATTTACATTCAGGAGACGTGTTTAAGTGTAAATGTTTGCAAAGTGTTGTTTAGTAGAGTAGGTACTTGTCGGTCTAGGAGGTAATGGCTCAGGTGGTGGTTCTGGCCCCAGATGGCAGCTGCCATGGGAGGCCTGGTGGTGGACTGAGGGAAGGGGAGGGACACATGTACAATTCAACCTTTTATGTCTCTTGGATGTTTGCCACCATCCGCTTGGTCACAGAATTGATAAGCAAGAAGCCATATTCTATAGTATCATCCAGTGATGTGAGCACTTTATTACTGATTGATTTGTGTAGAAATGGGGTCTCCCTTTGTTACCCAGGCTGAAGTGCAGTGGCACAACCATGGCTGTCTGCAGCCTCAACCTCCTGGGCTCAAGCAACCCTCCTGCCTCAGCCTTTTGAGAAGCTGGGACTACAGGCGCACGCCACCGATGCTTTGTTAATTTTTGTATTTCTTTGTAGAGACAGGGTGTCACCATGTTGCCCAGGCTGATCTTGAACTCCTGGCCTCAAGCAATCTTCCTGTCTCTGCCTCCCAAAGCACTAGGATTACAGGCACCAGCCACCATCCCCAGCCCCTGATGTGAGCGTTTCAGCATCAGGATGGTCCCTTGGATCCAAGCACACTGAGTAGATGGACAACTGATCTCCAGGGATTTCTACCCCACCTCCCCAGGAGGAATCTCAATTGGGAAACTTTTGGTTTGGCAATCTGAGATACTGAGAATTTGATAGCTGTGTTAGTCTCTTCTCACACTACTGTAAAGAGCTGCCCAAGACTGGGTAATTTATAAAGGAAAGAGGTTTAATTGACTCACACTTCCACGTAGCTGGGGAGGCCTCAGGAAATTTACAATCATGGTGGAAGGGGAAGCAAACATGTCCTTCTTCACATGGTGGCAGGACAGAGAAGTGCAAAGCAAAGCGTTAAAAGATAAAACCATCAGCTCTTGTAAGAACTCATCTCATTCACTATCATGAGAACAGAATGGGAGAAACATCCCCCATGATTCAGTTACCTTCACCTAGTCTCACTCTTAATATGTGGGAATTACGACAATTGCAGGTGAGATTTGGATGGGGAAACAGAGCCAAATCATATCAACAGTCTAATGATTCGTGTTTTGACAGTTTTTATTTTTTTCAGAACTGTCTGGGTTAAGAGTCCTTTGTCCCATAGTTATTATATAAATCAGATTATCTTATTTACAGAGTCAGGACAGTCACAAATCCATATGGTGACTTTTTATGAATTAGAAAAAGTTGTGGTACAACCAGGGCAGCCACAACGCAGATAAGGGTGCACAGAATGGAGCCCTCGGGCAGGGTGCAACTTGGACAAGTGTCTTCAATGGCCTAGATAAAACCTAGACTTCTATTGTATGAAACTTTTCAAAGTCCAAAGCTCAAGTGATAACACAATGCTGATATTAGAATGTTCGTGTGTTCATGGTAAATGTTTTTAAGTAACAGTGACACAAATCACATGCTCTGTATTTTGAAATTCATATATTTTGAATATTTTCCATATTTTGAGTATCAACCCTCAAAGTTTAAAATTATTTCGTGAAATTTTCTTTCAGCATTTCTTACCTATCACATGAAGGACTCCACTTTCAGTGCCTGGACTGGGCTGAATGATGTCAATTCAGAACACACGTTCCTTTGGACGGATGGACGAGGAGTTCATTACACAAACTGGGGGAAAGGATACCCCGGCGGAAGAAGAAGCAGTCTTTCTTATGAAGATGTAAATATCAGATTCAGGTCACCTCTCTACACACCATCAGCTTGCATAGGGTTATCATCTTATTGATTACTCTTCCATGAAAGAATCTACCAGAATACTCCTTGATCTGGTCCACGCTTGCAGATTTTACCTATTTCAGACTGAGCTGACTTGGAGGGAGGGAGTATAAATACAGTTAAAAAATCTTTGGCTTGGGGAAGTGGCGATAGTGAGGGGTCAGGAAACCCAGTTCCATTCTAAGCCTAACTTGCAGTCAAAAGAAACACTTCAACCTAGAGTTACCAACTTTCTTTGTGTCACCTTCCCCTTATCCCTTGCAGCTGCTGTAGTATTTGGGGTGTAGGCCTGGAAGCTACTACTGCTTCTAAAGATCACATCATCATCGTCCATCATCATCACCGTCATGATCATGAGCTAATATTTGTAGACTGCTTATTATGTGCCAGATGCTTTTGTACATTAACCTGGGAGACAGATTGCTACTTTATTTTACTACTTTTTTTCACTACTTTTTTTCTTATATAATTGAACAACCAACTTATCAACATCAACACCATGCTAGGGATTGTAAAATGTGTGACGAAATGGAAGACTTTGTTTTTACCTTAAAAGTGTGTACACTTAAACTAGACCACAAGTCTTATATAAGAAGGAAGATAGGAAAGAAATGAACATGTCTAATGACAGGATCAGCTATAAACACTGTAGCAGCTAAGAGGAAACAAGCTCACTGTGGAATGGGGTGATTTAATCAGTCAACACACATCTATGGTATCCTATGTGCTGGACACTGTCTTTGTCCATGGTGGAGGAAAGAAATATGAAAAAGAATCAGCTATGGGTCCTTCCTCCCTCCCTCCCTCCCTCCCTCTCCCTCTCCCTCTCCCTCTCTCTCTTTCTCTCTCTCTCTCTCTCACTCTCTCAGTCTCTCACCCCATTGCCCAGGCTGGAGTGCAGTGGCATGATCTCGGCTCACTGCAATCTCCACTTCCCAGGTTCAAAGGTTCTCCTGCCTCAGCCTCCCAAGTAGCTGGGATTACAGGTGTCCCTCACCATGACTGACTGATTTTTGCATTTTTAGTAGAGAAGGGCCTTTACCATATCGGCCAGGGTGGTCTCCAACTCCTGACCTCAAGTGGTCCACCTGCCTTGGCCTCCCAAAGTGCTGGGAATATAGGCATGAGCCACCACGCCCATCTGGGTTTTTGTTTCAAGAAATTTAAAACATAATAATCAGGGGAACTTAGCAAAAGGATGAGAAAGGCCATGTTAGATGGTCAAGGTGGGCAGTCTTCAAGCAAGAGATACATGATGTGTTTGGGCAAATGGAGTAAATGGCTTTGAATGTAGCAGGAGTTTTATGCAGAAAAAGAAGTCGGAGTAAGCTACGAAAGGTGGAAAGTAGAATTTAGAGAAATGTAGATGCCCTATGATGGAGTTTGGACTTTGTCGAATAAGCAAAAAAAAAAAAAAAAAAACTAGAAAACTGAACTGCTCAAAATGGCATTTTTATGACCATTAATAATTTGGTAGCTATTTGCCAGGTGAATACATTTTGGTGATGGAGCCAGACAGCAGCCCGTAGGTTGCTCCATTCTTTTGTTTCTTTACTTTTCGAATAAACTTGCTTTTACTGTAGATAAAAAATAACTGGTGATGGGTAAATAATTTTCTGTGGAGAAATTCTTTCATTTTCATGACACCAGTGAGGGCTGAAGACTTACTGAAGAAGTGAAAGTAGAATGGAGCAAGACAGTATTTGCTTAGACAGATTTAATGGATGAGAGGTGAATTTCTTGTAAATCAAAAGCATTCATTATCATACACATTTTTGTTGTTTTTAGAACATAAAGAAAGACAGAAACAATAAAAACAAACCAACAAACAAAATCTGTAATCTCACCAATTCAGAAAAAAAACACTGCTTATTTTTTGTTGAATTTTTTTCCCAGACTTTTTCGTAGTGCATATAAACAGATAAAGTTTATATTTCACAAAACTGGAATCAAAATACACATAATGCTTTTTATTTTATTTTATTTTTTTTGAGATGGAGTCTCACACTGTCACCCAGCTGAAGTGCAATGATGCGATCTTGGCTCACTGCAACCTCCACCTCCCGGGTTCACGCGATTCTCCTGCCCCAGCCTCATGAGTAGCTGGGATTACAGGAGCACACCACCACACCTGGCTAATTTTTTTTTGTACTGTTAATAGAGACAAGGTTTCACTACATTGGCCAGACCGGTCTCCAACTCCTGACCTCGTGATCCACCCGCCTCGGCCTCCCAAAGTGCTGGGATTACAGGCATGAGCCACCGCGCTCCGGGCAATGGTTTTTTAAAAACAATTTCAGGACTTTAAAATGGAGAAGATGAATATAGTTAGAAAAGGAGAGAGAACTTTTAATATGTGTTTTGTGGGGGAAATATGCTTGGATTGTAACAGGTTTTCTGGATCAGAGACTCTGAGCCAGGATAATGGGGGATAAAAATAGTTAAGAAAGGAAGTGGGGTGAGTGGAGAACTTTTGAAATGTAAGTTTCAGGTTGCCTGACGTTGTATCACATGGGATGAAGACACCGCAGGTTGACAAGATGTCTGTGGCGGGAGTGTAGGCTGTGATTCACTGTAGCTCAAGGGATGGGTTAAAGATGTGTTGACTTCACAGTGACACATCTCTTACATACTTTCATTCAGAAAAACTGTAGTCACCTTTTTTGGTTGTCTTTGTGTATCACTATTAGTGTATTATTATTGACAACATTTTCTTTAATTTCTAGGTATTTTGGAATTTTCCAGTGTTACTGATTTCTAGTTTAATTCCATTGTGGTCTTAGAGAATAGTTTATGTATTTTCTGTTCTTTTAAATTTGTTAAGGCATGTTTTATGGCTCAGAATATGGTCTATCGTGGTGAATGTTTCATGTGATCTTGAGAAGAATATATATTCTACTGTTATGGGACGAAGTAGTTTACAGATGTCAATGAGATCTGTTTGATGGATGGTACTGTCCAGTTTATGTTCTTACTGATTTTTTGCCTGCTGGATCTGTCTATTTTTGATAGAAGAGTATTGAAGTCTGCAATCCTAATCATGGATTTATCTTTGCAGTTCTATCAGTTCTCACTTTATGTATTCTGATGCTCTATTGTTGGCCACATACGCAATAGAGACTGTTATGCCTTCGTGGAGAACTGTCTGCTAGATCATTATGCAATGTTCCTCTTTACCTCTGGTAACTTTCCTTGCCCTGCAGTCTACTCTGTCTGAAATTAATATAGCTGGTCCAGCTTTCTTTTGATTAGTGTTAGTATAGTGTATCTTTCTCCATTTTTCTTCACTTTTAACTTGTGTGTATCTTTATATTTAAAGTGAATTTCTTGTACCAATATATGAGTCTCTATTAATTTGTGTATTTAGACCATTAACATTTAAAACGATTGTTGATATAGCTGGGTTAACACCTATCATATTTGTTATTGTTTTCTGTTTTTATTCTGTATTTCATTTTTTTGTCTTCCACTCTTTCTTGCCTTCTCTGGTTTTACTTCAATATTTTGTATGATTTTATTTGTTCTCTATACGTTAAGAAAACTTTTTTCTTTTCTTTTTTCTTTTTATTATAAATAAAGATGGGTCTTTCTGTGTTACCCAAGCTGGTCTTGAACTCTTGGGCTCAGGCAATCCTCCTACCTTGGCCTCCCAAAGTACTGGGATTACAGCCACGAGCCACCATTCTTGGCCTAAAACAAAAACAAAAACAAACTTTCTTTAGTGGTTGCTCTTGAGTTTACAGTATACATTTACAACTAATTCGAGTCCTTTTTCAAATAGCATGTAAGAAAGCATCTCCTACTTCTTCCTCCTCTCCTATGTAACATTGCTATAATTTATTTCACTTATCTATAAGCTATTATCACCAAATACATTATCACCAAATATATTGTTGTCCACTTTTTACATTAGAGTCCTTAGTATATTATTCATAGTTGTTTAACAACAACTATAGTTGTTTGAACAAACTGGTATCTGTTAGATGAATTCAGAATGAGGAAAATGAAAAATTCTGTATTTCTTTCATTTATTCCTTCTCTAATGCTCATTTATTTATATAGACCTGAGTTTCTGACATATATAGTTTTCTTTCTTTTTTCCTTTTAACATTTCTTTCAAGCTAAGTTTACAGGCAACAGATTTTCTCAATGTTTGTTTGTCTGAGAAAGTCTTTGTTTTCTTTTCACTTCTTAAGGATAATTTCACTGGAGACAGAATTCTAGGTTGGTGGGTTTTTTTCTTTCAGCACTTTAAATATTACATTCCACTCTTCTTGCTTGCATGGTTTCTGAAAAGAAATCCAACGTAATTACTATTCTTGCTTCTTTATGGATAAAAGGTTTTTTTTCCTCTGGCGTCTTTCAAGATTTTCTCTTCATCTGTGATTTTCTGCCGTTTGAGTATGATGTGTCTAGATGTTGTATCTTAGTATTTATCCTGTCTGATGTTCTCTGAGCTTCCTGGATCTGTGATTTGCTGTGATTTGCTATCAATCATTAATTTTGGGAAATTCTAAGTCATTATTGCTTCAAATAATACTTCTTCTGTTCCTTTCTCTCATTTCCTGGGCCACACCCAGTGAGCCTATCAGAGATAATCTTCATTTCTGTTAAGGTGTTTTTGATTTCTAGAATTCCCTTTTGATTTTTTCTTAGCATTTTCATCTCTCTGCCTATGTTAGCTACCCAGTCTTGCTTGTTGTCCACTTTTTACATTAGAGTCCTTAGCATATTATTCATAGTTGTTTAAATCTTTGATAATTCCACTATCTTTGTCATATCTGAGTCTGCTTATTATGCTTGCTCTTCGCTTCAAACTGTGTGTGTGTGTTTACAAAATCTTTTAGTATGTCTTATATTTTTATGTTGAAAACTGCACATGTATTATAGTGCAGGGGTCTGCAACCCACGGGCCGCAGATGGGTACCAATCCATGACCTGTTAGGAACTGAGCCTCACAGCGGGACGTGAGCAGCAGGCGAGTGAGCAAAGCTTCATCTGTATTTACAGCCACTCCCCGTCACTCGCATCACTGCCGGAGCTCTGCCTCCTGTCAGATCAGCAGCAGCATTAGACTCTCATAGAAACGTGAACCCTATTGTGAACTGTGCATGCGTGGGATGTAGGTTGCGCACTCCGTATGAGAATCTAATGCCTGATAATGTGTCACCGTCTCCCATCACCCCCAGATGGGACCAGGTTGACCAGGGAAACAAGCACAGGGCTCCCACTGATTCTACGTGATGGTGAGTTATATAATTATTTTATTACAAGGTACAATATAATAATAATAGCAATAAAGTGCACAATAAGCATAATGTGCTCAAATCATCTCGAAACCACCCTCCACCCCAGTCTGTGGAAAGTTTGTCTTCCATGAAACTGGTCCCTGGTGCCAAAAAGGTTGGGAACTGCTGATGTAGTGGATAAAGGGAACAGAGGTAAATAGACATTTAGTGTGAGGGTTTGTGTTTATTTAGCTACGAGTTAGGCTGTGTTTGCTGTTTGCTGTCACGTTAGGTGTCAGAGGTTAAACTCTCTGGTGTCCTTGTTCCTGTCTCTCCTGTTGTCTTTGGGTTCTCCTAAAGACTTCTTAAATAATGTCAGAGAGGCACAGTTCTTCGGCTGTATCTGCCTGTTGTCATACGGGAGCCCCAAGGATATGGCTGTAAGGTACTGGGGAGGGGAAGTATGTCGTAGTCCTATGATGGGGACTTGGACTTTTAGGGAATCTGTGCTGTGACCTTCAAAAGTGCTTCTCAGTTTTGTTTTGTTGCTTTTTCCTTTTGAGTGAGACAGGAAAGCTAGAGAGGCTGGAGTTGAGTATTTCTTTTCTTCTAGGTTAGTTAATGTGTGGTGAAACCACAGTCAGTCAAGCACGGGTAAAGTTGTTGCTCTTGAGTGCTGGTCTTATTAAGAACAGAATGAATGAATGCTCTGTCGTATTTAAAAATGGCTCTTCTCCCGCCTCTCCTGTTGGAAGCAAGTGGACATTTTTCTCCAGTCTGCACTGTAAGAATCTGGTAGGGCTCCTGGAAAGAAAACTCACAAAACTCTGGACTCTCCCTAGGACTGCCTCCCCAGGTACTCCTCTGCCAATAGTTTTTAATTTTCAAACTTGTCCAAACTGAACTTCCAGCAATGTGTCAACGACATTTAGTATCTCCTGCCTCAATACTGGTTCCCGCTTTCTGCTCCTGGGCTTCTGCTCTGGTCCGTTCTGATTTCCTGTATCCATCAGTCTGTTTCTCCAATTTGGGGGGCAGCTGTTTGTCTTGTGACCTCCATTTTCCAATGCATTTAAAAGAAGTTGTTGATTTTCAGCTTTTCTAGCCTTTTTCTTGCATTGTGGATGGGAGTGACAACTTCCAAACTCCTTATATATCAAACTAGAAACTTAAAGTCCTCAACATTTTCTTTAAGTGTACTCCTTTTTTTTTTTTTTGCTTGTTTACTTTAAAAGAAAATTTCTTTTTAGGAGAAAGTAGAAAATTGATATAGTCACCATAAATAGAAGGTAACTGGCCAGGTGTGGTGGCTCATGCCTGTAATCCCGGCACTTTGGGAGGCCAAGGTGGGTAGTTCATGAGGTCAAGAGATCGAGACCATCCTGGCCAACATGGTGAAAACCCATCTCTACTAAAAGTACAAAAATTAGCTGGTCATGGTGGCACACACCTGTAGTCCCAGCTACCTGGGAGGCTGAGGCAGGAGAATTGCTTGAACCCAGGAGGCAGAGGTTGCAGTGAGCCAGGATTGCACCACTGCACTCCAGCCTTGTGAGAGAGCGAGACTCCATCTCAAAAACAAACAAACAAAAACAAACAAACAAACAAAAAATGAAGATAACTGTGAAAATAAACATAGTGAAATTTGGGGGCTCCAGCAAAAAAGCAAAATGATTTGACTAGGTCTCTTGTCTTTATTTCTGACTTCCCTCAGCCCCTCTCTCCCTTCTTCCCTCCCTCCCTCCCTCCCTCCCTCCCTCCCTCCCTCCCTCCCTCCTTCCTTCCTTCCTTCCTTCCTTCTTCCTTCCTTCCTTCCTTCCTTCCTTCCTTCCTTCTTTCCCAAGGTCTTGTTCTCTCAGCAAGGCTGGAGTGCAGTGGTATGGACATAGTTCACTGCAGCCTCAACCTCCCAGGCTCAAATGATCCTCCCACCTCAGTCTCCTGAGTAGCTGAGACCACAGACATGCACCACCATGCCCAGCTAATTTTGTTTATTTTTTGTAGAGTCGAGGTCTCCCTATGTTGCCCAGGCTGGTCTCGAACTCCCAGGCTCAAGTGATCTTCTCGCCTTGGCCTCTCAAAGTGCTGGGATTACAGTTGTGAGCCACTGCGCCTGGCCTTCTCTTACTTTACATGAGCAAAATACCATATTTCAAATTAAAGTTCAGATTGTATATTGAAATGGGGCAGGCAGCATGTGTTTCTCTCACCTCTACTCCAACAGGACCAGATATGAGGATTAGATGGAAATAATGGCATTTCAGGGGAAAAAAAAAAACAAAAACTGAGATATATATAGTACTTAAAGGAAAGAAGGATTTGGAATGTCAAACACATTCACAACCAAACAAATATAATATTGTTCCAGTCCTGGCATACTCCCCTGTAAGATTATAAATAAGATGTGAAACTTTCTGGCTATACCAGTCACATACTATGAATCTGTAATAATACTTTTACAAATTTAGCAATGAAATATATAGATTGTGCTCATTTCCCTTTAAAAAGATGTTACCTACTTTTGCGTTTGGATACTGGTAGTGTGTATGGAGAGGATACTGTGTTCTCCTAGTTTCTTTGGTTTCTAAGTTTTGAAAGTGATTAATAAAAGGTCTGATAGCAAAATTTCTAAGGCCTGTCTCCAAAATTTATCCAAATCAGTTGGGTTTTCAATTCATATAGTGAGAGTTCAAATGCGGAGGATATGCATAGTAGGTACATTTGGGTAAAAAGTAATGATGGATTGAGCATATTCTAAATTAGGACAATCTTAAAATTTGGAAATCAAGGGTAATGGAAGATATTTGCATATTAATGAATTGATTTCAATGATCATTGATTCATGATTGTTTTCTTTTTCATTCTCCATAAATATACAGGCTGACTGTGTTGTTATTATTGGAGGTGCATCAAACGAAGCCGGAAAATGGATGGATGATACCTGTGACGGTAAACGAGGCTACATATGCCAGACACGATCTGGTAAGTTCTACCAAAACCTCACCTTCCTGAAGGAGCTGGGGTTTTTTTTTCATTTTTTTCTTTTTTTTTTTTTGAGACAGAGTCTCGCTCTGTTGCCCAGGCTGAAGTACAGTGGCATGAACTCAGATCACTGCAACTTCCACCTCCTGGGTTCAAGCAATTCTCCTGCTTTGTAGCTGGGATTACAGGCATACACCACCACGCCTGGCTAATTTTTGTATTTTTTGTAGAGATGGGGTTTTCCGTGTTGCCCAGGCTCGTCTTGAACTCCTGACCTCAGGTGATCTATCTGCCTCGGCCTCCCAAAGTGCTGTTATAGGAGTAAGCCACTGTGCCCAACCTCACTTATTTTATTTTATTTTACTTTAAGTACCGGGATATGTGTACGGAGCATGCAGGTTTGTTATATAGGTATACATGTGCCATGGTGGTTTGCTGCACCTGTCAACCTATCACCTAGCCCCACATGCATTAGCTGTTTGTCCTGATGAAGAGCTATGTTTTAAAATGTACTTTAAAATATATAATCATGGCTGGGCACTGTGACTCATGCCTGTAATCCCAGCACTTTTGAAGACTGAGGTGGGTGGATTGCTTGAGCCCCCGCATTTGAGACCAGCCTGGGTAACCCAGTGAAATCCCTTTTCTACAAAGAATACAAAAATTATTTTGTACTTTTACAAAATTATTTTCCTTTTCTAGCTGGGACTACAGGTGTGGTGACTTGTGCCTGTAGTCCCAGCTACTTGGGAGGCTGAGGTGAGAGGATCGCTTGAGCCAGAGAGGCTGAGACTACAGTGAACCATGATCATGCTACTCACTCCAGTCTGGGTGACAGAGTGAGACCCTGTCTCACAAAAATAAAAATAAAAACAAAAACAAACAAATAAAATATAAAATATATGATCATTCCCTTGTATAGCAACAGGTTTGATTGTTGCTTTAATCCATGGAAGCCTGTGACAGACAAAAAGGGTGATATTTTCTGTACTTAATTCAGGAATCTGCTTTCTTCTTCTTTTTTTTTTTTTACCAGACAGTTTTGGGCAGACTAAACCTGTCACTAAAACTTTCTATTAGAAATTTGGGATATTTGCTTGCCTGTACCTTTTTTTAATGTCAGAATAGGAATACCTCCATTTAATTCATGTAATTTGAGAACTTTTGGCATAAAGCATCCTATATGCCTCATTATTTGTCCTGTATCTTGTGTGCCTTAAACATGTGGATATATGATCTGAGTTTCTTTTTTCATCTTAGAAAGCCGGAATATGGTTAAATGAAAATAACACAATATGCAGATATTTGCTGTCAATTAAGATGGTGTTTATATACATTTTAGTTTCTAGAGAAACTAGAATAAAAATGCCTAGTTGACAGGGAAGGTGAGCCCCAAAACTGGGGCTTAGCCCGGAAGGGTTCTTGGCTTTACCCAGGAAGGAATTTAGGGGTGAGCTGGTGGTGTTGACAACTTTTACTAAAGCGACAGTGCACAGCAGCAGCAGACATACTGCTTCTTGTGGAGCAGAGCTTATGCCATAGGCAGTAAGTTCTGCACTCATATTTATGTCCACTTTTAATTACATCCAAATTTTTGGAAAAGGAATGTTAACTTCTGAGGGCTGCCACAGCAGTGGTGGGTGTGCCTTATGGAGAGGTCTCAGCCAGTCTTCAATCTGGTCTGGAGCAAGTCCTGCCTCCTACCTCATAGCTACACAAAAGGGTCAGAAATTTAACAATAGATCAGACAGGAGGGTTGAAGGTGGGGAGGCTGCTGCCATCCTGAGTAGAGTTCTTAAAGGATGGGTTCGAGCTGGAAGGTCCTTATTCTCCCAGACCTAATGCATTTTTCTATAGTATTTGGGAAATCAGGGAAGTAATGTCAACTCATGACAATAATTGAAAACCATCTAAGATGTTTTCAGATGGTTGAGAAGTACTCCAGAAATCCTAACCTTTTCTTAATCCAAAAGCTATCCCAGTGCATGTCATTTTTCTCTCTATACTACACTCTATAGCACCAGAATCTTAGGTCACCAGTAATACCAAAGCATACCATCTTTGCCTCTGTTCTTTGGGCCAAGAGGGGACACTCCTTCCAGAAGTGAACGGTGATTCACACACTTATTTAAAAATCTTCTCTTGGCCGGGCACGGTGGCTCAAGCCTGTGATCCCAGCACTTTGGGAGGCCGAGACGGGCGGATTGCGATGTCAGGAGATCGAGACCATCCTGGCTAACACGGTGAAACCCCGTCTCTACTA
The DNA here is from genome assembly GCF_009764315.1 of Trachypithecus francoisi. Classification (NCBI taxonomy): domain Eukaryota; kingdom Metazoa; phylum Chordata; class Mammalia; order Primates; family Cercopithecidae; genus Trachypithecus; species Trachypithecus francoisi. Next base: position 20,243,426 of record NW_022681474.1, read on the forward strand.
AAAACTACAAAAAAAAAAAAAACTAGCCGGGCGAGGTGGCGGCGCCTGTAGTCCCAGCTACTCGGGAGGCTGAGGCGGGAGAATGGCATAAACCCAGGAGGCGGAGCTTGCAGTGAGCTGAGATCCAGCCACAGCACTCCAGCCTGGGTGACAGAGCGAGACTCCGTCTCAAAAAAATAAAATAAAATAAAAATCTTCTCTTTCTTTTCCTTATACACATACATGATAGAATATGTTGCCACAAATAAAAATTGTTTGCAAATTTTTAATGACTTAAGGAAAGATTCACAGTATTAAGGTGAAAAAAGGTAGCATATAAACTTTTATAAACTATAAATGATCACCAGGTGTGGTGGCTCATGCCTGTAATTCTAGCACTTGGAGAGGCTGAGGCAGGAGGGTTGCTTGAGACCGGGAGTTCAAGATCAGCCTGGGCAATAGAACAAGACCCTGACTCTAAAATAAAATGAAATGAAATGAAATGAAACAAAAAAGTTGGCACTTCTGTAGTGCAGGACAAGGCCGATGGCAGGTCATGAGGCATAAAGTGGGACACGTTGGAGAACTGGCCAGGATACACACTGGTAAGCAAGAATATCTAGATCCCTAGACCAGAGAAAAGAACCAGATTGCAAATATTTTAGGTTTTGCAGGGCATACAGTCTCTACTGCAAATACTCAACTCTGCTGTGGTCACAGATGGTTATAGGCAATCCATAAACAAATGAATGTGGCCGTGTTCCAGTAAGACTTTATTTATGGACACAAATTTGAATTTCATGTAATATTTACATGTCATGAAATATTATTCTTCTTTGATTCTCCTCTATCCCCAACCATTTAAAAACTTTTGTAGCTCATAGGATACAAAGACAACACGTCAGATTTCATCCTCTGGCTGTTATTGGCTGACTTCTAGGGCATCAGTTAAGACAGGCAGAAACAAGCTCTTTTGGGGGTCTTCACATGACGTGGCCCAGAGTTCAGGGGTCACAATGCAGTGATTAGAAACACATGGGAGCTTGAAGACAAAAGATCAGAAGGCTGAAGCGATTTGTCTTGTAGGGGCTCCAACCCCTAGGCCAGTTTGGATAAGATTATGGGAGGCTTTACCCTAGGCGAAGGGCATAGAAAATCATCAAGAGTAAAGCTTGATCCTGAGATCAAGGTTAAACGAGCCAGGGACTTGTGTATGGCTTCATTCCTGAACCTAAACCCGTCACCTGAAGGTGCATTACTCACAAGTGAAGTCAAACAGATACAAACTCATGGATCAAGTAGAAAAAACGAGGGAGGAAGAGAAAGACTTTTCTTGACCTTGACTTTTAACCTACGTGGAAAAATAAAGATGAGCAATGACACAATCATCTATGTTCTTTAATTTGTGGGATTAAACTACGGCATTTCTTTCATCAAGATACTAGATTGGATTGAATTTGTCATATATTTTGTTTGTTAGTTTAGCAACTTGATCATATATTTGCCTTAATATTCTAAATATAGTTTGGAATTAATTTAATTTGATCAGGGATACTGATGAAAAAATGTTTGTTTTCTAGTGTGAAATGGCTTATAAAATATTTCTAATAGCTAAATGTTTGGAGTTACGCTATTTTGCTTATTTTTATGATAGATGAGATCCACTTGTCATTACTGATAGGGCTTGATTACTGTTTATTGATAATGCTAATGAAAATAATGTTTTTATCTAGATCCTTCCTTGACTAATCCTCCAGCAACAATTCAAACAGATGGCTTTATTAAATATGGCAAAAGCAGCTATTCACTCATGAGACAAAAATTTCAATGGCATGAAGCAGAGACATACTGCAAGCTTCACAATTCCCTTATAGCTAGCATTCTGGATCCCTACAGTAATGCATTTGCATGGCTGCAGATGGAAACATCTAATGAACGTGTGTGGATTGCCCTGAACAGTAACTTGGTAAGATGCTGGAAATACGTGCAACTTAACATGATCAGTGAATTATGGTTGAATATGATTCTCTTTCTGTTTGTTCTGTTGAATACTCGTCATGTGTAAGAGACTGTGCTAGGCCATGTGAATGATACTAACGTCAACAAGATCCAATCTTTCAGTGACGTGATGCCTTTAAGAATCTGGCAAACTAGTGATGTGTGTCAGAAATCAAAGTAAGAATTATCTGATGAATGTTAACTCTCCTATTGCATTAGTCTATAAAAATTATATTCGAAATCTCAACAGTTTAATTTATTCACTTGTTGCTTCCAAGGTTATGATTATAACTATGGCATGAGAATTAAGAAAGCAGGTTAGGGACATAGTTGCCAGTGATGGGGACACTTTTTATTTTTTGTGGCAAGACATTCTAGACTTCTTGTAGGTTCTGAGGTTGTGGAGCTCCCATCCATTTGTGAGAAATATTTCATTGCAGTCCTTGTATTCCATAATAGACAAAGTTTGGACAAGACTAGGGATGAAGCACAAAACTAAGAATGCTGACAGAGTTGCCAAATTGTTCCTAAAACGAGTCGTCTCTGATGCCTGGTCATCCATCTATCCTCTCTCTATTCATCCTTCTAGCTAGCCAACGAGCAAGCTTCCTAGTAGAAGTAGATATGGCAGTCAGCCATTAAGATGTAAGAAATATAAAGAGAGGCATATAGAAAGTGTCATGAGAAGAGAGAAAAGGAAACAGTTGGACTAGTGGGGAGGACCAAGAAGCTTCCTCAGAAAAAGTCAAAGTTTATAGATACAGTCTAGAATGGTAGAACATAAGGAAGGAATATCAAGAAGGGGAAAAAAAAATAGGAGATAAATTGGAGAGTAGATGAGTGTCAGATGTTATAGAGCTTCCAAGACCATGATGCAGAGATAGAAATTTGCAATTTATACAATGAGTATTTCCTAAGTAGGGAAGTGTGTATTTAAAAGTAAGTAGTTCCAGAATGATTTCTGTTATTAAACTTAGGCAAGACATTTTTATGTCCCTGTTGACTAAGTTTTTATAATTAAGTCATTTGATAAATCATTTGTTTTCTTCTCACAGACATGTTCACAATTCTCTTATGAGTTTAAAGTAAGCTTTTATTTTTCGAAAGATTAAATAGTTTTTCATTGTAGCAATATTTATCACTATGACAGTATTATCTTCCTTATGTCTATAGAGTTAATGATTATACAAGCATTATTTGATTAAACATGGTATAATACTACAAAATTCTAATTTGAGATAACACATACTTCTAATTTTTGTCACTGGATTTTTGGCAATTAACTTGGTAAATTAAATAATGCAGTCAAAAGGGTGATAATTGCTTGAATCTTTGAAAAATTCGGCTACCTCTGATTAATGTTATATATCATCTATTCTTAGATAATACCTGTACAATCTCTATTAGACTATTAAAAGGATATTATTGATAAATATGTTTGATGTTTATCAGTATTTTGTATGTGATCATAAATTTGTTTCACTAAATTTAGTAAGAAATGGACTGTGCAGCCTGGGCATGGTGGCTCATGCCTGTAATCCCAGCACTTTGGGAGGCTGAGGCGGGCGGATCCCCTGAGGTCAGGAGTTCGAGACCAGCCTGGCCAACATGGTGAAAACCCGTCTCTACTAAAAAATACAAAAATTAGCCAGGTTTAGTGGCAGTCCCCTTAATCCCAGCTACTTGGGAGGCAGAAGCAGGAGAATCATTTGAACCCGGGAGGTGGAGGTTGCAGTGAGCCTCGATCGAGCCATTGCACTCAAGCCTGGGGGACAAGGGTGAGACTTCTCTGAAAAAAATTTAAAAAAAGAAGAAGAAAGAAAGAAGAAAGGAAGAAAGAAAGAAGAAAGGAAGGAAGAAAAAGAAAGAAAGAGACTGTAAGTAGACTAAAATGGTTGACTTTTTACATCATATATATATGGTGTCATATAGCTGAAAGACCACCTCACTAGAATATAGCTGAAAGACTGCTTCACTAGACATCAAGAGACCAAGGCTTCTGTCTTCGATACCCATATGACCTTAGCTAAGCCATTTACCATTGGTGCTGTTTCAACAGCAGAATAATGAGAAGATATGAAGAGATTAGTATTTCTCTCAGGGGACCATGAATTTAATGAAAATTACTTAATTTTTATTATAATGTCCATAATCATATAAGAAATATCTTATTTGTTGTGAAGATAAAACTTCTCTTTTGCCCTGAAAACCTGCAAACAAAGAGAGTTTCATGGAATAAGATATATATATATATATTTTTGTCAGTATTTTTTGAAATTACTTCCAAGGATGTATTCCTGGGGATCTCTAAGAAATAACTGTTTCTAAGAAAGGCTGCATTTACTGAATTTGAGTTGACAGAAATGATTTATAGTGTTCTTTTTATTCTCAAATATTCCAGGTTCTATGTCAAATCACAGTCTTAAATATACTTTGTATTCTTGGATTGGTTCTTTTAGTATTTTATAAATGAAGCAAGGCTGCATGTTAATGCTCGTTTTTGTTGTTGCAGACTGATAGTCAGTACACCTGGACTGATAAGTGGAGGGTGAGGTGCACTCACTGGGCTGCTGATGAGCCTAAATTGAAATCAGCATGTGTTTATCTGTTGCAGACTGACAGTCAGTACACCTGGACTGATAAGTGGAGGGTGAGGTACACTAACTGGGCTGCTGATGAGCCTAAATTGAAATCAGCATGTGTTTATCTGGATCTCGATGGCTACTGGAAGACAGCATATTGCAATGAAAGTTTTTACTTTCTCTGCAAAAGATCAGATGGTAATTGAATATATAAAAACAATCAGGGGATCTGAAATTTTCTGAATAAGCTACTACTTACCACTGTTGATATCATTAAACAGTAATGTATCTTGGATAGCTAAGAATAATATAAAACATACTGCCTCACTTAACAAAAGACTATCTTTATAAACCAATATATGTAAATCAAAATAATGGAGATAAACATTTCCCCAGGAAATTTTGCTTATATTTGATATTGACAACACATCTATATCAAAGAAATGTTATCAGAATACATGTAGATTCTTACAGTCAATGATGGACACCATACTAGAATTCTAAATATAGCATTTAGTTATATCCCAGGTGCTATTAATAGCTAAGAAAGTGTTACAGGGATTAGGATCCCAGAAAAGGAAAACAGGGACTTAAGAAAGGGAAGTCACTTTACAAATTACTTTGTGGTGCCTTTTAAAACGTTTATCTTTGTAGGTATCTATGGATGTGTTGTCTTAACGATGAGTGTAATTGACTGCCACTATACCACACACATTCGATTGAAATATATTCAAAGTGGAAAAATTGATAAAAAGAAACCCAGTAATAAATATGGTGATCCGAATGATGATAATTGGAAGATTTTTTTAAAAATAATGATCAATGATCAATTTTTGTAGCTGCTAATATATTATGCTACATACTACAGGAACTTCAGGTTTTGCTTTATTTAAAATGTGTTTTTATTAACAGAAATCCCTGCTACTGAACCCCCACAACTGCCTGGCAGATGTCCGGAATCAGATCACACAGCCTGGATTCCTTTCCATGGTCACTGTTACTATATTGAGTCCTCATATACAAGAAACTGGGGCCAAGCTTCTCTGGAATGTCTTCGAATGGGTGAGTGCCACATTTCCTGAAGGAAAACTCTGTAACCATCTTTTCTGGGCTCCATTGACACTATACATGAAATATACGAAGAATGTAAAAATACCTGTTTATACTTTTAATGATGTATTTTATAACAGAATGGCCAATATCATGCTTCCCAAATGTAATCTCGAAGTTTGTAGCCTCAAATTTTAGAGAATTTAGAGAATTCAGGTAGAAAACAGCATGTTCTAAATGGTTTCTTCCTTTCAGACTTCAGGTTCTAAATTGTTAGGATTCTCATTCTCAGTTATTCCAAGTGTTGTACTCTCACCTCTTATCACTGATAAGCTGAAGTTTTACGAGTGCCCAGGAACCATTTTGTTTTACCATTAATAGAAAAATATTTCTATTTAGTTATTGTTTTGTGAAGACAAATAAAACAAAACTCAAATAGCACTACAAAGATGAATGATTTTTCCCCCGAAGTAAAAAATGGCAAATAAAGTTTATTTTTAGGGTACATTTAAAAGTCACTTAGTTAAATCCCATTAAATATTTTACTGAATTCTTTTTACTTCATGTTTTTAGTGCCTCACTCAAGAGTTCTTCATCCAACAGTGATATGCACAGGTTATAGCCTCATTTCCTCCAGTTTCTTTCGAAAGTCAGCATTTCTCATGATGCCACCTGATGCCATCTCTGAACTTTTGTAATTAAAAAAAATGTTTTTCTTCATATTGCTAAGTTTTTTTTTTGAAAAAAAATGTAGGAACTTTGTTTTCCATTTTAGGTGACTCTTTTCTGGTAGATAAAATGAATGCTTCTCATTCTCATTGTCAAAATATGAGTCACAAATATTTTGAAATGGCTAATGTTTGTGAAATATATTTAATAATGGATTATGTAATCATGCAGTGAAAACAAGGTGACAGTTCAGAACTCGGTAATATGGGATATAGGCATATGGTTAGGTGCGGACCCTCAAGGTTCAGAAAGCCTGGGTCATAGCATGAGCTTCCCTCTGCTAGTGTTAGGATCTTGGCAGATTACTCATCCTCTGTGCTTTAGTTTCCTTATCTATAAAATGGGGCAACGATGGTACCTATTTAACGAAGCGATTTTAAAAATTTAATGGGTTAATGCTTGTAATGTCCAAAGCAAAATGTTCGGCATGAAATACTTAAAAGATATTATTATAAAGTTATTATTAAAAAGCTAGAGATTTTTATGCTAAAATTTAATGTTCATAATCTAATGTGGGTTGTCACCTCCATTGCCATCTAACTGGTCTTCCTGTTTTATCTCCTTGCTTTGACTGGTCCTGTACACAACAGCTGGATTCTAATAATAACTAATATAGGACCATTCTTAAGTGGAGAATCTAACTGGTATGTATAGGACCAATCAAAGCAAGATGATGGGTTACTGCATCATTCAGCTGCCTGAAAAAAAACTTAAGTGTTCTTTATCACCACATTGCCCTTAATACCAATCTCCAGCCTTCTGTAATGAGACCTAACCCATGTCTTTTTTTATTTTTGGGGGGCTGATGGACCAGATTGGTGCCACACTCCAGTCAAACCAAGTTCTTTCTGTTCCTGATGCTTCCCTTCCTCTTTGTCTTTCCTCTTATCACCTCTTTTTCCTGGAATTATTTTCCATCCTTTTTACTTGAAATCCTGTTCTTCTCTCTACTGAAATTCTGTTTCCTCTATCCTCCCTTTTAGCTGCTTCACCAAGAATGAATATTTGACATGTCCATAGCATATGGCACTTAATTCCCCTTCTATAATATTTCTTCGTACTCTTATTACTGGCCACTGAACCGTAACTTTTGTAAGACATACTCTACATCCTACTAATCTTTGAATATCCTGCAGGAACTAGTTCAGTGCTTGTACTCAAATGATGCTAATGATGCTTAAAAACATATTTCAGAATGAAAACTAAAATTCTGAGAAGACAAACATCTGCCCTTTGAAGTTCTTCCCCTTAAGTGCAGATGTTAGACTGATTTTTGTTGCTCTTAATAGCAGTGCTGTTTACAAAAATATTTTCAGCTACTTAAATGTGCAGCTATCACATTTATCCTTTTATGCTTTCCAGGTTCCTCTCTGGTTTCCATTGAAAGTGCTGCAGAATCCAGTTTTCTGTCATATCGGGTTGAGCCACTTAAAAGTAAAACCAATTTTTGGATAGGATTGTTCAGAAATGTTGAAGGTAATGTTTGCAGCATGCTTATTTAATCATAAATATTGTAAAATGTTGTATGTAAAACAAGATTTTGTTTCCAAAATGTGTTGCCTTAAAATGATTAATTCATGAAGAATTTGAAAATTCAAACTCATATTTTTATTTAAGAACTGAAACTTAAAATGACTTTCATATCATGCTGTCCTCAAAGTTGCTAATTAAAAAATATCTTTTGTAGCTGAGATAGTTTCAGAAGCTTTAGAAAGCATTTTCTATGTTTTCATGGGGCCAGGAAAAAAATGCTAAGGAAAGGATAAGTATAAATATTTGGACTAATTAGAAATACATTTTTAACTAAAGCTATATAGTAAACCTATTCTTTTTGGTTTCCTTCCCTGTAATAATTAGTCATTATAGTCTTGCCTGTTAAGTCTGGTTACAAATGACTGTTGATTCTAGTATAAAAGAATATGCTTAGAAATTTGCATAAATTGGCTGAACTTATTTTAAGACGGGTTATATTTAACTTTTGTCTTTATTCATTTTATCTGATGATCAGGAATGTGGCTGTGGATAAATAATAGTCCGGTCTCCTTTGTCAACTGGAACACGGGAGATCCCTCCGGTGAACGGAACGATTGTGTAGCTTTACATGCGTCTTCTGGGTTTTGGAGTAATATTCACTGTTCTTCCTACAAAGGATATATTTGTAAAAGACCAAAGAGTAAGTAAGAAGTTCATTGCACGGTGCAAATCACTGATTGCCATTTCTTTCAAATGGTAAGATATCAGGTATGGAATCATAATGTGATTATGAGGCCATTGCAAGCTCTCTCTTTTCATCCGTGAAAAATCCGTTCTGCCATTGCAGTTCATTACTGTTTGCAGCTCTGCGTGATTGAGAGACACTCTCTGTCTGCTTAACTGTTGTAATGATTTTTGCTTATCAATGCATTTGTAATGGAATATCTGAAGGATTTGCCAAGCTGAAAACAGTCGGGAGAGCTAATCTGCAAAGCCTTACTGCTTGAGGGAAAAGGTGGTAAAGCCAGTACCAGCCCAAACCAGAGGAGACCAAGGTTCTGGAGAGGGATCAGAATTGACTGTGGAATGAGTCATGTCAGACTAATTCAGTCTCCTTTTAAGATGGAAAGCGAGACCGTGAAAGGAACAGGACCGGGGAATTGATAGTGTTGAGTGCTCACAAGGTGCCTCTATCCGGAATTTAAAATTATTTCGTTGCCATGCCATGTCGCATAATATCCCTCCCAATAAATTACTGATTAGATAGTAGAGTTGTTGGTTTTTTTGTTTTGTTTTGTTTTTTTTTTTGAGACAGAATCTTACTCTGTCGCCAGGCTGGAGTGCATTGGTGCGATCTCAGCTCACTGCAACCTCTGCCTCCCGGGTTCAAGTGATTCTCCTGCCTCAGCCTCCCGAGTAGCTGGGATTACAGGAGCACCACCATGCCTGGCTAATTTTTGTATTTTTAGTAGAGACGGGGTAGAGTTTACCATTTTAAAATTTGGCAGGTCTTTAGCCTTCTCTAACTGTTCTAAGACACACCACACCCTCTGGTGCAAGGTTGGAAAGGTTTTTTTTGTTTGTTTTTGTTTTTTTGTTTGTTTGGTTTTTTTTGTTTTTGTTTTTGAGACAGAGTCTTGCTCTGTTGCCCACTCTGGAGTGCAGTGGCACAATCTCTGCTCACTGCAGCCTCCACCTCCTGGGTTCAAGCAATTCTCCTGCCTCAGCCTCCCAAGTAGCTGGGAGTACAGGTGCACGCCACCACGCCCAGCTAATTTTTGTATTTTTAATAGAGATGGGGTTTCGCTATGTTGGCCAGGCTGGTCTCAAACTCCTGACCTCAGGTGATCTGCCCTCCTTGGCTTCCCAAAGTCCTGGGATTACAGGCGTGAGCTACCGCTCCAGACCTGGAGTCTTATTTTACTTTTCATTCAAATGCTTTGTAATATCTTAGGCTTCAGCAGGCTAATTTCAAAACCCCTAGCCTTGAATATTTTAATTATGGGTAGATTGGTAGATTTTAAGGGTGAGTATCATTGGCTCAAATGCAACTTGGAGAATCACATTTCCAGATCTTCTAATGTACTCAAACTCACCATACAGCCATAGGAGACTGCTATAGGTTAGACAGACAGAGAGACAGATAGATGATTGATAAGTAGACACATAGATAAAGATACGGATTTTTTTTTCTACCTGTATTTTTATATCTATCATATCATAATATCATATATCATATCAACACAGATCAAATATGGAGGATTCCATGTATTTGTGAGCCAATAATATTTGCTATCTACCTGCAATTATTCTGGGTTTTTATAAATTTTTTTTCTTTTTTTCACACAGTTATTGATGCTAAGCCTACTCAAGAATTACTTACAACAAAAGGTAAGGCCACTGCAAAATTTCAAGTTCTGTGTTAGTAATACATTCGGACTGTTTGTTTTAAAAGGCATAATAGTGATCCCTTCCAACTCCCCTGCTCTCTCAGTAGAATTTGCTTAAGCTAAACTATTCTTTGTCATCAACCTACTTTGAATAATACTTTAGAAAAAGAGGCCTTGGAGTCAGGTTGGTGTTTTTACTATAAGCAGTTATTGAAGGCTTTTTTTTTTTTTTTTTTTTTTTGCTCTGTTACAAACAGTTGCCTTGAACCCATGGAAGAAATTTCTCTTAAAAATCTCTGTGGGTTTTTCTTCTTTTATTAGAATTTTTTTGTTTTAATTTTTATAGACTACTTGAATTATGTAACTAATCCCATTTCACTCATTTTATTGACTGCTTAAAAAAAAAACTGAAAGTGAGATTTATGGCTTTCCTGTAACCTCCTTATTAATGTCATGAGTGCTATTTGTTTACTAATTACATCCATGAGTTCAAGTTTTCAGTATTCTTATTTTCTTTTTCTCTTCATTTTAAATTTTCTTTTAATATCATTACTAATCTATTTATCTTCTTATACTGTATATTTAACAGCCTTAAATTATTTTGAAATAAGGTATATATATTTTAATACATTGATGAACTAGCACACTGCTACATAGACAGATGGATTCTTCTTGCAACTGAATAATCATCTTACCATTCTGAATAATCCTCTATACCAAAGAGATTCTTGTTTTCACGTCTTTCGTTTCTGTTTGACGAATGTCACTTGAAAGAATATTTATGCCTTTTAGTTTTTCAACAAGCAAAGTTCTGCATAGCATTCAACCCTCTGCTTCCCTCCACCTTTTCTGTAATGATTTTTTTTTGTTTTGTTTTGTTTGTTTTTTTTTTTTTTTTTTTGAGACGGAGTCTCGCTCTGTCACCCAAGCTGGAGTGCACTGGCCAGATCTCAGCTCACTGCAAGCTCCACCTCCTGGGTTCACGCCATTCTCCTGCCTCAGCCTCCCGAGTAGCTGGGACTACAGGCACCCGCCACCTCGCCCGGCTAGTTTTTTGTATTTTTTAGTAGAGACGGGGTTTCACCGTGTTAGCCAGGATGGTGTCGATCTCCTGACCTTGTGATCCGCCCGCCTCGGCCTCCCAAAGTGCTGGGATTACAGGCTTGAGCCACCGCGCCCGGCCTTCTGTAATGATTTTATTTATTTATAGCTGACACAAGGAAGATGGACCCTTCCAAACCGTCTTCCAGTGTGGCTGGAGTAGTCATCATTGTGATCCTCCTGATTTTAACGGGTGCTGGCCTTGCTGCCTATTTCTTTTATAAGAAAAGACGTGTGCACCTACCTCAAGAGGGCGCCTTTGAAAACACTCTGTATTTCAATAGTCAGTCAAGCCCAGGAACTAGTGATATGAAAGATCTCGTGGGCAACATTGAACAGAATGAACACGCGGTCATCTAGTACCTCAATGCGATTCTGAGATATTTGAATGTCATAAAATTGTAACTGAAATTAAAAATTTTTAGTTCCATGTGATTGTTTTCTTTAAAATGAGTACTGAATTGTACTGTTCTGTCCTTTTTTTCTTTGCCTAATTGAAGAAATAATTGCTTGTTTTCTAGCCTGGCAAGATATTTTCATAAAAGAGGGATAATAATGCTGATTACTACCTTTTAAAATATCTTAGATAAATGCACAGCACCACAGTACCAACATCTAAGCATTAGTGATGTGTAGCTGATGTCAGCTTCATGTGGATTTTCAGCACTCTAGAAACAATGAGGCACTCTAGAAACAATTTTAAGGAGCTCTGAAAATGTGTTACCTATTAAATTGTGACTCAGCAAGTAGAAGACCATTTGAAAAATCAGGTACAAATATCCTCAAGTGGCGTAAAAATGTAGTCAGTTTTCTCTTTTACCAGTTTTTATTTCCACTCCAATTATTTAGAACTTTATTTGTACATGTGCAGAAGAATAAGGCAGCTGAGAATCTTGTTTCCCCCAAGAGAGTTTTACAGGCTGAGTGTTGCAAATGTGTTCTTTGTCCTGTTATATGTATATCAGGAATACAAGGATGTGAAATAAAAATGTAAATTTGCATAACTGGATGTACTTAGATAATGTGAAATAAACATTAAAGACAAGGTCTATTTTTAATAGATTTGCATTTTGGTGATCTTAGTATAAATTTGCTTTTAAATGAGATGTATTTATCCACTCACTTTACACTTTAACTTGACACTTATGATATTACTTGTAGAGAAATTCTTTAAATGAAACTCATGAACTATTTTGAAAAGGAGTGTTGCTAAAATGCTGTGTGTAAAATGAATTTTTTACCATAACGATTTTGCCAGATCTTCCCCATAACATGGACTCAATCAGAATTCAACCATCAGAGCCACTAGTACTATTGAGAATCAGAATTCAGAATATCCTTTTCTCCCTTTATTGATTTCTTTTCACTCAACAATTTTGCCTTAAAGTTTGAGGTATATTGTGAAATATTTGGGAGGTTTTACATCTGTATTAGTCAATTTTCATACTGCTGATAAAGACATACCCAAGACTGGGTTAATTTATAAAGAAAAGAGGTTTAATGAACTCACAGTTCCACGGGGCTGGAGAGGCCTCATAATCATGGTGGAAGGCAAAAGGCACGTCTTACATGGTGGTAGACAAGAGAGAAAAATGAGAGACAAGCAAAAGGGGTTCCCCTCATAAAACCGTCAGATCTCATGAGACTTATTCTCTACCACAAGAACAGTATGGGGGAAACTGCCCTCATGATTCAATTATCTCCCACTGGGTCCCTCCCACAATGCATGGGGATTATGAGAGCTACAATTCAAGATGAGTTTTGGGTGGGGACACAGTCAAACCATATCAGTATCTCGCACAGGTACCACACTGCCAGCTCACCTTCACTTTTTTATGAGATTGCCCACGAGCAGAAGTCTTTACCTGGAATCACTGGATGGGACTCCTTGGATGGCATTAAGGGATCTAGGAAGGCCCCCAAATTGCAGGGCAAAATGTCATGTTTGTTTTGTGCCTTTATTTTTCTGGAAAGAAAACAGCTAGATTCTCAAGAAAGTCAATCATTCAAAAAAGAATAAGAAATGGCATACTATTTGGGATAGGGTGGGGTTTCCAATACTCCAACTTAGAAACAAATAGGAAGTAAGAAGTAGGCTGAGCACAGTGGCTCACACTTGTTATCCCAGCACTTTGGGAGGCCGAGGCGGGCGGATTGCCTGAGGTCAGGAGTTCAAGACCAGCCTGGCCAACACGGTGAAAACCCATCTCTACTTAAAATACAAAGATTAGCCGGGCATGGTAGTGGGCTCCTGTAATCCCAGCTGCTCAGGAGGCTGAGGCAGGATAATCACTTGAACCTGGGGGGCAGAGGTTGCAGTGAGCCGAGATCGCGCCACTGCACTCCAGCCTGAGCAACAAGAATGAGAATCTGTCTCAAAAACAAAATGAAAAAAAGTAAGTGGGCAACTGTTGGAAAGGTTTCTGAGCACAAACAACTCCATTCAACACCTCAAATCATAGCAATCAAGTTGCTTTTCATTTTCTTGATAAGAACAAAGCAAGTTCGACTTGAAGAAGTTCCGATAGAAACAGTGGCTGCAGTGTCAAAGCAGTATGTGGTGAATTACACTAAGGCAATCCCTTTCCTTCTGTCTGTCTAGCTAGCTAACTATCTAATTTTTTCCCCTCAAAGATAAAAGACAGAAATATGGAATGAGAAGAAATGCTTGAGTGAGTATGGTTTACACATTCTTTACACAAATCTTTTTCATTATAATTCAGAGCTGCAGTTTCACAGAAAATATTTTGGACTCCGTGCAACATATATCTCAGACTAAATGTCTTATCATTTCAGGAAACAGTCTGTGTTTGACAGGGTTGCTGAGTATTGTATTTCACACTCTCACATTATCCACCCAAACACATACTCCACGAGATAAGTCGTGTGTATCTCTTTAGTACTGTACTAAAATAGCAAGGATATTTTTTGGTGGAGCGGGGAGGAGGTATTGGGTAGAGAAGAGCAGTTTCCGTGTTGTTCATTTATTCATTTGTTTTTGGTTTAGGTGGTTGTAGTTTATGTGATTGCACTTGCTTGAGGTTTTCATCAGGGTTTAGGAGCTGGAAGATTCTTAAGGCTGTTTTTTCCCAGTTGAACTCAAACAGTGTGGATTGTGTGTAAGCTGAACTCTGAAAATAATGGAGATGTCAGTACAGACTAGTGGACACATGACGCATCCATTTCTCAGTATTCACTCCTGCAGCCATTTATCCCTTTATTCATTTTTCATTACATATTTCTTGAGCATCTAATACATGTGCCAGACATTGCGCTCACCCCTGTATGTTCAGATATAGCTAAGAAGCAGGGCCCGTCCACACAGTGCAGTCTAGCGGCCATCCAGATCATTTAATAACCATATGGCAGATGCATTGGTAGAATGTGCTTAAGGTATTAATGGAGCAGCAAGAAATGCAGAGATGGCTGTTGGCATGGGCAGAACCAGGTTTTGTGTGGCCTGGAGATGTTGCTCTTGAGGGCCCTCTTTAAGAAAAGGGCTAGATGTGGTGGCTCATGCCTGCAATCCCAGATCTTTGGAAGTCTGAGGCAGGTGGATCACTTGAGGCCAGGAGTTCAAGACCAGCATTGGCAGCATAGTGAGAATCTGTCACTACAAAAAGCTTTTAAAAAGCTAGCCGGGCATGGTGGCAAGTGCCTGTAGTCCTGGCTACTTAGGAGGCTGAGGTTGGAGGATCCCTTGAGCCCAGGAGTTCAAAGCTGCAGTGAGCTGTGATCACACCACTGCACTCCAGACTGGGCCACAGAGTGGGACCCTGTCTCTGAAAAAAACAAAAACAAAACAAAACAAAGAAAAAGAATATTAAAAAATAGGTACAAAGTGAAAATGTATTCAGAACAAGAAATCAGGAGAAATTGGGAGGGGCGGAGCAAGATGGCCGAATAGGAACAGCTCCAGTCTCCAACTCCCAGCGCGAGTAACACAGAAGACCGGTGATTTCTGCATTTTCAACTGAGGTACTGGGGTCATCTCTCTAGGGAGTGCAGGCCGCAATCGGTGCTGGTCAGCTGCTGCAGCCTGACCAGCGTGAGCTGAAGCAGGGCGAGGCATCGCCTCACCTGAAAGCGCAAGGGGGAAGGAAATCCGTTTTCCTAGCCAGGGGAACTGAGACACATAACACCTGGAAAATCGCGTAACTCCCACCCCAATACTGCGCTTTAAGGAAACAGGCACACCAGGAGAATATATCCCACACCTGGCTGGGAGGGTCCCACGCCCACGGAGCCTCCCTCACTGCTACACAGCCGTCTGCGGCGATCTATCCGCAAGGCAGCAGCGAGGCTGGGGGAGGGGGCCCGCCATTGCTGAGGCTTAAGTAGGTAAACAAAGCCGCTGGGAAGCTCGAACTGGGTGGAGCTCACAGCAGCTCAAGGAAACCTGCCTGTCTGTAGACTCCACCTCTGGGGACAGCCCACAGCTGAGGTCCAATAGGGAAAGCAGCGGGGCGGGGCGGTGCAGAGGCGAACGACTCTGTCTGACAGCTTTGGGGAGAGCCGTGGATCTCCCAACGCGGAGGTTGAGATCCGAGAACGGACAGACTGCCTGCTCAGGTGGGTCCCTGACCCCTGAGTAGCCTAGCTGGGAGACATCCCCCACTAGGGGCAGTCTGACACCCCACACCTCACAGGGTGGAGTCATCCCTGAGAGGAAACTTCCAAAGGAAGAATCAGACAGGTACACTCGCTGCTCAGCAATATTCTATCTTTGGCAACCTCTGCTGCTGATAACCAGGCAAACAGGGTCTGGAGTGGACCTCAAGCAATCTCCAACAGACCAACAGACAGTCCTTCTGACTGTCAGACGGAAAACTATCAAACAGGAAGGACACCTATACCAAAACCCCATCAGTACGTCACCATCATCAAAGACCAGAGACAGATAAAACCACAAAGATGGGGAAGAAGCAGGGCAGAAAAGCTGGAAATTCAAAAAATAAGAGCGCATCTCCCCCTGCAAAGGAGCGCGCAGCCCATCGCCAGCAACGGATCAAAGCTGGTCAGAGAATGACTTTGACGAGATGAGAGAAGAAGGCTTCAGTCCATCAAACTTCTCAGAGCTAAAGGAGGAATTACGTACCCAGCGCAAAGAAACTAAAAATCTTGAAAAAAAAGTGGAAGAATTGACAGCTAGACTAATTAATGCAGAGAAGATCATAAACGAAATGACAGAGATGAAAACCATGACACGAGAAATACGTGACAAATGCACAAGCTTCAGTAACCGACTCGATCAACTGGAAGAAAGAGTATCAGCGATTGAGGATCAAATGAATGAAATGAAGCGAGAGAAGAGAAACCAAAAGAAAAAAAGAAGAAAAAAAAATGAACAAAGCCTGCAAGAAGTATGGGATTATGTAAAAAGACCAAATCTACGTCTGATTGGGGTGCCTGAAGTGAGTGAGGAAAATGGAACCAAGTTGGAAAACACTCTTCAGGATATCATCCAGGAGAACTTCCCCAACCTAGTAGGGCAGGCCAACATTCAAATTCAGGAAATACAGAGAACGCCACAAAGATACTCCTCCAGAAGAGCAACTCCAAGACACATAATTGCCAGATTCACCAAAGTTGAAATGAAGGAAAAAATCTTAAGGGCAGCCAGAGAGAAAGGTCGGGTTACCCACAAAGGGAAGCCCATCAGACTAACAGCAGATCTCTCGGCAGAAACTCTACAAGCCAGAAGAGAGTGGGGGCCAATATTCAACGTTCTTAAGAAAAGATTAAAGAAATTTCAACCAGAATTTCATATCCAGCCAAACTAAGTTTCATCAGTGAAGGAGAAATAAAATCCTTTACAGATAAGCAAATGCTTAGAGATTTTGTCACCACCAGGCCTGCCTTACAAGAGACCCTGAAGGAAGCCCTAAACATGGAAAGGAACAACGGTACCAGCCATTGCAAAAACATGCCAAAATGTAAAGACCATCGAGGCTAGGAAGAAACTGCATCAACTAATGAGCAAAATAACCAGTTAATATCATAATGACAGGATCAAGTTCACACATAACAATATTAACCTTAAATGTAAATGGACTAAATGCTCCAATTAAAAGACACAGACTGGCAAACTGGATAAAGAGTCAAGACCCATCAGTCTGCTGTATTCAGGAGACCCATCTCACATGCAGAGATATAATAGGCTCAAAATAAAGGGATGGAGAAAGATCTACCAAGCAAATGGAGAACAAAAAAAAGCAGGGGTTGCAATCCTAGTCCTGATAAAACAGACTTTAAACCATCAAAGATCAAAAGAGACAAAGAAGGCCATTACATAATGGTAAAGGGATCAATTCAACAGGAAGAGCTAACTCTCCTAAATATATATGCACCCATACAGGAGCACACCAGATTCATAAAGCAAGTCCTTAGAGACCTACAAAGAGACTTAGACTCCCATACAATAATAATGGGAGATTTCAACACTCCACTGTCAACATTAGACAGATCAATGAGACAGAAAGTTAACAAGGATATCCAGGAATTGAACTCATCTCTGCACCAAGCGGACCTAATAGACATCTATAGAACTCTCCATCCCAAATCAATAGAATATACATTCTTCTCAGCACCACATCGCACTTATTCCAAAATTGACCACATAATTGGAAGTAAAGCACTCCTCAGCAAATGTACAAGAACAGAAATTATAACAAACTGTCTCTCAGACCACAGTGCAATCAAACTAGAACTCAGGACTAAGAAACTCAATCAAAACGCTCAACTACATGGAAACTGAATAACCTGCTCCTGAATGACTACTGGGTACATAACGAAATGAAAGCAGAAATAAAGATGTTCTTTGAAACCAATGAGAACAAAGATACAACATACCAGAATCTCTGGGACACATTTAAAGCAGTGTGTAGAGGGAATTTATAGCACTAAATGCCCACAAGAGAAAGCAGGAGAGAAAGATCTAAAATGACACTTTAACATCACAATTAAAAGAACTAGAGAGGCAAGAGCAAACACATTCAAAAGCTAGCAGAAGCAAGCAAGAAATAACTAAGATCAGAGCAGAACTGAAGGAGATAGAGTCACAAAAAACCTCCAAAAAATCAATAATCCAGGAGTTGGTTTTTTGAAAAGATCAACAAAATTGACAGACCGCTAGCAAGACTAATAAAGAAGAAAAGAGAGAGGAATCAAATAGTTGCAATAAAAAATGATAAAGGGGATATCACCACCGACCCCACAGAAATACAAACAACCATCAGAGAATACTATAAATCTACGCTACTAGAAAATCAGAAGAAAGAAGAAGAAATGGATAATTTCCTGGACACTTACACTCTCCCAAGAGACTGAACCAGGAAGAAGTTGAATCCCTGAATAGACCAATAACAGGCTCTGAAATTGAGGCAACAATTAATAGCCTACCCACGAAAAAAAAGTCCAGGACCAGATGGATTCACAGCTGAATTCTACCAGAGGTACAAGGAGGAGCTGGTACCATTCCTTCTGAAACTATTCCAATCAATAGAAAAAGAGGGAATCCTCCCTAACCATTTTATGAGGCCAACATCTTCCTGATACCAAAGCCTGGCAGAGACACAACAAAAAAAGAGAATTTTAGACCAATATCCCTGATGAACATTGATGCAAAAATTCTCAATAAAATACTGGCAAACCGGATTCAGCAGCACATCAAAAAGCTTATCCGCCATGATCAAGTGGGCTTCATCCCTGGGATGCAAGGCTGGTTCAACATTCGCAAATCAATAAACGTAATCCAGCATATAAACAGAACCAAAGACAAGAACCACATGATTATCTCAATAGATGCAGAAAAGGCTTTTGACAAAATTCAACAGCCCTTTATGCTAAAAACGCTCAATAAATTCGGTATTGATGGAACGTACCTCAAAATAATAAGAGCTATTTACGACAAACCACAGCTAATATCATACTGAATGGGCAAAAAACTGGAAAAATTCCCTTTGAAAACTGGCACAAGACAGGGATGCCCTCTCTCACCACTCCTATTCAACATAGTGTTGGAAGTTCTGGCTAGGGCAATCAGGCAAGAGAAAGAAATCAAGGGTATCCAGTTAGGAAAAGAAGAAGTCAAATTGTCCCTGTTTGCAGATGACATGATTGTATATTTAGAAAAA
Source organism: Trachypithecus francoisi (assembly GCF_009764315.1). NCBI lineage: Eukaryota > Metazoa > Chordata > Mammalia > Primates > Cercopithecidae > Trachypithecus > Trachypithecus francoisi. Next base: position 20,262,863 of record NW_022681474.1, read on the forward strand.
CCCATCGTCTCAGCCCAAAATCTCCTTAAGCTGATAAGCAACTTCAGCAAAGTCTCAGGATACAAAATTAATGTGCAAAAATCACAAGCATCTTATACACCAGTAACAGACAAGCAGAGAGCCAAGTCAGGAATGAACTTCCATTCACAATTGCTTCAAAGAGAATAAAATACCTAGGAATCCAGTTTACAAGGGATGTAAAGGACCTCTTCAAGGAGAACTACAAACCACTGCTCAGTGAAATCAAAGAGGACACAAACAAATGGAAGAACATACCATGCTCATGGATAGGAAGAATCAATATCGTGAAAATGGCCATACTGCCAAGGTTATTTATAGATTCAATGCCATCCCCATCAAGCTACCAATGAGTTTCTTCACAGAATTGGAAAAAAAAACGCTTTAAAGTTCATATGGAACCAAAAAAGAGCCCGCATTGCCAAGACAATCCTAGGTCAAAAGGACAAAGCTGGAGGCGTCACGCTACCTGACTTCAAACTATACTACAAGGCTACAGTAACCAAAACAGCATGGTACTGGTACCACAACAGAGAAATAGACCAGGGAACAGAACAGAGTCCTCAGAAATAATACCACACATCTACAGCCATCTGATCTTTGACAAACCTGACAAAAACAAGAAATGGGGAAAGGATTCCCTATTTAATAAATGGTGCTGGGAAAATTGGCTAGCCACAAGTAGAAAGCTGAAACTGGATCCTTTCCTTACCCCTTATACGAAAATTAATTCAAGATGGATTAGAGACTTAAATGTTAGACCTAATACCATAAAAACCCTAGAAGAAAATCTAGGTAGTACCATTCAGGACATAGGCATGGGCAAGGACTTCATGTCTAAAACACCAAAAGCAACGGCAGCAAAAGCCAAAATTGACACATGGGATCTCATTAAACTAAAGAGCTTTTGCACAGCAAAAGAAACTACCATCAGAGTGAACAGGCAACCTACAGAATGGGAGAAAATTTTGCAACCTACTCATCTGACAAAGGGCTAATATCCAGAATCTACAAAGAACTCAAACAAATATACAAGAAAAAAACAAACAACCCATCAAAAAGTGGGGAAAGGATATGAACAGACATTTCTCAAAAGAAGACATCCATACAGCCAACAGACACATGAAAAAATGCTCGTCATCACTCGCCATCAGAGAAATGCAAATCAAAACCACAATGAGATACCATCTCACACCAGTTAGAATGGCAATCATTAAGAAGTCAGGAAACAATAGATTTGGAGAGGATGTGGAGAAATAGGAACACTTTTACACTGTTGGTGGGATTGTAAACTAGTTCAACCATTATGGAAAACAGTATGGCGATTCCTCAAGGATCTAGAACTAGATGTACCATATGACCCAGCCATCCCACTACTGGGTATATACCCAAAGGATTATAAATTACTCTACTACAAAGACACATGCACACGTATGTTTATTGCGGCACTATTCACAATAGCAAAGACTTGGAATCAACCCAAATGTCCATCTGTGACAGACTGGATTAAGAAAATGTGGCACATATACACCATGGAATACTATGCAGCCATCAAAAAGGATGAGTTTGCGTCCTTTGTAGGGACATGGATGCAGCTGGAAACCATCATTCTTAGCAAACTATCACAAGAAGAGAAAACCAAACACCGCATGTTCTCACTCATAGGTGGGAACTGAACAATGAGATCACTTGGACTCGGGAAGGGGAACATCACACACTGGGGCCTATCATGGGGAGGGGGGAGGAGGGAGGGATTGCATTGGGGAGTTATACATGATATAAACGTTATGCACATGTACCCTAGAACTTAAAGTATAATAAAAAGAAAAAAAGAAAAAAAAAATACTCTGTCATGGCAAGATAAGTACCATACCTTCAAATTTGCATAACAGAATAAATTGCTTCAACTCTTAAAAAAAAAAAAAAAAAAAGAATCGGAGGAAATTGCAATTCTTAAAAGCTGGTAACTGCAACAAACATCACACATTGGGGACAGTTACACATTATTTTTAGTAATTACCTTCCTGATGTACTTGCTGTTACTTTGCTTGGGCTGTCATAATAAAATGCCACAGACCGGGTGGCTTAAACAACAGAGAGATATTTTCCAATATCTTCTGCAGGGAAACAAAAACAATTGAATATGCGTATGTGTGTATAGTGTGTGTGTACAGTATATGTGTGTACATGGGTGTGTATAGTATGTGTGTACAGTATGTGTGCAGTAGATTTGTGTGTGTACTGTATATGTGTGCGTGCAGTAGATATGTGTGTGTACAGTATGGGTATGTATAGAATATGCTTGTGTGCATACAGTAGACATTGTGTGTATAGCATATATATAAGTACATGCAGTAGATGTTTGTGTACAGTATGGGTGTATACAGTATATATGTGTGTAGTATACGTGTGTACAGTATATATGTGTGCATGCTGTAGATATCTGTGCAGTATATCTGTGTGTACAGTATATGTGTGTATACAGTAGACATCTTTGTGTACAGTATATGTGTGTGCATGCAGTAGATATCTATGTGTGTGCAGTATGTACAGTATATGTACAAGCAGTATATGTGTTTGTACAGTATATATGTGTGTGCATGCTGTAGATATCTGTGCAGTATATCTGTGTGTACAGTATATGTGTGTATACAGTAGACATCTTTGTGTACAGTATATGTGTGTGCATGCAGTAGATATCTATGTGTGTGCAGTATGTACAGTATATGTGCATGCAGTATATGTGTTTGTACAGTATATATGTGTGCATGTACAGTATGTGATGTGTATATGTGTGTAGGTGTGTACAGTATATGTGCATGTGCAGTATATATGTGTGTATAGTATATATCTGTACAGTATGTGTGTGCAGCATATAGGTATGTGTACAGTATGTGTGTGTACACAGTATATGTGTATGCATGCATTCTATATCTGTACAGTATGTGTGTACAGTATATACATGTGTGCAGTATATATGTGTATACAGTATATATGTGTATGTACAGTAAGTGCAGTATATATGCATGTATAGTGTGTGTGATGTGTGTACAGTATATGTTTGTACAGTATACCTGTGTGTGTACAATATATGCATGTGTGGTGTATATATATGTGTATGTACGGTATACGTGTATCTGCAGTATATATGTGTGTGTGTGTGTGTGTATCTCTTCCTAGAGAGAGATTTATTTTGAGGAACTGGCTTGCACGATTGTGGAGGTTTGAGGAGTCCACGATCTACTGGGCAGGCCAGCAGGCTGGAGACCCAGGGAAGGGTTGCAGTTCAAGTCCAAGGGCAATCTGCTGGCAGAATTCCTTTTTGCTTGCGGGAGGCCAGGCCTTCAGCTGATTGAATGAAGCCCACCTACGTCATGAAGGGTAATCTGTTTTACTCAAAATCCATCAATTAAAATCTTAATATTCAAACACCATCACAGAAACGGCTAAAATAATGTTTGGTCAAATATCTTGGCACTGTGACCCAGCCATGTTGACACATAAGATTAACCATCACACTCCCTTATATGGCAATGATTTTGTAATATTTTTTGTAGAGGGAATAGAAAGATAATTCCATCTTTAGCACAGTCAATCAGACATTTAAAAAATATTTGATAGTTTAGAAATGCTAATTTCAACTATACAACTTGTTATTGATAATGTTTAATTTTTAGGATTGTTATCACATATGGGAGAACTATCACGTATTTTCATATACGAGCACTAATAATTTAGGACATTAATTTTGAGTTTGGGTGTGAGAGAAATAAGCAATATTAGACAGTTTTTGATGTGATGATATTAATCAGTTTATTGATATTATTTTTATAATGGCCTACGAGTTTGGGGAAGGCCGTTATTTTATGTCACATCAGCTAAAAATTTAAATCTTTTTCTAATATGTTCATATGATTTACTTTTCTTTAGGAGCTAAAATTATGTAATCTAAGAATCTCCTCAGTACTTCCATTTGAAACATCTTTCTTGTTATAAAGCATTGTTTTGGAAATGAGCTGAAAATTCTCTTACTATTTCCTTTTTGATCTCAGAATAATTTATATTGGTTTCATGGCCAATTTTTTGCTGTTTTATATCCCCATTAATCTCATATGCATTTTTCCTTTTTTTTTTTTTTTGATGGAGTCTCACTCTGTCGCCCAGGCTGGAGTGCAGTGGCACAATCTCTGCTCACTGCAACCTCCACCTCCCAGGTTGACACCATTCTCCTGTCTCAGCCTCCCGAGTAGCTGGGACTATAGGCACCCACCACCATGCCCGGCTAATTTTTGTATTTTTGGTAGAGATGAGGTTTCACTATGTTAGCCAGGATAGTCTCGATCTCCTGACCTCAAGATCCTCCCACCTCGGCCTCCCAAAGTGCTGGGATTACAGGTATGAGCCAGCGCACTCGGCCCCTATTTCTTTAATAATTTTAAAAATGAGATATACTTTCTATACATCCAAACCTTCAGTCTGCCAGTATTTATAGAAGAACTTCTCAATTGTTTTAGTTGAAATGTTCCAAAAATGTTTTTCCAAGTTGCAGTTAAAATGACATACTTGACAAAACTCCAATACCACATTCCTATCAAAACAGAAAAAAGAAAAATATGCAGTTCTTTTATAATTGTCTATTATAGACAATAATACACCTTTCATTTCATTACTTAGACCTTCTTTTTGTGTTACTTAAACCTTCCAGTTTGATTAAGGATTGATGATAATTGAAATTTCGTTTTTTTTTTTTTTTTTTTGAGATGGAGTCTCACTTTGTCACCCAGGCTGGAGTGCAGTGGTGCACCTCGGCTCACTGCACCCTTTGCCTCCCAGGTTCAAGCAATTCTCCTGCCTCAGCCTCCTGAATAGCTGGGATTACAGGCACCTGCCACCCTGCCAGGCTAACTTTTTTGTATTTTTAGTAGAGACAGGGTTTCACCATGTTGGCCAGGCTGGTCTTGAACTGATAATTGAAATTTCTACTTACATTTTTTACACTGTGGTGAGTAAAATAGTTTCTATAGACTAGCTTCATGTACCCGTATTTCAAACCTTGTTCCTCCTCTAATCCCCACTTGCTTTGCTCAGGGGTCCTCTAGCATACACTAATATTACTCTGTAAAATCTGGCCTTCAACCTTCAAGTGATATAGTTGGATGTTTTTGCAAAGGGAATGACAGGTGTATTGCTAGAGCCCATTCGCGAGGTGGCTTTCTGATGTGTTCATTTCGCTAGGCTAAAGTATGGTACCCAGTGACTCAGTCAAGATAAATCTAGGTGGTTTGTGAAGGGATGTTGCAGAAGTAATTAAAGTTCCTAATCAGTTGATTTTAAATTAGGGAAATTATCTGGAGAGGGCCCGGTTTAATAAGTTGAATGGTCTTAAAATTAAGCTCAGGCTTTTCCTGAGGGTGAGGGCTTCTGATTATGGACCACAGCTTTGGCTCAAGAAGTTCCACATGAAGTTCCAGTTCCAGTTTGCTCCTGATCCCCTCCCCTCCGTCCCGTCCCCTCCTGTCCCCTACCCACCCCTCCCCTTCCCTTCCTTTCTTTTTCCTTCTTTCTTCCTTTTTCTTTCCTCTTTCCTTTTGTTTTCTTTCCTTTTTTTTCTTTTCTGACAGGATCTCTTTTTCCCATGCTGGAGTGCAGTAACATGATCATAGCTCACTGGAGCCTCAAACTCTCAGGCTTAAGCAATCCTTCCACCTTGGCCTCCTGAGTAGCTAGGACTACAGGCATGTGCCACCATACCTGGCTAATTTTTTTTTTTTTTTTTTTTTTTTCGTAAAGATGAGGTCTTCCTGTGTTGCTCAGACTGGTCTCAAACTCCTGGCCTCAAGCGATCCCCTGCTTTGGCCTCCTAAAGTGATGGGATTACAGGTGTGAGCCACCATGCCTGGCCTAATCTTCCCTTTCTGAGGACCTGTCTTACAGACTTTGGACTTGCTTAGCCAGTCTGACACAATTGCATAAGCCAATTCCTTGTAATATGTCTCTATATATGTGTATCTATGAATGTATTAATGATCATCAGTCTATCTATTTTTATATTTCCTACTTGTTCTGTTTCTTTGGTTGAACTCTAATAAGCCATTCCATTATTAACAACCACATTAATACACCATTCATATATATATAATTTCTTTTTTTTTTTTTGAGATGGAGTTTCACTCTTGTTGCCAAGGCTGGAGTACAATGGTGCGATCTCAACTCACTGTAACCTCCACCTCCTAGATTCAAGTGATTCACCTGCCGCAGCCTCCCAGAGTAACTGGGATTACAGGTGCACACCACCACGCCTGGATACGTTTCATATTTTTAGTACAGACAGGGATTCACCATGTTGGTCAGGTTGGTCTCGAACTCCTGATCTCATGTGGTTCTCCCCCTCGGCCTCCCAAAGTGCTGGGATTACAGGCATGAGCCACTGCGCCTGGCCACACCATTTCTATGTTAACAACCACGTAAATATATTATTCCACTAAAACTCAAACTAATGTATTCCAAAGTCAACACCTCTTTACCCTGATTCCCCAAAATGTCCTTGGTCATTCCAACACCACCCAGCACCAGAGGAAGTATGATGGAAGGGTAGTTGACATGGAGAGTCTAAAACAATTATGGTTAAAATATTAACTACAGATTTTATTTTAAAAACCATGGCCATGTGAAAACACTGCTGAAGCCCTCCCAGGGCCTTGGAAGGGACCTGTGCAAGGGAGTGGCCCTGAAACTTAAGCCTCATTAGCGTCACTATAGAATCACTCTGAATGCCAAGGACAGCTTCTGAGCAAAGCCACTTGAAGTGAAACCAGAACAGACATTCAATGACGAGTAGAAAAGACAGCATCATAAGGGAAAAAGGAAGGCAGGAACGGACGCTGGGCAGAGGAGAAGCTTAAGAAAAGCCACTGGGATGAGAAACAGCTGGTTTATATAAGACATAAAGTGAGATGAATGTTGAGAGGCGAGCAAGGGATCGCACACTTGAATCATGACAAGAGGCATTCTTCCATTCGATCCTCCTTCTACTTCATCTGCACTCAGGGCCCTTTGATGTGGTGTCAGGCTGTGCCCATGTGACTCAAGCAAGGAGATTACATGTTTCACTACATAATCAAAGCTACACATGTCATCTGGCCTAATTTAAAAGAGAGCAGAAATCATACCCCTTTACATGAAGATTGATATAGTTTGGCTGTGTCCCCACCCAAATCTCAAATTGTAGCTCCCATAATTCCCACGTGTCATGGAGGGGCCCCAGTGGGAGGTAATTGAATCATGGGGGTGGATTTTTCCTAGGCTGTTCTCGTGATAGTGAAGTCTCACGAGATCTGATGGTTATAAAGGGGAGTTCCTCTGCACAGCTCTCTTGCCCCCCTGCCATGTAAGATGACACTTTGCTCTTCCTTTGCCTTCTGTCATGATTGTGAGGTCTCCACAGCCATGTGAAACTGTGAGTCCATTAAACCTCTTTCATTTATAAATTACCCAGTCTCAGGTATGTCTTTATTTGCAGCGTGAGAATGAACAAATACACAGACATTTAAACGTGAGGTCATAAAGTTACTCAAGTAAACTCATGAAGAATTAGAGACCCTTGAAGGCTTAGGCCACATAACTATGGGATGCATTGAACAACTGACTTCTCTCCATAACAAAACTGGAGGTGGAAAATTCTGTCTTAACTTGGAAACCTTTGTATTATTAAGATTATAAAGAATATCTATATGCGTGAGAATTTATTCTCTGCTGATAACTTATGGAAAATCTACTTCACTGACTATAAATGAGTGTTCTCAACATTGGTACCCATTGTAATCACCTTGACCTCACCCCAGACCTGGAACAGCTTTTGCAAAAATTCCAACAATGAGAACATTATGAGAGTGAAGGGATCTGACCTAACTCACTCCATCTTGCTTCCAACCTCCAAGCTGCCCTTGTTCATTCCTCAGCATAGGCTGAACTAACTTTGGGAAGAACTTGGTTTATAGTTTAATTTTGAGACAAAGATAACAGCCCTTTTCTGAAGCAAACCCCCTTCTTGCCTGGGGACCAGACTGCTCTGTAAGACTAACAAGTTAGCCAAAAGATTAGAAATTATGGTTTAGGACCCACGCAGCCAGAGGCCACAAGATTCTGAACCTCCCCAATTGCTCCTAGGGATAACATCACTAGTGTAAAATCTAAGGTTGGTGCTCAAGATATTGTTTCAGACCTTGCATTCTGATGCACCAGCTAGTGCCACCCAGATTGGTAATCTGGCTCAGCCAGTTCTATGATCTCACCGAGGAGCAGAAGACAGCAAGAAGAACCCCCTTTGATCTCCTGTGATTTCATCTTTAACCTGACCAATCAGAACACCCTACTCCCTGGTCCCTACCCATCAAATAATCCTTAAGAAACTCCATCTTCTGACTTTTCTGGGAGACTGATTTAAGTAATAAAACTCTGAAAACTCTGGTCTCTCATTCACCTTGCTCTGCATGAATTAAACTTCTTCTCTGTTTCAATTCCCCTGTCTTGATAAATCTTCACTATCCGGGCAACAGGCAAGGAGAACCTACTGGGTGGTTATAGACCCATTAAACCAGAATCTGGGAGTAGGACTCGGGCATTTTCTTAATTAACAGAACAGATTAAACCAACAGAAACTCCAGGTGCTTCTATGAACTGGGTCCTGAGGGCTATGGTTTGAGTGCGTTCTAAAACTCAGATGTAGAAACTTAAGGGTCAGTGTGATAGTATTGACAGGTGGGGATTTTGAGAGGTGATTAGGTTGTACATGAGGGCTCCTCCCTCCTGAGTGTAATTATGGCCCTTGTAAGAGAGGCTTCTGGGAGCGTTCAGCTCTCTCCCGCTTCCGCCTTCTACTGCGTGAGGACATGACGTTTCTCCGCTCCAGAGAATACAGCAAGAAGGTTCTTGACCTATGCAGGTGCCTTGACCTTGGGCTTCTCAGCCTCCAGAACTGTGAGAAAATGAATCTCTGTTCTTTATAAGTCACCCCTGTATCTGCAGCACAAGTAGATTGAGACATGAAGAAATAAAGTTAACTGGTACTGGTTTGAAGGTATTAATCCTCAGTATTCTCTCTTTGGTACAAATTCTTCAGAACATGAATAGAGTAAATCTCTCCCACAATTGTGGGAAAGCAATTGGTAAATTTCCTGATGTAGAATGGCTACCCAAAATCTTTTTTTAACCAAAGAGAGGATATAACCAAAAAAATTCACATTATCACCTTTTCATGCTCCTGTGATTTTTTAAAGAAAATCCATATTTAAATACTAAGAAACTTTTCAGTTTTCTTAAAACCTTTAGTTTTTGTATGTGTTTCTTTTAAAACTCAGATGTTGAAACTTACAGGTCAGTGCAATAATATTGATAGGTGGGGTGTTCAAGAGGTGATTGGAACTAAGTTTTCTTACTGAAACTAGAAGTTTTCAATAAAACTAAAAGTTTGCTTAGTATTTAATTTGTTTAGTTAATATTTATGTGGATTATATAATATGGATTATATTTAAATATTAAATAGAAAATAGCATGGCTTTAAATATGGATTATATTTAAATACTAAATAAGAAAGCTTCCTTAAAATATTGTTCTTTGTCAAGCCGCAATAGGTGTTACACAATGTATCAGGAGACCGCTTCCCCTGGTAATTCCACCCAAACTGCTCCACGACATACCAGAAACACATACTTTGGTACTGGTCTTTCTTTGGTGTTCTGTAAATGTTCTTTATTCGGAAATGTCCCCTGACAGGCACTTTCTTTAAACGTGACAGTGACATTGGAAAGGCTCCTTGAGTTGGCTGGAGATCCGACTCTTCTGTGGTGCTTTAAAATATTAACACTATTCATGGCAGCTCTGCAAGAATAGGTTTTGGCAGTGGTTATTGATCTTGTTCAACTAGCTTTGTGGGAACGTTCTCCTTATGGATGTGATTATAGCTCATGTACACACAGTTGCCTCAGAGTTTTAAAGAACTTTACAAAGGTACCGTGTTCTTTCTTTTTTTCCGATTGATTTATTATTATTTTTTCTTTAAGTGCAAGAAAATTTAAGACTCTGTGGGCCTGTCCCTGTTGGAGGATTCTAACAGGAATTCTCAAACACTGCTAGGCCTAAGAACCACAGAGAAGCTTATTCTAAAGCTCAGATTCCTCTGGGTCCATGCTTGTGATTCTGATTAAGTAGACGTGGGGCGGAGCCCTGGAATCTGCATCTGAATAAATTTTTCAAAAGACTGTGAGGCACACAGCCCTTAGACTATGACTTTGAGGAGCATTCTGTTTTGGAACCCTTTTGCATTGAAATTGCATTTCCCCAAACTGCTCGTTAGAAATCTCACCTAATCCATGAGGTAAAAGCAGGAGCTCAAGAGCATAGGAATTAACTAAAGCTGCAGCTTCTCCATGCTTCTATTAATCAGGAATCACATACTAAAATCCACTCCCGCACTTTGCCCTAAACCCCTACTTCTCTCCCAGTGCGCGACTCCTCACATACCCTTCGTAATCACCATTAATGAGTATGTGTGAGTGAAGCTTTCCCTCTCCTATCCAACCTTAGAATATGAACTCCAAGAGTCGGATACCATAGGCCAGACATCATGGAGCCCTGGGCAGAATCCTAGGTCTTTGTGAAAAGAACCACCTTTCCAGGCTACAAATAATAACAGTAAATTGGTTTGAGACAGGAATAATACACGGTGGTCACAGGAGAATAAAAAGATTCCAGGCAGCAGTTTCACGTGACTAGAGGCTAGGGGCTAAGATCCTGAAAAACCAGGGTGTGAACCAAGCTGACTAAGACAGACTGGACTCAACATGGCGCTGGATTTGACCTAGGTTTCACCTGGGACCTCATTATATGTTCATTAGCATACAAATGACATACCCACTAGTACTATGACAGTTCTGAGAATATCCATATTTGATGTAAAAATGGCTGGCACCACAGTTCAGATAAATCACTTGCTTCCAGGAATTCTCATGAATGGTCCACCCTTTGGTTAAAAAAACCCATAGAGGTAGCAACCCTAAACCCCATTGCGTGACTTTTCTTGAGTACACAGAGGGAAGTACAGCGTTTCCTTTCTGGAGTGTGTACTTTACACTTTGCAGTAAATCTCCATACTTGCACTATTTTCTGAATCATCCCTGAATTTCTTCCCATGGTGGTGTCAAGAGCCTGGACATTGGCTGGAGTTGAGGTCCCACCGGCAGCTGGGAACCTCACCCAGCCCAACAGTATCAGTTTGATCCATGGGAATACCCATCACAAAAAGTGCCAGTCTCCTTGGGCCAAGGTTTGTGCACCTTCTGAAAGGGAGTTAATGGAAACTTTCTGATACTCGTAACCATCAAAACTAGATAAATCAGCTTTATTCTCCCAAAGTTACAGGGTAGAAGAAAATGCATCCAGTTCTTGGAGGAAAATTGCAATAAATATTTTGAAGAGAGTTCAATCTCTTATTCTCCCTCAATTTTCTGAAAGTCAGAGTAACACTTGGCTATAAAAGTAATAGGGAAACTAAGTGCCTATCATATACCAGGCACAGTGGTGTGCAAACAAGTGGGATTTCATACATTCCCCAAGTGTGTTCTGCTGGCTGCCATGTAAGACCCTAGGGTTACTTCCAAAACTCAGAGGTCCTGGCTCTTGAGTGGGTGGGGACAGGAGGTGGATTTAAAGTTTCCAGCAGAGAAGAAGGGAGGGTGTGGGACTGAGAGTCTGCTGGAACCAGTTCTCTGAATATGATGGTTTATCTGGCAAGGCTTGATTCCCTCAAGGAAGTTCTAGGCTAAAAGAGGAGCTAAGCTTCTACAGTCTCTGAGTTTTTTGTGTTATTGATCTTGAGTCTTATAATAAAAAGAAAACTCTGACTTTATCTGGCCGTGCCAGGCTCCCTTCTGGGCCCTTGCTGCTGTGTGTCAGTAGGCTGTAACTAGAGATGGATTATGTAAGAAATGCTTTTGTCAGAAGAGGCTGTTCCAGTATTTTATGTGCCCTGGAGCCCAGCACCTCTGCTGTGAGTCCCCTCCCTGTGTGAGTTGCAGCCTGGCTGGATACACCTGCTACTGGTCTCAGGCACCTGTGATTTATTGGTCATGAAGCAGGTACTGGGACTCCTGCTTTTATTATCTGCACGGCCATCCCTCAGCCAGTGTAGATGCCCAGGCTAGACTTGCAGAGCATGAAGAAGGAAGCAGAACCAGTTTGGGACCTTCACCTGAGCAGCTGACTTAACTCCACTGCCAAGCAGCCAGGAATCTGGCACAGTTTCTGAGATGTCTCAGCCAACTGGTATTTCTGAAGCCATAGTTTTCCTCTGAGCTCCCCCTCAACATGGGTATAGTCATTGGGCTTGTTTTGCTTCTTCCTTGTTCTTGTTTAAAAGCCAGTTTTCTTCCTTGAAAGGCAGTGAAATCTCTGGGTTTTCCATGTGAGTAGAGAGGAGCAGGCGGAACAAGCTTAGGGAGGCCAGGTAGTATCAGGTAACCATTTCTTGAAGTTGATCCTCAGAGCATCCAAGCCACTGGGTTCATTTGGATGATCTTCAGCCAGGCATAGTCCCTGGTGCCAAGCCTCAGGATATCAAAGAACTACTTATAAAATATGTGTTCCTTCATAAGAAAAAGAATGTTTTAGCCAAGAGGGCATGCCTGCCAATAAATCTCACATAGGTTAAGACACAAACTGAAAAAATGCTCAAGGACCATGAGCCACAGTTACTGGAGAAGCTACAGTCACTCATTCTCCAGCAGTTCCCCTTATCCACCTACCCAAGGCCCTTAGGTAACTGCCATCAACCCCTAGGAACTCACAAAAAGACTATCAAAGTGAAAATGTGTTTCAAGGACTATGGTGGGTGTAACACCTGGGTAGCCAACAACGTCTATAATTCATGCGTTTTTCAGCTCTGATTTTGTCTTTTTGACTAATGGAACTTCCATTCCAACTGCATCTAATACTGAAGTGTCAAGTTGTAAAATTCCATAAAGAACCAAAACAGAAGACTGATAGTAGCATAAGCTATGAGTTCCAAAGCTATTGCTGGGCCCTAGCTGACAGCAAGTGGTCAAATACATGCACTCCATTCTTTAAAAACCAATTATACCATCACAACTCCTCAAACATTTGATAATTAGCAAACACTATCACCCTAGAGGTCCTGGCAGGCTGTTTTGTAGTTAGCACAGAAAGCAGCCCTGAATGCACCTGCTCGAGCTTTGGGACCAAAACTATAACCACAGGGGTGATCAACACCATTGCCTCTATAGACTCCTATCTAAGACATCAGTGATCACCACTAAGACATGAAGAGTTGAGTCAACAGTATTTGTGCCACCTGCTCTGATCAAAGAGCTGAAGGTCGTGTTCAGTATCACATGGACACTGCCAAACTTAAACCTTTCAATAAGAAATTTGAGATGTTATGCAGATTGTTGATGACAGAAAAGTCTGAGGTGGAAGACCACTCAGTACTGTCGTGGCAGAGCTTGTAGAGATGTTGAAGGTGCCAGGAGCAAACCCAAGGAAGTGCAGATCCATCAGGCAGTGCCAGTTTCTTGTCACAAAAACTTCTGAATGCTGCTTGATAAACAAGTTTGCCTTTGGTGACCCTCTTAATTCCCTTGCCATAGTCACCTTTAAAAGCTACAAGTAGCACTATAACCATCAGAGTACTTCAGTAGTGACTACATGTAGACAGATAATGAAGGAGTCATTGGAAGGACATTTAGCCAAATGACTACTTCTGTATTAAGTGTGCCTGAAAGATTTGAGGGTATTTCTCTTTTTTGGTCTGTAAGTCTAAACCAAATGTTGTTTTATGAATTATTTGCAATTTAAGAAAAATGACACATAAGAGACATGAAATTATTTCTTTATTACTGAATCATTCCTTCTCTTTTCAAAATTAAAATTATGATGTTGACCAGAAACAGGAAATAATTCCATCAGGGTACGTGGTAGGTGTTCCTAACCTCACTGTGGACTTTTTTTATTGGGTCATTTCTCAACTTGATGAGATCTAAAAAGGAAATTCTTGGGGAGTGTGACATTTTTCTTTCTCTTGATATAATGTAATGTTTATACTCCATTCTAGTTAGAACTCCTGTGACATGCAAGATGAGTAATAGGTTTTGTTTCTGAAAATAGTCATTTAATTAAAAGAAAAATAAGATCCTAAAAAATGTACAAATGAATAAATGTAATTTTCATGCTGATGAACCTCATATTTACGTCTTTAGCTTCTACTTGGACCATCTAACTGGCCTACTTGACTGTTCTACTTAAATGCGTCATAGACATCTGAAATTTAACCAAAGAGAACACGGTGTTTTCCCTATGTGGTTACCACTCTGATGGTTTCCATCTTAGTGAATGACAACATGATCTACCCAGCCAGTCAATCTAGAAAACTTGGAGCCCTTCTTGCTCCCTCTTTCCCTCACCTTCCACATATATTACCAAGTGTGTTCAATTCTACTTTTCACTTCTACTTGTCCACCTCTGTCTCTCTCTGGCCACTCCCTAGCCTAGCCGTCATTATTTCTTGCCTGAAATACAACAACCTTCTACTTCCCTACTTTTACTTCCGTCACCCTCCAATAATTTCCCACAGTACACCAAGTGGTCTTCCTGAAATGTGAGTCACACTATATTACTCTTCAATTTAATACCTTTCAAAATCTTCCAATTTCATTTAGAAGAACACCCAACTTTCTTACCACAATCTAGAGGACCTGTGTCACCTGCTCCTGGCCTGCCACACATGCTTATTTTCTATGCTTTGGCCACACTGGTCCTCCCTCAGCATCTCAAACCAGTTGAACTCTTCCCCCAGGGCTTTTTCACATGCTGTTTCCACTCTTGGAATATGTTTATCCTCACTCTTCAAGATCTTCAACCCTTTTGATCTCTCAGGTCATTCTTCCTAAGGCAGCCTCCTACCCTGTTGTTCAACTCAGCCCCCTGATTATTTTCATCATAACACTGATCAGAATTCTTTAATTCTTTTTTTTTTTCTGCCCTGTTCCTTTCCCCTGCAACATAATGTAAATTCCATGAAGGCAAGATCCAGATCTAGTTAGGTTAATTAGTGAAATGTCTGGAGCCTTTGACAGTGTCCAGTACATGATGGAGCTTGATAGTATTTGTTGATTCCACTGAATCAATGAAAGAATTGGAATAAAAAGAGGGCTTTAGATGGAAACTAGGAGAGCACTAACATTCCCATTTGAGAGGCAGGAGAAAAACCTACAAGGAAACTTGGGAGAAGCAGTCAGGGAGGATTCTACAAGAGTTTTCCAAAGGCCAAGGAAAGAGTGTCTGCCAAAGGCTGCCCTGCATCAGGTAAGACAGGAGTTGAAAGTGTCTACTAGATGTAACATTAGAAAAGTTACATGCCAAAAGCAGTTTCAAGAAGTTTGAAGGAGATAGACCAAGCAAAAGCAGCTAAAGGGAAAGGTTTCAGTATACCTGAGTGTTTGGACAAACGGAGGCAAGATGGCGCAGTTCCGGGTTCTTCACTGTCAACTTTCCCGCGCCCGGGAAAGACACGGGTCGACTGCACAGGCGCAACCCGACCTCCGACGGAGAGAAACCTGAACCCGCCTAGCCACCTGCCCCGGACCCGCCTATGTCCCGCCCACTGCCCGCCCACTCCCGGGCCCAGGACATAAAAGCCGCTCCCGGCCGGGCGCGGTGGCTCAAGCCTGTAATCCCAGCACTTTGGGAGGCCGAGACAGGGCGGATCACGAGGTCAGGAGATCGAGACCATCCTGGCTAATACGGTGAAACCCCGTCTCTACTAAAAAAATACAAAAAACTAGCCGGGCGCGTTGGCGGGCGCCTGTAGTCCCAGCTACTTGGGAGGCTGAGGCAGGAGAATGGCGGGAACCCGGGAGGCGGAGCTTGCAGTGAGCTGAGATCCGGCCACTGCACTCCAGCCTGGGCCACAGAGCAAGACTCCGTCTCAAAAAAAAAAAAAAAAAAAAAGCCGCTCCGCGGGCGCGCGGAGCGAACTTCCTCGGCCCCTCCTCCTGCGCGGCACCCAGGAACCTGGTGCGAGAACGCCTGAGCGAGCTTCCTCGGCCCCTCCTCCTGCGTGGGACCGGGGAACCTCGCCCGAGAGCGCGGGAGCGAGCTTCCTTGGCCCCTGCTCCTGTGCGGACCTAGGAACCTCCCCCGAGAATGCCAGAGGGACTTCGTCGGCCTCCACAGCCGGAGGCCGGTGAACCTCGCCCCTCCCTCACATTTGGTTTGTAAATAAAGGTTTTTTTTTGCCTTGCCTACTTGCCTTTTCTCTGGCATTTGCTCTGGGGGTCGCATTAAAGCCAATCACTGAGTACAGAAAATGAGCCAGGGGAGGGGCAGAGTGTAAGGACCCATGGGTGGGAGGCTGTAATCATTAGAACGTGGCCTCCCTGGGATGGCGGGAGGAGAGCCCGGGGCCCAGGGGGGAAGAAAGAAGAGACTTCCTTTAGGGTCCCATTCTGTGAAACTACTGCCCCTCCCCAATATAATTAAGTCAAATCCCTGGAGGTAGAGTCTCGAGATGGTATTTTTATAAAACATCAGGCTCATCCAATGGCAGCCCATGGTTGAAACACTGGTTTAAATAACCATCTTCCTAGTGTTTTTTTTAATTGAAACAACTCTCGGAAAGAGAGATTTGGCCTTGTGAGAGAGACAAATTCTGACTTAGGGTAGTGGGCAGATTCACCAGCAGAAAGTGGCAAAGAAGCTGGTAACTACCTTTACCTCCACCCAGCCAGGCTGCCTGGAGTCCATGTACACATTCATTTTGTTATAATTGTGATAAAATACATATAAAACTCACCATCTCAACCAACTTCAAGCATACTGTTCAGTAGTAAGTACATTCACATTTTTGTACAATACTCACCACCGTCCATCTCCAGAACTCTTGATCTTGCAAACCTGAAACTCCGCACCCATTAAATAACTCCCCATTTCTCCTCCACCCAAGCCCTAGCCACTGACATGCTACTTTCTGTCTCTATGACTTTGACTACTTTAGGAAACTCATAGAAGTGAAATTATATAGTATTTGTCCTCTCATAACTGGCTACTTTCATTTAGCATATCTTCAAGGTGTATCCATGTTCTAGCATATCAGAATTTCCTTCCTTTTTTTTTTTTTTTTTTTTGAGATGGAGTTTTGCTCTTGTTGCCCAGGCTGGAGTGCAATGGCGTGATCTCGATCTCAGCTCACCACAACCTCCGTCTCCTGGGTTCAAGCAACTCTCCTGCCTCAGCCTCCGAGTAGCTGGGATTACTGGCATGTGCCACTACGCCTGGCTAATTTTTGTGTTTTTAGTAGAGACAGGGTTTCTACATGTTGATCAGGCTGGTCTCGAACTCCCAACCTCAGGGGATCTGCCTGCCTAGGCCTCCCAAAGTGCTGGGATTACAGGCATGAGCCACCACGTCCAGCCTGCTTCCTTTTTAAGACTGAAAACTGTTTCATTGTATGAGTGGACAAGTTTGTTTATCCAATCATCCATTGATGGACATTGGGTTGCTTCCACTGTTTGGCTATTGTGAACAATGCTGCTATGAACATGGGTATACACATATCTCTTCAAGACCCAGCTTTACATTGTTTTGAGTATATACCCCAAAATAGAATTTTTGGACCATTTGGTAAATTTATTTTTAATTTTTGGAGGAAGTGTTCCATTCTGTTTTCCGTAGCAGCCGCACAATTTTACATTCTCACCAAGAGTGCATAAGGGTTCCAGTTTCTCTACAATCATTGCCAACACTTGTTATTTTCGAGTTTCTTTTAAAACATTGGTAATAACCATCCTAATGGGTGTGTGGTGGTTGCATCTCTTCTTTTTTGGTTTAGTTTTTTTCTAAACTCCTTGAGTCAGGGTGTGGTGGTTGCTGTTGCATTTTCCAATGACAATCTACTCTCTGGAGGACCAGGAGAATGGCCATTGGACTTCAGCAATGTCCTGGCTCTTTATTTTCCCCCCCACCTTTTTAAGTTGAAGTTTCTGATGTTTTGAAAATAAAGAGGCTGGGCACGGTGGCTCATGTCTGTGATCCCAGCACTTCGGGAGGCCGAGGCGGGTGGATCACTAGGTCAAGAGATCGAGGCCATCCTGGTCAACATGGTGAAACCCCGTCTCTACTAAAAATAGAAAAATTAGCTGGGTGTGGTGGTGTATGTCTGTAGTCCCAACTACTTGGGAGGCTGAGGCAGGAGAATTGCTTGAACCCGGGAGGCAGAGGTTGCAGTGAGCTGAGATCGCGCCACTGCACTCCAGCCTGGCGACAGGTATGTGTGTTTATATACATATACACACATGTATATATATATTTGCCAATTATCTCCTGCCACCAGATTCTCCCTCTCTGGGGAAGACATGTACACACAGTCTTCTCTAAAGTTGTCTCTCATTCTAAAGCCTAGAGATATGTGAAGGAAACCAAAATATTTTGCTCCCAAATATACCACTTTGACATATTAGGTTAGTGCAAAAATAATTGTGGTTTTCACAATTAAAAGTAATGGAGAATAATACCACACATCTACAGCCATCTGATCTTTGACAAACCTGAGAAAAACAAGAAATGGGGAAAGGATTCCCTATTTAATAAATGGTGCTGGGAAAATTGGCTAGTCATAAGTAGAAAGCTAAAACTGGATCCTTTACTTACTCCTTATACTAAAATTAATTGAAGATGGATTAGAGACTTAAATGTTAGACCTAATACCATAAAAACCCTAGAAGAAAACCTAGGTAATACCATTCAGGACATGGGCATGGGCAAGGACTTCATGTCTAAAACACCAAAAGCAATGTCAACAAAAGCCACAATTGACAAATGGGATCTCATTAACTAAAGAGCTTCTGCACAGCAAAAGAAACTACCATCAGAGTGAACAGGCAACCTACAGAATGGGAGAAAATTTTTGCAATCTGCTCATCAGACAAAGGGCTAATATCCAGAACCTACAAAGAACTCAAACAAGTTTATAAGAGAAAAACAAACAACCCCATGAAAAAGTGGGCAAAGGATATGAACAGACATTTCTCAAAAGAAGACATTCATACAGCCAACAGACACATGAAAAAATGCTCATCATCACTCGCCATCAGAGAAATGCAAATAAAACCACAATGAGATACCATCTCACACCAATTAGAATGGCAATCATTAAAAAGTCAGGAAACAACAGGTGCTAGAGAGGATGTGGAGAAATAGGAACACTTTTATATTGTTGGTGGGATTGTAAACTAGTTCAACCATTATGGAAAACTGTATGGCGATTCCTCAAGGATCTAGAACTAGAAGTACCATATGACCCAGCCATCCCATTACTGGGTATATGCCCAAAGGATTATAAATCATGCTGCTATAAAGACACATGCACACGTATGTTTATTGCGGCACTATTCACAATAGCAAAGACTTGGAATCAACCCAAATGTCCATCTGTGACAGACTGGATTAAGAAAATGTGGCACATATACACCATGGAATACTATGCAGCCATAAAAAAGGATGAGTTTGTGTCCTTTGTAGGGACATGGATGCAGCTGGAAACCATCATTCTCAGCAAACTTTCACAAGAACAGAAAACCAAACACCGCATGTTCTCACTCATTGGTGGGAACTGAACAATGAGATCACTTGGACTCAGGAAGGGGAACATCACACACCGGGGCCTATCATGGGGAGGGGGGAGGGGGGAGGGATGGCATTGGGAGTTATACCTGATGTAAATGACGAGTTGATGGGTGCTGACGAGTTGATGGGTGCAGCACACCAACATGGCACAAGTATACATACGTAACCTGCACGTTATGCACATGTACCCTAGAACTTAAAGTATAATAATAATAATAAGTTTTAAAAAATTAAAAATAAAATAAAAAAATGTAATGGAGAAAACCGCAATACTTTTGTATCAACCTAATATTTCAAGATGGCTATTCAGAAGTGGGGAAATATAAGAGTAGTTGAAAAGCTGTCTTTTGTAGAGGAGACTTGCATCTGTACAGAAAATCTGCACTGACACAGCCTGGCCTTCTCTTTCCGAAATCTAGGAAAGATTAGCTGAGGGTCCGACACCTTAAAGGTCTGAAAGAAACATTTATCATCTGTTCTGAGAGCAGCTACCTATGGGCTTTCATCTACATAAGAAGACCACCTTTGCAAGCCAGGCCTTGTGGTCTTTCTCCCATAACCTGCCTTGCCAGTATAACCTGATTTACCATCATAATCTTTTTCCAGCCATGCTCCAAGCTCTCATTCTTTCCGTAACCTCAAGATGGTATATGTGTTTCTGAAACCCATTAGAGGCTGGGGTAATTACTCTGTGGTTCTTACCCAAGCACATACATTTGTATGACTTTTTTTTCATTTTAATCTGCCTTTTGTCAGCTATTTATTTATTTATTTATTTATTTTATTTTATTTTTAAGAAAACCTTCAGAGGATAACAGGAAAATTTTCCCTTGACTTCTACACATGTCAGGAAAAGAGATTTTACTTTTCAGTGCTGCTAAGTTTTCACAGGGTCCAGTTGGCCAGAGGCTAACAAAGTGTGCAAGGGAATAGGTGGCCCAAGCTACTGACCTCTTTCTCTGGCCTTATCTCTGCAGAATAGCATCGGGCTAGGAGAGAAAACTAAGAGTGCCTACTGACGGGTTCAGGAGTAGAGATTTTTAAAAATACGTATGTCCAATATGTGAAAGAAATGCTGCTGAGAATGGTCCATGGTTTATCTCATCACATTTTGACAGTAACTTATGATATACATACTGTTTCACAGATTTTTAAAACTGGGTCTTTAGTCTCTGCCCAAGTTCATGCAGCTAGTACATGGTAGAGACAGGCTTTCAACCCAAGTCTGTGTCCAGATTCTGGTTACCTAACCACTACTCTATTATGCCCTCTGTTGACTGGCCAGTTAGGACTCAACATCTTTTTTGGACTTTGAACATAGCAAGAGAGAACTGGAGCTAAGTGGCTGTAATGGTGCAGCATGGGGGTGCAGCTCGGTAGCCTCCTGTTGAGGAAGACCCTGATAGGGCTTTGGTTTTCCCTTTCTCAGGCCTGAGGGTTCAATGCTTTATATATATATATCTTTTTTTTTTTTTTTGACAGAGTCTTGCTGTGTCACCCAGACTGGAGTGCACTGGTGCAATCTTGGCTCACTGCAACTTCTGCCTCCTGGGTTCAAGGGATCCTCCTGCCTCAGCCTCCCAAGTAGCTGGGACTAGAGTGCCCGTCACCACACCCAGCTATTTTTTTTTTTTTTTTTTTTGTATTTTTAGTAGAGACAGGGTTTCACTATGTTGGCCAGGCTGGTCTTGAACTCCTGACCTTGTGATCCGCCCGCCGTGGCCTCCCAAAGTGCTGGGTGGCGTTAGCCACTGCTCTCGGCCTGTTCAATGCTTTCTTAGATTCTATGAGATAGTTCTGGATCCTTTAAAGAAAAAATCATTTTTTCTTTTCTTTTTTTTTTTTTTTTTTGGGATGGAGTTTCACTGTTGCCCAGGCTGGATTGCAGTGGCACAATCTTGGCTCACTGCAAACTCCACCTCATGGGTTCAAGTGATACTCCTGCCTCAGCCTCCCAAGTAGCTGGATTACAGGCGTAAGCCACCACACCCAGCTAATTTTCACACTTTAGTAGAGACAGGGTTTCACTATGTTGGCCAGGCTGGTCTTGAACTCCTGACCTCAAGTGATCTGACCCCTCAGCTTCCCAAAGCACTGTCATTACAGGTGTGAGCCACCATGCCCAGCCAACAACAACAACAAAAAAAGACATCCTTCGTTCTTTTGCAAAACTTATTTCAGCTAGATGCTTGACACTTGCATCTAAGTACTCCTTGACTAGGAATGAGAGTAGATACGGTGATTGCTTTGTGATTCCACATCAAGATTCATGACCTAGGCAGAAAATAATTCATTAAACTGTACATTTTTAGGTCTGTTTGAAAACCTTGTATAGACACTCAGAGACCTCAAAATGATGCCCTCCCCGAGTCTAGTTTTGATATTTTCAGCAGTATCCCTACCCTCTCGACATTGGGTATTTGTGATGGTTGATTCTATGCGTCAAGTTGACTGGGCCATGAGGTGCCCAGATTAAACATTGTCTTTGAGTGTGTCCGTGAGGGTGGTTCTGGGTAAGATTGCATTTGAAATGCTGGACTCAGTAATGTAGGTTGCCCTCCCCAGTATGGGTGATTGTCATCCAATCTATTGAAGCCTGAATAGAACAAAAGGCAGAAGAATGGAGGGGGAGTTTGTGGCTTTTGATTCTTCCTGCCTGCTGGAGCTGGGTCTTCTCCTGCCCTTGGACTGGGATTTACACCATTGACTCTGTTGGTTCTCAGGTCTTTGGTCTCAAACTGAATTCCACCACTTGTTCTCCTGGGTCTCCAGCTAGCAGATGGCGAATCTTGGGACTTCTCAGCCTCCACAATTCATGAGCCAATTCCTAATAATAAATCACTTCATTGGCTGGGCGTGGTGGCTCAGGTCTGTAATCTCAGCACTTTGAGAGGCTGAGGCGGGCAGATCACCTGACATCAGGAGTTCGAGACCAGCCTGGCCAACATGGCGAAACCCTGTCTCTAGAAAAAATTTAAAAATTTGCTGGGTATGGTGGTGGGTGCCTTCTTCTCAGTCCCAGCTTCTCAGGAGGCTGAGGCAGAAGAATTGCTTGTACCCCAGAGGTGGAGGTTGCAGTAAGACAAGATCGTGCCACTGCACTCCAGCCTAGGTGACAGAGCGAGACTCCATCCCAACAACAACAACAAAATAAAATCATTCACACACACACACACACACACACACACACACTACTAGCTGTATCTCTAGAGAACCTTGAATAATGCAAGTATCTAAAATTTTTTTAAGTACTTGTACAATGAGTGGGTTTTGTAAAATAAACCTATATTGTGAAGATCTTAAAATTAAAGATCTAAATGAGAGAAAAAAAAAAAAAAAACCTTTCCAAGTTCCTGCTTCCGTGAGCAGGAAGATTTTATTTTATAGATGGAAAAAACCCCATAAAGTTCACGTTACAGGGCACATTCCTGTGCCCAAGAGACATTCTAAAGTGTGCCAGCACAATACTTACAGAAATCTGAACCCCAATGTGAATTCAAGATTCAACCTTATGTGCCTTTCTCAACACTCCCTAACTCTCTTCTCAGGAAAAGCCTGCACAGCCCAAGCCATTAAACCAAGTAGGCACCCAGAGGTCTCTGTCTGCTGAGTCAGTATCAACTGTGACTCCTCATGCCTGGGTCATTTTGAAGGTCTTATTTATTTGTCACCAGAGGAAACCTTGGGTTGTAGCTAGATGGTGATTCGTGTCCAGTAATAACCACTTTGTTCATGGACACTTCTAGCCTCTCTGCTCCATTTGATGTCATATAGACCCCTACATTTTATTACAGTGCTAAAAGCCAGCTTGCTTTTTATTATCTCCTATGGCCTTGGTACTGGGTTAGGGATCCCCATTGCAAACACTGAATATCCCATATTATAGTACTGACCCTGCTACATTCTGGCTGACTGATTACCAGGCTTTCTTTGACAAACTGCGAACTCATTGTGGGCAGTGACTATCCTGTTCACCATGTATCACTAGCACCTAGAACCTAGTAACATAGGTAGATACTCAAATAGCTGAGTATGATACTATGTGAATGTATACATAATTCCTAAGCCTCATGAACATTTCCTGTGTGATATGTATGTCATTACTTGCATTACTATTTATTTTATTTATTTTGATACAGTCTTGCTCTGTGACCCAGGCTGGAGTGCAGTGGTGTGATCTCGGCTCACTGCAACCTCTGCCTCCTGGGTTCAAGCAATTCTTCTGTGTCAGTCGCCCGAGTAGCTGGGATTACAGGTGTGCACCACCTTGTCTGGCTAATTTTTGTATTTTTATTTTTTTATTTTATTTTATTTTATTTTATTTATTTTTTTTTTTTTTTCTTCTTTTTTCTTTTTTTTTTATTATACTTTAAGTTCTAGGGTACATGTGCATGATGTTATATCATGTATAACTCCCCAATGCAATCCCTCCCTCCTCCCCCCTCCCCATGATAGGCCCCAGTGTGTGATGTTCCCCTTCCCGAGTCCAAGTGATCTCATTGTTCAGTTCCCACCTATGAGTGAGAACATGCGGTGTTTGGTTTCTCTTCTTGTGATAGTTTGCTAAGAATGATGGTTTCCAGCTGCATCCATGTCCCTACAAAGGACGCAAACTCATCCTTTTTGATGGCTGCATAGTATTCCATGGTGTATATGTGCCACATTTTCTTAATCCAGTCTGTCACAGATGGACATTTGGGTTGATTCCAAGTCTTTGCTATTGTGAATAGTGCCGCAATAAACATACGTGTGCATGTGTCTTTGTAGTAGAGTAATTTATAATCCTTTGGGTATATACCCAGTAGTGGGATGGCTGGGTCATATGGTACATCTAGTTCTAGATCCTTGAGGAATCGCCATACTGTTTTCCATAATGGTTGAACTAGTTTACAATCCCACCAACAGTGTAAAAGTGTTCCTATTTCTCCACATCCTCTCCAACACCTGTTGTTTCCTGACTTCTTAATGATTGCCATTCTAACTGGTGTGAGATGGTATCTCATTGTGGTTTTGATTTGCATTCCTCTGATGGCCAGTGATGATGAGCATTTTTTCATGTGTCTGTTGGCTGTATGGATGTCTTCTTTTGAGAAATGTCTGTTCATATCCTTTCCCCACTTTTTGATGGGGTTGTTTGCTTTTTTCTTGTATATTTGTTTGAGTTCTTGTAGATTCTGGATATTAGCCCTTGTCAGATGAGTAGGTTGCAAAAATTTTTTCCCATTCTGTAGGTTGCCTGTTCACTCTGATGGTAGTTTCTTTGGCTGTGCAAAAGCTCTTTAGTTTAATTAGATCCCATGTGTCAATTTTGCTTTTGCTGCCGTTGCTTTTGGTGTTTTAGACATGAAGTCCTTGCCGCTGCCTATGTCCTGAATGGTACTACCTAGATTTTCTTCTAGGGTTTTTATGGTATTAGGTCTAACATTTAAGTCTCTAATCCATCTTGAATTAATTTTCGTATAAGGGGTAAGGAAAGGATCCAGTTTCAGCTTTCTACTTATGGCTAGCCAATTTTCCCAGCACCATTTATTAAACAGGGAATCCTTTCCCCATTTCTTGTTTCTCTCAGGTTTGTCAAAGATCAGATGGCTGTAGATGTGTGGTATTATTTCTGAGGACTCTGTTCTGTTCCATTGGTCTATATCTCTGTTTTGGTACCAGTACCATGCTGTTTTGGTTACTGTAGCCTTGTAGTATAGTTTGAAGTCAGGTAGCGTGACGCCTCCAGCTTTGTCCTTTTGACTTAGGATTGTCTTGGCAATGCGGGCTCTTTTTTGGTTCCATATGAACTTTAAAGCAGTTTTTTCCAATTCTGTGAAGAAACTCATTGGTAGCTTGATGGGGATGGCATTGAATCTATAAATCACCTTGGGCAGTATGGCCATTTTCACGATATTGATTCTTCCTATCCATGAGCATGGTATGTTCTTCCATTTGTTTGTGTCCTCTTTGATTTCACTGAGCAGTGGTTTGTAGTTCTCCTTGAAGAGGTCCTTTACATCCCTTGTAAGCTGGATTCCTAGGTATTTGATTCTCTTTGAAGCAATTGTGAATGGAAGTTGATTCCTGATTTGGCTCTCTGCTTGTCTGTTACTGGTGTATAAGAATGCTTGTGATTTTTGCACATTAATTTTGTATCCTGAGACTTTGCTGAAGTTGCTTATCAGCTTAAGCAGATTTTGGGCTGAGACGATGGGGTTTTCTAAATATACAATCATGTCATCTGCAAACAGGGACAATTTGACTTCTTCTTTTCCTAACTGGATACCCTTGATTTCTTTCTCTTGCCTGATTGCCCTAGCCAGAACTTCCAACACGATGTTGAATAGGAGTGGTGAGAGAGGGCATCCCTGTCTTGTGCCAGTTTTCAAAGGGAATTTTTCCAGTTTTTGCCCATTCAGTATGATATTAGCTGTGGGTTTGTCATAAATAGCTCTTATTATTTTGAGGTACGTTCCATCAATACCAAATTTATTGAGCGTTTTTAGCATAAAGGGCTGTTGAATTTTGTCAAAAGCCTTTTCTGCATCTATTGAGATAATCATGTGGTTCTTGTCTTTGGTTCTGTTTATATGCTGGATTACGTTTATTGATTTGCGAATGTTGAACCAGCCTTGCATCCCAGGGATGAAGCCCACTTGATCATGGTGGATAAGCTTTTTGATGTGCTGCTGAATCCGGTTTGCCAGTATTTTATTGAGGATTTTTGCATCGATGTTCATCAGGGATATTGGTCTAAAATTCTCTCTTTTTGTTGTGTCTCTGCCAGGCTTTGGTATCAGGATGATGTTGGCCTCATAAAAAGAGTTAGGGAGGATTCCCTCTTTTTCTATTGACCGAAATAGTTTCAGAAGGAATGGTACCAGCTCCTCCTTGTACCTCTGGTAGAATTCAGCTGTGAATCCATCTGGTCCTGGACTTTTTTTGGTGGGTAGGCTATTAATTGTTGCCTCAATTTCAGAGCCTGCTATTGGTCTATTCAGGGATTCAACTTCTTCCTGGTTTAGTCTTGGGAGAGTGTAAGTGTCCAGGAAATTATCCATTTCTTCTAGATTTTCTAGTTGATTTGCGTAGAGGTGTTTATAGTATTCTCTGATGGTAGTTTGTATTTCTGTGGGGTCGGTGGTGATATCCCCTTTATCATTTTTTATTGCGTCTATTTGATTCCTCTCTCTTTTCTTCTTTATTAGTCTAGCTAGCGGTCTGTCAATTTTGTTGATCTTTTCAAAAAACCAACTCCTGGATTCATTGATTTTTTGGAGGGTTTTTTGTGTCTCTATCTCCTTCAGTTCTGCTCTGATCTTAGTTATTTCTTGCCTTCTGCTAGCTTTTGAATGTGTTTGCTCTTGCCTCTCTAGTTCTTTTAATTGTGATGTTAGAGTGTCAATTTTAGATCTCTCCTGCTTTCTCTTGTGGGCATTTAGTGCTATAAATTTCCCTCTACACACTGCTTTAAATGTGTCCCAGAGATTCTGGTATGTTGTATCTTTGTTCTCATTGGTTTCAAAGAACATCTTTATTTCTGCTTTCATTTCGTTATGTACCCAGTAGTCATTCAGGAGCAGGTTGTTCAGTTTCCATGTAGTTGAGCGGTTTGGATTGAGTTTCTTAGTCCTGAGTTCTAGTTTGATTGCACTGTGGTCTGAGAGACAGTTTGTTATAATTTCTGTTCTTGTACATTTGCTGAGGAGTGCTTTACTTCCAATTATGTGGTCAATTTTGGAATAAGTGCGATGTGGTGCTGAGAAGAATGTATATTCTGTTGATTTGGGGTGGAGAGTTCTATAGATGTCTATTAGGTCCGCTTGGTGCAGATATGAGTTCAATTCCTGGATATCCTTGTTAACTTTCTGTCTCGTTGATCTGTCTAATGTTGACAGTGGAGTGTTGAAGTCTCCCATTATTATTGTATGGGAGTCTAAGTCTCTTTGTAGGTCTCTAAGGACTTGCTTTATGAATCTGGGTGCTCCTGTATTGGGTGCATATATATTTAGGAGAGTTAGCTCTTCCTGTTGAATTGATCCCTTTACCATGATGTAATGGCCTTCTTTGTCTCTTTTGATCTTTGATGGTTTAAAGTCTGTTTTATCAGAGACTAGGATTGCAACCCCTGCTTTTTTTTGTTCTCCATTTGCTTGGTAGATCTTCCTCCATCCCTTTATTTTGAGCCTATGTATGTCTCTGCATGTGAGATGGGTCTCCTGAATACAGCAGACTGATGGGTCTTGACTCTTGATCCAGTTTGCCAGTCTGTGTCTTTTAATTGGAGCATTTAGTCCATTGACATTTAAGGTTAATATTGTTATGTGTGAACTTGATCCTGTCATTATGATATTAACTGGTTATTTTGCTCGTTAGTTGATGCAGTTTCTTCCTAGCCTCGATGATCTTTACATTTTGGCATGTTTTTGCAATGGCTGGTACCGCTTGTTCCTTTCCATGTTTAGGGCTTCCTTCAGGGTCTCTTGTAAGGCAGGCCTGGTGGTGACAAAATCTCTAAGCATTTGCTTATCTGTAAAGGATTTTATTTCTCCTTCACTGATGAAGCTTAGTTTGGCTGGATATGAAATTCTGGGTTGAAAATTCTTTTCTTTAAGAACGTTGAATATTGGCCCCCACTCTCTTCTGGCTTGTAGAGTTTCTGCCGAGAGGTCTGCTGTTATTCTGATGGGCTTCCCTTTGTGGGTAACCCGACCTTTCTCTCTGGCTGCCCTTAAGATTTTTTCCTTCATTTCAACTTTGGTGAATCTGGCAATTATGTGTCTTGGAGTTGCTCTTCTGGAGGAGTATCTTTGTGGCGTTCTCTGTATTTCCTGAATTTGAATGTTGGCCTGCCCTACTAGGTTGGGGAAGTTCTCCTGGATGATATCCTGAAGAGTGTTTTCCAACCTGGTTCCATTTTCCCCCTCACTTTCAGGCACTCCAATCAGACGTAGATTTGGTCTTTTTACATAATCCCATACTTCTTGCAGGCTTTGTTCATTTCTTTTTCTTCTTTTTTCTTTTGGTTTCTCTTCTCGCTTCATTTCATTCATTTGATCCTCAATCGCTGATACTCTTTCTTCCAGTTGATCGAGTCGGTTACTGAAGCTTGTGCATTTGTCACGTATTTCTCGTGTCATGGTTTTCATCTCTGTCATTTCGTTTATGATCTTCTCTGCATTAATTAATCTAGCTGTCAATTCTTCCACTTTTTTTCAAGATTTTTAGTTTCTTTGCGCTGGGTACGTAATTCCTCCTTAGCTCTGAGAGGTTTGATGGAGTGAAGCCTTCTTCTCTCATCTCGTCAAAGTCATTCTCTGACCAGCTTTGATCCGTTGCTGGCGATGGGCTGCGCTCCTTTGCAGGGGGAGATGCGCTCTTATTTTTTGAATTTCCAGCTTTTCTGCCCTGCTTCTTCCCCATCTTTGTGGTTTTATCTGTCTCTGGACTTTGATGATGGTGGCGTACGGATGGGGTTTTGGTATAGGTGTCCTTCCTGTTTGATAGTTTTCCGTCTGACAGTCAGAAGGACTGTCTGTTGGTCTGTTGGAGATTGCTTGAGGTCCACTCCAGACCCTGTTTGCCTGGGTATCAGCAGCAGAGGTTGCGAAGATAGAATATTGCTGAACAGCGAGTGTACCTGTCTGATTCTTTCTTTGGAAGTTTCCTCTCAGGGGTGACGCCACCCTGTGAGGTGTGGGGTGTCAGACTGCCCCTAGTGGGGGATGTCTCCCAGCTAGGCTACTCAGGGGTCAGGGACCCACCTGAGCAGGCAGTCTGTCCGTTCTCGGATCTCAACCTCCGCGTTAGGAGATCCACGGCTCTCCCCAAAGCTGTCAGACAGAGTCGTTCGCCTCTGCACCGCCCCCGCTCTTTCCCCTAATGGGCTGCAGCTGTGCGCTGTCCGCAGAGGTAGAGTCTACAGAGACAGGCAGGCTTCCTTGAGCTGCTGTGAGCTCCACCCAGTTCGAGCTTCCCAGCGGCTTTGTTTACCTACTTAAGCCTCAGCAATGGCGGGCGCCCCTCCCCCAGCCTCGCTGCTGCCTTGCGGATAGATCGCCGCAGACGGCTGTGTTAGCAGTGAGGGAGGCTCCGTGGGCGTGGGACCCTCCCGGCCAGGTGTGGGATATATTCTCCTGGTGTGCCTGTTTCCTTAAAGCGCAGTATTGGGGTGGGAGTTACCCGATTTTCCAGGTGTTGTGTGTCTCAGTTCCCCTGGCTAGGAAAAGGGATTTCCTTCCGCCTTGCGCTTCCAGGTGAGGCGATGCCTCGCCCTGCTTCAGCTCACGCTGGTCAGGCTGCAGCAGCTGACCAGCACCGATTGTCCGGCACTCCCTAGCGAGATGACCCCAGTACCTTAGTTGAAAACGCAGAAATCACCGGTCTTCTGTGTCGCTCGCGCTGGGAGTTGGAGACTGGAGCTGCTCCTATTCGGCCATCTTGCTCCGCCCCCCAGTATTTTTAATATTTTTAATAGAAACGGGGTTTCACTGTGTTGGCCAGGCTGGTCTCGAAGTCCTGACCTCAAGTGATCCACCTGCCTTGGCCACCCGAAGTGCTGGGATTACAGGCGTGAGCCACCGACCCTGGCCTCATCACTATTTATTTAACTCCTCACAACAGCCCTATGAAGGTAAGTTTCATTATAACCTTTACTTTAGAGTTGAGGAAACTGAGAGAAAATTTCAGAAGCTCATCCCACAGCCAGCAAGTGGCAGAACCAGAATTTGAGCCTGGAGATTCTGGCTCTTGAGTCACTAAGTGGATTTTGAAAGAAAGAGGAAAAAGGAAGGAAGGAAAACCAGCACTTTTCTCTGTCTGAACTTTTTTCCTAGGCAAGAGGGAGCCCAGGTCACTGTAGGCAGGCTAGGTCAGAAACAGAACCAGCCCTGGGATAGAGACTTGGTGAAAACGAGACTGAAGGCCAGCACAGGCCAAAGGCCCCAGAGCAGAAGCTGTACTCACCAGAGGCAGCGACCCAGAGCAAAGGGTTGGTGGTGAGGGTGGGGGTATTGGTGACAGGCAAGGGCTTGTGGGCTTCCCAGTGCCACTCCACTTCTTCCTGCCTGGATATGGCTGGTCCTTGAGGCCTTCCCATGAGGGAAGAGTGTGATACAAGAGCTTCAGGCTGCTTTTCCAATATCAGCCCTGAGAACAACAAATTGGGTATCTTATGATGTTTGTTATAGTTATCATCATCAATGAATAAATGATGCAAATACATGGTATACAAATTTTAAAATGCAAATTGTGTATATAACATATAAATACACTCATATATATTATATATATAATACATATACTCATATTTGTGTATATATAACATTTTGGCAGAATATAGTAAACTTTTAACAGTAGTGTATATACATATATGCATATATATGGAGAGAGACAGAAAGCAAACTTTACCTTCCCTCATTTCTTTTTACACAAATGCAAGAATAAGTGCCTTATTTTTTTGTTTATGGTTACGATTGACAGACAGGGTCTTGCTCTGTTGCCCAGGCCGGAGTGCAGTGGCACAATCACAGCTTACTGTAGTCTTCAATTCCTGGACTCAGGCAGTCCTCCCACCTCAGCTTCCTGAGTAGCTGGGACTACAGGTCTGAGCCACTGTGCCCAGCTTATTTACTTAATTTTGTACAGATGGAAGTCTTACTATGTTGCCCAGGCTGGTTTCAAACTTCTGGCCTCAAGCAGTCCTCCTACCTGAGCCTCCCAAAGTGTTGAGATTACAGGTGTGAGCCTCTGTGCCCAACCTATGATTACTTTTAGTGATTGTTTCTTATTAGTACATATAAAATGACTTTATTTATTGGCTGCATAGAGTCAACTAAAAAATATAAATTCTAAAGCCCTGTTGATGGTCAACTGGGAGGTTCTAGATTTTTATGGTAAGATCGTTTAACATATTCCTGCCTCTTTGAGAGAAAGATGTGCTTCTCTAAGATCTATAACCAGAAGCATTTTATTTAGCAGCTCTTTCAACCATTGCCCTCAAGAGTTCCTTTGTCTCTATCCTCTCAACAAAGTTATCACTTCTTTTTGTTAAACCTATATTTAGTGCTATTACCTTACACTGTCATGAGTGATATCTAAAGATTACTATGCTATCATGAGCATATATAAAGCCACATATAAAGGCTTTTATGTTTTGTATTACTTTGTTTTGCTTTCCATTAAAATGTTCTCTTTTTGCTTTGTTTGAAGTTTCTGTCCCTAATTTAATTTTAATACTTAATGATTAATTTCATCTTCACCAAAACATATAGGGCCATCTATTAGACTTACAATTTTTCTAGGAGACATTCATTCTAAACTCTTTTCTCCTTTCTTGTGAATTGGTTTTCCTAAGAATTTTGAAGAAATTATTATACAATCTCAGCATCCAGAGTTACTATCAAGAAGTCTGGTGCTATTCCAATTCTGTACGACCTATTTCTTTTCCCCTCTCTGGAGGTGACTTGGATCTTTTATTCATCTCCAGTGCTCAGTAATTTTATAATGCTGGACTTACTAGCCTTTTTCAATCTGGAAACTCATGTCCTTCAACTCTAGGAAATATTTTTGTGTTGTTTATAATTTCATCTCTTTTTCTCTGCTGTTTCTGAACTTCTATTATTTGAAAATTAGACCTGTAATCTTTTTCTTCATTTCTCTCTGCTCATCTATAATACTTCTTTTCTAACCCTATTATTGAAATATTTACTACTGCTATCACATTAGTAATATTCAAGAGCTCTTTGTTTTAAGAAAGTTTTTTACATTATTCTGTTCCTGATTCATAGATACAATATCTTCTCTAGGAATAAAAGCTGTCCCTGAATGGAGCCAACATTTAGGATACAATATTACATTTATACCTTTCTTTGTAGAGTTACCCTCCTCTCCTACCCCCATCTCCCACATACATCCAAGCACATCTATTATCCCCAAGTTCAGAATTCTTCTGACTCACCCTTTCCAGAGAGTAAACTTTGACCCTTCTTCCAGGGTGAGGGAAAAGTACTTATGCAGTGGCATGGCTTGGAGAAGGGGACTAGAGTCTAACTACTTCTTGCTATGACTTTCAGCTAGTGGTGTGCTAGAGTTGGCTCAGACCCGGCTCTTCCCAGTAGGTGGTTCAGTGTTCTCTTACTGGTAGCCTGAAATGAGCCATAGTAGGAGTATTCATACTACAGAACTCAGCCATCGTTGGGAGGCGCTCCTCACCTTTCACGTCAGTTACACATAAATCGGCACACTACCGCGTCCGGCCAGTCCCCATTTTACATTCACCCTAGGCCAGGTCTTCAAAGGTACCAGGTACCTGCGCCTCCTTGTTGGACTGTGATACAGAATTTAGTTTCTCTTGAAGAAATTATTATACAATCTCTCAGTTCCCTCCTCTTCATGCAAGTAGATTTCCAATTTGGTATGTCAAGCCATGTTTATTCATCCATTTTCAGCTTTTAGTTGTTTTTTATTTTTTATTCCTGTTGTCCCTTTTCTGTTCTCTTTATTCCATTATTTATGCTTTTTAATAATCCCCTATTTTCATTATAAATGTGTTTGGAGGAAAGATTTGAGATAAATATATATCATGTTAATCAGAAGTCTTGTTACATGTTTGTAACCTGAAAAGAGGTATTGATGGTATTGATGTAGCACAACTGGAAATTGGACCCAGAATTGGGCAGTTATCCTGGATATCTATGGATGTTTAACCAACTTAAAGAAGAAATGAATCTAACAAAATTCTGGCTTTGCTAATAATGTTTAGCATTTTCAGTGCCAGATGCTATACTTCACATGGTCTACGTCATTTAATCTTCACATGAGATAGGTACTAAATCATTATCCACCTTTTAGAGATAAAGACGTTGAACCTCAGAAGGCTTCCAAGGTCACAAATCTTATGAATGACAGTGGCAGGGATTTATATTGACATCTGCCTGAAACATTTAACTCTTGGGCCTGTTTATTACTTACACCTATGGCAGATTCCTGACCAAGGATAGATTCAGGATCAAACTTCAGTTTGGTGAACCAGTGTATGCCAGAGAAGAGAAGGATGCTCAGTGCAGGTTTCCAGGGTCTATTCTTCTCCTCAAATGGCATTTAAGAAATAAAAACAGTGCCATCTTAGAAACTGGTTGATAAGAATGAATTTGTTTAGTTCTACTTGATGACATTCCATCCATGCTTTCCGGTGCCATCCTAAACACACTGTACCTCCAGTATTCCCCTAGATTAGCCTTCATCATTTTATATCTTTTTAGACTCTAAAGTCTAAAGAGGTTCAAATGGTATATTAGTCCCTTCCATTTTCACACTATTATAAAGAACTTCCTGAGACTGGGTCATTTATAAAGGGAATGGGTTTAATTGAGTCACAGCTCTGCATGGCTGGGGAGGCCTCAGGAATCTTAAAATTATGCTGGAAGGTGAAGGGAAAGCAAGGACCTTCCTCACATGGTGGCAGGAGAGACAAGTGCAAGCATGGAAATGCCAGATGCTTATAAAACCATCAGATCTGGTAAGAACTCACTATCACGAGAACAGCATGGGGGGAAACTGCCCCCAGATACAATTACCTCCTTCCCTTGACACATGCGAATTAGAATTCGAGATGAGATTTGGGTGGGGACACAGAGTCACACCATATCAAATGGGAAATGCTGTGTATCCCCAAAGAGAAGCTTAAGTTTCCAGAAGTTCTAACATAACAGGATGCTGGGTTTTAATAATATCACGTTGGTGTGATTATTAATTTTATTGTCCACTGGGCCACAGGGTGCCCAGATGATTGGTGAATGATTCTAGATGAGACTAACATTTGAATTGGCTGATTGACTAAAGCATTTGGCCCTCCCCAGTGTGGGTCAGCATCGTCCAATCCACTGAAGGCTGGACTAGAACCAAAATGCAGAAGAAGGGTGAATTCGTTCCCTCTGCCTGGTGGTCTTCAAGCTGAGACATCTGTCTTCTTCCACCTTTGCAATGGACCTGGTACCTGTACCATAGGATCTTCTGGGTCTCAGCTTTCACATTGTAGATTCTGGGAATTTTCAGCCTCCATAGTCTTAAAAGCCAATTCCTTATAATAAATCTTTATCTATGTCTGTATGTCTATTTGTGTCTATGTCTATATTTACATCTCCTATTCCTCTGGATAACCCTAACTAATACAATTGGATTGGCCCTCCCAAAGTACATGCTGGAACACTGTATCACGTATCTCTCAGGGGTGCCACATACATCGTGCACTACGTGAATGACATCTAGTACAGTTATGCGGTCTATGAGGCTACTTGCCTTTACTTTCATGAATCTAGGGCTCTTTACTAGTAGTTATGGGATCCCAATGAGATCATTTCTTATAATATACAATACCCTCCAGTTTAAGGAAGATCTAATCTGGGTTTTTATAGTAGGAATGTGGGAGACAAAGGCTATTTAAACAAAGGTGCTTAGTTTAGCAAGTGAGGCACAGCCATTAGCTAGAGCTACTTTTTCTCTTCATAAGAGGGGGATTGTGAGTGAAACAAGAGATGAAGGCATGGCTCTCATGTCACCATTTTCTCTATTCAGCGCCTTATCTTTTTCATGGAACTTGTTTTTTTTCAGTGGTTGAATTACATTCTTCTAAGCTAGCCCTCCCCTCTTCTAGATTCAGATCTCCTGATCACATCAATTCCCTTTTATCCATTCAAGAATCAATCAATTCTAATCAACTTTCCCTCCTTTGGCTCATATATTCAGTTATTTATCAAATATACGTTGATCACTCACTATATGCCAGGCATGATGTGAAAACTGGGGATATGGCCGGGCGCGGTGGCTCAAGCCTGTAATCCCAGCACTTTGGGAGGCCGAGACGGGCGGATCACGAGGTCAGGAGATAGAGACCATCCTGGCTAACACAGTGAAACCCCGTCTCTACTAAAAAATATTAAAAATTAGCCGGGCGAGGTGGCGGGCGCCTGTAGTCCCAGCTACTCGGGAGGCTGAGGCAGGAGAATGGCGGAACCCGGGAGGCGGAGCTTGCAGTGAGCTGAGATCCGGCCACAGCACTCTAGCCTGGGCGACAGAGCGAGACTCAGTCTCAAAAAAAAAAAAAAAAAAGAAAGAAAACTGGGGATATAGCAGTGATATAGTCCCTATCCTTGGAGTCTTTATAGCTCTGCAGGGTAGACAGAGTTTAAACAAATAACAACAGAAATTGCTTATTTTTATTGAATGGAACACAATGAAGGAAACTTATAGGAAGCCATGAAGGTGTGTAATGGGAATTATGCAAGGCATGAGAAAGTAATGCATAAACTGAATGATAATGCATGAGTCAGTTCAGAGAAATGGAGAATGGAAGGTTGTGAAGTAGGTGCAGAGGCAAAACAAAATCAAGACCCACTGCTTAAGGTAAGGCTGCCTCATTTTGTGGCTCTGGGTCTTTATGAACCCCCAGTTGGTTTTATCTGTTTATATTCTTTTCATTTCTCCAAAGTTCAATTAAAAGGAAATTTCTCTTTACTGGTAGAACACAGGATATCCTCAACCCTTTTGCATTAGGATGGGCCAGGGTCTCCCGCTAGACCAAGCACGTGGGAGAACAGGGTCTTGATGCTATACATCTTTATGTTATATAACACTGTGGCTATAGCAGTATATTTCACTTCACAGGCTCTAAACATGTGCTTGCTGAATAATTTGTTGAATTAAAGTTTTTCTAGAAATTATTTCTGAAAAATATATTAAGGGAAGCATTTCTTTAATAAATGTTAAGAGTAATTTTTATAGACTTTTATAATGTTAACCATTCGGGGATTATCTCTTTTAAAAAAACTGCTCTACTCCCTTTCCTGTTCCAAACCAGTAGCTAGAGTCTTAGTGCTCTTTTGCCTTGGGAATTTTTGCACAGAGCAAGCAGAACTGATTGATATCAAAGAGTCTTTCTGGCTTTTATAAGAGCCAACTTTCATGAAAGAGATGATGCCAGGGGCCCTGAGGATGAGGGAAGAGATGAAAGCATCTTTAAGAAGAGGAGGAAAAGGAAAGGAAAGGAAAGGAAACGTCGCCCACACAGGCATTGGTTCCAGTGAGAACCGGAGCCTAACCCACTGTGCTGAAACTGTGCCCCAGGTGACACCACCTCTGAGGCCAGGCCTCAGAGGAATGCCTAAAACCGAGACAGATGTCCACTGTTGGCAAAGATTCTGAGCCCCATGTGCAGAGTGGAAATAGCAGAGGCCATGACCAAAACCGGACTGCCTGGACTGTAGGGATTAAGATGTGAGAGGTCTCAGCAATTACTCAGGTGCACCACCAATGAGTTTCCTTGGTGTTTGACCTAGGACTCTGGCCCCACCTGAGGATGGAATTCCCCACCATCAGCCTCCATGAAGGCGCAGATTTAGACTGAAGGTGACATAAGAAAAGCCACATTTTTCCCATGAGTTTACTGTTCTGTCATAGTACTGTGGGTAATTATTGACTGACAGATTTAGCCATTTGAGAAAGCAATGGTTTTCTTCAATATTGGGTAGATGGGTTTAACCAACTCACTGGGAAGTACTATTTCCTCAATGAATTTAACATCTTGTAGGAAAAGTTGCTGGATTCACTTGAGGTCCATGTCCATAGTGTGGGGCTTTTGCCCACCTCTGCAGCTCAAGGGCATTTTGATAATTCTGTATTATCGCTGTATTAGTATCTTCCATTTGCTGGTTCCAGCCCTTCCCCTAATAGTAGGAATTCCATTCATTCATTGATATCTTCTGAGTCTACATTTAGCAGTAGATCCCAACAATGTTGACTTGCCTCTTCTTTTTGTAAAAACTGGTAATAGTCTGTTTAATGGAGTTAAGTGTCTACATTACAGTTGACTAATAGTGGCCATTATTTCCCATTCATGGATACTTACTAGCCATCAAATATAGTACTAGATGCCAGGGGACACAAAAATGACTGAGACCCATGCCTCACTAATAGGTGAGATATAGATGTAAACATTTAATTACACAATGGGACAAGTAGGATTAAGAACAAAGTATTATGGAGCACAGATGATGGGGATTCTACTGCTGCAGAGGAATCATGGACATCTTTTAAAAGGAAGTAGTGTTTAAGCTGGTCCTTGAAATAAAACCTATAGATTTGGCAGCTGAGGGGAGAAGAGGCCATTCCAGCCTGACAGAAGATATGAATACCAGAATCTGGAGAAGCTCAGTGTGGCAGAAGCAGAGGGAAAGAGTTTAGAGAAGGAGCCAAAGAGTGGGGTCTTTGTCTAGAATAATGCCGTAGAGCTTGGATGATAACTGCAGTGTGATCATAGTCCTATTTGATGAGCTCATGGATGTGCTAGATACCAAGATGTCATAAGGAAAGATGATGTCCCCACTTTAAAAATGAAGAGAATAAGGCTCAGAGGTCCCTGAATATGTCCTACCCGGAGCCAGGATTCTTTTCCCTAGGTCTGTTGGACTCATACTTAAAACAAACAAACAAAAACAAAACAAAACACACACACACACACACACACACACACACAAACTGGTAATAGTCTATGTCTAATGCTGTTAAGTGTCTATATTACAACTGACTAATAGTGGCCATTATTTCTGATTCGTGGATACTTACTAGCCATTAAATACAGTACTAGATTCCAGAGGACACAAAGATGCCTGAGACCCATGCCCCAATAATGGATGAGATATAGATATGAACATATAAATTATACCATGGGACAAGTAGGATTAAAAACACAATATTATGGAGCACAGAATTCTTACAGCCTGTTTTAAGGAACTTTAGAAACCCTCTGGCCCAGTCGTTTTTGTGGAGTTCTACAAACAAAAACTACTTCCCAGGACACAATAATTGTTCTCAAATTTATACACTAGAGTTCTTTTCAAGATGTCTTTTAAAAGAAGAGTTTTGATGCTAAAACAAATTGAGCAAATAAAAACCATTGATTTTGGATAATTATCTTTAAAAAATTATTTCTATAGTCTGAATGTGTCCCCTAACCTTTATATGTTGAAAACTTAACTGCCAATGCAATAGTGTTGAGAGGTAGGACCTTTAATAGGGAAGTAGATTATGAGGGCTCTGTCCTCATGAATAAATACCACTATCAAGGGAGTGGGTTTGTTATAAAAGCAAGGTCAACCCTCTTGCTCTCATGCTTTTACACCATGTGATGCCTTCTGCCGTGTCATGATGCAGCAAGAAGGGCTTCACCAGATGCAGACCCTCAAACTCAGACTTCCCAACCTCCAGAACCATGAGTCAAATAAAGTTCTTTTATTTATAAATTACCAATCCGTGGTATTCTGTTATAGCAGCACAAAATAGGCAATGATTTTTTTCTGGCTGTACTAAATTATACAAGTTTTCAATAGAATTTAGAAAATATAAAAGACAGAAGGAAAAATCACCTATATTCCTACCACCAGTGGGTTACTATTAATACTTTATTGATACCCAATGTTTTTGCCATAAATATATTTTACATAGTTTTAATCTGTGTATTATGCATAAATGCTTTACATTTTATATATTGTGCTAATAATTAAATATTAGAGTGATCCCTTTTTATACTGAGACTAAAATCCGTTGAATAATCATTGAATAATTTATTTGGTAGAATGCTGTCAATGCCATTAGTTCAATCCACATAACATCAAATTATTCTTTCTTGGAAATAATTGAGTTCATTTTTTAAAAAGTATCATTAAAGGCTATTTAAAAGATAGGAATTTTAGCATGAGTCACACAGTTTTGATACATCCATCAATTGATACCAAAATCTTAAAAGCAGGATAAAACATTAAATATAATCCCTCTGTTTTTCTAAAAAATTTCTGAAAACAGTACTGTTTTTGGTTTGTGGTATAAAAATCAACATCTGATAGTCCTGTACTTTAATATTCTTGAATATGAAATTAGAGTTCTTAATTTCAGGATCAAGCAAATAAGGCTAATTTAAAACAAAAAAATTTCAATATTTTACACTAATACTTAAGATTCTGAATAAATATCAAACATTGAAGATGTCCTTTGGTTGGTAATATTTGTGGCTAATTCAGGGGGACTTAAAGACAAGGTTAGAGAGTGGATTAGGAGATAAAGAAAATGTCATTAGAAGTTCCATCTACCTCCCCTGAAGAGAGTGAAGGTGACAAACACAGGCTTTGGAATGTAAATTGTCATATTGACTCATAATTTTCTACCCGTACCTTCAATACCTTATGGTACGTATTCATGCCTATATGGTGTCCCCTCCCCTTAAGTGTGAGTGGGGCCTGCAATTCACTTCTGACCAGTAAAATACAGGATGTCACTCTGTGATTAGATTACATTAGATTGTCAACAATCATATGAGCATGAAAGGGGATCCTTCCCCAATCGAGCCTTCAGAAGAAATGGCAGTCATGGCTGACACCTGGATTGCAGGCTTCTGACCCAGAAGCAAAGGACCCAGCTAAGCTGTGCCTGGACTTCTAACCCACAGAAATTATGAAATAATCCACTTGATTTGTTGTAAGTGACCAAGTTTGTGTCGATTTTCCATGCAGAAATAGATCATGAATACACCTGTGTGCACAATGATTCACTCAGAGTGACTCAGAATAGCTGTGAGATGAAGTGTCCTCACCCACCAGGCCTCTTGATACCAACTCTCCATTTCCACCAGCCTCTTTTATGCCTGAAAGTGTCACTTAAGAAACAAGATTTCATATCATTGTCTCAAGCTCTGCGAGTGTTTGCCTCTGGCTCACATCAACAGAAAATTTGATAAAAACAATTTCTTGGGGATAGGAGTTTATTGGTTTCATTCAACGAAAACTTCAAGGATAGGTAGCCAGGGGCTCACAGGGTGAGTTTGATGATCCTCAAGGCCCAGACCCCTCCTTTCCTTTTCCTTCTCTGAAAGGTGAACTTTTGCAATGATTAATAAAACAGATCCAAGGTCAGGCATTGTGGCTCAAGCCTGTAATCCTGGCACTTTGGGAGGCTGAGGTCGGTGGATCACCTAAGGTGAGGAGTTGGAGACCACCCTAGCCAACATGGTGAAACCCCGTCTCTATTAAAAATACAAAAAATTAGCCAGGCATGGTGGCAGACGCCTGTAATCCCAGCTACTTGACAGACCAAGGCAGGAGAATCTCTTGAACCTGGGAGGCGGAGGATGCAGTGAGCCAAGATTGTGCCATTACACTCCAGCCTGGGCAACAAGAGGGAAACTCCATCTCAAAGAAAAAAAAAAAAACCCAACAATAAAACAGATCCATATTTAATGAGAATGACATAACATTGTAAAAAGTAAAAACAAACTGCAAAATTACACATATAATCCAAATACGCCAAGAGACTAAAGAGAGAGAAACCAAATAACAGATAATATCAGTTATCTCTGGAGTGATTGCCTTTTTTAAAACTCTTAGATATTTTCTACAGTCTTTTATTAGTGATCATATAGGACTTTTATAAGAATATTTTTTTCAGAGTTGCACATAAAATTTATAGTTTTTGTCTAACCATATTTACTATCAGCTTCCAAATCAAAGACAAAGGGCTACATTCAGAACTGACATTTTTTTAATTGATGAAAATATTATTTTGAAAGGATCACAGAGATAGAAGATATGTAAGACTGGTTCCACATCTAGGAACTGCCTTTTCAGTTGAATACTCTGCGTCTATTCAGAAAAAAAGCTTAAAGAAGTAGTAAGTCCAGTGTCAGTTTTCTGCATATGGCTAGCCAGTTTTCCCAGCACCATTTATTAAACAGGGAATCCTTTCCCCATTGCTTGTTTTTGTCAGGTTTGTCGAAGATCAGATGGTTGTAGATGTGTGGTGTTATTGCTGAGGTCTTGTTCTGTTCCACTGGCCTATATTTCTGTTTCGATACCAGTACAATGCTGTTTTGGTTACTGTAGCCTTTTGGTATAGTTTGAAGTCAGGCAGTGTTATGCCTCCAGCTTTGTTCTTTTTGCTTAGGTTTGTCTTGGCTATACGCGCTCTTTTATGGTTCCATATGAAATTTAAAATAGTTTTTTCTAATTCTGCAAAGGAAGTCAGTGGCAGCTTGATGGGGATAGCATTAACTCTACAAATTACTTCCGGCAGTATGGCCACTTTCATGATATTGATTCTTCCTATCCCATTAGCATGGAATGTTTTTCCATTTGTTTGTGTCCTCTCTTATTTCCTTGAGCAGTGGTTTGTGGTTCTCTTTTAAGAGGTCCTTCACATCCCTTGTAAGTTGTATTCCTAGGCATTTTCTTTGTAGCAATTGTGAATGGGAGTTCACTCATGATTTGGCTGTTTGTCTGTTATTGGTGTATAGGAATGCTTGTAATTTTTGCATATTGATTTTGCATTCTGAGACTTTGTTGAAGTTGCTTGTCAGCTTAAGGAGTTTTTGGACTGAGACGATGGGGTTTTCTAAATATACAATCATGTCATCTGCAAACAGAGCCAACTTGACTTCCTCTCTTCCTATTTGAATACCCTTTATTTCTTTCTCTTGCATGATTGCCCTGGCCAGAAATTCCAATACTAAGTTGAATAGGAGTGGTGAGAGAGGGCATCCTTGTCTTGTGCTGGTTTTCAAAGGGAATGCTTCCAGTTTTTGCCCATTCAGTATGATATTGGCTATGGGTTTGTCATAAATAGCTCTTACTATTTTGAAATATGGTCCTTCAATACCTAGTTTATTAAGAGTTTTTAGCATGAAGGGATGTTGAATTTTATTGATGGTCTTTTCTGGATCTATTGAGATAATCATGTGGTTTTCATAATTTGTTCTGTTTATGTGATGGATTACATTTATTGATTTGTGCATGTTGAACCAGCCTTGCATCTCAGGGATGAAGCCAACTTGATCATGGTGGATAAGCTTTTTGATGTGCTGCTGGATTCGATTGGCCAATATTTTATTGAGGATTTTTGCTTTGATGTTTCTCAAGGATATTGGCCTGAAATTTTCTTTTCTTGCTGTGCCTCTCCCAGGTTTTGGTATCAGAATGATGCTGGCCTCATAAAATAAGTTAGGGAGGAGTCCCTCTTTTTCTATTGTTTGGACTAGTTTCAGAAGGAATGGTACCAGCTCCTATTTGTACCTCTGGTAGAATTTGGCTGTGAATCTGTCTGGTCTTGGGCTTTTTTTGGTTCGTAGGCTATTAATTACTGCCTCAATTTCAGAACTTCAGTATTTGCCAAGCAAATGGAAAGCAAATTCAGTATTTGCCAAGCAAATGGAAAGCAAAAAAAAAAAAAAAAAAAAAAGCAGGAGTTACAATCCTAGTCTCTGATAAAACAGACTTTAAACCAATAAAGATAAAAAAAAGACAAAGAAGAGCATTACATAATGGTAAAGGGATCAATGCAACAAGAAGAGCTAACTATCCCAAATATATATGCACCCAATACAGGAGCACCCAGATTCATAAGACAACTTCTTAGAGACCTACAAAGAGACTTAGACTCCCACACAATAATAGTGTGAGACTTTAACACCCTACTGTCAATATTAGACAGATCAACATGACAGAAAATTAACAAGGATATTCAGGACTT
Source organism: Trachypithecus francoisi (assembly GCF_009764315.1). Taxonomy (NCBI): domain Eukaryota; kingdom Metazoa; phylum Chordata; class Mammalia; order Primates; family Cercopithecidae; genus Trachypithecus; species Trachypithecus francoisi. The sequence goes on from NW_022681474.1 coordinate 20,306,117, forward strand.
GAACTCAGCTCTGGACCACGTGGACCTAACAGACATCTACAGAACTCTCCACCCCAAATCAACAGAATATACACTCTTCTCAGTGCCACATAGCACATATTCTAACATCGACCACATAATTGGAAGTAAAACACTCCTTAGCAAATACAAAAGAATGGAAATCATAACTAACAGTCTCTCAGACAATAGTGCCATCAAATTAGAACTCAGGATTAAGAAACTCACTCAAAACTGCACAACTACAAGGAACTTAAACAACTTGCTCCTGAATGACTACTGGGTAGATAACAAAATTAAGGCAAAAATAAAGAAGTTATTTGAAACTAATAAGAACAAAGAGACAATGTACCAGAATATCTGGGACATGGTTAAAGGAGTTTTAAGAGGGAAATTTATAGCACTAAATGCCCACAACAGAAAGCTGGAAAGATATAAAATTGACACCCTAAAATCACAGTTAAAAGAACTAGAGAAGCAAGTGCAAACAAATTCAAAAGGTAGCAGAAGACAAGAAATAACTAAGATCAGAGCACGACTGAAGGAGATAGAGACACGAAAAATCCTTTAAAAAAAATCCAGGAGCTTGTTTTCTGAAAAGATTAAAAGAAGGACCACTAGCTAGACTAACAAAGTTCTACAGTTTTTTTAAAATTCATTTTTTTCTGAGACTTCAGGCTGAAGAGGCTTTGGAGAGAATGCAAAAATTAAAATGTAGTAGGTTATTTCCCTTTTTGATGAGTGTTCATCTGAGTCATTTGTGTATCCATACAGCATCGTAAAAAGAATCTTAGATTACAGATAAAAATATGGGGTCCCACTGCAACAGATAGTTGCCCAGTAGTACAAGCACCAATTGATGCAGAGAGACCTGGATTTCTGGTGGCACCTACTAGCTGTGTGACCCTGGGCATTTTTAGTTGTACCGTGAGAAGTTCACTAGGTTTCATTGCTATTATTGAGAAAACATAATGTTACTTAGCAGAGTGCCTAGACATAAGAGATGACCAATGTTAATAAGCATTATTATAATTATTTAGCAAGATTAGTGCCTTTGAGAAGAGGGAAGATGACAGCATAAAGGGAGATATGGAGAGAAGCCAGGCCTAGAGGTAGATCATAGTTGAGGGATCTCATACAACTGCCAGAGAAGGCCCCACAAGAGGTAGGCTGGGTGCTGAGGAGGAGAAGCCCCCACTGTCTCAGGAGTGCACTGGTCAAAGCCAATCAGGATCCAGTCCTGCAGCAACAAGGCAGGTTATCCAGTGAGACTTGAGCAGATTTCAGGATCTGCTCATTGGAGACTGTAAGACTGTTGGAATGGACTCTGTGGCAATAAGATGTCAAATTATGAACAGGACCTAAGGCCATACCATACAAGGGTTAAATACCATACCCTAAGCTATGTTCTAACTGCCACTAGGTTTTTATTTTTCTCTAGCAGCTAAACAAGCGCTGACCTTGAGGTACGCAATATGAAAACAATTACAACTCATCCAGCCTGCAGGCACTGACTGACACCCCATTCTACCAGCCAGAGCTACAGCTTTGATTGGACGAGAGACTGATTTCAGTAACTTTCTCCTGATTGGAGACCACTGGCCATGGACTGGTTCTAGCCAGTTTCAGAAGCTACACACTGAATGCCTTTGTGTCTCTGCTTCACCTTTTGAAATATAGGACCTAATTGTAATACACTTAAATGTTAAGTCTCCACCTCAAGGTGAACATGAGTTGTGTGTTACATGCATGTTCAATATACATGCATCAGGATGATCTTTAATGAATATTCATAGGACCTCCTATAACCTGTTGAATATGTATGCTTTGCTAACCTGTTCAGCATAAAGCTCTTGCCCCAATGCCTCCTCCTTTGAAGTGCCTGCAAATAGTGGATCGCCAACGCTTTGATTTCCAGCCTATCAGAATGGCCACCTTGAAGGCTGTAACCCATTTGTAAGAAATAAGGTCTCTTTTCTAAATTTGTGTAAATTTTTTTCAACTTAACATAGGTGATAGTAGGGCCAGAGAACTTGCTGAATAGGGATTGGACTATTTTTCCTTAGTGATCTCATCACTAAGTCTTAGAGACTGGGACATGGCTAATAAATGATGCTCAATTGAGACCAGCCTGGCTAACATGGAGAAACCTGGTCTCTACTAAAAATACAAAAAATTTGCTGGGCGTGGTGGCACACACCTGTAATCCCAGATACTCCAGAGGCTGAGGCAGGAGAATTGCTTGAACTTGGGAATTGGAGGTTGTGATGAGCCAAGATTGCACCATTGCACTCCAGCCTGGGCAACAAGAGCAAAACTCTATCTCAAAAAAAAAAAAAATGATGCTCAAGTGGTCCCCACCATGGGGATGAGAGCTGGCACTGAGAGGAGCTGGCAGGGAGCGGTGGTCGGGCACCATTCTGGCCCTGAGCCTGCTCCCTCCTCACTTCTCTGCCTCAACTAGACTCTCGGCTTAAAGGGCATGACTTTCAGTCCCAACTGCCCGCTCCTCTTTGACTGCTGATTCCAGACTCTAACTTCAGTTAATCTCAGCACAGAGCTCACAAGGCACAAGCCAAGTTGCTTTCCTTGACAGTTTAGTTGAGTCCAACTGTTCCCTGAGGGCTTATCACAGAGGATCCCTGGCTGGGCATGGTGGCTTATGCCTGGAATCCCAGCACTTTGAGGGGGCCTAGGTGGACAGATCACCTGAGGTCAGGAGTTTGAGACCACTCTGTCCACCATTAAATGACGCAACCCCGTCTCTACTAAAAATACAAAAAAATTAGCCAGGCATAGTGGCGCACACCTGTAATCCCAGCTATTCAGCTATTCGGGATGCTGAGGCAGGAGAATCACTTGAATCCAGGAGGCGGAAGTTGCAGTGAGCTGAGATAGCACCACTGCACTCATGCCTGGGCAACAAAGAAAGATTCCATCTCAAAAAAAAAAAAAAAGGCCTGGAATTTTCTATGAATAGTTGCCTTTGTATTTCCATCAGTGTACCAGCATTCTCTCAGGAACATCCTACCCCATGGCCCCCAGATTTCATATCCAATTAGTGATGAGGCTAATTATCCTGATCTCGAATTTCCTCTACCTGCCCACCAGCTGACTTAAACCCCTATACTGTGGGCATGCACTCTTCCCACTCTGAAATCTTAGGATTTAACTTCTCTTGCATCCTAGAAAATGAACCACTTTGTTCATTCATTTATTTACTCACTAATAATTTATTGAGAGGCTTTGTTTTGTGGAGCATGAAGGATCTGACGTAATAACTCCTACCACTGATGCTTGTGATCACAATATGTGCAGCTGATTAAAGTTTCTCATTTATACTACTTACTTCCCTGCTAAAAATTTCATTCCTTCAACTAATACTTTTCATTTGAAAACATCTCATTACAAAAGCCTTCAATCTTTTAGGCTTCTGCATCTTGCAAAACAAAAAGGGTTCCAAAGAGCCTATCTTTTCAACAAATCCTTGGTTTGAGCCTGGATGAAACAGTTATTACAGAATCAACCGGAGAGAAAAAAAGATCTTCATCTAACACTAAAGTCTTTCTATTCTGCGAGGTGAAATCCTTTGACCTAGATTCTGTCCCTTGAAAGGTGAGTGACAGTAGGCGAGCCTAAGAAAACTGGTTAAATCTTGATCTAAAAAGTTAAATTCATGAACCACCCTGATTTGATTACCATGAAAATCTACCAGACAGAAAGTTCTCCTTTTTATCCACCTTCATTGTTACCTTCAGAGCAGCTCTCTCCATAGCAACTGAAAACTTTTCTGGCCTCAAATAATCCTCTCTAGCTCCCAGCGCACAGTCAAAGAATTTTAAAAACAGGGAACTCTGTGACTGTGAAATACTCTCCAGGATTTAAAAGGCTGTGGAGCTCCAGATAAAGAATCGTTTATCTTTCTTCTGAAGGTAAGCACTGGGGTTAGAAATGGTTGCATCATCCTCTGTCACTTTTAAATTGCTAACATAACAACCTGAACGTGTTGTTGTTGTTTTTTTTTAACTCATAAAAGTAATCCCAGTACCTTCGTTACTAGCCCACAGTCATTTACCAGCTCATCTCTGGGCCAGGATCCCACATGAGATGCTGTTAACATTTTAGATGCCTCAAGCCATCAACAGAAAGATAATTTTTTTTCCAGGAAGTTGATTGGCTCTAAAGTCATCCCCCACTCCTTTAGTCACCACTGAGTGAGTGCATGTGTCATGTTCTTGAGGTCTTGAAATTCTATTTTTCTAAGATGCTTCCTACTCTAGAATCTCGACTCTTAATAAACTGAAAAAACAGATCTGCGTTTTCTGAACATTACTATTTTCTTCTAGTACTTTTCCTTGTCTAAGCCCCCCCGCTTTTTTTTTTTTTTTTGAGATGGACTCTTGCTCTGTCGCCCAGGCTGGAGAGCAGTGGCACGATCTTGGCTCACTGCAACCCCCACCTCCCAGGTTCAAGTGATTCTCCTGCCTCAGCCTCCTGAGTAGCTGGGACTACAGGCACGCGCCACCACACCCGGCTGACTTTTGTATTTTTAGTAGAGACAGGGTGTCACCATATTGGCCAGGTTGCTCTCAAACTCCTAACCTTGTGATCCGCCCGCCTCAGGCTCCCAAAGTGCTGGGATTACAGGTGTGAGCCACTGCACCTGGCCTAAAACTTTTAAACTCAACATGATATTGGTCATTTAGTAGAATTTATTGTCTCTTTTTATTTAGGGGCAAGGACCACGAATCACTTGGAGTTCTTTATAATGGGATAAACATAAAGTGTTTCCCAACCTGGGTCCTATAACTTGTACCACCTGTTGGAAAATGGAGAAACTTATTCTTCCTAATATGTGACGCTATGTGTAGTTTAGGGAGAGGCAATCTAACAAGCTTTTTGGCTGCCTGTACAGTTTGAAAGTCTACAGCCATGGGACTTTCCTGCCATTTGGGGTTAGAAATTACCTACAGACCCCCTGTTGTGTAGAAACAGCTTGTCATTGCAAATCAGCTTAGCCAATTAATGAATCCTTTCAAACATGTTGCAGGCACAATAATTGAAGGCTTTATTTTTCCCCTTTACCACAGAAATTCCTTTGGTTACAAGTTTACCCCATAAACGGCAACACACTTATCTCCATCCAAGACAGACTCAAGGTGGAGGAAGCGTGGAAATGTGCTTCCAGACAAAGCTTTCAGTATCCTGGGTGCCATTGTTTCTTCTACTCAGCCGTGCTTTTTCTACTGAGACAGACAAACCCTCAGCCCAGGACAGCAGAGGCCGTGGGAGTTCAGGCCAACTGGCAGACCTGCTACAGGTTCTCTCTGCTGGTGACCACCCACCCCACAACCACTCAAGAAGCCTCATCAAAACATTGTTGGAGAAAACTGGGTGCCCACGGAGGAGAAACGGAATGCAAGGAGATTGCCATCTGGTTAGTGCAATAGAATGGGGTCAGGTATCAGGGCATGTCCAAAAGAAAGCAATGGATTCTATAAGGATTTATTTCAGGAACGCGAAATCACAGGCTAATCTTCCGATATGCAATTGGGCAATGCATTCTGGCAAAATAATTTCCATATTTGGGACACAGCAAATCATTCAGCATTCTATGTATAGCACCTAGGGACATTTTTGTTGTTGAAAGGATGATGTTTATGTCAGGCTTTCTAGAATCCTTCTGCATATATAGAGGTATTTATTTGTGAGCGCGAACTTTTAGTCCTCTTTTCTTTTTTGATTGACTAATCTTTTTTTAAAGCCTTCAGTGCACTTGCACGTGACTAGTTTTAGATGCTATTTGTTTGCTGGAGCATAATGTGATCTGATATTTGTCCAAAATTGGATTTTTGAGTACTTTTTCCTGGCATGGTATTTTCTAATATTATGCATGGCGGGTAGTTAATGATTGGATAATCATCTTAACGATGAGGAATCTGAGCTGGGGAGACAGATGCTGCAGGTGGAGCTGAAGTTGTACCCATGGCTCCTGAGGCCTGAATCACAGCCTGATCTTAGCCTACAAAGTGAATCTCAACCCTGACTGGAATCAGCTGCGTAGGTTTCCCAGCATACGCATATATGGGCTTCAACCTCTGGAGACTGAGATTTTACTTGTCTAGGATAGAACTTTTTAAAGTCTCTCCAGGTCACTATTTTATTTTATTTTATTTTATTATTTGATTTGAGACAGAGTCTCGCCCTGTTGTCTAGGTTGGAGTACAATGGCATGATCTTGGCTCACTGCAACCTCCGCCTCCCGGGTTCAAGTGATTCTCCTGCCTCAGCCTCCCAAGTAGCTAGGATTACAGGCATCCACCACCATACCCGGCTAATTTTTTGCATCTTTTGTAGAGATGGGGTTTCACTATGTTGGCCAGGCTGGTCTCAAACTCCTGACCTCTTGATCTGCCCGCCTTCCCCTCCCAAAGTGCTGGGATTACAGGTGTGAGCCGCGGTGCCCAGACTCCAGGTCACTTTAATATGACGTCAGCAGTGGCTGAGACTCTCTTCATAAGGGAGGGTTGGGTAGGATGGAAGGAGGTGAGAACTCATGTGTTTAAATGACTACAAAAGAAAAAATGAAACCTGCTCCATCCCATTCCTGACCCATGAGATTTTTTAGGATGAACCCACAAATGCATAAATGAAAGCATACATAAATAAGTAAAACAAAAGCTAACTGTCTCCAAAATACATTTTGGTAGACTTTCTCAATCATGCACAGCTCTGAGGTGAGGGAGGGAGGGGAGGGGAACATTTTCTGACCAAGTGTTTTGTTTTTTCATAACAGAAGAGGTCTTGCTCATAGAGAATTTTTCTCTGCTTTGTGTGAGCAATAAATAATTCAATAATTATTAAAATACCCAATGGTTCCCAGAGGAAATGTGTTATAATAGGCAACTCATCTGTGATGACATTAATATATATAGATAGCAACACAAGACGTCCCACTGGAAATAACCAGAAGTCATGTCTTATTCATGTCCTCTGAGGATTCGCTTCAGGGGAATGTTCTCCTTTAATGACGTGAAGTGCCTTATTAAGGCTGCTTGAATAGTAGTTTTGCTGGGAGAAAGGTAAATACGCGAAATTGTTCTCCATTTTCAGTGCTGGGGGAAGGATTGTTGAGCACTTACTGTTTTTTGTGACAGTATCAGGACTTTAGGTAATTTGGTCTCCATTTGAACCAGTTCCATTCCTAGGACTTGAAACACCATCTTTAATAGCTTCACCCTCCTTCTCTGTAAAAGAAACGCAGGTGAAGCAGAAGTGAGTCTCAGCTTTACCTGCTCAGAAGCCTTCAGTTCACCCCAATCACCCATCAGGAAAGAACTTAGGAAATGTCTCCCATCATTCATGAAAAGAGAGAGGAAACAGAGTCCTCTGGATTTCACCAACACCCCGGTTCAAGTGTAAACTACAGGGCTTCAGCTTGTGGCCGAGTCTGTTCTGTCATTGGAGGACTTTGTCTGCTGACAGGAAGGGTTCATGATACCAATTCTGTGGTCAAAGAGAGGTTAAGGGGGTTTGTTCATATCTCTAAATGTCTGAAAAAAGAGGGAAGTAGGTATCTTGGATTTGTTGGGAGGAAAAATGCTTCCAATTTTAGGTCTGTATAAGAAGTGAAATTGGAAAAAAGTCAATCTGAAGTAGCTGAGAGCACTGCACATTTACAATAAATTCAGTCAAGCTGCAGTCTTTGGAAATGAATCGTTCTGGGCTGATCTTGGCTTTTTCTTTGTTTAATGAGAATGGTTAGAATATAGTTTTAATGAACTTCATGAGGGATTAAATAACTCCAAAACAATACATTCCACTTCAATAATTATGAGAACCATAACCCTACACAGGTTTCTGAGAGGAAAAGAGCCCTTTTCTGGCACCTTCTAGTATTGAGACCTGTGGAGCCTCAGCTCCCTCACCCGGAAGGCTGGGATAATGAGCCCCTCCTCACAGAGGTCTGTGAGGACCACATGGACAAACCCATGTTCCTCAGGGGTCAGATGTCTGTGAGGGTCACATGGATGTGCATATGCCCCTGAGGGAGATACCTGTGAAAATCGCATGGACATATGTGTGCTCCCCAGGGAGATCTCTGCAAGGATCACATGGACACATATGTTCTCAGGGAACAAATCTCTGAGCCATGTGGACATACATGTATTACATCCCAGGAAGATCTCTGTTGGTCTCATTGACACGTGCTCCTCAGGGAGGTCTCTGTGGGGATCTCGTGGACATATGTGTTCTCCTTAGGAATCAGATTTCCGTGAGGATCTCATGGACATACTTGTTCTTCATATGAATCAGATCTCTGAGGATCTCATGGACATATATGTTCCACTTAGGAATCAGATCTCTGAGGATCTCGTGGATATACATGTTCTCCTTAGGAATCAGATCTCTATGAGAATCTCAGGGATACATATACAGAAAGTCAGATATAGGAGCTCAAGTTCCTTCTGTTCCCTGTATCTCATGGCAATGTCTGATTTCTCCTTTTCCAGAGACACTAGAGCAGCGCCATTCCTCAGAATCTCCCACCCGCCTGTGCCCTAGGCCCCCCTCCACTGTCCTACATTCTGAGGATTTTCAATCAAGTTCTCCAGGCGATTCTTAGACACATTCAAAGCAGAGAACCACTGCTTTAAGGGTCTCCATTTAATTCACACCTGGCCCTAGACCCTGACTCTCTTGTCATAACTGTCATGGAATAAGGTGTGGAAAACACCCAGCTTTGTCTTATTATCTAACAATTTTATCTTAACTCTTCTCAGTTAAAAACTTTTTGTCAGTCAGAAGACCCACTAAATCTAGTACAGACCCTAAAGAGCCAGTACCTGCCATCAGCAACATCCTTCTAGCTCTTTGTCAGGAAAAAAATAAATACACTTTCTCTCTTATATTTACAGCCAATTGTTAGCCACCGCCCCACCCACCACACCCCTGCAAAAAAAAAGACCTTATAGAACTAAGAACTTAAAAGAAGACAGTCTCTTTTAAGTTCTTAGATTTCTGTAATATAAGATTTACCCATTACTCAAAATCAAATGTTAAATACCTTTCAGTCTAAAACCCTAGAGTTTATCCTGGAGGCCTGACAGCTGTTTCATTGATGTAGGAGAAGATAGCTACCATATTGCTTTTTGTCCACTGAGTCCCTCACCTGGCGAAGATCGTAAGCAAAGTTGAATTTCAAGGTTGGGGAAGGCCATGTGATGCGGCTACAGGGTGTGGTGGACCATTACTACTAAGTATCCTAGTAGCCTGTTTAGCTTGTAAGGGGAGCCTCTCCTTGCATTTTAATCAGTCTTTTCCCAAAGTTTATTTCCTTATAAAGTCATTAAAACTAATTCCCAGAATCTCTGAGGTTTTTTTCCCCTCCTTAAACCTTATTCCCCCACCTGACAAGATTAAAAGGAAAATCAATGGCTTATTCCTGAATGAGTCCATTCTTCTTAAACAAAGAATTGCTTCACCAGAGAAGGCAGCCTTGGACAGATATTGATGCCTGTGGGGTGGCAGTATTTGCAACATTTTGCTAAACATCCTCTCCCAAACACAACCGAGCCAACTTCTAAAAACATTAACAACAAAACAAATCTAGTGGTGATGAACTGAAAATTCCAGCTCTGTCCTCATCCAACAGCCCCAGTAGTGTGCTTTTCATCATATCTATGTCCAGGGGAGGAATTCTTATTTTATGTTAGCTTTTCTGAGGCTTCCACCTGTATTCTTTCCTCAAGCCACCGCCTTCTGTATTAAAATACATTCTTTAAGATTCAAATATTATAAATGGGAGAAAGGTTTCCAGCCCATGGTCATTTGATTCACAATTAAGCTTTAGTTCAGCAGGCCTCAAAAAATCAAAGCAAATGTGACACAACACCTGTTCCTTCAAGGTTACCAAAATCTCTGTTCAGACAAAAGATGCTTCTACAACTGTTTCAAGCTTCCCAAAGCTAGAAACCAATTGTGCCTTCCGTATTGTATACCTTTTATACACAGTTCTGGAATGCCTACCCACACGATTACAGTGCGGACCCTGCTCTCTGCTGTTCCGTGCCATGGATTCCAATTCCAACCCTGGAAAGGTACATGGCAAAGACATTGAGGAAGAGTGATGCATGGACAGGAGTCTCCGCATCTCAGATGGGTTGAAATGTGGCCACATGTTCTGTCATGTGCTCATACACCAAGCCTTGCCACATGGTTGTGGTCTCATGGCCTCATGAGCGTCCTACTCCTTGCATCATAGACACTCTTCTTCGTACCTACCCAGCCCCATCAAACAACCTGAGCAGCACTTGAAAGTATAACATAAACTCATTCCATGCTCTGGTTGTACCACATCCTTGTTCTGATTGATGTTAGACTTGGACCAATCTCTTAGCCACCTAACTGACCTCTACTCCCATCAAATAGAAGGGAGAGAAAATTACTGGTTGAAGGGGTTGCCCATCAAGTACGTCAATGGGTCCACAGCCTGTGTTCTCCATGGCACAAAAGGAAGGAATAAAAGAATGTGTCCTGTTCTTGGAAGAGCAGGAATTGTGACTAACAATGCTCTCCACCATTAGCTGTGTAGCTTTGGGTGAGTTTCTTACCACTTTAGTCTTGGTTTTCACATATTCTATGAGTAAACTTTTCTCATGAAGAAAGATATAACTCATATATTCTTTTCAGTATCCTTGCATACTGTACACAAATGTATCCATTAATTCATTGTGCATTAAATAATTGAGTAATTGGTCTTCTAGTTGCTTTATATTATAAAAATCAAATATTTAGAAATATTTGGTGGCTTATTACATAGGCTGGAGACATTTTGTTTCTCACACTTGAAATCATAAAATAGGTTTCTTATGACTAAAAAATTCATTACTTTGTGCATTTTTCAGAACCAATTAGATTATAGAGCAAGGAATAACTGAATGCAAAAGGTACTCTGCACATTGCTGGGCACATGGTTACCAGCAAATTGTAGTTAATGGTACCAATAGTTTAGTTTCAGGAGGTTATTTGGTACAGAGAATAGCTTTATTACACTTTTATTTCAATGGATTCGCCTTTTGGGTCTTGGTGTCAGCCTTGCCATCAGCTACCAAGGTGTGGACTTTTCTTCTGGGTTCCTTAGGGAACAGAAAACGGATGCCGAGGTTTTAGAAGTGGAGCCTAATATCCACATTGAGAGTTGGTCTTAGTGGAACCCTGGGTCCCCTCTGTTTGAGTACTTGACCCCCTGCAGTTGGGTTCAGGAGGGATTAAAGTCTGTGTGGTTTTATGAAGAACGTCATTATGCTTTGATTTGGAGATGGATGACGTTTGTTTCTTCCTGACTCAGATGATTACATAGCAGATGCTACACAGTGGGTTGTAGAGCAGACCTGAAATTAGAACCCCCAAAACTTCCACTTCAAAGAAGACTAGATTAAAATACATTGTAGTACAGTATCCCCACCATGGCACAAATCTGTCTGGGAGTCAGGACAGGCATTTCTCAATGCTTTCACTCTGTGGCTGTGTCCTGGGGCTGCTTCTCAGATCCTGTGAGAATTCTCAGGAGTTCCCCAACTGTCTCTGAAGAAAGGCAGCTTCCCTCTTGCTGAGAAAACTTCTGGTCCATGATTCCTATGTCTTTTTCTCACTGTCCCACAACATTTATCCAAATCCCTTATGCCACATAAACTTCTCAGATTGCAGGAGCTGGGCATGTGCTTGTGGTTTGTGAAACCAATAAGGCAGCACATTGTAGGGGAGGAAAGATTTTTCCTTTAACGTCTGAAATTCTGTAGCTGGGGCTTGTGAACTAAATGGACAAAAGATGGATTAACAGTAGAAAAAGCATACACATTTTATTTGATGTTAATATTTTTATGTGGAATAGGGGCACCATAAAGAAAGTGAAAACTCCAAAGAAGTGGTTAGACCCAGGGTTTATAAACCATTTTAACAAAGAGTAATAAACTGTGGGGATCTGACAAGAGTAAGAAAAAAAGTGAATTTGGACTAGAGATGGTAAATTGTGGGAAAGTGACTAGGAAATATGTATGTGAAAGCAAAAAATTTTTTTAAGAATTATACCAATGGAGGATTATTTTAGTAAGGTTCGTTTGTATAGGTTCATCTCAGCATTAACTCCCCATCTCCAGTGATAAGAATGTTCTCCTCTTCCTGATACAACAAGGATACCTTTCTCATGGGAAACTTATGCCCCGCTTTTAGATAGTAAGGGGCAGGGCAGAGAATTCTTCCTGTGTCTGCTGTTTCTCAGTTGCCTTCAGCTCAAAATAATCAATATGCTACGATAGCATATTTTGGGGCAGTATGTTCTGATTCCCTTCCACAAAATCATTTTTGGCAATTTCCCTAAATAGGCTAGAAGAGGGGCAGATAGAAATCATTTGTAAAATTTTTACATCTCGTAAGTGCCAGGTACTGTGCTATATGCTGAGGATAGAACTATGCAAAAAGCAGACAAAATCTACTCTTTATGGACCACTGGTTCTCATAGAGAAGAGAGAGAATAAACAAGTAAACAAAGCAATTTTACAATACGAGTGCTATGAAGAAAAATTTTTAAATGATGTGTTCCAGAATTGTGCTGTACAGCACAGTAACCACTAGCCTGCATGTAACTGTTGGGTGCTTGATTTGTGGCTCATCCAAACTGAGATGTGCTGGTAAGCATAAAATGCACACCAGTTTTCAAAGACTTTGTTCAAGAAGAAAAATATAAAATATCTTAATTTTTAAAAATTTAGATTACACAGTGAAATAATTTAATCTTGGATACATAAGGTTAAAATATTACAAAAGTTACTTTTAGCTGTTTCTTTTTACTTTTTAAAATCTTGCTGCTAAAGAACTTCAGATGACATATGTGACTCATATTTGCAGTGTGACTTGTATTTCTATCAGATAGTTCTGTACTAGGGAACGCAGGTTGGGAATCTTTAGGAAGGTGTTGTGAGAAGGTGACATTTTAACCTGAAACCTGAAAAATGAGGGGAAAAGGAGACCTAGAAGATTGTGGGAAAGAACTTGGTGAAGCTGACATAATATCACAGAGGTAGAAGTTGAGTGAGATGCTGGACCAAGGCTAAGAGAAGGAAGGAGGGTAGAGTAGACAGGAGCCAAACCAAAAAGAAGATTGCCAGGAGTTTGGATTTTATTCTAAATGCAAATGGGCATCACTTTAAAAGCCAAAGAATAATGTGTTTTACACAGGCAACAGATCAACAACTTGCGGCCACCCTAGCTGGAGTCAGGAATTACTCTTAGTGGAAAAAAAGGGTTCCCTGAAAGGGCATCATTGTTATATGGGAGTCCAACTCTTTGAATCTGGCTGTTGGTCCTGCCTGCTTTTCCTTTCTATTTATAAAATGATAAGTAACGAAGACCCTGGTGGTCATTAGTGTTCTGGAACTATTTGCTAAGCTTTGTTTCTTTTGTTGTTGTTATTGTTTTCTTCCACAGTGCTTTGAACCAGATGCACTATTACTAATAGCTGGAGGAAATTTTGAAGATCAGCTTAGAGAAGAAGTGGTCCAGAGAGTTTCTCTTCTCCTTCTCTATTACATTATTCATCAGGAAGAGATCTGTTCTTCAAAGCTCAACATGAGTAATAAAGAGTATAAATTTTACCTACACAGCCTACTGAGCCTCAGGCAGGATGAAGACTCCTCTTTCCTTTCACAGAATGAGACAGAAGATATCTTGGCTTTCACCAGGCAGTACTTTGACACTTCTCAGAGCCAGGTAAGAAGGCAAAATGGCTAACTGGTTCTGCTACTGAGATACAGTCCTAGAGCTTTATTGTTTGTTCCTTATTTATTTCTAAGACATTCAAGAACTTCTTTTTTTTTTTTTTTTTTTTTTTTTTGAGACGGAGTCTTGCTCTGTTGCACAGGCTGGAGTGCAGTGGCCGGATCTCAGCTCACTGCAAGCTCCGCCTCCCGGGTTCACGCCATTCTCCTGCCTCAGCCTCCCAAGCAGCTGGGACTACAGGCGCCCGCCACCTCACCTGGCTAGCTTTTTTGTATTTTTTAGTGGAGACGGAGTTTCACCGTGTTAGCCAGGATGGTCTCGATCTCCTGACCTCGTGATCCGCCCGTCTCAGCCTCCCAAAGTGCTGGGATTACAGGCTTGAGCCACCGCGCCCGGCCACATTCAAGAACTTCTAAGGGACATAAGTATTTGTGGGTTTTGGTTATGAAATGTTAAATGACATAATTTAAAATTCCAGGTCCAAAAAAGGAAATGTAATGACTAATTGGAAGAGGAGTTTTTGCCAGAAGTTGGGTGGGTGGACAGGCACTCCAGGTGAAAGGGCAGCTTTCTTCTCCTGGGTCCCTCTGAGTACTCAAATCAGTGTGACTCCAAGGCATTTTGACCAGTTTCCAAGGACTGAGCTGTAGTGGTGGAGAGCAATGTTTCTTTTTGCCTTGCCTTCTGGCTGGGAAAGGAGAAGGCAGAGACATTTTGAAAGAGATAAATTATCATTAGTTACTTAACTGAAGAAGCAGCTTGCAAAAAACATTACTCACGGTTGCCAGCCCTAGATGCTATCCCCTCTTTGTAGCTTTTGACTTGTACTGCCCATGTAGAGGGTCTATTCAAATACCTCTCCTCTCTCCCAGCTCCCACCTGGTCTCTGTTGCCTTCATGACTATTCTAGTAAAACTGGCCTTTCAGTTAGGTTTTTGCTTTCTGGTTTGCAGTGAGAAATCTCAGCAGATAAAGTTCTCTGAACATAAGGTTTATTTAAGCCACTTTTTTTTTTTTTAAAGAATTAATTAAGAAGCCATTACTACATTTTGAAGAGTATGGGGAAATCATTTTTTTCTTGAATTATTCATAAACATGTATAGACAAATTTAGTTCTTGCTCTTAAATCTGGCATTCTGCAGCTTAACAACCAGCAAGCATATCCTCCAATTTTCTGTAAATATGTTTAATTTCTTTTATTGGCAGAGCAAATGGAGAAGCTGTTTGCTAAGGACTTTGTGAATATCAAATCCGTAGCTCTAATCCTGTTAATTTCAAAATTTGACCATATTTTTATTCCTATTTTCATTTTAGGAAAAGGGATTCCTAGGTCCAATGCAGTGGTTCATACCTGTAATCCCAACACTTTGGGAGGCCGAGGCAAGAGGATCACTTGAGGCCAGGAGTCTGAGATCAGCCTAGGCAACATAGCAAGACCTTGTCTCTACAAAAATAGAATTTAAAAAATTAGCTGGATGTGGTGGCATGAGCTGGTAGTCCAGCTACTCAGGAGGCTAAAGTGGGAGGATAGCTTGTGCCTAGGAGTTTAAGGTTACAATGAGCTATGACTGTGTCACTATACTCTACCCTGGGCAGCAGAATGGGACCCTATCTCTAAAAGGAAAAAAAAAAAAAAAGGAAGGAAAAAGAAAAGAAAAGAAAAAGGGGTTCTTTTACAGAACTGTTTTCTACTTAAACCAGGAGGCATGCCTACATGTAATTTCTTCAGTGCAACATCTATATAATCCAAGTTTGATTCAAATTGACTGCTAAGATTTTAATCCTACCCGTTAATGCCTTTTGATGGAGATGAAATGGAAACAGCACTTAAAAGGTGGTGTGGTGTGTATTTCCAGGTTTCTGGTTATCCTACACATACTGCAAATACCCAGGCTTCTGAGTATTTCTGAGATCAAACAGCCCCAGAACAGAATAAATCAGTAGTATATCTAGAACTCCTTTTTCCAGCTAGTTTCAGTCATTAAGGGTTGAACGCCCTTTGTCATTAAGAGTTGAACACCTGCTGAGTCATAACCCTTTGCTAGGCCTCAGACCAGTGAACACCTGGATGACGTCACTGTCTCTAGTTCCTGGGAAGGGTCCGTGAGCTCATTCAACTGGGCTAGGATTCTCTAGGAAGTCAATCAGTCCAAACTTTGCAGGAGGCTTTTGGCACTTCACCACATCAGCTGTTCTTTCTGACTAGAGGGCATGAGGTCAGATGAGGTTCTGGCTCACCAGGCCCATCATTACTTGAATCTCCAGGTCTTGGTCTGCATGGTACCCAGTTTCCACAGATCAAGTCACTAACGGCTGCTCCAAGTGGGCCTCAGCCACATCCCCAAGAGAATCAACTTTATACACTAATCCAGGCAAGCTCCCCAATGGCTCAGAAAGCAACATCTCTCCATTCCTTCAATCACTTTTGTCCAAACCTCTCTGTGTTTTAACTTCCTGACTCAATCTCTCAATGTTCCGACCTCTTGAATTCTCTCCACTGTTGGCTGATTCCATGGTAAATGAACAGGGATCTCTCCCTAGTGTTCCCGTAGCCCTGCCTACTGCACAGAGGCCGGGTGTTCACGCAAAGGACTTCAGGGATGGGAACAATGGTTGGAATTCTCCTTTATCTTCAATGGTGTTTTGAGACCATTATTCTTTCACAACCTGCGTGAAACACTCATGCTTCTTTGAGGTTCAAACTCTGTTATTTCAACTTGTTCTTTTCACCCATGGAACTTCTGGCTACTTCTCCAAATTTATCAAAATTTTGGTAACTGACTCTTAGCCTTCCACTCTGCTCTGGACCATGGTTATAAATATGCTCCTGCCAAGCTCTTCAATTACAGACTTTAAAAAAAAATAAGTTCAGTGGGCACTTTTTCTCCTTGTCCTAAGTCATTAGAATGCAACCTTGACATGATAACCTTCCCTTGATCTCCCTTTTGATGAATTTATTTTCTCTTTCACTTCGTATGAAATGGGTTTAGTACCGTGCCTGGTACATTGTAGGCACTCAAATGTCTAAATGGGAATATGAATGGGATATAAAGCAAAATTAGAGCTTCTAAGATGCTTATAATTTAATTGAGGAAAATTGATATACACATTTAAAAAGGTCTGATGTCCTCTGGGAGTTCAAAGAACATGGACAGTGTGCTAGGTCTGATGTGCAATGAGCACACATTGACCTTGGGACCAGAGGCAGATGAGAAGTAGAGGGGCCCTGTGATGACACAAGGCAGCAGAGCCTGTGTGAAGTCAGGGTAGGGAATGTCAGCTGGAAAATCATTCTCCTGCAGGTTGCACTGAAAGCGGGGAGAGCAACAACCCACCAGTTTTAAGGATGTTAAACAATAAGAGCAGGAGATCCCCTTGGAGAAAACACATCTTTAAGAGGATAGTGGCCGGGCGCGGTGGCTCAAGCCTGTAATCCCAGCACTTTGGGAGGCCGAGACGGGCAGATCACGAGGTCAGGAGATAGAGACCATCCTGGCTAACACGGTGAAACCCCGTCTCTACTAAAAATACAAAAACTAGCCGGGCGAGGTGGTGGGCGCCTGTAGTCCCAGCTACTGGGGAGGCTGAGGCAGGAGAATGGTGTAAACCCAGGAGGCGGAGCTTGCAGTGAGCTGAGATCTGGCCACTGCACTCCAGTCCGGGCGACAGAGCGAGACTCCGCCTCAAAAAAAAAAAAAAAAAAAAAAAGACGATAGTGAGGCTGGATGTGGTGACTCAAGCACTTGACACTTTGGGAGGCCGAGGCAGGTGGATCACCTGAGGTCAGGAGTTTGAGATCAGCCTGGCCAACATGGTGAAACCATATCTCTGCTAAAAATATAAAAATTAGCCAGACGTGGTGGCAGGCACCACCTGTAATCCCAGCTACTTGGAAGACTGAGGCAGCAGAATTGCTTGAACCTGGGAGGTGGAGGTTGCAGTGAGCCAAGATTGTGCCACTGTACTCTAGCCTGGGCAACAAGAGCTAAACTCGGTCTCAAAAAAAAAAAAAAAAAAAGAAAGAAAAAAAAAGAAAAAATGAAAAAGAGGATAGTGAGAAAGGCTGCATAAATAAGGACCAGTGGGATGAGAGTTAGAAAATTCAGTGCCATAGTAGATAAACACGTAATTTCCAAATAGAGTTGTATCTGAGACAGGAGAAAGATGATAGCCATATTCCTCCAAACGATTCAATTTTCTTTTAGACAAACTATTCCTTATCTTTTTGGGGGGGAAATTTCAGAGATGTTCGAATCAAAATAACTTCAGAAGTTACAGTTTTCTCTTTATTTTGTATCTGATTTCAGTGTATGGAAACCAAAACACTGCAGAAAAAATCTGGAATAGTGAGCAGTGAAGGTGCTAATGAAAATACACTTCCTCAGTTGGCAGCCACGATCATTACTTTGTCCCTTCAGGGTGTTTGTCTGGGACAAGGAAACTTGCCTTCCCCAGACTACTTTACAGAATATATTTTCAGTTCCTTGAATCGTACGAATACCCTCCGCCTATCAGGTAAGGATATTTTCACGAATTTAACTTCTGAGTCACACCTACTAAGTAAACTATGCCAAAAACAAAGGCCGAAGCTCTTGATGACTGAATTCGTTCAGGTATGTTTAAATACGATTTTTATTGAGTCATAAAGTCAGACAGCTTAGGCGGCCTTTCAAGGCAAGTATGCTATGAAAGGTATGTGGTGATGAGGCAAAAGAATGGACTTGGCCTATTTCTAAGTGATTGGAATTGTGGATGTAGAGGGAGGAGGAGATTTTATGATCTGCCCTAAATACTAACTGAATAGTTTCTTATTTGGGATGTAATGCTGGGCCAGGCCTAACAAACTGTCGTGTAGAATGAAAGAATAGTATTCCAAGTTGTGCAAGACATTTGGCAGCAGTTTCCTTGCAATCAGGAAAGTCATTTAATTTCAGATAGAAGTAATATGGCTGGGCGCGGTGGCTCACGCCTGTAATCCCAGCACTTTGGGAGGCTGAGGCGGGTGGATCACAAGGTCAGGAGATCGAGATCATCCTGGCTAACACAGTGAAACCCTGACTCTACTAAAAATAGAAAAATTAGCTGGGCGCGGTGGCCGGCGCCGTGGGGGGCGCCTGTAGTCCCAGCTACTCGGGAGGCTGAGTCAGGAGAATGGCGTCAACCCGGGAGGCGGAGCTTGCAGTGAGCCGAGATTGTGCCACTGCACTCCAGCCTGGGCCACAGAACCAGACTCTGTCTCCAAAAAAAAAAAAAAAAAAAAAGGAAGTAATGTGAAATAGCCATTCTTGCTGCATTCGTGACTACCCGGTTTTTGGGGCTCCAGGACGAAATGGGATGTCAGAACTGGAATTAGAATGTTTGTTTTGCACATTTCTTTGTACTTGACAAGGCAGTAAAAATGAAATGGCTAATTCTCAAAATATACATCAAAACGCCCTTGAGATGGATTTTTGTTGTTGTTGTTGTTGTTGTTTTTAGAGACAGGGTCTCATTCTGTTGCCCAGGCTCAAGTGCAATGGTGGGACCATAGTTCACTGTAACCTCCCACTCCTGAGCAAGCCTTCCACTTTAGCCTCCTGAGTAGCTGAAACTACAGGTGTGTGTCACCATGCCCAGCTAATTTTCTTATTTTTTGTAGAGACAGGGGTCTCACTATGTTGCCCAGGCTGGTCTCTGATTCCTGGCCTCAAGTGATCTGCCTGCCTTGGCTTCCTAAAGTGCTGGGACTACAGGAGTGTGCTACTGTGCCCAGTTGGATTTTTTTTTTAAGCACCTCATTATCACGAGTAAAAAATTGATAACGATTCCTTAATATCATACAAAATTCAGGCTGGGTGCAGTGGCTCACGCCTGTAATCCTAGCACTTTGGAGGCTGAGGCGGGTGGATCACTTGAGGTCAGGAGTTCGAGACCAGCCTGGCCAACATGATGAAACCTCCATCTCTACTAAAAACACACACACACAATTAGCCAGGTGTGGTAGTACGTGCCTGTAGTTCCAGTTACTCCAGAGGCAGAGGCTGGAGAATTGCTTGAACCCAGGAAGCAGAGGTTGCACTGAGTCGAGATTGCACCACTGCACTCCAGCCTGCAAGACAGAGTGAGACTCCATCTCAAAAAAAAAAAAAAAAATCAGTGTTCATGTTTTCATAATTTTTAAAAAATTATTTTTATTGAATTATGGTCAAAATAAAGTCCATAAAATGCAAATTGTTGGTATGTCCCTTAATTTTCTTTTATGCATGTCACACTTCTTCCATCTTTTCTATTTTGTTGCGAGTTTTTTTGGTTGAAAAACAAAGGGGTTGATTTCCATCTGGAGTTTGCTGATTGCAGTCCTAGTCATCTATCATGCATTTCTATTCACTGTGTTTCTTGTGTAGGGGCTGTTATATGTAGAGACTTGATAAGGTTGCTTAGCTGTTTTATGTTAGTACCTTCCATTAGAAAGCATGTAGCATCTGGTCATCTCTTTTTCAGAAGTTATAAGCTATTGATGATAGTTGCCTAGACTGATTAATTATTTAGGGCCTATAAAATGGTGATCTTCTAATTCTCATTTCTTCCTTTCTAGTGTAATAATCTTATAATAGAAAAACTTCCTCTCCTCACTACTTCATCTTATTGAGGTTCTTAAGGGTAGTTAAAAATGAATTCTTGACACTTTAATTTGGCCATGCATTCTTCAAAAGAGAACAATTTGCTTTTAAAAATATTTATTTCCCTCACATAGATTGTGGTCATGTGTTGTTATGTTTATACCTATGCCTTTAACATTCTTTTTTGCTCTCTTAAATGCGGTCCTCTTTCATCTATCTTCTAGTTGATCTTTGTTTGTGTGTGCGTGTATATACATATATATATGTTTCTAATTTTTATAGGTTAATTGTATAACCTGATTCATGATTATTTTTGTATTGATTTTTAGGGATTTCAGATATTTAATACTATCTCTAAATACATATAGATTTGCCTATTTTTATTTCCAATTCTCATGCTTTTATTTACTTTCTCATCTAATTGCATTGGTTAATAACCTCAATATAATGTTAAATAGGAGCGGGGATGATCTGCATCCTTATTATGTTTCTGACTTTGAAAGAGAAGCCTGTAGTATTTTCTCATTAAGTTTAGAGAACAAATGAGAAAAATATATTTATAGAGTCTTTCATATTAACCCACATTTTTACATCTCCAGTGCTGGTCATTTCTTTCAGTGGACTTAATCAAAATGGGAACTTTACCCAAGTGGTAAATTTGGGTCATTTCTTTTCAGCCTAAAGAACTTCATTTTGTATTTGTTACAAGGCAAGTCTGCTAGCGATAAATTCTCTCATTCATTGTATATCTGAGAATGGCTTTTTTTTTTTAACCTTCAATTTGAAGGATTATTTTGCTAGACATAAAATTCTTGATCTTTTTTTCTTTTTCTTTTTTCAATTTTTGTGGGTACATAGTAGGTGTGTATCTTTATGGGGTACATGAAATGTTTTGCTACAGGCATGCAATGTGTAATAATGACATCATAGAGAATGGCATATCCATCCCTTCAAGCATTTATTGTTTGTGTTACCAACAGTCCAATTATATTCTTAGTTATTTTAATATTAATATTTACAATCAACTTAGTATTGACTATAGTTACCATGTTGTGCTATCAAATAATAGGTCTTTTTCTTCTAATTAATTTTGTTATACCCATTAACTGGCCCTCTCCCCCCAGTACATGTCCCAACCTCTGGAAACCATCTTTCTATTCTCTATGTCCATGAGTTGAATTGTTTTGATTTTTAGATCCCACAAGTAAGTGAGAACATGCAATGTTTGTTTTTCTGTGCTTGGCTTAACATAGTGGTCTCCAGTTTCATACATGTTGTTGCAAATGACTTGATCCCATTCTTTTTTATGGTTGAATGGTATTCCATTGTGTATATGTGTTTGTTTTGCACATTTCTTTGTACTTGACAAGGCAGTAAAAATGAAACAGCTAATTCTCAAAATAAACATCAAAATGCCCCTGAGATGAATTTTTGTTGTTGTTGTTTTTAGAGACAGGGTCTCATTCTGTTGCCCAGGCTCAAGTGCAGTGGTGGGACCATAGTTCACTGTAACCTCCCACTCCTGAGCAAGCCTCCCACTTCAGCCTCCTGAGTAGCTGAAACTACAGGTGTGTGTCACCATGCCCAGCTGGTTTTCTTAATTTTTGTAGAGACAGGGGCCTCACTATGTTGCCCAGGCTGATCTTTGATTCCTGGCCTCAAGTGATCTGCCTGCCTTGGCCTCCTAAAGTGCTGGGACTACAGGAGTGTGCTACTGTGCCCAGTTGGATTTTCTTTATCCATTCAACTGTTGATGGACACTTAAGTTGCTTCCAGATCTTAGGTATCATGAATAGTGCAGCAACAAACATGGGAGTGAAGATATCTCTTCAATATACTGAATTCTTTCTTTTGGGTATATACCCAGCAGTGGGTTTCTTGGTCATATGGTCATCATGGTCATTCAGTATGATACTAGCTGTGGGTCTAATGTATATAGTTTTTATTATGTTGAGATATGTCCCTTTTATACCCCATTTTTTACAGTTTTTATCATGAAAGGATGTTGAATTTCATCAAATGGTTTTTCACTATCAATTGAAATGATCATATGATTTTTGTTCTTTATTTTGTTGATGTGATGTGTTACGTTGACTGATTTGTGTATCTTGAACCAACCTTGCATCCTAGCTAGGGGATAAATCCCACTTAGTCATTATGAATGATCTTTTTAATGGACTGTTGAATTCAATTTGCTAGTATTTTGTTGAGGATTTTTGCATCAATATTCATCAGAGATATTGGCCTGCCCCTCCCCTCTCCTCTCCTTCCCTTCCCTTCCTGATGTGTCTTTGTCTGGTTTAGGTATTAGGGCAATATTGGCCTCATGGAATGAGTTCGGAAGTACTCCCTCCTCCTCTATTTTTTGGAATAGTTTGAATAGAATTGGTATTAGTTCTTCTTAAACGTTTGGTAGAATTCAGCAGTGAAGCTACTGTGTCCTGGGCTTTCCTTTAAAGGGAGACTTTTTATTATGGCTTTAATCTCATCACTTGTTATTGGACTGTTCAGGTTTTGGATTTCTTTCTGGTTTAATCATGGTAGGTTGTATGTGTCTAGGAATTTGTCCATTTCTTCTAGATTTTTCTAATTTATTGGCACGTGGTTACTCACAGTAGCCATTAATGGTCTTTTGAATTTCTGCAGTATCAGTTGTAATGTCTCTTTTTTCATCTCTGATTTTATCTATTTGGATCTTCTCTCTTTTTTCTTAGTCTGCCTAAAGGCTTGTCAATGTTCTTTAACTTTGCCCAAAAACCAACTTTTTGCTTCATTGATCTTTTGTATTGTTTTCTTCATTTCAAATTCATTTACTTCTGCTCTGATCTTTTTTATTTCTTTGCTTCTACTAATTTTAGGTTTGGCTTGCTCTTGCTGCTCTAGTTCTTTAAGATGCATTGTTAGATTGTTAATTTGAAATCTTTCCTCTTTTTCTTTTTTTTTTTTTTTTTTTTTTTTTTTGAGACGGAGTCTTGCTCTGTCGCCCGGGCTGGAGTGCAGTGGCCGGATCTCAGCTCACTGCAAGCTCCACCTCCCGGGTTCATGCCATTCTCCTGCCTCAGCCTCCGGAGTAGCTGGGACTACAGGCGCCCGCCACCTCGCCCGGCTAGTTTTTTGTATTTTTAGTAGAGACGGGGTTTCACCGTGTTAGCCAGGATGGTCTCTATCTCCTGACCTCGTGATCCACCCGTCTCGGCCTCCCAAAGTGCTGGTATTACAGGCTTGAGCCACTGCGCCGGCCTCCTCTTTTTCAATGTAGGCACTTATAGCTATAAACTTTCTTCTTAATAACACTTTTGTTGTATCTCATAGGTTTTGGTATGTTGTGTTTCCATTATCGTTTGTTTCAAAAATTTTTCTATTTCTTTGTTAATTTATTCATTGACCCATTGGTCATTCAGGAGCATATTGCTTAATTTCCATATATTTGCATAGTTTTCAAAAATTCCTCTTGTTTTTGATTTCTAGTTTTATTCCACTGTGGTCAGAGAAGATATTTGATATTATTTCAATTTTTAAAAAATACTTTGAGACTTGTTTTGTGACCTAACATATGGTCTGTCCTTGAGAATGACCCATGTGTTGAAGAGAAGAATGTGTATTCTGCAGCCGTTGGATGAAATGTTCTGTAAATATATATTAGATCCATTTGGTCGTATAGTGCAGATTAGGTTTAATGTTACTTTGTTGATTTTCTGTCTGGAAGATCTGTCTAATGCTGAGAGTGGGGTGTTGAAGTCTCCAGCTGTTATTGTACTGTGGCCTATGTCTCTCTGTAGCTCTAATAATATTTGCTTTATATATCTGGGTGCCCCAGTGTTGGGTGCATATATATTTAAAATAATTAAGTCCTCTTGCTGGATCGACACTTTTATCATTATATAGTGACTTTTCTCCCTTCTTACAGTCTTTGTCTTGAAATCTATTTTGTCTGGTGTAAGGATAGTGACTCCTTCTTTTTTTTTTTTTTTGGTTTCCATTGGCATGGAATATCTTTTTCCATCCCTTTATTTTTAGTCTATATGTGTATTTATAGGTGAAGTGTGTTTCTTATAGGCAATAGATCAATGGGTCTTTTTTTTTTAATCCATTCTGCCAGTCTATGTCTTTTGATTGGAGAGTTTAGTTGATTTACATTCAATGTTATTACTGGTAAGTGAGGACTCACTCCTGCCATTTTGTTATTTGTTTTCTGGTCATTTTCTTTCCTTTCTTTCTTCCTTTAGTGAAGGTGATTTTCCCTGGTTATATGATTTAGTTTCTTGCTTTTATGTTTTGTGTAACCATTGTATGTTTTCTGTTTGAGGTTACCATGAGATTTGCAAATACTATCTTATAATCCATTATTTTAAATTTACAGAAACTTAGCACTGTTTGTATAAACAAAAACCAAGAAAAAAGAAAATTAATAAAAACTCTACACCTTAATTTTGTCCCCCAACTGTTAAACTTTTTGTTGTTTATATCACAACGTGCTGTCTATGTCTTGAAGAGTTGTTATAGTTACTGTATTTCATTGGTTTATCATTTAGTCTTTCTACTTAGGATAGGAGTAGTTTACACAACAGTTACAGTGTTATAGTATTCTGGGTTTTTCTGTGTACTTACTAGTGAGTTTCGTACCTTCAGGTGATTATTATTATTCATTAACATCCATTTCTTTCTGATTGAAATAGTCCCTTTAGCATTTCTTATAGGACTGGTCTAGAATTAATAAAATCCCCCAGCTTTTGCTTGTCTAGGAAAATCTTTATTTCTCCTTCATGTTTAAGAATATTTTCACAGGATATATTATTCTAGGGTAACAGTTTTCTTCCTTCAGCACTTTAAATATGTTATGCCACTCTCTCCTGGCCTGTAAGACTTCCACTGAAAAGTCTGCTGTCAGATACATTGGAGTTCTGTTGTACATTTGTTCCTTTTCTCCTGCTATTTTTAGGATCCTTTCTTTATCTTTGATCTTTGGTAGTTTGCTTATTAAATGCCTTGAGGTAGTCGTCTTTGGATCAGATCTGCTTGCTGTTCTATAACCTTCGTGTACTTGGATGTTGATGTCTTTCTTTAGGGTTGGAAAGTTCTCTGTTATTATCCCTTTGAATAAACTTTCTAACCCTATCTCTCTCCTTATCTTTGAGGTCAATAACTCAGATATTCCCCTCTGAGGATGTTTCCTAGATTCAGTAGTTGTGCTTTTTTTTTTTTTATTTTTTTTTATTCTTCTGTCTCCTCTGACTGTGTATTTTCAAGTAGCCTGTCTGCAAGCTTACTATATTTTTCTTCCACTTGATCAGTTCTGCTATTAAGACTCTGATGAATTCTTCGGTATGCCAATTGCACTTTTTAGCTCCAGAATTTTTAAAATTATTTTTAAATTATTTAATATTTTAAAATATTTTATTTTAAATTATTGGATTCTTTTAAATTATTTCAATCTTTGTTAAATTTATCTGAACTCTGAGTTCCTTCTCTGTGTTACCTTAAATTTCATTGAGTTTCCTCAAAACAGCCATTTTGAATTCTCTATCTGAAAAGTCACATATCTCCGTTTCTCCAGAATTGTTCCCTGGTGCCTTATTTAATTCATTTGGTGAAGTCATTTTTTCCTGGAATATCTTGATACTTGTAGATATTTGTTTGTGTCTGGCCACTGAAGAGTTAGGTGTTTATTGTAGTCATCACTGTCTGGGTTTGTTTGTATCCACTGTTCTTGGGAAGGCTTTCCAGATAGTCCAAAGGACTTAGGTGTATGATCTATGCTGTATCTGCTTTAGGATACAGATGCACTGTATCTGTACCCCAAACCCTGTAACACTGTAGTTCTTGCAGACTCATACAGGTATCACCCTGATGGTCCTGGACAAGATCCTGGAGAATTCTTTGGATTACCGGGCAGAGGCTCTTGTTCTCTTCCCTTTCTCCTAAGCAAATGGAGTCTCTCACTCTGTGTTCTGAGCCACCTGAAACTGTGAGTGGACTGACACAAGCACCACTGTGCCCACCACCACTATGACCACATTGGGTCAGCACAGCACTGAGTCTCACCCGAGGCCCACTGTAACCACTCCCTGGCTATGTTTGCTGAAGGCCTTGGGACTCTACAATCAGCAGGTGGTGAAGCCAGCCAGACTTGTGTTCTACTCTTCAGAGTGACAAGTTACCCCAGTCCCCAGGCAGGTCCAGAGGTGCCATACAGGAGCCAGGATCTAGAGCCAAAAACCTTAGAAGTCTACCTGGTATTCTACTGTATTGCGGCTGAACTGGCACTCAAATCACAAGACGTAGTCCTTCTTACTTTTCCCTCCCCTTTACAAAGGCAAAGGAGCCTTACCCTGTGGCCAACACCACCACAGGTCCATGGGGAGGGCTGCCAGACTACCGCCAATGTTCCCTTAAGGCCCAAGGGCTCTTGAATCAACTTCTGGTGAATGCTGTCTGGCCTAGGACTTATGCTTCAAGTCAGTGGGCTCCCCTAGGCCCAGGACAGGTCCAGAAATCCCATCCAAGAGCCAAGTCCTAGAATCTGGGACCACCCCCCTGGCTCTAAGAGTCTGGTGCTCTAACACACTGTGGCTCAGCTGATACCTGAAGACAGCAAATCTCAGAGCCTCACCCAAGGCCCCTGACATGGTATTTGAGTATCCTTGCTGGTTGTTTAAGGTCCAAGAGCTCTTCAGTTCGCAAGTGACAAATCCTGCCAGGACTGGGTCCTTCCCTTCAAGGAAGCAGGTTCCTTTGTGGCCCAGGGAATGTCTAGAAATGTTGTCTAAGAGCTAGGACCTGAAAACAGGACCTTGCAACTCTAGCAACTCTAACCACAGCCCCATCCTGCTGCTGTGGCTGAGCTGGTATCCAAGATGCATTACAGAGTCCTCCCCACTCTTTCCTCTCCTTTCCTTATGTGGGAGTAAGAAGTCTCTTTTGGGATGATGAGCTGTGCAGCGTGGGGTTAGGAAAGGGATAATGCCAGCATTGTCCTGGCTGGTGTCTCTGTAGGTCATGTGCTGCACTCCCCACGTCCAGTATCCCTGGGTCCAGTACAGAACTAGGGCTCATGTAAAAGTTGCTGTCCTTGTGGCCTAGACTGCCTTTCAAGTTTATTAGCACCCCAGAGCACTTTAGCCTGAGGTGGCAAGGCTTGTGGAGGAAGTCAGGTTCTAACTGCTAAGATCAGGGTTCCCCTCTGGCTACGGCTGGTTTAAATGCTTCCTCCATAGGCGGATGTCAGCTGAGTTTGGTCCTGTTTTCCTTTCTGCTATAACAGGACAGCATTGAGTTCAATGCCTCACGATTGCTGTGCCCTCCCACTGTCAGTGCTCAGAGATGCTCTCTGCACCACACTGCTGCTGCCAGAGACTCAAGACTGTTTTTTCTACCTCTTCAGTGCCTGTTTCAGTAATATGAAGTTAAAACCAGACACTATGAGGGCTCGCCTGAATTTTAGTTTTTATGAAGGTGCTTTTCTTGTGTAAATGTTTGTTAAATTGGTGTCCTTGTGGGGAGATGATTGGTGGAGCCTTCTATTCTGCCATCTTGCTCTGTCTCCTCCAGTTTTTTTCTTCAGCTCTTTGAATATATCATTTCACTACCTTCTGGTCCCCATTATTTAGATGAGAAGTCAGCCATTAATTGTAGTGATGTTCCCATGTAGGTGATGAGTCATTTTCTTTTGCTGCTTTCAAGATTTTATCTTCTGTTGTAGCTGTTGTTTTTTGTTTTTGTTTTTGTTTTTGTTTTTGTTTTTGTTTTGAGACGGATTCTCACTCTGTTGCCCAGGTTAGAAGTGCAGTGGTGCCATCTCAGCTCACTGCAACCTCCACCCACTGGGTTCAAGTGATTCTCTTGCCTCAGCTTCCTGAGTAGCTTGGATTGCAGGTGCCTGCCACCAAGCTTGGCTAATTTTTTTTTTTTTTTTTTTCTGTAGAGAGGGAGTTTCACCATGTTAGCGTGGCTGGTCTTGAACTCCTGATCTCAGGTGATCCACCCGCCTCAGCCTCCCAAAGTGCTGGGATCACAGGCATGAGCCACCAAGCCAGGACTCAAGATTTTGTCTTTGACTTTCAGCAGTTTGGCTGTAATGTATCTGGGTGTGAATCTTTTTGTATTGATCTTACTTGGTGTTTGATATGCTTCTTGAGCATGTATGTTTAGGCTTTTACATCAGATTTTGAAAGTTTTGTCCATTATTTCCTCCAATATTTTTTCTAATCCTTTCTCTTTCTCCTTTCTCTGACTGCCAATATGTATACATTGGCATACTCGCTCTTGTTACAGGTCTCCGACACTTGTTCTTTTTCTTTTTTCTTTCTGTTCTTTAGAATAAATTATTTCTGTTAATCTATACTCATGTTCAGTGATTTTTTCTTCTGCCCTCTCAAATATGCTGTTGAGTTTCTCTAGTAAACTTTTTGTTTCACTTATTGTCTCAATATTCTTCAACTCCAGAATTTTCATTTGGACATTTATATAACTTAGATTTCCTTATTAAAAATTTCTATTAATTGATTTATTATTGTCAAATTTCCTTTAATTCTTTAAATATAATTTCCTTTAGTTCCTTAAACATAATAGCTCCTTCAAAGTCTGTATTTGCTGGGTCCAACATCTGGAAATACTGAGATGTATTTATTGACTGCTTTTTATTTCTACCACTGTTGATAACATTTAGGAAAATTCCATTTTAATCATAAGTAAGAAGATGTATAAATCCATATAAATTTACTATTATATTTATTTCTTCTTTGTACAAATTATTTTTTAAAAGCCTAGAGCTATACTGAGGGAAACTAATCTGCAATCTTTAAACTGACTGCCATACCATAGTTGCATTAGAAAACAAGATCTAGTTTGTTTCTAGAATCTTTTCTCCCTTTCACAGCTTTTCTCTCTTTTGCATATACACTTAAAAGGAAAACAATTTGATTGACTTAACTAAAGTAATAATTAATCTACGATGGATGTATAATGCCTCCAGGGAATAATTTCCTAAGGATTAGGCCAGTTTCATCTTTAATTTACATTTTTATAGAAAAAGAAAATACTTGACTCAATGGAAGGCATTTTCATTGGTGGAAATGTCCATTCCATCATCTCTAGGGCTTAAAAATGATAAGAATTCTTTGTAAGGGAATATCTATGCTGTAGCTATGTGACACTGTGACTACTCTGAACTTACCTATTCTATGTGACACCAAATTTTATATGAAATTTCTAGAACTAGACCAACTCCTCAACACTCTCCGGACCAGACGTACTTGTATCAAAAAGGATAAAATCCATCAACTTCAAAGGAAACAAAACAGCATAATAACCCATGATCAGGACTATTCTAATTTCTCTTCATCCGTGGACAAAGAGTCTGAGGATGGCCCAATTTCCTGGGATCAGGTATTGCCATTGTTTCTCGTACGCAAGTATTTGCTACTGTCAAAGGAAGCCCAGCTGTGAAAGTTTTACTAGAGTTGTAGAAAACTTAAAGAATATTGTGTATTATCGTGAAAAGTAAAAATATTCTAGTTCCACACGCAGTTACAGTTTTCTTTTTCTAAAACTGTATCTCTGTAGACATAAAAACAAAGCCAAAGTATATAGGGGAATGAAATATATTGCTTTTTCCCCCCTTGAGTTCAGATCGAATGAATTAATAATTAATTCAGAAAACATATTGAGCATTTTATGCACACCACTAATCATCCTGGGCACGAGAGATACAATATTGAACAAAAATAGGCACATATTTTTGCTATTATGTATCTTAAAAGTTAATGTCTGTTACTTCTGCCATGTATACAAGGCATCTGTTGAAGCTGACTCTTTCAAACTCATGTTTACTGTATTCAACTGCAGGTGACAAGAGTTGATTTCCGTATTAATCCATATTTTTGAAGTTTCCTTAATTAGGGCCAACTCTCAGGAAGAGAGCAAATAGGGTCTTTTCGTGGAGACCTTATTTGAATAAAGAATAAAGGTTATTTCTTAAAATTTTGGGGTTACTTAAGGTATGCATCTTCTAAGAATGCTAATAATCATTTTCTGTGCAAAACAAACACAATCTCTTCTCCAATAATTCTTCTCTATTGCAACACGTGTCTTTCTTTGTGATTCTTGATGGGATTCTAACGTGGGACACCAGATTTGAGGACTCTGCCTATATTATTAGGTCGATGGTTTTCCAAGGGTTGTGCCTAGGCCAGTAGCAGCAGCATCACCTGGGAACTTGTTGGAAATGTACATCCTCAGGCCCCAACCCAGAATCTACTGAATCATAAACCCCAAGAGTAGAGTCCAGAACTCTGTCTTTTAACAAGCCCTGCATGGAATTCTCAAAACTAAAGATTAGAAACCACTGCTTTTGAATATGTTTGTAAAGCTTCCATAGAAATCTGATAACATCAACACAAGTGCAGACATATTTCAAAGTTACACAGGAAGGAATAAAGATATTTTAAAGATTATTGCCTGCATAATCTAAATATTCATTTTCTTTTTAAAAAATAGGTCATGTTCAAAATTTTATAGAATATAATGAGTCCCCAGTAAGGACATTTATATTAGTGATTTCAGAAGAAACTTACTTAATGACCTAAATGGCACAAGAGCAGCAAGCAAAGATTAAAGGCACAGAAGTTTGGGATAGAATAAACGTACTCTGTGAGAAGGTATTCTAAAACTAGAAACTGTTCAACTTCTTGACAACAAACTGCAGGAAGGTGCATGGTATTCTCTTCTTGTTTCTTTCTCCATTCCTTTATTCACCAGTCAGGCATTTTCTGATAGGAATTGTATTACGAAACTATCATCAAAATTTTGTTGCCACTGTCCTTTTATTTTTGTCAATATTACTGATGATGAAATAATTAAATTCTGTCAATAACAAGTGGTGCAAAAGAGAATCTTGTCTTTGGCGTACGTTATTTTGATAAAGGAAAAAAACCCACAAGTTTAGCTTTCTGTGGATGCTTTTTGTAGCAGAAACTTTCTGGAGTTCTTGCCCAATCCCTTACTGAGAAATGCCTTCCTCACCCACAAGAGTGAGGTGGGCACCCATGTTTGAACATCTTTATTCCCTCTCCTACTACTTGGGCAAAACTGATTGAACTAAATGGACTCCTGACCCAAGAGATACCATCTGTGGCTTTGCTGAATCATCAGATCTCTCTCAGGACTTAGAGATGCAGCATTCTTGGGCTCTTGGAGTAAAAAGTCACTTTAGAGTTGGGGCTTATATGGCCGTGAGTTTACGAGAGAGGGCCAAACTGTGAAAGGAAATAAATCTATGAAGAGGGAAACAGGACAAAGAAAATACTTGGCTCAGGGAGGGAGTGGAGGGCGGGGGTGGGAAGAAGGTTGTGGGCAGAGATCAAGCATCTTTGATTTCCCAGCTTCAACTTGTCATTCCTTATGAAGTGTGGGCGTTCTTTCAATCCCTGGGTTCTCTGAGACCATCTGTGCCTTTCTAATACAATCTCTTCTTGATTTTCTGATTTCAGTGGGTTCTGTTCCATGCACCCAAACATTTCCTGATCAAGATAAATTTTTTATCCATGAAATCATCTCTAAAGATTTTTATGTGGGGGAAAAAGACAAACAGCAATGGTGTCATCATTATTTACGGATTAGCAAAGTGCCTTTATTAAAACATCTCTAAATTATACGGCGTGGCACACCAACCCAGCTTTGCAAACCACTGATTTTTAAAACAATACCTTACTGATCATAACTAAAGATCACAAAGACATTGCATCAGGGTCTTATTTCAATAGAAAACATCCATTTGTGAGAGCAAAACTACATACCACTCTCATGAAAACTTTTACATTGTAATTTTTGACGTACACAATGTCAACCTTTATTCTGAGATGGACAAATGTCTTGTGGCCATTTTTAGAGACTGTGGCATTTGTTCTTTACTTATTATTCTCTCTCATAAATATGCCTATACAGTATGAAAACAAATTGTACAGATTTAGGTAAAAATTAGTAAAGCCAGTAAGAAATAATGACGTTTTCAACTGTGTGTGTGTGTGGTGTGTGTGTGTGTGAAGAAGGGATGCCAATTGAGAGAGGTAGCTATATCATTTGGTATTTACAGAGCAACTGGTTGACATAGCTTTACTTTCAGAAATTTTACCTTTACTTTTAGGACTTCTGAAAGTACAGGTTTCCTACACAGGCTGACTAAATCAAACAGTGTTAAAGAGAGTGACTTCATTACCATAGGACTTCTGTTTATTGTATGAAGTCTTTGTTAACACAAATCTATCCTCATTGAAAAAGAACAAAAACATCAAAGTATCCTAAGGCTGTGGGTTAGAACACTACTCAAGACATTGTAAAACACAATGTGTCTTTCTAGGAAAGAAAAAGCATGCAAAACTCATACGAAATAATGCTCAGAATGAAAATGAAATATTGCAGACTTTGGTCAGAGATTTAAAATATCCTTAGGAATCACATGTAGCTGAAAGTTTGCAGGGAAACACGTGTCATACTGGCTTCATGTGTATATTCTAGCCATTCCATCTAGAATTCACTCCTCAAGAATGACAACTGGTGGAGAATCTAGTTTAAATATGCTGAGATTAGTAACAATGTTATGTTTTCCTTACACAGACTTGCTTCTCTGCTAGGCAGCTGATGGAGATATTTCTACAGAAGAGCCTCTCACCCATTTCTAAGAAGGACTTTAAGCAAATGAGTCCAGGGATCATCCAGCAACTCCTCAGCTGCTCCTGCCACTTGCCCAAGGACCAACAAGCAAAGCTGCCACCCACCACTCTGGAGAGTAAGTTCTAGATCTTCCTTCAGAAAGTTGATGTGCACAATGTATGCAATAATAATAGTAAACGCAGGATACTTATTATATACCAGGCACAGTTCTAAACATTTCACATTTATTAACTCATTTAATCCTCCTAACAATGCTACAAGGTAGATATTATTATTCCCATTTTACAGATGAGGAAACTGAGGCACAGAGTGATTAAGTGACTTTCCCAAGGACACACAGCTGGGAGGTGATGGAGTTGCCATTCAAACCTAGGCAAGCTGGCCCTGGAATCCTTGTTTCTAACCACAATACATATTACTCTTCAATGAATATTTTATATTTGTGTATGGTTTATATGAATTAATTATGTCTTCTATAGTTGACTCAATCATGGATCAACATGAAAGGCCATAGTTGAGAGGTGGCATGGTAAAAGAGAAAGCAATAGCATTGGAATCTGGAACGCAGAACTGAGTCATGCCTTCTTTCCTCCGATACTTCGTGATCTTAAGCAATTTCTCCCCAAGACAGTCTCTTTTCCAGCCCAGTAGAAAGCAGTGATATCCTATAGGGCTGCCTTTCTCACATCATAGCGTGTATAAAAAATGAAAACACATGATGAGAAACCAAAGCTCACTGGGCTGCTGTGGGATGAAGGTGACCCATCCAGGGAGATACCAGCCTCCCAGATGTAGCTGTCAGTCCCAGGAAGGGAAGGGATCATTATTTGCAGTTACCTGTATCCCACTGAGTCATTGCAATAGATGAGATCTCTCTGAGGGCTTCACTGGGTACCCGTGAGGTTCAAATGGGATAACGTGGACAAAAATGTCTTCAGTAAATTTAAAGCTCTGTATATTTAAAAGACAAAAAAAAAAAAAAATGGTTGTCTGAGAACAATCCATGTTATCTAGTAAAAATGTGACAAGTAACTTACCATTGATATGAGGGCCTTGGATACATTATTTTCTCAGAGCTGTGTTTCTTTCTCTTTGAGATAGCCTGCGATACCAATCATAGCTGAGTTGTTCAGCTACCCACCTCTAACTCACAGTGGATTCTGTAACATCAAGGGGCTTAATTGAAAATGTTAGGTGAACAAAAAGATGCCAGGCCTAAATATCTAAGATTCCACATTCACTAAGAGAAAAAGAGCTTCATTAACAGTGAGCAGCTAAATAACTCAGCACTTGGTGGTCATTCAGTGAGGCTCAGAACACGGATGAAGACAGCACGGTAGCACCTAGGAGCATCCCTGGGCATGTTGACATTCCTACCACCTGGCTTGGGGCTGGAATGTACAGGCTGCTCGGAAAAGGGTTTTGAAATTAAGACCTATGAAAAAAGTTGTATCTCCTCTCGAATGAACTTCTAGACACTTCTGGGGAATAGTCTTCCTGGGGAACATCCCAACATGTCGCACTCACTAAATAATCCAGAAAGGGGCCGGGCGGGGCGGCTCACGCCTGTAATCCCAGGACTTCGTGAGGCCGAAGCGGTCAGATCACGAGGTCAGGAGATTGAGACCATCTGGTTTATGCGGTGAAACCCCATCTCTACTAAAAATGCAAAGAAAATAGCTGGGCATGCTGGTGGGCGCCTGTAATCCCAGCTACTGGGGAGGCTGAGGCAGGAGGATGGCGTGAACCCGGGAGGCGGAGCTTGCAGTGAGCCGAGATTGTGCCACTGCACTCCAGCCTGGGTGACAGAGGAAGACTCCGTCTCAAAAAAAAAAAAAAAAAAAAAAAAAATGAATCTAGAAAGGCCAGGTGCGGTGTTTCACGCCTGTAATCCTAGTATTCTGGGAGGGGCAAGGCAGGAGGATTGCTTGAGCACAAGAGTTTGAGACTAGCCTGGGTAACATAGGGAGACTCCATCTCTACAAAAAGAAAAATTAGTCAGGCATGGTGGCAGGCATGTGAGACCTGTGGTCTCAGATACTTGGGAGGCTGAGTAGAGCCCAGCAGTTTGAGGCTGTGGTGAGCTATAACAATGCCATTGCATTCCAGTTGGGTAACAGAGAGAGACCCTGTCTTAGAAACAAGAAACTAGGCCTGGTGCGGCGGCTCACACCTGTAATCCCAGCACTTTGGAAGGCCGAGGTGGGCGGATCACGAGGTCGGGAGTTCGAGACCAGCCTGGCCAACATGGTGAATCCCCGCCTCTACTGAAAATACAAAAATTAGCTGGGTATGGTAGTGGACGCCTATAATCCCAGCTACTCGGGAGACTGAGGCAGGAGAATCGTTTGAACCTGGGAGGTAGAGTTTGCAGTGAGCCAAGATCATGCCATTGCACTCCAGCCTGGGCGACAGGGTGAGATTCCATCTCAAAAAAAAAAAAAAAAAAAAAACTTAGAAAAACATCCCTGTCCTCAATCGAAAATGTTGCATTATGTGAATAGGGAAAGGCTTTAATTTCAAAAGTTCTTCTGAAATTATAGAAATGTATGATATTATATTGAAGGGAGGAGGACTTGGGGAGACATTATTAAGAAAATACTGTTCAGTATACTGAAACTCAACCACTAAGCACCACCTTTGAGTTTCCAGGAGTTTTATGGCCATGTACAAATTAAGTTTCAGATCTATTCAAAGTAGCTGCTCAGAAGTGGCTAAGAATTTAGTGGCTAGGTCAAGCTCTATTGTAATAATGGGAAACTTTAGAACCTGTCTGCAAGTTGCCTCATGCCAGTCAAGACGTCATGGCACCTATGCAGGGACCTGGGGTAAATTAGCAGAGTCCTGTGACCATAGGTCAGATACTTTATGGTTTTGAGGCTGTCCTTCCTACATGAAATCCAGTGAAATATGACTCATAGAGAATCTAAAAAGATTTGCTAACCTCTGAAGTTATGAAACTTTCATTTTCCTGCATGGGTAGGAGCCCACAGGGGTGGGGGGTAGCAAAATAACTGAAGAAGTTCCAACTTTGCCTTTTGCCTGGGAAATGTCATACCTGATTTGTCATTGTGCTTTCTTGGCATTTTGTGGTCTTTTGCAGTTACCACTTTTCAAATGGGATGGCTTTAAATTTTATTAGATGTCCAGGTGCCTGTGTTAATATTGAAATATCTTTAATTTACGTAATAAAAGAAAAGAATGGCATTTCCACATAGAGTCTATTTGGGGAAGAATGGGATATGAAACTTGGTTGAAGATTTTCAGGGAAGTTTCTATAACATGGGTATTTTTATTACATTAGAATGATGAAAGAACTGATGATGTAGGTGTCTGGTCGATACATGACATACAGTTTGCCATCTTAATCGTTTGCATTTGCACAACTCAGTATATTCACGTTGTTGTGCAATAGGTAATAGAACTTTTTCATCTTGCAAAACTAAAATTCTATATCCATAGAAGAACAACTCTTCATTTCACCTTGCTTCTAAACCATTTCATAGGGATTCCATAGCAATGAAAATGTGGTAGTAGGGGTATGGGAATAGATGCTTAAAAGTTTTTTTTACCTCTTCTGAGTACACTACCAACTCTATTTTAATACTAGATCCCTGGGTAATTTAGATCTTATAGTTCAGTAAAGGTCCTCTTAATTTCACAAGACTATTTTTCTGTTACCAGTTATATTATTAAAATAATCTAGGCTGGGCCTGGTGGCTCATGCCCATAATTCCAGCTCTTTGGGAGGCCAAGGTGGTGGATCATTTGAGGTCAAGAGTTCGAGACCAGCCTGGCCAACATGATGGAACCTCGTCTCTACTAAAAATACAAAAATTAGCCAGACATGGTGGTGGGCACCTGTAGTCCCAGCTACTCGGGAGGCTGAGGCAGGAGAATCGCTAGAGCCCAGGAGGTAGAGGTTGCAGCGAGCTGAGATTGTGCCACGGCACTCCAGCCTGGGTGACAGAGTGAGACTCTGTCTCAAAAATAAAATGAAAATAAAATAAAATGACCTAATTTAAAGAGTGAACCTTTTAGAAAACTGCAAGAATGATGAGAATGAAATATTTTCTACTTTAACAAACTTTAAGAGGATAGTTTTTTTTTTTAATTGCAATGGATTTTAAGTATTTTGACAACAGGATTGTTTGATTTAACTTATTATATATCTATGGTCACTGAAGAAAGTGATAGTTTAATTTCATAAATAGCTTCCCTCATTGTTTACTAACTAGTTTGCCATGACTTGTTAGTAATTTCTAAATAGGTAGAGAAATAAGCATTTGCTTTGAATAGCCACAAGCCGAGGAAAAATCTCTATGTTATCTGTACTTGACTCTGAAAGCCATTTCCTCCTTCTCTTTTAATCTTCTCTCTTCCCTTTTCTCCTTTATTTCTTCTCCCTTCATATATATATATATGATTCCACATATGTATATACACACACACATATATATGTACATATGTGTGTGTATATATGTTTTTCTTTTGAATAACTTTACAAATTATACTTTATAAATATTTTTAAAAAGGAAGCCTAGAAACACGAAATTCTAAAGATTATAAAAATCATTGCAATCATCCAAAATGTAGATTTTTCAGATTTTTATTATCAACTGTAACACTTTCATTGGTCAGTTATCACCAATAACATCACTCATTTTAGTCACTGAAAACAATATCACTCTGGACATTACAAATAATTCAGACAGCTTTTGGAAGGAAGTTCTTCCAAAACGTGTACTCATTTTGTACACAAACATAGGTCTACAACAGGGCCAAACCTTACACTTCCTATGTAAGAGCTACATTTTAGCCTTTGAGAAGTTTAAGATATGATTAAGTGGGAATTGCTACTAGTGACTGTCAGTGGATGTTGTAGTTTCAAGTGAGAGAAATTAATTTCTTTGAGGGTTGGAGGTGATCTCAGTCCTGGCTTGCCGCAACAATTTTTAGTAAGGGGTAGTCA
The DNA here is from genome assembly GCF_009764315.1 of Trachypithecus francoisi. Taxonomy (NCBI): domain Eukaryota; kingdom Metazoa; phylum Chordata; class Mammalia; order Primates; family Cercopithecidae; genus Trachypithecus; species Trachypithecus francoisi. Next base: position 20,344,127 of record NW_022681474.1, read on the forward strand.
GAGTAACTTCCAAACAACAGGGTCATTTGAAGAAAGTCTTGTCTTAGTCCATGCTATAACAAAATACCACAAACAGATGGCTTACATAAACAACAGACATTTATTTCTCACAGTTCTGGAGGTTGGGAAGTCCAAGATCAAGGCGTCAGCAGATTCGGTGTCTGGTGAAGGTCGGCTTCCTGGTTCATAGACTGGTGAAGGGAAGAACTCCAGTCCCTTCAGCCCCCTATAAAGGCTGTAATCCCATTCAACAGAGTGAAGAGTATATGACCTAATCACATCCCAAAGGCCTTACCTCCTAATACCACCTACCGCCTTGGTGCTTAGGTTTCAACATGTGAATTTTGGGGAGACACAAACATTTAGACCATAGCAAATCTGTTCATTCTTTTTGTTAAAAATTAAAAACTTTTTACTGCATATAACACTTATAAGACTGGGTGCTGTGACTCATGCCTGTAATCCCATCACTTTGGGAGGTGAAGCAGAAGGATTGCTTGAGCCCAGGAGCTTGAGACTAGCCCAGGTAACACAGTGAAACCCTATCTCTATTAAAAATAAAAGCTTAGCCGGGCATGATGGCACCTGCCAGTAATCCCAACTGTTCAGGGAGCTGATGTGGGGAGATCACTTGAGCCTGGGAGTTCAGGGTTATAGTGAGCTATAATCACACCACTGCACTCCAGCTTGAGCCAGCAGAGTGAGAACCTGTCTCAAAAACAACAAAAACAACAAAATGCTTATTTAAAAATTCCAAATTGGGAGCAGTGGGCTCGCAAATGTAATCCCAGCAATTTGGGAAGCTGAGAGGAGTGGATCACTTGAGTTCAGGAGTTCAAGACCAGCCTGGGGAAGATGACAAAACTCCATCTCTCCAAACAAAACAAAACAAAACAAACAGAAAATGAGTCAGGCATGACGGTGTGTACTTGTAGTCCCAGGTACTTGGGAGGCTGAGGTGGGAGGATCACTTGAGCCTAGGAGGTGGAGGCTGCAGAGAGCTATGATAGCACCACTACATTCCAGGCTGGGTGATAGAGAGATCCTGTCTCAAAATAAAAACAAAACACTTATTTAAAAATTCCATATCCCTACTGGCTGTTACTGTAAGACCGATTCTTCTGGCATTTTCGCCAACTGAGGCTGGAATGGAGGGCACTGGGCACTTACTGTGTTTATGATCTCCTTTGACTTAGAATATGGCTACAGTACGGTGGCTGTCACCCTTCTCACACTGGGCTCCATGCTGGGGACAGCGCTGGTCCTTTTCCACAGCTGTGAGGAGAACTACAGACTTATCTTACAGCTGTTTGTGGGCTTGGCCGTTGGGACACTGTCTGGGGATGCTCTGCTCCACCTTATCCCTCAGGTAATCTGCTCTTTTCCATTTCAGATAAAGTTCGCTTCATTTCTCTTCACATTTAACCCCCGGAGGTATTTACGCCAAATTTTACTGAGACTTCGAAGAGAGAATATGGTGGCTGGTGTTTTCCTTAGAAAGAAATATTATTTCCCCAAAGCCTCTCTGCACTTGTAGAAGAGAAGAGATACCCCAACACTAGGCTTGCGACATAGTAGTAGAGTTTTTGAAATAAAAGAAAGAAAAGGTGGCAGGGCATGGTGGCTCACGCCTGTAATCCCAGTACTATGGGAGGCTGAGGCGGGAAGATCGCTTGAGCCCAGGAGTTCAAGACCAGCCTGGCTGACGTGTTGAAACCCCATCTCTACTAAAAATGCAAAAATTAGCTGCACATGGTGCATGCGCATGTACTCCCAGCATTTTGGGAGGCCAAGACAGGCAGATTACTTGAGATCAGGAGTTCGAGACCAGCCTGAACAGTGTGGTGAAACCCCATCTCTACTAAAAATACAAAAATTAGCTGGGCGTAGTGCCATGCGCCTGTAATTCCAGCTACTCACTCGGGAGGCTGAGACAGGAGAATCGCTTGAACTCGAGAGGCAAAGGTTGCAGTGAGCAGAGATCATACCACTGCATTCCAGCATGGGTGACAGAGCGAGACTCTGTCTCAAAAAAAGTTGTCATTCAGGTAGTTCACCCAAGACCTGGTTGTTTAAAAGTCCAGAATCTCCCCGTCTCCCTCTCTCTTTCTCTCTCTCATTATGTGATGTGCCTGCTTCCCCTTCACTGTCTGCTGTGATTGGAAGCTTCCTGAGGCCCACACCAGAAGCAGATGCCGACACCATGCTTCCTGTACACCCTGCAGAACCAGGAGCCCATTAAACCTCTTTTCTGTGTAGGTTACCCAGCCTCAGATATTTCTTTACAGCAAAGCAAAAATGGCCGAATTCACTTGTCCTTCTTTCTATTCTGCCCAGAAGGCTGCATCTCCTCAGCTACCTTGCAGGTTGGATTTTTGTTTGCGGTCAGCCAATGAGGGATGCAATGGAAAACTCAGGGGAGGAGGAGAGAGAGGCAGAGGTGTTTGTGCCCAGCTCCCTCCTGGCTCCGGCATCCGCTCTAGAAGTGGCTGATTTGCCGTGGGCTACGTCTCCAGTGGACAGCTTCCCCACAGCTCCGTGGCTCACTGGCCTTCCCCCCTTTTCCCTTTCACCCCTAAGGGTGGCAATGCTTTTCTGGGATGCCTCTGGGTACTTCATTATCCCTTGTTTATACCCTTGACCCTGCCCACCTCTATAATAGTCTTATCTTTCATGTCTCTTTATTTGAGCCACCACAGTGGAGTTCTCCTTCTTGCCTAACAGTGTCTAGATTTCTCTTATGGAGCAGGTAAGCATCAGGAGGCTGCCTCCTGTTAACATGTGCTGAGGCTCTTTTTCAGAAAAGAAAGGAGTAAAACCTGAGTTGAGGTCATCTACAGACGAGGTTTTCTCTTCCCTCTGAAATCTCTTACCGAGGATAATGATGGTGGACCAATGATCCCCACTCCGGCAAAGCCTGAGCTGGTTAAAATTTTCCACAAGCCTCCGGCAATTTCCTGCAGGGTCACTCCTGTTGCTTAGAGGCTCAATTGTTATTCAATGTTCTGAAAATCGCAAAGGGAGCATTGGAAAAATAAAACCATTATGAGTTTTAATTGCCCTCATAATCTAATATCCTGGAAATATTTCAGGGCTTATGATTGACTAGAGGCGGTGGCTGAGGCCTTTTTTCTAGGTCACAGCAGTGGCAGCAGAGTTATTTACTACCCAGGAGCCTGGGAAGCAGAAAAAGGCTCCCAGGTCAGGCTGAGTCTCCCCCAAAGAGGGAGCCCACAGCAAAGGTGGACTTGAGGATGGCCACAACATGTTACAGAGGAGAACTTAAGAGATTAGCTGGGTTTCACGAAATTTTGTAGACAGTTTTTTTTGCTTAAGAAAAGAGATGAGGTCCAGGCGTAGTGGTTCACGCCTGTAATCCCAGCACTTTGGGAGGCCAAGGCAGGCGGATCACCTGAGGTCAGGAGTTGGAGACCAGCCTGGCCAACATGGCGAAACCCCATCTCTACTAAAAATACAAAAATTAGCCGGATGTGGTGGTGGGCACCTGTAATCCCAGCTACTCAGGAGGCTGAGGAAGGAGAATCGCTTGAACCCAGGAGGTGGAGGTTGCAGTGAGCCGAGATCGTGCCACTGACCTGGGCAACAGAGCAAGACTCTGTCTCAAGAGAAAAAAAAAGGGAGAGAGAAAAAAAAGAAAACACAAAAGAGACAAGGAAAGAGGCAGGACAAGTGTGGCGGCATGCTAGAAAAATCAGTGATCTGTGGCAAGTTTTCAAACGTCTGCACAGAAGTGAGAAAAACGCTACTCATATGATTGCCTTTTTTACTCAGCTAAATTTGTTCAACTGAAAGATCTACATTTTATTTTGACATCTGGGGTTTTTCTTCTGTTTTGTTTTATGATATTACAAATGTTCTCTATTTTGTGCAATAACAATCATTAGAAGTATTAGATGAGTATCCTTTAATGCCCTTAGGAAGAGAAAAAGTTGACTAACATTTTTTTTTTAGTGATATTTACATACACAATGTATTTATGTAGATACGTATGTATACTCACATATACACACGTACATATATGTATGCACACATAAATGCCTGTATACATATATGCATGAATGTATATATATACAATCTATACACATATTATTTCTTGTTCCTTTTTAAAATTTAATGGTAACATTCTAAATCTGGAAACCATTTATGAGCTACTTCATAAATTGCCTTCTCTAAGAGAAGGGATATGGTATAGAATGATCTGCTGGCTCACAAGAAATCATGAGGTTGACCAGTGGAATGACTCAACTAATGGGACGAGTCAATTACAGAAGAATTCCCAACATATTTCTTGTATTCTTTTGTGTCCCAGAGACCTGACAAATATTGTCAGTTATACAGTATGCTCCCAATGGAACAAGTCTTCAAGGTGGATTTCTTACTTATCTGATATTTAATAAAAGTTTACTTTGATTACAGTGGGGCATGAGAATAAATCCCAGATGAAATATAAAATTTATTAATATTTTATGAGGCATTGTTGTACAAACAGATGCAGATTGGACTTCTGAAAAACAATTTGGCCGAAGGACTGAGTTTGAATGACAATCTAGGGTACTTGCAGAAATAAAACTTAGGTTTCATTCTGTTCATTAGCACAGGCTCTTCAAAACTCTTTTCTTTTCTATTGTACACATTTTATTTGACCCTGGTTAAAGCGTATAGTGGAAGTATTCACACACCCAAAAGCAAACTGGACTTTCAGTGATTGTATTAATAGTTGTCATGGCATTTCCCAGAATGAAAATTAAATATATTCAACACTGGACCTGATATTTGATAGTTAAGTCATCAAAAGTTATGTCCTTCTTTCTTTCTGCCTTTTTTTTTTTCCTGAAGGTTCTTGGTTTACATAAGCAGGAGGCCCCAGAATTTGGGCATTTCCATGAAAGCAAAGGTCATATTTGGAAACTGTTGGGATTAATTGGAGGCATCCATGGATTTTTCTTGATAGAAAAATGTTTTATTCTTCTTGTATCACCAAATGACAAGGTATATTTTTATTTGTCTTGTGCTTTAAAGTCTTATAATACGTTCATCTGTTACTTCAGAAGTACTTGTTCAAAAGTAATGAAGTTACCTGTGTAAGGGATGTCTAATGGAATGCTGATTTCAAGAATACACAGCTCCTTCTAATAGGATATTAATTTTTTAAAACATCTATTCCTGGATAGTTAGTGTACTTGTTACGACCTTTTGTTTAACCTTCATGGTTGGTTTATGAACTGGGCACCATTTTATGTCTGGGGACTGAAGGGGTCCAACGTTCTAGCTACTAATCACCGTTTTGCATATCTTTCTTAACCTAAACAAATAAGCAAACAAAAACTTGGAAAAGCCGCAAAATCCCATGTCATTTTCTATCTTAAAGGCATTTAAAATTACAAAAATAAGCAGGTTAGAAATTTTGAAATTTGCGGCAAATATTTTTTCAGCTTTAGTAATTTCTTTTATTATGCCAGTAGCTGATAAATGTCTACAAATATGGGCCGAGCGCTGTGGTTCATGCCTGTAATTTCAGCACTTTGGGAGGCCGAGGCGGGCGGATCACCTGAGGTCAGGAGTTTGAGACCAGCCTGGCCAACATAGTGAAACCCTGTCTGTACTAAAAATACAAAAATTAGCCAGGCGTGGTGCTGCGCACCTGTAATCCCAGCTACTCGGGAGGCTGAGGCAGGAGAATTGCTTGAACCCGGGAGGCGGAGGTTGCAGTGACCCGAGATCGTACTACTGTACTCCAGCCTGGGTGACAGAGCGAGACTCTATCTCAAAAAAAAAAAAAAGGAAAAAGGAAAAAATAAATAGCACGTATTGTTTATCATTCCTAAATTTGTTCAAAATTCTGTTTTATGCATCAAAAAATAAAATGAATTTATGGATGGATAGAGGGATGATAGATGGATACATGATAAAAAAGATTTAATAAAATAATCAGAGGATCCAGGAAGTGGATAGCTCTATATTTACATTACAATACAATTCTTTCAGCTTTCTATATACTTGAAAACTTTTCAGCAATAAATAGATGTCATGAATTCAAATAGACTACAAGTCACCTTTTGTAAAAGTTTTCTAATAAAGCAGGACTTTTCTTTGGCCTGGGGCTCAAACTAGGATGCTATGGTAATTTGGAAATTAGGAACGCCAACTTCTATTACAGTACTTACCCTAAATGTTTAGGAACTTACCCTTCACAAAAGAAGTTCTAATCTCAAGAAGCATTTAAAAAATAACAAATCCCCACTTATACCCAATGGATTAACATTTCTGGGTTGGGAAAACTAAATTAGAAAGCCAACATATCAATAACTCAGTAGTTAGAAATCCAGTGTGGTAATGAGTGAAAGAATTTCTGAACATCTAAAACTGTAGAGTTTATTCAGATTGTTTATGGGTTTGTCAGGGAGTTTAAGAGCACATGAGTTTTAAGAGCATAATTTCAAGATTTATAATATTGCCTAAAATAAAAGGAATGCATATGTTTTAGGAACTGCAAATGCTTTCCTTGATAAATATATTTCCAGAGACATTATTTTGGTAGTCACAGGGTACAATATACTTTTGATTATTGTCATTGTGGTATCTCTGTCAGAAAGAATTCAAAATTAAATTTTGTGTAAATATAATTTTTTTAGTAAATAAAAAGACAGTATAAAAATGACCACTATTCAAGACTCCTTCAATCATCACTAGACAGTTTTGAAGTTGCATTCCATTCTTAAAGCATCCCAGTTCTCTTTTGTGGCAACTACCATTTTGGCCAATAGGCAATGGAATGGAACCATGGCATTGACAAAGACTACACCTGTGTTCTTCTGGCTTCAACACTAATTTTAAATCATCCTCATCCAGCAGGGCCTGTCACTGGTTAATGGGCACGTGGGACATTCCCACCATCTTGCACTCAACTCTGAATTAAGTGACCAGGCAGGCAGAGGCAAATCTGCTTCAACTATCCAGTTGGTAGGTTGTTGATCTGAAGCATTCTACTCATCTGATTATCTTCTCTCCTTTATTCCTCAATGAACAAATGAAAATCAGTAGGGTAGACAAACAGATTCCATACTCCTGCTTTACCTATTCTTAACTGTGATAAATACTGTTTAGAAAACTCGGCCAAGCACCTGAAAGCTGTTTTAAAGAGCAACAAGCACCCTCCACAGATTCAAATAATTGCTCTCTGCATCACTTTCAAACATGTATGGATCAGACTGACATTGCAGACACGTCTTTAATCCTTGTGTTTACAAGTTTTCATAAACCAGTTGACCTTTTGCATTCTGAGTAATCCTTAGCCATGACTAGGTGGATGCAAACAGATGCTGAGCAAGGGATTACTTAGTGCACCTAGGACTGGGGTGTTCATTCCATAACGCAGAAGAGAACTGATTCTGCCTAATGAGATGTTTCATAGTTAAGTGCCTTCATTCTACTAACTTTTCCACAATAAAATCTTCTATATTAATTCTCAAAGCACAATGTCCAATCATGTTCAAAACAATATTCCCATTCAAATTCTTAAGTAAGTATAGGAATGGGAAAAATATGAAAGTAATTTTAATTGTTAAAATCCCTGCCTCCTGGAACCATGGCCTTGGGGTAAAGGGTTTACAGTGTAAGGATAGATTCCTCAGTAGAAATGAGGAGGCTATTCCTGAGACATTGACGTAGCAAAATAGAAGTCAGAGAGTAGATTTCAGATCTTGTGCTAACTCAGAGATAGGAGCCAGAAATTTCCTTTAAAATATGATTTTAAGAGCCTTAATTGTATTTATTGCTTAGATATTCTAAATGTGGTTTGAAAGAAGATAACTTCAGGTGGGGTTAGTTTCAAAAATTACTTTACTATTGACCTTATTCCTTCTCTTTGAAGTGTCCAGAGCCCCAAAATGCAAATTATGCCAAATCTCTGAAGGTACCTTAGTGAGTCTTGAGCTATTTGAACACTCCAGCTCACTAATATACGTATAATTCCTCTTGTTATTTAAGCTGCAAGTTTGACCTAAAGCATAATAGAAACTGTACAGACTTTTAGGAGTGTTTGATGAGTTTAATTTCTTGTTTTTTCAAGAAACTCATGGATAAAGAAGAACATACATTTTTTTCCCAATCAATAAGAAGTCCTGAATGTTTGGCTCTAAATTACTTTACATAATGTGACAATAAATAGCTTTTGTTGAAAAACAAGACAAAACATTCTAGAATAAATATCTGAATTCTGGTATTTTAACAGAACTATAAAGCATTGTGATTATAATTAGGTTTTTGGTATAACATAAAGGGATCACATTGATTTTTGTTTCTGTATACACCCAACTTCAAGTAAGAGATCTACTTCCTGCTCTCTGTATCCTACAGGGTCTACTTGACTTCTTAGCCATCCTTCTCCAAAAACAGCCTATTATTACTTTTGAATAGCTGCTATTATTCTAATATGTGAATGTTACTAATATGTAAAATTTACTTTCTCTTTTACACACGCACAAAATGCATTTATCTCATTACATTTGTGTCAAAATTTGTACAATTTTGGGTGATAGAATTCTATGAATATGCTTTTAAGAGGACATATTTAATATGCAGATAAAAAGTTTTTTATAAAATTGAAATCAGAGGCGCAAAGAGGGAAAGTATCTTTTCAGAAATTGGACTATGAGTCAGTCTCTGAAATAAAATGTAATCTTTATACTCATAAAGTCAATTTCAAAATCTCACTTCTCTGTCATATAAAAGGATTTTAAAAACCTTTGAATCTATTATTGTTGTCTTTTATAAATCGGTGGATCTACTTTCTTAATGGGCAAGATTCTTTTACTGACTGGCAGAGCAGTTAACACAGAATATTATGCTGCAGTGAATGAAATGAGGTGTTGAGTTGGCATGAGTTTCTTTTCCATCCAGTGGATTCCATACATCCACTGCTCACAGATTAGAGGATGAATCCTAAATCCTCAATCCACCTTACAGGAGAAGTGCCGAGTTAGGCCAAGAATAATTTTTTTTAATAGCTTTTGAATTTCATAAAGGTTTATATAATTTATGAGTCTGAATTACAGACTGCCTCAGTAGCCTTCAGCTCTCTATGGAAGATTCCGATCTCCCTGCGAGTGCTATTTTCATCTAAATATGAAGAGTGCAAAAGACTTGCTTTGCCCACAGACTTTCGGTTCTACATCGTGTGTGTCTATGAAACCTAGAGGTTCTAATACACATCTAGAGTGTTAAAATGTCTTTTAAAAACCAACATAACTCTCCAGATGTTTCATTTTCCAACAAAATCATGGCCATTACTTATCTTTCATCAGTTATTTTTTAATTTAAAATAGAAAAGCCCAGAAGATTCACAGGCAGCTGAAATGCCTATAGGCAGTATGACGGCTTCCAACCGAAAATGTGAGTACCAAGCTAAACTTTACATGTAGAAAGTGCCGTAGAAAACAGTTATGTCTGTTTGAAAATAAAATGTCAAAACCATATAGATGTCATATTGGGTATGTAGTTTATTATGAAAAACTTTGCAATAGGATTTGTAATAAAAACTAATTCCTATCCAGCTCTCAGATTTACTACATATTCATATCAATTTTACTCTTTCCTTTAAAAATGAAGTTTTTCTTAGTTGATTTAAACTAATTCCCTTCAGGGGAAATTTCAATTAATGTAAACATTTGTGTGTTTATCATAGCTCATTTCTAAATATACTTGTGTGAAGACTGAGGCTTTTATTTCACTGTGAAGTGTGGTTATATCATTGTTTTCTCATCTTCTATCACAGTCTGCTGAAAATTCATCACAAATATGTCTTATTTATCACACTGTCATTGAGATGGTAGAGTTCAGATCAGTGATATCATTTATTCACATCTTATTCTATAACTCATTTGTTCATTTAATTTTTAATTAACAAAGGTTGATGTTTGTTTCTATGATTTTTTCTTCTGCATTTAATTTACCAATTTTGGATAGGACTTTATTAACCTGTGCTTATGTTTCTGAGTAATTCTTGCAAATTTTTTGTTTGTTTGTTTGCTCTTCTTTGTCTGTTTTGGTCTTCATCTGTTACTCTTGAAGTTTTGCCCTATTTTTTGTCATTTATTTTACCCTTTTGTGACACAAACTTCTTAAGGTTTTAGTGTTATGCATCATGATTAGTTATTCCCATTTTACCATAATAACTTAGCAAATAATAAAAATAGCTAACATGTATTGAACACTTCTTATATGCTAGGCAATAGGCACAGGGCTGCACAGTTGATGTGATCTCATTCAATTCTCCTACAACTTAAGTAAGAATAAATATTATCTGAACTATACAGATGAAGAAACTAGTTGTTAGGTTAAATCACTGCTCAAGATTGTATAGCTAGTCAACCCTAGCACTGAGGAACTAAAGAAATGCTAATGCACCAACAATTGTTTTGTGCTCATTCATTCATGCATGCATCAATGCATCCTTTCACATTGTTTTATTCATTGAAGAAATGTTTGAAGATATGCCCTGTTTCAGGCGTGTTTTATGCAATGCAGAATAAAATAAGCATGGTCTTGATCAGTGCAGAATAAAACAAGCATGGTCTTTATCCTTAGCTTGGGATGTAGTCAGGGATAGAAATACTACTAAGAACAAACACCATTATAACAACTACCGTTCTAAATGTTTTAGATACATTAACTCATGTAATTTATTTATTTGATTCAAAATTTGTCCATTTCTGCTTTTAGAACATTGCTAGTAATATTTTTTCTTCTAAACTTTTAGTTCCAAGAGTAATTTTAGAATGCTGGGCACATAGTAGATCTGCAATAGACTTTTTTTTCTCTTGGTTGTGGTTTTGAAAGAAGGCTATGCCCAGTCGAACCAGGAGCTGAAAGAGGATGCTAGATTAGGGAGTAACGATGGTCTTCTTCAAACATTTTGTAGGCCTCCTACTTACCTGCTTACTTTCTGTCCAGCTTGGCATACAGAATGAATAGTAAACACATCCATATTACATTACTCAACTGCCCCTTTGCCAGGACATATTGAATTAAGCTTCAAATATTTGATGACTTGTTTTGTATTACCTCATCCGTGGAACTCAACTTCTGTTTCAAAAGATAAGATGCAAAAATTCAATCCACAGTCTGATTTAAATTTTAAAAAAGCACAGTGATACCACTTCCAGGCCCCATGTTTTACCATGGAAAACCTCTGATAGTTCAGAAACATGGAACTCAATATGACTGCCAACTATGTGAATAAAGGCAAAATATTATAGGTAATTCTGTAATGAGTACATTAAATTACCAGTGAATACTTGTCTTCCACTAAATTTTTTTTTTTTTTCTTTTTTCAGACAAAAAATCTCTCTGTCACCCAGGCTGGAGTGCAGTGGCATGATCTTGGTTCACTGCAACCTCTGCCTCTTGGGTTCAAGCGATTCTCCTGCCTCAGCCTCCCGCTACCTTATGTTTAAATTATTTTAAGAAATAGACACGGCCGGGCGCGGTGACTCAAACCTGTAATCCCAGCACTTTGGGAGGCCGAGACGGGCGGATCACGAGGTCAGGAGATCGAGATCATCCCGGCTAACACGGTGAAACCCCGTCTCTACTAAAAAATACAAAAATCTAGCCGGGCGAGGTGGCGGGCGCCTGTAGTCCCAGCTACTCGGGAGGCTGAGGCAGGAGAATGGCGTAAACCGGGAGGCGGAGCTTGCAGTGAGCTGAGATCCGGCCACAGCACTCCAGCCTGGGCGACAGAGCGAGACTCTGTCTCAAAAAAAAAAAAAAAAAAAAAGAAATAGACACATTGTGTTCTTTATGGCTTACATGCAAATGTTTATATTTGCCTGTGGCTTGTTACCTATCCATGATCTGACATTTAGAAACCGATGATCAGAGATAATAAAACAACAGCAAAAATAGACCACACTGGTTTCTAGCAGGGTATATTGGCTAAAAATCCTCATTTGGAATATATGCTATTAATACCAAGACTACATGTAGGCATGTGGAAATTACAAGTTTATTTGCATGTTGCAGTGTTGTCAAAAGTATCACTTCACGTTTTTTTAAAATTTCCTTTCACAAAGAAGAGCTTTATCTCTGAAAATTGGCAGGAGCAGTTAAATGATCTGGTGGCATTATTGGACTCTGAGCGTTTCTAGGCAATGTCAGTAAGAACTCCCTGAATTCAATAATTCAGCATTTATTCTCTGTTCTTATGGCTGTTGCCTGAAATCTTTCCCTTTTTAGCAAAGATTAAAATAAGTTAGTGAACCACAAGAAGGATGTAAGTTAGTCTTACAGTGATATTTCTAAATATCCATGATTTTCAGAAGTAAAATGCACAGGCCATCTTTGTTTTATTTTATTTTATTATTATACTTTAAGTTCTAGGGTACATGTGCATAACGTGCAGGTTTGTTACATATGTATACTTGTGCCATGTTGGTGTGCTGCACCCATCAACTCGTCAGCACCCATCAATTCATCATTTGTATCAGGTATAACTCCCAATGCAATCCCTCCCCCCTCCCCCCTCCCCATGATAGGCCCCAGTGTGTGATGTTCCCCTTCCCGAGTCCAAGTGATCTCATTGTTCAGTTCCCACCAATGAATGAGAACATGCGGTGTTTGGTTTTCTCTTCTTGTGATAGTTTGCTAAGAATGATGGTTTCCAGCTGCATCCATGTCCCTACAAAGGACGCAAACTCCTCCTTTTTTATGGCTGCATAGTATTCCATGGTGTATATGTGCCACATTTTCTTAATCCAGTCTGTCACTGATGGACATTTGGGTTGATTTCAAGTCTTTGCTATTGTGAATAGTGCCGCAATAAACATATGTGTGCATGTGTCTTTATAGCAGCATGATTTATACTCCTTTGGGTATATACCCAGTAGTGGGATGGCTGGGTCATATGGTACATCTAGTTCTAGATCCTTGAGGAATTGCCATACAGTTTTCCATAATGGTTGAACTAGTTTACAATCTCACCAACAGTGTAAAAGTGTTCCTATTTCTCCACATCCTCTCCAGCACCCATTGTTTCCTGACTTTTTAATGATTGCCATTCTAACTGGTGTGAGATGGTATCTCATTGTGGTTTTGATTTGCATTTCTCTGATGGCGAGTGATGATGAGCATTTTTTCATGTGTCTGTTGGCTGTATGAATGTCTTCTTTTGAGAAATGTCTGTTCATATCCTTTGCCCGCTTTTTGATGGGGTTGTTTGTTTTTTTCTTGTAAATTTGTTTGAGTTCTTTGTAGATTCTGGATATTAGCCCTTTGTCTGATGAGTAGATTGCAAAAATTTTCTCCCATTCTGTAGGTTGCCTATTCACTCTGATGGTAGTTTCTTTTGCTGTGCAGAAGCTCTTTAGTTTAATTAGATCCCATTTGTCAATTTTGGCTTTTGCTGCCGTTGCTTTTGGTGTTTTAGACATGAAGTCCTTGCCCATGCCTATGTCCTGAATGGTACTACCTAGGTTTTCTTCTAGGGTTTTTATGGTATTAGGTCTAACATTTAAGTCTCTAATCCATCTTGAATTAATTTTCATATAAGGAGTAAAGAAAGGATCCAGTTTCAGCTTTCTACTTATGGCTAGCCAATTTTCCCAGCACCATTTATTAAATAGAGAATCCTTTCCCCATTTCTTGTTTCTCTCAGGTTTGTCAAAGATCAGATGGCTGTAGATGTGTGGTATTATTTCTGAGGACTCTGTTCTGTTCCATTGGTCTATATCTCTGTTTTGGTACCAGTACCATGCTGTTTTGGTTACTGTAGCCTTGTAGTATAGTTTGAAGTCAGGTAGCGTGATGCCTCCAGCTTTGTCCTTTTGACTTAGGATTGTCTTGGCAATGCGGGCTCTTTTTTGGTTCCATATGAACTTCAAAGCCGTTTTTTCCAATTCTGTGAAGAAACTCATTGGTAGCTTGATGGGGATGGCATTGAATCTATAAATAACCTTGGGCAGTATGGCCATTTTTACAATATTGGTTCTTCCTATCCATGAGCATGGTATGTTCTTCCATTTGTTTGTGTCCTCTTTGATTTCACTGAGCAGTGGTTTGTAGTTCTCCTTGAAGAGGTCCTTTACATCCCTTGTAAGTTGGATTCCTGGGTATTTTATTCTCTTTGAAGCAATTGTGAATGGAAGTTCATTCCTGATTTGGCTCTCTGTTTGTCTGTTACTGGTGTATAAGAATGCTTGTGATTTTTGCACATTAATTTTGTATCCTGAGACTTTGCTGAAGTTGCTTATCAGCTTAAGGAGATTTTGGGCTGAGACGATGGGGTTTTCTAAATATACAATCATGTCATCTGCAAAAAGGGACAATTTGACTTCTTCTTTTCCTAACTGGATACCCTTGATTTCTTTCTCTTGCCTGATTGCCCTAGCCAGAACTTCCAAAACTATGTTGAATAGGAGTGGTGAGAGAGGGCATCCCTGTCTTGTGCCAGTTTTCAAAGGGAATTTTTCCAGTTTTTGCCCATTCAGTATGATATTGGCTGTGGGTCTGTCATAAATAGCTCTTATTTTTGAGGTACGTTCCATCAATACCGAATTTATTGAGCGTTTTTAGCATGAAGGGCTGTTGAATTTTGTCAAAAGCCTTTTCTGCATCTATTGAGATAATCATGTGGTTCTTGTCTTTGGTTCTGTTTATATGCTGGTTTACGCTTATTGATTTGCAAATGTTGAACCAGCCTTACATCCCAGGGATGAAACCCACTTGATCATGGTGGATAAGCTTTTTCATGTGCTGCTGGATCCAGTTTGCCAGTATTTTATTGAGGATTTTTGCATCGATGTTCAACAGGGATATTGGTCTAAAATTCTCTTTTTTTGTTGTGTCTCTGCCAGGCTTTGGTATCAGGAAGATGTTGGCCTCATAAAATGAGTTAGGGAGGATTCCCTCTTTTTCTATTGATCGGAATAGTTTCAGAAGGAATGGTACCAGCTCCTCCTTGTACCTCTGGTAGAATTCAGCTGTGAATCCATCTGGTCCTGGACTTTTTTTGGTGGGTAGGCTATTAATTATTGCCTCAATTTCAGAGCCTGCTGTTGGTCTATTCAGGGATTCAACTTCTTCCTGGTTTAGTCTTGGAAGAGTGTAAGTGTCCAGGAAATTACCCATTTCTTCTAGATTTTCTAGTTGATTTGCGTAGAGGTGTTTATTGTATTCTCTGATGGTAGTTTGTATTTCTGTGGGGTCAGTGGTGATATCCCCTTTATCATTTTTTATTGCGTCTATTGATTCTTCTCTCTTTTCTTCTTTATTAGTCTTGCTACGGTCTGTCAATTTTGTTGATCTTTTCAGAAAACCAACTCCTAGATTCATTGATTTTTTGGAGGGTTTTTGTGTCTCTATCTCCTTCAGTTCTGCTCTGATCTTAGTTATTTCTTGCCTTCTGCTAGCTTTTGAATGTGTTTGCTCTTGCCTCTCTAGTTCTTTTAATTGTGATGTTAGAGTGTCAATTTTAGATCTTTCCAGCTTTCTCTTGTGGACATTGAGTGCTATAAATTTCCCTCTACACACTGCTTTAAATGTGTCCCAGAGATTCTGGTATGTTGTATCTTTGTTCTCATTGGTTTCAAAGAACATCTTTATTTCTGCCTTCATTTCGTTATGTACCCAGTAGTCATTCAGGAGCAGGTTGTTCTGTTTCCATGTAGTTGAGCGGTTTTGATTGAGTTTCTTAGTCCTGAGTTCTAGTTTGATTGCACTGTGGTCTGAGAGACAGTTTGTTATAATTTCTGTTCTTTTACATTTGCTGAGGAGTGCTTTACTTCCAATTATGTGGTCAATTTTGGAATAAGTGCGATGTGGTGCTGAGAAGAATGTATATTCTATTGATTTGGGGTGGAGAGTTCTATAGATGTCTATTAGGTCCGCTTGGTGCAGAGATGAGTTCAATTCCTGGATATCCTTGTTAACTTTCTGTCTCGTTGATCTGTCTAATGTTGACAGCGGAGTGTTGAAGTCTCCCATTATTATTGTATGGGAGTCTAAGTCTCTTTGTAAGTCTCTGAGGACTTGCTTTATGAATCTGGGTGCTCCTGTATTGGGTGCATATTTATTTAGGAGAGTTAGCTCTTCCTGTTGAATTGATCCCTTTACCATTATGTAATGGCCTTCTTTGTCTCTTTTGATCTTTGATGGTTTAAAGTCTGTTTTATCAGAGACTAGGATTGCAACCCCTGCTTTTTTTTGTTCTCCATTTGCTTGGTAGATCTTCCTCCATCCCTTTATTTTGAGCCTATGTATGTCTCTGCATGTGAGATGGGTCTCCTGAATACAGCAGACTGATGGGTCTTGACTCTTTATTCAGTTTGCCAGTCTGTGTCTTTTAATTGGAGCATTTAGTTCATTTACATTTAAGGATAATATTGTTATGTGTGAACTTGATCCTGCCATTATGATATTAACTGGGTTTTTTGCTCGTTAGTTGATGCAGTTTCTTCCTAGCCTCGATGGGCTTTACATTTTGGCATGTTTTTGCAATGGCTGGTATTGGTTGTTCCTTTCCATGTTTAGTGCTTCCTTCAGGGTCTCTTGTAAGGCAGGCCTGGTGGTGACAAAATCTCTAAGCATTTGCTTATCTGTAAAGGATTTTCTTTCTCCTTCACTTATGAAACTTAGTTTGGCTGGATATGAAATTCTGGGTTTAAAATTCTTTTCTTTAAGAATGTTGAATATTGGCCCCCACTCTCTTCTGGCTTGTAGAGTTTCTGCCGAGAGGTCTGCTGTTAGTCTGATGGGCTTCCCTTTGTGGGTAACCCGACCTTTCTCTCTGGCTGCCCTTAAGATGTTTTCCTTCTTTTCAACTTTGGTGAATCTGGCAATTATGTGTCTTGGAGTTGCTCTTCTGGAGGAGTATCTTTGTGGCGTTCTCTGTATTTCCTGAATTTGAATGTTGGCCTGCCCTACTAGGTTGGGGAAGTTCTCCTGGATGATATCCTGAAGAGTGTTTTCCAGCTTGGTTCCATTTTCCCCCTCACTTTCCGGCACCCCAATCAGACGTAGATTTGGTCTTTTTACATAATCCCATACTTCTTGCAGGCTTTGTTCATTTCTTTTTCTTCTTTTTTCTTTTGGTTTCTCTTCTCGCTTCATTTCATTCATTTGATCCTCAGTCGCTGATACTCTTTCTTCCAGTTGATCGAGTCGGTTACTGAAACTTGTGCATTTGTCACGTATTTCTCATGTCATGGTTTTCATCTCTGTCATTTCGTTTATGACCTTCTCTGCATTAATTAGTCTAGCTATCAATTCTTCCACTCTTTTTTCAAGATTTTTAGTTTCTTTGCACTGGGTACGTAATTCCTCCTTTAGCTATGAGAAGTCTGATGGACTGAAGCCTTCTTCTCTCATCTCGTCAAAGTCATTCTCTGACCAGCTTTGATCCATTGCTGGCGATGAGCTGTGCTCCTTTACAGGGGGAGATGCGCTCTTATTTTTTGAATTTCCAGCTTTTCTGCCCTGCTTTTCCCCCATCTTTGTGGTTTTATCTGCCTCTGGTCTTTGATGATGGTAACGTACTGATGGGGTTTTGGTATAGGTGTTCTTCCTGTTTGATAGTTTTCCTTCTAACAGTCAGGACCCTCAGCTGTAGGTCTGTTGGAGATTGCTTGAGGTCCACTCCAGACCCTGTTTGCCTGGGTATCAGCAGCAGAGGTTGCAGAAGATAGAATATTGCTGAACAGCGAGTGTACCTGTCTGATTCTTCCTTTGGAAGCTTCCTCTCAGGGGTGTACTCCACCCTGTGAGGTGTGGGGCGTCAGACTGCCCCTAGTGGGGGATGCCTCCCAGTTAGGCTACTCAGGGGTCAGGGACCCACTTGAGCAGGCAGTCTGTCCCTTCTCAGATCTCAACCTCCGTGTTGGGAGATCCACTGCTCTCTTCAAAGCTGTCAGACAGAGTCATTTGCATCTGCAGAGGTTTCTGCTGCTTTTTTTGTTGTTGTTGTTTAGCTGTGCCCTGTCCCCAGAGGTGGAGTCTACAGAGACAGGCAGGTGTCCTTGAGCTGCTGTGAGCTCCACCCAGTTCAAGCTTCCCAGTGGCTTTGTTTACCTACTTAAGCCTCAGCAATGGCGGGCACCCCTCCCCCAGCCTCGCTGCTGCCTTGCGGTTAGATCGCAGACTGCTGTGGTAGCAATGAGGGAGGCTCCGTGGCCGTGGGACCCTCCCGGCCAGGTTTGGGTATAATCTCCTGGTGTGCCCGTTTGCTTAAAGCGCAGTATTTGGATGGAAGTTACCCGATTTTCCAGGTGTTGTGTGTCTCAGTTCCCCTGGCTAGGAAAAGGGATTCCCTTCCCCCTTGCGCTTCCCAGGTGAGGCGATGCCTCGCCCTGCTTCAGCTCTCGCTGGTCGGGCTGCAGCAGCTGACCAGCACCGATTGTCCAGCACTCCCTAGTGAGATGACCCCAGTACCTCAGTTGACGATGCAGAAATCACCGGTCTTCTGTGTCGCTCACGCTGGGAGTTGGAGACTGGAGCTGTTCCTATTTGGCCATCTTGCTCCGCCCCCCCTCCACGCCATCTTTGAAACACAGTAAATGGAGCTATATTCTAGATGTTAATTTGGGCTCTATCTGCTATTTACTGAAGTTATTTATATCACAGTGTGGGATATGATATGAATCAATTCGTACTCCCCAAATAAGATGGCAAACCACATTATAATGCAATCTCCCTTGTAGTCTTAGGCCGTGTAACAGTTAGAAACCAGGAAGTATCCTCTTTCTATTTTTATTAAGCACAATTATTAGAATTATGCATTCAGGCCAGGTGCAGTGGCTCACGCCTATAATCCCAGTACTTTGGGAGGCTGAGGCGTGTGGATTACCGTAGGTCAGGAGTTCAAGACTAGCCTGACCAACATGGTGAAACCCCATCTCTACTAAAAATACAGCAAAATGAGGCAGGCATGGTGGCATGTGCCTCAGGAGGCTGAGACAGGAGAATGGTGTGAACCTGGGAGGCGGAGCTTGCAGTGAGATTGCGCCACTACACTCCAGCCTGGGTGACAGAGCAGGACTCTGTCAAAAAAAAAAAAAACATTATGCATTTAGTTCTAACAGTAACAATAACTACTACTTACACCTGTCACACAATATATATGCAACCGAATAATTAATGGAAGTTTAGACTATGACAATTGATTAATGACTATTCTTATCAAATGGTCTACCTAGGCAGATTACTACCAAAATAAGTACTATGCTCAAAATACTTTTTCTGCTTGTGAGTCATTCAACTCTACAATTGAGTTATACTAACATGCAGTTTAGATTTTTCAGAACAGAAATTCTGTCCATTAAAAAGCTGAACCCAATTATGATCAAAATTATTTCATTGGCTCTCTCCTGACCAGTTAATACATATTATACAATAGAATTCCACGAAGATGGAAGCTTCTCTTTATCTTGTTCAACATCTAACTGGCCTAGTGCTGAAAGTTATCTTGCAGGAAGATGAAAACATTGAGTACTTATTGCAAAGCTAACTTTGGGGCCAGAAATGTTGGTCGTGGTTCTATTGAAGTCACCGTGGGGAGTGAATGGGGTGCTTCAGGGAAGTCGTTAGCACCCACCAGAAAGGGAAACAAAACAATCACACAATGACAGAAAGCACACTGCCCTAGACTGACACAGAAAGTCTAACTCACATAAACAGCTTTGCGAAATAGACTCCATTTTAATGACATTCCCCTGGGAAGTTTGTCTTGGTCCACTTGGTCTGCTACAACAAACTACCATAAACTGGATGGCTTCTAAACAACAAAAGTTTCTTTCTCGTGGTCCTGGAGCCTAGAAGTCCAAGATCAAGGTGCAAGACAAGAGCCAACTTTCTGGTTGTAGATGGCGCCTTCCTACAGCGGGAAGTGGCAGAAGGGGCAAGGGAACTCCTTGGCATCTCTTTTATAAGGGTATTCATTCCATTCCAAAGGCCCTACCTCCTAATACCACACACTAGGGGAATAAGTTTAAACGTATGAATTTTGGGGAGACACAAACGTTTAGTCTATAGCAAGGTTCTTAAATTATTTTGAAATGCATTACAAAAGACAGACCGGAAGGTCATCAGTGGTATCTGGGGAGGTTACAACATGGTTTTTACTTTCTTCTTTAGGCATAACTGCATAAGATGTTAAAATAAGGAATGCCAGCATGTAATGTATCTCATTAGACCAGTTAGCAAAACAGTGACCATACGTTCGAGTGTGTTGGTTATCACACTTAAATCTCTAGTCCTGACTTTTGCTGAAACAAAATGATGGTATTTCATTAGATGGAATATAAGAACGTCAAGGGTAGGTGGGAAAGCTGGTTGGTTTTGAAGGATTTGGTGAAATAGGTAATGCTCTGTTAATGCTTCTTCTGTGTTTATTTGGTTCTTTAGGGAAAGTCGTTAGTTTGTTAGCAATCATGATTCTGGTTGGGGACAGCCTGCATAATTTTGCAGATGGTCTGGCCATAGGAGCAGCCTTCTCCTCGTCATCCGAGTCAGGAGTGACCACCACGATTGCTATCTTGTGTCATGAAATCCCACACGAAATGGGTAAGTTCAGCAATGGAATGACTGTTTCTGGCTTGTTGAGAAAGAAATAACATCTTTCCAGCTATGGTTTACTAGGATTCTTTTTCTCACCTAGGATTGAAAGATGAATTCTTTCCTTTTATAATTTATTTAAACCATAAGAAGAGGAGGAGTAGAAAAATAACTCGCGTACCTCGGAATAAAATCCAGTTAAACTCCTTTATGATGTTTCCCAGGGCCAGAAATGACTCTATTTGGATTCCAGAGAATTCCATATGGGAGAGAGTCATTCAGAGAAATACTTTAAAGAATTTTGACAAGGACTTTAAAATCTACATATTAAGTGTGAGAAAAATATTAGGAGGGAAACTTTATCCATCATATCAGCAAACGGGCCAGTAAGATAAAATCACATTTAAATTAAAACCGGCCAGGCATGGTGGCTCACACCTGTAATCCCAGCACTTTGGGATGCCAAGGCAAGTGCATCACCTGAGGACAGGAGTTCGAGACCAGCCTGACCAACAGGGTAAAAGGCATCTTCCGTTAAATGATAATTATATTTTCCTTTCCTATTAAACTTCAGGAGACTTTGCTGTGCTCTTAAGCTCTGGACTTTCTATGAAGACTGCCATCCTGATGAATTTTATAAGTTCCCTAACTGCCTTCATAGGATTATACATTATACTAAAAACAAAAAATTAGCCAGGTGTGGTGGCCCAGGCCTGTAACCCCAGCTATTTGGGAGGCTGAAGTGAGAGAATTGCTTGAACTCAGGAGGTGGAGTTTTCAGTGAGCTGAGATTGTGCCATTGCACTCCAGTCCAGGCAACAGCGTGAGACTCCATCTCAAAAACAAAAACAAAAAACCAAACCATGGTTTCATCAACCTGACTTATACAAAATGTTTAAAGCCAAGCCTAGCATTGAAATGACAGGTGTGTGGTGCAGATGCTCATAAATCTTTTTTTCTGGATAATCTTAGTTGCCCTGTAACTTTTTTTTTTCTTTTAATTTTTGTGGGTCCATAGTGGTTGCATGTATTAATAGAGTACGTGAGATGTTTTGATCCAGGTATGTAATGCATAAGAATCATACCATGCAAAATTGGGTATCCATTCCCTCAAGCATTTATCGTTTGTGTTACAAGCTATCCAATTTTACTCTTTCAGTTATTTTTAAATGTACAAATTAAATGATTATTGACCATAGTCACCCTGTTGTGCTATCAAATACTAGGTCTTATTCATTCTTTCTAATTTTTTTTTGTAGTGATTAACCATCTTTACCTCACCTCCACCTTCCCCTATCACCCCACTACCCTTCCCAGCCTCTGGTAACCTTCTTCTATTCTCTAACTCCATGAATTCAATTGTTTTGACTTTTAGGTCCCACAAATAAGTGAGAACAATATAGCCCTGTTCTTTGCCTCCCAGGACACAAGATGGGTTAGAACAGACATTTCTGAAACAGACCCAGAAATAGTAGAGGCTGGTCTGGCATAGGCTCCCAAGGGAGAGGGCTCTTCACAGTCTCTCTGCTTCCACTTTTGCACCTACGTTACCCCTAGGAAACTCTTGCCCTATTGTGCTTGGAGTCCGTTGCTCAGAGTCCTGACACTGACTCATTATTGACCTATCCTTCTTGGAGCAGTTTATCCAAGGTCCTTCCTGGGCACATTAAAATGCACCTGGTCTGGAAGCCATCCCCTATCTATGGTCCTGAGTTTTGCTACTACAACAGTGATGTAGCCCCCAATCCTCAACCCAAAACCACAGGGCGGTGTGACAGTCTGCAGCAGGCCAGCAGAGATGTTTCAAGCCCAGTTCGTGGGAACAGTTATGCAATGGAATTAGAAAGCTGGGTCCCCAAGCTGTCTCTTTATTGAATTTTAGTCTCAATCCCCCAAACTAAGAAGTAGATGCTCTCAGATTTACTAACAGATCAATCTTCTCTTGGAGGGAAGGCATGGAGACAATGAGATGATTTTCCTATAATCATTTTCTAAAGGGAAAAATTTGTCTCCTAACCAACTTCTGCAGTGCTTTAAAAATCTCATATTAAGTAGTTTTCTCTCCCCACAGCAGTTTCTGCATAAGTAAATAATAAAAGCACATATGATTTCACCTGGCAAATTTCCAGGCCCAAAGATTTAGAAACCCTGGAACAGCGAGTGGCTACTTTGCATTTATCTAAGTTGGAAATGTCACAGGATATCAAGAACTCAAGAATATGTCACAGACCTCTTGTATATACAATCTTTAGGAGCAGCCAAAGGAATAGAACTCTTGAAATGCAACTTCCTGACAGTACGATGAATGGGCTACAAATTCTAGAGAAATATAGAAAAGCATTTTATTTACTGATCACTCAACTCTACCTATAAAATTGGTTCCAGTGCTGACATTTGAAATAGCTAATAGTGCGTTACTTTAGCAAAGGCATCTTCCGTTAAATGATAATTATATTTTCCTTTCCTCTTAAACTTCAGGAGACTTTGCTGTGCTTTTAAGCTCTGGACTTTCTATGAAGACCGCCATCCTGATGAATTTTGTAAGTTCCCTAACTGCCTTCATAGGATTATACATTGGCCTTTCCGTGTCAGCTGATCCATGCGTTCAAGACTGGATCTTCACAGTCACTGCTGGGATGTTCTTATATTTATCCTTGGTTGAAATGGTAAGCTTGGTGGCTTTTCTATTTGGGTTTTCTAAACACTGAAAATGTAAAACAGAGAAAAAAAACCCAGTAAAAATGGAAGGATAAATGAGTAGAAGAGAAGAATTTATAAAACAGTATAAACTATTAAGGAAATATTCTTTGCACTCCCAGAAAGTGCATTCTAGGCGGAAAGAATGTAATTTGAGGTACAGAAAATATTGACATTTTCTGTAGAGTTAAAGTGACAGGTGTGTGATAGCAGTTGCATGTAAAACTTTTTTCTTTTAGTGAATTTAAGTGGAAAGAATGAAATGTTCGTAATCTTCAAAAAGTAATCATCAGCTCTTTTGATTCCAGCTTTGTATCTATATATGATGCCTATATTTCCAGTTGAAAAATGAAAAGTTCTGTCAATCAGCCAGTTACTTTATTTTTACAATGTGCAAGTTCTGTTAAATAGCTATTTTATTTATACAATGGAAAATAATTCAACTGAATTTGTCATTGAATTAAATCACTGACTTAATTAACCAAATGTATTTTTAAAAATAATGATTACATCTTTTAAGTTTTAATTGCCAAGGGGCCTTTGCACTGATGAAATGGGAAAGAAAGTTTTTTATAGTATTTGGTCTCTAAAATTGCAACGTATGTTTCCTATAGAGCTCCTTGTTGACCCTAATGATAACTCAGTCATTGATTTTCTTTCTGTATCACATGGTGAGGGAATTGAACCTGGGAAATTTCACATTGTCTTGCTTCTTAAATTCTGGTCTCCATAAGATAAAAGTATTTTTGAAAGTCACTCTCTATTGGGCTTGTTTACAACTTAAAAAATATCTTAAGGTAAAATCATATCGATTATCCCTTCTCATGGGTTGGAATATGGCAAATAAAAAAAAAATGAAATAAAATAACCAAAGAAGGATTTAAGGCTGAAGTCAAGCTGAATAAAAGTCAGATATGTTATTACCTGTGTCCCAGA
This sequence comes from Trachypithecus francoisi, assembly GCF_009764315.1. Taxonomy (NCBI): domain Eukaryota; kingdom Metazoa; phylum Chordata; class Mammalia; order Primates; family Cercopithecidae; genus Trachypithecus; species Trachypithecus francoisi. The sequence goes on from NW_022681474.1 coordinate 20,368,322, forward strand.
GAAGAAAAAGTAAATTAATCTTGAAGGCAATATGTGGAAACGATTCATTGAGATGGACTACTAATGATGCAGAATCCAACCATTGTCCTGGAAGTAAAAGAAACGTTTCATAAGGAAAAAAATATAGGAGGCAGAAACCTGTGCTGATACAACCAAAATAGCAGTGCGTTGTTGAAGTAAGTCTTAATAAGGGGATTCTCAGAGTAAACCTTGCCATTTTTAAACCCCACTCTAAGGCGCCTGAGTTTCCAGTGGTTTTTCTTAACTCGTATGAGATGCATGCAGATGAGGTAAACACCAAATGTCCTTCCATATTTAGAAATGTTCTTATATATTATTTGTGATGCTCTGAGCACATTCTAATTTTGATAATAAGGTGAAAAGTGGAGCAAATTTTGACCCAGCAATCCCATTACTGGATATATATCCAAAGGAATAGAAATCATTCTATTATAAAGATATATGCAGCACTATATACAATAGCAAATACATGGAATCAACCCAAATGCCCAGCAGTGATGGACTAGATAAAGCAAATGTGATACATATGCACCATGGAATAATATGCAGTCATAAGAAGGAATGGGATCATGTCCTTTGCAGGGACATGGATGAAGCTAGCAGCCATTATCCCCAGCAAACTAGTGCAGGAAGAGAAAACCAAACACTGCATGTTCTCACTTATAAGTGGGAGCTGAACAATGAGAACCTGTGGACACAGGGACAGGAACAACACACACTGGGGCCTGTCGGGGGAGGGTAGAGGTGGGGAGAGCATTAGGGTAAAGAGCTAATGCATGCCGGGCTTCATACCTAGGTGATGGGTTGATAGGTGCAGCAAACCACTATGGCACACGTTTACCTATGTAACAAACCTACATATGTACCCAGGAACTTAAAAAAAATAAAATAAAGCGGAGCAAATTTTACCCCTTTTTCTGAACCTATCCCCCAACCTGAGGTCAATGTTATGGAATCCTGCGATTCTTTCAACTTGAGCAATCTGTATTTACAGTTTTTTTGTGACTTTGAAACCACAGTCACTCACCATTTAATGATGTGAGCTATCCTTTGTTTAAACTATACGCTCTTGAAGGTAATGTGTGGAACACATCAGTCCTCAGATTCGCTCTTGAGCTTCCTAATTTTCAACTTTCGATTTCTAATTTCTCTTTACGGCTCAGTTCAGGGCAATTGCTGGATTCTTTTGAAGTTTACTCTGTTTTTCACACAGACTGGTTCTCTCTTTGAGTAGATGAATGTCGATGTCTGTAGTCGATTTGTTTTCTTTGCTTTTGTCTACTCTCCCAGAATTGACCTGGGAAGGTTATCAAGAGTCATTTGTCATGCAGAACCCTAAGCTAAATATGTCATTTTCCTTTCAATGTTCCTGCTCCTTTTCTTGTAAGGGTAAGCAATTGCTTATAAGAAAGCAATGTGACTGATATCCTGTGAGATTCCAACTGGCATAAATCTTGACCCTATTGCAAATAACTATTAGCCGAGGAAAAACCAGCATCCTGGCAGAAAGACAGGAAAAAAAATACTTGTGAGTTTCCCGGGGCTACTTCCTATCATCCAGGTCGCTTGCTCTCACGGCCTTCAGAGCAACTTCTAAACAAACGCAGCGCTTTCACATAGCAATAAGTTTAACTGTTACTGTTCTCTGGGGCCATGCCAAAGAAAATAGTCGGTCATTTAAAGGGAAGAAAACAAGGTTGCAAAGACTCTGTGAACAGCAAATAAAATAAATGCAGCAACTAAAGGGTAAAGCGGAATACTAGATAGAATATACTAGTTAATTGCTAAATCCTGGATATTAACCAGGCACCTTCTGAACAAGGTTAATGTCAAAAGACTAGCTAGATCTTTGTTTGTTTGTTTGAAAGAAATTGGGTGTGTTATTTCAAAGCCCCCAGAGAACAAGAACTAGAGACATAAATGAGGCCATTAGCAATGAGGTCAGTAAAGAAGAAAGTCCTCTCCAGGGAAAAGTGCCAGCCTTAATTCTCCAAAGTAAAATTGGTTTATTCAAGCACACTAACTCCAAATTGCATTGAAGCATGTCTAAAGGAAGTTAAGAATGAATGCCGCTCTGGGTGGCCAGAGGAAATTAATGCTCTGTTATGAAGATCAGTGTCCTAGACTGGGTTTCCTTCAAAGCAGCTGGGAAGACAAAGGACAGGGTGAAAGCAATTCATCTGGGAGGTGATCCCAGGGAGCAGAAGTGAAGGGCCGGCGAACTGAAACAGAGAAGGAAGAAAAGTCAATACCATCTGTGTTTTTATTAAGTTGACCAGGACTATGGGAACACGATCACACAGGACCTTCTCATGAGGCTCAAGAAATATATCTCAGAATAGTTTACCTGGGAAAGGAAGAGGCTTTATGTGCAGGCTCTTGTCCCTGTGTTCAACACTGGCCCCGCCAGCATTACCTCCCCATCTCCACTTCCAGGATATACACACTTGAGTACTAAGAGCATTCCCGTAAAGGGGCTCAAGCCATCACATCAAAGAAGCCCAGGGCAGGAGAAAGAGGAATACAGTGTGGACCAGAAGCAAGACTCTGCAAAACCAATCAACACCTCCTTGGAATGGGTCTCTGCAGCAGTGATTGGGGTCAGAGATGGGAATGAGTGCATCTGAAATAGCACACGTGTGATGTCTATCAATGGTTGACTCCCTCCACTCCTCAAATGCCCTCCTTTCCTCTTAACACCCATCTCTCCCCAAGTCCCTTGGTGGTGATAGCCAGCCAAAATACCACAAAGACTTAATACAAAATAATAAGTAGGAGAAGCTGCAAACCCTGCTGGCCCTGAGGCCATAGTTGATATTCATCATCTCTGCTCTCCAGCATCCAATCCTGATCCTCCAGAGCTCCAAGCAGCACTTGCTTGGGTTGATCTACATTGTTCTCCTGGGAGGGTCAACTTAGGTCTTCACTGAAGGGTCTGAATGTTCACTGCTTTGTCCTTGTTAGGCTGTGTATCCTCTAGTTGCCTGGTGACCATTGTTACCAGGCATCAAGAAGCACCAAGAGATGCTCCAAGAAATCTGAATTTCTAGCTGTGTTCCTTCTCTTCTCACCATGCAGCAGCACCCCTAACTCCTCAAGGTAATTGTTACAGGAAAGGGGTCCTAATCCAGACCCCAAGAGAGGGTTCTTGAATCTTGTGCAAGAAAGAATTGAGGGAGAGTCCACGGTGCAAAGAAAAAGCATGTTTATGAAGAAAGTAAAGGGATAAAAGAATGGCTACTCCATAGAGTAGCCCCAAGGGATGCTGGTTGCCCATTTTCATGGTTATTTCTTGATGATATGCCAAACTAGGGGTGGATTATTCATGCCTCCCCTTTTTCGACCATCTGGGGCAACGTCCTGACATTGACATAGCATTTGTAAGCTGTTAAGGCACTGACGGGAGGATAGAAGTGAGGACGACCAGAAGTTACTCTCATCGCCATCTCGGTTTTAGTGGGATTTTGCTGGCTTCCTTACTGCTACTTGTTTTGTCAGCAAGGTCTTTATGACCTGTATCTTGTGCTGACCTCCTATCTCATCCTGTAATGTAGAATGCCTTAACTGTCTGGGAATGCAGCCCAGCAGGTCTCAGCCTCATTTTACCCAGCTCCTATTCAAGATGGGTTGCTCTTGCTCACATGCATCTGACATAATTACTAACAATTGCTCTTACCATTAGAGTAACTTTCTTCACTGTCCGTTGATCCATTAATATAGGGAGCCCCAAATGAGCACATGGTAGTGATAGTTTCAAGTTCACTGGAAACTTTATTGCCGGAGTTCTCAACCCCTGGTCCCGTTAGGAACCAGGCCGCACAGTAGGAGGTGAGCAGCAGGTGAGCAAACAAACCTTCATCCGTACTTACGGCCGCTCTGCATTGCTCACCTGAGCTCTGCCTCCTGTCAGATCAGCGGGGGCATTAGGTTCTCACAGGAGCATGAACCTTGTAAACTGCGCATGTGACGGATCTAGTTTGCACACTACTTATGAGAATCTAATGCCTGATGATTGGTCACTGTCTCCCATCAACCCCAGATAGGGCCGACTAGTTGCAGGAAAACAAGTTCAGGGCCCCCATTGATTCTACATTATGGTGAATTGCATAATTATTTCGCTATATATTACCATGTAATAATAATATAAATAAAGTACACAACCAATATAATGTGCAATATAATGTGAAACCATCCCCCTCACCTCCGACCCTCAGTCTACGGAAAAATTGTCTTCCATGAAACCAGTCCCTGGGACCAAAAAGGTTGTGGACCACCACTTTCTTGTATTCCCTGGTGCATTCTCCCCAGGAACAGGGATCTGTGGTCTGACAGTACCTAAGTTTACAGGAACAGGGAGCATAAATACCCCAAGAGAAAAAAACTAGCAATACCTATCTATCAATTGCTTTATAATTTTGTATTGTTTCTGCCCTAATCTCCGTTATTTCCTTCCTTCTTACTTTGCATTTAATTTTCTCTTTAACTTTCTTGCAGCTATGTAAGAGCATCTCATTTTGTCTGAGAGCTGAACGTTCCTTCTAAGAAAATTCTCAGAATTGGAAATCTACAGGATTTCTTAAATCCAGCTTCTCTAAAGTTTATAAAAATGGCGCAACTAGAAAAAAAAGCCCTCAAAGTATTGTTTTTTTCCAGCACTTTGGATAAGAGAGACTATATTTTTAGCTAATAAAATTTGTTATTTAAAGTGTAAATTAGTTAATTAAAAAAAGAAAAAACAAATGGGTATGTCAAGGGAAGTTGGATCTGAAGCAAAGTTTCAAACCTTTAGGCATTTTTCTTAAGGTTTTTAGATCCTGCCAAAATGGTGTTTCCATAGCAACAGGACTATAGAAACCTCAAGGGACTGTCACTGTAGATGTAACCAGAGATGTCCCTGCAATGGGGGGAGCTGGACAACTGCCCAGGAATTTAGTACACTGATAGAACCCAGGCTGGTGGAGGAGCTGTAACTTAGGGAGGGAGCTAATGGGGAAGGAAGTACCTGTCCAATTCATGCCAAAACAAAATAAAACAAAACCCAGGTACCCCCTCCAGGTGTATCCGAGGCAAATGAGTTGGAATAGGGGAAATACCCAATTTCAAACCCACTTCCCCCATCAACCTCCCTCACCATATAGGGTTCTAGATCTCTTCCTCCAACCCTCACGTTTTTTGGATACTCTTTTAAAACTTCATTTCCTCTCCAAGACTATCCCTTATGTTTCTTCAACCTTATTTTACTTATCTAATAACTGTGTGGGTGGGGGGTTGGGGAGCCAGGAACCTCAAGAATAAAAAGCAGTCACTTAGAGCGACTTACTTATCTTCCCTCTTGTGAGAAGTGCCTCCCAGAAGTAATATCACAGCCAGACTTTTGCCTGGAGCACTTATAATTTCCAGATAATTTTCCTTATGTGAAAGGCAGGATAGAAAGTATTTTGAATATGAATTTAAGATCCTCTACCTTTAAAACATATCCAAAAATGCAAAAATCAAACCTGAGTATTAAATCCGGTCAATAAATAGGATTATCAGTCTAGTTAATCCTCTCTACACTTATTGTAGGTTAGTAAATGTAGCAGCTTCAAGAACATGAATTGGGTAAAAACAAAAAAACATTAACTGAGTGACAAACATCCACCTTTCTAGCCAGGCTTCTCCTCTCTTCTTCATCATATGAGTATAAAATTAAACTAAACTAGAATCCTAGACTTTTAGAATATTGATCCCATTCCCCCCTCCCAATTTCTCTTTCTTTTTCTTGTAATTTATTGAGTTTGAATGAGTCTTTATCAAGGAAATCTAGACTCCAAGGCAATTCAGTCAAAGATCTACAATCACCAAGGTGGGTCTGGTAAATGAATCCTTTCTCCATCCAAAGGATGAGTAAGTCTTCCTTTCTTTGAAGTTTGGCAATACCTAACTGTAATTCTGTTAAACATCCACCCACAGGAAGAGAGTTTGTTTGAAAAAGACATATGAAGTAACCTTGATATACGTATTTGTTTTCAACAAATATTGTAGTTGAACTCAGTGAGTTCCATTGGCATCATTTTAAATATCCTCTGACTGAGAAAGAAATAACAAGTATTCAAAACTCATTTCAGGCAGCAAAATTAATGTAATTTAACATTCACAATTATTTCTTAACAAAAGCAAGAAGGGTGAATCATTCTTACCAACAATTTTGAAAGACTTCTCTTTCTGTAAAAATCAGTCAAACCCCACACTTAGAAATTTTCTACTGAGAAAATGAGTAATTAAGCCAACTTTGGTGAAGGCTGAATTCTCCCTGTAATTAAAAGAAATTGACCATCAGAAATGTTGGTATTTTTCTACTCCTCATTCCTCTTTTCTTCTAACTAATTTCTCAGATCATGCACACACATACACACAGATCTTCCGAAGCAGTTATTTTAAAAATGCAGTTGGCCCTAGAACAACATAGGTTTGAACTGCATGGGTTCACTTACACTCAGATTTTCTTCCGCCTCTACCACCCCTGAGACAGCAAGACCAACCCTTCCTCTTTCTCCTCCTCCTCCTCCTCAGTCCCCTCAATGTGAAGATGAGGATGAAGACCTATATGATTATCCACTTCTGCTTAATGAATAGTAAATGTATTTTCTCTTCTTTATGATTTTCTTTCCTTTTCATTTCATTTTGTTTCTCTTTTCTTTCTTCTTTTCTTTCCCAAAACAAAATAATACAAAGCCCAAGTGCCCCCTCCAGGTATTTCCTTCCTTCCTTCCTTCCTTCCTTCCTTCCTTTGTTTTTTTGAGACAGTCTCAATCTGTCACTCAGGCTGGAGTGCAATGATGCGATCTCGGCTTACTGCAGCCTCTGTCTCCCAGGTTCAAACAATTATCCTGCCTCAGCCTCTGGAATAGCTGGGATTGCAAGCGTGTGCCCCCATGCCCACTGATTTTTATGTTTTTAGTAGAGACGGGGTTTTGCCATGTTGGCCAGGCTGGTCTGGAACTCCTGGCCTCAAGTGATCCACCTGCCTCAGCCTCCTAAAATGCTGGGATTACAGGCGTGAGCCCCTGCACTCATCCCCCTTATGATTTTCTTAATAGCATTTTATTTTCCTTAGCTTACTTTATTGTAAGAATGCTGTATATAATACACAGAGCATATAAAATACGTGTTAATTGTGCTATTGGTTAGGCTTCTGGTCAACAGGAAGCTATCAGTTGTTAAGTTTTGGGAGAGTCAAAAGTTATACATGAATTTTCAACTGTGCAGGGATCAGCATCCTAACCCCCACATTGTTCAATTGAACTAAAGGTGGCTGACGTCTGTCTTTGCTGAGCTTTACCACTAAGAATTTGTCTAACTGAATCACTTCCCCTAAGGAAAAAAAGGAGAAGAGAATTGTTAAATACAAGTTTAAAGCAGGTAACATTTTTGTCTCTCCTAATTGTGCATGACAGTGATGTGCTCTTTATCTTATAACTCACAGTTTTCAAAAAAAAAATTAATTTATCTTCTGCTGCAAACTGCTTCATGAATTGCCTTGGGAAGATCACATTGGGAAGTGATAGACATATAAGATTCTGCATTTGAATTATTCAGCAAATAAAAGTTTTAAAGCTGAAGATTTTAAAATAACCTTGAGAAAAGCCTCCAGGTTGGCTGTCCCACATAAGCTGAGAGCTGTGGTCTTTGCTTTCTTGCATAATAAGGAAGGTTAAAACAGCTTTGTTAAGTTGTTTATTGAACATAAATACCAGTTGAAAAAGACCTAAATTCAAAACAGCGGGAACGAACCTCCCAATTTCAGGAGATTCTTGAGTCAACAGAGTGTTGAGGATTCTACTATTACTAATCAAATATGATTCTAAAATAGAACATATTCTAACATCCCTCTTTTGATTGATGTCAAAAGGGACAACCAAAAAAATGAATTCCATGAATAAAAGGAAAAGCACAAGATAGCCATAAGCAAACTTTTATTTGGATTCAACTCTCAGAAGATTGTTAAAAGCAAGAATTGATATAGTATTTGTAAGCAAACATTCCAGAGAAGATGTTTATTCTCCAGAATGTTGTAGAAAGAAAATTCCTGGAGGGCCTTTTTAAGACTCTGTGGCTGATAAAAGCTCATCTCTGTGCATATGTAACCGTCTCCACCAAGGTCCAATTAGAGGGTCAGCCAGGTTCATTAAAAGAAAGACACTCCAGACTTCCCTCTGCCTTGTTTACAGCAAACCATCACAAATAAATTAGAAGTAGAAAACCCTGCAGTCTATTGAAAGGGCGGCTGGGCGCGGTAGATCACACCTGTAATTCCAGCACTTTGAGAGGCGGAGACAGGTGGATCACGAGGTGAAGAGATCGAGACCATCCTGGCCAACATAATGAAACTGCTTCTCTACTAAAAACACAAAATAGCTGGGTGTGGTGGTGCACGCCTGTAGTCCAGCTTCTCAGGAGGCCAAGGCAGGAGAATCGCTTGAACCCGGGAGGCGGAGGTTGCAGTGAGCCAAGATCACACCACTGCACTCCAGCCTCCTAAGTAGCTTCAATCAAAAAAAAGGGCTTCAATCCTGCAAAAATTGATTAGTTTGTAGTTCTTTTTTTTTTCTTTTTATTTATTTATTTTTTCTTTCTTTTTTTTTTTTATTATACTTTAAGTTCTAGGGTACATGTGCATAACGTGCAGGTTTGTTACATATGTATACTTATGCCATGTTGGTGTGCTGCACCCATCAACTCGTCAGCACCCATCAATTCATCATTTATATCATGTATAACTCCCCAATGCAATCCCTCCCTCCTCCCCCCTCCCCATGATAGGCCCCAGTGTGTGATGTTCCCCTTCCCGAGTCCAAGTGATCTCATTGTTCAGTTCCCACCTATGAGTGAGAACATGTGGTGTTTGGTTTTCTGTTCTTGTGATAGTTTGCTAAGAATGATGGTTTCCAGCTGCATCCATGTCCCTACAAAGGACGCAAACTCATCCTTTTTTATGGCTGCATAGTATTCCATGGTGTATACGTGCCACATTTTCTTAATCCAGTCTGTCACAGATGGACATTTGGGTTGATTCCAAGTCTTTGCTATTGTGAATAGTGCTGCAATAAACATACGTGTGCATGTGTCTTTGTAGTAGAATAATTTATAATCCTTTGGGTATATACCCAGTAGTGGGATGGCTGGGTCATATGGTACATCTAGTTCTAGATCCTTAGGAATTGCCATACTGTTTTCCATAATGGTTGAACTAGTTTACAATCCCACCAACAGTGTAAAAGTGTTCCTATTTCTCCACATCCTCTCCAACACCTGTTGTTTCCTGACTTCTTAATGATTGCCATTCTAACTGGTGTGAGATGGTATCTCATTGTGGTTTTGATTTGCATTTCTCTGATGGCCAGTGATGATGACATTTTTTCATGTGTCTGTTGGCTGTATGAATGTCTTCTTTTGAGAAATGTCTGTTCATATCCTTTGCCCACTTTTTGATGGGGTTGTTTGTTTTTTTCTTGTATATTTGTTTGAGTTCTTTGTAGATTCTGGATATTAGCCCTTTGTCAGATGAGTAGGTTGCAAAAATTTTCTCCCATTCTGTAGGTTGCCTGTTCACTCTGTTGGTAGTTTCTTTTGCTATACAAAAGCTCTTTAGTTTAATTAGATCCCATTTGTCAATTTTGGCTTTTGCTGCCGTTGCTTTTGGTGTTTTAGACATGAAGTCCTTGCCCATGCCTATGTCCTGAATGGTACTACCTAGATTTTCTTCTAGGGTTTTTATGGTATTAGGTCTAACATTTAAGTCTCTAATCCATCTTGAATTAATCTTCGTATAAGGGGTAAGGAAAGGATCCAGTTTCAGCTTTCTACTTATGGCTAGCCAGTTTTCCCAGCACCATTTATTGAATAGGGAATCCTTTCCCCATTTCTTGTTTCTCTCAGGTTTGTCAAAGATCAGATGGCTGTAGATGTGTGGTATTATTTCTGAGGACTCTGTTCTGTTCCATTGGTCTATATCTCTGTTTTGGTACCAGTACCATGCTGTTTTGGTTACTGTAGCCTTGTAGTATAGTTTGAAGTCAGGTAGCGTGATGCCTCCAGCTTTGTCCTTTTGACTTAGGATTGTCTTGGCAATGCGGGCTCTTTTTTGGTTCCATATGAACTTTAAAGCAGTTTTTTCCAATTCTGTGAAGAACTCATTGGTAGCTTGATGGGGATGGCATTGAATCTATAAATCACCTTGGGCAGTATGGCCATTTTCACGATATTGATTCTTCCTATCCATGAGCATGGTATGTTCTTCCATTTGTTTGTGTCCTCTTTTATTTCACTGAGCAGTGGTTTGTAGTTCTCCTTGAAGAGGTCCTTTACATCCCTTGTAAGCTGGATTCCTAGGTATTTTATTCTCTTTGAAGCAATTGTGAATGGAAGTTCATTCCTGATTTGGCTCTCTGTTTGTCTGTTACTGGTGTATAAGAATGCTTGTGATTTTTGCACATTAATTTTGTATCCTGAGACTTTGCTGAAGTTGCTTATCAGCTTAAGGAGATTTTGGGCTGAGACGATGGGGTTTTCTAAATATACAATCATGTCATCTGCAAACAGGGACAATTTGACTTCTTCTTTTCCTAACTGGATACCCTTGATTTCTTTCTCTTGCCTGATTGCCCTAGCCAGAACTTCCAAAACTATGTTGAATAGGAGTGGTGAGAGAGGGCATCCCTGTCTTGTGCCAGTTTTCAAAGGGAATTTTTCCAGTTTTTGCCCATTCAGTATGATATTAGCTGTGGGTTTGTCATAAATAGCTCTTATTATTTTGAGGTACGTTCCATCAATACCGAATTTATTGAGCATTTTTAGCATGAAGGCTGTTGAATTTTGTCAAAAGCCTTTTCTGCATCTATTGAGATAATCATGTGGTTCTTGTCTTTGGTTCTGTTTATATGCTGGATTACGTTTATTGATTTGCGAATGTTGAACCAGCCTTGCATCCCAGGGATGAAGCCCACTTGATCATGGTGGATAAGCTTTTTGATGTGCTGCTGAATCCGTTTGCCAGTATTTTATTGAGAATTTTTGCATCGATGTTCATCAGGGATATTGGTCTAAAATTCTCTTTTTTTGTTGTGTCTCTGCCAGGCTTTGGTATCAGGATGATGTTGGCCTCATAAAATGAGTTAGGGAGGATTCCCTCTTTTTCTATTGATTGGAATAGTTTCAGAAGGAATGGTACCAGCTCCTCCTTGTACCTCTGGTAGAATTCAGCTGTGAATCCATCTGGTCCTGGACTTTTTTTGGTGGGTAGGCTATTAATTGTTGCCTCAATTTCAGAGCCTGCTATTGGTCTATTCAGGAATTCAACTTCTTCCTGGTTTAGTCTTGGGAGAGTGTAAGTGTCCAGGAAATATCCATTTCTTCTAGATTTTCTAGTTGATTTGCGTAGAGGTGTTTATAGTATTCTCTGATGGTTGTTTGTATTTCTGTGGGGTCAGTGGTGATATCCCCTTTATCATTTTTTATTGCGTCTATTTGATTCTCTCTCTTTTCTTCTTTATTAGTCTTGCTAGCGGTCTGTCAATTTTGTTGATCTTTTCAAAAAACCAACTCCTGGATTCATTGATTTTTTGGAGGGTTTTTTGTGTCTCTATCTCCTTCAGTTCTGCTCTGATCTTAGTTATTTCTTGCCTTCTGCTAGCTTTTGAATGTGTTTGCTCTTGCCTCTCTAGTTCTTTTAATTGTGATGTTAGAGTGTCAATTTTAGATCTTTCCTGCTTTCTCTTGTGGGCATTTAGTGCTATAAATTTCCCTCTACACACTGCTTTAAATGTGTCCCAGAGATTCTGGTATGTTGTATCTTTGTTCTCATTGGTTTCAAAGAACATCTTTATTTCTGCCTTCATTTCGTTATGTACCCAGTAGTCATTCAGGAGCAGGTTGTTCAGTTTCCATGTAGTTGAGCGGTTTTGATTGAGTTTCTTAGTCCTGAGTTCTAGTTTGATTGCACTGTGGTCTGAGAGACAGTTTGTTATAATTTCTGTTCTTTTACATTTGCTGAGGAGTGCTTTACTTCCAATTATGTGGTCAATTTTGGAATAAGTGCGATGTGGTGCTGAGAAGAATGTATATTCTGTTGATTTGGGGTGGAGAGTTCTATAGATGTCTATTAGGTCCGCTTGGTGCAGAGATGAGTTCAATTCCTGGATATCCTTGTTAACTTTCTGTCTCGTTGATCTGTCTAATGTTGACAGTGGAGTGTTGAAGTCTCCCATTATTATTGTATGGGAGTCTAAGTCTCTTTGTAGGTCTCTAAGGACTTGCTTTATGAATCTGGGTGCTCCTGTATTGGGTGCATATATATTTAGGAGAGTTAGCTCTTCCTGTTGAATTGATCCCTTTACCATTATGTAATGGCCTTCTTTGTCTCTTTTGATCTTTGATGGTTTAAAGTCTGTTTTATCAGAGACTAGGATTGCAACCCCTGCTTTTTTTTGTTCTCCATTTGCTTGGTAGATCTTCCTCCATCCCTTTATTTTGAGCCTATGTATGTCTCTGCATGTGAGATGGGTCTCCTGAATACAGCAGACTGATGGGTCTTGACTCTTTATCCAGTTTGCCAGTCTGTGTCTTTTAATTGGAGCATTTAGTCCATTTACATTTAAGGTTAATATTGTTATGTGTGAACTTGATCCTGTCATTATGATATTAACTGGTTATTTTGCTCGTTAGTTGATGCAGTTTCTTCCTAGCCTGATGGTCTTTACATTTTGGCATGTTTTTGCAATGGCTGGTACCGGTTGTTCCTTTCCATGTTTAGGGCTTCCTTCAGGTCTCTTGTAAGGCAGGCCTGGTGGTGACAAAATCTCTAAGCATTTGCTTATCTGTAAAGGATTTTATTTCCCTTCACTGATGAAACTTAGTTTGGCTGGATATGAAATTCTGGGTTGAAATTCTTTTCTTTAAGAACGTTGAATATTGGCCCCCACTCTCTTCTGGCTTGTAGAGTTTCTGCCGAGAGATCTGCTGTTAGTCTGATGGGCTTCCCTTTGTGGGTAACCCGACCTTTCTCTCTGGCTGCCCTTAAGATTTTTTCCTTCATTTCAACTTTGGTGAATCTGGCAATTATGTGTCTTGGAGTTGCTCTTCTGGAGGAGTATCTTTGTGGCGTTCTCTGTATTTCCTGAATTTGAATGTTGGCCTGCCCTACTAGGTTGGGGAAGTTCTCCTGGATGATATCCTGAAGAGTGTTTTCCAACTTGGTTCCATTTTCCCCCTCACTTTCAGGCACCCCAATCATACATAGATTTGGTCTTTTTACATAATCCCATACTTCTTGCAGGCTTTGTTCATTTCTTTTTCTTCTTTTTTCTTTTGGTTTCTCTTCTCGCTTCATTTCATTCATTTGATCCTCAGTCGCTGATACTCTTTCTTCCAGTTGATCGAGTCGGTTACTGAAACTTGTGCATTTGTCACGTATTTCTCGTGTCATGGTTTTCATCTCTGTCATTTCGTTTATGACCTTCTCTGCATTAATTAGTCTAGCTATCAATTCTTCCACTCTTTTTTCAAGATTTTTAGTTTCTTTGCGCTGGGTACGTAATTCCTCCTTTAGCTCTGAGAAGTTTGATGGACTGAAGCCTTCTTCTCTCATCTCGTCAAAGTCATTCTCTGACCAGCTTTGATCCATTGCTGGCGATGAGCTGTGCTCCTTTACAGGGGGAGATGCGCTCTTATTTTTTGAATTTCCAGCTTTTCTGCCCTGCTTTTCCCCCATCTTTGTGGTTTTATCTGCCTCTGGTCTTTGATGATGGTAACGTACTGATGGGGTTTTGGTATAGGTGTTCTTCCTGTTTGATAGTTTTCCTTCTAACAGTCAGGACCCTCAGCTGTAGGTCTGTTGGAGATTGCTTGAGGTCCACTCCAGACCCTGTTTGCCTGGGTATCAGCAGCAGAGGTTGCAGAAGATAGAATATTGCTGAACAGCGAGTGTACCTGTCTGATTCTTCCTTTGGAAGTTTCCTCTCAGGGGTGACTCCACCCTGTGAGGTGTGGGGTGTCAGACTGCCCCTAGTGGGGGATGTCTCCCAGCTAGGCTACTCAGGGGTCAGGGACCCACCTGAGCAGGCAGTCTGTCCGTTCTCAGATCTCAACCTCCGCATTGGGAGATCCGCGGCTCTCCCCAAAGCTGTCAGACAGAGTCGTTCGCGTCTGCACAGGCCCCCTATTGGACTTCAGCTGTGCGCTGTCCCCAGAGGTGGAGTCTACAGAGACAGGCAGTCTTCCTTGAGCTGCTGTGAGCTCCACCCAGTTCGAGCTTCCCAGCGGCTTTGTTTACCTACTTAAGCCTCAGCAATGGTGGGCGCCCCTCCCCCAGCCTCGCTGCTGCCTTGTGGATCGATCGCCGCAGACTGCTGTGTTAGCAGTGAGGGAGGCTCCGTGGGCATGGGACCCTCCCGGCCAGGTGTGGGATATATTCTCCTGGTGTGCCTGTTTCCTTAAAGCGCAGTATTGGGGTGGGAGTTACCCGATTTTCCAGGTGTTGTGTGTCTCAGTTCCCCTGGCTAGGAAAACGGATTTCCTTCCCCCTTGCGCTTCCAGGTGAGGCGATGCCTTGCCCTGCGTCAGCTCTCACTGGTCAGGCTGCAGCAGCTGACCAGCACCGATTGTCCGGCACTCCCTAGTGAGATGACCCCTGTACCTCAGTTGAAAATTCAGAAATCACCGGTCTTCTGTGTCGCTCGCCCTGGGAGTTGGAGACTGGAGCTGTTCCTATTGGGCCATCTTGCTCTGCCCCCCCCTAGTTTGTAGTTCTTAATGAAGCGTGAGGACATGAGAACTGAGTTTATGCTCAGGGACTTTGAGATCTAAACAAAACTCAGAATTTCATGTTTTATAGTGGAAAGTAATGACAATGAATATTTACCAGGTAGCAAGTGACATCTCTTATTGTCACATAGGTTCTTAGATCTACCCTAAATGGTGCTTTATTAAAAATATTATAATACTATAATCTTTATATTATAATAAGCTAAAAAGCTAAACAATGATATTACAATAAGTTAAAAAGATAAGTAGTTAATCAGCCTATTACAATAAGCAAAATATATCACAATAAGCTAAAAAGCTAAACAGTTAAAGCAAACTAAGAATTTTAGCGTTTTAGCTATCATGTTTGGGTCTGATCCAATTTAAGTTAATTTTTGTATATGGTGTTAGGTAAACATCCAACTTTATTATTATTATTATTATTATTAGAGACAGAGTCTTGCTCTGTTGCCCAGGCTGCAGAGCAGTGGCATGATCATAGCTCACTGTAGCCTTGATCTCCTAGGATCAAGGGATTCTCCTACCTCAACCTTCCAAGTAACTGGAACTATATGCACATGCCACCATGCCCAGCTAATTTAAAAAAAAAATTTTTTTTGTAGATTTGAGGTGTCACTATGTTGCCCAGGCTTGTCTTGAACTCTTGGCTTCAAGTGATCCTCTTGACTTGGCCTCCCAAAGTGTTGAGATTATAGTATGAGCCACCATGTTCAGCCTGTTCTTTTGAATGTGTATATCCAGTTTCCCTAGCACCATCTGTTGAAAGGACTGTCCTTTGTCCATTGGATGGTTTTGGCACCCTTGTTGAAAATCAATTGATCACGTGTGCAAGACTTTGATTCTGGGCTCTCTATTCTATTCTCTTGGTCTATATGCCTGTCTGTAGCCAGTACCACACTCATTTGATTATTCTAGTTTTGTACTAAGTTTTGAAATCAGGAAATGTAAGATCTCCAAATTTACTAGTTTTCAAGATTGTTTTGGCTGTCTGAGGATCCTTTGAGATTTCATATGAATTTTAGGGTTAATTTTTCTATTTTTTTAAAAAAAGTGATTGGGATTTTGCTAGAGATTACCTTTAGTCTATACTTTAAGTAATAGTGATATCTTAATAATACTACATTTTCCAATCCATGAACATGAGATGTCTTTCCATTTATGTGTTTTTAATTTCTTTCAGCAATGTTTTATAGTTTTCAGTGTACAAGTCTTTCACTTTCTTGGTTAATTTTATTTCTAGGTTTTTTTTATTTTTGATGATATTGTAAGTAAATTTGTTTTCATTTCTTTTTTGGATTGTTCATTGTGTTTATAAATGCAACTAATTTTGTGTGTTTATTTTGTCTTTCAACTTTGCTAAATGTATATATTTGGATTTTGTTTTAACATCTTGGGAGTGAAAAAATATATACCTACTGCTTAACAAATTATTATTTAACAGAAAGATGTGTTCTACAAGCAGTATTTTAAAAAGTATAATGCATAAAAATGTGTACATTAAAGACACATTTACAAGTCAGAAGGATTCCCCAACAATCACATAAGCCCTTTTCTCTTGTTTTGTTTTTGAAACCCACTGGAAACAGAAATCAAAATTTATCTCATTCAGGGTCTGTTTTTCCCTTCTTCAATTTTAAGTTGTATGAATAGAGAAATATGCATTTATGACAATAAATAAAGGAAATCTCTATTATCTTTCAATGTTAGAAGTGATCATGTCTTTTTAAGCCCTTGTGCTATGTGACAAAATCAATCCTTACTTGAAATTTTTTCTTGTTCACTAGAGCAACTTTTCTGGTATTTCCTTAAAGTTTGTGATAGTGAATGCCAGGTAAAAACCGGCTTGCTTGTTAGGACTAATATAGGTTTACAAATCTAATGCATCTATAGTTTGAGCGTCATGATGATCACAGCTGTGAAGAGAAAACCTTTGTGTGGTTTCATGTTTCTAACTATCTGAAAGAAAAGTAAAATGTAGTGTGATTGACTTCATGGTGAAGCACTACAACTAGCAAGATGGCTAGAGGATGCATGGGAGAAGAAAGACGAACTCAGCCAGTTCATGTACTTTTTGGATTTATAAGGGCCAGTCTTCCTAGTTTACCAATTTTTCAGCAAGTTGTGATCTCATAGATGAATTTTTCAGTAAATTTTGTTGGAGACACTGCATGGATAAAGGATTATACAGATTATTAGGTTGGGCAAAAACTGTATACATTTTTGGGTGCCACTAAGAACCATATTAAATCTATCTACCTATATATCTGTTTAATGGAAAGACTATTAATATCTCTTTGTAATCATTTTTAGTTGACATGTTACCAATAATCATCAAAAGACTCTAAAAATTGAGATAAAAATTAGCTGAACGCCTTATTCACATTGTTCTCAATATGTGAATAAGTGAATGCTCAAAATATTTTTTTCATTTTTTTCTCTGTGTTTGATATTAGGGAGATGTTCCAGTGACTCTTCATAATAGTGATCACATTTGGGAAAAAAATCTCGATGTATTGGTGGTATAATATTGTGGAAAGTGCTTGGACTAAATCTTGTCCTGAGTATCAACAAAAGACTGTGAAAAAGCACAGTCTAGTTGGGCCCTAGACACCAAACACTCCAGTGACTCGAAATATGCTTTAGTTTTTCCTTATTTTTTATTTTTAACAAATTTTTAGAGTAACAGAACTATATGGGTGGGACATAAAAAGTACACAATGAACCATAATCATGATTATTCTTCTCCAAGTGGATGTGTAACTCTTGTTAAGAGTGCTTCTAAAGATAAATAATCAACTTTTTTTTTCACCTACACTATCCAAATGGTGCCCAGTAGTTACATGTGGCTATTGTCCCTTGAATGAGGCTAGTGTGACTGAAAAATTGATTTTTTTTAAACTTTATTTTTAAGTCCCTTGTCCCTACACATGCACAACCACCCCACGACAGACATCCTGTAACACAATGATACATCTGTTACAATTCACGAACATACCTTAACACATTATCACTCAAAGTCCATAGTTAATGTTAGATTTCACTCTTGGTTTTATACATTCTATGGGTTTTGACAAATGGACGACGACACATACCCACCATTGTATCATACGGAATAGTTGCATGCCTAAATGTCCCCTGTGTTCTGCATATTTATTCCTCCTTCCCCCAAATCCCTGCCAACCACTGCTATTTTTACTGTCTTCATGGTTTTGCCTTTTTCAGAATATCACATAGCTGTAATGATACAGTATGCTGCCTTTCCAAATTAGCTTCTTTAATTTCATAATACAAATCTGAGTTTCTTCTGTCTTTTTACAGTTTGATTGTTCATTTCTTTTTAGTGCAGAATAATATTTCACTGTCTGGATGCATCACCATTTATCCATTTACCTACTGCAGGACATCCAAATTTGGTTCCTTCCAAATTTTGGTAATAATGGATTAAGCTGCTATAAATACACTTGAGCAGGTTTTCGTGTGAACAACGTTTTCAAATCTGTTGAGGAAATGCCAAGAAACATGATTGCTGGATCATATGATAAGGGTATGTTTAGTTAAGTAAGAAGCTGACAAACTGTCTTCCAAAGTAGGTGTACCGTTCGGCATTTCCATCAGCAATGAGTGAGAGTTCCAGTTGCTCTACATCCTTACCAGCACTTGTTGCTGTCAGTGTTGTGGGTTTTGGCCATTCGAATAGGTGTATAGAGGTATTTCATTGTTGTTGTAATTTGCAATTCCCTAATAATATAAAATGCTAAGCATCTTTTTATATGACTACTTGCCATCATACATCTTTGGCGAGTCTCTACTCAGGTCTTCCCATTTTTAATTGGAAATTGTCTGTTTTCCTATTATCTTTTAAAAGTTCCTTGTGTGTTTTGGATACAATTCCTTTATCAGATAATGTTTTGCAAATGTTTTCTCCCAGTCTGTGGCTTATCTTCTCATTCTCTTGACATTGTCTTTCACCGAACTGAGGTTTTAATTTTGGGAGTATATATTTAGGGCAGCTTGAATCTATGCTCCTGGATTGCATTCCTGAACCTTGGCCCAAATAAATTATCTACTTACATATTTTTAAAAATACATTTTAATTTTAATGAAGCCCAGCTTATGAATTCTTTCTTTCATAGATCATGTCTTTAGCATCTTGTCTGAAAAGTCATTGCTATACCTAAGGTCACCTAGATTTCTTTTATCATAATCTTCTAGGATTTTTATGGTTTTGCATTTTTAATTCAGGTCTATGCTTTATTGTGAATTAATTTTTTTCTTTTTGAGACGGAGTCTCGCTCTGTCACCCAGGCTGGGGTGCAGTGGCACGATCTCGGCTCACTGCAACCTCTCCCTCCTGGGTTCAAGCAATTCTGCTGCCTCAGCCTCCTGAGTAGCTGGGATTACAGGTGCATGCCTCCACGCCTGGCTAATTTTTGTATTTTTAGTAGAGATGGGCTTTTACCATGTTAGCCAGGCTGGTCTCAAACTCCTTACCTCATGATCCATCCACCTTTTTGTGAAGACTGTTAAGACTGTGTCTAGATTCACTTTTTTTGTAAGTGGATTTCAGGTTGTTCCAGCACTATTTTTTGAAAAGAGGCCATTGCTCCATTTTATTGTGTTTACTCCCTTATCAAAGATCAGCTCACTGTATTTATCTAGGTCTATTTCTGGACTCTCTGTTATATGCCATTGATCTATTTGTCTATTATTTTTGCAACACAGCAGTGTCTTGATTCCTGTAACATTATAGTAAGTCTTGAAGTCAGGTGGTGTCAGGTCTCCAATATTTTCCAGTGTCGGTCTTTAATATTGAGTTGACTACTATGGCTTTCTTCCACTCCATGTAAACTTTAAAATCTGTTTGTTGTTAAATAACTTGCTGGGACTTTGATTTGGATTGAATTGAATCAAATTGGAAATAACTGACATCTTGAGGATATACAGTCTTCCTATCCTTGAACATAGAATACCTCTCCATTTGTTTAGTTTTTTGATATCCTTTGTCAGAGTTTTGTAGTTTTCCTCATATATGTCTTGTGCATTTTGTTAGATTGATAACTGGATGTTTCATTTTTGGAAGTGCAAATGTAAATGGTAATGGGTTTTTAACTTTAAATTTCACCTGTTCACTGACGATATAGAGAAAGGCAGTTGACTTTTGAATATTAACCGTGTATTCCACAACCTTGCTATACTTGACTATCAGTTCTAGGAGCTTTCTTGTTGAATCTTTTAGATTTTCTTTATATTTATCATGTCATCTGTGAACAAAGGCAGTCTTATTTCTTTGTTTTTAATCTGCATGTCTTTTATTTCCATTTCTAATCTTATTGCATTAGCCAGAACTTCCAGTATGATATTGAGAAGCAGCAGTGAGAGGGCTCATCCTTGCCTTTCTTCTGATTTTACTGGGAAAGCTTCTGGTTTCTCACCATTAGGTATATGTTAGCTATAGGTTTTTGTAAATGTTCTTTATCAAGTTGAGGAAATTACCTTCATTCCTAGTTTACTGAGAGTTTTTATCATGACTGAATGTTGGATTTTGTCAAATTATTTTCCTACACCTATTGATATGATCATGTAATTTTTTTTCTTTAGTTGTTGATGTGATAGATTATGTTAACTGATTTCCAAATGCTGAATCAGCCTTGCATACCTGGAATAAATCCCTCCTTGATTGAGGTTATAATTCCTTTTGTACATTGTTGGTTTTGATTTGCTGATACTTTGTTTGGCATTTTTGCATCTATATTTTTGAGAAGCATTGCTCTGTGGTTGATCTGTTGGTGTTCTTTGTTTGTAATGTCTTTGCCTGGTTTTGTTCTTAGGATAATGCTAGTCTCACAAAATGAGTTGGAAAGATTCCTTCTACTTCTGCTTTCTGAAAGAGATTTTAGAGAATTGGTAAAATTTTTTCCTAAGGTGTTTCGTTCATTGGTGAGCCCATCTGGGCCTGGTGATTTCTGTTTGGGGAGGTTATTGATTATTAATTCAAATTATTTAATAGATAAAGGCCTATTCAAATTGTCTATTGCTTCTTGTGTGGGTTTTAGCTGACTGTGTTTTTCAGGGAATTGGTCCATTTCATCTATGTTATCAAATTTGGGGGCATAGAGTTGCTCCTGATATTTCTTTATTATCCTTGAATGTTCACAGAATCTGTAGTGACATCCTCTCTTTGATTTCCAGCATCAATACTTTGTATCTTCTCTCCTTTTTTTTTTTTGTTAGCCTAGCTAGAGGCTTATCTATTTTATTAATCTTTTTAATGAACCAGATTTGGCTTTGTTGAATTTCTATATTGATTACCTGATTTTAATTTCATTGATTTCTGCTCTTTCATTATTTTCTTCTGCTTACTTTTGGATTTAGTTTGCTCTTCCTTTTCTAGTTTCCTAAGAAGGAAGCTTTGAGTATTGAGTTTAGATCTTTATTGCTTTCTGATATATATAATTTCTGATTCTTTTCTGAAATCCAATGCTCTGAATTTCCCTTTGAGCACCACTCTCACTCTTGTCTCACAAATTTTGACAAATTTTGTTTTTATTTTCATTCATTCAAAACTTTTTTAGTTTCTCTTGAGATTTCTTTCTTAACTCATGTGTTATTTAGAGGTATGTTATTTAATCTCCAGTTCTTTTGGTATTTTCCGGCTATCTTTCTGTTATTGATTTCTAGTTTAATCCATATGACCTAAGAATAGAAATTGTATGACTTCCATTATTTTAAATTTGTTAAGGTCAGTCTTATAGCCCAGAATGTGGTCTATCTTGGTGAATGTTCCACATGAGCTGGGGAAGAATTTGCAATCTGCTTTTGTTGGATAAAGTAGTCTATAGATGTCAATTATGTCCAATTGGTTGATGTCCTGCTGAATTCAACTATGTCTACAGATTTTCTGCCTGCTAGATCTGTTCATTTAGTTATCTTCCAATTTTTTTTAGGTTCAAGGGATACATGTGCAAGTATGTTACATAGGTAAGGTGCATATTGTGGGGATTTGGTATACAGATAATGTTGTCACCTTGGCAATCAATGTAATACCCAATAGGTAGTTTTACAATCCTCACCCTCCACCTTAAGTAAGCCCTAATGTCTGTTATACCCTTCTTTGTGTCAGTATTTATTTCCCACTTATGAGTGAGAACATGTGGTATTTGGTTTTCTGTTCCTGTTGTAATTCACTTAGGATAATGGCCACCAGCTTCATCCATGTTGCCACAAAAGATGCAGTCTTTCTTTTTTATGGCTGTATAGCATTCCATGGTGTATTTGTACCATATTTTCTTTATCCACTCCACCATTGTCAGGCATTTAGGTTGATTCTATGTCTTTGATACTGTGTATAGTGCTGTGATGAATATATGGGTGCGTGTGTCTTTATGGTAGAATGATTTATATTCTATTGGATATATAGCCAGTAATGGGATTGCTGAGTTGAATGGTAGTTGTATTTTAACTTCTTTAAGAAATCTCCAGACTGCTTTCCACAGTGGCTGAACTAATTTACATTTTCACCAGCAGTATATTAGCATTCCCTTTCTCTGCAACCTCACCAGTATCTGCTGTTTTTTAACTTTTTAATAATTGCCATTCTAATGGGTATGAGATGGCGCATCATTGTGGTTTTGATTTGCATTTCCCTAATGATTAGTGATATAGAGCATTTTTTCATATGCTTGTTGGCCATGTGTATGTCATCTTTTGAGATATGTCTGTTCATGTCCTTTGCTCATTTTTTAATGGGGCTATTTGTTTCTTGCTTGTTAATTTATTTAAGTTTCTTATAGATTTTGGATATTAGACCTTTCTTAGATTGATAGTTTGCAAATATTTTTCCCATCCTATAGGCTGTTTAGTCAGTCAAGAGTTTATTTTGCTGTGCAGAAGATCTTTAGTTTAATGAGGTCCCACTTGTCAACGTTTGATTTTTTTTGCAATTGCTTTTGGAGTCTCTGTCATGAAATCTTTGCCAAGACTGATATGCAGGATGGTATTTGCTAGGCTTTCTTCTAGAATTTTTGTAGTGTTAGGTTTTACATTTAAGTCTTTAATCCATCTCAAGTTGATTTTTGTATATGGTGAAAGAAAGGGGTCCAGTTTCAATCTTCTGCACATGGTTAGCCAGTCATCCCAGCACCATTTATTGAATTGAGAGTCCTTTCCTGCTTGTTATTGTCTGCTTTGTCAAATATCAGATCATTGTAAGTGTACAGCTTTATTTCTGTGTTTTCTAACCTGTTCCATTGGTTGGATAATTACATCTTGTTGAGTCAAACCTTCTATCATTATGTAATGCCCTTTTTTTTTGTCATTTTTGATCATTGTTGGCTTAAAGTCTGTTTTGTCTAAGGTAAGAATAGCAGCCCCTGCTCTTTTCTGATTTCTGTTCCTTAATAGATATTTCTCCATCCCTTTACTTTGAGTCTATAGGTGTTCTTGCATGTGAGATGGGTCTCTTTGAAGAAAGCATACATTTAGGTCTTGCTGCTTTATCCAACTTACCACTCGGTGCCTTTTAAGTGGGACATTCAGCCTGTTTATGTTCAAGGTTAATATTGATATGTATGGATTTGATCCTGTTATCGTGTTGTTAGCTAGTTGTTATGTAGACATGATTGTGTATTTGATTTATAGAGTCAGTAGTCTATGTACTTCAGTGTGTTTGTATGGTGTCTGGTAATGGTCTTTCATTTCTGCTTAGCCCTTCCTTAAGGACTTCTTGTACCTCAGGTCTGGTGGTTGCAAATTCCATTAGCATTTGCTTGTCTGTAAAGGATTTTATTTCTCCTTTACTTACGAAGCTTAGTTTTGCTGGATATGAAATTCTTGGTTGAAATTTCTTTTCTTTAAAGATTCTTAATTAGGCCCCCAACATCTTCTGGCTTGTAGTGTTTCTACTGAAAAATCTACTGTTAGTCTGATGAGTTTCCCTTTGTAGGTGACCTGCCCCTTCTCTCTAGCTGCCTTTAATATATTTTCCTTTGCATTGACCTTGAAGAATCTGATGACTGTGTGTCTTGGGGATTTTCTTATATAGTATCTTGCAAGGGTTTTCTTCTCTGAATTTTCTGAATTTGAATGTCAACCCCTGTAGTAAGGTTGAAGAAATTTTCGTGCACAGTATCCTCAAATATGCTTTCCAATTTGCTTGCTTCTTCTCCCTGTCTTTCAGGAATGTCAATGAGTCATAGATTTTATCTCTTTACATAATCCCATCTTTCTCAGATTTTATTTTTTTTAGTTCTTTTTTCTTTATTTTTGTCTGACTGAGTTAATTCGAAGAACCACTCTTCAAGCTCTGATATTCTTTCCTCATCTTGGTCTATTCTGTTGTTAATACTTCCAATTGTGTTACGAAATTTATACAGTGAGTTTTTCAATTCTGTCAGCTCACTTTGATACTTTCTTAAAATGGGTATTTTATCTTTCATTCTCTTGAATCATTTTACTGGATTCTTTAGATTTCTTGGAATGGGTTTCAACTTTCTCTTGAATCTCGATGATCTTTGTTGCTATCCAGATTCTCAATTCTAGGTCTTTCATTTCAGCCATTCCATTCTGGTTAACAGCCATTACCGGGGAGCTAGTGTGGCAGTTTGGACGTAAGGAGACACTCCTGATTTTAGAGTTGCCAGGGTTCTTGTTCTGGTTTGTTCGCATCCACGTGGGCTGATGTTCCTTTAGCTGTGGTGTAATTTGAGCCTGGTCAGTTAGCTTCATTTCTGGATGTTTCCAGAGGGCCAAGGCTTTGTGCAGGGTCTTTTTTTGTGGCTGAATTCTAGTCCCTGGTTTCACAGAGGTCTATATTAGCATAGTATTTTTGGTGTTGAAATTTGGGTTCTAATCCAGTATGTGGTGCTTAAGAGTAATGACCAGTAGACAGGCTCTTAGCCACTTGGTTCCTCTGTATTTCCTTGTGTTTGCATCCACTTTCCCGTATTCGTTCTCAAGTGCTATTCTTTTTTATGTAGATCTAAGTTTTTGACCAGTATCATTTCCCTTCTCTCTGAAGAATTTTTAACATTTCTCACAAGGCATGGCTACTGGTAACAAACAAATTCCCTCTATTTTTGTTTTCTGAGAGAGTCTTTATTTCTCCTGCACTTTTGAAATATAATTTAGTAGGGTGCAGGATTTTAGGTGAGTGGTTTTTTCTCTTAACACTTTAAATATTTAGTTTAGTTTAAATATTTTAGTTCACTTAAATATTTAGTTAAATATTTAAATTCTTGCTTGCACAGTTTCCGAGAAGTCAGACGCTTCTCATCTTTGCCTCTTTAAAGGTGAGATGTATTTTTCATCTGGTTTCTTTCAAGGTTTTCTGAAGTTTAAAGATGATATGCATAGATATAGGGTTTTTTTTTAAGCATATCTCCTGCTTGATGTTCTTTGAGCTTCCTATATTTATAAATTAGTGTTTGACATTAATTTGGAGAAATTCTCAGTATTGTTTCAAATATTCCTTCTGGTGTTTTTGCCTCCTTCTCCTTTTTCTAATATGTTATGCCTTTTGTAGTTGTCCCAAAGTTCTTGGATATTCTGTTCAGAGTTTTCTTTTTTCAGTCCTTTTTTCTCTTTGGCTTTCTGTTTTTCAAGTTTGTTTTGTAAAATCCTCAAGATCAAAGATTCTCTCTTTAACCATGTCTAATCTACTAATTAGCTTGTCAAAGACATTCTTCATTCTTGTTACAGTGTTTTTAATCCCTAGCATTTATTTTTTATTTTTCTAATAATTTCCATTTTTCTGCTTACATTTTCCTTCTGTTTTGAATATTGTCTCCTTTTTTATTAAGTTCCTTAGCATATTATTCATAGTATTTTAAAACTCCTGGTCCAATCATTTCAACATTTCTATTACGTCTGATTTTGATCCTGATGGTTGTTCAGTTTCTTTAAACCGTTTTTTGCCTTTTAACATGTCCTATAATTTGAAAGGTAGACATGTTGTACTGAGTGAACAGAATTGTGCTAAATAGGCCATTAGTAATGTGGTACTAAGGAATACATATGGGAAGGGGAAGGCTCTTTAGTCCTTTGGTAGATCTCAGTCTTTTAGTAAGCCTGTGCCTTGGACTATGAACTTCATCAGTGTTTCTCATTATCCCTTCCCCCAAGTAAGACAGGATGGCTAGAAATGGCTGAAATTTGGTATTTTCCTTCCACAGGTAGATTAGGCTTTGATAAAACCCCAACAAGTTAGGCTCTGGTTAACCAATTTCCCCTGAGGGAAGATCTTGTTAAGAGCAGAATGCTCTGGTATATTTCAAAATGATTATTTTCCCTCTCCCACTACCAGAAGTATAAGAAGATTTTTCTCCAGTTTTCACTGTGAGAACCTGTGGAGCTCCTGGAGGTAAAACTCACAAAATCTGGGGGCCTTCTATGATTGGGTCTTCTGGAATTTTAAACTCAAGAGTTGTCCAGGCTGAGCTTTCAGCAATTCATTCTTTACAGTCAGATTTTCTTTTTTTTTTTTTTTTTTTTTTTTGAGACGGAGTCTCGCAGTCGCCCAGGCTGGAGTGCAGTGGCTGGATCTCAGCTCACTGCAAGCTCCGCCTCCCGGGTTTACGCCATTCTCCTGCCTCAGCCTCCCGAGTAGCTGGGACTACAGGCGCCTGCCACCTCGCCCGGCTAGTTTTTTCTATTTTTTTTTAGTAGAGACGGGGTTTCGCCGTGTTAGCCAGGATGGTCTCGATCTCCTGACCTCGCAATCCACCCGTCTCGGCCTCCCAAAGTGCTGGGATTACAGGCTTGAGCCACCGCGCCCAGCCTACAGTCAGATTTTCTTAACCTTCCACTGACTGGTTCTAGCAGAGGTTTCTGCTACTGGGCTTTTGCTCTGGTAAGTTGTGACTGTCTAAGTCTACCTGCTGTCTCTCCAGTGTCTGAGACAGTGTGTACCTTTCTCTGATGCATCTAAAAAGAGTTGTTAATTTTTCAGTTGATCAGCTTTACTTGTTAGGACAGAGTGGCAATTGCTCATTTGTAAGCCAAATGGTGACTTGCACCATCAGTTCCATTTTGTTCTTAGATGCTTGCCTTCTGCAAGGACAAACTAAGCCATTTACAAATGGGCTGGAGTTAGAGACTCCCACAGAATGTGTGTTCCTCCAGAAATTAAGCATATTTAGAATGCCCCCAAGAGAAGTTTCTGAGTTTTCTTCTTTATCACATTCCGTAGAAACAAATATGGTTCTGCTTATCAAATGCAAATATATATCTGCCTCCATGTGCACAATGACTTTTAGGACCCCTCTTGGAAAAAGATGTCATACGTCAGTTAAGTGAACTTTATGAATGGAGAAGCAAATCACTTCTAAACGTTCATAATGCCAAAAGCTATGCATTCCTGAGAGAGAAAAATACTTAAAGTACAACCTTACCTTCAGGGGAGATGTCTCTAAATGTCATCAGTAAATGAATATTGTTTCTATATTTGAATTGCAAATTTTATCAATGAAAGCTCTTTGACGTCTTTATCTTGGAAGCGTTGGAGGCTGATCTTTCTTCTTCAGTGTGTATATTTATGAATCATGGATAAAGGTAAATGTTGAAATATTTGATAATGGGTCTTTAGTGATGCCAACAGGAAACCAGTTTCAGATTACGATGGAAATGGACAGCAAAGCCTTTGCTTGTCATGAGAGTCTGAAACTCAGATGTACAAGAAAGAGGGACAAAATACAAGTTCCAGAGGATGTATTATAGATCATCCTTCTTTGTGACACGTTCTCCCAAGTTTACGGTTATCACATAGGACCAGATACTGGTATCTGTCTACTTTCTTTCCTGATGGTTCTCCTAATTTTCTTCATGAGTATTTATTTTAAAGCTTCAACTTGACTAGGAATGCAGTTTTAGGGATTGACTCAAGTTTAAAACATTTTCTTTTCTTTTTTTTTTTTTTTTTTGAGATGGAGTCTTGCTCTGTCACCTAGGCTGGAGTGCAGTGGTGTGATCTTGGCTCACTGCAACCTCCACCTCCTGGGTTCAAGCAATCCTCCAGCCTCAGCCTTCCAAATAGCTGGGATTATAGGCATCTGCCACCACACCTTGCTAATTTTTGTGTTTTTAATAGAGATGGGGTTTCACCATACTGGTCAGGCTGGTCTCGAACTACTGACCTCTGGTGATCTACCCGCCTCGGCCTCTCAAAGTGCTGGGATTACAGGTGTGAGCCACCGCGCCCCACCAAAACATTTTCTTAATGTCACTTTCTAAAATGTTCAGAAATGTGACTTAGCAGTTAGCCATCACAAGTAGTTTTCAGTTAGGTGACAGAACTTGTGGGGACCATTCTCTGTGGATAAGTCATAGTTTGTGGACTCTGCTGCATTTTAAGGCATTTCTTACCTGGGCCTTGATTCACAATTGAAAAAAGAACTCAACAATGGCAGACCAAAGGGATGCACTTTAGCTAAATAAAGATTTTTTATTTCCAGAAAATTACAACTACTTGACTAACAACTCTTTGTATCTACTGATTTGGGTTGGACAACTTGTGAAACATAGTGGTAAGAAAGGAAGTTACTTCTCTACTTCAAGGTTTCCAAGTTTCTGGCAGAAATCTAAAGAAAATTTATCTTAGCACTACCTCTGGGCAAGACACTTTGCTAAAATGTCCTCCTTTTTCTCTGTACCTTTACTTCATTGTTAATATGCTCTATTCATCATTTTCCCTCCTCTACTCTTAGAGTATAAATCAAGATCAGTAAAATTGCTCAATAACAGGACTTAACTGCCCTGGAGGAAGAAGGGATTTTTCTTTTGTTTTTGAAATTCAGGAGGGAAATGGTGGCATTTAAACTCTTGCCAGAAATTTTAAATTTCTAACAAAGAAATAAAATAAATACTCTTGAAAATTGATTCATATGAACCTTTATTTTCCTTCAAAATTTACTGGCTAAAATGATGGAAAAATATATACATGTATGGAGATTAAGAGAAGGTGGAAAGCTATAATTAGATAGGGTTTGAGTTTTGGCATTTCATATTTGTAGCTCTTGGAAAGACTTTCTGTAGGACTCTGGTATTTGGTATCTAGGAGACATTATGGTTCATATGTTCATCCATAATCATACTAAAAAGAGCTAAGTATTGTCACAAAAGCAGGTTTAGCTGGGTTTCTCACCAAATTGATTTATGTGTGAACACAGGAAGTTCACATAGGCCACCGAAATTGAAATTGAAACTTTTATTTCAGGATGAGAATCTCATTAAACTTTTTTTGAAATGTTGATTTGCACTGTTTGTCTATATCTATGAGCTTTTAGTCTTTTCTTTCTTTCCTTTTTTTTTTCTTTTGAGACGGAGTCTCACTCTGTCACCCAGGCTGGAGTGCAGCGGCGCCTCCCAGGTTCACACCATTCTCTTGCCTCAGCTTCCCGAGTAGCTGGGACCACAGGCGCCCACCACCACACCCAGCCAATTTTTTGTATTTTTTAGTAGAGACAGGGTTTCACTGTGTTAGTCAGGATAGTCTCGATCTCCTGACCTCGTGATCCACCCGCCTCGGCCTCCCAAAGTGCTGGGATTACAGGCATGAGCCACCGCGCCCAGCCAAGTCTTTTCAAACACATATTGTCTGCCTTGAAAACATAGAACCAGTACTGTGATATCTTTTATAACAAAGGCAGCATAATAGCATAATAGAAATATATATATATATATATATATATATAGAAATGGAGTCTCACTCTTGTCGCCTAGCCTGGAGGGCAGTGGCACAGTCTTGGCTCACTGCAACCTCTGCCCCCCAGGTTTAAACGATTCTCCTGCCTCAGCATTTCAAGTAGCTGGGATGACTGGCACCTGCCACTATGCCTGGCTAATTTTTATGTTTATTATTTAATAGAGTATAAGTTTTACCATGTTGACCAGGCTGGTCTCAAACTCTTGACTTCAAATGATCTGCCGGCCTAGGCCACCCAAAATGCTGGGATTACAGGTATGAGCCACCGTGCCCAGCCTAAAAATTATTATAGATTGTACCTTTTTCCAAAATTTTTTGGACCATTTAATTTTCCTCCTCTTGAATTACCTGTTTGGTATCTTTTGCCTAATTTTCTGTTGGTGTGTTTGCTGTTATTGTTTATTGATTTATTAAGTGTTGATTATTGATTATTGATAACTAATTCATTATTGATTGCATCATGTATTTTATCAAATTTTCATTAAGTGCAGTGACACTTTTATGCCTAATAGGACGTTTCTGCCATTGACATTTTCCATTTTTTTCTAATTAGACCAATTTGCCCTTTGTCATAATAGACAAGGATGAATTTCAGATAGAAAGGGTGAATTTCAGATAGAGTTGTTCTTTGCAGTTATTTGTATGTTCACTACAGTTACAGGGAGACCTGGTTTCTTGTCCTTCTTCTGACATCACAACAATGTGACTGTGGGTGAGCTGTTATCCTCTCTGAGCTAACGTTTCTTCAAAACTGAAAGGAGTGAATAGTTTTATCACTTGCAGGATTATGAGAAATAAAAGAGGGAAAAATATATAAGAAAGGACGTGATAAATAGATGTAAATGAAAGGCAAATAAGTATCACATAAGACTTTGTAGCCAGAACAACCTGAAAGACCTGGCAGGAAAGAAGTGCTGCTAGAAGGCACAGCTAGGCCAGGTGCGGTGGCTCACACCTGTAATCCCAGCACTTTGGGAGGCTGAGGTGGGTGGATTGCGAGGTCAGGAGATGGACATCATCCTGGCCAACACGATGAAACCCCATCTCTACCAAAACACAAAAAATTAGCCAGGCATGGTGGTGCGTGCCTGTAGTCCCAGCTACTTGGGAGGCTGAGGCAGGGGAATTGCTTGAACCCGGCAGGTGGAGATTGCAGTGAGCCAAGATCACACCACTGCACAGGAGCCTGTTGCAACTCCTGAAGACATTGGATTCCATGTAAATGTTGCCTCTGGAGTTGTGAAAATATTCATGATGTTTTCTGGTGGATAATGCTGTCACCTATATACAAGAATAAAGAATTCTTGATTTTCTCACTGGGAGTAGGGTCACTGACTCTCATAAAAGATACATTCAATTTGATAGGTATTAAATCTTCCAAGCAAGCAGTAGGTTTATAAGCTTAGGCTAGTGAGAAAAATAATAGATTGAACAATTGTTTTAAAAATTTGGGACAATGTTGTAATCCCAGCACTTTGGGAGGCCAAGGTGGGCAGATCACCTGAGGTCAGGAGTCAAGACCAGCTTGGCCAACATTGTAAAACCCAGTCTCCACTAAAAACACAAAAATTAGCCAGGTGTGGTGGCACGGGCCTGCCAGCTACTTGGGAGGCTGAGGCAGGAGAATTGCTTGAACCCGGGAGGCAATGCCACTGCACTCCAGCCTGGGCGACAAGAGTGAAACTCTGTCTCAAAAATAAATAAATAAATAAATAAATAAATAATAAATAAATAATAAATAAATAAATAAATAAAAATAATTGGGACTTTTTTGGATTTAATCAAAACAGAAACAGCTTGAAATTCTGCTATAATTTCCAAGATATTAATTCTAGCTCTGTGTTTTTGTACCTAAAACATTTTGGTAATTAAATCGACCCTAATCTAGGGTCTACTTCTCCCCAGCCAAAGATCCTTCCTGGAAGTGTGAGGCAAAGATGGAAATTCAAAAATGAGCTTTTCTAAAATGTAGGTTCATGAAGATACTGATGATTTGAAAATTCATCTCAAATTGTATCTCTTGAACCAGAACCGTTTTTACTACCATGCTTCTATCTTGCCTGAAATATTTTTCGCTGTAATAATCCACTTGAAATAAGCATGATGGCTCAATAGATGACCTATACTTTATAAGTCATTGCCAACAAAACCTTTCCAGAAACCACTTCTACTGTGTACTTTATCAAAGACTCACAACAGCCAGGTGGCAGTGGGGACAGAGATGGGATATGCTGTTAATTCAGCCATGTTTTATCAAAGATAATGAATAATCCTGTTTGAAAAATGAGGAGAAGGAGGAGGAGAGGGAACTACCCAAGGTCTTATTCCGTATTTGGAAATCAGATTAATCAAAGTTTGAGCCTGTAAATGACTACAGAGGGTATAACTGCATCTCCTCACAGATGCAGTTTGAGATGCAGCTTACTGGGATAAAGGAAGGTGGTAGCCTATGTTGTCTGGCTTTGGAGAAAACTATTAAAAAATACTTAAAACTGTTGAGAAGCAAAGGTATTGGGGCTGAGTGCGGTAGTTTGTGCCTGTAATTCCAACACTGTGGAAGACTGAGACAGGAAGATCAGTTGAGCCCCAGTGTTTGAGATCAGCCTGGGCAACATAGCAAGAGATCATCTCTACTAAAAACCTTAAAATTAGCTGGGTAGGGTAGTGTGCACCTGCAGTTTTAGCTACTCAGGAGGCTGAAGTGGGAGGATTGCTTAAGCCCAAGAGTTCAAGGCCACAGTGAGCTATGATCACATCACTGCACTCTAGCCTGGGCAACAGTGAGACCCTGAATCAAAAAAAAAAAAAAAAAAAAAAAAAAAAGAAAGGAAGAAAGAAAGAAAGAAAAAAAAAAAGTATTGGAAAATTCCAATGCATGTACCTTGTACCAGTGGTTCATGCCTATAATCCCCAGCACTTTGGGAGGCCACAACAGGCAGGCTGCTTGAGCCCAGGAGCTTGAGACCAGTCTGGGCAACACAGGGAAACCCCTCTCTACAAAAAATGCAAAAATTAGCTGGTCTCAGTGGCTCACACCTGGAAGGCTGAGGTGAGAGGATCACTTGAGCCCAGGAGGTAGCAGTGAAATGTGATCACAGGCATTGCACTCCAGCCTGGGTGACAGAGCAAAGACCCTGCTTCAAAAGAAAAGGATAAAAAAAAAAAAAAAAAAAAGACTGCCAATTCTGGGATCCTCATAAGCACAATCAAATGGCTTAATTTTAGCTTACATTTCAAAGTCATGATAGAGTAGGTATTCAGCATTTTGTAACTGTTTTGGGAATTTTAAAGGTTATTAAGTTCTGAATAACAGTCGCTCATGTTTTCCCACCAAGCTTTTCCCAGCAGTTGAATATATCTGGATCTTATTCTGGTTTTTTATTCTTTTTTTAGCTTCCTGAAATGACTCATGTTCAAACACAACGACCCTGGATGATGTTTCTTCTGCAAAACTTTGGATTGATCCTAGGTTGGCTTTCTCTCCTACTCTTGGCTATATATGAGCAAAATATTAAAATATAAGTTAGGATTGTCAACATCTTTCAAAAATGCATTTATATAGTCTTACTTTGTTTCTTTCATTGCACTCTATAGTGATTTTTAAATTAAGAATTTTTTATCTTAGGCAAAGTGTGTATCTTTCAATTCATTAACTTATTAATTTTATAACGCAGTTTTATTTTTGGAAACATATAAATATCAGACTGTCCTTAATTGAAATTTTGTCTTTGGTTTCCAACACCATGATAAAACTCTTGCTTTTTAAAAAGTAGTTGGTAAATTCTGCATGAATTCTAGTAAATTTTAAACAAATAGACTGTTTTCCTAAGACAGAATGTTTGTTTGTAGCATTTAAAGTGGACAGATGCCTGTTGGGATGAAATCAACTGCTACTTCTTTGATGTTAATTTTTTTCCCTGTGCAATTATAAACTGTAAGCAAGTTAAGTGACAAGCAAATGTAATAAAGACTAGTTTTAATATGGTGGTTTTTATTACCTTCTGTTACTGGATGTCAGATTCTGAGTCATCTCTTAAAAACCCAATATATAGTTCACCCACTGACTCTAGAGCGCTCATTAACAAGCCATCTTGGGAGGCCTAAAGGATAACATGTCAGCATTCTTCTATGTAAGTCGTCAAATGAAATCTGTTCCAGGCAAGGGGAGGTGGAAACATAAGATGAAGTTCAAAATTTTTAAAATAACAAAACTGGAGTCAGGCAGTAGATGAATGCCTAAACTCTCACAGATTTAACAGCGGATATTTATGGGAATAATCTCACTAACAAGTGAGATATATTTTGTCTTCTTTCTGAGGAAACAGAATCCTGAACAGGATTTCAGTAGGTAAGTTCATGAAATGTACATGCAATTTACTGATAACCTAACGAAAGTATTAAAACAGAAAATAACCCTGGCTTTAGTCATTTTTCTTAGAAAATGGATGCCTTATATTTTTCTTATTTTTTAAATGATATGTCTTGACAAGGGAAAAAAGTCCATTTTACTGCCGAAATGACTCATGGTGCTCAGTCAAAAACATCTCTCCTATTTCTTACTCGCCAGTAGGTTTTTTGGTTTGTTTTTGTTTTTGCTTTTTGGTTGTTGTTGTTGTTTTGCTATGCCCTACTCAAACACAGTATTTTTTTTTCAACTACCTTTCTTTGATTTCAAAATGAGGTGGATTTATTCTCCAGTTGTCTTTAGAGCTTAATTTAAGCAAGGGCCGTGCATCATCATTGGATAGTGCAATAGTTCTAAAACTTGGGCACAAACAAGAATTAACCAGAATGCTTATCTATGGAAAACACAAATTGGCCGAGCATGGCGGTTCATGCCTGTAATCCCAATGCTTTTGAAGGCCGAGGCAGGAGGATCATTTGAGACCACCAAGAGTTTGAAACCAGCCCGGACAACATAGCAACATCTCATTTCTACCAAAAACAAAAACAAAAACAAAAAAACATTAGCCAAGTGTGGTGGTGCATGCCTGTAGTCCTAGCTGCTAGGGAGGCTGAGGTGGGAGGATGGTTTGAGCCCAAGAGTTCAAGGCTGCAGTGAGCTATGATGGTACCTTTGTACTCTAGCCTCAGCAACCGAGCAAGACCCTATCTCAAGAATTAAACAAAAACACAGATTTGTTGGGCTCCATCCATCAATTCTGATTCTGTAGGTCTGGAGTGAGGCCTGTGACCTTGATTTTTAACCACTTCCACGTGATGCTGCTTCTGCTGGATGGGGTACCACTGGTGTGATAGACGTTGGGCGGACTTGGCTTCAAGAAAGTTTAGGCACACACCTCTGTTGCCCAAGAGTCAAGTCATGTGCTTTGGAGTAAGTAGGCTAACACGTCTACAAACCACATGCTAGATGCGAGTTCCTGAGCTAAAACTCCCTTTTCTTTGTCTGCTTGCCATGGGACATCAGATCAATCCCAGGAATTACTGGATTAGGACTCCATGCAGCAGTTTCTTTCATATTCATATTTTCCCTAAAAGGTAAGCAGATTTGACACACAGAGCTTTGCCCTTTTTTTAAGAGGATAAACTGCAACTGAACAAAAATCTCTTTGTACAGGTCAGCATGGTGTGGAGGTCAAAATACTTGGCACTGTCTGTGTTTGGGTTTCTATGACTGGGTTCTGATTTTGACATTAAGCTTTGATTTATGCCATTTTAATTAGAAAAGTTCTGATGGACGATTTTGTTCCAAGTTCAAGTTTGGAGTCATTTAGAGCTGGCTAAATTAAAATTTTTGGTATGAGCTGCTCACCTTCAAGGTAGAGTAAGTTAAATTTAACCCTCTGCTGAGGTTGGAAATAGGACGCAGAGAAGCTTAAAGGAAGTGAGCTGTCAGAAGGATTCGGAAGGACATCCTCAGTGGGTGTTTGCAGGCCTATCACCAAAGTGCCTTTATTGTAAGCAGAAACCTGTGGTCATCTGCAGGAGTCATTTGAAGAACAATGTGCTGCCTTGGACCCTGAGGACACCTTTCTAGATCACCATCTCTCCCCTCCTCTGCCTTATCACTGGTTTTGTGTTCTTCCAAGGAGTTCAGGTTCCAGATAACAAACCCTAGCCTGAGATGGACCTCCAGCCACAAGCAGTCTTAGAATTGCTAGAAAATCACTATTCCTCAAAACTGAGTGGCAAGAATAAAAGGATGATGGGAACTATTTGCTTTCTAAATGTGCGCAGAGTCTAAATTTGACTCTGCAGAGCGTCACTGCTTTAAGCTATCTAAGTTATGTGTTACTCAGTGATCTGTGGGGTGAATGGTGTTTTCCTTGAAACCAGATTTCTCAATAGCATTCGGGTATTTATGTTTCCCAGGCTTAAACTTAGCATTCCACTGTATTTCGACTTGGTGATTGACTTGCCGTTGTTGTTTTCTTCACTGAACTAGAAATGCTTCTGGAGAAAAATCAAAGTGCATATCACACAGAAATCTTATGTGAACATCTATCGTCCATAGACAAGGTCATCTTTAGGGATGGGGAATTGGCCCATGTTTCTGTAGTGCTGAGAGCAGAGCCTGGGAAGCTGGTTCCACTGTTTCATGCTGGACAGGACAGAAGTCTTAGATAAATGTGTCCATCAATTGTAGTCACTACAAATCCCTCCCCCGCTTCCCAGAACCAGATTTGGAGATGAGACTGTGCCTCTTCTTATGAGACACACCTCTCTGGGTTCTGCACTTTTACAATTTCCTTTCCCCACCTAAACTGGAAAGGAAGGGCTGGGTCATGAGGCTACTAACCACTTGGGTAGATGGCACTAATCAGTTGGGTTCTAGGCAGTCATTAAGAATTCAGGCACTAAACTACAATTTTCGCTCAAATCCCAGCCATACTGCCTAATAGGCTTGTAACTTCTTAGAACAACAATTTCTTCTTATGTAAAATACGGCTAAAAAGAGATGCTCCCTCACAGAATTGTGGTAAGATCAATATGGGATACTGCTCATGAAGCACTTAGCACTGTGCCTGGAAAATACTAGTGGCTCAATAAATGTTAATTTGTTATCACTAACATCATCATCATCACCACTATCCATCTTCCCTTCTATCATCACAGTTTCACAGTTTACCTCTCATTGCAGTACCTTTGGTCAATGAGACTTTTTTTTTCTTGGTGGAAAATGGAGATCAAGCCTTTTTATATAATTGCAATCTTCAATAAGTTCTCCAAACCAGCTCCCACCAGCCCTTTGAAGTTGTCTTGAATGTGTTTTCATATTGACTCACTTCCAGAGCTGGAGACATGGGGGCCTCCTCTGGTGTGCCCCGTTCTGCCCATCCTTCCAGGCTTATAGGCAGCCTGAGCCCCTCTCTCTCTCTTCTTCTTTATCTCTCATAACAAGTGAAAATTCTTTATGTTCCACCCCAGTTACACTTCTCAGGTTGAATAATGGAGACTCACAGAGAAGAAACTGTCTGAAGTCATTGTTATTGTCACAGTTTGATTTCAACTCAGGGAAGACAAAAAGCAGTTGAACTAATTTCTCCTATTACCAATGCACCTGCTGAGGAAATCAAACCACCTCTGAAAAGAGTCCAACACCATCAAGGTAAACAGAGCGTCTGCTCACTGGAGGCCTGGTCTTGTTTAAACAGCACTCCAGTGGGAGAGCAGACATTTTGGAGACTATCCGGGATTTCTTCTTTACTGACTAGATGGGTCTCACGGTCTCAGCATTTCCGTTAAATTTCAGGGTATGCAGAGTGATCATAGACAGCCCACAGTATCACACAGTGCTAGCCCTGAAACCAGCTTCAGAGATTTAATCCAACTCTTTGATTTATAATGGTGATGTAATAGCAAGTATTTTTACAGCACTTATTATATACCAGATACTGCTAATAGTGCTTTAAGAGAGTCATTTAATTCTAAGAACCCTGTGATTATAGGTGTAATACGGTTTTCAATTCCATTTTACAGACGAAGAAATTGAGGCCCAGAGAGGTTAATTAACTTGCTCAAGTTTACAGAGCTGAAGTAAGCTCCAGAGTCTGTGACACTAATCTCTACCTCCCACTCCCTCTGCAGAGAGAAACTGAGGTTCAACGCATCTGAATTATTACCCAAGCTCTTATCTCTGGAAAGGAGTTTACCTAAGACCAAATTCTAGATCTCCGAATCTTAACAATCTTTACAGTCTTCCCTGGTCCTGCTCAGTCAAGCTTTCTCACCTATAAGGTCTCAGTCATCTGAGGTTACTTTTACGATTTCAGTTCATGTTAATATCCCCCTATCGGGACCTGCAACCTATGCGTTGCCTTCTGGGTTTTCTAATTGTTGATTTTGGGGATGGTAAAGAAAGTGATCAGAGGAGCTAGCTCCGGATCTAGCAGCAACTGTCTGAGTTTTCAGGCTTCCACTTCCTCCTCTGAAAAATGGGAGATTGGACTAGATGATCCTTTAAGATCTCAGTGAATACAGGCCATTCAATCTTGTGCTAAGGACTCTCTCCCCAGTGGAAGGCGTGGTTTGTATCTTCCACTGCACATCAAACAGCACACAGCTTGTGGCAGGTTCTATTGTTCTTGGAGAAGCCATTAGTACAGTAGGTTGAAATAGTATTTCCCCAAAATTCATGTCCAGCTGGAACCTCAGAATGTAGTCTTATTTGGAAATAATGCCTCTGCAGATATAATTAGTTAAGGTAGGATGAGATTGTATTGGTTTTAGGTGGACCCTAAATCCAATATGAGTGGTGTCCTTGTAAGAAGAGGAGAGGACACGCACACAGGGAAAATGGCCAAGGGAGGACAGAGGCAGAGGATTGGATGATGCAGCTATAAGCCAAGGAATGCCAGAGGTTGCCAGTAACCACCAGAAGCAAGGAAGAGGCAAGGAAGGATCCTTCCCTAGCACCTGCAGAGGAAGCCTGGCCCTGGTGACACGTGGATTTTGGATGTTAAGCCTCAAGAATTGTGAGAATACATTTCTGCTGTTTGAAGCTACCAGTTTGTGGTTACTGGTTGTACAGCAGCTGTAGGAAACTAATGAACTTTCTTTTTTCTTTTCTTTTCTTTTTTCTTTTTTTTTTTTGAGACAGAGTCTCGCTCTGTCTCCCAGGCTGGCATGGAGTGACATGATCTCTGCTCACTTCAACCTCCACCTCCCGGGTTCAAACAATTCTCCTGCCTCAGCCTCCTCAGTAGCTGGGACTACAGGTGTCCACCACCACACCTGGCTAATTTTTGCATTTTTAGTAGAGACAGGGTTTCACCATGTTGGCCAGGCTGGTCTCGAACTCCTGACCGCAGGTAATACACTAGCCTTGGCTTCCTGAAGTGCTGGGATTACAGAAATGAGCCCCCATGCCAGGCTGGGAAACTAATGAACTTTCTAAAGGAGGAATATTCCCAAACATTAAAGCCCTTGGGATTCCCCTCGGCATAAATATTTGAAGAATTATATTTTTAAAACCTAGGTTAAGGACTGCAAACTAGAAAGTGTTTCTAAGGGTCACTCTCTCTTTAGGTTCATTTTCTTCAACAAACTCAACAGACTGGACCCAATATAGAGAACATGGCTATCACCTTTGTAGATGACACAAACCAAGAAGACACGTAACTATGTCTACAACAGAATGACACTTCTAAAAAAGTGACAAGCAGAAAGCAACTTAAATGATGGATGACAGGGTTACGTAAACCTTAAAAGTAAACCTCACACAGAATGCCCTTTAGCCTATGAGAATGACGCTACAGATCAGAAATCTACATACAGAGCAGCAGCTTTCAATATATAGGTTTATATTTTAAGCAATAAGACCTTTTTATTAAATAAAAATTTGTGTGGAATCTGCACAGATGCTCTTAAAACTGCCTTGGTGAAAGCCAAGGATTGGAAACCAGGACCCTAATTTATTGGTCTCTCCCTTCCCTTCCTGTAGAAGTCTCCAAGGGATCCCTACTAATATTCTTGGAAGAATAAAATGCTGCATCATAAGTAAATATTTCAAATATTTATAGTTATAAAAAGTCTTCACGACCCATTAAGTAAAAAAGCAATTTACCAACTGAGCATATAATTCCAGTGTTGTGAATATACAGTATTATATATTACATATATATCCAGATTGAAAATTTTCTGGAAGACTATACACTAAAATGTTCATAATATTTCCTAAGGGGTGGTATTTAAATGATACGTTTTTTGTTTTTTTAAAAAACAACCTATATTTCATTATTTTTGGCACTGCTATGTTATATTTAGCTTTGAAAATAAGAAACGAGTAAGATAAAATAAAAAAAAAACGTAAGAATTCTGGAAGATTGGGCCATTATTGAACAACCTAAAATTTCAAAAAGATAATGAATGAAGTCGCCTATGTATTCAAAAATCTGCCATATGTGACTTCTGGATTCCACTCTGACATGTAAGGAGCTTAGAAATCATTACAAGAAAAAAGTCAAACACACGGGAAAGCAACAATGCTTCTAAGGTCCTTCAGAGAGCAAGGTCTCAGAGCAAATTTTTGGCCTCGAAATTTAAGAGATAGATACAGAGAACTGCAACTTACCAAAGCAGAAGCCCAGGAACAGAAAACACTACAGGACCCAGTACCAGTATCCAATAACAAGATAGAAAAAACTTAGATTGGCATTGATTGGTTGCTCGAATTGATTGTAGAGAAGTTTGAGAGCTAAAACCTCTAGGATGACCCAGTTTTGTGTGGGGGGTCCTCACCTGCATGATTTTTACCTCCAGGAGCCCTAACAGGTTCTCACAGTGAAGACTGGAGAAAAATCACCCTGTGCTTCTGATGGGGACGGGGGAAGTAGCCATTTGGAAATACACCAGAGCATTCTGTTCTTAACAAGATCTGCCCTCAAAAGAAGCCACTTTATCACAGCCTAGTTGATAAAAATACCGGAGACTACCAGCCCGGAAAAAGAGAAGTGCCCAACTCCAGCTCCCTCTAACCTTTCTGTCTACCTAAGAGAGAGAAAATAAAAACTGAGGTCACAGCCCAGGGACACGGGCTCATGAAAAGGATGAGCCCTAATCATAGGATTTGAGAACACTTCCCCTCCCCTACACCTTATCAACACATCAATAGGGCTCTTGTATAATAACAAGGGCATGCAACTGTAAGCACTGTGCATCTCACATGTGATTTCAGAACAGGCATCTGGAGAAATATAAAGACAACATGGGAGACAAAAGCAAGGATGCCAGAGGAAATTTTAGCCTCTGACAACTACAGCTCCAGCAAACAGTAATTATAGCCTAAACCCTGGACAGATAAAGGACTAGTACCTCAGTTCCTTTCATTTTGTGTATCCTGTTGGCTTTCAATGTAAAATTACAAGGCATACTAAAAGACAAAAAACATAGTTTGAAGATACAGACCAAACATCAGAACCAGATTAAGATATGGCAAAGATGTTAGAATTATTCGGCCAGTAATTTAAAACAGCTATGACTATGATTGAAAGACAAAGCCTCTAATGGAAAAAGTGGACACCATGCAAGAATGAATGGAAAATGTAAGCAGAGAGGTAGAAACTTTAAGAGAGGACAAAGGGCTGGGTGTGGTGGCTCATGCCTATAATCCTAGCACTTTGGGAGGCTGAGGTGAGAGGACTACTTGAGTCCAAAAATTTGAGGCTCTCCTGGGCAATGTAGTGAGACCCCATCTCTACAAATAATAATTTAAAAATTAGCTGAACATGGTGGCATGTGCCAGTGGTCACAGCTACTCTGGAGGCTGAGGTGCTTAAGCCTGGGAGGTTGAGGCTGCAGTAAGCTATGATCATGTCTCTGTACTCCAGTCTGAGAGAGAGAGAGAGAAAGAAAGAGAGGGAAAGAGAAAAAGAAACAGAAAGAAAAGAAAAGAAAGTAAAAAAGGAAGGAAGGAAGGAAAGAAGGAAGGAAGGAAGGAAAGAAGGAAGGAAGGAGAAGGAGAAGGGGAGGGAAGGGAGGAGGGGAGGAAGGAAGGGAAGGAAGGGGAGGGAGGGGAGGAAGGAAGGGAAGGGAGGGAGGGAAGGAAGGAAGGAAGGGAAGGAAGGAAGGGGAGGGAGGAAGGAAGGAAGGCAGGCAGGAAGGAAGGAGGAAGGGAATGGAGGAAGGAAGGGAAGGGAGGGAAGGAAGGAAGGAAGGGGAAGGAAGGAAGGGGAAGGGGAGGGAAGGGAGGAGGAAGGAAGGAAGGAGAAGGAGAAGGGGAGGGAAGGAGAAGGGGAAGGAAGGAAGGAAGGAGGGAGGGAGGGAAGGAAGGGAGGAAAGAAGAAAGGAAGGAAGGGAAGGAAGGAAGGAAGGGAGGAAAGGGAGGAAGGAAGGAAGGGGAGGGAAGGAAGGAAGGAAAGGAAGGGAAGGAAGGGGAGGGAAGGGAGGAAGGAAGGAAGGGAGGAAGGGAAGGAAGGGAAAGAAGGAAGGAAGGAAAGGAATGGAAAGAAAGAAGGAAGGGGAAGGAAAGGAGGAAGGAAGGAAGGAAGGAAGAAAGGGAATGGAAGGAAGGAAAGAAAGGAAGGGGAAGGAAGAAAGGAAGGAAGGAAGGGGGAGGGGAGGGAAGGGAGGAGGGAGGAAGGAAGGAAGGAAGGAGAAGGGGAGGCAAGGAAGGAAGGAAGGAGAAGGGGAGGCAAGGAAGGAAGGAGAAGGGGAGGCAAGGAAGGAAGGAAGGGGAGGGAGGAAGATAGGAAGGAAGGGGAGGGAGGGAAGGGAGGAAGGAAGGAAGGAAGGGAATGGAAAGAAAGAAGGAAGGGGAGGGAAGGGAGGAAGGAAGAAGGAAGGAAGGAAGGAAGGAAGGGAATGGAAAGAAAGAAGGAAGGGGAGGGAAGGGAGGAAGGAAGGAAGGAAGGAAGGGAATGGAAAGAAGGAAGGGGAGGGAAGGGAGGAAGGAAGGAAGGAAGGAAGGGAATGGAAGGAAGGAAAGAAAGGAAGGGGAAGGAAGGAAGGAAGTGGGAGGGGAGGGAAGGGAGGAGGGAGGAAGGAAGGAAGTGGGAGGGGAGGGAAGGGAGGAGGGAGGAAGGAAGGAAGGAGAAGGGGAGGGAAGGAAGGAAGGAAGGA
Source organism: Trachypithecus francoisi (assembly GCF_009764315.1). Classification (NCBI taxonomy): domain Eukaryota; kingdom Metazoa; phylum Chordata; class Mammalia; order Primates; family Cercopithecidae; genus Trachypithecus; species Trachypithecus francoisi. The sequence continues at coordinate 20,410,857 of NW_022681474.1, forward strand.
GAAGGGGAGGGAAGGAAGGAAGGGGAGGGAGGAAGAAAGGAAGGAAGGGGGGAGGGAAGGGAGGAAGGAAGGAAGGAAGGGAAGGAAGAGAAGGAAGGAAGGGAGGGAAGGAAGGGAAGGAAGAGAAGGAAGGAAGGGAGGGAAGGAAGGGAAGGAAGAGAAGGAAGGAAGGGAGGGAAGGAAGGGAAGGAAGAGAAGGAAGGAAGGGGAGGAGGAAGGAAGGGAAGGAAGAGAAGGAAGGAAGGGAGGGAAGGAAGGGAAGGAAGAGAAGGAAGGAAGGGAGGGAAGGAAGGGAAGGAAGAGAAGGAAGGAAAGAAGGGAAGGAAGGAAAAGGGAAATGCCAGAAATCCCAAACACTGGAACAGAAATGAAGAATGCCTTTGAAAGTCTCCTCGGTAGACTAGACATGGCCAGTGAAAGAATCACTGAACTTGAAAAAATGTCAACAGAAACATCCAAAACTGAAATACAAGGAGAAAAGAGAATAAAATAGACAAAATAGAATATTGAAGAACTGTAGAACAATTAGAAAAGGTGTAATACACACATAATGGGAATGTGAAGGAGAAAAAAGAAAAAAGAACAATAACTATTTGAAGTGATAACAACTTAAAATTTTCCAAAATTAATAATAGACATGAAACCCCCTATCTAGAAAGCTCAGAGAACACCAAACAGGATAAATACCAAAAAATAAATACCTAAGCATGCCATTTTCAAGCTGCAGAAAAAGGCAAAGAAAATATATTGAAAGAAGCCAACAGAAAACTATTTTTACCTTTTCAGGAGCAAGGAGAAAAATAAGAATTATATTGGCCTTCTCTTCAGAAACCATGACATCAAAAAGAGTGGCATGAAATATTTAATGTTTCATGTGGAGTAAGCCACCAACCTATAATTCTACATCTAAAGAAATTATTTTTCAAAAGTAAAGGGAACATAAAGACTCTCAGACAAACAAAAATGAAGGGAAATCATTGCCAGTAGACTGGCCTTGCAAGAAGTGTTAAATATAAATTCTTCAGAAAGAAAATGAAGTAGAAAGTTGCATCTGCATAAAGAAAAGAAGAGCACTAAAGAAGGAATAAATAAAGGCACAATGAAATTTTTCATTTTTCTTATTCTTATTTAGTCTAATAGATAACCATTTATTTAAAATAATATCAAAAATGTATTTGGTAATTACTGCTTACAGGTAGTTGAAATGAATGGCAGCAGTGTTATAAGGAATGGGAAGAGTACAGAAAAGAGTACTCTGTTAAAGTACTTGCACTACATGGGAAGGGATGCAGTGTTATTTGAAAGAGGACTTGGACTAGTTGTAAACATATATTGCAAAGTCAAGAGCAACTGCTAAAAAAAGTTAAATGAAGTTTGATATGCTAACAGTAGAAAAAATAGAAGCATACAAAATGGTCAATTTAAACCAGAGAATGCAGAAAAAAGTGGAAGACCAAAACAAAACAAGTAAATAAAAGATCATGAATAGAAAACAGTAACAAATGTGATAGATATTAAATCAACTGTATGAATCACTTTAAACACCAATGGTCTAAGTACATCAATTAAAAGACAGGATATTGTCAAAGTGGATACAAAAACTAAAACCCAACTATATAAAGAAAGCCAGTTTAAATATAAAGACACAGATTTAACATTAAAATTAAAAGCGGCTGGATGTGGTAGCTCGCATTTATAATCCTAGTCCTTTGGGAGGCCAGGGCACGAGGATCTCTTGAGGCCAGGGGTTTAAGACCAGCCTGGGCAATATAGCAAAACACCATTTCTACATAAAAAATTTAATGCATTAATTAAATTTAAAATTAAAGGGATGATATTCCATTCCTGGGTATGTACCCCAAAATTTGGAAATCAGGGACTCAAACAGATATTTGTATACCAATGTTCATATCCACATATTTGCAATGGCAAAAAGGTAAAAAATTTTCACTGAATCAATGAGTAGAATAACAAAATATGGTGTACACATATGAAAGAATATTATCCAATCTTAAAAGGGAATAAAATTCTGACAAATGCTGTAACATGGGTGAACTGTGAAGATATGCTCAGTGAAATAAACTAGACACAAAAGGACAAATATTGCATGATTCAATATATGTGAGGCATCTAGAGGTATCACAGAGATAGAAAATAGAATGCTAGTTGTCAGGGATTGCAGAAGAGGAAAATGGGTACGAAGTTTCAGTTTCAGATAACGAAACATTCTAGAGATGGATGGTGGTGATGGCTACACAATGACGTGAATGTACTTAAGACCACTGAACTGTACACTTCCAAATGGTTAAAATGATAAACTCTATGTTATGTATATTTTACTTTAATAGAAATAAAAACAAAAGAGACAGTCTATGCTAGCATTAATGACAAGAAAGCTGGAGTAGCTATATTAATTTCAGACAAAGAAAACTTCAGAGAAAGGAAAATTGTCAAGGATGAGGAGGAGTATTACACAATAATAAGAGTCAGTTCTCCAAGAAGACATAATAATTCTCAATGTGTATGTGCCTAACAACAGAGTGCCAAAATATCTGAGCCAAAAACTAATAAAACTGCAAAGAGAAATAGATTAACTCACTATTGTAGCTGAATACTTCAATTGGCCTCTATCAGTAGATAGAAGAGAGAAATAGTCATTTATAGAGCTAGCAGTCAGAACATCAGTAAAGATGTAGTTGAACTGAACAACACCATCAATCAATTGGATCTAATGACGTCTGTAGACTACTTCATCTAACAACAGCAGAATACCCATTCTTCTCAAGCACACACAGAGCGTTTACCAAAACAGACTACATTATGGGCCATAAAACACACCTTAAATTTAAAACAATAAAAGTTATATAATGTCTGTTCTCAGATCACAGTGGAATCAAACTAGAAATCAGTAATAGAAAGATAGCTGAAAAACCCCAAATAGTTGGAGATTAAACAACACATTTCTAAGTAACACATGAATGAAGGAAGTAATCTCAAGAGAAACTAATGTATTTTGATTTAATAAAAATGAAAATACAACTTATTAAAATTTGTGAGGTGCTGTAAAAGTAGTACTTAGAAATTATCATCTTAATATATTAGAAAAAAAAGAAAGGTCAAAAATCAATCTATGATGCTACTTTAGGAAACTAGTAAAAGAAAAAATATACAGAAAGTTAAGCAGAAGAAAATAATAAAAGAAAAGAAGTAACTGAAATTTAAAACAGGAAACTAAGGGAGAAAATCAAAGAAACCAAAAATTGGTTCTTGAGTAATAAGACTGATAAATCTCTAATGAGGTTAAGAAAAAGAAGAGAAAAATGACACAAGTTAGTAACATCAGAAATGAAGTGGCATCCCGACAGATCCCACAGGTATTAAAAGGGTAATACAGAAATACTATGAACAGCTCTATGCTCACAACAGATAAATTGCACCAATTCCTTGAAAGACACAGTCTGCCAAAATTCACAAAGAGACTGAGATAATCTGAATAGGCCTATAATTGAAACAAACATTAATAACCTTCCAAAACAGAAAGTACCAGGCCCGGATGACTTTACTGGTAAATTCTATCAAACATTTAAGAAAGGAATTATACCAATTCTCTGTAATCTCTTCCAGAAGATAAAAGCTGAGAGACTACTCCCTAACTCACTCAATGAAGCCAGCATTACCCTAATAACAAACCAATATCTCTCATAAATATAGATATAAAAATCTTTAACAAAATATTAGCAAACAATTCAAAAATGTATAAAAATGACTGTATACTATGACCAAGTGGGATTTATCACAGGTACGCAAGTATGATTCAACATTTGAAAACTGATTATTCCATCATATCAGCTAAAGAGGAAAAATTACAGGATTATATCAATAGATCCAGAAGAAGCATTTGACAAAATCCTACACCCATTCCTGATTAAAAAAGGGAAAAAGGCTCTCAGTAATCTAGGAATAGAGAGGAATCTCCTCAATTTGATAAAGAACATCTGCAAAACCCTCCTGCATCTAGCATCACACTTAAATGGCGAGAAACTTGAAGTTTTCCCGCTAAAATCAAGAATAGGACAAGGATGTCTCCTCTCACCACTCTTTTACATGATGATCCTGGAAGTCCTAGCCAATGCAATGTGACAAGAAAAGGAAATAAAAGATACACAGATTGAGAAGGAAGATGTAAAATCACCTTTGCTTATAGATTCCATGATTATCTATGTAGAGAATCTGAAAAAATGGACAAAAACGCTCCTGGAACTAAAATGTTCTGATAGTGAGTCAGTAACAAATCTTTAGGCTACAGCTAGTTCCAGAACTCAACTGTTGATGTGCTACTGCTCAGACACTTCCTTTATGGTTAACATTAAAAATTAGGTAAAAAATATGACACATTAGCTAGGTGCACACCTGTGGTCCTGGCTACTGAGGAGGCTGAGTGGGGAGGATCACTTCGGCCAGAAGATTGGGGCTGCAGTGAGCCATCATTGTGCCACTGCACTCCAACCTGGGTGTCTCAGTCTCAAAAAAATAAGTAGATAAAAATTTAAAAATAAAAAATAAATATGACAGGATCTATGTTTAGTTATCTTAGTTTAGAAAAAGTGAGCTTTGATGATAATTTTCACAACTACATCATATGAAGTAATGAAAATAACTCCCCCCAACCATACCACTGCCAGTACTAGAGTCATCTTTATATGTTAAGCACTGATTCTGTATCCAGCACTGTGCAAGGCACTGTATCATCTCCTTTACTCTTTAGTGCAACTTTGAGGTAGTTAATCTTACATGAGTCCACTGATGTTTATAAGATATTGGCAAGGGGTTAATAGCATCTACAGGTTCAGTGTAAGGAACACAAGAGAAAATGCATTCGAGAGTACGTGCAAACCATAATTCTCCATACAAAACAGAAGATGACTTTATTGCTGACAATTTATTTAAAGAAAAGACACAATCAAATTTGAGGTCAGGTATTAATATTTGTCTGACTGTCCAATTATGTCCTGTATCAAGACAATTGTTAATCTGGTCACTTAGAGCCTAAACAGTTAAACAGATTTTTTCTCTGAAATACATGTGTGATGTGAGCGGATAGAGTTTCTTACACAGAATCACGGGCTGCTATCAAAGGAAGCTCTGATAACCTACAGCTCCATGTGGTGAGATCAGAAGTATGTTGTTGGGGGTTTCTGGATGACAAGGGGCCAGTAGCAAAGGAAAGAAAGCAACAGAAAGGGGTTTGCAGAGGCTGGCTTAGCTGAGGTGAAAGGAGGAAATGGGGGGAGGGAATACAAGCTGTTCAGACACGATATTAGAGCGGAGCCACAGCCTCAATTCTGATTCCAGAAGTCCTCCTTCCACATGACCTCAAAGGCTCCAGATCTCAGGGTCTGGCAGGCTGTGGTCCAAGGCTCCCACCAGGATCATGGTTGGGTCTCTGCACCTCAGCCCTAGAGGAGTGTGTCTGAATTCCAACACCAACCCCAAGGTTAGCTCTGCTAGACCGCTTGCTCCTGCTCCTGCTCCTGCTCCTGCCATGGGCTCATCAGAGGATTTGGGAATCCGGGGCATGGGAACCAAGGGAGCAGGATGGCCCCGACCACAGCACTGCAGCTGGTGAGGGGCAGAGCTGTACCCTACACCCAGCCCTCCTGACCACCTTTTTGAATCTGTTTTCTGTCTTTTACTCTGATCTTTTTAGACTTCAACTGTCTTCCTCTTAAGCAAGAACTTCCCTTGCAAAAAGATTAGCAATATTATTTATGCAGCTCTAGAATGAATATGTCCACATCACATAATAGGAGTAGCTACTCCCTCCATATCAAACAGAGACTGCCAGCACTACAAGCCACACCTCCATTTGTCAAGCACCAACTGTGTACCTGGCATTGTGCCAGGCAACATGCAGCTATCCACTATTTGAGGTAGTTATTCTTACATGAACACATTGGTGTTCAGAGAGCAGGCACAGCCATATATAGGGATCATTTAACAATTCTCATAAACTTACATTTTGTAGTCTGTTTACTGATGGTGAAATCTGTTTATTAGTTCTACCCTCTGCAGCATGAAGTATGGGAAGAACATAGGTTTTGGAGCCTGCCAAAACCTTGCTGTGTTAATTTGGGCAAGTTCCTCAACCTCTCTGAGCCTCAGTTTCCGTCACGGATCTAACACTTTCTGCTTTGCAAGATCTGTGTAAGGAACCTGACACAGCTCCTTCCATGTAATCAGTACTCAATAAGTCACAGCTACCATTATATTGTCACTTCTGTGAATATTATTTATCTGCCTGGTTTCTAGAACATAAGTAAAGCTTAAATTGAGTTCATTCAAAAGCAGTCGTCATAATAATATTAGCAACATTTATTGAATATTTTCTATATTTGGAGCATTATTTATAAATGATTATATGATCTCATCTAATCCTCACAACAACCTTTACTACCTACTTTATGATATCATTATGAGAACTGATGAGTAAACACAGTCATGAACCTCACAGCACAGCATATTCAACATCACGTCATATCTATGATGGTGGCCCCATAAGATTATAATGGAGTTGAAAAATTTCTGTTGCCTAATGATGTCATAGCCATCATAACATCATAGCAAAATTACTTTAAAAAATAAATTTAGTGTAGCCTAAGTATAGAGCATTTCTAAAGTCTACAATAGTGTACAGTGTGAACCCCGAATATCTGGGACAGGTCTCAGTTGATTTAGAAAGCTTATTTTGGGCCGGGCGCGGTGGCTCACGCCTGTAATCCCAGCACTTTGGGAGGCGGAGGCGGGCGAATCACAAGGTCAGGAGATCGAGACCACGGTGAAACCCCGTCTCTATTAAAAATACAAAAAATTAGCCAGCCGCGGTGGCGGGAGCCTGTAGTCCCAGCTACTCAGGAGGCTGAGGCAGGAGAATGGCGTGAACCTGGGAGGCGGAGCTTGCAGTGAGCTGAGATTGCGTCACTGCACTCCAGCCTGGGCGACAGAGCGAGACTCCGCCTCAAAAAAAAAAAAAAAAAAAAAGTTTATTTTGCCAAGTAAGATGAACATTGGTTGTGTCTGGAAAGGTGGGACAACTGGAAGCAAAGGCGGGACAACTTGAAGATGGGAGGGAGCTTCCAGGTCACAGGTAGGTAAGAGACAAATGATTGCATTCTTTTGAGTTTCTGATTAGCCTCTCCAAAGGAGGCAATCAGATGTGCATTTATCCCAGGGAGCAGAGGGATGACTTTGAATAGAATGGGAGGCAGGTTTGCCCTAAGCAGTTCCCAGCTTGACATTTCCCTTTAGCTTAGTGGTATGGGGGCTCCAAGATTTATTTTCCTTTCACAACAGTAATGTCTTAGGGCTTTACAGTCACTCACCATCCGGTCACTGGCTGACCAAGAGCAAAGTCCAGTCCTGCAAGCTCCATTTATGGTACGTGCCCCAGAGAGGTGGACTTTTAAAAATCTTCTAAGTCCGGGCGCGGTGGCTCACACCTGTAATCCCAACACTTTGGGAGGCCGAGGCAGGCAGATCATGAGGTCAGGAGTTCGAGACCAGCTTGACCAACACGGTGAAACCCCGTCTCTACTAAAAACACAAAAATTAGCCAGGCGTGGTGGCGGGCGCCTGTGGTCCCAGCTACTCAGGAGGCTGAAGCAGGAGAATTGCTTGAACCTGGGAGGCAGAGGTTGCAGTGTGCTGAGATCGCGCCACTGCACTCCGGCGTGGGTGACAGAGCAAAACTTCGTCTCAGAAAAAAAAAAAAAAAATCTTCTATGGCATATTGTTGCCATACTTTTTCTATGTTGAGGTAAGTTTAGATACACAAGTACTTACCGTTGTGTTACAGTTGCTACAGAACAGAGTATAGTTACATGCTGTGCAGGTTGTAGCCTTGCAGCAATAGGCTATGCTATCTAGCCCAGGTGTGTCGTAGGTCGTACCATCTAGGTTTGTGTAAGCACAGGCTGTGATGTTCACACAACCACGAAATTGCCTACTGATGGATTTCTCAGAATATGTCCCCCTAGCTAAATGACATACCTTTAAGTACTTAGAATCATTTCTGGCATATAATAAGTGCTGGATGTGTTTCTTAAAGTGAAAAAAGGTCAATACTAGTATTTCCTCAACTTACTTAATCACAGAGATTACGTTTACTTAATCACAGACATTAGGGAACTCAGCCAAGTCACACAGCTAGAAAGTAGAGGGCTGGGATCCAACCCCAGCAGGCTGACTCCTGCAGCCCCTACACTTAAGTGTCACAGTGAACTGTACTGGTATTTTCCATGGATGCACCCCATGACGGAAATGAGGGGTGTGACTCACCGTTGCGTTGTTCTGCATGTTACCTCTTTCCCTCCTTTCCTCCGATAATAATTTCTTTCAATCCCCCAACATCCAATTCTCTCTCCCTCTTCATCCGCTTGGGTGGTCCTTTGTTTCTCCAGAGAGCAACCCAATGACACAGGTCCCTTTCCTCCTTCTGGTCACAGAGGGGCCTCGAAAAATCCCCATTCTCTCTCGAGAGACTTGCCGTTCCAAACCACCTCATCTCCCTTCACACCCTATGATGTAGGTCAACCCTTTTATTACAAATGTTCCTGCCTTTTTCCTTCCCTCTGTGAGATTCCCAGATTGCTCCTCATTCCCCCTTTGCCCAAATCTGGATATCATTCCCCCAGAGTCTCAGGAAACACATTCCAGGAAATGTGTATTTGCATTTCATGATTATGCAGGAAAGTGTGGGGACATATGTTACCTTTTAGCAGCTTGCATCCAAAAAGCCAGGCCTCACGGCAGAATGTAGGCTCAAAATTAGCGCAATCGTTTACCTTGTCTTCTGAGTGATCTATGTTCGGTGTGTTTGCACAGAAAGCTCTGTTCGTGTTCTGAGTCTGTTATTTTGATCTATATGATAAGAAAATCACTATCATTTGAATCCACAGCTTGAGACGGCTGCTTTGCTTTTCATGTACGATAAGTTCTCAAACACAAGTGAGATGGAAAACATGTTGTGCAACCCTCGGGGACTATTTAAAATGTAAAATATAAATATTTCTCCTTTGAATGTACTTAACTTAGCGAGTCCGTATCTGGTTTCTGTCCTTTCAGTCATCACACTGACATCGTGTTTGCTATTCCTTCATTTAGCTGAGTCAAAATGAGCTGGAGAAGTGAAAATCAGCACTTCAGCCTGCTCTGCGGAGCAGAGCGCAGGAAGGTTGCCAAGCCTCCCTTGATCACATAATGCCTCTCAGATAAGGTTAACGCTGCAGTAGGCCCTGCCTCGTGTGAGTATTTTATGGTGACAGATAAGCTGGCTAGAGTCTCCCATTGCAATGAATCTATTGCGAGGAAAAGCAAACAGAAAAGTCAACCCGCTGAGGGTAGCGGCGCCCGCACTTGGCATTTCTCAGGCTAAACCTGGGCCAGTGGCTGCCATTGTCTGGTCAAGGCTGACTCAGAACTACCCACTTCTTTTCCACCCCTGACTGGAGGGATTTAAGAATTTCTGGACCAGGCGCGGTGGCTCACGCCTGTAATCCCAGCACTTTGGGAGGCCGAGGCAGGCAGATCACGAGATCAGCAGTTCAAGACAGCTTGGCCAACATGGTGAAACCCCGTCTCCACTAAAAATACAAAACTTTGCCAGGCATGGTGGTGCATGCCTGTAGTCCCAGCTACTCAGGAGGCCGAGGCAGAAGAATTGCTTGAACCAGGGAAGGCGGAGGTTGCAGTGAGCTGAGATCGCACCACTGCACTCCAGCCTGGGAGACAGAGCGAGACTCGTCTCAAAAAAAAAAAAAAAGCAAAAAGAATTTCTGAATGTAAGAGTAGTGGGGCGGAGGGATAAAGAGGGGTTGGATAATGGGTACATAAATATAGTTAGATAGAATAAAATATAGCGTTCAAAAGAGCAGTACAGCTCAATAAAAATTTTGGTTTATTTCAAAATAACTAGTACATTTTCAATATTCCTAACACAAAGTAAAGATAAATGCTTGAGCTGATGGATAACCCAATGACTTAAAATTGATTTTTTTTTTTTTTTTTTTTTTTTTTTTGAGAGGGAGTCTTGCTCTGTCGCCCAGGCTGGAGTGCAGTGGTGCGATCTCGGCTCACTGCAAGCTCTGCCTCCCGGGTTTACGCCATTCTCCTGCCTCAGCCTCCCGAGTAGCTGGGACCACAGGCGCCCGTCACCACGCCTGGCTAATTTTTTGTATTTTTAGTAGACACGGGGTTTCACCGTGTTAGCCGGGATGGTCTCCATCTCCTGACCTCGTGATCTGCCCACCTCGGCCTCCCAAAGTGCTGGGATTACAGGTGTGAGCCATTGCATCCAGCCAAAATTGATTATTACACATTGTATGCTTGTATCAATATGTCACAAGCATCCCATATATATGTATATGTACCCATAAACATTAAAAACCGAAATTTTAAAAATTTAAAAACTAAGACTCTCTGAATATAGAAAAACATAGAAAGAGGTAGCGTCTTCCCTCTGGCATCCTCCCACTCCGCCAGGTTGAACTGCCGCTGTTTAAATACGACTGAAATCTCATTCTTCTCTCACATCTCTTCATCTGCAGACATCTAGTGTGGGCCCTTCCTTCTGCCCTATAATTTAGGACTGAGGACATGTAAAATTAAAGGAACATGGGGAGTGGGGCTCTCTGATTACATTCTGTGGATGTAGCATTAGATAGCGATGCTTGTGGCTGGGCACGGTGGCTCACACCTGTAATCCCAGCACTTCGGGTAACTGAGGCCGGTGGATCCCCTGAGGTCAGGAATGTGAGACCAGCTTGACTAACATGGTGAAATCTCGCCTCTACAAAAAATACAAAAATTAGCCTGGCGTGGAGGCTGGCGCCTATAATCCCAAGTACTCAGAAGGCTGAGGCAGGAGAATCGCCTGAACCCAGGAGGTGGAGGTTGCAGTGAGCCGAGATAGTGCCACAGCACTCCAGCCTGGGAGATTAAGCTAGACTCTATCTCAAAAAAACAAAACAAAACAAAACACCGAGAGAGAGTGCTGTTTGCGGGATCGCTATCTCATGCTGCATTAGAGTGGATGTGGTTTTCTATATGTCCTTTTTTCAAGTCTTCTTTTGTTATGAGAAAAAAAACGACAACAAAAGAAACCCTGCTGGGTAAAGGTAAAAAGTATCTTTGCTAAGACGGGATAGTTAATACTCAGTGGACAGCTCTAGTGGGAAGGTGGCTTCCAAGTTTCCCAGCCATGGAACCCTTTGCTCAAGCAAAATCACAAAGTCCGACCATCATTGAGGATTTTCTGGCTATAGGTGTGTGGTGTGAATCCTGGAACTTCTCTGATAGGCGCCTCTATTTTCTGTCTCATGAATTGTCTATTCTAGATAGTTCATATAAATGGACTTAATGAAAAATGTGTCCTTTTGTGTCTTGCATATTACGCTTAGCATAAATGTTTTCAGGATTTATCCATGTAGTGGGCTATTTGAGAACTTCATTCCCCTTTATTTCTGCATAACATTCCATTGTGTTGGTGCCACTTTTTGTGTATCCATTTATGTGTTGGAAGACACTTGGATCTTTCCACCATTTGGCTATGTGACTAGGCTGCGATGAGTATCTGTTTGAGTTCCCGCTCGCCATTCTTTTGGGCATATACCATACTTAGAATTGGAATTGCTACATCACACAGAAACATCATGTTTAGATTTTTGAGGCACCACGGAACTGTTTCCCACAGTAGTTGCACTGTTTTAAATTTCCATCAACAATGTAAGAAGACTCCAATTTCTTGATGTTCTTGACAACAGTTGTTATTTTCCATTTTCTGTTTGTTTCTTCCTATACTCATTCTAGTAGGTGTGACATTATCTCATTGTTTGATTTGCATTTCCCTAATGACTAAGCACACTAAGGATCTTGTCATGTGCTTACTGTCCATTTGTATGTCTTCTTTGTAGAAGTATCTATTCAAATCCTTTACCTATTTTTGAAAAGATCGGCTTGATTTTCAGAACAATTTTACATTCACAGCAAAATTTAGTGAAGAGTACAGAGATTTCCCATGTATTACCTGCCTCCATTCATAAATAGCCTCTCCTACTGTGTCCCGAATTGGTGGGTTCTTGGTCTCGCTGACTTCAAGAATGAAGCCGCAGACCCTCGTGGTGAGTGTTACAGTTCTTAAAGATGGTGTGTCCCGAGTTTGTTCCTTCTGTTGTTTGTACATGTCCGCAGTTTCTTACTTCTGGTGGGTTCGTGGTCTCCCTGACTTCAGCAGCGAAGCTGCAGACCTCCACCGTCAGCATTATAAAGCTCATAAAGGCAGCCCAGACCCAAAGAGTGAGCAGCAACAAGAGTTATTGCAAAGAGCAAAAGAACAACGCCCTCACCGGGTGGAAGGGCACCAGAGCAGGTTGCCACTGCTTGCGTGGGTGGCCTGCTTTTATTCCCTTACCTGGCCCCACCCACATCCTGCTGATTGGTCTATTTTACAGAGAACTGATTGGCCCGTTTTGACAGAGTGCTGATTAGTGTGTTTACAAACCTTTAGCTAGACACAGAGTGCTGATTGGTGAATTTATAATCCTTTAGCTAGACGGAAAAGTTCTCCAAGTCCCCACCGGATTAGCTAGACACAGAGCGCTGATTGGTGCATTTACAAATGCTTAGCTACACACAGAGTGCTGACTGGTGCATTTACAATCCTTTAGCTAGACAGAAAAGTTCTCCAAGTCCCCACCTGTTCCAGAAGCCCTGCCGGCTTCACCTCTCACTGGCACTGGCCACGGGACTTTGCGGCACCCAGCCTGGGCACTCCAGCAGCCCAGAGGGAGCTCATCCCCACATCAAGCCCAGCAGGCGCCGGCCAGCCGCGCAGAGTGCGGGTCCCGCCCAGCCAGCGCCCAGCCGGCGCCCAGCCGGAACCCACGCCTACCCGGAACGCGCACCGGCCCGCGCCGCGGCAGCCCGGGCTCCCGCCCTCGCCTCTCCCTCCACACCTCCCTGCGAGCAGAGGAAGCCGGCTCTGGCCTCGGCCAGCCCCAGACAGGGGCCTCCGCAGCGCAGCGGCAGGCTGAAGGGCTCCTCGAGCGAGGACAGGGCGGAGGAAGAGGAGGCGCCGAGACGAGCGACGGCTGCTGGCACGTTGTCACCGCTCACTACTATCAGTATTCCCTACCAGAGTGGTATATTTATCACGACTGATGAACCTGCATTGACACTTCATTATCACCCAGCATCCACACTTTACATTAGGATTCTACGTAGAATAACATTAGTATTGCATTATGACTCTCCTAGTGTTATAGAATGTGTGGATTTGGACAAATGTCTAATGACATGTATCCACCACTGCAGTATTCTGCAAAGTAGTTTCACTGCCCTAAAAATCCTCTGGGTTTCACCTGTTCATTCTTTCCTCCCCCTAACCTGTGGTGACCACTGATTTTTTTTCTCGTATCCATGGTTTTCCCTTTTTCAGAATTTCCTACAGTTGAAGAAATACCGTATTTAGCCATTTAAGGTTGACTTCTTTCACTTAGTAATATGCATTTTTCTCTATGTCTTTTCATGGCTTGATAGCTCATTTCTTTTTAACACCGAATAATATTGTATTGTTTGAGTGTACCACAGTTTATCGATTCACTCAATGAAGGACAGACACTTTGATTGCTTCCAAGTTTTGGTAATGGTTAGTAAGAAGGCTATAAACGTGCAGATTTTGGTGTGTGCATGAGTTTTCAGCTCCTTTGGGAGCATGATTGCTGGATTGTATAGTAATGTTATGTTTAATTTTGTAAGAAATCACCGAACTATCTTTCAATGTGGCTATACCATTTTGCATTTCCACTAGCAATTAGTGGGAGTTCCTGTTGCCCCACATCCTCACCAGCATTTGGTGTTGTCAGTGTTGAGGATTTTGGCTATTTTAATAGGTATACTGTGATATGTCATTGTTGTTGTAATTTACATTTCCCTGATGATATATGATGTGGGGCATCTTTTCGTATGCTTATTTGCCATGTGTGCACAGGTCGAATATTCCTTGTCTGAAATGTTCGGTACCTGAAGTGTTTCAGAGTTAGGACTTTTTTTTACGGATTTTGGAATATTTGCAGTATACTTACTGGTTTAGCATTTTTCATCTGAAAATTTGAAATCTGAAATGCTCCAATGAGCAATTCCTCTGAGCATCATATCAACACTGAAAAAGTTTTAGATTTTGGAGCATTTCAGATTTTCAGATTAGGGATATTCAATCTATATCCTCCTTCGTGTGGTATTTGTTCAGATCTTTTGCTCCACTTTTTAATCAGGCTGTCCATTTTCTTATTGTTGAGCTTCAAGAATTCTTTGTATATTTTAGGTAACAGTCTTTTATCAAGTAGGTTTTTTGCAAACATATTCTCCCAGTCTGCAGCTTGTCTTTTCATTCTCCTGTCAGTGTCTTTCAGAAAGCAGAAGTCTTTAATACCGTCTGTCTTACCAATTTTTTCTTTCATGGACCCCTTAATATTGCACTTAAAAGTCATCACCGAACCCAAGATCATCTAGATTTTCTCCTATGTTCTTTTCTAGGAGTGTGTTATAGTTTTACATTTTATAATTAGGTCTACAATCCATTTGAAGTTAATTTTTGTGAAAGGTGTAAAGTCTGTGTCTATATTCTTGTTTTGTGTTGTTTCGTTTTGTTGCCCGTGGATGCCAAGTTGTTCCGGCACCACTTGTTGGAAAGACTGTCTTTGCCCCATGTTACTGTCTTTTCTCCTGTGTCAAAATCAGTTGACTGTATTTATGTGGGTCTGTTCCTGGGCCCTCTTTTATGTTCCTTTGATCTATCTGTAAGTTTATACTGGTTGCTTATCCCTAATCCAAAATTCTCTAAAATCTAAAACTTTTTGAGTGCCAACATGATGCTCCAAGGAAATGCTCATTGGAGTATTTCAGATTTCAGAATTTTGGATTAGGGATACTGAACTGGTAAGTAGACTGCAAATATTCCAATATCAAAAAAGTTTTTATATAACCTTGTACCCTGCAAAATTACTGTAAATGCTTATTAATTCCAGGAGGTTTTTTTTTTTTTTTTTTTTTTTTTTGCTGATATTTTACTTTTGGATTTCCTGCAAAGACATTTATGTCATCTGCAAGCAAAGACAGTTTTAAGTTTTTCTTCCTAATCGATAAAACTTCTCTCTTTTTTTTTCTTGTTTTATTGCATTAGCTAGGACTTCCAGTATGACATTGAAAAGGAGTGGTGAGAGAGGACATCCTTGCCTTGTTCCTGATCTTAGCATGAAAGCTTTGAGTTTCTTACCATTAAATATGATGTGAGCAATAGATTTTTGTGGATATTCTTTATCAAACTGAGAAAATCCTCCGCTATTCCTCATTTACTGAGTTTTTATTTTTTTAATGATGAGTGGGTGTTGGATTCTTTCAGATGCCTTTTCTCCACCTATTCATATGCTCATGTGTTTTTTTTTTCTTTATCCAATGGATGTGATGGATTACATTCATTGGTTTTCAAATTTTGAACCTGCCTTGCATACCTGGGATAAATTATACTTGGTTGTGGCGTATGATTTCCTTCATATGTTGTTGGATTTGATTTGCTAGTATTTTGTTGAGAATTTTTACATCTATATTCATAAGAGATATTGGTCTGTGGTTTCCTTTTCTTATAATGTCTTTGTCTGGTTTTGTTCTTAAGGTAATGCTAGTCTCATTGAATGGCATAGGAAGTATTTCCTCTGCTTCTTGCTTCTGAAAGATATTGTAGAGAATTGGTATAATGTTTTCATTAAAAGTGTGGTAGAATTCACTGGTGAACTCATCTGGGCCTGGTGCTTTTGTGTTTGGTAGATTATTAATTATTGATTCAATTTCTTTGACATACCTAGAACTCTTTATTTGTGTGTGCAAGTTTTGGCAGATTGTGTCTTTCAGGGAAATGATCTGTTCCATCTAGATTATACAATTTGTGGACATAAAATTGTTTATAATATTTCTGTATTATACTTTTAATGTTCGTGGGATTTATAGTAATGTCTTCTCTTTTATTTCTGATGTTAGTAATTTGGATCTTCTTTTTTTCTTCGCTAGCCTGAGAAAAAAGCCTAGAATCTTATTGATTTTATCAAAGCATTAGTTTTTGGTTTCATTGATTTTTCTATTAATTTTCTGTTTTCAATGTCACTGATTTCTGCTCTAATTATTATTTCTTTTTTTCAAATTATTTTGGGTTTAATTTGCTCTTCTTTTTCTAGTTTTCTAAAATCAAAGCTTAGATTATTGATTTTAGATTGTTCTTCTCTTCTATCATATGCATTCAATGCTATAAATTTTCCTCTAAGCACATTTCTTCTTGATAGGTTGGGTTTTGACTTACATTTAGTTCAAAACATTTTAAAATTTCTTTTGCAATTTCTTCTGTGACTCGTGTTATTTAGAAGTGTGTTGTTTAATCTCTATTTTGAGGATTTTGAGGCTTTCCAGTTATCTTCCTGTTCTGGAGTTCTAGTATAATTCTATTATGGCCTGAAAGCAGACATTTTATGATTTATTTTAAATTTGTTAATATATATTTTTATGGCCTAAAATATGGTCAAATCCAGTAAATATTTCATGTGAGCTTGAGGAGAATGTGTATTCGGCTGTAGTACAACCTGGTCAAACTCCTGGAGGTAAAACTCACAAAGGGATGGAGACCTCTTTGAGTGGGTCCCCTGAAGTTTTTAATGTTCAGGCTTGTTCATACCTAGTCTCCAGGAATTTGTCAATTATAGTCACTTGATTGATACTGTATTCAGTTCAACTGCGTCCTTACTGATTGCCTGCCTGCTGGGTCTGTTTCTGATAGAGAGGTGGTGAAATCTCCAACATTAATAGCTGATGCATCTATTTTTCCTTGCAGTTTACTTGACTAGAAGTCTATCAGTTTTATTGTAACAGGAACTGCTGTACATAGGCCGTTAGTAAGGTGGTGGTAAGATGAAGGGGAAAGATAATGATTTTATACTTCTTTGATTAGGACTTTTAGTGAGCTGATGCCTCTGATTGTGAACTTCACAAGTGTTTCTCAGTGTTTTTCTTCGTCCTTAGGTGAGGCTGGATGGCTTACATGGGCTGGATTTTGGTATTTTTGCTCTCCCAGGTGGAAGGCCTGAGCGGTTGATGGCTGGCGTTTGGTATTTCCCTTCCCCAAGGGCAGTTAGGCTCTGATAAAGCCCCAGCAGCCTGGGCTCTGATTAACTAACTGGATTTTTCTGAGGGCGGACCTTGTTAAGAAGAACACAGTGTTCTGGTGTATTTCAAAATGGTTCCTTTTCTCTCCCACTCCCAGAAGCGGGAAGAGATTCTTTTCCATTTACTATAAGAACCTAGTCAAACTTCTGGAGGTAAAGCTCACAAAGGGATGGAGACCCCTATGACTGGGTCCCCTGGAGTTTTGAATGTTCAGGCTTATTCATACCTAGTCTCCAGGAGTTTGTCGGTTACAGTGAGGCGGAACACTCACTGGTTTCTGCTCTGGTAAGTTGCAATTCTCTGCATTGACCTCTCTGTCTCTCCCGTTTCTGGGGCAGTGCTGTGCCTGCGAAGCCTCACTTCTTTTATGGATCTAGGAAGAGTTGTTGATGTTTCAGTTTTTCAGCCTTTTTACTTGTTGTTGGGACAACTTCAAGCAGAACAGGAAACTGGAAATCCCTCTGCCTATTTTTTGATTGCGTTGTTTGTGTTTTTGTGGTTGGGAGTCAGGAGTTCTTCATATATTCTGGTTTGATGATCAGATACATACCTTATAATTTGCAAATATTGTCTCCCATTCTACAGGTTATTTCACCTTCTTGATAATCTCTGATGCATACAATTTTTAACTTTGGTGAAATTCAGTGTATCTATTTTATCTTTAGTTGGTTATGTTTTTGGTGTGTAAGAATCTGTTTACCAAATCTAAGGTCATGAAAATGTACTCTTATACTTTTGTGAACTGTTTTTTCTTTTTTTGAACTTATCTCTCAGGCACTTCCCGTATATAATCTTACTTAATCCTTCCAACAAACCCAAATGATATTATTGTCCCTTTTTGGTTGATAAGGATATCTAACCTTATAATAATTTGCTCAAGACTCTACTACTAGTAAAATGGTAGGGCAGAGATTTGAACTGGTGTTTCCAAATTCCTAACAGGTACTAATTTGGAGGGTTCAGGAATGAGATACCATAATTTACAACATTTCTCAGGAATTCTGCAATCATAAGTTATTTTAAAAATGATTTCAGCATTTTCATACACTTCACTCATGATTATCTATCTTTGGAAGGTGCGTTTGACAAATGAGAAGTATTTAGTAGCGTTTATGAATTATAGTGAATGTTCAAATACTAGAAAATGCTAGGAAATGGTATCGAGTGGTATTCAAATAATGTAACATTTGGATTTTCTAGCAAGCTTAACAGAACTACAAAGAATCCTGTGTAGAAATGTGCCAACGTAAGGATTTATGTGCTTCTAAAACTTGGTATTTCTTAGAACAGCATTCATAGAATTTAAATGGAGCATGAGATGGGTATAAACTTATTAACATTTATTTCCTGTGCCAATGTGACTCATTGTCAGCATCACACAAGACCAGAAACATACACTCACAACACAGCAACAGCCGCAAGCCAAACTGATTCAGTTGTGAACGTGCCTCTCCTATATTGATTGATAAGCTTCACTTCATGCAAGAGAATTATAATACTTTCCCCAAGTTTTCAACTAATTTTCAGGATTTGGAAAAATCTAAATTTTCTGAGAAATGCCAATAAATAATTTTTGCATAGTAATTAGAACCAGGTGTGGGTCCCCCCCCCCCAAAACTCATGTTCTTTCCACGACTGTATCTGGCAGCCTCTCAAGAGCTGCTAAGAAAGAGGAAAGGAAAAGACCATTGGGTTTTATAGCTAGGAGGTCTTTGGTGTAACATCTTGAGAGTGATTATTGGCTATATTAGTTTCCTATTGCTGCTGTAATAAATTACTATAAATTTATTGGCTTAAATCCATGCAAGTTTATTCTCTCACAGTTCTGGAGGTCGGAATTCCAAAGCAAGTTTCACTGGCTAAAGCCAAGGTGTTGGCAGGGCTGGTTCCTTCTCGAGGCTCTGCTGGAGAGTATGTGGGATTTTTTGCCTTTCCCAACTTAAAGAGGCTATCTTTATTTATTGGCTTGTGGCTCAGTCTTAGCCTATTTGTAGTCTGTTTGTGGTGCCATAACAAAATACCACAGGTTGGGTAATTTATAAAGAAGAGAAACTTAGTTCTTGCAGTTCTGGAGGCTGGAAGTTCAAGATCGAGGCACCAAGCAGGTTCAGTGTCTGATGAAGGCTCAGTCTTGGCTTCCACAGTGGTGCCTTATTGCTGCGTCCTCTGGAGGAAAGGAACACTGTGTCTTTCTGTGCAGAAGAAATAGGAGTGAAAAGGGACAAACTCCCTCTAACAAACCTTTTCATAAGGGTACCTGATCCCATTCATGGAATTGAATCCCTCATGACTCAATTACCTCCTAAAGACCACACCTCTTAATAATCTTGCACTGGGGATTAAGTTTCAACATGACTTTTGGAGAGGACACCATCTTTAAAACCATAGTGATATGGACAGGAGGCAGGGGAATACTGAGTAGAAGAGTGATTCCCTGGCAAGGGCCCCACCCTCAAGTCTGGAGACCCACAGCACTAAATGAGAACAGGCATTCTGTTTTTATGCCCAAAAAGTTGCCTTTTGGCCCCCCATTCCCCCAATCCTTCCTCCATATCAGCCCCAAATCCCAAGCACCAGGAGAGACCAGCAGACCAGTGATGGTGGAACGATGCAGCAGAGAGAGAAGAGAAGGGATGCCTGGACCCTGAGGGGAGTCTGGCCAGGGGCGGTTGGTGAAGAGTCTGGCACCTGGGAAGGACCACCTTCCCACTCCATTCCCCTTCCAGCTCCCCATCCATCTCACTGACAGTCACTTCCTCCTCATAATAAAACCTTGCACTCAGCCTTTGAGCCCTGTGTGATCCAATTCTCTGGGGACACTGGGCAAGCGCTTGGGATACAAAAGTCTGTCACTCTGGTCCTCTGCCCTTGCGATAAGGCAGAGGGTCCATTGAGCTTATTCACACACAAGCCATCTGTAGATGGCAAAGCTGAAAGAGCATGGGAACACTGGAGTTACAGGCACGCACCCCTTAAACACTACTACAGGGCTGATAGCCCAAAGCACTCATCCCAGCCTCTCTGCCTCCCTGTCTGCATGTACCTCTAGGGGTTTGAGCTACAGGGCAACCAAACAGGCAAGCCATACCCTGTTGCACATCCTGTGAGGGGAATCAGGGGACTCTCCTGTTTCACTAGCAGGCCCCTTCTTCCACCTTCAAAGCATATCAGTCCAATCACTGCTTCTGTCACCACACTGCCATCTCCTCTCACTTGGTGACTCCTTCATTTCCCTTGAAGGACAATTGTGATTACATGAGGTCCATCAGATAATCTGGGAGAATCTCCTCCTCTAAGGATCTTTAAATTAATCACATCTTCTCAGTCTCTTCTGCCATACAAGGAAACATTCACAGGTTCCCAGTATTAGGACAAGGTTATATTTCTGAGGCCATTGTTCAGCCAACCATGACTCTGGGGAATGTGCTATTTATTCTTTAGGCATAAAAGACATATGGGATGGGCAGAACCTGGCAATCAGTGAGTCAGCTATAGCAGGGTCCTGAAAAATGTGCCCCACTGCCACTAAGACCACGTCCCACTACATAAAATCCAGGGTTCAGCAGAACTCAGCAGGCTCCTATCCTGATCAAAACCAAAGGCTGGTGATGGCTCTAAACTGAAATTACAAGTGGTTCAAAGTGAAAGGAAAGGAGAGAAGGATCCAGGTGGCCAGTGCTCTGAAACTCCAGTGAGCAGCCGCCGTGGGAGTCTGTAGATAGGGCCTGAGCTCCTGCTTTAGTTGTCATTTCAAAGCAGTTCCAGGATCTCTGAAGGAGGACAGAGAAGAGCCACATGTGGCTTCAAGGCTCTCAGGATACCTAGAGGAACCAGCTTGCTCCTGCACCAGAAATTCAGATTGTGGGGAAAAAAAAAAATGCAAAGGCATAGCTCTTATGACCTGAGGATCTTGGGAGAAAGCTGGCTTTAGAAATCATGCTATCCAGCTGGGCACGATGGCTCATGCCTGTAATCCCAGCACTTTGGGAGGCCGAGGTGGGTGGATCACAAGGTCAGGAGATCGAGACCATCCTGGCTAACATGGTGAAACACTGTCTACAAAAAAAAAAAAAAAAAAAAAAAAAAAATTAGCCAGGCATAGTGGCATGTGCCTGTAATCCCAGCTACTCAGGAGGCTGAGGCAGGAGAATTGCTTGAACCCAGGAGGCAGAGTTTGCAGTGAGCTGAGATCATGCCATTGCACTCCAGCTTGGGCAACAAGAGCAGAACTTTGTCTCAAAAAAAAAAAAAAAAAAAACCATGCTATCCAAACCCAGCATAGTAAGTTATGGGTGCAGTGGTTAAGCTACGACTCAAGAACAATATGAGATTTCCCATTGATTGGAATTAGGAATAGGTTCAGCAAATCAAAAGAAGGAAAGATTTTGTTTTTCTTAAGGTTATTGAGTTTTATAACTGAGTTTTGTAACTGTCTGTACGTGCATATGTGGGCATGTGTGAATTATAAAAAGAGTACATTTGACTTATCTGTTGTCAGAATCATGCACCAGTATTGCCAGGTACAATGTTGCAATAATTAAAGTAAAATTCTTCTCCATATAAACCCATGTAAGGAGTTCCTTGAATATATTCCTGGAATGGAATTCCTGGGTCATAAAGTATGCTCAAGTACCTGATCATCTCCAGAGTGATGACCTAGCACTGCATTGATTTCCTAGCAGTGCATAAGGATTCAAGTATTCTCACATCCCTGTAAACATTTGTCATTTTACAGCTTACTAGGTTTTGCCAGTCATTTTATCAAGTGATAGCTCTTTGTCACTTTAATTTGTATTTTTCTGATTACTAATGAGTTTCACCATCATTTCATGTGCCTTATTGCCACGTGGCTTTCCTATGCTGTAAATCTCATTTTATAAACTCTTGCTCACGTTTCTGCTGGACTGATTTTGTTCTTGGTTGATATCAAATGCCTCTTGTATTTTCTACATATTAATCCTTTGTCACTTCCGGGTACTGCAAATCACTTTCTCCATTCCTTCAATCTCTTTTTTCCATGATGTCTTTGACTAAACAGAAATTCTTAATTTTAATATAATCAAACTCATCACGTTTTAGCCTTGTTGTTTGTGCTTTTGAGATTTTGTTAAAAAAATTCCCCTATCACAAGTCACAGAAATATTTCTTTATATTTTCTAATAGCTTTAGACTTTTAACCTATTTTGGGTTCACTCATCTGGTGCCAGACAGTAATTTAGCATTATTTTTCTTCTGGTAGTGGTCTGGTTTTCCTAATACTAGCTATTAAATAATTTATTCTTTCCCTAATGATTTGTGGTGACATTTTATGGTATGTTAAGTTCCCCTAGACATGTGGGTCTGCCTGTGATCTCTTTTCTGTTTTATTGGTCTACTTTGCTGCCAGAATCATACTTTAAAAAATTACTGTGACTCTTTGGTAAACCTTAATGATTGATATGATGTGTTCCCTTTATAGATTTTTTTCCATTTATTTATATATTTCTTTACTTTTTAGAGACAGAGTCTTGCTATTTTGCCCACCTGATCCCAAACTACTGAGCTCAAGCAATCCTCCCATCTCAGCCTCCTGAGCAGCTGGGATTACAAGTGTGCACCACCATGCCCAGCCTTCGATTTTCTTTTAAGAATGACTTAGCTTTTGAGGACCTGCCCTCTTTTTTCTCTTTTTAAAGTTAAAATATATCATAGTTTTTAAAAATTGTATTAGTATAGCACACATACAGAAAAGCACACAAATCATGACCGTAGGCCGGGCGCAATGGCTCATGCCTGTAATCCTAGCACTTTGGGAAGCTGAGGCGGGTGGATCATGAGGTCAGGAGTTTGAGACCAGCCTGGCCAATATGGTAAAACCCCATCTCTACTAAAAAAAAATACGAAAATTAGCCGGACATGGTGATGTCTGTAATCCCAGCTATTCGGAAGGCTGAGGCAGAGGTTGCAGTGAGCTGAGATTGCGCCACTGCACTCTAGCCTGGACAACAGAGCGAGACTCCATCTCAAAAAAAAAAAAAGACTGTACAGCTCAATGACTTTGCACAAGGTGAACACACCTGGATAACCAGCACTCATATAAAGAAACGAACCACAACCCAGAAGGCAAAGGAGCAGGCAGAAGAGGCCAACGCAAAATAAATGGGCCATAGAATAATGCCTGTTTTAGCTAAAACAAGACTGTCTTTCAAAAGATGAGCTCTCACTGAAATATGTGCCTGATACTCCTGAATTGCCATAATGAGCACATCTAATCATTTGTTGTGCACATACTTGGGATGCAACTTATACTCGCATTGTAGCTTTTCTCTCTTTTTAAAAAATAAACTTAGTTTGTTAAGTCAGAGCTAATTTTAAATACATGTGGCCATTCTGCCTTTTGATATTATAAGTGGAGGGCTGCTGGGACAAGAAGGACAGCAAGGCACTATGTGACCTTACTCTGAGATAACACTCTCAAAACCTTGTCACCTCTGATTCTCAAAAGCCTTGTCCTAGGGTCCAGGCACTCCCTATAATAAGCAAAGCAGATAAACAACTATGCCCCAGAAGTGCTGAGAAACTCTTCAGCTCAAAATGTCCCTCCTGAATTTGTCAGATTTTCCTTCAGTTTCTTTAGCTCGAGTGTTATCTACCTTGACTCGTTTTTTTGTTTGTTTGTTTTGTTGTTGTTTGTTTGTTTTTTTGAGACAGGGTCTCACTCTATTGCACAGGCTGGAGTGCAATGGTTCTATCACAGCTGACTGCAGCCTCCACCTTCTGGGCTCAAGTGATCCTCACACCTCAGCCTCCTAAATAGCTGGAACCATATGCATGCACTACCATGCCTGGCTAATTTTTAAACATTTTGTAGCGACAGGACCTCACTATGCTGCCCAGGCTGGTCTCAAACTCCTGGGCTTAAGCAACCCCCGGGCTCAAGCAACACCCCCTGCCTCAAGCAACACCCCCTGCCTCGGCCTCCCAAAGTGCTGGGATTATAGGCATGAGCCACCTTGCCCAGCAACTTTAACACTTCTTACCCTTTACAAAGGTGAGTGCCCCTGGGTACCACTGAATGCACCATTTAAACCACTGTATTTAAAAAATTCAAGTTTTACATCTTTGCTTGCTGTACTGTTTTGAGGGGATATCACAGAAAGATCAATACTCTCAGGGAGAAAAGGAGGAGGCCAGGAAAAAGTGACATCTGTGAGAATTAGTACAGTTGAGTGGTTAAAAGATCCATCACAGGAGACATAGGTTCAGCTCCTAGCCTGGCTACTATAACATCTGTGTGTTGTAGGGGTCATTGCATCTAACTCCATTCAGTGTTAGGTTCACTATTTATAGCATAGAAGAATGATAGTCCTAGGGTTGCGAGGCTCTGGAAAATGGAAATAATAATAGTAATAGTATGATGCGGATTAAGTGAAATATTTGGGGTAGTCAGAAGAATGTCCCTCAAAGATGCCCATGTCCTAAACCCAAGCATCTATAAATATGTTGGTGTTGCCTTATATGTCAAAAGGGACTTTGCAGCTTTGATTACTATTAAGGACCTTGAGGAGATGGCAAAGGGGAACTAAGTTTGCAGATGGAATTAAGGTTGCTAATCGGCTGATTTTAAACAAGATTATACTGGAGTATCTGTGTGGGCCGAGCGTAATCAGAAGGGTCCTTCTAAGTGGAAGAGGGATGCAGAAGAGAGGCCAGTGTGATGTGAAGAACTGGACCTGGCATTGCTATCTTTGAAGAAGAAAGAAGGGACCGTGAACCAAGGAATGCGGGTGGCCTCTAGAAGCTGGAAAAGGAAAGAAAATGTTCCCCTTAGAGATTCCAGAAACAAACACAGCCCTGCCAACACCTTGATTTTAGCCCCATGGTAACTGTATCAAACTTCTAATCTACAGAACTATCAAACAAAATTGTGTTATTTTAAGCCACTAACTTGATAGTAAATGATTACAGCAGCCATAGAAAACTAATGCAGTATTAAAAATCATAATGACATGTTGGGTACATAATAAATCATCAGTAATCACATGTTAATTATGCAGGATAAATAAGAACAATCCTGAATGCTGCTAAAGAAAACTTAATCTTTCACAATTTTGCCCAGAGCTGACCCTGTGGAGGTCTTCAAAGGCCTGCTCTTAAAACCACATAGAAACTCACAGAGCTGGGTTTGGAAACTAAAATACTTCTTAGTATTTATCATTAAGGATTGTCATGTCCAGGTTTACTCCTATCGCTGTTCTGCCTGAAAAGCACTTGAAAAATGTGTTAAAAAATGTATGTATGTATGTGTGGATGTATCCACTCTAATTCATAGAAAATTAAGTCTATTCCTGGGCTGTAGTAATCCCAAATGGATGTAACGCTATCTTATTGGTTGTCCTCATTCTAGTGCAGGCTCCCATTACCTCTCACAAGGATGATTTGAAAAGACTTCCAACCAGTATCATGAACCTCGGTGGCTACTGCCTTCCAATCCATCTTCCACACTGTGTCCATGGTGACTTTTGGAAAGAAAAATCTGGTTATGTCACCCCCCAACATAAAGCCTTCAGTGTTTCCCCATCACTTATAGGAGAAGGTCCCAACTTCCTAAGCGATTTTCAAAGGACTTTTCTGTTTGTTTCAAGCCCGTTTCTTTTCTAGCTGGAGATTTTACAGCCTGCCTACTTAAATTGGATGCTCTGAGCCACCAGGGCAACCCTGTCATTCAAAAACATAAGTTGCACCCACCCGCTCCTTACTTTTGCTCTGCAGTTTCCTCCTCCAGAATGTCTTTCTCTGACATCTTAGCGAGTCTGAGTCTTACCCAACATTGTCAAAAGCCTTTACAGATCACCCCAGCTAGAAGCCATCTCCCCTCTGAGTTCACAGAGCATGCCATACTGTTCATCTGCTACCTTCTAGAACGGTGATTTCCATACAAACCTTAGCTTCTCTACAAGCATGTAAGCCTTGGAGGGGAAAAAAGAGTGGGAGGTGGGAGGAAACAACACCTTACATTTTGATGAATCCCACACAGTAGCTAGAATAGTGCCCTTCCTTACAGTAGCCACCACCACATGTGACTGTGTACATTTAAGTCAGTTGAAATTTATCAAATTAAAAATTCCTGAGTCACACCAGCCACATTTCCAATGCTCAGAAGCCACGTGTGGTTAATAGATGCATAGACACAGAACATTTCTATCATCACAGAAAGTTCTACTGGTCAGTGCTGATCTAGAACGCAGAAAATGATCAATAATATCTGGGGAGTGAAAAAACAAAGGAAGAGAGGAAGATTAGGAGGGATGGAAGATCACTCTAATTTTCAAAGGGTATCAGGAAAAATTGTCCTAGACTTGGAAATGAGCAAAAGAGATTATTGAGTGTCCTTCCAGCAAAGGGTTGGCAAAATCCTCTGGGGATTCTCTGGTTCTATAGGACTATGCACCTTTGACTGACTTTTTTTTTTTTTTTTTTTTAGTGTTGCCAGGCTGAAGTGCAGTGGCACCATCTCAGTTCATTGCAACATCCGCCTCCCGGGTTCAAGTGATTCTCCTACCTCAGCCTCCTGAGTAGCTGGGACTACAGGCACACACCATGACGGCCAGCTAATTTTTGTATTTGTAGTAGAGATGGGATTTCACCATGTTGGCCAGTATGGTCTCGATTTTGTGATCCACCAGCCTCAGCCTCCCGAAGTGCTGGGATTATAGGTGTGAGCCACCGTGCCCAGCTTGACTGACTTTTTATTATCTAGGCAATTTTCCAGCTCTGTAAAGGAGGAAGTTAACATGCAGAAAGCTGATAGAAATGCAAATAATTCTTACCTGCAGTGATGCAAATAAACTTTGTTCTACTAGAGAAACCATTCATTTCAGCTTGTTACAAAAGATCTCAAATATTACATTTCATTGCCCCGTAAGATATTAACACATTTTGTGTCTATTAGTAAATTTATTTCAGTATTCTTAACTGACTAGATCTCTGTTCTTCAAAGTCTCTTTGAATATGTCTTATAATCTTACTAATTCTTTCATTGATTGAGTTGGATAAAATCTCAAACATTAATTTTTATGTATGCATGAGATGTATGTTTTTAACATTTTAAAAATTATACCTTAGGTATTTTGGAGGCTGCAGTAAGATACCCAAGTGGGCCGGGTGTGGTGGCTCACACCTGTAATTCCAGCACTTTGGGAGGCCAAGGTGGGTGGATCACGAGGTCAGGAGTTGAAGACCAGCCTGGCCAAGGTGGTGAAACCCCGACTCTACTAAAAATATAAAAATTAGCCGGGTGTGGTGGCATGTGCCTGTAATCCCAGCTACTCGGGAGGCTGAGGCAGAGAATTGCTTGAACCCAGGAGGTGGAGGTTGCAGCAGTGAGCCGAGATCATGTTACTGCACTCTAGCCTGAGTGGCAGAGCAAGACTCTGTCTAAAAAAAAAAAAAAAAAAGATACTCAAGTGGACTCACCTAGAAGCCTGATTAAAATGCGTTGCCTAAGCAGGACGCTTCATGGACTGTGCAAGCCCAGTTCTGCCTTTTCTTGGCTCCCATACTGAATATTAAAAATTAGTAGAATTTTAACTTTGCTGACTCTCTGTTTCTTTAGGTTCTTTTATCCTTTCTATTTTTGGGGTTTTGTGCATGTATTTGTTTTTGATTCTTGTTCATACAAAGCCATGAAGCCATTCAACATTATTTGCAAAAAGGGGATTTCGTTTTATGGTCTGTTGTGGTGATCCTTGCCAGATGATTGATGGAGAGGAATGAGAATCATGTTTTTAACTTTTTAAAAATTATACTTTAGGCCAGGTGCAGTGGCTCATGCCTGTAATCCCAGCACTTTGGGAGGCTGAGGCAGGAGGATTGCTTGAGGCCAGGCATTTGGGACCAGCCTGGGCAACAAAGCAGGGACCCAATCTTTACAAAACAAACAAAGAAACAAAACATAAAAATTAGCCAGGTATGGTGGCATGTGCCTGTAGTGCTAGCTATTCAGGAGGGTGAGATGGGAGAAACACTTGAGCCCAGGAGGTCAAGGCTGGAGTGAGCTGAGATCACACCCCTGTACACCAGCCTGAGTGACAGAGCAGGATCCTGTGTCTACCAAAAAAAAAAAAAAAAAATTACACTTTAGCAGGGCAAAGTGAGTGACAAATGAGAAGCTCCTTTGCCTAAAGTCCCTTTTGAGATACTGGTCCCCATACACCTAAGCAAAGAGAATTTAGAGGAGGCTTTGGAAAGAAGAAAATTGCCAAATCTATAATCAAAAGTTCTCCAAGACAGTGAAAATTGACAGGATAACAGACAAAAGTAATAAAAGGTGAAAATGTGCTTTGCAGTCCTCCAATATGAAACAGTAAAGGATATAATAAAGGTGGGGTAAGAAGCAGAGACTTTTCGAGTTTGTTTTCTGGGTTGAGATATTAACAAGAAGAAAAAGTCTTTAAATAGCATCCCGTGTGGCCAAGGTAGAAGTTTGTTACTTTTACATTATACTTTGAAATGTTAAAAGAGGAAATAAAGAATGAGAAATAAAGTCAGTAGAGCCAGGACAAAGATTTTGTTGATGAATATAAAAAGAAATAAGAATAAAAATAATAATATCAAAGCAAAAATACCCTCTTGGGTTCAGTACCTAGTGGCCTGCAAATTATAGTAACAAAAGGTTGATTAATAGGAGAAAAACCCAATTTGTGTTGATATCTATATGTATTGGTGTTTGCAGAAAAGAAGTAAAATTCAAAGAAGCTGACTCAGGCTTTTATGCTCTTTTAGCAAAGGAAATGTTGTTAGGGCTTCGAGGAACAACAAACTGTGGGGAATTGATTTACTAGGAAATGTATTGGGAAGAGATGTGCAATCTTTTGGCTTCCCTGGGCCATACTGGAAGAAAAATAATTTGTCTTGGGCCACGTATAAAATACACTAATGCTAACCAATGGGCTAAAAAAAAAAAAAAAAAATGCCAAAACATCTCATTTTAAGAAAGTTTACAAATTTGTGTTGGAGCACATTCAAGGCCATCCTGGGCCACATGCGGCCCATGGGCAGTGGGTTGAGCAAGCTTGATATAGTGGAACTGATGGAAAATAATAGTTATTTTAGTAAGATCAGTTTACAGACTTGTCTCAGTGTCAATGCCCAGTCAATGATAAGAATTTTTCCTCTTTCTGGCAAGGGCAGAGGGAACACCCTCACAAAGGGAAATTTGTGCCCTACTTTTAGGTAGGTAGATAACTCTTCCTGCATCTGTTGATTCTCAATTGCCTTCAGCTCTAAATAATCTTTATGCCAAAATGGCGTATGTTAGGGTGACAGATTCTCATCCCCTGCAATGACTTTTTACAACTGTATTAGGTTTTGATGTGTGAAGATCAGCAAAAATTGAAGAAAGCACTTACTCACTCATTTATTAATTCCTCCAATGCACATTTATTGAGTACTAACAGTATGCCAGGCACCTGGCCAGGAGCTCAAAATGGAGACATTCTTTGCTCTCAAAGGTATTCAAGCTGGTAGGGGTCAATATGGAAGTTAATTAAGTAAAATACAATGCCAAGTGGCTGTGATATAGGTATGTGCATGATACAAAAGGAACATAATAGCATAAATTGTCTATTTCATCTGAGGAAAAAAATACTGAAAACATGAATGTTGCAGTTATTTTCCAGGGCTTCTGACCAACTCTGAGTGCAATCAGAAATCACAGTCACTCTGTGACTCAGCGGTGATTACTGTCAAACAGCAGACTTAGCTAGCAAATTTATGTTTACTGGAAGCTATGTTCAATAAACAATTCATCTGGAGGTATTACTTTAGTTGAAAACCTATGTCTTTAAAAGTTTTACCCATTGCTTATTTTCTTCAAAAGAAAAACCAATGAAACAATAGTAATTATAGCTATATCCAGTAATATATCACTGTAAATATTTATATTTTAATTGTATATCATAAAATTCCATAAATACATATTTTCATTTATATATATATATATAGTTTGGGGTCTTGGGCAGATTTCATGGAATCTCCAATCTCCTTCAGACTGTCTGTTGCACTAACATACACCAAATACCTGTGTCTGACTTACTTTTAACCTAGTCTGGGAGCCTTTTGATGAAATGCTTTGGATGGAATTTTATGTAGTGACATCTGTTCACTCTGAGAAAATGCATTAGCTGGATTTGTTTAGTTATTTCTATGCCTCCAGTCAATCTTTTTCTTAGAAGTTATCCAATAGCTCACATGGAACTTCTCACCAGAGCTCAAACTTATGCAATAGGCTTTTCTCAACTAGCTAAACAGATCTAATATCCGTGGCTGCTGTCCTAACTGCTTGATGTCTTTCTATATACCTATTATAATCCAATGGAAAGTCTATTACAAATAAACTTTCCCCTTTCTTAAGCTATCAATCATAGGCAGGAACTCTGTGAATTAGTTGCCCTGAGCAACACTGGAGTGTTGCATATTTCGAGGAAATCAGCATGACTCTGTGAAGGAAACAGAGGGGGCTTTCCATTCTTTTTTAGAAGACTTTGTGCCAGTAGAAAAATCAAACCTCAGTATGACAGTAATATAAATGTGCTGATCTCCAACCACTATCTAATTCAACTGCTGCTAGTGCCAAAAGAAAGGTTCTTTTGTGTGGAAATTGTTTCTGTGATTTGGGGCAGTCTGCAGTGTATGGGGGCAACAGAAAAACACACAATCGAAGTGGTTGTGCAGGTGGCCCTGTTAGGACATGACAGCTGTAAGTGGCCATTTATTCTGAAAGTCAAGCTGCTCACTTCGGTTTGCAGAGAACGTAGCAATTATTTTAAATTAGCTTTCAAAAATCTTATCTCTGACTTCATCTCTCTCTGTTTTAAAAGCTAAGTTCATGTTAGTTGGTACATTTTGTGAAAAGGATTTCCAGAATGTGTTTGTGTCTGGGGCCATTTTGGTTTCCCCTAGATCTTTCTGTCAGTTTGCTGTGTGATTGTGAGCATCTAATTCACCCTCCCACCCCACTGGCCATTTTACAGAGGAGGAAACAGACGGCCCTGGAATAGTGGCCTCAAGGCCCTCCAGCTGCTCAGACACGATCCAAGGCTTCTAATTACAAATCCTACTTGAAGTGGGACTAAGTATTCCTTCTAGAGATTTTTGTTCAATCAGTTGTACACAGAAACGTCTTGGTACGTTACAATAGTTCTAATTAGGTTCATTGGAACCTAACTGTATATGTATTATGTGGCTTATACTTGGAACCACTATTTCTTTCTTTTCTCTCAGTTCTCCACCCCTTGTGAGCCACGAGGATCTGTGAGTCCCGCCTGCTTTCCACCTTCTTTCAAAAGTCCTCCCATTCCTTCCATTCCCAGATTTTTAGCCTATTCATCTTCTGCCTCAACTATTGCCATGGCTACTGAATTACAGCTGCCTCTAGCTTCTCCCTCACCCAACCAGTTCCTCCCACACAGTATCAGCAAAAAGTAGTTTGACCATGTTCCAAATTGAGAAATGGCTCCCTGAACCGAAAACTGGGGCTCACACACCTTGAGGCATTTGAGAATGTCTTCTCAGGGCTCTGTGAATTTCTAGAAATGTTGAACAATGTTTGTGTCATCATTTTGATGAGAACATGTAAAAATATAAATATGGAATCATTCGTGTAGATAGACGATTTCAGCATTCACATTTGTTTTTTGCGTTGTCCCTCATAGAGCAAATTTTTAAAAAGCGAATTCAGTTTTACTTAAATTTGTATTTAGAGCTATAAGGACCTTGAGATAGAGTGAACCCATGGAGCAAGTTTTGGAGGGGCGGTTTGGACAGGACATGGGTATGTTCAAAATTGAGGCACATTTTACGGATTTCTGTGAAGACTGAACATAATCATGCCCAGTGGTTTTCAAAAATAGTTTCCAACGCCAAAAATCTCAAATCAGTTGGATGTTAGTTCTATGTGCACTGCAAAATACAACATGGGTCTATTTATCCTGTGAGTTGGTTCTTTGGTTTTCTGATGGCTCCGTAAGGCTGGGAGTTTGTCAAGAGCATTGCGACTGAGGCTGTAGCACTCCAGAGCGTTATTAAATATTTCCCCATGCTGTTCCCCAATCCTTCCTCCCACTCTTGTTATCTGTTCTCAGAGTCTGGTGACTAAGGTTTCTGAATTATAAGCTACACTTTTCAGCTCAAGAGTCATCCTCCCCCATTTTTCTGCCTCCTTGTGGCTGTGCTTCAGCTCCGGATCACCACGTCTCTTCTCTTGTATCCTTCTGGTTTTAAGATAGCTGACTTTGGCATCTTGTCTTCTCCGAAGCCCCTTAAATCTCAGTTGAAAGTAGAGGGTGGAAATAGGAGGATGGGAAGCATGTTCTGGATCTTTGAGGGGTTGTGTAGACTTGTTTATCTTTTCAGCTTGGGTACCCTTCTCATTTGTTACTTCTTGCCTTCTTGCCCCTCTACTTTGTTTGTGTTCCTAATCTTTCTCCTCCCTCCGTCCCTCTCTCTGTCTGTCACTCTGTCTCTCTCCATCTCTTTCTGTCTCTGTCTCTCTGTCCTTCTGTGCCTCTGTCTCTCTTTGTCTCTCTCTCTCTGTATGTGTCTCTCTTTGTTTCTCTCTGTCTCTCTCTATCTGTCTCTCTGTCTCTCTCTGTCTCTGTCTTGTCTCTGTCTCTGCCTCTGTCTCTCTCACTCCCGGGTCATGTCTGACAAATCACATAGATTACTTTTGACTCCCAATTTCTATCCTACATAACAACACTTTTAAAAAGTAACAGCAATTATGAAACTCATGAAATATGTCAGGTGTTCTGCTGTTAACTTTTGCACTCTGTATTTCATGATATTTTTAAGAAAACCAACAAGGAACCCCACAATAAAACTAAAACACTCTGTCTATAGAGATAGGTGTTTGAGGAAATAAATTCCTGGTGATTATTCTATGGGAAAAAAAAAAAAAAGAAAGAAAACCAGCCCTGTCATTCAGGCAAAAGAGGGAATTTCCTGCCTCCTGTCAGTAGATGAACTCCACTTCTCTCAGAAAGCTGTTCTGAAACATTCTGTTTGTATTTCACACCCCAGGATTTCAGCCAGGAGAGAAAGATGAACTGTATTCATTCTACTTCATGTGCAAAATACTAC
Organism: Trachypithecus francoisi; assembly: GCF_009764315.1. Lineage (NCBI taxonomy): Eukaryota > Metazoa > Chordata > Mammalia > Primates > Cercopithecidae > Trachypithecus > Trachypithecus francoisi. Next base: position 20,444,232 of record NW_022681474.1, read on the forward strand.
CTGCCTTTGTCTCATGAAGCTTGTTGGCCTCACCTGGGCCAAGTGCCCACACTGGGACTAGTCAACTGGGACCAGAGACAGCAACATGTTTTATTAATGTGGTAACTCCCGTTTGGATCCAGGGATGGACAGGGATAAGGAGGCAAAAAGGAATGGGTACCCGGAAGGTCATCTTAGGTATCCATTTCATATATATGACAGCATTTCATACTCTCAGCAGCAGTTGAGGTCAACATTACTATTTCCACTTTACAAATAAGGAGAGACTCTTGGAGAAGTTAAACCACACAGATGATAAATGGTCAGATTAATTTCCAAATCAAAATGTATCACACTTCCCACAATGACACGACACAATGTTTGGATGAAGATAAACACTGGGTTGCTTTAGTAAAATGAAGGAATTCTTGAGCAATTGTTATCTAATATTACACACTGGATGTCACTAAAAAGTCATCACTTAATTGTTGGTTACTTTCATAAATCCACATAATGTGATGTTAGAGCTACAAGGGACCTTGAGACATGATCTTCTCTATCCCCAAACCCAATCAGAATCTCAACTGCCTTCACTGTCTACATAAGCACCTTTACATCCTATACTGTAGCTCTCAGTTCTTGGACCACCTGAATTCTGATCCTTCCTCGTTCTCTCACTTCTTAGTCTCATCTGCATACCCCAGATATATCACTCAAACTGGACATCCACTTTGAAAGACTGTTGTCAACACAGCAGCAAGAACCTTTTAAAACTGATGACAGATTATGACACTCCCATGCTCAAAACCCTTCAATGCTGCCCATTTCATGCAAAATAAAAATGCAAGCCCTCACAGTCACATCCAGGACTCTCTAAGATCTGACCTTCCTTCTAAGCCCAATCTTTCCATTTCTTATGTACTCCCTAATTCACCAAGCTTACTTCCCGCAGGGTGTCTACTTGTGTTGTCTTTTCCTGGAAAGCTCATCCCCAGAGAACCACACCACTCACTCCCTTTCTCTCCTTTGCTCAGACATCTCCTTCTCAGTCAACTTTAGGAAGCTCCATGTCAGTCACTGAAACTTAAAGAATAATTTGTCTGCTTATAGAAAATAATCACTGTGCACGCTTTCCTGTGGTGTTGGAGCAAGAATGGCAGCCACCAAGGTCCTAGGAAAATGTCAAGGCAGAAACTTTGGCTTAGAATGGCTCCACCTCCCCCATCTACTTCCTCATGCCCCCTTTCCTGATCCCAGAAGCTGCCTGTGAGGAAGCTGGTGTGTGGATGCTTCCCTGGGTCAGGGTGAAGCCTCACGGGTCTGCCACATCTGAAAGTGCCTGTCCAGTCTGTTCTCCTCATCCCCACCCTCCATCATAACCTCCTTTGTCTCAGAGCAATTAAGTTCTTGAGTTAATAAATCTGACACTCCAGCCTGGGCAACATAGCAAGACCCCATCTCTACAAGAAAAATTTTGTTTTAATTAGCCAGACATGGTAGCATATACCTGTATTCCCAGCTACTCAGGAGGCTGAGGCAGGAGGCTGGCTTGAGCCCAGGAGTTAGAGGTTACAGTGAGCTATGATGATTCTACTGCACTCCAGCTTGAGTGACAGAGTGAGAACTCGTCTCTAAAAAATAAAATAAAGTAAAATATAAATAATATATAAATAAATGTATCCATACATCTAACACTATAAGTAAAAAGTCTGCTGCGTTTATTCCTCTCACAGGCTGTTTGCATCTTAAAGATGATGTTTTTATTAATTCAAACAGATGTGGAATTGGGAGATCGTATAGGGAAGCCAGTTTTGACTAGGGAGAATCTTGCAGGACCCAGGACTTCTTTGGAACACAATCCAGTTCTGTGACAGAATGACATGGATGCCTTACTTTGAGAGTTTGTTAAACCCTGAGAAGTAAGGAATTGCTTCTTAAAAGATCCATAAAAAGCAACTTGTTGCTATGTTGATATTTTAAGAGCAATAGGTCCCCCCAAATAATGTTATTCAATTTTACATTCCATATATGTGCATATGCTTTTCCAAGTATCATTTTTTTGGGGAAAGTCATTCCTGTAGCATTTGAGCAGGGCCATATTATGCAGTTGTTTTTGGCTAAAATTCCTCCTTAGTTTCAAAGTGTAGAGTTTGATGATCATGGCCTTCAGGTTGTGCTCTGTTTTTATTTATTTTTTTATTTTTTTATTTATTTTTATTATACTTCAAGTTCTAGGGTACATGTGCATAACGTGCAGGTTTGTTACATATGTATACTTGTGCCATGTTGGTGTGCTGCACCCATCAACTCATCAGCACCCATCAATTCATCATTTATATCATGTATAACTCCCCAGTGCAATCCCTCCCCCCTCCCCCCTCCCCATGATAGGCCCCAGTGTGTGATGTTCCCCTTCCCGAGTCCAAGTGTGCTCTGTTTTTAAAGGAAATATTTAACCACAGAGCAGGACACCCTATCACAGGCACTTAATTTAATGTGGAAACCCAGCTGTTACTTTCTCTGGAACTTTTAGTAACGATTAAGGAAGGTGAAGTGGCAGAATTGGAACCCGAACTATGGTTCATAACTCTGGGCTGAAACTGTTTTTGGAAGAAAGCTCTTGAGTTGGCTGAAAAGATAACTCACAAAATGGTGGACAACCCCAAAACCTAGAGCCAGAAAACATGGAACGCTTCAAACAAACAAAGCCCAGCCTCATCTTCAAGCTGTTGTTTGTTGGTGCTTGGCCAGAGAAAGAAATGTGGGACTCCTGGGAATCGTGCCCAGCGCAAGAGTTCAAAGCTCCCTTTTGGAACAGATTCTGAGTACCAGCAGATAAAAGGCCATCCTCATTTTAGAAAAGACTTGGGCCGCTTTACTCAGTGGCCTGATCTCGAAATATTCCAGAATGTGCTAGTCTCCCTGTACCTACTGTCCATGTCTGTTTCCTTTAATCATCAGCTTTCCTCAGGCTGTATTTTGGATGGGCTTAAAAAATATGTAATAACTTTAGAAATTACATAGTAGTTAGAATGAAGATTTTATGTAGAAAGAGCAGTTTATATAAACTCCCAGCATGAAAGTTACCCCAAATGATAGGATTCTGACTTGGTGTATTTGCGGAAGTTCAGACTGGATTACTGGTTTTGAAATGAATCAAGTTGCGTGAGGGCAAAGTAAAATTTCTTCATCCAAATTGAACTTGGTATCTCCAGAGATTCCCCTGACTTTGCCTCCTTTCTTTAAATATAGACAAAATACAATAATAATCTACCACTCAGCATTTGGTTGTTAAAGTTTATGAGCAACATTAGAGTAATATGGGAGGGAATTTGAGTGATTCTTTGTGTATTAATGAGGATGAACGAATAAGACAACTGGAAGCTTTGTCCTTTAATTGGTATTGTGTAAGCTCCTGGGGGAATTACTGTGTTCCCCCAGGAAAATAGTAATTGTGTTCATTTTTGAACACATGGATCATTTTCTCAGTGGATCATTTTCCCAGAGCCTAGCACAGTGCCAGGCAAGTTGTAAGTGCTAAGTGTCTATTGAAAGAATGAATACATGAAAGAATACTTTTTAGTATAATCTTTTAAGGACTATAAGAGAAAAAAATCCTTATGGTATTTTAAAACAGTATTGGAAGGGCTATATGTTTGGAAAGTTCAGATAAATCACTAATGGAGAAACTGTCTAGTAACCCAGTGAGCAGTTGGGTTGGGAGAACTGGTTGTGAGTTGGGAAGAGACAGAGAATGAGGTACACAATATAAGTTGAGTCACAGTTCATTGAGGTCAGGTAAGAAATGGGAACTGGAATAGATTGAGTGTGGTCACATGATGTCTACTGACTACTGGGAAAATACTGAAAGCTCCTAAATAGAGCCAACTCAGAAAAGGTGAGTCTCATTTCTTGGACTTTCTTGGGCAAATATGCATGGGAGTGCACGTTTGGGGTTAGTTCAACATATTTTTTTAGTTTTAAGACCTTAGCTAGGGATTCCCCCAGAACTCCTGAAAAATAAGCTTGCACTGACGAGTATTCTGAGCCTGCACAGGTTTGAGCCTTGTATTCTTATTTGCTTTTTTTTTCTCCCATGCTTGTTAGAACTGGCAACATCAACTACTTGGGCTCTTGTAGCAGACCTTAGCCCAGGCAGCCTGGCATGGGCCACCACCCAGCAAGTGCCCACAACCTGCCTAGATGTCCCATCTGCTAATAGATGGACCTGACAAGCAAGTTCAGGCCTGTGTATCTCAGGTATCATTCGTTGTTTACCATATTGTGACTGACTTGGGTCCATAGTCATCCACGTTTAGTGAACTGGTCGTTTCTGGGGTTCTGTATGTTTAAGATCTGAGGTCTATACTTGCATGAAGGATGTGGACCTTAAAATTAACCAAAACACAGGTTCAGTTGCTCGCTGCTTACAAACTCCAGTTAGCAAGAGCAAGGTCTGGTATAAAGAAAGCGACTTTTTATTCCGTAGTTAGCTTAGGGGAAGAAGCACTGGCTTCCTGCCTGAAAGGTCCTGCTTCACTTTTGGAGCAGAAAGTGGGTACCTTTAAGGGGGAAGCCTGGCATGAATGGCATACAGAGGAAGAATCAAGCAGGTGGAAAGTCCACATATCAGCGTCAGTCCCTATCTACCCGCTGGTCAAGCTGGTGACTTTTGGTGCCTTCCTGGGCAGGACTAGGTTATAAACGTGGCTGAAAACTCTGGGTATACTTTGGGTTGTAGATGGGCTAGGTGTTTGTTTGTTTGTTTGTTTGTGACAATCTTGCTCTGTCACCCAGGCTGGAGTGCGGTGGTATGATCTTGGCCCACTGCCACCTCCATCTCCATCAAGCAATTCTCCTGCCTCAGCCTCCCGAGTAGCTGGGATTACAGGCATGCACCATCATGCCTAGCTAATTTTTGTCTTTTTAGTACAGATGGGCTTTCACCATGTTGGCCAATTTGGTCTCGAACTCTGCCTCAGGTGATCCACCCGCCTCGGCCTCCCTAAGTGCTGGGATTACAGGCGTGAGCCACTGCGCCCGGCTAGGACTGTTGTTTCTTGAGGCAACCTCCTGGTGGGTGAGAGTTCCACTTTGGGACTTCGAAGCACATGGTTAGATAAACTCACCCTGAAGGGAGTATCTGGTGAAGGGGAGGTAAAAGGCTACAATTGCATTTCTGAAGAGCTAAGTAGAAACTGGGATGAAGGAAGAAAAAGAAAGGAAGAGAGAGATAGAAAAATAAACTATCTATTAGAAAAATTGGATTATTCGGTTACAAAAAGTCATACTTTGCCAGGGTCTACTTATGTCTTGTTGTAAGAAATTATGAGGGGGACAGTAAGGTTGGGAGGGTCCACAGTAACCCTGAGGAGTCGTTGAAAAGGGCAATTTTCTAAAATATTTTCTATTGGCATCCTTGAGATTTGGGTCACTAGTTCCAAAGTCATTTTCACTTACTTTTGCATTTAACCAATATTAAAATTTCTATTTATTTTCCTCTGTATATCATACTCTCCTTTATACAAAGGCATTTTATTCACTTTCAAAATCTTTTTGTCCTCTGTGAACATTCTCACTCTAATCAGAGTCCCTCGGGATGCACTGACTGCCTGCTCTGAGCTCAGGGCTGTGCTGGATACTGGAGAGACCATTCTGCCTATCAAGTCTTGACACTGCATCCCTTCAAAGAGAGTTATCATCTAACTAAGGAAACAGAACGAATACAGGAGAGCCCTAAGTCCTGCAGGAATGCAGAGAAGTATTCATGAAGGATGGGGTAGTCCAAGCTAGAGCACAGGCATGGTAGGATGAGAAGATGTCAGAATGTATATGGTGCTGGGGGAGGATGGTCTAGGCAGTGTGTGTGTTGAGGGAGACATCAAGGGTTGACCTGTACTGGGTCACAGAGCCCAGGGAGTTGCTATAGCAATTCAGGCATACAGTGGTTAGGGCTTGGACGAGGATGCTGAAAAGGGGAATGGAGAATAAGCTGAGGTCACTGAAATATCTGAAAGGAAAATAAATAGAAAAGTCTATATGATAAATAGAAGAGCTGTTCGTTATTACTTCTTGTTTGTCTTCTTCCTAAAGTATGCTCTAACAATCCTGTAATGTAATGTTTTCTGAATTTGAGTATTTTTAAGATAACATGCTTTTTGACTAATGATATAGTTATAGCATGATACAGTAGAAGACAATGAGTATAGGATAACTTAGAGCCATAGAAACCTACATTCCAACCTGGGCTCTTAGTGGTATGACCTTGGGCAAGCTAGTTCACTTTTTTTTTTTTTTTTTTTTTTGAGACGGAGTCTCGCTCTGTCACCCGGGCTGGAGTGCAGTGGCCGGATCTCAGCTCACTGCAAGCTCCGCCTCCCAGGTTTACGCCATTCTCCTGCCTCAGCCTCCCGAGTAGCTGGGACTACAGGCGCCCGCCACTTCGCCCGGCTAGTTTTTTTGTATTTTTTTAATAGAGACGGGGTTTCACCGTGTTAGCCAGGATGGTCTCGATCTCCTGACCTCGTGATCCACCCGTCTTGGCCTCCCAAAGTGCTGGGATTACAGGCTTGAGCCACCGCGCCCGGCCGCTAGTTCACTTTTTTGAGTAAATTTTTACCATCTGAAAATTGAAGATAAGAATTCTCCCTAAGATAGTTATGAGCAATGTGTGACAGGGAGCTCCTTCTCTTGTCTATCTTCAGAGAATTTATGAAAACCTAAAGAACTTCTGGGATGTGTAGCCCCAAGTTATAGGCCATAGGTCACCAAATACCAGCCACAGACCTTATAAGAGGCCTTTGCCTCTCAAGGTGCAAAACCAACATCCCACCGCTTATATAATCTGTATGAACACATGTCCCAAGCCCCACTTTATACATTTAATTTTTAACATTTGCAACTTAAAAAAAGTAAAAACACAAATCTAGGAACAAAAATAATTCTTGATTTCCAGTTCCCAGTGGCTCTTCTTTTTATTAGGTATCAATTTGAGCTTCCTATCAGCAATGTCTCTGTATTTGCTGCAATTATCTTATAAATGAATTCATCTTTTCATGAGCGAGTTTTGTTTTTTCTTACAAAAATAGAAAACTTCTGCAATAACAAGGTTGAGCATGTAGCTTTTCACATTCAGGAAATACATCAAATAACAATAAAGTACAAGAAACATTGCATTTGAATTATTTTTTAGCTTTCTAATTGTCATTATTTTAATTATCAGCCAGGTTTTCTGTCTAACTCTTACTCAGCCACAGCCTGGGTAGGGAATGCACACTGTTGAAAGTGTACTTGGGATGGGAGAAGAGGTCTTTTTCTGTATTAATCAAAAGTGAATTCTCTTTGGTAAGAAAAATGCAAACTCCACAAGGTTTAGAGAGACATGAGCCAGGCCAGATCTTGATGTGGAAAGCTGAGGGTCTAGAGTAGAAGGAAGGAAGACTTCCAAGTTTCATGTGAAATCTAATGGTTTTGTTTATCTAAGTTGTACAATAACAGGATTTTGTCATTGTTGTTTTTGAAATGGAGTCTCGCTCTGTAACCCAGGCTGGAGTGCAGTGGCGCGATCTCAGCTCACTGCTATCCCCGCCTCCTGGGTTCAAGTAATTCTCCTGCGTTAGCCTCCCGAGTAGCTGGGACTACAGGCACATGCGACCACACCCAGCTAAAGTTTGTATTTTTAGTAGAGATGGATTTCACCATGTTGGCCAGGATGGTCTCAATCTCTTGACCTGGTGATCTGCCCACCTCGACCTCCCAAAGTGCTGGGATTACAGGCGTGAGCCACCGTGCCTGGCCAATAACAAGATTTTGTTGAAGACTCAATGGGTGCTAGGGCTGAAAATTCAAAGGCTGTTCTCAAAGAACATGAATGCTTGTGGAAACAGAAAAAAGTCCTCTTATTTTCAAAGCTGAGAGTTTTGTGTGGACTGTCTTGGGCTTGCAGGGTGGTGCGCACAGAATACTGCTTAATGTAGAAAAACAGCCTTTTTGTGGGAAGATACCTAATAGGTCTTTAGATTCAATGAATACATTTTAGTGCCAGTCTGAGTGAGAAAGAGAGAGAGAGATTGACCTCCCAGTGGATAAGAGAAGGAAAATGTCCAGATATGGAGAAGAGTGGAGGTGGGTGAAGAAGACCCTTCTCTGAGGAGAAAGATGACCAATGAGAATTTCTTTGCTATAGATGATGGGAATTCAAAGTAAAGTGGTGCTCAATATTCTAAGTTATCTTTAGCTTTTCTATGTTTTGCGATTATCCATTATGGTCCCGCATTTTTAAAGTCCTAAGACTTCAATGAAATACCTTAAAAAAACAACTTTCTTTGGAGAATAAAGGGGAAAATACAAGATAAATAATGAAACACATTTTAATGGGCAAAAATGATGACTGAGTGTCCAACAGTCTAACATGCTCTCTTTCATTACTTTCACCTTTCATTTTCTGTGGGCCATTTTTCAACTCTGTAAGGTAGAAAACAGTAGCAATGCAAATGCTTCTTGTTTAAAAAAGTACAAATTGTATGGAGATGTAGTTGATTACTGCCATGTAGATATGACTACTTTTGCTTTGGCTGTAAATTTTTTTTAGCATATATGTGTGAATTTCTAAAAATTCTCATTTGTAGCAGTGGTAACATCTTACTAGTTCCCTCATTAATAAGTTAAAAAAATCCTTGGCATTGTTCATTTCTAAAAATTCTCATTTGTAGCAGTGGTAGCATCTTACTAGTTCTCTCATTAATAAGTTAAAGAAAATCTTTGGTGTTGTTCATTTCTAAAAATCTCATTTGTAGCAGTGGTAGCATCTTACTAGTTCTCTCATTAATAAGTTAAAGAAAATCTTTGGTGTTGTTCATTTCTAAAAATTCTCATTTGTAGCAGTGGTGACATCTTACTAGTTTCCTCATTAATAGGTTAAAGAAAATGGAATACTATGCAGCCATAAAAAAGGATGAGTTTGCGTCCTTTGTAGGGACATGGATGCAGCTGGAAACCATCATTCTTAGCAAACTATCACAAGAAGAGAAAACCAAACACCGCATGTTCTCACTCATAGGTGGGAACTGAACAATGAGATCACTTGGACTCGGGAAGGGGAACATCACACACTGGGGCCTATCATGGGGAGCGGGGAGGAGGGAGGGATTGCATTGGGGAGTTATACATGATATAAACGTCATGCACATGTACCCTAGAACTTAAAGTATAATAAAAAATAAATAAAGAAAGAAAGAAAGAAAGAAAGAAAGAAAGAAAGAAAATCTTTGGTGTTGTTCATCTTGTGTTTGTTCTAGGCATCATGATTTAACCTTTTTTTTAAAAAAAATCTTTTAAAAAGGAGAAGAAGGCAGAGGAGAAGGCACATAAGAGGGCAGATAGTGATACAGGAGATAGAAAGAAGTTATTTAGGCAGATAGTTAGGGCGAAAGAGTCCTTGGCAGAACTTCGCTTCTAACGAAAAGCAGCCCAAGAAATCTTTTTTTTTTTCGAATAAAGATCAGCCTGAAAGATCGAGCTGCAAACATAGATAAGGAAACCAGAAACTTGCATGGAGGAAAATGCTGGCAGCTACACTGATAGAAAAGGGCTACCTGGGGATCAGGCCTGTCCACCATGGGGCTCCACCTTCCCTTTTTTGTTAGTATGTGCACACTAAGAAAGAGCTAGGCAACATGGAGAAGCTCAGGCAGAGAACCCACCTACATAATAAAAGATTGGGGTGGGGGCTGCCAGGGATTTGTGCCCTAGGCAGATGGCACACCTGGTCCTAACCAATTTCTCAAGGCCTATGTAGGTCAGATACCACCTCCTTACCAGCTCATCTATGAAACCTCCTGCATTTCACTGCAGATTGGCAACCCATTTTTCTAGGACCCCCCTCTGTAAGAGAGAGCTTTTTTCCTTCCTTCCTTCTTCCTTCCTTCCTTCCTTCCTTCCTTCCTTCCTTCCTTCTTTCTTTCTTTCTTCCTTTCTTTTTTAATTTTTTGAGACAGAGTTATGCTCTTGTCACCCAGGCTGGAATGCAGTGGCGTGATCTTGGCTCACTGCAACCTCCGCCTCCTGGGTTCAAGCAATTCTCCTGCCTCAGCTTCCTGAGTAGCTGGGATTATAGGCATGTGCCACCATGCCTGGCTAATTTTGTATTTTTAGCAGAGACAGTGTTTCACCATGTTGGCCAGGCTGGTCTTGATCTCCTGACCTCAAGTGAACCACAAGCCTCAGCCTCCCAAAGCGCTGGGATTACAGGCATTAGCCACCATGCCCAGCCCTATTCTCTTTCTTTTGCCTATAAAATTTCTGCTCTTAACTTCACTCTTTGTGTGTCCACATCCTTGATCTTCGTGAACATGAGACAACAAACCTTGGGTGTCATCCCAGACAATGAGGCTGCTTCAGTAGGGGCCAGATTCTGAGAAAATCTGTGCAAACTGTGAACATCAGAGAAAAGTAAATAAGCAGCAATTGAGAATGCATCAGGTATTAGAGCCCATTGGAAAAAATTGGTTCTAATGCCTGATACATTCTCAGTATATCTCAATATATTCACAAAACAACTGCCCTTCATGGAGATTCTGTAGAATCCTTAGGACTGTGTGCTAGAGTTTTCACAAAGGAAGGGCATTTTAAGACATTCTCTTTCAATATTAAAGAGTAATTTCAGTAAAGTGAGAGATGTCGATTCTAACAAATACACTGATAAACACATAATTACAACAGTGTGATAATTGTCAGATTGGAGACGTTTGCAGGTTTCATGAAATCATAACAAGGACCCCTAAATCTTTTGACTATATCAGCCACATTTTTTAAAATTTCCATTCATATTCAAAAGTTAAATCAAGTTTTCAGAACTAAAATAAGAAATATCTATATTTCGCTACATCTAATCTATCTTATCTGTCTCATCCATTTTTCTTTTCTTCCCTTCCTGTCTAAGTACTTAAAGTAGTAATATTATTAGACAGCAATAAATAGGAAGAAAGGAAAAGAAAGAATAGTAAAAATAAACTATTACTTTTAGTCATAGTTCAACATTGTCAGAGTAACTGAGAATCCCTTACCTACCTAATATTAACAGATTTTTTTTTTCAAATTTACAAAGTTGTTTATTTTTCTTGGCAATTTAAAAATACAGAACAATTTAAAATGAATACACATTAAGTTAGTGTTTTATCCCTACTATATAATTGTTATTATATAAGGAACTGCTCCATTCAGTTAAAACCTAATGAATACCATCAACTTTTCCTGGCTTACTTTCCTGATTAGATTTAGTACATAAACATAATTTTGTTACCCTTTTGAATATGCTTAGAAAAATTACAATATCATAGTTCACATAAAGCCCTTAAAAAATCTCATGTCACAAGTTGTTCACAAGAGGAAATAATGACAGCACTCTTGGTAGAGAGTGTCAATACTAACCAGGTTAGGTAAACAGAAAAAACAACCACAATTTTTAGTACCAGAACCATTGCCAACTTGCATGAAGTCCATCTGTCACATTTTAAAATGGTTTGAATTTGAACATAGATGCCATGGCACAGAATTTCAAATTTGATGATTAGTATCAGGTAAATAATGATAGTTAAGAATTATATCCTGAAAATAGAGGGACCTAATATAAGGCTTCATTTAAGGTGTGACTGTATCAGAGTATTTTAAAACATATACACCAGACCTTCATTTTATTTATCAGATTCAATTTTTCCTTTAGTAGACACTTAAACCATTAATGCTGCTGTTCAAATCTGTATTTTGAAATTACTGAGTTACTCTTAAAAATCAATCTTATTTTGTATGTTTCACTTTTGCACTTTAGGGTAAAAACTGTCCCCTTTTCACCACTGTTAATATTCAGAATAAGTTTTCCTCCCCAAATCAACCATTTAATATATTCTAAAAGAGAAAAAATGATCACCATTATGTAGACTTTAAAAGTGAATGTAGATTCAAACATGATTTGAAAACTGGAGTTCTAAAAATGTTTTGCATAAAAGCCATATCCCACTGGAATGAGTGTGAAGCCGTAACTTCACTATTTTGAACAAATAACACCCATTTAGTGTATAAGAAAAATTAGTTTTATAGTTATACTTTATAACTCTTAAAAGTCTCAGAACATAGCCAAATGAGGAGCTTTGAGTGCCAGCAAAGCCATTTTGTCACTCCATGACATCAACATTAAACATTACATTCCATCGCTCTACTTGTAAAGCTTTCACATTTTCTTTTCTCATATTTCTTTTAATACATTTTCCTCTCTGTTCATCTATATTCAACATGAGCAAAAGTGCATTCAAGTCCCTGATCTGGTCATATTTTTTTTAAATAGAGTAACAGTATCTTTTCCTATGTCAGAGGAAGAAAAGATGCCCCTTCCCTCCAAATAAAACGTGCATGAAATGACACTGTAGAAAAGGGAGACATGACACTTGTGTTCTCCAAGGAGCTTGAACCCTCCTTGTGGGGGCAGTGCTTAAGAAGCAGGGGTTGGTGAATTACTCTGCAAAGGAAAACCTCACACCATTTCTCAGACTCTGCAGGGCTATCTCCTTTTCTTTGTGCAACCCCGCTCGGTACTCATGGGGAAATACCATCCCAGTTGGCTTTACCTTAGGAGCAAATTTATGGAGCCCCTGCTAGAGGGATCCTAGCTACAAATACCAAAATTAGAGGTGGCTTTGCGATCAGGTAAAAATAGCAAGAAGTGTGAAGTCAGACAGACCTGTCTTTTCTTCCTACTCTCATGGCTTACTGACTGTTCAAATTTGCACTAGATGTTTTAACTTCCCAAGAGATTCCTCATATGTGAAATGCTGAGATAAAAATGCTAACCTTGAAGGTCTGTTGATAAATAGACGTAGATAAGACAATACAAAGAACTTGGCATAGGGTGAGTGTTCAGCATCATTTCCACTTCCGTATTTGGTCAACTCAAGAGAATGAACAAGATCTGAAACTCTACAAAGGAATTTTAGGGAAAGGAAAAATGAGATTTCCAAACAATAATTTTTTTTACGAGACATAGCATAGAGAAAAGATTTGGGGGTTGGGTTTTTCCGTCTTTCTGAAATTAGGTTTGCATCCAGGAACAAATATATAGTTCTCAGTGGCAGTGGATTTGGTTTCTTTTCTAACCTTCTTTGCCCCCATTGTAGTAACAAAAGCATCTTGATTGATCAATACATAGTCTGCCCTCCATTAGTTACCAACCAGCTCACTGGGAAGGGGTTTAGGCTGCTAGAATTCTAACCTTTGAGCATCTACATAAAAGAGTCACGAATGAAGGGGGAGGCAAATGCTGTCTTTTGCACTCATTATTCAATACCAAGATTTTCTGATTTTATTTGTGGGCAGGTAATCTCAGCCTCAAGACTCTGTCACCCCCACACCTAATCATCTATTTGACTTCTACCCACAGAATTGCCTTTAGCTGGGAATAATGCCTCCTCTTAATCAGCATAGATGACTCAGCTATGAGTTTTTTGCTTTTTTGTCTCTGATTATTTTCCTGTAGTTTTGACTTACATAGTATAATGCCATGACCCTGGTAACATTCCTTTTCTCATCATAATACCATCTACAAATGCACTGCTATTTCAGAAAGTGACATCTTAAAGCCAAGGCTAGGTAAAAAAAAATTCCAGAATAACATAACATAAGAAGGCTTTTTTTTTTTTTTTTTAGACAAGGTCTCACTCTGTCACCCAAGCTGGAGTACAGTGGCATGACCATGGCTCATTGCAACTTCACTCTCCCAGGGTTCAAGCAAACCTCCCACCTCAGCCCCCGAAGTAGATGGGAGGCTGGGACCACAGGTGCATGCCACCATGCCCAACTACTTTTTGTATTTTTTTGTGGAGGCGAGGTTTCGCCGTGTTGCTCAATCTGGTCTTGAACTCCCGGGCTCAAGTGATCTACCCACCATGGCCTCCCAAAGTGTGGGAATTACAAGCATGGGCCATTAAATCCGTCAGAGAAGGTCATATCTTAAAGGGATATTCAGGCATGGCCAAGAGCACTTGGTATGTTGGCTCAATTCACCCTTCAACAGCAACACTCCTTGTGAAATCTTTCTACGTCTACTCTGAAGGAGTAGAGGAGACTGAAAAGACTGGCACTGTGGGGCCTCCTGTTTGTGGAAGGAAAATGTTGTTTTCTAGCCTGTTCTCACAGCACTACATTTATCAACATCATTTTTACAAAGCTATTTTGTAATACAGGGTTTTGAAAGGTAGGGTTAGCTACCAAGTGATGAAGTTTTATCAGAATATGCCAAACACTGTGTTAACCCTATATAGACCTTTGAACACTTATCCATATAGTAATCTGTATGTGAAATATCCTCAGGATTTTAGACTGGAAACTAAAGCTCAGAGAGGTCAATTGACTTACCCAAATTCACACAGTTAAAAAGTCCTAAGTGCATCAAATTACTTTTATTTTGCTTAAGCTTCTAAGGAATAAGATGTGATAATGCATCTTGATAATGAAACATTCACTGTGTTATTTTCCTTATTGTTTTTCAGTCAGTAGAAAGATGTTCTGTGAGTATTTTCTTCCAGTTTTCTCTTTAATAGCTAAAAATCAAGAATACCTTAAATTGAAAAATAAGCAATCTGAGAAGGTCAAAAGGAGGTAATTCAACCTAAGAATTCAATATAAAAAAAATGAGCAAACTTAGGAAATTGTTACATGCAGTGTATATTAATTTGGCCTTGTGGCTCTCCATTGTGCTCTTACCTCTAGGTACCTCCTCTTCTCTACCACATCCAATTGACAACAGATCTTTTTTTCTTTTAGTTTCTTCCTATATTCAGTCAGGTTGCAAGGTCTAGGGAGCTAACTGCAAGCTCTGCCTCCCGCATTCTCCTGCCTTAGCCTCCCGAGTAGCTGGGACCACAGGTGCCCGCCGCCTCACCCGGCTAATTTTTTTGTATTTTTAGTAGAGACGGGGTTTCACCATGTTAGCCAGGAGGGTCTGGATCTCCTAACCTCGCCATCTGCCCGCCTCGGCCTCCCAAAGTGCTGGGATTACAGGCGTGAGCCACCATGCCCGGCCAATAAAATCAGATTCTTAAAGGTGATTTTGCATATCTCTGTTCTGCTACGAGTTAGTCTCATAGGTAAACTCTTAGAGGGAGACCTTCCTTACTTCCAAATTCTTAGTAGCATCACAGAGTCAGTCAATAGGAAAGATTGTTCACTTTACTAAAAACCTCTCAATTCCAGTAAAGGATCCCAGTAATTTCCTTTATATGACTCTTGAGCAGACTTAAGACACTCAAAACCATAATGGAAGTCCTACGGGGCATATACCATGAGTTAGCCTGACTGTAAGCAATTCACATAGAATTAAGAATGAGTTGTTATTTCTGTCCCTGGTTTTGATCATACATATATGGACTATCTGAGCCAGTTAGACTAGTTTGAGGTTTGCTCCCTGTGGTAAGAACTGTTCTGTCTTGCCTGCATATTAGGCAGCTTACACCAGACACGGAGGCTAAGTGAGGCTATGACTAAAGCATCATTTCTATTTCGTAGTCTACCCCCTGTCCACAAATGAGAGAGATGTTCCAGACTACACACACTGCAAAACAAAGTTAACTGGAGTAGATTCTTCGATGTGGCATTTGAATAAACACCTGAATTGAATTACTGATAGACCAGTACTGAATGCCGTTCCAGCCCATTCTCCAATAAGTGGATCTATCCCAGACACAGGTCACTTGCAAAGCTTGAACACCACAGAGTGGACTTAGGACCAAGCAACAAGCACCTTTTGCTTTGAGGAACATTTGCCATGTTTTCTATAACCATAAAATATCCAAATATGGAAGGTACAAACTCGAAATCTTATGTTTTAAACTCTCCGAAATAGTGATATGACTTGATTTTCTGTACTATTCGTTCTTCTATTAAAAAGTGAGTGATTTGTTGTCACAGAAATGTAAAGCATGAAAGAGTTTGTTGTAGAAAGAAGGAAGAAAAAGGAAGGTAAACAAGATTTCTGTGAGCATTGGTCTTTCACAAACAAGGTGCATCCACGCCCAAAGACAAGCAGTCCACTGACTGCTTCTATGCATTGTAGGAAGACCAGAAAAGTCACACTGATTTTGTATTAAAAGGTGACAGTCCTGTGTTCGTGGCCTGCTGGTGAAAATTTTAAATCATTGAGATGCTACAGGAAACATATTTCTCAAGCTATTAAACCCTGGAGGGAGGTAAAGATTGCAGAAAACCACATAATTGAGCTGAACCTGGTATTCCCTTTTGCAAAACAAGGATACTGTCCTCAGTCTGTCTTGCAGGAATATTAAGAGCTCTTCTTTCACAAAATATTTTGAGTTTTTCTGAGAGAGAAGCTCTGAAAATATTGAGACTGTTTTTTCTAACATAGCAGCAAAATACTCTTTTTTTAGTAAACTATATTTGCACATGTGAACATTCTCAGATTTTAAGGTCTTACTCTAAATCTTACTCTCTTTAAGTGAATTTTTATGCTTATGGTATTTTGTGAAAAATCAAGAGCAGCAAAACTGAATTACAAATATAATTGCTGTTTTACTACAGCTAAGAATGAAAACAGACAGTAATTATGTCCTCTACAGATTGTCCCCTGAGTGCATGGGTCATCCATGTTTCTTATGGATGATCAGTTTCTTAGAGGTGCGGAAGAACCACACCTTGCTACATCCTTGAAAAATGGATTTTTGCTATAATAAGTGAACTTTCAGGATGTGGAGCAAATATGAACACACTCAGTTGCATAATCTATTATTTCCTAAGCAGGATTTCCATTTGGAAATGCCCGGGGTCCTTTAGAGAAGAGAAAGTCTAAACAGGATCTTAACTGCCATTGAAGCTTCAGAGATACGAAGATTAATCATGGTTTTTTTTTTTTCTTTTTTTTTTTGGCGGAAGGCAACTACATTTTTTTACTTACATCTCTGAGTACTGATAGACAGTCAATAGAAATAGTTCCTTTGCCAGATATGAAGTCCTTGTTGTATTTTTCTTGGTATTATTTGTTAAAACTTACAGGTACTACTGCGATAAATCATGATAATAATTATGAATCTATTATAATTTTAATATAGCTGCCATTTATTGAGGTCTTGACAGTACAATGAATAAGATTTGACACAAATTATCTCCTTTAATTCTCATAATAACCTGTGAAGCAAGTACTATCCCCATTTTACAGTGAGAAACAGAGGCTGACAGAAGGGAAATAACTTGGCCAAGACAAACCTCCAGAAACCAGCAGAGTTGGAGAGTATTTATACAAATAATTAAGTGTTATGGATTTCTTTTTTTCTGATTTTCAGTGATCATACATAAAAGAATAGAATGTTTGTTAGTTTTGTGTATATATTATTGTCTTTCTGGTCAGTTACTACAAATCAAGTTAAAAATGTTAATAATTTCTATTACCCTGCTTCATTGATACAGAGTTCTAATTAACCTACTGATATATTGATTAATTCATTCCTTTAACAATTGTTTCATATGTGAGTCCTCTGATTTTATTCATCCTTCAAGCCCCTGCTCAAATTTACCTCCTACATAAAGCCTTCCTCAGTTTATGTTTGTCTGTTTTACTTTACAGCCACTTAGTTATTTCTTTATTTCCAAAATGTGTGGTGTGTACCACTAGGGATACACGAGATAGTTCTAAGTGATACACAGGCAAACATTTCTAAATGTTTCACTATTATGTTGTTAACTAGAGAAAAAAACCTAACTAGCACATAAAATCTGTGATTTCACAAATGCTATTTTTATAACAAAACTAAATTTATTTGTATAATAAAATATTAAATAAGTGATAGTAGAGTTGAGAAGATGGTATATGTCTTCTGAAGTTCAGGAGATGGGCAATCCCATATGCTTTGGCTCGTTATTGTTCTATAATGGTGTTTAATTGTTACTGTGTGTACGTTTCATTTGCAAACAAGATGATTATCAACACGTACTGAATACTGACCATGTGACTACTTCTATACTACTCATATGACTACATCATCTCAATTCCTTTTTATAACAGCTCTGTAAAGTAGGTACCATTGTAAATCCATTTCATAGAAGAGGAAACTAAGGCTTAGGAAGAGGTTAAGGAACCTGCCCAAACATAGTTAGTAAACCGTAGAGCCAGGATTAAAATCCAGGTTTATTTAATTCCTGACCCCATCTTCTGTCTACCTATGCTACCTCCTCAAGTAAGCATATTCCTCAAGGAGACACGGGGTCAGCAGATATTGTGGTATCTGAAATTATTGCTGGAGTACCTTTTCTTGTCAATGAAAGTTTGGCAAGTTAGAGCTTCTCAGAAGCAGGGATACATTTTTAGAAAATAAGGATTTTTCTCTTTTAGAAGAACATTAAGTATCGAGAACTGAAATAACACTGTGGTCTTTTCAGTAACCAGTAGATTATGTGAAGCTCTAAGATAATCATTCTTTGCATCTTCATTTATTCTTTAGAGATACTGATTGGGCAAAGAAGAATCTTTCAACACTTTCTTTGCTCCAACATACATACATACATACATATACTCACACATGCATACATAGGGCACATATGCATACCCACACACAAACACACATTCACATTGCAAAGATACACACAAACACACATACACACAAATAGACACACACAGTCTTTTTTTTAGCTATCAAGCCAAGTTCAGTTTCAGGAAACTTGATTTGAGGAGCATAACTGATTTAATAGATAAGACAGTCTTTGGGGTGTCATTCTGGGGGAGCATTTGTTGATTTTGTACAATGCATTCACTCTGCCTACTTTTCTATTACATTGTTTGAACTAAGGCTATCAAATTTATTCTCTTTGCACTAGGCAAAATGATAAGAACATCAACCTATTAAAGTCTGAGTTGATTTAAAAAACAAAATTATAGGCCGAGCGCAGTGGCTCAAGCCTGTAATCCCAGCACTTCGGGAGGCTGAGATGGGCAGATCACGAGGTCAGGAAATCGAGACCATCCTGGCGAACACGGTGAAACCCCGTCTCTACTAAAAAAATACAAAAAACCTAGCCGGGCGAGGTGGCGGGCGCCTGTAGTCCCAGCTACTCGGGAGGCTGAGGCAGGAGAATGGCATAAACCCGGGAGGCGGAGCTTGCAGTGAGCTGAGATCCGGCCACTGCACTCCAGCCTGGGTGACAGAGCGAGACTCCGTCTCAAAAAAAAAAAAAAAAAAAACCAAAATTATACAAAGCATCAATAGCCAGATTGACTTCACTTCAAATCCTTTTCCTTTTTTTAAAAAATTTTTATTTTATTATTATTATTATTATTATACTTTAAGTTCTAGGGTACATGTGCATAACGTGCAGGTTTGTTACATATGTATACTTGTTTAATAGAGAAAAATCTCCTTTCTTGTTTGCTGGTGAACTCTAAAGAGTGGTCTAGATTTTTGGTACATGACATTCTCAAGTATTAAAGTAGGTTTACTACAGTGATTGTGGGAAGTAAACTCCATCCTATTTTTTTCAAGTCATTACTTTTCTCAATTTCAATCTGAAACTGAAATGCTGAATTCCCCTTGGGTAGGTAGTGAATGACATTAATTCCTTCAGTCCTGACCCAGGTTTCCTGTCAATATTGGAGTGAAGCACTTTAGACTCCATATATTTGAATGCTTAGTCCCCAGGTGTGCAGAATTTCCCCAAGGCAGAATGAGTTATAAGCTGCTTTTTATGTACTTCCCAATGCTGGGCCCTTAGTAATGAATCAATGGATGTTGCTGAAATGAAATTCTTTTAATATCAGGGACAAGAAAAGCTTGAGGAGGAGGGTGACAATAGATTCCATCAAGTCAACTATTTTCTATATGCTCATTATAGATGCTAAGAAACTAGATGGAGCTCCCTAAGGACAGGGACAAATGAGGCTAGCAGACTGCATAACATATTGTAGATAAGAAATATTATATTGAGGGTACTCAGGAGTGCCATAAAAAGTACATTGTCACCAGTGTATCAGATTTTAATATTTCCATAATTATTAAAATGAGATGGTAAAAAAAGAAAAAGCATAACCACTAGAAGTTACCATAAATTAATAATATTCTCAGGGAAACAGTTGCTTTCATAATGACCTTTGATATTTGGTTTCAAAAAGGAACCAAACAGTTGAAATACTTCCACACGTTCTAGAAAATGAGATGGGCATACAGGGTTTTGAGGATGACTATAAACAATGGTTTGCATTTTCTTCTCCATTGCCCAAAATAATGTTAATCCTCTCTGGTGCTCATGACAGGGAAAATAAATGACTTTTGTCTTTCCCTTTGTCAGAAACACACTAAATCATTCAGGATTGTTTGAAGTAACTTCATCTATTTTTGGTCCTGTTTTTATGAGCACAGAATGTCTCCTCGGGACCTGGAGAACACTTTCTGTTCAAAAGCCATATTATAATATGTTAATTTGTGATGGACCTTAGTATGCACATCACATGGTCTTGAGGGACTGAAATCACTTCCGGAAAGTTATGTCCTCTTCTTGACTTGGGCATTCAGCCACAAACTAGGGGTTCTCTCTTTCCTGAACATTCCACAGCACACCGACACCATGTGTCAAAACTATTTTTTATGAAAAATGAGCGAGCACTATATATTCTGTTCCAGGCAAATGACAATAACCTTGAGTCCCACCACCATCAATAATCTCTTCCCACCCAGTGTCATTTTTAATATGTTCTCCATGAAAGTAGTTCCATCGTCTGTCACACTGCCCTCTGCTGGCCCAGACTGTATTTACTGACACAGAACTTTGAAAACAAAATGTTAGGAAGGGAATCCTCAGAATCCTCTGGACTTGACCATTGATTGCAACTCTTCCAATACAACCCACAAGTCTATCAATTTTAAAATGCCATTTATTCAACACATATGGAGCCCTGACTCGTGGCCGGGCAATGTAGGCACTGAGAATATAACAGTGAACAAATTGCATACCATGTGCTAAAGAAGTTTCCAGCCTAGGCCGGGCGCGGTGGCTCAAGCCTGTAATCCCAGCACTTTGGGAGGCCGAGACGGGCGGATCACGAGGTCAGGAGATCGAGACCATCCTGGCTAATACGGTGAAACCCCGTCTCTACTAAAAAATACAAAAAACTAGCCGGGCGACGAGGCGGGCGCCTGTAGTCCCAGCTACTCGGGAGGCTGAGACAGGAGAATGGCATGAACCCGGAGGCGGAGCTTGCAGTGAGCTGAGAGCCGGCCACTGCACTCCAGCCTGGGCGGCAGAGCAAGACTCCATCTCAAAAAAAAAAAAAAAAAAAAAAAAAAAAAGAAGTTTCCAGCCTAGCAGGCAGGATGGTCTCGTAAACAAGTAGTTATAGTAAGAGGTGAAAATGCCCACATCTGGGTAATGCAGTGTTGATTTTCTTCCTAACTCTGACTATAGATCTTACTCATTCTGTTGGTGTAAGAAAAAGGCCATATCCTGGTCTTGATGCACTTGACCACAAATTTGGCATCATAAGATTTATGTCAATTCACATTTCCTTTAGGTGTAGTTCTATTTCATTATTTGAAAGTTCCATACTAACTGATGCCTGTCTAACAAATTGGATATGGATAAAATATGGTGAGTGATTGGGTGCCATTTTTCAGCCCACAGTTATAGAGATATTTTACATCATTAAGGGGGGTCTAGAACAGCCACCCAATGTTCTAATACATTTGTTAGTCTCCTGCTTTGGACCAATATTTCTTTCTTGAGAAAATCACATCGGCGATATAATTTGGTTGGTTACAGCTCAGAGAATAGCAAATGAATCATTTGTGATTATGTTAAAAGTATGGCCAAAATTTTATTCCAACTATTTTTTAAAATTATACTTTAAGCTCTAGGGTACATGTGCACAACGTGCAGGTTTGTTACATATGTATACATGTGCCAAGGTGGTGTGCTGCACCCATCAACTCGTCATTTACATTAGGTATATCTCCTAATGCTATCCCTCCCCCCTACCCCCTCCCCACAATAGGCCCCGGTGTGTGATGTTCCCCTTCCTGTGTCCAAGTGATCTCATTGTTCAGTTCCCACCTATGAGTGAGAACATGCGGTGTTTGGTTTTCTGTTCTTGCAATAGTTGGCTGAGAATGATGGTTTCCAGCTGCATCCATGTCCCTACAAAGGACACAAACTCATCTATTTTTGAAGTATGTAGGAATACAGGTTGTGTGAGGTCAGGGGAAAGGTTGAGCCTGAGAAGGTAATGGTGATGAGGAGAGTCTTCATCTTAACTATACTTTGAAGGTATGAAGCTGCAAGATCAGAATCCCAGGGGCTATTGTTTTTTCCTGGTTGTTTTACTTTTGAAAAGTTAGAGTATTTGCTATTCAGTGGAATCTTGATCCAAAGATATTGGTTAACTGAGTCAAACTCTGTGGTTTTCCACCCATTTTTTCCTGTTCTATGATAGAGTTCAATTTTCTTAAAGTCCAATTAAACTATTAATAAATGCAAGATTAAGGCAATATAAGTAGGTATTTTGTTCTCTAATTATAAATTTTCATTAATCATTACTTAGTTTAACCGATTTTTCTCTTATACTTGAGAAGAATATGCCTGCCTAATTCACCCTGATTTTGTTGGTTTGGTTTTAGCAAAGCCATGGCTCCAATATCCCTATTGCTATTTTTTCTTAAAATACCACATTGGTGTTTTTTTTTTTTTTTTTTTTTATGGCTCTGGAATTTTCTTAAGTGAAAAACTCAATAACTTCCAGCTTAATGAAAGAAGATATCAATGTGCCTTCTGAACACTCTTAACTAGTTCTCTGAGTTCTAAAACGTTCTGTTTTGTCCCTTGTGACATCCATTTATCATCTCCCTTACTATAGAAAATAAATGTTCAGTTTGTGTGCTGCAGAATTATCCCAGATCTCTAATAGCAGATGAAGTTAAATTGCTCTTAATTTATTTAAACTGGAAAATGTCCATCTAAAAACAGACTTCAATCATGGGACCAATGAGGAACGTGTCCGAAGATTCCTCCGTCAGAAATAGCCAGCATAACACGGGAAATGGGAGCCTTTTTTGGACACCTAGTGAGGGCTCAAGGGCAGGTACTTTGACATTCTCTGATAAGTGAAAATGACTTAGCATTTATCTGGATTAGGAGTTTGACAAAGGGGAGAGATGAAGCAATGTAGCCAGAAATTATCTACAGGATAGGAATGAAGACCAGCTTTTTTTTTTCTTTGAGTGCTTTTCAAATGTTTCTCTTTCTATGTTTTTAATAAAATAAATAGGTTCCAACACTTGGGCTTGTTTATATTACTATGGCCCCATCATCAATCTACTCATATTTTAATGTCTCTTTTATTATATGTAGGTTTATTCTTAATCACCAGCATTGCTTTCTATCACTGTGAATCTTAAAATTTTGTCTTAGATCTTCTAACTTTCTTACAAAAAGATAGTAAGGGAAATTCTTAATGTTTTTCATCCAATTGAATACTCACCAAGTGGCATGTCACTGAGGTTGAATGTAAGGCAGGAACTGAGGTAGATGGGCTGTTCAGACTCAAATCCTCACTTTGTCACTTGCTAAAAAGCTGTGACCTTGGGCAGCAAGTTTTGGGCCTCAGTTTTTGTATACTTCATGGAAATGTTAAAACCCTCGTAGAACTGTTAAGAGGAGTGGGATGTAAAGCCTTAGTGCAATACTCGTTTTTTTTTTGTTTTTTTTTTTGAGACAGAGTCTCGCTCTGTCACCAGCTGGAGTGCAGTGGTGCAATCTCTGCTCCCTGCAGCCTCTGCCTCCTGGGTTCAAGTGATTCTCCCATCCCAGCCTCCTGAGTAGCTGGGACCTCAGGCACATGCCACTACACCCAGCTAATTTTTGTATTTTCAGTAGAGACAAGGTTTCACCATGTTGGCCAGGATGGTCTTGATCTCTTGACCTTGTGATCTGCCTGCCTCAGCCTCCCAAAGGACTGGGATTACAGGCGTGAGCCACCGTGCCCGGCAATGGTTAGTTTTTATTGCTGTTTTTGTTTCCTCGTCTTCACTAAGGATCTGACACTCTAGACTTAGCAGAAATCTCAAGAAGGTGTGATGGAGTAGGCTAAGTGGGGAGTGTTCTTTTGCAGCTTTTAGTACTTTGATGACTTGGGACCTCATTTTACCATAAAAGAAGGGGAATGTGTGTATGTGTGTGTTGCAGAGGGCAGTGGAGATAGGCAAGAGAGAAAGAGAAGTAATCTTGAAACTTCTGTTAGTTTCTATGACACAGCTTCTAAATATCCTTTGGTTTTTACATATACAGATCAGCACTGCAGTCCATGCTTTTTGGAGTCCATTTTGGTTGTCTCCATCTTTTCAAGGGCTTCTCTTTCTCTGTCCATCCCTCTTGAGTCTGCTCTTGCATCTCTTGTTTTCCTCATTGTCCCTAGATGATCAAATCCATACCCACGACTTCAGTGCTCACACTTCTGCTCACGGCACCCAAATCTCTATCTCCAGCGCCTCCAAGCTTTGAAGACTGGTAGTCAGATAGCTCTTTGAGCATCGCCTTTGAGTGTCCAATAGGCTGTTCAAACTCAGCATTTAAAAATCTGACTCACATGATGTTTACCCCCTCTCTCAGCTGCTACCCTGTTCTTCCTAGGTTCATTTTCTTGGTCAGTGGTGTTTGTATCTACTCCAAACCTCTAGCTTAATAACCTTGGAGTCATTCTGAACCTGATCTTCGAAATCAGGTTGGCTGTTACCTCCACTTCTACATCAACTCTTATTTCTTTGTAGGAATGCTTATTGGGTGAAATTCGGTAGTGACAAGAGTGACATGTCTCTGAAGAGACATGTACATATCAAACACAGCTTTTCTTTCTTTTTTTTTTTTTTTGTGAGACAGGGTCTTGCTCTGTCGCCCAGGCTGGAGTGCAGTGGCACGATCTCGGCTCACTACACTTCTGCCTCCCGGGTTCAAGCGACTCTCCTGCCTCAGCCTCCCACGTAGCTGGGACTACAAGTGCCCACTGCCACACCCGGCTAAATTTTTTGTATTTTAGTAGAGACAGAGTTCCTCCTTGTTGCCCAGGCTGGTCTCAAACTCCTGAGCTCAAGCAATCTGCCCACCTCAGCCTCCCAAAGTGCTAGGATTACAGGCATGAGCCACGGCGCCCAGCCCAAACATGGCTTTTCTTACATTTTATTCTTCCCTAGATTAGAACTTTCACCATCTCTCCTTCTTTATGACTGGAAAAATTGCCTCTTTAATTTCCTCCACCAGACTATCTATTTCCAGTTTCTCACCAAATTTAGCATAGATCTCGTTATTGATTCCCCTTCTTAAAGTGAAATGTCTCCTTATTGTCTGTAAGATGTACTTCAAATCCCTTAGCTTTCATACCCAACTCTTTACCCCTGGCTATAGTATATTTTCTAGCCTTATCTGCCAATGCTCTGTCCTCTACATACCTGTACTCTAATTGCTTTAAAGCCTTTGTCATTTTCCAGTACAACCAAATACTATACTGAGTTGCCTTGAGGCCAGTCTCAGCTCAGTATTTCATTGAAAACCAACACAAATTGATTCCAAAATGCATTGGCTACAATGTTGTACTTTACCGATGTTTTCTGGTTAAGAAAAATCCCAGCACCTTGGGAGGCCGAGGCGGGTGGATCACTTGCGGTGGGGAGTTTGAGACCAGCCTGGCCAACATGATGAAACCCCGTCTCTAATAAAAATACAAAAGTTAGCCGGGCGTGGTGGTGAGCACCACTGCACTCCAGCCTGGGTGACAGAGCAAGACTCCGTCTGAAAAAAAAAAAGAAGAAGAAGAAAGTAAAAGAAACCACTGCATAGCTCAGAGAAATATTTTCTCTCTAAAATTGCAGCCTTCATTGCAGCTCAAAGTCTTGCCAGCTTCTCCCTCTTCCTTTCCTTGGCTCTGTCCCTACTATCACCCCCAGCTTCATCTACCATCTCTTGGATCTCTCTTTCTGAGTATCTTCCTTTCTTTATCTTGTGCAGTAATGTTGGCCTCTTTGTACTTATTCGATTCAGGAGTTATAGTTACAACCATATCCACTAGTGACACCAACAGAAGACAGGGAAATACTGGGTAGAAGAGGGCAGTTCCCCAGCAATGGCCCTGCCCTGAAGCCTTTAGAGACCCACGTCCCTGAAGCATTTAGAGACCCACGTCCCTAAATGGGGACAGGCATTCCTGTTTTCACACCCAAAAAGTTGCCTTTTGGCCTGCCATACTCCCTATCTTGCACCCATATAAACCCCAAACCCCAGGCTCCAGAATCAGAGGAGCAGACAAGATGAGATAAGTAGATGAATGGGTGAATGATGTGGCAGAGAAAGAAGAAGGAATGTCTGAACACTGAGAGGACTTCAGCTGGGGATGGTCAGAGTGGAATCGGCTGCTGGATGGCAAGGCTTCAGGGGAAGATCATCTTCCCACTCCATCCCTCCTTCGCGCTCCCCATCCATCCCGCTGAGAGCCACCTCCACCACTTGATAAAACCCCACATCCATCCTTCAAGTCTGTGTGTGACCCGATTCTTCCGGGACGCTGAACAAGAAGAGCTTGAGATACAGAAAGCTGTCACACTGGCCCTCTGCTGTTGCAGAAAGGCAGAGAGTCCACTGAGCTGGTTAACACTCAAGCCATCTGCGGATGGCAGGGCTAAAAGGGCACACTGTAACACATACCCACTTGGGCTCCTGCATCTGTCCATCTATGTGTGTCCCCTTTCCTCAGGGGTTTGAGCAGTGGCAGTGACTGAACAGACAAGCCACACCCCGGTCACACATCAGGCGAGGTGGATCAGGGGAACTCTGATGTTTCAACAGAGTCCAGTATCTAAGCAGAAAAATAAAACAAAAAAGGATGATAGAAGGCAGAGTCGTTCAGTTCTTGACTTCTCTCATGTTGAGAGTTGATTCTAAGCGTACAAGGATAATATGCAGGAGAACTTGGTAGGAGCCTATTGTAGTTATTCAGATGAAATGGTGGTTGCTAAGTCCGGGGTAGTAGGGATTCAGATGGCAAAAATGAGCAGATTCTAGGTATATGTTGACGGTATGATGAAAACCATTTTGAGAAAGAGGAGTCAAGACGACTCTTGAATTGTTTGGCTTGAGCAACTGAAAAGGACTTTCTATTTACTGACTTAGGAAAGACTTCAGATGAAGTAAGTTTGAGAATATCAGCATCTTATTTTGGGGCATAATGACTTAGAGATGTCTCCTCTACATCCACGTAGATATTTGGATATTTTGATTTGGGGCATGAGCAAGAAGTCTGAGCTAGAGATGAAAATGTGGGGATCATTAGTACATAGATGGTATTTAAAGCCATGTGAGTGGGTGAAAGGATCATGGGAGTGAATGTAAATGGAAAAGGGAATGGGACCAAAGACAGCCGTGACACCCTCCACCATTAACTGGTCTGTACACAAGGGAGAATCAGCAAAGGAGGCTGAGGAGCCCCCAGCAGGGTATGAGGAAACCCAAGACAGTCTGGTGCCTGGAAGGCAAGTGAAGTGATAATAAGATGCGGGCTAAAATACAAGAATAATTTCTGTAGAATGTGGGGAGAAGAGGCCTGCTTAAAATGGGTTTAAGAGAGAAGTGGGGAGAAACTAGAAACAATATAAACAGCCGTTTTAAGGTGTTTTGTAAGGGGATCAGAGAAGTGAGTAGGAAACAGGTCGGAGGAAGTGGGTTGGGAGGGAATTGTTGGTTTGTTTGTTGCCTTGTTAGTTTTGAGATGAAAATATGTCTGTGTGTTGCTGGGAATGGTGCAGAAGGAGTGGTGCGGATGGATGAAATAGGAAAGAAATGGGAAAGTTGCTGGATACATGTCTGAGCAGGTGAGAGGGTATAAGTTCTAATGCATAAGCACTGGCTTTATTAGCTCATCTGTTTTAACAGGATCAAGATTTATCTGTTTTCCTGAACTAGCACAATACTTTGTCCATGGTGGGTGTTCAATGAGTGTATATTTAATGCTTTGCTCTTTCTTTTCTTTTTTTTTTTTTTTTTTTTTTTTTTGAGACAGAGTCTCTCTCTGTTGCCTGGGCTGGAGTGCAGTGGTGCGATCTCGGCTCACTGCAAGCTCCACCTCCCGGGTTTACGCCATTCTCCTGCCTAAGTCTCCCAAGTAGCTGGGACTACAGGCACCCACCACCATGCCTGGCTAATTTTTTGTATTTTTAGTAGAGTCGGGGTTTCACCGTGTTAGCCAGGATGGTCTTGATCTCCTGACCTCCTGATCCGCCACCTCGGCCTCCCAAAGTGCTTGGATTACAGGCGTGAGCCACTGCGCCCACCAGTTTGCTCTTCCATGTAGGGAAGAAAGGCAAGCACGCTGTCTTCCGTTCCTTCTCTCTTCTATCTGGACCATGTTGTGCTATAGCTCACTCCAGCGGTTCACTGAACAGTCTCACAAGAAGAGCAAAAAGACTGCAGTATGGGGAATTAGGGGGGCAGAGAGAGAGGGAAGAGAGGAGAGAGGGAGAGGAGAGGAAGAAAGAGAAGAGGGAGTTCAAAAAGAGAGCAAGAGGAGAGGGGAGCAAGGGGGGAGCAAGAGGAGGTGGAGAGAAGAGGTGGGGAGAGAGGGAAGAGAGTGGAAGATGCAGGGAGAGGGGAAGAGAGAGGAGAGGAAGAGTAGAGGGAGAAAGAAATAGGAGGCCAGGTGAGGTGGCTCACGCCTGTAATCTCAACACTTTGGGAGGCCGAGGTGGGCGGATCACTGGAGGTCAGGAGTTTGAGACCAGCCTGGCCAACATAGGGAAACCGCATCTCTACTAAACATGTAAAAATTAGCCAAGCATGGCGGCGCACTCCTGTAGTCTCGGCCACTAGGGAGGCTGAGGCAGGAGAATCACTTGAACCCAGGAGGCAGAGGTTGCAGTGAGCCAAGATCCTGCCACACTACACTCCAGCCTGGGCAACAGAGCAAGACTCCATCTCAAAAAATAAATAAATAAATAAAAACAGGAAAGAAATAGAGGGAAGTTTATTTTCCTTGTATCACACAACCTGCAAAACGTCATGAAACTTTGATTCAATTATTTGACAAATGGAAGTCAAGCAGTTATGGAAATGCTGTATTCTGTGTCCCTCCCTGACATTATGTCGCTCAGCAGTGTTCAGGGTAACCTCGTCATGAATCAACCATGTCCCCTCTCTCCTGCAGCTTCATCTCTAGTAAAGAGGGACTGTTTTCCTGCCCACTTTCCCTTCCTCTATTCGGTTGCAACAGTGTTTTGACCTCCTTGGCTCTGTCCTGATGTACCCAACTGTCTCTCCACGTACAAACAGAGAGGCTGATTTATTCTGTGAGACAAACTTTCTTTTTTTTTTTTTTTTTGAGACGGGGTCTCGCTCTGTCCCCCAGGCTGGAGTGCAGTGGCCGGATCTCAGCTCACTGCAAGCTCCGCCTCCCGGGTTCCCGCCATTCTCCTGCCTCAGCCTCCCGAGTAGCTGGGACTACAGGCGCCCACCACCTCGCCCGGCTAGTTTTTTGTATTTTTCTTATAAGACTTTAATGTACTTTGTGTTGCTAAATCAGTCTCTTTCTGTCCCATGTCTACATGGCCTGTTCTAAACACTGGTGAGAACTGACCCAGTGTAGAAAGGCACTCCAACTTCCCCTTCCTGACATTTTCTAGTAATTTAATAATTAAATATCTTCTTGGGAGGTTGAGGCAGGAGAATGGCATGAACCCAGGAGGCAGAGCTTGCAGCCATCTCAAATAATAATAATAATAATAATCTTAATTATTGTTTTTCTGATCTAAATCTCTACTAATGAAGCAAATCAGACTATCTCTAAACTACCTAAAGAATAATTTAGTAATAATTGGGGATGTCTCACTCATCATAAATGTGTTTGATTTTCCATGTCTGTGGGTTCCCTAATGAGTGGCACACACTGGAAATCTGATTGCTCTAGGAAAATCTGTGATACCCCCACCCCTCCATACAGGGTGAGCCATGAAATTCCAGAGAAGAGCTGGTCTGGGGCTATTTTAAGGTGTCCCTAAGTCAGGACCCTCTGAGACCGACAGTAAGCCCGGAGAGCACAGGCTGATGCCAAATTTCTATGGATCTGGAACTTTCTATTCCATACTTAAAAGTTACAGAATCTTGACATAGCCTTACCTAATTTTCACAAGGAAGTTTGCATGTCCTATACTTTAATCTCTGGACTTTCAATCAAAAACTGAGGTTCTTTGTTGAATGAGAGATGTGAGTATAACAGATGGCGGTCAGAGCCCCTGCTGAAGGAGTAGATGGCGGTGGTGTGGCCCGTGGGGTCCTCCTGTGTCTGTGCTGGACACCTGACACCAGAGCAATCATTTCATAGGTTGTTCAGTGATTTATGATGTAGTCTAGTACAAAAGGACAAGCTGAGCCAATCCCCATTTTACTCTTGTATTTTAACTAGGAAACATTGAAAGCATTATACAGTTGCTAATAGGAGAGAATCTGACTTTTCATCATGAAAGCAAGAGTGGCCGAAGAAATCATCACAGGCTTTGGGGACTGAGTTCACCAGAAAGCAGAAAATCTGGGTAATCATCAGACATCAGTTTGTAGACAAAAAGGTAAGCCTTACTGTGGAAATGAAAGGGTTAACTGGCAACCAAGGGCAGACCCAGGCATCCAGGGCCAGAAGTTTACACAATTCTAAAGGTCTTGTATAAGAAAAAGAATATACAATTACAAATACAAAATCGCTGCAGGCTCTCCCAGATTCTTGTTAAAGATCCAGTCATAGGTCTGAAGCTTAGGCTTTACTGGGTTCACAGAATACCCATCTCTGCTAATCACTAAACAGGGCTGATGTCTGATGGTGTTCAGATCTTTCTTTTTCCAGTTGGTGAGTGTCCTCCAAATAAACATTTAACTTTTGTGAGGTGCTTTTTTGCAACAGAAAGCTTGATTAAAAGATGTAATGTGGGCCGGGCGCGGTGGCTCAAGCCTGTAATCCCAGCACTTTGGGAGGCCAAAACGGGCGGATCACGAGGTCAGAAGATCGAGACCATCCTGGCGAACATGGTGAAACCCCGTCTCTACTAAAAAATACAAAAAACTAGCTGGACGAGGTGGCGGGCGCCTGTAGTCCCAGCTACTCGGGAGGCTGAGGCAGGAGAATGGCGTGAACCCGGGAGGCGGAGCTTGCAGTGAGCGGAGATCCGGCCACTGCACTACTCCAGCCTGGGCAGCAGAGCGAGACTCCGTCTCAAAAAAAAAAAAAAAAAAAAAGATGTAATGTGTGCATCAACTGCATTGACAAATTAGTAGATGTATTTATTTGTCTGATCATTGTGGCAACAGAAAAAAATACTGAATCCGCTCATGATAAATTATCTCGGTTTTCTCTCCCATTAACAAGGTATATAAATCGAGTCTCCATTATTAGAATACCCTACCTTCTAAGCTGTTGTGGTTTTGTAGTTACATTCTGAGGTTTCAAGCTTCTTCTTACACATTATTTGTTCTATTAGAACCTAAGTCTCCTATAGTATTAGAAAGGGGCTTAGAGAGAAAAATATTTTTAAAAGGTATCAATACTTTGAACTTTATGCATATATGAGACTCAGTTTAATAATTCCAATTTGTGACTTTTTTTTTTTTGAGATGGAAGTCTTGCTCTGTCACCCAGACTGGAGTGCAGTTGCACAATCTTGGCTCACTGCAACCTCTGCCTCCTGGGTTCAAGCTCTTCTCCTGCCTCAGTCTTCCAAGTAGTGGAATTACAGGCACCTGCCACCACACCTGGCTAATTTTTTGTGTTTTTAGTAGAGATGGGGTTTCACCATGTTGATCAGGCTGGTTTCGAACTCCTGACCTCCACTGATCCATCCACCCTGGCCTCCCAAAGTGCTGGGATTACAGGAGTAAGCCACTGCTTCCCAGCTTAACTTTTTAATGTAGTCAAATTTATCAAATTTTCTTTATGGCTAACATATAGAGGTCCTTTCTAATATAATTTTACCCATCTTAAAGTCATAAAGATATTTTCCTGTTTTCGTCTAAAAGTTTTATTGTTTTACCTTTTATATTTATCTCTAGGGTCTATCAAGGATTGTATTATGGTACAAGAGTAGGAATCAAGATTTTTTTTTCCATATTTATTTTTTTACACCTATCCCATTGACCCAAACCATTTATTTTAAAGTTGAGTACTTTTCCCATTCAACGTTGTCAGAAAATCAAATAATCATGCAAATGTGAGTGCTGTAGTCTCAATGCATCCCTCCTAAACTAATGTTGAAACCTAATCCCCATCATAGTAATATTAAGAGGCAGGCCTTTGAGAAGTGGTTAAGTTATGAGGGCTCCACCCTCATGAATGGGATTAGTGCCCTTAGAAAAGAATGGAAATTTCTGGTCCTCTCTGCCCTTTCGCCATGTGAGGACACACAGAACCACCATCTATAAGGAGCAGGCCCTCACCAGACACCAGATCTCCTGATGCCTTGATCTCGGACTTCCTGACCCCTAGAACTGTGAGAAAGAAATTTCTGTCATTTATAAATTACTCAGTGTAAGGTATTTTTCTAGCATCTCTAATGGACTAAGACAGTGAGGGCTCTGTTTCTGGACTCTATTTTTTTCTGTTGTTTCATTTGTCTATTTTTGGGCCAGTACTACAATTGAAAATGTCTTTGTCAAATGGCATATTAAGAGAATGAAAACCTAAGCCACAGGACGAGGGGAAGATATTTGCAAAACATATGAGACAAAGCACTAGTATTCAGAACCTATGCAGAATTCTCACAAATAAATGAGAAAAACCACTACCACCACCAGACAAACCAATAGAAACATATGCCAAGACACTTGATCAGGCGCTTCTTAAAAAAGGGTATTCAAATGGTCAATAGACATGAAAAGGCACTCATCATTAGTGATTAGCAAGATGCAAATTAAAACCAAAATGTGCTACCACCACTATTGAGAGAGCTTTCTCCATAGGTGTTTCATGCCTCTGCATGTCTGCAAGACATGCTTTGAGAGTCTGCTTTTTGTTGTAGACTACCTTCTCAAAAACATCTGTATTGTGGACAGCCTTAGACAATGAAAATGGTGTCTCTGTCTGGAGCAAAGCAGTCATGCTTATCGCCCACTATAAAAGATTCAGGTTCCCTAAACTCAGGATTTCTCCCATGTAACACAACCCACTGCTCCTGCAGGTGCCATCTGGCTTTCTTTGCTTTGCCTTGTGGTCACTGAGGCTTGGGGAGCCAGTGCAGAAGTGTTGACACCCTAATTACTGTTATTGCTGTGAAGTGATAAACTATCCTTCATCTCTGACCCAGAAGTATCAAGTCTTCTTCCAGGCTCCACAAAGTTGTGGTAAGTTAATTAGCTTGAGTTTAGTATAAATATCTCAGACCCTTTTTAGTTCTTGACAATGTACATCCTGCACAATGGCTAGAAATAAAAAGATTGATGATACCAAGTGTTGGAAAGGATGTGAAGCAGTTGGAACTCTCCCTGTTTGGGGGACTATAAATAGGCACATTCACTTTGGAAAACCATTTTACAGTATCTACGAAAGCTGAATGTCATACTCAATAACTAGATAAATTGCTCTCATAGGCTTATGTCCGACAGAAATGTATCCATATGTTTGCCAGAAAACAAGAATGGTCACAGGCACACTCTTCACAATTGCCCCAAATGCAGAATAACCCAAATATTCATTGACATAGAGTGGGAAGATAAATCATCACATATTCACACTATGGAATACGATACAGAAATTAGGATGAACAAACTGCAACTACACACAACAAAGGGAAATTCAATACACATATGGATTGAATATCCATCTTGGCAAAGTGTTGTGCTAGTTCAGGCAAACAAAGATAAATCTTGATCCTGTTAAGGTAGATGAACTAATAAAGCCAGTGCTTATGTGTTAGATCTTATACCTTCTTCCTGTTCAAAGACATTCATCAGGAATTTTTCCATTTCTCTCATATTTTATACACTCCACCATTCTTTCTGAATCATACCCATCCATACACAATAATCTGAATGAATCTTCCCAACATAACATTGAGTGAAAGGAATCATATGCCAAAGACTACCTACAGTGGTATATTCCAAAATAGAAAAGCTAATAGTGTTAAAAGTTATGACAGTGGTTTTCTCTGATGGTGGTTAGTGATAGGCAGGGAGACTGAGGGAATTTTGTAAGGTACTAATCATGTTTTATTAAATACTGGTTATACAAGTGTGTGTTCTTTATGTGAAAAATGCATCAAGCTATACGCACATAATTTGTACATTTCCCTATGCTTATGCTGCTTTCCAATTAAAAGACTAAAAACACATAACTCTGAGGCCCGTTGGCATACTGTGTTATGTCAAGATAGTAATTCTGTCTAATAGTTACCTCATTCATGACTAAACATAATTTAGAGTCCCAGTGGGTTTGGAGGACTTGGTTTAAAAATTCCATAAAGAAAACAACCATAATACTAAAGTCACTTTAAAATGAAATGCTTTTATGTTTAAATTTTTTTTTTTGGTGTGTAATCCACAATTTGAATTTGAAATGTTGAAATATGTTATAGAATGAATGATACTGATGTAGGTTATATTCATTAAGATAAAAAATAAGAAATTTACTTAAGTCAAGTTTGCCTAGAGCTTTAAAAAAAATCCATAACATAACTTTAGTAATAATGACTAAAATCCTACTGTTAGTAAGTAACCTTTGCTGAGGGCTTACTATTTCAAAGCAACCTTAATCTTTGATGGGATTGTTCCATTTAATCTTCACAACAGCCCCATGGAATTTTATCATCTTTGAACTCCGTAAACATTCCTTCCTCAAGCATTATACTCGGACCATTTTATTACTTTAAGGAACATTACAACCTACATCATCAACCACCAATATATTGAAATAAATGTAGCAAAGGTCATTTGTGAAAAACAGCCCATCATGGTAAGAAGAATTTAAAGAATAATTTTCAAGTGAAAAGTTACTGAAAATTGCCATCATTCCCTCAAAACCCCCTGCTCTGCAAGACTTCGAAAAAGATTGATTCCCCATAATACTTGCTTGTTTGTGTTCTGACTCTTTTGCCATTTAATACTATGTTTAATGAGGGTGGCAACACAAAATTAACCCAAGCTTGTCGAAGTGGGCAGTACAGAATCATCTATAACACATTTTAAACAATGTCATATTCATTTACTCTATTTAAAAATCCTTTTTTTTTTTTTTGAGGCTACAATGTATTCTTACATTGCATAATACCTGCAATGGAAATGGGAGTAATTACATTTCTCATAATGCTGTTTTTGATGTGCTACTTTTAAGGCTTTCTGCTGTTGGCTCGTGGTGGGGCCAGTGTAGAGGAAATTCTTCATATGTATTTCTAATCCTTATTTTTAACAAGATATAGAACTATTTTTGAGAAGATTTTAAAATAAAAATTAAATGATTTTGTTCATTTAAATGAGCAAATTATGTAAAAAGAGTTTTGGAATAATTTTTACTAGATTACATATTAAGTTATAAGATGGATAATTTGCCTGAGGTAATAATATGAATTTTTATAAAGTTTGCACTGGGCACAGTGACTCATGCCTGTAATCCCAACACTTTGGGAGGCTGAGGCGGGTGGATTGTTTGAGCCCAGGTGTTCAAGACCTGTCTCCACAACATAGTGAGACCTCATCTCTACAAAAAATAAAAAATTAACCAGGCGTGGTGACAAGCATCTGTAGTCCCAGCTACTTGGGAGGCTGAGGCAGGAGGATTAATTGAGCCCTGGAGGTTGAGGCTGCAGTGAGCTGAGATCATGCCACTGCACTACAGCCTGGGCGACAGAACAAGATGAGACCTTGTCCAAAAAAAAAAAATAAGCCTGCTTCCGAATTGATAAGAGATGCCCAAAATAGGATTAAATAATGTTTAAAAATTGTGCTTGAAAAACCAAAGTGTTTCCATAGTTGTACAAGTATTGATTCTGTATCTTCTTATGAGCGTGCTAATCTCATTATGAGGGCTCCACCCTAATTGTCTCCCAAAGGCCCCACCTCTTAATATCATCACATTGGGAATTAGAATTTCAACATATTAATTTTAGGGAGATACATTCATTGCATAACAATTTATTTTAAGGACTTTTACTCCTGAATGAAACATGTGTACATACAAGGTAGTAACAGAAAGATTTCTGAAGTCTTGGGGGACCCCATCAAATGTCCTTCATAGGGTTCAATTTGTTCTTTTTTGCTAGAATTTTTGTTCACTTGTTTACTTTGCTCTTACCATCATAAAAAATATAATAATGAATACTTTTAAAGCCCTACATTAGTAACATTTAAATTATACGCATCTACTTTTTGTAAGCCATCCTCTTGTAAAATTCTCTGAAAAACAGAACATAATTGATAATGGTTTGGTTGTGTCGTCACCCCAATCTCACCTTGAGTAGTTCCCATAATCACCATGTGTTGTGGGAGGGACCTGGTGGGAGGTAATTTAATCATGGAAGTGGTTACCCTCATGCTGTTCTTGTGAACAGTGAGTGAGTTCTCATGAGATCTGATGGTTTTACAGGGGGATTTTCCCCCTTTTGCTCAGCACCTCTCCTTGCTGCTGCCATGTAAAGAAAGGCTTGTTTGTTTCCCCTTCTGCCATGATTGTAAGTTTCCTGATACCTCCCCAGCCATGCAAAACTGTGAGTCAATTAAAACTCTTTTTTTAAATATATTACCCAGTCTCAGGTATGTGTTTATTAACAGCATAAGAATGGACTAATAGAATGATTTATTAAGGCAATAATAAAAATGAAATTGACTTCCTAAGACATTTTTAAGTCATCATTGCCCCTCAGACTCACATTTATTACGTTAAAGCATGAACACTCAGATATGCAAAGTGACTCTGTGCAGTTTACTTTTGTAAGTTGAGGAAAAAGCCAAAGGCTTTTTCTTTATGGATAATTTGAAGAATGAGCTCATTCATTCATATACAAACATATGCACATATATGTATATAGATATATA
Organism: Trachypithecus francoisi; assembly: GCF_009764315.1. Classification (NCBI taxonomy): domain Eukaryota; kingdom Metazoa; phylum Chordata; class Mammalia; order Primates; family Cercopithecidae; genus Trachypithecus; species Trachypithecus francoisi. Next base: position 20,481,273 of record NW_022681474.1, read on the forward strand.
AATATATAGATATATATATCACTACTATATGGCAGGTATAATGCTAGAAACAAACAGAGAGGAAAGAGAGTTAAGTTCATCAAGTTAGAGATCACAGGACTTTGGAGAGAAATGATAATGGCAAGAAGAACTTCCACTAGGGGCAAGAGAGGCTGAGACTCCCAGCAGGCAGAACTTGTTAAAAAGTTTTCTACATATCACAGACTTGTCAAGACTCGATCTGACTTATCAGCACAAGAAGTGTTTTTTGTTGTTGTTGTTGTTTTAAACAAATCTGCTGTCAGTGTTCAGATGTGGATAGAGAAAGAGGCCTCCAGGCCACCACACTGCAGAGGTTTCCAGATGTAAAGTGAGAAATCCAGATTTTATATTGTTGACTAGGATGATGACAGAAGAGAAAAAATAGAACTTCTTGGAAAGATATATGTAAGGGAAAATTAATAGAATTTCCTATCTGATTGGATGGACAGACAGAAGAGAAGAATGACAGCATGGAAGATTCCAGCCGAAGGGATTAGGAGAACAATATTTCTTTTCTTTTCTTTTTGGTTTTTTTTTTGAGACAGAGTCTCGCTGTGTCGCCCAGGCTGGAGTGCAGTGGCCGGATCTCAGCTCACTGCAAGCTCCGCCTCCCGGGTTTACGCCATTCTCCTGCCTCAGCCTCCCGAGTAGCTGGGACTACAGGCGCCCGCCACCTCACTCGGCTAGTTTTTTTGTATTTTTTAGTAGAGACGGGGTTTCACCGTGTTTGCCAGGATGGTCTCGATTTCCTGACCTCGTGATCCGCCCCCTCGGCCTCCCAAAGTGCTGGGATTACAGGCTTGAGCCACCGCGCCCGGCCGAGAACAGTATTTCTAAGATGGAAAAGGAAGTCAAGACATTTGGTGACAAGATTTCATTTTAGATCTATTCAGGGCTTTTGTTAAGAATATTAGCTTTCTACTTTTTTTTTTTTTTTTTTTTTTTGAGATGCGGTCTTGCTCTTTGCCCAGGCTGGAGTGCAGTGGCACAATCATAGCTTGCTGCAGCCTCAACCTTTTGGGCTCAAGAGATCCTCCTGCCTCAGACTTCCCAGTGGCTGGCACCACAGATGCATGTCACCACAGCTGGCTAATTAAAAAAAAATTTGTAGAGACAGAGTCTCACTAGGTTGCCCAGATTGATCTGAAATTTGTAGGCTCAAGGGATCCTCCTGCCTCAGCCTCCCAAAGTGCTTGGATTACATGGTGCTGGCCTTTAGCCTTCTGCTTTTTATGAATGTCTTTTTTCCTGCTCTCATCCCTCAGGATTGTGTATGTGTTGTGTGCAGTGTGTGTGTTGTGTAGTGTGTAGTTGGGTTGTGTAATGTGTGTGGTGTGTGTGGTGCATGAAGTATGTGTGTTGTTTATGGTGTATGAGGTATATGTGTTATGTGTGGCATCTATGAGTTCTGTGCATGTGTGAGGTGTGTGAGGCATGTGTCTTGTATATGGTGTGTGTGTGTGGTATGTGGTTGGGGTATGTCATGTAGTGTGTGATGTATGTGTGTTGTATGTGGTGTGTGTGTGAGGTGTGTGTGTGGTGTTTGTGTGTGAGGCAAGTGTGTATGGTGTGTGTGGTGTGTGGTTGGGATGTGTTTGTGGTTTGTAAGCTATATATATTGTGTGAGGTGTGTGTGTAAGGTGTGTGTGGTGTGTGAGGTATCTGTGTTGTGTGTGTTTTTTTGTGTGGTGTGTGAAGCATGTGTGTTATTTGGACAGCCATGTTCATTGTTGGGTGCAAAGGAGGCAGTAGCTTTATCCTGCACATCACAAGCAAGTAGGCTCCAGGGCCACTGTATAAAAACCGTGCATTTGAAGGGTTCACAGCTGCCAGCCAGTTTTTCAGATAAGACGTTGAAGGAAATCATTATGGCAGAACTGTTAACATGAGCTTTTCTTTTTTTTTTTTTTTTTTTTTTTTTTTTTTTTTTTTTGAGGCGGAGTCTCGCTCTGTCGCCCGGACTGGAGTGCAGTGGCCAGATCTCAGCTCACTGCAAGCTCCGCCTCCTGGTTTCCGCCATTCTCCTGCCTCAGCCTCCCAAGTAGCTGGGACTACAGGCGCCCGCCACCTCGCCCGGCTAGTTTTTTGTATTTTTAGTAGAGACGGGGTTTCACCGTGTTTGCCAGGATGGTCTCGATTTCCTGACCTCGTGATCCGCCCCCTCGGCCTCCCAAAGTGCTGGGATTACAGGCTTGAGCCACCGCGCCCGGCCGAGAACAGTATTTCTAAGATGGAAAAGGAAGTCAAGACATTTGGTGACAAGATTTCATTTTAGATCTATTCAGGGCTTTTGTTAAGAATATTAGCTTTCTACTTTTTTTTTTTTTTTTTTTTTTTTTGAGATGCGGTCTTGCTCTTTGCCCAGGCTGGAGTGCAGTGGCACAATCATAGCTTGCTGCAGCCTCAACCTTTTGGCTCAAGAGATCCTCCTGCCTCAGACTTCCCAGTGGCTGGCACCACAGATGCATGTCACCACAGCTGGCTAATTAAAAAAAAATTTGTAGAGACAGAGTCTCACTAGGTTGCCCAGATTGATCTGAAATTTGTAGGCTCAAGGATCCTCCTGCCTCAGCCTCCAAAGTGCTTGGATTACATGGTGCTGGCCTTTAGCCTTCTGCTTTTTATGAATGTCTTTTTTCCTGCTCTCATCCCTCAGGATTGTGTATGTGTTGTGTGCAGTGTGTGTGTTGTGTAGTGTGTAGTTGGGTTGTGTAATGTGTGTGGTGTGTGTGGTGCATGAAGTATGTGTGTTGTTTATGGTGTATGAGGTATATGTGTTATGTGTGGCATCTATGAGTTCTGTGCATGTGTGAGGTGTGTGAGGCATGTGTCTTGTATATGGTGTGTGTGTGTGGTATGTGGTTGGGGTATGTCATGTAGTGTGTGATGTATGTGTGTTGTATGTGGTGTGTGTGAGGTGTGTGTGTGGTGTTTGTGTGTGAGGCAAGTGTGTATGGTGTGTGTGGTGTGTGGTTGGGATGTGTTTGTGGTTTGTAAGCTATATATATTGTGTGAGGTGTGTGTGTAAGGTGTGTGTGGTGTGTGAGGTATCTGTGTTGTGTGTGTTTTTTTGTGTGGTGTGTGAAGCATGTGTGTTATTTGGACAGCCATGTTCATTGTTGGGTGCAAAGGAGGCAGTAGCTTTATCCTGCACATCACAAGCAAGTAGGCTCCAGGGCCACTGTATAAAAACCGTGCATTTGAAGGGTTCACAGCTGCCAGCCAGTTTTTCAGATAAGACGTTGAAGGAAATCATTATGGCAGAACTGTTAACATGAGCTTTTCTTTTTTTTTTTTTTTTTTTTTTTTTTTTTTTTTTTTGAGGCGGAGTCTCGCTCTGTCGCCCGGACTGGAGTGCAGTGGCCAGATCTCAGCTCACTGCAAGCTCCGCCTCCTGGGTTTCCGCCATTCTCCTGCCTCAGCCTCCCAAGTAGCTGGGACTACAGGCGCCCGCCACCTCGCCCGGCTAGTTTTTGTATTTTTAGTAGAGACGGGGTTTCACCGTATTAGCCAGGATGGTCTCGATCTCCTGACCTCGTGATCCGCCCGTCTCGGCCTCCCAAAGTGCTGGGATTACAGGCTTGAGCCACCGCGCCCGGCCGATGAGCTTTTCAACTGCGGAATTCTTTCACCTGCACCACTCTGATCTCCTTACTGCTTCTACATGTCAGTGACACCAGCCAAACCTTCGAGAATATCGTTTCTTCTCCCTTCCAATAGGAAAGCAAAGAAAAAGAATGATGAATATTTATGGCCAGTTACCATTTGGTAAGTTCTTTGTTTATTAATATAGAATAAATCCCCACAACTTCAAGAAGAAGAGATTATTTTTAATCCCCACAACTTCAAGAAGAAGAGATTATTTTTCCTAATTTACACGTAAGAAGCCTGATCTATCTTCAGAGGGGCACTCCTCCAAAGCCACATGGAGTGGGGTGCTATTTGTGGGTATCCAAATCCAGACCATAGCCAGTGCCCTGAAGTATTGAGCCCCTTTGAACATGGTGGTTTTATTCATATGTGAGGGCTTGGACTACCTGGCCAGTTTAAAGCAGGCTTATGACATTAATTAAATAACTGCCTTGATTCAACAAAGTTTCAGCAGACTGTTCTCTGTCCTTCATCTCCTACCCTTTTGCTATTTCTCCTTTCTTTCCTTCTCTCCCTCCCTACCTCCCTTTCTTCTTTCCTTCCTTCCTTCTCTCAAAACATTCTTTTGTTTCATAGGTTAAAATTCAACTACAATGCTGACTGATGATGAAATTCTGCCATTTTGAATTCCTATTTACCCATTTTAAAATTAAATTACTTCAAGACAGATCTCTAATATGAATAGTAGAAATGATAACACTCCAGTCAATACATATACATACATAGATATATAAACGCCCATATATACATTTCTTACCAATATTTGTGACCAATCATCTGTTTAGCCTTGGGCAAGATTTCTCATCTTGCTGAGCATCTGTACAGTGGGGATAATAATGTGTCCCACCTCACAGAAGTATTGCGAGGATTAAATCTGCAAAGCAGTTGCACAGCGCCTGGTACATAGCACTTACTACATGTAAAACATTTAAATTGTGCATATATTTCATTGAAATATTATGTTTCTGCTGTTTTATGTTTAATTTGTGTACTTATTTTTGTAAACTATTATTTCTTAGTGAGGTAGGAGACGCAGGGCTTATTTTCCGGTCCCCACCAGATGAAGGGAAGAAGACACTGGAAACCAGCGGAAACCAGCGGGAACCAGCAGACAGACGGCAAGGAAAGTGACCCCCTGGCTGCCCTCAATGCTTATTAGCCTAGAACACTCCCACCAGTGCCATGACAGTTCACAAATGTCATGGCAACAACGTGGAAGTTGCCTCCCTTTCCATAGCAATAACCTAGAAGGTACCACCCCTTTTCTAGAAAGCTCTAAATAACCCAAACCTCCATTTGCATTAACCCACTCCTTAATTTGCATGTAATTAAAAGTGAATATAAGTGGATATAAATATAGTTGCCAGCAGCCCATACTAGGTGCACTGCCTATGAGTTAGCCCTGCTCCATAAGGAGCAATACCATTCAATAAAAGGCTGCTGCCTAACACCACCGCCTCATCCTTGAATTCTCTTTCTTTTTCTTTTTTTTTTTTGAGAGAGAGTCTTGTTCTGTCGCCCAGGGTGGAGTGCAGTGGTGCAATCTCAGCTCACTGCAAGCTCCGCCTCCCGGGTTCAACGCCATTCTCCTGCCTCAGCCTCCCGAGTAGCTGGGACTACAGGTGCCCCCCACCACACCTGGCTAATTTTTTTTACTTTTAGTAGAGACAGGGTTTCACTGTCTTAGCCAAGATGGTCTCGATCTCCTGACCTCGTGATCCACACACCTCGGCCTCCCAAAGAGCTGGGATTACAGGCGTGAGCCACCGCGCCCAGACACATCCTTGACTTCTCTCCTGGGCAAAGCCAAGAATCCTCTTGGGCTATGCCCCAATTTTGGGGCTCATCTGTCCTGCATTATCAGCATTCCAACATGATTTTTATCTCTGTCATTGAGGAATGCTTCACTGCAGTTTCAAGTAAACATAACCCTTGCTCAAACTGTTCTGTAGTGCTAACATGTGTGATCAAAGGCACACTTCTGTGTTCTAGTCTAGAGCGGGGCTGTGTTTGGTATATTCATTTACATTTACCAAACCCTTTGGGATTTTTCAGGACAAAAGAAAAGCATTTTCTATATTACTATTGCTATTTGGCATTTTGTGTCTGTTTATTTCTGTGGCTTAAGTGACAACAGTATATCACTCCCCCCAAAGTCCTTCATGTGCAGTGTGAAATCTAGTTTCTGAATATTATTAGGCTACATTAATGTGTAGAGTCCTTTGGAACACTTGCATTTAATGTACTATCTCAGCAGAAAATACTGTTATTAGCACTCTAATTAAAGACTTTTTATGGTGCCTTTAAGTATGATTGAGACATTTTCCTTAAGTATGTGATAGAGAGAGCTAGTAATCCTGGCATCGGATGGCTTATGAGAAGAACATAAAACATTTCTAAATGTGTGATGTCTTTACTCCTTATAATCTGTAGTAAGAGATTAGGCTGAAGGAAATATTCTTTCATATTCCCAAATACATCAGCACACATCTTATTATTTAACATGATAATACAGGTTTTAGATTCTCTCTGATACTTTCTTCCCAATGCGATCTAAAAATATTGAATGATCTGGGAATCTACTTTCAGAAACTATTTCCTTTGAAGAAGGCGTCTCCAAACAAATGGTAATGGCAAGAGTGCTTCATTGGCTTTTAACTATTCTTCTTAAAAGCATAGGATTTCAGAACTGAAAGGAACCTTGAAAAGTAATAAAATTTTACTCTAACTTCCTCGTTTGACAATGAAGGACATTAAGGTTAAGTGGCAAAGGCCATTTGTGTTCAAATCTAATGAGCCACAGCGGGCAAGCTGTCATCTTAAAAACACTATCTAGATTACCGTGGGAAACTGCCTATTGTGTTTTGTGATTTAGACGTGTCACTTTTAAACTTTCAATGCTTAAAACCGTCATCTAACTGGAAACATTTTTCCGCATGCTTAGAAAAAGGCAGAAAACCGGGGAAGTGGGAGAATCAATTCAGTACATCTATTTACAGTAACAGTACATAAAATCACCTAGAGCCTAGTTTTACCATCTAATTGTTCATAGTGATGATACTTCTGGGGCTTCAAGTTCAGAAAATACTTAACTATTTTGAAAGTCTTTTCAGTGTCTCCTCAGTTTTCCTCTGAATTCAGTAAATAAAAGTATTACATCCCCTGAGAACTCTGACTGATAGTTTTCTGACAATGGCTTTTTATTTTCAATATTTCACACTTTAATTTTGATACACTTTAAAGAAGATGGTAACAAGTAAAATATATAGCCAGAGTTATCCACTAAAGTCGGATTGGTAATTCTAACTTAACTATTTTTACTTTCGTTAACTCATCACAAATAATTTCTTTGTGTTAAATTATAAACATAGGCCACATAATCAAAGGCCATATGCTTAGTATAAATTTTGTCCTGGCATCTAGAATAGGTTTTATGTCACCTGGGCAGACCCCTTATTGTAGAGCTAGGATGTTGAAAGTCTTACCTATGTGGTCTCAGCTGGTAAGGGTCAGGACTGAGAAGAAAATTAGGCCAAATCAGTCTCCAGATTAGCACTTGCAAAAATTGGTCAAGACAGATTAATCCTTTCAACTTTCTATTTTCCCCAAATTATTTTTTGAAAAATTACCTACTTTACTAATTGTCTACTTTAAATCTTTGGTAGTTCTAAGAATGATATACTGAAAACTGTATTCGGTGAGCCAAGGTTCTATGTAATAGCGAAATGCTTTTTTTCTGGCCTATCTGGAAGTTTCCATAACTCAACTATTGTGGGGAAACTTCGCCGTTTCAATTTTATTAACTTTTCTATGACCAAGAATAAAAAAAAAAAAAAGACTAGATTTCTATGGCCTAATTTGGTGAGATAAATCAAGCAAAATACTACTAACTTAGCTAATAATTTGGGAAAGCCCGGATCTACGGTTGTAAATGTGTCTTGCTTTTAGATGCATAGGGCAATTTCTCTCCCTTCCCAAATTATCAGGATGCTAAATGAACAATTCTTTATGAATTACATGTATTTTTTTTTTGTAGTTCTGATGGAAAACTGCATCTGCACAGTAATAAAAGCATTATCCTACAAAACACTTTATGGCATAGTAAACAGAAAAATAATTGTTCAGAATATTCAAGAAGATATTATTAAAGTAGGCTTCTGTCCTTTTCCAAAAATATGAAGGTTGTTATATGAACACAGTCATGGACCTATTTCCATGAGCTTACATATCCCTAGGTTATAGGAATAATAATAATATGATCTAGGCTACCCATACTGTAAACTAAGATTTAAATTATAAAGATAGTAGGTTTAAATTGCTTCAGAATTCAGATGAATGGTCTTATTATTATAGGGCTGACCTTGAAGCAGCTATAATATTTAAAATAATTAAACTAGGAACGGAAAGGAATTTCCTCAATATGATAAGAAGCATTCATTAAAACTCATGGCTAACAGCATACTCAGTAGTGAAAGACTGAAAGGTTTTCCATTAAGATCAGAAAAAAGACAAAGATGCCCACTCTCGCCACTTCTATTCAACATTATATTTGAGTCTAAGCCAGAGCAGTTTGGCAAGAAAAAGAAATATGAAGCATCCAAATCAGGAAGGAAGAGGAAAATTATCTGCCAATAACATGATCATATATATATATATATAAACTCCTAAAGAATCTGTAAACTAATGGGGCTAATAAACAAATTCAGCATAGTTGCAGGATACGATGTAAACATACAAGAATCAGTTGTATTTTTATACTCTAGCAGTAAGTACTCTGAAAATGATACTGAGGAAAAAAAACATGTACAGTAGAATATTATAAAAGTAAATACTTAAGAATAAATTTAACCACAGAAGTATATAATACTTGAACAATGAAAAATACCAAATATTGCTAAATGAAATTAAAGAAGACCTAAATAAATGGAAAGATATCCGATGTTCATGGATTGAAACAATGTCATTAAGATGTCACTGTTTCCTAAAGCCATCTACAAATTAGATGCAATCCCTATCAAGATCTCAACAGCTTTTTTTCAGAAATGGAAAACCTGACCCTAAAATTCATATGGAATTGGAAGGGAGCCCAAATAGCCAAAACAACATTGAAAAAGAACAAAGTTAAAGAAGTCACACTTTCCAATGTATCAAAATGGAGTTTCTGTTTGGAGTGATGAACATGTTTCGGAACCAGGCAGAGGTGGTGGTTGTATAACACTGAAGGTACTGAGTGCCTCTGAATTGTATACTTTAAAATGCACACTTTAAAATTTTATGTTATGTAAATTTTACATCAATAAACAAGTTAAAGTATCAAGTTATTTGCTAGCCTAAAATAAAAAAGAGAGGTTCACAAATATGTCGTTAAATACTGTAGGAATTGCTGGATAATTTTTGTTCTAAATATGTCTTTGCGATTTGGAAAATGGTGAACATTTGTTCCCATATCCTCTTATTAAGACGAAAACCTTAGGCCAATAGCCTAAACTCATGCAGTAAAAAGTGCTAGAACTGCAGCAACTAAAAGTAAAAACATAACAGAAAAATTAAGACTGTTACCCTGACAGCTTGAGTGGCATTTTATTGTAGATCTGCTTGCCAATGAATATGGTGGGAACAGCTAAAAATAGACATGAGGAAGGAATCATAACAAATGCTAGGGATACATCTGTAATACGATTGTAGTTGAATTATAAAAATAAGCTCCTTTCACGGTTGACCCTAGTATGTATTGCTTTCCTATTGAAATAGGGGTTAAAGTTTTTAATTTTATAAGAATTTTGCTGGTTATTAACTGAATGTTTGGAGACAAAAATGTGTCTTTTCTGAGTCTCAGGTTCCTTCATTGTAAGGTGGTAATAACTCCAAGCTTATGAGGAAGATAGCATGAGATTATTTATATACAGTTGACTGCATAACACAGAGTAAACAATTGTTAAACAGTTCTCCTATTTAAAGAAAAAAATCTCTATCATAAAGTCATCTCAGTGAGGTTTTTGTTTAATAATTTTGGCATGTTTTAGGGTTTTGAAAGGTAGGGGTAAGAGAACATATCTGAAAAATGGGTCTTCCTAAAGAAGAGTACCATGGGGCTTTGAAGATAGACATGAGTCTTTTTCCATGCTTTAAGGAATAGGCTAATGCCTGTACTCCATATAAAATTCTTTATACAGTTAAAGATGATCATAAAGGGCCGTCTCTAAATCACCCCATTCCTATTACTGTTTCTCATAGATACAGTTTTCTAATTACTAATTATCTAAGATACATGACTAAAAATTGGGAATGCAAAGTATTTTCTCTGTACTTACCTCATTTGCAGCTTTATGTCGGAACTCAGTCTCCTGTTGTTTGAGAAAAAAAAAAAAAATGGGAAGACTCAGTTGTCTTCCAGGAGCACTGTGAGGATTGGTGGTTTTCCAATAGTTTGAAACTGAGGTTTATAAAGAGATTAAAGACCTACTACAAACTGATCATTCTGAAATTACCGTGTTAAAGTTAATGAAGTTAGAGTCCATCTTTTAAAATTAGGTGGGTAAATAGCTGACAATTATTACAATTGAGATCATGGATTCCAAAGGAATGTAAAGATGCTCATTTTAAATGCCTGTAATTGTGAATGTTTTGAGTTCAATCTTGTTTTTGTTTGTTTGTTTTTCTGAGACAGAGTCTCGCTCTGTCACCCAGAATGGACCGCAGTGGCGCGATCTCAGCTCACTGCAAGCTCCGCCTCCCGGGTTCACGTCATTCTCCTGCCTCAGCCTCCCAAGTAGCTGGGACTACAGGCGCCCGCCACCGCGCCCGGCTAATTTTTTTGTATTTTTAGTAGAGACGAGGTTTCACCGTGTTAGCCAGGACGGTCTCCATCTCCTGACCTTGTGATCCGCCCGCCTCGGCCTCCCAAAGTGCTGGGATTACAGGCGTGAGCCATGGCGCCCGGTCTTGAGTTAATTTTTTACATGTTATACATGCAGTTTCAAATTATTAATTTGACAGCAATTTAAATTACTTAAAAATAGAGTTGGTAAGAGAAACTAAGACTACAGGCTATTTTGCAGGTATTGAATTTTCACGCAATAATAACTACTTATCTTTTTTTCTCAGATAATAAATACAGTATCTGTCTATGGCGCTTTTCACCCATAAAAATGATGTACTTGGTCAGGTGCAGTGGCTCACACCTGTAATCCCAGCACTTTGGGAGGCCGAGGTGGGCGGGTCACCTGAGGTCAGGAGTACGAGACAAGCCTGCCAGCATGGTGAAACCCTGTCTGTACTGAAAATAGAAAAGAAGAAAACAAAAAAATTAGCCGGGCGTGATGACACACGACTGTAATCCTAGCTACTCGGAAGGCTGAGGAAGAGAATCGCTTGAATCCGGGAGGCCGAGGTTGCAGTGAGCCGAGATCGCGCCACTGCACTCCATCTTGGATGAAAGAATGAGACTCTGTCTCACACACACACACACACACACACACACACACACACAATGTGCTCATTGCCTTCTAGGATCTTTGCGGAAAGATAGCACCACAGTCTTAAAACACTGAATATAGTAATCAAAACAGTGTGGTACAGGCATACAGACAGACATTTAGACCCGTGAAACAGAATAGGGTGCCCAGAAATAAAACTTTGAATATATGGTCAAATGATTTTTGACAGGGAAACCAAGACTTAAATGTAAGACCTAGAACTATAAAACTGTTTAAAAGCGCAGGGGAAAAACCTCGTGACATTGGATTGGTAATAGGCAGCAAAAGAAAAAATATACAAATTGGTCTTCATCAAAATTGAAAACTTTTGTGCATCAAAGGACAGTATAATGCTTTTGTGGTCAAAGGACATTTTTCACTTTGTTGAATGAAAAGTTAACCCACGGAATGGAAGGAATATTTGCAAATCAAATATCTGATAAGGATTATTATTCAGAATATATTAAAAACTTCTAGCTGGGCTCAGTGGCTCACACCTGTAATCCCAACACTTTGGGAGCCAAGGCGGGCGGATCACGAGGTCAGGAGATTGAGACCATCCTGGCCAATATGGTGAAATCCTGTCTCTACTAAAATTTCAAAAATTAGCTGAGTGTGGTGGCCTGCGCCTGTAATCCCAGCTATGCAGGAGGCTGAGGCAGGAGAATCTCTTGAACCCGGTAGGCAGGGGTTGCAGTGAGCTGAGGTCGTGCCACTGCACTCTAGCCTGGCAACAGAGTGACACTCTGTCTCAAAAACAAAACAAACAAAAACAAACCCCTGCAACTCACAACATAAAAACAAATAATGCAGTTTAAAAATGAGCAAAGGACTTGACAGTTCTCCAAAGAGGATATACAAATAAATGTATATGCCATATTTTGTTCATCCATTCATCCACTGATGGATATATGCGTTGTTTCCACATTTTGTCTATTGTGAATAATGTGCTATGAACATCGGTATGTGAATATATCTTAGGGTTCTAGCTTTTTAAATAAATTTTGTGTGTATATCTAGAAGTGGAGTTGCTGGATCATAGAGTAATTCTCTCTGAATTATTAGACAGACTGTCATATGCTTTTCCATAGTGGCTGCACCATTTTACATTCCCATCAGCAGTGCACAGGGTCTCAGTTTTTCCATATCCTCACCAGTGCTTGTTGTATTCTGTTATTTTGATAACAGTCACCCCAATGGGTATGAAGTGGTATCTGATTGTGGTTTCATTTGCATTTCCCTAATGATGAGTCTTACAGAGTTTTTCTTTTCTTTCCTTTCCTTTCCTTTTCTTTTCTTTTGTTTCTTTTCTTTTCTTTTCTTTTCTTTTCTTTTCTTTTCTTTTCTTTCTGACAGATTCTCTGTCACCCATACTGGAGTGTAGTAGCACAATCTTGGCTCACTTTGCCTCCTGGGTTCAAGCGATTCTCCTGCCTCAACCACCCAAGTAGCTGGGATTACAGGCATGCGTCACCACACCTGGCTAATTTTTGTATTTGTAGTACAGATGAGGTTTCAGCATGGGGCTGCTCTTGAACTCCTGACCTCAAGTGATCCGTCTTCCTCAGCCTCCCAAAGTGCTGGGATTACAGGTGTGAGCCACCACGTCCGGACTAGAGCTTCTTTTTATGTGCAGTCTAAACAAGGTAGACAAAACTTAACAATAGTTCTAGTATACCACTGTGGTGGTAATCTACTTAAAAGATCTTCCTCAATTTGATAATATGACACACTAGCAATGTGAAAATTGACTACTAAATTTATGGTCTTAAAAGAGAACCCGAAGAAAAGACGGCTGGCTGTGCTTCCTGGGATGTTTTGTTTATTTCTGGCTGGGGAGGCAAAGAATGATCCAGGGGACAGTGGAGGGACGAGAGAGATACTGAAGCAGCAGTGAGCAGGTGGTGAAAGACAAGTTAACAAAGAGGCACCTGTGTTTGGGAGGACAATAGAATTTTATCTTGGAACTTTTTCATCTTTACATCACCATATCCTAAGTCCAAACAATTTATTCCCCGTAGGGCTATGAGAGTTTGAATGTGTTGTTTACAAAGTGTGAGTGGGCTACATATTGTCCTTCTCCCCTGTTTATAGCACGGTACTCTAGAGATTAGGTCATATATTATGTACAGAAAAGCAGGCAAATAATTAAAATCAAATATTGACTTCATTTATATTTTGGTAACAGATTAAGAAGACAGAAATGCTCTCTAGTTCATTCTAAATAACTATGTTTGCATATGTTTACTTTAGTTTAATGAATTGTTAGCGTGGTCCTAGGTATCAAGGAGTGTAAAAATGAAAGAAGCTCCCTGCTGAGCCAGTATAGTGCTGAAGACAGACAAACGGTCATTTTTACTTAACATGGGAAATGCAAAATAAAAATAAAAATGGTAAGGGAAGGCTTTCATCCCACATTAGGGTGGTGAGGGTAAGCTTCTGGGACAGAAGTTGGAGTTAGCCTAGTGACAGGACAGGCGACAGAGTAACCAAACATGAAGTAACTGCCCATCCATGAGAAGAATTTCAAAGGTACAACTTTCTTTATCCAGAAGCATTAGCCATTTATGGCCTGTGTAATTTACTATGTGTGTGCTAGTTAATTTCTTGATTCTGAAGATACTAACCAATTAGCTTGTTATTTGAAATAGCTGCACATGGTGACTGTGGAAATTTAGTAACATTGAGTGACTGGTTTTATGCTTTAAATGAGTTGCTTAATTTTACTAAATTACTAAATGTTACCAAATTTGTATACATAGAAGTAATGTGTGAAACGTGATATGTATTCTTTACATTTGTAATTAGATTGCAAATAAGAGAATTGCAAAGTTTTAATTAAAAATCTTAATATTAAACTTCAAAATAGTAGGTAACACTTTGGTTTTATTTATAATTTTACTTAAAACAGTTCATATTCATTAGTTACAACTTATATTGACATTTACATTTTAATAGAAAATGTTTCAATTTTAGAAGAAAAATATCTGGTTTAAAATCATATGCAAAATAATTTTTGTATCTTAATATTTACCTTATTTTTCTTTTCTAATGAAACATTTAAATTTTATACATTCTATTTTTTATTCCTTTTGATTAAGTGTTGGCAAACTATAGCTCACAAGTTAAATGGTTTAAAAATCAATGGTCTAAATTTATACTTTAAGTGCCTAGAAGAAAGCAACTTAAACCCAAAGTATGTAGGCTAATGGTAACAATAAAGATAGGAGTGGACATTAATAAATTAGAAATGGCCAGGTAATATAGAAAATAATATAATATAAATAAAAGTTAAAAACAACAAAAACACCTAGACACATTATAGTTAAACTGCCAAAAACCTCAGATAAAGAAGAAGCTTCACTTATAGAGGAACAAAAATAAGAATTATAGCAGATATCATGTGAAAACCTACACAAGCCACAGCAATATCCCCCCCCCTTTTTGTTTTTTGTTTTGTTTTGAAACGGAGTCTCGCTGTGTCGCCCAGGCTGGAGTGCAGTGGCCGGATCTCAGCTCACTGAAAGCTCTGCCTCCAGGGTTCACGCCATTCTCCTGCCTCAGTCTCCCGAGTAGCTGGGACTTCAGGTGCCTGCCACCTCACCCGGATAATTTTTTTGTATTTTTAGGAGAGACGGGGTCTCACCGTGTTAGCCAGGATGGTCTCGATCTCCTGACCTCGTGATCCACCCGCCTCGGCCTCCCAAGGTGCTGGGATTACAGGCGTGAGCCGCCGCCCCCAGCCAGCAATATCTTTAAGGTACTAAAAGGAAAACAAAACAAAAACACCGTCATTGCAGAGTTCTATAACCAGAGAAGATATATATTTTAAAAAGAAGGTGAAATAAATATTTTTTCAAACAAAAGCTGAGAGAATTCATTTCTAGCAGATGTGTACTATAAGAAATGCTAAAGCAAATTCTTTAGGCAGAAGGAATATGATACTAGCTGGAAATTTGGGTGTACACACCAAAATAAAAGAATATGATACTAGACATGGTAAAAATGGTAAATATAAAGTATTTTTAAAATGTTCAATATCATTGAAGCATCAATGGCTCAAGCAAAACATGTAATAAAGCATTGGCAGGTTTATAACATACGCAGAAACAAAACACAGAATAACACAATGGAAGGAACATTTGGAGGTAGACTATTTTTTAATTTTATTTTACTTTAAGTTCTGGGATCCATGTGCTGAACATGCAGGTTTGTTACATAGGTATACATGTGTCGTGGTGGTTTGCTGCACCGGTTAACCCGTCATCTAGGTTTTAAACCCCACATGCATTAAGTAATTGTCCTAATGCTCTCCCTCCCCTTACCCCTATCCCCCAACAGGCCCCGGTGTGTGATGTTCCCCTCTCTGTGTCCATGTGTTCTCACTGTTCAGCTCCCACTTATGAGTGGGAACATGCAGTGTTTGGTTTTCTGCACATGCACACGTATGTTTATTGTAGCACTGTTTAAAATGGCAAAAACTTGGAACCAACCCAGATGCCTATCAATGATAGACTGGATAAAGAAAATGTGGCACATATACATCATGGAATACTATGCAGCCATAAAAAAGAATGAGTTCATGTCCTTTGCAGGCACATGGATGAAGCTGGAAACCACCATCCTTGGCAGATACTATTTAAAGGTTCTTATGCAATTGGAGAAGAAGTATATTATTTGAATGTAGACTGTAATAAGTTAAAAATATATATGGTAAACCCTAAAGCCACCACTAAAAATGTTTATGTAAAGTGTACCTAATGAGCCAGTCATGGAGATTTTTAAAAATAGTTCTGAAATGTACTCATTACTACAAAGGAGTACAGGAAAACAAGGAAAAAAGACCAAGAATGGGTGAGAATATGGAAAACAAATAGTATAATATTATGTTTAAATCAAATTATATCAATAATTATGTTAAATGTAAATGTATTTAACAATCCCCTTAAAACTCACTTTGTCAGATTAGATAATAAGGCTAATACAACTATATGCTGTCTACAAGAAACCCATTATAAACATAAACATATAGCATGGAAGTAAAAAGATAGAAAAATATACCATGGAAGTAGTAATCAAAAGAAACCTAAAATGGCTTTGTTAAAATCAGAGTAGACTTTAGAACTAGGAATATTACCAGAAATAAAGACAGACACTACATAATCATTAAGGGGTCAATTCATGGCAAAGCTATAATAATCTTTATAAGAGAGATTCAAAATACATGAAGCAAAAATGAGAAAACTGAAAGGTAAAATACAAATCCAGAATTTCACTTGGAGACTTCAATATTCCTTTCTTACTGATAGAACAAATAGATCAAAAACAACAACAAAAATCTATAAGGATATAGAAACGTAGAAAAACACTCTAAGCAACATAATGTAATTTCCGTTTGTCTGACATTCCATCTGACAACGTTTCAGCTAAACAGTTTTCATAACAAGGAAGTATGAGCAACTAGGAATATCAACTGCAGAGAGCTGACTACTTTGAATACGTAAATTCAAATGTGTTTCTTAATAAAGTGGGTTTCATTGGTGTTCATACCTATGACACGAACACACATGTGGGTATGGGTGTGAGTATGGTATCTTCCGTAAGAAAAAATTAAGATGGCTTCATAAGAAAAGGCATGGGGGGTCAGAGACAATGTCCGTGAATGGAACATTCCTATGAAAAGATAGATTGGATCCATAGGAGAGCAAAAGATATGAAAAGTTGTATATTTTTCATAATCAATGCCTACCCACCCATCTTTCCACCTTCCTACTGTACTTTCAAGCTG
Source organism: Trachypithecus francoisi (assembly GCF_009764315.1). Taxonomy (NCBI): domain Eukaryota; kingdom Metazoa; phylum Chordata; class Mammalia; order Primates; family Cercopithecidae; genus Trachypithecus; species Trachypithecus francoisi. The sequence continues at coordinate 20,498,208 of NW_022681474.1, forward strand.
TACTGAATTCCTTCCCTTCCATCTTTGAATTTTCTTTTAGGCCAGAACATTTTTCCTTATCTTTAAAATTTCTCCCATAGTGGCCGGGCACAGTGCTCACGCCTGTAATCCCAGCACTTTGGGAGGCCGAGGCGGGTGGATCACGAGGTCAGGAGATCGAGACCATCCTGGCTAACACGGTGAGACCCCCGTCTCTACTAAAAGTACAAAAAATTATCCGAGCGTGGTGGCGGGCACCTGTAGTCCCAGCTATTTGGGAGGCTGAGGCAGGAGAATGGCGTGAACCCGGGCGGTGGAGCTTGCAGTGAGCCAGACCATGCCACTGGACTCCAGCCTGGGCGATAGAGCGAGGCTCCGTCTCGGAAAAGAAAAAAAAAAAAAATTTCTCCCATAGTATTTTGCGCTCATATTCATCATACTTTATCTGTGTCCTCTCTGATCTGTGCTCTATATAATACAGGAGCCACACCTTGTTCAGTAGTCTTGTCCCTATTACCTGGGTCATAGCAGGCACACACACATACAGGATGTCATAAATTAATAACATTTCTGCTATTCATAGCTATTTGTGAGATGAGCCCTACTTCTAGTAAGTACATTGCTGTAGTCATCACAGCATGCATGCAAAAGAACTATGTAAATCTGTTTCTCCAACCATCAACCCAGTCTTAACCTGAGTGGCAGGGTTCTTTGAGGTCTACCAGACAGACGGCTGTGGTGCACGGAAAAGGAGTCTGAGAGTTGGTGTTTAAAAGACGTGGGGTTAAGTCCCTCCTCTGCTACCTTTAGCTATTCAGGTTCAGTTAAGTCAGTTCTTGCTAACTGTTCAAAGTCCACTCTCCTTTCTTCCTAAGGCATACAATTAGACTGTGTTTCTCAGCCTGTCTTGCAGGTTTAGTTGGGTGACAGAGTTCTAGCCAATAAAATATAAGTGGAAAAGATGTATAACACTTCCAAGTTTGGACAATAGAAACTTGCATGCACTACCATCTACCATCACCTAAGGCACTAAAGTCCTTTTTCCTCCTTGCAAGTAACCCCGGTGGGAATAACTTGGTGACACTGGAAGTTGCATTGTGAAGATGGTAGCTAGTTACTCAAGCCTTGGTTCCTAAATGTCAGCATGATGCAGAGCTATTTCTTTTTTTCTTTTCCTTTTTTTTTTTTTTTTTGAGACGAAGTCTCGCTCTGCTCGCTCTGTCGCCCAGGCTGGAGTGCAGTGGTGCGATCTCGGCTCACTGCAACCTCCCCCTCCTGGGTTCACGCCATTTTCCTGCCTCAGCCTCCCGAGTAGCTACAGGTGCCCGCCACCACGCACGGCTAATTTTTTGTATTTATTATTACTATTATTTTTATTATTTTATTTTAGTGGAGACGGGATTTCACCATGTTAGCCAGGATGGTCTCCATCTCCTGACCTCGTGATCTGCCCGCCTTCCAAAGTGCTGGGATTACAGGCCCGAGCCACCGTGCCCAGCCGATGCAGAGCTATTTCTAATGGGGAACTCCTACTCCAGCATACATTTCTTTTAAACCCATTGAATATTCAGACTGTTTATTATAGCAGTTTGACTTGCCCTAATTAACATGGAGGAATAGTAATATATACCTCACAGGCAAAGATAATGCGTTTAAGTTCTTAATAGGAAGCCTGGCACCTCATGTGTAAGCAAAAGTATCAGTTGTTATAACAAGGTTTAGATGAGAAATAAATCAGACAGATCACAAATGAATGTGCTTTATAAACTAAAAAGTGCTATATACTATTGAATATTCCAGAGTGCTCTCCTGGGTAGTTTTAGGAACTCAAGGAATCCCATTTTTGTGAAGTCTTTTCTCTGGAAGTGGAATTAAACGTTCTGTGAACACTTGCACATTTCAGTTTTAAACTTTTCCATCCATACAGATACATTCAATCCCCTTATAATGGATTTGCTTGCATCTTTATATGCTTTTAAATAACAATCTGTAATTCAGGGCATTCACTTTACAGTGTAGGTTTACAAAAAGCAAACATGTAACTTCATGGAATACATCGTGCTAAGTCAGGCCAGTGGCCAATACAGATATATAGCCTTATGAAAATGCTATTAATAGTGGCGGAAATCCAGGGCTTTCGGCAAGGTGAAAAATGATTTACTGAGTAAAATGAGAAATCATACATGTGTATCTGTCCTAAAAAGCTTGCTCTTTTAGGTGTTAAACACAGTCACAAATCTGCAAGCAGGAGAGGAAGAATAAAGCCCTCGTAATTACTGTTTTCTTCCACTTACAGAAAAAATAATCTTCCAAAACGTCTGGCTTCCTTAGCGAGTGTTTCTTACCAGCCCCTGTTCCTATTTCAGAGCATTAGTAATTCTCAGAATATGCCTGTCCATTACAACAACTAATAAACACAAGGAAGCTAACATACAGCTTGAAGAAATTAGTCATCTGCATTTGAATGCCTCGATGGCACTTGCTGGAGTCTCTTGCATCTGCTAAACTTTTAACATTAAAAGAATTAGGCTTTACTTACCAAATTTTTGCTTTCGTCTGTGGCTTTTAAATATTGTGTAAGTCAAAGTATCTTAAAAAGATCAACCATGATCGAAGGCATCCATACATTTTCCAAGTCTTTTTGTTCTATTTATTCTGATTTTGCTCCCTTTTGCAGGAGTAACATTTTGTTACTTTGTATTTGAAATCTTTTACAAGCCAGACAAGAGTCTCAATGGGTACATTGTATTGGATTAGTGTTCAATACATGCTAATTAAACTAGTCTGGGTTACAAAGGAAGAATTAGTATAACGTTCTCATGGGAGTCAGGATTAGGTAAATGTTGTCATTGTATGTTAAAACCAGCAAAGTTGTATGCTATGTTTTAAGAGGTAAGAAGTCATTCAACATTCATTCATTCATTTAGACAACAAATGTTTTCACGTTCTAACTAAGTGCTAGACACCATGCTGGGTGGTGCTGGGGTACTAAGATGAAAAAGACGCCATCACTGCCCTCAAGGAACCCTGTCTAGTGGTAGGGAGAAACATAAAAAACAGGGAGTTCATATTATAAATTATATGAAATGAATATATTGTATTACATTTGAACATTTAATTCAAACTTAACTTGCCCTCTGGTTATAAGCATTATTAAAATTATTTTCAAGGTTTTGATTTTTCTGCGGTCTCTTTAAACATCTGATGAAAGATGAAATTCTACTTTCCAAATGGTCCTAATTGAAAGCGAATGCACAAATAAGCATGCTATAAGAAATTGGACAGATATCATGAGAAAACACTCAGTTTCACCAAGCCTGGTTTTTTGTTTTGTTTTGTTTAAAAAAAAAATGTTCCTTCTTTTGTTTTCTCCCTCCATCCTTCCTTCGTTTATTAATTGGCTTTTAAGTGCTAACTAGCAAGACTGTAAGCCCCATGGAGCTGGTGACCTGGTCTTTGTTGGCTGTGCTCATTGAGTGGCACAAAATAGATTCATACTTTATTGAATGAATGTTGAAAGAACTCAGATGGCAACTTGCCAGATTCTGAATGCGTCCTAGAATATAAGTGTGGTTCCTGTCCACACAGAGTTTGCAGTCTGAAATGGATTTAATGTTATCCCTAAGAATTAAACTCATGCTCAAGAAGACTACGGGGTTTGATTAAATGAGTAGGCCTAAAAGAGTGATACTATCAACAGATCATGGGGCAAAAGTAGACTATAAGTCAAATACTTTCAATACAATTTCTTTTCCATTTTCACACACACATACACATAGGCATACATATAAAAGCACGGCTGATTGTTGCTGTTCAAAATGTTCCCTATTTAGAAACTAATACAAACCAATACTTAAGTGCTTCTATTTAACATTCAGCAAAATTTAAATAAAAGTGGTATTTTAATTTTTTAATTTTATTTTTCCATAAGTTATTGGGGTACAGGTGGTATTTGGTTACATGAGTAAGTTCTTTAGTGGAGATTTGTGAGAACCTGGTACACCCATCAACCTAGCAGTATACATTGCACCATATTTGTTGTCTTTTATCCCGTGCCCCCCTCCCATTCTTCCCCCCAAGTCTCCAAAGTCCATTGTATCATTCTTATGCCTTTGCATCCTCACAACTTAGCTCCCACATGTCAGTGAAAACGTATGATGTTTGGTTTTCTATTCCTAAGTTACTTCACTTAGAATAATAGTCTCTAAAAAAAAAAAAAAAAAAAAAAAAAGAATAATAGTCTCTATTCTCATCCAGGTCATTGCAAATGCTGTTAATTTATTTCTTTTCATAGTTGAGTAGTATCTCATCATCATATATATCAGAGTTTCTTTATCAACTCGTTGGTTGATAAGCATTTGTGTTGGTTCCACGATTTTGCTACTATGAATTGTGCTGCTGTAAACATGCATGTGCAAATATCTTTTTTGAATAATGACTTCTTTTCCTCTGGGTAGATACCCAGTAGTAGAATTGCTAGATCAAATGGTAGTTCTACTTTTAGTCCTTTAAGAAATCTCTACACTGTTTTCCACAGTGGCTGTACTAGTTTACATTCCCACCAGCAGTGCTGTTCCCTGACCACTGCATCCATGCCAACATCTCCTGTTTTTTGATTCTTTAATTATGGTCACTCTCACAGGGGTAAGGTGGTATCACATTGTGGTTTTGAGTTGCATTTCCCTGATCATTTTTGATGTTGAGCAATTTTTCATATGTTTGGTGGCCGTTTGTATATCTTCCTTTGAGAATTGTCTATTAGTGTCCATAGCCCATAAAAGCGGCATTTTTAATACCAAAGATTAGGAAAATCAATGACGCTTTATGCCTAAATCTTTAACTGTGTCAAGACCCATTCTTTAAGCCTGGCTCAAATCAGTGCTATGGTGGACATGATAGGTTTAAAATGTCTATGCTTATCTTTGAGGAGAACAAGTACTATATCTCATATAATTTAATATATCATAGTAAAATACAGAAGGCAGTTGAAGCCTGTTACAGTAAATTTTTGCATGTATATTTCAATATACCAAACTTGCATTTTGTTGTTACAAAATAACATATTAATAGACATCTGGAGCTGGACTGGCGCTGTGGCTCACGCCTGTAATCCCAGCATTTTGGGAGGCCAAGGTGGGTGGATCATGAGGTCAGGAGTTTGAGACCAGCCTGTGTAACATGGCAAAACCCTGTCTCTACTAAAAAATACAAAAATTAGGCTGGATGCAGTGGCTCATGCCTGTAATCCCAGCATGTTGGGAGGCAGAGGCGGGCAGATCACATGAGGTCAGGAGTTCGAGACCAGCCTGGGCAACATAGTGAAACTCTATTTCTACTAAAAATACAAAAAAATTAGCTGGGTGTGGTGGTGGGCACCTGCAATCCCAGCTACTCGGGAAGCTGAGGAGAATCGATTGAACCCAGGAGGTGAAGGTTGCAGTGAGGTAAGATCGTGCCACTGCACTCCAGCCTGGGTGACAAGAGCAAAATTCTGTCTCAAAAAAAAAAAAAAAAAAAAAAAAGGCTGGAAAACTCGTTACAGAAGTTTCCACTGTAGTAAAATGTGTTGAAATGAGATGCACTCAATCATGTAAAAATGTGCCTCCTTGGGACTATCTGAACGGAATGTTGTAAGTGAAACACCCTCACGGTAGTCACTACCCTGTTATCAAGAGTTCTGGATCTTAAGGAAGTGCTTGTTTTGTCAAAAATGTGACACTAAGAGTTTTCACCCCTGTAGAAAAACTTCAATCTTGGCTGGGCGTGGTGGCCCACACTTGTAATCCCAGCACATTGGGAGGCGGAGACCAGTGGATTATTTGAGATCAGGAGTTCAAGACTAGCGCGAGCAACATGGTGAAACCCCGTCTCTACTAAAAATACAAAAATTAGCTGGGCTTGGTGGCATGTGGCTGTAATCCCAGCTATTCGGGAGGCTGAGGCAAGAGAATCACTTGAACCCAAGAGGCGGAGGTTGTAGTGAGCCGAGATGGCGCCATTGCACTCCAGCCTGGGCGACAGAGTGAGATTCCGTCTAAAACAACAACAAACTTCAATTCTGTTTGGAAAGTAGTGCTAATTTAATTTGGCAAAGATGAAGACAGGAGTCATAAAGGAAAACATTCCGTCTCAGGTTGGGTAGATTCCCACCTAGTTGACTAGGCCAGTGGCAGGTTCAGGTGGGATCACCAGATGATCTTTATCAACGCCATTTCTTTTTCTGGATCCTTATTACTGACATTAGCAAGGCCTTTCAGCTGCCCAGGAGATGTTCTTTACAGACATTTGCTCTCCCGGGCTGCCAGCAGCCTTTACAAATTTAAAACTTTAAGTGTAGGAACCCAGTCTCTGTCGTCCTTCCCCTCCGAAGTTAACAGATCTGCTCTTAGGGTTCCTGAGAGGAGGTATGGGGCCATGGGAACAGGATCAAGGCCCCCACCTCACCCTCGGCCCGGCGAAGCGCCGGGCCTGGCTTCTGTGGCTTCGCAAACTTTTCAGCCTGTGTGCCACGGCGACGCGCAGCAGCTGAACCGGAGCCCACGCGGCGCGCGCCTCCCGCGAGGAACTTTTCGGCTTGTCACTCTCGCTTTCCGACGCGCCTCCCCCTGGCTCGCGCTCCCGGAGCTCCCTCCCCTCCTGGCGAGGACCTTTCCCGGCGCCCGCGGCTCCGATCCCCGCCGCGCTGCGCCCACTCTGCCCGGCCCCGGCTGCCCCGCGGAGGGCGCCCCTTTCCCCAGCACCGCAGCCGCGCCCCCGCGTCCCGCCTCCCGCGCTGCTCGCTTCGCCGGATGCCTCGGCCCCGTCCCGCGCACTGAGCGCCTGGCAGCGCGGCGCCGAGTCCCGGGGCGCTGCGGGGCGCTGCGCGGAGAACAGCCGGGCCTCAGCCCTGGGCGTCCCCCAGAGCCGATCGGAGCGCGGGGAGGCGGGGGCGAGGAGGAGGGGACCCGCCGCCGGAGCTGACTGCTTCGCTCCTAGCCGACTTTTCGCCAATGGTCCAAAGCGACATGTCCAAGTCGCCTCCCACAGCGGCGGCGGCGGTGGCGCAGGAGATCCAGATGGAACTGCTGGAGAACGTGGCTCCCGCGGGGGCGCTCGGAGCCGCCGCACAGGTAGCGAGAGCGCGGCGCTTTCTCCTTCCTTTGTGAGCCGCCGGGCAGGGCACCGACCTCGGGCTCTCCCGGCACCTCAGCTCCAGGGATCTCTAGCTTCGTACTTCCCCGCTGCCTGGGTATCGTCAGTCACCTCCTCCCCTCACCGCTTGCCCACCCTCTGCTCCTCTCCTGGCGCTGGGAACCCTGCCCCTTTGCGCCTTTTCTTGGCTCTGCCTCGGCTTCCATTTTTCTCTGCTTCCGAAAAGCCAGTGGGGAAGGGCGGGGGAGACCTGCCCGTCCTCCCAGACTTCTCCCGGGCTGCCCCAGCTGGCCCTCCTCGCCCTTTCCCGGGAGAGGCACATGGAGAGACATGAACCAGGCGAGTGGACTGGACCTGCTGAAGATCGTGAGTCCGGGTGGGCGGGAGGGGGCCCATCGCAGCGCTTTCTACGATGCCGACCCTCCTGGCCACGCTCGGAACCGGGATGGGCGTGGGTGTGAGGGTGATGGGGTGGAGGTGGGCGGGAGGGGAACGAATGTGGGGGCGCCCTGCAGGATTTCCCCCCAGAGCTGCCCGGACCACGCTGCGCACCTGGGGCTGACAGCTCTCCAGTCCCTCGGGCACTTGCCAAGGTTTGCCTGTCCCAGCTCGTGCCTTTCCCGTAAGAAGCGAGCGAGCTGGGGACAAGAAAGTTTTTATTTTTCCGTCTCCCCTGAAATGTTAGCCATTTCAGGGATCTCCAGGATCCCCTTTCTCTCCGATAAGTATTCGCGGTTTCTGGAAAAAGTCAGCTTCGCTGCAGGTTGTTGTGAAATTGGAGATGTCAGTTGTAGGCGCTGGGCAATGACAAGGTGGCTTTTTTTTTACGTAAGGCTTCAGCAGGTACAGTTTGGGTTACAGACACCTCCAGGTCTCAGCGATGAGGAGTCGCTCAACTTTTCTCCCAGCAGGGAAATGACTTCAGACTCCTAGCTGCGGGCTGGCTGTTGGCTGGCCAGTGATGGGAAGAGGTCATGGTTACATTTCAGGAAGCATTCTGGAGAAATGTCTCTTTGCTTAACGGTATTGGCTTGTTGATTTCAAGCCTATATTTGCCAGATTTTAATTTGTGGTATTATATACATAGTGTGTGTGTGTATACACTTATATATTAATACATAGACACACATACACACACTAGAGAGAGCATGTTAGAGTATCATTTGCTGTAGTCGTGGGGGCAGGAGTGTGACAACCTAATAAAGGTGGCAAATGTTTTCTTGCTGTTGTTTCCATAGGTGGAACCTGAGTGCTCTAGATATTTTGATATTATAATCATGGCAGTTCCAAGTGGCATAGTAGTCTAGCTTTATTGAACTTTCTTTTACCATTGGGAAATTAATGTGCTAACTTAAAATACATAATTCACTTTGATTCGAGAAGGGGAAGAATGTGGAAACCAAGGATTGTGTAATCAGAAATCTATGTCTTTTGTAGTGGTAAAACAGCTAGATTTGAGTCCGCTCTGGGCTGTTTGCTTCACAAGCCGCGTGGGGACATGTAATGAACCAGCTACATTCCCATCTGGCCTCTGCCAAAGGATCTGAATTTTAACCAATAGAGTTTGCATTTGTTCTAGACTCCTGATTTTTTATCTAGACGCTTGCCAGGTTAGATAGAATGAAAAATGTACCCGGAGACCTCGGTTATTCTAGGATGAAGGTCTTGAATACTATCAATATTCGAGTCCTCCATCAAAGGAAAGGACATTTAGACCCTCATTTGCCTTTGATCTTCCTTGAGGGATATTTTAGAAAAGTTTTTATTCTTATGATAAAAATAGAGTTCCTAAATTCCTGGAGATCAAAGTCAGGGCTGGCATTCAGCTAAGAGATACTAATTTACTTTGTGATTTATGTATAATGATTAAATGTAAGTCAACAAATTATTGTACAGCAGCAATGTGGAAATGATTCTGATGTGAAAAGACACAACTTCTGCCTTCAAAGAATTTACATTCCAGTAGCAGCAATTAGGATATATGTATAGGGGCGGTAAGAGAAGTTCGGACTAGTATACGGCTTCAAAGGAATAAAGATAATAAACATGCCATTTGGAGGAATCGGTAAGGACTTCATTGATGAGGTGGCATTTGCAAAAAGATTCGAAGGATGGGTCAGATTACACCAGATATTTTCGAGAGAGTTGGTAAGCAGTCGTACATAAAACAAAGCCCCAGAAGTAAGAAGTCTTACAGTATATATTTATCATTTCTAGTTTAAAAAGAGCATGATAAGGTCAAGATTGGGCACAGTTAGGCATAAAACTGACAAAGCAATTTGAGACTGCATCTTGGGGACTTGGAACCTTTAGTGTATTGAGTGACAGGGAACTGTGGAAGGAGTTCAAAACAGGACCCACTTAACAGCTCATTTGGGAATATTCACTTGGAAATGTTCTGTATGATAGTTTCAAATCTCAGGAGTCCAGAAGTGAAGTTACCAGGAGGCAGACAGATGTAACAGTTTGGGCCAGGGGTAATAAGGCCTAAGAGAAAAAGAGATGAAAAGATAATGGATATGACAGTTCTATGTATCAAACATTTCAAAGTTCAATTCACAGGAATTAGCAAGTGATTGCATAGATAAAGGAGAGAGAACAGAGAGGGCAGAATGGATTTTAAAAACAAGTTTAAGACATACAAATATTCAACTGCATCAACATTCATCTCCTTGCTTTCTCTGCCTTCCAAAAATGAAAGCAATTTGACTTGAATTGCGTTCATCTCACATCCATTATTTGAGGGAAACATTGCCTGTTTATTTTATATCTAATAAATCATGGCATCATAGGGTTATGTGAGGCTTGGCAAAGTCATCTCTTCCATCTCTCTGTTTGGGCAGAACAGACCAGCAGTAAAAACTGCCTGAGTATGGAGGCTGGCTCTAAAGCATCCTCCTTTTGTGTGGCACCGAGTAATTCTACTCAGAATTACTAGGCAGTTCTACCTAGAAATGGAGTTTCTATTTACAAATGGAACCTCTAAAGCAATCATTGGTTTTAGGAATCATTCTATTTCACCTCTGGATTATATTATTATATTTGTATGAAGAAAGCAGCAAATGTAGATTTGCAAACTCTGCCATTTTCCTTTTCTGTATCAATCAGTCTGCCTAGAGAGAGGGAGCACCCTGATACATTCTGGTCCATTTGCCCCAGTACATTGCCATAAACAAAATGATACATTTCTCAGAGCCCTGGTTTCTGTTTGTTTTGTTTTTGTTTTTGTTCTGTTTTGATTTTTGAGACAGAGTCTGACAGCTCTGTCACCCAGGCTGGGGTGCAGTGGTGCTATCTCAGCTCACTGCAACCTTCACCTCCCGGTTTCAAGCAATTTTCCTGCCTCAGGCTCCTGAGTAGCTAGGACTACAGGCGCCCGCCACCATGCCCAGCTAATTTTTTTGTATTTTTAGTAGAAATGGGGTTTCACCATGTTGGCTAGGTTTGTCTCAAACTCCTGACCTCAGGTGATCTGCCCGCCTTGGCCTCCCAAAGTGCTGGGGTTACAGGCGTGAGCCACCATACCCGGCTCAAAGTGGATACATTTCTTACATAAGAAATGAGTGGCAATCTAACTGTAAATTCTTGAAAGTTCCAATTTAAGAAAATTGCATTGCTTTTTAGGTAAACCGTTGAACAGTTTCAGTGTGAACTTGGACACAGTCTACCTCCAAAGTCCAGATGCTCACGGAGGACCCTTTCTCCAAGCTCCAAATCTGTGCTGTTCACTGTGGTAGCCACTAGCCACCTGTGGCTTTTGAGCCCTTGAAATGTGGCTAGTCTGAACTGATATGTGCTGTAAATGTGAAATTCACTCCAGCTATCAAAGCCTTAAGATGAAATAAAGAATGTAACACATCTTCATTAGTAAATTTTAAATTGATGACATGTTGCAATGACCATGTTTTGGAAGTGCTGGGTTAAATAAATGCATTGTTACAATTAATTTCACCTGTTACTATTTACCTTTTTAATGTGGCTGCTGGAACATTTCAATGATGCATTTGGCTCATATGATATTTCTATGGGGCAACATTAAACTGGTAATTCTCCGGGGAATTGAATAGCTCCTGCACGAAGGTTGGGTGAACAGGAAGCAGGTGACAGGGATTGATAGGTAACAGAAGAGGAAAAGGAGGAGTAACAAGAACAGTATCTCAGCACTCTAGGCCTCGGGGAGATTGTCAGTGGCACCTCCAGTCACACCTGAAACTGAACAGACAGTAACCAGTGGGCCTGTTTGTTTTGCTCCTAGCAACAGGTCCCAGCTGGTTCCACCCCAGCCGAGTCTGCCAGATGCTTTTCAAGCATGTGATGGCAACATCCTGAATGGCTGTAGCAAGGAGCTTTATCAAAAAAGAGTAGCAGCTGTTTTCTAGTGGCTCTCGAACTAAATCAACACTTTTTTCCTGAAATAGTCTTAGGTTCCATGTGCAAATGAGTTTTCTGCAGTCTCTAAAGTTGGTGGTCATAGTTCCCGTGCTTTATGTTTTGCTGAAATCTTCACTCCTAACCACCATCACTTTCCTCTTGATTGGTATTTTTTTTTCCTGATGTGGCATGGGAGAAATTTACAGACATGCCAATCAGAATTTCTGAGTATGTTTTAGAATTTGAAATATATCTGAGTGATCTGAGGTTTTGTTGTTCTTACAGTCTCATGCTCTTTTTCTTTTTGTCTCTCTTTTTATATGAAGACTCGGTTTACCTGTTGCTGTATTTAATTCCTTTGAATTATGTAGCCTTGGCCCGTTCAAGAGAAGCTAAACAAAATATGTTAACCCCATAGAGGATGGTGATCCTCTCCAATTGTGTAGCTTGTCTCTATCCTACACATAGTATAGGTCAAAAACCACATTAAAAACTAATTGTAACAATGCATTATTTCACAACTTAACAGAGAGAGAAAACTACTTATGACATCACTTAAAGGAACGGGGCCTGTCTTACTGATCTTTCCAAGCCTGGCAGGAGGTAGATTGTGAAGAAGGCATGTGTTGTTCCTGGCTTTCTGCCCTTCCTGCCTGTGCTCCTCCTTACTGGGCAGATAGATCTCTGCTTCCTGGCCTTCTTCCTCCCTCCTCCCTCCTCTACCTGCTAGACACCCACCCCCATCCCCAAGAACTCTATTTATGCAGGCTCCTTGTTCCTTTCTGCTTTTGTGTGAACTGAGCCATATAAAAGGCAACTCCTTTTTCTAGGAATGTCATTTAGCTACTTCTTGCCTAGTAAAGGATTTTACCCTTAGCTTATTCACACTAAGCTATTGGTAAATGAGGAGATTTGATACATGATTTCTCTATGGATAGTGTTGGCTTTGTTTGTTTTTGGTCATAAGATGAGGAAAGTCTGGAAATTCAAAGGGATAAACATCATTGAATATGAACTGAGAGAGATGGAGACTAATTTTTTTAAATTTAATTTAATTTAATTTAAGTTTTTGAGACAGTGTCTCACTCGGTAGCCCAGGCTGGAGTGCAGTAGTGCGATCTTGGCTCACTGCAACCTCCACCTTCCGTGTTGAAGCATTTGTCCTGCTTCAGCCTCCTGAGTAGCTGGGACTACAGGCACATGTCACCACGGCCAGCTAATTTTTTGTTTGTTTTTGTTTTTGAGACAGGGTCTCGCTCTGTCACTCAGGCTGGAGTGCAGTGGTGGTATCTTGGCTCACTGTAACCTCCACCTCCTGGGTTCAGGCGATTCTCCTGCCTCATCCTCCTGAGTAGCTGGTATTACAGGCACCAGTCACCACACCTGGCTAATTTTTTTGTATTTTTAGTAGAGATAGGGTTTCACCATGTTGGTCGCTCTAGTCTTAAACTCCTGACCTCAAATGATCTATTCACCTCTGCCTCCCAAAGTGCTGGGATGACAGGCGTGAACCACCACGCCCAGCCTAATTTTTGTATTTTTTAGTAGAAACGGTTTTGCCATGTTGGCCAGGGTAGTGTCAAACTCCTGACCTCAGGTGATCCACCCACATTGCTCTCCCAAAGTGCTGGGATTACAAGCGTGAGCCACCATGCCTGGCCTAATTTTAAGTGTCAGTATTATGCTGACGTGAAGTAATCTGTAGGCAGGAGAGCTGTCACAATAACCATCAAAGCACAGAAGCCATATCATTCTTCAGGTTGTCCCCAGGGGCTGCCAACATTGTGTGCACGGCTAAAATCTCCAGGTAACTGACAACTTCTATAATTAATTACTCCTGTCTTCTTCAATCATACAGAAATTAGATTTTTATTACTTGTGAAAAGGTCAACATTTATTTGCTGATTTTTAAGACTGGAGTCCACTCTTAAGTTATTTAGTGTCAAGAAAGATAGATATTCATTCACACTAAGCTGACATTAACATCATGATGGATTTTGAATGTCTTTTTAATAAGTCATTAATATATTTTTGGAAATGTCTTAAGAATTTTTTTCCCTAGTTTCTGAAATCTTAGCCTGATGTTTTGAAACAAATAAAGTAATATAAATATGAGTATTTTTTTCTTTTTACTATGGTGACATAATTTGTTTGTATTACGCTTCATGTAGCTAATAGCAGTTACTGGAAATTAGTGACTTTTGGGACTCTTTCAAGAAGGACATAGAGTCCTGCATGTGTCAGGGAGAATCTATAGATAACACCTTGTACTAAAGCTAAATCCCCTTTCCTGTCTCCCCTTTTCCTTGTACAACCTGAGCCACACTAACGATGAACTGTTTCAGATATTGGGTGTTCATATACTTAATGTTGGTAAAAAACATTTAGAAAAACTATTGTTCACAAAAGCAGCTGCACTTGAAACAATTGCACACATTTATTTTTTTTTTTTTTCAAATTTAGTCTGCTAAATATTTGAACACTTAATCTTACCTGTCTTTTCCACCTGGGAGAGGTTTGGCCTTCCCATTTTTTTCCCCCTTAATTCCTTCAGAAGAAGTAGTCTAAAGTCCAGGACCAGATGGATTCACAGCTGAATTCTACCAGAGGTACAAGGAGGAGCTGGTACCATTCCTTCTGAAACTATTTCAATCAATAGAAAAAGAGGGAATCCTCCCTAACTCTTTTTATGAGGCCAACATCATCCTGATACCAAAGCCTGGCAGAGACACAACAAAAAAAGAGAATTTTAGACCAATATCCCTGATGAACATCGATGCAAAAATCCTCAATAAAATACTGGCAAACCGGATTCAGCAGCACATCAAAAAGCTTATCCACCATGATCAAGTGGGCTTCATCCCTGGGATGCAAGGCTGGTTCAACATTCGCAAATCAATAAACGTAATCCAGCATATAAACAGAACCAAAGACAAGAACCACATAATTATCTCAATAGATGCAGAAAAGGCTTTTGACAAAATTCAACAGCCCTTTATGCTAAAAACGCTCAATAAATTTGGTATTAATGGAACGTACCTCAAAATAATAAGAGCTATTTATGACAAACCCACAGCTAATATCATACTGAATGGGCAAAAACTGGAAAAATTCCCTTTGAAAACTGGCACAAGACAGGGATGCCCTCTCTCACCACTCCTATTCAACATAGTGTTGGAAGTTCTGGCTAGGGCAATCAGGCAAGAGAAAGAAATCAAGGGTATCCAGTTAGGAAAAGAAGAAGTCAAATTGTCCCTGTTTGCAGATGACATGATTGTATATTTAGAAAACCCCATCGTCTCAGCCCAAAATCTCCTTAAGCTGATAAGCAACTTCAGCAAAGTCTCAGGATACAAAATTAATGTGCAAAAATCACAAGCATTCTTATACACCAGTAACAGACAAGCAGAGAGCCAAATCAGGAATGAACTTCCATTCACAATTGCTTCAAAGAGAATCAAATACCTAGGAATCCAGCTTACAAGGGATGTAAAGGACCTCTTCAAGGAGAACTACAAACCACTGCTCAGTGAAATAAAAGAGGACACAAACAAATGGAAGAACATACCATGCTCATGGATAGGAAGAATCAATATCGTGAAAATGGCCATACTGCCCAAGGTGATTTATAGATTCAATGCCATCCCCATCAAGCTACCAATGACTTTCTTCACAGAATTGGAAAAAACTGCTTTAAAGTTCATATGGAACCAAAAAAGAGCCCGCATTGCCAAGACAATCCTAAGTCAAAAGGACAAAGCTGGAGGCGTCACGCTACCTGACTTCAAACTATACTACAAGGCTACAGTAACAAAAACAGCATGGTACTGGTACCACAACAGAGATATAGACCAATGGAACAGAACAGAGTCCTCAGAAATAATACCACACATCTACAGCCATCTGATCTTTGACAAACCTGAGAGAAACAAGAAATGGGGAAAGGATTCCCTATTTAATAAATGGTGCTGGGAAAATTGGCTAGCCATAAGTAGAAAGCTGAAACTGGATCCTTTCCTTACCCCTTATACGAAAATTAATTCAAGATGGATTAGAGACTTAAATGTTAGACCTAATACCATAAAAACCCTAGAAGAAAATCTAGGTAGTACCATTCAGGACATAGGCATGGGCAAGGACTTCATGTCTAAAACACCAAAAGCAACGGCAGCAAAAGCAAAAATTGACACATGGGATCTAATTAAACTAAAGAGCTTTTGCACAGCTAAAGAAACTACCATCAGAGTGAACAGGCAACCTACAGAATGGGAAAAAATTTTTGCAACCTACTCATCTGACAAAGGGCTAATATCCAGAATCTACAAAGAACTCAAACAAATATACAAGAAAAAAACAAACAACCCAATCAAAAAGTGGGGAAAGGATATGAACAGACATTTCTCAAAAGAAGACATCCATACAGCCAACAGACACATGAAAAAATGCTCATCATCACTCGCCATCAGAGAAATGCAAATCAAAACTACAATGAGATACCATCTCACACCAGTTAGAATGGCAATCATTAAGAAGTCAGGAAACAACAGGTGTTGGAGAGGATGTGGAGAAATAGGAACACTTTTACACTGTTGGTGGGATTGTAAACTAGTTCAACCATTATGGAAAACAGTATGGCGATTCCTCAAGGATCTAGAACTAGATGTACCATATGACCCAGCCATCCCACTACTGGGTATATACCCAAAGGATTATAATTACTCTACTACAAAGACACATGCACACGTATGTTTATTGCGGCACTATTCACAATAGCAAAGACTTGGAATCAACCCAAATGTCCATCTGTGACAGACTGGATTAAGAAAATGTGGCACATATACACCATGGAATACTATGCAGCCATAAAAAAGGATGAGTTTGCATCCTTTGTAGGGACATGGATGCAGCTGGAAACCATCATTCTTAGCAAACTATCACAAGAAGAGAAAACCAAACACCGCATGTTCTCACTCATAGGTGGGAACTGAACAATGAGATCACTTGGACTCGGGAAGGGGAACATCACACACTGGGGCCTATCATGGGGAGGGGGGAGGAGGGAGGGATTGCATTGGGGAGTTATACATGATATAAACGTCATGCACATGTACCCTAGAACTTAAAGTATAATTAAAAAAAAAAAAAAAAAAAACTAAAGAGAGTAGGCATGCTTGTCTACTTTTGCTTTTCTTTCTTTCTTTCTTTCTTTCTTTCTTTTTTTTTTTTTTTGAGACTGAGTTTCACTCTTGTTGCCCAGGCTGGAGTGTAATGGTGCAGTCTCGGCTCATCGCAACCTCCAACTCCTGGGTTCAAGCGATTTTCCTGCCTCCGCCTCCCAAGTAGCTGGGATTACAGGCATGTGCCACCACAACCAGCTAATTTTGTATTCTTAGTAGAGACGGGGTTTCTCCGTGTTGGTCAGGCTGCTCTTGAACTCCTGACCTCAGGTGATCCAGCCACCTCAGCCTCCCAAAGTGCTGGGATTCCAGGAGTGAGCCACTGTGCGGGGCCAAGATTGTCTACTTTTTCTTATTTCCAAACTGTGAAAATGGAAAACATCAGGGTATTGATGTAAGAGGCACCAAATAATGTATCCAACTAAAGTATTGCTGTGTATCAATCAATCAATCAATCAATCATCAATCAAGAGAATGATTTAAGGCCGGGCGCGGTGGCTCAAGCCTGTAATCCCAGCACTTTGGGAGGCCGAGACGGGCGGATCACGAGGTCAGGAGATCGAGACCATCCTGGCTAACACGGTGAAACCCCATCTCTACTAAAAATACAAAAACTAGCCGGGCGAGGTGGCGGGCGCCTGTAGTCCCAGCTACTCGGGAGGCTGAGGCAGGAGAATGGCGTAAACCCGGGAGGCGGAGCTTGCAGTGAGCTGAGATCTGGCCACTGCACTCCAGTCCGGGCGACAGAGTGAGACTCGGCCTCAAAAAAAAAAAAAAAAAAAGAGAATGATTTAAGGTACAGATAGCTGCTTGCCTCCTACCTGAAGTATGAATTTGGGCAACAGATTCTTTTTTTCCATTTCTGCCTCTAAGCACCGTGTGATGTTCTGAATTTCTGTTTTATCAATTCTAACCAAGGAGGCAGGGAACTCTATGAACCTCTCTATCTCAACATATTCGATTCTATTTTTGCTTAAATAAATCTCAAGAAGGTTAACTTCACCCTCAAAAAAAAAAAAAAAAAGAAGTAGTCTAGTCCTTATTTTCAAGGATTTCAAGTAACTGAAAACTGAATCTTTCTAGCAAGATGGACTTAATTTTAAATACGCATTAGATTAAAAGAAATTTAATTTCGTAATGGCAGGATGAATTCTCATTAACATTTTTACAGGTATATGAAGATGGGCTCTTAGCTTTCCAAAGATGCTTTAAATGTTTTTTTGGTTTTTGGTCCTGACTGTTATTATAAAAAAAATAACTGGTCAGTAAGTAGTCACTCTACAGTTTAATAAAAAAAAGAGAAACTTTAGAAGAGAAATTACTGTGGAAATTAGTAAAATCACAGAATAGAGATACAATTAAGCATATATATTTATTTTGTCTTTTAATAATTATGATATACGATAGAGAGTTGATCTAACACTCTTAAGGCATGAGCAAATGAATACTTTAAATAAATCATCACTTATACGTTTAAGTAATAGAAGAACAATTTTTTTTCTCAAAACTATCACCAGCATGCATGCAGTTCAGTGTGCCATAGTGGTTTAGTGTGTAAACTGTCTTAGTACAGTTGAAAACTGTAATAATTTCATTACATGTCCTTTGCATAGGTAGCTAAGTATGCCTGAAATAGCGTTTATGAACAGGATTCCTAGGGGCTTGGAAAAATTAATGTGAGTTTTTAAATGTGTCCAATTTTTTGCAGAGAACGACCACCTCCTCTGTGACTGAATGTCTTTAATTTTGTGTGGCTCTCACAGTGCCTGATGCACAACTGTGAGGAACCACAAAAAACCTTACACATCCAAGAAGCTGAATAATGAAACATATTTATCACTAAAATGCTAAAATTAAAGGACAATAGAATTGTGAAGATACTCTTTTCTGTTCATTTAAAAATGGTACTGGAGGCTGGGCATGGTAACCCACTCCTGTAGTCCCACCACTTTGGGAGGCTGAGGCGGGAGGATTGCTTGAAGTCATGAGTTCAAGACCAGCCTGGGCAACACAATGAGACCCTGTCTCTACAAAAAACAAAAAAATTAGCCAAGCATAGCAATGTGTGCCTGTAGTTCCAGTTACTTGGG
Source organism: Trachypithecus francoisi (assembly GCF_009764315.1). Lineage (NCBI taxonomy): Eukaryota > Metazoa > Chordata > Mammalia > Primates > Cercopithecidae > Trachypithecus > Trachypithecus francoisi. The sequence goes on from NW_022681474.1 coordinate 20,516,956, forward strand.
AGGCTGAAGTGGGAGGATTGCTTGAGCCCAGGGGGTGTGGGGGTAGTCAAGGCTACAGTGAGCCATGATCATGTCACTGCACTCCAGCCTGGGTGACAGCAGAAGACATTGTCCCCCTCCCCCCCCAAAAAAGGAAAAGATTATATTTTGTCTTTGTTCTCAAAGATAGTTTACGTTCCTCATGAGGGTAAATGGCGAATTTAACACAGATTGTCCCTACACTCCCAAAGAAGCATGTTAGGCCTTAAAAATACTTTCAAGGTAATAAGTATTTTTGCACATGGGTTAATATAAATTTAAGAGAAAATTTTAAAGAGATTTTCATACTTTATTTTACCTTTCTTAGGCCTTAGAAAATGCATCTGTCCAAAGCTTTACATAATAATTGGAAAAGAAAAAAGTGGTTAAGAGACAGTTATTTTTCAACAGTTTACTGAATAATGTTTACATAAGTAAAAAGAATAAGCTGTTAACTGAGGAGAACCTTGTATATTACATTACGAAAGCCCAGCGTAGCTTTCTTGCCATTTATGAAGTTGAGAGTTAATGAAATGTCATGGAAACACATTTGTATTATATAAATCCCTTAGATACTCTGAAGAGAACAAACATATATAAGAAAATTTTTTGCTTTACGATTATACCACCCTCTCACTGATTGCAGATTCATCTAAATTACTCATAACGCAAATGTTTGTAATAGATTTCAGCTTGCCTAAGTGCTACATATACTATGGCAGATATTTTAATGAAAACCATATGAATAGAGGAAGCATAACCAAATAGCATTTTCAAAACCTGAATGTGATGATCTTAAAAATAAATGGTGTAAATTCTGATCATCTAATGAAGTCTCTATGAGCCTAATAATTCTCAACGTGTTATATACACTTTTGTCCAGTTCATTTCCACGTCTTCCAACCCGTGTATAGGTATCACTTTTTATATATTAGTTTGAGTCCTTACCATGTGTTAGATCTTATGCTAAATGCTATACATACATTATTTCATTTCATACTTAATCCTATGAGGTATTATTTCATCTAATAATTAACCCCATTTTAAAGATGAAAAGATTGAAAAAATTAAGAAACTCGGTCAAGATTTGCTATGGCCAGGATTCTAACCTATGTGCTGTATTTAACTCTAAACTCAGTGTTAAGCTATTTTGTTCATTTACATTTTAATGTTTAATATTTGCACTTACTGTATCTGTGCTTGGAATTAAACATAGATTGATGTGTAGTTTATTCTTAGGGTTCTGAATGTAAACTATAAATGTAATAGGAAAAGCAAGTTCATTTTTAGATGTTTGTGCTTGGCCCAATCCTGTTATTGAAACAAACCATCTCACCTTTAACTTCTTGTTTTAAATGCTTATTTTTAAATGCTTTATCATTACAGGCTTTTGCCTCTTGCCTGCTAACATATTTAGAACAGATAACATCCATTGTTTTAATTCACTAGTTATTCAGTGCTTTGCCAAGAAAACTCTCCTCCCCGGCCGGGCACGATGGCTCAGGCCTGTAATCCTAACACTTTGGCAGGCCAAGGTGGGCAGATCACCTGAGGTCGGGAGTTCGAGACCACCTTGACCAACATGGAGAAACCCCGTCTCTACTGAAAATACAAAATTAGCCAGACATGGTGGCACATGCCTGTAATCCCAACTATGCAGGAGGCTGAGGCAGGAGAATCACTTGAGCCTGGGAGGCAGAGGTTGCGGTGAGCCGAGATGGTGCCCTTGCACTCCAGCCTGGGCAACAAGAGTGAAACTCTGTCTCAAGAAAGAACAGAAAAGAAAACTCTCCTCCCTGCATCATCACTGATTGGAAATAGATTTGTGGAATCCCACCAATATTAACTTTCTAATGATGCTTACATGATGGCAATGTATTACTTGTTTTTGGTCTTAGATGTTTTCTACAACTAGGCCTACATTCCTGTTAAAGGGTCTTATAATAATCTTATTTGTCTTTTTTTTTTTTTTTTTGTAGTCATATGGAAAAGGAGCCAGAAGGAAAAACAGATTTAAAGGATCTGATGGAAGCACATCATCTGACACTACCTCAAATAGTTTCGTTCGCCAGGTAAGACAGTTTTAAGTTCATGGTTTTGAAACGTATCTTAAAATGACTTTAGATTTTTAAAGGCGATTTTTCAGTCTTTTCCTTAAGATTTATGTAGTATGATTGTACTTACTTTTAATTGAAGTGAAAACTGTGCTGTTTAATGTCATAATTAAAATATTTTAATTTTAAGTGAGACTAAGTAATAATTACACTCTTTCCTGGCAAGTTGAGGAAAGACAAGTGTTGAATTCATTACAGAGGATTTCTTCGAAACAGAGTGAGAGAACTCCAGCAGAAATGATTATGGATTTGGGGGGAATTTTTTTTAGTGGGACAGAGAGCTGGTGGTACGTCTGTATCTCCATCTATGAGATGTTGGGGTTCTTCTAGTTGGGTTTTCTTCTCACTTTGAGCTTGAATTGAAAACTAGAAAATCGTTCTTGGTCTTGAAATGGTTGAGGCTACTGAGGTTAAATAGAACATGCTGTAACCCTGAGACATCATTTAAACCATTTCTGCCTTTGGAGACATAGCCTTCGTCTCATTTAACGTGTAGTATATTCCTGCCAAGCAGCCTGGAACAGTCCCCTAAACAGACAGTGCCAGGCTCCCTAACATATAAACACACTTATATATGGTAACAGAAAGGAATTCTGTTACCAGAGGAAGGACATAGAGGCATCTGGACCTCTGAGGGTTGTGGTTATGTGTTGAGAATGAAGTCTCATCAGGAACGAGTGAACTTGTTTCTTCCTCTAACCCCTCTCCATGGAGTGGAAAGTAGGGGAGGAGCATGCTGCAGAGAATCCACTGTTGTGGCTCAGGGATGGCCAGTGTCTGACCAGTGCTCTCTTCATCTCTTGTCAATGACAGCTCACTCCCCAGAACAGTGATTGTCAACTGGAAAAGCTGCCCTGTGTCATTTGGATGCCACTTTCCCCAGTGCTGCTTGAGTCCGTCATCATGGCCATAGATTCCATCCCTGCCCCCTGTTTGTGTGGCAGGAGGGTCTCCTATAAATCCTTTATGACCTTTTGGGTTCTATTTTTGTGGGGGACTTTTACATTTCACTAGCTGTCTACCCTTATTGGCTCCGTGTGGCACTCCCCAGGTGTCTCCCTCATGCTTCCTTCCCACAGTTAGCCGCAGTTGAACTTGAACTTGTCCACCTGCAGCATTGGTGGGGATTTTGATCGTGGCTGGTTGCTGCTGCTTTGCACTGTCCTTAGACAAAGGATGATCTGCCCCCAGCCATCAGTCCCCGCTTGCAACGTTTGAGTATGCCAGTGGTACATCCAAGTAACTTGGCAACTGGAAACAAATTGATCCTGGCCCGTGCCAATTGGGAATTGTTGTGGTTGCAGGAAGTGAGAAAAAGAGTTAAGAAGGGGCAAAGCAAAGCATTTAGAAAGAAAATAGAAGATGAAGCCAAGTGAGGCCCAGCCCTAGAGCTATGTTCTAATGGTGTCAGCAGGAGCTGGGAAGGCTCTCAGAGGAGCGGAAGGTGTGTGCATTGGCCTGATGTTATAGTGGGCAGAATCCAGGCATCATGGTCCTGCTGATGAAGGGAGGGCCTTGGGACATAGTGACTTGGGTGAGTCAGTTAAAGGAAAGTTACCCAATCCCTTTTCCATTTCAAGTATGCATATTTATTCTGCCTCTGAGACAAGGAGATTGAACCTGGAGAGCTAGAGTTAGAATCTACAACTCTGAGTCATCATGCAGGACCTGAAACAGAAAAAAAAAAGAAAAAAGAAAAAAGAAAAACTAGCTCCTTAGTGTGCCTAGTAGCTGCAGCAAAGCAACAAATAATGCCAAGCTGCTTGTTGAAATTGTATGGAAACAAAACTGATATGTTTCAAGTAAGCAAGACATAATGAATAGAAACGAATAGCGTAGAACCCATTATTACTCATTTAATCCCTGTGGAAATGCCACGTAAAGGCAATCGCTGGACTCCATTTTCAAATTGTATTTTTGACTGTGAATTCCTTTTTCATAGAGTTTTGAGAACTCAATTCACATGGCAAGGAGAGATTACCATAGTGGGTATAAGTAAACTGGAATTTGTTTTTCTTCACAATAATTTTCTTTTGTTTTCTTAGTAATGTATGTAGCTCAAAACACCATTATAAGTGATAACAAGAGTTGTTAAATGATTTAATGTAAATTTAGATATATATTGCCAAAACATGCGTGAGCATGTAAGAAGGCAAAAGGAAATTTATCCCGAAGGGTAAATATACACGTCTGTTTCCTAGAATATCAATAGGACAAGGTGTTTGCTATGGCATGGATTTTGGGGTAATGATTACACAGGCATATCATTGAAAACCCTTAAATGCTGGTTTGCATCTGTCACAAAAGGAAAACTAGTGTCTTTGGCAAGAGTTCTGAGTTAAAAACTGTATTTCTCCTTTGGTAATTTAATCTCTATTCTGTTAAAACAGCATTCCTATTTTGCTGCCATTTGAAAATAAGTAAAAGCTACCATAAGATAGCCAGATATTTAATAGAAATGGTTTCCTGGAGTGTTTGCAGGAATGCATGGCAGATAGTAACAATGGGCACATTAGATGATTATTATTGTTATGTATTTATTTAGCTTTGAGACTGAGTCTCACTCTGTTACCCAGGCTGGAGTGCAGTGGCGTGATCTCGGCTCACTGCAACCTCTGCCTCCCGGGTTCAAGTGATTCTCCTGCCTCAGCCTTGCAAGTAGCTGATATTACAGGCACAAGCTACGCCCAGCTGATTTTTGTATTTTTAGTAGAGATAGAGTTTCACCACGATGGCCAGGCTGGTCTCGAACTCCTGACCTTAGGTGATCCACCCACCTCAGTGTGCCAAAGTGCTGGGATTATAGGCGTGAGCCACCATGCCTGGCAGCACATTGGATTATAAATAATTGGAAAAAATACCCTTTATATGTTGTTTTTTCATGTAAGTGTATATTTTTTAAACAAGTGACTTGCATCGACACATACTGCTTATTTGTCTGCGGCTAGGGAACATATATAATTGGTATTACAAAGGTATTTGCCCAATAGAAATGGATTTTGTTTTAAAATATCTTGCAGTTAGAGTCTACTATTGCCCTTTAATTAAAAATAATTCCTATATAATTTTAAAAACCTTAGAATTTTATTGTTATAAACAGTATATTATTTGTAAGAAATTTAAAAAGTAAAATATTCAGAAACACTAGGTATACTTTTAGGTAGTCTTTATAATACCAAGATTTAAAAGTTTTAGATAATGCGAAAATTTGACATAAAGGAAACGAATTAAGAACTTAAAAAAAAACAACTTGGAGAGTATCAGAGAGTTCGTTATGGAATAAATTGTCCCCCTATCCAACCCTCAAATTCATCTTTAGAAGCCCAAACACCCAGTGTGACTATATTTGGAGATAAGGCCTCTGGGAGTGGGGCTCTAATTCAATGGGACTATTATCCCTTTTTTTTTTTTTTTTTTTGAGGTGGAGTCTCGCTCTGTTGCCCAGGCTGGAGTGCAGTGGCATGATCTTGGTTCACTACAACCTCCACCTCCTGGGTTCAAGCAATTCTCTTGCCTTAGCCTCCCCAGTAGCTGGGATTACAGGTGTACACCACCATGTCTGGCTAATTTTTGTGTTTTTAGTAGAGACAGGGTTTTGCCATGTTGGCCAGGATGGTCTCATACTCCTGACCTCAAGTGATCCGCCTGTCTCAGCCTCCCAAAGTGCTGGGATTACACACATGAGCCACCGCACCTGGCTCTTATTCTTTTAAGAAGACAAAAAGAGAACGAGGATGCGTGCACACAGAGAAAAGGTCATGTGAGGACACAGTGAGGAGGCAGCAGTCCGCAAGCTAAGGAGAGAGGCCTCACCAAAAACCAACTCCGCTGCACCTTGACCTTGGGCTTTTAGTCTCCAAAACTGCAAGAAAGTTAATTCTTAATGTTGAAACCACCCTGTAGTAATCTGTTATGGCAGCTTGAGCAGACCAATAGAGATTAATATATAATTAGGCTTGAAAATGGGCCTTTTAAAATCAACCTTCTTATTGATCATGTAACATATATGCCAAAAAGTACACAAATCATGTATTCAGTCTGGTGAGTTGTCATAAGCTCAACCCCTGTGGAGCCACCACCCAGGTAAAGAAATAAGCATTCAGCCCCACCTGTCCCCTTCTGGACCTTTCTCAATCATATTCCCTCTTTCCTCACTAAAGATAATCACCATCCTTACTTCTAATACCATACATTTGTTTGACCTGTGTTTGCAGTTTTATATAAATGGAATCATTGTGTATCTGAATTCTTTCACTGAACATTATGGCTGTTATATTTATCTATGTTGGACATTTTAATAATTTGTGGATTGTCTTTGGTTGATTTTGGCTTGTTGGTGTGATTTTACAGCATTCCATTGTGTGGAAAGACATTTGATTTATGTGCTCTCTGTTGGTAGACATTGGGCTGTTTCCAGCTGAGGGAACTGAGACTGATGTTCCTATGCACGTTCTTATGTGCCCCTTTGATGCACATATGTGTGGGTTTTTGGTCAGTGAATAGAGGGGAATGCTAGGTAATATGGCATGCCTGTGTTCAACGGAAGTAAACACCGGGAAACCGTTTTCCAAGGTGGTTGTACCAATTTGCACTCCTACAAGCAGTGGGTGACGGTTTCGGTTGTCTTACATCTTTGCTAAAACATAGTAGTGTCAATGTTTTTCATTACAGTCAGTTTTATGACAGTGCAGTGGTAGCTCATTGTGGTATTAATACCCGTTTTTCTGGTATCTAGCCCACAATTTAACTGTGGCTAGACCTAGGGAACAGCTAGAGAACAGAGAGAGAGAAAGAGAGAGAACATATAATATATATACACATATATATATGTCATATATATGTCAATGTCATATACATACCGTATATATCACATTAGTGATAAAACCATACATGAAAGGTTTTATGAGAGCATTTTATCACTCTGTAGTCAATTTCTCATTAGTCATATTAATTCTGTAGCAATTTGATTAAAATTATAAATATTTATTGGAATATGGTGAAACATATAGGAATATATTGTAACATCAGCAGAAAAAGGCTACACAGTAAAAGGGTAAAAAGCATTTACCAGTGGTTTTATCTTTCCAAACTTTCAGTTGTATAGTTAGCTAATGAAAATTTACCTTTAAGAAGAAAATTTACCTTGGGAATGGTCTTAAGGAAAGTTTTCTTCTGGAGATGTTTCTGTGTTAGACTCTAAAGCAGAACAGCAGCTACCTTGAAATAATTTTTGCAGTTATATAGATGAAGTTTCCATTTTGTTAATAAATCAGTTCCTCATTAGTTGGTCAACTAATTAGTCTTCTGGCCCTTGACATTATCAACTTATTTGAAGTCAGTGATATGTTACAAGAGGAATTGGGGAAATGGCATGCCTCAAGAAGTTAGTTACTTTTCTCCTGGACACTGGCTCCATGTTACCCTTTGGGGTAAGGGTTGAGTCTTGACCCAGTAGTACAGGAAGGGGTCTGTCCACAGAGGTCATTGATTGTGCGTGGCAGATGTTAGTGGGATTTCCCATGAACTGTGGAAGATGAGGTTGCTGTTGGTTCTATTCCATATAAACTTGTTGTAAAGTGATAAACCAGCTCGTCTTATACAGTATATCGAATATTTCAAAGACAGAATCTGTTCTTCCTTGCAGTTTCCTAAAACATTAATTAGAACAAAAGTTAACTGTGGGCTGGGCGTGGTGGCTCACGCCTATAATACCAGCACTTTGAGAGGCCAAAGCAGGAGGATCACCTGAGGTCAGGAGTTCGAGACCAACCTGACCAACATGGAGAAACCCTGTCTCTACTAAAACAAAACAAAACAAAACAAAACAAAAATTAGCTGGGCATGGCAGTGCATGCCTATAATCCCAGCTACTTGGGAGGCTAGGGCAGGAGAATTGCTTGAACCCAGGAGGCAGAGGCCGTGGTGAGCCAAGACTGAGCCATTGCACTCCTGCCTGGGCAAAAAAAGTGAAGCTTCATCTCAAAAAAAAAAAAAAAGAAAAAGTTAACTGTGATTTATCTGATTGCTTTTTAAATGTCATTCTTTTAGGTTGCAGACAAAAATGTTATAAACATACTTTATATACTGAATGCAAAATTTCTCTATTTATCTTTTATGTAAATTATGATGTTATAAGATTTATTTAAACAGTTTTCTTCAAGAAGCTGGTTACGGGTAAGCACCTGGACTCGAAAGCCAGGCTACATGAGTCTGAATTCTGGCTTTGCTATTTATTAGTTGGCCTTTGGACAAGTAACTGAATCTTTCTGTACAGCAGCCTTTTCCTCTGCAAAATAATGCTTACCTCAAAAGTTAGTTGTAAGGATTACATGAGTTATGACTTGTAATTTGTTTAGAACCATACCTAATATGCATTATTTAAGAGTTTATTACTATTACTTATAAATGTTACCTCTTGTTTGTAACGTTAGTTAAAACCCGAATAAGAAATAGACTATGGCAGAGGGAAAAAATAGTGTTCATTAAATGCTTACTATAAGTTCTGTCTCCCTGTTTTACAGATGAAGAAATGGAGGCACAGAGGTAAAGTGACTTTTCCACAGTCCCATTACATGTAAGGTTGGAGTCAAAATCTGAATCTAAGTGGTCGACTCCAGATTCTTGTCCTTATTGGTTATGCTATACTTCCTTGTAGCCGAAGGAAATGAATACATGATAATAACCATTTCATTCTTTCATCTAAGGAAAACATGAAGAAAAATTCCTACGACAAATACATACAAAGATAAAAGTTAGTCTTCTACTTTTAGCTTCCTTCTGTACCGGAAAGTGAGAATGTCTTCAGCATTGTACATTTTCACTAGGCATCATGATTTTTTTTTAGATCAGCATAATTCCCTTCTCTCATGAAAACTTCCTCAGATTCCTAGTTTGTGATACTGTTTGGCATCCTACACCACTCTTGCTGCTCATGAAAAGTGGAACTGGAATTGGAGGAGCATTTACTATTTTCCTTTCTCCCACAAAAGTCATAGGAACATAATCTTTTTGGAATTCTGAAAGTCCTTTTTTTAAAAGAAAAATAAACAGACATGAAATCAAGTATGAATCACCTGTTTTGAGGTTTGGCTGAGGCTGATGTGGGCCCATGAATCACCCCTGTTGTGAATCTGGGTAAAGTTCGGCATATTGATGGCACCTAGTTTTACAGTAACCCCTTTAGAAACTGTGTTGCAATTCACACGGGCTTTTGCTTTGTAAGTTGTCATAATTTTAATTTATTAAGGAGAACCAGGTGTTAAACATGACTTTTAAGCACTGTTACTAGAACGAATGAATATTATTTTCAAATCATTTATGTGCTATAAGATATTTAATACATAAAAGTATAGTTATCTTGGACTTGTTATTAAGATTATTGTGGCTATCGAGGTTGTCTTTGATTCCAGTGTAAACTCTTTGGCTATGTGTTGAGAACAGATACATGAATGAAGAAATTTGATTTATCATCGTCATAAGCCTGGAAAAGCTATAATTCTTAATCCTTTGCATTTAGTACTCTGCACAAATTTATAGCCTATTAAGTGAATTAGTTTTTCCTATAACTTCTTTTCTCCTAACTTCATCAAAAGAAGGAAAAAAAAAATCCCTAAGGTTAGTTGTCTTAGAAGTTTATTTTAGAACCAAAATCTAAGCAGATAAATTAACTTACTGAAAGAAAAATAGGTGGAGAAGAGTAACAAGTCCTGCTTGGCATGGATGGGTAGAACATTTGTGCTGTTCTTTTCAAGAGATTGTGCAAGAATTGCTAAGTGTATAAATTCTTTGATGCTGCCAAGGTCAGGGAAAAATATGTACATCTGCAAATAAGTACTGGTCATCAAAGTTAAAGCAGCTTTGATGAGGGGGGAGGTAGAGGAGGCAGTGTTAGTAACTGCAACTGCTTATTTAGTGCAATTCTGGTCTGTCTCTCATTCTCTCTCTTCCTCCCTCCCTCCCTCCCTGTTTTCTCTTCTTTTTCTTTTTTGAAAATGTCTTCATTTTCTTAAAGACATGTGTTCTCCTTGGCTACATTTACGTACCTGGCAGCATTCCAAAGTTGAACACCAAATGCTGAGAGGATGACTGCCAACTTTGCTTTATTTTTATGATTCCACAGCATGGCCATTTTCATTGAAAGTACATTGTCATCTGAGCTTTCTACTCTATGCTTCTGCCGTGTATAGCCTGGACTCACAAACTGTTTACACTGATTTTTTTTCTGTAGGATGCCACGTTGCACACTGGTGTCTTTTGTGCAGAAAGTTGAGACTTAGGAATCCATAACTCTTTTTGGGATTTTCAAGTGCCATTATTCTTTGGGGTTAATGGGGAAGAAGTTTGCAACTGATCAGGGATTTTGCTCACCGACATATGTTGTGGTTGTAACGCAATAATCCTGTAGCCTCTAACGGCTTCCAGCATACAAATCAGGATGACAAAATAGAATGAACCAAATATTTAACAGAAGGTTGCATGACACTTTCAGAACATGGTATTCTAAACAAATTCCATCGTCTCTCCGTACCTTGTTCTTGGTGCTGCATTTTTGGATCTTTTATATTAGTTCAGATTGGTGTTAAATGCAAATGATTAATCACAGAAGCACACAGTCTATTTTTTAGTTTTGTTTTGCAAAGACAGATTAAACTGCAATAATGATTACAGACTCCAGGCCTGCATAGACTGATATGTTTAAGGTTGGATAAATCTTTCAGCCCTTAAATACTGGCCTGTTGCCTTGTTATGCTGTATTCTTCGCAAACACACTATAAATAATAATTCAGTAGATTTATTACCACTGTGATTTCCTGTAAATTTGTCTTTATCTTATTATGGATTCACTTAGATTTTGTGAATGGCAGAGTCTGTTTGGTGTCCTAAGAACTTGTCTTAAATATAACAGTATAAAGATATTGACCTTTTAAAATAAAGAAGTTCCTTGTTTTTTCTATAGGATAAGCCTATATACTATTAAAACATTTTACTTTTTTCCTCTTAGGAGATGTATGTTCTTTAGAAAGTATCAAAACAAAATTTAGATTTTGCACTTCAACACATAATTAATTTTAACATGTCTCTTTGAATGTAATTTTGTGGGAGAACAAGGGTTTGATTATAGAAAAAATCTTCCTCATTCACATATTATTTTCAGGTATTTGGAACACTTTATAAACTAGGCTTGATTAAGTGCTGTAGTTATTAAAATAATTTTGCGAATTGAGATGTTTTTTATGTTTGCGTATATACTTTTCTATGAAGATACATCATTTTAAAACCAAGAATTCTTTCTGAAGTTGCTTTTTTCTTCAACTCTCTCAGATATGCTTTGAATTACACTTTGCACCTATACCTCATTTTCTTCCATTTTTATTCATCTTCTGTTTGGCCAAGCCATAGAAAGTCTTAGAAGTCACACAAACTGAATTAACCCTACTAGATTGGTTGAAAGTTTATCTAGATTATCTAATATAAAGTAACTAGCGTGACTAGGAAAATAGAATTTCCTTAAATTCTGAATTTAAGTAAAGCATGTGTTTCAGATGAACCATAGACTTTTAGGAGTACTACTGAGATTACTTACTTAGCTTAAAGTGAATTATTCATGTGTCTCAGGTTTTCCCAGACATGGCATCTAAAGTGGTGGTCTAGTATGATCAAAGAATACTTCCCTCTTCCCTATTCCGTCACTTATGGATGTAAATATAGTCAGTTCCTTTCTCTATTGTTCTGTTTCTGGAAATCTTCATGTTTGATGATTATCACATGCTGGAGAAGTCATTTTTGAGGGTTCAACACTGAGACATAATCTCAAAAATATTTGCTATGGCTTCGTTCTATAAGTAAGTATTCCAATTTTTATCTCATCTTTAGTCTGCAACTGTGACCTAGCCTGTGTGTCTGTTACAAAGACCTTAGTTGGCAAAAAAGGAACAGAGTCTCCCCCTACCCACCTCAGAGCTGATCATGCTCCCATTCACCATCTATTTATTGCAGTTTGAGAATAAAGAAGAGGGGAAAACAGGAAGATAATCCCAGAAGGATGGAAGAAGCTTTGTAGAGTCTTCCATTAATTCATATGTAAGAAAATGTAGTAAAAGTTCTTCAGGAAGTCCTGTCCCCTTCCATTGCCTTGGCCATCTGTGTTATCCTTCCAAAACTGTCATCAGGTTCTAGAAAATTATTTTGGCTTCAAGTCTGCCAACTCCATTAATATTTTCTTATGTCCTTAGTATCTGTAGAAAAGTGCCAGCCTCCATTTCTTCTTTTACTTATGGTATGGGGATCATGTGATAGTTTAGACTTCTGGCAAGGTTACTTTGCCCTGACCCTACTTCCTCTTCTTCATCCTATCTCAGAGTCTGAACACTATGACCCTACCAGCTTTTCCTTCTTGGAAAGCACGTCTCAGAGCCAGGGGTCTTCTTTCTCTTGTAGGTGTAACCTTAAAGTTTAGTACTATTTATGACCCCCATTCTCATTGCCATGGAAAGATTTGTTGATTTCTCAGTGGTCCAGGTGCTGCATCTGAAAGTTGGAACATGGCAACTCTCTTTTATTTTTTGTATAACAACTCCCCTTTCCCACCAAAACAAACAAGCAAACTTGAGGCCCAGGCAGGCGAATCACCTGTGGTCAGTAATTCAAGACCAGCCTGGCCAACATGGTGAAACCCCGTCTCTACTAAAAATATTTTTAAAAAATTAGCCGGGCATGGTGGCAGGCTCCTGTAATCCCAGCTACTCGGGAGGCTGAGGCATGAGAATCACTTGAACCTGGAAGGCAAACATTGCAGTGGGCCAAGATCATGCCACTGCACTCCAGCCTGGGTGACAGAGTGAGATCCATCTCAGAAATAAAATAATAAAATAAAATAAAATTAAAAATAATACAATAGATGAATTGTGTTAGTTTCATGACAGCCATGAATAAATACATGCATTTTTACGTATATGTGCATTATATATGTGTGAGTACGTGTTCTATAACTTTTAGGTTTTAGGTTTTCCTTTTATTCTTTTCTCTCTCATGTTTAAAAACAAGGCTATATTTTACACTGTAATTGTATACCTAAGTCAGTATCCTTCACAGTATGCTAAGATTATTTATAGGTAATTTTATACTTCCATTTCTCATAGCACATTACCTCATCTATTGAGTTCTTGCAGTTATTACTTTAAGCTTATAGAAATTTAACACCCAAAAGAATGAGAAATAAAGAGCCTCACTTAATGCTTCTCTCTGACAATTATAAGGAGAGCTGAGGCAAGGAGAAAACCCACATGGTAAGCCAGAATGCCCTGCTGTGGATTTATTACTTGTCATGAAAAAAAAAAATTGAGGATCTGATGTCATCTCTGGCTGATTGATTTGATGATGTGTACTCATTCACCAATGTGTGGATGATATTGAAGAACATTGTTTACTGTTTTCAAGGTCTGATTTCCAGTCTTGCTCCTTTCTGAACAGAATGTGCTTAAGGAGTAAAGTCTAGAAATCTCTAGGATAAAGATTTCCCTGTCAATTAGATTATTATTAACATCAGGGATCTGAACGCGTCCATTTTCAAACCAATTCCCCGTGGATTCTCTATGACCTGGAAGAGTTCAAGGGGTCAGACTGGGTCATAAAAACCTTAGGTAAGAATCAGCTCCTAGGGAATTAGTAAACCAAGGCATGACTTACTTACATAACATCAGCCATTCATGAATGGAGCAAATATGTGTTCACAGAGGTGCAAAAGAAAGCCCTGTGTGAGCCCAGAGGAAATGATGTTTTACTCTGAATAGTGAGCATAGATAGCTTTTGCACATTGATCCCAACACTCATGTAAAACAATGGGGATGCACAGTATGTTTCTGGGATGGTAAATACCTGTAGGCTTGGATTCTGGGTTCATGGAGAAATGGATAGAAGAGATGGAAGGATGGGTGTTGGAAGCTTACAAGGGCACCAGGCCACGAAGGACCTCCAAGCCAGAATATATATGAAGGAGTGTGCTGGAGGGTATGAAAGGCTTACAGCATACACAGAGAGGTTGAAGAGTTGGAAAATGAAGCATCGTAAAGCAAACGTTTGATAAAAGGTGGTAAAATAGTGGACGCATGCTGACCATGTGCCAGTCATTCTAATAAGTACTTTATTTGATCATTTACACAACTCAGTGAGATGGGTGATGTGAGTATCCACATTTAACAGATGATGAACGAAGACCTTGATAGATTAATTAATTGGCCTGAGTGTATATCCTTATAAATATATAGTGTTTATCATATCAAATGTGTATACTCCTGGGAATGTTTAGGTATTGTTGAGCAACAAGAGACTTTTCAACAACGGTAATACCTGAGATCTGGTAGAAAAGGGGGTGGTGATTCTAGACCCTTAGGTGCAAAGCCAGTGATCATGACCATGGGCATGAGGCACTAAGTCTTGGCCCCTGAGCCAGGACTTTGGCAATACCTTGGAAGAGGGTTGGATCCCAAGAGCTGGGTTGGCCTCAGGCAGGGCTGCATCACTGGCATCAAGAAATCAGGGGGTCATCTGTTTCGTATTGAGCGTATATCAAGAAACAGAGGTGTTCAGTTAGTGAACTTACAGAAAGATTATATAGGTGTTCATTGGACCATTCTTTTGCTTTTTCTGCAGGTTTGGAACTTTTCAAAATTAATAGTGTGGGGCAGGAGGAAGTGGTAGAGTGGGTGGGAGTGGTTACGGGCTAGGTCAAATAAAAGGCAGGAGTTCTGTGAGAGAAACCAAGACCCCAGGGCAGGGTTATAGGGCTGTAAGGGTGGTGCTTGGTTGACTGTGTAATCTACTAAGGTATGTGGAGAAGCAGTGCCTTCACTCATCCTAAGGCAGAGTGGAATTGTGGGAAGAGGAAGGGACTTGGTGGAAGATTCCTTAGATGATATCCTGCCTATCTGCCTCTTCAGAGATGTTTTGAGGGCCAAAGGGCATGACTAGATCAGAGTTGGGAGGTAGAGATTGATGCTTTCTATTGGTAAGGTTATTACAGAGCTTTGCAGTTTTAAAAAGATCTTTGTAAACTTTTACAATAGATAAAATACCACCATGTGCAATCACAATGTAAACAGGTTTTCTACTAGATGTCAAGATGAAGGTCACAGGGTTTAGAGCTGCAGACAGCTGTTTATCTTAAGTCCAT
The DNA here is from genome assembly GCF_009764315.1 of Trachypithecus francoisi. Lineage (NCBI taxonomy): Eukaryota > Metazoa > Chordata > Mammalia > Primates > Cercopithecidae > Trachypithecus > Trachypithecus francoisi. The sequence continues at coordinate 20,532,256 of NW_022681474.1, forward strand.
ATTGTGGTTTTTTCTGTGAACTTATGTAAATCCCTTTAAACCAGTGCCGCTGACTAACAGACGTTCTCCCTTGCACAGAAGTGGTCATTAGTGGTCATATAAGTTGAAAATCAGCCATTCTCTCTCTGCCTCAGGCCATTTGTTTGTGGGAGAGCAGTCATTGGAAGAAATTAGGTTATTTGGTTACCAAGAGACACTGCCCTTTACCCTGAGTAATTACCCTCTTTTGGAAGAAGAATTGGTTAGTGTGTGTTAGACAACCCTGCAGGCGATGGGTCTTTGGGAGATGTTTACAATATTCCTAGAAAATAGGCCAAAACAATTTTACTAGCATTTTTCATTGTTTCTGGCTCTTGCAATTAATATAAGAAGCATGAACATCCTGAAGCTGTGATCTATAATGCAAACGAGATAAACTGTATAATAATGATGGTAGGTTACACATAGCCTGATTTTCAAACCCAGATGTTTCAGCCTGGACATCTGTGTTTAGTCTTTTTTATTCAAAGCAGAAGAATAACTCCGGATTCAGGACTTGGAGGTGTCTACATTTTATTATGAAACTATTTCTTTGACCATTTTGTGTGCGTGTGTGTATGAAAACTGCGTGGGAAACAGGCCAAAAATACATGGACTTCCTGACTCTGCTAGACTTTATTTGTACTAAGTTCTTGTTACAGGTTCTCACTGACTCATTCATTCATTTATTTTTCACCAACATATGGAGTGCCTTTGCCAGGCAGTGGGCCAAATGTAGAATAAAATAACATGGTTCCTAGATTAAAGTATTAAAGTATTGATGTACTCATGATGTAAAGTCCGGCATTAGGAGTTCTGCAAAAGAGATGAATACAAAAATATGGTGGGTACTCGGGGAGGAGACTGATTAATTCTACTGTTGGGAAGAAGAGGGAGCATTGCCAAGAAAGTCATATTTGAGCTGGATATTGAAGAATGAGTTGAAATGTTCTAGGAGAAGAAATTGGGAAGGAATACGTCATCTGAGAGCTCATTGTGTGGAAGGGCAGAGAGGAAGGATGGAACGTGAAGAGTTCCATCTGCTGCGGCTGGTGGCTGGCTGAGTCCAGATAGGCACAGTGCAGCCAACTCCTGAAGGTGTTGATGTCAAAATGCAGAGAAATGATGTCACTGCACCTGTGCCCTCTTTTGGAAGAAGGCACAGGCTGAAGTGCAAAGGCATGATCTGTCACCCAGGCAAAGTGCAAAGGCACGATCTTGGCTCCCTGTGACCTCCGCCTACCAGGTTCAGGCGACTCTTGAGCCTCAGTCTCCTGAGTAGCTGGGACTACAGGCGTGTATCACCACGCCCAGCTAATTTTTGTTTTCTGTTAGAGACAGGGTCTCACCATGTTGGCCAAGTGTAGGTAGTATACCTGCAGTATCATGGTGCTGTTCTCAAGACCACTCTTATGCCAGGGAAGATGTTTATGCATCTTTTGAAACACCTTATTTACATATACCAATTCTGAATAACCTGTACAGGAAGTAGTCTATCCTGGTAAACATCAAATAAGAGTGTATTTTTATAGCTTGCTCTATTCGTGTGGAACCTTTTAAAGGGCAGTATGTTTATTAACAAATGCCACATGGCTTTTTATTTCCTTTGCAACTGACATTAGATTGACCATAGATGTTTGCATTTCTATGGTTTGAAAAGTTTTAAGTTTCTGGATCTAAAATGTTGTGTTTCGTTTTAGATTTTAGATTGAAAGTAGTCTATTAAGAAAGTTATATAGCTTAAAAATCAGGCTGTAAATGTCAATTGATCTTATATTCACAATACATATGACTATATATGTACAAGTATACATCTATTTCTTTCTATGGATGACTTTAGGTTTACATTTAGAATGAATTTAGATTACTTATATAAACTGTTATTATTAATGTCATAAGTATTTCTAGGATAAATGAACAGTGACAAATCTTAAAAATTGAGACACTTCAATCCTGATTCAATTAATAATACAGATCTTTATGAGGTTTTTTTTTTTTTTTTTGGAGACAGAGTCTAGTTCTGTCACCCAGGCTGAAGTGCAGTGGCACTATCTTGGCACACTGTGACCTCTGCCTCCCAGGTTCAAGCGACTCTCATGCCTCAGCCTCCCGAGTAACTAGGACTACAGGTGTGTGTCACCACACCCAGCTAATTTTTGATTTTTAGTAGCGACAGGGTCTCGCCATGTTGACCAGGCTGGTCTCAAACCCCTGACCTCAGGTGATCTGCCCACCTCAGTCTCCCAAAGTGCTAGGATTACAGGCGTAAGCCACCGCACGTGGCCAAGGTTTTTGTTTTAATCTCTAAACACATAAATATTCCTAGATATGCTTAAGAGATTAGATACCCTTTATTATTTTGTGGATAGTTACTTGACCACTGTTTCTATTGGCTTGTGAAGTCTAGTCCAGGATGGAGTAGAGGAGAATAAAAATCACTGAGGGTACCAGATGGCTCTAGAATGTAGAGAGGAGAAAAGAAATGAGCAGAGGAAGGGAAGTGCTTTGAGGCCTCTAAAGCAAGTCTTCCGTTTCCTCTCCCGCTCGTTGAGAATAAGACTGGAAAGCCTGGAAAGCCCTGGGCTGGCCCTCCAGCCTCCCTTGCTACTCCACCTGCACCCTGTTCTTCAAGGTGAAGGTACCTAGAACAATTCTTAGCTGCTTAAAAAAGAATGAAATCGTGTCTTTTGCAGCAACGTAAGTGGAACTGGAGGGTATTATCCTGAGAGAACTAACTGGGAATCAGAAAATCAAACAGTGCATATTCTCACTTGTAAGTGGGTGGGAGCTAAACAATGGGTACATATGGGCATAAAGATGGAAATAGTAGACCCTGGGGCCTCCAAAAGTGGAGGAAGGGGAGACGGGAGGGGAGGGTTGACAAACTACTTATTGAGTACTTTGTTCACTACTGGGCTGATGAGTTCAATAGAAACCCAAACCTTACCATCATGCAATATACCCATGTAATACACCTGCACGAATATTCCCTGAATCTAAAATAAGATAAGAAACAATAAAGGATAAAGACACAATGATACAGCTTGGGGGAGGAGGGCCAGTTGGCGGGGGGGAGGGGGGCGGGAAATGTTCACCATTTTCCCTTTAATTGGGCTATTCAACCTTGCATCTCATCTCAGAAATGCTCACGTTGACTGTGAAAAATTGTCTTTATTTTATTTGAGATCTTGCAACTCAGTACTTGCGTGATCGGGGGAAGTTATATCAACCCCAACTCTCAGCAACTCTGGAAAGTGAGGATAATAATAGAGAATGGCCCAGGGGGTAGCCATGGATGGGAGAAGTAGTTCAGCTTGCTCATAATCTCTGTCATCACAAACAAATCTATAGTTTAAGGAAAACCAGAACATTCGCCAGGTAAATGTAAAGGCAACTTTAAGACAGGTGTCATATATTCAAGCAAGTTTACAGCCTGAGTGAAAACCCTGTGTTTACTACACCAGTGAAGCTTCTCAGTAAGTTTCCCCCAGGGTGACCCCCAACCCCAACCCCATTCCAAGCAGTTTGTTGCCTTGAAACCCCTTTGGTGTGGAAATTCTGGTGAATAGATAGATACCTCTCTATCTTAATGAGTAATCATGCAGACATTCTGTGTTCCATATTGTGGCCGGGCGCGGTGGCTCAAGTCTGTAATCCCAGCACTTTGGGAGGCCGAGACGGGCGGATCACGAGGTCAGGAGATCGAGACCATCCTGGCTAACACGGTGAAACCCCGTCTCTACTAAAAAATACGAAAAAAATAAAACTAGCCGGGCGAGGTGGCAGGCGCCTGTAGTCCCAGCTACTCGGGAGGCTGAGGCAGGAGAATGGCGTAAACCTGGGAGGCGGAGCTTGCAGTGAGCTGAGATCTGGCCACTGCACTCCAGCCTGGGCCACAGAGTGAAACTCCGTCTCAAAAAAAAAAAAAAAAAAAAAAAATTGTGTGTTTCCTTTTTACTTCTCCTGCAAAAGCAAGCATTGCTGGACAGGATGGCTAATGCCTATAATCGTAGCAACTTGGGAGGCTGAGGCAGGAGGATCCCTTGAGCCCAGGAGTTCAAGGCTGCAGTGAGCTATGATCAAACCTGGGCAACAGAGCAAGACCCTGTCTCTAAAAAAGATAACGAAAAGAAAGAAAGCTTGGGAGGCTGTTAATCAGGTTGGAAGAACTGCTGCTGAATAAACCAACTAGTAGGAGAAGAATTATTAATCATCAGATAATTAAGTGATTTTCCCCTGAAAATTGATGGAGTCAGTATCTTACCTAAAAGAGCCTGCATTCTGCAAAAACAGATGATTTCTTGATAATATCTTCATCTAGATTTACATCTTTCTTCCTTCTTTTTGTATGTGTGTGTATGTTTTGTTGTTGTTGTTGCTTTCTGGAGTAAGGAGCTAAATATTGAATATATGAATCACCTCACACTGCCACATTTTTGTTCTCTGCTCTCAGGAGCTAAACATCCATTTTGTCCATTACAATTTCCACATTTTACTGAAACATTTGAAAACCAAGCTCTAGGTTCTTTTTATCAATGTATTTTTTCTTCTGATGCTGTGTGATCCTGGAAGATGGATTTAGGGCATGTAATGGAAAATTAGCTAGATTATAGAACTCTGTTTTGAAAAGCAAATGTATTATTTTCCCAAATACGAGTTCCTTGTGAATGATTTTAACTGTGGTTCCTTGACATAGGCCAATTATGGTGATTTGGTTAAGGCTTGCATTTCCCTGCAAAGACCTTATAAAATGTACTTGATCCTGAGACTTTTTAATACAGTCTACTTACAGCCAAGAAACTTTCAAAACAAACTGTTTTCTTCTGTTTAGTTCATTTATAATCCCCATCTTATTAAGTATACATAATAAATGGTGACTAGCTACTAGCCTAAATAACCTTATTATACTAATAATAGCTGTAATACCATACAATTACAAAGAAAATCGAGCATGATCATACTGTTGCATTGGTGGTAATTTAAAAGGAAACTGATTCTTCTTTTTTATTATATTTTTGGCATATTTTTTAAAAAATAAGTTTGATGTAAAGATGACCAGAAGTCAGTGGTATGGCTGTGGGTTGGTAGGACTAGAAAAGTCTTGTGTGTAATGAGTAATTATTTTGTTTAGGAAAGAATTTACATGTTTACCAGCTTATTTAATTTAAAATATATGCTACTCTCATTCTTGTTTTATGGTTACAAACAGGTTTTGTTCTGATTACAAAATGCATGTAATGCTCCCTTGAAAATAACTCAGAAAATAAAGATTGCCCATTACCTCACAACACAGATCTATTTACCTTTTAAAATAAAATGTAGAAAATTAGTGATAACAGGCATAATTGTATGGTAAAAATACTGCTCTCCGAATAAAGTCATGTGAGTGCAACCTCAATTTAGGGTACTTTGCCCAGTCACTTTTAGGCTTTTGACCAAATGCTTATATTTTATAAGGTGGGTGTGTCATACTAGGTAGCGGAGATTAATACTTTATTGGGAACTCGTACTTCTTGGGTCACAGTGTTTGTCTCCATGCTTGTCACTTGTAGTTACAGAACCAATCTGCCCACTTTTTCACATCCTTCTCCCAGAATTTCCATATGCTGATCGTCTAAAAGAGGGAAAACAGGGTACATCAGTTAGAATTCTCTGCCGCAGGAGACCACAAACGTGACTCAGGCTGGCTTTAAGCAACAAGGACATTTATGGACTCATGTAACTGCAGGGCTCAGATGTCAATAGCTCATTGATGTCATTGGGCAGCTTATGTCTTTCCATATCTGGCGTCTACTCTCTTCCATGTTGGTTCCATTCTCAGCTCTAGGTGATGACAAGATGGCTCCCGACATCCTTCCAGGTTCATGCTGCAGTGCTCCTCGTTGGCTCTGGTTGGATGATTGCATGTCTGTGAACTAATCACTCAGGCTAGGGACCTGTGACCCACTGATGGGCCTGGCCCAAGCCATAAGTTCACTTTCGAGGTGGGAGAAAAATCAGCTCCACACAAGGCTAAGAATGAGGACAGGTTTTCCTCCCCAGAGGGCTATTACTGGAGGAAGAATGAATGGATGTAGGATGGTAACAAAGAAAACTGAGGTCCACTTTACAGAATGAATGAATGAAGTTGACCTGTGAGCTCTCAGATTCCTACAGATGGCTTAGGAAAATACCAGACTCCAGGGACAGGTGAAAGAATAAGTCCTTGCCATCCCTCCAACCTTTGTCAGTCTATAGTGTGCCCTTTTCTGTCTAGTAGAGGTGGATTCCTGATGGCATTGAGAGTGCATCTGTGAAAATATATCTTCCTGGGAATATACATGTAAATATACTGGCATCAGAACATGCATTCAGAGCCATGTGTACTGCCTTTATATTTTTAAAATTCTCAATTTTTAGTCTTTGTGATAAAACCATGCCCCATTGCCATTAAAAACATTTTGTGGTGTGTGTGTGTGTGTGTGTGTGTGTGTGTGTGTGTGTGTTGAAAATCCCTCGTGAGGACAAGAAGACCAACTAAATCGAATTTTTATAGTCTTAATAACATTTGAGCAGCACTGACGAGCTAGAGGGAAAACAGAGCGATGTTGGTTTTAGAAACCAATACATTGCATTCTTGACAATGCTCTTTTAAGCTTGAATATAGTATTGTCACATTTTGCCACAATACTAGACATCTTAGAGAAATTTAATAACATGTTTGGGAATCTTACTAGTTGGGGGAAATTAACATATTAATATTCTGCATATATTTTTTAAAGTAATAATGATAACTCTTGTGTGGAATCTTAATTCAATGGAAGGGAAGGTTCATGTTACCGCCTTGCAAGGCGCTCAAGACATGCGTGCTCTATTTGGTACTGCTGGCTTCATCATTAAACACACACTCCACCTACCTACAGAGAAAAATCGCTGTTCTTGTTGTTTTCAGATCTTTGTAGTCATAATTGTCTATTATGTTTAACAGCACTGGAGACTTTGCAAGTGGAATTGGGTAGATCTGTTAAGGACATTCAGTCCTGTCTTCTGCCAGGCATTAGGGTCTCTTCTAACATGTTTCACTCAATTTCTCCCGCCAAGAAATGCAGGTTATTCTTTGGAAAGGGGATTGTGATAAGTTAGGATATTTTGGTTTTAAGTATCAGAATCCCATTTCAAAGTAGCATAGGCAACAAGAGATTTGTTGCCACCCATGACTGGAACAGTCAGGGGTATTCCTGGGTTGGGGGCAGGATGCTGCCTGGACTGTGTCTCCCCGCATGGATATTTGATTCTCTATAACCCAAATAAGATTTCCCCATGCAGGCAGCAACATGGCGGTTGGAAGCTGCAGGTTCCCTTCTTCCCAGCTTTGATAGCAGAGAAAAAAAGGTTGTTTGTTGTTCTTCATCCTTCTTAATTCCAGTTTTAAAAAACTCAAGGAAGGACTCTTATTTGACTCACTTAGTTCACGTACCACCATTTACACACCACCGTTTGGACTCATCTGTTTGGACAAGGATGAAGCACTGTGATGAACCAGCTGGGATCAGGTACCGTTTGAGTTAGCGGCAGGGTGCAGATCTGAATTTAATGCAGAAAGGAGGGTGGGAATTGTTACCTGGAGAAGTCAAATACAATAAATAAAGATGTTGGGGAAGCAGATTATTAGTGGCAGTAACCCACTTCTATTATTACAACAATGCTTACATTGGTGCCTGCCCCCCACTCCCCACCCCACAGACAGAGCAAAAGCAGACATTTGCAGAGCAAAAGCAGACATTTCATAAATACTCTGTGTCTTCTCTGTGGAGCTAACTGAGCCTCCTTTAGGCATATATCTAGAAGAATAGCAGAGGAAACTAAGAAGGTAGAAAGTCTAGGACCCTGTGGGATTACAAAACCAGGATCTTGGCATGTTTCAAGAGGCAAAAAGTGCCAGGGCACAGTGCTCCATGCCTGTAATCCCAGCACTTTGGGAGACTGAGGTGGGCGAATCACTTGAGGTCAGGAGTTCGAGACCAGCCTGACCAACATGGCAAAACCCCATCTCTACTGAAAATACAAAAATTAGCCGAGCACGGTGGCAAGTGCCTGTAGTCCCAGCTACACGGGAGGCTGAGTTGGGAGGATCATTTGAACCAGGCAGGTGGAGGTTGCAGTGAGCCAAGATCATGCCACTGCACTCCAGCCTGGGCAACACAGCAAGACTCATTCTCAAAAGAGGCAGAAAGCTAACACTTCCATCTGGAGAGCTGATTGGAAATGTTTTTCTCTTCTCCTGAATCTGTACTGTTTCCCTGAGATGCCATTTGATTGTGTTTTCCAGTTTTCCACGCATTTTTTGTAATGTTTTTTCAAACTGTACAGTATCTCTGAGAGTAGGGAAGAAAGAGATGTTCAGAGGTGAAGGTCTCAGAGCTAGGAAATGGCAGAGACAGGACTTGAAACCCTTGTCCCGTGTCCACTAGCCCATTCCAGGCTGCCCTTGCTATCCAGGTTTTATTAATTTTAATATCATCAGCCCTACTGCCAAAAGCCTACACCTTTTTTACTTTATCTTCAGTGGATGGTGTAGCTAATGGACAAGTATAAGACTAGCATGTCTGTGTTTGTCCTGCATGTAATGACAAGAATTCCCTAGTCATTACAGACACAGACTCCAAGCCTGAATTCAGATCCACGCTCCTGAACTCTCTAGTCATCTGTCCTCTCACATTGGGCAAGTTACTTAACCCTTGCGAGTTTCAATTCATCTTCAAATGGGGAAAATAATAAGGCATATATATATATATATATATATATATATATTTTTTTTTTTTTTTTTTTTTTTTGAGATGGAGTTTTACTCTGTTGCCCAGGCTGGAGTGCAGTGGCATGATCTGGGCACACTGCAAACTACACCTCCCAGGTTCAAGCGATTCTCCTGCCTCAGTCTCCCGAGTAGCTGGGATTACAGGAGTGCACAACCACGCCTGGCTAATTTTGTGTTCTTAGTAGAGACGGGGTTTCACCATGTTGGCCAGGCTGGTCTAGAACTCCTGACCTCAAGTAATCCGCCTGCCTCAGTCTCCCAAAGTGCTGGGATTACAGGCGTGAGCCGTTGCACCTGGCCATAAGGCCTATCTTATAAAGCTATTTTGAGAAATGAAAGAGATGATGGAGATGAAGTAAGAATAATTTATTAAATACTCTTTAATGGAATTCTGCCATTCACAACCAAAATGTCTTAACTTGTCATAATCGCCTTTCCAAGGGCCATTTGTACACGACCTAGTGATGGTAAACTCTATACATGTTGGCTCAAATGGTGCTAATAAAACATCCAGGCCAGTGGCTTATGTTAGGGCGCTGTATATACTTCCAGGAAAACCACAGGTGAGAGATGTATTCCTGGATGAGAGATTTTGGAACCTGTTACGAATGAAGTTCCTGAGAGCTGAGGCTGTAAGAACTTTGAGTATGGTTTTGACTTGTTTGGTGGTGGGTTTAGGGTTCCTTACAATATCAAGTTTGTGGTTTAATATTTTTTTGCTCTTGGAATTAGCATTATATAATGAATCATTGTGGGTTCTGAATATGGAGAGACGTTTCTACTTCTTCTAACCTTTTAGTATGATGTGTTTTCTAAGCGTAAAAGGCCAGGACATTGTATGTGTTGTTGATATTAAGTTTATATCTGGTAGTAAGGCTGTGTCTTGTTATATTTTTGTAGGTTTTTAGAATGCTTGGCCATTTAGAAACTTTTCAATGTTTAGATTTTCCATTTCTATAAAAGTGCCACAAATATTCTTGCAAATTACTAAGTTCAGGGAAACTGGTGATAAAAGGTTGGTGAGCCTCAGATGGCCTTTACTAAGTGAATACTTTACTGGTACAACTCTAGTAACAAAAACTTGTGGAGAGTGAAAACAAGGATTCATTCTGTAAGATATAATAGAAACAGACTCTGTTCTCTAATAGTTCCTTTTAAATAATTTGCAAAAATTTTCTTGTCTTTGCTTAATCTTACCATTGTTTGAGAAAAGTGAAAACTTGGCACCTTTAAAGATAGGAGTTTGAGACATTTCCTTCTTTCCTCACCTCCCTCCCTCCTTCCTTCCCCTTCCCCTTCCCCTTCTTCTTCCCCTTCCCTCTCCCCTTCCTTTCCCCTCCTCTCCCTCTCCCCTCCCATCCCTTCCCTTCTTCCTTCCTCCCTCCCTCTCTCTGTCTCTCTCCTCTCTTTCTCTCACTTCCTTCCTTCCTTCATTTCTTCCTTTCTTTTTCTTTCTCTCTGTTTCCCTCCCTCCCCCTCTCTTTTTTCTTTTCTTTTCTTTCTTTCTTTCTTTTTCTTTTCTTTCTTTCTTTCTTTCTTTCTTTCTTTTCTCTCTTTCTTTTTCTTTCTTTCCCTTCCTTCCTTCCTTCCTTCCTTCCTTCTTTCCCTTCCTTCCTTCCTTCTTTCCTTTTTTCTTTCCTTCTTTCTTGAGTTTTGCTCTTGCCACTCAGGCTGGAGTGCAATGACACAGTCTCGGCTCACTGCAACTTCTGCCTTCCGGGTTCAAGCAATTCTCCTCAGCCTCCTGAGTAGCTGGGATTACAGGTGTCTGCCCCCATGCCCAGCTAATTTTTGTATTTTTAGTAGAGATGGGGTTTCACCATGTTGGCCAGACTGGTCTCGAACTCCTTACCTCAAGCGATCCACCTGCCTTGGCCTCCCAAAGTGCTGAGATTACAGGTGTGAGCCACCATGCCCAGCCAAGACATTTTATTTCTGACTTGAGATTTGTTCTGTTCTGCTTGATTCAAATATTACAGACAAGTATGTGTGCCAGATGTCTGTTCTAACATGAGTTCAAATTTAAATACAATTTAGATTTCTGGAGTATTACCTTTACAGTTTTCCCTCGACTAATAAAAATGTTTAAAATACAAATTCCTTGGAAAGAATTGAAACTTAACTTTTCACTTTGGTTTTCAGACAAAAAAATGTAGAAACACAAAATTGAAGAGTATTATAGCAGCACTAACATAACAATCATTTATAAACAGATAAATAAAATAACATTTAAACCTGTTCTGTTAGCCAGTTTCAACCGGAGATTAATAAGCCTTTTTTCATGTGGCTGACAAGAATTAACCTCTCTGTGGTGGTGTTTTAAAGTCTTCTTAAATAGACGTATAGAATCTTAGGATTTTCCAAGTTTCTTAATGTTAGAAACAATGTAATTATGTTGGTTACTGTCAAAACTTGCAGTGTTGTTTGAAATATGTATTCACAGCATCAGATGGTCATTGCGGCTTTCGTTGTCCACACTGGTACCGGTTTGGTACTGAGGCATCTGACTAAAGACCTCAGAGAAGCACCAGAAAATGGAAAAGAAAGATCTGCCCCCAAATACATAGCTGGCCACATTTTGCTGCTAGTTTACTTTGTCGCATGTAAAATAATGAAGATAGATGTACATCAAAAGATGTGCCTATTGGGTCTGAATAAAAACATGCACAATTTTTTTATGAGGAACATTCGTTTTATGAAAGTTCACAGGTTCTTATTCATTTAAGTCTTTGGGAATCTCTGTCTCTTTGTCTTTCACACACACACCCACTGCCAGGAGATAGAGGGCTCCAGTCTTCCAGCTTTTTGATGAATTTTTTTTTAAGTATTTGTTTGAGATGGTGTCTCAGTCTGCCACCCAGGCTGGAGTGCAATTGTGCAATCTTGGCTCACTGCAACCTCTGTTTCCCAGGTTCAAGCGATTCTCCTGCCTCAGCCTCCTGAATAGCTGGGATTACAGGTGCCTGCCACCACACCCTGCTAATTTTTGTATTTTTAGTAGAGATGGGGTTTCACCATATTGGTCAGGCTGGTTTCAAACTCCTGACCTCAAGGGATCCTCCCATCTCAGCCTCCCAAAGTGCTGGGATTACAGGCATGAACCACTGCACCCGGCCTCTGGCTTTTTAGATTCAGAACATTTTCCCCCAGAATTACCGTGGTGTTCGATAGAAAGAAAGCCCATCATAGGTGTTTATGGCAGGAACCTGAGAGCAGTGAGTGCTTGTTGTTGTATGAAAGACACTTACAGCGTGTTGTAACTAGACTGAATTCTGCATGCAGCCTGTTGTAGATGAGAACATTTCATCCCTTCACCTGTATCATTTCTAGTATGCCAAAGACAGTGGTGCACTTCCATTCATGACCACATCGTGCTCACCACACAATTGTACCAGTGCATATTTGGCTTTGTACAGACAGGATTAGGACAAGAAAAGCACCAGTTATTGTGGGGGTCAGTAACCCATCGATATATAATAGAAGACACTGACGAGGGTGAAGAGTATGATGAAAGAGAGACAGTCTCTGATTCCAGGAAGCTTACTGTTTTAACGAGGAGCTAAAATGTGCACACAGTGTATGTAAAAGAAGAAAGTGGGAATGCTTTAATAGGGAAATAGAGAAAGTGCTCTAGGAGTTCAGGGTAGGAAGATCTTGTTCTTACTAGGGAATCACAAAAGCATTGCAGAAGAAGTTAAATTTGAACCTCCAACAGTGGGGATGGGAAGGAAGGGTGTTCTAGGAGTGGACACCAGGATACGTGAAGCTACAGAAGAAGGAAAGGCGCAATTCCTATAGTTGAGTAATATTTTTCCTGGCATTGAAGGAACATTGAAAGTGATCGGAAGGTAAGTCTGCGAAGGTGGGTTGTAGCAAACGGCAGAGATCTAGAATGCCACATGGAGGTTAGAATTTACAGGGTGTGAGTGAAATGGTCTCCACGTACCAATCTCTATGTGAGAGGAGCACTGTAGAGGTGCTAGCCTATGGGCAGCCATGTTTCAGAGATTGCTGGGTGGGCGGGCATGGTTCAGTTGAAGAGGTGAAGGATGTGGGGGTAGTAGTTCATTGCAGTTCAGAGTTTCAGGGGACATTGAGAAGGTATGCTGGGAATGAGTGAAGATAAGGAGGAGATGAGTGGGACCTTTGGTTAGGGGTAGAGAATTCCAGAACTTGATAGTGATGGCAGTGAGAAAGCGTATAGAGGTGAGGGAGGGATGTACACCCCACGTTTTAGGTAGTGACTGAGGGAAACTATTCCTTTCACTGTGCAGCCTCACTTTACCTGGGGTTTAGGTTGTAAAGACATTTAGCAAGGAGAACATACAGAAGCAGAAGTGCCTGTTAGAGTCCTACAGATCACCCATAAAATCATGTGCATATACATACAGTAAACCAAAAAGTGACGGAGGCAGATCTCAATCCGTCAGAGGTGTATTTTACCATAGTTGAAGATGCACCTGAGAAAAAGAAACACGTGCCTCAGTAGGATCTGCGACCTGTGCTTTATCCACAGAGGATTTTGGGAAATTTGGCATTTAACCAAGAAAGAGGCTGGGCACAGTGGCTCATGCCTGTAATCCCAGCACTTTGGGAGGCCAAGGTGGGTGGGTCACTTGAGATCAGGGGTTTGAGACCAGCCTGGCCAACGTCGTGAAGCCCCATCTCTATTAAAATAAATAAATAAATAAAAAATAGTTGGGTGTGGTGGCAGGCACCTGTAATCCCAGCTCTTGAGTTGAGATCACGCCACTGTACTCCAGCCCGGAAGACACAGTGAGACTCCATCTCAAAAAAAAAAAAAAAGAGAATTAAGAAGGACAAAGAGCAAGCAAGCATTTGGGGAAGAAAAAGAAAAGGAGGACAGGTAGGCAGTGAGGCAAGTGGTTCCATCTTGGGAGGCTCTGATTAGCACTCAGTGAATCTATATGTTACATGTGCAAAGAAGGGAGTAGAGGAAAAGCCAGTTTTGCATTCTGCTCTTGCTTGGTTAATCTACGTTTTAACATGTTACGTAAGATAAAGTAAGCATGTGGAATTACAGCTGTTTGGGAACAAAAAGGAAGGCAGTTTTTGCGTGACTCAGTTTCTAAGCTTAACTTTCCTTTTGGCATAGTGAGTTTGGGGTGCCAAGATTCTATTTTCCTTTCACAAAATATATGTAGGTATTCAAGAGGCATATCGTGCATTTTGAAGTTAGACTCCCATCCACTGGCACAGTGACCACCCTGGGAAAAATACAGTCATGAAGCAGATTGCAGAATAGTGGTGCCTCCTCTCCTATCTCGGTTTTGCAGTTCTCCTGAACTCCTGAAGTTCTTCTCCTTTTCTTGGTGGTTGCTACGGAGGATGGAGAGTTGAATTTGGGTAACGTAGACAGGAGTATGATGCGACTTTAACATTATCTCCTTAGGTCATAAGCCTGTAGGGATTGGGGATTTTACCTTTGAATGAGCCTTTGCTTTTTCTTTTTTTAGTGATGTTTGCTGCCAGAGATCTTCAGAGAGATTTAAAAGTCATTTTAAATGGCACTTTTAGCATTAACTCTACCTTATTAGGCTTTGTTAGAGCCTAATCTTCTCAGATTCCTTTTCATTCAAGAAATGTTGGTTAAATATCTGCATTGTGCTTGTATATCATAATTTAAGTACATGGTAAATATTGAAAATCATCCAGTGATTAATTAGATCGAGGTCCTGTCCTCAAAGGTCCAAATGACCCATAGATTTCTTCTTTTTTGATTCCTTTTATTTTTATTTATTTTTTTAGATTAGAGAAAGGTCACACAAAGATAGTGATTTGGGGGAAGGTTCTTTAGCCCATTTGCTTGTTTCATTTAGCATGGGTGATAGAAACATCTTTGGGTAAAAGCAAATATCTGGCAAGGGTGCCTCTTAGATGGAAGGTTGAGCAGACACTCGGTGAAATACAGATCAGTGTTCCTGCTTTGGCTACATTCAGTTCTGAAGTTTGTGTTGCCACGGGGATGGAGACTGCCAGGAGAGCCACCATTAGCAAGTCTGTTTGAAACTTTGTGAACCTTTGAGCCCCAAGGAAGAAAGGTCGGATAGGTCTGGTAATAGACCCCTGGGGGATCCTTGGGCGTTTCTGCTGCCAAACCTTGTAGGGACTGGGTGGAGGTGGAGGATAGCTGAAACACAGAGCAGGAGTTGGGTCCACAGAAAGCACTTGAGCCTCTCTTTTTAAAGAGGCAGAAACCTTCCAGCAGGTCTGTGCTCCGGGTGAGATATTCATATAAACAAATTAGAATTTTCTAGGCCTTCCTGCGGAACAGGCTTTTACCAGTTGAGTAACCACAAACGCTTTTATTGCAATGTAAACTAAACACTATAAAATAAATGTCAATAACTTGAATTTTTTTCTACTTTTTTTTAGCAAAAGGAATAACCCTTTTGCAGAATATTAGTAAACATGTATTAGGAAGTCTGGACAGAGAAAGAAAGGGTTTATAAATAGCAGACATAGCAGCCCTTGCTATCTGGGAAATTGTAGAGAGGTAATAGTTTTCCTAAGACCATTAATAAGGGTCTTCTGTGCCTCTGGGTAAAAGGGACAGTGAAAGGGACTGTTCTTGTTCCTGTTTCTCTCCCTGCATCCCACCCCTACCATTACATTCTTTTCATTTAGTCTATAACATACCTGGTCATTGTTGAATAAAACTTTGAGTTTTGAGGTCAGGTTCAGTTTTATGGAACCAAATGATTCTGAAAGTGCTATAATAAGACATGCATGTTTATCTTTTCATTAAATTTTTTAGGATCTTCGGGTAAAGATAAGCTCAAATCAGCAGATTTTTTTTTTTTTTTAAATTCAGGGATTTCTTCCAAGTGCTTAATTTAGCACCGTGTGTTTTAGTTTGGTGTTGAACTTCTTGTACGATGCCTCATTGCATACCGGTTCTTTCCTTTTGCTTGTGAGTAAACACGTGCATGCCAATATTTAAAATGTACATTGAACAGAAAGAACAATATTAAAACTCTTTCAGTTCAGACAAGTCACTCAAACTAAATTTCCTCTCCAGGAGTCTAACTTGTGAGTTTTGCTTTTCCCTTACTTGCAGAATTTCACTTGTAACTCACTGGTGACAGAGGGGCGTGTTATTTTTCATAGTATTCTTGGGTATAGATGAGGCTTGCAGAAAGGACGTGTCCTGAAAATTCCATTCCTGTGCTTATATGCACAAGTTGGCATGACTACAGGTTTGCTTCCTCTGCTGGCTGGAGCTGAGGCTATTTATAGTTTCTCTTCTTGGCCTCTGATTTAGCATATCAGCGTGTATTTATGCAAGGGAGAACTCCGAGGCCATATAAGACTGTAGTTTAGAAACCTACTAGCCTCATTTGCCTTTTGCTCTCCGGAGGGAGAGGAATGATCTTAGATTTTGCCAACATAGAACTGTAACAGGCTGGAGGGGAATGACACACTGCATCACTCTGGCCTCTCTGCAACAGATGGGGGTGGTCCGAGAGCCTGTGATGGGGCCATCTTCCCAGATGGAAAGACTGTTCGATCCATTGCACTAGATGAAATGTTTAATTCTTTTAATAAGTGGGCAGTACTTCAAATCTCCTTGTCTTTTTCTTTTACGTCAGGCAGGATGATATAATGGGAGAGCGTGGGCTGGTTAAGGCTGCCTTTTAACCTTGGGTCCCACAGTCATAAATCCTGTTGCGTCACAAAGGTCAACCTCCTTGATCTTCACTGTCTTCATCTGCAAAATGGGAAAATTGCATCCCTCCCTCGTGAGGCCATTACGAGGATTAGGGACAGTGTAAACCGCACATCAATGTCTGGCGCAGAGCAGATGCTGAGAAAATCCTGAAAACTCAGTCAAAGAAATAGAAGAGGCCAGGCGCGGTGGCTCACGCCTGTAATCCCAGCACTTTGGGAGGCAGAGGCTGGTGGATCACGAGGTCAGGAGATGGAGACCATCCTGGCTAACATGGTGAAACCCCATCTCTACTAAAAATACAAAAAATGAGCTGGGCGTGGTGGCACGTGCCTGTAATCCCAGCTCCTCAGCAGGCTGAGACAGGAGAATTGCTTGAACCTGGGAGACGGAGGTTGCAGTGAGCCGAGATCACGCCATGCACTCCAGCATGGGCAACAGAGCGAGAGTCCGTCTCAAAAAACAAAACAAGACAAAGAAAAGAAATAGAAGAAAATGGAGCAGAGGCTATTTTCCCCTCAAGGATCTACACTGAGGCTTTTAGCCAAAATAGGAAAGAAAAAAAAAAAAAAAGAAAAAAGAAAGGTCAAGCATATCTTGAGGATCCATTTCTCCTTTCCTTTTCTTCTGTCTCTGTCCTTGGTATCCATTGACCCAGGGTCACCTTGCCCTCTAGAACTGTCCATCTGTGTAAATGCAAGCACTGGAATGACCTTACCTAAATCCCTACTTTCTCCCATAAAACTTCCCTCTTAGCAAAAGCAAAGAGAATTTTAAGACATTCTCAAAAATCAATAAGCTGAATTTTTCCTTTCCTTTCCTTCCCTTCCCTTCCCTTCCCTTCTCCCTTCCCTTCTCCCTTCCCTTCCCCTCCCTCCCTCCCTCCCTCCCTCTCTCTCTCTCTTTCTTTCTTTCCATTGACTTAAGTTTTTCATAAGAAGCTCAATCTTAATAGTGGGGAGACACAAGACTGTAGCCCTCGTTAAACCTCGTTACCCATTAGGAACTTGGTACCCTTCCTTATAGAACTCTGCTAAAGTTAGCCCTTAGAGAAAATTACCTATTTGCAGTACTCTTTTGTCATTTTTTGAAAAAATGCCCAGTAGTCAGAGTTTTGAAATTTGAGGATAACTATTTTATTTTATTTTATTTTATTTTATTTTATTTTATTTTATTTTATTTTTGAGACAGGGTCTCACTCTGTCACCCAGGATGGAGTGCAGTGGTTCAGTCATAGTTCACTGCAGCCTGGAACTCTTGGGCTCAAGTGATCCTCCCACATCAGTCTCCCATGCAGCTGGAACTGTAGGTGCATGCGACTATATCCTGCTAATTTTTGTGTGTGTGTGTGTTTTTTTATAGAGATGGAGTCTCGCCATGTTATCAAGGCTAACCTTGAATTCCTGGCCTCCAGCAATTCTCCCATGTTGGCCTCCCAAAGTTCTGAGATTACAGGCATGATCCACTGTGCCTGGCCTTGAGGTCAACTTTAGATAGCTTCCAAACAAATCCTCAGAACAATTAGTGACAATGTGGGGTTCTCTTAGTACTTGGCTTGTCTCTGTTGTGTGGGCTGATTTTGGTAGCAAAGAATAGGTCTGCAGGGCAATGAAAGGCTGTATGAGTCTGAGGAGGACCTTACTAGGTCACTGGCAGAAGCAACCTCCCTTGAGTATACCATAAGTCACCTTCCCTTTGGCCCAATTATGTCTGGGGTGTTTATCAATTTTGATATAAGGGCCGGGTACAGTGGCTCATACCTGTAATCGCAGCACTTTGGGAAGTTGAGGCAGGCATCCACCTGAGGTCAAGAGTTCGAGACCAGCCTGGCCAACATGGTGAAACTCCATCTGTGCTAAAAAGACAAAAAAAATTAGCTGGGGGTGGTGACACGTGCCTGTAATCCCAGCTATTCAGGAGGCTGAGGCAGGATAACCGCTTGAACCTGGGAGGCGGAGGCTGCGGTGAGCCGAGATCGCGCCGTTGCACTCCAGCCTGGCAACAAGACAAAGCAACAACATCAACAACAACAGCAACAACAACAAAATTTGAAGTAATGGTAGAAAGGGTACAAATGTAAAGTGTAAAAAAGTAGGTAACATTTTATAGCAATCTGAATACTTTGAATTCAATAATAATTTATTTTGTTGCAATTTTTGTAAGCACAAAAGTAACACATGCCTGTAATAGAAAATTTGAAAACAGGAAAAGCATTTCAGGAAGAAGATTAAAATAAATCACCCAGGCCGGGGGTGGTGGCTCACGCCTGTAATCCCAGCACTTTGGGAGGCAGAGACAGGCAGATTGCCTGAGCTCAGGAGTTCGAGACCAGCCTGGGCAACATGGTGAAACCCTGTCTCTACTAAAATACAAAAGATTAACCGGGTGTGGCAGCGTGCACCTGTAATCCCAGCTACTCAGGAGGCTGAGGCAGGAGAATTGCTGGAACTGGGGACCCGGAGGTTGCAGTGAGCCAAGATCGCACCACGGCACTCCAGCCTAGGTGACAGAACAAGACTCTGTCTCGGAAAAAAAAAAAAAAAAAAAAAATCACCCATACTTTTCTTCACCTGAAGTTTTAACCATTATTAATATCTTGAGGTCTTTTTACCCAAATCCTTTTATCTCAATCTCTCACACTCATGTATATGTAATTATTACATACATATACAATAGCTGAGAAAATAGTATGCAAATTGAATGCAACATCTTTTTTTTTTTTTTTTTAAGTTAGGAGAAGCAGAGGAGCAATGTGGTTGAGAGATTATTTATGCAGCTGGGCAGACCTGTTGGAATCCTCATTTTGCAGCAAAGTATTATTTGATAGTGGAGGTAACTTTTCAAGGTTCTTCTTTCTCATCTGTAAAATGCAGATCCCAGTATCTACCCACACACCAGGATTAAATGAGATATTATATGTGAAGTGCTTAGGACCATGTCTGCCATATAGTCTGAGTTCTCTAAACTATAGCTGAAGCAGACAGCTATCATCGAGCTTTTCTGCCTCTATAACATTTGTTTTCTGTCCTCTCCTGCCTGTTCTTTTTTGTTATTTTTTTTTCATTAAAAAAATCCTGCTGGTCATTTAAAGTCTGCTTCACATTTTGCCACTGTATTAGTCCATCCTCACACTGCAAATAAAGACCTACTCGAGCCTGGGTAATTTATAAAGGAAAGAGGTGGCTGGGGAGGCCTCACGATCATGGTGGAAGGGCAAGGCACATCTTACATGGCAACAGGCAAGAGAGAGCTTGTGCAGGGGAACTCCCCTTTATAAAATCATCAGATCTCATGAGACTTATTCACTATCACAAGAACAGCATGGGAAAAGCCCACTCCTATGTTTCAGTCACCTCCCACTAGGTCCCTCCCATGACATGTAAGAATTACGGGAGCTACAATTCAAGAGGAGATTTGGGTAGGGACAAGCCCAAACCATAGCAGCCACATATATGGAAACTTTCCAAGTGCAGGGATTCTCCTAGATGTGAACCTGTGGGTGCCCTAGGAGGCTGGGTGGTGCAATGATGTAGTGGTGCATAGTACAGGTACTTCACTGAATGCCCTAACTTCAATGCCACCTCTGTTATTCACCAGCTCTGCAAGCCTGGGAGAGTTATTGAATTGCTCTAGAGCTCCATTGCTCCTCTGTGGAGATGAAATAATTATAGTACCTGTCTCATTGAGTTGTTGAAAGGATTAAAGGAGTTAATCCAAGAAAAATGCTAAAACAGTGCCCAGCCGAGGTTAGCTATTATTAACAGAACTTGCTGCGTTGGAGTTATTTGGATGCTGCATTCATCTTTTAGGAAAATATGGATTTAATCTTAATCATCTTTGTATTCACTCTAAACTTAGCCCAGTGCCAGATCTATGGTAGATATTCAGTTTATACTCATTGAACTTTGTTGCATGGGATTTAAAACTGCAAGAGAAAGGTAGGACTTCTTGAGATGATAACAAACCTACAGTTTTATTTCTGAGGCATCATGGTTATGGGAAGTATTAAGCACCTAAGTTTAAAACACAAAAGGAAATGAAAAATGCTTTTCTTAATTTACTTTTTACTTTATGACAAGTTTAGATTTACCAAATTGTTGTGAAGATGGTACAGAAATCTCATAAGCCCTAGACTCAGTTTCCCCTATTATTAACATCTTATATAAGTATGGCACATTTGTTATAATTAATAAATTAATATTGATAAACTAACCAACTAAAGTCCATACTTTATTCAAATTTTCTCAGTTTTTCCTTAAGTTACTTTTACTGTTCCAGGACCCTATCCTGAATGTCACATTACATTTAGTTGTCCTTTTAGGCTTCTTTTGACTGGGACAGTTTCTCAGCCTTTTTTTTTTTTTTTTCAGTGTTGTTTATTTGCTTGTTTGTTTTTAATTTCATTTGATTCAATTCAATTTAATTTAATTTTAAGTTCTGGGGTACAGGTGTGGGACATGCAGATTTGTTATGTAGGTAGTGTGCCATGGTGATTAGCTGTACCTATCAACCCATCACCTCGGTATTAAGCCCAGCATGCATTAGCTATTTTTCCTGATGCTCTCTCTGTTGCCCAGGCTGGAGTGCAGTGGCCTGATTATGGCTCACTGCAGCTTCAACCTCCCAGGCTCAGGCAATCCTCCCAGTTCAGCCTTCTGAGTAGCTGGGACTACAGGCATGCACCACCATGCCTGGCTAATTTTTTCATTTTTTGTAGCAACAGAATCTCACTCTATTTCCCAGGCTGGTTTCAAACTGCTGGGCTCAAGCAATCCTCCCACCTTGGCCCATCCCAAAGTACTGGGATTATAGTATGAGCCACCACACACACTTGACTTTCTTTGTTTTTGGTGACCTTGATAATTTTGAAGATTACCAGTCAGGTATTTTGTAGAATTTCTTTCCATTAGTACTTTTTAAAAATTGAGATATCATTCACAAACCTTAAAATTCACCTTTTAAAAAGTATACAGCAAACGAAATTCAAAATTTGAAATAGTTTGTTGGTAGCTTGATTCTGTTCAACCTAAAATTTATTAACAGAATCAGATTAGTTAAATTATATACAGAGTATTTCCAGATAGGAAATGTGTTATTTAAATTCCATTTATCTGGTGAGCTCAGATGCTTCTGGTGAGCATTTATTTGAGCAGGGTTATAATGCAGTTTGGCAAAAGCAAACTTGAAGGTCATCTTGGGTTTGCTGTTGCCCTGGAAATGTTGAAAGGAATGAATTTGTTCTGGCATCTTGGACTGTTTTGGACACAGTTTCTAGCAGGGTACTTGTTTTTATATACTAACTGAAATAGTCCTGAGATCAGTAGCTTGCATTTGGAAAACAGAAATGAAAATACATCTTCTACCTTGACAAAAGGTTGGCAACCGATGGCAGAGATGATCAGAAAGTAGAAATAGGGTGTGTGAGTGGGATTCCCATTTGCGTAGCTTTCTTTGCATACCCGGCACATTCATTCGTTTAATAAATATTTATTTTGTGCCTACCACGTGCCAGAAACTGTTCTTGGTGCTTGGAATATGGTAGAGAACAAAGCAAACAAAATCATGTTGTTGTGGAGATGACATGCTGATGGTGCCAAAAGAGTGAACAGGTAAGTGTGAGTTAGGGGTGATCGGTGGTTTGAGGAAGTGTAAGTCGTGGTAAGGTGATAAAGAGTGGCTGCTGGGAGGTCTTACTCAAAGAAAGCTTCTTTTAGTTGACATGTGAACAGAGACACAAATGTATATTTGAATAAATGTGTGTCTGCCACATGGAGGTTCTCTTTTAAGAGTGTTTCCTGTATTAGACCATTCTTGCATTGCTATAAAGAAATACCTGAGACCAGGCATGGTAGCTCACACCTGTAATCCCAGCACTTTGGGAGGCGAAGGTGGTCAGATCACCTGAGGTTGAGAGTTTGAGACCAGCCTGGCCAACATGGAGAAACCCCATCTCTACTAAAAATACAAAATTAGCTGGGCATGGTAGTGCATGTCTGTAATCCCAGTTACTTGGGAGGTTGAGGCAGGAGAATTGCTTGCACCTGGGAGGCAGAGGTTACGGTGAGCCAAGATCACACCATTGCACTCCCTCCTGGGCAACAAGAGTGAAACTCTATCTCAAAAAAAAAAAAAAGAAAAGAAAAGAAAGAAAGAAAGAAAGAAATACCTGAGGCTGAATAATTTCTAAAGAAAAGAAGTTTAATCGACTCACAGTTCCACAGGCTGTACAGGAAGCATGATGCTGGCATCTGCTCGGCTTCCAGGAAGGCCTCAGGAAACTTACAATCATGGTGGAAGGCAAAGGGGGAGAAGGCATGTCTTACATGTCCGGAGCAGGAGCAAGCAAGAGGGAGGAGGGAGGTACTACATACTTTTAAAGACCAGATTTCATGAGAACTCACTCACGATCATGAGGACAGGACCAAGAGAGATGGTGCTAAACCATTTCATGAGAAATCCACCCCCATGATCCAGTCATCTCCCACCATACCCCACTTCTAACACTGGGGATTACAATTCAACATGAGATTTGGGCAGGGACACAGATCCAAACCATATCACTTACTATCATGTGTTCAAATAAAATCAGTCAATAAAACCAATGGGGCAGCTTTTATACAACTGTCACTGTGTAGTGCCCTAGGGGTTTAACAGTAAGATACACATTGTCTGCTTCCGTGGACCTTATGGCCTTGAGCAGGAGCGGGATGTTAATCAACTGAAATAAGCCCGTGGGTGACAAACCATAGAATGTGCTAAGAATGGAGGGTATAGGGAGCTATGAGCCATGAGAGGGGAATCAGTCTAAGCTGGGTGGTCAGGGAAGGCTTCCTGGTGGAAGTGACGCTTGAGCTGAGAGGCAACACAGGAGGTGGAGTTAACGTCAAGATGGGTCAGGAGGAAGCCCAGTGAGTCTGCGCAGCAGGAGTGGGGTTAACTGAGAAGAACCTACCGTGGGGATGGCAGCTAGGAGAACCTCTGTTAACACTGGGCACATTCTGTTATTGGAATTTGATATTTGTCTTGTTATAAAATGCCTAGTAAATGGTAGTAAGTGAGAATACATTAATCTGGAAAAGTCCATCGAATTGACCTGCCTTGACATTTTTAGAATGTACACTACGCGTTAGATTTTGCTAAGGTAAGCTAAAATATGCTGTTATGTATCAAATTTCTAATACTTTGTTTTAATCACCAAAATGAGAAGAAATAGATTTATGGCAGTATTTTAAAAGTGACTGTGTTAGTAAGAAAAACAAAGGATTCTTTTTAGGAAAACAGCTTTTAAGTCAAGACATAGAGGGTTCTTACATTTTTCTTTCTTTTTTTTTTTAACTATCATTAAGTGAAATTTTAGAGAAGGCATTTAACTGTATTATACACTGTGGTCCTGAAAGGCAAAACAGCCTTTGGGGAATGCTTTTTAATCTAATAAAATGAATTATCTTTGTTTAAAGCTGTTCTTCTAGTACATTCAGTTACTTAATGTGGTGCATCATCTTTTAAGAGTGTTTTCGATATGACATGCTCAGAGGCAAATGACTTTATAAAGACCGAACGATGCTTTTGTTAAGGATGCAAAAATGCCTAATCTCTGGCCTTCAAAATGTTTCTGCCTTTTTAGGAAAATCCAGATGTCATTGTGGAGTAGTCTTAAATGAAGGGCTGACAACAGTGGTGGTGGCGAACCAGGCTGAGAGTGATGGCGGCAGTGTGGGTTTCTTGAGCTGCTGAAATATTGTTTGGATTAAGGTAGAGAGTAGAATCTGCTTGGTGACATTTGTATACTGTTTTGTATTTCTGTTAGTTGACATCAACAACAAATATACCACCAGAAATTCTATTTATTATTTTAAATCTTTTAAAATAGCTCTTTTAGAGCTTCAAAATTTTTAGCAAACTTTAAGGGCCATTTTGCTTGCTTGTTTCCTTCCTGCCTGCCTGCCTTCCTGCTGTCCTGCCTGCCTTCCTTCCTGCTGTCCTGCCTGCCTTCCTTCCTGCCTGCCTGCCTTCCTTCCTGCCTGCCTGCCTTCCTTCCTGCCTTCCTTCCTGCCTGCCTGCCTTCCTTCCTGCTGTCCTTCCTGCCTTCCTTCCTGCTGTCCTGCCTGCCTTCCTTCCTGCTGTCCTGCCTGCCTTCCTTCCTGCCTGCCTTCCTTCCTGCTGTCCTGCCTGCCTTCCTTCCTGCTGTCCTGCCTGCCTTCCTTCCTGCCTGCCTTCCTTCCTGCCTTCCTTCCTGCCTGCCTTCCTTCCTGCCTTCCTTCCTGCTGTCCTGCCTGCCTTCCTTCCTGCTGTCCTGCCTGCCTTCCTTCCTGCCTGCCTTCCTTCCTGCTGTCCTTCCTGCCTTCCTTCCTGCTGTCCTGCCTGCCTTCCTTCCTGCCTGCCTTCCTTCCTGCTGTCCTGCCTGCCTTCCTTCCTGCCTGCCCTCCTACCCTCCTGCCCTCCTGCCCTCCAGCCCTCCTGCCCTCCTGCCTTCCTGCCTTCCTGTCCTCCTGCCTTCCTGCCTTCCTTCCCAGAGTTCCACTCTGTTGCCCAGGAATGCAGTGTTGCAATCATAGCTCACTGCAGCCTGCAACTCCTGGGTTCAAGCAATCTTCCTGCCTCAGCTTCCCAAGTACCTAGGAGTAGAGGCACGCACAAGTGCCACCATGTCTGGCTTTTTTTTTTTTTTTTTTGTAGACACAGGGTCTTACTGTGTTGCGCAGGCTAGTCTTGAACTCCTGGGCTCAAGAGATCCTCCTGCCTTGGCCTCCCAAAGTGATGGGATTATAGGCATGAGACCCTGTGCCCAGCCTTGTTTGTGTATTTCTGATGATTTTTTAATTTATGAAAATAGTATGTGCTTATTCTGGAAAATTTAGGAAATACAGGAAAGTATAAGGAGACACATTTTCAATCTCATAATGAAATCATCTCCTGATAGCACATGAAAGGGATATTTTGAATGAACATAGGTTTTCTCTGATTATAAAAATAATGTCTACTTAGTATAGAAAAAAAAGACAATTATATAGTGAGATCACTGTTAAGAATGCGGACTACTTCTATGTGTGTGTGTGGATCATAGTATGAAACTCGGACTCACATCAGTACCAGGAAAGACTCTGAGGAGGGGTAAGAACCACACTTGAGGGGACTGTCTATTGTTATTTATTTATATTTTTGAGGCAGGGTCTCACTCTGTCACCCAGGTTGGAGTGTAGCGTACTGATTACATAGCTCACTGCAGCCTCCAACTCCTGGGCTCAAGCCATCCTCCCTCCTCAGCCTCCCAAGTAGCCGGTACTACAGGTGTGTACTACTGTACCCAACTAGGGATTGTCTGTTTAAAAAAAAAAAAATCTTCAAAGTAGTTTCTCTTGAAAATCTTGGGCTTTTACATTTTGATAGTGTTCTGATATTGTCAGACTTCTGATTTCATAATTTCAGTTGTGGCTTTCAGGGCTTTTAAACGAGAATTTAATGCTCATGAACATGCCATTAAAAGTAGTCACTAATCTATTTAATGAGTAATTCATATCAATTGAAGAGAAATTCAAACATAATATAGCAAAAAGTGATAAATGTGCAATCCACAATCTCCTGGATATTGTAATTTTACATTCTTCCAGAGTTTTTTGGATGCATATATCTATATCGGGGGTATATGTATATATACATCTATATATATATATTATGCAAAATGACTTCATATTATTTGCATTGTTCTGTAGCTTATTTTCCTGATTAAGTTGAGTACTGTGAACCCTTTTCTATTCTGTTCAACAGAATTTTCTCTTAGCATTTGCGATAGCAGGATACTATTTGATTTTATAGTAGTACCATAGTTTAAATATTTTTTATTATAAAAATTGTGTCGTTTTTATTTTTTCCATTATTAAAAGTAGTGCGATGGTGAGCATTGGTGTCAGATTATTGCCTGAAGGTGTCTTTTTAGAAGTTGAATTATTCAGCATTAGCAGTGTGAATACTTTTCAAGCTTTTGTTACATATTGCCAACTTTTCCTTCTAGAACCCTGGACCACTGCGTTTACCATCACATCTTGTTCAACACTGGATGTTATTCCTTTAGATCTTTGCGTGTTTACTAGGCAAAGAAAAGTGACTGTTGGCTTTAATTTGTTTCCCAACACCCTGGGCACCTTGACGATACCATGTTTTTAGACAGTTGAGTTCATAAGTATGTATGGAAAGCCTGTAAGCAAATGCTGTTAATCTTCACACTTGAGTGATGATCTCACAGAGCTTGGACAGGCACTGGGGATGTGCTATGGACAGAGAAGCAAGGAGCTGTTCTCTTACCCCCTGAACCCCTTCATGGATGGAACTCCTCGAGACCCCTGACTATGTTTAGCTCATGTCCACATGCTCCACGTGCTCTCAACAGACACTATCAGAAAGGGACATGCTCTCTGGGATTTTCACCTATGACCCTCAGGCAAGAAGATTCATCTAGTAATACAGACATAATCACGTAGGTTTTCCCAGACACAGAGAGTTCAAGAACATGATGGCACAGGGGTCACTTCCAGTCCCTCAGTGTATTCCCTTCAGTTACTACTCCAACAGGAGAGGACCCAGTCCCGCACCTGTCATGTGTTTTCCACCCACCCTGCCCCGAGAGTGACCCTTCTGTGTAAGAAGATGTGTAATCTAGACTTGGAGGGAATGGTCATGGGAGACTTCCTGGAAGAGACAAACAGTTGCTTCAAACAAGAATTTAATGCTCATAGCATGCTGTTAACAATAGTTACTAATTTATTTAATGAGTAATTCCTATTCATTGAAGAGAAATTCAAAAATAAATATAGATAAAAGTAGCAAATGTCCAATCCACAACCTCCCAAATATTGTGCTTTGATATTTTTCCAGACTTTTGGGATGCATATATTGATTTATGTCCTATCAAAACCTCATGATGGAATTTGATCGAATTTATCCAGGCCAAGGGTTTGAGAAGATGGTAGCAGTGGGAGTGGTGGGAAGTGGAGAGGTGGAGAAACTATTTCAAGCAGCATGAATAGTTCAAGAAACTCCAGGTTAGGTGTTGACAGTGGAAGGGCAGGAAAGATAAGATGAGTCTGTATCAGCAAAGGTCTTGAAGCCATATTAGGAGTTTGCTCCGAGGGCAATGGGAAAGTAGAAAAGGGTTTTAAGCAGAGGTGTGGTATCATTAGGTTTGGTTTTGAAAGATCATCTCCTGGCAGAGCAGGCTTGCATGGGAAAAGCACAAGCTGTAAGTAGGCTGCCTTAAAAGGTTACAGTAAACCAGGTGCAAGACAATGATGATGTCAGGAACTGGGAGAGTGAAAGTGGAGGAGAAGGGAAATAAATGCATTCAAACAATATTAGCAGGAAGAAACAGACAGGACTCAGTAGCTGGATATTTACTAAGTGCTTTTATGTTTCTTTTCTCCTTTGACAGTCGAAATCACCCTACAGATAAATAGCATAGCCATTCCTATCTATATTTTATGAATGAAAAAACAGATTCAGAGAAGCTAAAGGATTTGTCCCGTGACGCAGAACTGGGGAAGGAACTAGAACTTGACACCAGCTGGCCCCTGTGTTGCTGCTTTTGCAGCCCTGTGCTTCTGTTTCAGTGATTGATGAAGGTGGGGAGAAGATCAAAACACCTCCAAATCTAGTTTTCTTTCTTTCTTTCTTTTTTCCATAAGTTATTGGCGTACAGGTGGTATTTGGTTACATGAGTAAGTTATTTAGTGGTGATTTGTGAGATTTTGGTGCACCCATAACCAGAGCATTATATACTGTACCCTATTTGTAGTCTTTTATCCCTCACTCCCTCCCACCATTCCCCCCAAGTCCCCAAAGTCCATTGTAGCATTCTTATGAGGACACAAAAGTCCTTTGTGTCCTCATAGCTTAGCTCCCACATATCAGGGAGAACATGCAATGTTTGGGTTTCCATTCCTGAGTTACTTCACTTAGAATAATAGTCTCCAATCTCATCCAGGTCACTGCAGATGTCGTTAATTCATTCCTTTTTATGGCTGCGTAGTATTCCATTGTATAAATATACCACAGTTTATTTATTCACTCATTGATTGATGGACATTTGTGTTGGTTCCATATTTTTGCAGTTACAAATTGTGCTGCTATACACATGCATGTTCAATTGTCTTTTTCATATAGTGACTTCTTTTCCTCTGGGTAGATCCCCAGTAGTGGGATTGCTGGATCAGATGGTGATGTCCACAGCGGTAAAAAGGACTAAAGTGTGCTCTCATATCAATATAAGGTACAGGTGAGATGGAAAGACTTGAGGCAGGAATCTAGGATGGTAAATAACTGAATCCTGAACAAATAGTCTCCTCTGATCTCCAACGAATGCAGAGGCAACAAGAACAAGGCCAGACAAAGGTGCAGTCTGTTATTCGGTATAGCTTTGGATCAAAGCACCAGTGGATTTCATCACCTGAAACTTCAAGGATTCTTTGTCTGTACCAGGCAGGCCTAAATGGCATCAGACATACATTCATTCATTCATTCATTCATTCATTCATGTATTATAATTCATTGAAGTGAAATTTATGTAACAGACAATTCGTCATTTTATTTTTATTTTAATTAATTATTTCAGAGATAGGGTCTCACTCTGTCACCCAGGCTGGGGTCGAGTGGTGTGATCACGGCTGACTATAGCCTCCAACTCCTGGGCTCAAGTGATCCCCCCGCCTTAGCCTCCCAAAGCACTGGTATTACAGGTGTGAGCCACCACCTGTAACCATTTTAAAGTGGACAATTCAGTGGCATTTAATACATTCATGATGTTGTGTAACTACTCTCTCTTTCTAGTTCCAACACATTTCCACCACACCTAAGTAGAATTCATTACCCCTTAAGCAATTTCTTCCTATCCTTCCCATCCGCTAGGCCCGGCATCCACCAATCTGTGTTCTGTCTCTATGGATTTATTTATCCTGGGTATTTCATATAAATGAAATTATACAACATGTAACCTTTTGTGTCTGGCTTTTATTTAGCGTAATTTTTAGGACCATCCACATTGCAGCCATACTTCATTCTTTAAGACTGAATAATATTTTATAATATTATTATAATAATATTTGTATGCCACAAATTATTCATTTATTCACTGATGGACATGGGCTGTTTTTGCCTTTTGGCTATTGTGAATTAAGCTGC
This sequence comes from Trachypithecus francoisi, assembly GCF_009764315.1. Lineage (NCBI taxonomy): Eukaryota > Metazoa > Chordata > Mammalia > Primates > Cercopithecidae > Trachypithecus > Trachypithecus francoisi. Next base: position 20,561,925 of record NW_022681474.1, read on the forward strand.
TATGAACATGTATGTATCTGTACTTGTTTGAGTCCCTGTTTTCAGTGCTTTTGGATATATACCTAGAAATAGAATTGCAGGGTCATATGATAATTATTTACAATTCACATATAATTGTACATATTTATGGGGTACATGTGATATTTTGATACATTTGAACACAATGTATAATGATCAAATCAGGGTAATTAGCATATCCATCACCTCAAACAATGATCATTTCTTTGTGTTGGGAACATTTCAAATCTTCTACGTATGTTGAAATATATAATAAATTATATAATATTCCTGTGTGTAACTTTTTGAGGAGCTGTCAAGCTTTTTTTAAATAGCGAATGGATCATTATACATTTTCCCCAGCAATAAACAAGCATTCCAATTTCTCCACATTTTTGCCAACATTATTGTTTTCTAGTTTTTCAAATATAGCCATCCTGTGGGTATGAAGTGCAGGCGGCTTCTTTTTATTAGGCCGTTCCTGGTTTCCACGCAAGGAAAAGGCCCCTTTAATGTAGAAGGAAAACCAGGCCCACCTTATTATTTAGCTGTTAGAAAAGGAATCTCCAAAGAGATAGATTCTGGAAGGGCCTCTGCAGGGCAGTACTCCCTTCTGTAACCCAAGGCTTTACTCTCTTGGCCAACATCTGAGTTCTCCACTCTAGTGTGGTGGGTTGATGTGTGTTTTACCTCTGAGGGGCTCACTACAGCCCTCTCTCCTTGAAGATGGAGTGAGCTGGTGGGCTATGGAGGAGCACTTGTAGAAAGGAAACTAAAGCTTTCTGGACAAACAGATAAACTCTTAGATTCATTCATGTATTCAGTAAATATTTATGCATCCCGATTATATGCTGGGTACTCCTCTGGGTGCTCATGAAACATCAGTCACTCAAACACATGAAGCCTGTTGCTTTTGTGAGCTTCCGTTCTGCAGGGGAAGATAGACATTGAGCAATAAGCCTAATAAATACATCCTGTGGTGTGTTAGGAGGTGATAAGTGCTACAGAAAAAAATAAACAGAAAAAGTAAACGAGGATAGAAAGCGTCTGGAGTATTGGATTGGGGAAAGTGGGGTAGACCTTTTGGAGAAGCTGTGGTGTGAGCACAGTCTGGAAGGAGTTGAGTATGAAGGATTCTCCAGATCAAAGTTTACCCAGACAGAGATGCCCCATGCCTCTGAGCTCACTGCTGTGGTTCCTTTCCTGTCATCTGAGTCCCTGCTCTTCCAGGTTTTCAGAGTCATCTCTTGATGTTCATCTGTCTGCTTCACTTTGCTCAGTTCACTAAGATGTCTTTGTAGTTGCAGCTGGTTAATGAATGATGGTGAAAATTAGGCCCCTAGGGCTGTTGGCTGTCAGCAACTCCAGGCCCCCCGCTGAAGGAAGCCAGATGGGAGTGAACCAAATCTTCCCAATTTACCTGACATTGAGACTCAAAGTTGTAAAGACTGTAGGCTATAGCTCAATTTGTTCAGGGATTCTAGAATCCTCTAGAAGAGGCTTCTAGAAGATTCTGGACATCTTTATAACTCAGAAATTTTGTAATTCTCAGACACCCCTTGGTCTTCTGGTGTTGTGCCCTGAGGGCAACCAACAAAGGCTTTAAGTTTATCAGGTTCCTGTCTGTAACATCCTCCTTTAAATCAGACCTGTTCATTCTGGGACAGGCAATCACAGCTGAGGCATGGGTGGGTATAGGGGAGATATATTTTGTTTAATGTCTCCCATTAGAAGATTTTCACTTGAAAGATGAGAATTGGAGTCTTTTTTCTCTGAGAAAATATCCAGATTTGACCTTATCTTTGCAGGTCTTTTACAAAATTCTGTGCTGAAGTCTGTGTTTTATGAAATGAATGTTCCTACAATTATGTTTTGAGCAGTTCCAGTCACGTGACGTGGAATACAGTTTTGACATCATGATGTCCATTCACTTTGTAGTGATAATTGATTTCTAGTTTCTCAGAAGATTCATTTCAGAAATAAGAATTGCTTCTGGTTTCACACTTTTAGCTCCAAATTCAGCATTTAGAGACCTACAACTAGGCTGATTCTTAGGATGTGTAGGGTCTCCATTTTTTTTTCCTTTGAGTTTAAAAATATATGACCAAGTATAATGAAGATATGGCATTTCTTTAAACACCCAGCTACTGCAAAGGAGAGTTGAAGATGGCCTCAGGAATGCTTTCCCAAAATTTAGTGGGCTTTGCTCTTTTTCACTCCAGTTATTTTAGGCAGTCATTAAACAGTTGTTAGCAGTTTAGTAAGTTTATATAAAAGTGCATATTTTGAGGCTTTACATGCCACAGGAGAAGTTCCAGTGTAAACAGAGGAAGATAGAATCAGTGCTTCCAACGGAAGCGCCCAGCACTGTATTCGCATACCGGTCGAGGACATGCTTACACATGCAAGCCCATCAACACACATTGACCCACCCCAGCCATCACAGAGGTTCTGGGATAATTGATCTCTTAGGGGGTAGCAAGAAGGACTAACCAGGCAAGATCCCAGTTCTAGTTCTGGGTGGGTCAATGAGATTCAGTTTGTGCTGGGGTTACAGATTGTGTCTCAGCTTTTGGTAAATGTCTCATAAATGCATTCCACTCATCAAGAGAGCGTGGATTATGAGCTCCTGGCTCTCGGCCGGAGAGATGCGCAGCAAGGCTCGGAGGCACGTGCCAAGAATGTTCTCTGTTCTTTAGACTGTTCGGACTGTCAGTGCCTGACCAGGCAGAGATGGTTCTTTGTCACTGTGATACCTGCGTTCGGTGATAAGTGGTGGTGCTCACCCCTCAATCTGCAGACTGGCTCTGACACTGGTCTGTTTCTCCTTGAGTTGCTGCAGAAGAAGAAAAAAGTAGTAAAAGCTGTTGATTTCTGTGTAATATCTATGAACTTGCATTTGTCATCAGTCAACTCTTTGGTACAGAGCATCCTCTTCTTTGTTTCATTAATTAAAATGCATCTGTAGTCTTCAAAACAAGCTTTGATCTGGATCTCTGTGGTTCCTTTTTAAAATTCCTTATTTCTCTCTCTGTGAATATCAGCAACAATAGTAACCCTAGTGATGGCCAACACTTAGTACTTACTATGTCCCTAGGCTCTATTTTGCATGAGCTTTACACATATTAACGCATTTGATCCACAACAACCCTGCCAAAAGGAAGCTAATATTATGACTATTCTTATTTTATAGATGTGACAGAGAGATTAAGTAAATTGCTTATACTTACATAGCTTGTAAACTGTGGCGTTTGTACCCACTGTGTGGCTTCAAAGTTGACTTAAACCGACTCTACTAAGCTGTTTAACAATACAATAGCAGCAGCACCACCAACAAAACACTTTTTTTTTTTTTTGGAGACAGGGTCTTGCTCTGTTGCCCAGGCTGGGGTGCAGTGGCCTGATCATGGGTCATTGCAGCCTCTACCTCCTGGGCTCAAGTGATCCTCTTACCCCAGCCTCCCAAGTAGCTGGGACTACAGGGGTGCTCCAGTATGCCTGGCTAAGTTTTTGAATTTTTTGTAGAGAAGGGGCTTTTCCCTTCCCCAGGATAGTCTTGAACTCCTGGACTCCAGTGATCCAGTCTTGAACTCCTGGATTCCACTGATCCGTCCACCTCAGCCTCCCGAAGTGATGGGATTACAGGTGTGAGCCACCACACTGGTCAAAGAAACATTTTTGAGTGCTCCCTGTGTGCCAATCACTTACTGATGCAAGACTTAACTTTTATCACATCCATTCATTTCACTGGTGTCTAAAACAAACTCGTCTTCCTTCCAAAAGGAGTTATCTTTTTCTTTAATGCCATCACTGTGACTGAAATGCCTTTTGTGTACGTGTCCCACTTTGCCCTAAAAGCAATTTAGGGAGACTTTAGAACAATTGTTTTCCAGGTAACTAGGCTTGAATTACCTGTCAGTTTCCTTATCTTCCTGTTTTTTTCAGTCCATCCTGAGTTTTTCTTGCTATTCTTGAATTCAGGATGCTGTGTTGTGCTTCTTTCTCTTCTCCCCTCCTCTCCTCCCCTCTCTTCCCCCTATTCTCTTCTCTCCTCTCTGCCTCTCATTCTCTCTCTTCATTCCCCACAGGAAACCTCATTATGCCTCTTAGTCCCCTGGGCAGTGCTTCCCTAGAATGATCATGACATTGGTTGATAGTTCTCAGATACAGAGCTCTTTGATGGCAGGCCTGTGGTTCGTTCATCGTCTTGTTCTTCTAATACCTAGCTTTTGGGCCTGGCCCACAGGGAACACTCAGTAAATGCTTCCTGAATGAGCAAATTCCTTCCTTCTCATCCCCTCTCCCCCTTGGCCTATAACCTACTCCAGGCAGTCATTATTATTTCATGCCTAAGTTATATCAGCTAGAATGTTTTTGCCTGCAAAGAACAGAAAAGACAACTCAACCTGGCTTAAGCAGTAAGGAATTTTATTGGCTGACAGAACTGAAGTCCAGAGATAAAGCAGGCCCCACGACAGGCTTAATCTGAGCACCCCAGCGTGTTTCTTCATGATTCTCCTGTCTCTGTCCTCCTTCAGCCAATGGTGTGATGGTTATAGGATTTCAGGTCCTCATATTAGGCCACGATGACATCCAAAGTGCATCTTTAAAAGGGCAATTTTCCTGGAAGTTTCTAGGAAACCTCTCTTTGTATTTCATCGTTAAAATTGGGCCACATGCCGTTTCCTGAACATTGCCATGTTCTGAGTAACTTGCAGCTGGATTTGCGGACCAGACAAGTGACATGGAGAATAGATTCCTTTGAGACAAAAAAACAGTCAGATCAACGTCTCCTGGAGCATGAGTCCTCTTACGAAGGATGGGTGGATGCCTGAAAGGTGGGGTACTGCTGGAAATATATGAGCTTTGCCTAGATTAACATGTTATTTATATATTTTATAAATTATATAAGAATACGTATTGTTAATAATATATAGTCAATTACATTATAATCAATAAATTAATTATAATTAACATTTATTTATATATTTTGTATATTTTATGTTAATTAGTAACAATATAAATTTATGTAATATAATACAGAAAATATACAGAAGTGATAAATGTTAATTATGTACTGTATTAGCATATATAATTGACATGTAATATATTCACATGACAATATGTGTCAATATATTACATATATATTATGTTAATATATTGCATATATTAACTCAAATGAATTAATATTTGAGTTAATATATGCAATAATATATGTTAATAATGAATATATAATACATATAAGGCTCATATGTTCCCAACAGTACCCTATATTTCATATAGTAGTTAATATATATGAAGCTCATACAGGGGCTACCTGCGGGTAGATGTAAAGCTCATAGGAGGATTCTTGGGGCTAGCAGCCATCAATCTTCACCATGCTGCACTCTGCAAAGCTTCCTGGTTGGTGCTACTTTTTTGGGCATCTCTTGTTCTGGTCCTTTCCATGTTCTGCCACTGGAGTCCTTGCTCTGAAGCATGACATTTATGATATGACATTGATGAAAAATGTTAAATGACTCCCCATTGTCTACTGAAAAATAGCCTGACATTCAAACCCCTGTTCAAGACAATCTTATTTTGTTCTTGCAGATTCATCTTCCAACCGTCTTGGAAAGTAAAGCTGGGTTTTGGCAACATTGGTTTTCTACTCATGCTCCGATAATGTATGCCCACACCTTTACTTCCATGCTTTCATTTCCTCCACCCAGCATGACTGCTTTCCTTCCCTGTATATGTCAAAGTTCTAACCTTGCTTTCAAGATCCACCTTCCATTCTCCCTGATGCGTTGCATGACCACTCTAGTTTGCATCAATTTACTTCTATTCCAAATATAAATGTAAATATTCCAAATATTAAAATGCATTCATTAATATAGCATGGCATTCAACTTAGATTGTTTTGCATTGTTGGATAATGTCTCATTTAAATTTATCTTTTTTCAGTCTCCCTAGAAGTAAAATTAGATGCATCCGTGATTCTCCTAATGTCTGAGTTAGCACCTTGCAACTCATAGGTGCTAATAAGTATGTTGATATGTGTTAGCTGAGAAAAGTACTAGCAAAAAAGCATGGTAGGCACATTAAAACTGTGAAGGTACCATCCAGGTCTTTGAAAATTAGTCTAAATTACATAATTAGTACAAATATTTACTGGGAACCTACCATGCACAGGGATCGCTCAAGGTTCTAGAAATTGCAACAAAGCATATACCAAGTCCCTTCTGTCAGTGAGCTTAGCTTATATTTCTAGTAGACATACAATAAATTAATATTTAATAAAATATCAGGTAATGCCAACTTCTAGGAATAAATCAGAGAATTGTGAGAGGACATTGAGCTGATATTTTGAAGGTAGGGTAACCAGAGAAGGCTTCTGAGCAAAGTTCTGAATAAAGCTCCCTGAGATGACATGGGGCAGGCAGAACTCCATGAGCAAAAGCCCTGGGAAGAAGTGTTGCTTAGTAGGCTTGAGAGAGAGCCAGAAGGCTGGCATAGTTGGAGTGCACTGATGGAGAAGGAGTAATAGGAGAAGGGATTGTCAAGGGACAAGGATTTGGATAATGTCATATCTTATAGGGTATATCAGATGTTCAGTTTAATTCTAAATGAAATAGAATGGCTTTGATGGACTTTGATTAGGGTAATCATCTGATTTGATATATATTGTAAGAAAATCACTTTGTCTTCTGTATGGAGAAGAGATTTTGAGGGAAGAAGACCAGAGAGGAGGCTATTACAGGATTGATAGTTCAGGCGAAGTGTGATGGTAGCTTGGTCTAGAACATTGGTGGAGAATCGGGAAGAAGCAGTTGGGATCTGTATGCATTTGAAGGTAGAAGCAACCTATAGAGTTTGCAATGCATTGTATGTGAAACTGTATGTGTGTGTGTGTGTGTGGTGTGTGTGTGTGTGTGTGTGTGTGTCTGTATTGCTGTAAACAAAGATGAGCAAAAAAGAATCAAGTAAGATAATAGTGGCTTCTCAAATCAAACACTTCATTTAGTTTTTGTTTTTGAAAATCAGACAGACATCCTTGAACAGCAGACATTTTAAGACATTGTTCCTAAAAATTACTAAAAAGTTCCAACATTGTTTAAAAATACTAAATTTGTGACAAAAATTGAAAAGCTCTTAGAGTGATCTTTTGCATTTGTGCCGTTAATTTAGACATCTTTTTGTAGGCATTACTTTAATTATACTTTTAAAAATTTTTTTGTGTTGACAATCTTCATTATTGCAATGGTGAATGAATTGAGGATATTTTGACTTCTGTAATCCATATATTGCAACAATTTAAAACTCATTCTACTTGGTATAATTTTTGGTATATCATATGATTTACTGAAATTGGAATTGGAATATGTCTTCTTTCCATTCGTGAAGGGAAAGGGGAATTTGATTGAATTAGTGCATAAGAATGAGCATAAATACGATAAATTTTTTATAAAAAATAAATATTCTAAAATAATACAATTTAAAACTTCAGGTAAAAGTGATCCATTGTGTTCATTACTATTATGAATGTTTTCTATACAATTGGATAGTTTATTATTTTATCTACTTAGAGGAATTAGTCTCTCTTTTTCCCCTGGAAAAAGTACTGCTTACAAAATTGAAGCATTTAGTGTTCTTATACCAGATTTTTCTAAGAAACTTGTAACTTTATCAAATTTATTAACTTTTACAATAATTTTATAGTTGCCAAGTAGCAGTCACTTGCCCCCATTTCTTAAGTAAGAAAAATTTAAGAGATAGGGAAATGAGTAATTGCCATTTATAAGTGGTTTTCTAATGCCCACATATCTGAAGGAAGCTCCATCTGGAATGCCTCAGTATCTAGAAACAGATCTTTGCACTGCATTTATTTTTTGTGTTGAAATTTACCTCCATGACATCTATACCAACTCTGTATGTGGGGTAAGAATTTGGTTTCAGTAGTATAATAGGGCTAATGTTCATTGGCTTCCATTTTACGGCCCAATTAATTCTATTGGGTGATCATTTTAATGCCCCTCTAGGAGAGTTATGTGTTTGTGTATTACTTAATAACTTACTACTTGGAACATTTTATCTATGCATTACTATTTTATTCATTCAATGGAAGTATAGGGAGCACTATCATTTTCTAGCCACTGTGGTTGGTTGTTCATTAGAATTTTCAAAACAGTAGTCCTGATTGATTTCTCACCAACCTGCCTTATAACAGGGTCCAGTATCATTTTCTTTTTCTTTTTTCTTTTCTGTTTTTTTTTTTTTTTTTTTTCCAGACATGATCTCACTCTGTCAGCCAGGCTGGAGTGCAGTGGCACGATCTTGACTCACTGCAACCTCCATCTCTTGGGCTCAAGCAGTTCCCCTGCCTCAGCCTCCCAAGTAGCTGGGATTACAGGCATGCGCCACTAGACCCAGCTAATTTTTGTATTTTTAGTAGTGGGGTTTCACCATGTGGGACAGGCTGGTCTGGAACTCTGGACCTCAGGTGATCTGCCTACCTTGGCCTTCTAAAGTGCTGGGATTGCAGGCATGAGCCACCACACCCGGCCCACTGTCATTTTCTATGTGTTGTTTTTAATTGATACATAATAATTTTACATGTTTATAAAGTACACAGTGATGTTTCAATACATAAAATATAGAAAAGATCAGATTAGGGTGATAGCATATCCATTTTCTTGAACACTAATTTTTTGATGTAGGGAATATTCAGTATCTCCTCTTCACAGCTATTTTAAAATGTATAACGTATTATTACTAATTGTAGTCATCCTACAGTCTTCTGGACCACTAGAATGTATTCCTCCCATCTAACTGTAATTTCATGTCCTTTAACAAATCTCTCCCTGACATTGTTAAAACATCTTGTGCAATTTGAGAGCCAAAGGCTACACAAAGGTGGAATTTCAGTGATCCCTGTTCTCTACCTTCTCATCTTTAATTCTCATAATTTCTTCAACAAGTGACAAAATCTTTCGTTATGTAGCCAAGAAAAAACTGAATAAGATTCTAATTTTTATGAAAGTGCCCTTTCACCAACATTTTACCAGCTCAGTATAATAGACAGTTCCCTATTTTGATGGTAGTTTGATTAGAGAGGGAAGAGTACATGCTTTGGAACCTTAAAATGGAATTGATTTTATTTGGTGAAGAAAGTCAGTGAAAAAGTTGGCTGACAACACACAAAAAGAGGTGAATTTGGAAGCCATCACAGTATTGCTGGAGATAACCTTGTTGACTTTCCCTTGGGTGGTGTCAAGCAGAACTGTGAAGGTTATCTCGCGTGATTTGGACGATGAGGATCCTCGGTTACACAGATCGAATTTCTAGTTTCTTCTCTGGCTATGATTGAGTACATATACTGATCTTCTCTGGGCCTTGGTTTCTTTAACTCTCAGATGAGCCACCGTATATTATAAGGGCCAGACCATGGGATTTTGGGGTCAAAAATATCCTGGGTGTAAGTATCAGCTGTCCTATTTACCTCAAGTTTTTTTTTTTTTTAACTCCTTTAAAAACTTCACATTCTCATCTGTAAAGTGAAGATAATAATACACAATCTTTAAGGGCTTAAGCAAATTAGAGATGATATAGATTAAGGCTTTAGCGTCATTCCTGGAACAGAGTAATTTCTCAGTCAATGGCCGCCCAGTGGAATGAATTGAGAAGGTTGAGCCAGTGTCTATAGTTCCAGAACCATTCTCAGGTCCTATTTTGGGATGTTTATCTATTCTGTGTTGTGACTGGAGAGTAAGATCCATCTGGAATGTTGCAACTTCAGGAAACAGCAAGTTCTTTGCCTTTCTGTCTTTGTTTCAGGAAGCACATACTTTGTAATCTGTGACGTTTTTATGTTGAAATTCCCTTTCTTGACATATAGACTGACACTGTATAATTCAGTCAGCTTCCTATTATCTCTGTTGTTAAACAAGCCTGGATTTTCATCACTGGGAAAGCTGTTAACAGAGTCCCCATTAACTGAGCCATCACTGATCATTTTCCTTGATTGATGCTTTAAGCTTCTGTCACTCACTCTTTGAAAAAGATCAGACTACAGGTTTCTGCAATATTCTGCAGAATCTCATGGGTACAAAAGAGACACAGAATATGCTACAGCATCTAGATCCAATTCTCAGTGAAAATTTTGTTCTTTCTTCTGTATTCTGGTCAGCCAGCTTGAAGTAGATACAGGCAGATGCTTGGAGAGTAGAAATTATAGCACAATGATATCACAGAGTAGTTAAATACCAGCCAAGATGTGGTTGGAGAGTGGCAACTTTATAAGCCAGGCAGGTTAGCATGGTTGCTGTGAAATGTGACCCCTCTATCTGAAAAAGGGTTTTGTACCTTGGCTGGTATTGGTCACTTTTCCTTGTTTGTTATTTACGGCTTTCTCTCGTCCTGCATGCATCCTTTGGGTAACACACCATGAATGAGAGCAGAAAAGCTTTCCTTATAGAGGTAGCAGTTTTATTCAAGATTAAAATGCTCTATTTTTCTACATTACATTAATGAGTACCTTCAAAAAAAAGATGACTTAATGAGGGGGAAACATGAATAAACAAACACCCATACATACATACATATGTATGTGTGTATATACATAGAGAAACATAACGGGGAGAGTGATCGTTGATTATTTTAGCAGAGGCTGTAGAGTGAACAACACAATTACATATATGGTAATGAAGAATGAACAAGTAATTGTGTTGTAATTTCTCTCTGCTTTTTGCTAGTGATGACTATTATGAAAAGCAGATTGCTGGAATAGAAAAAAAAAGATACTAAATAAAGAACCGTAGTTCTTATAATAGCATTTTGTAGAGTCTGTCTTTTGAAATATACTAAAATTTTTCACAATCCGTGTTTCTCTGCTTTTGCCAGTTGTGTTTGTGCTTGTTCATTTGTGCATGGAAGTTTCAGTAGGAAAATACAGTCATTTTTGTAAAGGCTGGATTTATAAGCTTCAATAAAAACAGGCTCATTCAAACAAAAAAGCAATCAGATTGCAAAATGGCAAATAAAAGAGGAAGCTTATCCTTATAGAAGAAGAAACGTTTAATTTTAACATTATGTTTAAATAGACAAAGAGACCTACTGCAGACTTTTAAAAGTGTTCATTTTGCTTCCGTTGCTGCAATTCAGCTTACAGATGGTCCCTATGATAGTTGCTATAGAAACCAAACCTTTTTCATCAATCTCTCCCTGTTGCTATGGTGTGTTTGCAGCCACTGCATGTAAACTTTTGTATAAAGTGTTATTTATGCTTTTCATGACTGACCTTATAATGAAACATGTTGATTACGCATTAACCAACAAAGTCTAGCATGAAATGGCACATCACCACTAAACACCCATTACTAAGCAGAATAGGTGAACCTAACATTATTTGTAGATGTGAATTGTGCCTTTGTTCACCAGGCTATTTGAAATATCAGTGGGATAAAGAAATCTTGCTCTAATTGACAATTGTTCTTATTTTCTTTCTTGAAAGTGATAGTTTTTCTTCTAAAATTTAGTTTCTTCCAAGTTAAATCTGTCATAGGATTCAAATTTCCTGCTTTATAATTTTTGCTCTGCTTTTTGTGTGGCCTCAGGCAAATCATTTAACCTCTGGATTTAGTGAAATAATAAAAGTATAGCATGATAGATTTGTACGTGTTAAGCTCTACGAGGGCAAGTACACTGCCTGTTTTGTTTACCGTTATACATTCAGAACTTGGTGGCATCCAGACAAACAGCCTAGAACACAGTAAACATTCAAAAGTACATGTTGAGTAAATGAATAATATACATGTTATTGCTTCTGATCACACATTCATTCCATACTGTACTTTCTGAATAGAGTCAATTTCAAGAGTAGGCTTCATTTCATTTTGATGCCACAAATATTTAATGAGTTCCTACTAGTGGTAAAATGCTTCACTTTTTGCTGGATTCCTTACACTTTACCGGGGGGTGGGAAAAAAAACCAAAAACATGATCTGGCTTTCATGCCCAAGACTCTATATTCCAAACTCTCTAATTTTTATACATTTATAGATGTCAAGTGTTTTTTGTTTCTGAGGGTTTTTTTTTTTTTTTTAAGTTCTTAAGATATGTATCATTGAATAGAAATTTCCTGGACTTTCCTTTCAGTATATGTTATTAACATGACAGTTATCGATCCCGTGGTTAGAAGCATGATCCTTTGAATCAGATAGACTTGAGCATTAACTTACTACCTCTGCACTATTGGGAAGCTCACATCCCATTGCTAGCCTCAATTTTCTCATCCATATAATGGGGACACGAATAACTACCTCATATAGTTATCGTGAGAATTGAATGGGATTTATAAAGTACTAAGTGCAGCAATTAGCAGAGTGAGCACTCGTAAACAGTAGCTGTTATTGTTGTCTATATATGCATAGAGAATGTGCTTGACTAGTTTGTTGAACAGTCAAAAATCTGTGAATTTTACCATTTTATGTTTCCATTCAATGTGTCTAACTGTGCCATGACAGCTCTTTCTTTTCCGCCGGGTGAGCATGTTTTCTTAACATTTGGTATATTGTTTAATGTACCAGTCATTTTGGATTTAAACAACGAAGTCCTATGCAGCTTAAAATTCCAATCATAAATATGAATGAAATCTGATCTCCACAACCTCCAAGCCACACTTCTGAGTCTCAGAATTGGATGGGGACTTGGTCTGGTCTTCAATTCTTTCTTCTATTCCAGCTTCTTGGAGTGGTGAGAAGAGGGTGATGTTTCACTGTTCCCTGCTCCTTATCAAAACCTAACTCCTCCAGTGATTTAGAGCAGACAGAAGTCAAGGAGGTAAAGAGTTTCTACAACCCACCAGAGGCAGGAAGGCATCTTTGTTCTTGCTCTGATTTGCAATGGTTCCATCTATTGATGCTGACCTCTGTGAGGTGGGTCCAGGGAGACAGAATCTGGTTTTCAGTCTCCCCAGGCCTTCTCCATCTATGAGAATTGTTTTGGTTTGTTTTGAGATGGAGTCCTGCTCTGTCACCCAGGGTAGAGTGCAGTGGTGCAATCTTAGCTCACCGCAGTCTCCATCTCTCTGGTTCAAGTGATTCTCATGCCTCAGCCTCCCGAGTAGCTGGAACTACAGGCATGCACCACCATGCCCGCCCAGCTAATTTTTGCATTTTTAGCAGAGACAGGGTTTTGCTATGTTGGCCAGGCTGGTCTTAAACTCCATCCTCAGGTGATTCACCCGCCTCAGCTTCCCAAAGTGTTGGGACTACAGGCGTGAGCCACTGCTCATGGCCACCATCCATGAGAATTCTTACAGACGGACAGCCGTGTCTCCTTTGTCTCCTGAAGGCAGTCCTCTCCCCGGACTTCCTCACTCCAGACGGGGCATCCACTCGCTTGGGCCGCTGCCTAGACATCCCTGCTGCGTCCACCTCATCCTCCCACCTGTGTATTGTGTCACATGGAACCCCAGAAATGGAAGCATGGTGCAGCCCCTTCTTTCTCTCCCGTTCCCCTCATGCTGTGCATGTTCCTTCTTTTCCCTGATGGGACCAGCTGCTCCAGCCAGCCACTCTCTGGCTTTCAGACGTGTCTAAGGAAATGTAGGAGCAAGACACAGGCTGCGTCCATGTACTTCCCTCAAATTCCAGAGAGGGGCACATGCAGATTCTTGCATGAATGAACCAGTGTGCTCCAGTCCTCTCCAAAATGCACACTGCTTGGGGCAGGAATGGTGCCTTCTGCACTGCAGGTTGGCAAGCAAAGTGGGGCGGGTGATGCCGGATTCCATTTGTCGTTGGAAGGTGAAGTAAGACATGCCAATGAAAGCATTAAGCCAAAGTTCTGAGTCCACTGTGGGGCAGGGATTGGTGCTGTAGTTCCCCGTTATCCATGGTTTTTTCAAGGTTTCAGTTAATTGAGGTCAACTCTGGTCTGAAAACAGGTGAGTACAGTACAATAAAATATTTTGAGAGAGAGGGAGAGACCACATTCACATAACATTTATTACAGTATATTGTTATAATTCTTTTATTATTTATTTATTTAGAGACAGAGTCTCACTCTATTGCCCAGGCTGGAGTGCAGTGGCATGATCTCAATTTACTGCAACCTCCGCCTCGCGGGTTCAAGTGATTCTTCTGCCTCAGCCTCCCCAGTAGCTCGGACTACAGGCGTGAGCCACCACACCTGGCAATATTTTGTATTTTTGGTAGAGACAGGGTTTCACCATGTTGGCCAAGCTGGTCTTGAACTCTTGACCTCAGGTGATCTGCCTGCCTCATCCTCTGAAAATGCTGGGATTACAGGCATGAGCCACTGCACCCAGCCAATCATTGTTCTATTTTATTTTTAGCTATTGTTAATCTCTTACTGTGTCTGACTTAGAAATTAAACTGTATCATAGGTGTGTATGTATAGGAAGAAACAGTGTATCGGTACAATCCATGGTTTCAGGCACCCACTGGAAGTCTTTGATGGTATCCTTTATGGATAAGGTGGGGCAGGGAGGCAACTGTGTATCTTAGTTAATAAGCATTACTAGAGTGTTACAAAATATATTAAAGTTTGTAACATAGAAATCACGTGTCACTTAAATCTATAATGTAAACACCGGCAGTACTGCAAAGCTTAGAAAATTGCACACATTCGTTTATCTTTTGACTCTTTTTTGTTCTTTCTTTTCAGATATATTTAACATGCACATTCTAATGGGCATGATGTATTATGTTGCATGTTGCACATCACATAGCAAAACTTTAGCTTCATTTGTTACTTAACCATTATTATTCAAAGCGTCATATTGTATACTATATATACAGTTTCTATTTGTCATTTTAAAAAATAGTTTACAAAGAAGTAAAAAGAATCATTGTTGTGAAAAAGGAGTTATCATTGTACTAGCAAAAAGGAGAGCAAATTAACAGTTTTGATGCAGAATTCTGCATAGTATAAGTTGATGATGTATGTATGCTTTGTATGTGCTGCTTTTAAAAAATCTCAAGATTCTATTTAAACCCTGAATTTTAGAAACCTACAAATATTAGTTGCATCTTTCTAGTCAGAGGAACTGTAAAAGAACAGTTTAGTACAAATGCTAAAACCTAAAGCCCAAACATGTAAATGAGCCCATGGACTGATAAGCTCTTTTATTAGCCGTTAAGAAGGAGCTTCAAAAAGGCTGTTTTAGCTGGGCACAGTGGCTCATGCCTGTAACCTCAGCACTTTGGGAGGCTGAGCCTGGAGGATGGCTTGAGCCCAGGAGTTCAAATTCAGCCTGGGCAACATAGTGAGACTGTCTGTACACAATTTTTTTTTTTTTTTTTTAGCTAGTGAAATGTAGTGATTTGTGGCTGTGGTCCCAGCTACTTGGCACGCTAAGGTAGAAGGATCACTTGAGCCCAGGAACTCAAGACCGGCCTGAGCAATATAGTGAGACCCCATCTATACAAAAACTAAAAAATTAATGGGGTGTAGCGGTGCACACCTATGGTCCCAGCTACTTGGCAAACTGAGGTGCAAGGATTGCTTGAGCCCAGGAGTTGGAGGCTGCAGTGAGCCATGATCATGCCACTGTACTCCAGCCTGTGCAACAGAGTGAGACCCTGTCTCAAAAAAAAAAAATTGTTTTAATGACAGGGTTTTTTTTTTTTTTTAATGAATCTGGTGATATTCCTCATTCCTTATTGCTTGTTCACCTTATTTGTTAAATTTTCACAGACTGGAGCCCAGCCTGAAGAAGGACTGAAGTCCTTTTCTGTAGTCATCTCAGCTCCAGGAAAGGCAACTCTTAAGCACACTGTTTTACAGAAGGGCTGAGCCGTAGAAGATACGATGTTTAGAGAGAGAAAGCCCCTGAACGTGTGTTAATTCTAAAGAATTCTGAGGAACTGATGAGTGTACATCTGCATATGAACCCAGGGCAATGTTGAGTCCTTCTGGTGGGATTCCGTGGGGCACATCATCGTTGTGTTTGATGACTGTAAAATCGCTGGAAGTTGAATGTGCACATTTAAATAGAAACTAAAGGATGCAATGCAAAACTAATACAGTCTTTTCCAGATTAGCTGCCATTCCACGTTACCTGCAGAACTGCTTCCTTCCTCTTTTATGAGTAATGGGCTTGACTGCATGTGAAACATGATGTAAATGTTATGTCTTATTAATGCATCCAGGAAATGTGCCTTAAAAATTACTTTTTATCACACACACAAAAATGTGGCTTAATTTTTTTAAAAATCATATGCCTTAGGCAAACAATGGTTTAATGGCAACGTCAACTGCATGGAGCACTGAATTAATTAATTAATTAATTAATTTTGATAGAGGGATGTGTTTCTCCAGGGGCTTTCTGCTTTAACTTACAAATGGTTATTAAATTTTCAAGAAAGGTATTCTCTTAACTCTCAAAGTCTGTCTATTTTTAGACTTTTGAAGCAGGAAATAGAAGTAAGTATGTGCTTTCCAGACGGTTCCAGCTTGCCTTTTCATCAGCTGTGTGGTTCTACAACTTGATACTTATATTTGGGATAATTCTGAGCTGTATTACACAGGCAATGAAGGGGTCTGTTTGAAAATTTGTAAACAGGTTGACTTTTTTTGCTTATAATTAAATATGTTTTACTGGTTTGGGAAGAATTGACTATATTAGCTATTGATTTTTTTTATATGTAGCTTACCCAAACTTGATGTTTTGAACATTTTAAGTGTGCCAACACATTTGCTTTTAGGGCCCATAATATGGTCTTTTCTGACTTTAGAAATTAGTATTTCTAAAATAATTGATTGTTTTGAGACATTTACATGTTGAATATTACTCTGGACAGGTTTAATAGGACAAACCAAACATAGTCCAAAAAAAAAAAAAAAAAACTCCTTCAAGACCTACATTTTTTTGTGAAGATAAAAATACTAGTTCAGATAGTTTGTCATTGACAAACTATCAAAAGCTCCTTGGTGGATGTCTAGATTTTGAAATGGATGGGAGAAAGAAAAGGATGTCTTTCTGAACACTATTGGGCCCCTAAGACTAATTTTTCAGAGAAGCATTGCTAAATTTGAGAAGAGGTGTCCCTTCGAGTTACAGGAGGAGGGAATGTCATGTCCCTGTTTGAAAGTGAGCAGCTCTTCCTGCCAATACCACATTTCCAGTGTCTCCACTTGGGAGCATGGCAGGACAGGGTTGATATCTGCCAGGTGAGTAGTGAGGTTTTTAGATTGTATTAAAATATACGCAAGGTGGTGACTATAGGCAATCTTTTTTTTTTGAGACGGAGTCTCGCTCTGTAGCCGGGGCTGGAGTGCAGTGGCCCAATCTCAGCTCACTGCAAGCTCCGCCTCCCGGGTTTACGCCATTCTCCTGCCTCAGCCTCCGGAGTAGCTGGGACTACAGGCGCCCGCCACCTCGCCCGGCTAGATTTTTGTATTTTTTAGTAGAGACGGGGTTTCACCGTGTTAGCCAGGATGGTCTCGATCTCCTGACCTTGTGATCCGCCCGTCTCGGCCTCCCGAAGTGCTGGAATTACAGGCTTGAGACACCGCGCCCGGCTTATAGTCAATCTTAAGCCAATGTAAGTGTGTTGAAGAGAAAACACAGCTCTAGAATGGGGAGAAATCTATATATATGCAGGTACGTGTGTGTATGTATACGTATAACAATTTTAGAATAGTTATCAATGGCATGATAATTGATTGAGATTAGAAACTGCATACCACTCTTTATATAACTGTCTTTGAACAAAGGTGAAGAATGATTTTCTTTCCCATAGACCTTAGAAGCTGGCGGGAGTTGGGGTGTGGGATGAATCTGTAGAGGCGATAAATAGAATGTCACAGTTAAGAATCCAGGGATTAGGCAGAAGACCTGGGTTTCAGTGCTAGTTCTGCCACTCTCCAACTGTATAACTCTGAATTGTATTTATTTGTCTTTCTGAGTCTCAGTTTCATTGTCTGAAAGTTGGTTACAATAAAGGACTCTACCTCCTAGATTTGTTGTTAGCATCAAATACAATAACATTAATGTGTCTGTAATTATTACAGACCCCAAATCTGTAAGTAACTTAATGAATATTTCCCCTTAACCTGTCTCATCGTTGAGATCGCGGAACTTAAATGCTTTTAAGTGAATGTGAAATATGTATAATATATTGCATGTGCATTATGGAAAGTGGAGTGGTAGTTGATCAGAGTATGACTTTTGGACTCAGAATATGAGTAGAGGGATCGTGCATCTACCATTTCTTATCTGCATGCCTTCAGTCAAGTTTCTCAACCTTTGTAAATTCCTTCTTCCTCGTGTATACAAGGACACCACTGGGGTAGCTACTTTGTAGAATTGCTGTGAAGATTAAATGAGATAGCATCTGAAGCACTGAGCATGGAGCTTTGCTCATGGGAAGACCTCCATGACTGTTAGCTATTATTTTTGCTGTTGATGTTGGAAACAGACTTGGAGGAGGAGGGCTATGCAGCAAGTTGATTTGAAGGAGAGCAGTAGAGGGTAAGAGAAACAGAGGAGTAAAGAAAGAGGAGGCTGGAAAACAGGAAGAAGGGTGCTCAGTAAGTAGGTTTAGAAGCTCAGGGTCATCGTATATGTGACACTAGGCTTGGACATTTCCATTGTCTAGGAAACTAGTCTTTAAAGTTCATAATTCCCCATTCTTTATTTAATCATTTATGAGTAAGTAGCTTGACTGGTTCTATTTTTAAAAAGTTATCATCCAACTTTTAAGATATACAGAAAGGCTCAAAGAATAATAAAGTAAAGCATTACATACCTATCACCCAGCTTAATGAGCTGGGTTCATTTTTATTGCCAATAGAGTTGCTTCTCTTTGTGTAGCACTCTCTTTCCCTACTTGCAGAAACCACTACCTTAAATTTCTTAAACCAGTTCTGTGAATTTTAAAATACTTTTTTTTTTTTTTTTTTTTTTGAGACGGAGTCTCGCTCTGTCGCCCAGGCTGGAGTGCAGTGGCCGGATCTCAGCTCACTGCAAGCTCCGCCCCCCGGGTTCACGCCATTCTCCTGCCTCAGCCTCCAGAGTAACTGGGATTACAGGCGCCGCCACCTCGCCCGGCTAGTTTTTGTATTTTTTAATAGAGACGGGGTTTCACCGTGTTAGCCAGGATGGTCTCGATCTCCTGACCTCGTGATCCGCCTGTCTCGGCCTCCCAAAGTGCTGGGATTACAGGCTTGAGCCACTGTGCCCGGCCCCTAAAATACTTTTATTATATACGTGTATCTCTTTAAGTAATGTATAGTACTGAGTATTCTTACATGTTTTCCTGTAAGATGTATTTACGGGGTTCAGATTTATATAAATAGCAGAATACTATAATGTGCTGCTGACACCTCTCTTGCTGCTAAACCTGATGGTTGTAATTTATCTGTAATGTTACACATGGGGCAGTGCATTCATTTTCATGCAGTAGAGTATTCCATGGTGTGAATGCAGCACAATTCACTTATCACATTTTCTGTTGACAAATATTTATTTAGGTAGTTTGTTTTTTTTTTTCTCCCCATTACCAACAATGATATTATAAATATGCAGACACATTAGTTCTGGTACAAATGTGCAGACGTTTCTCTAGGGCAGTGCTTTCTCAATCTTTTTGAATTATGACATATGTAGAAAATAATATTTTCAGGCTGTTCACAGCTGTACCAACAGGCCCACAGCCTCCAGGCCTCAGGTGTTCGTACAGCTGAATAGATTGATTTCTCAGGCACACCTGGAACTCAGTGGATTGATGGGGAGGTTCTGCTTAAGGCCACCCTTGGAGTGGAATGGCTTAGTTGTAGGGTGTGCATACTTTTACCTTTACTCAATATTGCAATTCTCCAAAATCATTATGCCATTTTTACATCTCAACCAGCAGCATCTGAGTTCTCATTCCCCCACATTTTATGAACACTTGGAAATATTTGACTTTGACTATTTTGTCAGTTTGATCCTCTTCTGCTTTTATACCTTGACTTGATACCTTTTGGTATATATTGTGTTTTTTGCTTTTTATATTGATTTGTAGAAGATATACATACTCACTGTGATCCTTTGTCAGTTTTATGTGTTGCAGATATCTACTCCCAGTCTATGAGTTGGTTTTCCACTCACTTTGATGAAGATGTGTACCAAGTTGTGATGTTGTCAACTTGAACCATTTTTTTCCTTTATGTTTTCCATTTCTCATCTTGTAAGAAATATTCTTTTGTATTTACTGCTAACATTTTAAAAATTTTTTGCTTATTTTTGTTTATAATATGAAGGAGAAATCTAATTTTAGGTTTTCTATTTGGATAAGGAATAATTTCAGGGTCATTTATAAAATGTTTTTGCCCCCACCACAGATCTGCAAGGGCAACCCTGTCATACATCGAACAACTGTTTGTTATCAGACTTAAACATAAAATCAGAATAAATAAAAAAGTAAAACCTGGAATTCTCTCTTCTGCCCATAAAACAATTAAAAATCACCAGATTAAAAGAAGACTTGGATTCTGAAATTGGAAGTAAGAGCCCTGGCAATAGTTAATTATGATATATGACCTCAGATCAAATGTGTTAGACTTTTTGGCTTTGAACACTGGTTTAAGTTTCTCTGCCTTGTGGGTTTGTGAGAAAGCATATAAAGGAAGTAAGGGAATAGAGGATCCCACCTCTGCAGATAATCACCTGGCCTCATGCAAGCAGCGTGCCACGTGTGGGAGAAGTGCGTTCAAAATTCATTCCTGGTTCCTGCACCTGTGGCTCTTGGCGACAGGTCCTGTAACATAAAGCCTGACCACTGATATGGAGGAGGCCCCCAGGACTGCTTTCCTTATAAGGGTCCTGTGCCTTGGTAGAATTTAGACTTGGAGTTGCAGAGACTCGACTCAGAAAAGCAAGTCTTTAACCTCTTTGACCTTGGTTTTCTCGTTTGTTAGGCTCGGGACGTGGAGTAGGTGATTTCTCATGCCTTTGATTTTTAACAGTATGTGGAACAGAATTGTGCATAACTGGAAATCACAGTCACTGTAGAACCACAGAGCTTGGCTGGTAGCTTTCGGAATCTGTTAGTGGCTTTGTCTTTGTTCTTTGAAAGATTGGTACTGTTCCATTTCATGATGCCAGAAAGTCATGTTGGGAATCTGTGTTAATTTTTCTGGGCTCAAAAATTCCTGTTTCTTGACTATTTTTCCTAATTCTTTCTATAATGTGAACTATTCTGCAAACAAAAGCACTTTGGTAAAAAATTTCTACTGCTAGAAATGTGTTTAGCATTATTGATGTGTTTTCAACAATACACATCAAACTTTCAGAGCCACTCTTGTGAGTGCAATTGCTGTGGAATATGGAGTGAGAAGCTATTCTTTGATCTATTTTAGGCTACTTGCAAAGAAATATAATAGAATGGCTGGGAGAGCCATCTCTGGAGTCAGATCAGAGTATCTATGGCCAAGAATTAGCAGGATGACCCTGTAGGAGTTATTCACGTAACTGAATTTTTAATGACATAATGCATGTAAACTACTGAGTTTTAGATTGCATAGTATCTGATGTAGTATGCTAGCTACTTGTTGTTTGAATAAGTTCTCTAATTCTTGATTTATTTGTATTTATTAAAGATTATTCTACAGATTCAACTTGTGCTGATGTCTTTCCACTGGCTACAGAATATTCCCAGTTTACTTCATGTATCTGAAAAAAAAAATTCTTATTTAAGTTTACCCCTACACAACTGGTGGGGGGGGGCGGTGTGGGAAAGATGAATTTTTATAGAAGTATAAATTCTTCCAAAAGGGACCCGAGTTAAAGTTTCCATGACTGGGTTTCAAATTCATTTTTTAAAACAGGTGTAGCACATCCCGGTTCTGATTTGGAAACAAGCATTGCTGCCTGTATTGTATTAAAAACAGAAGATCTCTACTTCTGCATCCATTTGTACCTTACACAGGGATGCTCTTAAAAATATTTAACAACTGTGGCTGGGTGCAGTGGCTCATGCCTGTAATCCCAGCACTTTGGGAGGCTGAGGCAGGAGTATCACTTGAGGTCAGGAGTTCGAGACCAGCCTGGCCACCATGGTGAAACCCCATCTTTACCGACAATATAAAAAATGAGCCAGGCGTGGTAGCACATGCCTGTAATCCCAGCTACTCGGGAGGCTGAGGCAGGAGAATTGCTTGAACCCGGGAGTGGAGGTTGCAGTGAGCCAAGATGGCGCCACTGCATTCCAGCCTGGGTGATGGAGTGAGACTCCATCTCAAAAATAAATAAATAAATAAATAAAAATAAAAAATAACAACTGTATGGCATGGCAACAGCTGGTCAGGGAGGTTGCCCACTGTTGCCCTGTGGAACAGATTTGTAACTCCTTTAATTGCAGGATCCTAGTGAGAGTTTGCGGCAGTTGATGTGATAGGACACATTTGGGGGCTTGTAACAGTGGCTGTTTGTGAACTAGCGAGGAAGCATTGTGGTGTGGCAACAACTGGGATGGCTGTGCCTGTGTGTACAGGCTGAATGTCCCTGTGTCACGTCCACGCCAGGGATTTTTTGCCCAGTTTGTCGTAGAAGGAAGGTAGAATGTAATGCTTATGCTCACAATAAGAGTAATACTAATCATTTACATGGATTTAGTTTTTAAGAACATTGGTGGCTAAAAATCCTTGGGCCTTATTGGTTGTGAAGTGCTGAACCCACTGTGCAAAAATTAAGACATTTAGAAAACAAGAAATACTGAGACTTTCTTTCCCTTCACACACATTCCCAGTATGGCATTTCATGGGAGCAGTGACATCTACCGTTCCCTCCCGAGATAGCAGGAACTCTGAATGAAGTCCGTGTGTTTATTTCAGAAGCAGCCTACAAACTCAGTTATTTCATCCAGGGCCTGACTTTTACCATTTTTGAAAGTATGTCACAGTCATCTAAGTGAGGGGCCCTGGTTTGTTCCAAATTTTCATGACCGTCGGAGCAGGTCTGATGGTGGGGCCAGACATTTTGCTTGTATTTCTGGTTCAGCTCCAGCTAGGGCTGAACTCGGGGGGCCCCCTGGAAATAGGGCGTTTCTGGGACCAATCTGAGGATTTGCAAAGAATTTTAAGTAAGCACAACACTTTTGATGAAAAAGGAGGGCACAGACTCAAGCCCAGCCTTTGTTCCTAACACACTTTGACAAAATGGTCATTTTGAATTAGGTATGATTAGAAACCTCTTAAGAAATGAAAATGAAAACTCACCAAACTCGTTTATGGCTATGCGTGTTCTGACCTTTGCTGCTCTGTCTCAGATAATTTTTCTTATACTTAGGATGTCTTGAATATGTATTTTATTTGTACTTTTTGATGAGCACAGCACTAAGGAATTAAGCGAGGTGAAGAATTTATGAAAGGAGACAGGTCTTTTTAGGAGGCTGTAAATTCTCATCCCTCCACCACCCACTCCAAGGCCATGTTGATGTTTAAGAGAAGCCTGTGGTTTGGATTTTTAGTCTCGTGTTGGTGCCAAGTCAGTGCTTTCATTGTTTCATACTGAGATTGGTTCTGGATGCCCTGTGAACAGTTGTGCTCATGGTTATGTGGACTTTTAGAATCCTTGGTCATTGTCATTCTATAATTCTCTCCTGTTATTTTAGTTTAAAACAAGTCCTGAGGCTGGGCATGGTGTAATCTGAGCACTTTGGGAGGCTGAAGTGGGTGGATCACCTAAGGTCAGGAGCTCGAGACCAGCCTGACCAACACGGTGAAACCCCGTCTCAACTGAAAAAAAAAAAAAAAATTAGCCAGGCATGGTGACACATACCTGTAATCCCAGTTACTTGGGAGGCCAAGGCAGGAGAATTGCTTGAACCCGGGAGGTGGAGGTTGCAGTGAGCCGAGGTTATGCCGTTGCATTCCAGTCTGGGCAAAAAGAGCAAAACTCCATCTCAAAAATAATAATAAATAATGAAAAATAAACTAAGTCTTGAATGCCTCTCTGAGATTCTTGAGTTGAGCACTATCTGATGGAGTCCATCAAAAGAAGAGCTTTTCTGTAGAACCCTTGAACCGCTTCAGTCTTAAGCAAACCAAAAAACTACATGGTTAGTATTATTAGTGGACATATCCCATGAGTGGAACCATGTACAACATTTGTAGCACCTGATTTGGTTAGAGATGGCAGTAATACAGCTCTAGAATGCCTCTATTTTGGTGGTTTATAGAGATTTAGTTTTTGTAGAACACTTGTTTTTCTTTCTTTGTTTTTCAGTGATAGCTTGTGCAGAAGAATATAAATGCGAAGCTTGTTCATTGAGATTGGAGAGAGGAAGGCCAGAGTGCCATCTGCTGGCTCCTTCCCTTTCTCTCATAACCCCCATGGCTTTTAAAAAAATTCGTTACATGAAATTCAGCTATTCCTTAATCTCTCCAAATTCCAAAACAGAGGTCTCATGAAAAATTCCTTAAAAGCAAGCATAAATAAATACATTGAGTTATACATTTCTGCCCGGGTCATAGGACCAATGACAACCTAGATGTGAGACCAGGTCAGAATGGAGGTGCTACAAATACATTATTTAACCAGTTCATTTATTTGGGCCGAGTTGAACTATTTCCTAGTGATAACCCAGAGATCCTTCCTAGGATATAAATAGAACCTTTTTATTCATTTATCTTTTCATACATATATTAATAAATATTTACTTTACCTCTGCTCTAGGCAGGCATATGAGGTGCACTGGTGAGCAAATATTTCTTGGAACCCTGTATGCACCCCAGGAAATCCGCTGCCCACATGGGGCTTCCATTTTGGTTGGTAGATAAAGCTATAAACAAATATTATAAACAAGTTAGCTGTGCAAGGTGGCTCGCACCTATAATCCCAGCACTCTGGGAGGCCAAGGCTGGCGGATCACCTGAGGTCGGGAGTTTGAGACCAGCCTGGCCAACATGGTAAAACCCCCTCTCTCCTGCAAATACAAAAATTAGCCAGGCAGGGTGGTGTTCGCCTGTAGTCCCAGCAACTCGGTAGGCTGAGGCAGGAGAATCACTTGAACCCAGGGGACAGAGGTTGCAGTGAGCCAAGATCGTGCCACTGTACTCCAGCCTGGGTGACGGAGTGAGACTCCCTCTCAAAATAAATAAAGAAAAATAAAACAAGTCAATTGTTTAGTATGGCAAAATCGTATAAATGTTATAGGAAAAAAGGAAATGGAGATGAGGACAAGGGAGGTCAGAGTGTGCATTTCCGTCTTAAGCAGGGAGGTCAAGATGGTCCTCACTGAGAGAGTGACGTTTGAGCAAAACTCGATGTGAGAAAATGATCACATGCTTATCTAGGAGAAATTCCAAACAGAAAGAACAGCCATTGTGAAGGTCTAAAGACCGTGTGACTGGTGTGTTTAGAAATACCAAGGCCAGTATGGCTGGAACAGAAAGAGGGAAGGAGGAGAGGTGGGAAGGGGAACCAGGCCAGTTCATGCACTAAAATATGTCTTGTGACCCTGTCTCCACCCCAGGAAATGCCTGCCCCTGCATTACCCTTGGTAGCCTTTTCTTGGTTGAGATGGCGGCGCGTGTTTTAGTTTTTCAGTAGGAATTTCACACTACTTGGAAGAGCCCTTTGTATCTTCGGTACCATAGTGGGTCATGACTGATACGTCCTTCATTCCCTGTATTATGTTTTTCAGGACATTCTAAAGGTTTGGGGGAGAACTGAACTCTAACAGATGGTGCACACTGCTGTTGTGATCACGAAGGCCTGAGGCAGACCACTTTGGTCTAACATGTCATTACCGATTTAATAGAAATATTTCTTGTTGGACTAATCTGTAACAAATGTACATTGTTTGTGAGAATTGGTCTTACTGAATTCCGAAGGTATTTTTGCCCTTACTAGAGTGACAGTATAATATTTTGACAAATCAATTAAACAAGCTGTTGATTAAGCCAGAAGAACTGATTGGTTTTCGAGATTATTGATTGCCATCACTCGAATTCCATACCACTAATATGACATAGTAAGAGAACAGATTTTTCACAGTCTAGATCCCAGGGACATTTAATGTTCTTGGTTATAACATTTTTATTCTGTAGATGAGAAAATGGAGGCCCAGAGATGTGTATGAATGCGTATGTGTAGCACTGCCATTCAATTAGCTGTGTGTGTGCATGTGTGTGTGTGCGTATGTATGTACGTGTCTGTCTGAAATTTATCTCCTACTAAAAATACTTCTGGTCAGGGTGTGGTGGCTCACGCCTGTAATCCCAGCATTTTGGGTGGATCATGAGGTCAGGAGATTGAGACCATCCTGGCTAACACGGTGAAACACTCTCTCTACTAAAAATACAAAAAAATTAGCCAGGTGTGGTGGCACGCACCTATAGTCCCAGCTACTTGGGAGGCTGAGGCAGGAGAATCACTTGAACCCTGGAGGCGGAAGTTGCAGTGAGCCAAGATCATACCACTGCACCCCAGCCTGGGTGACAGAACGAGACTCCATCTAAAATAAAAAATAAAAAAGTACTTCTGGCCAAGCACAGTGGCTCATGCCTGTAATCCCAACACTTTGGTAGGCTGAGGCAGGAAGATCTCTCGAGCCCGAGAGTTTAAGACCAGCCTGGGCAACATGGAGAAACCCTGCCTCTAAAAAAAATTTTTTTAAAATTAGCCAGGTGTAGTGGTGTGCACCTGTGGTCCTGGCTACTTCAGAGGCTGAGGTAGGAGGATTGCTTGAGCCTGGGAGGTCGAGGCTCCAGTGAACCATGATCACGCCATTGCATTCCAACCTCGGCAACAGAGCAAGACCCTGTCTCAAAGACACAGAAAATACTTCTACCTCCAGAATTCAGCATGGTATTTTTCCATTCTTGTCACCAGTGAATTTCAAAGATTTCCTGGTTTTAACATGTTCCTTTTTTTGCCTCAAATATTAAATGACTCAGCAGTCATTGTTCTCTGAGGGTGGGGAATGAAGTGACTTGAGCTGGTGATGAAAAATAGGAGAGAACCAGATGACCTGATAATTCAGTTTCCATGTGCTGCTGGCAAAGACATTTGACCTTCTGGGAAAAGTCAGCCTCCAAAGACTAAATATTGTTAATTTTTAAATATAGTTCTAGAGAATGCTTTTCCTAATCCTTTTACCATAGTCCTCTTAATGCCTATAGCCCTGGGACAAGTTGTCCAGGACCAGAAGTGGACTTGTACAGAGGAACATATTAGTAATTGTATCTGGCTCTGTATATGACTTGTAGGTTAAACAGCCAACTGGGGCCTCCTTTAAAATACAAAAACTTGGGGAAATTCTACTGTTATAATATTCTAGTCATTTTTTACACTTATACTTCCCTCAACTTCAATAGCTTCCAACTGTTATTTAGCTTATCTCTGGCTTTCTGGCTTTTCTCTGACAAATCTTTCATTTTTTTTGAGACAGAGTCTCATTCAGTCACCCAGGCTCCCATGCTGTGGCACAATCTCAGCTCACTGCAGCCTCCACCTCCCGAATTGAAGCAATTCTCCTGCCTCAAGCCTCCTGAGTAGCCGGGACAGACACCCACCACCATGCCTGACTAATTTTTGTATTTTTAGTAGAGGCGGGGTTTCCTCCTGTTGCCCAGGCTGGTCACGAACTCCTGACCTCAAGTGATCTGCCCTCCTGGGCCTCCCAAAATGCTGGGATTACAGGTGTCAGCCACCACCCCTGGCCAAATCTTTCCATCTTAATTCCTCTTCCCCTTTTTAAATTTTTTTATATATATATTTTATACACATACACACACATATATATATATTTTGAGATGGAGTCTTGCTCTGTCACACAGGCTCGAGTGCAGTGGCTTGATCTCGGCCTACTGCAACCTTCACCTCCTGCGTTCAAGTGATTCTCCTCTCTCAGCCTCCCAAGTAGCTGCGCCTACAGGCGCCTGCCACCATGCCCAGCTAATTTTTTTAATATATACATTTTTATTAGAGACAGAGTTTCACCATGTTGGCCAGGCTGGCCTCAAACTGCTGACCTCAAGTCATCTGCCTGCCTCAGCCTCCCAAGTTCTGGGGTTATAGACGTGAGCCACTGCACCCAGCCTTATCTGTGTTTATTTCTGTAGGCTAGAGCAGGGGCCCCCAAACCCAAGGCTGCAGACTAGTACCAGCTTGTGGTCTGTTAGGAACCAGGCCACCCAGCAGGAGGTGAACACCAGGAGAGCAAGCATTGCCGCCTGAGCTCCACCTCCTGTCGGATCAGCAGCGGCATCAGACTCTCATAGGAGCGCGCAAACCCTACTGTGAACTGCACGTGTCGGGGATCCAGGTTGCACACTCCTTATGGGCATCTAATGTCTGATGATCTGAAGTGGAACAGTTTCATTCCAAAACCATTCCTCACAATCCCCCCTAGTCCATGGGAAAATTATCTTCCATGAAACCGGCCCCTGGTGCCAAAAAGTTTGGGGACCACTAGTCTAGAGGGCCCTAAATGGATGACGTTTGAATTGTTCCCTTTTATAGAAAAATACAAATACTCATGCTTGTGATGTAAAGAAATCAACCCGGATGGGGGCTGGGCAATTATTCCTGCCTGGCTCTTTTCTGTAGTTAGAGAAGCTCAGAGAAGAGGGAGGAGAGAAGGGCAGGGGGCAGCCAGGCCACTTTATGACTTTGGTAAGAGGTTCTTCTGAAAGATATTCATCTTTTTCCTCAAATCTTAAGAATTTTCAGAACTTGACACCTGATTCTATCCTAGCGTGACTACATAAATTCATTCCAAAGGCAAGTAGCAGTGCTATTGACAGTGTCATGGAACAATATGGGAGTTAAGAATTGACTGTTACTCATACAAACACTCACATCTGCTAATTCCTGGACCTATTACTGTTCTTTCAGAATTCATTAGATAGTTCACAAGTCTCAGTTAAAAAAAGTACCAGGCACAGTGGCTCATGCTGGTAATCCCAGCACTTCGGGAGACTGAGGCAGGAAGATCACTTGAGGCCAGGAGTTCGAGACCAGCCTGACCAACATGGTGAAGCCCTGTTTTTACTAAAAATACAAAAGTTAGCTAAGTGTGGTGCCTCTTGCTTGTAGTCCCAGTTACTTGGGAGGCTGAGGTGGGAAGGTTGCTTAAACCTGGGAGGTGAAGGTTGCAGTGAGCCGAAATTGCACCACCGCACTCCAGTATGGGCAACAGAGCGAGACTGTCTCAAAAAATAAAAGTAAAAAATAAAAATCTTTGTGTTCATGAGCACTGAAAACCATTTTAAAAGACCTTTATAAATTCATTCCAAAAGAAGTAAAGTGTTTGAAAATCATATCTTTCTCTCCTCTAGTAAACTTTTCCTTTTATCCATGGAAACCAATCCAGAATTTTGGGAGGTATTTTGTGTTCTGTCTTTATCAAAAGCTTGCAATATTTCCTTTTGGAAAGTAGCATTGGCCCAATTGGTATTGAGGTAGTTTCTCTTTATAGAAGTATTTCATCTAATACGCAAAGGAGGGACCAAGGAATAAGGATTTCAGCATCCTGCAATCCTAGTGATTGGCTGGCAGACTTGACAGAGAAAGACAGTGATGTCAGTAGTTGCTAACGTTCCAAGGAAAGGAAGAACCTGGCAATGTGTATCCCTGGTGGGAGTACACAGTCCACCTATGACATGTCCTGCCGCGTTCACGTCAGAATCTGATCCAACCTGTAGATCGAAACAGCAGCCTACACTGGAATATGTTAAATGACCACACGGAGGCAGAACCCAGATTGTGTGAAACTCCGTAGGACAAATGACCAGTTTTCTTTTATGACTCCATTGCTAAGGGGACAATGGGAAGAAATAGGGAACCTGCAGATGAAAGAAACGTAAGACCTAGCAACCAGTTGCAACATTTAGACCTTATTTGGATCCTGATTGAAACAAATGATTTAAAACACACACACACACACACACACACACACACACAACATTCTGTAAGACACTCTGCGAAATAAGAACACAGACTTGATGTTTGCTGATATTCAAGAGTTACTATTTTTTGTTTGTTTGTTTGTTTGTGATAATGGCTATTGTTACTAGATTCTGTTTAGGTAGTACCAATCATGTAGAGATGCCTGCTGAAATATTCACGGATGACATGCAAAAAGTGGCAATGGATTCAAAATACATTGAGTATAAAAGATGTGAAACGGCCAGGCACAGCGGCTAATGCCTGTAATCCCAGCACTTCAGGAGGCCTAGGTGAGTGGATCATTTGAGTTCAGGAGTTCAAGACCAGCCTGGCCAACATGGTAAAACCCTGTCTCTACTAAAAATACAAAAAGTAGTCGGGCGTGGTGGTGGACACCTGTAATCCCAGCTACTTGGGAGGCTGAGGCAGGAGAATTGCTTGAACCCAGGAGGCGGAGGTTGCAGTGAGCTGAGATTGTGCCATTGCACTCCAGCCTGGGTGGCAGAGCGAGACTCTGTCTCAAAAAGAAAAATAAAAGATGTGAAACTTGCCTCAAAAGTAAGCTTTCATTCCATTGTTAACTTTGTTGGTTTGAGTGTTCTGTGTGTTACATAAATGACTCAAAAATCCCATCTGACACAGCTCCAGAAGGCTTTCTGGTTTGCTGTCA
This sequence comes from Trachypithecus francoisi, assembly GCF_009764315.1. Taxonomy (NCBI): domain Eukaryota; kingdom Metazoa; phylum Chordata; class Mammalia; order Primates; family Cercopithecidae; genus Trachypithecus; species Trachypithecus francoisi. Next base: position 20,592,479 of record NW_022681474.1, read on the forward strand.
GTCATGGGCATATTTATGGGCATGACACACACAGAGATGAGCCATTTAAATAGGATTTTGAGCATTGCTAATTTTGCTTCAGAAAGCTTTGTTTGATTTTGATGCCTTTTGCTTAATCCCTACATATCTGATCTTCAAATATGAACTATTACATCATATATCCAACATCTTCTATGTATATAATACTGAATATTAATAATTGGCATAAATAATTACAACTCCACAGCACTGCAGAAGAGAATGTCATTAGAGAGGCTAGTCAGTAATATACATCCAGCCAATGTTTGTTGAATGAATAAGTGAAATTTCATTTAGCATATTAGATTTTTGTGAAAACAAAAGAGTCTTATACTACTAATACATTCCTCTTGTTCCATGAATAACTATTGATTAGTTAATGTATTTTACATGATTTTTAGGAGCAATTGTTATAGTAAAAATGTAATTTCTAATACTTATGCAGAAAAGCACATAAAACAGAATGCTCCTATGTTACCTTCTTTTTACATTAAGAAACATTCTTTCCTTTATTTAAAAATGAGATTTTTCTGTATAATCTATTATATGGTAACTAAGGAAACATTTAAAAGTACTAAAGTCTTTTTATTTCATCACCAGATATAATCACTATTAATATTTTAATTTCCTTTTTAGTTTTTAAAAATAAAGCTGTAATAATATTAAGAAGAATTTTTGTCTTCAATTTGAGAGACAGAATCCTATTGCAGAAATTTTATTCTTAAATTTCCCCTTTGTGTTGTTTTTTGCCCCCAATAAAACAGAAACTGCTAGGCTCTTAGAAAATGGGAACTCTTCCATCCAGTGAAATATGTACAGAAAAATAGATAATAAGCAGTCTACCCCTTCCACTAAGATATCACTGCATCTTAAACTACGGGGCCTATTTTTTTTTTTTTTTGCCCTGGGAAAAGTGGACTCAGTTTCATTTCTAGAATTAATAAGGTTTAGTTTGATCAGGACTGCTTTTAGGTGGCCCTAGAGATGAGTAATAAGGACAAATTAGATATAAAATAAAATATTACTCTTTTGCAATGTTTGCTTTCCTTAAACCTCTTAGTCAGTTTCCCCTCAGTTTCTTGTCTTTTTTGCATAGAATGGTTTCCAGGGCCATGAACAACTACTTTAAACACAGCAAACTTTCTAATTCCTTTTGATGGGGCTTAAATATGATTAAGACCTACCTTCCTTGTGCCTTCTCCCTCTTCTTCCCTCCCTCTTTCAACTTCTCCCTTCAAAAAAAATTTAAAAATTTCCACTTGCTTTCTAGTCTCAAAGCTCAGCTGATATGAAATCAATTTTGAGAAATGAGTTTCACACAAAATTAAAGGAAATCCATTTTATTGAAGAAAATTGCCTGGCTCCTTAAAATTCCTCATTTTGTAGCTACTTTATACTTTCCAAAGAATTTCTTTCTCTAACCCATGAAGGGTTGGGACAGATGCTCATATTCTCATTTTAGCCCAGCTTAGTTAGCAACTTGGATCAGGTTAAGAAGCTCGTTCTGATAGAACCTGGGTGAGAACCTGGGCCCCCTAGTCTCCTGAGTCAGAGAGTAGGAGGTTATGGTTGGGGACAGAAGGCCTCTATGTCCCACAGCCAGGACCAGCCCAGCGTTTGTGGGAGTTCAGTCCAATGTAGGAGCACTTTTCCAAGGTAATAATTTTATTGCAGGCTTTCACAGCCTGCTGAGCCAAATTGAAGTCACATCATCTCCAGATTGCAGGAGCAGAAACAGGTTAAAGGGCCTTAGGCCTCCCTTAAGCTGGCCTAAGCTCCACCTCCTCCCTGCTACATCCTGACAGGCACATTTATCTATACCCCAGCCCATCAATTTCCACTCCCTTTTTCCAGATGAGCTTAGTGTGGGCACCAAGATGTCCGTGTGTTTTGCTCCTTTTCTCCATGGCCTTTGTTCTTTTCTGATGTCAGCCAACCCTCTGTTTGCTCAAGGCCAAGGCTACATGATTACTTAGCATGGACATTTCATTTCCTTCATTTTATGTGACCTGCTGTTTCTCAGGCTTTTGGCTGTGTATAATAAGCTTTTTTTTTTTTTTTTAAAGTGATCTATTGTATTTTTCCATGTTCTGTTGAGCTGGGAGGAGTCGACAGAACCTTTTTAATATCAGATATTACAAAATCCCTGGCAGAAGATTGGGGATGGGGGAGGGTAAAGACTGGAGAGACAGGGTAAGCAGCTTAAAAACCACACCACTCACTTCCAGTTTATTAAGTCCCTACTTGATGCAAACATTTCATGTGTCACCTCAAAATATTACAACAGCCTTTCATGATAAATATTAGATGCCCCATGTTACAATATAAGAAACTGAGGGTTTAAGAAGTACGGCCTGGGTCCAGGACTGAACCAGGATTTGTGACACCACTGGCAGGTTCTGTGTTAGTCTTCATTCAAATAATTTTCTCTCCTTTTCTTTTCTTTCTCTTTTTCTTTTCTTTTCTTTTCTTTTCTCTTCTCTTCTCTTGTCTTGTCTTTTCTTTTCTTTTCTTTTCTTTTCTTTTCTTTTCTTTTCTTTTCTTTTCTTTCTCTCCCCTCCCTCCCTCCCTTCCTTCCTTCCTTCTCCTTTCTTTCTTTTCCTTTCTTTCTTCTTTTTGGCAGGGTCTCCCTCTGTCACCCTGGCTGGAGTGCAGTGGTGCCATCATAGCTCACTGCAACCTCCACCTCCTGGGCTCTGATGATCCTCCCGCCTCAGTCGTCTGAGTAGCTGAAACTACAGGTGTGCACCATCACACCTGACTAATTTTTTTAATTTTTGTAGAAATGGGGTCCCACTATGTTGCTCAGGCTGGTCTCCAGCTCGTGGGCATAAGTGATCCTCCTGCCTCAGCCTTCCAAAGCACTGGAATTACAGGTGTGAAGCACTGTGCCTGGCCTAATTTTCAAATATTTAAGACATGTTCTTAGTGGAGGGCAGGCTAGCATGATGACAGATGCTTTTATTTATTTATTTTTTTCTTGAGACAGGGTCTTGATCTGTAGCCCAGGCTGAGTGCTGTGGTGTGATCTAGGCTCACTGCAAACTCTGCCTCCCGGGCTGAAGTGCTCCTCCCACCTCAGCCTCCCTGGTAGCTGGGACTACAGGTGTGTGCCACCACGCCTGGCTAATTTTTGTATTGTTGGAAGAGGTTTTGCCATGTTGCCCAGGCTAATCTCGAACTCTGAGCTCAAGTTGTCCACCCACCTCAGCCTCCCAGAATACTGGGATTACAGGGATGAGCCACCACCGCCAGCTGGATGCTTTTAAGTTTCTATTGACTGGCATTGGCTACTTCAGCAGAAGCTGGATCCATTATACATTTTGTTAGCTTTGTAAGAGTTATAGTGAGACCTGAGTTAACTATTCCTTTTCCCAAATTACCCTAGTGATGCTTTAATGCCCCTTGTAAACCAGTCCCCTGCTGTGGTTCCTTCATTTGCTATGACCCCAGGCTACACAGCTAGTAAGAGGCAGAGACGGGATTTAAAACCTGATCTTCCTGTTTGTTGCTCCTACCATCTGCCAGCACTTCTTGAGATTCATGAGTGTGTGGCCACACGATCACTAATGAATTAACTCAATCAATATCAAGTGAATGTCTATTCTGTCTTACATGCGTAGACTGTTTTATGGTTTACAAACAGTTTTCACAGGTATAATCTCGTTTAAATTTTACCCAGAAATACAGGAAAGAAGTAAGCCAGGATATATCAAACCACCCGTCAGACACAGGCAGAACAGAGCCAAGACACACCTATCTTTTAACTCCCGGTTTTCCCACATGGTACAGCTCTCAGATTATTGGTGTCTCTTTCAGATGTTGCTACTGTCCAGCCTGGGAATATGGAAAAAAGGCAGAGCAGGAGGGAGTGAGGGTTATTTAGTTGCATTTTCAAATCAAGGAGAATGACCACTTAAATGAAACTATTTCTTCACCCATAGCTCTAAGGATGACATTAGCAGCCCACATTAGAGGCAGAAAAAGAAATCTCCCTTCTGAAAAGACCATAATGATAAAATAGCATGTTTTCTGAAGTGATAGGAAGAATTTTATGTCGAATATCATAATGGGGTCAGTGGCGCTTCTCAGAAGTGAGGTCAGCAGAACTGGGTCTTGGTGAGTGCAATCAGATCAAAGCAAAAGAAGGAGAAGGGGCAGTGCCTTCTGTATGAGAGGAGGAGCAGAAGCACAGGCTCAGGTGTGATCAAGAAGCACAGATTTGGGGTCCCCGTGTGGGCTAGGAAGTGGCTGGAGGCTCTGGAGGCTTCCATGCCAGAGGGTGTATAGTCAAAGAGAGGTAGGAGAAAAAAATGCCTCAGCTCAGAATGAACTGATGGATGGAAGGAGGAGGAAAGCGCAGAGATGGGCTACTAAGGTCATTTCAATTCAGTAGTGTTCCATGAACAGCTCCTATAGGCAAAGCAAACCCAAATGCCAAAGGAGCTAAGAAATCAAAGAGGCAGTTTGTTGGAACTGGGTGATTTATTGAGGGAACTTAACAACAGAAAGGTGGTCTTGGGCGGCCACGAGACAGGCAGATCTCTGCACTGTTACTTCCCAGACCCAGCGCTTATCTACCATAGGGAAAGGGTGTACACACTCCAGCAAGATGATTAAAGGCACCCTCCAGAATAGGCAAGAATGCTGTGTGCCTCACTGCCTATCATTTGTGCAGTGACATCAAGGTTGGCATGTTCTCATACAAGAGCCAGTAAATAAAGTAGGAATCAAAAGGCATTCATCGGACTGGGGCTCATCAGAAGTCAACATGGTGAATTAACATCCAAGATAGAGTCACTTTTGTCTCCACTCCAGCATCATAAATTTGATGACTGAGAGAGTGAGAAGAGGCTAGGACTTTCTTCAGTGCGTGCTCTGAAAGGAGGAAAAAGAAATTTGCAGCCAACATTTTTACATTCTTTCAGGGTAGGGGACAGGCTTTTCCACAGAGTGTCTTTTGGTGTACAAATGAAAACCTCACCCTCAAAAGGTTGGATTAGTTGATGGTTCATTTTTTGCAGGGGTGGGGGGAGCCTGGGGGTGCAGTGGCTCACGCCTATAATCTCAGCACTTACGGAGGCTGAGGTGGGTGAATCACCTAAGGTCAGGAGTTCGAGACCAGCCTGGTCAACATGGTGAAACCTCGTCTCTACTAAAAAAAAAATTCAAAGTTAGCCAGGTGTGGTGGCACATGCCTGTAATCCCAGCTACTTGGGAGGCTGAGGCAGGAGAAGAATCACTTGAACCTGGGAGGCAGAGGTTGTGGTGAGCCGAGATGGTGTCATTGCACTCTAGTATGAGCAACAAGAGCAAAACTCTGTCTCAAAAAAAAAAAAAAAAAAGACATACTACATTGTTTTTAGGCAAAGACGGAAAGCATCTTATTGATCTTATGAGACACGAAAGAACAATAGTGAAGGATGTATCCTCAAAAGACAACCTACCGTATTTGAGTCCAGGTCTTCCACATCCTGGATGTGTGATCTTGGACAAGTTAGTGTCCGTAGGACAGCTGGAAGAGCACATGGGACGAAGATCACTCAATGACTTGCAGATACAGCCTGTGTCAGTTTTGTTGTGCCTTAATTTTATCCTCTTACCTCTTAATGGATTTGTTTTTTTTTGAGACGGAGTTTTGTGCTTGTCACCCAGGTTGGAGTGCGGTGGTGCGATCCGAGCTTGCTGCAACCTCTGTCTCCCAGGTTCAAGGATTCTCGTGCCTCAGCCTCCCAAGTAGCTGGGATTACAAGCATGCACCACTATGCCTGGCTAATTATTTTTGTATTTTTAGTAGAGATGGGCTTCTACCATGTGGGCCAGGCTGGTCTCGAACTCCTGGCCTCAAGTGATCCGCCTACCTCAGCCTCACAAAGTGGTGGGATTACAGGCATGAGCCTCTGCGCCTGGCTCTCTTAATGGATTTCTTTGCAGTTCTAGAAAGCATTGTTACAGCAAATATATATGCAAGCAAGGTAAACTATCTCAACTGTATTTCTTATTTGGCCTTGTAAGTAATGATAGTGTAATTAGGGTGAGAAATCAGTATTATTTATTAGTATGAGTGATATTGGAATATTAATTAAGGAAAGGAGACCAGCATGTTGGCAATCTGAAGACTAAATCTATAATTTCAATTACATGATTTTATTTAATCTTAGAAAACAAGAATCATGATTCCCATATTGAGGGGTTGAGGCAGAAGTTCAAAACTTTAGTTGTATTTCTGCTTGGGAAAATAGCAGAGATCTAAAATTAGTCTTATTAGACCACAGATATGTACCCAGCCAAATGTAATGTGGGATTTTAAAGTTCATGGAGTTAAATAGTTCAAAGTAGAACTGTACAAAGCGAAAATGCACTTTTAAACTTTTTTCAGTTTTACTTGGTAAGATATCAAAATCATTTAAGGAATGTATTTATATTTTTATGATAATCCTTAAAATATTTAGCAGCATGAAAAATGTATTAATATTAAAATATTAAGAAAATGGCAGGCTTTTTCAAAGGAGAGTTCTTCAGTAGTTATCATATTTGTTAAATCAAAAGAAAACACTTTTCTGTGGTGAACAGTCTTAATTTTTAGCTATAGGTTCATGCATTTATAGGTTAGTTTATAGTTATGTTTGGCAATGAAATATTAAAGCTATGATGTTAGAGTCCTTTGAAAAAAGATGTTTATGGTTATTTTGATGTAGTTGAGTACATTCAAATGAAGATTTACTACAGTAAAGTTACAGATGGCATTACTCCTACCATTTGGCGAAACTGGATTATACCATGCAATCTTTAGTATCGAAACTCGACACCCACTTTCAAAGCAGCAAGCATAGAAAAATCTTGTGATTTATTCCTCCATAAGTCAGCCTCATGAATTTTGGTGACAGCAATTATTTTAATCTCAATCACTCAATGACCATTCTTAGTTCACTGATTGCATTCCGTGAATATTACAGCATCATCTGTACCTGATGCAGGAAATTATTGGCATCACAGTTGGTCCCAAAGGGCTAACTCATTAGAATGCAGGAGATGGAGATAGCACCCCAACTCCCTTGTTCTCCAAGATAGAATTGATAGAAGAAAAAGGAATAGAAATGTCAGAAATAAATCCAATCAACAGCATACATTTCTGCAGCGATGAACTTTCCTTGTTGTTAGAAAGTAAAAACAAGAAGAATGAACCCTCTCTTCTGCAGAAAGCGTCTTCTTTCACACTCAAGTTTCCTGTTCCCTCGATCTTTTTTTGTACTGCTATTAAATACATGAACATAAACTCATATGGGGAAAAGTGTATAGACTATGGTGTGATTGAAACTAGTACCAGAAAATAAAGGCATCTAATAGCATGCATGCACAGTATGTGTTGTTATAAGGCAGTTCTTTGAGATTTAAAAACCTCAAGATATATGATACTAAATAGGAATAAGGAACAAGAATGAAGGGAGGTAAGAAACACATGAATTTTCTCTTGGAAAAATCTATAAATGATTACTGAAGTAAAATATGTCATTCTTAAAGAATCATAGACATTTAGATCTAGACAGAATATTAAAGATCACATCACCAAAAGTCCTCACTTCTTACTAAATGGGGATATGTCTTTTATTTCTTTAATGTAAATGATAAATGATCATTTCAAGTCCCATGTGAGGCAAAACTGACCATAAGAAGGAGGTCTTTTTTTGTAGCCTTTTTTTTTTGGAGGGGGGGGGTAGCTTCTAGTTAATAGTTCTATACAGGAAGAGGTTAAAATTAACCATAAATTCTTTCCAGACAAAAAGAAAAACCCAGAAATTTCTCAATGGCAATGTGCATACTCTGCAGCTCGTATCAGTTAGGGGAGGAGAGAAAGAAGGTTAGTAGGCTGAAATGAAAGGATACTTTTCAGTACTTTGTGTATTCTAATAGCATGTACAGAAATAGCCTTGGCTAGGAATAGTCCACATGCAAACTAAAAAGTATTGCCCTACATCTTAGGTCTTTGGTTACCATAATGCATGGCTTGTGATACCGTGTTCAACTCTTTTGTTTTTCTTCTTTTTTGAGACAGTTTTGCTCTTCTTGCCCAGGCTACTGTGCAATGGCCCGATCTCAGCTCACTGCAACCTCTGCTTCCCAGGTTCAAGTGATTCTCCTGCCTCAGCCTCCCAAGTAGCTGGGATTACAGGCCTGTGCCACCACACCCAGCTAATTTTTTTGTATTTTTAGTAGAGACAGGGTTTTGCCATGTTGGCCAGGCTGGTCTCAAACTTCTGACCTCAGGTGATCCACCTGCCTGGGCCTCCCAAGGTGCTGGGATGACAGGCGTGAGCCACCGTGCCAGGCCATGTGCAAGTCCTATGTCTTATGTATCTCTTTATGTATTCGAATCCTGTTCCCAACTAGACTGCAATCTCTTTTAGAGAATATGGCTTATTATTATCATCTGTTTCTTATCCATTGCACCTTCACTGGCACATGAAGTGGCGCCTTATAGAAACTTGACAGTACAGTTAGTGATTGATTGACAGCTGCACCTTTAAAATAGAAACTTGCTGCTCTGGCTCTATGTGATTCAGAGGTAAAGCGTGAGGAAGACATAAGTTCTAAATCAGATTCTTCTTTGCTCACTGAGTCTCTCTGAGAGTTCTAATTGCTCTTTCATTCAAGACTTATTGTTCACTGTGTATATCTCAAAGTAGTTTCAGCCCTCATCACTTCCCTGCTGAAACCCCTTTGTAAGCAACAGGAAGTATTTCTTTTCTTTTATAAAACTCTTAGCAGTGATGGTGATAATAATCTGTATAAATACATATTTGGAATGCACCAGACCTCCATGCAAAATGTACTAATGCCTTCTTTTGGAAGTTGTCCTTTATTGCTTTTATTTTACTTTCCTTCCCCAGGAGCATAAAAATGACCACAAAGGTATTTATGTGAAACATTCTTAGTTCTCTTTTGGAGGTAACAATGATATATATATTCTGACTTGTTTTTCTTTTGGGGTTGATCATTGGAAGAAATATTTAAAACTTCAGTGAGAAGAATTTGCCTTAAGGAAAGAAGATAGAATAATATTTCTAACACTGTCCTTGGCACTTTATATGTAATCCCTCATTTAATTCTCATGACCAGTGTGTTCACTAGATCATTATTATTATTATTATCAATGTGCAGAAGAGTGAACTTAGGAACAGTAAGAAGCCAAGTAATTTGTTCACAGTTACCCATCCAAGATCTGAGCACAAGCCTGGCTCCACAGATCACAGGTTTAACTGCGAAGCAGGTTTAACCATATAGCCTTTTTGATAGTTAAGAAAGGTATAGGAAAGGAATAATGTAAATCTCAAATTTGTGGTTTTCACTGTTTAATATAGTGAGAAAGTTGATTGAATTATCTGTGGGTCTTTAAAAATAGACTTGTTGGGGGTCAGAATGATACTAATCTCTTCCTGTAACTACTGGCCATAGGGTGAGTTTGAGTTACCAGGTTGCATAGCTGAGCCACGTTATGTCAGCTGTGCCTAAAATTTGCTATCATAAAAGATATGAACTGTTGTTTGCATTGCTATTGTAATTTTCAGAAACAGTTTTTGAAAATTCTTGTTTGTGTATTCATTGCAAGCGTAAGTCCAAATTTCCCAGTATCTTTTGAATAGCTTAGCAGAGGCTGGATGTGGTGGCTCACGCTTGTAATCCCAGCATTCTGAGAGGCCGAGGCAGGCAGATGGCTTGAGCCATCTTTCAAGACTGGCCTCAGCAACATGGAAAAACCCCATCTCTACAAAAAGTACAAAAAATTAGCCGGGTGTGGTGCTGCACAACTGTAATCCCAGCTACTTTGGAGGCTGAAGTGGGAGGATGTCTTGAGCTCAGAAGATCAAGGCTGCAGTGAACCATGATCGCACCACTGCGCTCCAGTCTGGGCAACAGAGCAAGACCCTGTCTCAAATAAATAAATAGTTCAGAGAGCTTGAGAAAAAACAGATATGTTCCTCACACATACTTCTGCCATGAAATAGATGACAGTCTAGGGCAGGGTGGCAGATAAGTCCGGGTATCATATTAGCATCAGCTCACCTGTCTCAAGATTTACTGTCATCCCAGAGGACACTGACGTCGCACAAGGCAGCTTCCTCCTGCTCTACAGTTTATGCTCGAGGATGGGACGCTTAAGTCTCCTCTCTCCAGCCATGAGCAGTGTTGCCACTTTTCTATGTTTGGTGGCCTTAGCTGGTAATTTTTTATCACTTTTAAAACTTGTAAGCACTTGAGACTTGGGAGCTAGTCTCTAGAGGAAACATCTTTTTTTTCCTCTCTCTTTATTGCTCTGCTAGCTAGGTTCCTTTTTGTTAGGTTAATAAAAAAAAAAAAAAAAAAAGACTGATGTCCTTACTTTTTAAAAACTAGGTACTGCACTGAGAATTACAGATGGGGGTTTGATCACAAGCTCTGCCAAAGCTGTGAATTGAAGCAAGTCACATCAGCACTTTGAACATCTTCGTTGTTCGAAGAGACAAACAAATCTTGAATATTGAGTGCTGGTAGGTAGGTATTGTGCTAGGTGCATTGTCTGTTTTGACTTTTATCAGCAGGCATCTTTCAAGCTCCTGCTGAGTGTGAATAAAGTACTAGGCTAGGTACTGTGGGGGCACAAAAGGATAAAAAAATAAGATCCCCACTCCCAAGAGCTTATTTATCAACACACGAATAGCCTCTTTTAAGAGGGTCAGCCAGTGTCTGAGCCGTGTAGAGAGAGGTCACTGCCACTGAGTGCTCAATCAACTGAAATCCCACAAATCTCCAGTATGTTCCTGCTCAAAGCATAGGCGTCCCCTACTGTTGCAAACCTAAGACTGCAATCCAATAAAGGAGACCAGCAATTCCGGTTCCTGATGGTACTTAGACCCACCAGAGACCGGGACAGGCAGGGCTGGGCAGCGAGGCAGCAGCTGTGAGGTTAGATCCTGGCCTTAGAGGCTGGTTCATGACTGAGACACGTTCTCTAACTAGGAGAGACACATGCTCTTCCATCTTGGTCTGAGGTGGTCAGGGAACATGGCTGGGGTCTTCATCTCTGATGTACTTTGTGCTGAATGGAGGTGTCTGGGTCACTTTTCTTATTTAAGATATCTTAAAATGAGAATAAAGAAAGCAGCTTTGGTAGGAATGGAAAAAGATGCAGCCGCTGCAGAAAACAGTATGGCAGTTCCTCAACATATGAAGCATTAGATTACCATGTGATCCAGCAATTCCACTTTTGGGTATACACCCAAGAGAACTGAAAGCAGGGACCGAGAGAGAGAGAGATTTATACAGGCATGACCTAGCAGCCTTATTCACAATAGCCAAAAAGGTGGAGGCAACCCAACTGTCCATCAGCAAAGGAAAGATGAGCAAATCGTGGTCTATACATACACGGAATAATCTTCAGCTTTAGGAAGGAATTTCTGACACATGAAGACATTATGTGACGTGAAACAAGTCAATCACAAAAAGGACAAATATGGCATGATTCCATTTTCTTGAGGTATCTAGAGAAGACAAATACGTAGAAATAGAAGGTAGGATGGTGGTTCCCAGGGAATGAAGAGAACAGAGGAAGATGACTGGTTGTTCCATGAATACGGAGTTCAGCTGGGGATGCTGAAAAGTCCTGGAGATGGATGGTGGTGATGGTTGCACTATGATGTGAATGGACTTAATGCCACTGAGCTACACACTTAAAAATAGTTAAAAGGAGCTGGGCGCAGTGGCTTATGCCTGTAATCCCAGCACTTTGGGAGGCTGGGGCAGGAGAATTGCTTGAGGCTGGGCATTCAAAACCAGCCTGGGCAATGTAGCAAGACCTGGTCCCTGTAAAAAATAATCTAAAAAAATTATCCAGGCACAGCAGTGCATGCCTGTAGTCTGACCTACTCAGGAGGCTGAGGCAGGAGGATCCCTTGAGCCTAGAAGGTTAAGGCTGCAGTGAGCTGTGATCACACCACTGCATTCCAGCCTGGGTGACAAAGCAAGACCCTGTCTCTAAATTTTTTTAGTTAAAACAATAGTTAAAATGGTATATTTTAGGTTATGTATATTTAGCAATAATAAAAAGAATAAGAATAATAATAGAATGCAGTTTCCTTTTCCAGAAGAAAGAAGAGGTCTATTTGGTTAAATAAAAAGGACGTGGTACAAAGTGGTTGAGAGTAGATGCTGTTCAGGCTAGGGTCTGCTGCTGCTCTCTATCTGCCCACAGCCAAAGGCAAGTTGGTTGGAGCAAACTGACTGGGCTTGGCTCTGCCTCAGAGCTGTCCTAGACCTTTGACTCTATCAGCAAGAGGGGCAATGAGGTTTTGGTTGGTTAGATATTACAGCAGCCGGGGAGGTATGATTTGGATTTGTGTCCCCGCCCAAATCTCATGTGTAATTGTAATCCCCATTGTTGGAGGAGGGGGCTGGTGGCGTGGAATTAGATCACAGGGGCGGATTTCCCCCTTGCTCCTCTCATGATACTGAGTGAGCGATTTCTCACAAGATCTGGTTGTTTAAAAGTGAGTGGCACCGCCCCTTAAACTCTCTTCCTCCTGCTGCAGCCATGTAACATGCCTGTTTCCCTTTCTGCCATGACTGTAAATTTCCTGAGGCAGACTTATCCATGTTTCCTGTACAGCCTGTGGAACCATGAGCCAATTAAACCTCTTTTCTTTATAAATTACCCAGTCTCAGGTATTTCTTTCTAGCAGTGTGAGAACAGACTAGTGAACAGGGCTTCTGAGGCTGTGGCTCCAGTGTGGCTGCAGCCTGGTCAGGACCCCACACCTGGCTGATGCCATTTTATCACTCTGTCTACTTACAAGCAGAGACGTTCTCCAGAGACTAAAACCAATCACAGAGGCAAGGTCAGCTGCTACAGCACCACCTAGTCTCTAAAATGGCAGGAGAGGGTGCAAGCCCAAAGTATGGACATTTCTGTATTGATGGGAAATCACAAATCCATAAAAAACAGGTGAGGTCAAGAAAAAAAGAAGGAAACTCTGCAGGTACCTACAGCTTCCCATTACATATCTTGGACAATCTTATCTTAGCTGTATTTCCCGAGCCCCTCAGTAGGCCCCCCAAGAGCAAGGGGCCACCTTCTGCAGAAACTTAAATGCCATGTGTTGGTATTAGCCAAAATAGAGAAAGAGAATGAAACTTACTAGTTTGAGATCAAGCTATTCCGGAAAAGACATATCATACCAGAAGACATGTGTTTGTGTTATTAAAAAAGGTAGTTCCCCCCAAATGTCAGTCTCTGGCTCATAACCTACCTGCCCTTTACCCCTACCTGCCACTCCCTGAAGCCATTGGTACCCTTGGAAATGCTTGCATCCGTGATCCAAGCGTTGATCTCCCTACCCCCACCCTTTCTTATTCAGAACTTTGCAGTCTGAGCCTCCTCTCGGCTTGGCTAAAGATCTCCTTTGGGGGATTGTTTCAATCTGACATCCTGGCTTATCTATAGGGAATATGCTAGGAAGCTGGGGATATTCTAGAATTAAACTGCAGAGAATTATGTTCATTCATGGGCCTGGAGTACTATGCACCAGGCGAAGTGCCAAGCAAGGCAAGCACAAACATGGAAAATAGAAAGAAAGAGGCTCTGCTTACTCGGGGAATCTCAAAGGTGAAAGGGGGAGTGCATTGCAATTGTCTCAATGTGGTCAGCATTATTGTAGGGTAAATGCATAGAGGTAGCAGCCTACTCTTGGGGTCTGGAGTAGGAATAGAAAAAGGTGGTGTTCCGGGTTGAACTGTGTTCCCCCAAAAAGTATGTTGAGGTCCTAACCCTCAGTGCTTATGAATGTAACCTTATTTAGAAATAAAGGGTTTTTAAAGATATCATCAAATTAAGATTAGATCTTATTCAATTAGGGTTGCCTCAAATCCAGTATGACTGATATCCTCATAAGAAGAGACAACCAAGACACAGGCGCACAGAGAGAAAAGACGGTCATCCAAAGGTGGAGGCAGAGATGGGACAGATGCATCTACAAGCCAAGGAATGTCAAGGACTGCTGGCAACCTCAGAGGCTAAGAGAAAGGTGTAGAACAGATTCTCCCCTAGAGCATCAGATGAGGCATGGCCTTGCCAACACCTTGATTTTAAATGTCTAGCCTCCAGAACTGGAGAGAGTGTATTTCCATTGCTTTCAGCCACCTAGCCTATGGTGCATAGTTGTGGCAACCCCTGGAAACAAATGCAGATGGTATCATTTGAACTTGGTCTTGACATTGGAATGGTTCTTCGGGTGGATCAACAAAGACAGGAAGAGGTAGGGGCTAGAGAAGGGCAAGAGCTGTTCAGAAAGCAGCTTAGATTCAGTGCGGTATACCCAACAGGGGTAATGGTATGCACCAGTGTATGCCAGTATACCATAGTTGGAGTTGAGTTGTGTTCTGGAATGATGGTAGAAAGGTAGGCAGGAATTAGCCCAGACAGTGGATTTTTTGCTATGCTAACAAGGCTGGACTTTGTTCACCGAGGGTTTCATGGATGAAGGATTGTAAAGGCTCTCATAGCCTCACTCATACTGCTCCCCACTCTCTCTCCATAGCATGGAGCACATCCTAGTTTGGACCTCATGTTTTCTTGCTCTCTGGAGTCCTTCCAGATGGAAGGTTGGGCCAGATGTAGACTGACTTTAGGATGGGAACTATGAAGACTATTTTCTGAAACATCTCTCCCGCTTGCATTTGGCATGTGGTTTTATAACTCCGCATGTCCACCCCAGACATAACCTTATGATTGGCATATAATGTACTCGAATCCAAACCATGATTAAAGTCTGTTTTGTTTTGCAAATTCTTGGCACTGTTTTGTGAAATTCTTCCAGTTCTAGCCTGGTCCTCTCTTAATAAAACCAAAGTTTTTGATAGCAAGTATTCCAAGGTTGTCGTACTCATATGCCCTGATTCTGTACTGATGAAAACCATCGTTTTGAGATCTACCTTGGTTCCATTTTCCAATTCTTATTTTCTTATCAGACACCCACTTCATTCTTTTCATTTTTCTCATTTCATTAATGATATTTCCAAATATTTTTTGACTAATACGTTTTCCATCCAATGTGAACCTAAAAATAAGGAAAAATCTCAATCCAACATAAGGAACTACTTGCTACACTTTCTTAAAGGATTATTTTAAATCTTTTGAGCTTCTAAGTTGCTTTAAATAGTATAACATGAATGAGTTGACTGCCAAGGAGTATGGGACTGTAGTGATTCAAAATTTCTTCGTGATCTCTCTAGGAATGACTTCTTATTTGCCAGAGTAGCTTCATTCAGATAATAGTAATTATAACAGTGCTACCGTTTTAAAAAACAGTGTGGAAAATTACTACAGGAAGAGGCTGGAGGCCTGAGTGGGAGCCCATCTCTGCCTTTAACTAACACAACAGTAAACCATTCAATTATTTTTGGCTTCAGGTTCCAGAAAATGAAAAAAGACCCGATTCGATTATTTCTAAACTCCTACAATTGTGACTTCACGAATTTACTTTTTAATTACAGAGGCTATATGAACCCTGAAGTGTTTTAAGATTTGATGGCAGCTGGAACCCAAATGCTTTCAGGAAGATTTGAATCTTGCAAAAATCTTTTCACTGGGGGCAGTATTCTTTAGCAAAGTTTGCCATCTAGTGGCCGCCAGGACTAAATGGGGCTTTGTTTAAAGCGTTGTACAGAAGACTCCTTGACTAAGTTTTTGTATGTATGTATGTATGTATGTATGTGTGTATTTGAGACAGAGTCTCGCTCTGTCGCCCAGACTGGAGTGCAGTGGTGGGATCTCCTCTCACTGCAAGCTTCGCCCCCCGCTCCCCCCCCCCCGGGTTCACACCATTCTCCTGCCTCAGCCTCCTGAGTAGCTGGGACTGCAGGCGCCCACCACTGTGCCCGGCTAATTTTTTGTATTATTAGTAGAGACAGAGTTTCACCATGTTGGTCTGGCTGGTCTCGATCTCCTGATCTCGCAATCCACCCTCCTCGGCCTCCCAAAGTGCTGGGATTACAGGCGTGAGCCACTGCACCTGGCCAGTTTATTTTTAATTTTATTATTTTTAGCAGGTACAAGTACAGTTTTGTTACACGGATATATTGTGTAGTGGGCAAGTCTAGGCTTTTAGTGTAACCATCCCCCAAATAGTGTGCATTATACCCATTAGGTCATTTCTCATCCTCACCTCCCTCCCACCTTTCCGAGTCTCCAGTGTCTATTCCGCTTTATGGGTCGACGCGTACACGCTGTTTAGCTCCTGCTTATAAGTGAGAACATGCAGTGTTTGACTTTCTGTTTCTCAGTTATTTCACTTAAGACAGTGACCTCCAGTTCCATCCGTGTCGCTGTGAGAGACATGATTTCATTCTTCTTAAGGGTTGAGTAGTATTCCATGGTGTGCGTATATGTGTATGTGCATGTATAAGTAGATATATACACCCCAAATATTTTCTTTATCCAGTCATACATTGATGGACACTTAGGTTGATTCCGTATCTTTGCTATTGTGAATAGTGCTGCAATAAATATACAACTGCAAGTATCTTTTGTATGCAATAGTCCTTACCTAAGTTTCATAGACTGTTGAGTACAATTATATTAATTAAGTTTTGAAGAATTGAGTCTACTTTAAACGTAGTGTTCTAAATATCAGTTAATCATGAATCTTAGTTCTAGATTTTCTTTATAGTTTCTAGATCGCCCTCCCCACCTCCAAAGATTATCAAGCACTAAATGCTTTTATGTGTTTCAAATAAGGGCTTTGTGGAATCCAAGTCCTGGAATTACATATCAAGGAATATGTATATTGCCTTATCTTTACTGATTCCTTTGGATTATCATGTCTTCTCATATCTGATAAGGCAGATAGCTGCCTCTCGGCCTTATCAGCTGTAACAATCTCGCATGACTTTTCAGTAGCTTCATATTTAAAAACTTTTAAAAAAATCTTCAGTATGGCAGCTTATGTACTATTTTTCTTAAAATATTGAATGACTGGAATAATAGAAATGGTTCACGCTTTGAACTAGCATAACAAAAACTATGAGTATTCTGTTGACATTAGACAAATGCCTAAAAACATATTCTACTTGACATTTTGTTCCATCATACTTGGACTCTCTCTTGGACAATATTAGTCTACAATCCAAATAACATGTTGCAAAACAATCACAGAGTGACTCAAACTGCTAAACATCTTTTCTTCCTGTATAAAACTTGACCAAAGCTTTGATTAAAGTCTCATGCAGGTTGTGGATTTGGTTCCACAGCAGCGTGGAATGTGATGGTATACTCAAAACGAGTCTGGCTAAACTGTACAGTTTTATAATTTGCCTGCAGAGAGATATTGAGAAAGTGAAGGGTGTAACCAGGTCACTTGCTGTTAATCTTTTAGCTGGGGAAAGAACAAATCCACCTTCTTTCTTGACGTCTCCTCTTGGTTTTCTCAAAGACACCTCAGACTCAACACATCCAAAATTGAACTTGCAATCTTGTCTCTCCATATTCTGGCACATTTTCAGGATTTCAGCAAAAGGCATTTCTCTCTAACTGGTTATGCAAACCAATAACCTCAGAGTCATTCTCAATGACCTTCCTCTCCCTCGGATGTAGAATCAGTCTATCGCCCAATCCTTTGGTCTCACTATTAAGAATCCTGAGCAGATACCTCCCTCCCTTCTCTCCTCCATCCTGCCTGCCTACTCAAAGCCAGCATCCCCTCTGCCTGCCCGTGGCATTGGTCAGTGGTCCCCACTCTGCCCTCCCTCGCTCTGGTTTCCCATGCTGCACTTACCCGGAGTAATCTTTTCCTAGTGAAAAGAGAAACACAGAAGATGTTGCCTAATGAGTTTTACAATGCTGCTTAGGGCAAACCTGCCTCCCATTCTATTCAAAGTTATCCCTCTGCTCAACGAGATAAATGCATACCTGATTGCCTCCTTTGGAAAGGCTAATCAGAAACTCAAAAAAAAAAAAAAATGCAACCACTTGTCTCTTTGAGTTGCCCTGCCTTTCTGGACTAAACTAATGTTCATCTTACATATATTGATTGATGTCTTGTGTCTCCCTGAAATGTGTAAAACCAAGCTGTGCCCTGACTGCCTTAGGTACATGTCGCCAGGACATCCTGAGGCCGTGTCATGGGCGCACATCCTTAACTTTGGCCAAATAAACTTCTTAAATTGACTGAAAAAAGATAAATAAATAAAATGCATTAAAGAGACTACATTTAAGTGGCGAGAAAGTGCTTGCTTTTGTGCTCTTTGTTCCGTTAAAGATACAGGTGACCTATAGGGAGGGAATATCACACACTGGGGCCTGTCAGTGGGTCAGGGGCTAGGGGAGGGATAGCATTAGGAGAAATACCTAATGTAGATGATGGGTTAATGAGTGCAGCAAACCACTATGGCACGTGTATACCTATGTAACAAACCTGCACATTCTGCACATGTACCCCAGAACTTAAAAGTGTATATATAAAAAGATACAGGTGACCTACAAAGAGGTACATGGGAAACAAAGTAAAAAATTAACCATGAGCACAAAAATGAGACAAGAGGAAAGAAATGTACAAACTAAAGTGGTTTTGAAGTCAACCTGGGCAATTTAGATTATATTTTATTTATTTTTATTTATGTCTATATTTACTGAACTTTTTTTGAACTTTTAATATTTATATTCTGCTGAAAAGCCAGAGAAGTGACTTTTGGAATATTTGTACAAATAGTGTCAGCTAAAATGAGCTTCTATGTCATGTAATATTTTGAAAGAGAAGAATTGTAAGTGGATTAATCATCTTGATTATATTCAAGTCACAACAAACAAAATATTCAAGTAACAATAAATATTCAAGTACATATATATTCAACCACCAATTTCATATTTATTTCAATATTCAAATTCAAGTACATATTCAAGTTACAAAAGAGAAGGCTACATGTTTTAAAATGCATGTATATATGTGTGTAATATACACACACACAAGACACTTAAGAAAATGAATGTCCTATTATAAATTGGACTCCCAACTGACTTTCAATTTATGTAATATATATATATATATATATATAAATACAAAACAACAGTGCAAAAATTATTTAACAAACAATATAAACATTGTATTGGGATAACTAGTTAAGTTCTTAAAGAATTAGGCCCACACCTTGTGTCAGAACCAATTAGAGAGTTAAATGGAATATACTTGAGTAGAGAGTTGGATGTAAAACAAATCGTGATTAGAATAAATGTGTTGATTTATTAGAACAATGGAAAGGTTGAAAGGTCTTTCTTAGTTTTGATGTAATAAAAATATTCGCAAAGCAACACATATTGTTATTTTTAAATAGTAAACTGCATAACGAGAAAACAAGATGAAAAGGTATTTTGGGAAAATATTTGAAGCAAATATATAAATGAAGAATCAAAATATCACATAAATACTTTCTACAAATTGGTAAGGCTGCAACAATATGGAAACTGATTTCAGAAGTATCTGTATTAGAAGTACAATTAAAAGTAGTGAAATTTTAAAGAAAATATGCAAAAAATCCTGAACATATATTGAGATAAAGACTGAATTTTATTTGATACTTTCTAAGTTGTCAATATTGTTATATTTTCAATAAAATTAACCAAACAAATTTATGAAACATCCTGGTAGATATTAAAAGAGACTATTTTAGAACCCACAGGACTAGTAATATATACAAAATTCCTAAATTTCAACAGCAATCTAGATACACTGTTGTATTAAATTTGATCAAGAATAAATACAAAGTTCTCATAAAAAAGGATGATTCTTATGAGTCCTGGTTAGGCCCCGGTAAGTTGGAGAATTTTGTGTTTAAGGGTGGGGTCACCCTGGATGTTTACAGGGATCAGGCTCAAGACTGTGGAAACAAGGAGAATGGTGAAAGAGACTCAACTCAAGACAACATGGCAGAGTTTAAGAGTGCTGTGGTTTGGATGTAGTTTGTGCCTCCCAAAACTCATGTTGAAATTTGATCCCCAGTGAGGTAACGTTGGGAGGTGGGGCCTAGTGGGTGGTGTTTGGTTCATGAGGGCAGATTTCTTATGAATAGATTAATGCCCTTCCTCAGGGGTGAGTGAGTTCTCACTGGCTTGGGAATAGGTTAGTTCCTGGATAGTTAAGAAGTGTCTGGCTCCTCGATTTCTCTCTCTTGCTTTTCCTCTTGGCCTGTGATCTCTACACACACCCGATCCCCTTCTGGCTGCTGAGTGGAAGCAGCCTGAGGCCCACACTAGATGCAGCTGCCCAATTTTGGACTTTCCAACCACTAGAATCATGAGCCAAATAAGCCTCTTTTCTTTGTAAATAACCCAGCAACTGAGCTACCACTAAGTGTAGTGCTGCATTGCTGTGGAGAACTAATAATGCAATGTGGCAAGGTAGATGTTGTTGGCTTTTATTTAAAAGCATGCAATCAATCAGGCAATGCCAGACCTGCTTCTCCATAGTGCAGTGTCTTTGATATTTACTGCAATGATGTTGGCTATAATTCGGGTACATCATAAAAGAGATTTCAAGACTTTTTAAAACCCCATCAAAAAAGAGTTCATTCTGGAACCACAGATGTCTGTTTTCTTTGCTGAGATTCATATAGAATAAGATCATTGAATTTAGCAATGGACTTCAGACATCAAGTTTTATCTTTAAAAACATCATTTAAAAACTAAAATTAGAATCATCAACCACTTCTCAACTGCCACATGCCAGTGATTATGGGGATCACTAAAGGATATGGCTTTTCCTAACGTGCAAAACAGTCTCTCATAAAAGATTGATATATATATTCAGGTGAAGCATAATACTGATTCTTGCCTATACGAGAGATTCTGTTAAGTGCACCTAGCAATTTTGTTGGAGAGTTCTGATTTCGTTTGTTAATTTCAAATTTCTGGACAGTTCTTTGAATTCTTTTATCAGCCTTATGTAGGAAGACTTGAGAGTTGTTAGGGCTCCATAGGGAGGTATCCTTAGAGAAGGATGGCTCCCTACCAAGCACACACAGACATGGAGCACTAGAGTAGGCTGAGTAATGGACCCCCCAGAGATGTCCATGTTCCAATCTATGGAACCTATGGATATGTTACCTCATGTGGCGAATAAGATTTTGCAGATGTGATTAAGTTAAAGATATTGAGCTTGGAAGATTATCCTGGATTAGCTGGATGGGCACAGTGTAATCACAAGGGTCCTTATGAGTAGAAGAGGGAGATAGGAAAGTTGGAGTCAGAGAGGGAGATTTGACAACAGGTGCAGAGGTCAGAAGGATATGGCAATTGCTTTCTTTGAAGGTGTGGAGGGGCTACAAGCCAAGGAATACAGCAGCCTCTAACAGGTGGAAAAGGCAAGAAAACAAACTCTTCCATGGAGGCTCCAGAAGGAACACAGCCTTACTAATACCTTGGATTTTTTTTTTCCAAGTAAGACTCATTTCGGACTTCCAACCTCCAGAACTGTGAGATAATACATTTGTCTTGTTTTATGCCACTATGTTTGTGGTAATTTGTTACAGCAGCAATAGCAAACATATACAGGCACACAGTGTGTAGAACTGTCTTCTGTGTGTCTTTTGTGTGTGTCCAGATGAACTAAGGTAGAAGTGCTGTAAGGAATCCTGCAACATTGTTGCCCATGTTCATTTTGTTGTTGTTGTTATTGTTGTTCTTTTTTTGAGACAGGGTCTCCCTCGGTTGCACAGGGCTGGAGTGTACTGGTATAATCAGAGCTCACTGCAGCCTCTATACTTCCCGGGCTCAAGTGATCCTCCTACCTCAGGCTCTTGAGTGGCTGGGACTTACAGGCGTGCACCATCATACCTGGCTAATTTGTTTATTTTTTAAATTTTTTTTGTGGAGATAGGGTCTCACTATGTTTCCCACGTCTGGTCTTAAACTACTGGGCTTAAGCAATCCTCCTGCCTCAGCTTCCCAAAGTGTTGGAATTACAGGTGTGAGCCATCGCACCTGGTCTCCTCATGTTCGTTTTTATTTTTGCCAACAACAGCACAAAATGTGTTTGGCCTTTTGGGTTAGCCATGTGATTACCTCTGCTCCACCAAGACAGGAGGTCAGCAGTCACTAGTCATTCTCCTTTCCAGCAAGGGGTAGTCTAGTAATCAGAGATTCAGAGTCCTGGGTAGGTGAAGGTATAGGGTGGGAAGTGTTCCGATGTTCCTCTCTGTACAAGACCTTTCATTTATTTTTAATCTGACCTTGCTTTTAAATGTGCAGAGTGCTTATGTTAATCAGGAGTTGGAAAGCAATCTATGGGCGTCAGTGGGTAGGTGCTGGGGACGGAGTGAAGAAATAGGACTGAAGCACTGGAAATAAATGATCAGAAAGGATTCTGTTGGCTCTTCTATTCCTGGAATCCAGAGAACAGCTCCAGGTCAAAAAGGTGCAGTGACCCTCTTGATCCCTGAGGGGAAAAAAAACCCTTAGATAAAAGACTGTGTGTCTAGTGGGTTAAACACACCAATTCCCCATTCAGACTGCCTAGAATTGAAGCCCACTACCCTTCCCCTGGCTCTGTGAGCCTAAGCCATTTAGGAAACCTCTCTAGGCTCAGCTTTCCTGTGTGCTAAATAACAAAAATATTATCTTGAAGGATGGTTACAATAATTAGGTGTGAAGTGCTTAGCACATAGCTAGCACTCTATAAATGTTAAACTAGTATTATATTAATAGTATTATAACCTTAGGGAACTTCCAAATTTTGAGAGGAGGAGAAGGCTCCTAGTTCTCTATTTCTTTTTTTTTTAAATACATTTTTACAATGTTTTCTCTACTGCCTCTGTTACATAAATGACCTCAACATAGACTCTGTGTATTGGTCCCCAGGTTGTTTATTTCTTCACTGGAGGTTGAAATGCATTATCTCAGAAGCCCAACGGTACCAAACTCAAATTTTTACACACCCAGCTGTTATTTATTTATTTATTTGTGTTTACGGTCAGGGTCTCTGTCATACAGTCTGGAGTGCAGTGGTGCAATCATAGCGTACTATAGCCTCCAACTCCTGGGCTCAAGTGATCCTCCTGCCTCAGCCTCCTGAGTAGCTGGGAATACAGGCATGCACCACCAGGCCCGGCTAATTTTCAGGGTTTTGTTTTGTTTTTTGTTTGTTTGTTTGTTTGTTTTGTTGAGACAGGGTTTCACTAAGTTGCTCAGGCTGTTCTTAAATTCCTGGCCTCAGGCGATCTTCCAACTTTGACCTCCCAAAGTGCTGGAATTACAGGCATGAGCCACCAGACCCAGCCTATCCAGTTGTTTTAAACCTAGCCCCAATAAGTAGATTTTTAGTTCTTTAGTCTGTCTTGCATACCTTGTGAAACCTTATCTCCATCCACTGACCGTAGGTAAGTTGCAGCCTTGTGGTTGTAAGGCATAAGCTGCTGGGGCCTTCAGAGTTCTCTGACCCGGAGACTCCCACCCTACTGCTGAATGATGTCACCTCGACACCTGGGACCTGTCTGCTAGCTCCTCTCCTGGGAATTCCCCGGCCCTTCTCCCCTTCTAAGTAGCAACCTCTGTGTGCCATAGCCTCTGCACAGAATCCTGCTGTGAGGGGCTTCCTCCCATGCAGAGTTGTCATAATTACCCAGTAAAGCTGTATGTGTTTTAGCCACCTCCTAGACCTGATATCTTTTTCCTTGATCAGTCCCCAAATCCCTCAGGATCTTCTTCTTGTCCAACTAACAGCAATTCCCAATAAAGGACCATTCAAACATATTTTTATTTCTCTGCTTTATCATAAGCCAAAATAGAACCAAGAGACAGAAAGTCAATGTCTTGGTTTTCCTTAGAGTTGCCCAATAGGGGGTATGAAATGCCAGCTGGATATAGGCAGATTGTCAGGGTTGCCAAATATCCCAAATGATTACATTCTTTCCATCATCTCTTTAAAAAAAATCATACTGTGATTTTAGGCACATCTATTGGTACTTTGCAAAATAACTTTGTCTAAGTCCATTCAGGCTGCTATAACGAAATAGCCTCAATTGGGTGGCTTATCAAAAACAGGCATTTATTTCTCACAGTTCTGAAGCTGGGAAGTCGAAGGTTGAGGCAGATTTGGTGTCTGGTGACAAACTCTCCCCCTCTGAGTTTCCATAAATTTTATATTCTTTTACTCCATTACCTTCATAGTATCTGTGAGGCCCACCTTTCCTGGGGTAAAGGAAACCAACATTTCATTCTTGATGCTAATGCATATGACATAAAGTACCTCTAATGATGGTACAGTAACACACAGCTTCCCCTGTTTCATAAATGATACCTTCTTACTGTGTCCTAACATGGTGGAAGGGGCAGTGGATCTCTCTGGACCTCTTTGATAATGGTGCTTAGTCCCATTCGTGACCTGATCACCTCCCAAAGGCCCCTCCCAATACCATCACGTTGGTGATGAGGTTGCAACATACGAACTTTGAGGGGAATGCAAAGATTCAGACCACAGTATCTACCAAATCAGAAAAGAGAAATTGAAGTCCACAAACTTTAGCCTTCAAATTCAGTAGAAAAGCCCCACTTTTCCAAGCTAATTAAGCTGATGTTAGGACCCAAATGGACTGTTCTTTATGAGGAAGTAAAGAACATACTGTGAGTATCAAACATAATGCGTTGGATCTTTCAAAAATTGAAAATTCATAGTTCAATTAATTTGCCTTTAGTAAGTGTCTGATTCATAAGTAAGAATCATAGAATACTTCTATGGTCTAATAATAAAAAGTAATTGGGCAAATACATTTTTTGAAGTATTTTTTCATAAATCATATGAATCTCCCCAAGTTCTACCATTTCTGATCTTAAATTTGAGAAGAACTTTTTCTGTTGTATCTGTCATTCTTATAGTGTTCTCAACTAAATCCAACAGGAAAAGAAAAATTGAGATTTTCCTCATACATTTCTTTGTCACTATGTAGCTCATAGCTAATTCAATATTAGGAAAGATGAGCTTCTTTTAAACATATCTTAAAAGAGAATGTCTATGATCTCATTTGACATATCCGATATCACTCTCTGAGAAGTCTTCCTCTTGTTCTGTCCTGTAATTTTATATCTTTGTAACCAACATCTTTTGATAGCCCATCACCTCCTCTCCTCAGATCCTCATTTCCTTCCTTATCTGAGTTCCCGTGATGGAGGCAGACATTCTCAACTCTCTGTTCCTCTCTCCCTGTCTTACTCTCCTGGGAAATCTGACATTAGGCTAAACCTGACTGTCATTCACTCTGCCCTTGAATTTCAGCAGACAAACATAGTGGGGGAAAAAGACCACTCTGGGGACTGTTTTACTGGAAGTTCATGACCACAAATATCCACCTGCACTCAGTTCTACCTGTTGATTCTGTTTTCCTGACCAGTCCACTCACCCACCCTTGAGAGGTCTCTTTTACACCTTCCTTGTCCTCAAATCTGCAACAATTTCTCCCTTCTCCTCATTCTTGGTTAATGATCTTTCTCCTAATTTTATCTGAGAAAATAGCAACTCTCTAAAAAGACCTTCCCACTACTGCTACCATTAAATCCACCCACTGGTACCCAAATCCTCTGCTTCCTTCCTTCTACAGTGGGTGAACCAACTAAGAGTCTATCTGAGCCAACCACTCCGCTCATACGTGGAGTTCCAGCCCCTTGGCCCAACCAAGGACTTTGCTCCTACAATTATCTATGATCTCCGTTGAAGAGTATTTTGTTTTTCCTTTCCTGTAATACCTCCTATTCCAAGAAAAAAAAATGCCTTATTCCTTCATCTCTTTGCAGCTTTGTTTTAATATTTCTACCCTCTGCTAAAGAAAATCTCCTTGAAAAACGTGTGTCCACCCACTATAACAAACTGTTCACCTCCCTCTCTTTATTGAACTCATTTCAGACTCTTGACCTAGTCCCCCCAGTGACTTCACTTGAGGTGCTATCACCAGTGGCCTCTACCTGACCAGATCTGATGATCGGTTCTCAGTCTTCATCTTACTTGATGTCACCTCTAATGAGCGAGATGCTCCAGGAATCAGTTGTCAACTCCTCTTTCTTGGGAAATTTCTCAAGGGAATTTCCCGAAAGCTCGTGGTTCTCAAGACCATCTATATGCCACCTTCCAAGTTTATTTCTATACTCACACCGTCCTTCTGGACCCTGGGGTTACATACAAAATTGCCTACTTGACTGCTCCACATTGATGTCCTATAGACTTCTCAAAATTAATATCCCAGCAAAGTATTTTTCGTTTTCTCCTCTGAGCCTGCTTCTCCCTAAATGTTTTTCTTTTTAGGCAATGGAGCAACCATGTGAATGGTTGCTCAGCACCATCTCCCCCTTTCAGCTTCCAGCTGGACTCATTCTTGGATTCTTTCTTTCTCTCCAATAAGACATCAATCTATAGGTCAATTCTGTCACCCTGGACTTTAAAATATATCCAAAATCCTACCACTTCTCAAGATGTCCTCCCATGAACACCTTAGACCAAGCCCTTCTCTCTTATATGAACTATTGAAATAGTCTAAAAAATAATCTCTGTGTTTCCTCATTAGCCCTTGGCAGTCTCCACACAGCAGGCAGAATGCTACTTCTGAGATATAAATCAAGCTAGGTGTCCTTTTTAAAGTCCTCCAATGGCTTTCCTCCCAATTAGAAGAAAATCCAGTCCTTGTTGTAACTTGGTGAACTTAAATGATCTGGCCACTCAATGGGCTTCATCCACAGGCACCTTCTTACTGTCCTTTCTGTGGGTGAAGTGTGTTCCTGCCTCAGGGCATTTGCCTGGACTTTTCTTCTGCCATGTTGTCTGAGTCCTTCACTTTATTCACTTTGTTCTGCTCAAAACTCATCTTTCTAAGAGGTCAAGGAGGTCTACCTACCCTCAATTTTATCTCTTTTTTTGAAAGTTGTCTATTCTAAATGTAGAGGGCGCCTAAGCTACCTATGACTATGGATAGGTGTCTTTTATTTTTGGAAGATTAAATATTTAAGATTTAGGATATCTAGATACTTATGACCACCATACAGCCTAGTATTAGAAGCAACGCCAACGCAAATTGCTTTTGTTTTTTTTTTTTTTTTTTTTTGAGACGGAGTCTTGCTCTGTCACCCAGGCTGGAGTGCAGTGGCCGGATCTCAGCTCACTGCAAGCTCCACCTCCCGGGTTCACGCCATTCTCCTGCCTCAGCCTCCCGAGTAGCTGGGACTACAGACGCCCGCCACCTCGCCCGGCTAGTTTTTTTGTATTTTTTAGTAGAGACGGGGTTTCACAGTGTTCGCCAGGATGGTCTCGATCTCCTGACCTCGTGATCCGCCCGTCTCGGCCTCCCAAAGTGCTGGGATTACAGGCTTGAGCCACCGCGCCCGGCCTGCAAATTGCTTTTGAATGAGACAAGATCCATCTCTGACTTCCTCCATTTCCGTTTCCTCATCTCTACTTTCTTAAGTCCTCACCCAAATATCCAATACTGTGCAGGTTTATCCTCCAACTCCCTCCCGGATCTGGTCTTACTCCTGAAGTGTCCATGCACCAGAGCTACCTACATCCTCTTCTCCCCAGTCTCTGGAACTTCTCATTGGTAGTTAGGTGTTCGGAGGAAAAGCCATTTGCTTTAACTACAGCTGCAAGCTAAGGTGAATGGTCTTCCCCTAAGTGTCTTCGTCTTTTATTCCTTCCAGCTTTATTGGTAAATCATATGCTTCTATGTTGAGTAGTCTTAAGGTCATTGCCATCAAATATTTATCTGAAGCTCATTGATGAGAAACAATACTCAGTGGGATTGTTTAGTAGACACAATCCATTCACTGTCTAAAACTCTGATTGGGAGTTAGATTTTTACAGTTCAACAAATCTGGGTTCAAATTCTATTTCTGCTGCGTATGAATTTTGTAGCCTTAAGCAAGTCTCTCAACTCTTTTTTCTTTTTTTGAGATGGAGTCTCACTCCGTTGCCCAGGTTGGAATGCGATGGCATAATCTCAGCTCACTGCAACCTCCACCTCCTGGATTCAAGTGATTCTCCTGCCTCAGCCTCCTGAGTAGCTGGGGTCTCAGGGGCCTGCCACAACGCTGAGCCAATTTTTGTGTTTTTAGTAGAGATGGGGTTTCACCATGTTGGCCAGGCTGGTCTTGAACTCTTGACGCCAGGTGATCCACCCGCCTCGGCCTCCTAAAGGGCTGGAATTACAGGCATGGGCCACCATGCCTGGACTCAACTCTTAAGTCTGTTTCCTCATTTGTAACCCACTGTATTAATCCGTTCTCACACTGCTGTAAAGAACTACCTGAGACTGGGTAACTTATGAAGAAAAGAGGTTTAATTGACTTACAGTTCCACAGGCTGTACAGGAGACATAGCTGAGAAGCCATCAGGAAACTTATAATCATGGTGAATGGGTGAAGGGGAAGCAACTACATCTTATCATGGTGGAATGGGAGACAGAGCACAGAGGAAAGTGCTACATGCTTTTAAACCATCAGATCTCGTGAGAACTCACTAACACAAGAACAGCAAGGGGGAAATCTGCCCCCATGATCCAATCACCTCCCACCAGGTCCCTCCCCTGGGGGAATTACAATTCAACATGAGACTTGAGTGGGGACATAGAGCCAAACCATATTACCCAGGGAGAAAGAGTAATAGTCTTCTTCATAATTGATAAGAGGATTAAAGGAATAATGCTAGCTGGGTGCCTGTGTCAGTAAATAAATGTTCATGTTTTTTATCTTTGTTTTTATTGTTATTCTTGGTTCAAGCCAAATCTATAAGGAGTTAATTATCTTATCTAACCTATTCTCCTTTCTCTCTGTCCAGATCATTTTACTGAATGTTGCTATGGTGGGAAACCTTTAGCTTCCCCTGACCGTCAGTCTAAGAAGCAGCTTTTCAGAACCCACTGTGGCATTTACCGGAAGGAAGGCTGTTCATAAGTTTACACAATGTTCCTTTTTATGGGGCCTCCAGGAGAAATCGGTGTCTGGTGTTAGTGCCAAACAGAGTCGTTCTTCTGAGCATTTGGTTTATTTTAAGCTTATGGATGGTAAATTACATAACCGACCGAGTTTCCCTTTTTGAGTTGGCTGCTCGAAAGCTTACAGCCAGATCTATGGCTCATAGTAGGAAGTACTTCCATTATTATGGGATGCATTTTGAACCTGGTTTCTGCGTCTTGTATTGCCATCTTTGCTTTGCTTTTTCTTTTTTAACCCCTCTTTTATGTTATTTAAACGTCCTTTTAAAATTTATCCTTGTAAATTGCCTTTAATTATTTCTGAAACAAGGTGAAGAATAGATAGATACGTAGCTATAGGTAGGTGAAATATAGTTTTAAATAATTTGTCATAGAGCTTACATTTAAGAGAGGTTTAATTTTTATAAGAAGATACTTGTGGCACAAAATGAATTTTCCAATTGGTAAAATTTCAGACTTTGCAAGAAAGGGGAAGGAAAAAGTAGAAGGTGGGAATGTTTTTGCAGAAAGGTGATTTGGGAAACTGCTAGAAGGGGAACCCCTGAAAGGTAGACAGAGGATGGCTCGGGTGGAAAAGCGTCTGTTGTATGACTGGATTGGTTAATTAATTAACCATTATGTGATCCTCCAAGGTCAGCTTATAAAATTAATTTTCACCTTTCAAAGAGAAGGTAGGAAGAGGTTTAAAGCCATGGGCTCAAGAGTCAAACATCTGGATAGAAGTCCTGACTCTGCCATTGCCTTGAGCAACTTACCTGACTTCACAGTGCCTCAATCTCTTCGTGTATGGAAGGGAGATGAAGGGCTCATGGAGTTGTCATGAGAATCAGAGGATGAGCTTGTGGTGTGTTTAGAATAGTGACTGGAACTTAGCAGGAGTCAGTGCAACTCTTTTTACCTCTTTGCTTGAGTCCTTGGGTTTCTAAAAAGTTGCAAACAGTCCAGTTTCTAAATGAATTGCATAGTAAGGTAAGTTAGATACTGGTGGGGCTGAGTACACAGCAATATTTATGATAAGTATGAATTTTAATAAAATGTATACAGTTTATTAGGTACGTCATAGAATTCTAAAATCTATCAGGAGTATTTTATGGCAACTTCAGAGAAAAGTATGTTTCTCTTTCGTGGTCTTTTCAAACAAAGAGGAAATCAAAATTGCTGCTGGGAAATATTTTATCCTATTATCATCCTAGATTTGTTCATGAAATGTGACACTATGAATAGCCTTTCTTGTCTTTTGCCACCAAAAAGCTACCATTTTCTTTCTTATATACATGTTGCATTTTCTTAGATCTACAATGAATGAAATGAATGGGTCAAATGGATTCTCTGACAGTGTGGAAAATTTAAGACGTGAATATGCCTCGCCTTTTCTCCTCTCCATCCTCATTTCCTCCACCCCCTGTAATAAAGAGAATTTTACTTTTCTCTACTCAGCACTTCTCCTTCCATCCCCATCTAATAATGTTCTATCATGGCCCTCCACTCTGGAGAATGAAACCTGAAGTTTGGGCATGAAGAAAATTGACTGAAGATACAAAAGAAGAGGAATGAGGTTTTTGTTTCCTGGCTCTTCTTGTTTCGAATCTGAATGATGAGTACAATAGGGCAAATGTAAAGACAAATTGTAAAAGCACAGAAACTAAGCAAATTTACCTCATACAAAGCTGAAGGATGCAGGTTGAGGGAGAGAGAGTGTCAGGAAGCTCTGTACCTGGGAGAGTCCATTTTTGATGCTTTTGTTGGTGCTAGAAAGTATAGGTCCTCAAATGGCTTTGGTTATGAGAGAATCAGGGAGGAAAGGAAAAAAGATATTTGAGAAGTGTTGCTCTGGGTTATAGGATCCTGTGTTACATTCTTCGAGCTATGCAATTCAAGATGGGCATTTGATTTTCAAGTTTTCATTGCTACATTGTATTCCTTTAAGTATGACTGGGCTATCAGAGAACTGGGATTTATTAGGGTTGCACAAGCTTGTTCTCACAATCTTGAGTGTGCTAAGTGTAGTCGACCTCAATAACACCAAATATATTTTAAATTTATCATTGAGGTTTAGTGTGCATTCCATGATTACTAGTAATTTCAAAAGTATGACTTCTTCCCTAATTACATTGCTTTTAGTTATCTTATTTACTTCTCCTGCTATCTGCATGTAGGTGGTGAATAGATAAATGTTGCCACTCTCATTACTGAGAAAAAAATGATAGATTATTGGTCTGGAAAACAAAACAAAACCAAAACCAAAAAAAAATCCAGCAGGTCAAAAGAGAACCCAGACAATTTGGTGAGAAATAAAGGAAAACTAGAGAAAGCTTTTCAGTTCTGTAGAAGCTGGAATGAAATACAGTGTGCATATTGGTGGCTACAGAAGTGGAATTCGGTGGAAGCTGCAAGCAGCCAGATAAGGATTTTGTTCACGACCCTAAGAAGAGAAATGAGGACTGGACCAAGAAATAGAAGCAAACTGGCACTGACATGAAAATAAAGGTTTATCACAGATTGGATTACCAAAGACTGAACTTCAGAAATGCATGGAAATGTTCAAGAATGAGAGAACACGGGAATGTGTATGTATTACACTGGATTTCATTTTCTGTTTTCTGTATTTGCACTTACCTACTTGCATTCCTCAGTATCTAATAGATTCGTTCATTTTCCTTACCTCCCGTCTTCAGCTCCTTAGCACGAGACCATCGCCTTTTGCTTGGATAAAATTACTTCCTAGTTGGCCTCCCTGGCTTCTCGCTAGCTGTCTTCCAATCTGTCTTCAACTCTACTGCCAAAGTGGATTTTAAATGGTACAAATCTGATCACGCCTCTTGAGGGAAAGAAATCCCACTACTCTTTGTAGAAAGAGAAAAGATCCCCAGCATGACCCTCATGATCTTGCCTGGTATCACCTGCCTCTCTAACCTCATCTTCTCCTCTTTCTCTCGCTTTATTCTCCAACTGCTTAAACTCAACCTTCTCCTTTCTACCACAAGGACCTTTGTAAATAATACCTTCCCTCTTCCTGCCTTATCTCCTCTGCATTTAGTTAACTCCTTCGCACCCTTCAACCTCAGCTCAGGTAGCAGTGCCCCAGAGACACCTTTTCTGACCCTTCTAATTCTCGAAGATGTCAACCCGGTCTACATTTTCATAGTATTCTGTACTTTCATGCAAATATCTTATTAGCTTATAATTATATGCTTATGTGATTATTGGATTCAAATTGCCTTGCCCCCTGGATTTTAAGCTCCTTGAAGGCAAGGACCTTAGTTGTTTTACTTGTCGTCATCCTACTGGTGCCCAGCAGAGACACACGCTTGGTGAGCAGCCCTCAGTTGATATTGTTGACCGGATGGATGAATAGAGACAGTTGGTCTTTTTTTTTGTTTTTACTGAAATTAACAAAAGAGTTTTTGGTCAACTTAAGGACACTAGGCTCTTCATGGTTGCAGACGTACTATGAAGGGAGAGTCTAATGAGGATATGAGCAAGTGTCTGTCGGAGGAGGGACCCTTCTTTCCTGAAATCACAGCCACAGAAAAGCCAGAAACACTTAAGCAGAGTCAACTCTGACAAAAAACCTTCAGTTCTGCCACAGAAGGCTTCTTTAGGTCTTTCATTTCTTATTATCAAAGAGTTCTCTTCTTGGAGGAAGCACTTCATCTGATGTTTAACTTTGACTGTGTTCTTGCCACTCCTAACTCATAGTAACGTGGATGGTGAATAGTAAAAAAACAGTAATCCTCATACTTTCAAATGACTCTCCAGGAATAAATCCCTTGGATTAAAAAATATATATCTGCCATCAATATTATCTACATTTATCTTTGATTATTTTTAATTTGTTGACTTTTGTCATTGAGCCTCTTTGTATCACTTTTCAATATTTTGCTCTTAAGATATCTCATATTATAACAAAACAGCTAATTTAGCAGTTCATTAGTTTGTAATTTAGCTACATGAGCCAAGCAACTAGTTTTTATTGACTTTATTTGATTATTTAGTAAATGAACAGTTATCACAGACAAGAATACAAGCTCAAAACCTTTCAATTTCTTGCCAAAGTTGAACTATTGACCAGGTTATTTTCAGACTCAACAGTCTGAAATTTTTTTTCTACTTCCTAATAAAACTACAGATATTTTCACATTTAAAAGTTTCAATAATTCTGTATGTACTACCAGTTCAATTCTAAACTCTTTGCTGCATCTAAACTCTGGCTGGGACCCAGGTAGTCCCAGCCTGAGATCCTGATTTTCCTCTCCACTCTTGCCTTTTCTTATTCCCCTCTTCCCCTCCCCCTCCTCCTCCACAGGCTTGGATCTGTGAATTCATCATTCATTCCAGAAGCACTTTGAGGTGCTTTTAAAATACATGTTTAGGCCAGGTGTGGTGGCTCAGGCCTCAAATCCCAGCACTTTGAGAGGCCAAGGTGGGCGGATTGCATGAGCTCAGGCGTTCAAGACCAGCCTGGGCAACATGGCAAAACCCCATTTCTACAAAAAATACAAAAATTAGCTGGGCATGTTGGCAGACACCTGTAGTCCCAACTACTATTTGGGAGGCTGAGGTGGGAGGATCACCGTGAGCCTAGGAGGTTGAGGCTACAGTGAGCTAAGATTGCACCAATGCACTCCAGCCTGGGTGACAGAGACCCTGTCTCAAAAATTGATAATAATAATAGTAATAATAGTACTAGTTTAGGATCTATAATTGAAATCAGAGCAAAAGTGCCAATATAGAAGTTATGTCTCTTTCTTGGTGCAGTCCAAATGTAAGCACTATTGGGCCAATATTGCAGCTCCCCTGCCCTAGGGATTTGGGTCTGTCTTGTCGCTCTGTTCTCCTGAATGTGCAGCTTTCTTCTCATGATAAATGGCTGTCCCAGCTCTCAGCAATGACACATGACTTGGGTATTGGCACATGCCATTTCTGCATCTGCCCATTGACCAGAATCTAGTCCTGTGGCCATCCACGTTGCAAGAGAAGCTGGGACATTAGTCTTACCCCAGCAGCCAATGTCTATTTCTATTACTGTAAATGAAGTAAAGAATGGATCAGGAGGGGACAACTATGAATCTTTGTGATACCTACTATATTTCAGTCACTGTACTAAGTGCTGGGGATATAGAAATAAGTAAAGACTGTGAATCTGGGGGAGAACTAAGTTTGGAATGAGGACTTGGGGTAGATCCCTGTTGTCTGAAGATACCCTTCTTCATATACACTATAGAAACACAATTTGTTCTGTGTGTAGTCTGTACGTAATTTTCTGTGCTTTTGCATTTTTTGCCCATTGCCTGGGATTCTTTCTCCGCCCACTTTCCACTGAATGCAATTCTATCCATTCTGCAAGGCTAGCCCGTGTCCTCATCTTTGTGAAGGCTCTGTTGTTCCTTCTAGGGATGGTTAGGAGTTGTTTCCTTGGTGTTCCCTTTACTCTTAAATACTGTGTTCTCTTTCCTCTGTTTTTTTGAGATAGAGTCTCCCTCTGTCACCCAGGCTGGCATGCAGTGGCGTGATCTTGGCTCACTGCAACCTCTGCCTCTCAGGTTCAAGTGATTCTCCTTCCTCAGCCTCCTGAGTAGCTGGGATTACAGGCATGCGCCACCATGCCCAGCAGATTTTTGTATTTTTAGTAGAGATGAGGTTTCATCATGTTGGTCAGGCTGGTCTCAAACTTCTGACCTCAGGTGATCTGCCCACCTGGGCCTCCCAAAGTGCTGGGATTATAGGCGTGAGCCACCGCACCCAGCCTCCTCAGTTGTTACAAGTGCCTAGAGGAATACATGGATTGTATTTTATTCATTTCATATCCCCAGCACCTTAGCACAGCACTGAGCAAACAGAAGGTGCTCTATAAATGTTTGCCGAATCAAATTAGTTAGTGCTTGGAATCCTTTTGTGGATTCTTGAATGACAAGGTGGGTGGAATCTCTAATGAACGGGGGAATCTCTCTTATATTGTATATAAAAATATCATAGTTAATAAAAAGTTAAGTGAATTCCAAATCAAATTCAGAATCATAGAAGGGATAGATCATTTCCCCAGTGTTTTCATCTTATTCTAACTTTAAGCTGAATTTTTATCCTTTATTCAGTTATTCTAGTAAAAGTGTGGTGATGGAGGTGATGAAGAGGCCTTAAGAAAAAACTTGAGGCCAGGCACGGTGGCTCACTCCTGTAATCCCAGCACTTTGGGAGGCTGAGGCGGGCAGATCACAAGGTCTGGAGTTCAAGACCAGCCTGCCTACCGTGGTGAAACCCCATCTCTACTAAAAATACGAAAAATTAGCCAGGCTGGTAGTGGGCACCTGTAATCCCAGCTACTCGGGAGCCTGAGGCAGGAGAATCACTTGAACCTGGGAGGCAGAGGTCGCAGTGAGCCGAGATCCCACCACTGCACTCCAGCCTGGGCAACAAGAGTGAAACTCTGTGTCAAAAAAAAAAAAAAAAAAAAAAAGGAAAAAAAATAAGAAAAAATCTTGAATTTGAATTATGTGTTTTTTTATATTACTTAGTGCTCTTCTCACTAAAGTTTCTTTAAAAAGTCAAATTGAAATCCTACCTACTAGAAATATATCATGTATGGTTCAGAAAATGGTGAGGGATTTTTTTTTCCAGGGTTTACTTCAAGAGCCAATTTGCAGTGTAATTCAGAAATTTTGTTTTACTCTAGGTTTCTGATTTAATCACTGAAGTGTCCTTATGGTCTATCTACAGACTATCTGTTATTTTCCTTTTGGACCTTCAAATCCACAAAGGATTGACAGGTATATGATAAGACCATAGAATTTTCACAGACTATGTAGATTGTATAAGTTACAGCGTTTAAATTATGCTATTGCTTATATTACTGATAAACATAACATGGAATCATTTTGGGACCTGGTTTATCAGTTAAATACGGAGATTAAGGCAGAATTTTTTTTCAGCTCTATCAACCTCTTAGACTATTAATAACAATATAAAACTGTTGCTTCAAATCATAGATTTTAAGGCCAGGCATGGTGTCTCACACTTGTAATCCTAGCACTTCAGGAGGCTGGAGAAGGAGAATGGTCTGAAGCCAGGAGTTTGAGACCAGTCTGGGCAACAAACTGAGACCCCTGTCTCTATAAAAAATTTTTAAAAATTAGGCTGGGCACTGTGGTTTACACCTGTAATCTCAACACTTTGGGAGACCAAGATGGGCAGATCACTTGAGTCCAAGAATTCAAGACCAGCCTGGCCAACTGGCCAACATGGTGAAACTCCATCTCTACCAAAAAAAAAAAAAAAAAAAAAAGACAAAGTAGCCAGGCATGGTGGTGCAACACCTACAGTCCCAGCTACTCAGGAGGCTGAGGCATGAGAATTGCTTGAACCCTGGAGGTGGAGGTTGCAGTGAGCTGAGGTTGTGCTACTGCACTCCAGTCTGGGTGACAGAGTGAGACTGTCTCAAAAAAAAAAAAAAAAAAAAAAAACACAAAAAAACACCAAAAAACTAACCAGGTTGGTGGCATGCACCTACAACTCTAGCTACTTGGGAGTCTGAGGTGGGAGGATTGCCTGAGCAAGGCAATCAAGAGTTCAAGGCTGCGGTGAGCCATGATTGTACCACTGCACTTCAGCTTGGGCAGTAGAGTGAGACGCTATCTCAAGAGAAAATACGGGTAAATTGTTGAGAATGGTCTTGTTTTTCCAGGAACCTAAAGAACGTAGTGGTGGTTAATCCGTGACATGAAATCATTAACATACCTTCTTAGGTCTCAGCAGAATATGGAATGACTTGGGCATGGGGGCAAATTTGGATCAATATCTATGACACACTAAAGGGTTTTATGAATCATTGTGTATCAGAATGGCGGATATCATACAAATGAACAGCTGAATCTCCACATGTCTTAATGATTCACCTTTTTACATGTGATATGCACAAGGTCTTTAGGGAGAATATTAGGATCAACTCAGTCCCTGAAAACTGGGTCTTTAGGGAAAGAGCTAAATAATAGCTTACAAAGAATATTGACTTGGGAGCTCTCACACTTGGAAGGCAGCCTTATGTCGTTTATCATATCTAAATCATAGGTGGTATGTGATCTAATGAATTAATGAGGTCTGAGTCGGATCAAATTCGCCTTCCAGAGTTACGTTTATTTAACATGCTTTAACCCAGAAAATGAGAATTTGTCAGTGAGCACCAAACAGCCGTGCGCTGCAGTGCTTGAGCGAGTCAGGTCCTGAGGCCACTCTGGCTATCCTTACAATTCATGTGAAATACCTACTGCAGGACAAAGCATCTGACGGTTTGGAGGACGTTTCTGTAGTCCTAGGAATCCACAGTCAATTCGAGTCTAGACTCAGTCATTTTTCAGGGTCAGGGGAGGAGGGAGAAGTAGCAAATCAGATATGCCCAAAACGTTACAGAGGTAACAGTGAATCCAGGATGCTGCTGTCAGCCTGTGCATTGTGAAGAAGGCAATCATAGCTGAGCAGCCGCGGAAGCAGGAACAGCAGCGTGCTA
Source organism: Trachypithecus francoisi (assembly GCF_009764315.1). NCBI lineage: Eukaryota > Metazoa > Chordata > Mammalia > Primates > Cercopithecidae > Trachypithecus > Trachypithecus francoisi. The sequence goes on from NW_022681474.1 coordinate 20,629,974, forward strand.
AGAAGCAGTCACATAAACAGCAGCAGGAGTAGGCCTCCTCCTTTTTAAAAGCAGAATACTGCAGGGTCGTGAAATGCAAGATTCTCAGATGTTTGAAAATCTCCCGAGTTGAGAATGGCTACTGTAAAAGCGTCACCAAGAAACTCTGATGATCTGGACAGTCCTAACTCTGTGTTAGCAATACTTACTTCTGGAAAATTAATGCTACTTCTTGTAGATTTTTGCAAATAGGAAACCCCCTTGAAGAAGATCTCAAATTACGCCCCCACCCCCCCAAAAAAAGACAAACAGGGGAGAACAAAGTTTTGGCATGCCTGCAGGAACGGTGGCTTTTTTAGAAACTACCTAGGAGGCAGAAGCTAAGCGATTTGCTCATGCCTCTTACCTGGGAGTAGAAGGTGGGAAGAAATGGACCGAGGCTGTGACGAGAAGACAAGGCACAGTGCAGCTTGGTGAAGCCACACGCTGACTGCGTTCTGCCCCCTCTTCATGCAGTGCTGCGGGCTGGTGCGTCGCCGGCGAGTACGGGTGTCCTATGTAAGTTTCTATTGCTGTAGAATTGCAGCTGGGAGCTGAAAATACTGTTCGTGTCTGTCTGGTGCATGTTGCCTCTTTCAGCTGTTTTTATTCCCTGTGCTGAACCAACCAGACAGTCGATCATCTCGTACCATGAGTTTTCAAGGAATCTGAGGTATAGGAGATTCTGAGATATTTATTTTTTTCCCAGAGATGTTTTTATCTATCTTTTGTGCCTTGTGACTTTGATAAGGTTGGAAATAACTTGCACAGGGATTGGTGTGAGAAGTCCATTGTCTCAGAGATCTGTCTCATTCAAACCAGTTGATACTCTCTTTTACCTACAGTAGTCCTGTTTTCATATTTGAATGATGGGATGGTGGAGGGGAGAAATACCACGGAGTTTGACAAATTATAGATAGGCGCAGAGGCTAACACTGAATCCTATTTTGAGTAGCTTCAGAAAAATAGTAGATAATAATCACTGGATGGATGACACAGCTGTTGCAACAGCTTTATCATCCTGTGACTCTTTCACTGAAATAGCCCCTTATTTCATGGCCCTGCTGTGTTTTGCAAAATGGCTGTCTGAGTATTAAATTCTACAAGGCAGGCTCACACAAATATTGAAGTATCACTACTTAACATGATTGGATGCTAATTGAAATATGCTGTGCCGTACACTAGCCGACCAGCTCCAAGCAAGCGCTGGCTTGATTTTCATACTCCTTTCGCGTGCAGCTACTCTATTTTCAGGGAGGGATGCGAAAGGGAACAGGAGGTTTATGCAGGCTGGGCAAACTGCAGTGCTGAATTGCTTAACACTGGTTTGACATTCCTGACTGCAAAACAAATAGAAAATTGACAAAGCAAGCTAATCAATACTGAAAGTGTTGAAGGTAAAGAAACCTGTGATCTTGGAAAATTGGCCACAGAAAGAGATATATGTGAGACTTCTAGGACAAACAAGGTCAAAATCTGATATGATCTCAATAATAAAGTTGGAAACGGTGAGGGGGCGGGGTGGGAGGGCACGGAAGAGATAACTATACTGTCAGATCTTAAAGAGAGTGATCAATTCGATTAAATAAGTAAAGGCCTGAAAAACCCCTCTCATTTAAAGGTTTTTGTAATTGTTACATATTTGGTGCCATTTGTCTTTTGAATGCAACAGTTGACATATCAGAAATCAATGGAGTAGTGAGGTAGCCAGCCAAGATTTCTAAAGACGACATCTGCAGGGATAGATGGTTTGCATCCAATCAAAAAATTAATTGCTTTTTTGATAAGATTTGGGAATACGTGTTACAAACTTTTTAGAGTATAAGATTAGCCGCCTAAAGAAAACCTTAAGTTAAAAACAAAAATAATTTTCATTTAAAAATCCATAGTTACGAGAATAATGAAGAGTGAGAATTTCTTAGCTTTCTGTGTTTCTGTTTATTCTCGTATAATGAATTAGAAGAAATCCGTGGTTATGTGTGCCTATTGAATACAGAAATTCTGAAATAAGGGCTCCAACAAAGCAACAAATTTTTACTCTACTTATTTTAGTTCTTCTTCTTACATCGAACATGTAAATAAATAGAAAGAAGAGACAGCATAATCTGGATTTTTGAAGCCTTGATTGAAAGATACAGAGACTTGGTTCATCTGCTCATTCTCAAATATTTTTACCCTGTATTTTGAATAAAGTACCACAATATGTAGAGCACAAATGTATTTTAAAGGTAAAAGAAGTGCATAACCTTGGTCACTAGAAATAAATTTTCCTGTACTTTAGAGCGTTTCTCTCTTGGGAAGCCTTACCTCTAACCCACGTGCTGCTGTTTTAACCTCTCTTCTTTGACACTTTATGGACTGCAGTTTTCTTTACAGATGGCCAACCCAGAGTGGAACATAGGTTAAATCTGAAACCTATTTTTTTCCTTGGAGGAAAAGAACCCACTGTGCATCTATCTGTGATGGACACTTTAGATTTGTCTGCAAAGCAGATGAGTCTAGAGGCTGCTCATTGAATACAACGGGCAGCCTGACCCGTATGTGGTACTAGTGGTTAGGACCTCATCACACCGGTTGGGCTGTCCTGGTACCCTTTCTCAAATCTGTTGTCAATTTCAGGGAATCACAATTCTGATAATACTGGAACTAAATGCCAAGATTTATATACATACATGTATGCATATATCTGTTAGATCTAATTATATAGAGAATATATTTTAGATATAATATAAATCAATTGACAAATTTGCATCTGTGTGTGTATCTTAATCTTTCACTAGTTCTTATACTTTTTCTTTTTAGTATGACAGCTTTCTTAAGAATTCCTCCTACTCAAACATTGTCTCTCAGAAAGAATATGAAAGTTATGTGGGTTTCAAAGAAAGTTATATGCATATGCCATAGTTCTTTATTTCTAGGTTTTTACCTTTCTAAGCTGTTGCTTTTATTAGGTTCCCTCCCCTCACTTGTTTAACGTTACCTTCAGATTCAAAACTTCTCTGAACACTGGGCGCGCAGAAGTAGGCTGTAGGCTGGAGCTCTGTCTTGCTCTTTAAGACTCAATGCATAAGCCTTTTGTTCTTGACATTATTATTGATGTTCAATATCTAGTCTTCATTCTTTTGTTTACTCCTAACCATCATTCTTTTAGAACTCAGCTTCACAGCTCAGAAGTAATTCCTGCATTAACCTAAACTGTCTCACTATTTCGTTAAGGACATGAAAATCTGTGAGCTGAATAAATACTCTTAAATCTAAAAGGATATATAAACATGGTAAGCTCTGTGTGCATTTCTGTGAAACACTTCTGAAGTATTGACATTTGCAGGCTTTGGAGAGCAGAGATACTAACTCTTTTTGGTAAGCTTTTTGAAAAAATGTTTTAATTTTTGTGGGTATATAATAGGTGTATATATTTATGGGGTACATAAGATGTTTGGATACAGGTATGCAACGCGTAATAATCCCATCATGGAAAAATGGGTATCCATCCCGTCAAGCATTTATCCTTTGTGTTACAAACAATCAAATTATATCCTTTTAGTTATTTTAAAATGTATTATTACTGAAGTATACACGCAGAAAAGTAGGTGCAGAAATTATAAGTGTTGAGCTTGAAGAATGTTCTCAAAGTGAACATGCCTGTGTAACCAACGCTCAAATCGAGAAACCAAGCATTGTGAACGACCTTCTCCTCCCTTCCAATTCCAGCTGTCTCCCACCTCCCCCAGGGTACCCACTAAACAGACTTTTAACATGGTGGATTGGTTTTTCCTGTTTCTGAATTTTATTCAAACGAACTCAAACAGCATGTACTCTCCTCTCATCCAGCTTGTTTTGCTCACCATTGTATTCATGATGTTAACCCACGTGGCTGCGCATAGTTGAAGCTGCAGTTTCTCGTGCTCATGGCTATACAGATTTCCACTGTGTGGCTCTATGACGACTTAGTGATCCATGCTACTGTTGATGGGCATTTGGGTAGTCTCCAGTTTGGGGCTATCATAAATAGTGCTGTTATAAACAGTTGGGACATGCCATATTGTGAATGTTTATGTATGCATTTCTTTTGGATGCGAATCAAGGAATGAAATTGCCAAGTCATAGGGTACAGTATAAATACATTGTTCTTAAGTAGATGCTGGTCAGCAGCTTTCTGAAACCAGTTGATACTCTCAGTTCATCTGAAACATCGGATCAATGTTCACTCCCACCTGCGTGCCTCCCCCCATACCTAGTATTGTCATTTGCATTTTACCCTGTCTGGTATGTCAGAGTATCCCATTATGGCTTTGCTGTGCATTTCCCTGATAACTAATGAAGTCAAGCATGTTTTCATATATTTATTGACCATTTGGCCATCTTCTTCTTTTTTTTTTTTTTTTTTTTTTTTGTGAGATGGTGTCTCACTCTGTCGCCAGGCTGAAGTGTAGTGGCACAGTCTTGGCTCACTGCAACCTCCACCTCCCGAGTTCAAGCGATTCTCCTGCCTCAGCCTCCTGAGTAGCTGGGACTACAAGTGCCCATCAACACGCCCAGCTAATTTTTGTATTTTTAGTAGAGACGGGGTTTCGCCATATTGGCCAGGTTGGTCTTGAACTCCTGAACTTGTGATCCACCCACCTCAGCTTCCCAAAGTGCTGGGATTACAGGAGTGAGTCACTGCGCCCGCCCATTTAGCCATCTTCTTTTGTGAAGTACCTGTTCAAGTATCTTGCTTCTTTTTGTCTTAGGTTATCTGTCTTTTGAGGCATTATCCTTCAGAAAAGAACTGGCAAGGAGAAAAGCATCTGGTAATTAGCATAACAAAATCATTAAAGACAAATGTTATAGACAGAGATATATACAAATGGACTCAGACTTAGCCTGGGTTTGAATTTTGAAATAATAATTTACTTATCATGTGATAGTGGGGTTCTTTTCTTTCTTTGAGCCTCAGTTTTCTCATCCATATAATCAGGATAATAGTACAATTTCAAAAGTTTATTGTGAGAGCTAAGATGAAATAATGTTTGTGTGCACTTACTTCTGGCCTGATACGTAGTCATTTTTCAAAAATGAGTAGTTACTGTGACAGGAGATCATGAAGCAGGGGAATTTGCTGTCTACTTGGTTGCTGCCTGTGTTAGTTGCTAACTACTAATAGTCTTGAAAAGCTTTAATAAAGGACTAGATACCGGAAGGTAATGTAGTCCACATGTCACTAATCTCTTATAAGATCCACACTTTCCATAGGGTGTGATCACCTTTGAGCTTTTAGAGCATTTAAATGTCACCAAGTGACATTGCATTTGTATATGTACCATAACTTAAGCTTCGGTACTCTAGTTAAATTCTGATTGTTACAATTACCCAGTGCACATTCACGTAGTCCTTCAAAGTTTACAAAATACTTTTATGCCCACTATTTCATTTGACATTAAAGCAATCATTAGGGATAGGCAAAGGAAGTGATGATATCTTCATTTTATGGATAAGAAATGTTCACATCAGGGAAATAAACTGTGCTGTCACAGGCCACAGAGTCTGAGGATGGTCAAACTGAGATTCAAGCTGAAATTGACTCTTATTCCATGTATAGTGCTTTGTTCATCTTGTTTGGAATGTCTTTCCAAGTTTAAACAATGGGATTACAATTAAATTCACTTAACATGAAAATGTTGTAGTGCTTTTGATCTAAAAATCAGTTATCTCTGGGCTAGAGAAGTGCTGAAGTACCAGTTCACAGAGATTTCTGGTTAGCAGAATGTAGGTAGTATACTTTTTTTTTTTAATTGTGGTTTTTCACTCACAATTCACACTTTTCACAAGTGATCAGAATTGTCCCACCAGTTAAAATAAGCATGAGCAGGCTGGGCACGGTGGCTCACGCCTGTAATCCCAGCACTTTGAGAGGCCGAGATGAGCAGATAACTTGAGGTCAGGAGTTCAGGACCAGCCTGGACAACAGGGTGAAACCTCATCTCTACTAAAAATACAAAAACTTAGCCATGTGTGGTGGTGCACGCCTGTAATCCCAGCTACTTGGGAGGCTGAGGTGGGAGAATCACTGGAACCCCAGAGGTGGAGGCTGCAGTGAACCAAGATCGTGCCACTGCACTCCAGCCTGGGAGACAGAGCAAGACTCCATCTCTAAATAAATAAATAAAATAAATATGAGCTATACACTTATATATGCCTTGGGAAATATATTTTCACAGTAAGTGATTTTTAAAGGCACATGTGTATGTATGTGTGTATATATACTATGTGTGTATGTATATATATGTGTGTGTGTACATATATATGTGTGTGTGTATATATATAGATTTGTCTCCTTAAATCACTCAAAGCTTTTCCAGATGTGTCTTAAGATGTCCTTTAAGGGTGATATTTGGCTTTTAAGACCTCTGTATCTTTGAATGTCAAGTTCATATGTGTATTTTGGAAGAAATTGCTAACTTTTCATATTTGGAACTGCATGTGTTTTTGTTAATAATAGCTTTTAATATTGGCCATGTTAAAATCCTTAATTTTTTCAGAGCTTTAAATTTTGCTTTAATTATAAACCTCACTGCATAATGACATTTCTGGGGCAGGAGCCCAGCCTTTGCACACTGGAGAAGCTCCTGCAAGTCACTCCATCACTCCGTGCCTCAATTTCCCTTTCTATGAAACAAGGAAAATAATAGAGTCTTCCTCTTAAGTTTTCTATGATTATTAAACGTGTTAAACTCTGAAAACACTTGGCACATAGTAAGTACTCAAGTAAATGTGAACTGTTTTAATTGTGATTATTCCCACCTCCCTCTGCATCTGAGCACAACTTCTCCAATGCTGAAAAAGAGCAGTCCCTTTTAGAAGGATGCCTTCATTGTTTTAAAGAAAGCTCTTGTAAAGCGTATTGAGTTATGTAGGGCTGTAATGGTCATCATCTAACTGTTCATTCATGAAGCAATTACTGAGTCCCTGCTCTTTGCCCAAGGCTATTCTGAAAGTTAGAAATGTAGAGAGGAATTGAACCTTTCATCTCTGTTCTCAGAAAAGTCTAGTGGTGGAAATATATGAGTTTCTAGAACATTAAAATGTGTTTGACATAACAGGATTATCTGACAATAGGAATAAATAAATGGTATACCACCTATAGTAGGAAATAGCATATAGGCATTAAAGAGAAAAGGCTAGATTTGTATAGACTGACGTAGAAGGAGTTTTATATTCTGAAAATATGTTATATAAAAATTAAGACATAGAGCAATGTATATAGTATGATTGCATTTATTCTACATGTGTTTGCATTTATATTGGTGTTTGCACGAGTAGAGGTCTAGAAGACTTTACCAATATATGAACAGCACATGAAAATGAGATTATAGAGGAACAGGCAGGATTTTACCTTTTACATCATTAGGTATATTGTCATAAGTATGTTTTAGTTTAATAATACATATTTAATGTGACAAATGCCTTAAAATTAATTTCTCTCTCACCTTTTTCTAGAAAGGCTTAAAAAATTTAAATATATGTTATCTCCTAGCTCACTAGAAAACACTCAACCTGAAATGCATTGAGCAAAATTAATTCATAAATTGAGGAATCTGTTCATTGAGAAATTGTCATGTGTACTCAAAGTATTTTGGAATAAAGAAGGGCAAGGTCTGGCTGGTTCTTTAGGTCTGGCCTTCATGGGATGTTATATGTGGAGGTGCTTAACTGTGGGTTAGGGTTAAGTCCTTTGCTTTGCATGATAAGAACCTGTTTCATGAAGGGTGATCAAGTCCTACTGAATTGATTTGCACTGTGGAAACGCCTTGGTTGCTGGCAGATTTCCTAAGTAAATGAAGGTCAGACGGAATATATGAGATCTGAGCAGGTGAATTTACATCATCTTAAGAGATATTTCCATTAATTTGTGCTAGCCTACTGAGTTATCATCCTCCACTAAAGATACACACCACTCATGATGGTCACATGGTCACATCTCTTGGACATGGCCCCATCCCACTGTCTAAAACACTTTTCACTTCACTTCTGTAATACCACATTCTCCTGTCTCCATTTTTTTCTTCCTATTTGTCCTCATCTACATATGACATAGTCAATGTCTTGCCATATTGCTATTCCTTCAGGTGGTCATGAGTTCATCCTCAACTCTAGAGAAGCTGGTGAATGGCAACATAACATTTGAGGAATGCTCAAAAGAAAGAAAATCTGCAAAAAAGCAATAGACTTAGAAAAAATGGCTAGAGAAATTAAAGTTAACTTTTCTATGCATATGCTGATGGCTACCAAATCCCAGCCCAGATCTTTCTTCCAAGTTTTAGACCCATATTCAAAAGTTTCCAGACATCTCTATTTAGAAACTCTCCAGGCACTGTAAACATGGTTATGCAAGACTGAGCTCCATCCTTGCAGTCCTGTTCCTCCCTCTCTCTGTTCCTCCCTTCCACTTTCCCACCACTAATTACATCTACTTCTCATTTACTGGTTAGATTAAATGACATTGTTATATTCTCCAAGCCAGAAACATGGTCCCTGTCCCTCTTCTTTACTTTCTGATCCATTCACTCATGTTCAATCATTGCTATTTCCTTGAGAGCTCTGGAATCTTTTCTTTCTATTCCACCTATCTCAATCCTAGTGCAGGCTGTTATTTCCTTCCCAAGTTACCACAGTAACTGCAGTAGTCCATTCTCACCCCACTGTAAAGTAGTACTCAAGACTGGATAATTTATAAAGGAAAGATGTTTAATTGACTCACAGTTCCTCAGAACTGGGTAGACCTCAGGAAACTTACAGTTACGGCAGAAGGAGAAGTAAGGACCTTCTTCACGTGGTGGCAGGACAGAGAAGAGAGCAAAGGGGGAAGAACCCCTTATAAAACCTTCAGCTCTCATGACAAACTCACTATCACAAGAACAACATGGAGGAAACTGCACCCATGATCCAGGCCCCTCCCACTGTGTCCTCCCTCAAAAGTGGGGATTATTGGGAATACAATTCCAGATGAGATTTGGGTGGGGACAAAGCCAAACCATATCAGCACCCTCCTAACTGGTCACCCCATCTTAGTCTTCATCCTCCAACAATCTATTCTCCACATTGGAACTGCCATTGTGATTTTTTTCAAGAGCAACCATGGTATTTCTCTGCTTAAAGACCCCAGTTGGTTCCCATTTTCTGAGAATATGAGTGCAATCTGAGCAATGTTGCTATGAGACGCTTCTTGATCAAGCCACCGTTTGTCTCCTTAGCCTCAACTCACAGCACCTTCATCCTCTGAAGTCCCAGTGGCATTTAATTTCATACAGTTTCCCAACAAACAACACTCTTTCATTTGCCTGTCCTCCTCCGCAGAGGCTGTTCTCCGGTCTTGGTTAGGTATCCTTGCTTTTCCCCTATTGTAACACTTACCCTACCTTATCCTAATTATCCCTTTAGTTGTCTGCCCATCTTTGAACCTAAGTTTCTTTCATTCCCTTTTTGATTGTTGTATCTCTGTTGCCCAGCGAGAATGCCTGGCCAATGACAGACCCTCAAGACATACATACATAATGCTGGGGAAATATCAAATTTTTACTTTTTCATTACTATCCCTTTATTCCTACTTGTCATTATAGTATGTCATTGTGGAGGAGAGAGGTAATGCTCTCAGTGAGTCTATGAAGCTTCCCCCAGATACTTCACTGATTTGTGTGATATATGTGAAATTCACTATATACTTGTTTGTATAAACACACATACACAGAGCTTTGTGATGGTATAAATGTTTCTTGGTCTCGTCATTATGCATAAAGTGAAAGAAATTTGGTTGATATGCATAAAGTAGAAGAGAAATTTGGTTGCTAGAGTTTGAAACCATGTAGTCATTTCCTCTTTTGGCCTCTTTTCCCGATTTAGATGATATTCCTTGTATTTCTTTTAAGAATTTAAAGCAAGAAGCAGTTTATTTACCCGTAACAAGGACCTGCTGAAGTACAGAGGAGACCTGAGTTCTGACTGAAAGCATGAAATTGACTAAAACCCACAAACTAACTTCGTTTTAAAACAGCAGTTACAAAAGTAGGTACATATGTTTAAAAACAAAAACATATTTAAAAACAAAAACCTGTCTTCAAGCACAGCCATTTAAAAATAAAACCACCACCAGATTATTTAAAGCCTTGAGTTAAGGGCTTTAATGGCTATATGTATGGAAACCTTCCCTAACATCTTTACCATATATAAAACAAGCAGTTCCTATTTTAGGAGATGTGTCCTTCCTCCTTCCTTCCCCCTGTTGCAGCACAGGCAGGTAGCTGTTCTCTGAAGCAGCCTTTTGTATTGTTGGTTTAGAGGCTTTCATTGCCAGCTGACCTTTCTGCTGAATAGATCTGTTTCCCATTGAGCCAGACTCCTGTGTGTGTTCTCTTCCTTGGTATTACATTGAGATAACAGCCAATTCTCTTCTGTTTGAATCATCAGAAGTAGCTTTATTTTTTGTTTATTGGGGTTTTTTTTTCCTCCTTGCACTTTTATGATGAGCAGGTCACCATTCTCCTCCCTATCACCAAAGGAATAAATAATTTATGTAACCTACCCTGATTTCCAAACAATAAACCTGAATAAAAAGAGTAATGGGCAAGGGTTCTGTTGCAGTTTCCATCTCTTACCATGTTTTTCTTTCTTCCTTTCTTTTTTCTTTTCTTTTTTTTTTTTTTTTTTGGTAATATTTCTAGTGAGTCTGTGAAACTTCCCCCAAAGTGTCCCATTGACTTCTCTATGGTAGTTTCATTATTGGGTGAGCCAGTTTTTTCTTTGGAGCAGATATGATATTATGAAACAATGTGATAGCTATTCAAAAGACTGGATCACAACCTTTTTTCTACGAAGAGGAGTGGGACATAGTTTTAATAGGAACAAAGGCTTCTTAATGATTTTCAAGGCTCCTAGTTAAGGGAGACAGGGCAAGATGTCAAGGAATGGTGAGCTAAAAGAATCTACTTGGAAGATGTAGAATCTCTCCCTTCCTCTCCTCCAAGGTTCTATGCCTCTATATCCATATTTACCCTCCAAAACTTCAGAGAGGGTGGGTAATATCATTTGGTGGTACATACCAGAAATCACCTTAATTTGGTGGTACATACCGGAAATCACCTCTTTCTAATTTAAAAGATGGAATTCATTGGAAGTTTGTAGTAATGCTTCTGATACGGTTTGGCTCTGTGTTCCCACCCAAATCTCACCTTGAAGTGTAATAATCCCCACGAGTCATGGGAAGGACCCTGTGGATGTAATTGAATCACGGGGGCAGATTTTTCTCATGCTGTTCTTGTGATAGTGAACACGTCTTACAAGATCTGATGGTTTTATAAAGAGGAGTTCCCCTGCACAAGCTCTCTTGCCCGCCGTCATGTAAGACATCCCTTTGCTCTTCCTTTGCCTTCTGCCATTGATTGTGAGGCCTCCCCAGCCATGAAGAACCGTAAGCCCATTAAACCTCTTTTCTTTATACATTACCCAGTTTCAGATATGTCTTTTTTTAGCAGCATTAGAATGGACTAATACAGCTTCCTCTTTTTTTTTTTTTGAGACGGAGTCTGGCTCTGTTGCCCAGGCTGGAGTGCAGTGGTGCGATCTCGGCTCACTGCGAGCTCCGCCTCCCGGGTTCACACCATTCTCCTGCCTCAGCCTCCCCAGTAGCTGGGACTACAGGCGCCCGCCACCTCGCCCGGCTAGTTTTTTATATTTTTTAGTAGAGACGGGGTTTCACCGTGTTAGCCAGGATGGTCTCGATTTCCTGACCTTGTGATCCGCCCGCCTCGGCCTCCCAAAGTGCTGGGATTACAGGCGTGAGCCACCGCGCCCGGCCTAATACAGCTTCTTAATGTGTTCTTTGGGTCATTAGCATTAGGATTCCCGGGGATGTTTGTCCAAAAACAAATGCAGATCTCTGGGAACCATCTTAGACCCATAGACCGAATCTCAGGGATGGATCCTGATAATTTAATGTTTAATAATCTCTCAATGTGACTTCATTGTGCATCACTATCGTTTGAGGGCTACTGGCCAATAGCAGAGCTATGGAAGGAAAGCTGAAGTTTGGATCAGGGCTGCTCTGAGAATTTCAGTATTGGGAACTGTGGCTGGGCTGCTTGGAGTCTATCTTTTGAGGTGAGCCAGCTTCACCTCAAGTCAACTGGTGTCAAGTGTCTCAAGGTTCAAGTTCCTAGGAGAGGGGATCAGTGTGATCTGGCTTGATCTCCCCAGGCCAGGAGAGGGGAGGGTTGCTTGACTGGCTCTCTCACCAAGCCTGCAGACAGTGGAGGACGAGGAGGATTTCCCTGAGGAAAATTCAAGTGCTGTTTTCCAGAAAGAGAAAAAAAGGAGGGAAATGGATCCTGGGCAGATAAAAACCACAGATGTTTTTTGCACATACATAGAACCTAATGATACTGGTTTTAAAAATGAACTATGCTCTCCAGTGGTGAAAGCTTAGAAAGTGAAGAACTAACATATTTAAGCTTAGCAATGCTGATGTTCCTCATTACATAAATGGAGATGATGGAAATGGTGACTAATAGTGATGGAGTTTATAAGGAAACATCCAGAATTCAAAAGACAGAATTGCCTTTCCAGTAGGATTTGTACCTGGCAAAAACTTGCAGAGCAGGGACTCAGTATTTGAATTAATTTAAGTAGTCATGGCAATAAAGATTTTACTCAGATATTCAGTAAGTGTTGGCAACTTATTGAATTATAATACTGAATTATAGTAGAAGCTTGCAGAATTGACTGAGCAACACTTTGAAGAACATATTTATAAAATAGCTAAAATGAAATACCATATACTCTTTAATTCCTTTCAAGGTACAACTTTAACTACTAGATCCAGTTCATACCATTTATTTCTTCTTCTTGTTGGAATTTCTTCTTGTTGGAACCACAGGTCTGAACAGACACAGTTCTGGTGAATATCTAGAAGGAAAGATACGATTTGGATTTTGCTTTTCCAGAAAGTTCCACTCCTTGGGGGTCCTACTAACCTCTAACTTTGACATCGTTATGGATGCTGCAGAAGGAAGTCGGGTGTCCTGTGTGCAATGGACTACATTGTGAAGCCTATTGGCAACTTCCCTTATATAAGGTTAATTTGGGTGAAATAAATCAACCTAACTACTTATCTTGATGAAAATAAATGTCAGTCCAGAAAAAAAAGAGGAGAGATAAGGCACCTTCAGTGGAAAGGAATAAGAAAAGTATTTTGAAAATTGTTCACAGTGTGAGTAACTATCGGCACCCCTCAGCACCCATTTTTATCTGACAGAACACTCAAAATATCTTAAACAGTGACTTAAGGTTGTGCAAGAAGGCTCCTCAACTTACTCCTGAACGCCTACCTCTCAAATCTGAATATGGCAGCGGCACAGTAAGACCCTAGAATTTGTCACTGTGTATGTAAGCGCTCTAAGCAAGGTTTGCCTATGAATTTTTGTTTGATTAAAGATGGGTTAAGAGAGGGTCAGAACTTCTCTATGTCATGACCTCTCTTCCTTCAGGGTTGTAAATATTTTAAAAGAGAAATCCACAGTTTTTTTTCCTCATATAGTCCAGACCTTCACTTAATTTAGTCTTATGGCTTCAAAAATGTATTATTTTAAATAACCTTCAGTCAGTCCTCCTCAAAGCACCAATTTCATAGAATTTTCATTTCGGAACTATAATTACAACATGCTTATAACCATTTAAAAATAATAGGATTCTTATTTCTGCAGACCAAAAAACACTTAAAATTTCAAAATGAATCCCCACTTCAAAGGGAAAAACCATCAGGGCTGGAGGGTCCTTTTCTGATTTTTCTCTTTTTTTTTTTCTCTGTATGATTTCTTATTGCATGGTTTTATTTTTTTCCCAATGAACTTAACTTTTGAGCCACGATTGACACTACAATCAGATTGAAGGATACTCTTTTAAAAGACACTGATTTGGACTCTACTCCATAAAAAAGGAGATGAAAGCTGGCCTTTTCTGACTTGATTGGATGTTCCGTGTTTACCATTTTATGTCCTTGATGAGACAGGTGTTTCTCATTGCATTTTATGCAGTCAGTCAGTCAGCCAGGATTTCACTCTGACAGCTGTGCTCCATCGCTATCTGGAGAAAATGGAGAAAATGGCACCAGCTCAGAGTTCTTACAGTCTCCCCTGTGGTTTGATTTCTGGCTATAGACTTTAGTTTTCTGCCAGGCCTCTGATAGGTCAGATTTAAGTACCAATGTGCCATCTAAATACCAGCTTTCCAAACTCATTTCCCAACTTTATCCTGTTAATGCCAAACTTCGTCATGAAGGGGGAAGGTTAGCTTCGTAATAAGGGAGTAGATGCAGGAGGCTACATACACACGTGATTTTGAATATCAGCTTCTAGGAGCTGGTAGAAGAGTATGCACAGAAAATTAGTCTCATATTAAACATCAGGAGGAATAGCTAGTGGATGCTGGGCTTAATACCTAGGTGAAGGGATGATCTGATCAGCAAACCGCCATGGCACACGTTTACCTATGTAACGAACCTGCACGTCCTGCATATGTACCCCTGAAAATAAACTAAAAGTTGAAGATTTAAAAAAAGAAAAAGTAACATTTATTTTTCTAAAAAAAGAGAAGGTTTCAAATGAGTGGCTCATGAAGAATAAAATTGGATTTTATTCTCTCATGCAAGTCATCATGGTTTTAAAAATTTCTTCTTGTTAAATAATGGCTCTACTTTTTGTAAACTGCATAGAATAATACAATCAATGCTCTATTAATGGTTTCTAAATTACCATGCAGACCAGAGAAGCTCAAGATTTTAAATTTTGAAGTAGGACTTTACTATCAGTTGTTATTAGAAATTTGAACCAATTTCTCTGGTTTCAAAATACTAACTTAATTGCCACAAGAGTGATGAAACTTTGTTCAGATTTAATGAGGAAATTCTGGTTTAACTTTTCTTTATTCCTTTTCTATCTTTCATACATTTCAACAAGTCACAGTATTAATATATATTTTATAGTACTCTCAGATAATAACTAATCAATAAACACAGAACATCTCTGTACCATGCAACATTTTCTGTTTCACATGATATAAAAGATTAGAACTGTTACAGACTTTGGGCAAAAGTGGTGATCTCAGACAACTTCATGATAAAGTAAACTTAGAGTCAAAGAGTGAAACCAGAATAAGCAATGTTAAGGAGTGGATGATTAGGCCTATCTTATTGGAAACGTCAATCATGTACTTGCTAGCCTACAGCCTTCTACTACATGAAGCCACCCAACTCGAGTCACTGCCAAATGGCAGCTCTGTATATACAAACTACATGGACGGCACCGTCACCCCACAAACAAGCAGCCAAAATGTATTTGGTTGAGCACTTTGACTTAGGAATTTGAATGGAGAATTCACAGTATCACTTCGCAGTGGAGCAGGAGCTGAAAGATTACCATGTATGAGAATTAAAGTCAGAGAGGGCTGGATACAGTGGCACGCACCTAGCTCTATAATCCCAGAGCTTTGGGAGACCAAGGCAAGAGGATTTTTTTTTTTTTTTTTTTTTTTGAGATGGAGTTTTGCTGTTTGCCCAAGGTGGAGTGAAGTAGCATCATCTTGGCTCACTGCAACCTCTGACCCCCGGGTACAAACGATTATCTTGCGTCAGCTTCCCAAGTAGCTGGGATTATAGGCATGTGCCACCATGCCTGGCTAATTTTTGTATTTTTAGTAGAGACAGGGTTTCACCATGTTGGCCAGACTGGTCTCGAACTCCTGACCTCAGGCAATCCACCCACTTCAGCCTCCCAAAGTGCTAGGATTAAAGGCGTGAGCCATCACAGCCAGCCTTGCAGGAGGGTCTTTTGAGTCCATGAGTTCAAGACCAGGCAGGGCAACATAACGAAACCCCCATCTCCACAAAAAAATTAAAAAATTATTAGCCCGGTGTGGTGGCACACACCTGCAGTCCCAGCTACTTGGGAGGCTAAGGTAGGAGGATCACTTGAGCCTGGGAGGTCGAGGCTGCAGTGAGCTGTGCCACTGCACTCCAGCCTGAGGGATGGAGTGAGACCTTGTCTCTTAGAAGAAAAAAGTCATGGAGAGTCATGGCAAGCCAAATTTTGAGTAAAGAATCCCGTGAGGAAGTGGAAGCTATGTGATAAAGAGTCTGCATGGGAAGGGAAGAGAGTCAGCCAGGTGGCACCGGGTGCAGACCGCAGAGCATGCAGGAGGAGTGGCCTATAAAGGCGACACCCTTTATAGACAGAAGGTTGTATTCATGGCAGAACACCAGAGTGAAAATCAAAAGTCGTCTCTGGTTTTTCTGAAGTCTTATGGTCCAGCTTTTCTGAGTTGCCACAGGCGTATATTCTTTAAGTAAGGGCCCTGCCCCTTGTGGGGACTTCAGTGATCTCTGTTCTTTTCCACCAGGTGGCCCAAACTCTAATACACCTAGGAAAAAATATGACCAACCAAGGAGACAAAAGTGAGTGAGCACGAAATGTTAGCATAAGCTTAAATGATGTGACATGATAAATCCACATAAAGATGAAATATATATGCAGAGGTTTCTAAAACACAAATGATAATTAAAACATATCTCATAAATTATGAAGTGAGACATACTTAATCTTCAGCTTAACAATGTCTACATTTATTCATTTAATCAATATTTATTTAATGCCTAGCACGTCTCAGACACTATGTTATTCTTGTGGGATGTAAAGATGAATCAAATAATCTTTTATCTCAAGGAAATCATAGTCTGGCAGCTAGAATGAGACATCTCTTTCATTTTTTTCTTTCTTAAAAAATGGATTGCTTTTGATTCCTGAGTCAATCTGTTATCCTCACTTAAGCAGATCGTGTATGGGAATTTGTCTGGGAACCAATTTCCTATAACCAGCTATAACACAATGTGATTAATTGTACTTATATTTTGGCTCAAATCTTGGATTTAAGTGAGTAACCTAGGTACTATACAGAAATGGATATTTTTCGGGCTAATGGATAAAGATTTGTGTTCCAGTAAATCAAGTTACAAGGAAAAGATTGTCCTTAATATTGCTGTTACTATGTAGATTAATTTTAGGCTTAAGTATATAACTGCTATGCATACATCATGACCAAAGAAATGCAGGATTTGGCTTATGACTTGATGTGGTGGCTGGGCATGGTGGCTCACACCTGTAATTCCAGCATTTTGGGAGGCCGAGGTAGAAGAATAGCTTGAGTCCAGGAGTTTGAGACTAGCCTGAGCAACATAGTGAGACCCTGTCTCTGTCCAGAAAAGATTTGATGTGGTGAGTAATAAGGAACTGGCTTCATCATGATCATGAGTCTGCATTGATGTGGCAAGAGGCACTCCAGAAAGACTTCTGGCATTGTAGGCAATTGGATTTGAATGCAGACCATCAGGAAGGCCACAGTCTTATATATTCCCTAGGTGAGGTGATCAAGGGATGAGAAAAGTCGCAGTGACAGGCACTATTAAGAGAAAAAGAAGAAAATGAAATATAAATATGATGATTCTATCTTCTTCTAGTTTACTCACAAAACATGATTTATTTAGACTAAAATTTTATTTGCAATAAGGGAAATGGAGATCAAAAATGGCTAAGACAGAAAAAGATAGTCATTCTGCTTTTTACAGCCTATTTTGGGTTAATTGATCCCTGAAAATAAATTTAAAAAAAAAAATCTCTAAGCCGGGCGCTGTGGCCACACCTGTAATCCCAGCACTTTGGGGGGCCGAGGCAGGTGGATCACTTGAGTCCAGGAGTTCGAGACCAGCCTGGGGAACATGATGAGACTCCTCTTCTACAAAAAAATACAAAAATTAGCTAGGCCTGGTGGCATGTGCCTATACTTCCAGCAACTTAGGGAGGCTGAGGTGGGAGGACTGCTTGAGCCTAGAAAGTCAAGGCTGCAGTGAGCCATGATCATGCTCCAGCCTGGACAACAGAGAGACATCCTGTCTCAAATATATATATATATATATATATGTTTAGTATGTTTTGGTTTGAAATTGAGCATATTGGAAACCTCCTCTATACATTCCTTCACCCATTTCTTATCAAGGACATTTTAATTTAGTTGGTTGGCCAAATTAATCAAATCTGAAAGGATTTGGCTGTCTTTTTGAAAGCTATCCCAGAACTGGTAAAACAAATGGTTCTTTTCTTCCTGGAAGGAGTTCAGAGAGCCCCTCCCTCCCGGACCTCCCCATTCCCTTTTTCCTCTACCTTTCCCCAATGATCACAGCCAGGAAGAGCCAGAAATGGCTTTGTAACTCTTATGAATAATGACAAGTCATTGTTGATGACTCCCACCAAGGGGGAAGGATGCTGTGGTTAGACCCTTGCTTAAGAAACGATTGTTTGTAACATTATTCATGTCTTTGTCATCTCTGGGTTCTGTCACTGCAGCGTGTTCTATTGGGATGTGTCTTTGAAGTTCCCTTGGCAGATATTTGTATTATCATTTTAGCAGCATTTTCTTGCATATAATATGCCAGAGTAATATATACTAAAATGATGAATATAGTTTTTGCCCTTGAAGAGTTTATAATCCAACAAGGGTTGGCATTTAGTTACTAAATCATCAAAAGAGAAGTTATCATAAGAAGTATCATGACCTATTGACAAAATTGTAGGCAACCTGTTAGAAATACTTAGCTCTGTCTAAACTAAATACAGAGCTCTTCAAAGTCATTGGTACTAAAAGCCTGGCTTGAGCTAAATGAAACAATTTTCCACCCAAGAGCCAGGTGCAGTGGATCATGCCTGTAATCCCAGCACTTTGGGAGGCTAAGGTGGGTAGACCACTTGAGGTCTGGAATTGAAGACCAGCCTGGCCAACATGGTAAAAGCGCGTCTCTACCAAAAATACAAAATCAGCTGAGCATGGTGGCATGTGCCTGTAATCCCAGCCACTTGGGAGGTTGAGGCAAGAGAATCACTTGAACCTGGGAGGTAGGGGTTGCTGTGAGCTGAGATCACGCCGCTGCACTCCAGTCTGGGCAACAGAGCCAGACTGTCTCAAATAAATAAATAAAAATTTTCCACCCAAGAGAATAAATTCTGGTGGCCACTTATTCAAAGTAGAATAAGTTCTACTTTGAATTATTACTACTGTATGTTGTTTCACCATAGCTGACACATGGGGATTATGAGTTACATTTACAAGAATAAAAACTATAAAAATTAACCATGAGTATTTATTGAGCAATTACTATTTGGCAGGTACTAGCCTAAGTGCTTTACATATATTCATGAAATACTCATAACCTATGAGCACTATAAAAATCTTTTATTTTGTAGCTGATGAAATTGAGGCACAAGGCCACTGTGTCCAAGGATGTCCGAGCCAAGATTTGAACTCAATGAGCCTGGTCCTAAAGTCTACTATTAAATGCATACACTTAATCCCTCTCCTAGTCACTGTGGCCCCTCTGTGTGTATTATAAAAAAGGTACTCTCTTTGAGTAGGAAAATTAGAAAAATGCACACTCACAGGGAAGATGTAGCCTCTCTTTATTTCACCCCTAACTCATCCTTTGGCCTGGCCTTTTGAACAGTGCACAGAATGTACAACTGTACATGGCAGCCCTATCTTCACCATCTTCACTACCTGTTGTTACCTTTACAAATGTCAACTAACTTTGACATGCATTATCTGATTTGATTTTGGCTTCAGTCACATGAAATAAAAATGACAGTTAATTACCTTTCCCTTACAAAAGAGAAATCTATTCTCTTTATGTATTGACATATTGATCACACAATAGGTACACCATAAAAACCAAGCAGTGGCCCAGGGGCAGGAAAGATCCTGGGTACGAACCACTGTGTGTTTTACTATACTACATGCTTTGCACATGATTTAATTTACTGTTCACAAAAGCCCTATGAGGTAGGGTGTCACTAATGCCTGTACGCAGATAAGGAAACGGCTTCAGTACAGTGAATTGCCTTGCCAGGCTTTCCATATTTTGTAGGTTGAGGTGTCTGAATTCAACCCTGGGCTGTCTGACTTGAAATCTATGCTCCTTCCACCACTTATTCCATCTCTATTTGAGTCTCTCTGATTGTTTGGGGTAGACATGTTCAAACAAAATAATACTCATTAGTGTTAGACCATTGAAGATTAGGATAAAGCATGGCTCAAGCAGAGAAAATTGTCCAGAGAAGATACCCTAGGGAAGATACTGACTGCTTTTTAATAAGCTAGAACAAAAAGAGGTCACACTCAAGATTATGAGCCACTTAGTTTGTTGATCAGCACATACTAATGGAGCACCTGTTCAATGCTTGGCAGCCATTTAGGAGCTGTGTCGGAAACAACACTGAAAGTCAAACCACTTGCCCTCAAGGGGATCACCGTCTAATTAGTAAGATAACTAACAAGCCCGAATGTGAACACTGCAGCTACTTAGTAATCTCCGAGGACCTCTTTCAGTAGGGACTCATTTAGTGAATTTGCAGAAGAAACACACACAGATTGGGAGCATCCCTTCCATTCTCCCTACTGAATGGTGGGGTACTGTTTACTGTTGTGTGTGTCTGATAATAACAAACCTCGTTCCCAAAAAGCAGTCTGAGACAAGGACTTAGTGTAGGTAATTTCTTGGAGTGGATGTTTCTGGGAGACAGAGGAGGAAACGCTAAAATAAAGGACCATTATAGCACTTTGGGAGGCTGTGGCAGGTGGATCACCTGAGGTCAGGAGTTCAAGACCAGCCTGGCCAACATGGCAAAATCATGTCTCTACTAAAAATACAAAAAATTAGCCAGACATGATGGTATATGGCTATAGTCCCAGCTACTTGGGAGGCTGAGGCAAGAGAATCACTTGAGATCGGGAGGTGGGGGTTGCAGTGAGCCGAGATTGTGCCACTGCACTCCAGCCTGGGTGACAGAGAGTGAGACCCTGTCACAAAAATAAAAAATAAAAAAGTGACGGGAAATATTATTAAAGTTGTGGACATAAGGGGTCTGGATTCCATTATGCCCCCCTGGAAGATGTACCAAAACCTTCCAGAACTGTCCACGTTACGGATGGCTCTGGGGAGGATTTGTTCACAGCTTCTGTCCCTGATTCATTGAGAGTTGTCTCTAGGGGCAGTCATTACCCGACATTTCTGAGCTGGCTGGTGAAAACAATGGATGTTTACAGGTCGTAAGACCCTGGGGCAGAGTGAAGAGTCCCATGGCTTAGGCTTGAGGTAGGACAGAGGATGCTGCAGCTGTGGCTGGGTTCAGAGGTGGGTTGACAGAATGGAATGGAGAGAAACAGAGTTGTCTGCTGCAAATCTGTTTCAACCCCCTCCGTGTGTGAACACTAGATGGCTGCCCTTGTCATAGATGAAAGATAGACCAGCCACCTGGGGAGGCACTGGCATCAGCCTGGGAAATGGTCAAAGCCGGGTTTTACCAGTAGTCACTTAAAGTCTCTTGGTCTCCATTTCCCATAAGATGGAAAGAGTAATAGTAACTGCCTTATAGGTTGTTAGGAAGACTTATTAACTCAGTGTGATAAAATGTTCTATAGAATGCTGAGCACTCTTTCTGGCAAATATGAGCACTCAATTTGTTGGGAAACAGAGATCCCAAAAGGCTTATATTGACGGGACAAGGAGTTACTTTTTTTAAGTGTGTTTTTTTTCCTTTTATTGTCTGCCTTGTTCATTCACCTAGTGTATTAGTCCATTTCCACACTACTGATAAAGGCAGTCCTGAGACTGGGTAATTTAGAAAGGAAAGAGGTTGTTGACAAATGGGATCTAATTAAAGAGCTTCTGCACAGCAAAAGAAACTACCATTAGAGTGAACAGGCAACCTACAAAATGGGAGACAATTTTTACAATCTACCCATCTGACAAAGGGCTAATATCCAGAATCTACAAAGAACTTAAATTTACAAGAAAAATAATCAACCCCATCAAAAAGTGGGTGAAGGATGTGAACAGACACGTCTCAAAAGAAGACATTTATGCAGCCAACAGACACATGAAAAAATGCTCACCATCAATGGCCATCAGAGAAATGCAAATCAAAACCACAATGAGATACCATTTCACACCAGTTAGAATGGCAATCATTAAAAAGTCAGGCAACAACAGGTGCTGGAGAAGATGTGGAGAAACAGGAACACTTTTACACTGTTGGTGGGACTGTAAACTAGTTCAACCATTGTGGAAGATAGTGTGGCAATTCCTCAAGGATCTAGAACTAGAAATACGATTTGACCCACCCATACCATTACTGAGTATATACCCAAAGGATTATAAATCATGCTGCTATAAAGACACATGAACATGTATGTTTATTGTGGCACTATTCACAATAGCAAAGACTCGAAACCAACCTAAATGTCCATCAATGATAGACTGGATTAAGAAAATGTGGCGCATATACACCATGGAATACTATGCAGCCATAAAAAAAGGATGAGTTCATGTTCTTTGTAGGGACATGGATGAAGCTGGAAACCATCATTCTGAGCAAACTATCACAAGGACAGAAAACCAAACACTGCATGTTCTCACTCATAGGTGGGACTTGAACAATGAGAGCACTTGGACCAGGGTGGGAAACATCACACACCAGGGCCTGTTGTGGGGAGGGGGGAGTGGGGAGGGATGGTATTAGGAGATATACCTAATGTAAATGACGAGTTAATGGGTGCAGCACACCAAATGGCACATGTACACATATGTAACAAACCTGCACTTTGTGCACATGTACCCTAGAACTTAAAGTATTAAAAAAATTAAAATTAATAAAAATGTTCTTCAATCAACTGTGAGTAAAGATGGACTAGTACATATAGCTCCCCTGAATACTGACCATGAATATGCAAAGAAAATTGATTTTGACAATGTCATGGACTTTTGAGAAGTTTCCAAAACAGAAATTGTAGTGTTATTATTCATCACTGATACCAGCCTATATGTAAGAATAAGTTTTTCCTTTTTTCAAAAATACATTAATGTAATTAAAACCTAAAAAAAAAAAAAAGTAAATTTTAAAAAAGGAAAGAGGTTATTTAACTGACTCATAGTTCCACATGGTTGGGGAGGCCTCACAATCATGGCAGAAGGCAAAGAAGAGCAAAGTCACATCTTACATGGATGGTAACAGGCAAAGAGAGAATTTGTGCAGGGAAACTCCCTCTTAAAAACCATCACGTCTTGTAAGACTTATTCACTATCATGAGAACAACAGGGAAAGACCCACCCCCATGATTCAATTACCTCCTACCAGGTCCCTCCCACAACACGTGGGAATTGTGGCAGCTATAATTCAAGATGAGATTTGGATGGGGACACAGCCAAACCATATCACCTAGTTTATCTGTTTTCAGTTTTCATTGCACTAAAAGGTCAATTCAGATTTGCTAAAATATCCTTGATTGATATGACATACCTGGTTGGACACAATAAAAATCAGTTCCCTTATTGGAAATATGTGTCCTTAAAGGAGAATGCTGAATCCCATCAAGGAACAAAACTTTCTCCCATTCTGTCCCCAGAAACTAGTCACAGAAGGGTTTGCATATTCTTTGTGGTGAGTGCATACTGATGACAACTTCTGTTTATTCCTCCAACCCACTTCCAAGAGCCAGGATAGCTTCTTGCATCTGATTCTTATGATGATGAAAATTGTTAGATTATTTTGGGGGAACTGCTGTGTATGAGGCAGTATGCTTGGTCCTAGAAATGTGAAGCGTATAAAAACAAAAAATATATAGAATGCATTTCTTGTCTACGAAAAAAGACTATTGTGGTTGAAGGAATTGGATGAGAATGGTTGAGCTTTTAGAGATAATGGGGAACTAGGGAGTACTAAATCAAATATTTGGCCCCAATTTTACTTATCCAAGGCCAGCATAAGAAATTCAGTGGGAAAGGAATTCACCTGGGGCTCTTTGAGAAATAATGAGCTAAACGTATTAGAGACATAAGTGAGAAAGGCCAGCAGTCAGCAGTTCTATGCTCATCAAATCCAGGTTATGCGCAGTCCTTCTCCTAGATATGTACAGCAGTTTTATGGAGGTGGCACATCTGGTCTCCGGAGATGCCCCTCTCCCAACCCATGAGCCACATACTCTGTATTCCTGTCTTTGTAGAGTCCTCTCCCTTGAATCTGGGCTGTCTCCGTGACCCACTTTTGGCAGGTCTAACATGGTGAAAGTAATGCCATGTGACTTTCAAGGTTAGGTGAGAAGCTTTGCAGCAACTTAGGGTTTCTTGGAATGCTTGTTCTTGGGATTCTGTCTCTTGGAACCCAGAAGACAAGCTGTGAGAAGCTCAAGCTACACACAGCGGTCACATGTTTTTCTGTGGTCACCATCCCCAGCTGAGCTACCAGCTGACAGCCAGCGCTGTCAGCCACGTGCGGGAGCCATCACGGATGTCCAGCTAAGGCTTGATTAAGCCTTCACATAGCAGCCCCAGCAGCTGACTGTTACCATGTCAGAGTCCTCAAATGAAAACTGCCCAATTCAGCTCAAAGAATACATAGAACAGTAAGATAATAAGTTGTTCTTTTAAGCCATTAAGTTTTGGGAGAGTTTGTTACGCCGCGGTTGATAACTGGTACAAAATGTAATTTATGTCGTAAATATCAGCAAGGTTTTAATTTTTTTCACAGTTGTTACATGACATTTTGAAGTCTCCACTTTTTTGTTTTTGCTTTTTTTACTTTTGACATACTCTAAACTTGATCCTTTCAAATAGCTTTGTGGAATAATATTGCTATTCATTAGTTTTTAAATCATAACCTTACAGATGAAATTCTTAAGTGTATTGTCAACCCTTTTGTAGTCTGGTGAAGCCTACAGAAGTCTTTTATTTTTAAGTGAATAATAGGAAATTTGTAGAATCACAAAAGAAACTGTGGGAATACAGTTTTTGAAATACTTTAAAACCCAAATCTGTGGTGTAGTAATATAGGTACATCTATGAATACATTAAATAACAACACTAGTGATGGGCACAATTGTCATAATTTTGAAGTACCAATAAACATAATCTTTTTCGAACATTTTGTAACATTTTAGTATGAACATTTTTAAACATGCAGCAAAGTTGATCCCACAAAGAATATCCGTATACTCACTGCCTAGATTCTCCCATTAACATTACTTATGCTTGCTTTATCATGTGATGTATCTGACCATCCATCATCAAACTATCTTAATGTTTTTATGCATTTTCTATGTAAATTGCAAAGCAAATTGCATTCTCCATGAATAATTCAGAGTGTGTATAATTAACTGGACGACGGACATAAGATTGTAATTGTGATATATATGAAACGATTGTAATCTGACAGAAAATGTCTGTTATTCCTATTGCTGACATTACTAGGTATTGCTAATATCACTATGGCTTTTTCATATTTTCACAGTATTCATATTTTAAAGCAATGCTAAGTTTTAGTCAGAAGTTACCGAAAATAAAGATGTAAATTTGTTCCCATTCAAGTTCATGACCCTACCTATTAATAGACCCCATAGGGTCCAAGATCTCCAAGTTAAGGAGACCTAATAAATGAAAATGTACAGACGGTCTATGACTAAGTTAAAATTCAAGGCAAATATATCAACTAATATAGGCATACTTTAAAAATCAAGCCATAGGCCAGGTGTGGTGCCTCACGCCTGTAATCCCAGCACTTTGGGAGGCCGAGGTGGGTAGATCACTAGAGGTCGGGAGTTCGAGACCGCCCTAGCCAACATAGTGAAACCCCATCTCTCCTAAAAATAAAAAAAATTAACCAGGCATGGTGGCGTGTGGCTGTAATCCCAGCTACTCAGGAGGTTGAGGCACGAGAATCACTTAAATATGGGAGGCAGAGGTTGCAGTGAGCTAAGATCGTACCACTGCACTCCAGCCTGTTCAACAGAGCAAAACTCTTTCTCAAAAAAATCAAGTCACAAATATAAATTCTGACATTTTTACCTTTAACATTTTACAGTGACATTAATGAAAGGAGCCTGGAATACTCCAAAGAGTCATGGAAAAGGAGAAGGGAGAGTTAGTGATTTGACATCTGTATTAGCTATGGCTGCCGTAACAAAAGTACCAAAAAATGGTGTGGTTTAATACAACAGAAATTTACTGTCTCACAGCTCTGAAGCCTGGAAATTCAAAAACAGGGCCAGGCACAGTGGCTCACGCCTGTAATCCCAGCACTTTGGGAAGCCAAGGTGGACAGATCACCTGAGCTCAAGAGTTGAAGACCAGCCTAGGCAACATAGCAAAACCCTGTTTCTACAAAAAATACAAAAATCAGCTGGGCATGGCAGCATGCCCCTGTAGTCTCAGCTGCTGGAGATGCTGAGGTGAGAGGATTGCTTGCACCCATGAGGTTGAGGCTACAGTGAGCTATGATCATTCCACTGCACTCCAGCCTCCGTGACAAAGTAAGACCCTATCTCAAAAACAAAACAAGAAAACAGGTGTTGTTAGGGCCATGCTGTTGCTGATGGTTGTAGGGGAGGATTCTCCCTTGCCTACTCCAGCTTCTGGTGTTTGCTGACAGTCCTAGTAATCCTTAGTTCCTAATTGTATCGCTGCAATCACGTGCTGTCTTCTCCTGTATCTTTACATCATCTTCCCTCTGTGCAGGTCTGTCTCTGTGTCCAACTTTCCTCTTTTTATAAGGACATCAGTCACCTTGGATTAAGGCCCACCCTAGTGACCTCATTTGGACCTGATTACCTCTGTAAAGACCTTAATTTCTAAATCAGGCCACATTCTGGGGTCCTAAGGCCTAGAATTTCAACACAGCTTTTTGTGAGGTCACAATTCAAACCCGTAACATCAGAACATTGTAATTCAGTGGAACACAAATTCAGGTGTACTTTGAAACTAAATCTTTCTAGAATTAAATTTGTCCAGAGTTACATGGTCTGGTCTTACTTTCATACAACTCTCTGCTAACACACTATGTTTGTTCTGGATATCCCTTTATGATTTTTAAGAACTCTGAAATGTAAAAAGTACAAATAAGTAATCTCTTGCATTCATATTTTAGCCAAAACATCAGGCTCCAAATTGCTTTATTCATTTTTCAGTAGTGTTGCAGAAAATTTTAACTGAAAATTATATTCAAAATGCTGTTTTAAATTTCATAATGGAAATGTAACCAATTAGTCAACAACAGTTATTGAACAACCCATGAGTACTGTACTCCCTGAGGAGAAAAAAACATAGTTTTTAGGCACCTATAGCAAAATGCAGCAAATGAGATTTACACATACACACACACACACACACACACACACACATAGATATCCAGTAGATTCAGAATCAAGGCACTCTTTTATTTAGAAAATCCTTTTCTCTGCCAGGCGTGGTGCCTCACACCTGTAATCCCAGCACTTTGGGAGGCCAAGGTGGGCAGATCACTTGAGGTCAGGAGTTCGAGACCAGCCTGGTCAACACAGTGAAACCCTGTCTCTGTTAAAAATACAAAAATCAGCTGGGCATGGCAGCACATGCCCGTACTCCCAGCTACTCAGGAGGTTGAAGTGGGAGAATTGCTTGCACCCAGAAGGCGGAGGTTGCAGTGAGCCGAGATCGCATCACTGCACTCCAGCCTGGGCGACAGAGCAAGATTCCATCTCAAAACAAATAAATAAAAGTAAAGTAAAAAAAATTTTCTCCACTTTTGTGTCTATTTTAATTTTTCTTCTGATTTTGAACTGATTAAAAATTTCATTCATATCTGCAACTTTAGTTGTAATATCAGGTTTTACTTTTTAAAAATTAAATGCTGGTTAATACTGCCTCTACGCCCCCTCCAAGAAAAGAAATCCGGAATCATTCAAAATCAATCTCATGAAGTTGTCTTCATTTTGAGTAAGATTTTTAAAAATGTAAAATACCACAGAGAACATTTTCAGCAAATGGTAGCTATTATAATTGACTGTAGATGCTGGATGGATGGTGCAGAGTTATCAGTGGCTTAAGCCCCTGCTGATAGCACTGATATTTACGTGGTTAGCTGTGTGGCCCCCCTTAGTTGTTTTATCCTTTATAAAATTTTACTCCAAACTATGTTTTTTGAGGAGTCCTGGAACATTATTATTTTTAAAATAAGTAGGAACCATAATTCCAAAGAATTCTTAGACACATAAGGGCAACATATGGTCCTTTAAAAATATATAGATGAGCAATTCTTTTAGAGTAGGTTGAAAGAGACTGAAAGAAAAAAATCCAGATGCCATTTGATTTCAGTGAGAGAAGAGTCTAAAAAGCACTCCTTTGACTTAATAGATCTTTTTTGAGAGGTATATGACATCTCTGTATCTCAATTTCCTTCTCTTTAAAGTTTTTTTCTCTTTTCTTTTTTTTTTTTTGCCTCAGCCTCCCGAGTAGATGGGACTATAGGCACGCGCCACCATGCTTGGCTAATTTTTGTACTTTTAGTAGAGACCGGGTTTCACCAGGTTGACCAGGCTGGGCCTGAACTCCTGACCTCAGGTGATCCGCCCACCTTGGCCTCCCAAAATGCTGGGATTACAGGCATGAACCACTGAGCCTGGCCTCCTTTTCTTTAAAGTGTTTATATTAATACCTACTTTCCAGATTGTTTGAGCCTGAGTATATATAAATTTCTTTGTGCATATAATAGAAGCTCAAGAAAAGTGACACCCAGTTCCTGGCTCCCTCTGTCACCTCCCATCACCTCAATCTCTTGGTCAAAGTGACCGTTCTCCTCGGAAGAAAAAAATCTCAATGAAATAAAATAATAACCTGCATTTCTTCTGTAGTAATTGACCTTTCAATCTAAAAGAACATCAGAATTTGGAAGAAAAAGTAAAAAGTGAAATAGATGGTTCCTTCCACCTCTATTTGTTTCTGAGCAGCTTCTGGTGGCCAAATGTTTTCTTGGTAGCATATTCCCTACCGTAGAACCTTCCAGAACGCTTCAGTCCGGTGAAGAGAAGGACAACAGGCTTTCTAATCACACGGTGTTGCTTGCTGAGGGGGAAGGCAGAGGTCCGCCTGTATAATCCGATTTCATCAACTCACACTAATCACTACTGATAGTAGCAAAATTTAGCCTGGATCTGCGCTGTTAATCTAGATTGACAGGAGGTAAAAGGAGAGGAACGCAAGGGCACAGGAACAAAGGGCGGAGCGCCAGCACTGATTTCCAGCCTTGCTCTTCCGTCTGGGGCTTCTAATTTACTCCCCTTTGGGGCTTCTATTTTTCTTACCTTATAAACAAATGTTCCTGGTTGTTAGGATACCAGCCTTTCACGGAGCGGTTTCATCAACAACAGGTGCGCAGTGAGCTTCTGGAACTGCAGGGAGAGCGATAACCTACGTCGTGAGGCTGCGCAGAAGGTACTTACAGGTACTCATTGTACCTGAGACTATGTATTATTGATTGAAACTGAGCCCTGAATTATCTTTATCCTCTGAGAGGCACGAGTGCCTCCTAAAATGGATGCCAACAGCAGCTAAT
Organism: Trachypithecus francoisi; assembly: GCF_009764315.1. NCBI lineage: Eukaryota > Metazoa > Chordata > Mammalia > Primates > Cercopithecidae > Trachypithecus > Trachypithecus francoisi. The sequence goes on from NW_022681474.1 coordinate 20,659,472, forward strand.
CTACAGGAGCTCCTACATGCTCCTTGCTCTCATTATTTTTCTTAATAGTAAGTGGTAGTTACCAAGCTTCTTCTTAGAGCTTGGAGAGTAACTGGAAATTGCAATTGAACAGCTGAGAGAGGAACACCTCTGTGATTTTGGACGTTTCCACGTGGACTCAAGTTTTAATTTTTTTTAAGGGACCACTCCACTTTGGATGTTGTGGCTATACAGAAGATAACATGTTGCAGATTCTGCCTCCATAGTGATCAGAGTAGCAATCTGTGATGTGTGTGTTCACACGCTTAATGCCCAAAAGGAAGATGGGCTATGGAAAGGTTACTTTCACTGTTGCTTATGATATCTGTGTCTGGCAAACCAGAGAACTTTTTGCATTTGGGTAACAAAGACATTTGGAATAAACTCCATTGGATTTTCCATGTTGGTGAAACTATTGTTGACCGCTTCAGTACTATATGTTGCCATGCCAAAATCACCTAAGGGCAAAAATGTCTCCTGGGTAAGTAGATGATGATTTTATATTGCTTAAAATATATATTTTAAGCGGAAACACATGCTTTAAGAACTTAAAGACATCTAGCTGTTTCATGGTAAGAGTATTTGGAAAACCTTCAGAAAGCATTCGTCTTAGAAAAGCATATAAATATCTTTGTAAGTGTTAGAAATCCTTTGGCAAAGTCATGGTGGCGTGCTTGCTAAAATATGAACTATAAGACATATAAACACTCAATTTGTTTTGCCATTTTTAGGTTTTTAGGTTTGCTTCACCTTCGCATACACACAAATAATTTAAAATGCATTCATACAAAGTCAAGGTTATGATTTTAATATGTTTTCAACTCCAAAACTGTTTGCGTTGAGTAAAGATAGTCTAGATTTCTTTTTTGGTGGTAAGTCAAATGTTAAGAGTAGAATATGCAATTTTCATTATTCAGTGATATTGTTGGTATGTTCCTTTTTTCCTTGGAAACAAGATAGCATAGCTATTTCTTCATTTTACATATCTAAGTAATTTTCCTCAATCAATGATAGACATGTATAAAGTTTAACATTTCAGTAATAATAATGGCATGTTAATCCTAATCAAATTTGACTCCTTAATATTATTTCAAGGTGGCTGGGGGCAGTGGCTCGTGCCTGTAATCCAAGTACTTTAGGAGGCCGAGGCAGGCAGATTACGAGGTCAGGAGTTCAAGACCAGCCTAGCCAATATGGTGAAACCCCGTCTCTACTAAAAATACAAAAAATAGCTGGGCCTGCTGGTGGGTACCTATAGTCCCAGCTCCTGAGGAGATTGAGGAAGAAGAATCGCTTGAACCCAGGAGGTGGAGGTTGCAGTGAGCCGAGGTCGGGCCACTGCACTCCAGCCTGGGAGACAGAATGAGACTCCATCTCAAAAAAAAAAAAAACAAACAAATTATATATATAGGTTCAAGGTAGTTTCTCACCAAAAACACAAAACATACCAGATTGAGCTCAGAATAACGAGAACAATCTGTAAACTCTTAAAAAACAAGGGCTTTAGTTTCCTGCTATCATGTTAAGTGAGCTTGATACATTAAAATTAATAGGCAAATGGATTCCTTTCTATTCTCTACAGAAAGTTGTGTGTCTAAACACCAAACTTTTGGCCATCAGCCCATGCAACCTCGACCATACTCATCATATAATTTATTATTAGATTATGATTATGGTTTTCTTACAATTATGTAGGAAAAATAATTCTATCTTTTGGGTCAAGAAATAATTTTTACCTACTTAATTTGAAATTCACTAATTAGATTATTCTTACTTTATATGAAATAGCACAGTATTTGTCTAAAAAATGGTTATTACGGGTTTTTTTCTGTTATAGGCAGTTATTCTTTAAGAGTACTCAATTAAAAGAGGTATACCTTAGTTTGAAACACAACTCTCAAATTTATTTCAGAAAAATTGACAAAATTTTTGAAGTTAATTCACTTTTAATAATGGATACTTTTTATCTTGATATTATTGTTATTGTTGATTCTTTACTTCCTCTTAGTAAAATCAAGAGATATGATTCAGGGACCTTTGGCCTGACTGGTGAGTTTCTTTCCTCCTTATACGGATGGGTCCAAGGGCTAGTTCTGATGCCCAAATGAGAGTTTGCTACTTTCTGCCAGCACATAAACATTAAAGAAAGAGTCGTTTCAGAAGTACATCCCCTCCTTCATCTGATTAATCCTCCTAAAAGATTAATTCTCTCAAAGTAGTGCCTGCCTAATGGCATGTTTCTACCGTGAAAGCAAAACTTGAAACATTAAGCTCAGACTACCCTTGGGTTGGGTTTACTTCATACTCAATTATGCTAATATTTTTTTGAAAAGTTCAAGTTGTTGGCTAAAAATTTAGGAGCACTTATTTCAAGAGAGTCAGCATAGTTTCATTTCCTCAGGTTAAATATTCCCCGTGTGTCCCACGCCATTACAAAATGCCTCTGTACCAGGCTTTGTCCAAAGTTGAGTTATGAGTTTAATGACTGCCATATTACAGGGAATATGGTCATTTGGTTGGTGTGTGCTAACGATGCAGTGGTCCAATCATTCATGTTAATGATGATGATAAAATTTCTCAGTTTGACTTTAGGGCATGGAGAGAGACTTTGAAATGTTGATCATTGCTTCGATTTTCACCAGTCGTGGTTGTTTTAGGTATTGAATGACGTTTCTCTGCATTTTTTGGCTATGTGAAGTGAAATGTATCTGGTCTTCCTGCTTTTGCCATTGGCCAGTTTCCATTTGGACATTTACTTAGACTTGAGTTCAGGAGGAGAATAAAATGATTCCTCTTGTTTCTTTAAGCACATAGTAAACTTCCCAGTGGTGAAAGAAGGTCATGTAACTCTTCCTCCCTGGCCCCTCGGGCACGTTTCCGAGACCTGCTTCACTCCATATGATAAACGTGAACACATCTTATGGAACACCACAAGCCCCAGAGTAGACCACCACCTTCTTTCTCCTGTTCCTGCCTGGTCAGCGTGGTATCTAGGCAACTGGTTAAACTGTGCTTGACAGTGTCGCTGTCTGTGCAATGGAAAAGATGATAGCAACCACCATTTTCTCTGAGATGTGCTGAGGGTTATCAGATCATCCTGGTACAAGGGTTTGACAGTCATTCAACAAATGTTCACAGAGTGCCTCTTCTATGATCCTCTAGGTACCAAGGACACAGCAGTGAAAAAGATCCGTGAGAATCTCCAACATCATGGAGCTTACGTTCTAGGGAAGGGAGAAAGACAAAAAGCAAATACATAAGTAGTACGAAAGATGGTGAATGAAATAGAACAGGGAAGGGGTTAGGAAGTGCCAGGAATTGAGAGGCAGTGTTGCCAATTGGTTTGTTAAACCTATTTGAGCAGAGACTTGAAGAAGGTAACAGAGTCAGCCATGGGAAAATGTGGGACTCAAGCATTCTCTGCCAAGGAAAAATGCTCAGATGCAAAGGCAGGAGCCTGCCTGGAATGTGAGGAATGGCCGGAAGGCTAATATGGCTGCACGGTAGTGGTGTTCTTTCAGTTTCCTATGTCTCTTGTATGTATTTGCATATCTTTAGTAGTTCTTCATAGGGGATTCCAAGACAGGCCTCAATTCCTCTGTTCAAATCCCCAGAGAATTGTGACATGTAGGAACTTCCTAAGAAGGTGCACACCAGCGCCTGCCAATGAAGGTTATAGGTGACAGGAGGGAGGGGGCAGAGTACAGTGGGTGCCCATCTCATCACCCTGACACAGTCAAACTTCATAACCAGCCCTGAAGAGTTGAGAATTTTGTTAGTTTTATTTTTTTACAGATATCGAGGCAGTTTTACAAATAAGCATTATGGTGTTTTTATAATAGAAGTTAGGAGAAATTTTAAGTTAATATTAAAGATAGTATTAAAAAGGGGAATTTAAGAATACAGATTAATGGGACACAGCACTTCCAATAACAGTGCATACTTTTTGTCAGAAAATGGTACACAATTCCAAACTTTATTATAGAATCTCCATATATTCTTTGACTATAAAAATCCGTCTTGAAGTTTGTTTTTTGAGACATGATCCTGCTGCCACTTGTTCTTGACAACTGCATAGACCCCTAAGGGCTGTAGACCTTACTTTATACCACACTAACTGACTTTGCTGAAAAGTCACTTTGCCTTAGCAGTACAAAAATAATGGACTCCACTTAGGATCCTGATGCTGGGCAAACTCCCTTGCTGTTCTTTTAATTCTCAGGAGCTGAAATCAGTCACACTGAACCTCCCGGTATTCCAAATCTATGGCCCTACATATAACAATGATTACTTGTATATGGTACATTTCATTGGTTGTTCTTAATTTTTTTTATTATGTACCATAAGACACTAATACCATTTATTTAACAAAATGAAGGGAAGCTGTAAAGAACATAAATGAGTGACTTAGGTTCACATAACAAAGAATGCTAGAGATTAAATAAGAACTCAGAATGTTGGGGTTTGCTTTCCGTTTCTTGATTGAGATACTCCTAGCAAATACGTTAAGTGTGTACATGTTATAAAATTAGATGTTACTAGAAATTGGCTAAAAGACTAACATGACAATTAAACATACTGCACAGATGATGAGACATTGACTCATTTTTGAAGTGGAAAAGGAAAGGGTTCTTCCAGGGACAGGAGTCCATCACCTTTCTTTGGTCATTGAACATTATTTCCACGTAGATGTCTCTCTCAGTTGTCAAAAGTCACTATTCTTTTTGCGTGTTTTTTCTTCCCCCTCCATGATCACTGTATCTGTCTTGATGAATTTTTTTCAAACTGAATGGCTTTACGTTATTGAGAGGTGACAAGGGGCTGGCAGCCCTCGCTCACTCTCAGCGCCACCTCGTCCTTGGCATCCGCTCTGGCCATGCTTGAGGAGCCCTTCAGCCCGCGGCTGCACTGTGGGAGCCCCTCTCTGGGCTGGCCGAGGCTGGAGCCGGCTCCCTCTGCTTGCTAGGAGGTGTGGAGGGCGAGGCGCAGGAAGGAACCAGGGCTGCCTGTGGCACTCGCAGGCCAGCACGGGTTGCGGGTGGGCGTGGGCTCCTAGGGCCCTGCCGTCGGAGGGGCTGGCTGGTGCCGCCACTGGCCCCGGGCAGTGAAGGGCTTAGCACCAGCAGCTGTGGAGGGGGCACGGAGTCCCCTAGCACTGCCGCCAGACCACAGGGCACTCCAATTCTCGCCACGCCTCAGCTGCCTCCCCAAGGGGCAAGGCTCAGGACCTGCAGCCCGCCATGCCCGAGCCCCCCAGCGGTGGGCTCCCGTTAGGCCCGAGCCTCTGTGGCGCCTGGTCCCACTGACCACACAAAGGCTGAGGAGTGCGGGCCCGCGGAGCAGGACGGATGGGGAGCTCTGCCTGCAGCCTGGGCGCAAGATCCACTAGGGGAAGCCACCTGGCTCCTGAGTCTGGTAGGGACTTGGAGAACTTTTATGTCTAGCTAGAGGATTGTAAATGCACCAATCAGCACTCTGTGTCTAGCTCAGGGTTTGTGGATGCACCAATCAGCACTGTGTACCTAGCTAACCTGGTAGGGACTTGGAGAACTCTCATGTCTAGGTAGAGGATTGTAAATGCACCAATCAGCACTCTGTGTCTAGCTCAGGGTTTGTGGATGCACCAATCAGCACTGTGTACCTAGCTAATCTGGTAGGGACTTGGAGAACTCTTATGTCTAGCGAGAGGATTGTAAATGCACCAATCAGCACTCTGTGTCTAGCTCAGGGATTGTAAACACACCAATCAGCACTCTGTAAAATGGGCCAATCAGCAGGATGTGGGTGGGGGCAGATAAGGGAATAAAAGCAGGCTGCCCAAGCCAGCTGCAGCAAGCCGCTCAGGTCCCCTTCCCCACTGTGGAAGCTTTGTTCTTTCCCTCTTTACAATAAATCTTTCTGCTGTTTACTCTTTGGGTCCAAGCTGCCTTCATGAGCTGTAACACTCACCCTAACAGTCTGCAGTCAGCGAGATCAAGAACCCACCAATTCCAGACACATTATGACTTTGTCAGAGATCTGTCTCTTGTTGCTTTTGCCTCATTTGATATGCAAGTTTCACTGCAACATGTAGATTACTGGTCTTTCCGACAATAACAGTTTCTAAAAATAACTGATTTATATTTTTCTTTTTTATTCTCTGAATGTTTGCCACTGTCATCAGAAATAGCCCCCCTGTTGTTACTCTCCTCTGTTCCCTTTCTGGGTTACATTAGAAGGTTTACTGAACTTTTTCAAACATCTCTGAAGATTTTAATTTTTTCAACTTTACTCACGATAGGAAATCATAGTGTGTCTGGTGATACAGATGTTATTTAGTTATGCTCACAGCCACGAAGGTTTTTCCAGACACTCATACATTCAGAGAGTATTTTCTTCTCCAGTAAATACATAAGTGTGTATATATATATTTTATATATATATGTGTGTATTTTTAATAGATTAACTCTATGTGTAGGTAAATCTGAAAGATCACACCAGGAGGCTTCAGTGAATATGAATATTCACTAGCAAGCCATAAAGCATTAAAAAGTGTGTGCTTGTATACAGCCTGTTAGTACTGATTATGTTTAATATTCAAATGTGTACCTTTTAAAAGTCAAAGTTGAAATTTACAGGGTACTTAGAAACTTAAAAGGGAACAAGTCATCAGTTCCTATATCAAAATTGGCCCGTTTACCCTTCTTTCCTCTTTCTCATTTCTGATCCTGGAGACAAAATTATTTTCTCATACTCCAACATTGACAGCATTGCAGACAATGTACTATAGTGAGAAAGAATATGCAGTGGAGGCAGATTCTGAGTTTAAATCCTGATTCTGCCAGTAGTTGTTGACTTTGGACAAATTATTAACCACTAAGGTTTACGTCATTCATCTGTAAAATGAGGATAATACAACTTTTCATGTAGGAGTATTTTTTAAAACAATGTGTAGAAAGTACGTATTGTAGTGCCAGCACATACAAGTAATTTGTTAAAATTGTTTGCTCCTTTTGTCTGCCCTTTCTTTTCCAGTCCTACAGCTGTAACAGTAATTCAGGGATTTATTGTCTTGTATCTACTAGACACTATGGCAGCCTCCATACCAATCGCTAACTTCCCTTCTCCATTCCATTCCAAGCACTTCTACTATTCAATATGTTTCCTTTAACCCAGATTTTCATCAGTTTCCAAGCACGTCAAAATCCTTTAAAAATTCCTCAGGTGGCCGGGCGCGGTGGCTCAAGCCTGTAATCCCAGCACTTTGGGAGGCCGAGACGGGCGGATCACGAGGTCAGGAGATCGAGACCATCCTGGCTAACATGGTGAAACCCCGTCTCTACTAAAAAATACAAAAAACTAGCCGGGCGACATGGCGGGCGCCTGTAGTCCCAGCTGCTTGGGAGGCTGAGGCAGGAGAATGGCGTAAAACCCAGGAGGCGGAGCTTGCAGTGAGCTGAGACCCGGCCACTGCACTCCAGCCTGGGCGGCAGAGCGAGACTCCGTCTCAAAAAAAAAAAAAAAATTCCTCAGGTCAGGCACAATGGCTCGTTTCTATAATCCCAGCATTTTGGGAGACCAAGGTAGAGGGATCACTTGAGCCCAGGAGTTTAAGACCAGCCTGGGCAACATAGCAAGACCCTGCCTCTGCAAAAACATTTAAAAGAATTTTTTAAAAATAGCCAGGTGTGGTGGCTGCATGCCTGTAGTTCCAGCTACTCAGGAGGCTGAGGAAGAAGGATCGTTTCAGCCCAAAAGTTGGAGGCTGTAGTGAGCTATGATCATGACACTGCATTCTGGCCTGGATGACAGAGCGAGACTGTGTCTTCAAAAAAAAAAAAAAGTTTCTCACCATCCACAGATAATTAAACATTCCCAGGCTGACTGAATTCCTCCACGGAGAAGATAGGAAAGGGATTCAGAACCAACCTGATCCCAGGGCTGCTCCACTCCCTGCTCTCTACTTTCTTCCCCTTGGGTTTGAGCCCAGGTTTTAGGTGAAATGAGCTTTCAGCTGGTGGAACATCTCTCTTCCATTTTGCTGTGATGACAACTCTAGTTCTTATGTTGAAGGAGAGATTAAAGTGCATTGGGGTGCACTATCCTTCCACAAAAGTGCTTCACCCTGCAGCGCAAACGTGCTTCCTCCCAGGACGGGCATCTAGCCCGGGTATTTCTGAGCATGAAGATCATGGAGTGAAGCCTGAAGAGTGTGGATAAAGAAGGGGGAGGAGAATCAAATAATGCCCCCCAAGTCACTAAGTCTCTTGCTGAACTCTTGCTTTTTCTATTTGAGTGAAAGTAAAAAGAGAGAACTCGAGCCAGTGCAGGAAAAATGTCATTTAAAACCTAACCTTGAGGCTGGGCATGGTGGCTCACACCTGTAACCCCAGCTACTTGGGAGGCTGAGGCAGGAGAATCGCCTGAACCCGGTGGGGTGGAGGTTGCAGTGAGCCGAGATTGTGCCACTTCACTCCAGCCTGGGCGAAAGAGCGAAACTCTGTCTCAGAAAAAAACCTAACCTTGAGATCACTATATCCAGACTAAACAATAAGAGAATGTACAGTGTGACATTTCCAGGAGAAGATGTTCATCTATGTCATAGATCATTTTAAATGCCACAGGTGAGGCCTTGAGGGCCCAGGAATGGCAGTTGTGAATCTTTCCCTAAAATCAAGAGGTGATACAATGTGCAATGTGTTACCAACTCATAGCCAGTTCAAAGAGATCTGAGTCTATATCCAGTTTGGGGATTTTGCTTCCACTGCTCCAGCCTTAGTGCAGGCTGGCTGTGAGTTGCAGCCCTGGTGGACATTAGATGTCTTGGCCAGCAGGTCACCGGACCTTTCAGAGAAAACATGCCACATTCTTGTAGTTCAACTGCATTGTGAGAGGGGCAGATAGGGAATCCTTCATTTAAAGGTAAAAGGTAAAGCAGAGGTAGTAAGAATGGAGGGTTTCTTCCACTCTGCAAAAACTGCTGTATGGGCTGTGTGGACACCCCTTTGAGGTCTTAGATGGAGACAAGCCCAGGGATGGTGCCTTTGGAGAAAAGGTTGGAGAGATTTGCACTATGAGAGGCTTCAAATCAAGTTACCAACTAAATATTAACCCGTTTGCAAGAATTCATTAAAACTAGGAGGACCAGACGTCACGTATAATGCCTATTGCCTACAGTTCTTAATAGTTCCCTTTCTTTCTCAGAAGGATTGGACAATACATGTCATGCTTACCCTGTCATAACAGAGTATGGGTGGATGATCATGGTGGGAAGGAGTAGAAAGAAGTAGGGCCTGAGAAGGTGTGAGCTTTCCCAAGGAAAAGCTCCACTGCGGTTACTCGGAAATTCAGTGGAGCAGGGGAGCAGGAGCGTGGCTGCACCTCTGGCCTGCTCTGGCTTTAGGCATCAGTTTTGTGACTTTGGACAAAGTCTCTTTAAGGGTCACTTTCCCAGCCTGGGCAACATGGTGAAACCCCATCTCCACAAAAACTACAAAAATTAGCCGGACGTGGTGGCATATACCTTTATTCCCAGCTTCTCAGGAGGCTGAGATGGGAGGATCAATTGAGCTCGGGAGGTTGAGGCTGCAGTGAGCAGTGATTGCACCACTGCACTCCAGACTGAGTGACAGAGTGAGACCCTGTCTCCAAAAAAAAAAAAAAAAAAAAAAAAAGCACTTTCTTCACCTGCAAAATGGAGATCATTATAACTCACGTTGCTGATGGTTGTGAGAATGAATCATAAGAATGCAAAGAATATGTATATTGATGATAAGAGATGTCATGAGAAAGAATAGTTGGGATTATGCCTGACCATGCTACTTAAACTCACCTCTGATGCCAATCTAGGTTTCTTAGTCTGGACTTCAAGAGCATCTATACTCGGTCTCAATCTACATTTCCAACCCTGTTCTCCACCACTTCCATAAGTAGAGCCTCTACCCAGTGAATGCATGTTGCTTTTTTTTTTTTTTTTTTTTTGAAATAGAATTTTACTCTTCTTGCCCAGGCTGGATTGCAGTGGCGCTATCTCAGCTTACTGAAACCTCCACTTCCCGGGTTCAAGTGATTCTCCTGTCTCAGCCTCCCGAGTAGCTGGGATTATAGGCGTGCATCACCATGCCTGGCTAATTTTTGTATTTTTAGTAGAGATGGGGTTTCACTATATCCGTCAGACTGATCTCAAACTCCTAACCTTAGGTGACCTGCCCACCTTGGCCTCCCAAGCTGCTGGGATTGCAGGTGTGAGCCACCACGCCTGGCCATGTTGTGCATTCTTACCTCTTATGTCTGTTGCCGTGCTTGGGTAACAAGTTGACTCCTACACTCCTGAAATTTCATTGCTGCTACTTCTTCTAAGCCAAGATCAAAAGTAAGTCTTATCAGCAAAAGTGATATGAAATAAAAGAGATCATTGGAGATACTCTCACCGTGGATATAGATGTAGTCCTTGTCTAAAATACATTTGTGTTTATGTTACTAAACCGAACAGAACATATTACAGCAATGACAACTTATTTCAAAACTCCAGGTGTTTATTATGCCTTTTGGCAATTAACACCTTTAAAAATGCAATCTGACGGGTGTATCATGAGTTCAAGAATTCAAGACCAGCCTGGCCAAGATAGTGAAATCCCATCTCTACTAAAAATACAAAAATTAGCCATGCATGGTGGTGGACACCTGTAATCCCAGCTACTCGGGAGGCTGAGGTATGAGAATCGCTTGAACCCAGGAGGCAGAGGTTGCAGTGAGCTGAGATCGCGCCACTGCACTCCCGTCTGAGTGACAGAGCGAGATTCCATCTCCAAAAAAAAATAAAAATAAAAATAAAAAATGCAATCCAAATCAACAATGATGCAATGACTTCTGGGGAAAAAAGTAACAGAATATTCAGAGTACTCTGGGGGAAAAAAGAAAGATAGGATTTCATAAGGACTAGTGTCAGTCCTCAGGAAAATGAGTAAGAAAAGAACACAATTTAAACTTGCATGTTACCCAAAAGTGAAAGTGACATGGAAACTCTCCAGGTAGAGAGTAAACCCCCACTCCTTTCCAAAAAGGGGGCTCGTGATCGGAAGGAAGTGCAAACATAGCTGTGTTCCTGGGACCACAGAGGTTTGGTGTTTTTAATCCTGACACCATTTGCTGGTTCTGAACTCTTAAATTTATCATTGTTATTAACTTCCCAAGTCAAACCAGGGGAGTGATGTCAGCTGACTTTGCACTCTCTGATAGCATGAAGGAAAGCCCCAACAGGTGAATGACATGGTTCTGGCATATTTTCTGCCTGGATAAACAAGCTCCACGGTGATGCCAGCACTCTGGGAGGCTGAGGTGGGAAGATTGCTTGAGGCCAGGAGTTTGAAACCAGCCTGGGCCACATAGCAAGACCCTGCTCTACAAAAAAAATACAAAAGTTAACGGGACATGGTGGTGCATGCCTGTAGTCCCAGCTGCTCAGGAGGCTAAGGTGGGAGGATCATTTGAGCCCAGGAGTTTGAGGCTGTAGTGAGGTATGATTATGACACTGCATTCCAGCCTGGGTGACAGAGCGAGATCCTGTCACAAAAACAAACAAAACAAGCTGTTCAGGTAAATCCACTAAGCCTCTTTCTCTTTTTTTTTTTTTTCTTTTTTGAGATGGAGTCTTGCTCTGTCACCCAGGCTGGAGTGCAGTGGCACAATCTCAGCTCTCTGCAACCTCCACCTCCTGGGTTCCTATGATTCTCCTACCTCAGCCTCCCGAGTAGCTGGGATTACAGGCGTGTGCCACCACGCCCAGCTAATTTTTGTATTTTTAGTAGAGATGGGGTTTCACCATGTTGGCCAGGCTGGTCTTGAACTCCTGACCTCGTGATCCTCCCACCTTGGCCCCCCAAGGTGCTGGGATTACAGGCATGAGCCACCACGCCCAGCCACCTCTTTCTATTACATAGGAAGGAGATGAATATGTCACACTTCCTGGAACCCTAGAAAATAACCCAAGTTATGCATTCTATAAAAGTAAACATAGCCTTAAGAAAGGCTGGGAGGAAAAATCTTACCAAGCAGAATGAAGAAATAGCATAGTAATTGATTTCTCAAAATTGCCCACATCAGGCCTCCCAACTCGACGCAAAGAAATCAAAATGCAGTCACTCACTGGGCAATCAAAGTTGTAGAACAGACTTTGAGATACTGTCCCAGTGATGCCCAGATCCTGAATGGCAGCAGTTGGGGGAGTTTGGTGGGGCGGGGCGGGGGGTGGTTTTTTGCTGTAGCAGTCTTCTAAGCCACTTGCAGTTCTGCGGCATAGCAGCGGCAGAGGCAATAGCACCTGTATTTAAATGTGAATGATATTATGTGAAAAAGATACTTGCACACACGTTTATAGCAGCACAATTCGCAATTGCAAAAATGTGGAATCAACCCAAATGCCCATCAATAAACGAGTGGATAGAGAAACTGTGGTATATGTATACAATGGAATACTACTCAGACATAAAAAGGAATGATTTAATGGCATTTGCAGCAACCTCCATGGGATTGGATACTATTATCCTAAGGGAAGTAACTCAGGGATGGGAAACCAAACATCGTATGTTCTCACTCCTAAGTGGGAGCTAAGCTATGAGGATGCAAAGGCCTAAGAATGACATAATGGACTTTGGAGACTCAGGGAGAAAGGGTGGGAAGGGGGTGAGGGATAAAAGACTACAAGTTGGGTTCAGTGCATACTGCTCAGGTGATGGATGCACCAAAATCTCACACATCACCACTAAAGAAACTTACTCATGTAACCAAACACCACCTGTTCTCTAAAACCTATGGAAATGAAAAATAAAAATGTGAATGACAAGTGTACGGTAGACTTTTCTAGACTTGCAGGCATATTGCAGCTTTGTATAATCCATGCTGAACAGAGATCCCTTCTGTCTTCATAAAGCTCTTTTATAGTTTCACACCTGTAAGCAGGTGTCCTTTAAACTCTGAAGCTTCACGGGGATCTCCTTAGACTCATTAGTCTCATGGTGGCACTCACAGTGGAGGATGTCCTTGTTGGCTACTGGTGTCACCTTTGGAGTTGAAGGAATCAAGAGTTTATTCTTGCTTTTGCTTTTCTCTCATGGCTGTGCGGGAGTGCTGGCAAAAAGATTAGGATGTGAGAAAGGTTTAAGAAAAAGGGAGAAGGCCAGGCATGGTGACTCATCCCTGTAATCCCAGCACTTTGGAAGGCCAGGGTGTGAGGATCACTTGAGTTCAGGAGTTCATGACCAGCCTGGCCAACATAGTAAGACCTCATCTCTGCAAATAATAATAATAATAAATTAGCCAGGTATAGTGGCGCACACCTTTCTTCCCAGCTGCTCAGGAGGCTGAGGTAAAAGGATTGCTTGAGCCCAGGTGGTGAAGGCTGCAATGGGCCATGATCATGCCACTGCAGTCCAGCCTGCATGACAGAGCAAGACCCCATCTCAAACCAAAATAAAAAAAGGGAGGAAAACAGAAACACACCCCAAGGCCACGTGTCTCAGATGTCACTATCATTTCTCTTCATAAGAGCCGGTATTGAATTCTTAGAAGCTGTGCAACCTATACGAAGGCAACCCATGTGAAGGTTTTCATTTTCTGCTACTTTTTCAGTAATCCTGGAAAAAATACTGAGAGGCAACACCTGTTGAGGTAGGCTGTCCTTGGGGGTGCACGTCCAGTGCTGCCCTTGATTAGTTGTGGCACTAGTTACTTATCTTCATCAAGTCTGTTTTCCAGTCTGTTCAGTGGGGGGCCGTCAAACCTGTCCTATCCTCCTCAGACAACGAATTGCAAGTAAAATGATGTCTGTGTAAGAGTTTTGACACTATACAACATTATTACAGTGTTCTTGTTTTATTAAAATGAGATTAAAATTCATTCAAGTTCTAGAAAAACCACCAGCGTTTTTATTTTTTATTATTGTTATTTGTTGAGACAGGGTCTTGCTCTGTCATCCAGGCTGGAGTGCAGTAGCACAATCACAGCTCACTGTAGCGTAAACTCCCAGGCTCAGTTGATCCTCCTACCTCACCCTCCTGAGTAGCTAGAACTACAGGCTTGCGCCACCACACCTTTGTAATGTTTTAATCTTTTGTAGAGACAGAGTTGCGTTATGTTGCCCAGGCTGGTCTCAAACTCCTGACTCAGCCTCCCAATGTGCTGGGATTATAGGCATGAACCACTGCACCCGGTCTAATCGGTGTTTTCATATGGAGAATTGCAAGTCATGGTGGCAATGGACAAGTTTATTTCTCAGTACACAATGGGCAAGTACATTATCTCAAACGAGGAAGTGTACTATGCTTATACCACCTAAGAGTTGTGGAGCTTAAAAAAGGTATTCACATTTAATAAAGGTAGTAAATACATTTTGTTTCAAATATTGCAGTGAAAACATTGCTTGTTTCCCCAAATTTCTGGGTGAAGGATAAGCCGGTGCTCATTTTCACTTCATTTTTTTTTTCCCGATGTAACCTAAACCTGTTAATATCTATATTCAGCAAAGCTGTCCGGGTTGCCTGGCAACCAGGCTTCGTGGGCTAGGGAAACACCAAGGCAAGGAGCCACAGGCAGTGAACACAACCTTGACTTTGCCTGCCGCTGCACAGACTATCATCCTCCCTGTATTCTGTATAAAGGTCTATTTCCAAAACATAAGTAAATCTTGCGAGAATGTTAGCTCGATGCTAATAGGAGTTTAAAACTTACGGTTTGTGGGATAACATTTCAACATAATTAAATAAGCATGAAGAAATCTCTCTCTCTGCTCTTCCTTAATTAAAACCGGGGTGGTCATTTTCCTCGCAGGTCAGGCTGTACATTTCAATCCCACTTTTTATTTCCTCTGCGGAAAGATGTGTGCATTATTCTTAGAATAAGATGTAATGGAAATTGAAATGTCAACTTTGAGAAATACAAGTTTAGGACTCATTACTGCGAAACATATATTTTTGTATCTTATACAAGGAAGTAAAAGGAAGAATGAATGAAAATGACTTTTCTTATTCAGATTCTTCCATGTTTCCACCTTTATCTCATTCCCTTTCTTATATTCTCCCCTATGGGAACTTCATCACTTTAAAAATTAAGAACAAGGAAAGCCTTCGGGTTATAGGAAATAAATGTCATCTACCTCATGGAGAGTAAATGTTATGAGACTGAGACAGAATTTGAAATTTAAAGCTTACATTATCTATTGTTTTAGTATGCCACTTGTTTCAGAAGGCTGCTTTTATTGGTTAAGTTCAATATTCAGAGGAAAACTGAACTGAAGGACCCTGAAGCAGACCCTTTTTGAAATAAGAATGGAGAATAATATAAGATAAAGCATGTAACTGGGGCTGTTGAAGTGGAGATTTGGCTAAGTATGACAAAAATGAGAAGAGAATACAGAGAAAATTAACTCAATAATATCTCAGCACAAATCCTCAAAATCTGCAATGAATGTATCTTTTGATTCCTAAGTCATGAAAGAAGGCATCTTTCATTATTACTTTGCCATCTAATAGCCACTTATATCTATTTCACATTCTACTTTCTTCTATCCTTATTCCATAGCTGGTGCGAGTTAGAGTTTTCAAGACAACCTGGAAGTCCAAATTTTAAGTAACATTTCCTAATTTATAAGTGTTGACTTTAGTACAAATTAACAGCCTCGCTCTGTAGGTCAAACAGAACCCATCTGGAAGCCACGTTATGCTCACAATTGACATTTGCGACCCCAGGTATAGGGGGAGAAGAAGGGGAACTGAGGAATTCTAAGGAATTCTCACATGTTAAGAGGCTGCATATAAAAATGATAAGCATTGGGAGACCAAGGTGGGAGGATCGCTTGAACCCAGGAACTGGAGGCTATAGTGAGCTATGGTTGTGCCACTGTACTCCAGCCTGTACAGCAGACTGAGACCCTGTCTCTAAAAAAAGGAAAAGTAAAGTGATGAGTTGTCAGGGAGGTCAGACAAGAAACAGGGTCCTGCTTCACACTTTGCTAAGTAAGGGTGGAGAACATTTCAGGAGGAAGAGAAGAGACAGCCAGGGGACCAAAACAGAATTCAGTTAAACAGGCATTTAATTGCGATCTTGGGAGAGGAATTTCAAGAGGATGGTGGAAGTCAGGCACAGATGCAGTGAGTTATAAGGAGCGTGTGGGTGATGAAAGTAGAAACAAGCAAATATAGCCTACTTCTAGAAGGAGGAAGTATGGCCACAATCACTTGAGGAGAAGTGAGTTGAGGGAAGATGTAGGTATATTTGTAGACACAGAACAAATTTCTGGAGAAAGTAGAAGATAGGACAAATACAGAGGTCTAGGGTTTGAAAGAATTAAGAATTACAGGGTAGTGGAACACGTAGATAAATATGAAAAGGGTTTCCTGTGGTTAATGACAAAGATTTTGAGTAGATTCCATTTTGGTTCCCATCAGTATTGTTGGAGTAGAAATGAGATCCTTGGAAAATGAAGACGGCAATGTGAGAGAGGCAGAAGAAGGAAAAAGAGTCTATTGTAAAATAATCATAAGCATTACAGTGGGGTCAGGGTGAAACTGGATAAAGTGTTATGTATGGACATTCTCTAGTAATTTGAAGTAACCCCAGAGAAAATGTCTGACATGCTTTTCAGGGTTAGTAGCTAGGAGCCAAAGATAGTTAAGGAGTGAGGACTTCTGGGTTGCCAAAGAGGGAGCTGTTGAAGTTCTAGACCTTAGGAAGTCGGCCAGGGAGAAAAGCAGGTGATTCCAGGAGGTTAATGGACTGAAGATACTGCAGAGGGTTAGAGAGCATGGGAAAAGCTAAGTGTAGGTTTATTTTAAAAGAAGTAGCAGATAGGGTGAAAATATAAAAGGTTGTGATCTGAGAAAAGTGTCTACATTTGAGGTCCTTGGGTTAAAAGAATATGCGGCAAAGGCAAGAGGCAGTAAGGATGATGCCTGTCAGTTCCCGGTTAGGAAGTGAAAGTTCCTCTAGAAGAGGAAAGCCAAGGTTCAAGGGTAAAGACAGGATTTTGTATTTCACATCCTAATGGTGGCAGAGAAAATGGTAGAGGAAAAAAAAAAAAATGAGCCAGGTGAAATCGTGTTTGAAAAACCAGAGGAATACCTCAAAGGTTGGTAAATAAATACTATACTTTCAGGGCCAGTCTCAGTGGCTTCTGCTTGTAATCCCAGCACTTTGAGAGGCCGAGGCAGGTGGATCATGAGGTCAGAAGTTCGAGACCAGCCTAGTCAACATAGTAAAACCCTGTCTCTACTAAAAATACAAACATTAGCCGAGCTTGGTGGCACACGCCTGTAGTCCCAGCTACTTGGGAGGCTGTGGCAGGAGAATTGCTTGAACCTGGAAGGCAGAGGTTGTGGTGAGCCGAGATTGCGCCACTGCACTCCAGCCTGGGCAACAAAACAAGACTCTGTCTCAAAAAATAAATAAATAAATAAATGTGATACTTTTTCCTTCATGGCAGTTATTATGTGTAACAATTATTTGTTTTTTAATCCCCGCTTCCCTACTAAATTGAAGGCAGATTGTATTTCATCTATTTTGTTCATACCAAGTTCCCAGCACAGTGATGGCTGATATAGTAGACATGTCCAATAAATATTTGTTGTGTGAATTAAAAGACAGAACCAAGGATGGGAAAGTGAACATATCATTTGATGCCACAGACTTAAAAAGATGTGAGGTCACTGAATAAAATAAATGGGAAATGTTCTGGCAGTGGAACAAAGGAGCTTATCTCTTGATAAAAAAAGAAAAACATAAAAATGTTCAAATCAATGATAATGAAAGAAATATAATTAATTCAAACATTTGCTTACGCTGCAGAAGGCAAGAAAGAAGAAGGTGCTTTGATTTTTCTGCCAGTAGCATGTGTGTATTACACTGCTTCTGTCAGAGAAAACAAAAAGTAGGATTAACTTAAGTCTAAAATAATATACACCAACTTTTTTATTTTTTTGAGACAGAGTCTTGCTCTGTCACCCCGGGCTGGAGTACAGTGATGTGATCTTGGCTCACTGCAACCTCCACCAATCAGGTTCAAGCGATTCTCCTGTCTCAGCCTCCTGAGCAGCTGCAATTACGGGCACCTGCCACCATGCCAGGCTAATTTTCGTATTTTTGGTAGAGACCGGGTTGGCCAGGCTGGTCTTGAACTCCTGAGATTACAGGCGTGAGCCACCACGCCCAGCCTACATCAACATTTTCTTTTTAAAAACGTTCATGTTCAGGGGTACATGTGCAGGTTTGCTGTATAGGGAAGGATTACTACCATAGGGATTAGATATACAGATTATGTCATTACCCAGATAATAAGCATTTTATCCTATAGGCAATTTTTCCATTCTCGCTCTCCTCCCGCCCTCCACTCTCCGGTGGGCCCTGGTGGCTGTGTTCCCATCTTAGTGTCCTACACCAAAATTTTCTGTTCCTCACATTTCTTGAAAGATCATTGTAAAGTGGCAAGTATGTTTTAAAATTGTAATGCTGTAAAAGCACTCACCGTGATTTCTTGGGTTACCACTCAGCTTCCCCACAAGGTCACTTTCATGAGAGCTGGCTCTTGGGGTCAGAATGAATTGCACGTTGGATACGCACCAGCCTGCCAAAAACAACCCCAAGTGTGCCAAGTATGGGAGCCAGCAACGTTACGGAAGGCATACGGTATGCCTGACACCTTTGGCTCTTGGCAAAATGAGCCAAGGGTATGACTTGACAACTTTTTTGGGTGAACAAGTTGTCCCTTTGGTATCAAATGTCATCAGCTCACTAATGTGTATTTGCTGATGTCAGCCAGAAAACGAAGCACTTGCAAAAAATGCAATTTTAAAGCAGTCACATTTGAATATTAACTTCCACGGATTCTCATTTGGGTTTGGAAGCATTGCACAATTGCCCTTAAAAGAGAATAAAAAGCTCATTCCTCGGAGGTGATTCTGTCCTTCTCCCCTCATCATTACCACTTTTTTCAATAAAATGAATATTGTCAACAATGAAGTAAAAGTGAAGCTGCCATTTGATATGTTTCTGAAATTTTAAAATATTAAAATATTGAATGGTTACTTTCAAACTAAATATGTTATCTTATTTGTTATATGTTTAAAGGTAGCAGAAAAAATGACTCTTATATTTGTGACATGGGGAAAAAGAGGGGCCGATTCAGAAACAGAGAGGGAGACCGATAGAGTCAATATGTCTCCACCCGTTACATAACCACCAGACTGCCAAGAATTTTTACACTAAAGCCAGAGCTTGACTGGGAAGTAGACGTACACATCGCATGAGAACACAGGTGGTTGGGTCGGGGCCGGTGGTGCAGTTCAGGTCTTCAGTAAATGTAGACTCTTCAGAAAATGTGGACTTTTTTTTTTTTTTTTTTTTTTGGAGTCTCGCTCTGTCGCCAGGCTGGAGTGCAATGGTGTGATCTCAGCTCACTGCAATCTCTGCCTCCCAGGTTCAAGGGATTCTCCTGCCTCAGCCTCCTGAGTAGCTGGAACTGCAGGCCCGCGCCACCACGCCCAGCTAATTTTTGTATTTTTAGTAGAGACAGGATTTCATCATGTTGGCCAGGCTGGTCTCGATCTCCTGACCTCATGATCCACCCGCCTTGGCCTCCCAAAGTGCTGGGATTACAGGTGTGAGCCACCGCGCCCGGCCCAGAAAACGTGGGTTTTATTTGATCCGGTGTATTTCTGTTTGTTTCAGAATAGATGTCCCAATAAACAGTCCCCTGAGAATAAGGAAGGTGTGTGTTTTCAAACATGCACATAACAAAAAGACTATTGATAAGATTATTAGAATTGAGATAAAAAGCTAATTTTAAAATTAACATTAGATTTTGCCATTTGGAAATGAATAAAGTTATTTCTGATACCAGTTATTATATGAAGAAATATTATCAGAGGACTTAATTTATATATCCAACTAAAAATGATGGCAGTGCTGCTGTTTCTAAGCTGTGTATAAATACTCAGTTACAGTTTCTTAATTTAGTCGCAAATAAATTTTTTTTCAACTTGCGTAGTACACATTTATTTTTCTTTTGTATTTTCAGCAATGTTTTAAAGCTCATTCTTCGAAATTCTAAAATTTGTCAATTAAGGTTGGGTTTTGTAGTTCTTAACATCTTTTATCCCCTCTAAAATTAAGTCTACTTTGATGGTAATAATTAGGTTTACTGTGTTGATAAACTAAGGAAAGCATACAATTTTAAAAAGTGATTTTTTTTAGGCTGGGCATGGTGGCTCACGCCTGTAATCCCAACACTTTGGGGTGCCTAGGTGGGCAGATCACCTGAGGTCGGGAGTTCAAGACCAGCCTGACCAACATGGAGAAACCCCATGTTGACTAAAAATACAAATTTAGCTGGGCGTGGTGGCGAATGCCTGTAATCCCAGCTACTCAGGAGGCTGAGGCAGGAGAATCTGTTGAACCCAGGAGGTGGAGGTTGCGGTGAGCCAAGATCACGCCATTGCACTCCAGCCTGGGCAGTAAGAGCAAAAATCCATCTCAGTAATAAAAAAATAAATAAGTAAAAGAAGAAAATTATAAAGAAAAGAGAAACCTACCCACTGGGTTTGAGCAGTTGTCCTGCCTCACCCTCCCTAGTAGCTGGGATTACAGGCATGCACCACCATGCCTGGCTAATTCTTTTTGTATTTTTAGTAGAGATGGGATTTCACCACATTGGCCAGGCTGGTCTTGAACTCCTCACCTCAAGTGATCCACCCACCTTGGCCTCCCAAAGTGCTGGTATTACAGACCTGAGCCACCGTGCCCACTATTTTCTTTCATTTCTGTTTTGGTTTACAAACCTCCACTTTAGTCTTCAAATACATTCATTTTATTAATTATCCTGACCATTGGATTTTTTTTAATGCTGGCAAGTATATTTTAATTTCCAAGGACATTGCATTGCCTCATCAGTACTTTTTCCTAGCTTTTTGTTCTTGCTTTATAAATGCAATAATCTCTTGACTCTCTGAAGATACCAGTTTGGATTTTCTGCTTGTTTGTTTACGTTTGCTGAAGTTCCTTGTATTTTTCTTTCCCTGAAATTGATTTTTCTGTTTATTTTGGACCTTCCCTTTTAGGCTCTTCTTTCTTTTTATTTTCCAAGTATCTGCTTTTACTTATTTGTCCATCCATATTTGTGAATTGATTGATTACTCTGGTTCATTATAGGCAGGTGGCATGGGTTCCTCTGGAATCTTTTAGTCTTGTTTTCTTAGTAGTCTTGTTATCTCTAAATGAGAGGGTAGCTGTGGCTCCATGTAGATAGATAGAAGTATAGACAAACCTTGGGCAACGTCACGGTTAGGGGCACTGACCCCTTGCACAGTTGGAAATCTATATACAACTTTTGACTCCCCAAAGCCTTGCTACTAATAGCCTGCTATTGACCACGAGCCTTATCAATAACATCAACAGTCAGTTAGCACATATGTTAGGTTGTATGTACTATGTACTGTATTTTTACAAAAAAGTCAACTAGAGAAAATATAATGTTATGAAAATTATAAGAAAAAAATATATTTACTATTCATGAAGGAGAAGAGGATAATCATAAAGTTCTTCATTCTCATCGTCTTCACACTGAGTGGACTGAGGAAGAGGAGGGGTTGGTCTTACTGTCTCGGGTGGCAGAGGACGAAGGAAATCTTCATACATAAGTGGACCTACGTGGTTCAAATCTGTGTTGTTCAAGGGTCAACTATAGATGACAGTTAGACTTCCCTATAAGGTGTGTAGTCAGGGAACCACCTGGTAGCGACCCCTACAGTCACCTGAGTTAGGAAGGCTGTTACTCTTGGGGATGGAACACTTCATTTCTTTTACTCCTGGGCAAAGCTGCCTTTTGTTCAATGAGAGTCCCCTCCTATACTTCTGGGTATGTCACTATTTACTTTAAACTACTCTGTTCCTCTTTCAATCCCACACCTTTGGAAATGCATTTATATATTTGATGCTTCTTATCTTTTTTAAATATGTAAGTTGTCTAACGGAATTTCGCAAGTAGGTAAATCTTAGGAAACAAAATGATAGCTATGGTGAAATTTAAGACCTTCTGAATGATTAATAAAATATATAAAATTCATAAGTTTGCAACTTAAAATCTCAAATCTAAACCAACTACTCAGTTACACATTTTAAATTGGAATTAAATGACTGATCTGTTTCTATTGGGCCAAACTCTCTTAAACACTAAAAATATGTAAAATGTGAAATATGCACAAGCTCCTTTATATAAAAAATATTAGTTATATTTGTTTAGTCATTGAAATAGCTCTGCTTTTAATTCTAAATTTTTCTGGACTTGCCCACAAAGGAATAATTTATATCATCCTAGCTCAGCCAGTTAAGATTATATAACAGCCAGAAATATTGGCCCAGATGCTGAATAAATCCTTGTCAATGACTATGAGGAGATACACAGAGCTGTGTTAGGTCACTGTATCAGTGTCCTTTAAGCATGTATGTATGAGGGTGTGAGGTTGCACGATGCAGGGAGGAAGAGCTCTTATAGCCCAGGTCATTCAGATCCCTAATCTGCTCTTTTCTTTCTTTGTACACTGAATGCCTTTCTTTAGCTTAGTGCGCCTTTTCCATCTAACTCTAAATACCTTTGATAAGTCCTGCCTCCTTTGCCTGTGTTTTGTAACACTTAGGACTACAGAACTTTTGGGGGCAGGGGCATTCAAATGACATCCAGAGTTTTAGTGCGTTCTCATGACATTGACGTTTTTTGTCACATTTCAAGGTCATGCTACTGATGAGTACTGATCAAGAGAAGAGCAAGTGACTACTGACCTCTAGAGGATACTCAATGCAATAAATGTTTTTCTCTGCTAATAATAGCACTGACATCATATGGTTGTAATAAATTTAAACAGGATGATCGAAGCAAATGTACAGCGCCTAGCATGCACTAAGAATATGGTGACTGTGATCATTTTTTATAGTTGCATTAGGTAAAGAACTGTCCCTAAAAATTATTTATAGTTAGATGAGAAAGAAACCCTTAAGAAGATATTTAGATAATGGGTGTTTTCTTTTATACCTCCGGTATTTTGCCATTAGCTCTGAGCAATGTTTTATGAATCTAGTATCACAAAAACAGTTGAGATTTATAGCAAGTTCTCAGCCTCAGCACTGTTGCCATTTGGGACTGGATATCTCGTTGCTGTGGAGCTGTTGTGTGCATTGTATGCTTAGCAGCATCCCTGGCCCCTACCTGCTAGACGCCAGTAACACTCCTCTCCAACTGTGACAACCCAAAATGTCTCCAGA
The DNA here is from genome assembly GCF_009764315.1 of Trachypithecus francoisi. Taxonomy (NCBI): domain Eukaryota; kingdom Metazoa; phylum Chordata; class Mammalia; order Primates; family Cercopithecidae; genus Trachypithecus; species Trachypithecus francoisi. The sequence continues at coordinate 20,682,767 of NW_022681474.1, forward strand.
ACCTGCCAGATGTCTCCTGGGAAAGGCAAAATTACCACCATTTTATGGCCATGCCAATTGCTGTATTTTTTTAAAATCTATTTTCCTATTTGCTTCTCTGAAAGAGAAGCAAATCTTTGAAGCTTTCTATCTTTTGAACTAAAAGTGGCATAGAATATCTCAACACTACCTTTTTCTCCCCAGCTCAGGGTCTAAAGAGGAGAATGTAATTAGGATTAAATCCAAAGCTTTATTTAAATAAATAATCAATCTATTAGGGGGAAAAATATGCTCCACTAAAGCCATAAAGCCATTGGATATCTCTCCTTCTTGGGAGCCTGACTTGTTTTTTCGGTTTGTTGCCAGTTAAGAGGATTGCAGATGTATTCCATTGAGGAAAGTGGTATGTTCCCACACTAGCGAAAAACTTTGTATTCTTCTAGTTAGTCATTTTCAAAGAGCTGTTTCTATTTGTGGTTACTACAAAAATAATGGCCTGCAGGTCATCTATTTATGATCAAGTAAATTCCGCTTCATTGAAATGTTGTAGACTTTAGAAGAAGGAAAGAAAACACACTAAAGGATTCTGGACAATCAGTAAATATTTTAACTTGAAGTGTGAAACACCAGATTAATTACACAGTAACTTCAGGCCGTTATTAGCCTTTTATGGTCAATGAATATTGATTGTTGAGTGAATGAATGATTGGACACACGTGTACATGATTTTATCACTTGGAAACTCTATAATTATGATACTATGATCCCAATATTGTGGGATCATAGCTTTCTAGAAAACTTGGGATTCGGGGAAAAGAAAGAGCTGTATAATTAATTCACCTACCAAAAAATCATCCTAATTAATATTTTTATTGTTAGTGAATTTGAATGTTAGTTGAATTGTTCATTTTGGATAAGGAGATTACAAAGATGCTTGACTATGTTCACCACATGGGGAAGAGGATTGGACTGTCTGAGACTGAACTATCAATAGAGTATACATTTTGTTCATTACATCGGTAAATATGAGGGTTTTTTTTTTCCTGTGTTTCCTCCTTTTTCAAGTCTGAAAAATTATTTGCCTAGAAGGGGAAACATATTCAGACAATTGAAATTCCACAGTTCATCTTCCACATTTGTGAGCAAAAAAAAAAGTGAGCCACCGTAAAATAACCAAAACAGCCAAATCAGCCTATTACTGTTGCCATCAGTTACCACTCAAAAACTGTCTGCCATACAGCAAAGCATTTCTTCATACACATGAACCCTACAGTACCCACTGTAACAAAGAAAGCAAAAATGTGACATAATAAAAAGCTTTCCAAGGTCCAATAAAAGATGTTTGTTTGATATAGTAGCAATACCAGTGCATCTGAAGAATATTACTTCATCCTGAAAACCTCTGGAAATCTGCACCAAAAGATTAAAAAAATCTTACACTAAAAACTTACTAACTCAGAAAAACTCATGGGAAAGCAATTGGAATTCTAGTGGTGTTTTGTTTCTTTTAAAAAAAAAAAAAATACTTGCCCTTAGAAATTCACATACTAACTCTAACCTAAGAGTTAAATAAACACGTTTATAAGTTAAATAAACATGCATAAAGTAGTTTTAAATTCAGAGATAAAAACAGTGGGACCGGGCGGCATGGCTCATGCCTGTAATCTCAGCACTTTGGGAGGCCGAGGCCGGCAGATGACCTGAGGTCAGGAGTTTGAAACTAGCTTGGCCAACATGGTGAAACCCCGTCTCTACTTAAAAAATACAAAAATTAGCAGAGCATGGTGGCACACACCTGTAATCCCAGCTACTTGGGAGGCTGAAACAGGAGAATTGTTTGAACTTGGGAGGCGGGGGTTGCAGCGAGCTGAGATCGCACCACTGTACTCCAGCCTGGGTGACAGAGCGAGACTCCATCAAAACAAAACAAAAAAACAAAACAAAACAAAAACAGTGGGCCAGTCGCTGTAGCTCACACCTGTAATTGCAGCGCTTTGGGAGGACAAGGCAGGAAGATTGCTTGAGCGCAGGAGTTTGAGATCAGCTTAGGCAGTAAAATGAGACCCTGTTTCTACAAAAAAAAAAAAAAAAAAAAAAAAAAAGATTTTTGTTTCTTTTAATTAGCCAGATAGGGCGTTGCACACCTGTGGTTGCAGTCACCCTGGAGGCTGAGGTGGCAGGATAACTTGAGCCCAGAAGTTCAAGGCTGCAGTTAGCTGTGATGGCACCACTGCACTCCAACCTGTATGATAGAGTAGGATCATGTCCCAAAGAAACAAAATAAAATGAAACTAAAAAGAGCACTATGCTGGTAAATGTTTAATATTCCACTATCCAAAAAATAAAGAAGAAAATAAGTTCTGATGTGTAGCACTTTCCAATTTCCATGGTATAAATACTTGCACCATGGACAACTTCAAGCTACAGTGTCACCTCACTGAATGCTGAGCTGAAAAGTCATGCTCCTGACACCATTCTGCAGTTTCCATCTTAGACGTAATGACCTTCTGAGTATAGACAGTAGCAAAATCATTAGGAAGTTATGAGTTTTGAATATTGTCTTTGTTTTTAGCGTAATTCATTTAGTCACAAGTTTTAGTAACTTCTAGTAATGGTTGTGTTTGATAACTGAATCTCAGAATTCCCAAAATTTTAACAGTCAGCCAGGCCAGCTCCAGGAGCACACCTCTGAGATACATTATATATGTGTGTGTGTAATTTACATTTACATTTACATATATATGTAAATTTTCTAAAGGTTAATAGGTACTTGAAACATCGGTTTCCCAGGTATTTTAAAGTCATTTTTTTGCAGCATTAGCATCCACTTATTCCATTCCCTAGTTCTAGTATCTAAAACAGGAGCTGGTATAAACTAAGTTCTCAATAATGTTGGGTGACTACCTAATCCTAACAATGTGAAATAGACCTGATAAATCAAAGGAAAGTTCAGTTAGCCTTTATGATCCCAAATTATCTCTGAATTAAAAATCTGTACTGATAACTAGAAAAGATCTTTCTTTTTCTTTTTTTCCTCTCTCTTTTTTTTTTTTTAAGACAGAGTCTCGCACTGTCACCCAGGCTAGACTGCAGTGGTATGGCAATAGCTCATTGCAGCCTCAAACTTCCAGGCTTAGGCCATCTTCCCACCCCAGCTTCCTGAGTAGCTGGGACTACAGGTACATGCCACCGTGCCTGGTTACATTTTGTGTTTGTTGTAGTGCCAGTTTCACCATGTTGCCTAGGCTGGTCTTGAACCCCTGGGTTAAAGCAATCCACCCACCTCAGCTTCCCAGGGTGCCGAAATCATAGGCATGAGCCATCATACCCGGTCCCTAGGAAAGATCTTAAACTACACAAGGAGCCTATAAGAAATAAGTGACTTTCCTCCAGGTTCTCTATCCTTTTCTTTATTAGGATCCTGCAAACCCTAAGCACTGTCCTGGCCCCAGCAGACCTTGCTAATTTACCTTATCCTTGGGTATTCTTTTTATAATTACCCTCAAGGAAGCCACGCTTCTTAGGAGAGTGGAGAAGAGAAAAGGTAAGCTCCTTTTACAAGAACAAATTTTGCTTTTTCCCTCTGCCACCTCCACAATCTAGCAAGAATGAAAGGAAACACATTCTTACCCCCCATGCAATCATAAACCTGTAGCTATCTTCCCATTCCCCTACACCACCTCCTGCCCCCTCCACAACAAAACCTGCTTTACAAAAACTAGCCTCTCAAAGGTCTCCAGAAACCTCCTTGCTTAAGCTAATGACTTCCTTTTGTCCTTCATCCTACCAAACTTTTCCCTAGCTTTTTTTTCTTTCTTCTTTGAAAATTTAGATTTAGGGGTTACAGGTGCAGGTTGGTTACATGGGTATACTGTATGATGCTGAGGTTTGGGCTTCTAATGATCCCATTGCCCAAGTAGTGGACAGAGGACCCAATAGATAGTTTTTCACCCTTTACTACCTCTCCCCTTTTGGGACCCCAGTGTTCATTGTTCTCTTCTTTGGGTCTAGGTGTACCCAATGTTTAACTCCCACTTGTAAGTGAGAACATGTGGAATTTGATTTTCTGTTGCTGTATTAATTTGCCTAGGTTCTTGGCCTCTAGCTGCATCCATGTTGCTGCAAAGGACATGATTTTATTCTTTTTTATGGCTACATAGTATTCTGTGGGTGTATATGTATCACATTTTCTTTATCCAGTGCACCACCAACAGGTGCCTGGGTTGATTCCTCATCTTTGCTATTGTGAATAGTGCTGTGATGAACATGTGAGTGTAGGTGTCTTTTGGTAGACTGATATGACCCTAAGGAACATCCATTCTTTCTTGAAAATTTCTGATCTTTATTTATTCATTTATTCCATAATGTTTATTGAGTGCTCCTCTGCACCAGGCATTGCTCTGGACATCGGGAAATCAGCTATGAATAAAGAACATGCGGTCTTTACACTGTAAAAGAATCTATTTTAACCTAGGAATACAGCTTACAAGGGACATGAAGGACCTCTTCAAGGAGAACTACAAACCACTGCTCAAGAAAATAAGAGGACACAAACAAATGGAAAAACATTCTATGCTCATGGATAGGAAGAATCAATATCATGAAAATGGTCAAACTGCCCAAAGTAATTTATAGATTCAATGCTATTCCCATCAAACTACCATTGACTTTCTTCACAGAATTAGAAAAAACTACTTCAAATTTCGTATGGAACCAAAAAAGAGCCCACATAGCCAAGACAGTACTAGGCAAAAAAAAAAAAAAAAAAAAAAAACAAAGCTAGAGGCATCATATTACCTGACTTCAAATTACACTACAAGGCTACAGTAACCAAAACAGCATGGTACTGGTACCAAAACAGACATATAGACCAATGGAATAGAATAGAGACCTCAGAAATAATACTGCCATCTACAACCATCTGATCTTCAACAAACCTGACAAAAGCAAGCAATGGGGAAAGGATTCCCTATTTAATAAATGATGCTGGGAAAACTGGCTAAGCATATGCAAAAAACTGAAACAGGACCCCTTCCTTACACCTTATACAAAAATTAACTCAAGGTGGATTAAAGACTTAAATGTAAAACCCCAAATCATAAAAACCCTAGAAGAAAACCTAGGCAATATAATTTAGGACATAGACATGGGCAAAGACTTTATGACGAAAACACCAAAAGCAATTGCAACAAAAGCCAAAACTGACAAATGGGATCTAATTAAACTAAAGAGCTTCTGTACAGCAAAAGAAACTATCTTCAGAGTGAACAAGCAACCTACAGAATGGGAGAAAATTTTTGCAATCTACCTATCTGACAAAGGTCTAATGTCCAGAATCCACAAGGAACATGAACAAATTTACAAGAAAAAAAAAATCAATAAGTGGGCCAAGGATATAAACAGACACTTCTCAAAATAGGACATTTATGAGGCAAAAAAAGTATGAAAAAAGCTCATCATTACTGATAATCAAACAAATGCAAATAAAAACCACAATGGGATACCATCTCATGCCAGTCAGAATGGCAATTACTAAAATATCAGGAAACAATAGATGCTGGTGAGGCTGTGGAGATATAGGAATGCTTTTACACTGTTGGTGGAAATGTAAATTAGTTCAACCACTGTGGAAGATGATGTGGCAATTTCTCAAGGATCTAGAACCAGAAATACCATTTGACCCAGCAATCCCATTACTAGATATATAACCAAAGGAATATAAATCGTTCTTCTGTAAAGACACATGCACACGTGTGTTTATTGCAGCACTATTTACAATAGCAAAGACATGGAGCCAACCCAAATACCTATTAATGACAGACTGGATAAAGAAAATGTGGTATATATACACCATGGAATACTATGCAGCCATAAAAAAGAATGAGATGATGTCCTTTTCAGGGACATGGATGAAGCTGGAAGCCATCATCCTCAGCAAACTAACACAGGAGCAGAAAACCAAACACTGCATGTTCTGACTCATAAGTGGAAGTTGAAAAATGAGAACACATGGACACAGGGAGGGGACCAACCCATACCAGGGCCTCTCAGGGGTTGGGGGGCAAGGGGAAGGAGAGCATTAGGACAAATACCTAATGCATGTGGGGCTTAAAACCTAGATGATGGGTTGATAGGTGCAACCAGCCACCATGGCACATGCATACCTATGTAACAAACCTGCACATTCTGCACATGTATCCTGGAACATAAAGTAAAATTTAAAAAAATAAATAATTAAAAAATAAAAAGGCACAACAAAGGGAAGGAATTTAATTTTTTAAAAAAAGAATCTATCGTAACTGAGAAAGACAGTAACTAAACCAAATAAACTGACAAATTAAGGGGAAGTGTGGGTGTTTTGCAATAAAATGAAGGACTCTCTAACGAGGTGACCTTTGAGCTGAGACCTGTATGACAAGGACATGCCAGAGGGTGAGCTAAGATGGAGAGAGTTCTGCGCAGAGTCAAGCGCAAAGGCCCTGAAGAAGAGTGAGTCTGGTGGCACCCAAGAACAGAGAGGCCAGGGCAGCTGAAGTGGAGGCCAGTGGTGAGGATAGCAGCATGTGAGGCCAGATAGACAAGGAGGGGAAGAGTCACTGTCCTGCTCCTATAGCTCTGCTCTTTGGCCTCTTCCAAAGGCATCATTCCACTGAGTATCACTTTCCCCTCCACTCACTCCCTGATCCACTTTCATGCCCACCCCACCACCGCAAGGACCTGTCAGTTCCTCCATAAACTGGTATCTCATTGGTTCGAATTCATTTCTCCCTCTTTGATTCACATGTCAAACTCTGTTGACCTTTTTGTACCCAATCCTTATGTACTCTCCAATGTTTCTACCAGATTGGAAGCTGCTTGAGCACAGGGAGCTTTTGTCTTACTCATCGCCAGTGAGGGCAAAGTCTTCGTAGCTGCGTGATGTTTGTTTTGTTCGCGTTGCTTTGGTTTTGTGGTCTGTGACATAGTTAAGTACAAAACAAAGTTTTTTCGTTTAATGGAATGAGTGAACATATATTTAATGAATGTTGTTCTGGCAAAATTTTGAAAAACTAGTGCTCAAAACATAGCTTAGAATTAAGTCTTGACGTGAAAAAGGGCACGATGATTAGAGGCAGTAGAATGTGATGCTTGAGAGCACAAAGTCTGAATTTAGACTGCGGGGGCATAATCCCAGCCCTGCCACTTACTGTGATCTTGGGCCAGTTACTTAACCTTTCATGCCATTGTCATCTCATCTGTAGAATGGCGAGAGTTGTATGTAACCCACAGAGTTCTTTTTTAGGTTGAATGAATTAATGTGTGGAAAACACTAGAAAAGAACATAGTTAGAACTGCGTAACTCTTGGCTATTCTTTACTTATTGAGGGGCTGAAGAATCTGTAGTGCACATTGGTAGTCATTTATAAAGAGTGTACTTGATTTTCACTTCCTATCCAGCAACATTTATCTGATTTTTTGGCACATTTTGGAATGTTCTTAATAGTCATTTCATTGCAAGTAGAATAACCATATCCAAGAAACCAAGGATTTGAAAAAGAAATAATTGTCTTACTTAACTAACTTGATTTGCAGGTGGAACTACTGATGATAACGTGCAAGGGGACAGAAAGGTCATATTTTTCCTTCTAAGGCAACTATTAGTAAACCCTTTATTCCGTACACCACAAACTGAAGTATTTCCAAAGTGCAAGCCAGGAAGAAAATGTGTCTCTTAGAAACAGAGAATTGGAAAAGCAGCAATAGACCTTCTAGGTGAAGCTGAGGACTTCTGGTGCATTCCTGCAGGCCATGAGACATTTTCTCAGATAAGTGGGAAGTTGAGATTGAGCCTCTGATTACTCTGAACACCTTCCATCCACCTCCAACTGATTGCATTTATTGATTAGATCAACTTGGGGTATAAGTGCAGAGATGTAACTAGACTTTGAGAGATTGTCTTAGGATATGTTTTGACTATTGCATGTATTTGAGAATACCACAGTACTTGGAAATTTGATTTATTCCCCTCCCTACCAGAAGTATGACAAATTAGTGATTGACAAGGCAGTTGCTAGTAAGAAAAAAATGAAGAAGACCTACTGTTTGATAGCACAATAGGGTGACTAGAGTCAATAATAACTTAGTTATACATCTTTAAATCACTTGAAGATATAATTGGACTGTTTGTAACTCACAGGATAAATGCTTGAGGGCGTGGATACCCCATTCTCCATGATGTGCTTATTTCATATTGCATGCCTGTATCAACACATCTCATGTACCCCACAAATAAATACACCTACTGTGTACTCACACATTTTTTTTAAAAGAGATAAGGCAATTGGTGTTTGGTATTTTACTCACCTCACTGGTGTGGTCATGTGACAATCATAGGAGCCATTACCTCATATTAGGTTCTGGCCTGTTGATGCGTCTTTTGCCCTCTGCCCCTCTTTTGAATTGATTTTGGGATTCATGGGTTGTCGATAGGGAGAAACCTTTCTAAGCCAGGGGTGGTGCCTCACACCTGTAATCCCAGCATTTTGTGAGGCCGAGGTGGGAGGATCACAAGAGGCCAAGAGTTCAAGACCAGCCTGAACAACATAGCAAGACCCTGTCTCAACAAAAAATTATTAAAAAATTAGCCGGGCATGGTGGTGCATGCCTGTGGTCCCAGATACTAGAGTGGCTGAGGCAGGAGGAGCTCTTGAACCCAGGAGTTGGAGGCTGTGGTGAGCAATGATCGCACCACTCTGCTCCAGCCTGGGCAAGAGAGCAAGACCCTGTCCCCACAAAGAGAGAAACCTTTCTAGGATGTTAAAATCCCTCAAGCAGAAATCTTAGAAATCAGTATTAATTCTGATTTCCAAATTAACATCTTGGAAATCAGAGAACATAGCTAATGACATGAGCTGAATAACATTCAAAAAATAATGCAAATCAACTTTCGTGGATGAAATCGCATGATTTGTAATAAGCAGGCAGTGAGCAGATATTTTACGGTTAATATTTGTTGATCAAGGTTCTTTGCTGTTCACTAACTCAGTCAGTAATTTGTTTTTGTTGTTTTTATATGTAACGAGTTTGTTGTCCTACAAAACATCCCACATTTCCATAATTTTACAAAATTACCCTGAATGAGATGGAATAAGCCGATTAGAAACAAAGATCTGAGGGCAATGTGATATCTCTAATTACATGATTTTATTTCCTCAGGAAAATGGAGTAGCATTTAATGTTCTGTTAATCTCTGACTTCAAAGTGAATATGAAAGAAATAATGACTATATTTGTGAAACGAAGGTAGATGATTAATTGTCAAAACATGACATTAAATACATTAGAGACCACAGCTGGCAAAGTCATTTACATTAATAGACTTACAATGCTTTTACATGTGCAGTAGTGACAGTGTATTAAATTTAAAAGTTTTACTTTCTGCCTAAAAACATCAAGAAATATTTTAATTTTCTTTTTTAAATTTTGGAAATGAGATGCCTATAGAAAACTGCAACAAAAGCGATAGCCACTACCTTAACTTTTCTGGTGATATTCCTTCCTTCCCTCCCTCCCTTCCTTCCTTCCTTCCTTCCTTCCTTCCTTCCTTCCTTCCTTCCTTCCTTCCTTCCTTCCTCCTTCCTTCCTTCCTTCCTTCTTCCTTCCTTCCTTCCTTCTTCCTTCCTTCCTTCCTTCCTTCCTTCCTTCCTCCTTCCTTCCTTCTTCCTTCCTTCCTTCCTTCCTTCTTCCTTCCTTCTTCTTTCTTTCTTTCTTTCTTTTTCTTTCTTTCTCTCTCTCTCTCTTTCTTTCTTCTTTCTCTTTCTTTCATTTTTTGAGACAGGGTCTTGCTCTGTTTCCCAGACTGGACTACAGTGGCATGATCATGGCTCACCGCTGGCTTCCCCTCCTGGGCTCAAGCAGTCTCCAGCCTCAGTTTCTTGAGTAGCTGGGACTACAGGCACATGACACCGCACCCAGCTAATTTTTTTTTCTTTTTGTACTGATGGAGTGTCACTATGTTGCCCAAGGGTCTTGAACTCTTGGGCTCATGCAATCCTCCCACCTCAGCCTCCCAGGGTGCTGTGATTATAGGCGTGAGTCACTGCTCCTGGCCTCTCCTTGTTTTTCTCTATTATTTTTCCATATCTGTACACATCCCTAAGCAAACTAGAGTGATTTTGCCTATTTTTGTATTTTGTATGTACATGCAATCATATTCTATGTATATATTTTTGAGGGCTTGCTTTATTTTTTTTACTGAATATTACATTTCTGCAGTTGGTCTGTGGTATTTGTATAATATTCCATTTTAGAACCTATATCACGATTTATCCACTCTACTGTTGGTGGACATTTATTCTGTTTTTTGATTTTGGAACACTCATCGAATCACAGTATAGTAATATTCCTAATTATGAATCTGAATCATCAAAAAAAGATTGACTTGGATTCCACATTTCCAGTGTAAGATTGTATGGAATTAGAGATTATTCTCCCCAGAATGGATCCCAATGTGATATTTTTGAGCAGTTAAGAGTGAGTTTCAATACCGGAAAATTCACTTACTTGGAATGTCCTAATGAAAAGAGATAATCATATTCAATAACTCCACTGAACGGAAAGCAAAAAGTTGGAAAGCTAAATGTTGCTAATAGATTTTCCTATCTATTTTCTCCATCCAGAAAATAAGTAGTAAGTTTCTTTTAGGCATGTTTTAAATTGTTACAATATGATTACAGTTCTTTGAACACATCGAAATGAGACAACATAAATTCAGTCATCTCCATCTTAAAGTCATTTGTAGCAAATGGCATGTTATATTCCATGAATAGCCTGCTGATGTACAACAGGTAGAACATTATACAAAATGATAGGGGAAAATACCAGTTTAAACATCTAACTGATCATATGAATGAGTGTAATGGCTAGGAAGGCAAATGGATCTTTGATGTTACACTTGCAAGGCATTTAAAAAATCGTTCATTCACTCGTCCATCAACTATTAATTAGGTACCATCTATGTGTTTCTGTTCAGGAAGAGCTTCAGAGTTATAGGGAGGAGAATTATGTATTAGATAAGTCTTTGCATACATGGGGTGGCTGGTGCTATTATAAACAATATGCAACGGATGATGAAGAGAAGCTTTCTCTCCAATAAGGTCAGGGAAGGCATCTGAAAGGAAGGGAAGCTTCCATTGAATTTAAAACACGGATTGGAGTTTGCCAGGGAGTCAAAGAGGGAGGCCATTTCAGAACGCAGAAGTTTTGCTAGCCTTGCTAGTTGCAAATACTTACAGAATGAATGGATGGTATTGGTAAAGGAATGTGCAAGGAGATATAAATAAGCCAAATGGGAAGTCCATAATATGGAATGCAAAGTAACAGAAATAGTATGTTTTAAATAGTTAATGTTTATTAAGAACTTACATGTGGGGTCGGGTGCAGTGGCTCACGCCTGTAATCCCAACATTTTGGGAGGCCGAAGTGCGTGGATCACTTAAAGTCCAGAGTTTGAGACCAGCCTGGCCAACATGGTGAAACCTCATCTCTACTAAAACTACAAAACTTAACTGGGCTTGGTGGCATGCACTTGTAGTCACATCTACTCAGGAGGCTGAGGCAGGAGAATTGCTTGAACCCAGAAGGCAGAGGTTGCCATGAGCCAAGAGCGTGCCATTGCACTCCAGCCTGGATATCAGAGCAACAGAGCATGACTCCATGTCAAAAAAAAAAAAAAAAAAAAAAAAACTTACATGTGCCAGACACTATACTTAGCACTTTACATATGTTACTTGTTCCTCACTCTTATGCCATGAAAGATGTACTATTAGTATTCACTTCATGGGCATGTCACCTGTGCTTAGAAGCGCTCCACACTTGGATTAGTGCTCTGCTATGATCCTTCATAATTTGGAACAAGAGACACCACATTTTCAGTGTGAACTGGACCCTCCAGTCATGTAGCCAGAGCCAGTCCACAGTGTCTCCATATTTTAGTTGCTGAAACTGACCTACAAAGCAAAGTCATTTGCCTCAAACCTGGTTGGTTTTTGTCTTTTTAGGGACAGGATCCCACTTTGTCTCCTAGGCTAGAGTACAGTGGCTCAGTCATAGCTCACTCTAACCTTGTCCTCCTGGGCTCAAGGGATCCTCGTGCCTCATCCTCTCAGGTAGCTGGGACTACAGGCATGCACCATCATGCCCAGCTAATTTTTTAAAAATTTTTTGTTGAGATAGTGTCTGTCTCGCTACATTGCCAAGGCTGGTCTTGAACTCCTGGTCTCAAGCGATCCTCCTGCCTTGGCCTCCCAAAGTTGCTGCTATTATAGGCTTGAGACACCATGCCTAGCTGAAACCTAGTCTTTCTCTCTCCCTCCCTCCCTCCTTCCCTCCCTCCCTTCCTTCCTTTCTTTCTCTTACTTTCCCTCCCTCTCTCCTTCCTTCTTCCCTTCCTTTGCTTCCTTTCTTTGTCTTACTTTCCCTCCCTCCCTCCCTTCTTTCCTTCCTTCCTTCCTTCCTTCTCTCTCTCTCCCCCTTCCCTTCCCTTCCTTCCTTTTCCTTTCTTTCATCTGGCTCTATCACACAGACTGGAGTATAGTGGCACAATCTCAGCTCACTGCAGCCTCCACCTCTCAGACTCAAGCCAACCTCTCACCTCAGCCTCCCTAGTAGCTGGGACCAGAGGCACACCACCATGCTCAGCTAATTTTTGTATTTTTTGTAGAGATGGAGTTCCTCCATATTGCCCAGGCCGGTCCCGAACTCCTGGGCTCAAACAGTCCTCCCACTTTGGCCTCCCAAAGTTGCTGGGATTATAGGCATGAGCCACTGTGCCTAGCTGAAACCTAGTTTTTCTTCATGTTGATTCCTACTGTGTTAATCATGTGCTAATCTGACTCTGTTGTCTTCTATTTTCAAGATAAATGATTAACAGAATATAGGAGCTACTACAGTTATTCAGAGTTAGTGTACAGAGACAGAAAGAAAAAAAAAAGCAGTTTAAAAAAGGAAAAAATTGGACTGAATGATTAGTAATAAATGAAACATGCAAATATTACCTTGAGTCAAAATTGGAAATCCAAAATGAATAATTAGTAGATGTAAAGCATTCCTCCAGTGTAGTTCATGGCTTGAATTCAAAATCATGTTCCAAGGTAAATCTGCTCCATCTTGGTTATCCAAAGGGCAGTTTGGTGTTGACTTAGTTCTGCTCTTTTTTGGTAACTTATTCAAGAAAAGCAAAGAGCAGAAAGTTCGTGGTGTTTTAATCCAGGGAGAAGGAGTGGTGGAAGTAAACAGAGTTCCTCCTTCATCAGACTTCGTCGGAACTGCTATGCCCTCTGACTGCATTAGATGAAATACTGCAAATAAATTGGATCCCATTTGGTACTTAATAAGCACAGCTCACTTGGAAGAAGTTTTACTTTTAAGATATCTTTACTTCTCTTTGGAATATGACAGTTTACCCCTCTGACCACAGGAACCTCTTCAAAATTGTATTTATGCTCCTTCATGGTAATTTAGGAAGTAGAAAGTAATGTTTTTGTTTTTGGTTTTTTTGAGACAGGGTCTCACTGTGTTGCCCAGGTTGGAGTACAGTGGTGCAATCACGGCTCACTGCAGACTTGACCTTTTGGGCTCAAGCAATCCTCCCACTTCAGCCCTCTGAGTAGCTGTGACTATAGGCGTGTGCCACCATGCCCAGCAAATTTTTTGTATTTTTAGTAGAGACAGGGTTTTTTGCCATCTTGCCCAGGCTGGTCTTGAACTCCTGGACTAAAGTGATCTGCCCACCTTAACCTCCCAAAGTGCTGGGATTACAGGCATGAGCCACTGTGCCCAGTGAAAGTAATGATTTTTAAAAGCACTCCCATAGGCCATCCTTCCTTGAAGACTAATAAGTCAAATTTCCATGATATTAAAGAATGGTATCCTAGAACATTCCAGATTGGTTCATTCTGTTTGAGTTAAAGATCTGAAATATGTTCTGATGTTATTCCAGAGCACCTGTGGATTTGAGGGTCCAAGTAAAGTGACCACAAAATAGCATACCTATTAATTATGTAAAGAACATGTTTTTCATAAGTATATCCATTATATTTTCACAGTAAAAATAACATGATTTGCTTTCTATTTATTTCTTCAGCCTCCAAAAATATCAGATATACCTAAATGCTCTCTTGTAGAAATATGCACATCTGGAAATCCTAAATTGCCCAGTCATGGTTTTTTTGTTTGTTTGTTTGTTTGTTTTGAGACGAAGTCTCCCTCTGCCACCCAGGTTGGAGGGCAGTGGCACAATCTCGGCTCCCTGCACCCTCCACCTCCTGGGTTCAAGTGAATCTCTTGCATCAGCCTCCTGTTCAAGTGAGTCTCTTGCATCAGCCTCCTGAGTAGGTGGGATTACAGGTGCATGCCACCGTGCCCAGCTAATTTTTGTATTTTTAGTAGAGACAGAGTTTCTCCATGAGACCAGGCTGGTCTCAAACTCCTGACCTCAAACAATCCGCCCACCTCAGCCTCCCAAAGTGCTGGGATTACAGGTGAGGCCTGAGCCTCTGCACCCAGCCCCAGTCATGTTTTCAATGACCACTTTTATGCCCTGTATTCTGCTGAAGACAGAAGTTTAAGGCAGTATCCGACTAACCTCTTCTTACAGATGAGCAGGGTTTGGCACACTAGGGCCTCTGGAACCAGGACTGAGGATGGCAGGGGAAGGGGGGTGGGGGGATGTGTCCTGGCAGGGCTGGTTCAAGACTCTAGGGCAAGGGGAACAAATGCCTGAGGAAAGGCAGAGTGGAAGTTGAGGACAGATCAGTAGTGCCAAATTCTTGAAGCAGATAGGATATGAGAAGATGGGCTGCCTTAGAGGTAAGTGGCAAGCTTTTGCAGCCAGTTCTGGAAAGAGGACCTGAAAAGATACAACCTCCATGTAGCAGTCTAAGAATCTTAGAAGTCATCGAATGCTGGGTTTCACGGTAGAAGTTCAAGAGCTGCAAGAATTCAAGAGTCAAGACTGAACAATGATGAAACATGCAGAGAAAAAAGGAGAATTTACATGTCCCCAAAGAAATAATTTGCTACCTTGGCCACACATTAGAATCATCTGGGGAACTTAAAAAAATCCACATGCTTAACCACGTTGCATCCCAGACCAATTAAGTTGGAATCTCATAGGGTGGGCTTCAATCGTTAGTATAACTTAATGCTCCCTGTGACTCCACTTTGCAGCAAGGCTGAGAAAGAATGGTTTAAAGCAAATGGGAGTGTTTACCTGGGTACCTTTGGCCTGGTTTATCCACTTATGTATCATACACATTATATTCAGAGTTAGAATAATTCACAGATTAACCACTATGATACTTAAGTATAAATATACTTAAATTACACTTAGACTGTTTTTCTACACATGCACTTAAAGCGTCCTGCTTGCTAGGGTTCAAGTCCCATCATCAAAGACTGAAACCTCTGTAAAGTTTTAGTCCCCCTAATTTAACAAACCGGTGTAGCAAGACATTCATCCTAAAGAGACTTGTACGTTAAAGTCGATATAGATTTTTGACTCAATTCAGTGAATTACTGTTTTATCAGGGGTTGGTTAAGCAAGCTTCAGGGCTCCCGAGCTATTTGTGTGAACCAAACAAACCCTAGGTCAGAGATTTGTAAAGCTGTATATTATTTCATTGGATATGTGGAGAATAAGGAAACACAAAACCTCCGCATCTCCCAAAGACTGTGTTTATGTTGGGGGTATATCCAGTTTTTCATTTGATACTCAGAGAATAGTTTTGACTTTGCAGACCTCCCTATTGCTCTCAGGGCTCTCAGACTACACTTGGAGAACCCCTCACAAGAGGAATATGCATAGTGAAAGAAGTGAGGGCTGCAAGTTCACAGATGCATTATTTTCTCATTTTCATTTGTAGGGAAATATGTGCTGTGTCATTCACTTGCAAGGATTTTATTTTTATTCTTAATTGCCTCCCTAATCCTTTCTCCATTCAGCTGTGGTACTCAATGCATTCAGATTAAATGTGTGTGTTCCTCTGGGCCAGGAAGGAATAGGTACCATTGATGTGGGCCCTCAACTGTATTACAGAATAGGGTGATAAACACACAGGAAAAACATTCTCCCTGGTAAAGTGCTAAGCAATTGTTAATCAGCATTGTAAAACATGAATGAACATCTTGCTTGTACATTCCAAAGTTCCACAAATAAAAGAAAAGTTCTTATTCTCAAAGGAGCAAGAGATGAATCCTGCCTATAATGTTTTTATAATGTGGCTGTGAATATTTTTTCTGAGTTGGTAGTCCCAAATCACCTCTTACAATTAAAAAAAAAAAAAAGCACGATAAGAAGAAAGATATAAGCTTAAGTAATGGGTCACTGTAGTCAAAATCAGGGAGTAGCCAATTATTTTTGCGATTTACACTAAGTGTGCATTTAGAACGTAGGATTAATCTCACTACTTCACTGCAGAAATTAATGAGATGAAATCACATTGTAAAAACCATTGCTTTGTACCTCATGATCTCATTTTTAACAATCTTGTATGTCCTTGTTTTGTAGTACATTTATCCCAAATTCATTGTTTCCAACAAAATATTTTATGTTTATTTTATTATATTATATTGAATTTATAGATTTACTTTTTGGTTGTTGTTGTTTGTTTGTTTGTTTTTTGAGACAGAGTCTCGCTCTGTCACCCATGCTGGAGTGCAGTGGTGCGATCTCAGCTCACTGCAACCTCCTCCGCCTCCCGGTTTCAAGCGATTCTCCTGCCTCAGCCTACCAAGGAGCTGGGATTACAGACTCACGCCACCATGCCCAGCAAATTTTTATATTTTTAGTACAGACAGGGATTTTGCCATGTTGGCCAGGCTAGTCTTGAACTCCTGACCTCAAGTGATTCACCTGCCTTGGCATCCCAAAGTGCTGGGATTACAGGCGTGAGCCACCACACCAGGCCAGATTTATGTTTTAAAAATTCAGTTATTTATAAAGATAACACAAAGAAGTCCTAAAAATCACATTCATTATTTAATACTCAAAATATTTGACAGACTTCATATAGATAATTACACATTAGTCACATATCATGCATATGCTTATGTAATGTAGTGTGAATACAGTTATCAGATCTATTCCTTCCAAAATTCACAACATCAACAAGCTTTCGTTTAAATAAAAGTTAGATGGCCAGGTGAAGCAGTTCATGACTGTAATTCCAGCACTTTGGGAGGCTAAGGTGGGAGGGACACTGGAGCCTAGGAGTTCAAGACCATCCTGAACAACATAGCAAGACTCTGTCTCTACAAAACATTGAAAGATTAGCCAGGTGTAGTAGTGTGCTGCTGTGATCCCAGTTACTTGGGAGGCTGAGGTGGGAGGATCATTTGAGCCCAAGAGGTTGAAGCTACAGTGAGACATGATTGTGCCACTGCCCTGGGTGACAGAGCAAGAACCTGTCTCCAAAATGACCAAATTAAATTAAATTTTTTTTTTTGAGATGGAGTCTTGCTCTGTTGCCCAGGCTGGAGTGCAGTGGCACACTCTCGGCTCACTGCAACCTCTGCCTCCCAGGTTCAAGCAATTCTCCTGCCTCAGCCTCCCAAGTAGCTGGGATTACAGGCGCCCGCCACCATGCCTGGCTAATTTTTGTATTTTTAGTGGTGATGGGGGTTTCACCATGTTGGCCAGGCTGGTCTCGAACTCCTGACCTCATGATCTGCCCGCCTCAGCCTTTTTTTTTTTTTTTTTTTTTTGAGACTGAGTCTCTCCAGGCTGGAGTGCAATGGGGTGATCTCGCCCCACTGCAACCTCCGCCTCCCGGGTTCAGGTGTTTTTCCTGCCTCAGCTTTCTGAGTAGCTGGGACTACAAATGTGTGCCACCATGCCTAGCTAATTTTTGTATTGTTAGTAGAGACAGGGTTTCACCATGTCGGTCAAATGGTCTCGATCTCTTGACCTCGTGATCTACCCTCCTCGGCCTCCCAAAGTGCTGGAATTACAGGCGTGAGCCACCATACCCGGCCATAATTTTTTTTTTTTTGATTAGGTGATGCTGGGCACAATGGCACACACCCATTGTCCTAGATACTTGGGAGGCTGAGGCAGGAGGATCACTTGAGGCCAGGGGTTCAAGGCTGCAGTGAGCTATGTTTGCATCATTGCAATCTAGCCTGGAGAACATAGCTAGATGCCATCTCATTTAAAAAAAAAAAAAAAAAAAAAGGCGGGGGGGAGGTGAAAATTGCACCATTTTTTTTAACTTAAATTAACTGAGAAGCCCTAGAGATTATAACTGTTACCGCTAACTGCTTGAGATTCTTGCATAAAGTCTTGTTCCTCCAATATGTTTAGTAGAATAACAGCTCTGGAACTGTTGATTTGAAGACTAAGTCACTAGCCTCTCTCTAGGTGATGAGTTGGACATCCTCTCTTAACAGCAGAATACTCAGAGCCTCAGGCCTATCAAGTAACTTAGCCAATTAGTTAATGGCAACAGAGCCGGGCCTAGCTCAGATCTCCAAATCTAAATCTGGTGTACTCTTCACTGTACTGAATGAACTTCAAGTTCTCCCTGGATTGTGGGCCAAATCATATCACTCTAAAAGTACCAAATGTGTGGCATATTGGCAGCCATGCAGGAGTCGACTGGGGACGGGGGGTGGTGAACAGTGAGGGGGAAGCACTCTAAGCAGGTAGAAGAGACAGGGCAGAGGCCCCAACACAGGAATGCTCTTGGCTCAGTCCAAGAACAGCAGGACACCAGTATGGCTGCAGTGTGGGGATGAAGGAGCAGAGAGACAGGAGAGGAAGTCTGAGACGTGAGTGGAAGCCATATCTCCCCAGGCCCTGCAGGCCACAGTTATCTCAGCTGCGGCAAGGAATGAGTAGAGGACTTTAATTTTAAGCAGCAGGATGATGCAGGTGGTCCGTGCCTTACGAAAGACCTCTTTAGCTGCTCTATGGAGATTGGACAGCATCCAAAGATGAGCTGGGGATATTGCGAAAGGGAGTGGTGGTGAGAGGTGACAAGGCAAGGGTTGGATTTGAGAAATACTTTGGAGTTAGCATGGACAGGACTTGGTAAGTGTTTAGCTGGGAGGATGGGGGAGCATGGGGGTGCTGTTTGCTGTAGTATGAGGAATTAGTAGCTCTTTTGATCACAGAAAGATCAAGAAGTCTATTGGAAATCCATGCAGAGTCATCAAATTTAATCCAGATTAAATGCAACAATCTGGAACTCAAAGACCTTAAATATTTAGGAAAACCTGACCTTGCAGAAACGAAGAGTATTTCAGGACTACAGAATAAGTATTCCTTCAGCATAGGTAAGAAGTGAACATTTCAGGAGGAAAGCTCTTCGGACGGCAGGCCAGAGAAAGGCTGGGAGAAGAGGATTAGGAAACAGGACGAGAGGGGGTATCTAAAAAACACAGTGGGACAAAAACAGCACTTTATGTCACCTCCCTAGTCCCCAGCTCACCTTGTATTATTCTGTGGAAATTGTATTAAGGAGAAATATTGAAACGTTATACATAATACATTGAATTAGTTAGATTCATTTAACTACTATAGAACATAATCTGCAGTTCATTTACAGTTAACTCTGAAATGATGTTTAATTCATTTTAATGGTATGAAAAAGGGACTTACCATGTTAAATGCAGGTTACAAGTACCAAAAAATTACAAGCTATGATTTTCAGTGTCAAATTTACAATACAACAGATCTATCAGGCTGGGGAGTAAAGGAGTCAAAGAAGGCACCGAAATATCCTCTGCTCCCATTATTTCTAGAATTGTTTGAAGTGGCAGCTTTCATGAAGATAAAATCATTATGCCTCTTCATTAATAACAGTAGGTTCTCATTTTCAAGTGTATCTCATTCAGCAGTAGGGATGGGGGGATGGGAAAAAGTCCTTTTCAGTTTTTGCCGTTAGTTGTAATATGCTTGAAACCAACATGCTGTCTCAAAAAGGCTCACTTATTTGAGTGGCTCTGATTTGAATAAAGAGTCTCATCTTATCTGAAGCTGCTGGATTGGAGGCAGGATTGATCATGGCTTCTTAGAGGGATAAAATCTGAGGAAGAGATCTCCACAGTACAACTACTTGCCTTAAATAGTACAGCTTTGGGACAAAAGCGTTTTGCTCTTCTCAGTCAATAGCAGTAGCTGAGTTGGAAATTTTGTTAATGTTAAAAAAAAAACTGTTAGCAACAACATAGATTGCTATGTTGAAAGAAAATTCTATTATGTCTGTGACTATTTCCGTCTTGTTTTTTTACTATGGCATGTGAAATTGTTTCCTACTTTATTTTTTTTGAGAAAAGGATGTGTTCGCTGTTGTTTACCAAAAACACATGTGAGTCTTAGTGTGTACACACACTAGAGTTTTGTTTTGCTATTATGATTCACTGTCTGGCTCACACATACCATAATTATCCATATTTGTGCACATAGCATGGCCTTGTATAATCAAAGATGACACTGTTGAGGCATAAACTCTAAACTGGGGTGTGATCAAGGGAATTTTTTCACAATCCTGTATGGTTGGATAAATAGTCTGGACTTTGAAGTCTGGACTGACCACTTGAAGTATGTGACCTCCAAAATTCTGCATTTTTTTTGTCGTCTCCTGGCAACATAACATATTTATACTTTGGCCACCACCTCCCCTTCCAGAAAGGTCTGCTGCTGTTTTAAAGTTTAAAACAACAAATGAGAAAGTCGTCTCTATTGAAGGTTCAGAATTCCTGAAGCTCTCCTCTCTGCTTTCTGTTTATGTCGACGGGTAACAGCAATGCTGGGTACAAATAAATCAACAGAAAGAACTCTTCTCTTTTCAGATTAGTGAGCATGCATCTTTAGTTATTAAAACAGCACTCCAGGAGTTTTCTAGTTATAGTGTCATTTTCATTAAGCCCTTTTCACCGTTTAGCAAATACAACTTGGGGGCAAGTGACGGGAGCAGGGGATGGAAGGAAATTGGAAACAAGCTAAGGACAAATGTTCCAAGGTGTGAATATAAGCTGAGACTACAGAAACCTCAGGTCCTTCCGTCTGAAATCTGACACCCAGCTACTCCACTGGCCTCTGTGGGCTTCTCCCAGAATCACAGAGTAACTGGGCACTTTACTGAGATCCCAGGAGCTGCTTTTGAGACCCATGGTGGTCGGGTTTTTCTCCTCCTGCATTTTGCCTCTCCAGTCTTCTGTCCTACTTTCAAGCAACCTCAACAAGATGGAGAAAGAATTTGGATTCCACATTCTGGGATCTTAGGTTATACTTGAAAGCACTTCACATTGACAGCTTTGACGTGAAGGGCACCTTCAGTTCTGACTGGTTTCTCGTTCTCAGCACTATGGACATATTGGGCTGGGTTGCTCTTTGTGATGAGAGGCTCTCCTGTGCGTTATAGGATGCTGAGCAGCAACCCTGGCCTCTGCCCACTAGATTCCAGTAAACTCCTCACCCGTCCCCATTGTGGCAAGCAACAACGGCTCTAGAAATTGCCCAATGTCCCCTGAGGAGTCAAAATCACCCCCAGTCCAGAACCACTGAGTTACAGCCAAGGAAATTAACGTTTATTTGGCAATTCTGGTGTGCCAGATGTATACTAGATGTTTTATGTAATTCTGGCAATTATCCTTTGAAGTCTTCTCCTCTTTTTATGGATTAGGAACCTGGGAGATGACAAGGAGAACTGCTGTTTTGTTTCGTGCTTTCCTTTTACTGATTTTCTGGTACTCAACAATGAAAATATAACCAGAAAAATTATTTTATACCTAGGAAAAAAACCCTGAAAAATGCTATTTTAATATATTTATCCCATAATATGACTATGCATTTCAGACATTCATTACCTAAGTTACAGACATCTAATGTGAAAATTTGTCAGAAGTATGAAAAGTGAAATAAAAAAAAAACTGTTGGACATGGACTTAACCACTTAAATTAAGGTTGCCTTTCTTTTTCTATTCTCTTAAACTGGCAAGTGACCAAATTGTCTTGGATTTCTTGTTTCTTCTGGTATCAGCCATGACAAATTATCTCTCATCTAAACCATCATTTTCACAGGGTGTGATGGCTCACACCTATAATCCTAGCACTTTGGGAGGCCAAGGTGGGCAGACCACTTGAGGCCAGGAGTTCAAGATCAGCCTGGCCAACATGTTGAAACCCCATCTCTAGTAAAAACAAGCAAACAACAACACAAAAGTAATTAGCCAGGCATGGCGGCACACTCCTGTAGTCCCAGCTACCTCAGGAGGCTGAGGCATGAGGATTGCTTGAACCCAGGAGGCAGAGGTTACAGTGAGCCAAGATGCTCTGCAGCCTGGGCAACAGAGCGATACTTCATCTCACAAAAAAAAAAAAAAAAAAAAAAAAATTAAGTCCATCACTTCCTGTCTCACCTGAACCTCAATTATTCTCTTTTCTGAGTTTCAATCTCAAGTCTATTTCTCATTGACACGTACATTTTTCCCTCAGTTTTTCCTCATTAGTTTTTCTCTTTATGCTCTTCCCAAGGACCTCCACAAAATATCTCTCAGTCTCATTTGAGAGCCAGAAAACACACACACACACACACACAGAGTTATTTAGTAGTAGAGAATTTATAGAAGCTTGAAAAGGCTTTGAAAGTCCTGTATGTTCCATTTAGAATTTACATCCTCATTTTCTCTTCAAACCTCAGTTGCTCTTGGTTACCCGAAATCATTATTAGTTAACATTTTTCTGTTGTAAATATATTTTAATGGCATTATAAATTAAAGTGGGCTGGGTTTGGAAAGCTAATACTCAAATATGCCATTGTCAGAAGAGAAAGGAACTATGGTTTCAAATTTAAAACTGGCGTCCAAATATAATGTTTCCAAACTTTCAGAACATTTCTTTCAAACAAATATAAATTGAATACAGGCCAAAGAATTTTTTTTTTTTTAATTCATGAAAGGAGCCAGCATGGTTAAGCTAGTTTGAAAGATTATGGGAAAGGTTTAAATATTTTTAGTCATTGAAAGAAAGAACGGTGGGCTGTGATTGTTCAATTAGATACAAGAACTGGTTAGTACTCCCCAGAACAATAAAATGACGACTTAGGATGGGCCAGACGTGGCGGCTGATGCTGTAATCCCAGCACTTTGGGAGGCCAAGGTGGGCAGATCACCTGAGGTCAGGAGTTTGAGACCAGTCTGGCCAATATGGCAAAACCTTATCTCTACCAAAAGTACAAAAATTAGACAGGTATAATGGCAAGTGCCTGTAATTCCAGCTATTCGAGAGGCTGAGGCATGAGAATTGCTTGAACCCAGGAGGCGGAGGCTGTAATGAGCCAAGATCGTGCCACTGCACCCCAGCCTGGGTAACAGAGCGAGACTCCATCTCAAAAACAGAAAAAAAAAAAGATGACTTAGGGAATAGTCTTTCCTACAAGACAGCAATCATTTGCATTTCTTCTAGACCAATGTATTTATATTGGACGAATTCATTTGCATGTCTGTCAGTTTTTGACAAGTTAAAGTCTATCCTCACAGAGATAAAAAAATATCCTAACCCATAATAAATGCTGAGTTAAACAAAGGGTTCTAATTTCCCTAGAAAATTAGATAATCCTTGGTTACATGTTAGACACTGAAACTTTATTTGAGGTTGAAAAGTAATACCAACCCACTGTAGAAAGTTTGAAAAGTACTAAATTTTTTAAAAGGAAAGAAAACACAAATACCCTCACAGCACTACTCAGTAACCCACAACAACTGTTAATATAATTCATATGCTTTCTTACAAGTTTCTTCTAAATATTTTTAACAGTGGAATATTTATTGTAAAAACAAATTGGTAGTCCACTTTTTTCTTTTGCTTTTCTTTTCTCTTCTTTCTTCTTCTTCTTCTTCTTTTTTTTTTTTTTTTTCTTTTTTCTTTTTTTAGACAGGTCTCACTCCCATTTCCCAGACCGGTATGCAGTAGCATAATCTTGGCTCACTGGCCCCTCGACTTCCTGGAGTCAAGCAATCCTCCCATCTCAGCCTCCTGAGTAGCTGGGACTACAGGCATGCACTACTATGCCTGAGGTCTTTCTTTATTGCCCAGGCTGGTCTTGAACTCTTGAGCTCATGTGATCTGTTCATCTTGACCTCCCCAAGTGCTGACATTACAGGTGTGAGCCACCATGCCTAGCCTACTTTTTTCTTTTATTTACTCTTACCTATTGTAGCATTTGTTATATAACGGAAGTGTCTCATAAGCATTTTAATGGCCACAATGGTCTAGCACTTTTTGTATCAAAAATTTTTAACAGTTTTTCCTAACTTTAAACACTTATTTATTATAAATTATTTTAGAATATAAAGAAGCATAGAAAATATTATAATGACCAGTGATGTAGGTATGACCTAGTTTTGAAAACATATTACTGATAAAACTGCCCCTTCCCCTCACTAACCCTTCCAAATATACTCCTCTCCAGACATAACCACCATCCTGGATTTGGTATTCATTATTTTCATATTTATTTTTTACATGTTTTACCACTTACATAAAATATATAGTATTTCTGCATATTTTCAAATTTGCTGCAAATCATGTCATAGGTTCTTTTTAAAAAATGTCTCTATATATTAAGGTGTACAACATGATGTTTTGACACTCATATACACAGTGAAATGAAACTGGATCATTATCTTGTACCATGAACAAAATCAACTCAAAGTGGATTAAAGACCTGAAACCATCAGATTCCTAGAAGAAAACATTATGGAAAAGCTGCTGAATATTGACCTTGGTAATAATTGTTTTAAAACATTACACCAAAATCTCAGGCAACAAAAACAAAAATAAACAAGTGAGATTACACCAAACCAAAAAGCTTTCCCATAGCAGAGGAAATAGTCATCCAAATGAAAAGGCAGCCTGTGGGTTGGGAAAAAAATATTTTCAAATTACATATCTGATGAGGAGCTAATACCCCAAATATATAAAGAACTCACAGAATGGAAAAAAGACATAACCTGGTTTTAAAATGTACAAAGGACCTGAATGGACATTTCTCCAAAGAAGACATAAAACTCTGGCCAACAAATATATGTAAATGTATCAACATCACTAATCATCAGGGAAATGCAAGTCAAAATCACAATGAAATACTAGTTTACTCTTGTTAGGATGGCTGTGATCCAAAGGACAAGAGATAACAAGTGCTGGTGAGGGTGTGGAGAAAAGGGAACCCTTGTACACACAGGTTCTTAAGGTACCTTACAGTTCCCAAACTTGCTTTCAACATTGTGTTTGTAGGGATTTACTCAAGTAGGTAACTTCCGGACCATTCACTTTTACTACTGAATAGTATCCAAAATTTTATCCACTTTTCTGTTGATATGCATCTAGGTTTTTTCTTCCTCTCTTCCTCTCTTTCTTTCTCTCTCTCCTTCCTTTCTTCCTTCTTTCCTTCTTTCCCTTTCCTTCTTTCCTTCTTTTTTTTTTTTTTTTTGAAACAGGGTCTCACTCCACCCAGACTGGAGTGCAGTGGTATGATCACAGCTCATTGCAGCCTCTACCTCCCAGGTTCAAATGATCCTCCCAACTCAGCCTCCTGAGTAGCTGGGACCACAGGCACATGCCACCATGCCTAGCTAATTTTTAAATTTTTTTGCAGAGATGGGGTCTTCCTTTGTTTTCCAGGCTGGTTTCAAACTCCTGGGCTCAAATGATCCTCCCACCTCGGCTTCCCAAAGTGCTGGAATTATCGGCGTGAGTCACCACGCCCAGCCTGTTTCCTGTTTTTTACTACAGCCCCTCAGTGTACCTAGGGACATTTCGTTCATGTACCTCCCTATGTACTCATGTGAGGGTATCCCTGGGTCTAAGTACTTGGGCATCAACAGTTTCATTATATCCTGCTAAATATCTAATGTGACTGTACCAGTTTATACTCCCACCAACAGGCTGGGCACAGTGGCTCATGCCTGTAATCCCAGCACTTTGGGAGGCCAAGGCGGGCAGATCACTTGAGGTCAGGAATTCGAGACAGTCTGGCCAACATGCTGAACCCCCATATCTACTAAAAAGACAAAAATTAGCCAGGCTTGGTGGCACTCGCCTGTAATCCCAGCTACTCAAGAGGCTGAGGCAGGAGAATCGCTGGAACCTGAGAGGCAGAGGTTGCACTGAGCCGAGATCATGCCGCTGCACTCCAGCCTGGGCAACAGAGCAAGACTCCGTCTCTAAATAAATAAATAAGATATACTCCCACCAACAGAATGTGAAAGTCTAGTTGCTCTGCATCACAGGCCTACGAACCTTTTCTGTAAAGGGCCACGAAGGAAATATTTAAGGCTTTGTGAGTTACATGGTCTCTGTTGCAACGACTGCTCTTGTAGCACAAAAACAGCCATGGAGCATACATAAACCAACAAGCCCATATGTTCCAATAAACCTTTATTTAAGAACATTGATTTGAATTTCATGTAATTGTCATGTGCCACAAAATACCATTCTGTTTTTTTATTTTTTCCCCAGTAATTTAAAAATGTAAAACACATTCTTAGCTTGCAGGTTATACAAAACAGGTGGCTGGCTGAGTTTGACGGTGGGCCATAGCTTGCCATCCCCTTCTTGACATTGTCACCAAGATCTGAGATTTTCAGGTTTGTAAAAAATATTTCCACCATGATGGATGCAAAATGGTAAACTGTGATTTCAGTTTGTATTTCCTGATTAGAAAGGAAGTCCCGTTTATTGACCACTAAAATTTTATCTCCTGTGATTTATGTATTCATGTCTTGTTTTCCATGTTCTTTTAGTTGTGAGTCTTTTGATTTATAGGAGTTCTATTTCCTGGATAGTAATACCCGTGTGTGTGTGTGTGTGTGTGTGTGTGTTGCAAGCATGCTCTCAGAATATTGTGTTTATTATTTCAATTTTTAATGCTGTCTTTTAATATAAATAAGCTTTTAATTTAAAAAAGTAAATATCTCCAAGTGATACTCATTTGACTGTGAAAAAAATTAGATTTTGCATACACACTGAAAACTTGAAAGGCAATAAAAAAATAAAGATCACTTTCTTGTGTGCAAAAGAGAAAATACTTCTTCAGTGGGTGGCAGCAGAAAAATCGTTTTACTATTATTCCAGACTTTTTCAGGGCAGTAGTTTCTTTGAATGCCAACAGCTTATCCAGTTATGCAACCTATTGTTCTGTTCTGAAGAAAGGATTCTGAAGCAGCGCTGGAGTCCTGGCTGCCCCAGGGACCTGTCGCATCTGATACTAATGAAGTGTTACTCTACTTTGACAAGTTTGCAGGCGTCCGTCCGTCTTCCAAGCCAGCTGACGTAATTCAGAGGAGAATAAGACCCTCCCACTTGCGTTTGTTAATTGACTTTGGTGAGCTCTTCTGCTCTAACTAAGTGGTTCTGGAACAGAGAGCTGTTGTGATCTGACGAACTTTAGAAAGTCACACTAACTAATACTACACACCCCAAGCCAGCAAGAAAAAGGAAAGCAGTTGCTATGCTGTTCAGCAAAGCAAGACTTGGCTGCCTTTAGCTAGTCCTGAATTTTTGCTCCTGTGAAGAAAATTCCTGCTGGAGTGCTGGGCGCACTTGGAATTGGTCTAGCATGCTTGACAGACGCCTTATAGCTCCTCAAACTAAATACATTATTCCTGGGGTAAGCATACGGGAGAGAAGCCGGCCAGATGCACGGTGTGGTTTAAAGAAAACAGGAATGCATAGAACTATTGCTGAGCTTGAGCTAAAATCATATTAGTTACTTAACTTTTTAGACTTTCTTATCTTGCCAGAAATGTTGCCATTCACAGTGTTATTACTTGAATGCTGTGGTGATTTAAGCAAGTGAAACTGGAACTCTGGTTTTAAACTGTATCTTACTGAGCTTCATTTGGTAGCTTGGATAGAGAGTCCAGGTGCAGACAAATTTAGTGGAAAATGAAAATGCTTTTTCCAGCTATAGACCAGCACTTGTCTTGAGTATCATTCTGACAGCCTAGCCACTGTACCGTTTGTGTGTCTGAGACTTTTCTGTGTAAATCACGATGGTCTGACTTGCTGTTTTGCTGCAAATTAAGATTTTTTTATTCTTAGTCACTTTAGAAGTTTTGAATTTAATAAAATACAAACATGAGAGTCTAAAGTTTAAAATACTTAAACATAAAGCTTTGCCACACGAGGACTGACTGTTTGGGTCTTCGGATTTGGTTTAGAACTTTTAAAGAAAAGACCATATTATTATTTATTGGTGCCTTTTTAGGTAAGGATGAAAATGCGCACAGAAGAATCCTGAACCTAAAACTAAACCAGAGCCTGTAAAAATAAAAATCATGAAGTTAGAAATATTTGTGCTAATAGGACATGAAAATACCATTTTAATTTGTCTAAAAATTATTTTAAGTACTTTTGTTTCTAATTGTTCCAACCTATACTAAATTTAGTATAATAGAGAAAAAAAATACTTGCTAGGAAATACCTTTGTGATCATTTCTTCTGTGTTGTATCGTATAAAACTGGAAACTGAGATACTTTGCTTAATCTATGTGATTTTGATGATTCTTTTATTAGATTTCACTTTAAGTTTTATAAAGATACAGAATTTGACTTTCTGAGTTGGCCCTCATTAAGTATTGTATGCAACAATTTATTTATTTAGGTTCTGACATGGCTGGCAATGTATACACTAATTATCAACGATTTCTGGGCATTAGATACGTCCCACCCACTTATCAAATGCTATTCACATCCAATTTATAAATTATTCAATACCTGTTTGAGTACATCTGGAATTACTTCCTGTAAACTTGCTTGCTTTTTAAGAATATTATCAGACATGAAATAACTGCTATATTTTTCCTGCAGAGGAATTCTATGAATTACAAAAACGTGTATAACCTAAAATGCAAATGGCCAAATACATTCCATTGGCCATTTTGAATATTTTCAGCAACAAAACTGATCACAATTATGTCACAGTTATTTAATAAGAATGGCAATGTGTATGATTTTAAATAGTCACAAGGCCAGGTATGGTGGCTCACACCTGTAATCCCAAAAGTTTGGGAGGCCGAGATGGGAGGATGGCTTGAGGCCAGAAGCTAGAGACCAGCCTGGGCAGCATAGCAAGATCCGTGTCTACAAAAATAATAATAATCACATGAATAATTTATCCTACAATTAATTTTAGTCCTGTCTTTAAGTATTATGGGGAATCTGCACAGGGATGTTTATTCTTTTAAATTACTTCTTCCCTAAAAATAGACTTTTTGTTTCCCATGGCCTGGCCACTTCTCATTTTAACTAATAACTATGCTTGATTAGGGCTTATAAATACATGGATTTTTGGATTTTTGAATGGTTAAAGTTTAAAATAACTCTTTATAAAGTTTTTATTCTGTAACCATTCAACACTTTAAATTCAGTCTTTCTCAAAGTTCTCCAATAATGACAGAAATGCTTCTTTCAAGTTTGGACAAGAATATAAACGGAGAGAATTTTAAAAATTATACATATGTATATTTATATATGTATATTTATGTGTGCCTGTATATGTATTATGGGATAGGTTTTTAGAATGCTGAATAAACTGTGTGGTCTTTATTTTTGTTCTAATCCCAAGTATGATTTCAGTTTTTCTATCAGTTTCAGTTTATTTCAGTACCTTCTAATGCCGTTCCAAACCCCAAATGCAGAAAACACATTTAGAAATTACCCATTTAATTCTCATTGTGCATTAAAATGAAATCAATAAACCAATGCAATTTGATGTAATTACTTTCTACTGCCAAAGGCGAATATATATAGATCAGTCTTACTAGCTTTAAGTGCGCAATTTATTTATGAATCCTGGTATTGTTGCATTGTACATTTCTTGAACATAGTATCTTTAATAACTGCAATTGAATGCCATTATTCTTAGACCCAGATGGTCACTTCTTCTCTATTCTTTCTTCCCTTCCTCCAGATAACAATGATCTCTCTGATTTGGACAGGTTATTATTATTATTATTATTATTACCCATCATTTTTGTTTTTTCTGACTGTGGGTAAGAGCCAAGTGTTTGGATCTAGTCAGACTTGACATTGAATACTAAACCATCTCCTAAATAATGGTGTGATCTGGCAGATTTTGTCTTCTCTGAGCCTCAGTTTCATCATCTGTAAAATTAGGAATAATAATAGCTGTGTTTCAAGATATTTGTGAGATTTTTTTAAAGATCAGAGTACATCCATAGAATATAAGTAGATAGATGGCTTAACATAGTTCCTAGAGTTATTAAGGGAAGGTGTATGCCTTCCTATATTTTCTGCAGTGGCTAGGAATGAAAGAACTTAGCTCTGAAATCCCAAACTATGATATTTCTGATAGGCAGCAAAGGAAAGTGATTTTTTATTTGCATATTGGAGGGCGGGGAGGGATTAAATGTCACCCTTGTGAAGTGTGACTCTTAATTGGAGACCTGTGGGTCAGCTATCAGAGGGCTGGGAGGAGAAAGCAAATATAGATGCTCTAAAACTGTGTGCAAATATTTCAGTCTCTGCATATGTGAACATTTTCTAGCTTCTGTCAGTTCTCAAAGTGGTCCTCAACTCCTAAGTAGTAATCAATCAATCAATCAATCAATCAATCCTGAATGGATGTAAGCCTGAGAGAACAAGTAAGATGATGGTGATTAAGTGTTCTAAGAATGCTAGTAATTGTGGGTTGATTATTTTTTCTTCCTCTTTACTTTTATATTGCTCAAGCATTTATCAAAAAAAAAAAGAGAGAGAAAGTTAGCATGTGACAAATAATGATCTAAGGCTGCAGGCTTCTACATCACTCTTCAGATAATTTGTATTTAAATGCAAGTATAATGTTCATAAGGCCTGGTGGCTAATGTATGTACATGGAGATGCTGGCTTCAGCATTAAGAGGTGCCATCCTGTTTGATTGTACGTTGCCCCATAAAATGATCAGTTTGTGGAAGCAGTCATTTTGTGCAGTCGCAATCGAGATTTCCAGTTATTTTCATTATTAAAATTGACAAAACCTTTCTTTTTTTTTTTAAATGGAGCCTCACTCTGTCGCCCAGGTTGAAGTGTAGTGGCGTGATCTCAGCTCACTGCAACCTCCACCTCCTGGGTTCAAGTGTTTCTCCTGCCTCAGCCTCCCAAGTAGCTGGGATTACAGGCATGTGGCACCACCCCCAGTTAATTTTTTTGGATTTTTAGTAGGCACGGGGTTTCAGCATGTTGGTCAGGCTGGTCTTGAACTCCTGACCTCAGGTGACCCACCCACCTCGGCCTCCCAAAGTGCTGGGATTACAGGTGTGAAAGAGAGCTTTATCCTTCAAAGTAATTAAAGTTTTTATTAATAAAAATAGAAGAAATAGGCCGGGCGCAGTGGCTCATGCCTGTAACAACACCAACCTGGGCAAAAACTCCATCTCAAAATAAAATAAAACAGAAGAAATATTAAAAGAGTGTGGGTGTAGGAGTACCCCACAGTCTCACTGTGCTGTGGTCAGATATTGTTACGCTGGCATATTGGACTGCAGTTCTTTTCTACAAGCATACATGTTTTATAGTTGTAACAGTAGTATTCAGACAACTGTGGGTTCTGCCTTTTTTCCTTCAACCTTATTTTGAGATCACTGTTTAATCAGCATAATATAACATTGTGCAGATCTGCCATTGATTGTCCAATAAAATGGCCATTTATTGTTGGACTTTTGAATTGATTTTATAATTTTGTTTTTATAGATAAGTCTATAATAACAAATTTGAACATACGGTTTTCAGCTCCATTAAATAACTTACTTGAGATAAATCATCAGATATGGAATTATTTGTACAGTGAGTGGGTTTGAATGTTCTTATAAGTCTCTGGCTATGCCTTTGATATCTTTCTTCCTAATTCTACCAGTGGACAATGCCAACATTATTCATATACTAATTTTATCACAATGTACGCAGCATTAGGTATTAATGATTGCTTCTCATGTAAATACTTATACAGCATTGTTTTAATTTCTGTTTAGTGGATTATTACTGAAGGTGAATATTTACATATTCTTTGTATTTCTTTGCAAATTGTTTCATTGGGCTTCCTGTATTTAGATTAAAAGGTTACTTTTATTTGTTAGATATTAACAGGCTTTCCCTCTCTCGCCTTGGAACTCCCCTCCCTCTGTTTCTGTATGGGGGAATATCTTCCTTCTTTCTTCCCTATTAAACATGCTCTGCTCCCTAAAACAAACAAAAAATGAGTAGCTCCTTACAGAATTAACTGTGAGATAGTTTTTCCCCTATCTAATACTATGCTGTCAAAATACTATCTTTCATATAAATTTATCTTAAATTTATATTGTAATACCCTACTGATATCTCCAGAGGCTAGCTTGAGGAAATAGAGTATTCGTGTAATTAGAAATCAACAGATAGACTCGTCACAAGTTTAAACCTCAGTTTCGGAATATGGAGCAAAAACCTGTTGACTTTATTCAGCTATCTCACTTATTTTTGACAGAGAGCTAATAACCGTTGCGTAGAATAAGGAAAAGGGCACATCTGACCGAAGCACGCTTCATATGAAAAGTGAATTCTGTCTCACGTTTCTGTTCATAGATTTTACATTGTCAGGGACAGCACAAGCCAACATACCATCACGTTTCTGTTGATTCAGGGCTGGCAGGGCCTGGCAGGGACACTGTGCCTTTGTAGCTTCCTGAAGGGCTCCCCCTCCAGTGGCCATTCAGAGATCTTCTGCTCTCCTCTTAAGAGTTGGGGAACTGGAACTTTCTTTTATTTTTTTGAGATGGAGTCTTACTCTGTCACCCAGGCTGGAATGCAGTGGCATGATCTTGGCTCACTGCAACTTCCGCCTCCTGGGTTGGAGCAATTCTCCTGCCTCAGCCTCCTGAGTAGCTGGGACTACTGGTGCGTGCCACCACGCCTGGCTAATTTTTGTATTTTTAGTAGAGATGGGGTTTCACCATGTTGGCCAGGCTGGTCTCAAACTCCTGATCTCAAGTTCCGCCTGCCTCAGCTTCCCAAAGTGCTGGGATTATAGGTGTAAGCCACTGAGACCAGCCAGAACTGGAACTTTGTACATGGTTTTTTTGCTAAGGGATCTGCTAGCAGTTTGATCTTAATGTAGTATCATGTCATTTGTTAACTCACAAATAGTCATCACTTTTCCTTAAACCTTTGTTCAGTTACCTAGCTTTGTTAATGTTAGTGGCTTTTTTGAGGGAGTCGGTGGGGGAGCTGGGGGAGGGACAGGGTCTCACTCTGTTGCCCAGGCTGGAGTGCAGTGATACGATCTCAGCACACTGCAACCTCCGCCTCCCAGGCTCAAGCCATCATCCCACCTCAGCCTCCCAAGTAGCTGGGACTACAGGCGTGTGCCACCACGCCCGGCTAATTTTTGTATTCTTTGTAGAGACGAGGTTTCACTTTGTCACCCAGGCTGGTCTCAAACTCCTGAGCTCAAGTGATCCACCTGCCTTGGTCTTCCAAAGTGCTGGGATTACAGGCATGAGTCACTGCATCTGGCTTGTTAGTAGCTTTTTGGACATCAGAGAAGAGAAAAACCTGACCCATGAAATCACATGTAAGATCTTTGTGCTACCAACACACAAAACAGACCTGCCGCCATCAGTCAGAAGGGGCCATACTCATTGATAAAAGTGCCCTCTCTACAAAGTCAGTTTCATAGCATTCTGTGCCTCCTGATCTTCTTAATAGAAGAAAAAGGCTTTGATTTGAAAACATGATAGAATGGACATATCTGACTGCACTGAAAGGACAAGAACAAGATTTTATTCTTTTTTTTTTTTTGAGATGAAATTTCGCTCTGTCGCCCAGGCTGGCAGGTTGGAGTGCAGTGGTGAGATCTTGGCTCACTGCAACCTCTGTGCCTGGGTGCAAGCAATTCTCCTGCCTCAGTCTCCTGAGTAGCTGGGACTACAGGCATATGCCACCACACCCGGCTAATTTTTTTTTTTTTTTTTTTAGTAGAGACTGTGTTGCCCAGGCTGGTCGCGAACTCCTGAGCTCAGGCAGTCTGCCTGCCTCGGCCTCCCAAAATGCTGGAATTATAGATATAGGCTTGAGCCACTTCACCCAGCCAAGATTTTATTCTTAATTCTAGCACTGGCTCCTTAGTTTTTGAGCAAGTTGATTAACATCTCTAGGCTTTTTTTTTTTTCTCCTATACAATGAAGGCAATAATTCTTATCTCTCCACTGCTCTGGGAGGCTGTAAAAGCCTATAACAGTAATGCAGTATCCTTAAAGCATCTGAGAATAGCTGTTCCTAGTTTTGTCTTTACTTTGAAGCCCGAGTAATTATTTAAGGAATGTACCTTCAATCTTGAGACCACGTTTCTAACAACACAGGTACTTATGCAAGGCGAAACCTGATGAGCCTGAGCTCCTTTCTGTTGGATCCAGGTTGATGGCTATTTTTGTGACTTCACTTAATCAGATTTAATGGTCAATGTAAACACTTGAAAGGAATTTTTCAAGGCTAAATTCCACATCAGAAGGTTTTGAACATCATGAACAGCTCAGCGTGCAAGTCTTTTACAGTGGGCTGTGAATAATTAATGCTGATTTGATATCTGGGCATTCTTTAAAAAAATGCGTATATCCACCCAAATATAACAATATAGAAAAAAGAAGAGCCTCATGATATTGCCCAAAATGTTAATGACTTACATGTGATACGTGTTGAGTACTATGTAGGTGAAGTTAAATGTAGCCTCTGTTGAGGAAATTGCCACTTACTTGGATAACATAGCAAGATAAAAACACGTTTGCAACCATGTACATTTTGAGGAATCATGAATTTCTGTATTATAGACATAAATATTTAAAGAACTCTCAGGGTAAAAGATTAGTTGAATATTTGGAAATTGTGGAATTCAGTTCAATTTAGTATACTTATTGAATGACAATAATTAGAGAATAATTTTGTCAACTGTCTCTTTAAAATGATTTAATTAAGATATATATGTTTGGCACTGTAGCTAGAATATAGAGGCCCAAGGTGGTTAGATGGGCTAAATTTGAACTCAGAAAAAAGATGGATGGATGGATGGATGGATGGATGGATAGATAGATAGATAGATAGACAGACAGACAGACAGACAGACAGACAGATAGATCGTTTGTTTGAGACAGAGTCTTGCTCTGTCACCCAGGCTGGAGTGCAGTGGCTGATCTCAGCTCCCTGCAATCTCCACCTCCTGATTCTTCTGCCTCAGCCTCCCAAGTAGCTGGGACTACAGGTGTGCACCACCATGCCCAGCTATTTTTGTATTTTTAGTAGAGATGATGTTTCGCCAGGTTGGCCAGGCTGGTCTGGAATTCCTGACCTCAGGTGTTCCACCCACCTTGGCCTCCCAAAGTGCTGAGATTACAGGCGTGAGCCACCGAGCCCAGATAAAAAGTTTGTATTTTAAAGAGACCTCAGAACTAGGCCAGGCAAGATGTCTGAGCCTGTAATCCTAGCACTTTGGGAGGCCAAGGCGGGAAGATTGTTTGAGCTCAAGAGTTTGAGACCAGCCTGGGCAACGTACGAGACCCTGTCTCTATAAATGTTTTTTTAAAATTAGCCACATGTGGTGGTGTGTGCCCGTGATCCCAGCTCTTTGGGAGGCTGAGGTGAGAGATCACTTGAGCCCCGGATGTTGACGCTACAGTGAGCTGTGGTCGTGCTTCTGCACTTCAGCCTGAGTGACAGAATGAGACCCAGCAAACAGAACAAAGAGACCTCAGCCTTTCTTCACTTCTTTGTATTTTATATGAAGGGTGGGCATTCACAGGACATTGCAGGAGATGTATAAGATTCAGAGTTCCCCATACAGCCTCCACTTGACCGCTTCTGTATGACTTTTGAAGGATGTGATGCTGTGGCTGGAACAGCTAATTGGTGAAAATGTTGTTGAAACTCGTTTGTTTAAAGAGACCTAAAAAGAACCATTTCCCCAGAGCTCCAGCATACTACAGTGACCAACGTTAATAGACCACAGCGTGTGTGAAGAATAATGGGTCCAATTGTTGATGCGGTATCTGCTTTTAGGCTATGAAAATATATATTGATTTAATTTCCACAACTGAGTTTGCCTGACTTCTCTGGGACCACTTGCCATTCCAGCAGCATAAACCTGGCATTCAAAATGCCTTTAAAATTGACGACAATCTGCTAGGTTAGACGAGCCAGACACAAGGGGACAAATACGGAATGACCCCACATATATGAGGGACCTAGAATAGACTCACAGAGACAAAGTCTAGAACGGTGGTTGCCAGGGGCTGGGAGAAGAGGAGAGTGGGGAGTTAGTGTCTAAAGGGGATAGACTTTCAGCTGGGGATGATTTAAAAAATAAAAATAAAAGGTCCTGGAGATAGAAGATGGTGATGGCTACCCAATAATGTGAATATATTCAATGCTGTTGAACTGTATGCTTAAAATTGGCTCAAATGGTAAATTGTATGGTATGCATATTTTGTCACAATGCTTAAAATGCAATTTAATAAAAACCCACCTGTATTGCGCATGTATGTTGCATGAGGTCAGATGCTTTCTATCTATTATTATTTTTTAAATTCTGTAACAGCTGGGCGCAATGGCTCATGCCTGTAATCCCAGCATTTTGGGAGGCCGAGGTGGGTGGATCACAGAGGTCAGGAGTTTGAGACCAGCCTGGCCAACGTGGTGAAACCCTGTCTCTACTAAAAATACAAAACATTAGCCAGGCGTGGTGGCGGGTGCCTGTTAATCCAAGCTACTCAGGAGGCTGAGGCAGGAGAATCACTTGAACCCAGGAGATGGAGGTTGCAGTGAGGCGAGATCGCACCATTGCACTCCAGCCTGGGCAACAAGAGCAAAACTCAGTCTCCAAAAAAATTTTTTTTAATAATAAAATAATAATAATAATTCTCATAACAACCCAGTGAAGTAGACACATGATCATCTCTAGTTGGCAGATGAGGAATCACGGCACAGTCAAGTTTGTCACTAGCATGGGGACCACAGGTGTCAGTGACGAAAGCCGGAATTGGAAGCAAAAGGACAGCCTCTTCCATGCACGTAGCACACGCAGCACTGCCTGTGCTTCCTTGTTATTTTTGTTTGTTTTGTCTCTGCTGACTGCTCTTTCTTACGGCCCCAGCTGCTAGAGCAGCCGGCGTTCCTTTAGGAGTAGGGCTTTAGGTTCCCTGAATCTTCACCCGGGGGCACCTCCTTCACCTTGAGCCCTGCGGGTCCTGTAGCAGGAGGTGAGATTACCCGTCAGCCCTCCAGGAGTCCACCAGGCCTGGCAAGCCTTTATGCAGCAGAACAAAAGGCCAGCTGTTATTTCCTAGGCAGGGTTAATGAAAATCACCCCATGGGTCTGATTCCAAGATCATCTTAATATTAACTTGTGTTTTAAAAACCATTTTTTGTTTGGTCGTTTGGTGGTGGTGGTTGTTTTTGAGACAGGGTCTCACTCTGTCATCCACGCTGGAGTGCAATGGAGTACAATCATAGTTCACTGTAGCCTGGTACTCCTGAGCTCAAGCCATCCTCCCATCACAGTTAAAAACCATTTTTAATCTTCTCTAAACAAGTAACTTTTATTAACAGAGTTTTCAGTCTTCTAGAAGGATCAATTAGAATTTTTTTTAATGAGCTGCTTTTTTCTTATTATATGCCAGCTAGTTTTTCAGAAAAGCAATAGCATAGAGTCATTCCCACAAGGGAATGTATATAAAAACAAAGTAAATATATTTTTATAAAGACCACTTTTTTTTTTTTTTTGCTAAAATGTGTGTTTATAACCAGATTTCTCATCAGGCTTCTTGGGATCTTTAAAATATGTTTCTTTTGCAAATATAGGTTTAGGACTAAATGTATTCTGTATCCCGTCATCATGTTGTTTTACAGATGAGAAGACAATTAATTCTGTGATAAAGTATCATAAGGCAAGAAAGAAGGTGCTTGGGGAAATTGGACTGTGCTAGAGATCTTTTCTGATTCTGCTATATACTATATATTCAGTGATCTGCGATATACAATGATTACTGTCTCTACATTCCTCTACCTATATTTTTTAATTGGGTGAGATGATGAACTGGAAAATGACTTGCTACATCCAGAAATTTCAAAGCATTCTTCAGGATTTTGTTGGGAACACATGTTATTCTATTGTTACCATTTTCTGCCTTTTTCACTGTACCATGGAAAACCAGATGGTCTGTACAAGCTGAGAGAAATAATTTCCAACCCAGTGTATTTGCATAATTTCCTCTCTGCCCTTAATCTGGAACGAAAGGAAACAGTGAATTGAGTTCAACATAATAAACCAGATCAGTTCTTAATTACAGAATTAGGAAAGTTTTTCACATAATTTAAGATTCTTTGGTTGTATTGCTTTCAAAGTTAGAGAAAGTCTCTTTTAAAGTGTGATTTCTATTAGAGGCTTTTTTTCCTGATGAATTCATTGATTCAGCAAGTCAAAATGGATGACAGTTTTTGCAAACCAAAGAAAGAGAGTGATGACATTTAAAATACATATATAGACGTAGAGAATTTCAAATGTTCTACACTCCTGCTGCTCTCTCAGGGCCTGTTCATAGTCTCCTAAAAAGGATGTTTGACCTGTTTGCAGAGCTCTGACAGATGATATTTTGACAGTCTCTTTCTTCTGTGAGTTCAATGCTATGCCCAAGATGAATAGGCATTCAACTTCTAAAAGTACAATTTAAAAGTACATTTTTGCATACAAGCCAGCCTCTGCTGCATACTTCATTCTTAGCCTTATATAAGAGTAAGATATTTGGTATTCTGATATTCACGTTACCTTTCTGATTGCATGAGTTGAGCGGACTTCTATGCATCACGTCCCATGACACAGGGCCTCTGTGAAGCAGGGAAAAAGCATGGCATCTGATCCCCTTAATTCTTACAACACCGAGAGAACATAATTGCTTTATCATACAGAGCTACGAAGATAGCACATGTCACCACTGTATGAAAGCTCTTAGGTTGTGGAATTTGGTCTAATGTTATCATGGAAGACTACTGAAATAGGGAACAGTAGAATTGATAAATCGAGAAAGAAAAGAGAAACCAGGAGTAATCAGTGAATGATAAGCAAGTAACATGGTTTAAAAGCATTCCAGGAGTTCCATTTTGAAGCACTCTTGTTTACTTAGTTTTGCTACCCACTTGTTGCTTTGGAAGAATTTCTATTAATTAGACATCATTTTTCAAACATCCGTACTTAATTGTTATATGAATTACAATGGACTGCATAGGTTTCATGGCAGAAATGTTTTTCAAGTAATACTTAGAAGAAACATGCTTCATAGCATTTCATAGTATATGACAATTTTAAGGGAGAATGCTTTACATGTAATATTTAGCACAATTTGTAATTATTAGTATATTGGATTTTTTCATGTTCTGGACAGATGAAGGAACGTATTATATGTTTGTATCAATAAAAAGCTGTATTGTATCAATCAAAATACAATATGTGAGCATATTTTGAATCCATCAGATATATCATCTCTAGTAAAGCTATAAGTTATAGAATACTTTAATAAAGTTATTTTTCTTATCATGAAATATTATGTCTAGTAGTGGGAAAATGTGATGTGTTCAGAAAAAGGATAATGAAAGAAATCTTATTTTTTATTAGAGAAATATGATTGCTATACAATAATGTGGCCTACATTTAATTCTACATGGTTTTTTTTTTGTTTTTTTTTGTTTTTTGAGACGGAGTCTCGCTCTGTCGCCCAGGCTGGAGTGCAGTGGCCGGATCTCAGCTCACTGCAAGCTCCGCCTCCCGGGTTCACGCCATTCTCCTGCCTCAGCCTCCTGGGTAGCTGGGACTACAGGCGCCCGCCACCTCGCCCAGCTAGAGTTTTGTATTTTTTAGTAGAGACGGGATTTCACCGTGTTAGCCAGGATGGTCTTGATCTCCTGACCTCGTGATCCGCCCGTCTCGGCCTCCCAAAGTGCTGGGATTACAGGCTTGAGCCACCGCGCCCGCCAGTTCTACATGTTTTAAAATTAGAACTGAGCTTTAAAAATTTATGATTCTATGCCGGGTGTGGTGGCTCACGCCTGTAATCCCAGCACTTTGGGAGGCTGAGGGAGGTGGATTATGAGGTCAGGAGTTTGAGACCAGCCCGGTCAAGATAGTGAAAGCCCATCTCTACTAAGAATACAAAAATTAGCCGGGCATGGTGGTGTGCACCTGTAATCCCAGCTACTCTGGAGGCTGAGGCAGGAGAATCGCTTGAACCCGGGAGGCGGAGGTTGCAGTGAGCTGAGATTATGCTGCTGCACCCTAGCCTGGGCAACAGAGCAAGACTCCTTCTCCAAAAAAAAAAAAAAAAAATTATGATTCTGTATGAAACGTATGTTGTATGGACTTGGGAAAATGTTAGTTAAGGCCTTCTCAACTGTTTTTAACTCTATAACTTTATGATATCAACGAACTATGTAAGCATTTCTTTTCTTTACAGTTCACCAATGTACGTTGATTCAGTATAAGGTACACACCAAGGTAAAATTAACCACAAAAGACTTTAATTTGAGGGAAAAATAAAGCAAATGCTTGATAAGAGAGAATACAATATTCCGGGGGTTATGAACTATGAACATTTCTGATTAATGGCAATCCAGTTTGAGAGTATAAATTTGGATTACCAGCTTAGTTCTGAAAAACTTTCTTTATACTGCTGTATGGCAGCTGAGGGCTTCCAGTTCATTCCTTGTATCTGTTTTGTCTGTTAACTCTGACAAAAGCCATTATCTATTTTTTTTTTTTGCCCAAAGGCATTAGAAGGAAACGCTACAAGTAAAGTTTTCTTTCTAGTATAAACAGTAAATCTTACTAGGCATTGAGCAAACTCATATTCTGATAAATATTTTGAAAATGCTTGGCATTCATTAATACCAGCAAGTGTCTAGCAGTTTGATGAGTACTTGGTGGCATTTAAATGGAATGTATAGTCCGTCAGAAAACTACAGCAGGCCTTAATTAGCTGAGTGACATTGGACCAATCACCCAGCGTCAAATCCCTAAGAGTCAATTTGCTTATCTTTGCATTTGGAGTAATAATGATGTATGACCCCTATAGACCTCAAGGCTCAAATATAATTTGAAAGTCTTAAAAATAGTAAAGCGCTGTACGATAATGAAGTATTAATCATTTAACAAACACTTGTTAAGTGTTAGCTCGTTTTTTTTCCTCCTGACTTGGGCCCTTAAACTGCTTGCCTGTCTTGGGAAGAGTGTCCTTGGTGAGGTCCTATGAGAATTTTCCATTGTGCCTGGTCCCAAGCACCACCCAACTCTCCACCCTTCCACCAACTTGTGCTGGCCTTGAAAAGGTCAGAAGGCTGTTGAAAGAGTCCTGGGGAGAGAAACATGGCAGCCGAACCCAAGACAGTTATGGTGGGACCTGGAGAGGAAGCAGATGTTGCCCCAGTGTGGTTGATTATGTTGGATGAAGCTGAGATCACAGAAGATGAAGGCTGAAAGGGATGCTAGGGTTATTTTGTTTGTGTTTTGTTGTTTTTGCTTGTGTGTTTGTTTTTCAGTTACAGCTGTAGGGTTGGGGGAACTATCTTTAGAGGAGTCTCAGGACCCAGCATGCTCAACAACAGAGGAGTGGGGACTTACGAGAAGTCCAGCAGAGCAAGCGGTGGGCAGTGGCTTTTCTGGTTCTGAAAATATCTGCATAATCTACACAGGGGGTCAGCAGGGTTCAGAGAATTAAACTAAAGCACAACCACAAAACCATGTGTGGTTTCTTTCTTCAAAGTCACATCTGAAGCTCAGTATTACAGGTTGAGTGTTCCAAATCCCAAAAGCTGAAATCCAAAACTTTTTGAGTACTTCCATAGGCTAGAGACACCTTTGCTTCCTGATGGTTCAACGTACACAAACTTTGTTTCATGCACAAAATTACTTAAAATATCATGTAAAATTACCTTGAGGCTATATGTATAAAGTATACATGAAACATT
Organism: Trachypithecus francoisi; assembly: GCF_009764315.1. NCBI lineage: Eukaryota > Metazoa > Chordata > Mammalia > Primates > Cercopithecidae > Trachypithecus > Trachypithecus francoisi. The sequence goes on from NW_022681474.1 coordinate 20,724,758, forward strand.
AATGAATGTTGTATTTAGACTTGAGTTCCATCCCCAATATAGCTCATTATGTACATACAAATATTCCAAAATCCCAATAAAATTTTAAATCCAAAACACTTTGGTCCCAGGCATTACAGATAAGGGATACCCAGCATGTACACTCTAAGTGTTTCAGGGTGCTTAACATAGCACTTCTATCACTTCTTGTTACTTGAGCTTTCTAGATTTTGGAGTTCTGGATAAGAGGCTTATCTTTTACAGACATTACTTGTAGTTGTTCTTTTCCAGGTATAAACCTAGGTAGAAAAAAGTTGTCATAAACAAAAAAAAAATCTATTGTCCTTTTTTTAAAAATGGGGCTTCCATATGTAACTAACGATTTGGTGTTAGTGTTAGCTATGATTTGTTCTTGGGATGATGAGTGATAGCACACAAATGATTACAACACTTGAATAGATTGTAGCCTTTATTTAGTTTTTTGATGCGATGGCAGAGCTGCTGCTAACACTCAGTCCTAGTTATAATCACAGTAGTAGCTGCCGTAAGCCCAGCTGATTAGGCTCTGCAAGTTTGATCTGATTTTTTTGTTGTTGTTATTGTTGTTAAGAGGGAGTCTTGCTCTGTCGCCCAGGCTGGAGTGCAGTGGCACAATCTCGGCTCATTGCAACCTTCGCCTCTGGGGTTCAAGCAGTTCTCTGCCTCAGTCTCCCAAGTAGCTGGGATTACAGGCGCCCACCATGCCTGCCTAATTTTTTTGTATTTTTAGTGGAGACAGGAATTCACCGTCTTGGTCAGGCTGGTCTTGAACTCCTAGCCTCGTGATCCACCTGCCTCGGCCTCCCAACGGGGGTTACAGGCATGAGCCACCGTGTCTGGCCTCTGATTTTTCTTTCTCCTCTGTAATGTCTGAGTCAACTAACATGCAGGTAAAATATGCAAAAAACCCCACCATTTTCTGGAATGTTTCTGTAAGGGTTGCCCGACGGAGACTCTGGCACCCCAAGTCTGCAGCCCCCTGGAGGTCCCAGGAGACCTGGATCTCTACCCACTGCCCTGTGCATTGGCACAGCCCTCCCTTCTTGCCTTCCCCACTGTGATACTGCTTACACATCTTGATTCCTTCAAGGAGGAAGCTGCCATACGCTGGGCCTCTGCTCCTGCATTTTTTTCTGATGCTTCATTCATGCAACTATCCCAACTGCCCAACACCCACTTTGCATCATGCTAATTCTGGGCATCATCAGGAAGCCCACTGCCTGTACCCTGTCTTCTGTCTCACTCACTTCACCTCATCATCACTGCTTATTTTCCTCACTTTCTCCAAAAAGCCAACTTCTTTCCACCTGTCTGGTCTTGCTGGATGATGATGATGATGATGAGATGATGATGATGATTAACGTGGAATGTTCTTCCCTGCCCTTTACTTTGAGCCTAAATGTCTCAAACTGTGGTTCTGCAGAAGTTTTCCCTGACTACATTGCACAAAGGAACTTCTCCCATTATTCTCCTCACCCAGTTTGCTTCATATAAATGTAATTATTTGACCAGCAGTTCACATTTTGGACCTCTCCTCTCTTCCCCTCCCCTCCCCTCTCCTCTCCTCTCTCTCCTCTCCTCTCCTCTCCTCTCTCTCCTCTCCTCTCCTCTCCTCTCCTCTACCATCCACTCCCCTCCCTTCCCCTTCCCTCCCCTTTCTTGTTTCTCCTTCCTTCCTTCCTTCCTTCTTCCTTCCTTCCTTCCTTCCTTCCTTCCTTCCTTCCTTCTTCCCTCCTTCCTTGTTTGCTCTTTTCTTTTCTTCTTCTTCTTTCTATTTTTTTTACAGCAGCGTCTCACTCTGTTGCCCAGGCTAGAGTGTGCTGACATGATTGCAGCCTTGTCCTCCAGGGCTCCAGCAATCCTCCCATCTCAGCCCCAAGTAGCTGGAACCACAGGCACATGCTACCAGACCTGGCTAATTTTTTTTATATCTTGTAGGGATGAGGTTTCCCCATGTTGCCCAGGCTGGTCTCAAACTCCTGGGCTCAAGCGATCCTCCTGCCTCAGCTTCCCAAAGTGCTGGGATTACAGACATGAACCACTGTGCCTGGCCCAAACTCAATTTCTTTTACGTGTATTTCAGCACTCCTCCTTTATCATCCGGAAGTGAAATTAATAGTTAATGCAAACAACCAACACACAAATTTCAAAAACCATTTGGGTAAAAATACTGACTCAATGAATAAAAATATTTAATTTATTCTCAGGTAGTGTGTATTTCAATGGATTATTATGCTGGCATAACCACACTAGAAAACGTGAGGAAGCAGTCCCATGGATGGGGCCACTGCACTTGCAGATTAACGGTGATGTACACCTACAGGTGTATGGCTATTAATAGCTAACAATTTCTGGTAAATTTCCAAACAAAGTACAGTCTTTCATTGATTGTCACAGTACTTTCATTTCTGGAAAATTCAGTATATTTTACAACTATGCAAAAAAAAATGTCCTCATATCCCAAAAACACTTAGATTCTAGGTTCAGATAATTTTATATTTTTCACCTACATGAATTCCAGCAGGATAGTCAAAGATCGTGAGAGGAGGTGCATATCCATCTTATAATCATATAGGATTGTTGTGTAAAATGGAGTACATGTATACTCCTAGCCACTGTGTACAAGCATCTGTAATGCCTCTCAATTGTTGAAACAACCAAAAATCCAGCAATACCTTTCTGGAACACTCCTTTTGGGGATCCACTGGTTTAGACGATAAGCTCCGTAAGCTCCTCCTGCATGGAGGGCACGAATCATGTTTGCCTCATCTATTATAGAAGCCTCAACATCCAGCACATTGTCGCAGTGCATGGCAAATATTTAAGGAAGGAATAAAAGAATGAGTGAATGGAAGGGAATATGCAGAAACAGGAAAACACATTCATCCATTCAACTGATTGATTGGAGACTCACTCTGTCACCCAAGCTGAAGGGCAGTGGCATGATCTTGGCTCACTGCAATGTCTGTTTCCCAGGTTCAAGTGATTCTCCTGCCTCAAGCTTCTGAGTAGCTGGTACCACAGATGCATGCCACCAAGCCCAGCTATTTTCTGTATTTTTAGTAGAGACAGGATTTCACCATGTTGGCCAGGCTGTTCTCAAACTCCTGGCCTCAAGTGATCCACCCACCTCAGACTCCCAGAGTGCTGGGATTACAGGTGTGAGCCACCATGCCTGGCCCATTTATTCAATTTATAAATGTTTACTGAGCAACTAGTATGTGCCACCTGCTGTTCTAGAACCTAGGAATACAGCAATGAATGAGGGAAAATCCTTCTCTAATGAGCGCGCGCTCTCTCTCTCTCTCTCTCTCTCTCGGACTACTTTGTGATTGCAGTATGACATTTGGTTTTCCTATGCAGGTATAAGGTGGCTGTACTTGTGACATGCCAAGTTTTTTTTTTTTTTAACTGAGAATACTTACCATATAAATAGAACAACAGAGTATGATAGAGAAAGCTGGCTAGGAAATAAAAAGCAGTGGAAGGAATTCAGGTTGATGACAAAGAAGTGTGAATTGTGCTTAAGAAACAAACAATAGAATAAAATGAAAGCCCGAAAATAAATAACTTGGTTATTTATAGATTCCTTGTATCTGTCAATACAGCATCACAGACCAAAACATTTAAATTCAGGGTTTTTTTTTGTTGTTGTTGTTCTTTTCATAAATAGGGCCATATTAGAAAAACTTCACATGGCGTTTTTCTCCTATGCAATCTTTTTTACGTCGCAGTTTCCTGGGAAATCTTATGTCAGTTTAATACAGGCCTGAATTTAACTGGAAAACAGTGACACAAATTGTCATGATGGAAAAGTAACATTTTGGGGGTCTTAATAACCACTGAAATACTGATAGCTATTTTCTTTTTTTTAACTTCTATGTTATTTAGGAACCTATTTTGCAGGCACAACCTTAAACTAAAATAGCTCGTGTCCTTTGAGAAGCCTACCCCCAGAAAATAAATAGATGTGGGAATGATATTTGGAGTTTGTGAGTAACGTTCTTTTTTTTTTTTTTGACACAAGGTCTCCTTCTGTCACCCAGGCTAGAGTGCAGTGGCGCCATCTCGGCTCACTGCAATCTCTGCCTCCCAGGTTCAGGTGATTCTCCCACCTCAGCCTCCAGAGTAGCTGGGATTACAGGTGTGTGCCACCATGCCTGGCTAATTTTTTTTATTTTTAGTAGGGATGGGATTTTACCATGTTGACCGGGCTGGTCTTGAATTCCTGACCTCAAGTGATCCACCCACCTTGGCCTCCCAAAGTGATAGGATTTTGGGAGCTACCGCACCCAGCCTGGAGTTTATAAGTAATATTCTTGTTTTTCTTCTTCTTTTTCATACTTTAAGTTCTGGAGTACCTGTGCAGAACATGCGGTTACATAGGTATACATGTGCTATGGTGGCTTGCTGCACCCATCAGCCTGTGATCTACATTAGGTATTTCTCCTAATGCTCTCCCTCCCCTCGCCCCCTACCCTCTAACAGTCCCTGCTGTGTGATGTTCTTAAACTGGCATGTTTCTTGGCCACAGCTCTTGAATTATAATTATTGTACTTTGAATTATTTTGATGTTAAGATTAACTTTTATGCTTATGCTTATTGCTGTCGTGAGTGGTACTAAAGAATCCTGGGTTGTAAATTGAGCCACGAGTGCAACGAGGAAATTAAACCGTTCTATATTCAAATTAAGCCATAAACAGAGGAACTTGACTGTATACTGGGGAGGGCGGGTAAGAACAGGGCAGGAGCATAGGGTGATCCAGTGTTACACAGGGCGCATGCTCAGGAAAGACATCAATAAACTGCCGATGAATCAACATTGTAAGAACAGGGAAATGAACTTTGAAGTTTCTTTGACATCAGTTATTCCAACAACCTCAGAAATAGGTGCTGCTTCCTCTCTTATATAGAGGAGGAAACTGAGGCACAAAGAGTTCAGTTTAGCTTTATTTTAAGAGACAGAGTCTCACTCTGTTGCCTAGGCTGGAGTGCAATGGAGCAATAATTACAGCTTACTGCAGCCTCAAACTCCTGGGCTGAAGCGATCCTCTTGCCTCATCCTCCTGAGTAGCTGGGATTACAGGTGTGCACCACCATACCTGGCTAATTTTATATTTTGTAGGGATGGAATCTCACTTTGTTGCCTGGGCTGATCTTAAAGTCCTGGCTTCAAGGGATCCTCATGCCTCATCCTCAAATAGTGCTGGGATTACAGGCATGCGCCACTGAGCCCAGTCTTATTTTGTTTTTAAGGCAATATTTATGCTATGTTTCTAATAACTCATCATTCACAAGAGTCCTGTGAGGCAGACCTATTGTTTTCATTTCACAGAGAAGGAAACTGAGGCACAGAACTTTAAGTGGCAGCTTTGATCACGGGGCTGAGATATGGTGGCCACAGGTAGTCATGAGTGAAGAGAGCAGGCTCTGCAGCTTGTCCTCTTAGATGACTTACTGGCTGTGTATTCCCCTGCATCTGGGGTGTCAGATTAGGCACCTGCTGAATACACAGCCAGCAAGGAGCAGAACAGGACTGTCTGATTCCAAAATCCATGTCCTTTCCCCTATCCTCAGCTGCAAAACCAGTGATATTCCCTACTCACTGTGGGAAGAAGCATGAATGCCTTCCTAATCATCAAAGCCAAGAGATTTTGTCCACATTTCGAATTCCTTCTGACCTTTCTTTTCTGTTCATTGTTCATCCCTCCTTCATCTCATTGTGGTTTTTTTTTCCTGCCTCCTACTTCTCTGAGCATGACCTCTCATTTTTGTCTGACTTTTCCCCCATCTACTAAATGTGTGGGTTCCCTGAAGTTTTATCTTAAACTCTCTTTATTGTTCTATCTGCTTGGAGCACCTGTGTGTTAGCATTCTCCTCTACTTCCTGGGCTCATCCATTACCTTTATGTAGCCATCCTAAAATAGACTTTTCAAAAATTCCACCTGTAATCCCAGCAACTGGGGAGGCTGAGGCGGGAGGATCACTTGAGCCCAGGAGTTCAAGACCAGCTGGCAACTTAATGAGACCCTGTCTCTACAAAAAATAAAAAATAAAAAAATAGCTGGGCATGATGGTACATGCCTGAAGTCCCAGCAACTCGGGAGGCTGCAGCTGGAGAATCACTTGAACCCAGGAGGTGGACGTTGCAGTGAGCCGAGATGGTGCCACCACAGAACTCCAGCCTGGGCAACAGAGCAAGACTGTCTCAAAAAAAAAAAAAAAAAAAAAAAACCAACAACAAACAAACAGAAAACAATTCCAGTCATATAAGTCCAATTGCTTATTATACATTTCTCCATGGTTGTTTTATTACTGTTACCTTGTCTAAGATAAAATTCTTTTTTTTTTTTTTTAAAAACAGAGTCTTGCTCTGTTGCCCAGGCTGGAGTGCAAGTGGCATGATCTTAGCTCACTGAAACTTCTGCCTTCCGGGTCAAGTGATTCTCCCATCTCAGCCTCCCAGATAGCTGGGATTACAGGTGCATGCCACCACGCCTGGCAAATTTTCATATTTTTAGTAGAGATGGGGTTTCACCACCTAGGCCAGGCTGGTCTTGAATTCCTGACCTCAAGCAATCTGCCTGCCTCTGCCTCCCAAAGTGCTGGGATTACAAGCGTGAGCCACCACACCCAGCCTAAGGTAAAATTCCTAATTGCTGTTTCCCAAAACCAACCTCTGTTTCTAACTTCCATATTATTACTGGTACACATTTACCCAGATATAGGACAATTTGTTTAACAAGTAACACTCAGTTTAACTAGCAGTGGTTCACCTAATGATTGAAGCCTCTTTCGAGTGTTTTTGTATACATGCATGCATCCTGTTCTTTTTAGCCATATTGTTTTTCTTGTTAAGGACTTCTTAAACATGCTTATGAAAACATTTTCAACTTAATTTGTATTTCTAAAAAGTCATGATGAATTTTGTTTCAGTTACAGCTATTAAGGGTTATCTAAAGACCCTTTCTTCAAAATGTTTTGTTAGGAGCAATAGATACTTGTAAAATTTAGGAAAATTTGACTAGTTTTTTTCTAATTACTTCTTTACATTGTGTGATTACTGTTTCCTCCTTGTTTTTTTCCCTCTAAGTGATTATATTAGTATTCTATGTTTGTCATTTTAGAGAATGGACACAGAAGTCACCTTAGGTGAATTGACTTAAAATCTTTTAAGTATAAGAAAAATAGCAAAAATGATAACCTGGGAAGTGGGTGATCAATTTTTTAAGTCCATAGAATGTTAACAGTTCATAACAAATATTGCTATAGAAAATGCATGTAGAGGCCGGGCGCCGTGGCTCATGCCTGTAATCCCAGCACTTCAGGAGGTCAGGAATTTGAGACCAGCCTGGCCAACGTGGTGAAAACCTGTCTCTACCAAAAACGTACAAAAGTGGTGGCACATGCCTGTAGTCCCAGCTACTCGGGAGGCTGAGGCAGGAGAATTACTTGACCCCAGGAGGCAAAGGTTGCAGTGAGCTGAGATCGCAGACACTGCACTCCAGCGTGGGCAACAGAGTGAGATTCCGTTTCGAAAAAAACAAACAAAAGAAAGAAAAGAAAATGCATGTAGAATGTTAGGCCAGGCCTTCATTAAGTGAGTTTATTAACTCTGGGCTAATTGGCTCTACCTGTGAACAAAAACTGACTGTGTCGAAGACAGTTTATGCACCTGTCTCTCCTCTTGGTCACATTGACACGTTGCCTCTCCCCCATCTTCTCTGCTCAGACAGCTCAGAAGCTCCTAACTGGCTTTTCCCATGAACAGCACAATAGGTTTCCTAAATAAAGATTTTAACATCCCAGGCCCCTGTGTTAAAATCTGGGATGGCTCATCATTTACAAGATCAATTTCAAAAGTATTAGCCTGGCGTTCCAGGCTCTCAACAGGATGGATGGCTCAGGCTTGGCTTTTCAGACATAATGCCTATGGTTTCTGTACAAGCCCCAAGCAGAAGGTCTACTCACTTGAGGATGTCTTGTACCCAGTCACCCCTGCTTTCTTCCTGGTTCAAATCCTGTCACCCCGTGGGGACTTCTCTGATCCCCACGGAAGCTTCATCCTCTGATCCTCAGTGCCACATGGCATTTGTTGTGCTGGTTATTTCTTGACACGTCTGTCTTATGCTTTCTTTTTTTTTTTTTGAGACGGAGTCTCGCTCTGTCACCCAAGCTGGAGTGCACTGGCCAGATCTCAGCTCACTGCAAGCTCCGCCTCCCGGGTTCACGCCATTCTCCTGCCTCAGCCTCCCGAGTAGCTGGGACTACAGGCGCCCACCACCTCGCCCAGCTAGTTTTTTGTATTTTTTTTAGTAGAGACGGGGTTTCACTGTGTTAGCCAGGATGGTCTCGATCTCCTGACCTTGTGATCCGCCCATGTCTTATGCTTTCAAAGAGCATACACTCTCTGAAGGTTCAGTATGAAACTACCAATACCTTGCATTCCCTTCAGTCTTCTGTTCTAGTAAGTTCAAAGCTAGCAGTTCAAAGCTAGTATTTAATAGCATCTTTAAAAAATATGTATGACTACACAGTGTGGCCAAAGTGTTTGAGTCAGAGGGTCTGAATTCAGGTCTTTGCCTAAGATACTGATTATAGCTGTGTGACACTGGGTGTGGCACCTAACATCTCTGGACATCGGTTCTTTTTTTCTTTCTTTAAATAGTAAGGATAATAATACCAATCAAATAGGTTTGGTTTAAGAACAAATCATTTTGGAGAAGTGCATTCTATATCATCAACTGCTTTAATAATGTTAATACTGGCAGTATTTTTATTACTGCTATTGTGAATAGTAGAGCATTGAAGGCAGTTTAATTTTTTAATTTTTTATTTTTTTGAGATGGTGTTTTGCTCATTGCGTAGGCTGGGGTGCAATGGCACCATCTAAGCCATGAAACCTCCACCTCCCGGGTTCAAGTGATTCTCCAGCCTTGCCTCCTGAGTAGTTGGGATTATAGGCACCTGCCACCACACCCAGTTAATTCCGTATTTTTAGTAGAGACGGGGATCTCACCATGTTGGCGAGGCTAGTCTTGAACTCCTGACCTCAGGTGATCCACTCGCCTCAGCCTCTGAAAGTACTGGGATTATAGGCGTGTGCCACGGTGCCTGGCGTCTACGTGCATTTTCTATAGCAATATTTGTTACGGAATTTTAACTTTTTTTTTTTTTTTTTTTGAGATAGAGTCTGGCTCTGTCACCCAGGCTGGAGTGCAGTGGCAATATCTCGGCTCACTGTAACTTCCGTCTCCCGGGTTCCAGCGATTCTGCAGCCTCAGCCTCCTGAGTAGCTGTTATTACAGGCATGCATCACCACGCCTGGCTGATTTTTGTGGTTTCAGTAGAGAAGGGGTTATACCATGTTAGCCCGGCTGATCTCCAACTCCTGATCTCAAGTGATCCACCCGCCTTGGCCCCCCAAAGTGCTGAGATTACAGGCGTGAGCCACTGCACCCATCTAAGGCAGTTTAATTTTTCTTCTGGTCTGGTCTTCTCTTTCTCCATGTCTCAGCCTCTTCTTTCATTACCCGCCTGTTCTACATCTGTTACCTCTGACGTGCATTTGTTGACACCATTTCTTTTGTGTGTATCAATTTACTTTCCTCTCCTTGCTTTAGATATCTTTCATCTTCATTCCCAATCTTCCTCTTTCTGCCAAAATGTCATTTTCCATGCGATATTTCTTTCTTCATTATTCTTTAGCTTACTTTCTTGTTAGTATGCATGGTAAGATTTAAAAGTGATAGGAGATTCAATAATTATCATAAAATCCAGAAGTCTATGCAATTTCTCTTGCACTTAGGATAGCATTTTTTGCAAGTGCTGTTTTATTTGTAGGCACAGAATTTTGGAATGTTAGTAGTAGAAAGAGGTGTATAAATTAATCTAATCCAATCTACTTGGGTTAAGGATGAAAGTGGATGTCTAGAGAAGTTAAGGCACTTGTCCTGGACCTCAAAGCTAATTACTGATTGAGTTGATAGTTAAGACGTTTCCTGGGTTCAACTTACTCTTGTCTAATTTTTTGCTAACCACTGTATTGTGTTTCCTGCCCCAGGGTTTGGTTAAGGGCACCATCTGGGAATTAGTTTGTTTTCAGCATGCAATCAAGCTGATTGGCTTTTGACAAGTTATTTACTTACCCCTCTGGCCTTGATATTCTCATCAGAATATGAGAGGACCAGATAGATATTCTTTAAGACCTCTTTTTAATGTTCAACCTTTCTTCATCCATATTTGATAATTATTTGGTGACGGCCAATTATTTACATATAAAAGCGATTTGGACTGTTATACTCTGTTTGCCTTCACGGTTTATTCCAAATGCCACCCAAGGTTGGCCTTCTTTTGCACATTACTGTATTTTAATCTATACAACCTCTTAAGCTTCTCCAGTATTTGTTTAAATTATTTCTAATTAAAACATGATGACTTTCTTGGCAGAAATCCTGTCCTTGTACTACAAGGATGTTTGGCAAGGTTTTTGTTATTTTTTTAAGAGGCTGAAGGAAGATTAAATATTTTGCTGAAATATTTTCTCTGGATTATAATGTTGGGACAGAACAGTGCAACATTGTTAGTGTATACTACCTGAATGTTGATAAAGAGAGCCTCCATTTTTCCTTATTTGGAGAACAGTATAGTATTAACCATTCATTGATTTCTTTGAATACTTTCTCACATAAATCATTCACAATGTGAAGCAAAATCAGATCAAGAAAGAAAATAAATGTATAGAAGTATCTTTGTTAAGGATGTAAGAATCTGTCAGTTTGACCTGTGAAGGGTAGGAAATTCCAAGAAGTTTCTAAACCCTCTAATCTCACAAATACTCACGTTCCTTTCAAATTCATAGAAAATCAATCTCCCCATTTAAATAAATGAGAAATAAGTCTTGCTTACTTCATTCTGGTTCATTAGGGTTCTTTCCCCATCTACCTGGGTTACTGGAATGTTGGCTGGTTCAACCATTCAAATGTAGGAGCCTTTCCACGTCTAGGTCTGGGTCATGTGAGTAAACCACTGAACAGAAACTTGAATGAAATTATCCTGGCCCAGCACTTTCTTTAGTTTATTTTGCTTTTAGTAATCAATTAATATAGTCCATCAAAGACTGATTTCGGGCCGGGCAAAGTGGCTCACACCTATAATCCCAGCATTTTGGGAGGCTGAGGTGGACAGATCGCTTAAGGTCAGGAGTTCAAGACCAGCCTGGCCAACATGGTGAAACCCCGTCTCTAACTAAAAATATAAAAATTAACCAGAAATCACTTGAACTCGGGAGGCAGAGATTGTGCCACCCACTGCACACTCCAACCTGGGCAACAAAGCAAGACTGTCTCAAAAAAAAAAAAAAAAAAAAGCTGATTTTGGCTATTTATGGAATTTTCAGTCAGTTTGCCAGAGCATCATTTCCTGAAGTGCTTACAAATAGTCATTTTTTGTCTTTTGGTGTCTGAGAGCCTATTTTAAGAGCATTGCCAAGCGTGGGAAACTAGTATCACTATATTCCAGCTGTGGAAAGTATATCACTGTCATAATGCACTTTAACTTCCTATGAAAGGATTTCTTAGTGGACATGCTAAGAATTTACTTTGAGGTGTGTACGAAATATGTGCTACGATGACAATGAGACTTCTGAAGTGGTAAGAAACCGACATCCATTGACATCTGACATTTTTCATCATTTTTTTTAACCATTTCCAAGTTTGTTTTTAAGCTTTCCACTCAAGTCCTTGCTTTCACTAACAGTAATATAAAACAAATAATGTGTTTTTTTCCCTTAGGGACTAGCACAAATGTTGAAATACTTTGGGACAAAGTTTGAAATGAACACATTTTATAATTATTTGTTATATGTGGAATTATTTTTTGTACTTGAACTTGGATTTTAAATAGTTTTCAGTATCTTCAAACGTCTTCTGAAAAGGTATTTTTAAAAGATTTTATAAGTGTAACTATAGACAATTTAGATTCTTTTTTAAAAAACTTGATTTCCTAGTGAAATTATATCTGTTAAAGATAGTTAAAAGTAATTGAATTGAGAATTGTATATGTTATAAAACTTTGGATCATTTGTGAATACTTAGTAAACTGTTAGTGAAACCTCACTTTAAGAAATGTTTCTCCTAAATATTAAAAAAAAAAGTATTTAAATTAAGGTTATATAACTAGGATTGTGCATTGTTCTCAAGCCATAAAATTATGTAAAAGTCTACATTTATCAATACATATAGCAAAACTGACAGTAAATGTCAGCTGTTCCTTATATGCAAATAAAAGATGAAGCTAAACTTTAAGAGTTATGGACACATTTTCGAAATTGTAGAAAGCTATATTAAACCATATATTTCATTGAAATAGTATATAATTCAATTCAAATTTAATAATTATGTTTCTGCTTCCTTAATATCTTATTGAATTGTGATGGTGTAATTTGATCTGATTTTAGAAAGACTTAAGAACTCTAAGTTTGACTGTTAAGAAACAAACCTGTATTAAATAATATATTTTGGCTGTCTGGTCATATTCCACTAAAAACGAAATTCCCTTTTTAGGTGCGTTTGGGGATACAATAGAATGAGATTATTTCACTTTTAGTCATATGACCAGGAGGAAAGAAATTTCTTGAAAAGCAACTGAGCTCTCTCCTGTAAACATAGCAAGTTGAAATCCCACAGTCCCTAATTTGGTGTTTTTATTTCCGTCATTGGGGTAAGATTATCAACAATAGCGCTATAATTACATTCTGAGAGTTAGAAGTTCTCATTATAAATTTTGAAATGGTCATTTCTACTAATGTGGCCTTTATTTTTCTAAAGACCCACTTCTGTCTCTTGTTTTTCATCCTTGGGTCACTGTCAGTATGAAAAAAACTTTTAAAAGAGTAGGATATCACTCCATTCAAGTGTTCCCAGGAACTGAAAGTGATTGCAAAATTATAAGCTTTCAGAATAACACAGAGAAAACTTCTACAAAACAAATAATGCAGAAATGCATCCAATATTTAGGTCTTGCTCTCTATTTTTATTGTCTGCATCTGCGTGTGGCTTATACAGAATTTTCAAACTATTTAAGAGTTGCATTTAAGCATATGCTACCAAAAAGGAAAAAAGTATTTTGAAGAATGGCGTTAACATTTTAGAGAAAGCATTCCCGAAAATGAGTTCCAGGTTTTGTTATTTTTTTAATAGAGAATGTAAATGTATACAGAAATTATTTCCTAGAATATACTCGAAGAAATATTTTAGGAATACAAACATTCATTAATTACCCCTCATGTGTTTAAAATATACACCTGTTATATATGATTATGCACCAAAGCCAGTTTTTCATGAATAATTTGTGTCTTTTTTACATAATTTCAGAAACCATATGCTCTATAATGAAGAAAAAATATTTAAAGTATGTAATCATGTTAAACAGTTACAGCATGAGTCACTATTTTTTTTTAAAAAAAGAACCAGTCTGCACGTGACAACAAGAACTTAAAGGATCTGGTGTTCATTTGAAATGTGCTGGTGATTTAACATCACTGTAAATTCATTAACTTAGGTCATTCTGGTTATTGAGATCAAATTTGAAATTTTTCTTTTGTTAACTATTCAAATGTTTAAAAACCCTGTAAGCCGGATCAGAGTATTAGGACATAAATTTGAGTGTGTTTATTCTATTAAATGAGGTCTACATAACTGTTTTAAAAATTGACTCTGGTAATTCTTCTAAGTCTTATAGTAAAATTTGCCAGAGGTATACTATTTAAATTACAATTAAGCTGTCAAATTTAAAAATTAATTTTTGATTTCTTCTGTTTTTCTCCCCGTGAATCAAAAATTGTTTGTGGTATATAATATTTTTTTGTGGATTTGTCATTATTTTTGAATATTTAAGATATCCTGTACTTTGCTGTAGTATAGGTGGCAGTAGTCTAAACCTTGATCTTTTTAATGCATTCACATCAGGATTTTTATTTTTGTGGGAAGATAAGAATCATTATTTTCCCCTGAGGTCACTGATGTGGTCTTATATTTAAGAAGAAACATGCATGAATAAGAAATATAAAAATAGGATAAAAATAGCCTGCCTTTGAAAGGACTACTTTATTAAGAAGGTGTATTTCCTTATTGTGTCTTGTTAGAGGGTGGAACTGGGCCAGTAGTGGACAAAAGGGACAAGAGGGCCGAGCATGGTGGTTCGTGTCTGTAATCCCAGCACTTTGGGAGGCCCAGGCGGGCAGATCACCTGAAGTCACGAGTTCAAGACCAGTCTGGCCAACATGGGGAAACCCTGTCTCTACTAAAAATACAAAAATTAGCCAGGCGTGCTAGCACACACCTGTAGTCCCAGCTCCTCGGGAGGCTGAGGCAGGAGAATCACTTGAACCTGGGAGGCAGAGGTTGCAGTGAGCCGAGCTTGTGCCATTGCACTCCACCCTTGGCAACAGAGCGAGACTCTGTCTCAGAAAATAAAAATAAAAAGGGACAAGGTATGTCTCTTTTCTGTTTAGAAAATAATAAGTGAGCCCACTAATAAATGAGGTGCCAACCTCCCAGTTCTGGAAGTCTTCTATCTTGCTTTTGGCATGCAATAGTCAACAGTGTCCAATAGAAGTTTCTCTGATAATGGCAGTGTTTATATCTGCACTGTCCAATATGGTCGCCACTAGCCCTGCCTGGTTATTGAGCACTTGAAATGTGGCAACTAAACAATTGAATATTGAGTCACATTTAAATAGAGCCACACATGTGGCTTCTGCTAGACTCCTTTCTATCCAAAATGTGCTCCCTGCACCAGGGGTGCCTGCGTTACCGTGGAGCTTGTTAGGAATGCAGAGTCTCAGAACCCACATCTTTTCTTGTTTGTTTTTTTTGAGGCAGAGTCTTGCTCTGTCACCCCGGCTAGAATACAGGGGCACTATCTGGGCTCACTGCAGCCTCCGCCTCCTGGATTCAAGTGGTTCTCTTGCCTCAGCCTCCACAGTAGCTGGGACCACAGACATGCACCACCACGCCCTGCTAATTGTTTTGTATTTTTAGTAGAGACAGGGTTTTACCATGTTGGCCAGGCTGGTCTTGAACTCCTAGAATTAAGTGATCCTCCCATCTCGGCCTCTCAAACGGCTCGGATTACTGGCAGGAGCCACTGTGCCTGGCCAGAACCCACAGCTTAACAAGACCCCAGGTGAATTCATAAGCTCATTACCATTTAGGAGTCCTCACAGGGCAGAGGAGCAGCCTTGTAGAGCTCATGCTTCCTTAAAATTTCCATCATTCTTTAGGCATTAAAAGAGTAATCCAAGCTTACATATTATAATTTTTAAAGTACTCTTTATAATTAAACTTTCTCCCACTGTTGGGCATTTAGGTTGTTTTACACATACACACAGGCACATATTTGTATAGATACACACATATATGTGTATATATTTCAATGTACACATTTATATATCACATGGGGAACATTCTCTTACCTAAATATTTTTCGTGCAACTTTTTCTTTCACAAAGATTCCAAAAAAAAAAGAGAATTACTGAGTATTTACTTTTAAAAGAGTAATATATACTCATACACTGCTTTTCAGAAAGGTTGTACTAAATTTAGACTTCCAACAGCCAGCAATGTTTGAGTTCCACCGTATTACTATCATTTAAAAATGGTTATTTGATAGACAAAAATATTATCTCATTCTTAAACATCTGCATATTTCTGATTACTGTTAAGTTTACTGTTTTTACTTTTATTTTGAGATGGGGTTTCACTGTTGTCACTCAGGCTAGAGTACAATGGCGTGATCTCAGCTCACTGCAACCTCTGCCTCCCAGGTTCAAGTGATTCTCCTGCCTCAGCTTACCAAGTAGCTGGGATTAGAGATGCGCGCCACCATGCCTGGCTAATTTTTGTATTTTTATTAGAGACAGGGTTTCACCATGTTGACCAGGCTGGTCTTGAACTTCTGACCTCAGGTCATCCACCCGCCTTTGCCTCCCAAAGTGCTGGGATTACAGACATGAGCCACTGTGCCCAACCCTGTTTTCATATTTTTAAGCCATATTTCCTTCTTCCTCATTTATGTGTCCTTAGGTAAGTTATTTAAACTATCTGCACTTTACTGTCTTCATCTTAAGTTGCTTTGTAAGGTCACTGAAGACCAAATGAGTTAGTATATTTCACAGGCTGGGAATTAGTATATTTCACATGCAGGTGCTGTATAAATTCTTAGCTCCTATTACTCTTACTCCTTGGTGAGTTCTGAATGTATGACTTTTGTCCACTTTCTCAGTTGAGTAGCTGAGACTACAAGTGTGAATCACCACACCCAGCTGATTTTTTATTTTTATTTTTTGTAGGAATGCGGTCTCACTATATTGCCCAGGCAGGTCTGAAATTCGTGGCCTCAAGCGATTCTCCTGCCATGGCCTCCCAAAGTGCTAGGATTACAGGTGTGAGCCCCAGCACCCAGTCCCACATTTCCCTAAAAACTAGCAGGTCTCACCTTAGGCTACACTGTCAGGAGGTTATAAAGAAGCTTCTTTTTGAGGGTTCCTATTATCTGTGATAGAGGCAGAAACATACCCCTCTCCTTTCATTCATTTATTCAGCAGGGATTTATTAAACCTTTATGTAATCCAGGCACTGCTTTCTGCTGCTCCGAACTCAATGTTTATTTGTTATTGATTCTACTGCTGTATTTTGGTCTCCCAAACAAGGTAGGACAGCCTTCCTTAAGGGCTTTCAACCCACCATGATGATAGGAGCTATTATTTATTGAATATTTATGGTAAGGCATTATATTAAGTGATGTACATATATTATTCCAAGCAATTTTTTGATATCCAAAATTTACAGATGTGGAATTTGAGGCTTAATGAGTTTGAACAATGCACTCAAGACACATAGTTAATAAGAGGTAGAACCAGAATTCAAACTTGGGCCAACCAACTGCAAAATCCAAGCCTCTTCATTGCTTTACTTTGTTCCTCCCGTGAAGTCACCCTCACAATTTCTGATTTGTTCTCTCAAGCCTCTGAGGTTAGCCTAGATGTTCCTTCAGATTTTTCATTAGTATTTTTTGATTTATATTTAGCGAATGCATAAGATGTTAGAATTGTTAATACAGTTGGTATGTGATTTGCTTTGGGGGAATTATTTATCTAGTAAATCTCTCCTGAAGTCTACATGTCATTGGTACTTATACTGGTTCTCTCTCCAAGACAATACTGATTTCCACGTTTCCAAAACAAAGTTAAGATGTAAAGACAGAGACTACAGTGTGGGAGGAAATCTTGAAAACTTGTGTAGAGGAATAGAAGCAAATGTAAACAAAATAAATAAATTAGCCTCCCTCCTTCACACTCCTATATTGCATTGTAACACTGTATTGATTTAGAGAAAAAAAATTATACTTCCCAGCATATCACGGATAGATAGACTGGTAAAGGAAGAAGAAGCTATATAGTGATTAAAGACATAAAGTACTGTTTTGATTGAGGTGGAAAAGCCTGCAGAGATGATTCACAAAGCTATAACCAGAGCAGTGGATGAGCAAGAAAAGATTTGAACATGAGGCGTTGCCTCTGAGGTTTCCAGAATAGGGAAGGCTTAGGAGAAAGTCAGTGGATGAAGAGATGCCAAGTAGACCAGACGGAAAAAGGGAATCACAAGATCACTTTTCAAAGGCTGAAGAGAGAGGGGTTGATCCTAAATTAATAAGAAAGAGAGGTGTCCCTTGTGATGAGTATAAAGGAGAACAGGTGACCTGAGAGCTGAACGAGGGGCAATATCAAATTAGTCAAGGCAAGGCCAGGTGCAGTGGCTCATGCCTATAATCCCAGCACTTTGGGAGGCTGAGGCAGAAGGGTAGCTTGAGCCCAGAAGTTCAAGACCAAACTGGGCAACATAGTGAGACCCTGTCATTATTTTTTAAAAAATAGAAAATTTAAAAGAAATTAGTCAAGGCTAAGAAGGTATAGTCTGAATAATCTTGTGAAGTCCTTTGTCACCTAGACAGGCTTTTCATATTCTCTAAAATAGTTCAGCAGTCTACATGATGTACTTGCATTTCATGTCCTGTGCAACAGCAGAATCACAATGTAGCACTAAATGCCACTTTCCTTATGCACACCCACTATCCTTTTTTTTGGGGGGGGGGGGCGCTGTGTTTGCTTTTATTCAGGAAATAAGTATATTTAATGTACTGTTTTCAAAAAAGGAATGAAAATATTGATTAAGCTGATAGAGATCATCAAGTGTTTCTTTTTTATCATTTCTTTTTTTTTATATTTTGTTATACTTTAAAATCTAGGGTACATGTGCACATCGTGCAGGTTTGTTACATACGTATACATGTACCATATTGGTGTGCTGTACCCGTTAACTTACCATTCACATTAGATATATCTCCTAATGCTATCCCTACCCCCTACCCCCACCTCTGGACAGGCCCTGGTGTGTGATATTCCCCACCCTGTGTCCAAATGTTCTCCTTGTTCAGTTCCCACCTATGAGTGAGAACAGTGTTTGGTTTTCTGTCCCTGTGATAGTTTGCTCAGAATAATGGTTTCCAGCTTCATCCATGTCCCTACAACAGACATGAACTCATCCTTTTCTGTGGCTGCATAAATCCAGTCTTTCATTGATGGACATTTGGGTTGGTTCCAAGTCTTTGCTATTGTGAATAGTGCCACAATAAACATACGTGTGCATGTGTCTTTTATAGCAGCATGATTTATAATCCTTTGGGTATATACCCAGTAATGGGATGACTGAGTCAAATGGTACATCTAGTTCTAGATCCTAGAGGAATCGCCACCCTGCCTTCCACAATGGTTGGACTAGTTTACAGTCCCACCAACAGTGTAAAAGTGTTCCTATTTCTCCACATCCTCTCCAGTACCTGTTGTTTCCTGACTTTTTAATGATCGCCATTCTAACTGGTGTGAGATGGTATCTCATTGTGGTTTTGATTTGCATTTCTCTGATGGCTAGTATGATGAGCATTTTTTCATGTGTCTGTTGGATGCATAAATGTCTTCTGAGAAGTGTCTGTTTGTATCCTTTGCCCACTTTTTGATGGGGTTATATGATTTTTTTTCTCGTAAATTTGTTTAAGTTCTTTGTAGATTCTGGATATTAGCCCTTTGTCAGATAGGTAGATTATAAAAATTGTCTGCCATTCTGTAGGTTGCCTCTTCACTCTGATGGTAGTTTCTTTTGCTGTGCAGAAGCTCTTTAGTTTAATTAGATCCCTTTTGTCAATTTTGGCTTTTGTTGCCATTGTTTTTGGTGTTTTAGTCACGAAGTCCTTGCCCACGCCTATGTCCTGAATGGTATTGCCTAGTTTTTCTTCTAGGGTTTTTATGGTTTTAGGTCTAGCATTTAAGTCTTTAATCCATCTTGAATTAATTTTCATATAAGGTGTAAGGAAGGGATCCAGTTTTAGCTTTCTACATATGGCTAGCCAGTTTTCCCAGCACCATTTATTAAATAGGGAATCCTTTCCCCATTTCTTGTTTTTGTCAGGTTTGTCAAAGATCAGATGGTTGTAGATGGGTGGTATTATTTCTGAGGGCTCTGTTCTGTTCCATTGGTCTATATCTCTGTTTTGTTACCAGTACCATGCTGTTTTGGTTACTGTAGCCTTGTAGTATAGTTTGAAGTCAGGTAGCATGATGCCTCCAGCTTTGTTCTTTTTGCTTAGGATTATCTTGGCAGTGCAGGCTCTTTTTTGGTTCCATATGAACTTTAAAGTAGTTTTTTCCCATTATGTGAAGAAAGTCATTGGTAGCTTGATGGGGATAGCATTGAATCTGTACATTACCTTGGGCAGTACAGCCATTTTCACAATATTGATTCTTCCTATCCATGAGCATGGAATGTTCTTCCATTTATTTGTGTCCTCTTTTATTTCGTTGAGCAATGGTTTGTAGTTCTCCTTGAAGAGGTCCTTGACATCCCTTGTAAGTTGGGTTCCTAGGCATTTTATTCTCTTTGAAGCAGTTATGAATGGGAGTTCGCTCATGATTTGGCTCTCTGTTTGTCTGTTACTGGTGTATAGGAATGCTTGTGATTTTTGCACATTGATTTTATATCCTGAGATTTTGCTGAAGTTGCTTATCAGCTTAAGGAGATTTGGGGCTGAGTTGATGGGGTTTTCTAAATATACAATCATGTCATCTGCAAACAGGGACAATTTCCTAACTGAATACCCTTTATTTCTTTCTCTTGCCTGATTGCCCTAGCCAGAACTTCCAACACTATGTTGAATAGGAGTGGTGAAAGAGGGCATCCCTGTCTTGTGCCAGTTTTCAAAGGGAATGCTTCCAGTTTTTGCCCATTCAGTATGATACTGGCTGTGGGTTTGTCATAAATAGCTCTTATTATTTTGAGATACATCCCATCAATACCAAATTTATTGAGAGTTTTTAGCATGAAGGACTGTTGAATTTTGTCAAAGGCCTTTTCTGCATCTATTGAGATAATCATGTGGTTTTTGTCTTTGGTTCTGTTTATATGATGGATTATGTTTATTGATTTGCATGTGTTGAACCAGTCTTGCATCCCAGGGATGAAGCCCACTTCATCGTGCGGGATAAGCTTTTTGATGTGCTGCTGGATTCCGTTTGCCAGTATTTTACTGAAGGTTTTTGCATAGATGTTCATCAGGGATATTGGTCTAAAATTCTCTTTTTTTGTTGCGTCTCTGCCAAGCTTTGGTATCAGGATGATGTTGGCCTCATAAAATGAGTTAGGGAGGATTCCCTCTTTTTCTATTGAAATAGTTTCAGAAGGACTGGTACCAGCTCCTGTTTGTACCTCTGGTAGAATTGGGCTGTGAATCCGTCTGGTCCTGGACTTGTTTTGGTTGGTAGGCTATTAATTATTGCCTCAATTTCAGAGCCTGTTATTGGTCTATTCAGGGATTCAACTTCTTCCTGATTTAGTCTTGGGAGGGTGTTTGTGTCCAGGAATTTATCCCTTTCTTCTAGATTTTCTAGTTTACTTGCTTAGAGGTGTTTATAGTATTCTCTGATGGTTGTTTGTATTTCTGTGGGGTCGGTGGTGATATCCCCTTTATCATTTTTTATTGCATCTATTTGATTCTTCTCTCTTTTCTTCTTTATTAGTCTTGCTAGCGGTCTATCAATTTGGTTGATCTTTTCAAAAAACCAGCTCCTGAATTCATTGAATTTTTGAAGGATTTTTTTGTGTCTCTATCTCCTTCAGTTCTGCTCTGATCTTAGTTATTTCTTGCCTTCTGCTAGCTTTTGAATGTGTTTGCTCTTGCTTCTCTAGATCTTTTAATTGTGATTTTACGGCATCGATTTTAGATCTTTCCTGCTTTCTCTTGTGGGCATTTAGTGCTATAAATTTCCCTCTACACACTGCTTTAAATGTGTCCCAGAGATTCTGGTATGTTCTATCTTTGTTCTCATTGGTTTCAAAGAACATCTTTATTTCTGCTTTCATTTTGTTATGTACCCAGTAGTCATTCAGGAGCAGGTTGTTCAGTTTCCATGTAGTTGAGTGGTTTTGAGTGAGTTTCTTAGTCCTGAGTTCTAGTTTGATTGCACTGTGGTCTGAGAGACAGTTTGTTATAATTTCTGTTCTTGTACATTTGCTGAGGAGTGATTTACATCCAACTATGTGGTCAATTTTGGAATAAGTGCGATGTGGTGCTGAGAAGAATGTATATTCTGTTGATTTGGGGTGGAGAGTTCTGTAGATGTCTATCAGGTCCACTTGGTGCAGAGATGAGTTCAATTCCTGGATATCCTTGTTAACTTTCTGTCTCATTGATCTGTCTAATGTTGACAATGGGGTGTTAAAGTCTCCCATTATTATTGTATGGGAGTCTAAGTCTCTTTGTAAGTCTCTAAGGACTTGCTTTATGAATCTGGGTGCTCCTGTATTGGGTGCATATATATTTAGGATAGTTAGCTTTTCTTGTTGAATTGATCCCTTCACCATTATGTAATGGCCTCCTTTGTCTCTTTTGATCTTTGTTGGTTTAAAATCTGTTTTATCAGAGACTAGAATTGCAACCCCTGCTTTTTTTTTCCCGCCCCATTTGCTTGGTAGATCTTCCTCCATCCCTTTATTTTGAGCCTGTGTGTGTCTCTGCATGTGAGATGGGTCTCCTGAATACAGCACACTGATGGGTCTTAACTCTATCCAGTTTGCCAGTCTGTGTCTTTTAACTGGAGCATTTAGCCAGTTTACATTTAAGGTTAATATTGTTATGTGTGAATTCGATCCTGTCCTTATGATGTTAGCTGGTTATTTTGCTGGTTATTTGATGCGGTTTCTTCCTAGCATCGATGGTCTTTATAATTCGGCACATTTTTGCAGTGGCTGGTACTGGTTGTTTCTTTCCATGTTTAGTGCTTCCTTCAGGAGCTCTTCTAAGGCAGGCCTGGTGGTGACAGAATCTCTCAGCATTTGCTTGTCTGTAAAGGATTTTCTTTCTCCTTCACTTATGAAGTTCATTTTGGCTGGATATGAAATTCTGGGTTGAAAATTCTTTTCTTTAAGAATGTTGAATATTGGCTCTCACTCTCCTCTGGCTTGTAGAGTTCCTGCCGAGAGATCTGCTGTTAGTCTGATGGGCTTCCCTTTGTGGGTAACCCGACTTTTCTCTCTGTTTGCCCTTAATATTTTTTCCTTCATTTCAACTTTGGTGGATCTGACAATTATGTGTCTTGGAGTTGCTCTTCTCGAGGAGTATCTTTGTGGCGTTCTCTCTGTTTCCTGAATTTGAATGTTGGCCTGCCTTGTTAGGTTGGAGAAGTTCTCCTGAATAATATCCTGAAGATTTTTTTCCAACTTGGTTCCATTCTCCCGGTCACTTTCAGGTATACCAATCAGATGTAGATTTGGTCTTTTCACATAGTCCCATGTTTCTTGGAGGCTTTATTCATTTCTTTTTGTTGTTTTTTCTCTAAACTTCTTTTCTTGCTTCATTTCATTCACTTGATCTTCAATCACTGATATCCTTTTTTCCACTTGATCGAATTGGCTGTTGAAGCTTGTGCATGTGTCGTGTAGTTCTCGTGCCCTGGTTTTCAGCTCCATCGGGTCATTTAAGGTCTTCTCTACACTATTTATTCTAGTTAGCCATTTGTCTAATTTTTTTCAAGATTTTCTGCTTCTTTGCAATGGGTTCAAATATCGTCATTTAGATCGGAGAAGTTTGTTGTTACTGATCATCTGAAGCCTTCTTCTCTCAACTCGTCAAAGTCATTCTCCATCCAGCTTTGTTCCATTGCTGGCGAGGAGTTGCATTCCTTTGGAGGAGAAGAGGCACTCTGATTTTTAGAATTTTCAGCTTTTCTGCTCTGGTTTCTCCCTATCTTTGTGGTTTTATCTTCCTTTGGTCTTTGATGATGGTGATGTACAGATGGGGTTTTGGTGTGGATGGCCTTTCTGTTTGTTAGTTTTCCTTCTAGCAGTCAGGACCCTCAGCTGCAGGTCTGTTGGAGCTTGCTGGAGGTCCACTCCAGATACTGTTTGCTTGGGTATCACCAGCAGAGGCTGCAGAACAGCAAATATTACAGAACGGCAATTGTTGCTGCCTCATCCTTCCTCTGGAAGCTTCGCCTCAGAGGGGCACCCGGCTGTATGAGGTGTTAGTCAGCCCCTACTGGGAGTTGTCTCCCAGTTAGTCTACTTGGAGGTCAGGGACCCACTTGAGGAGGCAGTCTGTCCGTTCTCAGACCTCAGACTCCGTGCTGGGAGAACCGCTACTCTCTTCAAAGCTGGCAGACAGGGACATTTCACCTACTATCCTTAATGTGTTACTTAGCATCAGCTCTGTGCACAGGGTACAGCCTCCTTCCCATTTTCCAGATAAGGAAATTCAGCCTTAGAGCTGTAATGTAATTTGTCCAGTGGCCCCCAGACTCTCAGATTTAGTATTTGTCACACTACCCCCTAAAGACAGGGTACTTTAGTAAAAGCAAAAGTCTGTGTCCCTAAGATTTAGCCTAAGGAGAAATTTCTACTTTCTCTGGTTTTAAAACTTAAAAATGCAGACTGGGCAACATGGCAAGACCCCAACTCTAGAAAAATTTTTAAAATTAGCCAAGAATGGTGGCACACACCTGTGGTCCTAGCTACTTGGGAGGCAGGAAGATTGCTTGAGCCCAGGAGGTTGAGGCTACAGTGAGCCGTGATCATACCACTGCACTCAGCCTGGGCAACAGAGCAAGACCTTGTCTCAAAAAATAAAAAATAATTGGGAGCTAAATGTGTCCAAGTGTCTTCTTCTCTTTTATTTTGTCCTATGACTTCTCCCTCCCAATCCTGCACCAATGCCATAAGGAAAAAGATACATGTGTCATTATTAAGATAAAGATAATCTCAATGTGCTAATGGGGATGAAGTCTGTTGTTAAATTCATCATTTTCTCAGTCTTCTGAGAGGTAGTATTTACTCTTTGGATTGAGCTTTCAGACCTGTGCATTGGGAAAATGTCAGGCCATTTAAACTAGAAAAAGTAGCTTTTAATTGATGAAGACCTTTGTATTTCTTTTCCCTGAGTAGCCTCTTGTTCCTTAAAACTGGGAAATAGAAGGACATTATTTGTCACAAAAATACTTCTAGCAAGCAACTGAAAATTTAATTTTTCTAGGACCCTTATTGGGGTTGTGCAGGAGCCCGTTCTCTGAGTGACATCTCTGATAATTGTAGGCCTGAGCATGTTTATTGGCACATCTGAAGCACAGACAGCAAATGCCTGAACAAATGGTATTGCCTGAGTCTACAGTTGAAGGATGGTTCAATGTTACTGGTTTGTTGATATGCTGTAAACCACCATGAAATTGCCTCCAAATGCCTTTGACATAGATTTGGACAACAGAAATATTCTACATCAGTTGACGTAGTCACTGGATTAAAAACCACCTTTACTAACCACTATGAAGAACAGATAGAGGTTGCTCAAAAAACTAAAAATAAAGCTACCATATGATCTAGCAATCCAATTCTTGGATATATACCCAAAAGAAAGAAAATTAGTATTTGGGAGAGATATTTGCCCTCCCATGTTTATTGCAGCACTATTCACAATAGCCAGGATTTGGAAGCATGTTAAATGCCCATCAGCAGATGAATGGATAAAGAAAATGTGGTACATTTACACAATGGAGTACTATTCAGCCATAAAAAATGAGATTCTGTCTTTTGCAGCAATATGGATGAAACTTGAGGTCATTATGTTAACTGAAATCAACTAGGCACAGAAAGACAAATTTCTCATGTTCTAGCTTCCACTTATTTGTGGAAAGCTAAAAATTAAAACAGTTGGATTCATGGAGATAGAGTAGAAGCATGATTACCAGAGACTGGGAAAGGTTGTGGTGGGGGCAGGCACTGGGGGACAAGGGGATGGTTAATGGGTACCAAAAAATAGAATGAATAAGACCTAGTATTTGGTAGCACAATAGGATAACTATTGTCAATAATTGTAAGAGTTAATGAAAGAGGAAAGAAACACAAAATGTGGCTCAACAGTTAAAGACAGATTTATTTTAGAGAAAATAAGCCTGAGAGGGGCTTCTGGCCAATTTTGGTCAGGAGCACTTTCTCTTACAGGCTTAGAGTGCTTTTAGGGTGAGGAGGCTTATCAGAAGCTTGGAATGTTTCTGTGTGAGGGAGAAGTTTCATGGTGTGGTTGGAATATCTCTGCATGGAGGGGAGGTTACCTTGGGACAGACATCTTTTCAGCCGGTGGGGCAGGGTGGGGGTGGTTATCTCAAGGCTGGCATCTTCCCAGGGGATTTATCTCCAGGCTAGCATGTCCCTGGTCGGGGAGGAGTTTGGAATGTTTCTGGTGGGAGATGTAATTTGTGGTTTATGGTCATGCTGACCTTAGCCATTAGGCTGATGCCCTTTGGATTTAGGCGGTTTTTGATTAAGGTGAACTTTAGAATGAGAAGCTTGTCCAAGATGGTGATGCTCCTGCTCTGTTGATAATTTAATTGTAAATTTAAAAATAACTAAAAGAGCACAATTGAATTGTTTTTAACCCAAAGGATAAATACTTGAGATAAGGGATACTCCATTTACCCTGATGTGATTATTACATATTGCGTGCCTGTATGAAAATATCTCATGTACCACCTAAATATATACACCTGCAAAAAAAAAAAACCACCTGTTCTAAAATACCAGTTTAAGTGTAAATCATTTTAATTAGTGGGTATGTGAGAAGGGCAGGAAATTTCTTGTACCACATAGACGACTTCTAAAGTTAAACTCTTCCATTACTTTTATAGAAAGAAGAATTGGAGTAAGGAGTGACTTGATGTCAATATTACCAATATCTGTATTGACATTTTGTGAGCTATATAATATTATGTCTGTTGTATCCTGTAATACAGAGGGTGACAGTTTTTCTGTCAAGGGCCAGGTAGTAAATATATTTGGCTTTGAGGCCATAAGATCTGTGTTGCAACCACTCAGTTCTCCATAAAAGCAGCCATGAACAATTCGTACAAGACTAAGTGTGGCCATGTTCCAATAAAATTGTATTTAGGGACACTGAAATTTGAATTTCATGTAATTTTCACAACATGAGATGTTCTTCTTCTTTTGATTGTTTTCAACTACTTAAAAATGTGAACATCATTCCTGGCTCAAGAAGCATACAAAGAGGCAGTGGATCAACTTAGGCCCATGAGCTATAGTTGGCTGATCTCTGATATAGTCTGTGTGGTTAGAGCAGGGAAGGTATTTTTATACCAGCAAAAACGTTATGCTTTCTCCACAAGCCTGGTATAAAAATTGGGAATGTGCTACAGATGCTACTTGGTAGAAAGCTGTTTTATTAAGGTTTCTGAAAATTAGACTTGCCAACACAAACATTAACCTTCGCTCCTTTATTCAGGTGTTACATTTAAATTTTTACCCAGACCTGGGAACTGAGTAAAATGATAATTATAGTAGACATGGGGCCCTTGAACTCTTTCTTTTGGCTGCTTTGAAAGGTCGTTGTCTTCATGTTAATTAGGAGCCAGGAACATTCTGCTTCAGCTGCTTGTTGGGAAGGCATTATCTTTAGGGAAATGATCTAATCAAGAGTTTGCATGGGAGGTAGGATGTGGGCCTGGAGGCTAGGAAACCTGAGAGGTTGAATTACAGGGACACCCAACCGATAATTATAGTAAACTTCCCCCTAGGCCTGCATGCAAAGTTTGGAACCTGTCAGTTTTCACATTGGAATTATTATACTCAACCAATGACAGTGTATTTGGTGATATGTCAACATTTTCATTCTGAATGAGTGCTAATTGGGTATTTTAGTGCTTGAAATTATTTGTTACCGAAAACACGCTGCTTTTTATAATTGTGTAGCACCTATAAAATTTTTTTCTCTAGATTTAATTGCTTTATACAAAATACATACATCATTTAATCAGAGCTGTAATTATTAGACTCCACAGTGGGCTGGGCATGGTGGTTCATGCCTGTAATCTTAGAACTTTGGGAGGCTGAGGCCGGGGGATCACTTGAGCCCAGAAGTTGGAGACCAGCCTGAACAACATAGTGAGACCCTGTTTCTACAAGTAATTTTTTGAAATTATCCAGGAGTGGTGGTGTGCGTCTGTGGTCCCAGTTACTTGGGAGGCTGAGGTGGGAGGATTGCTTGAGCCCAGAAGGCTGAGGCTGGAGTGAGCTATGATGGCACCACTGCACTCCAGTCTGGGAAAACCCTGTCTCAATAAATAGAAAATAAACTCCATGGTGGCCTGACGGTTAAGTCTGTCTAAATCAGCCAATTCACAGGTCAGGGGATTCTGAAAGGGGCTCTTCGGAATTATAAACTTCAATGTTTAAACCAAAAATTACCTCACTTCCTCTTTCTGCTCCCAACTCCTTAGAACAAATTTGAGTTGAGTGCCTGCCCAGCCCAGGGCTGTTCTAGGTGCTGGGGGCAAACAGCACAGATCAGTGTTCCAAAGCCAGGAATCCTGGCTTTCCTCCAGCAGACTTTTATTATAATGCATCCATTTGCTTACTAGAGAGAATTTCTTCTGTGTGTCCGTTTTTTATTGTAAATTTTGAGGCTTACTCTGAGTTTTCCAACTGGAATCAAATTTGGGTTTGTCTTTTCTTAAAAATTATTGTGGTAAGACATACATAACAAAAATTTGCTATTTTAACCACTTTTATTTATTTTTATTCTTTTTTTGTTTTGTTTTGAGACGGAGGTCTCATTGTCAACCAGGCTAGAGTACAGTGGTGTGATCTTGGCTCACCGCAACCTTTGCCTCCCGGGTTCAAGCGATTCTCGTGCTTCAGCCTCCCTAGTAGCTGGGACAACAGGCATGTACCACCATGCCCAGCTAATTTTTGTATTTTTTGGTAGAGACAGTGTTTCACCATGTTGACCAGGCTGGTCTCGAACTCCTGACCTCAGGTGATCCACCTGCCTTGGTCTCCCAAAGTGCTGGGATTACAGGTGTGAGCCACTGTGCCTGGCCCCATTTTAACTACTTTTAAGTGTACAGTTCTGTAGCACTAAGTCCATCAGATTGTTGTATAACCATTACCACTACCCATTTCCAGAACATTTTCATCTTTCCTAGCTGAAACTCCGTGCCCATTAAACACTAACTCTCCATTCTCACCACTCCCCAGCCTCAGCACCCACCTTTCTACATTTTTGGACAAGGGGACAGGGTTTCACTCTGTCACCCAAGCTTAGAGTGCAGTGAGGTAATAATAGCGCACTACAGCCTCAACCTCCCAGGCTCAAGTGATCCTCCCACTTCAGCCTCCCAAGTGGCTGGGACTATAGGCGCGCACCACCTTTCCTGGCTAATTTTTGTATTTTCTGTAGAGACAGAATTTCACCATGTTACCCAGGCTGGTCGCAAACTCCTGGACTCAAGCAATTCTATTGTCTTGGTCTCCCAAAGTGCTGAGATTACAGATATGAGCCACCGTGCCCGACACACTATTCTACCTTCTGTTTCTATGAGTTTGACTACGCTGGGGATTTCATATATGTGGAATTATACAGTAGGTGCCCTTTTGTGACTGACTTATCTCAGTTTGCATAATGTCTTCAAGTTTCATCAGAAACTTTACATTTTTAAAAAGCTTTTTCAATGAAAATTTTTAGTTTTAAGTCAATCAGGTGAAAGGTTATATATCTCAAGAATGAACAGTGTTCCTCATTCCTTCTTAACATATTTTAAAAATGTTGTTTGAACCACCAAATGGCATTTTCATTTTGTTTTTGTCTTAGCAAAAATAAAATAAAAGGTCTTATTGGTTGAAAACCCTTGAATATCACAGTCTAACTAGGAGAACCAAAGTGTATTCTTTGCATGGGGGTCAGGAACTATTTCAAGAATAAATTCTGCTTTACTTTCTAAAATAAATGAGAAATTGCTCACTTGAAACATGTATTTTTCTTCCTTTTTTTTTTTTTTGAGATAGAGTCTCGCTCTGTCGCCCAGGCTGGAGCGCAATGGTACAATCTCGCCTCACTGTAACCTCTGCTTCCTGGGTTCAGGCGATTCTCCTGCCTCAGCCTTCCCAGTAGCTGAGACTACAGGCACGTGACACCACGCCCAGCTAATTTTTGTATTTTTAATAGAGACAGGGTTTCACCATATTGGCAAGGCTGGTCTCAAACTCCTGACCTCAGGTGATCTGCCCACCTCGGCCTCCCAAAGTGCTGGGATTACAGGCATGAGCCCCAATGCCCCGCCAAAACATATATTTTTGAGGTTAGGTTTAGAGAAAGATGCATCATAATATCCTTAATTTTTTAGCACGTCAAGGTAAAGATGAATAGGAAAGGAAATAAATAATATCCCAACTGGGGGATCCTACTTTTTAAGAAAATGTGTAGATTTTTCTCCTTGCAATCCTCATACAATCTTGATCTTATATTAATTAGCACATTTCTCCTATGTGAAGAAATCTGTAATGCCCTTCGTCTGTGGTAGGCTGCCTTGCTTTGAAAGCACCCCCAGGAGCCCTTCTGAAGAATGACAGCAGCAGGTGTTCCGAGAGAAAGAAGTGAGATGGACAGAGCTGTGAATACTAACTGCAGAGACCAAATCTCCAGACACAGTGCCAGCTGGGGAAATTCTACTGCTGACTGCCATTCCTTGGTTCTGTTGTCAGTAATGGCAGGTCACAAGTCCCGCCTCTCCTGCCTAAAAGATGGTTCATTTTGGCCTGGCGAAGTGGTTCATGCCTATAATCCCAGCACTTTGGGAGGCTAAGGTAGGTGGATCATGAGGTCAGGAGTTCAAGACAACCCTGGCCAATATGGTAAAACCCCATCTCTACTAAAAATACAAAAATTAGCCAGGTGTGGTGGCTTGCACCTGTAGTCCCAGCTACTTGGGAGGCTGAGGCAGGAGAATCACTTGAACCTGGGAGGCGGAGGTTGCAGTGAGCTGAGATCAGGCCACTGCACTCCAGTCTGGGCAACAAGAGTGAGACTCCATCTCAAAAAAAAAAAAAAAAAAAAAGGTTCATTTTAATGTAACTTAATTGACTGTAGAGTTTGGAATGTGAAGGGATAGGATTGTATTAATGAGTGTTGTGTTCGAGTATTACATCATGCTATACCCACAGAAACAGGTCCTAAGAAATGTATTCTCTAACAACGCACATTCATGATGTGGCTCATCCGGGGCTCCAAAATCCTGCTGGTCATAGCGTATCTCTGGCATTGCCTGGGATATCGTATGGACATGTTCTTTTACTTGGTTCTTGGTGAAAAGCACAAAAGCATAACTTGTAAAGGATTGAACATACATTAGAATGAGACTTTTATGTGTTTTTATAATATCGTCATCTTAAGCAAAATTAAATATGTTATAAATGGTACACGGTGGACCACTGATGTTCGTGTGTGTTTCTCAAGTCACCAAAGAATGCTAAAAATTAATCTTAAACATAGCAAAATTACAGCAACAACAATAATAAAATATACTTGCTCAGTCTGGATATTGTGTCCTCTAGCATTGTCTTAAATTTTCCAGATTTTTCAGGAGGGCTGTCTCTTCTGATAATCTCTATGAATGTATATCATTCCAGAACTGCATTTTTCTCTGCTTTGACAGTTGTATCTTTCTCTGTATTCAGTATCCTTTGGTGAGTTTGCTCAGGGCCTCTTTTTAAAAAAATTTTTAGTTTCATTTCAAGTTCCTGGGTACATGTGCAGGTTGTGCAGGTTTGTTATGTAAGTAATTGTACCATGGTGGTTTGCTGCACCTATCAACCCATCACCTAGGTATTAAGCCCAGCATACATTAGCTATTTTTCCTAATCCTCTCCCTCTCCCTTCCCCACCCACCAACAGGCCCCAGTGTGTGTTGTTCCCCTTCCTGTATCCGTGTGTTCTCATTGTTTGGCTCCCACTTATGAGTGAGAATATGCGGTGTTTGGTTTTCTGTTCCTATGTTAGTTTGCTGAGGATGATGGCTTCCAGCTCCATCCATGTCCCTGCAAAGGACATGATGTCATTCCTTTTTATGGCTGCATAGGATTCCATGGTGTGTATGTACCACCTTTTCTTGATCCAGTCCATCATTGGTGGACCTTTCGGTTGATTCCATGGATTTCCTATTGTGAATAGTGTTGCAATGAACATATGTGTGCATGTGTCTTTGTAATGGAATGATTTATATTCCTTTGGGCATTATACCCAGTAATGGGATTGCTGGGTTAAATGGTATTTCTGGTTCTAGATCTTCAAGACATTGCCACAAGCTTGGTGTCTTTTCTGCGTTTTCCTAGCCCACAGGATGGCACGGGTGCTGATTCACTCATGATGGTATTCCCCTTGGTAGGAAATATGCATGTTCTATTATATGCTACAAAATCCACAGAGCACTCACCAAAGCCACGAAAGTTGTCTTTTTACCTGCTTAACAGCTGGCATCATCCAAGTTTTGAGATGACAGACACATACTTTATTCCGTTAGCTACAAAGATTTATTCTGGTACAAGACATGTTTAAAGGCATAGACAAAGGCCACATTATACAGGTAAGGAGCTTGGATTTTATTTTAAGTGGGATAGAAAGAAATGGAAGTCTTTTAGACAGAGGAATGGAATGATCTGCTGTATGTTTGAAGATGAACCTGGCCACTGGAATATAGAGGGGCTAGAGGAAGCGGGTATAAGCAGAGAGACTAATTACAAAGGCACTGTAAGAATCTTTGCAGTAGAGGTGAGTGACTTGACTAGGGTTGTGGTAGTGGAGTGGAAAGAGTGAGCCTTGACATTTTCATAGAGATGAATAACAGAGCAACATCGTCTTCATGGGCCAGACCCTGTGCTAGGTCTTGGGGATTCAACAGTGACAGAAGCAACACAAATCCCTGCCTTCATGAAACTTTCGTATTAGCGGCAAGAATTAAACCATAAATAAATACGTAAGTACATATATGGTGCACCAGAAGGTTGGGAAGATATTAAGCAGAGAAGAGGAATACAGAGTAGCTGATAGAGTGCCATTTTTTTGTTGTTGTTGTTTTTGGTTTTTTTTGAAACAGAGTCTTGCTCTATTGCCCAGGCTGGAGTGCAGTGGTGCAATCTCGACTCACTACAACCTTCGCCTCCTGGGTTCAAGCAATTCTCCCACCTCAACCTCCCAAGTGGCTGGGATTACAGGCGTGCGCCACCATGCCCGGCTAATTTTTGTATTTTTAGTAGAGACGGCGTTTCCCCATGTTGGTCAGGCTGGTCTCGAACTCTTGACCTCAGGTGATCCACCCACCTTGGCCTCCCAGAGTGCTGGAATTACAGGCGTGAGCCACCACGCCCAGCCATAGGGTCCTGTTTAAAATGCCACAGTTATTTATGTAAAATCTATGGTCTTTCACATTGTTAGGAGAAAGTAAAAAGTGAGTCCAGAAGCAAGATTGTCAGGGCCAAAAAGGCACTGTGTTCCCAAGGAACCTGTAGTCACAGGTAGAGTCAGTACCGCGGCTCCTGAAGATCAATGGGACCGGCGTCTGGCATCTAGGCCATATCTTCAGGATCTACGGCCATGTTTTAAGAGCAACTTGAATATTTTTCATGATAAAAATACAGTGTACCTCTTTTTCTCTAATGAAACCATTTCCAAGTAATGGCTGTGTATATTACAGGAAAAATTACCACAGAAATCGAAAGTGGAGAAGGGTATCACAAGTCTCTCATAGAAAAGGACCTAGAAATTTTCCTTTTAAATGTCTCTTTTTAAAGTAATATGAATATGGTTGGCCAGGCACAGTGGCTCATGCCTGTAATGGCAGCAGTTTGGGAAGCCAAGAGGGGCAGATCGCTTGAGCTCGGGAGTTCAAGACTAGCCTGGGCAACATGGTGAAACCCTGTCTCTACCAAAAAAAAAAAAAAATTAGCTGGACATCATGGTACACACTTGCACTCCAGCTACTTGGAAGGCTGAAGTGGAAGGATCACCTGAGCCTGGAAGGTGGAGGTTGCAGCGAGCTGAGATTGTGGCACTGTACTCCAGCCTGGGTGACAGAGTGAGACCCTGTCTGAAAACAGCAGCAACAAACAAAAAACAAAAAAAACCCGCAAAACTGGCCGGGCGCGGTGGCTCAACCTGTAATCCCAGCACTTTGGGAGGCCGAGACGGGCGGATCACGAGGTCAGGAGATCGAGACCATCCTGGCTAGCACAGTGAAACCCCGTCTCCACTAAAAATACAAAAAACTAGCCGGGCGAGGTGGCGGGCGCCTGTAGTCCCAGCTACTCCGGAGGCTGAGGCAGGAGAATGGCGTAAACCCGGGAGGCGGAGCTTGCAGTGAGCTGAGATCCGGCCACTGCACTCCAGCCCGGGTGACAGAGCAAGACTCTGTCTCAAAAAAAAAAAAAAAAAAAAAAAAAAAAAATCAAGCATTACAAAAAGTCACCCAGTGCAAAGTTAAGTCCCTCCCATCTCTGGCTGCAGGTTCCTCAGTTTTCTTCCCCAAAAGCAACCACGGTGACCAGGTTCTTGGTGTCACGCTGGCATTGTGGTTCTCAACCTTGGCTGAACAGTAGAATCACATGCAGAGCTTTGAAAAGAACAGTTGCCGGCTGGGTGCAGTGGCTCATGCCTGTAATGCCAGCATTTTGGGAGGCCAAGGTGGGTGGATCATCTGAGGTCAGGAGTTCGAGACCAGCCTGGCCAACCTGGTGAACCCTCATCTCTACTAAAAATACAAAAAAAAAATTAGCTGGGCCTGGTGACGGGCACATGTAATCCTAGGTACTTGGGAGGCTGAGGCAGGAGAATCATTTCAACCTGGGAGGCAGAGGTTGCAGTGAGCCGAAATTACGCCACTGCTCTCCAGCCTGGGCAACAGAGGGAGACTCTGTATAAGAAAAAAAAGAAAAAAAAATGAATGATTGCCTTATCCCACTTCCAGAGGCTCTAATTAAATTGCTTTTGAATATGCCATAGAGATTTGTAATACCCCCTGCCCCACTCCGCAGGTTTTAAAAATGTGCAGCTACTTAAATGTTCTAGAGCTAGCCTACGTACTCATAAATGTATGCATTCTTTAAAATGCACT
Organism: Trachypithecus francoisi; assembly: GCF_009764315.1. Classification (NCBI taxonomy): domain Eukaryota; kingdom Metazoa; phylum Chordata; class Mammalia; order Primates; family Cercopithecidae; genus Trachypithecus; species Trachypithecus francoisi. Next base: position 20,759,323 of record NW_022681474.1, read on the forward strand.
TACCAAAAAATTAGCTGGGTGTGGTGGCAGGCGCCTCTAATCCCAGCTATAGGGAGGCTGAGGCAGGAGAATTGCTTGAACTCAGGAAGCAGAGCTTGCAGTGAGCCGAGATCGTGACACTGCACTCCAGCCTGGGTGACAAGAGCAAAACTCCATCTCAAAAAAAAGAAAAAAGTATTTATTCAAATGACAGCACGACAGTATATTTCTACAAATGATGGCAAAAACCTCTCGGATTTTTTTTTCTTTTTCTGGTGCTTTTTTCTTTTTAACCTGTAAAATATATCTTGGAGATTATTTCACATTCGCATGTATAGCTAGAGATAACTTATTTTTTTAAATGTCTGAATGATATGCCATCATATGGATGCAACCTAATTTTATCAGTCCCCTACTGATAAGCAGTTACATTATTCAAAGTAATCTGTTAACACAAATAATGCCATAACAAATAAGCATTCTTGTACATACATCCTTATGTACATATTTGTGTATATGTATAAAAGTCCCAGAATCAGAATTAGAATTATGGATCCAAGGTAAGTTTTCAGTTTTGATAAATTCTACCAAATTTTATCCATAAGGGGCAGTGTGTGAGAGGACCACACTAACTGTGCATTCACTTTGTTTGTAATCTTGCCAATAAAAATTAAAGCTAGTGTTGTCTTTGATTTTGCACCATTTTAACATCAGGACTAAACTTAGGCATTTTCCATTAGCTTAAAACCATTTCTTTTTCTGTGACTATCTCTCCCTCCCCTGCTTTTTTGGCCTATTTTTCTAGTGGGTTGTTGGTGTTTTTCTTATTGATTATAAGACATATTAATATATGAAGGCATCAAACTTTTGTCAACAGCATATGATGACATATTCCGTATATATCATCAGTATATGAGCAACTTTACTGTTGCTCTTTTATTTATGATTTTTAATCTGATGTAAAATGGATAGCTTTTATGTTTTGGAGTGTTTCAAGTATCAGTTGGTAAAAGAGCTAGGTACTGGAAGCTATTGGAGAACAGAGAATATGTCATCTATATTCTTAGATCCTCAGTGCCCAGCACATGGTAGATATTTGTTGACAGAATGGTTGGATGTAAATGTGATGATGATGAAGGATCATGAAAGTTGATCCCAGATATTCATCCAGAAGAAATTAAGGCAGCAACAGTATTATCGTCATTTAATTCCCTTCATAATTAAATGTTCTAGTATATAATAACAGTGTATAATACTTCTGATACAAACTGGAAGTACTGAGTTTCAGAAGGCAGATCTGGCTGAGTCGTCTCAGATTCGTCTCAGAGCCGTCATCTTGGTCACTAAGCTCTTGCTCCTTAGAAACTCAAAGATCCTCCACCTCTTCCCATTGGTCCTTCTGCCTCAGAATGTTGTTTCCTTACCTGTTTCTATGACTGTTTCCTGCCAGCTGCAAAACACAGCCTAAATATCTATTTCCTTTTAGAAGCTTCTTCTGAGTCCCATCTCCATCTCCCTGCCATCTTCCCTCATAGTGCCCCATACCTTTTCTTTATAGTAGTTATCAAAACTGTCATAAAATAATGTTTTGTGTTACGGCCTCTGTGATGTGTCTCCCTCACTTGACTGGGAACCCCAGTCACTTGTTCTTCCCTCATGTCCACTGGGAGTGCTCTGGGATTGGGGAACAGAGGTAAACAAAACAAGCTCCCTGCCCACCTATGAGTATTACATTCTACTGTATATATGTGCTGGGAAAAGGAGATAATAATAATACTGAGTTGTGCATCATATCCAATGATTGTCATTTAAATGAAGCAGAAAAGCCAGTAGATGCATTTGTGGTTTGGAGTATCTGAGTCTGGTGTGTGAATAGTAGAAGGATCTAGCACATAACATATGCATACACTACCAGGCTGTGAGACTGTGGTCACCCTCGTGCAAGTCAACAGGCAGCTGTCAGCATAGTCACCAAGCCGTTTCTTTCTCTCTTTTTTTTTTAGAGACAGGCTCTCATTCTGTCACTCAGGCTGGGGTGCAGTGGCACAATCAAGGCTCACTGCAGCCTTCACCTCTCAAACTCAAGTGATCCTCCCACGTCAGCCTCCCAAGTAGCTAGGACTACAAGTGTATGCTACCATGCCGAGCTAATTTTTAAATTTTTTGTACAGACGGGGTCTCGTTATGTTGTCCACGTTGGCTCAAACTGCTGAGCTCAAGCAATCCTTCTGCCTTGGCCTCCCAATGTGCTGGGAGTTATAGGCATGAGCCACTGTACCTGGCCCAAGCCATTTCTCATCCTTACCCAAACTGTCTTCTTAGCGAACTGTCAGGCCATTTTTGCCCTGCTTGATGGAAGTTTTGCTATCATTAAAGTCCATTACACCTTCAAATGCAAAATAGAGCAGATAGTTTCATGCAACAAAAGATGCTTTTTCATTTGCAAGACAAAAAATAGGATATAAACTACTTTTGACCAATGGTATATGTCCAGTATTTTATTAAATGTTCAGAACATAGTTTAGATTTTCTAACATTAATATTATATATCAGTGGCACATTTGCAGCTAAATAATCTTAAAATTTGCAGCCATTTTAAAACACAGAGGTGAATGAACCAGATTGTCTCTAGTTCTGAAATCACCTCCTGAAGGCGGGTTTGCTGCTTAAGGGATGTATTAACTGTATTAGGTCCCTAGGGTACTTTCCAGTGCTTTATTTCTGAGTACTCCACACCACTGGCAAATTTCCAGACAAATCCCTGATGGTGTAGCCTGTTTTTTTAATATTAAGTCTGTATGAACCAAAGTCATATCTTTCTGGAAGGTTAGACTTTTGGAACAGTATATTAATATTTTACTACCAAATTACTGAGTCATTTTGGCCTGCTTAAGTACCTAACCTAGTACCAACAAATTATTTAAGCAATCATAGGAGAAAAATCCAGTATTTCAAGTGGACAGTTAAATAATTATTCCTATACATTATACACAGAGAAATTTACTTCATCATCATAAAATTTTATTTCTAAGTACTTTTCTTTTAATTCTTTTCTTACCTGTCATAATTTCCATAGCACCCTTTACTTTGTTCTATTGTTTTTAATGTGCATAAAGAGGCTTTCAGGAGACCTGGTCCTTGCCTCCCTTCCCCATATGTAAACAACTATGAAGGTCAAATCAATCAATTACAGAAAATATGTATGTATAAATCATCTCTTTTGCAACATCAAAAATATTTTCAGAATACTTTGTGATAAATTTCGGTTGCAATAGGAAGGGCCTTTTATTCACAAACATAGGAACATTACAGAAAAAGAATTTAACTGAACTCCCAACATTTTTTTGAGAAAATGGAATCCAACCCTATCTCTTCTGTTACTCTTGTTTGTTTTTTTTGAGATGGGAGTCTCACTCTGTCACCCAGGCTGGATTGCAGTGGCATGATGAGTTCACTGTAGCCTCGAACTCCTGAGCTCAGGCAATCCTCCTGCCTCAGCTTCCCAAGTAGCTAGGACTACAGATGTGTGCCACCGTGCCTGGCTCATTTTTTTAATTTTTTTGTAGAGACAGGGTCTCCCTATGTTGCACAGGCAGGTCTTGAACACCTGGGCTCATGCGATCCTCCACCTGGCCTCCCAAAGTGCTGGGATTACAGGCATGAGTCACTGTGCCTTGCCTCTGTTATTTGTTTTATATACCTGAATGTATGTATATATAGAAATGATTCCGTTTTGTTTTTGTTGTTGTTTTCTGGTTTTATCAAATATAGTCATCATAAACATTTGCCTGTAATCATCTTTAGTCTTTGTAACTATTTTTAAGGTTATCTAATAGTCTACTAAATATGTGAACCGTAATTTAAAAATTTTCTTAAACTAGTTCCCAGAAGTGAAATTATTAGCCTAGGTACATCTAAATGCATGTCTAGATACACACAGAAAGTAAATTGTCTTCCCAAAGGGATGCATGAAAGCCAAAAACTATCAACAAGGTGTGAAAGTATCAATTTAAGTGCGTCTCCCTGACATTGTGAATTGGGACTTTGCAGAGAGCATTAGTTTAATGAGGGAAAATGGTATTGTGTTTAATTTAATGAGGTTGAACACCTTTTCCAGATGCTTATGGCTAAGTGATTTTTTGGTGAATTTTCTATTCATATCCTTTATTTATATCAATTCATCTCTTACTATTTTACTTACTATCAATTAGTGTGCCTTTTATATATGCAAAGAAACTGTTAAACAGTGAAATATTTAAGGACTGAACCCATATCCCTTTTCACAGGTGTGTTGTTCCCTGGAGAACACATAAGTTAGCTATTCATTCATGTCTGTAGATTAATTGTTCATTGCCACCTGCGAGAACTCACCTTGGAAGGAAAGAGCCCAGGTTCACTTGTTTGATTGTTTTGCTGCTCAAGAAAAGGCCTGGCACTTGAACGTACCATCTTTTGACGTGGCATTTCTTTTTTTGAGACAGAGTCTCGCTCCTTCACCCAGGCTGGAGTGCGGTGGCACGATCTTGGCTCACTGCAACCTCCACCTCCTGAGTTCAAGTGATTCTTCTGCCTCAGCCTCCTGAATAGCTGGGACTACAGGCACCCACCACCATGCCCAGCTAATTTTTGTATTTTTAGTAGAGACGGGCTTTCACCATATTGGCCGGGCTGGTCTTGAACTCCTGACCTCGTGATCCACCCGCCTCAGCTTCCCAAAGTGCTGGGATTACAGGTGTGAGACACGGCGCATGGCCAACATGGTCTTTCTTTGGTAGTAGAGAGCCTATTAACATATTCCAGAGTTTTATATGTATTTGCCCAGTTATTCAGTTGCATTCCTTTAAATGATATTACCCAACATTGCTTGAAGATGTATCTTCTCCCTGTACTGGCTTGATTTTTTTAAACATTCTGAATTATTATAGGTTATATGTGTAGTCACATTTTCTGCTGTAAATTTGAACTCTATCTCTATAGGAATGTCAGGGGTGGTGCATAAAAAGTAAATCAACAATCACTCACACAATATGTTATATTTACAATATATTCGCAACCATCTGTAAGAAAATTTGCAAGAGCATTCTTTCTAGTAGCTTCAATTTAGTATATTCATTTTACAAATGGGAGAATTAGCCAGGGAATTATTTACATGCCTTGCCTTTGGCTATGCAATGAGTCACTGGTACTTTTAGGATTGGAACTTTAAGTTCCTGGAATGAAGAAGTAGAATTAATGGGAAAAGAAGCTTCACAGAAAATAAGTTGTAATCATATTTTTGAAATATAAAGTCTCTCTGAGATTCATTGGAAAAAGGATGCTAAAGAAATTTCAAGTATAATGACTGTTTTTGGAGTGGCTTTCTTGTTATGGAACATGGTTATTTAATCAACTGGCCTATAGTTGACATTTGCACAAAGTTAATGAAGTTGGCATTTGTGGAGGTTTGTGATAAAACACTGGGGATAGCTTCAAGCTGAAGCCTTTGTTTTATTCTTTATTCATTATAAATATTTATCATCCATTCATCATGGAAAGTCACATTTCTGTTTGTGTTTTTTAATTAAGGAAGAGACATGAGCACATTTAGGAATGTTTAAGAATGTTTAGGAATGCTAAAAGGGAGTGGGAGAGCTCTCCTGTAGACTGGGAAAGCTTTACAATATAGGATATAAGAAAGAAGAGGTTTTCTCTCTGTCCCTATTCATTCATTCAGCAAATGTTTGCTGAGCGTGCATTCCATGTCTGGCACTATTCCAGGCACTTGGGATATACGAGTAAGTGAAACATTTAAAAAAATCTGCCCTCATGGGTGTTATATCCTAATCAAGGGAGATATATACTAAACAATATTGTAAGTAAATTATATGTTAGAAGGTAAAAACACTAACAGACTGGGCATGGTGGGTCACACCTGTAATCCCAGCACTTTGGGAGGCCGAGGCACGTGGATCTCTTGAGTCCAGGAGTTCGAGACCAGCCTGGGCAACATGACAAAACTCCATCTCTACAGAAAATACGAAAAATTAGCTGGATATGGTGGTGTGCACCTATAGTCCCAGCTACTCAGGAGGCTGAAGTGGGTGGATCCCTTGAGCTCAGGAGGCAGAGGTTGCAGTGAGCCAAGATTGTGCCACTGCAATCCAGCCTGAGTGACAGAGTAAGACCCTGTCGAAGAAGAAGAAGGTAAAAGCACTATTTTTTAAAAAGTAGAACAGGGTAAGTGAGACTGGAAATACCACAAGGCAGTGGGGATTATAATTTGAAATGGGATGGTTGCAGAAGACCTCATTGAGAAAGAGACTTTTGAGCAAAGATTTAGAGGAGGTGATAGAGTTAGAAGGGTAGAAATCTAGGGGAGGAGCGTGTCTGGTGCCTCTGAGGAACAACAAGGGGCCCAACAAGGTTATAGCAGAAAGAAGGGAGGGCTAGGTGGCAGGGAGAGGGTGTAGAAATCAGTGGAACAGGAAGTTACTAACAAAGGAGATCGAAGGAACAGCCAAAGGGAAAAGAGAAAGACCAAGAGGGAGTGGTTTCTTGACTTAGAAGGAACAGCCAATGGGAAAAGAGAAAGACCAAGAGGGAGTGGTTTCTTGACTTAGAAGGAAGAGCCAATGGGAAAAGAGAAAGACCAAGAGGGAGTGGTTTCTTGACTTAGAAGGAACAACCAATGGGAAAAGAGAAAGACCAAGAGGTAGGGGTTTCTTGACTTAGAAGGAAGAGCCAATGGGAAAAGAGAAAGACCAAGAGGGAGTGGTTTCTTGGAAGTCAAGTTGAGAAAACGAAGAGAGGACAGGGGATGATCAGTGATGTTAAAGGCTGCTGATTGCTAGAGTAAGACGAACACTGAGAATCAGCCATCGATGTAGCCTTAGAGACATCGTTGATAACCTTGAGCAGTTTTAGTGGAGTGGTAGGAGGAACAGGAGGAAGTATATTTAAGAGAGAACAGGAAGAGAAGAATTGGAGTAGAGCCAAGTTTTTCTACGCATTTTTTGTTTTTTTTCTGCAAAGGAGAGGGGAAATATGGACAAGAACTGGCAGAGAAAATGGAGTCAAGGAAAGGTTTTCTTAGGAAAAGAGAAATAATCACGTGTGCTGATTCGAATGATTCAATAGAAAAAGCCTAAGTGTAGTGACGTCCGTGCAGTTTCTGGAGTACCGGTAGCCAGCATGAATTTCTATACCCAAAATTCCCTACATACAATTTATTCACTCCTTTTCTCCCATTTAATTGAACTTTCTGCAGCGATATATTGAGACAGTTCAACTCTCCGAAGCCACTATTTTTTCTACTCCCTGCCTACTTATTTTCAATTTCATAACTGATAAGGTAGTTTTTATATAAAAAATTATATTAGCATGAAAAAAATCTTGTCATTGGCTGGACGCAGTGGCTCATGCCTGTAATCCCAGCACTTTGGGAGGCCGAGGCGGGTAGATCACCTGAGGTCAGGAGTTCAAGACCAGCCTGACCAACATGGTGAAACCCCGTCTCTACTAAAAATACAAAACTTAGCCAGGCATGGTGGTGGGCACCTGTAATCCCAACTACTCAGGAGGCTGAGGCAGGAGAATCGCTTGAATCCGGAAAGCGGAGGTTGCAGTGAGCTGAGATCATCCAATGTACTCCAGCCTAGGCGACAGAGTGAGACTACATCTCAAAAAAAAATTGTGTCATCTATTAGCATCAGTAGATATATATTAAAGGCCTAGAAAATTTTCCCAACACACACGTATACATACATAATGTTCTAATTTTTAAAAAAATTATTTAGCCTGTGACTGAAATCCAAAACTCAGTATCAAAATTGCCCCTCTAATTTTAACTTTTTCAAAATGATTCTTTTGGACAATGTCAAATTTTGCAAATATTGACCAGAGGCTCTTCTATAAACTGTAAACGGCCATCATACCCTCACATTAAGGAATAATTTGGCGGTGACAGTGTTTTGATATGTTTATTTAAAAAAAAATGAAAGTCACATCTCTGAACTTTTTACCTACTATTAGCACTTTATAATGACTTCAGCTTCAGTACTGAAAACCAGCAACTGTTCCTTTTGAACTGAAAGAAGACGCTTGAATCCTAGCCAGTTTCAGGCAGGATGAGCGGCCGACCAGACTACTGAAGGCCAGCTTGCCAAAGTCCTATTCATTTTCAGCAAAGAGAGAAAAACTTAAATAGCTGGTATCTTGGCTTCTATTGTTTTCCAATTCTAATCTACTTTCCCTTGTAGATAAGTAATGAAAAGAATGTTTCATGATGCTGAGATACTCTGAAGTGAGGAAAATTTCAGAGGAGCAGCCAAGTCTTTCCACAAAACAGCATTCTATTAATGAATGTGAAACAAACCCTCAGTGTACTTTCATTGTGCCTTTTTGGAAAGATCAAATTTGAATTTTTTTTTTTTTTCCCAAGTAGGAGTCTCACTCTGTCACCAGGCTGAAGTGCAATGGCAAGATCTTTGGCTCACTGCAACCTCTGCTTTCCAGGTTCAGGCAATTCTTTTGCCTCAGCCTCCCAGGTAGCTGAGATTACAAGCGCGCACCACCACACCTGGCTAATTTTTGTATTTTTAGTAGAGACAGGGTTTCACCCTTTTGGCCAGGCTGGTCTCTTGGCCAGGCTGGTCTCGAACTCCTGACCTGGTGATCGGCCTGCCTCGGCCCCCCAAAGTGCTGGGATTACAGCCGTGAGCCACCACGCCTGGTCCAATTTTGAGAATTTATAAAGATGTGTGTGAGACAGCGAGCGAGCGAGCATGCCTAAAGCTTAGCAAAGACATAACTAAGCATTAGGAAACCATCACGATGCCTTTATGATTGTTAGAAATGGCTATACCTATGACCAACAAACAGAAAAAATATATGCTTTTGATTAACAAAAACATCAGATGCATGTAGGAATTTGTCCTAGCTTTTCTTTTTATGAGCTGATGCATGCATGGCACTTGAATTTTGACTGCTAAAGGTTTACTCCTAACTCTATGGATCCAATTTGTTGTATTCATTTTACAAAGGGAGGAATTAGCCAGGGAGTTATTTATATGATTTGCATTTGGCTACGCAATGAGTCTCCTGCTTCGCAGCCTTGCTCAGGTAGCTTCTCTATGTCTCTCAGTTTTCTCATCAGTAAAAATGAAGATAATTGAAATTACATTAGGTAATACTGGTGAATCAGCACACTGCCTGACACAGTGTAAGCATTTATGAAATATTTACAATTATTATCATTAATAAGATGTATTAACATGTGTATAGCCTGATCTTAATTGATTACCCTAATTATAAGCATAATATAGAACAATCTTCAAAACACACTCTTTTAGCCTATAAGTAATTGTGCTGGACTGAGAAGGAAGAAAATACAAGACCTCTGTTTACCTTTTCAGGAGACATCATGTTTCCAGTAATGTGGAGTTCGCTAACAATAACTTAAATGTAACTCCAAATTAAGGAACTCAAACACGCTGCAGGAGTTTTTCTGGGAGGGAATCCATGTCAGTGGAGTCTCACATGTGTATTCCAGGAGTACCTGAGTATATATCACATGTAGAGTGAGAGAAAAAGAGAAGAGAGAGAGAGCGAGACTGAGCAAGTTTAAATAAATCTTCCTAAAAATTAATGTTAGCATGTTAGATACACTGACCTCTTTTCAATTCCTCAGACATGCAAGCATTTCTTGTACACAAGGCCTTCGCATATGCTGTTCTTTCTGCCTGGACATCCCTCTTCTCAGTGCGTTGCAGGGCTGACTTTTTTCTTTCATCATTTAGATTTCAGCTTAGTGTCATCTCAGATTGTCATCTCATTACTCTAACTAAAATACCATCCCTCCCACCATCATTTTATTATCTCAGCTTTTTTCTTGTCTCTCATAGCCATTATTTTTCTGCTGCCTTTTTTAAAAAATCAGTCTCCTTCACTGAGATACTAAGTTTCATGACAGAAAGCTTTCGTCTTTTTTACAGTCCTGTTTTCAGTATTTAGCTTACAGTTACAGCAGAGTTTCCAAGTAATAAGTACTCAGTAATCGCATGTGGTTCGGGGAGTTGTTAAATAAAATGTAATCTCTTCATTAGTACATCCTGTAGCTATATGTTTATACATTTTCATAGTGTCTTGAGAAAATTGAAACTGACGTTTTGGTTTTTACAGGATCATAAAAGTGTCACACAGGGATGACCCTGCAGCCAGGTATTGCTATCACCTCTGTTACTATTTTGACACTCAGCTAAATGATAGGTCAATCGCATTTGAAATTCTCATCATCATATGAATTTGAGTAATAATTACGTGACAATTTGCAAACTAAGGTATACAATGTTTATGCAACTGTACCTCATCTTGGATTTTTCAGTGTTTAGAGTCAGGATCTCTCCTCAGCACATAGTTGATGATTGTATTGTTACTATTTTGAGACAGGGTCTCCCTCTGTCCCCCATGCTGGAGTACGGTGTTGCAATCTCTGCTCACTACAGCCTCTGCCTCCTAGGTTCAAGCCATTCTCCTGCCTCAGCCTCCCAAGTAGCTGGGACCACAGGCGCCTGCCACCACGCCTGGCTAATTTTTGTATTTTTAGTAGAGATGGGGTTTCACCATATTGCCCATCTGGTCTTGAACTCCTGACCTCAAGTGATCTGCCCGCCTCTGCCTCCCAAAGTGCTGAGATTACAGGCATGAGCCAGCATGCAGCCCATAGTTTATGATTTTATTTATGAAGAAACCAGTAAAGCAGAGAATAGCAATTCAGATTTCTTACATCTAAATTGCACCAGAGAACAGAAGTTGATTCTAAACTGTGAAAAGAGATGACAACACCGTGAAAAATGAAAGAATTATCTCCCTCCCCCCACAGACAATACAAGATAGAACCCTTTCCCCTTGGTCCTGGCCCTCTGAAGTCTATCCCATTTTGATTGATTGATTGAGATGGAGTCTCGCTCTGTCGCCAGGCTGGAGTGCAGTGGCACAGTCAGCTCACTGCAACCTCTACCTCCCGGGTTCAAGCGATTCTCCTGCCTCAGCCTCCTGAGTAGCTGGGATTACAGGCATGTGACACCACGCCTGGCTAATTTTTGTATTTTTAGTAGAGACAGGGTTTCACCATGTTGGTCAGGCTGGTCTCGAACTCCTGACCTCAAGTTATCCACCCACCTCGGCTTTCCAAAGTACTGGGATTACAGGCGTGAGCCACCGTGCCTGGCCCCATTTTGCTTTATTTTAAAAGATGTGGGCCTGACCAGTAGGCAACGAATTTGCCATTGGGTCAGCATCATCCTATGCATGAGGAGGGGGTCTAAAATCTTGAGGATTTTGATGAGTTACAGCTTTGTCTAGAATCAGACTGGCTTTTGGATACATAAAAAGTTGATTTTGCTCAAGAACGTGGCTTTAAGGGTTCATATAAAGATTTCCTACAGCAGGAGAAGACACAGACACAATTTAGGATCCAAGATGCCGCTGTGAAATAGGCTTACAACTCTTATCTTTGGGCTTTAAAAGAGAAAAATACAAGAATGCTCCAAAATACTGATGCTGAAAATATAGATGACTGTGAAACAGCAGAATACAGCATCAAAACAGCAAACTATATAAATTTTTTAAAGTATTAAAGAAAACGGGTGGCCAGGCGTAATGGCTCAAGCCAGTCATCCCAGCACTTTGGGAGGCCAAGGTGGACAGAGCACCTGAGATTGGGAGTTCAAGACCAGACTGGCCAACATGGCAAAACCGTGTCTCTACTGAAAATACAAAAATTAGCCAGGCGTGGTGTCACACGCCTTGTAATTTCAGCTACTCGGGAGGCTGAAGCAGGAGAATCACATGAACCCAGGAGGCAGAGGTTACAGTGAGCCGAAATTGAGCCACTGCACTCCAGCCTGGGCAACAGAGTGAGACTATCTCAAAAAAAAAAAGAAAAGAAAAAAAGGGTGATGCTTTCTTGTGTGAACGTTAGACATAAAAGTGGAAAAAGAAACAAGAGTAGATAAAAGCATAAATTAATCCAATGATATGGAATTTTCCTATGAGCAATGAACCCACAAAGTGAGAGCTCTGAGGATAAAAGGTGATGATCCTGGGAGGAACTATCAGTACATAGTAGTACAAGTTACACTTTTGGAAATGTCCAAATAGAAATGCAGGTATTAAGATGTAGAAAAGGAACTCTGGGTAGCTGAAATGTGATGCACCGGCAAGGACAAACACTGCAAAAGACCAGCTAATCACGTTGTAAGAGCCGTAGAGATCAAGGGTACATCTTGTAATGAACCTATTCCGGAGTTATGGAAATGACCGCCAGCTGTTCCCGACTGAAGACGACTTGAGGCACGATGACCCAGAAAGTCCATATGGTTCCAAAGGCAAAAGCTTAATTAGATATATCACTTCTAACTGCATAAATCCACACTCCCAGAAGAAAGGAGATTAACTATAAGGCATATGTCAGGAGGGTGACTTTCAAACATGCAACAGCTCCGGAGACTGCAACTTGCTACTATTTGACTGTGGCTGTCTTTGTATGGGAGACTTTCAGGGGATGGTTATTTGTGTCTCTTTCAATGCTGGGTGCATATAACTTCTATAACGAAAAATATTTTGAGGCCGGGTGAGGTGGCTCACACCTGTAATCCCAACACGTTGGGAGACTGAGTGGGGAGGATTGCTTGAGCCCAGGAGTTTGAGACCAGTCAGCCTGGGCAACATAGTGAGACCCATCTCTACAAAAATAATTTAAAAATTAGCTAGGAATGGGAGCACGTGCCTATATTCCCAGCCGCTTGGGAGCCTGAAGTGGGAGGATCACTTTTGCCAAGGAGGTCAAGGCTGCAGTGAGCCATGATTGCACCACTGCACTCTATCAAGCCTGGGTGACAGTGAGACCTTGTCTCAAAAAAAAAAAAAAAAAAATTGTGTGTGAAAGTATGTACTATCAGAAATACAAAGAATGAAAGTAATCCGGCTCTTTCTATGCTATGCTTCTGCGAACTACTCTAAAGATCAATTGATAGTCGACATCCTGTATTATAAAATAGTCAAGGCATTGCCAAAAGTCATTGAAGAGATGTTTGTTTTTAACTGCTATTTAAACCTGGAAACAGGTCTCAAAGTGACTATGCAATGTAAAAGCTGCATCTGAATATTAGCAAAGGACTTTTTATATCTTATTATATTTAAAAGGGAATGAGACCGCACAAAATTATGTGTGGGTGTTATGCGGCCCTGTCTTTATGTACTTCCTGTCATTGCTGGGCTCCTACTGATAGAAGCTTCGTCTTTTCATTGAGGTGTGACCTGAACCTGTAGTGGGGTGATTGGCTCTAACATGGCAAGACTGGTGACAGTGGAAACAGGGGCCCCCTTATAATTATGCCTCCTGGTAATTTTCTACTGTGCTACTATTACTGTAAGAAGTCCTCTAGGAGGATCAGGAGTCCCCTACCAGGTGTGTCTGTGTTGACACACTCATTTCTCCTTTGTAAATTTACCCGCCACGCATTTTACATTCACCTCATAGCAATAGGTGATCTATTAATTTACGTCAAGATACCAAAATGGAGGTACAATTAATCACTCACTTTCATTCTGAAACCCCTATTCTATGTGTTTTCTAGCATTTGGCTCTTGAAGATTATATTAGTGCAGAGTGCGGGGGGGGGGAGGGAGGAAGACTTTTTGAGATGGGGGAGGGGGTCTCTCTATGTTGCCCAGTCTGGTCTCGAACTCATGGGCTCAAGCAGTCCTCCCACTTCGGCCTCCCAAAGTGCTAGGGTTACAGTCGTGAGCCATTGCACCCAGCCGTGGTTCTTAAGTATTCTTAAGAACACTTTTTTTTTTCATTTTTATTTGTACAAAATATTCTCCCACCACCCTCAAACAAATGCAGTTTAGACTACAGTGATAGCGTTTTGTTTATGTCAAGAAAACAAAGTATGTCTTCATAAGTAAACTTTGAAAATGTAATTTCATTAGTACAGGAAATTAATAACTTTAGTGTCTTTCCTTCTTCAGCTTCACTCCCCTCATCTACAAGCAGAGTTGGGACTCAATTTTTCTGTGAATTTTAACTCCAACTAATAAATTAACCAAGCTTTGAAATTTCTTTGTAAGTATGGTTATAACAATTCACATTGCTGTTTATGCCAGTGGCTTTATTTCAAATGGTAGTTTCTCAGTTGGAGAAGCAGTTCGAAGTCATTTTGAGCTCCGTTAAATTCATTGCTTTATAGAACTGTGATTACTTTCATGTCCTAATTAAATGGCCACGTCTCTCTCTCGCATCTTGTTTGGAAAGTCGCAAGCAATAAAGAACTGTGTTATATTATGACTGATGAGCATTATTTGATTTTTGCTATGCAATATTGCATATGATATTTACGACCTGTGAACCTGCTTTCGGCATAAGACACAGTTTCTGGAGCAGGTAATGGAAAGGGATTATTAAAGGAAACGATCTCATGCTTTGTTTTTGAGAGAAGGTTTCATCTGAAACAGAAGCAGACACACATACCACGAGCCCGGTTACTATAGAACCGAAGAGACCTTTCCAGCTGTTTACACTTCGGATGTAAAATGGCAATTTGACATAGACTAACAGTGTGATGTGAGCATCTGCGTAAAAAGGCGACATATGGAGCATGCCCAGTGTGGGAGTGCGTCCTCCTCCCTCCGCCTCCCCCCTTCCCCTCGAGATCTCCAAAGATAAGGCTTGAACTTTGCACTTGCAAATGTCACTGCATACGTTTTTGCACTAGTTTTTTTTTTCTGCGATTCTTTTACAACTAATTTCCTTTAACAATTTGAGCGCAGGGAAGAGAATGTTTAGGGTTATGAGATGCATTAAGTTTAGAACGAGTTGATGCCCGGCTTCTGAATGCACTTGAAGTCTTCTTTATTTTTAAAGCAATATAAAGCACTCGAGTGTGTGTTTTCAGCCCCTCCTGGAATGGGAAAATAAGAATTTCCCTGGATGGGAGTCCTCTGGGGCAGGGAGTGAAAGCCCCGGAGGCAGAAAGGGACGGAGAAGAGGGGCTTGCCCAGAGCATGGATAGGAAAGGAGCTGGGGTTCTCCTGGGCTCAGCGCGCACTGAGAACCTGTGCCCGGGGCTGCAGCTGCGGACGATAAAGGCGCTGTCTGGCTCATGAAGGCCACCTGGATCAGGCTTCTGAAAAGAGCCAAGGGAGGAAGGCTGAAGAATTCTGATATCTGTGTAAGCGCAAGGGCTTTCGTTTGGGGGGAGAGGTTATTTTGTTCTGCTTTTCTGTTGTTGCAGTGAGTGCAGGTAGAGAGGGTGGTTTGATTTGGTTAATCGGATCAAGATTGCAAGAGAGGGAAGCTAGGGAGATTCCTGTCATTTTTTGAGGTCCTTTCCCTGCGTTATGATTAATTGCCAGATGAGCTATCCCAGGCAGGTGTTTTCTGTAGACGGCTTTTTATTAATCTAGGTAAAGGTATTTTAAAATGTGTTGCCGGAAGATGGAGTGAAGTTAGCTGCTAGTGTCTTACAGTTTTATTAGAGAAAACAGCAGGTATATAAAAAGGTAAACAAGGATTCTTCAGATTAAAGTGGGAATCATGTCATGGTAGTGACATTTGGGAGAGTTCAAGTTGATAACTCAGACTTTCTTTCATGTTTTTGTTAGGCTTAATGTCTTTCTAGTTTTAAATACCTGCTTTAGCATGTAGATTGTTCTTGAAGCTATCCTTGAAACCCATCGTTGTCCTTCAGTTCTGCACTGCACCATCAAGCTGTTTAATTATAAAAGCAACTTGTTCTGGCTTCCAGGAAGGGTGGTTTTTTGGAATATAAAGCTTGGGAAGGAATGGCAACTCAGTAGACACAACTATTCTATTGAATGTCTGCAAATCAGAGCATGGTTTTCTAGATAGGTTGCTGCAAAATGAATTATTTTCCCCTCTTTTCAGGAACGTATAGAACAAGCCGGGAAGCTAGCTGCTGTGTCGATGAGACTTTTCCAATGCAAACATCATAGATTGAATCTACTTTAAAATGTACATTTTCCTCTCCAGGGTTCGGCAGACTCCTACACTAGCCGTCCATCCGATTCCGATGTATCTCTGGAGGAGGACCGGGAAGCAGTGCGCAGAGAAGCGGAGCGGCAGGCCCAGGCACAGTTGGAAAAAGCTAAGGTAAAATCGTTTCCTTCCTGCCAAGATCTTTCTTTGCAAGTTGTGCTGTGCCCCTGATAGACCACCTGTGGAAGTTTCCCCTAAAGCTTGTTTGATCTATTAGAGCATTTCATTGTCGGGTTTTAGAAAGGTACAAGAAATGGAGCCTGGTTTCTTCCCTTAGTAGAAAAAGGAAGTGTGGTGTATAAGACTGGTCTTCTATGTTGTTTTATAATCCAAGCAACTCGTTTCCGTGGGTGGATGCTTATTTGGACACATACAAAAGGATCCTTGAATGTGCAAAGAGGAAAAATGGCACCTAATATCAACAAATTTTACTTCATGTCCCCAGTAAACGATATCTCTGTTAAGAAAAAAAAAAAACAGACTGACTTCAAGCTATTGTTTATTTTCTTAGACTTGAACAGTTTTTCCCCTGAATTTTACTTCATAGGTGTTTTATATTAGTATCCTCTTACTTTCAAAATCGTTTACCTTATGCTTTTCAAAGAGCAACAGAGGATTCTATTGATTTTTAGAAGTTTCTTCTCTTAGAACATGCTCTTCTCCAGGATAAAGTGTGTATATGTGGAGGGGAGACTGCAAAGCAGCTATGAAATAGAAATATCCTGGAAATAGTTCCAGGATTTATCTCAGGTCGTGTCTCATTTAACTCATTGCAACGATTTGAATTCTTTTTCCCATGCTGTCCTCGGAATAGTGGCGATTTCTAAGGCATAGATTGTTCGAGTTGAAGGTAGCTTGGATTTTGGGATACTCAGTCGCTTCCCAGTGAACCTATTTTAACATGGTTGTTGATTTTCCTTTGAAAAACTTGTTTTGAAAAAGGCTAAGTGCCTTGTTGATCGTGCTAGAAATACCAGGATAGCATTTCTGCTGGCTGCTTCATCTCTGAGATGAGTAAAATCTATGTGTGTTGCTATGGGAATTGTGGTTAGGAGATTCTGGTTTGAATGCATGGACAGCCCTTATGTAATACATTATTCATGACCTCTATCGCGGCTGCCATCGTAGTCTACTGAGGAACTGCCAGGAGACCTTGACTTCTAAAAAGCAGTACCTCTGTATATCAGAATGATGTTCTTACCTCAACTGGCAGGGAAATTTTCTCCAGGACTGACAGTCTTCTCTGAAAGGCAGTTCATAAATAGCAGATGCAGGGAGGGTTTTGTGATGGTGGAAACTGGTAAAACTGGATGTGGCCCAGTTGCCATCAATGAATCTGCTCTACCAATGTTAGCCACTTAGAACATTGTGAAGTTGAAATGAAATAATGAAGAACATTAAATAATGTATGACAGTCGGCACTGTGGTTAATATAGGTTGCAGCTGAGAGTCTGAATTCTATATTCTATATTTTGCATTGTGTGTAAAGAAAAGTAAGAAAAAACTACAATTTGTATTCTGAAAATAAGATTGTTCTATTTGTGGCTAATTTATTCATGTAAGTTTCACATACCAAAACTGAACAGTTTCTTGGGCTCATGTCCCATCATGATACAGCCCAAGAGACTGTAGGTTTGGTTCTCAGTTGTTATCTAATTGGGGCATTTTTGTTCCTGACTCTGTGGCTACGTCATGAGTTAAATGACACTGCTGCAAAGACCTTTTAAAATATCTTTCAACCAAGCATGGATCGAAATGTTGCTCCTAAATCAAACCAGGGTCATGTTACTTGTCCTACTGCCTAAAAAGTTGATAGTTAGGAATGATGTAGAACACAAAAGAAAATGAAGAGACTTGAAAACAGAGGCAAAATAATTGAAAAACTATTTCCTGTGTTTAATGACAGATAGTTTATTTAATGGGTGAGATGGGAATGGTTAATGGGTACCAAAAAAAAAAAGTAGAAAGAATGAATAAAACCTATATGACAGCACAATAGGGTGACTAAAGTCAATAATAACTTCATTGTATATTTTTAAATAAAGAATGTAATTGGACTGTTTGTAGCTCACAGGATAAATGCTTCAGGGGATGGATACCACATTCTCCATGGTATGCTTATTTCATATTGCATGCCTGTATCAAACCATCTCATGTACCTCATAAATATATACGTCTGTGTACCCACAAAATTTTTTTTAAATAGTTTATATTTTTTCTTTAAAATTAGGTCAATATCTTAAACCTTTGATGTATTCAAATGAGATACCCGAGGGTAAGTGAGAATTTAAATGTGTCTGAAAAATACAAAGATGAGGATTGAATTTTCCTTTATATTAAAATCATGGTTTGGTAGGTCTGGTTTATTAATCCCAATATCCTTGAAGACATAATGCAAAATAGGCATTGTAGAGGGCTAGTTCCCTCTATAAATTTTTATTTTTATCTATAAAAATAGCCTCATTCTTTGCCAAAATATCATTGTGCCTTTATGAAACCTTCAAAATGAAGCCTTAAAGTTTAAAAACATAATAATTCATGCTATTTAAATAGTTAAAAACACTTTGCACAGCCATTTTGGAAGAATCAGACATTTTCTACATTTACTTTGTAACCATCAAAGCATCTCTCAAACAGAAAGACTTTACAAGTCAGTGCTTTTACTCACCTTACAGATCACATGTGATAAATAAGTCTGTGCAGATGACCTTAGCAGTGCTTTCAGACCCTGGTCCTGTATAAATACACACACATTATCCACTAATTGCCTAATAATACCTCTATGAAAGAACGTGATTGGCAAGAAGTGAGACTAGAGATACTGTCTTTTAAAATTTAAGTGACCTACAAAAGGTTATATAACGAAGTACTCTGTGCTGTCAATAAACCTAATACTCTCCACTAGCACTTTGTTAAGGCTTTTCTTAACGACTAAACTCTGCAGTGAACAGATTAGATGTTAATTTTGAGGCCAATACATACCAGCTGACATGACATTGTTTTTTAACGTGGTGTTTTCTGGTTCCCAATGTGTGCTTTGAAATCGTGCAGTTATGGCATACTTTGCAAATCCTGGTTGTTTCAGTTTGTGCTATCTGATATTACCTTAAAGACAAGTCATATATGAATCTAATTTATTCCCACGTTGTTCTTCTCTTTGAAAACAACTTGATTGAGATATAATTCACCCATTTGAAGTGTGTAATTCAATGGTTTTTAGTATGTTCAGAGGTGTTCAACCATCACTATAATCAGTTGTAGACCATTCTCACTGCCCCGTAAATTCCAAGCCTGTCAGCAGTCACTCTCCATTCTCCCCAACCACCCCCCGTCCCCAGGCCTAGAACCACTATTCAGTGTTTGTCTCTACAGATTCGTCTATTGTGGATATTGCATATAAATGGAATCTTACAATAGGTGGTCTTTTGTGAGTGGTGGCTTTTGGACATCTCAGTTGTTTCCACCGTTTAGGTATTGTGCATAATGCTAGTATGAACATTCCTGTATATATTTTTTTTGTGTGTGGGCATATGTTTTCATTTCACATATGTATGTACTTTGGAGTGAAATTGCTGGGTCACCTGATCATCTCTTTTTAATTGAAATAATAATTTTCTTCTTTTGTCCTTTAATTCTCAAAAAATGCTGCCTTCTGCCCTATATGCAGAAACTCTGAGTTGGGAAATCTGGATGTAGAAGGAATTGAAGCAGAGATAAGATAGCTTCAGCCAGGCACGATGGCTCATGCCTGTAATCCCAGCACTTTGGGAGGCCGAGGCGAGTGGATCACCTGAGGTCAGGAGTTTGAGACCAGCTTGGGCAACATGGTGAAACCCCATCTCTACTAAAAATATAAAAATTAGCTGGGTTTGGTGGCACGTGCCTGTAATCCCAGCTACTTGGGAGGCTGAGGCAGGAGAATCACTTGACACTGGGAGGGAGAGGTTGTAGTGAGCTGAGATCTCTTGCTCTCACATGGGCAACAGAGCAAGACTCTGTCAAAAACAAACAAACAAAAAAACCAAAAAAAAGCAATGATGGACTCAATGTGATCTTCTTAGCGGAGTAGAATAACCTTCAATCTTGAGTCCATTGTTCTTTTATCATTGAGTATCTCCTATATTAAAGAAAATGTTAGACCCAGTTGGTGAGTAGGAGGGACTGCAAGGCCAGAGCCACAAAGAAGAAATAAGCAGGTCTTTTGCATGTGAGAAGCTTCCATTGTTTCAGGAGAAAGTCGTGGTCCTAAAAGATGGAATACAATACCTTGTGGGGAAGGGAGGGTTAGAGAGGTCTGTGAGCACCCAGGTTTAGACTGCATCCTACTGGCAGGAACAGAAAATCCTTCTTTGAGGAGGTGGTGGCTTAAAAGTAGACCTCACAGTAGGGGCTCGTGTTCTGTTAGGAACCAGGCGACACAGCAGGAGGTGAACAGCAGCATCCAGAAAGGAAGCTTCATCTATATTTACAGCCACTCCCCACTGCTCACATAACCACCTGAGCTCCACCTCCTGTCAGATCAATGGCAGCATTAGATTCTCATAGGAGCGCAAACCCTTTTGTGAGCTGTGCATGAGAGGGATCGAGGTTGCGCACTGCTTATGAGAATCTAATGCCTGACGATCTGTCACTGTTTCCCATTTGCCCCCTAATGGGACCATCTAGTTGCAGGAAAACAAACTCAGGGTCCCACGGATTCTACTTGATGGTGAGTTGTAGAATGGTTTCATTATATTTTACAATGTAATAATAACAGCAATAAAATGCACAATCAGTGTAATGTGCTTGACTCATCCCGAAACCATCCCCGGACCCTAGTCCATGGAAAAACTGTTTTCCTTGGTGCTAAAAAGGTGGAGGAATGCTGCCTTACAGGATGGAGAGATGAAGTTTAGCTCTTGAAGTACAAAGGGGGAAATAAAGAAGAGAGAAATGCCTCCCAGGCCCTGGAATACCATGTATACAACGGTCAGTGTAAGTAAAGGTTCCACGGCAAGAAAACATAGAACCTTCCAGAGAAAGGTTAGTTTCTTGAGAAAATGTCTTTATTCTACCTTCACATTTCATTAACAAATTGGCTGGTTATAGTATTCAAGAATGAAAAACATTTTTCTTCAGATTTGTGAAGGTTTACTTCATGGTCTTCTAAAGTCCAGCCCTGCTGTTCTTTCCCTCTTTCTTTCTTTCCTTTCTTTCCTTTCCTTCCTTTCCTTCCTTTCCTTCCTTCCTTCCTTCCTTCCTTCATTTCTTCCTTCCCTCCCTTCCTTCCTTCCCTCCCTCCCTCCCTCCCTCCCTCCCTCCCTCCCTCCCTTCCTTCCTTCCTCCTTCCTTCCTTCCTCCCTTCCTCCCTTCCTTCCTTCCTTCCTCCTTCCTTCCTTCCTCCTTCCTTCCTTCTTTCCTTCTTTCTTTCCTTTTTTTTTTTTGCTCAGTGCAGCCCCAACTCCCGGGTTCAAGTGATTCTCCCACCTCAGCCTCCTGAGTAGCTAGCATTACAGGCACACACCACCACACCCAGATAATTTTTGTATTTTTACTAGAGAGGGGGTTTCTACATGTTTCCCAGCCTGGTCTTAAAGTCCTGGCCTTAAGTGATCCACCTGCCTTGGCCTCCCAAAGTGCTAGGGTTATAGATGTGACCCGCCATGCCCGGCCTGTTCTGTCTTTAAGTGTGATTTTTGGTTTTTAAAGTTCTCTAATATTTTGAGAACTGTTCTTCCTTTGGTATTTTGACATTTTGACATGACATGCCTTGGTTTGTGCCTTTTTGTATATTGTACTCGGCTTCTCATACATTCATTGTGAAGGGCTGATTAGTTCAGTTCTGGAAACCGTCTTTTTTTTTTTTTCGGAGTAATTTCTTCCCCTGTATTTTCTTCTTTTCATTGGCTCTCTGGTTTGTGAAGTATTTGATTTGAGCCTCTCTGTAATCATTTTTCTCCATCTTTTTGTTGTACCTGAATTTTTCCCAACTTCTAACCCATCTGCTAAAATTATATTTGTCAAAATGTCTAATTTCCAAGAGCTTTCTTCTTTTCTTCATTTATAGCTTCTTGTTTTTATTCCATAGCCATAATATTTTCTCTTATGCCTCTTAAGATACTAATTTTTTTGAAGTTTCCTGTATTGTCACTGTTTTGCAAGCTTTTTAAATATTTGATGTTACTTTTACATAATGGAGACATTCTTTAAATGTTTGATTTTTAATGACTATTATTTCATTGGTATATTTGAAGTGAAAATAAACTGTAAGAAGCTGCATAAAGCATGCAACTTCATGAAGATTATGAAGTGGAAGCACCTATTGCAGAGGGTTAAAACTGGGTTTTCCTGTAGGAAGTGTGAGGACTACCTACACAAAGGTCATCAGTGGAGAAATTATTGACTGCTATTTGGAATTTATACAGCAACGAGAAGTTTTCAAATGAACTTAAGGAAACATTCACTATCCTGACTTGTTTTTTTTTTTTTTTTTGAGATGGGGTCTCACTCTGTCACCCAGGCTGGAGTGCAATGGCACGATCTCAGTCCACTGCAGCCTCTGCCTCCCGGAGTCAAGCAATTCTCCTGCCTCAGCCTCCCGAGTAGCAGGGAATACATGTGCGCACCACGGTGCCGGGCTAATTTTTGTATTTTTAGTAGAGACAGGGTTTCACCATGTTGGCCAGGCTGGTCTTGAACTCCTGACCTCAAGTGATCTGCCCACCTTGGCCTCCTGAAGTGCTGGGATTACAAGCATGAGCCACTGTGCCTGACCATACCCCCGACTTCTTAGCTAGGGAGTATAGGTGAGAAGATGTTGAAAATCTCTTACATGTAGGTTTACAGAACACAAGCCTAAAATCAAGATGCTCAGGCAGTGCTGAAATTTGCTTTTGGGAGGAAATCCCAGTTTCACGATATTTGAAAACATTCTTTCTCCTGCTGGATCACATGTCATCAGATACAGACGGCCGAAACTGCAGAGTCTACGAGGTTCTTTTTTTTTTTTTGAGACGGAGTCTTGCTCTGTCACCCAAGCTGGAGTGCACTGGCCAGATCTCAGCTCACTGCAAGCTCCGCCTCCCGGGTTCACGCCATTCTCCTGCCTCAGCCTCCCGCGCAGCTGGGACTACAGGAGCCTGCCACCTCGCCCGGCTAATTTTTTGTATTTTTTAGTAGAGACGGGGTTTCACCGTGTTAGCCAGGATGGTCTCGATCTCCTGACCCTGTGATCCGCCCGCCTCGGCCTCCCAAAGTGCTGGGATTACAGGCTTGGGCCACCACGCCCGGCCTATGAGGTTCTTTAGGGATGATATTATGATGCAAATTTTTTCCTTGAAGGGAGGAGTATTTTTTTCTTCTCAGTACTTGTTTTTTTTCAGTACTTTTTTTTTTTTTTTTAAACAAGGTCTCACTCCGTTGCCCAGGCTGAAGTTGCAGTGGCTTACTGCATCCTCAAGCTCCTGGGCTCAAGCAATCCTCCCACCTCAGCCTCCAGAATAGCTGGGACCAAGGCATGCGCCACCATGTCTTGATAACATTTTTTTTAAATTTTATGTAATCCCAGCGCTTTGGGAGGCCGAGGTAGGTGGATCACCTGAGGTCAGGAGTTCAAGACCAGCCTGGCCAACATGGTAAAACCCCGTCTCTACTAAAAATACAAAAAACAAATAGTTGGGTGTGGTGATGTGCACTTGTAATCCCAGCTACATCGGATGCTGAGGCAGGAGAATCACTTGCACCTGGGAGGCAGAGGGTGCAGTAAGCCAAGGTTGTGCCATCGCACTCTAGCCTGGGCAACAAGAGTGAAACTCTGTCTCCAGGGGGAAAAAAAAAAAATGTAGAGACAAGGTCTCCTTATGTTGCCCAGGTTGGTCTTGAACTGCTGGGCTCAAGTAATCCTCCTGCCTCGACCTCCCAAAGTGCTGGGATTACAGGTGCAAGCCACTATGCCCTGGAGTTCATTCAGTTTTGACCTATCAAACTTCTCTACTTCCAACAAGTCCGGCTTACCACTTATCTTGACTAAAAGAAAGCCTGAAGACTTGAAATTTCCGGAAAGGCTGTCAGCTGGGCTGAGACTCTGTCTGACTCTGGACAAGGTTCAATGTTTAATTTTTGATCATCTATTCATAATTAAGAGGAAGACATTGTTAAGCTGATTGGAAGCTCTAAATGCAGTGGCAAAGCATCTTGACAGGTCGTCTTGTATAGGGTAATTGGGGAGGGACCAAAGAACTGGTGGGAGGGGGCACCATTACCTTTTAATCTGGCCAATGCCCCAGACAGGGCTCCCCCAGCCTCCTGTCTGGCTCTATTGGACCGGTCACAGGCTTCTGGCAGTTGTCCAGGAAAAGGTGGCTAGAGTTTCATCACTTAGGTTGGAGATCTTAAAATTATTTAATCCTCCTATGTTCAGTATGTCACTCGCCTTTACTCTCAGCTGTCCCTCTGATTGTCTAAAATCTCCTGGTCATCCTCTTCAGAGAATAAACCTTTGGTCTTCTGGAAGTGAGGGGAGAGAGAAAATGGATTCTGATAAGTCCAATGCCCAGTCAGTGCTATTTTCAGCCCCAGCCATACTTCTTCCTTCAGGCTGCCTGGTACCTCCAGTTCCTCCTCCTTGCCAGGGCCCTGTGGCTGCAATCGGCTTTCTATTCCTTAGCCCTCCTGCCCGCCTCTTGCAGGTACTCTCATTCTAACTCTTTCTACTCTGCTAGTTAATTACTGCTTGTTCATTGCATTCTGTATTCTGTGTTTCCCCATACTCTCATCTGGTTTCCTGTTCTTTGTATCTGTGGGCTTATACTTTTTCTAAAAACATATTTTCAGGAGGAAGCATTAGTTCTGTTGACCATGTTTCATTCCCAGTAGTTTTCAATAAACATACTACAAAAAAGAAAAAATATTTCTCATCTTGCCTTAGTTCATAAATGCCTTACAGATTGAGAGAATTCCCCTAACTAGCCTTTGAAGAAGAAAGAAGAAACGTGAACATCTTTATGTCCCATCAGCTTGACGACAGTTTATTTCAAAAAAATATTAAACATGTTTTAAAAATATGTCTTATTGCGAATATTATGTGGGAGGTAGGAGAGAAGTATACACGTGTGTCTACAATGCATATGTTCTTAAACCTACAAGATAGACTACTGGAGAATCCAAAGAATACGTGGCAGGTGTAAAACTAGAGGGCTACTTACAGGGGAAAAGAGATGTGTTGGCCGGATGCGGTGGCTCGTGCCTGTAATCCCAGCACTTTGGGAGGCCGAGGCAGGTGGATCACGAGGTCAGGAGTTTGAGGCCAGCCTGGCCAACATGATGAAACCCCATCTCTACTAAAAATACAAAAATTAGCCAGGCGTGGTGGTGGGCACCTGTAATCCCAACTACAGGGAGAATGAGGCAGGAGAATCACTGGAACCCAGGAGGCAGAGGTTGCAGTGAGCTGAGATCACGCCACTGCACTCCAGCCTAGGTGACAGAGCAAGATTCCGTCTCAAAAAAATTTTAAGATAAAAACCTAGCAGCAATATCTTATGAAAAACACAAGCACAAAATATGTCACACATTCTTACGAAAAATAGTTTAGGCTGAAATTATTTTCACAATGTACATTTTCATGCTTCTTGTATTAAAAAATTGTCAACTCTTTGCTTATAGCACATACCTTTCAAGTAGAGTTAGAAAACTGGCTGAATAGGTCTAATTTCTAGCAGCATTAGTTTGTTTATTGTTCAAATACGCATTAGCTTAGATTGAGTTTTTCTACCTGTGATAAAGAAGAAGTATGCGGAAGCCCTCTATACCTGTGTTAGGCTTCTCTTCCCTGTTGACATATACTTTTGACTGGGTAGGTAACAATCACACACATTGGTACTGTCATTCTTCTACTCACCTCTAAAGTTAATTGATGATAATATTAATAATGACAACAGTAATAGCACTTAATGCCCAATCGCTGCTCATTATAGGCAATTTGAAAGATATAAAAGGAAAAGGCAAAACTTGTATCTTTGAGCATTTTTTTTTTTTTTTTTTTGAGATAGAATCGCGCTCTGTTGCCCAGGCTGGAGTGCAGTGGCACGACCATCTTGGCTCACTGCAACCTCTGCCTCCCAGGTTCAAGCAATTCTCCTGCATCAGCCTCTGGAGTAGCTGGGATTGCAGGCCCCTGCCACCACGTGGGCTAATTTTTGTATTTTAAGTAGAGATGGGGTTTTACCATGTTGGCCAGGCTGTTCTCAAACTCCTGACCTCAAGTGATCTGCCCGCCTCGACCTCCCAAAGTGCTGGAATTACAGGCATCAGCCACTGTGCCCAGCCTCTTTAAGCATGTTGAAATTATTTGAGCAGTCATGACCATACAATACATACAGCATTGATGACTACACTGTTAGCAAAATCCTTACTCTCGAAGTTCTTGCTGCAAAACAAACAGATCTCAGCCTAGTGGTGTTAAGTCACCATTTTATTTAGGTTACAATTCTCTGCCACACATCCTTGGCTAGCTGTCTGGTTAGTTGGTGACCAGGTGACCTGGGATGGCTTGTTACATGTGTCTGGAGGCTGATAGCTATCAGCATCGGTATCTGGTTCTCCATATTGTTGTTCATCCTCCAACAGGCTGGCTAGGGTTCGCATGCTGGTCTCAGGGCTACTTCATGAGAGAGCAAGCTCCAAGGGGGGTGATAATCACCTCTCTACTTGTGTCATGTTTGCTAATGTCCCATTGGCCAAAGCAAGTCGCAGGGCTAAGCCTGGAGTCAAATGGGAATTACCAAGGGTGTGGATTCAGGTGGGATATGTTGCAACCACTTTCTGCAAACAACTTGCCACATCCATCTTTTTTCTTTCTTACCCCTTTGGAAGAAGAAATGTCTCCATGCCTTGTGAAATAAACAACACTGTCATCCCTTCTATCCTATTTTTTCCCCTTCTTTCTACTGCCAACCTCATCACCCCAGGCTTTATTCTCCTGCTCCAATTTCTTCCCTACTTACTCTTTAGCACCATGAAACTGATTTCTGTCTCCATCTCTTTACTGAGGGTCTCTAGTGACTTCCTAATCACAAAGCCACTGACCTTTCTTTAAACCTTCCCTTAACATCTCTGCAAACCTCAATTTGTTTTTCTTCTCTGGTAAGTCACTTTTGTCTTGCAGGTGCTGGCTACGCACAAAGTCCACTTCTACTACCACTCCGGTGGTTCCTGTTCAATCCCTTCTGTTTCAGCTTTTTGTTCTCTCGCCTGAAATGTGGAAGTCCATTCAACTAAATGCTCGGGCCTTGGCCTCCTGATGTTTGTTGCTTTAGGCATGTCATTGGTTTCCAGACTGAGCTCTGTAGAGCCCCAAGAGATCCATGGATTTTTCTGGAGTCGCTGCAGAGGCTTAGGGATGCCCAGCAGGCTGTGGTCTGCGCATTGTATCCAGGATTCAGCCAGAACAGTGCTACTTTCACATGCTTTGTTTTGTTTTGTTTTGTTTTGTTTTGTTTTGTTTTGTTTTGTTTTGACGTGGGGTTTTGCTCTTATTGGCCAGGCTAGATTGCAGTGGCATGATCTCAGCTGACTGCAATTTCCACCTCCTAGTTTCAAGTCATTCTCCTGCCTCAGCCTCCCAAGTAGCTGGGATTACAGGCACATGCCATCGCGCCCAGGTAATTTTTTGTATTTTTAGTAGAGATGGGGTTTCACCCTCTTGAACAGGCTGGTCTCGAACTCCTGTCCTCAGGTGATCCACCTACCTCAGCATCCCAAAGTACTGGGATTACGGGCATAAGCCACTGTGCCCAGCCACACGTATTTTATGTATTGGGACCTTTATGTGCATTTTCCTTTGAATGAAGAGTTTCACCTCCAGAGCGAGCTTTAAACCACTGCCGTCTTCCCTTCTGCTCTCCCATCC
Organism: Trachypithecus francoisi; assembly: GCF_009764315.1. Taxonomy (NCBI): domain Eukaryota; kingdom Metazoa; phylum Chordata; class Mammalia; order Primates; family Cercopithecidae; genus Trachypithecus; species Trachypithecus francoisi. Next base: position 20,787,228 of record NW_022681474.1, read on the forward strand.
TTCTCCAGGCTTCAGCCGTCACTTGTAGTTGGTGCCTTTGGTCTCCACCTGTCTCCTGAGTGCTTGGATCTCAGCTCTTTTTGGATCTCTGTTGGTTCTGCCACCCACTTAAAATCGAGCTCCCAGTCTTTTCCTTTAAACCCTTTCTTCTCTGCATTTTCCATTTCCATTCACATTACCTCCATCCCTCCAAACCTGAAACCTTTGTTGAAGGGTCAGCAAATCTTTTCCTGTGAATTATCAGAAGGGAAGTATTGTAGGGGCCTGGGTCATGCAGTCTCTACTGCAACTACTCAGAAACCTGGATTTGGATTCCATCTCTGCCATGGACTGGCTGCCTGTCTTTTTGATAAATTACAGGTGAAGCTCAGTTTTGCCATTTGTAAAAGGACACTAACCTCTGTTCACAGGATTCCAGTGATAATTGAGTAAGCTGTTACTTACAAAGCACAAGGTTCCTAGACCCGTCTTTCCCTACTCTGGCCCTTGTGATGGGCACAGGCAACTGGGATACACAGCACCTGCCGTGGAGCCGTTCAGGGTGTAGTGAGGAATCTGAATGGGAAGTGAACAAACGAGTGTCTTTGCCTCCTCTGTAGTTATGTGTGGTCTTACACTATTTTACATGGTCACTATCAGCTTAGCTGTTTGCCACTTGGCGGTGAGTGCTGTAAGGTAGATTTGAGATGTCCAGGGACTGCAGACCTGCCTGGGACGTGACTGGCATTCACACACTTGCTTGATCTCGCAGCAGTTGCCGTGGCAAGTCAGGTTGCATCCCCATCCATCCCAGTGACGAAGGCACAGGCCTTGTCTTCTGTACTCTAACTTTGAGATGTGCTCTCTGCTTCTTAGTCACACGGGTGCAGATCTCTGTCTTAATTAGCAAGAGCAATTGAACTCTCTCTTGTTCTTCTCACATGCTCTTTCCTGAGTAATATCAAGTATTCGGGAATAAAATTATGTGTTGCTGTCTGTTTATTTATGGTTATATTTATCTTGGCAATCTACCTGTTAAGCTAGTTTTAACTTTCTCATGGGTAACAATCGCATGTTTTAAAAGGAACCTGATACTCTATCTGGTTCTGTGCTCTTTGACATGGATTTGTGGGTTTTATTAATGGAAGTTCTAGAAGGCTGAGGTTTGCCCGGATTTAAAACTGTTCTTGTTCCAGAATCCTTGTAAGGACTGTTTACTACTACCGTTTTGTTGTTGTTGTTGTTGTTTGTTTTTTTGTTTAAGACAGAATCTCTGTCACCCAGGCTGGAGTGCAGCAGCGCGATCTCGGCTCACTGCAACCTCTGCCTCCCGAGTTCAAGCAATTCTCCTGCCTCAGCCTCCCAAGTTGCTAGGATTACAGGCATGCACCACCACGCCCTGCTAATTTTTGTATTTTTAGCAGAGATAGGGTTTCACCATGTTGGCCAGGCTGCTCTCATAGACTTCTGGCTATTTCAAAACCATACATGGATTAAGGAAGGATTATTATAAACTTTGCAGCTCAAGCTTGTTTTTTTTTTTATCTTAGAGCATGATAACTGAATATCTTTGCTGTATCATTGTAAACACAGCTATAAGTATGCAATTCTTCCCTCCCTTTTTCTCCACCAGATATGAACAAAGAATGACATGAAGACTTTTATGCAGAGCTTAAAACAGTGAACCCTCTCTGTTCTTACGAGTTTTTGCCTGATCAATGGCCAAATAAAAGATGTTGAAAACTCTGGAAGTAGAATTTATTTAATTAGCAAACATTTGATGAGTGGTATTATGCCATCGAGCTAGGAGTTTAAGGAAGAGAAATTGAAGATGTTAGATGTGGTTTCTCCCTTAAGAAGCTCATGGTCTAATGGTCTTGCTAAAAATGTGTATCACTGAGTAATGTGGTAGCTGTCAGACTTAAAGCACTGTAGGCTTGGCATGGTGGCTCATGCCTATAATCTCAGCACTTTCAGAGGCTGAGGTAGGAGAATAGCTTTAGGCCAGGAGATTGAGATCAGCTTGGGCAATACAGTGAGACCTCATCTCTACAAAAAAGAAGAAAAATTAGTTAGGTATGGTGGTACATGCCTGTAGTTCCAGCTACTCAGAAGGCTGAGGCAGGAGGATTGCTTGAACCCAGGAGTTAGAAGCCACAATAAGCTATAACTTCACCAATATACTCCAGCCTGGGTGACAGAGCAATACCCTGTCTCCTTAAAAAAAAAAAAAAAAAAAAAGCATCATGGGCCAAATGGCAAATGGGTGGACCCCAACACTGCTGGAGAAGGAAGTGCTGATGACCACAGAAGGGCACAAATTATATAAGCCCCCACTGTTAGTGACTGACCCTCTGGAGGAAGAGCCTACGTTAACCAGTAGTGTGATTGTCTCTAAAGTTAGCAAGATGATTGCTAACTGTGCGGTCCAACAGGGGCTGTCATTTTAGTTTAATTTCGTTTTAAATCTTAATTCACAATTTACTTAACGGCCCAAGCATTTTTTCATCCCCATAACCATTCGGAAGTGTACAATTGTATGAAGTATTTCACACTGTTGTGCCACAGATCCCTAGAACCTTTTCATCTTGCAAATGTGAAACTCTACATCATCTGAACAACTCCTCATCCTCCTGCCCCCTACAGCCCCTGACAACTACCATGCTACAATATTTTTCCTTTTTTTATCTGCTCAAATTTATGGGTTACCTAAGACATTTTTTACAGGTATATAATGCATAGTGATCAAGTCATCCTACTCTGCTGTCAAACACTGAGTTGATTCCTTCCATCTTACTGTATGCTTGTACCCTTTAACCCGCTTCTCTTCCTCCTCCCGGCACCCCCTTCTCACCCTTTTCAGTCTGTTTATTTTCTACTCTTTATCTCCACGTGTTCAGTATTTGTCCCTCTGTGACTGGCTTATCTTAGCATGATCTCCTCAAGATTCATCTGTGTTGTCCCATGTGACAGAATTTCCATCTTTTTTTAAGGCCGAGTAATATTCCATTACATGTATAGACCACATTTCTTTATCCATTTATCTGTCAATGGATATTTGGGCTGCTTCTACCTCTTGGCTACTGTGAATAATGCCGTAAAGTTTTGTCTGCTTGTTTGTTTTTTGAGACAAAATCTCACTCTGTCACCCAGGCTGGAGTGCAGTGGCACAGTCTCAGCTCACTGCAACCTCCGCCTCCTGGGTTCAAACGATTCTTCTGTCTCAGCCTCTAGAGTAACTGGGACTACAGGTGTGCACCATCATGGGCAGCTAATATTTTTTTTAGTAGAGACGGGGTTTTGCCATATTGGTCAGGGTGGTCTTGAACCCCTGACCTCAGGTGATCCAGCAGCCACAGCCTCCCAAAGTTTTTTTTAAATCTTGAACTTTTTTTCAATGAGCCTGTGAAGGTGGACCATCAGCAAGTGGGAGCTATAGCGTATGTTTCACAGTGGCTCAGTGTTTAACTTCCCATTGCATTGTTTTGCTTGGTCCTTACAAGTACTAAGTGAGGAAGGGAAAGCAGATATAGTTACCCCATTTTATGGATGAGCAAACTGATGGCGGATATTGAAGGATCTTGCCCAAGATCACTGAGCTCGTAAGTGGCAGAATTAGGGCAAGGACCCAGGCTTCTGTCTCAAAGTCTTTTTTTCTTTTTTTAATGTTCTTTCACCTCATCAAGGAGCTGCTTTTAGAAAGACACAGGCTTATGAAAGCAGAAAGTGCATTTTAAAAAAAAAAGGCACCAGCTGAGAATGTATTAATGTTTCCTCTTTGTTTCATGGTCTAGAGAGATTAAGGAAATAAAAGCTTTTTTTTCTCTTTAACTATAAACGCAAAAATAAAGCAGGGCAGCTATTAAGACAATTTTAAAAGTACAAACACCATCGTGCAACTTTTTTGCTATTGAGTCTGGATAGAGTTTACAAGCAAAAAACTCACCTTTTGTCCTGCTTGTTAAAGTTTAGTTTATCGTCATAACACCACTGATGTGAAACAAGTCCATTTTTACGCTTCAACATTATTTAAACAAAAATCTTGAGCTTAAAAAAAAAATAATAATAATAATAATAATTATTATTATTATTATCATTATTTTGAGATGAAGTTTCGCTCTTGTTGCCCAGGCTGGAGTGCAGTCACGCGATTTTGACTCACTGCATCCTCTGCCTCCTGAGTTCAAGCAATTCTCCTGCCTCAGCCTCCCTAGTAGCTGGTATTACAGGCACACACCACCACACCCGGCTAATTTTTGTATTTTTAGTAGAGACAGGTTTCACCATGTTGGCCAGGCTGATCTCAAACTCTTGACCTCAGGTGATCCACCTGCCTCGGCCTCCCAAAGTGGAGATAAAAATTCTTGAATTTAATATGTTGTTAAAGGAAGACCTTCCAGGATGTCTGTGTATACCCTTTTCATGGTTAAATGGAGATACAAATGGAACGTACTTAAAACTATTCGAATATGCCTTTTCCTGTAGAGAAATGGAAAAATAATCAAACATATAGGAAATAGATTGAAGAATGCTGAAGAAACAAAATTTAAATAGAGCAAGGAAGAGAAAATTGAAGTTAACATGAAACGATTAAAAAAAAAAAAGATTTTATTAAGTGTCGCCTATTCCTAAGGGGAAAAAAATGAACTGAAAATTAAAGCAGCCAAAAATATAAAGTTAGATGTAACAATTGACTAGAGAAAGATGAGGCCGAGTTATAAAGGAAGATTAGGAGACTGCTGTAGTGCAGGAGTGCAAGGTTGTGGTTTTTTGTTTGTTTTTGAGATGGAGTTTCACTCTGTCTCCAGCCTGGAGTGCAGTGGCGCCATCTTGGCTCACTGCAACCTCCGCCTCCCAAGGTTCAGGCGAGTCTCCTGCCTCAGCCTCCCCGAGTAGCTGGGACTACAGGTGTGCGCCACTACGCTCAGCAATTTTTATATTTTTAGTAGAGACGGGATTTCAGCATATTAGCCAGGATGAGCTCATGATCCGCCTGCCTTACTAGACCCTATTTTTAAGGAAGGAAAATGAATCGCACAATCTGCTGTCAGTTGTTTATTCTGATTTCCTGCTAAAAATTATTTTGACTGATATTTGCAGTATTAGCACCTGTTAAAGCAAACTAAATATGGCCTGAGAAGGACTCCATACTTCTACAGTTGAGTCCTCGTGGACGAACTGTAACCTAGCTTAATAGGCAGATAAGATTGAAAACCTAACTTGGAAGTATGTGCCTGTAACAGTAACTGCGTCTCGGCCACTGCCAGTGGCCACACTTCAGCCACTCAGATTGCTTGAGTGTTCCAACTGTGTTCAAATAAGACAAATGCCAATATGTAACCAATCCAGCTATTTTTGTACCTCGCTGCGGATTTCTGTATGTCACTCCTCCCTTTTTTGATCTATAAATTTGTTCTGACCACAGGGCATCCCTGCAGTCTGTCTGAATCTGCTGATTCTGGGGGCTGCCCGATTTGCGAATTGTTCACTGCTCAGTTAAACTCCTTTACATGTAATTTGGTTGAAGTTTTTTAACACACTCATTGCTTTAAAAAAAAAAAAAAAAGGAGATCAGTTCTTGAATATTTGAGACCAGTATCATGGTCTCATCCTGCCCTTCCTAGACTGGACAGGAAGTGAATTCAACAGGAAGTAGGTAAAATGTAAAGTCTGATCTTCTTGTCTTTGGCTTTCTCGTTTCATTCCCTGGATTTTTAAACAACCAAGTATCCCTTTGTCTTCTTAAAGAACTATAGTCATCCCTGAATGAAATATTTATTGGACCAGTTGTAACCTTACATTTGAGTCAACCTACATTCCTTACAGATGAGAGTTAAGTTACAAGATCCGTTATGAGGCAACCCAGTGACACCCATCCCCACGCAGAATTAAAGGAGATCTTTGGCTGTGACAAACTAAAGCCCTTTGGCTACAACAGAACAAGGAAAGTTACCATGGTTGAACTAGATGATAAGAACTACTTGCTTCTCCTCTGAGCATACTGTGACTTGCTTAATTCTTTGAGTTTAAGTAGCCTGAGGACTCAATAGATCACATAATGTAAACGCAAAATGGAGTATAGAAACCCTTCAGTAAGTAAAAATCTCCACGTGCTATATTCAGCACACTTGCATGGATCCCCAACATTGTGGTGTAAGTTAGGCTAAGAGATAGAAAATGAAATAGTAACTGTATTATAATGTACACGACCATTCTCTTCAACTCTTTACTTTAAAATGGGAAAGAGAGAAGGTGACACGGAACCCTAGGTCCCGCAGCTACGACTGGACTAAGGCTATGAACTAGTGTCCATTTTACCACATGGTCCACCTACTGATTTGGAGTTTCAGGGGTGGTACTTGAGTCAGGACCCTCTTATTCAAATGATCAAAAGTCCGATAAAGGTGTCTCTGGAAAAGGGGTCTTGTCCAGACCCCAAGAGTGGGTTCTTGAATCTCACATGGGAAAGAATTCAGGGAAAGTCACAGAATATATTTAAAACAATTTATTAGCAACTGCTCTATTACAGACTAGAGCATCCTCAGAAAGCAAGAGGAGGAATGTCCCTACCTTAAATGGAATGCTGGCTTATATGGGTCATTAGCATTAAGAATAGTGAACTTTATTACAAAAGCTCGTGATCAGCTGTGACAGGCTATTAGTATTGTTATTTTCCTATGTTACTATTGATTTCAGCAAGAGTTTAGGAGTGTACTACTATCTTTAAAGCAAAACTTCTATTAAACTAAGAATGCTTTTTGTTCTTAAAATGTCAGGACATTTCTATAAGTTCTAGGTTTTTATTTCATTAGCATCATTAATTCCTTCCCTCAACTGTAAGTATCTTATGACCAGGAGTGCCCAACCCCCTGGGAATATAACCCAGCCAGTTTGGCCTTATCTGGCCTTTGTTCAAGATGAAGTCACTCTGGTTAGGATGCCTTTGACCAAAGGACATATCCAAAACTTGAATGTTTTATCTCAGCCTAATACACTGATGAATGTATACTCCAGCATTAATCTTTTGTTATGAAACCAAGACCTATTCTTTAAGTAGGAGTCTGTGTATTAGTCTGGGTTCTCCAGAGAAGCAGACCTAATAGGAGATACACACACACACACACACACACACACACACACACACACACATACAGAGAGAGAGAGAGAGAGAGAGAAGTATATGGAGATTTATTCTAAGGAATTGGTGCACATGATTATGGAAGCTAAAAAGTTCCATGATCTGATCTGCCAACTGTATTTTTGGGGACCCAGGAAGGCTGATGGTATAATTCCCACTCCAAGAGCAGGAAAAAGACCAACAGATGGCCGGGCGCGGTGGCTCAAGCCTGTAATCCCAGCACTTTGGGAGGCGGAGACGGGCGGATCACTAGGTCAGGAGATCGAGACCATCCTGGCTAACACAGTGAAACCCCGTCTCTACTAAAAAATACAAAAACAAAAAACAAAAAAAAAACTAGCCGGGCGAGGTGGCGGGCGCCGGTAGTCCCAGCTACTCGGGAGGCTGAGGCAGGAGAATGGCGTAAACCCAGGAGGCGGAGCTTGCAGTGAGCTGAGATCCGGCCACTGCGCTCCAGCCTGGGCGATAGAGCGAGACTCCATCTCAAAAAAAAAAAAAAAAAAAAAAAAAGAAGACCAACAGATGTCTCAGCACAAGCAGGCAGCAAGAAAAATGGGTGAATTCCTCCTTCTTCCACCTTGTATTCTATTCAAGCCCCCAACAGATTGGATCAAGCTCATCCACGTTGGAGAAGGCACTCAACTTACTAAATCCACCAGTTCAAATGCTCATCTCACCCCAAACACCCGCACAGGCATACCCAGAAATACTGTTTAAATTTGCACCCTGTGGTGCAATCAAGTTGACACATAAAATTAGCCATCACAGTCTGCTAATTGAAGTTTCTACTCTACTTATATGACCATCTTCAGTCTAGAATTTAGTTAGACATTCATTTTAGTTTGACCGTGATCCATAGGAATTTGGGTTCCAGGAAATACAAGAAGAACTGAAAAGAATTTTTTTTAAAATTTAAACCATAGTCATGTTTATGCCTCAAAATAATACTTTAACTTTTTTCCTAAATATTCTAGAAATTAAAGTTTACCAATCAACCATTTGTTATTAATATTATACTTTTGAAGAATGACTTGATAAAATACAAAAGAAGGAAATGTATTTTTTAAGAGAGAAATTTGAGTAATTTTTCCCCTAAAAATTCATATGTATGTAAAATATCTTGATCTTAGTAAAGGTCCACTTGCCCTTGTTAACTCTAGTCCAAGAAAACTATCAATTCGAGTTAGAAAAACAGTTACTTAATCATCTTAACCTTGAACTTTTTCTTTAAATTTCTCTGAAATACATGTATTTTATTTGTTTCCTTGGCTGAAAAATGTTCATAGTAGTATTACCAGTATGTGTTTTTTGTTTGTTTGTTTTTTGTTTTTTTGTTTTTTCGAGACAGAATTTCACTCTTGTTGCCCAGGCTGGAGTACAATGGGGCAATCTCGGCCCACCTCAACCTCTGTCTCCCAATTTCCAGTGATTCTTCTGCCTCAGCCTCCCGAGTAGCTGGGATTACAGGAATGCACCACCATGCCTGGCTAATTTTTTGTATTTTTTAGATTTTTTAGTAGAGACGGGGTTTCTCCATGTTGGTCAGGCTGGTCTCCAACTCCTGACCTCAGGTGATCTGCCCGCCTCGGCCTCCCAAAGTGCTGGGATTACAGGCCTGAGCCAAGACGCCTGGCTCAGTATGGTATTTTTAAAAGGTTTTTTAGTGGTTATTTTTTTCTGACTCATGAATATATTTGAATATATGATAAAAATCTGTGAGCCCTCTCCAAAAAATAGCTTCTATATAAACAGCTTGGTTTATGTTTCCAGGGTCTCCACAGATCTCTGAAACAAACCCATATACCCTAAGGGTATACAAAGTACAAGAATCTCTTGTTAATAAGCCCAACCTTTCTCCTTTTAGAGTGGCTGATGCTTGAAGAACTGTGGAACGTTCGGGTGTATTTCTTTGCTCTCAGACACTTGCGAAGATTACCACATAAATTCTTAGAGTTCTGGGTTTAGCTGTAATGTTTAGTCTAGTGTCGAAGCAGAGGTTGGGCAAATATACGCTACTCTAAATACTTTCTTGTGCTATAGCTGTTAAGCATGTTCTAGTTTAAACAGTTGTCAGTGATTAGCGATTTTGATGTTCTGTTTTAAGATTTTGTGATGGTCTAGACGCACATGAACAAAACCAAAAGAATTGTTTCAAGTTTAGCAGATAGTAGGAGCTAATCTTTTCTGTGGTTTGGTTTGGTCGCCTGCGTTAGGTTGGTTTACTAGTCTGTGACTTTCTGAGTTGCTTTATCTTGTGTTAACATCTATCAGATACAATCTGCATATTGGTTTCTGTTTATTCTTGCCTGGGTGATCTATTCCATTCGGATAACTAGAACACTCAGTAGCTCTCTGGAGGGAATTCCACCTGTAGATTACAGAAGGGTAAGGCTGTCTGATGCCCAGTTGTCCTTTTTCCCTAGATTAAAAAGAAACCTTTTGCCATCTTTCTGGCTTCTTGGAAAAGTAAATGATATATGAAACGTTTGCAGCAGCAAGACTCTTTCCTGCCCAAAGGTTTAAGATTCCATGGACACATTTCCTGGTCTAGCATGCTATTGCTCTTTCTCATCAACTTTCTGTCTCTCCTCACTCATCACTTCCCACCCCAAATATCTTGTTTGTGCATTCCTCTTACAGCCTGTTTCAGAGCGCATTGGGTTGTTTCTCTCACCAAACATGTACAATTTGGTGTACCTGGGACTGAGGAGTGGCCTGTTGACACTTAAAAAAAATTGTTTTTAAGACAGAATTTCACTCTTGTCGCCCAGGCTATAGTACGAGTGCAATGGCATGATCTCAGCTCACTGCAACCTCCACCTCCCAGGTTCAAGCAATTCCCCTGCTTCAACCTCCCAAGTAGCTGGGATTACAGGCATGCGACACCACACCCAGCTAATTTTGTATTTTTAGTAGCGATGGGGTTTCACCATGTTGGTCAGGCTGGTCTCGAACTCCTGACCTCAGCTGATCCACCCACACTGGCTTCCCAAAGTGCTGGGATTACAGGCGTGAGCCTTCGCGCCTGGCCAACACTTACAATTTAATTTTTTTGTAGAGGCATAATAAATGTGTGTGGATCGAATGAATCACATGATCTGAGTGATAGGAAATGTGTGAATGGAATCCTGAATGTTTGGAGGTCATCATATTTTGCCATCTTTATCTTGTATCTTACCTGTTTTATGAAGTTATGTCTTGTTTCCACAATTACATGTGACCTCAGTGGGGAAATCAGAATTGTCAATGATGTCTCCATTCCCAGTGTAGTGAGTGATACGTAGAATTGACTTTTGATTGCCTTAGTACACTCTTTAGTGAAAAGTAATGATTAAATAGTTTGGGGTGGAGGTAACATGAAGAGATGTTTTTAGAAAACTTTCTGTTGGTGCAGTAGGATACCAAGGCATGGGCTGGAGGAAGATACAGTAGGAGGTGGTCTCTGCCAGCAGAAAGAATTCCCCCTCTAGAAGCCAAGTTCCTGACTAGCAGTTGCCAAGGCTTTCTGTGTCCTGCCATAAGCAACGGTCCGTTCAAGCCCAGTTCCCGCAAAGCTGTTCTGTTATATAAAGATGAAATTATAAATACACTGGGGTGTCTTTCAAGTAAAATTAACTCTATATATTAAAATGCACATTATATGCATTCCACAAGCAAATGCCCTGAATTCTTGGTCCATGTGAAGTTTGATTATTGCAATTTTGGGAATAATTAGGGATATATTATACTATATATATAAGGATATGTTATATATAGGGATATATTATACTATACTATATGAGATATATGGTAACATAAAGTACTCAAGCATAAGACATAAAAATGTCTAATGTTCCCCTCCATGTGCAGACTATTGGATTATTCCATTTGCTTTTGTAATGTGGGAATACAGCCGAAGAAAATAATGCAATGACATGACCTCATGATTACTGGAAAGACTTTTTTCTCTTATTTACCAATAAATCTGCCATCATTGGAGATCAATATGTAATAACATTTTTCTGTAGGTGTTGACTATAAATATATTCTTATATAATAAAAATTTATTGAAAATAGGATATCATCTTCTCAATTTTTTTTGAAAAATTAAAGAATATATGAGTATTTATTATAGTGAAATAATAAAAACTCATTTACCTACCTCCATAATTACAGACACAGAGTGTCACTAATAGCTTTGAAGGCTCTCATGTTATCCTTCCCCAACCTACCCTGATTCAGAGCAGAGATGCCCCAAAGTGGAGCTTAGCCCACTGAATTCTTGGATTTGCCCAGGAAAATTCAAGGGCAAGTCAGAGGGAGAGGAAAACAGCTTTACTGAAGAAGCAGTGTTACAGCTCCTTTATTGCCCCTGCAGAACAAAGCTACCCCATAGGCAGAGAGTAACAGTTGAGGGGAGTTTTGCAGTCATATATATACCCTCTTTTAATTGCATGCAGATTAAAGGGCTGTTCCTGCAGAAATCTGTAAGGGAGAAGTAGTAATCATTGGGTCATTGCCATGGAAAGCGGTGGTAACGCCTGGGTGTTGCCATGGCTATGGTAAGTTGACATGGCACACTGGTAGGCGTGTCTGATTGAAAGCTGCTTTCACCTGGGCCCTGTTTTAAGTAGTCCTCAATCTGGTAGGGTGTCCGAGACCCACCTCCTACCTCAACACCCTCTATCAGAGTTTATCATTATGCTGAATGTGGTGTCTCCCACTCCCTTCCTGTTCATTATATTATGTCTTACCACTTATATTTATTTTCTGCATGACATACTACTTAGTTTTTCTGTGTTCAAACCATTATTTAAGTAGAATAATCAAGGTGTTCTTTTGAGACTGCTTTTTTGGTTCAACATTGAATGTGTAAAATTCATTCTTGTTGATTTGTGTCACCGTAATTTCTTTTTACCAATATGTGGTCTTCCAGCAGGGGATGTGGCACAGTCTATCTGTTCTCTGTCCATGGGCATTTGAGGTACTGCAAATAATCCCACTCTGGAAGCATTTATCCATGTCTCCTGACGCATGTGTGCAAGAGTTTCTCTTGGATATTGTAATTAGCAGTGGAATTGTGGGTTGATAAAGTATGTGTATCTTTACCTTTACTGGGCAGTTTTTAAAGTGATTGCCTTCATTTACACTCATACGATCACGGTAGGAGAGTTTTCATTTCACCATTACTTACACTGAATGCTTTTCACATATTAACCTCTTGTTTTCTTCTGTGAAATGACAGTGCATGGCTTTGGACTATTTTTTAATTATTAAATTGTATTTTTCTATAAATGTACAACAGGACTTTCTATATTTGGTATGTCATTATTTTTGTTGGTTATTCATATTGCTGAAAGGATTTAATTTGTAGCTGCTCTTGTCATATTTATATAGCATTCTTAATACCAATCAAGTCCGATGTATCCGTCTTTTCTATCATTATTTGTGCTTTTGGGCTCTTGTTTAAGAAATTCTTTCCTGGCCAGGCGTGGTGCTCATTCCTGTAATCCCAATGCTTTAAGAGGCCACGGCAGGAGGACTGCTTGAGCCCAGGAATTTGAAACCAGCCCGGACAATGTAGCAATACTTTGTTACTACAAATAATTGAAATATTAGCTGGCCATGGTGACAGACACCTGTGTTCCCAGCTACTTGGGAGGCTGAGTTGGGGGAGTTGCTTGAGCCCAGGAGGTCAAGGCTGCAGTGAGCTGACACCGGACCCCTGCACTCCAGCCTAGACAACAGAGCGAGACCGTGTCTCAAAACAAAACAAAAAGCGAAAAGGAAATTCTTTCCTACCTTAGCCACAGAAAGAGTTCTTCTATCTTTATTTCTAATAGTTTTAAAATTTCATCTTTCATCTTTAATTCCTCGATCTTTCTGGAACTGGCTTTTGTATATGGAGTGAGGTAGGCATCTGATTTCATGTAGGATACCTGTTTGTTCCAGAGCTATTTTTTGAATAACTTGTTATCTCCCCTTGGTCTGAAATGCCTGCTCAGTCATAAGCCAATTTTCCACATATAAGTAGGTCTGTATCTGGGCTGCTATTCCTGTTTCAATGCCATACTACCTAAATTTCTGTAGTTTTAAAATAAATATTGATACAGTTTGGACATATCAACTCACCATATTCTTCTGGATTGAACTGACTATTCTTGGACCTTTCTCTTCCATGTAAATTTTATATACCATGTATGAAGTCCAACAAAAAAAGAAAAAGAAAAAACAAACATAACCTGCTGACAGTTTGTTTGGGGTTGCATTGAAGTCTGTAAAGCACCTTGGAGGAAAATGCCTTTGTTATAATATTGAGTCATCTTATCCATGAATAGGAACTATCTCTCCATTAATTTAGCTCTTGAATGTCTCAGAATATTTTCTATAAAGGTCATAGTTACGTTTTTTAGATTTGTTTCTCGATATCTTAATTTCTTAGTCACTACAGTCTCTCTCACCTTTCTTTCCCTCTCAAGTTACAGTTTCTGTTGGCTAATATAGAGAAATTCAGCTGTTTTTGTCTGAAAAGCTTTGTATTTATCAGTCTTTCTAAACTTATTAAATGCTTATGAATTTTCTGTAGATTCTCGGGTTTTCTATCAGACATAGATAGGACAGTCATAGCACGTGAGTAATGAAAATTCTGTTTCTGGTTGGGCACAGTGTCTCGCACCTGTAATTCTAGCAATTTTGGAGGCCAAGGTGGGAGGATCACTTGAGGCCAGGAGTTCAAGCCTAGCCTGGGCAACATGGTGAGAATGTCTGTAAAAAAATAAAAAATAAATTAAAAAATAAAATTCTGTTTCTTCTACTCCAATCCTTTTAACTTTTCAATTATTTTTCATCTTACTATACTGGCTAGACTCTTCACTGCAACATTAGGTTATTCTTGTCTTAGTGATACTCTTTAAAAGCATGTATTTGATTTGGGTTTTCTGTAGAGGTAGTTTATCGTGTTAAGTTTGCTGGGTTTTTTTTTAAAAATTATGAATTGATACTGAATTTTATCAAATGTTCCTTTTCTACATCTTTTTTTTTCTTGAGACCGAGTTTTGCACTTGTTGCCCAGGCTGGAGTGCAATGGCACAATCTTGGCTCACGGCAACCTCCACCTTCCAGGTTCAAGCGATTCTCCTGCCTCAGCCTCCCTAGTAGCTGGGATTACAGCCATGCGCCACCATGCCTGGCTAATTTTGTTATTTTAGTAGAGACAGGGTTTCTCCATGTTGTTCAGGCTGGTCTCAAATTCCCAACCTCAGGTGATCTGCCCGCATCCCTTTTCTACATCTTCAAAGATGATCATATGATTTTTTTGTTGAATTTCTTATTGCAGCAAATTCTATTAATAGATTTTCTACATGGAACTGTTTAATTGGATAAACAACATTTTCATGATGTTTTTAACATCACTTTTTTTAACATATCACTAGATTTGACTCTTGAAGATTTTGAGAGGATGGTGGGGGTGTTCCTGTATGTATGATCATGAAGGAAAATGGCCTCTACTTTTCCTTTCCTATCCTTTCCTCAAGCTGTTTGACACTGAAGCTACTGTCATGAAGTTTTTGTTTGTTTCTTTGTTTTGATCTCTCTTCTCAGGAAGAGTTTGTTATGTTCTGATTATATATTCAATGAATATTTTCTATAACTCATTGGGAAAATTCCTAAACATACTGTGTTTTTTGTACTTTGGGAAGATTTAACTATTGATTCAGAGTCTTTAACAGAACGCTTTAGGGTTTTCTCTCTCTTCTCATGCCAGTTTGGGCATTATAGCTTCCTAGTTCTTTTTCTATTTCATCTAGATTTTCGGAATTTTAGGCATGAATTTATTATCTCATTTTCTTAGGAATCTCTGCGGTATCTACAGTTACATCTTTTCCTTCTCTCAATTTTTACTTGATGAATCTCACTAGATATTTTTGAATAATAGAGAATAAAATGTAGTTTATAATTCTATTTTCTATTTCATTAGCTTCTTTTTAAATTTGATTCTAATTTCTTTTTCATTTAAGTCAGGTACTTAGCTCATTATTTCTCAAAGTCTCTTTTGTTAATCACACAAGCTATTTACGTTTCTTTTTGAGAACCTGGTTTTCTGTATCTCACAAAAGTTCATGTGTAGTGTTTCATTATTATTCAGTTCTAAGTGTTTTCTATTTTCATTTTGAGTTTTTTATTGGGCTGGTGAGTTATTTATAAGTGTACTAATTTCCAAAGGTATGTAGGTGATCCTACTGTTGTTTCTGTCTCTGATTTCAGGTTTGTTGATTTCAAATGGGAGATAGCTCTTTTTTTTTTTTTTTTTTTTAGTTTAGTGGGACAATATTTATCTTTTTAAAATGTAGCATTTACTCGTCTTACTTTGGTTGTGATTACACGTTTGCGCTTAGTTTGCACTACAAACTTATTTTTGTCCTTTTTGCATGCTGCAGCTTTTCTTCATCACCTCTCAGCTCTCTATTTCTTTCTAAGAATTATTTTCTGGCTAGGCACGGTGGCTCACGCCTGTAATCCCAGCACTTTGGGAGGCCAAGGTGGGTGGATCACTTGAGGCCAGGAGTTTGAGACCAGCTTGGCCAACATGGTGAAGCCCCTTCTCTACAAAAATAGAAAAATTAGACAGGCATGGTGGTGCACGCCTGTAATCCCAGCTACTCTGGAGACTGAGGTATGAGAATTGCATGAATCCGGGAGGCAGAGTTTGTAGTGAGCCCAGACGATACCATTGCACTTCAGCCTGGGTGACAGAGAAAGACACTATCAAAAAAAAAAAAAAATCCAGGAATGATTTTATTTATTTATTTATTTTAATCAGATTTTTACCCTTTATTAGTTAAGAAATTATACATTATAGTTCTGGGGTTGTTTAAATGGATACCTTAGAAATTTCAGCATGCATTCTTAAAATCTAAAGTTAACCAGTTAAGGACTTTGGAGCATTTAAGCCTGATAACTCCTACTTGATTTATATTTTTGCCAATAATTTGGTTTTATATTTTCTTAACCTTACACACCAAATATTTTTACCATTTATCTTTTAAAAATAAGTCTGTATTTGTTTATATTTATTCACTAAATGACTACTCCCTTTTCTTACCATTTCTTTCACATATCAAAGATTCCTTTTGGTATCACTGTTGTTCTTGAAGCTTGTCATTGATAAGTTTCTTTCATGAGAAAATTTTTGACAATGAAGTCTCTTTATGTGTCTGAGGAAATTTATTTATAGAAGATAGTTTTGCTCGAAAATGATTGTAAGTTTATACTTTTTCCTAGAACTTGAAAGATGGTATTTGATTGAGAGTTGGCTTCTGACTGTTGAGGAGTCAACTCTCATTATAACCACGTCAGTTCTTCGTATGCAGTCTTTCTTTCTAACTCTTTCAAGTCTTTTCTGTCTTTGGTGTGGTGTCATCTCACTGTAAGCCATCAAGGTACCGGTTTACGTTTCACTTTTTCCTGCTTCGGATTCATTGTGCCTCCTGAATATGAGGATTTGAGTATTTTGTCGACCCTGGAAAATCCTCAACCATGAGCTCTTAAAAATTGAAAAGTAAATGAAGTCATCCAGCATTGTTAGGTATTCTTCAGTGGAATGTTTGTTCAAAATGTCAAGTTAGGCCAGGCATGGTGACTCATGCCTGTAATCCTGGCATTTTGGGAGGCCAAGGCCGGGGGTCACTTATGCCCAGGAATTCAAGACCAGCCTGGGCAACATAGCAAAACTCCATCTCTACCAAAAAAAAAAAAAATTAGCCAAGCATGATGTTGTACACCTGTAGTCCCAGGCACTCAGGAGGCTGGGGTGGGAGGATCACTTGAGCCCAGGAGTTCAAGGCTGCAATGAGCTGTGATCTTACCACTGCACTCCACTGTGGATGACACAGCCAGACCCTGTCTCAAAAAAAAAAAAAAAAAAAAAAGTCACCTTAGCTCCATTGCCAGAATTCGCAGATACATGAATGAGGTTTTACACCACATTATTTTATCTAAATTTTGGTATAATCTTCTATTTATTTTACAATTATTTACTTGCTTAAGCAGAAAATCAAGAAAATGCTAAAAAAAAAAAAAAAAAAAAAAAAAAAAAAAAAAGGGACATATTACCTAAAACACTAGGGAAGAAGAAACTGTGTTTTATAAGTAAAATAGGACAAATGTCAACAGACATCCAAGCTACTAGAAAATAATGAGACGTGTCTAAACACACAAACCTGTCTTCGAAGCTCTAGTCACAGGTTTGTGTGTTTAGACACGTCCCATTATTTTTGCATTGTTTGCATTGTATATTTCCATGAAACATGGAGTGAGGAGGGAGAGAAAAGACATTTCTTTTTATCCCCTTTAGTTAAAATTACATATCAGGATTTTTTTTCTTTTTTTTTCTTTTGAAGATGCAGGTTAACTTCTAAAGTTATCTCCCACCTGCACGACATAGGGAGATCCTGTCTCTCAAAAAAAAAAAAAAAATTAATTATCTGGGTGTGGTGTTGGAGGCCTATAGTCCCAAGTACTTGGGAGGCTGAGGTGGGAGGATCCCTGGAGCCCAGGAAATTGAGGCAGCAGTGAGCGGTGATTGCGTCACTGCACTCCAGCCTGGGCAACAGAGTGAGACCTTGTCTCAATCCATCAGACAATCAGTAGTAAAGTTACCTGATTATAGTTCAATGTCTCAACATAGGACTGAGTAGAAGGAAGCCTTCTGTCCTGTGATTTGTGTTGCTCTGATACATTCCTAAAAAGAAACTATTAAGAGGGGTAGATATAATTCTAACATGTAAATGTGTTGAGGGAAAGGTGAAAAGTACATATTACTTGATTCCTACTTATTCACATGGAAACCATTTTTGTATTTGCAGTTAGTGTCAACCAGAGGGATTAAGAAGATAATCTCGGCCGGGCGCGGTGGCTCAAGCCTGTAATCCCAGCACTTTGGGAGGCCGAGACGGGCGGATCACGAGGTCAGGAGATCGAGACCATCCTGGCTAACACGGTGAAACCCCGTCTCTACTAAAAATACAAAAAACTAGCCGGGCGACGAGGCGGGCGCCTGTAGTCCCAGCTACTCGGGAGGCTGAGGCAGGAGAATGGCGTGAACCCGGGAGGCGGAGCTTGCAGTGAGCTGAGAGCCGGCCACTGCACTCCAGCCTGGGCGGCAGAGCAAGACTCCGTCTCAAAAAAAAAAAGAAGATAATCTCTATCATTTATATTTGGGTCTGGTCAGATGCTTTTGTATTTATATTTCTATTTGATGCCTCCTTTATCTGAGATTTTTTTAAATCTGGTGACAGGATCTCACTCTGTCATTCAGCTTGGAGTGCAGTGGCATGACCACATAGTAGCTCACTGTAATCTCAGCCTCGTGAGTTCAAGCAATCCTCTCACCTCAGTCTTCTGGGTAGCTGAGATACAGTAGTGTACTACTACGTCTGGCTAATTTTTTTTTTTTTTTTTTTGAGACGGAGTCTCGCTCTGTCGCCCAGGATGAAGTACAGTGGCTGGATCTCAGCTCACTGCAAGCTCCGCCTCCCGGGTTTACGCCATTCTCCTGCCTCAGCCTCCCGAGTAGCTGGGACTACAGGCACCCGCCACCTCGCCTGGCTAGTTTTTTGTATTTTTTAGTAGAGACGGGGTTTCACCGTGTTAGCCAGGATGGTCTCGATCTCCTGACCTCGTGATCTGCCCGTCCCGGCCTCCCAAAGTGCTGGGATTACAGGCTTGAACCATCACGCCCGGCCGTCTGGCTAATTTTTAAATATTTTTGTAGTGATGGGTCTCGGTGTGTTGCACAGCTTTGTCTCAGACTCCTAGGCAAGAGATCTTCCTGCCACAGCCTCCCAAAATGTTGAGATTTTAGGCGTGAGCCACCATTCCTGGCCTGTCTGAGATTTTGTAAGACTTGAAACAACCACACAGTATTGATTCTTCATCCATTCACATTTGCATGTGGGTTCAGAATGAATCTGCTTTTCTACTGATGCCTCAAGTAGGTCCCAAGCTCTTTTTATGAATGTATAAAAATCTATTGCCTTTTCCTATGGTTACTGCTTCTGAGAACAAACGAACTCGATTTATATCTAGAATGAACTTCAGCAAAGTTAGTGAAAATGTCAACATAAACATAGGCTTTTCCTCTGAAAATCTATGATATGAAAAATCAAGAGCTGATCAGACTTCTTCCCTTTGTTTAAGAGCTTTACATATAAATTACAATATTTTTCTCCTTAAAAAAGCCAAAATGAGGAAATTAATTGAGATGGAATTACTGTCTTCTCATTTGATAAAAAACTCAAGAAACAAAATGGATAAGCCCCAAAGATATCTTTGTTGACCCCATTGAATCTCATTTCTTTGTTTTTTTTTTTGAGACGGAGTCTTGCTCTGTCGCCCAGGCTGGAGTGCAGTGGCACGATCTCGGCTCACTACAACCTCTGCCTCCTGGGTTCAAGCAATTTTTCTGCCTCAGCCTCCCGAGTAGCTGGAACTGCAGGTGCATGCTGCCACACCTGGCTAATTTTTGTATTTTTAGTAGAGACAGGGTTTCACCATATTGGCCAGGCTGGTCTCAAACTCCTGACCTCATGATCTGCCTGCTTCGGTCTCCCAAAGTGCTGGGATTACAGGCATGAGCCACCGCACCCAGCCCAAGACTATTATTTATGTTTTTAAAGAAATATCAATTAATTTTAGAAATAGAGATGGTGATTCCAAGTCTTAGGGGGAAAAAAAGCTCTGTTTTAATTATCGAAAATGTCAAGCTACTCACTGAGATTTTTCCCTTGACTTGTAACTAGCCTCAGTTTAAACAAATACCACATATATTCTATTTGAAGTAAGATTTAAAATTTTAAATGTGACAACAAATCTGTCACCCAAAAGCTTCTTCACACTCCTTGATAATCCTTCCCTCCTGCCCCTTCTGATATCCTGATCTGCTCATTATCTTGGTTGTAGTAATGGTTTCACAGGTAATCACGTAAGTTAAAACTTAACACAAATTGCACTCTGTGGAGGGATGGATATGTGTGTGTGTGTGTGTGTGTGTGTTTGTGTGTGTGTGGCGCTGTTCCTATACCTCAATACTACTGTTAAAAATAGAAAAATACATTTTCAAAAACATTCCAGGCCAGATCCAGGGACTTCCACCTGTGTTCCCAGCACTTTGGGAGGCCAGAGGCGGGCAGATTGCTTGAGCTCAAGAGTTCCAGACCAGCCTGGGCAAAATGGTAAAACCCTGTCTACAAAAAAATACAAAAATTAGCCCAGCATGATGGGGTATACCTGTAGTCCTAGCTACTTGGGAGGCTGAGGTGGGAGGATGGATTGAGCCAGGAGGTAGAGGTTGCAATGAGCCAAGACTGTGCCATTGTACTCTACCCAGGGTGACAGTCATCCTTATCTCAAAAAAAAAAAAAAAAAACTTTAGTAAAAAGAAATTCATTGATGGTGTATTTCAAAGCAACAGGAAATATAGCCAAAATAAATATTTTAACACCTTTGAGATAAAAGAGAGAGATGACTGGTGTCAGCTATCTTTTATGATTGCCCAAATATTGCTTCCCTTCGGGCTTCCTGTCTCTGTGCTTACAGTTTTTTGCCTTATTAGAAAGTGACTGTTTAGATAACACTATTCATTAAAATAAATATAGGTACATGCATATATTGATATATATTTATTTGAGATCTTATTAGGTACAAGGCAGTATGCCAATGCCTCATGCAGGTAGATACAGCAAGATGATCAAGATAGAATATTTCATGCAAGGGGACCGGCATATTCCCAAGAGCAGGAGAAAGAGCAAGATTGGTTTTAGAAATGGCAAGCAGTTTAATATAAGTATATCAGCGACCACAAAGAACCAGTTTGTCTTTTATAAAGCCAGGCTACTTTACAGCATTTCTCATAATTCAATTTTAGTGGAGACCAGGTGATGGATTAAGCATCCAGTTCTGCCCTGCACAGACCTCTGTTGATTGTAGTGCTATTGTGATCCAAGACCAAGCACTTAGGAAAAATAGCTGATGTTTCTGCAACTCAGAAGCTTTGTATGAGTTGCTTTGGTTTATTATAGAGTGTTAAGAAGGTATAAGAAGCTGTCTGTGATAGCTGGTCTTGGTAAAGAAAAGCCCTTTCTCATGCAAATACTAGATGTGATGAAATGATGGGTCTGTGAGTGATATTTAGGGTTTATAACTATATTTTTTTCTTAAGCTAGTCAAGTACAGTGTTGAGAAGGAGGAAAGAGTGGAACAAGGAGTCCAATCTGTAACTTGTAGCTACATGACAAAAATAATTTTAAGAATTATGTAAATACTTATAGGGAACAGTAAACGTGTTATGGCAAGTTTGAAACTGTCTATCCCCTAATCCTTGTTCCTACCATCAAAACTATTGTCTTAAATCAGATGTTTGTTGTTGTTGTTGTTATTATTGTTTTAATAGCTTGGAACTTCTTGGAACACAATTGTGTTAGAACATACTGTGCTACAGTATTCCTATCCATTCCAGCAAGTGCTTCAGTAGAGTTGTACATAAAGCTTTACCAGTTAATTTTGAGCTTTCTCTGAAAAGCATATGGCATGTTTTATACAGAAAAACCATTTTAAAACATAGAACATTGAGAATTTTGGCCATGAACTTAAAGAAAATGGCTTGAAGATAGGATCTTCTAATTCATTATAGGAGTAGAGAAGAGTTTTCTCCTATGGTATGATTTTAAATATATATTAAAAACAAATTTATAGTATTTTGCATTGAACTCTATTCATGGTTTAGTCAGGAAGACAGAAACCATTTCAAATATTTCAGGGATAAAGTGATTTAACACAGGGAATTAGGAACGTACAAAATCTGAAAGGACTGAAGGAATAAAGTCAGAGAAAGCTGCCAGTTCTTAGGGTTGCCAGTATCTTTTGGTGAATCAAGAAGTTGCCAGAATTACTAAAAATCAATGCTGATAATTGCAGTTACCTAAAGCATTGGGTGGGTGATTTTCAGGACACAACCTGGAATAGCATTCCCCAAATGTTTTAGTCTTGTGACCACTTTACAATCTTAAAAATTAATATGATGATTATTATATTTTTTATAGAGACAGGGTCTTGCTAGGTTGCCCAGGCTGGTCTCAAACTTCTGGGCTCAAACAATCCACCCACCTTGGCCTCCCAAAGTGCTGGGATTACAGGCATGAACCATTGTGCCTGGCCCTTAAACATTTATTGAACACCTCAGAGAGCTTTTGCTTATATGGGTCATACCTATTGGTATTTTTTTATTAGAAATTAAAACAGAAAAATTTAAATCACAAGCATATACAAACAGGCACTCCCCTAGCCATCAGGGTGATAACATCACCAGAGGTCACGTAGTGTTTGAAAAATTCCACTCTACCATCATGAGAGAATGAGAGTATTAAAAGGCAAATAATGTCTTAATGCCATTAAGAAAATAGTTTTGAGCTTGTGGAATCCCTAAAAGGGCTCTAGAGCTTCTAGGGGTTCCTGAGCCACACTTTGAGAACTGCTAGCCTAATGGAACTGGAAAGTCTCTGGTCTGCTGGAGCCCACGTAGATGCCTTCTGCTGATGGTGGAGCAATAATCTGGCTTCTCCCCCGCCTTCTGCATGTCACACAAGTGCTTCTCATTGCAAGGAGTCCAACCTGGAACCCCGTTGGCAGAGACTCTGAAAATATCATACCTAGGAGTTCATGCCGTTTGATAGATGGGGAAGCATGAGGCAGGTGGAGGCATAGTGCCAAGTTGGCAATAGACACTCCAACATATTTCATTAAAAACCGTGAAAATCCACCTGAGTTGACAATAGGTGGCATCTATGTGAACAGAAAAATTTCTGAGAGTAGGGTCTTCACTTTTCCTGCAACTCCCTACTCCTTTCCAGTGATCACTTCTTAGTGATAGTGATTACTATCACATCTTTGATAGTAATAAGATCATGAAATAACTATCAAATAAATCTTTGACTGCTTTCCTCTGCATGTCTTTTTTGAGATAGGGTCTCATTCTGTCACTCAGGCTGGGGTGCAGTGGGGTGATCATAGCTCACTGCAGCCTCGACCTCCCAGGCTCAAGCGATCCTACCTCCTCAGCCTCCCAAGTAGCTGAGACTACAGGCACATACTCCCACATCCAGACAATTTTTGTATTTTTTTGTAGGCATGGGGTTTTGCCATGTTGCCCAGGCTGGTTTCAAACTCCTAGACTCAAGGGATGCACCCACCTCGGCCTCCCAAAGTGCTAGGAATATAAGCATGAGCCACTCCACCTGCCCCCCAACCAACCCAAAATTTTTAGTAGGTTTGTTTATCCTGAAACTTTGTTTTTGTGTGCACCTATATGTGCAATCACTCATCAAAATTATTGAGATCTACATGGAGCCTGACCAATTCTGATCCTCTTTGGAGGGCTCGGAGCATCTGTGAGCCCAGAACACTAGCGGTTTTGCATAAATGAGCTCTTGAAAGTACGATAACTTTAAGTGCTTAGATCATTTTCAGAGGATTGATAAGTTTAACAAAAGGAGAATGTCTGAATGAAAATGACTTTTCCATCTTCTATGAGGAATGTTTTAAAAGATAAAAGTTGTTAGCTATTACCTTGAAAATCTTAAGCTAGGTGCAATAACTCACAAATAGTGAATTAATTAATTTAAAATTTATGGTCATTAATGATGAGTTTGCCAGTAAGAGTTCTTCCCCTCTTTGGTAGAGAAGTTTAGAAACTTTTGTTTCATTTCAACTTTGAACAAAATCCTAGAGGCCATTTCAAATATACTTTGCTAACCCAGCAATTTTGGCAAGAAAGTATAAACTTGAGCCTTATCGGATAATCTATTCATGGAGAACAAAGCAGAGAACAATAGCGAAAACAAAAATCTAATCAATCAGAACAATGCTACTTATTTTCTATTAATCATTGCCACATTTCTCTTCCCTGTCCTCCATCAATAGATCAAAATTAGAATAGGACTTGTAGGTAAAAATTGGTCCTTGAGAAGGTATGTGTGGATTACTTTTATTTGACTTACATGTGACTTTATAGTCAGAAGTACTGTTGCTTGCAAAGCATATTTGTTTATTTATTTTTTTAACTCAAAAGCACCTGAAAAAATAATCAGAGGTTTTTGTACCTACAAAATGTTACTAGGTTCCCATTCCATGTAGATGGCAAAGCCAAATGAGCTTATACAACTGAACAAAAATAAATCATGTTTATTTTTTCCATATGCACTTAGAGAATATGCAAAAATAAATGTTCAGAAATAAAAATTTGCCAAAGATTGCCACATATGCCTGAATAGAAGATGAGGCTTTTTTCTCCTCAGAATTATTCTTCAGGAAAGAGAGAGTCACCTTATATTTGAAATCTCACAAGATCTCCCATGGCACAAGAAGTACATTTTCCATTACTTTATTTTGAACAACAGTGTGCTGCTTGTTGGAGATACATTGGCCTGCATGATGTCAATCAATCTTATTTTGGTGTGTTTATATAAGTCACCTGATACATTCAACTTACATGTTTAAATAGAGATTTAACATTTATTTCTGGAGACATGATGTCACAATTGTAAATATTGGATGCCATGATAAACTCAAACATTCAAAACAAATACTGTTTCCAATTAGTTGAATGGAAGTTTCCATTAGAAAGGGGTTAGGTGACCCAGTATCTCTAGTGATATCCACAAGACAGATGAGAAGTTTTCAGATGGTTTTTTTTTAGTTAAATATGAATAAGGATTTGGAGAGAAGGATACTTCTAAGTTAGTGCAGTTGGCCTTTGAACAATGAGAGGTTATGGGCACAGAACCCCTACACAGCCAAAATCCATGTGTAACTTTTGACTCCTCAAAAATTTAACCGAGTAGCATACTGTTGACCCAAAGTTTTACCAATATCATAAAAAGTTGGTTAACACATATTTTGTGTGTTAGATACTGTATGCTGTCCCCAGAGAAGAGAGAAAATGTGGGGAAACCACATAAATCCTTTTGTTGCCAGGCTGGAAAATGGCAGACACCATTCTGCACACATTTCACTGGCCAAAATTCAATCACTTGGGCCAATCTAACTGCAAGGAAGGCAGACATTTAGTTGTCTATATTCTGAGGAAGAAAATGGAGTTAGTAAGCATCTTAAATCTCTGCCACAGTATTTGACTCTCTCTGACAGCACTGAGAGTCAGCCACAAGATATTTATTCTTTGTAAAATGTGACATCACCTTATATTTGGAGTCTCCTTGTATTTGGGCATATATAGCAGTTGCCTCAAAACTTCAAAGTCATAGAAAATTATTTATGGCTAGATCTTTTAAAGGATTTTTGTAATCGAGGCAAATTGACATAGAACATGGAAATTTATTTTAAATGTTTGGAAACTTATTATAACTGGAAATATATTAAAACTCAGGGGAATGGTCCTGAGTCTGGGGGTATCTGGCTACCTGGCCCAGTTGGATTTTTTTTTTTTTTTGAGACGGAGTCTTGCTCTGTTACCCAGGCTGGAGTGCAGTGGTGCGATCTCGGCTCACTGCAAGCTCTGCCTCCCGAGTTCACGCCATTCTCCTGCCTCAGCCTCCCCCGAGTAGCTGGGACTAGAGGCGCGCGCCACCACGCCCGGCTAATTTTTTGTATTTTTGGTAGAGACGGGGTTTCACCGTGTTAGCCAGGATGGTCTCGATCTCCTGACCTCGTGATCCGCCCGCCTCGGCCTCCCAAAGTGCTGGGATTACAGGCGTGAGCCACTGGGTCCGGCTCCCAGTTGGATTTTTATTTCCAACCACTACTAAAGCATTCCTGTGCCATTTGCTCTGAACCCTGGGCTCTCAGGAACTGGGCTGGCCAACCATCCATTTAATGCATCTTGCTGTGATGGAGAGAACTTAACGCCCAAAATTGCTGATTGGCAGTCAAGGCCCCACAGCCAATGGGTGGTAGTGCAGCCTCCAGGTCCCGCACCACCTGTGCTCTGCTTGTGTTTACCCTGCGTGCCGCCAATAGCGATTCAAGCCAGTTATCCATCTGTTCTCCCACACCACATCTTCCCAAAAAGGCCGTTTCTTCTCCTCTTGGCTGGCAGCCTGTGCCCTCTGCTCACAGTTCTGTTAGAGCATTCGGATTTATATAGAACAAAGGTTTACTTTGCTTCAAAACATCAATTCTTTGATCCCAGTTCTGTTCTTTCTGGGCTTTATGGAGTATACGATCACCTTCTTCCTCTTTAGATTTTTTCTTCTCTGGGCTAAAAATCCTGAAGTCCTCATGTGACATGTTTGTATGCCCTCTTACCTGATTTCGTCCCATGTGAGTGTGCTATAAATATAGCTCTTTCAAAGCAGAACACATCAGATTAAATACTTGTGATCTGGCAGGGCACGGAATAGAATGGCGTAGGCCAGCACGTGAGTTGGTGGTAAAGTGAAGGTCATCGGGGAGAAAATAACTTCTCCTCTACCCTCTTAGGTGTAGTATTTAAGGCCAGTGAATTAAACTAACAAAAGACACATCTCACAGGATACAAGACATGCACTTTTATTAATATTTTACATGCACAGGAGTTCACAGAAAAGGAGTGAAAGTCGAAGTGGGAGGATTGGGGGCTTATATAGCATTTTTAACAAAGAAAAGCATGTCTGCGTTTCACGGGATGCTGAATTGCAGGAAAGTGACTAGGAAGAATATGGGGAAGCTAATGGAAGATGAGGGTTATTTTAGTAAGGTGCGTTTCTGCATCTCATCTCCATGCCAACTCACCATCTCCAGCAATAAGACTCAACTTTTCTGTTCCTGGTACAGCAGAGGGGAATTTTACAAGGGAAATTTTGAGTCCTGGTTTTAGGCAGATGAGGGGAAGGCAGAGAATTTCTCCTGCATTTGTAGATTCTCAGCCACCTTCAGTTCAAAATAATCCTTATGGCAAGGTCGCATATTTTGGGGATGTCCTATTCTGATCCCTTCAGGGTACAATTTGAAACCTTCTCCAGGAATTCTGAATTGCTTTCCTCTGGAGACATTAATTTCCCCACCTCCCCCTATTACCTTTGAAATCATGCTCTAAGTAGTCCTTCAGATTATCGCACTATAAATCGGGATCTTTAAAGTTTGGTTGTTTTTGCAGGTGTAAATCAGCTTCATTATTTGTCATCCAGCTTCTAATAGCTTCTCTACAAGAATAAGAAAACTCATCTGATGCTCAACGGAAATCCAGATTCGCTCATCCTTCCTCCCTCCCTCCCTTCTGCCTACTGTGTGCCACTGATCTCCCAGCCACCAGGAACAGAGTAAACAAAGCAAAACCCCTGCCGTCAGTAGGATTATAGTCTAGCTGGGAGAAAGAGGCCACATGCAAATATACACGTAGATAATGTGTTGTAGCAGTAAGTGCTAAAAAAATAGTCTCTGTTCCTGCTGCTATAATAAAATATCTTCACCTGAGTGATTTATAAACAATAGCAATTTATTGCTCACAGTTCTGGGGGCAGAAAAGTCGAAGATCAGGGCACTGGTAGATTCAGTGTCTGGGGAAGATTTGATCTCTGCTTCACATATGGCACCTTGTTGCTGTGTCTTCATGTGGGAGAGAGAGTGGAAGGGCAAAAAAGGATGAACAGGCTCCTTCAATCCCTTTTATAAAGGCATAATCTTATTTCTGGGGGCCCCACACTCATGACCTAACTACCTCGTTAAAGCCCCACCTGCTGATAATGATTGCCTTGGAGATGAAGCTTCAACATATGAAGTTTGGGGAAACATGTTCAGTCCATAGTACAAACTAGGAAGGTCAAGAGGATGACGAGTTGGGGAGTGATTAGAAATGGCTTCTGTGGGCCAGGCGCAGTGGCTCACACCAGTAATCCCAGCATTTGAAGTGTCTGAGGTGGGAGGACTGCCGGAGCTCAGGAGTTCGAGACCAGATAAGGCAACATAGCGTGACTCCTCACTCTGCAAAAAATCAAAACATTAACTGGCACTGTGGTCCACACCTGTGGTCCCAGCTACTCAGGAGGATCACTTAGAGGTTGCAGTGAGCTGTGATCATGCCACTGCACTCCAGCCTGGGTGACAGAGCAAGACCCTATCCCCCACCTCCCAATAAAAAGCTTCTGTGAAAGTGACATTTGATGAGAATTGTGAATGGAGGGAGAATGTGTCCCTGTGGATATTTGAGGAGAGAGTATTTCAGGCAGTGGAAACCATAAAGGCAAAGCTCTGAAGCACATTCTAGGAACAGTCCAGAGCCCAGTGTGTCTGAGTGCAGAGAAAGGGGAAAGAGAGGCAGGCTGACAGTCACACAGGGACTTGCAGGCCAGAGATGCAGACCATGGGGAAGCCTTTGGACGATCTTGTGAATGAGACTGTCTTATGGAAGGTGCCGAGCAAGAGTGGCATGATTTGATATAAACTTTAAATCTTAAAAACCCTCATAAAAGAAAAGCACTGATTGCTTTGTGGGGAAAAAGCCATGGGATTGGGAACCAGTGTGAAAGCGGGAAATGGGTCAGGTGGCCAGTAGTTCAGGGGTGTTGTTGACCTCAGTCCTTACTCTAGTTGAATAACCATCCGGCTGGGCACGGTGGCTCACACCTGTAATCCCAGCACTTTGGGAGGCCAAGGCAGGTAGATCATGAGGTCAGGAGATCGAGACCATCCTGGCCAACATGATGAAACCCCGTCTCTACTAAAAATACAAAAATTAGCTGGCATGGTGGCGCATGCCTGTAATCGCAGCTACTCAGGAGTTTGAGGCAGAAGAATTTATTGAATCAGAGTCAGAGGTTACAGTGAGCCAAGATCGCACCACTGCACTCTAGCCTGGTGACACAGCAAGACTCTATCTCAAAAAAATAAATAACCATCCAAAAATTGAGCAATACAGCTTCCTTGATGGGGTTTATTTTTCATCATCTTTTGCTGGCTCCTAGCAGTTCTGCTTTTCATCTTTTTCTTTTTGTTATTACAAAATTTCCTTTTTTCTTTTTCTCCCTAGCTTTGCTGAGGTATAATTGACAAACAAAAATTGTATATACTTACGATACATAGTGTATGTAGTCTTGTGGGGTTTTTGTTGTTGCTTTTTTTTTTTTAAGACAAGGTCTCACTGTTGCCCAGGCTGGAATGCAGTGGCACAATCACAGAGCCCTGCAGACTTGACCTCCTGGGCTCAAGCCATCCTCCTACCTCAGCCCTCCGAGTAACTGGGACTACAGGCACACACTACCACACCCAACTAATTTTTATATTTTTAATAGAGACAGTTTGGTTTCACTATGTTGGCCAGGCCACTCTCGAACTCTTGGGCTCAAGTGGTTCACCTACTTTGGCCTCCCAAAGTGTTGGGATTACAGATGTTAGTCACTGCGTCCAGCCTCAGTGAGACGTTGGGATTACAGGTGTTAGTCACTGCGTCCAGCCTCAGTGTGATGTTGGGATTACAGGTGTTAGCCACTGCGTCCAGCCTCAGTGTGATGTTTTGATATACATGTGTGTTGTATACACATACAATTAAGGTAATTAATATATCTGCTTTTATTTTCTAAGTACTTGCAAGCACTTTGCCTCATAATTCCTTCTAGAACCTTCCTTGATTGAAAAGCTAGTCCCCTGAATGAGGTGGACATACCAAGACAGGATGAGGGAGGTGGAAAGGATCTGTTCCTTGTAGTGGACACACCTGGTTTGAATCTGGCTTGAACATTCTTTTTCTTTTTTTTTTTTGAGACGGAATTTCACTCTTGTTGCCTAGGCTGGAGGACAGTGGCACGATCTCGGCTTACTGCAACCTCTGCCTCCTGAGTTCAAGCGATTCTTGTGCATCAGCCTCCTGGGTACCTGGAGGTACCCAGCCAATTTTTTGTATTTTTAGTAGAGACGGGTTTCACTATGTTGGCCAGGTTGGTCTTGAACCCCTGACCTCAGGTGATCCGCCTGCCTCGGCCTCCCAAAGTGCTGGGATTACAGGTGTAAGCCACCATACCTGGCCAAATCTGGTTCTTATTTGGCTTAGACAGAGTAATCATATTACATAGTCTCTTGTTCATAAAATAAAGAAGATAATGCTTCTCTAAGAAATAAGTAGGCCAGGCTCAGTGGCTCTCGCCTGTAATTCCAGCATTTTGGGAGGCCGAGGCAGGCAGCTCACGAGGTTAGGAGATCAAGACCATCCTGGCCAACGTGGTAAAACCCCGTCTCTACTAAAAATACAAAAATTATCTGGGTGTGGTGGTGCATGCCTGTAATCCCAGCTCTTCGGGAGGCTGAGGCAGGAGAATTCCTTGAACCAGGGCGTTGGAGGTTGCAGTGAGCCAAGATGGCACCATTGCACTCCAGCCTGGTGACAAAGTGAGACTTCACCTGAAAGAAAGAAAGAAAAGAGAGAGAGAGAAAGAAGGAAGGAAGGAAATAAATAATATAGTGGACACTATTAAAGAGCTTAAGTGTATCCATGTTGTTGGGTCTACATGTAAAAATATATATATATAAAAATAACAATGATACATAATTTCTGCAGTATAAGGGCTGAACAGATCTTAGTTCTTTTTCTACACATTTTTGTTTTACTTTAGCATGCATTTTACTGAGTCGTGAAGTTTTTCAGGGTGTGAGATATGCTTTCCTATGTTTTAATCCCCAACTCAGTGCCTGAATGCTGACTGGTGCTACCCGGAGAGTGAATCAGTGGGTCTGTGCAAACGAGGGCCAGTGAGAAACACCCTAGTGTCCTAACTGAAGGCAGAGGCCATTTCCAGTGACAGCACGCTCATCAGTTCACCTGAAGTCCCGGAGGTGCACTATCAGGTTGACTAGGGGACCACTGAGGCTACTGACAAGCAGGGAACTTGGGTTCAGGGCCAGCAGGAGCCCAGGCTGCCTTTCCAGCAAGCTGTGCTGTTCTGCTGGGCTTCTGCTGCTATGGGTTATTGAGTTCTGTTTCCTGACTGGCATAAGAGGAAGGTGTAGTAGGTAGACCCAACTCCTTAGATTGTCTTAAAGTAATTTGAGTAACTTAATGAGCATTAAGTAATTTGAGCAAATATTGTTCTCCAAAGGTTGAGAATCCTTTATTGTTCCTTTCCTCCCAGGACCTCTCAGTATAACAATAGAAGAAAGCCTGCTGTCCTTATCCAGGTGAAGGGAATGAACTAGATGATTCAATTCCTACGTACTTTTTTTTTTTTTTTCTTTTTAGAGGCTCACTCTGTCACCCAGACTGGAGTGCAGTGGCATGATCTCAGCTCACTGCAAACTCCACCTCCCGGGTTCAAGAGATTCTCCTGCCTCAGCCTCCCAAGTAGCTGAGGTTACAGTTGCCTGCCACCACACCCAGCTAATTTTTGTATTTTTAATAGAGACAAGGTTTCACCATGTTGGCCAGGCTGGTCTCGAATGCCTGACCTCAAGCAATCTGCCTGCCTTGGGCTCCCAAATTGCTGGAATTACTGGCGTGAGCCACCAAGCCCAGCCTTGCCCTTTCTTAGACTAGACCCTGAAAAAGGGTCCCTTTTCATCACTCCCACTGCCCTTAAGGATTCTACCTGCTGTGGTCTAAATGTTTGTGTCCCCAGAATTCACATGTTGAAATCCTAACCCCCAAAGTGATGGTTTTAGGAGGGGGTGCTTTAGGGAGGTAATAAGCTCCTGAGGGTGGAGCTCTCATGAATGGGATTAGTGCCCTTAGAAAAGAAGCCCCAGAGAGCTCGTTCATCTTTTCCACCAGGAGAGGATGCAGAGAGAGGGTGTCATTCTTTCCACTGAGGACAGTAGAGTGCAAAGAGCCAGAACCATCTGCGTTAACATCCCAATTCTATTACTTATTTCACTGTGTGTCCTTCAGTAAGTTACTGAATTGATTGTATTTTCTGTTTATTTAACAAATATTTATACAAAGAGCTTACCATTGCCAAGCATTATTCTAAGTCCTTCACAGATGATAATTCATTTAATGCTTGCAATAACTGCAAAAAATAGAAACTATTAGTATCCAAGTTTTATGGTGGGAGCAGTGGGGAGACTATGAAGTCACTTGTGCAAGGTCCTATAGCTAGGAAAAGAGGAAGCAGGACTGCAACCCACATATTTAGTACTAGAGGTGTTTAGTACCAGAGTGAGTTCACTTAATCCGCTCTGCTATGCTACTCTAGATTTCAGTAATTTGTAAGTAATTTGTAACATAATAACAGCTTGACAAAGATCGCTTTGAGAATTCAGCCAATGCAAGCTAGCTTCCTTCTCCTCTTCCGCTTCATAGAGAGAGTAAAGTAACACACTGGTTTGAGTATTAGTGAAAGATGATGGCATTTAGAATCATAAATTGAGGGAACAGAGTAAATAATAATGTCATGAGAAGCAAAAAGGACTTTTTTGGACTTTAGCAGTTGTACTAAGTTTCTATGGTTTTACCATTTGTTTTCTGGAAAGCTTAAAAACCATTTTGTTGAACTGGTAATTCCAAGCTTTTAATTTTGTTTTTATGAAGGGTTTGTTGCACATTTATTACATAAATTGAATTTGTCCCATTTTTTGCTTACCACAAGTATCTAATATAGTGAGACAGATGTTTTGCTTCTGCCCATGGTTTTTTGGGTAATACCTGACATGCTCACATTATTCTGTTATTTTTTCAGTTCATTATTAAAGTTGTTTGAGGGAATTTGAACACATCTGATTCCGCTCAGGAACAAGAGGGGAAATTGTCTAGCAGCTGGCACCCTGAGAACTGGTACAAATTACTATGTCTGATAGTTTTTCTTGAACTATGGTGTTTGTAACTACCAACAGGGCATCAATTTAACAAAAATTACAGTACTTAGTATTAAAAGAGGCTCGCACTTTAAGGAAGAATGTGGAGAATTTTCTTTTCCATTGCACATGTACTGGCCATATTTTGGCAACAGAGTTTCCAATGTCATTGGCTCTGAATTGGAAAACATGTTTCCTTTCCTATATACAGGAGATTTCCTAGGTACATCATGTGATTGTTATTCATGATTCAGGTTACTTCTAGAGCTCTCTGAGCAAGATGTTGCATTTAGTACAGCTGGGGAGATAAATATGAACAAGAGACCGTCTGTGTGCTCTTGATGCCTCATTCTGAAGACGGAAGGCCAAATGTAACAAGCGCAATGAATACAGCGCTCTGGGATGTCAAAGGGAGCAGGGATAATTTATGACCAGGGCACCAGGAAGCTCTGTAGAAGTGGTGGGATTGGGCCAGGCGTGATGGCTCACGCCTGTAATCCCAGCACTTTGGGAGGCCAAGGCAGGCAGATCACATGAGGTCAGAAGTTTGAGACCAGCCTGGCCAACATCGTGAAACCCTGTCTCTACCAAAACTACAAAAATTAGCTGGGCATGGTGGCACATGCCTGTTATCCCAGCTGCTCAGAAGGCTGAGGCAGGAGAATTGCTTGAATCCGGGAGGCGGAGGTTGCAGTGAGCCAAAATCGCACCATTGCACTCCAGCCTGGGTGACAAGAGTGAAGCTCCAACTCAAAAGAAGAAGAAGTGGTGGGATTGTAGCTGAGCCTTGGAGAATAAATAAGACTTGGAGAAGTTGTGATACCTGAGGAAGACTTTTCATGATGAAATAAAGAAATAACTGGAGCCAGAGCTCAGATGAGAGGAAATTTAAGGGCCAGGGGTCCTGTTGGATGAAGCATGAAGTACGGGAGAATGGAGGGAAGGAAAGGGATGGCAGTTTGGGTGAGAAAGGACCTGAAATGGTATTTTCTGTATGATTGACTATTTTCTTTCATTGAATGAAGCTTTTGAACCAGGAAATGAAATCATCGGAGCAGAATTTTAAGTAAACTAATCTGGCTGGAAACTAATGAGGCTGGAGTAAAGGTTCAAGAGTGTGCGAGTGAGGTCGTCTGTTGCGATACTTGGGCAGTAAGTAGCAGGGGCCTGACATGGTAAGGTGACCATAAGGCTAGAAACAAGATCTCTGCAAGGAAAATAATCAATGAGACTGAACAAATAATTGGAGACAAGAGAGGAGATGGATGATAAAGGCAGTGCTTTCTAATGTGTATTGGTAGATGTTTCCAGCGACATTACTTAGTATCACAAATGATACTGAGTCTTTGCTCAAGTCAACTTGTAATTGCATGCCCTGTTTTTCTGTGTAAGACTTCTCAGAACCTATAATATGCTAATACAAACTGTGATACTCCAAGAAGAAGATGGTGTTGTCCCATTTCCCATACTTACTTGTCCACAGAAACACTTTTTAAAAAATAAATAAGCTAGGCGCAGTCGCTCATGCCTGTAATCCCAGCAGTTCGGAAGGCAGGAGGATCACTTGAGCCCAGGAATTTGAGACCATTTGGGGCAACACAGTGAGACGCTGTCTCTTAAAAAAATAAAAAATTAGGTGTGATGGTGTATGCCTGTGGTCCTAGCTACTTGGGAAGCTGAGGTAGGAGGATTGGATGAGCACAGAAGGTTGAGGCTGCAGTGAGGCTGTGATTGTGCCATTGTACTCCAGCCTGGGTGAACAGAGCAAGGCTCTGTCTCAAAAAAAAAAAAAAAAAGGCCTATAAGTAAATGTCTAAAGGATCTAGGATATTCTGGAACACTGTTTTGAGACGTGGTGTACTACATTTGGAGGATGACGATGTGATTTATAAAAACTGGGAAGTTGACATTAGAATATGGTTTCGACTTATCTTGATGTTAAAATGTGTTAAATTTGAGGTACCTTAGACCATGTATTTGGAAGTATGGAGGAAGTTGCATGTTTTGTGGAAGTAGAGCTAAGATGAGAGATTTGGATAGCAAGATTAATCTGGGGTTATCACCTGGGGGTGATCCTTGAATTCATAAGGGTGAAATAGTAGGGAAGGGAGAATATGAGTGGAGCAAATGAGAGAATGTTGGGAAAGATCCGTGAGAGACAGAAGAAGAACTGGCAAAGGCTGAGAAAAAATGGTCAGGGAGAAGGAGAATTAGGATCTTGCATTTTCAGCAAACTAGAATAGGACTTTGCAGAGTCAGGGAGTGTTCAGCAATGTCAAATGCTGCAGAAAGGGTTGTGGGGGGAGCTTTAAAGTTTGGAAAATAAGACATGATCACTGGCTTTGGAAAGAATTGTTTTACTAGAACATGGTAGGTGTGGAAGCCCAATTTAAGAAATCTTGGAGTGACTTTGAAAAAAAGCATGAACAGGAAGCACATCACATCCCGGGCTAGAGCATTGTTAATGACAGAAAATAAAGGTTCAATGAAAGTTAGAGGAAGAACAAGATTCAGATTTCTTTTTAAAAAATTTTTATGTTTTGCTCAACATAGGGAAATTCTTTGCCTCCAAACCCAAGAGCTATTTTTGTTTTCTTTTTTAAGGGCATGGGCAAAATGAACAGGATTAAGTAGAAGAAAAGAAGCAGAAAAGAAGGGATAATGGAGAAGGAAAGACACTTTCTTTTTGTTTGTTAATAGAGACAGTGTCTTGCTCTGTTGCCCAGGTTGGAGCATAGTGGTGCAATCACAGCTGCCTGTATCCTCAAACTCTTGGGCTTAAGCAATCCTCCTACCTCAGCCTCCCAAAGTACTGGGATTATAGGTGTGAGCCACTGTACCTGGACCTACTACTAAATTCCCTGGAATGGTGGTTCTTAAATGTTAGCCTGGGCCAGGCACGGTTGCTCACACCTGTAATCCTAGCACTTTGGGAAGCCAAGGCTGGTGGATCACCTGAGGTCAGGAGTTTGAGACCAGCCTGGCCAACATGATGAAACTGCATCTCTACTAAAAATATAAAATTGGTGGGCCATGATGGTGAGTGCCTATATTACCCAGCTACTCGGGAGCACTGAGGCAGGAGAATCACCTGAACCCGGGAGGTGGAGGCTGTGGTGAGCCGAGATTGTGTCATTGCACTCCAGTCTGGGTGACAAGAGTGAAACTCTGTCTCATTTAAAAAAAAAAAAAAAAAAAAAAAAGGTTAGCCTGCATCAGAATTCCCTGCAGGACTTGTTTAAATACAGACTTCCTGGCCTCAGTCCCAGAGTTTCTGTTCAGCAGAAACTGGGTACAACCTAAGAACCAGCCTTTCTACCAAGTTCCCAGGTGATGCTGATGCAGTTGACCTGGGGATGACAATTTGACAACCTCCACACTGGAGAAGGGAAAAATGTAGAATCTAGGATGCAGGTCAAGGTGTGCCCTGGGAGAGAGAAAAGGCACATCTTTGTCAGGAAGTTATCAGGAATGAAAGGAGAAAGGGCGAATAAAAATACATAACAATTTGAAGTAGGGTTAGAAGAGAGATGATAGTCACTGAAATTGGAGAATTATGTCCTAGAGTCCAGAAAGTTGTCACTGTAGATTGTGAAGTTGTGACATTGAAGATGGACAGGTAGAGATGACACTGAACCCAGTGCAGAAACCATCCAGGAAGGTGTCTAGAAGTGAACAAATGGACCTTATGAAGATAGGTCATGTCCTGTGGTCTGGAAATGGTGTTGGGGCAGCAGAGCCCCTACTAAACTCCTTACGTTAAAAAGAGAACGTGCCCGGGCGCAGTGGCTCATGCCTGTAATCCCAGCACTTTGGGAGACCAAGGCGGGTAGATCACGAGGTCAGGAGATCGAGACCATCCTGGCTAATATGGTGAAACCCCATCTCTCCTAAAAATACAAAAAATTAGCCAGGCGTGGTGGCGGGCACCTGTAGTCCCAGCTACTTGGGAGACTGAGGCAGGAGAATGGTGTGAACCCGGGAGGCGGAGCATGCAGTGAGCCGAGATGGCGCCACTGCACTCCAGCCTGGGCGACAGAGCGAGACTCCATCTTGCTCTGTCCAAAACAAACACATACACCACACACACACACACACACACACACACAAAACAACAACAACAAAAACAACAAAAAACAGAATGCAAGTTCTACCTCCACTGCAACAAGTCTGGAGAAACTTGCTATTATGAAGGTAAATTTCTCTTTAAGCCAAGGCAGAGTCAGAGGGGGGCTGATAAGAACCGTATATACTTACATCGTGGTTTGCATAAACCCACTTTTTCTGTCCTCACAAGGACCCTGTGGGATTCCTGCTATTATCCCCATTTTACAGTTAAAGAAATAAAGTAACTTGCTAAGTTCACAACTACTCAATGATGAGGCCGGGAACGGAATCCGAGCAGTCTGTGGGAACTTGATAGACTCTCTCTGTGCCTATTGGCACGTGGGACTCCCCACTTCCTTTAACCAGGTTAAAGGAACCCGGAGCACATCCCAGGGGCTGCACTGTGTATCATAGGATTGCTCCCAGAGTGGCACTGTATGATTGAGGATGCAGGCCAGTTACAGGAGAGAAGGGGCCTCAGCAGGGTCACACATCAGGACCAGTGCTGAGAACAAGAGGTAGGATGAGGTAGGCTAGCTCAGAGCCCACGAAGGAGCCCAGTCTCACCAGTGTGGAAGACCCGGGGCTGGTGGCGTGAGGCAGAAAGAGAGCACTTCATCAGGCTCTGAGCACCAAACCTCTTCGGTGGAAAAGTTTTGCTGTTTCCTCTGTATATCCCTTGGGTCTATATCATTCTCAAAATGAGAAGTCTGTAAAGCCCAGAACTCTCTGGTTAATGTACAGTTCCAACATTTAAATGGTATGTAAAATGCCTGTGTGCTGTATTTCTCTTTATGTCAGCCTTTTAAAAACTGAAAGTGCATGTTTCCTAAATCACAGGGTTTGAGTTGGGGAAAACACTACCATTGTATCACCTAAAAGCCTGTGTTTTTAGTAATTATTGAAGAATAAGAAGAGCCTGTGGTGAATAATGTCGGAACAGTGTGATGGAGGAGCTCACGCGTGGTTGCAGCTGAAGGCAGAGAAGACGTGGGTGGTAAGGAACCCCCCAGGACTGCGTGTTCCTTCTCACTGCTTCTTCAGAAAGCATTGTCAGAGTAAGGGAGAGGGGCCAAAATTGTGTAAAAATGACCCTCGCCAGCTCCAGTTTTGTTTTTTTTTTTTTTTTGAGAAGGAGTCTCACTGTGTCACTCAGGCTGGAGTGCGGCGGTGCCATCTCGGCTCACTGCAATCTCTGCCTCCTGGGTTCAAGTGATTCTCCTGCCTCAGTCTCCTGAGTAGCTGGGATTACAGGTGTGCACCACCATGCCCGGCTAATTTTTGTTGTTGTTGTTGTTGTATTTTTAGTAGAGATGGGTTTCACCATGTTGCCCAGCTGGTCTCTAACTCCTGACCTCAGGTGATCCACCAGCCTCGGCCTCCCAAAGTGCTGGGATTACAGGTGTGAGCCACCGCGCCCAGCCCTGTTTGCTTTTTTCCTGAAAAGAATCACTACCAGTATTTTAACGTGTTACTTGGGGCATATTTCAGCAGCCAGGATAATATATAACTGGGGAATCACTGGCAAATTTTGTCATCTTACCTATACGCGTGATAAAAATCTATTAAAGTCGGAACTAGATCGCTTGAATCTTGGAGCAGCTCTTGGGGGGAAATTAGTGCAGAGCTGGAATTTGAAGGATGCTGGGAATTGGAAACATTTGAGCATTTCCTCAGTGGTTCTTGCATTTCTCCTTGTTTCTCAGCCTCCTGATGTGAGAAAAGTAACTACTTAATGAAGAGATCCAAAATAAAGAAACAGCCATCTGGATAGT
The DNA here is from genome assembly GCF_009764315.1 of Trachypithecus francoisi. Taxonomy (NCBI): domain Eukaryota; kingdom Metazoa; phylum Chordata; class Mammalia; order Primates; family Cercopithecidae; genus Trachypithecus; species Trachypithecus francoisi. Next base: position 20,825,967 of record NW_022681474.1, read on the forward strand.
TTAATCTTATAAATAGCCAGCTGCAATTTTAAGACGAGGTTTAGAAGCCTAGTAGTGGGTCTCAGGTTCCTGGACCAGGTAGACCCACAAGCTCTTGCCTCCCACCTGCCCCCTGCTCTGTTTCAAATTTTGTTCGTCACAGTCATGGATAGACAGTTTCTGTCATGAAGACACATCAAATCTGCCATGTCAATTTAGCACTGTTCTAAACTAGATTGTGACAGAATTTGTTCAATGTGAAGTTTTTCTGATTGGGTGTATATTAAGCTCAATGTCTTTAGGACTGTGTTTTTCTGATAAACACATTTTTCCCCTACAGAGGATGTTTGACCATTTTCTTTGTTACTCCTCTCCCAGAGGAGAGGGAACTTCTCACCTGCAAGGACTTTTTGCTCTGCACTTCCCTTCACACCCACATATTCTGCTGTGTCACAGCTCTGGGGTGCGTCTTACACTCACTCATCACATAGTTCGTTATCACCACTACAGATATTGACAAGCTAGTGAAACCTGCATTTTCATTGCATTTAACTTTGAAGGCACACATCTGTTGAACAGAATGCTAGGTGCTAATGTCATAGCTTACATCTAGATAGGGCTCTATTTATATGCCGTTATGTCATCTTCATAATCTTTTGTGGTCTTCAGTTCAGCTCCTAACAGCTGTACAAATTCAGGTTGCCAAGGGTCAAAGAGGTGACCCAACCTCCCATCTGGCTGTATTCTCCTCCCACACTCGTGTACCTGTCTTTTCTCAATGCCCTAATTCTCTCTCCTATAAAAAGTTTGCATCTTAATGAATTGTTCCTATATTAGTAAATTAATGACCTTTCAGAACAAGTCATAATAAAAATACAGCTTGGCACTGTGGTGCACACCTTTAATCCCAACACTTTGGGAGACTGAGCGGAGGATTGCTTGAGCACAGATGCTTGAGACCAGCTTGGGCAACAGAGTGAGACCCTGTCTTTAAGGGGAAAAAAAAAAAAGAGAGAAAGAAAAATTGAATGGGCCCATGTGGTGGAGCATGCCTCTAGTCCTAGCTACTTAGGAGGCTGAGGCAGGAGGATTGCATAAGCCCAGGAGGCTGAGGCTGCAGTAAGTCATGATGGCGCCACTGCACTCTAGTCTGAGTGGCAGAGTAACACCCTGTCTCAAATAATAATAATAACCACAGCACATTTAAAAATCATTATCTAGCTAATATCACATTGAAAGACTGTCTTCCATTAATCTTTGCAAAAATAACGGTTATCAAAGTTGACCTTTTTAAATTTAATATTTTAAAGTCAGAGTCTTGCTCTGTTACCCAGGCTGGAGTGCAGTAGCACAATCATAGCTCCCCTGTAGCCTCAAACTCCTGTGTTCATGCAATCCCCCCACCTTGGCCTCCTGAGTAGCCAGGACTGCAGGTGCATGCCAACACACCAGGCAAGGTTGGCCTTAAAAACAGAAGTTCTCTACCTAGGATGATTTATACATTTCTGTTCACCAAAAAAGGTTCTCTGGCCCACCAGCAGCACCCTGGCTGCTTTTGCTGACTCTGGTCATTCCTTAGTGAGTATACCTGCTAGATTTCTTACTGGACTACACCTTCGTGCAGGAGAATATTAGAATATCCCACACTTGATAGCAGACCTGGTTGAAGAGGCCAACACAAAGCAGAGTCGGGGATAAAACCAAGATAAAAATCTCATCTCCGTGACACCATAGCAGCCATGCAGTTGCTCAAGCTGAAAGCATCCTTGATTCCTCTCTGCTTCTCTCCCCTGCTCAGATGATCTGTACTGATCTCCTTTTCTCCATCTCTGCTGCTACCTCATTAGTCCAAGCCATGTTTTGTCTCCCTGGAACTATTAATATTAGAACAACCTTTTGACCTGTCTCTTCCTGTCTCTGTTGCTTTTCCTGATTTTCTCTCCCCACAACAGCTGGAGGGATTTTCTTAACACTTAAATTGGGTCCTGTCTCTGTCCTGCCGAAAAACCTATTGTGACTGTCTACTGCTCTTAGATAAATCAAACTACTTCTTATGGTTTAAAAGGCAGTACGTAAACTAGCCCGCGTCAGCCTGACTTTCCAGTGTCCTTTCCTGCCAGTCCCACCTCATTGCCTAGCAGGTACTCTTGTCTCCCTCCATTGCCTCCGCAGGCCTGCTCCTCTGAGCTCTTTCTGTCCCTCCATGAGGATTGCAATCTCTCCTACCTCCTACCTACTCACTGTCGTCTATGTCCCAACTCATTGTCACTTCCTCAGAGACTTCTTGAGCACTGTTGTTCCTATCACCCTGTTTATTTCCCCCACAGAACATTAATGAAAGAGTTTATAGATTGTTTCATGCACGTACTTACCAATTTCTTGTCTGATTTTATTTTATTTTGAGATAGAGTCTCGCTCTGTCACCCAGGCTGGAGTGAAGTGGCGTGATCTCGGCTCTCTGCAACCTCTGCCTCCCAGGTTCAAATGATTCTTGTGCCTCAGCCTCCCAAGTAGCTGGGATCACAGGCGTGCATCACCACGCCTGGTTAATTTTTTGTATTTTTAGTAGAGACCAGGTTTCACCATGTTGACCAGGCTGGTCTCGAACTCCTGACCTCAGGTGATCTACCTGCCTCGACCTCCCAAAGTGCTGGAATGACAGGCGTGAGCCACCGTGGCCAGCTGATTCTTTGTCTGTTTTTGAACAAATAGCATGGAGGTGCCGGGAGGTCTGTGTGTCTGTTTCACTTGTTTCTGATGATACTCCCAGGAACAAGCCCATTGCCTTTCCCACAATAGGTATTGTATGAATAATGAATGAATGAAGACAGTCTCTATTCTCTGGAAATGTAAATAGGACAGTAAGGGGTAAAATAACATGGACAGTAATCATATAGAGTGATGGGTGCTTTGATGGAAGAAGGGTTCTATCCCTTAGGAACATTCAGGAGAAGTAGTACCAAATACTCAGGAATGAGAGAAGGATCTGACAGAAAATGATATCTACAAATTTCAAGGATCCGTAATAAGTTATATTGTGTTACTGTATTCACATTAATGTTTCATTTAAAACCAGCGTTTCTCAACCTTTGTCATTATTGCCCCCTTAAGGAGCCTTTTCTAGGCAGTTTTTTTCCTAATCACCATCCCTCCCTCCATAAAATTTTATACCACAGACATGTCTATACCACGGTGTAGTTTTCTAGGTGCTGTATGCGTATCTGTACTTTATACTCAAAATGAGTAAGATTGATTTTTACCCCCTAAGAACAAATGTTTGCCCCCCTTGGGGATGAAATTGCCCCTGTTGAGAATTCATACATTAAAGCATGTAATATCGATCATAGGACCAAGTTTTAAGGAAAATGCAGTTGGTACATCTGCACAGTATTTGCACTTGAAATGTCAATGGACTGTGTACTATTTAAAAAGCACACACATGCACAATTTTCTTTCCGGTGGAGGAGAAAGATGATATAGGTTTTTTTTTAAAGCGTGATATTGATGAATACTGTGGCTCATGCCTGCAATCTCAGCATTTTGGGAGGCCAAGGCAGGAGGTTTGGGAGGCCAAGGAGGATTGCTTGAGGCCAGGAGTTCAAGGACTGCCTGGGCAACATAGAACGACTGCCCCCCGCTACAAAAAAAAGCAAAAAATTAGCCAGATGTGATAGCAGTCACCTGTGGTCCCAGCTACTGTGGAGGCCAATGTGGGAAGATCACTGGAGTGCAGGAGTTCAAGGCTGCAGTGAGCTATGACTGTGCCACTGCACTCCAGCCTGGGTGACAGAGTGAGACCCAATCTCTTACAAAAAAAAAAAAAAAAAAGTGATATTCATACTCATTGAAGTGAAAAGTCAACACCAAAGTCATAATGAGAGTTCACATAATAATATCCACCAATACGTCCCTCCATAAAGAGCATTAAAAGGTGCATCAGAGGAACTTATATTTTTAGGAAAAAGTATGACAGACAATTGCACATCAGCTATTGCACAGTTTGGAAAGGAACGCGTGGGGGCCCGTTGACTCCAAGAGTACTTGGTGACATATGGGGTTGGTGACTTAGTAAGAAAGTGTTGCCTCAAACTTTGATTTACAAATGGCACTTAAGTTATTAGGTAGATGAGTGCTGACAGAGTTACTTGGAAGAACTGAGGTAGGAGAGTTGTGTTTGAAGATTCCTGGAGATAAGAAAGCATTTTCAGAGAAACAGTGAGTAATCTGGTTTCCATTCTGCTATTGCTGTTGTTGGAGGTTAATTCTGTTTGGAACACCCGCATTCACACAGGTAAATACGACCTGGCTCTTCCTTAGGGGATAAATAGTGTATAAAGTTGGTGCAGAAAATGCTGGGGAAGGAGTTTTTAATAATGGAACTTAGCCCAAGGGCAAACTGTATATCACTCAACACTTTTCACTTGCTTATCTTTCAGGAATTTTAAGAAGGTTAAGGCACTAAGGTTCCTTAAGTGTTTTAACTCTGCAGGTCCCATCTGTGTTCCAGCTACTATTCTGCAGCTGCAAATGGATTCTGCTTTAGTATGGTAATAAGAAGGGCATAACCCAGCAAAAGTGGTGGGCTTCTCACTCTATCCTTTTAGCAGAATTTCTTGTCATTAGCCGAGTAGAATTGAGCTTCATGGCTGGCAGTGAAACGAGGCATGGCCTAGCTTGATGGCCCATGAAGGATGCTCACTGAGGGTGACATTTTGTTCCATTGAAGCTGATGGTTCTATTTATATCAAGGATAGTTTGTGCAGTTACACCAGAAATAAGATATTTCCTGCGTTTACAGACATGTACATGCTTGCCTTTTTTTCCGTTTCCCACTGAACCAGTCTCATTGTTGGCAATTCTTCTTCTTCCTCTATTTAATGGAATCTTCACTTTCTTGACAGATAAATGTACATGACCACTGTCATAATGCTACTCCCTTAAGAAGCTTCCTACTGATCTTGGCCCGGCACGGTGGCTCACACCTGTGATCCCAGGACTTTGGGAGGCTGAGGCAGGCTTATCACTCGAGACCAGCCTGGCCAAAACCCTGTCTCTACTAAAAATATGAAAATTAACCGGGTGTGGTGGCACACGCCTGTAATTCCAGCTACTCAGGAGGATGAGGCAGAAGGATCACTTGAACCTGGGAGGTGGAGGTTGCAGTGAGCCAAGATCACACCCAGTACAATCCAGCCTGGGTGACACAGCAAGACTCCATCTCAAAAAAATCAAATAAAATAAACAACCAGATCTCATGAGAATTCTATCACTAGAATAGCGCCAAGATACAGTGCTAAACCATTCATGAGCCACCATTATGAGCCAATCACCTCCCACCAGGCCCCACCTCCAACATTGAGGATTACAATTTGACGTGAGATTTGGATGGGGTCACAGATCCAAACTGTATCACTCTGCATTCCTCCAGCCCTAGCAACCACTATTCTACTTTCTGCCTCTATGATGTTGACTATTCTAACTACTTGGTAAAGTGGAATCATATATTTGTCCTTTTGCGACTGGCCTATTTTACTTAGAATAATGTCCTCAGAGTTCATCCATGTTATAGCATTTATCAGAATTTCTTTCCTTTTTAAGGCAGAATAATATTCCGCTGTATGCATATACCACAGTTGGGTTTATTGATTCATCTGTTGGTAGACATTTGACTTGCTTCTACCTTTTGGCTACTGTAAATAATGCAGCCTTCCTCCTGTTCTCTTTCTCCCCTGAAGGGCCCTTCAGACCTCTGCCTTCCACCACTGGGCGTAGTCTACACACAGATCATGACTTACTTTTGGCTGCTGTCAGTAATGGTGCTGTGAGCATGGGTGCACAAATACACCTCCAAGAACTTTGTGTGTGGGGGTATGCTTAAAGACGGAATTTCACTCTGTATCCAGGCTGCAGTGCGATGTGCAGTCATGGTTCACTGGAGGCTCAACCTCCTGGGGCTGAGTGATCCTCCTGCCTCAGCTTCCTGGGTAACCAGGACTATAGACATGCACCACCATGACCGGCTAATTGTTCATTTTTTGTAGAGATGGGATCTCTCTTATGTTGCCTAGGCTTGATTTTGAACTCCTGGGTTCACGGTATCCTCCTGCCTTAGTCTCTCAAAGTGCTGGAATTACAGGCGTGAGCCACCACTCTTGGCCCTCCAAGAACTTTTGAAAGAAACTCTATTAATTATATTCAGAAAACTCAATGCTATCACCTGAGGCTGTATGGCATAAATTAAGTTCCTCGCACACATCAATGCTTCCTTTTAAAAATGCTGCTGGGTCATAGTCCTTTGTTTAAATATGTCCCAACTCTCCTTAGCACAGCAGCGATCTTTCACATTAACTTTTTAGAGTAAAAGAATATTAGGAGAGGCCTGGGCGTGGTGGCTCACGCCTGTAATCCAAACACTTTTGGATGCTGAGGTGGGTGGATCACCTGAGGTCAGGAGTTCAAGACCAGTCTGACCAACATGGAGAAACCCCATCTCTACTAAAAATACAAAATTAGCCTGGCGTGGTGGCACATGCCTGAAATCCCAGCTACTTGGGAGGCTGAGGCAGGAGAATTGCTTGAACCTGGGAGGCAGAGGTTTCGATGAGCCGAGATTACGCCATTGGGCAACAAGAGCAAAACTCTGTCTCAAAAAGGGAAAAAAAAAAAAAATTAGGAGAAAATGTTTGGAAAAGTAGTAAATATAAAAATCAAATTATTTTTAGTAGAATGTATTTGTTCTCAACATAGCTAATTGTTTTAGATAATTACCAGCCTTGGACTACAGATACATTTCACTAAGCCAGAAAATTATTTTTGAAATAGTTTGATGATGCAGAGAAATCATTTAACCAATTCTGCTACCTCGTTGTCTTTTACGAAACATTCCCTTTAATATACAAGTATTTTAGACTACGCAAACATTTAAGCTTGTTTGAAACTAAGTAATAAAGTCTATTAAGGTTTTCTGTTGCAAATAAATTTATATCTTCCTGTGGAGTCATAATTTAAGATAAAAATATTGAGATCCAAGTTAGAAAACAAATTTGGCAAATCAAGTATTGTAAACGTCTAGAAAATGTGAAAATTTTATTCTAGTTCACTTTCATGTTTTACTATTAATTTGCATGTGGTGAAATTCACCAAAAAGAGCAAATAGTTGTTTCTCCCTTTTTTATTATTATGTATCATATTATTGCTAACTAAAAAGATCTGTAATGTTCCAGATAGTTGTATAATTATTTGGGCAGTTCTTACTCTCCAGCTGTTTGTAAAAGTAGAATACTGGCCGGGTGCAGTGGCTCATGCCTGTAATCCCAGCACTTTGAAAGGCTGTAGTGGGTGGATCACCTGAGGTCAGGAGTTCAAGACCAGCCTGGCCAACATTCGGTCTTTACAAAAATACAAAAATCAGCTGAGAATGATGATGGGTGCTTGTAATCTCAGCTACTCAGGAGGCTGAGATGAAAGAATTGCTGGAATCCAGGAGGCAGAGGTTGCAGTGAGCCGAGATTGTGCCACTGCACTCCAGCCTGGGCAACAGAGCGAAAAAAAAAAAAAAAAGGAAAAGGAAAAGAAAAAAGAAAAAAAAAGTCAAATACTAACATATCTGGGTTTCCTTTAAGAAAATAATATCGGCCGGGCGCGGTGGCTCAAGCCTGTAATCCCAGCACTTTGGGAGGCCGAGACGGGCAGATCACGAGGTCAGGAGATCGAGACCATCCTGGCTAACACAGTGAAACCCCGTCTCTACTAAAAATACAAAAAAACTAGCCGGGCGAGGTGGTGGGCGTAAACCCGGGAGGCGGAGCTTGCAGTGAGCTGAGATCCGGCCACTGCACTCCAGTCCGGGCGACAGAGCGAGACTCCGCCTCAAAAAAAAAAAAAAGAAAATAATATCTTACATTATTATGTATGTATGTATATGTCCATACATATATGCACACACACATATTCTCAAATGGCAAGTGGGATCATGGACATCTATAATAATGCATAAAAGAAAGGCCTGAGAGAGATTACGAGTGTTGTTTTAATTCGTGTTGTAGCTCTTTGTTTGTGGCTGTCAGTAGATTAACATAAAGCACGTTGGAAAGAACCAGGGATTATCTTCTAGCCCAGTGTATTCAAATTCCGTTTGCACATTTACATTCTTTCTCTCAATGATCAACTCTCAGAGGTTTAGTAGGGATAAGTTCCAAGGGAAGGCTTTCTCAAATTCATCACTTACAACGTTGATACACATAGCTCTGATATTTAAGTAAGACTGATTTTTCTAATATGTGTAGGGATATTTCAAAATTATTTCTATTTTTTCCTGTGGGAGTTCTGATGTATACAAACCTAGAGGTTGAGTTCAGTGATGGTGCCAGGGAAGATTTTCTTTATGGCAGGTTAAAAAGTGTTTGAAACCCTCCCATTTAAACAAATAAATAAATAAAGGATTCTGGCTGGGCATGGTGGCTCACCCTTGTAATCCTAACACCTTGGGAGGTCAAGGCGGGAAGAAGACTTGAGCCCAGGAGTTCGAGACCAGCCTGGACAATGTGGTGAAACCCCATCTCTACAACAAATGCAAAAATTATTATATGTGGTGGGGCATGCCTGTGGCCCCAGCTACTCAGGAGGATGAGGTGGGAAGATCACTTGAGCATGGAGGCTGAAGCTGCAGTGAGCTGGGATAGCGCCACTGCACTCCAGCCTGGGTGAAAAAGCAAGACCTTTCAAAAAAAAAAAAAAAAAAAAAATCTGCTTTTTGCTCTATTTCTTTTCTTTTTCTTTTTCTTTTTCTTTTTCTTTTTTTTTTTTTTTTTTTTTTTTTTTTTTTTTTTTTTTGAGACCGAGTTTCGCTCTTGTTGCCCAGGCTGCAGGGCAATGGTGTGATCTTGGCTCACCGCAACCTCTGCCTCCCAGGTTCAAGCGATTCTCCTGCCTCAGCCTCCTGCGTAGCTGGGATTACAGGCATGTGCCACCACGCCCGGCTAATTTTGTATTTTTAGTAGAGATGGGGTTTCTCCGTGTTGGCCACCCAACGTCAGGTGATCCGCCTGCCTCGGCCTCCCAAAGAGCTGGGATTACAGGTGTGAGCCACTGCACCCAGCCTTTCTTGCTCTATTTCTTTACACCAGCATCCCTTCTTCAATTACCCTCAATTCTTTCGATCCCTATCCTCAAGGTCCTAGGCATTATTCCACCTTTATCTTTTGAACTTTGTCCGGAGTGACTCTGTTGCTGTAACAGATCACTCTTTGGACAGACCCCTTTTGAGGCTTTAACTTTCTTTTTTTTTTGAGACAGAGTCTCGCTCTGTCGCCAGGCTGGAGTGCAGTGGCCAGATCTCAGCTCACTGCAAGCTCCGCCTCCCGAGTTCACGCCATTCTCCTGCCTCAGCCTCCTGAGTAGCTGGGACTACAGGCACCCGCCACCTCGCCTGGCTAGTTTTTTTGTATTTTTTTAGTAGAGACGGGGTTTCACCATGTTAGCCAGGATGGTCTCGATCTCCTGACCTCGTGATCCGCCTGTCTCGGCCTCCCAAAGTGCTGGGATTACAGGTTTGAGCCACCGTGCCCGGCCAACTTTCTTGTTTGATAGCATTCTCCCTTTTCAGTTACCTTCAAATCCAGTGTTCATGACTTTTCCCTGATTTCTATGGAGATATATTTATATTTTTTGAATGTGTGTCCTTTAAGCCAGTGGTCCCCAACCTTTCTGGCACTAGGGAACCAGCTTCCTGAAAAACAGTTTTTCCACGGATGGGGAGGGGGCAGTAGATGGTTTTGGGATGAAACTGTTCCACCTCAGATCATCAGGCATTAGTTAGAGTCTCAACCTGGATCACTCACATATGCAGTTCACAACAGGGTTCACACTGCGATGAGAATCTAATGCCACTCTCTCGCCCACTGCTCACCCCCAGCTGTGCAGGAGACCCCTGCTTTAAGCATTTTGATAAAGCTTTTCTTTTTTTTTTTAATTTTTTTTTGACATTGTACCGTCACCCAACTCTGGAACTCCTCGAACAGTATGAGTGGGAAATGTCAGTGGCTTCCCATCTATGCTTTGGCACTCCAGGAGGGAGTTTACCCAGTATCTGACAAGACATAGCTGCTTGGCATCTGAAAACCTTCCTGGAGCTCTGGAGAGATGTCTGAAATTTTATTTTTTCCATCTTGGATGTTCACTTATTTTAAGAAGAGATACCTCTCCACCCTCACAGCCAGGAATTCATCCAGTTCTAGAGAATCGGTACTGTGTTTTTGCTCATTTTCCCTGCGCACACAAACTTCTTGCATGAGATTCCCAGCAGGCTTGGTTTCATCATCTTTCTCCAGAACTTTGTAAAAAGTTCTGGGACAGAATATTCACCATAAGGAATTATTAAGCTCTCTAAAAACAGAAATAGCTTTTACACTGCCTGTAAGACAGCAAATAGGGGCATTGATTGATTGATTGAGATGGGGTCTCACTCTGTCACCCAGGCTGGTGTGCAGTGGTACAATCACAGCTCACTGCAGCCTTGAACTCCTGGGCTCAAGCGACCCTCCCACCTAGGCTTCCAAGTAGCTAGCACTACAGGTGCACATCACCACGCCCAGGTAACTTTTGTATTTTTTGTAGAGATGGGGTCTTGCTATGTTGCCCAGCCTGGCCTCGTAAATCCTGGGCTCAAGCTGTCCTTCCACCTGGACCTCCCAAAGTGTTGGGATGATGGGCATGAACTACTGCACCTGGTCTAGGAACTGTTTATTAAGCAAATGTAAACAGTGTTCACTTTCATATAATCTGAGAGGACTTTTGTACCTTTCCCTCTCCCTCAAACGTTGTATGCTCTTTTGCTTTTAGTATTTTTAGCATCTCTTTTTACTTTTAAAAAGTGAAAAGTATCTCTTTCGTTTTTTAGTATTTTGTATTTTTTACTTACGTGTTTTATTTTTTATTTTTATTTATTTATTTATATTTTTGGAGACAGAATCTTGCTCTGTCGCCCAGGTTGGAGTGCAGTGACATGATCTAGTTTCACTGCATCCTCCGCCTCCCGGGTTCAAGCAGTTCTCCTGCCTCAGCCTCCTGAGTAGCTGGGATTACAGGTGCATGCCACCCCGCCCAACTATTTTTTGTATTTTTAATAGAGATGGGGTTTCACCATGTTGGTCAGGCTGGTCTCGAACTCCTGACCTCCTGATCCGCCTGCCTCTGCCTCCCAAAATGCTAAGATTACAGGCGTGAGCCACCACGCCTGGCCACTTATTTCATTCACTGACCTCACTTCATGCTCCACTAAGAAATAAAAACTTCACAGATGGCAACAGCCTCATCTTGCCACCACCAAATCTGTAAACCTGCCTTCATCTGTGCCCCTTGTGTGTTCTCCTCCTTCCCTCCTGTTAGAAGAAACACCTCTCCTCCTGTCAGAATCCTCCTGTTCTTGGCCAGGCATGGTGGCTCACACCTGTAATTCCAACATTTTGGGAGGCAGAGGCAGGAGGATCATTTGAGCCCAGGAGTTCCAGACCAGCCTTGACAATATAGAAGACCTCTTATCTATTAAAAAAAAATTTTGTTGTTGTTCTTTGTTTCTCACCTTCCAAGACTTTTTTCTTTTTCTTTTTTTTTTTTTTTGGAATCAAGGTCCTGCTTTGTCTCCCAGGCTGGAGTGCTGCGGTACAATCATGGCTCACTGCAGGTTCACAGCTTCCACGTCCCAGGTTCAAGTGATCCTCCCATATCAGCCTCCTGAGTAGCTGGGACTGCAGGTGCACACCACAATGCCCAGCTAATTTGTGTAATTTTTTTGGTAGAGATGGAGTTTTGCCATGGTGCCCTGGCTGTCTGGAATCCCTGGGCTCAAGCGGTCTGCCCACCCTGGCCTCCCACAGTGCTGGGATTACAGGTGGGGGCCGCCATGCCTTTCCCCAAGACTTACTATCCTGTAGCATCTAGTCATCCCCTCTCTACTGGATCACTCCATCAGCATGACATATTATGGATATTATGGGGTGGCCCATCATCAGAGCCCAAAATACCATCTCCCAGCTCTTCCAGCTCCATGCAGCCTCCTAGCTCTACCCCACTTCTCAGCCAGGCCTTTGACAAATGAGTGGTCTGCACTTAACTTCTCCCTTCCTCTCCTCTTCATGTCCACATACTTCTCCCACAACTCCAACACATTGCTCCCAACAAGGCCAGTAACAATCTCTGTGCTGTCAGAGAAGTCATAAACATTGTCTTATCTTACCCAAGCTGTCAGCGGCCTTCAAAATAGTTGAACCCTCCCTCCAAGTTGACATGTTCTCTGCTCTTGTCTTCTATGACATCATGTTCTCTGGACATCCCTTGCCAGTTTGTTTTTTTTTTTTTCTCCTTTTTGGGAGGGAGTGGTAGGGAGAGACAGACTCCTATCCTCTACATAACTTCTCAAAGTTAGGGTTCTTTAGCACTTAGAACCTGGCTCTTTTCATTAGCCAGGTGTGGTGGTCCATGCCTGCTACTTGGGAGGCTGACCCCCTGAGCCTGGGAAGTCAAGGCTGCAGTGAGCAGTGATCCCTGTCTCAAATATTTAAAAAAAAAAAATTGGCTCCTTTTTCTTTACTTCCCACTCTGTAGTTCAATTTTTCTTTCCAAGCTTCCCCACTTGTATATTCACATGGACCTCAAACTTACCCAAATCAGAACACTTGATTGCCCACCTCTACTCCCCCCAACATATTCCTCTCTCAGGCTCTGCCTTTTCAATAATGGCCCTAGCCATCAATAAGCCTTGTTGTTTCTGTAATAGCTCTAAAATACACCCCACGTCACCACTACCGCACAGCTCCAAGCCACCGTCCACTCACCACTACCGCACAGCTCCAAGCCGCCGTCCACGCACCACTACCGCACAGCTCCAAGCCACCCTCGACTCTCACGTGGGCTCTGCTTCCACTCCTATTCCTTCCTAACTTGTTCAAACAGTTAAACTGGAGAAAATTGACAGCATCTGCATTTAACCAGGGGCAGTAGGAGTGGGAGAGGCGGGGAGGCATTTTGAAACTATGTCTTTAGTGGTAGAACATGCAGATTCTAGTGAATCAGTGTAAAGTGGGAAGGTACTAAGAGGAAGGAGTCCAGGTTAAAGGGATATTCAACAGAATGGGACAGATGGGAAGGCCAGGCTTTGAACAGATGACTTCATCTTGGGACTTGTTGGGCTGTGGGAGAATCAGATGGATATCCTTGGAAGTTGTTGGATATAGAAAACTAGAAATGGCCTGGCACTATGGCTCACACTTGTAATCCCAGCACTTTGGGATGCCAAGGCAGGCAGATCGCCTGAAGTTCAAGGCCAACCCGGCCAACATGGTAAAACCTCGTTTCTACTAAACATACAAAATTTAGTTGGGCATGGTGACGTATACCTGTAATCCCAGCTACTAGGGAGGCTAAGACAGGAAAATCGCTTGAACCAGGGAGGCAGAGGTTGCAGTGGGCGAGATCACGCCACTGCATTCCAGCCTGGGTGACAGAGCAAGACTCTGTCCCAAAACAAAACTAGAAACAAGACTTCAGGGCTAAATATGTAAACATAGGAATCATCCATGATAGGATGTACCTGAAGTCATGGAAGAGAATAAAATCCACCTGGGAAAAAAATGTAGCGATGAGAAGATGAGAAAGATGAGAGAGGAATCCCGCTTCTCGTCGCAGGTTGACTTTTTGGAGCACCCTCATTCTATCTTCTAGACCTAAGCGTGTGCTCCTCTTCTCTCTATAGTACTACACCACCTTCATGCAGTCCTGGTTACTTCCTCCCAGGATGCATGCAAAAGAAGCATAGTGTTCCGTGTTCCCTTTTAGTCTTGTTGATCCCAAAGATAAACCCATACCTCCAGTTTTTTTTTTTTTTTTTTTTTTTGAGACAGCATCTCACTCTGTCACCTAGGCTGGAGTGCAGTGGCACGATCTCGGATCACTGCAACCTCCGCCTCCCGGGTTCAAGCGATTCTCCTGCCTCAGCCTCCCGAGTAGCTGGGATTATAAGCGCCCGCCACCTTACCCAGCTAATATTTGTATTTTTAGTAGAGATGGGGTTTCACTATATTTCACAGGCTGATCTCGAGCTCCTGACCTCAACTGATCTGCCTGCCTCAGCCTCCCAAAGTGCTGAGATTACAGGCGTAGGCCACTGCGCCCAGCCCCAACTTCTTTATAAAGGTTTTGTTGCTGAACATTTTGGCACTTAATAAAATTATCTAAACCTCCCAAGAGAGTGACAACGCTTGACAAACACATCCAGGCACACCTCCCTACCCCAGAATGACTTATCTGACATTCCAGTTATAGTACACGAAGCCAAGAATCCCAAAGCAGCAAATAAAACCTTTCAACCATCAAAGTAGAATTATAACTTCCAGGCACTAAAGCTGGAGTTCGTCTTTTGTCCATTTAATCTATATGTTTTTTATTTTTTAGAGACAGTGTCGCTCTGTCACCCAGCCTAGAGTATAGTGATATGATCATAGCTCACTGCAACCTTAAACTTCTGGGCTCAGGCAACCCACCAGCATCAGCCTTCTGCATAGCTGGGACTACAGGTGCACACCACCATGCCCAGCTAAATTTTTTAAATTTTTTGTAGAGATGAGGTTTCACTATGTTGCCCAGGCTGGTCTCAAACTCCTGACCTCAAGCAAAGCTCCTGCCTCAGCCTCTCAATATTTTACCTATATTTCTCATCAGCTTGGTTTTTTTGATCATGGTTGTTAATTTTTGCATTGTATGAAAGTGCTACGTAGAGGGTTCTCTCCTGGTGTTTTGGCAGATGTAAGAAAATTGATTTCCTTTGTAGTCATTAATTGGAGAATCTGTTGTAGATACTAGCAATTTCTGAAGGAATAAGAGATGCACACTTTCATGGGACTTCACAATCTTTCATCTAAAAGTTCTAGCTCCCTGGTGGGGAGACAAGTTCCAGACCCACAAGTATTAGAAATATATTTCATAAACATGGCCCCAGATTGAAGCAAGTCTAAACAAACTGTGGAATTTAATAATGTCTGAATAATGTGGAAATAATGTTTTCAGTGGAATAGGATGAGGCTAGATGTGGTCCTCACACCTGTAATCCCAGCACTTTCGGAGGCTGAGACGGGCAGATCACTTGAGGTCAGGAGCTGAGACCAGCTTGGCCAACATGGTGAAACCCTGTCTCTACTAAAAATACAAAAATTAGCCGGGCATGGTGGCAGGTGCCTGTAATCCCAGCTGCTGGGGAGGCTGAGGCGGGAGAATTGCTTAAACTTGGGAGGTGGAGGTTGTAGTGAGCCAAGATCGCACCACTGCACTCCAGCCTAGGCGACAGAGCAAGACTCTGTGTTTGTTAAATAAATAAATGAAACAGGATGAAGCAGGAAAACGTTGTTAGTTTTTGAAAAGTCTGAAATAATCTATTCTAAAGTAATTCAGTTGAAATGATAAATTCACTTTGCATTCTCCTTTTGCCACAAGATCCAACTATTTACTAACTGGGGTCAACACTGGTGTTCAAATTCAGTATTGGCTATTTCACACTTGAAGACTGTCTGTATTCCCAGAGAGTGTTAAATCTAACTTTGAAGTTCAGAAATATTTATTGGTGTCAGGTGTATGCCAGCAACTGGGAAAATGAATAGGAGGTGGTTCCTACCTCAAAAAGCTTGCAATTTGGTGGATTTACAGTCTAGTAAGAGCAGACCTACATAAAAGATACAGAGCAATGCAAAACAGTAGATGTCAGATGCCATTTGAGTAACATGCATGTTAAGTGCTGCAGGATTTCTGGGGAAGGAGAATCTGGTGGAAACTGGAAAATAATTTACTATTCTCCACTGACAGCGGCAGCCAGGAACCCAGATCCCTGCTTATTTGTCCTCTCAACCCAACGCAAATGGGTTCTCCCTTGAGAATTTTGCTATCAACTTGCTCCTTTTCTAAACCCTTCCCCAGGCACAATCTATCAACCCCTTCTTTGCAATACTTCCATTTTTTGTTCTTAACTATGCTAAAGTACTCACGATGCATTGCAATTGTTTGTAAGCCTGTCTCCTCTACAAGATTCTGATTTCTGTTTTGTTATGTTCATCTTTGAATTCCCTTACTGCTTAATATGATACATATAATATTGTTAGTGCCTCCAAAAAGTGTTTTTTGTGTGTGTGTGAATTAAAGAAATGAATGAATTCACAATGTATGACTTGGGCCTTGAGGAAGATTGCATTCCTTTAATAAACACCATACCTTTACCAGGCGCATGTTGATCAGAAATAAATGAAAGTAAGTAACATGTAGAACTGGGGTGCTCAAACACCAATTTTTCTCAGGGTTACTTAAAAACTTAACTATATAGGCCAGGTGTGGTGGTTCACGCCTGCAATCCCAACATTTTGGGAGGCTAAGGCAGGCAGATTTCTTGAGCACAGCCTGGGCAACATGGTGAAACCCTGTCTCCACAAAAAACACTGAAAAATTAGCTAGGCATAGTGGCATGCACATGTAGTTTCAGCTGCTTTGGAGGCTGAGGCAGAAGAATTGCTTGAGCCCGGGAGGTGGAGGTTGCAGTGAGCTGACATAATGCCACTGCATTCCACCCTAGAGCCAGACCCTGTCTCAAACAACAACAACAACAAAAGCAAAACAAGCAACCTTTAAAATGTACAGATAAATATAAACTTCACCCCAAACTTAGTAAATCTGAATCTGCAGGCATGAAACCTGAGCACCTGAATTTTTTTTTTTTTTTTTTTGAGATGGAGTTTTACTCTTGTTGCCCAGGCCAGAGGGTAATGGCACAATCTCGGCTCCCTGCAACCTCTGCCTCCCGAGTTTAAGCGATTCTCCTGCCTCAGCCTCTGAGTAGCTGGGATTATAGGCACGCACCACCACGCCTGGCTAATTTTGTATTTTTAGTAGAGAAGGGGTTTCTCCGTGTTGGTCAGGCTGGTCTCAAACTCTCGACCTCAGGTGATTCACCCACCCCAGCCTCCCAAAGTGCTGGGATTACAGACGTGAGCCATCATGCCTGGCCATGCATCTGAATTTTTTAAAGGTGCCATAGGTGATGTACAGCCAAATATGAGAATCACTGGTATACAAAAATATTTTATTTAGTTGTTGCTTTTGGGAATGAGAAATTCCGCACTGATATGCCAACAATATTATTAAATACCTCAAGTGGAATGACACTAGAGAGGCATAAATATTAGCAATGAAATAAAGGAAGATGGGGTAATTGACAGACTGGTGTGAAGGGAGGAGTGATAAAAACCAACGCGTCCAATGGCGATGTCCATGGTGCTGACCTTGAAGCCCCAAGGGTGATATGCCAAACTGGGCTCTGTGCTTTCTTTTTTTTTTTTCTTCCCCAAGACAGGGTCTCCCTCTGTCACCCAGGCTGGAGTGCAGTGGTGCACTCATAGATCACTGCAGGCTGGCCACCTGGGCCAGGTGGTGACGATAAAATGTTTGCAGATAACTGGCACTGGTTGCTGTGAACAAGCAAATACTTTAAAATTTAATAATTTTAAGAATTGCTTGACCCAGGAGTCCAAGAGCAGCCTGGGCAACAAAGTGAGACCCTGTCTCTACAAAAGTAAAAATTAAAAAATCAGCCAAGCATGGTGGTGCACACCTGTGGTCCCAGCTACTCTGGAGGCTGAGGTGGGAGGATTGCTTGGGCCCAGTGGTCCAGCCTGCAGTGAGCCATGAGTGCACCCACCACTGCACTCCAGCCTGGGTGATGGAGGGAAAAAAAAAGAAAGCAGACCTAGTTTGACATATCACCCTTGGGGTTTCAAGGTCAGCACCCTGGACGTCGCCATTGGATGCGTTGGTTTTTATCATTCCTTCCTTCACACCAGTCTGTCAATTACCCCATTTTCCTTTATTTCATTGCTAATATTTATACCTCTCTAGTGTCATCTCACTTGATGTATTTAATATGTTGTTGGCAAGCATGGCAGATAGCTTGACTTTTTAGCAGCTATATTTTTGAATGAAAACCAACCTCATGTTCCAAGTCTCTCTTGCTTTTAATTCTAGCAAATTCCTTAAACCATATCCAAATCTAGAATTCTGACCCCTATGTGGGGTGGTTCTTAGGAAAACTTATTTAGACAGTATTACAAATAGTTCGGTTCTAACGTCTTAATTTTACATTTGTACAAATTGAGGCTCAGAGAGAGATGACGTTCTTGAGATGGAGAGTTAGTGATAAGTTCAACAGTGTTTTCATGGTTTGGTCCAAAAGTCACTATAAAATCATAACCACATCCATGGAAGGAATATCTGGTTACTACTAATAATAAATTTAATGGTTGATACAGTTTATCTAAATCCTCCCTACTCTTTATTAAAACCTATTTAACCACATTTATACATGTTTATGTACAATGTTTTCCACCCCAATAAGTCCTGGGATCTTGATGTTAAGAGTCCTGGTTCTATTCATCTTTGAATGTACCCAACAACAAAAACATAGATTAATTATACTCATATTTTTCTTCATCATGCTATAAATCCACTTTGCAATTCATATCTATTAAAATTAATGAACATTTAAAATAAAGTATTCAACTTGGGAATTGATGCCTAGAAATATATTTATTGAATGCATTTTCATCTTTATTTAAGGAAACCAAGTAATTGCACTAGCCAGAATAAAAAAGTGTAAAATATATATTAAAAAGAAATGTATTTAGGGCCAGGCATGGTGCCTCATGCCTATAATCCTAGCACTTTGGGAGGCTGAGGTGGGAGGATCACCTGAGGTCAGCAGTTCTAGGTCAGCCTGGCCAACATGTATATTATATATACATTGTATATGATGTATGGTATGTATCATATAGACTGTGATATATTGCATATATTATATATAGACTATGATATACAGCATGTGTTACATATACTACATATAGTATATATTATATATGTGGTATATATCATATACAGACTATATATGATATACTGTATTAGTATGTATTATATATGGTATACTAGACTATGATATACTGTATATATTATATATACTATTTATGTTATACTGTATATATTATATATACTATTTATGTTATACTGTATATATTATATATACACTGTATCTTTGGCCTTTCTTCTCTAAATCTGCTTCATTTGTATTGCATGGAGCCTTTACATACAGTTTGTTCACCCCTAAACTATACATACAGTTCACCAGATCCTATTACACTATGTCTGTTCCCCCTTGTGAAAAATCGATTTTTCACAAGCACTCAGCTTGGTGTCTTCAGCGTCTGGCACCTGGTAGGCATTGAGATGTTTGTTGCAATCTTTCTCAAATACTGGGTGTGGATGGTGGTGGTGTCAGCAGCAGAATTAAAAGATAAAGGAAACCATCTGTCCTTAAAGGAACTCACCCTGGTCACAGAGACTGACATGCAAGGGGAAAAGGTATGAATGTATGAGCCAAGCATGCCAGTGTCCATTCTCCTGGTTCCCAACAGCAGCATTAATTTTATGGTAGATACCATTTCAAGTCCCACAGCCATCGATGTGGTCAAATGAAAGGTGTTACACAGGGCTGGGTGCGGTGGCTCACACCTGTAATCCCAGAGCTTTGGGAGGCTGAGGTGGGTGGATCACCTGAGGTCAGGAGTTCAAGACCAGCCTGGCCAACATGGTGAAACCCCATCTCTATTAAAAATACAGAATATAAGCTGGGCATGGTGGCGGGTGCCTGTAATCCCAGCTACTCAGGAGGCTGAGCCAGGAGAATAGCTTGAACCCAGGAGGAGGAGGTTGCAGTGAACTAAGATCACGCCACAGCACTCCAGCCTGGGCAACAAGAGTGAAACTCCATCTCAAAAAAGAAAGAAAGGTATTGAACAGAATTGAAAAGTTTGTCAGATGAGTGTTTCTGGAAGACCTTAAAATTAAGAAATTATGTGCTCATAATAAAGACTACCCTTTTCTCTACAGAATGTAATTAAAATATTTTTATACCCTAAAAATTCTTCTTTGTCAGTATCATTTTCTGCAAGATAGGAAGCTATTATCCTGCAGCCACTGGTTTTTGTGAAACTGCCCATGGTTTACGCCTTTGTATTTTTTCCCCGTGTCCTCTGGAGCACTAGTTAGCCAAAGTCTAAAATTGGAGCAGAAATTATGGGGCAGTGGAGTTGGAATTACAGCTTAGAATCCAGTCTCTACCATATATAACTACGGCCTGCCATCTAATGTTCTTCATTTGCACAGTGGGCATAATAGTACTTAATATACCTGTTGAAAATATTTGACTTTCTGACTCAGAAGGGATCTTAAAAATGTCCTTTTATAATTGAGGTAAAGAAGAAAGGGCGGGGTAGGGAAATGTATGTAGTAAATGACGAAATCTGTAAAGATGTTTTAACAATTACAAATACCTCTACAAATATCATATACTAGTCAAGCAACATCCTAACATCACTAGGCATTTGTTTTCTATTTAACTGCCTTTGGAAGACCTGCATGTAAAGTAACAAATATGTCTCACCCCAGATGTGTTAGACTCCCGTATCTCCCTTTTTTATTAGTCATCTCTCTGGCCCCTTCACAGCCCCCATTCCTATACATCTGCTCTTTGATGTCTTACGCACCTTAGAGATTTCAGTTTCTCTTCCTGGCTTTGCTTTCTTTTCTGTCTGTCCTGAGCCCCATGGTTGATCAGCTAAACCATTCTTGAATAAGGAGTCTCAATTCCTTTAATATCCTGCCCACTTTTCTTCTTCTTCTTTTTTTTTTTAACTGACATGGAGTCTCGCCCTGTCATCAAGGCTGGAATGCAGTGCTGCGATCTTGGCTCACTGCAGCCTCCACCTCCTGGGTTCAAGTGATTCTTTTGCTTCAGCCTCTCGAGTAGCTAGGACTACAGGCGCACGCCACCATACATGGCTAATTTTTGTATTTTTAGTAGAGAAGGGTTTCACCATGTTGGCCAGGCTGGTCTTGAACTGCTGACCTCAGGTTATCCGCCCACCTTGGCTTCCCGAAGTGTTGGGATTACAGGCATGAGCCGCTGTGCCTGGCTCCCAGCCCATTCTTCTGCTCTTCTTGCCTACTTTGGTTCCACAATAAAAGCCACCTCCTTAGCCTGTTAACCCATACAATGGAGGTTTAGGGAATGGGTAGAAGAGTTTTAAAAGTGTCTTTGGTTTAAATTTAGGTCTATTTTAAAATTGTGTCTGATACAACTACATCTCCTTAATGAATGTATTGGTTTACTATTTTCAGTTCAATCTTGAGAAAACAAGGAGCCTTTCAGGAAAATTTTCAGAGAGATTTGGTTCTCAAATTTTGTGTGCTTCTAAATATTCTTTATACCTTTGTTCAAAATGTAGCTACCTGAGCTCACCTTTCTGTAGCCATTTCAGTTGATTAGGTTTGGGGTGAGATGTGCCAGCTGTATTTTCGACAAGCCCCATCCCAGCTGCTGAAAATGATGCAAAATTGAATTTGAGCATCGCTGCTGTAAAATACATTCTTTCTTTCTTCCAATGGAGAGTTCCATTCCTGAATGTGGGAGATGTTGAAATGGTGCAGCCAAATTTGCGTTGTTGTTCGGTAATATCAGTGGTTCTTAAAGACAGGTATGAGAATCAACTGTGGCGCTTTTGAAGGTCATCACTAAAAATTGTCCATGCTTTGGCTCCACCCACTGGCAATTCTGTGAAATACTTTTCAGGTGGGGCCCAGCTCACCTGTTAACGTATCACAGGTGATTTCTACTTGGTACAATACGGTATTACCCATCTACAGTGGAAACAAATGCCTGTTTCAGATAGTATTTCGATTCAAGTTAATATGAATTGATAAACACACAGGTGATATTTGAGTTGTTAGTCAAAGAACTTATAAAACTTGTATCTTGTAAACGTCTATAGATTTATTACAGCCTTTTAAAAACTATTGCCAGGCCCCAAGCCCTGAAAATATGTTACACTTTCTCCTTCCCTTACTGAAATCACATTTAAATTCAGAATCACCAGCGCTAGTTTACTTTCAATTCAAGACAGCAAGCCTGAAAATAGCCTTACTGACGCATGCAGAGCATTTTCCTAGGAACAGACTCTGGACTTATTAGTGTCTGGAGCCATCAGTCAATACTCAACTGGTACACTGGTGTGTTAGTAAGGGATGCCAGAAATGCATGCCTTCTCTTATCAGTCACCCGGGGAATTCACGTAACTTGCTTTAAATAGCCAAAGTGAAGAAGGAGATGGACTTTACAGTTGTGTTTGTTTCTTTAAAAAATAGACTTATCTTTTCCTAGCTGTAAAATAGCACTTGAAAACTGCCATCTAACATGAAAAACAATTTCCTAAGGTTTCAATAGGGTTTTTCATGTATCAGAACCAGGGCCAGGGTGTAACTGGATTTAAGTGCCAGACAAGGAGCTAGAAGCTGCAGGTGCAGCTCCCCGCCACGCTGCTCTCTGTGACCTTGAGTGAGACACAAAATTGCTGGGCTTCCGTTTTTCATTTTAAAATGCGAGGGTTGGATTTGCTCGCTAAGAGCTCTTTTATCTCTAATAGTTAAGATGAGGGAACATGATGTTTTGAGATGTTTTGCTGAAATTTCTCACATAGAAAATGGGCCTTCTGAAAACATATAATTATAGTTTTGGGTAGGAAGAAGCTGTCATGGTGGCGAAGGGGAACATTGCAAATCTGAACATGACCACAGCTGGCAGGATTATAATGTATTAGAATTGAAAGGCACCCTGCAGACCTGCTGTTTAACATACAAGGAAGCCTAGGGCTGGAGGGGCAGGGGGACTCTCAGTGACAGTGGACTCTGGCTCCACGGTCACCTTCTGGTAGCAAGCAAGACCTGTCTCTGTGACAGGTCTCAATCAATGGAGAAGCTTATTTTGCCAACATTAAGGGCATGCCTAGGCTCAGGCTCCTAGACTAAGACAAGTGCACCAAGCCAGGTGCTCAGGCTCCTAAACTAAGGTGCCATTAGGCAATCAGCATGGATTGTTAGACTGTACAAAGGTGGAGATGCCAACTCCCAACTTTTTTCCTGGAGGTTGTGTTCCCATGTATGCACTTTCTCCTTACTAACAGCTCACGGCTCCTGACCTGGGTGGGTGACCTTATAGCTGTGAAGCATGTCTACCTTGCCTTGAGAAAGATCCAACTCAGTATTGGCTTCCTTAACCCCATGCCACTCAATGTTGGGGCACTGAAAAGAAAACTGTTTCCTCTCTGCTCTCCTAGTACTCTCAATTCTTCCAACAACAGATGTGGGTTGTTTTTTCCCCCCAACAGCAAGCAATTCTCCAGTTCTCTGCAGACACCAATACCATGTCCTGCAATTCAATTCTGACATGATCTATCTGGAGTTAGTACAGACCCAGCAGGTTGGAGGCTCAGTCCCATAAGACTGTCCCCACTTCAGATGCCAGTTGCACAAGTAATGAGTCTCCAGGTTACCTTCAACTTCGGTCCAACTTGGCTACAGATCAGAGGTTCCCAAGGACCCCTATTCAGGTTCTATAATTTGGTAGAAGGGCTCATAAAACTCAAGAGAACAGCTGACTTACTAGATGATTAGTTTATTATAAGAGGATACAACTCAGGAACAGCCAGAGGGGAGAGGGTTGGGAGAGGGTGCAGAACATCCATGCCCTATCCAGGTGCGCCAGCCACCCTTCCAGCACGGCCCTGGGGTCACACACCTGGAAGCTCTCAGATCTCCATCCTTTTGGGGTTTTATGGAAGCTTTGTTACTTAGGCACAATTGACTGAATCATTGGCCATTGGTGATTAAGTCAATCTCCAACCCTTTTCCTGTCTCTAGAGGTCAGGGTGTTGGCACGGAAAGTTCAAACCCTCTAATATTAGGGTTGGTTCCTCTGGCATCCAGGCCCCCTCCCAAGGCTCTCCAGGAGACCCCAGCCACCAGTCATTCATTAGCATGCCAAAAGACACTTAACACTTTGGAGAGTATGAGTTTGAGGAGCTGCATTCCAGTAAACAGGTGTGCAGACCAAATAAGCATTTGTTATCGTGTCACAGTATCACAGGTGATGCTCACCGTTGGACCACATTCCAAGAGTATGGCTCCACTTACTGATCTTTGAATGAAGGGGTATCTTATTGATCCTCTCACTGACCTTACCCCAAATAACAAATCATACTAGTACTAACCTGGCAGAACTCAAGATTGGTTAGGAAAGACCCTCTGAAACTTTGTATAATGATGGTTACCTTGTTTTGAGTGTGTGCCCTGTGCCAAGCACTGTGCTGACAGCTTTGTGTGTTCAGACTCACTTCACAGTTACAAAACCCTCTTTACTATGTGGGAACTGGGCTTGAAATGGTTTAGGTACACTGGCCAGTTCATGGCCAATGTTGTGTTACCAGAAAGGGATCCCAATACAGACCCTGAGAGTGGGTTCTTGGACCTTGTGCAAGAAAGAATTCAGGGCAAGGCCATAGAGTAAGGTGAAAGCAAATTTGTCAGAGAAGTAAAAAAAAAAAAAAAAAAAAAAAAAGAATGGCTACTCCATAGGCAGAGCAGCAACATAAGCTGCTTGACTGAATATACTTATAGTTATTTCTTGATTATATACTAAACAAGTGGTGGATTATTCGTGAGTTTTCCGGGAAAGGTGTGGGCAGTTCCTGAAACTGAGGGTTCCTCCCCCTTTTAGGCTATATAGGGTAACTTCCTGACATTACCATGGCATCTGTAAACTGTCCTGGCGCTGGTAGGAGTGTCTTTTAGCATGTTAATGCATTGTAATTTGTGTATAATTGTTACTAAAGTGGAGGATGTCCAGGTTCTTGGTGTCTTGAACAAAGAATTGGACAAAACGCACAAAGCGAGGAAAGAGTGAAGCAACAAAAGCAGAGATTTATTGAAAACAAAGTACACTCTACAGGGTGAGAGCAGCCAAAGCAAGCAGCTCAAGAGCCCAGTTACAGAATTTTCTGGAGTTTATGTACCTTTTAGAGGTTTCCTGTTGTTTACCTGGTATAAGTGCTATGTAAATGAAGTAGCACTCTCGATCAGTCTGATCGGTTGTGGGAGGAGACTAATCAGAGGCTGAAGCGAAGTTACAAAGTTACACCCTATGTAAACATCTGGTTGGTTGCAGAAAGTGACCAATCAGAGGCTGAAGTGAAGTTGTAAAGTTATATACTGCTTTGCAAATGAAAACTTGGCCCCAGACCAGGCTGATTGGTTGCAGGAAGGTTCTAAACAGAGGTACGTTCAATTTCAGTGGCACAGCCCGGTGGCTCATGCCTGTAATCTCAGCACTTAGGGAGGCTGAGGCAGTACAATCACTTGAGGTCAGGAGTTCATGACCAGCCTGGCCAACATGGTGAAACCCTGTCTCTACCAAAAATATTTATTTAAAAAACAAGCCATGTGTAGTGGTGCACACCTGTAATCCCCAGCTACTCAGGAGACTGAGACAGGAGAATCGTTTGAACCTGGGAGGCAGAGGTAGCAGTGAGCCAAGATTGTGCCACTGCACTCCAGTCTGGGTGAAAGAGTGAGACTCCGTCTCAAAAAAAATCTCACCTGCCACACAGAAAAAGGAGGGGGAGGGTATTGCAAAGGGCATAGCCTTTGGTCCTTTTGTTATTTGAGCATGGAAAGTTGGGGTTTTCCTTTTGATTTAGTTTTAGGAAGTCAGAGTGAATCAGCCTTAGGTTCCCTGCCTCCAGACCCTACTCTCCTGCCTCATAATGAACAGGGAAGATGACCAGAGGTCACTTTCATCACCATCTTGATTTTGGTGGGATTTGGCCGGCTTCTTTACTGCATCTTGTTTTATCAGCAAGGTCTGTGAGACCTGTATCTTGTGCTGACCTTCCGTGAAGAAGAATGCCTAACCTCTTGGGAATGCAGCCCAATAGGTCTCAGCCTTATTTTCTCCAGCCCCTGTTCAAGATGGAGTCGCTGTTGTTTGAATGTCTCTGACAGCTGGACTCATCCAAGGCCTTTTTAGTACTGCCATGACTGTGTAATCCAGAAGTCTCTGTGACAGGTCTCAATCAATTTAGAAGCTCACTTTGCCAAGATTAAGGATATGCCCAGGAGAAAAGAACATGGAATCACAGAAACAGTCTGTGTTCTGGGCCTTTCTCCAAAGGTGAATTTGAGGGCTTCAGTATTTAAAGGGGAAGAGTGGGGCGCAGGGGGAAGATGGAGGGTGTTGCAGGAGAAAAGGGGCAGGTAGGGGAAGAGTCAATTATATATTCCCCCGGCTCTTAGTAAACTGGCACTTTACAAAGATAAGGTGGACATAGAGTAGGAAATATTTAACCTTTTAGTTGTAGTTGTCTGCTTAGGAACAAAAGGGAAGGCAACTTCTTGCATGGCTCAGCTTTCAGCTTCATTTTTTTTTTTTTCTTTTGGCAGAGTGAATTGGAGTGTGTTTGTTTGTTTGTTTGTTTGTTTGAAACGGAGTTTCACTCTTGTTGCCCAGGCTGGAGTGCAATGGCGCCATCTCGGCTCACTGCCAAGTGCCTCCTGGGTTCAAGTGATTCTCCTGCCTCAGCCTCCCAGGTAGCTGGGATTACAGGCAGTGGCCACCACGCCTGGCTAATTTTTGTATTTTTAGTAGAAATGGGATTTCACCATGTTGCCCAGGATGGTCTCAAACTCCTGACCTAAGGTGATCTTCCCACCTCGGCCTCCAAAAGTGCTGGGATTACAGGCGTGAGCTACCGCACCTGGCCGGAGTTTTTATTTTCCTTTTACAACTACATCCTCTTCTACTTTCCCACAGAACATTCTGGAAAACTAGTGGGGTAGAACCGTGACTTCTATTTGACCACAGCTCACAATTCTTACATGTTTTATGATTTTCATTTTCCCTTAAGAATTGTCTCCAATTGCGACATTCTTCAGAACTTGATAAAGATATCTGAAGTGTATATGGTGAAAAATATGTAGAATGGTGGTGTCACCACTTGATATGGGGTGTGAGATGCATGAGTAGTAAACTTCTGAAGCTGCTGCTGTAAGGGTCAAGGGAAACTTCCCCTTCACCCTGTGAAAGTTTGCAGAAAAAGCAACTCACTAAAGACAGGTTAATTGGAGAAAAGGCACACAAATGTATTTAATGTGCACACAGGGAGAATCTCAGATTACTTGTTCCCTAACAGAGTTCAGAAGCTTATACAGCATCCTGGCCAAACAAATTATGGGAGCAGGGAGAAGAGGAATTCCATTGAGGGGATTACTAGGGAGAATGAATAGATCCAGGAACAGAGATACATTTGTAAATAGTTTCTTGACAGTTCAGGTTTGGTTGCATTCTTGGTCTTAACAGGGAGGGGAAGCAAAAACTGTTGGTCTCTTTGGTGCCTCTGGGTCCTGGGCAGATACAGGCTTTGCTGTGGGAGGGATGTGGGGGACCTTGAGGCGGCTTCTTCATTTCAACAGGCCAACTACTCAGGAGGCTGAGTCGGGAGGATCGCTCTAAGCCCAGCAGTTCAAGGTTGCGGTGAGCTATGATCTTACCATTGCACTCCAGTCTGGGTGACAGAGTGAGACCCGGTCTCTAATAAATTTTTAAAAAAGAAGAAATCGCTTCAAATTTTGACAGAGTTTGACTCTTTCATTAAAATAATATATATGTAATATGGATCCTTTATATACACATATCTGTGTGTGTATATATGTTATCTGTATACATATATCTGTATTATATATATATATCTGTGTATATATGTATATATCTTTTTATATGTCTATCCTTCCTGACACCCATTTCCTGAATTCTTTTCTGCCAAGATAAATGCAAAGAGCCACAGAATCTGTGATCTTATCTCTTAACAGATCTGTGCTGAGAAATTACTGTAGGTATACCTGGAGTTCTTAATAAAAATTCTAGTTAGATGACTTTTGAGAACCATAAAAAAAACTTAAGAAAACTCCTGGGATCTCTAGTAGGGACTAACTTTCTCTTTACAGATCTTGACAAATTGTTGAGATTGGCCGGGCGCGGTGGCTCAAGCCTGTAATCCCAGCACTTTGGGAGGCCGAGGCGGGCGGATCACAAGGTCAGGAGATCGAGACCATCCTGGCTAACACGGTGAAACCCCGTCTCTACTAAAAAATACAAAAAACTAGCCGGGCGAGGTGGCGGGCGCCTGTAGTCCCAGCTACTCGGGAGGCTGAGGCAGGAGAATGGCGTGAACCCAGGAGGCGGAGCTTGCAGTGAGCTGAGATCTGGCCAGTGCACTCCAGCTTGGGTGACAGAGCGAGACTCCGTCTCAAAAAAAAAAAAAAAAAAAAAAAAAAAAAAAAAAAAAAAAATTGTTGAGATTGTCTGCTCAGATAGTCCCTGATATGGTTTGGCGCTGTGTCCCCACCCAAATCTTACATTGAATTGTAATCCCCACATATCAGGGGAGGAGCCTGGTGGGAGGTGATTGGATCATGGGGGTGGATTTCCCCTTTTCTGTTCTCATGATAGTGAGGTTGTCATGAGATCTGATGGTTTAAAAGTGCGTGTCTGTCTCTGTCTCTCGCTCTCTCACTCTCCCTCTCTCTTGCACTGCTGTGGTAAGACATGCTTGCTTCTGCTTCGGTCATGATTGTAAGTTTCCTGACGTCTCCTGTTAAGCCTGAGGAACTGAATCAATTAAACCTCTTTTCTTCATAAATTACCCAGTCTTAGGTAGTTTTTTATAGCAGTTTGAGCACAGACTAATGCAGTATATGAGGTACACAAGGAAGGCAACTCATTATTTTTAGAGTCAAGCAGTGTTTTTAATTGAAAAAGGTTCTCTCTCAGGTTGATCATAAGCTGTATTCAGCTTGGCTTTGAATGACTCTGGGTTGTTTCCTTAAAACTAACCTGTCCTCAAAGGAAAGTGAGTTATGAATATTAGGGGTATTCAAAATTTTATGACTTTGGTTCTGATGATACTTTCAAAAAGTGAGTTTTAAATAATTTTCAAATGATAGAAGCAACCCTCAAGTATATATTCATTTTTTTCCAAGGATTTTTTGAAGGGGTTCACGTTCACTTGGGTAAGTTTATATATGCTTGACTTTTTTTAATTACTCAAATTATTTTAGGATCATAATTCATTTTTAATTTTTTTTAAATATTGGAGATGTGGGATTTGTTTTTTTCTCTTTTGGTGGTCAGCCTGGTTACTAACAGGCTGATTCTCCTTGAGCATCCAGAGTACAAGCCTGTTAGTTTAAGTTATCTGTGGTAAGTACCATCAAACACAGTGTGTCTCCTTTGTAAAACTTAAGGTCAATGAATGATGTTGTTACTAGTCCAACGTGTTTCTCTCTTGCTAGAACAAGAGCCTCACAGAGCAAAATCTGTCTTGTTGAATTCTGTGTTCCCATTGCCAAGAAAGTACCATGAGCATAAGAGGCACTTACTTAAGCACTTAATGAATTACAAAGGAAATGATTTGATTACAGAACTAAGTCTACCAAGTGTAGCTAGCTCAGTTGCAGAAAACAGAATCCAGAACTCTTATGTTTCCAGTGCATCATTTTGACTCTTATCGCTTAGGAACTATGGTTAGGGCTAAGAGAAAATAGATGAATTTATCCCCTGCTGGTGGGCATTAAAATTAGCACATCTCCCTGGAGGAAAACTTGGTAATATGTATCAGATCTTTTCAGACATAAACACTTTTTCTAACCACATCGGAGACTTACATAAACATCTTTTGGTCAATAATTTGTCTAAGGAAATAAGGATAAAATGTTTTAGATATGTTTTTAATATCAAAAGAAATGTCTAATAACAGTGTAGACCCTTCTTTGGCACCCCCTGAGGTCCTCTCAGCCTCACCTATCTGTTCCATCCCTCTCTGTGGCAATCCCTCTGCGTCAGGACAATAGGTCTTCCTTGTTGGCCACAGGTGGTGTGCTGTAAGGCTGTGCTCATCATGCTTGTGTACATAAAGCACTGGGCAGACACACCCAGTGCAGAAAATCTTTGACCAAGGAGTGAACAAAACTGATAAATTACATCCTCCCTTTTTAAATATATATATATATATATATATATTTTTTTTTTTTTTTTTTTTTTAAGACAGAATCTTGTTCTGTCTCCCAGGCTGGAATGCAGTGGCATGATCTCGGCTCACTGCAACCTCCGCCTCCTGGCTTCAAGTGATTCTTTCGCCTTAGCCTCCTGAGAAGCTGGGACTACAGGTGTGCACCACCATGCCCAGCTAATTTTTGTATTTTTAGCAGAGACAGGGTTTTACCGTGTTGGCCAGGCTGGTCTCAAACTCCTGACCTCAAGTGATATGCCTGCCTTGGCATCCCAAAGTGCTGGGATTACAGACGTGAGCCACCACACCCGGCCCATCCTCCCTTTAACAGAGTATCTTGAGATGTGTCTTATGGCTTCTCAGAAGATAGTGTAGAAAGATTGAGCCATCAATCAATCATACCTAGTGACAGCCAAGTCTATTACAGTCCCTCAGATGGTCTCTTCTTCTCCTTCCCTTATTCCTTCTCTGGCCCCTCACTTCTCTTCCCTGAGATTGTACTCTTAATATAAGCTCAGTGCCTCAGTATCTGCTATCTGGAGAGCTAAGAAGTTGTCTTATTGATTAAGTAAGCTATATCATGTTTTGAGTGGCTACAGATATGGACAACCATTACAATTGACATGAAAAGGCAATAAATGAAATAAGCTGGCCACAATTTTTTTTCTGAGATGGAGTTTTGTTGGGTTGCCCAGGCTGGAGGGCTAGAGTGCAATGGTGTGATCTCGGCTCACTGCAACCTTTGCCTCCTGGGTTCAAGCAATTCTCTTGCCTCAGCCTCCTGAGTAGCTGGGATTACAGGCACCTGCCACCATGCCCTACTAATTTTGGGGTTTTTTTTAGTAGAGATGGGGTTTCATCATGTTGCCCAAGCTGGTCTCGAACTCATGGCCTCAAGTAATCCATCTCGGCTTCCCAAAGTGTTGGGATTACAGGCGTGAGCCACCACACCTTGTCTCTTATCAGTTTTTACCGCGACTAACTGAAATATGTTTAAGCACCAGGCCTTCTACACAGTAAGCACAATAGAGTGGCAAATTAAGGAAATTATTAATTATTACAGTCTAATAGTGTCTGAAAAAAACAAGTCTGTTTATCAAGCTGAATCACATCTGTATACTGCCACAGGTATACCCCAGGGAAGTTTAGATTTGTACCGAAGAACCAACTGCTGCTTCTGAAATGTCAACTGACAGAAGGACCTGCAGAAATTAGAATATCTCCTGGCTAGACTGAAGATGCCTTGAGCAGATATTTGGGTTTTTTGTTGTTGTTGTTTGTTTTTCAGGGTGTGAGGGAATGGAGTCTCACTCTGTTGCCCAGTCTGGAGTGCAGTGGCATGATCTCGGCTGACTGCAACCTCCACCTCCCGGGGTCAAGCGATTCTCCTGCCTCAGCCTCATGAGTAGCTGAGATTACTGGTGCCCGCCACCATGCCCGGCTATTTTTTAGTATTTTTAGTAGAGACAGGGTTTCACCATGTTGGTCAAGCTGTTCTTGAACTCCTTACCTCAAGTGATCTGCCCGCCTCGGCCTCCCAAAGTGCTGGGATTACAGGCATGAGCCACCACGCTGGGTCTGGGGTGTCTTTAGTAAAGACCTTTAGAGTTACTACAAGTTATTCTCAGAGTTTATTTGTAGATGTTCCAATGATAACTTTGCCTCTAAAAGTGCACCCCAGTCAGAGTGAAGCATCTGTCATTTTAGAAAAGTTTTCATATATTCAGCTCATCTGTGCCTTCCTCCAGTGTCTGCTCTTTGGACCTTGTTTCTGTCCCTTCAAACAGAGCAACAATTGGTCACAAAGCTTTCCTTCAGAAAGTCTCTCAACACTGAAGTAAGGGCAGCAGCAAAGGTTTTAAGAGTTTCTACAGAGTGAGCGATCATATGGGGTTTCATGTTCAGAACTCACCACCCGCAACTCTCTTTGCACTAATCTAATCCCTGCCAAAACATTTGGTTTGGATCATGGAGATGCTCAACTCAATCATGTTGGTTTAAAAAATACCAGAACAGGCTGGGCACAGTGGCTCATGCCTGTAATCCCAGCACTTTGGGAGGCCGAGGCCGGTGGATCATCTGAGGTCAGGAGTTTGAGACCAGCCTGGCCAACACAGTAAAACCCTGTTTCTACTAAAAGTACAAAAATTAGCTGGGTGTGGTGGGCGGGTTCCTATAATCTCAGCTAGTCGGGAGGCTGAGGCAGGAGAATCGCTTGCACCTGGGAGGCAGAGGTTGCAGTTGCAGGGAGCCAAGATCACTCCACTGCACTCCAGCCTGGGCAACAAGAGTGAAACTCTGTCTCAAAAAAAAGAAAAGAAAATGAAAACATGAGTGTAAAATAAATAGTGAAATAAACATGCTGAAATTTGTCTAACTTCTGATCACTAGACCTCTGGGAACTTAGCTAAAACCGCAGCTGTTGTAGTGGAGAAGAAAGTGAAGATTACTGAATTAACATAAAATATTACGTGTCTCCCTGTGCTTGTCAGCATGTACTTTGTAAAGACTTTCCTGGTGTTTGTTTAGAATGCTTCTTTGGAAATTCTTTGTAGTGTATAATTTTCTAAATAAGTACAGAATAGACATTTTATAGCAATTTAAATGCCAGCATCAGTTTAAAAGGGATAACCACTGTTGGAGTCTCTTAACTCTTTCATTACTGTCCTTGCCACAGAATACAGCTACTGAGTGGAACCGTGGTGGCAAAAAGTTAAAACAACTCTGTGTTCAGGGTACTGTGAATATTCGCTGGGTCACATTTCATGGGCTGAGACTCTTCAAAAAATGATGTCACTGGTGTCTAGCAAGAGAGCCTTGTATCAGGCTGCTTTTTATTTTGTTTTTGAAATGTTGTACTTTAAGAAAAACAAGGCTAGGCACAGTGGCTCACACTTGTAATCCCAGCACTTTGGAAGGCCAAGGCGGGCAGATCACTTGAGGTCAGGAGTTCAAGACCAACCTAGCCAACATGGTGAAACCCCATCTCTCCTAAAAATACAAAAATTAGCCGGGTGTGGTGGCAGATGCCTGTAGTCCCAGCTACTTGGGAGGCTGAGGCAGGAGAATCACTTGAACCCGAGAGGCAGAGGTTGCAGTGACCTGAGACCATGCCACTGTACTCCAGCCTGGGTGACAGAGCCAGACTCCATCTCAGAAAAAAGGAAAAAAAAAAATAGATACAGTATTAGGGAAAACCAACTAAGAAATGGGAGCCAACCAAGGGAAGAAGAGAGTGAGCAAATTAGTTTGAACACAGACACCTGAGAATCTAAATGTTTCAATCGCTGTAGCTGAAGTTCTTTGGCCTGGTGTAGACACAAGCTCCCTCACTGGGGTCTCAGGAGACTTAAGGATTGAAGCCCTGTCTCTTGTGCCACTCTATCCTTTCAACTGCGCAATGCTGGATTTTAAACAGGTGCAAAGTAAAATGTTTGTTGTATTTACCCCTTTGCTTAATTCTTAATCATTTTAAATTTAATAAATATGTATGTACACTTGCACTTACATATATACATGTTGATCATATAAAACAAAGTCCTGGCTGGGCGCAATGGCTCACACCTTTAATCTGAGCACTTTGGGAGGCTGAGGCGGGCAGATTGCTTGAGTCCAGGAGTTGGAGACCAGCCTGGACAACATAGTGAAACCCTGTCTCTACAAAAAATACAAAAAGTAGCCAGATACCGTAGCGCACACCTGTAATCCCAGCTACTTGGGAGGATCATTTGAGACGGAATGCAGAGGTTGCAATGAGCCAAGATCACACCACTGCATTCTGGCCTGGGTGACAGAGTGAGACTCTGTCTTAAAAAATATGTGTATATTTGTTTCAAAATGTATTGTAGGAATTTTT
The DNA here is from genome assembly GCF_009764315.1 of Trachypithecus francoisi. Taxonomy (NCBI): domain Eukaryota; kingdom Metazoa; phylum Chordata; class Mammalia; order Primates; family Cercopithecidae; genus Trachypithecus; species Trachypithecus francoisi. The sequence goes on from NW_022681474.1 coordinate 20,859,828, forward strand.
TCCCCATATATAAAGAATAAAATGAAGTTGAAAAGTTTCCTTCTATAATGGAAGGATTTTTTATTATTGAAAGTTAGCAAGATGATATTGAGAAGTTATAATCAGATAAGGATAACTGGAAAGTAGGATATCAGTAAATACTTAATAAAGCAGATGGCTATGACCTGGTTCCTTTAAGTACAGTCAGTATCTCTTCAGTTCCTGGGTGCTTCCTATATAAGACTTAATATCTATACTCCCACCTGAGGCATTTAATATAATAAAAGAGTAGAACAAGTTTTATAATACGTTATTGTACACAACAAGAAAGGGGATAAAAAATTGGATTAGATCTTCTTGACCTGTCTTCTCTATAGTCTCTCTCTCTCTCTCTTTTTTTTTTTTTTTTTTCCTGAGATGGAGCCTCACTGTGTCACCCAGCTGGAGTGCAGTGGCATGATCTTGGCTCACTGCAACCTCTGCCTCCCGGGCTCACGTGATTCTCCCAACTTAGTCTCCCAAGTAGCTGGGATTACAGGTGCCTGCCATGTAACTTGGCTAACTTTTGTATTTTTAGTAGACCTGGTTCCTAGGTCTACTAAAGAAGGTTTTCACCATGTCGGCCAGGCTGGTCTCGAACTCCTGATCTCAAGTCATCTGCCTGCCTTGGCCTCCCAAAATGCTGGGATTACAGGTGTGAGCCACCGTGCCTGGCCTCTGTAGTCTCTTACAATAGGGATCTGGGTCATTTTTTAAAATTTTCTCTAAAAAGAGCAAATTGAAAGAAATTAATATTTAAGACAAATCCATTATAGACATTAAAACAAACTATGAATTTTCCTTTTATGTTATTAGTGATTGACAGTTTCAGGATGAAAATTGAAAATCATACTTTGCGATTTAGCATAGTAAAATTCACCTTTGTATTAGGAAATGAAGAAATCAATGCATAAAAATCTAAGTAATTATATTAATCATGATCAGAAGTTTATTTCTATCCTTGAGTGAATTTCATTTCACTTTTTAATAGTAGGTATTCATTCTACCACTGGCACATTTTAATTAAACTTAAGGTATGCATTGTGTTATAACATTCAAATTATTAGCTTCACTGTTAACTCATTAGTCATTGTTTAGGAAGAAAGCTAGAACTATAGTGCCATGAAATTATAATGTGTTTATTCTATTTCATAACCAAAGATATTTTTAAGTTAATTATCTCCTCTTATAATAATTGGTGCTTAGCAGCCTTAGGCCTAGTGATTCCAGAAGGCTATAAGAAAATAAAAGTTGTTCCTGCTCTAAACATTAACCACATCTCTGACAGGAGCCTGTGGGCCTCCACACACCAGGCCTCTGTGGAACAAATAGAGTTTCCTTTGGATGTGAGAAAAAGCAAGTCCTGTGGCCAAGAAGCTGTCCACTAATATCCTTCCAGCCCTGCCAGATTGGTTCTTGCGTATACCCATCTGTTAATGACGGGGTCCAGGCATCTGTCTCTAGGCAGAATAGAGCATATGGCAGTGAGATGAAGGACTTCAAGGCCAGGGGATAGAGGGCATGAGTCAGGGCAGAAGCATCTAGAAGGTGGGAAGTTTGGGGAGCTTGAACAGATGTTTCTGGGCCCTCCTTTTGGGTCTGTAGGCCAGATAGTAAAGAAGCATTGTTGTCTGGGGTAAATGTCCGAGGTTCGTTGTCTGACGGCAGGGAAATCGAGGACGTGGACGTACAAGAAGTGAGTTTAAGAGCGAAGGTTTGATAGGTGAAAGAAATAGAAAAGAGAATAGCGCTCTCTCTTGGAAAGAGAGAAGGGCTCCTGAGTGCGTCTTCTGGTTTCACGGTGAAATGCACGAGGTTTCATAGTTGAGCTTGAGGAGGCGGTGTCTGCTTTACATACAGCCCAAGAGATTCTTCGGACCAGGTGTGACATTTGCATAGTGCATGAAGATGCTGGCCATGCCACCCTAATCTTCTATTATGCAGATGGGGTCTCAACCTGGCCAGCACCATGTTGTCTGTTCCTCACTGTACACGTGGTTGGCAAACAAAAGGGAAGATGGAGCCACCAGGTTGAACATGCCTGGCCCCCAGGTAGCCTTTTCCTAGTGGCACAGCTGCAGCATTTACCTATGCAAGCCTCTAGTTTGCATATCTATGCTTGCAGCTTGAGTTTTCAGGCTGCTTTTTGTTAGAAAAGAAACGATTTGGGGTCTGCGTTTTATTAGAATGAAGCCTTACTGAGGACTCTCTTACCCTTACTATTGGCCGAAATAATTGATTTCTAGCTCATGTATCAGTAATAGTGCTGGAGTCAGGGTGGGAAGGGAGGTGGTGAAACCAGGTGGTTGGTCTCTTCAGCAGCCTTCTCAAGATGACTGACTTGTGGCAGGGCATGCTGGCTCACACCTGTAATCCCATCACTTAGGGAAGCCTAGGTGGGTGAATCACCTGAGGTCAGGAGTTAGAGACCAGCCTCGCCAACATAGTGAAACCCTGTCTCTGCTAAAAATACAAAAAGTAGCTGGGTGTGTTGGTGGATGCCTAAAGCCCCAGCTACTCCAGAGGCTGAGGCAGGGGAGTCGCTTGATGCCAGGAGGCAGAGGTTGCAGTGATCTGCGATCCTGCTACACTGTACTCCAGCCTGGGCAACAGAGCGAGACTCCATCTCAAAAAAAAAAAGGCATACATGTTTTCATAGTTTATAAAGTTCCACGCCAAGGGCCCTGCACAGGAAACACTGAAAGGCCGCGGCAACCCTAGTTCTACAGAGGGAGCAAAAAGCTATGCAAATTGTATTTTTAGTAGAGACGGGGTTTCACCATGTTCCCCTAGCTGGTCTCGAACTGCTGACCTCAGGTGATTCTCTTGCCTCGGCCTCCCAAAGTGCTGGGATTACAGGCGTGAGCCACCACACCCAGCCATTCGTGAAATATAGCTTTATAGATGGTGAAAAAGAGATGTAAAGAGAGAAATGGTAGATCTAAATAAATAAAAATCATGATTTGGACTAGACACAGTGTCTCACGCCTGTAATCCCAGCACTTTGGGAGGCTGAGGCAGGTGGATCATGAGATCAGGAGATCAAGACAAGCCTGGCTAACACAGTGAAACCTGGTCTCTGCTAAAAATACAAAAAGTTAGCCAGGTGTGGTGGCGGGTGCCTGTAGTCCCAGCTACTCGGGAGGCTGAGGCAGGAGAATGACATGAACCTGGGAGGCGGAGCTTGCAGTGAGCCAAGATTGTGCCACTGCACTCTAGCCTGGGCCACAGAGCAAGACTCCGTCTCAAAAAAAAAAAAAATTAAAAAAATAAAATAAAATTTTAAAAATCATGATTTGACATTGCTGTTGATTTCCTGAACCTCAAGTTTTTTAAGTGCATCTTTGCACTTATAAGGTATAGGTTACCTTTATGAGGGACACCCATCATTCTAACATGTACTCATTTAGTGTCACACTACAAGGCAGACCTGGGCCCAATCTTTTTTTGCCTTTCTTTTTACCAACCGATTTTTAGCATTTTGTAGATTATAGCTTTCGAGTCTTCAAAATTTCACATAAACATGTAAATGCTGTCGAATTGCCATCTGCACACCTCTTTAAATGAAAAGCACTCTAGTACTACAGGAGGAACACAGGCTTTGGAGAGAGATTTTAACACCACTTCTAAGGCTTATGGCCTAGGAGAGCATTAAAAAATATATATATATTCAGCTAGGTGCGGTGGCTCATGCCTGTAATCCCAGCACTTTGGGAGGCCAAGGCGGTAGAGCACCTGAGGTCAGGAGTTTGAGACCAGCCTGGCCAACATGGTGAAACCCCGTCTGTACTAAAAATACAAAAAGTTAGCTGGACATGGTGGTGGGTGCCTGTAATCCCAGTTGCTTGGTGGGCTGAGGCAGGAGAATTGCTTGAACCTGGGAGATGGAGGTTGCAGTGAGTCGAAATCTTACCATTGCACTCCAGCCTGGACAACAAGAGTGAAACTCCATCTCAAAAAATAATAATAATAATAATAATCTTTCACAAATGTTGTCTTAAAATTTTACTTTTTTATTTTTTCAGAGAAAGGATCTTGTGATGTTGCCCAGGCTAGATTCAAACTCCTGAACTCAAGCCATCCTGTTGCCTCAGCCTCCTGAATAGCTGAGACTACAGGCGTGTGCCACAATGAATGGCTAGGAGAACTTTTTTCAGCCTCAGTTTCTTCACCTTGGATTGAAACGATTGTAGCTGGAGTGAAATGAAATGCAGCAATCTATGTATAATATACAGCACATTGCTTGTCCATTGGCAGACATTCCCAAAGTAGGAATGTCATATCAAGGTAAAGAAGGACCTGGAAGAAGAGAATATGAATTTCTTAACATCTCTTAACAGTTACACATTCCATTCTCAATAAATATTGATTGGAAACATACTGGAGACACAGTGTTGAACAAGACATGGCCTTGGTTTTTAGTTTCTGGTTTTTGAGACAGGTTCTCTTTCTGTCACCCAGGCTGGAGTGCAGTGGCGTGATCTTGGCTCACTGCACCCTTCATCTCCTGGGCTCAAGCGATCCTCCCACCTCAGCCTCTTGAGTAGCTGGGACCACAGGTGCACACCACCACGCCTGGCTCTTGTTTGTATTTTTGGTAGAGACAGAGTTCCACCATGTTGCCCCGGCTGGTCTCAAGCTCCTGGGCTCAAGCGATCTGCCTGCCTCTGATTACAGATGTGAGCCACTGCACGCGACCAACCTTGGTGTTTTGCAAGCACTTTTACATTATTGTCTAGATAAAGAGTTGCTACTCTTCTACAAACAGTATTTACGAATTTATTTTGAGGATCTATTCAGGTTTAGTCCACAAACCAATATGCAACAAACTTTTAATTCTTTATCTCAAAGAGGGGACCACAATGCATAGGTGATTGACCAGTCACCCTCATACTGTGTAACACGTGCTCATATGCCATGTCGACAGTAGCAGAAACTGGAAAAGGAATCAATTCCTTTTTGTCTTGGCTTGGAACAGGGAGAAGCAAAAACTGGTAGAAAAGTCTGACATGACCTCCTGGGGCTGACCCTCCATAGCCGCAAAACAAGTTGGCCAGGAAACCAGGTAGAATCTGCAGCAGCAGACTCCAGCTCTGACACTTGCCTGGCAATAAAGTCCTTAGGATGTTAATAGAGGTTTAGTGGAAGTGAAATGAAGGACCATATTGTCTCCCAACCAATGTAGTATCCTAATGATTCTGTAGAGCAGGATGAATCTAAATCTCAATGTGGATTTCAATATGATTCCGCAACAGCCATCCCTGAAGCTCCTTCTACAGTATCCTACATAGGGCTGTGGGCTATATCTGTATCTGTGCCTTCTGCTTTTCTTCCCCATCTTACCCTACAGCTATGACCAAGGCTTTCAGACAAACCTGTGGGGCCCTAGAGTTAGAGGGTGGCAGGAAAAGGACAGCTTGAAGGAGAACCTATTAACTAGAGCGGACCGCAGTTAACATTTGTAATCACACCGGGGATTACAATTCGACATGAGTTTGGCCAGGGACACAAATTCAAACCCTCTCAAGATAGAACACTGTAAACAAAGTGAGTATGGGAAAACCTGGCCAGGCACGGTAGCTCACACCTGTAATCCCAGCACTTTGGGAAGCTAAGGCAGGCGGATCACCTGAGGTCAAGAGTTCAAGACGAGCCTGGTCAGTGTGGCAAAATCCCGTCTCTGCTAAAGATACAAAAATTAGCTGGGTGTGGTGGCATGCGCCTGTAGTCCCAACTACTTGGGAGGCTGAGGCAAGAGAATCGCTTGAACTTGGGAGGCAGAGATTGCAGCGAGCCAAGATCGCACCACTTCACTCCAGGCTGAGTGACAGAGCAAGACTCTGTCTCAAAAAAAAAAGAAAAGAAAAGAAAAGAAAAGAAAAGAAAAGAAAATGAATATGGGAAAACCTTACCATTTGCTAACGTCCCAGAGAATAGGAAAGAATCTGTATCACGGAAAAGCATCTTGACTTTAACAGCGAGTCAATTTGTGTCGTGCATGTGGCAGATATTAAACTGTGTTGATGAGTTTGGTTTGAGGACGTTTACAGTGGAAGAGCACACAGGAAATGACTTGTGCTGGGTCTTAATGAGGGGTAAATATGGAGAAATATTTACTTATGCGTAGCATTTATTTTGGTATATAGCAAATGCCTATTAATAAGCACTTACATAGCCCTCTTTATCCATGGGTTCCACATTCATGGATTCAACCAACTGTGGATTGAAAATGTTAAAGAAAAGTTACAACAATAAGAATGATAGACATAAAAAGCAATACAATTGAATAACTATTTGTGTAGCGTTTACCTTGTCTTAGGTATTATAAGTTATCTAGAGATAAAGCATACAGAGGATGTGTGCAGTTATGCACAGATAGTACGCTGTTTTTTTGTTTGTTTGAGATGGAGTCTCTGTTGCCCAGGCTGGAGTGCAGTGGCATGATCTCGGCTCACTGCAGTCTCCGCCTCCTAGGTTCAAGCAATTCTCTTGCCTCAGCCTCCTGAGTAGCTGGGATTACAGGTCCACGCCACACCTGGCTAATTTTTGTATCTTTAGTAGGGACAGGGTTTCTCCATGTTGGTCAGGCTGGTCTCAAACTCCTGATCTCATCCACCCACCTCTGCCTCCCAAAGTGCTGGGATTACAGGCGTGAGCCACTGAGCCCAGCCAAGTACACTGTTTTATATCAAGGACTTGAACATCTTTAGATTTTGGGGGTCCTGGAAACAATATCATGGCAGATATCAAGGGATGACTATATACCCAATACTAGCCTACCCTGATGCAATCCATTTTCTGTATTCTCGTTACCTTAAAGAATGGTGCTTTTACCCTAGTTTTAGCCAAGTGAAAATATGCTCACTGAGACTAAAGAATTCGCCTAGGCCACTCACCTAATAAATGGCAGAATCAACATTCAAATCCAAGTCCACTTAAAATCCCTTTCTCTTGAACCCATACGAATGAAATTAATATGGAGAATACCTTCCACATTGTAGACACACTGCAAGCTAAAGTGAGACCAGGGAATCAGAAGTGACATTGTCATTGGCCTCTCTGGTTTAGCATCCTGGGGTCTTTTATCTTGGCTACGTCTGTCCCCCGCATTCCTTGACTGTACTCTAGTCTAATTTTAGAAATACAGTTCCTGAAGTAAAGATGTTGAGGAATAGGTATCTGCCGCTCTTCTTTCCTAGTTCTGTAAAGCTAATTCTATATAAACCACATCTAATGGTAGCATCATTGGTTACAGGAGGTGAGGCAAGAAAGGAGGCATGTTCCAACTTAACATCTTAATCTAAGAGCATAACGTTGTTACCTATGGTCCCTGGAATTATACACCAATTTCCACCACCATTTTAATTTCTTTTTACTTTTTCAGTCCCCTCTTTCTGATACTCAGATGATTGAAAAGTGATACAAAGTTGGTATAAGTCATAAGATTTTCTCTGGGGTCTTCTGTCGAGTCAGGCATTCAAAATTTGTCTTACACTGATGAAAAATTATGTGTGATGCTTAAACTCTGTTTTTTTCCAAGGAGTAAAAGAAACATCTGAAAGAAGTAAAAGACCATGCTAGGATTATTTTTTTTTTTAAATCTTGAATCTATACTTTTGTGATTAGAAACTTTTCTGAATAATGGATGGATCTACTCATGGAAATTGTATTTCTAGTGGTAAAACTGAGTTTGATGAAGACTACATCCTTGGGAGGCTGGGGGGGGAGGATCACTTGAGGCCAGGAGTTTGAGACCAGTCTGGGTAACATGGCAACACCCTGTCTCTACAAAGTTTTTTTTTTTTTTTTAATAAAATGTAAATACTTTAAAATATTTTTAAGGTTACGTCTCACTAAAAAGGGCACCATGCTTTAGTGCTGGGTGCAGAATAAAACAGTGTGGCCCATTTGGACGGTAGTTTAGAATACGATTTTAAAAGTCTTAATAACTCATGTCTGACACATGGTACCTCTGGGACTCCATCCCAGGAAAGAATTCTAAATAGAGGCTTTTGTACAAAGATTTTTCAAAGCAGAATATTTTTCATATTGAATAATGTTGTGAATCTAAGTATCAAAGAAGGGTGAATGGTGGAGGTAGTCTTTTTTTTTTTTTTTTGAGATGGAGTCTCACTCTGTCACCCAGGCTGGAGTACAGTGGCGCAATGATCTTTGCTCACTGTATCCTCTGCCTCCTGGGTTCAAGCGATTCTCCTGCCTCAGCCTCCTGAGTAGCTGGTATTATAGGCGTGAGCCACTGTGACCAGCTAATTTTTCTATTTTTGTAGAGATTGGGTTTCACCATATTGGCCAGGCTGGTAGGTGATCCGCCTGCCTTGGCCTCCCAAAGTGCTGGGATTATAGGCGTGAACCACTGCACCTGGCCAAGGTAGTTTTAAAATATATTTTATTTTATTTTATTTATTTATGAGACAGAGTTTTGCTCTTATTGCCCAGGCTGGAGTACAGTGGTGCGATCTTGACTCACTGCTACCTCCGCCTCCCAGGTTCAAGCGATTCTCCTGCATCGCCTCCTGAGTAGCTGAGATTACAGACATGTGCCACTATGCCTGGCTAATTGTGTATTTTTAGTAGACATGGGGTTTCTCCATGTTGTTCAGGCTGGTCTTGAACTCCTGACCTCAGGTGATCCTCCTGCCTCGGCCTCCCACAAAGTGCTGGGATTATAGGCATGAGCCACCACACCTGGCCAAAATATATTTTTAAAAGTGTATCACTTGAAAAACTGTGTGTGTGTGTGTGTGTGTGTGTGTGTGTAAGAAACGAGGTCTCACTTTGTTGCCCAGGCTGGTCTCAAACTCGTGGGCCTAAGTGCTGCTCCCACCATGCCCTCCCAAAGTATTGGGATTTACAGGCATGAGCCACAGCACCTGGCCTTTTAAAAAAATACATATGTTTTGTTTTTTCATTTTTTTTAGTATTGGATGAAATGCAATATATTATGATTGTAGCTCTAGAAGTAAACTTCATATATTTAAGAAAATTTCTAGAAAAAAATAGAAACATCATACTATCAGCCAGGCACAGTGGCTCACGCCTGTAATCCCAGCACTTTGGGAGGCCGAGGTAGGCTGATCACAAGGTCAGGAGATCGAAACCATCCTGGCCAACACGGTGAAACCCAGTCTCTGCTAAAAATACAAAAAGTTAGCCAGGTGTGGTGGCAGGTGCCTGTAGTCCCAGCTACTCGGGAGGCTGAGGCAGGAGAATGGTGTGAACCTGGGAGGCGGAGCTTGCAGTGAGCCGAGATCGCGCCACTGCACTCCAGCCTGGGCGACAGAGCAAGACTCTGTCTCAAAAAAAAAAAAAAAGAAACATCATACTATCAAGGATTGTGTTTCGTGTTTCAGTGGTACAGTTATAGGCACCTTTTATTTATGTGTATTTTTAATTCCCATATTTCCACACAAGCAGCAGCATCCCTTGTATCATTAAAAATTACAGTGGATGTCATTCGAGACCAGCCTGGTCAATATGGTGAAACCCCATCTCTACTAAAAATACAAAAATTAGCCAGGCATGGTGGCACATGCCTGTAATCCCAGCTACTCAGGAGGCTAGGGTAGAAGAATTGCTTGAACCCGAAAGGCAGAGGTTGCAGTGAGCCAGGATCGTACCACTGCCCTCCAGCTTGGGTGCCGCAGTGAGACTCAGTCTCAAAAAAAAAAAAAAAAAATTATAGTGGATGTCAAGAACTGGCTTCCAAATATTTAAATTCACTTCATGTCGATTGTGCCTATATCCAGAATTTGGTCCTCCTTTCCCAATCCTCAAATTGTGACTAGACCTTAGTAACATTAGGGGTCTTAACTCAGTCTTCAACCCAGACAACAGTCAGGTAGAACAAATGAACTTTGGAAAATTTGGAAATGAACCTGGTTTCTCTCTACTCCAGCTTCTCCTTGTCTTCTCTGGCAAGGCCAGGTAAAGAGCTCATTGAGTAGGGAGAAACTGCTCCCTCCTCCTGAGAGGTTGAAATAATTTTTTAAAGAATAGGTTAAGCCAGGCGCGGTGGCTCACACCTGTAATCCCAGCACTTTGGGAGGCCGAGGCAGGCGGATCACGTGAGGTCAGGAGTTCAAGACTAGCCTGACCAATGTGATGAAACCCCATCTCTACTAAAAATACAAAAAATTAGCTGGGCGTGGTGGCAGGCACCTGTAATCCCAGCAACTTGGGAGGCTGAAGCAGAAGAATCGCTTAAACACAGGAGGTGGAGGTTGCAATGAGCTGAGATCGCACCATTGCACTCCAGCCTGGACAACAAGAGCGAAACTCTGCCTCCACAAAAAAAAAAAAAAAAAAAAAATAGGTTAAAAGGAATATCACATGAAAAACTATGTTACTTTGTGTATATCGTGTATATAAGAAATATATAGAAGAGGCTGGGCATGGTGGCTCACGCCTGTAATCCCAGCACTTTGGGAGGCCAAGGCAGGCAGATCACCCAAGGTCACGAGTTCTAGACCAGCCTGGCCAACACAGTGAAACCCTGTCTCTACTAAAAATACAAAAAATTAGCTGGGCATGGTGGCTCACGTCTATAATCCCAGCTACTCGGGAGGCTGAAGCAGGAGAATCAATTGAACTCCAGAGGAGGAGGTTGCAGTGAGCTGAGATTGCACCACTGCACTGCAGCCTGAGCTACACAGTGAGACTCTGTCAAAAAAAAAGAAAGAAAGAAATATATAGAAGCAATCCACTTGCCCATAATGGGGAAAGAAATACAATACCACTTAGAACAATACCATTTTCACCATTTCTGAGCTTACCTGTTTTTTCCACCTTGTGGATAAATAGGTATTAGCTAAAGAGAGAATAAATGCTTATCTGTAAATTCTTTCGGTTTGATTTGATTTTTCTTTTTTTGAGACAGGGACTGACTTTGTCTCCCAGGCTGGAGTGCAGTCACGTGATCACAGCTCACTGCAGCCTAGACCCCCTGGGCTGAAGTGATCCTCTTGCCTTAGCCTCCCAAGTTGTTGGGAGTATAGGTGCCTGCCACCACACCTAGCTAATTTTTGTTTTTGATTTTTAGTGAGAAGAGGTCTTGCTATGTTCCTAGGCTGATCTTGAACTCCTAGGCTCAAGCAATCCTCTTGCCTTGGCCTCACAAAATGCTGGGATTACAGGCGTGAGCGACCACTTCCGGCCCTTTATCTGTAAAATTTCAAAGCATCAAAGAAGGAAAGAGAGCTTAATTAGTATCATCTTTAGTAGTTGAACGAACTCAAGGATGAGAAATAATAGAAGAAAAGGTCATGGCTTTCATAATTTGTTGCAGCCATGAATAAGAGCTGCTATACTTGTAGAATATATTCCCCGGTTCTTTTTTCATTCAAAAGACTGTACCTTTCAGAATTATGTCATTAATGATGAATTAATTAAAGTACATGTTTGGGGTAGTGAGGCAGTTACTAAGTCCTTTCCACTGAAACCGAAGAACTGGACATTTTGTTCACATTTGTGTTTCCTGATTTACAGTTGCTACAAGCGCCAATGTTGAAAACATATTTCTGTGGCTCATCTTCGCCGTCTTTACTTGCAGTGCTTTCAAAGAGAACAATGGCTTTTTCTAGTTCAGAAATGGGTGCTACGTAGCTCAGAGCTAGGAGATTTCACGTGTTGTGAACACGAACAAGCTGTTTTGTGATAAAGAACCAATGCAGCGGGGAAAACCAACATGGATTACAGCAGTTATTCAGTGTATCTTTGTATTTGAGGGGAAAAAGGAGGGACACTGTTGTTTTGCTCTTATTTTTTTCCCTCTTTCTTTTCCCACTTTAGACAAAGCCCGTGGCATTTGCGGTTCGGACAAATGTCAGCTACAGTGCGGCCCATGAAGATGATGTTCCAGTGCCTGGCATGGCCATCTCATTTGAAGCAAAAGATTTTCTGCATGTTAAGGAAGTAAGGAGAATAATTTCATTTTCTATCAGCGTGATGTTTCACCTTGACATACCATTTCTTATTTCCTATTCAGATGCCTTTTCTGTGAAGCAGCATTGCACTTCACTGCAGTTGTATAACATACACACTAAGTCAATGGCTCTCAACCTCTGCTAATATAAATATACCTTTTAAAGTGGAAAGAAGTCACGGGCCTCTTGCAATAACTTCAGCGCTCCCTGGGGCTCTGTGGCCCAGAAATTGGGAACTGCTAGAGTAGATGATCCTTTTTTATACTTAACCTGTACTTCTTCTTTTAATGTTTCACCTTGACTAGGTGTAGTTTTTCTGATGCCTGAAGTCTAGCCATCTGGGGAGGGTTTAATAATAATATCTAGAATTCATGACTCTTCTCTCTGCTGGCAGTGTCTAAATTCAAACTACTGATGCCCTTTTTCCTCCTTAAATGCTAAATTTCTGCAGTGGATGAGAGAATGCTAAGCATTGATGCCAGTAAGGCAACAAAGAGGTATCAGGAAAAGTCCTTTTCCTACATGCTCAATGTCTCCACCTTTTAGTGAGCAATGACACAACCTGCAAATTGGAAACGTTCATCCTTAATTAAGCTTTGCTTGGAGTCAACATTTATTAAATGCCTGCCTTGTGGAGCACTGTGTTAACTGACCAGAAATTTCCCCTGTAGAATATTCTCAGCGTGTCATCCTGAGGTTTTTCTTGGACCTGGAGGAATTTTTACTTGGAGCCCTTCCATGTAGGGTATAATATGTTATAGGAAGCATGTGTAAATTTAATCTCTTCACTGCACTAAAGGCTGTCAGCAAAGAAGTTGATGACTGCCAATTAAAAGAACCTAGGGCCGGGCGCGGTGCTTATGCCTGTAATCCTAGCACTTTGGGAGGCCAAGGCGGGCAGATCACAAGGTCAGGAAACCAAGACCATCCTGGACAACATGGCAAAACCCTGTCTCCATTAAAAATACAAAAATTAGCTGGGTGTAGTGGCATATGCCTGTAATCTCAGCTACTCGAGAGGTTGAGGTAGGAGAATAGATTGAACCAGGGAGTCGGAGGTTGCAGTGAGCTGAGATCACGCCACCGCACCCCAGCCTGGCGACAGAGCGAGATTCCGTCTAAAAGAAAAAAAAGAACCTAGAAGCCTGGATACTATGGCTCATGCCTGTAATCCAAGTACTTTGAGATGTCGAGGAAGCCTGATCTCTTGAACCCAGGAGTTTGAGACCAGCCTGGGCAACAGGGTAAAACCCCATCTCTACAAAAAAAAAAAAAAATTAGCTGGGCATGGTGGCACACACTTGGGAGTCCCAGCTACTCAGGAGGCTGAGACCAGTGGATTGAGCCTGGGAGTTCAAGACAGAAGTGAGCCGGGATCACATCAATGTATTCCAGCCTGGGCGACAGAGCAAGACCCTATCTCGATTAAAAATAAAACAGCCTAGAGAATTTAGAGCCTACCATTTTGGTAACCTCTGAAAAGAGATGTCAAATACTGGCTTGGTGGGAACAATAGAAAAAGTTATCAGAAGTGATGCTGTGCCTAGAATCTCACTTAATACTGGGAAGTTAGATTATTACGGGGCCTCTTCTTGATGGTTGGTGCTGAAAGGGGAAAGGAGAAAAACAGAATGTATATTCTTCTTTGACGTGTTCAAGGACAGATTTATTCAATCAAGGAAAATGAAGGCAGATCATAAAGATTTAAGATACATATTCCACCTGCAAGAGATACATTGTCAACATCACACAAGTAGAGAAATCATCTGTGAACATCGCACTGTGTAATTATAAAACTGTTTGCACAAAGGTAAATTGTCCTGTGACATGAAATATTTAAGGCAGACTTCAATATTTCTCTCTTTCTCTCAGTACTTCCAATTGGTCTGATTATACAAGGGGAATATTTCTGTAACACTACTTCCTAAAGATCTCTTGATAGGATGGGCTGTTATTCTTTGAACCCAGAGAGCTGATCCCTACTCATGATGACAGCAGCTGCTGCAATGGAATTCAGCCTGGTCCTACGGCGGCACCAGGACAGACAAGGAACAAAGAGCCTTTGACAGATTGCTGAGGACACTAAAAACATTTCATACATGTGAAATCCATGAGCCAAAGGGTTTCTTGAATGATAATATTTGAGGCATAGTTCATTATCATTGCCATATTTCTCTCCACTGAAAATAGTGTGGAAGAACAAGGATTTGACCTTCTGTGCACTGATTTTTAATGCTTTTGATTTTGTGTTTAGAAATTTAACAATGACTGGTGGATAGGGAGACTGGTAAAAGAAGGCTGTGAAATCGGATTCATTCCAAGCCCAGTAAAACTAGAAAACATGAGGCTGCAGCATGAACAGAGAGCCAAGCAAGGGAAATTCTACTCCAGGTATGAGACAGATGTCAAGTGTTTGCATAATACTTAGATTCTACCACTATCTGTGTACTGTTGTCTGCTGTATTCTATATCCTTTATTATGTATTAACAAGGAGGCTGGTGATATGGTTTGTTGATAGCATCGCAAATCTTGCATTTTCCTGCATTTAAAAAACTTCAATCCAGCACATGATTTTCATCCTATTTGGGGAAGTATCAAATTATGATCATTAATGAAAAGAGCTAAGGTCACAGAGTATTAAATCCAGGCTCCAGTGCAGAGGAAATTCTGAAACCTTAATCGTTTACTGAAAAATAGTCTGGCACAGAATAGCCCTGGTGACTAACCCCACTGTCTGTAGCTGCCTGGTAGGGCTAGGAGATGTTTGGGAGATGACAGTCTCAGACATCATCAGGAAATGGCAGCTTTTGTCATCTGTTAGTTTCATTTTCACCTGAGAAACTCAATTTTCAGTTCTACCCACTGTTAAGCACTTAAAGAGAAGCAAAGTATGAAACAAGTTAAAACTGCCTGTGCAGATGGCAATTAGATGAGTTATGTAAGAAGCTGGGGCTGAATAATCCCTCTTAGGATTCGTGAGGTTGTCTGCCCCTCTCTAAAAGTATCGCTAGAAAGCCTTCTTATACACGTACTGAATTTTACATGGAATCATACGCAGACAGGTCTAGGGATGCAGCATGCCTCTCCCTATGTGAAAGGATGGGACATGGGCAAGGCCTTTCTTAAATGTGAATCGCTGGATTTCTGTTTTCTCCATCTTACATCTTATTTGTTTATCTAAGCAAATCCCTTTGTCAGTGATAATACTTTAACGTTAGCAAGTATTTTTTTCAAGCATCAGCAGATGAGTGAAACAGAATATGCTTTGTGGTTTGGAACACCCATCCTCATTAACTGGCTTTTTATAATTGTCAAGTTCATTTAGTTCAGATGGATTCCTCTGTGTTTTGAGACCTCCACCCCAGAACTGACTTTCATTAATTCTTGGGTTATTGAGAGCGCTCTGATGGTGAGATGCATTCAGTCATATAAAAGTAGAGGCGTGCATAAAAAAGAACAAGATTGGCTGGGCGCAGTGGCTCATGCCTGTAATCCCAGAACTTTGGGAGGCTGAGGCAGACGGATCACCTGAGGTCAGGAGTTCAAGACCACCCTGGCCAATATGTTGAAACCCCATCTCTACTAAAAATACAAAAATTAGCCGGGTGTGATGTTGGGCACCTGTAATCCCAGCTACTCAGGAGACTGAGGCAGGAGAATTACTTGAATCCGGGAGGTGGAGGTTGCAGTGAGCCCAGATCGTGCCATTGCACTCCAGCCTGGGCAACAGAGTGAGACTCCATCTCAAAAAGAAAAAAGAACAAGATCATGGCCTTTGCAGCAACCTGGATGGAGCTGGAGGCCATTATTCCAAGCGAACTAACACAGGAATAGAAAAGCAAATACGGGGACCGGGCGCGGTGGCTCACACCTGTAATCCCAGCACTTTGGGAGGCTGAGGGGGGCGAATCACAAGGTTAAGAGATTGAGACCATCCTGGGAAACATGGTGAAACCCCATCTCTACTAAAAAAAAACACACAAAAATTAGCTGGGCATGGTGGCATGCGCCTGTAGTCCCAGCTACTTGAGAAGTTGAGGCAGGAGAATCGCTTGAACCCTGGAGGCGGAGGTTGAAGTGAGCCAAGATCGCGCCACTACACTCCCGCCTGGCGACAGAGCGAGGCTCCATCTCAAAAAAACAAAAACAAGCAAACAAAGAAAAACAAACACTGCATGTTCTCACTTGTAAGTGAGAGCTAAACATTGAGAACATACGGACACCAGGAAGGGAACACTGGACACTGGGGACTACTTGAGGGTGAAGGATGGGAGGAGGGTGAGGATCATAAAAACCACCTCCTGGTGTGTTATGTTCATTATCTGGGTGACAAAATAATCTATACACCAAATCCCTGTGACATGCAATTTACCTGTGTAACAAACCTGGACATGTACCATTATTATCATTAGCAGCAGTAAATTATTCATTTAGGCCAACATATATATAATGCATATTTTATATGCAGTATTAAACTTTTGTTGAAAATGCATTTCTTAATGAGAAAAAAAAGTAGAGGCATGTAGATAAACAACGCATGTGCATTTTGCCTGCAGGGTGTTTGAAGACCCGATAGTATTCTTTTAATTCTTAATGTTCCATTGGCCTTATTTTGTGTTTTCCTACCCTCTGTATTGAAAATGGTATCATAATACTAGTTAATAAAACCTTATGGCCAGGCACGGTGGCTCATGCCTGTAATCCCAGCACTTTGGGAGGCCAAAGCAGGTGGATCACTTGAGGCCAGGAGTTCGAGATCAGCCTGGCCAACATGGTGAAACCCCGTCTCTACTAAAAATACAAAACTAGCTGGGCGTGGTGGTGCATGCCTGTAATCCCAGCTACTCAGGAGCCTGAGGTATGAAAATCACTTGAACTTGGAAGGCGAAGGTTGCAGTGAGCCGAGATCATGTTCCAACCTGGGTGACAGTGAAACTCCGTCTGAAAAAACAAACAAACAAAAAACCACCTTATATGGAAAAATGTTGTTGTAATAGGGTGTAGACATTGCTCTTATCAACTAGGTAGTATATAGTTTGTTGAGGTTTGAAGTTATCCCAGCTGGGGGACGTTTTGTTTTTAGTTAGGACAATTCAGCATTTTTCAGAATTTTCTTGTCAAATCACTTGAGAAAGGGGTTCCAAGATAAAATAAATTTAGGATAGTTCTAGGTAATAGAAAGTTACTTTAGGATTTTTCACACTGAATCTCTGGTGGAATGGGAATTTTTAAAAGTGTTTACTAAAATTACTTTCTCATCAAAACTCCTCTGGTTGATGTCTTAGGAAGAGTGTTTTGTAGAATGCATTTTGGAAAATTTGGGATGGATTTTTTTTTTTTTTTTTTTGAAGCGGAGTCTCGCTCTGTCCCCCGGACTGGAGTGCAGTGGCCGGATCTCAGCTCACTGCAAGCTCCGCCTCCCGGGTTTACGCCATTCTCCTGCCTCAGCCTCCCGAGTAGCTGGGACTACAGGCGCCCGCCACCTCGCCCGGCTAGTTTTTGTATTTTTAGTAGAGACGGGGTTTCACTGTGTTAGCCAGGATGGTCTCGATCTCCTGACCTCGTGATCCGCCCGTCTCGGCCTCCCAAAGTGCTGGGATTACATGCTTGAGCCACCGCGCCCGGCCGGGATGGATTTTTGCAGAGGCAGGCTTGTGTCTTTTTCTGCCTCTTCATACAGAAACTAAGAAATGAGAACAACTTCAAAGGGAGTAGAAATTTTTCCCAAAATTGTTAGAGAAATGTAGTCTCCTGTGTCTCCCAAATGGGCTTGCCTAGGCTAACATTAGTGCTCCACTCATCTTTATAAGGACCTGTGGGAGCAGTGGGTATTAGATCTTACAGGTCACAGATGAGAAAACAGGTTAAGAGAAGTTAGAGAACTTGACCAAGGTCGCAGAGCTAGTAAGCGTCAGAACCAAGATGGCAACCTGACCTCCATGCTGTACAGACTTCCATGCTGTACTGCAAATTAAGGAGCCAGGTCTTGCCAGGCACAGCAAGCCCAGGACAAATGGTTATTGCCATCTGTTATTATTTGCTTTATTAGATACGTTGTTTTGCTCTTGAATTTTTTTCCTTAGGATTCTGAGTTATCCGTATTTGAGGGAATGTAACATCTCAGAACTTACTCCAGAGAACTAGGTTACCTTTTCTTACAGCCATATATCTTTTTCTTTGATTTTCTTCATTTTATTTTGTCTCAAGATTTTTGCCTCAGTGTATGAAAATACTTTTACTTGCTTTCACAGGTTTTTACATTTCTCTCCTTTTTTTTAGTCTCACTCTGTGCCCAGGCTTGAGTGCAGTGGCACAATCTGGGCTCACTGCAACCTCCACTCCCGGGTTCAAGTGATTCTCCTGCCTCAGTCTCTCTCCTGCCTCTCTCTCTGTAGCTGGGAATACAGGCACGCGCCACCACGCCCAGCTAATTTTTGTATTTTTAGTAAATACAGGGTTTCACTGTGTGGGCCAGGCTGGTCTCAAACTCCCGACCTCAGGTGATCCACCCACCTCGGCCTCCCAGAGTGTTGGGATTACAGGCATGAGCCACTGTGCCGGCCTCTCCTAACATTTTAAATGCAGTTTTGTTTTGAGGACATAACCAGAATCTGGCAGTCTTTAAAAACTCTGATACAGAAATTATAAAAATTGACAGAACTCAATGGAAATGGAATTGGGGTAAAATTCAAGAACTTGGCATTTTAATAGAATTAAAAGTCAAAGACAAATCTGCATCCTGGCCATTGTCACCGTTTGCAGTATTTGTCACAATTTTATATAACTCAAATAATATGTGGCTGTTACTAAAATTCAAAGGAAATATAAAACCCATGAACTTGAACTGAAATTAGACTTAATACTTCAGGAAAAAAAAAAAAAAAAAACTTCTGGGAAAAAAAATGTTTTGGTCTTGGTAATAGGTCCTGTATAACTGCCAGAAACTGCTTTTATAAATATCACTTGTCATTAATTTCACATACTGTCTGAAGCCCTTATTAAATGTATTTGAGTATTTCTTAAGAACCTAAAAAGATATAAAGCCCTCTTGCTAATTGCCTAATAAAGTTTTTGATGTTTATGCAAAAAAATGCTAGAACAGTAGCAATAACATTCAGCCTGTTTCTGATACTTTAATAAAGCTTTTATTTTCATATTAATATTTACATAAGCAAATATTGCCCTTTGATGCATAAACGCTGTAGCAAATTCTTTCAACTAGACCCTGGCTTGGCCATAATAATAAACATTAGGCAGTGAGATCATTTTGCCCAAATTTAAAATGTTCTTCTCATCTTCATCTGAGAGAGGGGTCATTCAGTAACATGTTATTTAGCATGCCAGTATGCTGCTGAAAAACACAAATGCTCTTGTTCTAATATGAACTCCAATGTTTCTGAGACACTGAAGTTTATCTTACATCAAACTTTCGAATTTGGTAGTCCTGAAATGTATGATGTTCAGATTATTCCTAAATTAACCAAGTTTCATTCTCCATGTGAGTCATGCTTGAGAAATATTCTGGGTACTATCTGATGACTACATCATATCATATTCTGTTTAGTCGTGTCTCTTCGTGTGTCTTTTAGTGGTTGGCAAGTTTTCATGTGGCTCTGTTGTTCTTTGATAGGTTGCTCATAAAAGCTTGCGTGCTTTCAATCTTAGTATACTATTAATAAAATAAGCCTAAAACAGAGGAGCTGCAACCAAACAAGAAGGAAATATTAATCTTGGGTGTTAGCCTTAAGGTTCTATGCATCACCTCTGAGGGTCTCTAAAATAAAAAGCAAAATAAATCTGTACAGTTTCGCTATCTGTGATCTGGGCAGATAACTTGAGGGCTGCAGAAATTACACTGGTTCTCTTCCATTCTCTCAAGGCCTTTTAAAGTTAAACCTTCAGTTTGCAATCAGAGACCATCATGTGCCTATTTCAAGTACTCCAGGAATCTCCACTGGGAAATATTGTTTTCTTCCTTAAATAAAAGATAAATTTAAAGTTGAATAAAAACACAATGAATTATCATGTTTATTAAGTAATATAAACGTTTGAGGATCTGAAATAAGTGTCAGATTTAATAGAAATTTTTGCTTTACTCCAGTAAATCAGGAGGAAATTCATCATCCAGTTTGGGTGACATAGTACCTAGTTCCAGAAAATCAACACCTCCATCGTCTGGTAAGTAGGTGATAAATGCTGAATAATACATACTGCACTTCATGCCTTCCTCAGTCCTATCCAGTTTTGTGAATTTACATGTACACTGAATCACTGTGTTAACCCTACAGACATTAAGAGGAATGAGAAGTAAGCATGCCCTTTTGGAGTTACAAACAATATGGGGAAATGTTTTTTTCTGGCTGGAAAAAAAGTATGTCAAAGTGTTTACTCTACATTGCTGTAGATGATCAGAGTGATTAAGGTATTTAACTTTTTTATTTTTTTTGAGACAGAGTCTCACTCTGTTGCCCAGGCTGGAGCGCAGTGGCATGATCTCGGCTCACGCTCGGCTAATTTTTGTATTTTTTGTAGAGATGGAATTTCACCATGTTGCCCAGGCTGGTCTCAAACTCGTGAGTTCAAGCGATCCACGTACCTCAGCCTCTCAAAGTGCTGGGTTTACAGGTGTGAGCCGCCGCACCCAGCCATATCTAACCTTTAATCCCTAGTCTCTGTGATGGCGCTTGTCATGGGCAGTCAATGGGTGAATGCTCGCCAACAAGCATAGCACAATGTGAGACAGAATCTTAACACTAAATAGAAGGATACAAGCTTTAGAAAGGTAAGGAACAGAGAGTAAATTGAAGACAGAGGATTGGCCTGCCATGGGCTCTACCAGAGAAGTTCTGTGGAAGACACAGACAAGAAGTATAGAAAAAAGAGGAAAACGTTTGTGGGAAGAGTAACTACTGTTGTCTTTCCAAAGCGATGGGTTCATCCTAATGGTTGCTGGATAAAATAAAGCACACCTACTTAAATTTGAACTTCAGATAATAATTTACTAGTTTAAGTACATATTGCATGGGGCATACTTACACTAAAAATGTATGGAACATACTTATATTAAAACATTGTTTTAAATTCAGATTTAACTGCATTTATATTTGCTAAATCTGGGAACTCTCCTATTCTGTGTAGAACTTGGAATTCTATATACACAGGAGACCAATGATTTGAATTGCAAAAAAAGCACATGATCAGTATCTCAGTTTGCTAAGAGAATTGTACTTGGGAATCAGAGTAAGATTGTAAAGGTTGGCTGCCAGGGCGTTTCAGCAAAATGATACTGTGTGTGATTTCTAGAAAGCTGGAAATGGGACGAGATAAAAAAACAGAGTTGCACAACTATGGAAAAAGCACAAGGAACTAGTCACACAGTGACGGAGGTGCTTCAAGGACAAGATTTCTCTGTTACTGATAATCAGCTTCATTCCTGAATGATGGTAGCCTCTAGAGATCAATTAAGGACTTCTTAGCAAAAACTACAGGATTTTTTTTTTAAGAGAAGGGGTCTGGCTATGTTGCCCAGGCTGGTCTTAAAACCCCTGGGTTCAAGGGATCCTCTTCCTCAGCCTCCTAAACTGCTGGGATAACAGGCATGCGCCACCATGCCCAGCCATTAGCAAACTAAGATACTGATCATGGGCTTTCTTTGCAATTCAAACCACTGGTCTCCTGTTTATTTGGAATTCCCAGTTCTACACAGTAATATAGGACTTTTTAAGTTAGCAAAATCTGAGCATAATAAATTGTTTTATTTATTGCTTTGGGAAGCAAATTAATTCAAAACCTACCTACTTATAACTTGAAGCAAGCAATTCTAAGATGCTCAAAATTAAGTAAAATAGTACGCATGAAATGAAAATGAAAGCCTCTGTAGGTATTATGTGAAGCTTATACCTTCCCTTGGTAATGAAGGAGCCCCTGAATCCACAAAGGAAGGGAGGCGTATCCTGCTCCTTCTCAAATGTGTGAAGTTGCAGGGATTCCTATATAAACCTTACACTCTTCTTACATATCTCAAAGACAATTTCAGTGATTTCTAGGGACTGCTACTAGGCTCCTAAAATGGAAAAAGACTATGTCACCTTGCGATAAAGCAGCAGTTCTGCCCGCAAATGTCAGCCTCACTTCTTTCTATATATCAGAAAAATTCTTCCATCCCTCCAGCCATATGGTAGCCCTCCAGTGGTTTTGGCAACACAGATGCTCCTACACTTACGATAGAGATACATCTCAATAAGCCCTTCATACATGGAAAATATCGTAACTCAAAATGCACTTAACATGTGGACAGACCCAGTAAAAAGCCCTAAGTCGAACCATCGTAAAGTTCAGACATTCCTTGACTTCTGATGAGGTTATGTCCTGAAAAATTCATAATAAGCTTGCACAATCTTGAGTTGAACCATTGTATGTCAAGGACCGTCTGTATAATGAAAGGAGGTGCATGCATTTTGAAGAACAAGTTCATATACTTGTAAAATAACATTCCATTTTGTAGGCAGATGTTTGACATTACTAAAAGTAAAGTTCCATGAAGAGTGTAATATTTAAAAAGGTGATTTAAATGTTCACCAAGGTTTTGTAGAGATACACCAACTTTCAAGTGACTTTTCTGGTGACTGAGTCAATTGGAGCTATAACCAACTACAAAATGTATAATAAGCATATCAGGACTCTGAGATAATTTTTATATCAATAGCTCAACTGATTTAAAGGAAACCTTCAGAGAGCTCTAAAGAGTTCTCCCAATCCACCTCCAGGCACAACTGCTCCAGCTATCAAGTGTGGATGGGCCTGGAATGATCATTTTCATCTTGTTTCTAGAGGTCCTGTCTACTATTCCCCTCACCCATTGCCAGACCAAAGAATATAAGTATCTGCCTAAAGTATATAGGTTTGGATGCTGTCAAGAACTTGGAAAATTTCCCACTTGACATCTAGGCAATGGTGTCATAGCCAGTTGCAGAACACATACATTGCACCCACATACACGTGCATACATACGTCTCAACCCCAAGCTCTGCTTAACTTGACCCAAGCCTTTAAGAACTAAACTTAAATTTAAAAACAATGTGCTGGGTGCCATGGCTCACGCCTGTAATCCCAGCACTTTGGGAGGCTGAGGCAGGAGGATCACTTGAGCCCAGGAGTTCAAGACCAGCCTGGACAAGGTAGTGAGGCCCAGTTTCTTTAAAAAAAAAAATTAGCTGGGTATGGTGGTGTGTGCCTGTAGTCCCGGCTCCTTGGGAGGCTGAGGTAGGAGGTTCACTTGAGTATAGGAGGTTGAGGCTACAGTGAGCCATGATTATGTCACTGCACTCCAGCCTGGGCAACAGAGGGAGACCCTGTCTTAGATAGATAGATAGATAGATAGATAGATAGATAGATAGATAGATAGATAGATAGATAGACAGACAGACAGACAGACAGATAGATAGAATGTTCCCAAGGCTTTCTATCACTAATAATAATAATATGCATGCTAGTGAGGAATGAGACTTTTCAAATATATGAAAGCAGTTCTTTCCAAGTAAATACTAATGTTTGTTAAAGTATGGAAATAGAAGTATGAAATTTAAAAAAGTTAACATCTCTCATAAAAAGGAGAACCATCCGAGTCTAATAAAATGCATGTAGCCAAACAGATTTGAAAATGCTTCTCAACTGTCTTGGTAAGTTTCTATAGTATGTTTTGAAAGTGACCACATGTTTCAGAATTCTGCATATTTCAGAATGAACTCAAGATGTTTTTAGACCTGAGTTAACCAAATGTCAGAACTAGTAAATTATAGAAAGTTCTCAATTTGGATTTCCAGTCCTCATGTCCAGATACAGGTAAATTTCAAACCTGACTCAGGCTATGTGTGTGGAAAGCCAAACACCTGGGCAATGTTGCAGCCAAAGATTTATGCATTTCCACCTTCTTCCTTTTTTTTTTAGATGGAGTCTCACTGTCACCCAGGCTGGAGTGCAGTGGCACAATCTCAGCTCACTGCAACCTCCACCTCCCAGGTTCAAGTGATTCTCTCACCTCAGCATCCAAAGTAGCTGGGATTACAGGCACCGGCCACCACACCTGGCTAATTTTTATACTGTTAGTAGAGACAGGGTTTTACCATGTTGGCCAGGCTGGTCTTGAACTCCCGACCTCAGGTGCTCTGCCCACCTTGGCCTCCCAAACTGCTGGGATTACAGGCATGAGCCACCACGCCCAGCCTCACCCTTTCTTTAAAAAACAAAAATACACCTGATGATCACAGAAGGCTAGATTCAATGGGCAAATCACAAAATCCAACTCATGAACGTGACCATCCCAGGGTCCTGTAAATTCTGACATCTAATTGGTTATCTTTAATTTTAGAAAAGCCCTCAAAGGGTACTGTCCCTTGAATGTGGTCTTTATAAGCCCAATAAAAGATGAGAAAGATAAAACATATGGGAATTTACCACCAGAAAGGAAACTCTTGATTTTGGTTAACATGTATTGTAGGAATAATGAAATCCTGACCCAGATCTTGTTCTTCATATCCAGGAAAGCGCTAACAACATGCTGCTTGAGTTGAGATTCAAGGAAAACCATTCCTGAAGACTTTTCTGAGATTCTTTCCTGGCTTATACCATTCCATAAGCCCCATAAGGAAACTTTCCTATATGAGCAAAGGATTAGCTATAGGATGGTATACAAGTCAGCATTGGTTAGACCCCTAGGCACATTTTATGTTTTCCCTACATACCACATGCTAAACCTCTTAGCACATCAGTATGCATAGATGGGGCAAAGAAGAGACATACTACTTACTATGTTAAGTCTACCTATTTGGAATTAATTCAGTCCATTATTACCTTCTTTTGATAGAAAATCATACCTCCTGCATTATGCAAGCAATAGCTGATATTTGTAATAGTGTACAAACAGTGGCAGGTATTCACTCCATCACAGGTTTCCTACCTAATCAAATGAAAAGGAATAATAAGAGATCCTAGTTTATAAACGGCTGCTATTTAATATCCATAACAACTTCAAAACCAAAAAATAATGTGATGCCTGTCAGATGATCTCCCATCCTTTGAAAAGGTTAGAACTGTTTTGAGCAGTTCAGCTTGTGTATCACAGGGAATGGTAGCTGTATTGTAACACCAAGCTGTCTGTTATTTCAAAGTGGTAATTTGTTCCTTCCTTCAATCTAAATGTACCGTGGTTTTTGTTAGAGAGCTAACATGTATAATGTGATGCTTTCCTGGGGTGAGTAAATTTTTTTTCTTCTCCTTGACTGATTCTTAATCATAGAATAATTTTCTAGCTAGCCCAGCTCTACGATGTCATCCTGAATCCTGACACCAAGGACATGACCCCATTCAGGATGTGAAGGGAACTGAAAGAGGGCACCCTGATTGAGAAGGGACTTCGCCTGGATGGGCAGTGTGGTATAGGGACGGTTACAGGCTCACTTTGGTGGGCAGTGTGGTATACAGAGGGTTATAGACTCACACAGGAGGAGTAGGTCTGAATCCTGACTGCTGAGTTTTTGCCAAGAACAAGTCCCTTAAATTTTGAGTTTTTTAATCTTAAAAATAAGAGCATTGAAGTTGATCTTTAAAGTATTTCCATGTCTGATTCTGCAGTTGATAAAATTCTGTAGCTATTACGGTTGCACGTGGAAGCATTTTGTAAAATTTGAAGTGAGATTACGCATCTTATTTTCTTGTAACACTTTTTAAGTACTGTATTTTCAGGTGGAACAATGAGAAAAGTAAAAGCATGTCAAGCACCAAAGCTAAACCCTTCATTTTACAGATGAGGAAACCAGTGGCATATCCTCCTGGGTCCTCGTGCCCTTTCACTCTGCCTCTTTTGTTAAACCCAGTGGCTTTGCATAAGTCACCAGAAGTCTTCCAGTGTCATTTTATTAGACTGATTTAATTCAGATATCTTGGGTCCCAGTGTTTTCCCATTAGTCTTTATCAGCCTAAAATCGTTTTAATCCTGTCCCTCCTGGAGCCCTCCCTGAATCATTGGCCTTGTGTATGACTCCTTTGCATTGACTGGATTGAGAATTTTCCATTCTCTCTTTCTCTCAAATGTCTGTTGCAATTTTAGTGAAACTTTTCACACTGTCCTTAATTTTACACAAAATCTGCAAAAAGGAAAATCTGTTTTTGCACATTGTATTGTTGGTGCAAATGTAATTGCGGTTTTGGACCATGGATTTTGAATCATAACTAGGCTCAAATACATCTTTATTAATCAAAATAGGAACCATTACAATCAACACATTTTTGCCAATGAGAAATGTTTGTTTATTCCTGTAGCATAAAAATCTGTGCTTTGGGATTCGGTAAACTCTTGGAAAGCATTTTCTGCATCTGCTGGTTGTGGAAGCATTTTCTCTGCAAAAAGTTGTCGAGATGCTTGAAGAAGTGGCAGTCGGTTGGTGAGAGGTCAGGTGAATATGGCGGATGAGGCAAAACTTCGTAGCCCAATTCATTCAACTTTTGAAGTGCTGGTTGTGCAATGTGCAGTTAGGAGTTGTCATGGAGAAGAATTGGGCCCTTTCTGTTGACCGATGCTGGCTACAGGCGTTCTAGTTTTCAGTGCATCTCATCGATCTGCTGAGCGTACTTCTCAGATGTAATGTTTTCGCTGGGATTCAGAAAGCTATAGTGGATCAGACTGGCAGCACACCACCAAACAGTGACCATGACCTTTCTTTTTTTTGGTGCAAGTTTGGCTTTGGGAAGTGCTTTGGAGCTTCTCAGTCCAACAGCTGAGCTGGTTGTCACTGGTTGTCATATAAAATCCAATTTTTGTCACCTGTCACAATCCGATTGAGAAATGGTTCATTGTTGTTGCATAAAATAAGAGAAGATGACTCTTCCAAACAACAATTTTTTTTTGGCTCAGCTCACAGGGCACCCACTTATCGAGTTTTTTCACCTTTCTAATTTGCTTCAAATGCAGAACGACCATAGAATGGTCGATGTTGAATTCTTCAGCAACTTCTCGTGCAGTTGCAAGAGAATCAGCTTTGATGATTGCTCTCGAGTAGTCGTTGTCAACTTCCAATGGTCAGCCACTCTGCTCTTCATCTTCAAGGCTCTCTTCTCCTTAGCAAAGCTTCTTGAACCACCACTGCACTGTACGTTCATTAGCAGCTCCTGGGCCAAATGCATTGTTGATATTGCAAGCTGTCCCCACTGCTTTACGACCCATTTTGAACTAGAATAAGAAAGTCACTCAAATTCGCTTTTTGTCTGACATCATTCCCGTAGTCTAAAATACACATAAACAGCAAGTAATAAGTCATTAGCAAAAAATGCATAACGCGAGAAATGCCCATTAAAATTATGTATAACATAACCACATTTATTTAAGAATGTATTCCAATATCAAATGGCAAATTCCAACAATGCAAAAACCGCAGTTACTTTTGCATTCACCTATAATAAAGGTTTTCAAAGTAGTCACTTGTTATCTCAAAGCTGGTTTAAGATATTGTAAGATCTGAAGTCAAGTGTTTTGTACTGCACTTTTATACAGTTGATACAGAGAATATCAACATTATATTTGAAACTACAGATTTAAAATGTTTCTCTGAAAATATTCAAGAGATCTAGCATGAAACTGATTCATTCAAGCAAACGGGTTATAAGGGTATCTTTCAGTTTCATTAGATTTGATTACCTTGCATTCTTAACATGCTTTACCTTTAAATTTTATTTTCTTTGCATACTGTGTTGAGTATTCATGATAGTTTTTTTTTTTTTTTAACTATGGTTAGTTTTATTTGCTTTCATTTTATTTTCTTTATAACCTATTTTTCCTCTCCTGTCCACCTGATTTTTGAACTGTTTGTCTGTATATAGCTGTAGACATAGATGCTACTGGCTTAGATGCAGAAGAAAATGATATTCCAGCAAACCACCGCTCCCCTAAACCCAGTGCAAACAGTGTAACGTCACCCCACTCCAAAGAGAAACGAATGCCCTTCTTTAAGAAGGTAACATTAACTTCCAAGCTCCCATTGTCCACCTGCTCAACTGCACTGCGTCACATTTCTAGTCCTGTTGACTGTCTGCGTCCTTTGACAAGCCAATAACGTGCATGCTCTGTTATTTGTTTCTTTTCCACGCTGCTGTAGCTAAGCAGAAGCAGAAATCGGTAAGTTTACATTGACATAAGCTGTGTTTATCCTGCCACTGGCATCATTAGCATTAATTCCCACAGTTGTATTCAATACAATCATTTCTGTCCCAAGCAAAGAACTTATCAACAGCTAATTGAGTTCATGCATTTCAAACCAACTAAATTCAGGGAGTGACCTGTTAAAACACTATTACAGTACTTATCCTTTTTGATGGAATAATATCTACCACCAAGGGAATTTGTTTCAACATTCAAGGATGTCAAACACCGACAGCTCCATATAATGCACCTAAACTGTGCATGCTTATTCTGTCTGTCTGTCTCTTTCTTTTATCCAGAAATTTAACTTATGATCAAACATATTAAAGCAGTTATTAAACTCTGACTTATGATATCCAGATACATAGCTTGTACTAAACAAAAGTATTCAAGTTTTAATTTAGTCAGTATTTAAACTTCTAATCCACTAGGTGCAAAATCTGCAGATGAACAAGACCAGTGGAAAACTGCAGGCTTGTTTTGGCGGTTTACTGTGAGTTTTTCCTATTGTCATATATAAATATTCTCCCGATGTTCTTGCCTTCTCCATCAGTCAGATTTTAGCATCTCACCCATTGGACAGTGCAGCTGGTGGTCATGCGTACAGCCTTTGCCATTGGCCGTCCAAGATGCTACACAGTAAGGCTCCTTGTCCCCTAAATGGAAACTATAGGGTATTTCTGAGCTCTCGTTACTTCAGACAAAGCCTGTTTCCTCTTACCTATTTTGTAGCTTTATAGCATTATTTTTTAAGGACCACTACCCTCCCCCCAAATTTCCCTTTTATTTCCCTCTTTTACCCATCAGTTTCTACAGCTACCATGCTGTCTTTTAGAGTCATACTAATGTCGCCAAGTCTGGCAAAACTGTGGATATATTCTCACACTCAGATGTGATGTCAAGTCTGTCTATCCTCTGCCCTCAAACTCTCCACATAATGAACACTTTTCCTCTGCAAACAAGTATTTTGGTTTGTGGAGGAACTCTAAAGTCATTAATGAGGTGTCAGATACTGAACTGTAAAGTTGGCATTTTTGAATCAACTATGACTACTTTAATAAGGGAAAACTTCAGCACTCCAGACAAAATTTGCAACACTTGGAAATTTGCGTTAACACAGAAAGCCTCAGCTTGATGTTCATCCACAACAGTGGGCCCATCTCTAAGGTCTGATCTTCTTGTTATAGCTAAAGCTTGCAGCCAAGTGACTAACAGTGTCCATCATTCAGAAGCTTAGAAAATTGGCATTGCTAAGACATTCTGGACTTGACAGAGCAGGAATGTGAACTAAAACCATGTTTGTCAAGATAGGTTTTTGAAGTTTGCTTACCTTTAAATTCTAAAACTTTAAAAACGTTTATCACAATTTTTTCCAATAATTTGAGCAGGCAGGGAGCAATGACTCACACCTGTAATCCCAGCACTTTGGGTGACTGAGGCAGGTGAATCACCTGTGGTCAGAGTTTGAGACCAGCCTGGCCAACACGGTGAAACCCCGTCTCTGCTAAAAATACAAAAAATTAACCTGGTATGGTGGCAGGCACCTGTAATCCCAGCTACTTGGGAGGATGAGGCAGAAGAATTGCTTGAACCTGGAAGGCGGAGATTGCAGTGAGCCGAGATCGTGCCACTGCACTCCAGCCTGGGCAACAGAGCTAGACAACTCTGTCTCCCCCTCCCCCCCCAAAAAAGTCAGCTAAATAGGGTTAACAGGAAAGAGTAGATAAAAATGATGGTGTCATTCTTCATAGCAGGAACACAGGGCACAACGCACCAATATTCCATCAAATAAGGTAATTTCTGTAGCTACCCTATTGATTAAGAAGCCGATTGATTACCAGCAATGGGTGACCCTTTGCTAGTTGGAAGTTATAGATCGAAGGAACCAAAGACCTATCAAACACTGGGCCACTTCAGAATTAAAGTCTTGAGATAAAATTTCTTGGTAGCTGTTACTAAAATGCAGGAAATTTACATTCCTAATCTCAACAGTGGAAAAGGTGTTCTTACACTGCATAGTTATAAGGACTTGGCTTCTCAACATTTTCAGTATGATCCCAGGTGGTAGACATGAAATAATTTAAGAAATATGCTTATGATGCCTTCGGCACTGGTATTCATTCTTCTTATGTTATTGATAATGTGGTTAAAATCAATGTAGAATTCAAAAGCAAAACAATGGCCTAAGATTCAATGAGAAGATCGTTTTCTGTGTTTTAGGTTGCTTTTAGAGTGATGCTTGTGTGGTATGTGTGCTGTCACTATATTATGTTTGTCTTGTTTTTTTTTTCTGTTCCAAACTGTATTCTACCTTGATTATGTCAATTAAAATGAATTCTGAATGCTAGATGAAATTTTAGGCAGTGAAATTTGACAGCATAGTCATGGTAATATTTTTCTCCCCTCTGATTATATCGTCTATGACTGCGGGTGAAATCTCAGATGGAAGCTTTTGAATTTGAAATGCTTTTTAATTCCCCCCTGAGGCAATGTGAATTCAAATGAAGCCAGAAAAGTTCGTAATGGGCAATTTTAAGCAACAATAAAATGTTCTTGAGTGATGGGCAGATGGAAAAATGACATTCATATCTGCACATCAGTGTATTGATTTCTTAAAATCGTTTACAGAACATTTTTCTGTTGGTGTGTGTCATTCTCAAGTTATATTTTTTGACACTCCTTAGCCAGGAAGATTCATATAGCAATGATTTGCTTATCCCTGTGTCTAAGGCCATATCGCTCTTCTGCATTCTTTTTTAAAAAGTCATCTTTGGGTCAATTTAATATTTTATGCTATCAAAAGAGTCAATTTTAACATAAACCAATTAGCTGTTAGTTAATTTTTGAAAGATGTTATTTAGCCATTTTATTTGAAGCAATTAACCTGAAAAGTGTTGATAGTTTTAGAAATTGCTACAAAATTTAGCTCCTCCCCTCTTATTGAAAAGAAATTACTGCAGAAAGACATGATTTGTTATCTAACGGAAACACTACTTTTGAGAATCTCAAAACTACTTTTGAGAATCATATTAGATACGCACATTGATAATGAACCTTTTGAGACCACTATAGCATGGTTGAATATATTATTATACATTAATCACCTACCCTCGAAGACACATAAACCTTACCTTTGAAGTACCAAGGTATAGAAACCAAAAAAATCCAAAAGCATTGATCTCTAAGCTGTGAGCAGGGATCATGATTACTGTTTACTAGAATAAGCATGCATGCTTATTTACACTCTCGCAATAAAATAGAATTTTGACAGTAGTGAGAGTTACAATATTTTGAGAGTAGGTAAAAAGTATTGGTAGTGAGCGTTACAATATTTTGAAATTAGGTTTTACACAGGTAAGACAAACACGTAAGATGCAAAGGTAATGAAATCTTTCTTTCCTCTGTAATTAACCATATTAGGTCTAATCACTACAACTCTTTAGAAAATTCAAATGCAGCCAAAAAGCAATATTAACTTCTAGTCAAGCCTAAAGCACCTATCTTGCATGAGGCATGTTTCTCTTTGTTCTATCAACTAGTTTTTGTTCAAAAGCAGCATCTCTTGCTTTAGGAATGAATAGGTCTGTAGCATTTCTTGAGATGAGCAAGAAAACTCTAGACAACATTAACTTGAAACTTTAGGAAAATGAACCCACCAATCTTTGATTGGGTTTACGTAGAAAAGAGACAGGTGGGGAAAAAAAAAAAAATGTCTGGAAAGCCAGTGCCTCATATTACAGAGTTCAGAAAGAGTACCTTATACATAAAATATTTATGTTCCACCTGCCTGTGAAACGTCTAAAAGCCTCTCCTCTCTCTGCAGACAGAGCACACTCCCCCATATGATGTGGTACCTTCCATGCGACCAGTGGTCCTAGTAGGCCCTTCTCTGAAGGGCTATGAGGTGGGTAGCAAGCCTTCAACAGGAAGCTTGACTTCTGCATGCTTAACTTCTTTGTGACGCTGCCTCCTACTCCTGACCCTCTCTCTGAATTTTACAGCTTAAGGAGCCAACTTTAGAGCTTAGAGAGCTCATAGCAGCAAAGCATGTTGTTCTGCAAGCTGTGGAATACACTGCTTCGTCCTTTTTCTGTTTTGTTTACCTGGCTGTTGCTCTGAAGATTTCTGCTAGCTGCAATGTACTCAGTCCAGGAAATAGTGTCACATGGAGACTGACTGAAACCACTTGCAGTGTTGTTTGTCCCTAAAATATCATGATAAGTTCAGTTTAATTGTCATTGCATCAGAACTCAGAAGCAGAAAAATGCGGGGCAACCTCATATTGCCACTCTTTCCAAATGCAAAGCTCAGGTTTTCAAGTGTTCCTAAGAGAAGTAAAATTATTTTATCATCATTAGTAATTTTTTTTGGTCGTATCTTAATTTATTCCTTGCTCAATTGCAGGTCACAGATATGATGCAAAAAGCGCTGTTTGATTTTTTAAAACACAGATTTGAAGGGCGGTGAGTATTTTAGCATATTGGGTTTTATGGATTTTGTCTTAAAGATGGCAAAACCCTGGTGGGACAGGCATGTGATTCCAAGAGAAAACGGCCCTCTGATGTCTATACGATGACAGGAAATAAGTTTCACTCAATTTAATCTGATTCAATATTTATCATATTTGCTTTGTACATCCTTAACCCTTGATGTCTAGTTCCTGTACCTGCACCCATAAGCTGACCTTGGGCAGGACACCACTGGCCGGTCTCATCCTCAATTCATGGTCAACTGGCCCTCTATTGCTGCCCACTATTTAGAGATCGCACTAAATATCCCTTTTCTGTTCAATTTTCCACTCTTCTAAAAGACTTCTGTGTCATCTCCCCCTCCTTAAAGCTCTGCTAACCCCTTCTCATCTCACGATTCCCCAGTGAACTTGCTTCCCTGTGTCATTGAGAAAATAAAGGCAAATGGAGGAGGACATCCAGGCATTTCCACAACCCCGCCTGGGGAGGTGCATGTTTGCCTGGATGCTCTGCTTTATCTCCAATGACTATGTTCCCAGCAAGGGCCAACCCACCATGTGGGTACTGGATCTCATTCCCCATCCCCTCTCTGCTAGAAGTATCCATACACAGCCGTAATCATCCTTTGCTCTCTTCTCATCAGTATTTCCTGTTCTAATGGAAACTCTGTCACCATGTAAAAATGTTACTTCCTCTCACATTCGACATCATATTGCTCTAGGTGTGTCATTTTTTTTTTTTTTTCTTTTCTTTATAGGAAGATTCCTTGAAAGAACTGAGTGTACTGGCTTTCCTTCCACTTTCTTCAGCCTACCCCAGTTATGTTTTCAACCACACCACTCAGCTAAACTAGTCAAGATCACCCACATCCTTCACATTGCTAAATTCAGGGATAAATTTTCAGCCAGAATCTTACTTGACCATGAACAATAGTTGACATGGTGGATTATTCCATCCTCTTTGAAATACTTTATTTGTTTGGTTTCTGGAACCACACTTTTCTGGTTTTCCTTCTGTCACACTGACTACTCCTTTCTCTGCTTTGCTGGTACTTCCTCATCAACTGGAAATCTTGGACAGCCCAGGGCTAAATTCTTTGATGTCTTTTATCTACATTCCTTTATTGATTTCATTCAGCATCAGATTTTTAAATTCCATTCCTTTGCCAGTCTTTCCTCTAAATTCTAGACCCATGTATACAATTGCCTATTCATTATCACTACTAAGATGTCTAATGGACTTTTCAAATGTAACCTCCCCCAAAACCTACTCCTCCCATGGTCTTCCCTATCTCAATTAATGGCTTCTTTATCTTTCAGTCCCAAGACCCTTCAGCCCAGATCATTATCCTTGACTGTTCTTTCTCTGTTATATTTCACATGCAAATGCTGTTGTCTGTATCTTCAAAATATATTCAGAATCGAAGCCCTTCTCACACATCCTCTGCCACCATTTTGGTCTGAGACATCTTCATCTCTTCCCTGGGTCGTTGCAACAGCCTCCCGCCTCATCTCCTTGCTTCTGTGGTTGTTTCCTTAAAGACTGTGCTCAGGTCAGCTGCTGCATGACCCTGTTAAGATGTGAGCTAGTGCTCACCACTCCTTTACTCAAAACCATCCAATGACTTCTTTTTTTCTGAGTAGAAACCAAAGTCCTACAGTGGCCTACCTGACCTCCTATGGTCTATTCTTCCACACACCCTTACCTAGACTTTCTCTTGCTGCTCTTCCCTCGCTCATTCTCACCCTGCCGTACTTACTCTGTTGCTGTTCTATGAGTGTTCCAGACAGATTACACAATCACCTCAGGGCCTTGGCACTTTGCGGTTCCTTTTGCAGGAACACTTTTCCCTCAGATATTCTTCTTGGTATAAGTGCATACACGTATGCACACATGCACACATTCGTTCTGTATCTCTCCTTTCCCTGACTTTGTTTTCTAGTGCTCTTTTATGTATTTCCAGTACTATTTTTGTTTATTGTCATTCTCCCATAACTAGACGATAAACTCCATGAGGGCAGGGTTTGAGAATGTTTTGTGAACTGTTGTGTTCTCAGTGCCTGGAGCAGTACTCAACATGGGCAGTGGCCAGATGAATTCTGAATGAACGTCTGCTGCGTAATCTCTGCTAGAGAAATGTGGAGATGGTGAAGCCAGTCTCTGCCTATGAAGAGCTCTCATGGAAAGCATAAATTGAAACCTGTAGCAGTAACACTGAATATAAGTAAAAGGGCAACCTGGTATATGCATGCATAAGGTACAGATAGCATAAAGGGAGGTGTAATTAACACCAACTTAAGGACATCCACATCCTGGAAGAGTTTTTAAATGGCGCCTAAGATTTGACCAAATGGATTACAGGGGAGAGAAGGGTATGTTTAGCAGATGGTATACAGTGTGTGAAGGTTTTGAGGTATGACACAGCATTATGTGTAAGGCAACTCACACCCAGATCTTAAGGACCTGGGCAAGGACTGACTATTAACAAACCCAAGGGTCGTATCTAGTGTGTCACGCCAATGGGCTTGGACTTAATCCTTTCTCTCTCCTCCTCTTCCCCCGTCACTATTCAACTTGCCTCAGTAAATATTTATTGAGTATATTCTGTGTGCCAGGCATTATCTAAAAATAGATAAGGGCCTTGGCTTTGTGAAGCTTAAAGTCTATTGAAAGTCAGTCTTGAATCAAATAATTGATGGGTGCCATCATTGAATGTTAAGCCAGCTCCTGAAGCATCAAAGACATGACTAGAGTCCAAAATGGAAACCTCAAAGTTTAAGAGTAGCTTATTACAGGGGACCTGGAACATACAGGGCTAGTGTATATTTCTGTATTTTTAACCAGATAAATGCAGTGCTTCTCTTCTCCACATTCCTTTCCTCCTCCCATCCTAACAACGCAACTACAATAGATCAGGACTCCCCAACCCCCAGGTCACGGATCAGTACTGGTCCATGGCCTGTTAGGGGCCACACCGCAGGGTGAGTGGCAGGGGAGTGAGCAAAGTTTCATCTGTATTTACAGCCACTCCTCATCACTCACACATTACTGCCTGAGCTCAGCCTCTTGTCAGATCATCAGCGGCATCAGATTCTCATAGGAGCACAAACTGTACTGTGAACTGTGCATGCAAAGGATCTAGGTTACACGCTCCTTAGGAGAGTCTAATGTCTGGTGTTCTTTCACGGTCTCCCATCAACCTCAGAAGGGACCATCTAGTTGCAGGAAAACAAGCTCAGGCTCCCACTGATTCTACATTAGGGTGAGTTGTAGAATCATTTCATTATCTATTCCGATGTAATAATAATAGAAAGAAAGTGCACAATAAATGTAATGTGCTTGAATCATCCCAAAACCATCTCCCCGCTCCTACTGAACCGGTCCATGGAAAAATTGTCTTTCGTGAAACTGGCCCCTGGTGCCAAAAAGGTTGGTGACCGCCGCAGTAGCTAGTATTTGTTGGTTTCAGGATTCTTTTACATTTCTTAGTATAGTACTTTCTTTCTAGACCACACCTACTACTACAACCATTTCTAATTTATATTGACTTTTGGCAGGGGAGGCAAGGGCAGAAGGGAAACTTTTATAGGAGGACAAGTGTTGTTAGTAAGTGACCAAGCAGGCTGGGCACGGTGGCTCATGCCTGTAATCCCAGCACTTTGGGAGGTGGGTGGATCACGAGGTCAGGTGTTCGAGACCAGCTTGGCCAACATGGTGAAACCCTGTCTCTACTAAAAATACAAAAATTAGCTGGGCGCGTTGGTGGGTGACTGTAGTCCCCACTACTTGGGAGGCTGAGGCAGGAGAATTGCTTGAACCCGGGAGGCGGACGTTGCAGTGAGCCGAGGTCATGCCACTGCACTCCAGCCTGGGCAACGGAGTGAGACTCTGTCTCAAAAACCAAAAACAAAACAAAACAACAACAAAAAAAGTGATCAGGCAAAGAACTGAAAGGAGAGA
This sequence comes from Trachypithecus francoisi, assembly GCF_009764315.1. Classification (NCBI taxonomy): domain Eukaryota; kingdom Metazoa; phylum Chordata; class Mammalia; order Primates; family Cercopithecidae; genus Trachypithecus; species Trachypithecus francoisi. The sequence goes on from NW_022681474.1 coordinate 20,896,407, forward strand.
ATGAGGAAAACAAAAACTATTGTAAGTTTCAAGGTATGAAAAGGCTTTATAATCAAGGACTTCATAACCAAATATTCCTAATTAGATTTTTAAATTTTCCATATCTTTAAGAAATATTTTTTCAGTTTGTGCCAGGAAAATAGAACCTTTAGCTTGGACCAAGGCTACTAGACCCTGGCCAAGTATAAAAGGCGTACCTCTAATCTGCTCCATTTAGCTTTTGTTTCTTTATCCTTGGCTCTGTCATTTATCACAATTTGGAATTGTCAACATGAGCCTGAACACTAAAAAAATTCTGCTAACAAAGGCATTGTGTTTTCCATGCCTGAGTCAACCCACTGCCCTTTCCTAAATGCCAAAGATGGGGAAATGGGATGGAATTTCCTGGATTACTACTTGTACTTAAACCTGAGTAAGTTTTGAACTTGGAAGACACATTCCAGCCAGAGAGGGTGGATTTTGGACCCATGTTCAAGTGTATCAACCATCCAGATTGGTTTTATTTAGGAAACAGATGAACAAAATATCTCAAAGTATCTGTTTTTTCTAGCCAGAATTAATTTCCGTATGGTTTAATAGACCTGTCTTGGCTCATCTTGACTTATAGAGGCTGGGATTCAATATTCTAGCCCTGTTGCCCCCAGTTAACAGTCTTCAGAGGAAGAAACGAGTCCATAAGGCAGAATTTAAAAGCCATGTACAAATTTAACATTTTTACCCATGGCAGGACATCTAGAGTAACTGAATTATTGACTGTCTTTGCTTTTAGCAAGGCAAGACAGCAGTAGAGGATGAAAATTCATCAAAAGCATCAGGTGTGTATGCACACATGACATTCTAAAAGAGAAAAATGAATTACTCCTTAATCATCTATTAAATAAGCTAAATTTATTTATTATTTTTTTTAAAGTTTAAGCCCAAGAGGAGAAAATATGAAAGGAAATGTTAGTTATGGAAAAGGTTCTAGGTAGTCAAGAATTCCTTTTCTTTTCTGAAACCCACTCATATTCATTTGCAGAAGCCCTGGGGGATTGTGAGAATCACATTCTGGTTAAGTAGTGTCAGTGTGTCAGATCAAAGAAGAAATAAATCATCCTCCTCCTGTTGTGTGTAATAAAGTAGCCCATTTAAAACTGGATTCACAGTCACCAACTGTGTCATGTAAACAAAGCAATCTTCAGATTCACCTTGTAGGATGGTGACAGGTAAATTAACAAGGAAATTGAGAACAAGAAGGAAAGCTACCTGGGATAAAGTCAAGTTTTTTTTTTTTGTTTTTTTTTCTTCAGTGACTTTCAAAACATCAGCAATCAGCCCTGAAGTGTTTGGAATGCATACTGAATTGCTATAGGGATAAATATACCATTGCCAGAATCTTCTGCAGTACAATCTTACTAGAAATCAATAATCCCAGGGCTGGGCGCAATGGCTCTCACCTGTAATCCCAGCACTTTGGGAGGCTGAGGCAGGCAGATCACTTGAGGCCAGGAGTTTGAGACCAGCCTGACCAACATGGTGAAACCTGTCTCTACTAAAAGTACAAAAACTAGCTGGGTGCAGTCGTGGGCACCTATAATCCTAGCTACTCAGGAGGCTGAGGCAGGAGAATCTCCTGAACCCAGAAGGCGGAGGTTGCACTGAGCCAAGGTTGTGCCACTGCACTCTAGCCTGGGTGACAGAGCCAGACTCTGTCTTTAAAAAAAAAAAAAAAAAAAAATTTAAGCAAATGTAAAAAGTTGTTTATCTCATGGAAACCACGAGGAAAATACACAAGAAAAAGTACATTAGGCTGGGTACAGTGGTTCACACCTGTAATCCCAGCACTTTAGGAGGCCAAGGGAGGAGGACTGCTTGAGCTCAGAAGTTTGAGACCAGCCTGGGCAACATAATGAGACCCTGTTTCTACTAAAAAAAAAAAAGAAAGAAAAAAAAATTAGGTGTGGTGGCATGCACCAGTAGTCCCAGCTACTTGGGAGGCTAAGCCAGAGGGATCACTTGAGCCTGGGAGGTTGAGACTGCAGTGAGCTATGATCACACCCTTGCACTCCAGCCTGGGTGACAGTGAGATGCTGTCTAAACACACACACACACACACACACACATATTATATGACATAGTTCATTTGACTATTATTTACATAATTACAGTAAATATTAAATATGGAGCCAGTCAAAATTACAGTTTGTCTATTTGAATCTCTCTGGGACATTCTAGCCTGCTGCAGTCTAGACCGTTTCTCTCTGTGCTGGGTGTCATTCTGGAACATTCTGTTATGTCCTTGGGGATTCCTTTCACCTTTCTTTTGGGTTGAAGCTCCTCTTTCCCAGATCCCTTGATTTCTTTCAAGCTTTACTGTCATTTGAGTCAAAAACCTTCTCCAGTCATTTCCCTAGGAAGAGCACATCCATGTTTTTTTCAATAGCCTGCATGTTTACAAACCTTTCTGTTTAATTGCTAGTTTAAATGCTTATGGAATTCTGATTGAAATAGTTTTCCCTTCAAATGTTGAAGCCTTTTTTCTCCATTATCTTCTGGCCTCCATTGTTGCTTTGAGAAGTACAAAGCATTCTAGTGCTTGACCCTTTGGGACCTGTCTTTTTCCTCTGAAACCTTATGGGTTTCTCTTTGTCCCCAGTGTTATGAAATTTATAAAAATACGTCTTGATGTGGATCTTTCAACCCGTGTGCTGGACCCTTTCAATTCGGAAAATCAGACCCTTGATTCTGGAATTAATTCTTTATTTTCTTTCCTCTGTCTTCTTTATTATCTTTTTCTGAACTCCTGTAATTTGGAATTTGAACCTCTTGGGTGAGCTCTATTTTTCTTACCTTTCTCCTCCGGTCTTCCAACTCTTTTTTGTTTTACCCTTTGGAGATGTTACCTTTCTTTTAACCCTTCTTTTGATTTTTTTTCTATTTCTATTATCATAATATTTCCAAAAGCTCTTATTCTAAGTCTTTAAATATAAATTTGTTCTAGTTTCATAGATAAAACCATCTCTTAGCTTTTAACTATGAATAATTGTCATAGTTGATTTTTCTGTTTGTTTTGGTCTCTCATGTTAGAGGTTTTCTGAAGATGCCTGAAAAACAGTCCTGTGCTCGAATTTTAAAATAAGGCATAAAATAATTAATCAGAAGTTCTGTGCTCATAGGCAGAGCTTGTCAACTCTGTGTTTCTGTGTATGGCAATCTTGCTAGACAATTTACATAGGAAACCTCCAATATCATTATCTTTGGGTCTTTACTCTTTGGCAGTCAGATTCCCCAGAGAAGAATCTTCCATTCTGACCCCTGGGGATATAAATATAAGCCTGGCTACCAAAATTGTACAATGAGGAAAAAGGCTGAAGACTCAACATTCAGAATCCTTTCTTTTGCATCCAGTATTCCCTGCTCCTGTTCTGTCTAGGGTCTCCTGGTCAGAGGCCCTCTTGTACTGCCTGCAAGGTGACAAATCTAGGGTCTTGTACCACACAGGAAAAGAACTGTCACCTGGCTATTTCGTATTGTGAAGGGGCAGTGGACGGCTGTAACTGAAACAGACTTTTAAACCAAACCTTTCCTTTTCGCCCCACCTTCATTCGCTACCTTCTTTAGAAATATTGTGAGCCTTCAGTTTTGCTTCACAGCTTTTTCCTACTGCTGACTTGAATATTCAGCTTTCTCCAGTCTAAGTCATTTGCTATTTCCAGCTCCCAAATTTTGTTGCTCTCATTTCTACCTTATCTAAAATGATACTCCCAATTCATTATTGTCTCTCATAATACCCTGTATGTTCTTTCCACAACAATCATCATCTTTAATTATTTTCCTTTATTATTTATCTCTGCCACTAGACCATTAGCTCTCTGAGGGAAAACCGGTTCTTATTTATTCTTCATGCCTATCATAGCACTGAACTATGGCACAGAGGCTAGGAATATAGGGTCAGGAGTCTGGGTTCAAATCCCAGTTCTCCCACTTAATAAGTACATACCCTTGGATAAATAATCTCTCTGTGGTTCTCATTCTTCATCAGCAACAGTGGGATAATAATCAATGTTTCTCCTAGAGCTTTTTGGATGATTTAGTAATTCAAATAAAGTGTTTAGTACTTATCTGACACTTGTAAGCAACCAATAAATGCAATGTAAAGCAGGTGCAGGACAGGGCCAGGCGCGGTGGCTAACACCTGTAATCCCAGCACGTTGGAAGGCTGGGGTAGGTGGATGACTTGAGGCCAGGAATTCAAGACCAGCCTGGCCAACATAGTGAAACCCCCTCTCTACTAAAAATACAAAAAGTAGCCAGGTGTGGTGGCACACATGTGTAATCCCAGCTACTCCAGAGGCTGAGGCAGGAGAATCACCTGGATCTGGGAGGTGGAGATTGCAGTGAGCCGAGAACACGCCACTGCATTGCAGCCTGAGCAGCCTGGGCGAGACTCTGTCTCAAAACAAACAAACAAAAAACAAAGTAAGACAGGTGTAAGATAAACAGAAATGAATAAGTCAAAAGAAAAAAAAAATGGCCGGGTGCGGTGGCTCAAGCCTGTAATCCCAGCCCTTTGGGAGGCCGAGACGGGCGGATCACGAGGTCAGGAGATCGAGACCATCCTGGCTAACACTGTCAAACCCCGTCTCTACTAAGAAAAAATACAAAAAACTAGCCAGGCGAGGTGGCGAGTGCCTGTAGTCGCAGCTACTCGGGAGGCTGAGGCGGGAGAATGGCGTAAACCCGGGAGGCAGAGCTTGCAGTGAGCTGAGATCCGGCCACTGCACTCCAGCCTGGGCGACAGAGCGAGACTCCATCTCAAAAAAAAAAAAAAAAGAGAAAAAAAAATGAGTAAGGATCCTAACACATATGGTTTGAAAATATGGTCGCTATATATATTTCATACTTAGATGAGTTGGGGGCATATACTTCTATGCCCTTTGATTAGACCAATAACCATAGGGTCTTCTGTGACTGTTTTCTCCAACAGGATATCCATCACAAGGGTCACCGCGGACATCTCGCTTGCCAAACGCTCAGTATTAAACAATCCCAGTAAGCACGCAATAATAGAAAGATCCAACACAAGGTCAAGCTTAGGTAAGTCTGTGCAATGAGCTTACGCTTTTTAAACTCCTCTCCTGATGTTGATGATGAGAAGATCTAACAAGATGATAATTCTATGTGTCACAGAGTATAGAAAAAACAGGCGTGTGCTGCCAGTAGCTGTTGCTACGGTCTTACTGATTTCATGGTGTGGAAGGATTTGTTATGATAGTTTGAAGTTAAGAATTCCACAGGCTGTCAGCATTAATGTTTTGGTTGTGGTTTGTTTTCACTAATGTGAGCTTTCGTGTCTGCAGACTCTGAGATCTCCTGGCTTTGCATCAGTGTTACCATGAGCAAGTTTATTAACCTTTTGAAGTTTCCATTTCCTCATCTTAAAAAAAGAAATAACTACCTCCTAGAATTATTGCAAGGATTAAACATGATACGTGCTCAATAAATGATAGCCATTATTATGCTAAATATTCCTTAATTCCTGACGTATATCAATAATGAAATCATACTCGGAGAGTATAATTTGTGTGTTTGGAAATTGGTAAAGGATGAAGTCAATTCCTGGCTATATTCATTGATAGATATTGATATGTTTTATTTGTAAAAACAGTGTAGGGAGTTATTGTGTTTACAGGATGGTATGTGGATACTGCTTATTAACATGTACTGAATTGATCAAATTGAAACCCTTCTGCTGCTATTTAATCTTTTTGGTATGTGCTTGGAGTTTTAGGTTAATCACTGTTACACAAGTTGCTTATTGGATTGTTGGGTTTCTGTTTTTATAAAGTAAACTTTCTGAGAGTTGTGTCAGATCTTTGAGCTTAATTTTTCTCTGTTTATAGGTTAGATATACAAATCCTCTGAGAGGCTGGTTTCTAACATAGAAGTTCTTCATTTACTCTGAAGTATGATTATATAAATAATAGAAAAACTATTATAAATAATAAGCTTTATCTGTTAGCAATGAGCATGATACATTATAGAACTCAGTTTTGTTTCTTACCTAACAACCCTTCATTGGCAAAACTTCAGTAACAGGTTTAGAAATATATTTGAGGAAAAAATGTAATCATGTGTTTTGCTTACAGCAATTCCTTTTTATGTCCTTATCATCTGTCACACTTAAAACTCTTTCCACACATCATTTGATGCTCACAAGAATTACTTTTTATTTTGCTTTTTTGAGAGAGGGTCTCACTCTGTTACCCAGGTTGGAGTACAGTAGTGTGGATCATGGCTCACTGTGCCTTGACCTCATAGGCTCAATCAAACCTCCCGCCTCAGCCTCCTGAGTATTTGGGGCTACAGGCACATGCCACTACATCGGGCTAATTTTTTATAGAGATGGAGTCTCACTATGTTGCCCAGGGTGGTCTCAAATTCCCAGGCTCAGGCAGTCCCCCTGCCTTGGCCTCCTAAAGTGCCAGGACTACAGGTATGAACCACTGCACCTGGCCAAGAATTATTATAAAATGTTCATTTCATAGATTAAACTGAATTAACCAAGTCAGGTCATTTTTTAGACTCATCAGTGGAATCAATTACTTAACAGATTTCCTTAGATTGCCAAGATTTTTTTGCAACTACTGATTATACATTGTTTTTAAATGAATCTTCCAGTCTATGTATTTCATAGAGCATACACTAGATACTAAAAATCACGCGAAAGCCCACAAATAAAAAAATGAACTGATGAAGCCCCTTCCCTCAAGGAGCTGGGTATAGCCATAAGGCGAATCAGTGAAGACCCCGTCGAATAGAGGGTGATGAGCAAAGTGGTCCAGCCATGAACTGGCTGCCAAAGAGCTGATGCTGCAGGAGGCACAGGGAAAGGCTTTTCCAGGGAGCTGATCCTGAGCTGAGACTTCAAGATGACAGGATTTAGCCAAGAAAAAGGGAAAGGAGTGGAGAATGGGTGACAGTGATTCGAGACAGTGAAAGCCACAACAGGCTTCGGAAAAACATAGGTGCTTCATTTAAGCTAAAACATATGGTTTTAAAAAGAGGGAGATGCGAGATGACACCAGAGAGATAGGCAGGGGTAAGATGTGAAAAGTTTGGAGCTTATTTGTATTAGCCTGTTCACACGAAGAAAATGTGATCATGTGTTTTGCTTACAGCAATTTCCTTTTTTATGTCCTTATCTGTCACACTTAAAACTCTTTCCACACATCATCTGATGCTCACAAGAATTACTGCTAATAAAGACACACCCGAGACTGGGTAATTTATACAGGAAAGATGTTTAACAGAATCATAGTTCCAAATGGCTAAGGAGGCCTCACAATCATGGTAGACGGTGGAGAAGGAGCAAAGTGACGTCTTACATGGCAGCAGGCAAGAGAGAGCGTGTGCAGGGGAACTTCACTTTATGAAACCATTAGATCTCATGAGACTCATTCACTATTAGGAGAACTGCATGGGAAAGACCCGCTCCCATGATTCAGTTACCTCCCAGCAGGTCCCTCCTATGACACGTGGGAATTATGGGAGCTACAATTCAAGATGAGATTTGGGTGGGCACAGCCAAACCATATCATTATTCTTAAGTTGGTAGGGGACCATGTACAGACCAGAGGGATTCATTCATTTAGCATATACTTGAGTACCAACCATGTGCCAGGCATTATTTTGGTGCCCAGGGACACAAAAGTAAAGGACACAAAGTACTCTTTCTCAGAGTGTTTGTTTTACAGGAAGACATGGACAAAATCTTGTATATACAGACAGACAGAGATGGTTGGTCAGTGGTTGAGAATTCTAAAAGCAGCAGATCAAGGAGTAAAGAGTGAGCCAAGGAGGAGGCTGTAATTTTATTATAATAAAAATGCAAAAAGTACAAAAATGCAAAAAAAAAAAATGCAGTTGGACAAAGTCATCTAACACCAAACCCATTTTATAATAAAGTGTAGAGTATCTCATGTGATGTGTTGAATACTAAAAGTGAGAAACAGAATGGTTGCATGGGGACTCAAAGTTCGGATCCTACTGTACGTATATTGCTTTCACACTCTGTAAAGTTGAAAAATCTTTAAGTCAGACCATCGTAAGTCATGGACTGTCTGCACTTACTGTAGGCCAAGTACTGTAATAATTGTAAGGGAAGCTTTGCATATGGATTTGTTTAGTCCTCATTTCCATAATACAGATAAGAATACTTAAGTTCTAAGAGGTTCAATATGTTACCCAATGACCTTACAGCTCTATGAAGCAATGACGCTTCACTTCTGCCCCCCGAAGTCACTTTGATATGTGGCAGTGGGGACAGAGAAGCAGAATTTACTAGTGTGGGGAGAAAGGTGGTTAGAGAAGGCTTTACAGATTTTTTGTAAGATAAGGCAGATACTGGTCAAAATTAAGAGTTTTGTGTGTAGTAATTATGAAAATGGCATTGGAATAACACATACGGCATTAAATAACTTATACTAGAGCTATCTCCAGGTCTTAATTCCTAACTGACCATTTAGGTATCCCTCAACACTAGCCACAATGAAAGTAACCGTCTCCACTCTCTATTATTACAGTATTGTTTGATTACAGAAACCTCCTTCTAAATAAGTTAACTTCTGTTTTTTGTTTTTTCATTTCATAGCACCCAGGTTTTAAGACTAGTACTCATCAGTTGTTTTTCCTGAGTCTTCTCCTCCTCCCACTCTGATAGGCCCCAGTGTGTGTACTGTTCCCCTCTATGTGTCCATGTGTTCTCATCATTTAGCTCCCACTTACAAGTGAGAACATGTGGTATTTGGTTTTCTGTTCCTGTGTTAGTTTGCTACGGATAATGGCCTCCAGCTCTATCCATGTCCCTCGAAGGACATGATCTTGTTCTTTGTGGCTGCATAGTATTCCATGGTGTATAGGTACTATGATTTCTTTATCCACTCTATCATTGATGGGCCTTTAGTTTGATTCCACATCTTTGCTATTGTGAATAGTGCTGCAGTGAACATATATGTGCATGTATCTTTATAACAGAATGATTTATATTTCTTTGGGTATATACCCAGTAGCGGGATTGCTGGGTCAAATGGTATTCCTATCTGTAACGTCTTTGAGGAATTGGCATACTGTCTTCCGCAATGGTGTAACTAATTTAGACTCCCATCAACAGTGTATAAGCATTCCTTTTTCTCCACAACCTCAATAGCATCTGTTGTTTTTTGACTTTTTAATAATAGCCATTCTAACTGGTGGGAGATGGTATCGCACTGTGGTTTGATTTGCATTTCTCTAATGATCAGCGTTGTAGCTTCTCTTCTGTATCTTAGAGGAAACATTGATTCTTCTTGGGTGTTGTTTAATAGATATTAGAGGTATAAAGCATGGAAAGGTATTACTCATTTTTCAGTTTGGTTTAATTCAGTGGGTATACGAAACTGTGGGATGTGGGGAGTTGAGGAAAGCTTGTCCCCTCTTCAAGATGCTGAAGTGCATTCTTTCATTAGCTAGGGTCATGTGCGTCCATGTGAAGAGACCACCAAACAGGCTTTGTGTGAGCAACAAGGCTGTTTATTTCACCTGGGTGCAGGCGGGCCGAGTCTGAAAAGAGAGTCAGCAAAGGGTGGTGGGATTATCATTAGTTCTTATAGGTTTTGGGATAGGCACTGGAGTTAGGAGCAATGTTTTGCCGGCAGGGAGTCGATCTCACAAAGTACATTCTCAAGGATGCGGAGAATTACAAAGAACCTTCTTAAGGGTGGGGAAGATTACAAAGTACCTTGATCAGTTAGGGTGGGGCAGAAACAAATTACAGTGGTGGAATGTCATCAGTTCAGGCTATTTTCACTTCTTTTGTGGATCTTCAATTGCTTCAGGCCATCTGGATGTAGACGTGCAGGTCACAGGGGATATGATGGCTTAGCTTGGGCTCAGAGGCCTGACACTAGGCCAACTCAAAAGAATCAAATTGACTTTCAGTTTCAGAAACAAACATTGGGGGAGTTTCTGACATTACTTTATTACAGTTAATTCTGAGCATGATATACTCTGTCAAAGGAAAATTCCATGCATGGATACATTCCTTTTTAAAAGCATCATTTTTACTTTGAAGTCAAAAGTATTATCAGAATTTGTCATCGATCCTTAAGGTTGTATCTACTAATATGGTGTTCCACCAGGATTCTGAAAGTCCACTTTAAAATCTTTTAAAAAATCTTTCCCTTTAATTAAAGGAGTATAAAGTATGTATGTAAGGCTACCAGAAATATCTTTATATATGTGTATATATTAAAACATATGTTAATATATTGATATAATAGAAATAATATCTGTATATGTAATATTTTTTAAGGTTATCCAGATTTTATACAATAAGCTCATATTAGGGCCGGGCGCAGTGGCTCATGCCTGTGATCCCAGCACTTTGGAAGGCTGAGGCGGGAGATCACTTGAGGTCAGGAGTTTCAGACCAGCCTGGCCAATATGGTGAAACCCTGTCTCTACTAAAAATACAAAACATTAGCTGGTCCTGGTGGCACATGCCTGTAATTCCAGCTACGTGGGAGGCTGAGGTGAGAGAATCACTTAAACTGGGGAGGCGGACGGAGGTGAGCCAAGACTGCACCACTGCACTTCAGCCTGGGAGACAGAGCGAGACTGTCTCCAAAAAAAAAAACAACAACAAAAAACCACACACATATTAAACTTATAATCAATAAAAATAGTGCTCAATCCTTTAAAAGCAAGGAGTTACATGGGATGCTGTGACTGTCTGAACACTTACTATTAACATATGAAACAAAGATGAAAATCTTTGTGATCAGATTTCTTAATTCTTACAATAAACAAGGTTGGAACTTGACTGGGGTTCAGTGGCCCAATGTTATTTTAAAGCTAGTATCTCATGTAGTTTGGGCCCTGATTTTTTAAAGATATCTAGGTAAACAAAAGGACTCAAGTCATAACATACTGCGAGGCAGATGGATTAGTGACCAGAGAGAGAACTTTTCTTCAATAATGTACTAGTTAAAATTATTTCCAGGAAGCTTCTGGCATGAATTGAACTGCCTAAGAGGAATTAGAACGTAATTGTAAATCCACATTTGCTGGCATAAAAGTCTCATGGAATTCAACCTGCACGACTGCAGTGGGAACTGTGAGCTGGGTACTCTGCTTTATACACCTATGCTGCCGAGTAATAGTAGCTTCTGGCTATTTATTGAATTTTAAAAATTTAGTTGCCTGTTCACACTAGCTATAGTTCAAATGCTCAGTAGCCCATTAGCTGCTGCCACGCTGGATCACATATAGAGGATATTTCCCTCATCGCAGAAAATGCTGTCAGTCCTGTTTTTGACTCTTTGGAGATCATGGAACAGTAGATGAACTGAATGTAATTTTCTTGGAGTTCGAGTAGATACTTAAATGTTTTGTGATAAATTTCTACAAATTTTATACTTTAGATTTCTGTAGTGCTGCCTCTGAAAACTGCCCTTTTCAAGCGTGACTATTAAAGGGGTATTCCTCTGGTTGGAAAATATGAGGTGTGTTTTTGGATAAGTTTGTTACTGGTGCCATTCACGTCTTTCCTGTTTGATTTTGTATTTCATCTTGTTAATAAACATATCTAGACGGCATAGATGACATGTAAACATAGATCAGCCCATGCACTGAAAGGAAAACTTGTCGTGGTTGCTAGTGCAATGTGGTCTGCAATGAACACATGGAAGATAGCTCAAGGTTCTTATTTTACAGCAGTTTTATGAAATGATTTCATAAAGTGGAAGCACAAAGGATGTCAGCAGAGAGCTAAAAATTTCCACAATCCAAGTATTATACTAAAAGTAAATTCTGCAGCCGGTTGAGAGAAAAATTCCTTACATCCTAATGACGTGTGGAGAAAGAGCCCTTTCTAAGAGGATAAATTACTGTTGTAAACTTTTATCAATTCTGTTGCCTGTAAGCATTAACATAATGGCTGACCTACTCACCTTTCTGCTGAAGAAACAGTATACCATTTTACTTTATCTTAAAAATACTGCACTTTAACTGAACCGTTTCACCCTTTACAGCGGAAGTTCAGAGTGAAATTGAAAGGATTTTTGAACTTGCAAGAACATTGCAATTGGTGGTCCTTGATGCAGATACGATCAATCATCCAGCTCAACTCAGTAAAACCTCCCTGGCCCCTATTATAGTGTATGTAAAGATTTCTTCTCCTAAGGTAAGTAGGATTGCTACTGTTTGCTCTATAATCAAATGTTAGTAAAATGTATTTTATGTTCTGCTTTCTATAATTAGGCTATTGTAATAGCCTTTATGATGTACAGAGAATTTGAAGAGATATGATGGTCAACAATTTTTAAATTGATATAAACAAGGCATGGTTAGTTTCATGGCTTAGAACAGCTGTTCTCAAAGTGTGGTCCATGGATCCCTGGAGGGTCTTGAGACACTTTTAGAGGGTCCATTTAATTAGTCAAAACTACTTCCGTGATAATACGAGGACACTATTTGACATTTTCACTGTTTTGACATTGCAAGGCTGATGCAAAAGCAATGGTGGGTAAAACTGCTGGCATCTAAGCATGAATCAAGACTGTGGTATCAAAGTACCAGAAGTTAATGTATTCATCACCACTGTGCTTTCCCAGTTTAAGGGGGAAAAAAGCCAATTTCACTTACTGTCCTGATAAAGTAGTATAGTTTATTACTTTTATTAAATCTTGACTTTTAATATTCAGTGTAATAAAGTACACACAAAGCTCCTGCTGCATACCAAAAAGTGTCTGAAGGACAAGCACTGGTGTGATTGAGTTTTGAACTAAACTAGCCATGTTTTTCATGGAATACCATTTTTATCTCCAACAACAACTGTCAGGCTATGCTTATTCAGACTTGGTGTAGCAGATATTTTCTTGGACAAAATAAGCCTGTCACTTCAAGGAGAACAGCATGTGTTGCCAATGATAAAACTCAAGCTTTCAGAAAACTTGTATGCACCTCTGAGGACTTAGAAGCTTCCCAATAAAGATTTCTCTGATGAGATCAATGGTAATATTAATGAATATGATGTTTTAATACTGTATAATGAAATATGTCAACATTTGGAAGATCTGAAGTCAGTGAACCATTATTGTTTGTATGATCAATGAATAATGTTAATTTCAAGACAGACCAATGGAATGTCATGGAGTAAGAACATTTCACTGCAGGTTTCAGATTCCACATAACAACTAGTCTTTAAGAAACTACCATTTGTTGAGTTTTAGTGTAGTATCAAAGAAGACTATACTAAATTGTTTCTCCTTTTCTCAATTACAAATCTGTAAGAGGTTGGATTTTCTTCACATATTTATTTCAACCAAAACAAGACACTGCAGCAGGTTGACTGTAGAAGCAAACAGGAGACTGCAATTGTCTTCTATGAAGCCAGCTGTTAGAGAGATTTGTAAAAAATGTAGCTATTTTTATAAAAAAAAATTTATTTTAACATGTAGCAGATTTATTGTGAATTTTTAAATGTTTTAATAGTTTTCCATTTTAGCTTCTTTAAAGAGGTTGTGAGACAAAATGTTTGAGATCTGCTAGCTTAGAAAAAAGAATGTGAGTGCTTAAAGCTTGCAACTGTGATTTACGTTAACATGTTAATTTTGCAGATAATCTTATAGCTCCATCTATTATGAGCCCCTTGTGCTGTATTTAAAAAGGCCCCAGAGAAAGGAGTCAATAATGTACCTTGTTCTTTATCTGGGTGTAGTTATTACTCTGTTAAAAACTCATTATCTTTTACAGGTTTTACAAAGGTTAATAAAATCTCGAGGGAAATCTCAAGCTAAACACCTCAACGTCCAGATGGTAGCAGCTGATAAACTGGCTCAGTGTCCTCCAGTAAGTTATCTCTAATATACAGCATAATCCAGTTCCAGAGATCAGACCTGGTTTTTTTTTTTTTTTTTTTTTTAAGACAAGGTCTTGCTCTGTTGCCCATGTTGGGAGTGCAGTGGTATGGTCTTAGCTCACTGCAGCCCTGAACTCCTGGGCTCAAGTGATCCTCACACTTCAGCCTTCCAAGCAGCTGAGACTATAGGTGCGTGCCTCCATGATCGGCTAACTTTTTTTTGCCCCTGTAGAGATCTTTGTCCTTCCCCCTGCTAAATCTTCCTGTATTGCCCAGTCGGGTCTACAACTCCTGGCCTGAAGTGATCCTCGTGCCCTGGCCCTCCAAAGTGTTAGGATTACAGGCATGAGCCACCATGTCTGGCCAGAACTGGCATTATATTTTGAAAAAAACCGTCAAAGACCTGTCAGGGAAGAGAATCCTCATCACTTAAAGTGGTATTCATTCCAAAGTAAACTGTCCTCCCTCCTTCCATGATCATGTTCCTTCCATGATCATGTGTTTTGCGCACAAGTAATCCAAATGATGATTATAGCTTACAAAAAGCTTCAGTACATCCTGCAGTAACTTCACATTGCTAATATCTAACACAAGATCCTGGTTCCAAAAATTTGGCTTGTATGATGAGTCTATTTGGAGTTGGTATATTATTCATTTCTGATCATAGGGAGCAAGTTGTCTGCTCTTAGTAACTGTCTGAGACATATTTTCACATGGTCTTAAATCAATTTCTAAGGAATAAGTTAGTTAACTAGATTCTCACTTGTCATCTATGCTTTACACACAATGCCTTGGGGCTATAGAGCTTTCCTAGGTTTAGTTTTGGAGGCAGGGTCTTGCTCTGTCGCCCAGGCAGGAGTGCAGTGGTGGCCTCTCGGTTCACTGTTGCAACCTCTGCCTCCTGGGCTCAAGTGATCCTCCCACCTCAGCCCTCCAAGTATCTAGGACTACAGGCACATGCCACCATGCCCTGCTAATTTTTCTATTTTTAGTAGAGACGGGACTTTGCCATGTTGCCCAGGCTGGTCTTAAACTCCTGACCTCAAGTGATCCATTCACCTCAGCCTCCCAAAGTGCCGGGATTACAGGCATGAGCCACTGCGCCAGGCTTTTTTTTTCTTTTTAAGCATAGCTATTTCAGGCGCTATGAATATTTGATTGCTTAATGTATGTTAAAATTTATAATAAACACTAAAAAATCTTTTGAAAGGTGACTTTTTTTCTTCTCTACTGAACTGTGAAGTTTGGACAATGTCAAATTATCAGTGGTTTCAGCTGCTTCTGCCAAATTTCACATCCTAATCTTACCTTATTAATTTCTAAATTCAGATTTCATAATCTTGGGCCAGGCATGGTGGCTCATACCTGTAATACCAGCACTTTGGGAGGCCAAGGTGGGCAAATCACCTGAGGCCAGGAGTTCGACACTAGCCTGGCCAACATGGCAAAACCAGCAAAACCCCATCTCTACTAAAAATACAAGAATTAGCCAGGTTTGGTGGTAGGCACCTGTAACCCCAGCTACTTGAGAGGCTGAGGCAGGAAAATCGCTTGAACCCAGGAGGCTAGAGTTGCACTGAACCAACATCAGGCCACTGCACTCCAGCCTGGGCAACAGAATGAGACTCTTGTCTCAAAAAAAAAAGAAGAAAAAGAAAAAAGATTTCATGATCTTGATGTCAAGAATAGGTTTCTATCCTATTCTGTTCAAATATATATACCTCTCTTTTGTACCACAGTATCCATGCCTTTTTTCATTGCTGATAGACAACTTTTCTGTGCTACCATACCCTTAACAATTGTTACCTTTCTGGCCATTAGTTAAGCATTCAGTGCTCTAAACAATGATTTGAGGTAGTCAGACACTTGCTAACTAAATAAAAAAGGAGATAGTAGCAGCGCTTATAGAAGCAGGAGCAAGTACAAAGGGGTGCAGCTCATGAGCCCCTTCCTCCTCTTATGGAGGTGGGAAGGGGCTGCGTCAATGTGGTCTGGAATGTCTGCCTCTGCAGGAGTTGTTCGATGTGATCTTGGATGAGAACCAGCTTGAGGATGCCTGTGAGCACCTTGCCGACTATCTGGAGGCCTACTGGAAGGCCACCCATCCTCCCAGCAGCAGCCTCCCCAACCCTCTCCTTAGCCGAACATTAGCCACTTCAAGTCTGCCTCTTAGCCCCACCCTAGCCTCTAATTCACAGGTAAGGGGAGTTTATATATATATATCTATATATACAATCTTCATAGGAAAAAAGGTGGCCTATGGTGACACCTCTAGGATCCAAGCCCAGTAGCCTGCTTGGGGCTTGTTCTAGTATATTAACTCAAAGCAAGTCCAGCATGAGCCATGTACCTGTAAGAAAAGCACCATCGACAGAATATACTGGGAACACACACAGACTACAGAAACTTTCTACAGTAGAAACTTTCTACTTTAAACAGTAGTATAGACTCTGGAAGTGGATCACCTGGATTCAAATCCTGGCTCCACCTCTTACCACTTGTGGGGCAGATAACCTGGGGCAAATTTCTTAACTGTTCTTACCTCAGGAATAATAATGGCAACCTGTCCATGAGGCTGCTGGAATTAGTAATCTCATGAGATGATCTTATAGGGCTGTTGTATTAATGAGTTATTACATACAAAGGGTCTAGAACAGTGCCTGTCCCATATTGTATCATTGTGTCATATAAGGATTTGCTATTTTTAATATTATCACAGACAGTCAAGCAGAGATAGTTAAGTTTACACCCCTGTATAGAAAAATCTCAGGGACCTGCATCTATATTTGAGCCGCAGGAGAATATATAAAAGAATACTTGCCCTGCCTTTTTTTTTTTTTTTTTTTTTTTAAGGAAAAGGTTACCATGCACACTGTTCTAGGCACTTACAAAGTCCAATTTAATACACTACAAGCCTTATAAACGGCACTGGATGTTACCAAAGGGATGAAGCTAGGTTAGACTTCATTTCGGATGCTTAAAAAGGACTCCGCTTGAATGCGCGTGTTCTGGGACATGTTCTTTACACACGGACCTTGGTTAATGCCTTGGTATGCTCCTTTTGCTGCCAGGGTTCTCAAGGAGATCAAAGGACTGATCGCTCCGCTCCTATCCGTTCTGCTTCCCAAGCTGAAGAAGAACCTAGTGTGGAACCAGTCAAGAAATCCCAGCACCGCTCTTCCTCCTCAGCCCCACACCACAACCATCGCGGTGGGACAAGTCGCGGCCTCTCCAGGCAAGAGACATTTGACTCGGAAACCCAGGAGAGTCGAGACTCTGCCTACATAGAGCCAAAGGAAGATTATTCCCATGACCACGTGGACCACTATGCCTCACACCGTGACCACAACCACAGAGACGAGACCCACGGGAGCAGTGACCACAGACACCGGGAGTCTCGGCACCGTTCCCGAGACGTGGATCGAGAGCAGGACCACAATGAGTGCAACAAACAGCGCAGCCGTCATAAATCCAAGGATCGCTACTGTGAAAAGGATGGAGAAGTGATATCCAAAAAACGGAATGAGGCTGGGGAGTGGAACAGGGATGTTTACATCCGCCAATGACTTTTGCCCTTTTGTGTGTTTTTTTTTTTTTTTTGAAGTCTTGTATAACAGCATCCCCAAAACAAAGCCTTTGGGGTATACACTGCAATCATATGTGATCTGTCTTGTAATATTTTGTATTGCTGTTGCTTCAATAGCAATAGCATGAATAGAGTATTAAGATACTTTTTCTTTTGTAAGTGCTACATAAATTGGCCTGGTATGGCTGCAGTCCTCCGGTTGTATACTGGACTCTTCAAAAACTGTTTTGGGTAGCTGCCACTTGAACAAAATCTGTTGCCACCCAGGTGATGTTGGTGTTTTAAGAAATGTAGTTAATGTATCCAACAAGCCAGAATCAGCACAGATAAAAAGTGGAATTTCTCGTTTCTCCAGATTTTTAATACGCAGGCACTTGATTTGCATATTCATTCATGGACCACTGTTTCTTGCTTGTACCTCTGGCTGACTAAATTTGGGGACAGATTCAGTCTTGCCTTACACAAAGGGGATCATAAAGTTAGAATCTATTTTCTATGTACTAGTACTGTGTACTGTATAGACAGTTTGTAAATGTTATTTCTGCAAACACCTTCTTATTATATTATATATATATATATATATATAAAAGTTTGATCACACTATTTTAGAGTCTTAATGCCAAGTCAGCAGATTTGCTTTATGAATTACAGGGACTAGAAATGCCCACATTCAGGAAATTTGTAATAACATTGTCTAGACACCTATCCTCATTCTAGTAGAAACATTGTACATACTGTAAATATGTGTGATTGCTTGACTTGAAAAGGTTTGAATTCTGAATGTTAAACCATCCTTGTAAGTTTGTAATTTTCACCATAAATTATGGTAGATATAAAACTCCAGAGCTTGTTCTACTCCATACAGTTCACACTGATTGTGACACATTCTTAGTAGCTAGTGTCTGTTCTAGTCACTGCACTGGAGTCTATGAGCCGGAACTCGCTATACGCACGTGTGTGTGTCTGTATGTAAGAGTGTGCACGAGTGACTGAATGGCTGAGATGAATTGGAATGCTGAAGACTAGTGAAGAAACTAAAGACTGATATAGAGCATTCTGCCCACCTGGCTCTGTATTTAATTGTGCTATATGTTGCTTTAATAACCCATTGAGCAGTCAGGGAATGTGAGTAAGCTTGCTGCCAAAGGTAACTAGGAAAGCATTCATCTGCTGCCTCCTTGTTTTTGCTCCTAGAGAGTAAAAAATACAGGCAATTTTACTGTGAGTGTTTCACTGGAAATGTACAATCTTTGTGTGTTTGTTAGAGTATTTGTTTTAGTAAGAAATGTTTACACAGCTTGTGGAATTATTTCGTGGGAAAATAAATTTTTATAACTTCTCCCACTTCATTTTCTAACCTTGCCTATTGTTCCTGTTGTTTACCTCCCAGTTACCTACCATTCCTCCCCACCACTGACTCCAGCAGGTTCACTGTCTGTCAGAACCCAGAAGTGCTTCTTATAACCAAAGTTTCTGTTTTTCAGAAGTAATCAGGGCAAAATGGGGTGACCTGAAGTGAATAAAATGTTTAGAATATTATCCTACATAAGACATCTACACGGAAGGAGAACCTTGAAGACATTATCTCCATGCCTCAATTACACTGCTGTAAGAAGCTTTTGTCATCATGTTTAAGGCTAAGACCTTTTCCATGTCTCAAATGTTTATTTTGCCCAGTGTTTATAACTGGATGGTAAGACAATATTACGAGTGCAAGTACCTGGTACTTGAAGTTGGTCCCAATAAAATGCCTGTGTATAACTGCCTAACTTCAGATCTACATATTCACTTATATAACAAAATAACCAGCCGGGCATGGTGGCTCATGTCTGTAATCGCAGCTCTTTGGGAAGCCGAGGCAGGTGGATCACCTGAGGTCAGGAGTTCAAGACCAGCCTGGCCAATGCGGCGAAACCCCATCTCTACCAAAAATACAAAAAATTAGCCAGGTATGGTGGTGCACACCTGTAATCCCAGCTACTTGGGAGGCTGAGGCAGGAGAATTGCTTGAACCCAGGAGGTGGAGGCTGCAGTGAGCCAAGATCGTGCCACTGTACTCCAGCCTGGGTGACAGAGTGAGACTCCATCTCAAAAAAAACAAACAAACAAACAAACATACAAAAAAACCTATTTAGCAAAACTATAGTTATAAAATCAATTATTTTGCTTCCTTGATTATTCCAAGTTCTTGCCAAATATTCTTAGACTTTTATAAGTAAAACTGTTTTACATTTAACACCTTATTTCCCTTATCCCCAAGAAAACTCAGTATTAAAAAATGATTAAGCTGGGGTGGTGGAATGTACCTGTAGACCCAGCTACTTGGGAGGCTGAGACAGGAGGATCCCTTGAGCCCAGGAGGTAGAGGTTGCAGTGAGCCGTGACTATACCACTGCACTCCAGCCTGGTGACAACCTGGTGTCTAAAAAAAGAAAATAAAAATTAGTTACATATATAATGTTTTATCAGCTTATATATGAAAAATTTCCAATTTGTTAATTAGCTCTATACTGTTTACATGAATTTATTTTACCAAATATAAAAACAGTAGTCATAATAAACTTGACAATTCTTACACTGTCCTACCAGTAGGAAACCACATTCTAATTAAAATGCTTTTATAAAGTATTTCTGATAAAACTTTTGTCATGGTAAGAGATTCACAATTACTAGGTTCAATTCTTTACTATTTCATCCCAATTAATGATTTTGGAATATTTAAATTCTTGAAACACAGCTAGTATTTATCTTACTTGCTGCTATCATTAATCCCTTTCAAAAAGTAGTGGTGAGAGTTTCCATCTTTTTTATTTTGTATCTAGATTCTTAGCTTGCACTTTACTGTGGCACATATGAGTGCAAATTAGAATATTCCTCAAAAAACTAGCTTGAAGGATTTGACATAAGAGCATCTATATGTGAAAAACTGTATAGTGGACATATGTGTAAACTGTGTAGTAAATCTGTAAATGAGGAAATAATCCCAAGGGTAATGGGATATTTACTGACCTGTGGAATGTATATAGTCTTTTCAGACAACAAAGGCTTAATCTTAACCCACTCAGCTGTAGAACCATGATTTTTGTAGTCAACCTAGAAAATGCTGGAAATGTATTTAATAGTTGGTTTTTTTTTTTTTTTTTTGGTCATACCCATTTCAGTCTTTCCTATGCTCTTTCTCTACTGCTCATTTAAGTTACTGTTACAAAAAGGTGCTGCTAAATGTAGGATGTCTTAGTCATGTTGTACTTTGGGACAATGCCACATTTTTAACATGGTCTGCTATGCATTCCTGTTAAACATTCACTGTCAGCTACACTGAACTGTCTAACAAACCTGGTTTAAAGTAATTCATATAAAACAAATAAAGAGCTGGCTTCTGCACTGTTTATTAGTAGTAGTATTAATTGCCATGTTAGAAATGATTCATGTAGTTGAGACTATATTAAATATTCAACACTTCGCATCTGTGGGGCATCTTGCTTGGGGCAATGCCAAATACTTTATGTTCCTTTAGTAATCTTCCTATTATGTCTGATTAAAAAAAAAAAAAAAGATAGCTCCATGTAGAAAAATTTTTGTTTTCAATGTGAGCTCTAGTAGAATCATCTGGGTCACTTAAGGGTTCTGGATCAAGTGTTTAATTTCTGCTACACTGTACTTTTAACTATTTGTACTTAGATTCGTTATTTAAACTAAAACATGACACAGGGTTTTGAAGTAAATGTACTCACTGTTGAACTTAAGTACTTTTTCTGTTTCATAGAAATGTTCATACTAAATATGTTAAAATATATATTAATTTTCCCTCACATTTCCCTGATTTTTTCACCTTCTTCCCACATTTTTTTCTTATATTGCTATATCCCTTAAGTTTATGTGATTTTCCAATTTGCTTAAGTTTTTGAAAGGAAGAAACCCACTGAAAATTAGCTACGTTCAAGGAAAAATTCCGAATAGTATTCTCTGTCCTGTTTCCAATATGTAAATATTTTTCTTCTATTTGATGGCATTGGTTGTATTTTGACATTTGTTGGTCTTAATCAAACATTTACACCAGTACAAGTTTGTTGCTAGGCTGATTTTCTGCCATTTTCATCCCAGCTTAGCAAATAAGGATGTGCAGCGAGCATTACAGAAAATGATTTTTGTACAGTTTCTTCAAACACATTTAAAGTTTAAGGAGATATGCTGAGCCCTAAAAAGATAAGTCGCACAGGAAAATTGTTTCCCTTTAGTCAAATGACATCTACTGGATATAAGGCAGAATGAGGGATGTAAAAGACACAGGTTTGCTTGAAATAATTTTTCTTTCAAACAATAAGCATCTATTGACTGCTCTGAAGCTGTGACTGAGAGAAAAGGCAGTACAGGGTCTCTGCCTGGAGGATGTTTCCTAGGTGTGAAGCTGGGGCTTAAGGGGCATGGATAGAATATTTGAATGAGAGTGTCGTAAGCCAGGAGAACATTAGATGTGGGTGCCAGGGGCACACAGAAGGGGAACAGTGCCTGTCCAACCTCAGGGAAGGGTATTCAAGAAAGCCTTCTTTAAAGAAGAGGCCATCTATCGGTCTTACCTGATCCAAGAGACCTTGCACTCCTTATGGATACAATAAATAGTTATGAGAAATTCCTAAAGAAAACCTGTGAGGGGGGAAGAAAAATCAGACTATTAAGCAATTGTCCATTTCTTATGCCCAAGGTCTGATAACTTTTGGGCGATTTGAATAAAAGCTAACAAAACAGTATGATGGATTTAAACACCACGAGACAGCCTTAAAACTATGGCTGGGTACTAAGTATTCTGACTGGTCTAAAAAGCCAATAGAAAGGCAAAATCCTAAGGCTGTAATGTTTTCTTAAAAGCTGGCTGGGTGCATGGCTAACATCTGTGATTCCAGTGCTTTAGAAGGCCAAGGCGGGGTGACTGCTTCAGGCCAGGAGTTCAAGACCAGCTTGGGTAACACAGCAAGTTCCCATCTCTCTCAAAAAAAAAAAAAAAAAAAATTAGCCAAGCAAGGTAGCACACAACTCTGGGGGAGGCTGAGGCAGGAAGATTGCTTTAGCCCAGGAGTTTGAGGTTGCAGAGAGCTATGAAATCATGCCACTGCACTCCAGCCTGGGTGGCAGAGCAAGACCTTGTCTTTAAAAAGTAAAATTAAATTGAAAAGCAGTCACTTATTTTGGCCACTACAGTGGGATGCTTGGGTATTTTTGCAGTTCGAAGGATGATCTGCTTTTTGTCTGAGTTCACAGTTGATTGTGGTCTTTTTTTGTCTGGATCTATGACAGGTACAGCTGCCTTGTCTGATGCTGGTGTTAGGTGAAATTGTTTATGTTCAACAGGAGAACACCAAGGCCCAGCTATAAGGGTCAGGCCAGGCCACTTCCCAGCTGCCAGAGCTGGTTTTTTTTTTTTTTTTTTACTCTCACCAACCATTTTCTAGTAACTTATATGTTTCGAACACATGATAAGTTACCCAAATTGTGGAATAATCTCATTTTCTAAATCTACAAAGTGAAGAAAATACTCATTTTACTTTTTCGTTTAAAATTATGAAAAACATTAAACACAGACTATCATTTAGACTGTGACAGTCTTTAGACTATCACTTCATACTATCATTTAGAGGAAGTCCAGACTTCATTTGAAAGGGGGTTGACCTACTAAATAAGCAGAGAGTCAGGTAAAATACTTACCTCCATTACTGGCACATAGTCAATGTTTGATTTCCCATGCCCTGAATCCTTAAGAAACTACTATGTAGGGAACAAAAACCACTTTTCATAACCACATCAAATGCTGCTAATTTATTCCTTTTGTTAGATTCACTAATTTTTAACATTAAAAATAACTTGTATTCTTCACAAATTAAAACATTAGCTCACAAATGAAAATATGCTCCAGACATCTACAGGCATCTGTTTTTCTTTATACTCCAAATACATAAAGCAAAAAATTCTTTTAAAAACAGAAAATATAATCTCATACCACCCCCTACTTCCTCTGTGTCTCTGGATCCCTGGTAAAACAGCTGGCAGCCCTTTCTGTTTCCTTAGCAACTACGTCATCATTCAGTTGGCCTGACAACACTTTGGTATAAAAAAAAAAAAAAAAAAAAAACCACAGACAGCAAATGTTTGGAATTTTCATTTCTGAGCATCCATCCTCTCCTATGTGCTTTTGCATTTTACAAATTTTGCAATAAAAAAACCTATAGAGTCCTTATTAGCCAGATGCAACATGTCTTCTCTTCTGGCCTCTCTGAGAGAGTCCATGTCAGTGTCCGGTAATGGCACAGCTGATGGATCAAATCGCTGCAGCTGTTTCAATTGTTCACATGAGAGGCCAGCTCCCCTCATTCCTTCTCCTCCAATCTGCGGTTCCTGTTTGGAGAAAGTGAATCAATATGGATGAACATCCCATAATTAGCAAGTATGCCTGCTACTATTTAAGTTAAAAGACAAATTGGGCTATAACGACTACATCTTCCAAAAATAGCAAAATGAGTAAATGCCTTTCATTTTGGTTGAAAATACGTGCTGCTTTCCAGACAGTAAAGTGGGAAAGCAATACTATGCGTCACCTGATGAACAAATACCTATGATTACATGCTTATCAGGCACTGTGACATTACTAAAGGCCTGAGCTTCTTAGTTGGAAACAAGTGGACTCAAATTGCAGCTCTATCACATTTTAGCTGTATGACTTTAGGTAACATTAACCACATTTCCTCATCTATTAAACAAGGCTTAAGTAAAGAAGGTGGTATCACACCTGGCACATAGCAGGGACTCAGTAAATGGAACATTATTATCAATAAAGCAGCAGAGGTCAGGCACAGTGGCTCACACTTATAATCCCAGTACTTAGGGAGGCTGAGGCGGGCTGATCACCTGAGGTCAGGAGTTTGAGGCCAGCCTGGCCAACAAGGTGACGCCCTGTCTCTACCAAAAATACAAAAAACTAGCCAGGTGTGGTGGTGCACGCCTATAATCCCAGTTACTTGGGAGGCTGAGGCACGAGAATTGCTTGAACCCGGGAGGCAGAGGTGGCAGTGAGCCAAGATCATGCCTGGATGACAGAGTGACACTCCATCTCAAAAAATAAAAAATGAAAGAAAAGAAATAAAAGAGAAGGAAGGGAGCAGGGAGGGGGAAGGGAAGAAGAAAAAGAAAAAAGAAAGCAACAGAAAAAACTCAGCTTTATTTAACATTTTCCAAAACTGAAAGGTGGTCTTTAGGCATCTAAGGTACCTCTCTCTGACCCATACCAGTTGGGTGAGAAAAGTTTCTAGAAAAACAAACATTAGAAAGGGATACATAATTTAAGGCTGTATCAATTAGTTTAGAGGAATCATAAGGCCTTGAGTGATACTTGCAAACTACTGAAGAAGATCTATAATCCTAAGTCACCATCACAGACAATCATTTGCATGTTAATGAAGATAGGTTTTTAGATATATACTTAAGAAAACAGATCGTTTACTATCCCATGGAGGTCAGGGGAAAACTTCCCATCTCTTTTAGGTATATATTTTGAGTGTGTATGTTTCCAAGTGAATTCTGAAGTCTTCCTTTCATCTACAATGTAATTACCTTAATTTATGAGTCTAGAAACCATCTCTGAATTATCTATATTTATGTATTCCCATTACCTAACTTCTGTATAGAAAGGTACTAAAGTTAGATGCTCAATGTATCTGAATGTATGTGAGCATTATTACAGATTTAAACTTAATCTCAAATATCCTGGGCTAAAAACTGAATCAAAAATACATTTCTAATAAAGACCATAACAGAAAGAGTTATGTTAGGTAAAAGAAAGTGTAAGAAAGCTTTTTAAATATTATACATTGTATATAATAGGCAATAATCCAGAAGCACGTTTTTCCCTTTCGGCTGGTCTTCTGATATCCCACAGTTATTAAAGCTCATTTGAGCTTTGATGTGACATGAGAGAAAATGCTCAACATTTTCCACATCAGAAAAATAAGGCACTGGGAAGGAAGAAAAAAAGTCTTTTTAGAAAAAAGGTGCCGAGTAACATGAATAGCTACAAGTGGAATAAACACATAACAAAAATACTCCCAAGCTCTGTGCCATTTTAACACAATGGCAAGGAACAAAGATGAGAAAAAACTTTGTCAGGACATGCAAATTATGGGCAGTCTAAAATGGATCTAATTAGATAAGCATTCTTGTTTATTACGGTGTTCACTTTGGAAGTTTTACTTTTTCTTCGTTAACACCCTGTGTTTACCACAGTGCTTCAGTTTCTGTGATTTTTCTTATTACACAGAGAAAAATGAAATTAGTCTTACCTGGGGCTGAAGCTGAAGGCAAGGAAATTTTGTCAGGGCCCAGGCAACTTGTTCTTCATTTTCGGCCAGTGTTATAGTGCATGTGCTATACACCAGCACACCCTCCGGCTTCAGCAGCTGAACTGCCTAAAGAAAACTGTGATCAGACCACACACAGCACAAAACCAAATAAACATCTGCATGAATTTCATAGCATACGGTATAATATCTTTCAAATGTTTGGGATAAATAAAATGATGTTCTACGTGACAAGGATTCCTTCTGTAATTAGAGTATGCAAGAGCAATACTTGCAAACTAGACTAGGTGCATTTCATTATCTTGGAACTGTCATACTCCATATGGACCAAGACTTCCCCAAATACAATCATTCACCTTCATGCCTTCAGATACCATTTTTTATGCTGAAAACTCACAAATTTACATTTTTAGGCCAGACCTCCTCGTTAAATTCCCTACTTAAATGCTCAGTTGGCTTCTTAACATTTCTTTTTTATTCTTATTTTTCTAAATAGAGATGAGGTCTCACTGTTGCCCAGGCTTGTCTTACAATCCTCCCACCTTAGCCTCCCAAAGTGCTGGGATTGCAGGTATGAGCCATAGGTCTGGCCCTTCTCAACATTTCTATAATCCTATCAAACTTGACATGCCCCAAAATGACCTTCTCCTTTCCCTCTGAAACCTACTGCAGAAGTCTTCCTATCTTTCCAGAATCTCAGGTCCCAAACCTCAGATGATCTTTTATGCCTTTTTCTGACTCCCCCAACCATCAGCAAGTCCTGTTGGCTCTACCTTCAAATTCTAGCCAGAATTTGGCCACTTCTCACCACTTCCACTGCTATCATTGTGGTCCAAGCCTCTTTATCTTTTGCCTGGATTATTCCAACTGCCTCCCATTTCAGCTTGCTTTATTCCCTGCCCTCCTGCAATCTAGTCTCAGTACAGCAGACAAAGCAGTCCTTTTAGGCTTGTCCCTTCTCAGCCCCAAGCCCCTCACCTGTCCTCCATGATCACTTAGAGTCAAAGACAAAGTCCTTACAGAGGCCTTTGAGGCCAGACATAAACAAGTCTCTTGTTGCCTCTCTGACCTCCTCTTGTACACCTCTTACCCTGGCCCGTTTTACTTCGGCAACACTGACCTTCTGCTGTTTCTGGAACACACGAGGCACAGTGGCACCTCAGAATCTTTGCAGCAGTTGGGAAAGCTCTCTTAATTCTCTGCACTGCTTTCTCCTTATCTTTGCATGTATGTCACGTTCCTGGGCACTCTGTAAATTTTCAACTATTCCAATCCAACACTCCTATCCCCAGTTCCTTTGGCTTGCTCCATAGGCCATTGCATTATTGCCTTCTAATATACTAAAAAACTCATTTATTTCCTCTCCTAGTTAGAACAGAAACCTCGTGAATAAGAGCATGGAATGTTGTCTACTTTCTCAATACTGTACCGTCAACGTCTAGAATAGCGTCTTACACACAGTAGGTGCTCTTTGAGTATTTGTTGAATAAATGAATCAGGAGATAAGGTGCTATGCTAAAATAGATTTGTCTCAAATACCTAAAGTTCAACTTTTCAAGCTCCTGATTTTTAAAATTTTAAAGGAAATCTTTAAAAATAGAGTATACATACTTGTGCTTTTTAAATCAGAGTATGCTGATCAAAATTTAAACTTTGTTACTATGTGCCAGTTACTGCGTTAAACACTGTACATGAATTTTTCTCAACAAATCCTTATAACAACCACAAAGTAAGATGACTATCACCAAAGATGTATTCCTAGTAGGTAGAGCTGTTATCCTTACTACTCAGATATAGAAAGCAATGTACATAAAGTCACTTAGGTGGATGAGCCATGGCTCAAGTCAACATGTGTCTGACTCTAACATCCACATTCTCGATTTCTCTCCAGGCCAAATGGCACACCTGCTATATTCTGAAGTTCTCTCTCTTTTCAATGAGAAGCTTTTCCTTCTCATTGAGGTCATTCGTCTACTCCTAGTAGCCTTTTAAAATACCATTTTTGCTATGACCTACAAAGAAGAGAAATCCAAGTCCTTTACAGAAGTATCCTAATTTTATTCTCAAGTCAAAGTGGGTTTCAGCTATAAGTAAAGCTTCCTTTTTGCTGCTTGCTGTTTTAATTCTGAGGATGAGTTCTTTGAAGACTTCATAGAAAAAGAGGAAGTCAAATAATCCACAACCAGTGCTACCTTTGTGTATGAAAGGAAACACCAAGAGAGTTGAATCGGAATGTACTCAAAGACAGCTTTAGAGACTAAATCATTACAGAACATCCATTGTTGCTCTAGCCTTGTATTTTGGAGGGCTGGGACTAAATAATGAATTCATCTATGATCAAACACTGTCTATACACTCTGAAATCCACTGAGTCATTTTTGCAGGACTAGGAGAAATCCTCAAATGTTCTATCTGGGCTTCTTCTGAAAGTACTAGAGGCAAGTTAAATGTGTACAGTTTTTGTGGTTCTCCTATATCCTACACTGGCCACTGTCTCTTCCTGTTTTTATCAATGAGTTTTGCTTCCTACTGGAACTTCTTCTTCTAAAGAAGACCCCAAAATCTACTTTTTTTCTTTTTTTTTTTTGAGACAGTCTTGCTCTGTTGCCCAGGCTGGAGTGCAGTGACGTGACCTCAGCTCACTGCAACCTTCGCCTCCTGGGTTCAAGCAATTCTCCTGCCTCAGCCTCCTGAGTAGCTGGGACTATAGGTGCACATCACCATGCCTGGCTAATTTTTTGTATTTTTAGTAGAGACGGGGTTTTGCCATGTTGGCCAGGCTGGTCTCAAACTCCTGACCTGAGGTGATTAGCCCGCCTCAGCCTCCCAAAGTGCTGGGATTATAGGCGCGAGTCACCAGACCCAGCCAAGAACTCTATTTTTTTAAAAAAGAGTAATTTAGTTTATATCTATTTCTTTTTTTTTTTTTTTTTTTTTTTGAGACGGAGTCTTGCTCTGCCACCCAGACTGGAGTGCAGTGGCCGGATCTCAGCTCACTGCAAGCTCCGCCTCCCGGGTTTATGCCATTCTCCTGCCTCAGCCTCCCGAGTAGCTGGGACTACAGGCGCCCGCCTCGTCGCCCGGCTAGTTTTTTGTATTTTTAAGTAGAGACGGGGTTTCACCGTATCAGCCAGGATGGTCTCGATCTCCTGACCTCGTGATCCGCCCGTCTCGGCCTCCCAAAGTGCTGGGATTACAGGCTTGAGCCACTGCGCCCGGCCGTTTATATCTATTTCTTTACATCAATTAGTAACTACAAGTTAACAATTCAGTGACTTTTCAGACAGAGCAGAATATTTGAAATTTATTAAATATGTGACAAAATTCTACTATTGCCTGTATATCTTAAAGGTGAACCAACTTAAAGGAAAACTTCTATATTTAAAACTAGGTCCTCTCGGTTGTATATGTGTGTGTGTGTATGTGTGTATAGTAAAATATAAATAACATAAAATTTACCATTTTAGTCATTTTAAGTCAATAATGACCTTCAGTACAGTCACATTGTTGGGCAACAATCACCACCATCCATCTCCAGAACTTTTTCATTGTCCCAAACTGCAAGTCTATGTGCATTAAACAATAGCTCCTCAATCTCCCAGCCCCACAATGCCTGGTCATATCTATTCTTCTTCCTGTCTCTATGAATTTCCCAGCTACTCATATAAGCAAAATATTACAGCATTTTTCCTTTTGTGTCTGGTTCATATTACTGAGCATAACGTTTCCCAGGTTCACCCATGTTGTGCATGTATCAGAATCTCACTTCCTTTGAAGGCTGAATAATGTTCCATGGATGGATATAGCACATTCTGTTATCCATGTATCTGTCAACAGACTCTTGGGTTGTTCCCACCTTTTGGCTATTGTAATGAATGCTGCTATGGAGATTGCTCTCAGTGGTTTAAACACCAAAGTAGCAAAAGTTAACTTTCTTTCACAACAACAGACCGCCACATACTGCAGTGAAGAGTTTTTGCTGTAATGGCTGATATGATGCCAATTCC
The DNA here is from genome assembly GCF_009764315.1 of Trachypithecus francoisi. Lineage (NCBI taxonomy): Eukaryota > Metazoa > Chordata > Mammalia > Primates > Cercopithecidae > Trachypithecus > Trachypithecus francoisi. The sequence continues at coordinate 20,926,221 of NW_022681474.1, forward strand.
TTCAAAGACCAAGTACAGGCCATATTTGGTCTCTGTCCCATTCCACTACAGGGTGCATCCAGAAGAATTCGGTCAAAGGATTCTGGTAGAAATGGAGGTTCCCCTATAAAGAGAATTATAAACATGTTTACTATCTGCCATATAGGTTTAAACTAGAAAACTCCTGAGATGATCAGGAATTTAAAATCATAATCCAGAATCAAAAATAAAACAATTTCTCCCTTCAATCAAGCAGCTGGTTAAACTAATTTTGACTTATACCTAAAATAGATTTGATGTGGTAAAAAGGTTAAAATTGTAGTAATAGTTGAAAGTTATTCTGTTGATACAGTACAAACCAAGGCCTAATCACACAAGACCTTGTAACCCAAACTTTAGAAGCCACAATTTATCAAAGTTAGGACTTGGAATTAATTCTAGTTGTTCTGGAAATTGATACTTCTCTTGGTAATTTCTACTGAAGACAGCCCCCGAAAAAATGCCTGTTCAATCATTGTGAAACATGCTGATTCTGGTATTCCAGAGTCTCCTTGTTTCTGTGGCCATCAGAAGGGCTATGGTCTAGAATAGGTAGAATGATCAGTACCACCCCTAGATTCAATCTTCCACGAAGGTTTCCTTTGCATTCACTTGAATAATTTTCCCTAACTTCTGACTTATTTAATGTTATTGGAGAAAGGTATGAAATCAAGTGGTCTGTTTACATATTTAGGCTGTCTACTTGTAAGCAAGATTTCCATTCCATTCAATTCCATTTCCCATTCCATTCTGCATTCCATTCCCCATTGCATTCCATTCCATTCCATTCTCCATTCCATTCCATTGTCCATTCCATTCCATTCCCCATTCCACTCCATTCCATTCCATTCTGCATTCATTCCATTCTGCATTCCATTCCACTCTCCAATCAATTCCATTCGCCATTCTATTCCATTCTCCAATCCATTCCATTCTCCAATCAATTCCATTCTCCATTCCATTCAATTCTCTATTCCAATCCATTCCATTCCACTCCACATCCCATTCCATTCCATTCCCCATTCCATCTCATTGCATTCCACTCCCCATTTCATTCCATTCTCCATTCCATCTAAATTCCACTCTTTATTCCATACCATTCCCTATTCCATTCTCCATTCCTTCCATTCTCCATTCCCTTCCATTCTCCACTCCATCTCCATTCCATTCAATTCTCCACTCCATCTCCATTCCATTCCATTCGCTATTCCATTCCATTCTATTCCCCATTGAATTCGATTCTCCATTCAATTCCATTCCATTCTCCATTCCATCTCTATTCCATTCCATTCCATTCCATTCTCCATTGCATTTCATTCCATTCCATTCTCCATTCGACTCCATTCTCCATCCCATTCCATTCTCCATTACATTCCATTCTACACACCATTCCATTCTCAATTCACTATTCCATTCCATTCCATTCTCCAATCTATTCTCCCTTCTATTCCATTCTCCATTCCAATCCTTTCTCCACTCCGTTTCACTACACTCAACTGTCCATTCCATTCTCCATTCCATTCCATTCTCCATTCCATTCCATCCTCTATTTGATCTCCCAGTCCATTCCATTTTACATTCCATTTCATTCCATTCCATTAAATTCCATTCCATTCTCCATTCCATTCTCCAATCCATTTCATTCTCCATTCCATTCCCTTTTCCATTCCATTCCATTTCCCAGTCCATTCTCCATTCCATTCCAGTCCATTGTCCATTCAATTACATTCTCCATTCCATTCTGTTCAATTCTCTATTCCATTACATTCTCCATTCCCTTCCATTGCCTTCTCCATTCCATTCCATTCTCTATTCCATTCCATTCCATTCTCTATTCCATTCCATTCTCCATTCCATTTCATTCCACTACACTCTCCATTCCATTCCATTCCATCCTCCATTCCATTACATTCTCCATTCCATTCCACTCCCCATTTCACTGCATTCTCCATAACATTCTCCATAACATTCTCCATTCCATTCCATTCTCCATTACATTACATTCACCACTGCATGCCATTCTATTCCATTCTCCATTCCATTCTCCATTTCCTTCTCCTTTTCATTCCATTCCATTCTCCATTCCATTCCATCTTCCATTCCATACCATTCCATTCTCCATTTCATTCTCCACTCCATTCCATTCCATTCTCCTTTACTTTCCATTCTCTATTCCATTCCATTCTTCACTCCATTCCATTCTCTTCCATTCCATTCTCCTTTCCACTCCAATCCATTCTCCATTCCATTTTCCATTCTATTCCAGTCCATTGTCCATTGCATTCCATTGTCCATTCCAGTCTCCATTTCATTCCATTCCATTCTTGATTCCATTCCATTTCTTCCATTCTCCATTCCTTTCCATTCTCCATTACATTCTCCATTAATACATTCCATTCCATTTCCCAGTCCATTCTCCATTACATTGCATTCCATTTTCCATTCCATACCATTCCATTCTCCATTCAATTCCATTTCATTTTCCATTCTAATCCTTTCCATCCACTCTCCATTCCATTCCATTCTCGATTCCGTTCTCCATTTCATTCCATTCTCAATCCCATTCCAATCCACTCTTCATTCCATTCTGTTCTCCATTACATTCCACTCTCCATTCCATTTTATTTTCCACTCCATTCTTCATTCAATTCCAATGCATTCCCCATTCTATTAAATTCTCAAGTCTCTATTCCACACATTCTCCATTCCATTCCACAATCTATTCCAGTCCATTTCATTTCATTCTCCATTCCATTCATTCTATTCCATTCCATTCCATTTTCCATTCCATACCATTCCATGCTCCATTCCATTCCATCCCATTCTCCATTCCATTCAACACCATCCTCCATGCCATTACATTCTCCACTCCATTCCATTCTGCATTACATGACATTCCATTCTCCATTCCATTCCATTATGCATTCCATTCTGCATTCCATATCATTCTCCACTCCATTCCATTCTCTATTCCATTCCATTATGCATTCCATTCTCCATTCCATATCGTTCTCCATTCCATTCCATTCTATTCCTTTCCATATCATTCTCCATTCCATTCCATTCTCCATTCCATTCCGTTCCACTCCATTTTCCATTCCCCATTCCATTCCGTTCCACTCCATTTTCCATTCCATACCATTCCATTCTGTTACATTCCATTCTCCATTCCATTCCATTTCTTCCATTCTCCATTCCAATCAATTCCATTCTCCATTCCATTCCATTCCACTCTCAACTCTCCCTTCCATTTCCCTGTCCATTCTCCAGTTCATTCCATTCCATTCTCCATTCTATTGCAATCTATCCACTTTCCATTTCATGATTCCATTCCATTCCAATCCATTCTATTCCATTCTCCATTCCATTCCATTCTTCATTCTATTCTCCATTCCATTCCATTCTCCATTCCATCCTCCATTGCATTCTCTATTCCATTCTCCATTCAATTCCAATCCATTCATCATTCCATTCCACTCTCCATTCCATTCATTCTCCATTCCATTCTTCATTTCATTCCATTCTCCATTCGACTCAATTCTCCAGTCTCTATTATATTCCATTCATCGTTTCATTCCATTCCATTCTACGATCCACTCCATACCATTCCTTTTTCCATTCCAGTCCATTCTCCATTCCACTCTCAACTCCATTCTCCATTCTCTTCCATTCTCCATTCCATTCTCCATTCCATTTCATTTCCTGCATCCTCCATTCCCTTCCATTCTCCATTTGATTCCATTCCATTCTCCATTTGATAATCCATTTTCCAATCCATTTCGCAGTCCATTCTCCATTCCATTCCTTTCCTTCTCAATTCCATTCCATTCTCCATTCTATCCCATTCCACTCCACTTTCCATTCAATTCCATTCTCCATTCCATACCATTCCATTCTCCAATCCATTCTCCATTCCATTCCATTCTCCACTGCATTCTCCATTCAATTCAATTCCATCCTCCATTCAATTTAATTCCATTCTTCATTCCATTCCATTCTCCATCCCATTCCATTCTCCATTCCATTATATTCTCCATTCCATTCTCCATTCTTCATTCCATTCCGTTAAATTCTCAAGTCTCCATTTCATTCCATTCCATTCTATGCCATTCCATACGATTCCATTCTCCATTCCATTCCATTCTATCTTCCATTTCATTCCACTCCACTATCTATTCCATTCCACTCTTCATTCCACTCTCCATTCCAATCTATTCCATTGAATTCCATTCCATTTTTCATTCCAATCTCCATTCCATTATTCATTCCATTCTATATTCCATTCCATTCTCCACTCCATTCCATTCCCCATTCCATTGTAGTCTCCATACCATTCTCCATTCCATTCTGTCCACCACTGCATTCCCTTCCATTCTCCATTCCATATCATTCTCCATTCCATTCCATTCTCTATTCCATTTCATCCTCCATTGTATTCTTCATTCCACTCCATCCTCCATTCCATTCTCTATTCCCTTCCATTCCATTCTCCATTTCATTCCATTCTTCATTCAGTTCCCCTTTCCACTGCATTTTCCACTCCATTCCACAGAGAATTCAATAGAGAATGGAGCAGAGTAGAATGGAATGGAATGGAGAATGGAATGGAACAGAATGGAATTAAATGTAAAGGCAAATGAAATGGAATGGAATGGAGTGGAGAATGGAGTGGAATGGAAATGGGAATGGAATGGTGAATGGAATAGAACAGACAATGGAATTGAATGGGGAATGGAATGGAAAGGGGAATGGAATGGAATGGAGAATGGTTTGGAATGGAATGGAGAATGGAATGGAATGGAGAATGCAATGCAGAATTGAATGCGGAATGGAATGGAGAATGGAATGGAATACAGAATGGAATACAATGGAGAATGCAATGCAGAATTGAATGTGGAATGGAATGGAATGAAATGGAAAATGGAATGGAATGGAATGGAATGTAGAACTGAACGGAATAAAGGATGGAATGGAATGGATCGGAGAATGGAATGGAATGGAGAATGAAATGGAGACTGTAATGGAATGGAGAATGAAATGGCATGGAGAAAGGAATGGAATGGAATGCAATGGCAAATGGGATGGAATGGAATGGAGAATTCCGCATTCCATTCTCCATTCCATTCCACTCTGCATTCCATTACATATTCCATTCCATTCTCCACTCCATTCCATTCCCGATTCCACTGTAGTCTCCATACCATTCTCCATTCCATTCTGTCCACCACTGCATTCCCTTCCATTCTCCATTCCATTTCATTCTCCATTCCATTCCATTCTCTATTCCATTTCATCCTCCATTCTATTCTTCATTCCACTCCATCTTCTATTCCATTCTCTATTCCCTTCCATTCTCCATTCCATTCCATTCTCCATTTCATTCCATTTTCCATTTCATTCCATTCTTCATTCAGTTCTCCTTTCCACTGCATTTTCCACTCCATTCCATAGAGAATTCAATAGAGAATGGAGCAGAGTAGAATGGAATGGAACAGAATGGAATTAAATGTAAAGGCGAATAGAACGGAGTGGAGAATGGAATGGAATGGAAATGGGAATGGAATGGTGAATGGAATAGAATAGACAATGGAATTGAATGGGGAATGGAATGGAAAGGAGAATGGAATGGAATCGAGAATGGTTTGGAATGGAATGGAGAACGGAATGGAATGGAGAATGCCAATGCAGAATTGAATGCGGAATGGAATGGAATGAAATGGAAAATGGAATGGAATGGAGTGAAGAATGGAATGGTGAATGGAATAGAATAGACAATGGAATTGAATGTGGAGTGGAATGGAATGGAAAGGGGAATCGAATGGAATCGAGAGTGGTTTGGAATGGAATGGAGAACGGAATGGAATGGAACGGAGAATGCAATGCAGAATTGAATGCGGAATGGAATGGAGAATGGAATGGAATGGAGAATGCAATGCAGAACTGAATGTGGAATGGAATGGAACGAAATGGAACGGAATGGAATGTAGAACTGAACGGAATAAAGGATGGAGTGGAATGGACTGGAGAATGGAATGGAATGGAGAATGGAATGGAGACTGTAATGGAATGGAAAATGAAATGGCATGGAGAAAGGAATGGAATGGAATGCAATGGCAAACGGGATGGAATGGAATGGAGAATTCCGCATTCCATTCTCCCTTCCATTCCAGTCTGCATTCCATTCCATATTCCATTCCATTATTCTTTCCATTTCATTCCCCATTCTATTGCAGTCTCCATACCATTCTCCATTCCATCTCATTCTCTAATCTACTCTATTCACCACTGAATTGCATTTCATTATCTTCCATTCCAATCTCCATTCCACTTCATTCTCAATTCCATTCCATTCTCCATTTTCCATTCCATTCCATACCATTCTCAATTTCATTCGACTCCATGCTCCATTCCATTCCATACTCCATTCCATTCTGCATTCCATTCCATTCTCGATTACATTATCTACTGCATTCCATTCTTCATTTCATACCATTCTCCATTCCCTTCCGTTCTCCATTCCATTCCATACCATTCTCCTTTCTAGTACATTCTTCATTCCATTCTCCATTTCATTGCATTCTCCCTTCCATTCCATTCTCTGTTGCATTCCATTATATTCCATTCTCCGTTCCATTCCATTGTATTCTAGTCTCCATTCCATTCCATTCTCTATTCCATTCTCCATTCCATTCCAATCCACTCTCCCTTCCATTCCATTCCAATCCACTCTCCCTTCCATTCCATTCTCCATTCCATTCCTCATTCCATTCTCCATTCCATTCCTCATTCCATTCCATACTCCATTCCATTCTCTATTTCATTCCATTCTCCATTCCATTTTCCACTCCATTCCAATCTCCATTCCATGCCATGCTCCATTCCATTACAACCCATTCAATTCTACATTTCAATCCATTGTGCATTTCATACCATTCTCCATTTCATTTATTTCATTTCATTCCCTTCTCCATTTCATTCCATTCTCCATTGAATTCCACTCAATTCTCCATTGCATTCCATTCCATTCTCCATTCCACTCTATTCTCCATTCCATTCCATTCTCCATAACATTCCATTGTCCATTCCATTCCATTCTCCGTTCCATTCCATCCTCTATTCCATTCTCCATTTCATTCCAATCCATTCTCCATTCCATTCCATTCTCCATTCCACACTCCATTCCATTTTCTACTCCATTCCAACCTCCATTCCATTCCATTCTCCATTCCAATCCATTCTCCGTTCCATTCCATTTCATTCCATTCTCCATTCAAATCCATTCTCCATTCCACTCTTCATTTCATTTCATTCCATTCTCCACTGCATTCCATTCTATTCTCTATTCTGTTCTCCATTCCACTCGATTCTCTATTCCATTCCATTCCATTCTCCATAACATTCCATACTCCTTTCCATTCCATTCCATTCTCCATTCCATTCCATTCTCTGTCTCCATTCCATTCCATTCTCTTTTCCATTCTCCATTCCATTCCAATCCATTCTCCATTCTCCGTTCCATACTCCATTCCATTTTCCACTCCATTCCATTCCATTCTCCATTCCAATCCATTCTCCGTTCCATTCCATTCTCCATTCACATCCATTCTCCATTCCATTTCATACCATTCTCCATTCCACTCTTCATGTCATTTCATTCCATTCTCCATTGCATTCCATTTTATTCTCTATTCCATTCTCCATTCCACTCGATTCTCCATTCCATTCCATTCTCCATAACATTCCATACACTTTTCCATTCCATTCTGTTCTCCATTCCATTCTATTCTCCATTCCATTCCATTCCATTCTCTGTTCCATCCCATTCTATTCTCTTTTCCATTCTCCATTCCATTCCAATACATTCTCCATTCTCCATTCCATACTCCAATCCATTTTCCATTCCATTTTCCACTCCATTCCAATCCCCATTCCATTCCATTTCTCCATTCCATTCCACTCTCCATTCCATTCCATTCTCCATTCTAATCCATTCTCCATTCCAATTCATACCATCCTCCATTCCACTCTTCATTTCATTCCATTCTCCATTTCATTCCATTCTCCATTGCATTCCATTCCATTCCATTCTCCCTAACATTCCATTCTCCATTCCATTCCCTTCTCCTTTCCATTCCACTCCTTCTCCATTCCATTCCCTTCTCCTTTCCATTCCATTCCATTCTCCACTCCATTCCATGCTCCATTATTTCAATTCCCTGTACCATCCTCCAGTCCATTCCATTCCATTCCATTCTCCATTTCATTCCATTCCATTCTATTCACCATTGCATTCCATTCAGTTCCATTCCATTCAATTCTCCATTTCATTCTCCATTTTACTTCATTCTCCATTCCATCCATTCCATTCACCGTTCTCCATCCCATTCTCCTATCCTTTCTCCATTCAATTCCATTCCATCCTCCATTCTATTCCACTCCATTCTCCCTTCCATTCCATTCTCCATTCCATTCTATTCACTATTGCATTCCATTCCATTCTCCATTCAATCCCATATTCTATTCCTTTCTCCATTCCATTCTCCATACCATCCTCCAATCCATAACATTCTCCATTTCATTGCATTCCATGCTCCATTCCATTCCATTCTTCATTACATTCCACATTATATTCCATTCTCCATTCAATTTTTCATTCTATTCCATTCTCCATTCAGTTTCCTTTCATTCTCCATTCTGTTCCATACCATTCTCTATTCCAATTCATTCTCCGTTCCATTCCATTTGCCATTCCCTTCCATTCTCCATTCCATTCCATTCTTCATTCCATTCCCTTTCATTCCATACCATTCTCCATTCCATTCCACTCTCCATTTCATTCCACTCTTCATTCCAGTTCAACCTCCATTCCATTCCATTCCATTCTCCATTCCATTCCATTCCACTCCATTCTCCATTCCATTCCATTCCCCATTCCATTCAATTTCCCCTTCCATTCTCTATTCCATTCCATTCTCCATTCCCTTCTATTCCATTCTGCATTCCATTGCCTTCCATTCTCAATTCCATTCCATTCTCCAATCCATTCCATTCTCCATTCCATTTCATTCTCCATTCCATTCCACATTCCATACCATTCTCCATTCCACTACATCCCATTCCATTCTCCATTCCATTCTCGATTGCATTCTATTCTCCATTCCATACCATTCTGCATTCCATTCACCATTTCATTCGATTCTCCATTCCATACCCTTCTTCATTCCATTCTCCGTTCCTTTCTATTCACCATTCCATTCCATTCTCCATTCCAGTTCAATCTCCACTGCACTCCATTCTCCATTCCATTTATTTCACTCCATTCTCCGTTCCATTCCACTCCATTCTATTCTCCATTCAATTCCATTCTCCATTCCATTCTAATCCATTCTCCATTCTATTCCATTCTCCATTCCATTCCATTATCCATTCCTCATTCCATTCCGTTCTCCACTGCATTTCATTCGCCAACTGTTACATTCTCCATTCCACTGCATTCCATTCTCCATTCCATTTTCCACTACATTTAATTCCATTCTCCATTCTTCATTCAATTCCATTCTCCCTTCCATTCCACTCCAATCCATTCCATTCTCTATCCATTCATACCCTTCTCCATTCCACGCTCCATTTCATTCCATTCTATTCGCCTTTTCATTCCATTCTCCACTCCATTCCATTCTCTACTCCATTCTCTATTCCATTCAACATTCCATTTTCCATTCCATTCCATTCTCCATTCCATTTCATTCCACTTTCCATTCCATTCTCTATTCCATTCCATTCTATTCTCCATTCCATCCCATTCTCCATTCCATTCCATTCTCCGCTGCATTTTCCATTCCATTCCATTCCATATTCCATTTCTTTCTCAATTCCATTCCATTACCCATTCCATTCAATTCGCCATACCATCCTCCATTCCATTCCATTCCCCACTCAATTGCATTCTCCATACCATCCTCCATTCCATTCTATTCACCATTGCCTTCCATTCCTTTCCATTCCATTCTCCATTCCATTCTCCATTTTGCATTCCATTCCATACCAGTCTCCATTCCATTCTCCATTTCATTGCATTCCATGCTTCATTTCATTCCATTCTAAATTCCATCCCACTCTCCATTCCACTCCACACCATTCTCCATTCAATTCCATTCTCCATTCCAGTTTATTCATTTCATTCTATTCTGCATTCCATTCCAGTCTCCATTCCATTCTGTTCTCCATTCCATTCCATTCTCCATTGCATTCCATTCTCCATTCCATTTCCCCATACCATTCTCTATTCCATTTCATTGTGTATTCCATTCTATTCTCCATTCCATTTTCATTTCCAATCCATTCCATTCCATTCTCTGTTCCATTTTTCGTTCCATTCCATTCCGCATTCCACTCCATTCTCCACTGCATTCTGCATTCCATTCCATTATCTGCTCCATTCCATTCTGCCACAAGACTGGGGAGGAGGTGAATTAGCACTCAAGTTGTTACAACAAATACAACTGACAATGTATTTGTCAGGCCTGTGAGCAGAAGCTCAGCCATTATAACCCCTGTGACCTGCACATACACATCCAGGTGGCCTGCAGGAGCCAAGAAGTCTGGAGCAAAGAAAAACCACAAAGAAGTAAAACAGCCAGTTCCTGCCTTAACTGATTAACTAAAATTATACTATTTTACTATTGTGACTTGTCCCTGCCCTACCCTAGCTGGTCAACTTTGTGACATTCTTCTTCTGGACAGTAAGTCTTATGATCTCTCCACCATGCATCTTGCAACCCCCTCCTCTGCTAACCTTTTACTGTAATTTGCCCTTACCTACCCAACTCCTATAAAGCAACCCCTTCCCCATCTCCCTTTGCTGACTCTTTTTGGACTCAGCCCACCTGCACCCAGGTGAATTAAAAGCTTTATTGCTCACACAAAGCCTATTTGGTGTCTCTTCACACGGACGCACTTGACAGTATTAGGGGAAATAAAAGCAGCAAAAAAAAGTTAACTTTGAGAGAGTTTAGCTGCCAGATTTAGTAGGCAAAAACTTTAAAGCAGCCAATAAAAATATGTTCAAACAATTAAAGCAAAGGAAAACATGCTTAAAAAAGTAAAGGGAGATATGGTCGTCTTGTTTCATCAAATAGAGAATATCGACAGAGAGAAATTTTTAAAAAAGGAAATCAAGATGTTGAAAGTACAATTCTTAAAAATTCCACTGGGGGGCTCAACTAGAGTTAAGCTGACAGAAAAAAATGAGTATACTTGAAGACAGATGAATACAGATTACGTAATCTTGTAACTGAGTGCTTGCATTTTTCCAAGAAAAAAGGAATGAATTACTATTTTAAAAATTATTTTCTGTTATCTTCTCCCCTTTCCCCATTCCCGTTTGTTTCCTACTTAGCCCTTCAGAAATGCAAATTAACCTTTTACACACTTTCCCCTCACCAGACATTCTCTGCAGGGCAAGTTCTTCTAACTAAGCCTCCAAGACACATCTCTCCTAGAGAATTAACAGTTAATTTGCAGACCAAACCATATTGGCCAGCGAACTTTCAGCCCCAGGAGGTGGTCTTGAAACTTCCACCCTCTAGGGGTTGTCACTCTTGTGGGGAGTAGGGGGGACTTTCATTCACCAGGAGAACGTATCCAAATCATGCCTGCTTGGCCACTTTTACAACTTATTTCTGCCCAGGAAGATGCCAATTAAACTGTTAGATTAGGCACCAGCTAGCAGTGGGAGCCCTGCCCTTGTTCACTTCCCCATTTACCTTATAAAAGTGTCTGCTTTCTGCTCCAAAGGTGAAGCAGCACATATAAAGGCAGGATGCTTTGTGCCTCATTCCCTAAGCTAGCTTTGGAATAAACCATTTTCCTTTTACCAGACCTTACTCTTGTTAATCAGACTCTAAATGCAGCATGCAGCTAACCTGCTTTTTGGTTACAATCTGAAGGTCAGAGAGATACAACAATGAAGACAAATTACCATAAACTTCAGAGAAATGGGTGACATTATTAAGACAACTTAGGCATTATTAACACAACTTAGGCAGTCCCAAAAGGAAAGAAAGAAAAAAAGGTAGGAAAATATTCAAAAAATCATGGCTGAAAATGCCCCACATTTGATGAAAAGCAATCTACACATACGAAAGGAACGAGCTCTGAGGCGGACAAATGCAAAAAGATCCACAACCAGATACATCATCGTGAAAATGTTGAAAGTCAAAAGCAAAGAGAAAATGTTAAAGGCAGCAAGAGAAAAACAACTCGTCGTGTACTAGGGAACTGTAAAAGATTAGCAGGTGATGGTTAATCTAGAACAATGGAAACCCAAAGATGGTAACATGACATATTCAAAATACAGAAAGAAAAAAAAAAAAGAAAAACCTGTCAACCAAGAATTTAATATTCAGTAAAACTATCTTTCAAAAATAAAGACCTATTTCAAAATAGGTCTTTCAAAAGTAGAGACCTATTAAAAAGAGAGAGAGAGAAAAGGACCTAACAGACATACAAATAGCCAACAGGTATATGAAAAAATGCCCAACATCACTAATCATCAGGAAAATGCAAATCAAAACCACAATGAGATATCACTTCACCCCAGTTAAAATGGCTATCATAAAAAAAACACGCACGCAAAATAATATATGCTGGCAAGGATGCAGAGAAAGGCAAACTCTTTTACACTGTTGGTAAAAATGTAAATTAATACAGCCATTATGTAAAATGGTATGGAGGTTCTTCAAAAATAAATAGAACTACCATATTATCCAGCAATCCTACTACTGGGTATACAGAAAAGGGAATTTAAATTAGCATGTCAAAGAGATATCTGCACTCTCATTTCACTGCAGCATTATTCCCAACAGTCAAGATATGGGATCCATCAAGAAATGAATGGATAAAGAAAATGTGGTACATATATACAATGGAATACCATTCAGCCTTTAAAACAAAAAGAAATTATGTCATTTGCAACAAAATAGATAAACCTGGAAGACATTATGCTAAGTGAAACAAGCCAGGCAGTGAAGGACAAATATTATAGGACCTCACTTAAGTGGGGAATCTAAAAAAGTCAAACTCATAGAAACAGAGTAGAATAGTGGTTACCAGAGGCTGGGGGAGGAAGGAGGAGAAAAGAATGGGGAGAAGTTGTTTAAAGGGTACAAAGTTTCAGTTGGACAGGAGGAGTAAGTTTTTGAGATCTGCTGCACAGTATGGTGACTATACTAATGTATTTTGTTATTTCAAAGCTGCTAAGAGAGTAAATTTCAAATTCCCACAAGACAAGGATAAGTACAGTGATGGACATGTTAATTAGCTTGCTTTAATCATTCCACGTCGTATACAAAATCATATACATGTCAAAACATCACACTGTATGCCATAAATATATATGATTTGTCAATTAAAAATAAGAAAATCAAAATATCTCACCTTCTGTGTCCTCCACCATATCAAGTTTAACTGCCTTTGTTCCATCAAAACAAAATGCCCTGATGGAATTCAGCCCTAACAATAAGGCATTCTGCTTTATTTTTTCTACTTTGCTGAAGATTTTATCCAGTGCTATAACTTCTCCCTAAAAAAAAAAACAAAACACAGAGAGAGAGAGAGAGAGAAAAAAAGAAAACTATAAATCCAAAGCAGTCAAGTCATAAAATCAATGAGAAAAACTGATGAAAACTTATGGTCTTTTCCACCATCCTCCCAGCCCTACTTTAAAACCTCTATCCATTAACCAAATGTATGTGTCCGGAATTTATTCCTTCCAGTGGGTTCTTGGTCTCGTTCACTTCAGGAATGAAGCCACTGGACGGGTGTGGTGGCTCACGCCTGTAATCCCAGCACTTTGGGAGGCCGAGGTGGGCAGATCATGAGGTCAGGAGATTGAGACCATCCTGGCTAACACGGTGAAACCCCGTCTCAACTAAAAATACAAAAAATTAGCCGGGCGTGGTGGTGGGCACCTGTAGTCCCAGCTACTCGGGAGGCTGAGGCAGGAGAATGGCGTGAAATCGGGAGGTGGAGCTTGCAGTGAGCCGAGATCGCACCACTGTACTCCAGCCTGGGAGACAGAGCGAGACTCCATCTCAAAAAAATAAATAAATACATAAAAAATAAAATAAAAAAAAGAATGAAGCTGCAGACCCTCGTGGTGTTACAGTTCTTAAGGATGGTGTGTCCAGAGTTTGTTCCTCCAGATGTTCAGATGAGTCCAGTGTTTCTTCCTTCCAGGGGGTTTGTGGTCTTGCTGACTTCAGGAGTGAAGCCACAGACCTTCGCAGTGAGTGCTACAGCTCATAAAGGCAGTGCAGACCCAAAGAGCGAGCAGCAGCAGGATTTATCATGAAGAGCAAAAGAACAAAGCTTCCACAGCACGGAAGGGAACCCCAGCGGGTTGCCTTTGCTGGCTCGGGTGGCCAAGCTTTTATTCCCTTATTTGGCCCTGCCCACATCCTGCTGACTGATCCATTTTACAGAGCGCTGATTGGTCCATTTTACAGAGCACTGATTGGTCCATTTTACAGAGTGCTGATTGGTGCATTTACAACCCTTTAGCTAGACACAGAGCACTGACTGGTGCGTTTACAATCCTCTAGCTCGACAGAAAAGTTCTCCAAGTCCCCACTCCACTCAGGAAGTCCAGCTGGCTTCACTTCTCATGTATATCCAATTTACATTAAATACTGTGTCATTCCATTAAGAAAATACATTTCTGCCAGAAAAATAATCTGATAACGACTAGCTACTTTTAGTAAACAAAACTCAAAACCAAAAAGTATTTGTAATCTTCTAAAGAAACTTAAAAACACCCACTGGAGGCAAATATTAAAAATCACCAATTTGATGTGCCTTGTTCACCTCTGGACAAACACGAGCTAATGCTATTAGACAGTGGCCTTAAAGTGCTCTGAGATGCAAATGAATGCTACTTGTAAAATTGGTCATTTTAACATTTTCCAGCTAGCCACATAAAATTCTTGTGAATTCTGGCAACCAAAACTGGAAAAATATGAGCCAAAACCTCTGTATAGCATAGCAAAATATTCTGGTGTGGTATAAAACGCAGTTCAAGAAAATTTTACACAGTAACACTTTAAGTCAAAGTCAATAAAGGTAAGAGGTAAAAATTTCGGAGGGCCAAGACACCTGAATAGAAAGAGCTCCAGTCTGTAGCTCCCAGCAAGACCAACACAGAAGGCTAGTGATTTCTACATTTCTAACTGAGGTACCCAGTTCATCTCATTGGGACTGTCAGGTAGTGGGTGCAACCCATGGAGAGCAAGCGGAAGTAGGGTTGGGCGTCATTTACCCAGGAAGTGCAAGCAGCTGGGGGACCTCCCTCCCCCAGTCAAGGGAAGCTGTGAGGAACAAAATGTGCTACGCAGCCTGGGTACTATGCTTTTCCCGTGGTTTTTGCAATCCATAGATCAAGAGATTCCCTCATGAGCCTACTCAAGGGCCCTGGGTTTCAAGCACAAAACTGGGCAGCCATTTGGGCAGGCACCGAGCTAGCTGCAGGAGTTTTTTTTGTACGCCAGTGGCACCTGGAACCCCAGTGAGACAGAACCGTTTACTCCCATGGAAAGGGGGCTGATACCAGGGAGCCAAGTGGTCTCACTCAGCAGGTCCCACTGTCATGGAGCCCAGCAAGCTAAAAATCACTGGCTTGAAATTCTCACAGCCAGAACAGCAGTCTGGAGTCAACATGGGACGATCGAGCTTGGTGGGCATCCGCCATTACTGAGTCTTCAGTAGGCTGTTTTCCCCTGACAATGCTAAGAAAACTGAAAGGTTTGGACTGGGCAGAACTGACCACAGTGCAGCAAAGTGGTTGTGGCCACACTGCTTCTCTAGATTCCTCCTCACAGGGCAGGGCATCTCTGAAGGAAAGGAAACAGCCCTACTCAGTGGCTTACAGATAAAACTCTCATCTCCCTGAGACAGAGCACCTCCGGGGGGAGGTGGCTCTGGGCGCAGCTTCAGCGGACTTAATCTTTCCAGCCTGCCAGCTCTGAAGAGAGAAGCTGATCCTGACAAAGGGGATTCTCCAAGCACAGTGTACCAGCTCTGCTAAGGGACAGATTGCCTCAAGTGGGTCCCTGATCCCCATGCCTCCTGACTAGGAGAGACCACCCAACAGGAGTCAACAGACACCTCATGCAGGAGAGCTCTGGCTACTAGCATCAGGGCAGTGCCCTCTGGGATGAACTTTCCAGAGGAAGGAGCAAGCAGCAATCTTTGCTGTTCTGCAGCCTCCACTGGTGATACCCAGGCAAACAGGGTCTGGGGTGGACCTCCGGCAAACCACAGCAGACCTCCAGAGGAGGGGCTTGACTCTTAGAAGAAAAACCAACAAACAGAAAGCAACAATATCAACAAAAAAGACCCCACACAACAATCCCATCCAAAGGTCATCAGCCTCAAAGATCAAAGGTATATAAATCCATGAAGATGAGGAAAAACCAGTACAAAAATGCTGAAGATTCCAAAAACCAGAATGCCTCTTCTCCAAATAATCGCAACTTCTCTCCAGCAAGGGAACAAAACTGGACAGAGAATGAGATTGACAAACTGACAGAAGTAGGCTTCAGAAGGTGGGTAATAACATACTTCTCCGAGCTAAACAAGCATGTTCTAACCCAACGCAAGGAAGCTAAGAACCTTGATAAAAGGTTACAGGAATGGCTAACTGAAATAACCGGTTTAGAGAGGAACATAAATGACCTGATGGAGCTGAAAAACACAGCACGAGAACTTCTTGAAGCATACACAAGTATCAATAAACAAATCGATCAAGTGGAACGACATCAGAGACTATTTATGCCTTGCTGAAATAAGGCATAAAGACAAGATTAGAGAAAAAAGAATGAAAAGGAACAAACAAATCTTCCAAGAAATATGGGACTACGTGTAAAGACCAA
The DNA here is from genome assembly GCF_009764315.1 of Trachypithecus francoisi. Classification (NCBI taxonomy): domain Eukaryota; kingdom Metazoa; phylum Chordata; class Mammalia; order Primates; family Cercopithecidae; genus Trachypithecus; species Trachypithecus francoisi. The sequence goes on from NW_022681474.1 coordinate 20,943,167, forward strand.
AGCCATAATTGACTGGCATACCTGAAAGTGACAGGGAGAATGGACCAAGTCGGAAAACACACTTTAGGATATTATCCAGAAGAACTTCCCCAACCAAGCAAGACAGGCCCACATTCAAATTCAAAAAATACAGGGAACACCACTAAGACACCCCTCGAGAAGAGCAACCCCAAGACACATAATCAGATTTTCCAAGGTTGAAACAAAGGTTAAGGGCAGCCAGAAAGGTCAGGTCACCTACAAAGGGAAGCCCATCAGACTAACAGCAGATATCTCTGCAGAAACCCTATAAGCCAAAATAGAATGGGGGTGAATATTCAACATTCTCAAAGAAAAGAGTTTTCAACCCAGAATTTCACATCCAGCCAAATTAAGCCTCATAAGCAAAGGAGAAATAAAATTCGGCCGGGCGCGGTGGCTCAAGCCTGTAATCCCAGCACTTTGGGAGGCCGAGACGGGCGGATCACGAGGTCAGGAGATCAAGACTATCCTGGCTAACACCGTGAAACCCCGTCTCTACTAAAAAATACAAAAAACTAGCTGGGCGAGGTGGTGGGCGCCTGTAGTCCCAGCTACTCGGGAGGCTGAGGCAGGAGAATGGCGTGAACCCGGGAGGCGGAGCTTGCAGTGAGCTGAGATCCGGCCACTGCACTCCAGCCTGGGCGATAGAGTGAGACTCCGTCTCAAAAAAAAAAAATAAATAAAATCCTTTCCAGGCAAGCAAATGCTGAGGGATTTTGTCACCACCAGACCTGCCTTACAAGAGCTCCTGAAGGAAGCACTAAATATAGAAAGGGAAAACCAGTAACAGCCACTGCAAAAAAACACCAAAATATAAAGACCAATGACACTATGAAGAAACTGCATCAACTAATGTGCAAAATAATGAGCTAGCATCATGACGACAGCATCAAATTCACACCTAACCATATTAACTTTAAATGTAAATGATTAAAGGCCTTAATTAAAAGACAAAGCCTGGCAAATTGTATAAAGAGTCAAGACCCACCTCATGTACAAAGACACACACAGGCTCAAAATAAAGGAATGGAGGAATATTTACCAAGTAAATGGAAAGCAAAAAAAAAGTATGGGTTGCTATCCTAGTCTCTAGTAAAAGAGACTTTAAACCAACAAATATCAAAAAAGACAAAGAAGGGCATTACATAACGATAAAGGGGTCAATGCAACAAGAAGAGGTAACTATCCTAAACATATATGCAACCAATACAGGAGCACCCAGATTCATAAAATAAGTTCTTAGAGACCTACAAAGAGACTTAGACTCCCACACAATAATAGTGGGAGACTTTAACACCCTACTGTTAATATTAGATCAATGAGACAGAAAATTAACAAGGATATTCAGGACTTAAACTCATCTCTGGATCAAGTGAACCTAATAGACATCTACCGAACTCTCCACCCCAAATCAACAGAATATACCTTCTTCTCAGTGCCACATGGCACTTACTCTAAAATCAACCACATAACTGGAAGTAAAACACTCCTCAGCAAATGCAAAAGAATGGAAATCATAACAGTCTCTCGGACCACAGTGCAATCAAATTAGAACTCAGGATTAAGAAACTCACTCAAGGGGGCATGCCCAAGATGGCCGAATAGGAACAGCCCCAGCCTCCAGCTCCCAGCGTGAGTGACACAGAAGACGAGTGACTTCTGCATTTTCAACTGAGGTCCTGGGTTCATCTCACTGGGGAGTGCCGGACAATTGGTGCTGGTCAGCTGGTGCAGCCCGACCAGCGAGAGCTGAAACAGGGCAAGGCATTGCCTCACCTGGGAAGCACAAGGGGGAAGGGGATCCCTTTTCCTAGCCAAGGGAAACTGAGACAGACAACACCTGGAAAACTGGGTAACTCCCACCCTAATACTGCGCTTTACCAAGGGTCTTAGCAAACAGCACACCAGGAGATTATATCCCACACCTTGCCCGGAGGGTCCCAGGCCCACGAAGCCTCCCTCATTGCTAGCAAAGCAGTCTGAGATCTAACTGCAAGGCGGCACTGAGGCTGAGGGAGGGACGCCCGTCATTGCTGAGGCTTAAGTGGGTAAACGAAGACACCAGGATGCTCGAATTGGGTGAGGCCCACCGCAGCTCAAGGAGGTCAGCCTGCCTCTGTAGCTCCTCTTCTGGGGACAGGGCATAGCTAAACAAAAAGCAGCAGAAACCTCGGCAGAGGTAAATGCCCCTGTCTGATAGCTTTAAAGACAGCAGTGGATCTCCCAGCACAGAGGTTGAGATCTGAGAACAGACAGACTGTCTGCTCACGTGGGTCCCTGACCCCTGAGTAGCCTAACTGGGAGACATCCCCAACTAGGTGCAGACCAACACCTCACACCTCACACAGCAGGGTACACCCCTGAGACGAAGCTTCCAGAGTGAGAATCAGATAGCAAAACTCACTGTGCAGCAATATTCCATCTTTTGCAGCCTTCGCTGCTGATAACCAGGCAAACAGGGTCTGGAGTGGACCTCAAGCAAACTCCAACAGACCTACAGCTGAGCGTCCTGACTGTTAGAAGGAAAACTAACAAACAGAAAGGACACCCACACCAAAACCCCATCAGTATGTCACCATCATCAAAGACCAAAGGCAGATAAAACCACAAAGATGGGGGAAAAGCAGGGCAGAAAAGTTGGAAATTCAAAAAATCAGAGTGCATCTCCCCCCTCAAAGTAACACAGCTCATCGCCAGCAATGGAACAAAGCTGGACGGAGAATGACTTTGACGAGTTGAGAGAAGAAGGCTTCAGTCGATCAAATTTCTCAGAGCTAAAGGAGGAACTACGTCACCAGCGCAAAGAAACTAAAAACCTTGAAAAAAGAATGGGTGAATGTATAACTAGAATAATCAATGCAGAGAAGACCTTAAAAGAACTGAAAGAGACGAAAACCATGACACGAGAAATATGTGACAAATGCACAAGCTTCAGTAACTGACTCGATCAACTGGAAGAAAGCGATTGAAGATCAAATGAATGAAATGAAGCGAGAAGAGAAGTGTGGAGAAAAAAGAGTAAAAAGAAATGAACAAAGCCTTCAAGAAGTATGGGATTATGTAAAAACACCAAATCTATGTCTGATTGGTGTGCCTGAAAGTCATGGGGAAAATGGAACCAAGTTGGAAAACACTCTGCAGGATATCATCCAGGAGAATTTCCCCAACGTAGTAAGGCAGGCCAACATTCAAATTCAAGAAATACAGAGAACGCCACAAAGATACTCCTTGAGAAGAGCAACTCCAAGACACATAATTGTCAGATTCACCAAAATTGAAATGAAGGAAAAAATGTTAAGGGCAGCCAGAGAGAAAGGTCAGCTTACACATAAAGGGAAGCCCATCAGACTAACAGCAGATCTCTCGGCAGAAACTCTCCAAGACAGAAGAGAGTAGGGGCCAATATTCAACATTCTTAAAGAAAAGAATTTTCAACCCAGAATTTCATATCCAGCCAAACTAAGTTTCATAAGTGAAGGAGAAAGAAAATCCTTTACAGACAAGCAAATGCTTAGAGATTTTGTCACCACCAGGCCTGCCCTACAAGAGATCCTGAAGGAAGCACTAAACATGGGAAGGAACAACAGGTACCAGCCATTGCAAAAACATGTCAAAATGTAAAGTCCATCGATGCTAGGAAAAAACTGCATCAACTAGTGAGCAAAATAACCAGCTAATATCATACAAACAGGATCAAGTTCACACATAACAACATTAACCTTAAATGTAAATAGACTAAATGGTCCAACTGAAAGACACAGACTGGCAAATTGGATAAAGAGTCAAGACCCATCTGTTTGCTGTATTCAGGAGACCCATGTCACATGCAGAGACACACATAGGCTCAAAATAAAGGAGTGGAGGAAGATCTACTAAGCAAATGGAAAACAAAAAAAAAGCAGGTCTCTGATAAAACACACTTTAAACCATCAAAGATCAAAAGAGACAAAGAAGGCCATCACATAATGGTAAAGGGATCAATTCATCAGGAAGGGCTAACTATCCTAAATATATATGCACCCAATACAGGAGCACCCACATTCATAAAGCAAGTCCTTAGAGACTTACAAAGAGACTTAGACTCCCATACAATAATAATGGGAGACTTTAACACCTCACTGTCAACATGAGACAGATCAATGAGACAAAAAGTTAACAAGGATATCCAGGAATTGAACTCAACTCTGCACCAAGCGGACCTAACACACATCTACAGAACTCTCCACCCCAAATCAACAGAATATACATTCTTCTCAGCACCACATTGCACTTATTCCAAAATTGACCACATAGTTGGAAGTAAAGCACTCCTCAGCAAATGTAAAAGAACAGAAATTATAACAAACTGTCTCTCAGACCACAGTGCAATTAAACTAGAACTCAGGACTAAGAAAATCAATCAAAACCGCTCAACTACGTGGAAACTGAACAACCTGCTCCTGAATGACTACTGGGTACATAACGAAATGAAGGCAGAAATAAAGATGTTCTTTGAAACCAATGAGAAGAAAGATACAACAAACCAGAATCTCTGGGACACATTTAAAGCAGTGTGTAGAGGGAAATTTATAGCACTAAATGCCCACAATAGAAAGCAGGAAAGATCTAAGATCAACACCCTAACATCACAATTAAAAGAACTAGAGAAGCAAGAGCAAACACATTCAAAAGCTAGGAGAAGGCAAGAAATAACTAAGATCAGAGCAGAACTAAAGGAGACAGAGATGCAAAAAACCCTCCAAAAAATCAATGAATCCAGGAGGTGGTTTTTTGAAAAGATCAATAAAATTGATAGGCGGCTAGCAAGACTAATAAGGAAAAGAGAGAAGAATCAAATAGACACAATAAAAAATCATAAAGGGGATATCACTACCGACTCTACAGAAATACAAACTACCATCAGAGAATACTATAAACACCTCTACGCAAATAAACTAGAAAACCTAGAAGAAATGGATAATTTCCTGGACACTTACACTCTCCCAAGACTAAACCAGGAAGAAGTTGAATCCCTGAATAGACCAATAGCAGACTCTGAAATTGAGGCAATCATTAATAGCCTACCAACCAAAAAAAGTCCAGGACCAGACAGATTCACAGCCGAATTCTACCAGATGTACAAGGAGGAGATGGTACCATTCCTTCTGAAATTATTCCAATCAACAGAAAAAAAGGGAATCCTCCCTAACTCATTTTATGAGGCCAACATCATCCTGATACCAAAGCCTGGCAGAGACACAACAAAAAAAAGAGAATTTTAGACCAATATCCTTGATGAACATAGATGCAAAAATCCTCAATAAAATACTGGCAAACCGAATTCAGCAGCACATCCAAAAGCTTATCCACCATGATCATCCATGGGATGCAAGGCTGGTTCAACATACACAAATCAATAAATGTAATCCAGCATATAAACAGAACCAAAGACAAAAACCACATGGTTATCTCAATAGATGCAGAAAAGGCCTTTGACAAAATTCAACAGCCCTTCATGTTAAAAACTCTCAATAAATTCAGTATTGATGGAACGTATCTCAAAATAATAAGAGCGATTTATGACAAACCCACAGCTAATATCATACTGAATGGGCAAAAACTGGAAGCATTCCCTTTGAAAACTGGCACAAGACAGGGATGCCCTCTCTCACCACTCCTATTCAACATAGTGTTGGAAGTTCTGGCTAGGGCAGTCAGGCAAGAGAAAGAAATCAAGGGTGTTCAGTTAGGAAAAGAAGAAGTCAAATTGTCCCTGTTGCAGATGACATGATTGTATATTTAGAAAACCCTATTGTCTCAGCCCAAAATCTCCTAAGCTGATAAGCAACTTCAGCAAAGTCTCAGGATACAAAATCAATGTGCAAAAATCACAAGCACTCTTATACACCAGTAACAGACAAACAGAGAGCCAAATCATGAATGAACTCCCATTCACAATAGCTTCAAAGAGAATAAAATACCTAGGAATCCAACTTACAAGGGATGTAAAGGACCTCTTCAAGGAGAACTACAAACCACTGCTCAGTGAAATAAAAGAGGACACTTACAAATGGAAGAACATACCATGCTCATGGATAGGAAGAATCAATATTGTGAAAATGGCCATACTGCCCAAGGTAATTTATAGATTCAATGCCATCCCCATCAAGCTACCAATGACTTTCTTCACAGAATTGGAAAAAACTACTTTAAAGTTCATATGGAACCAAAAAAGAGCCCGCATTGCCAAGACAATCCTAAGCAAAAAGAACAAAGCTGAAGGCATCACACTACCTGACTTCAAACTATACTACAAGGCTACAGTAACCAAAACAGCATGGTACTGGTACCAAAACAGAGATATAGACCAATGGAACAGAACAGAGCCTTCAGAAATAATACCACACATCTACAGTCATCTGATCTTTGACAAACATGAGAAAAACAAGAAATGGGGAAAGGATTCCCTATTTAATAAATGGTGCTGGGAAAATTGGCTAGCCATATGTAGAAAGCTGAGACTGGATCCTTTCCTTGCTCCTTATACGAAAATTAATTCAAGATGGATTAGAGACTTAAATGTTAGACCTAAAACCATAAAAACCCTAGAAGAAAACCTAGGGAATACCATTCAGGACATAGGCATGGGCAAGGACTTCATGTCTAAAACACCAAAAGCAATGGCATCAAAAGTCAAAATTGACTTCTGGGATCTAATTAAACTAAAGAGCTTCTGCACAGCAAAAGAAACTACCATCAGAGTGAACAGGCAACCTACAAAATGGGAGAAAATTTTTGCAATCTACTCATCTGACAAAGGGCTAATATCCAGGAACTATAAAGAACTCAAACAAATTTACAAGAAAAAAATCACCCCATCGAAAAGTGGGCAAAGGATATGAATAGATACTTCTCAAAAGAGACATTCATACAGCCAACAGACACATGAAAAAATGCTCATCATCACTGGCCATCAGAGAAATGCAAATCAAAACCACAATGAGATACCATCTCACACCAGTTAGAATGGCAATCATTAAAAAAATCAGGAAACAACAGGTGCTGGAGAGGATGTGGAGAAATAGGAACACTTTTTACACTGTTGGTGGGACTGCAAACTAGTTCAACCATTGTGGAAAATAGTGTGGCGATTCCTCAAGGATCTAGAACTAGAAATACCATTGGACCCAGCCATCCCATTACTGGGTATATACCCAAAGGATTGTAAGTCATGCTGCTATAAAGACACATGCACACGTATGTTTATTGTGGCACTATTCACAATAGCAAAGACTTGGAATCAATCCAAATGTCCATCAGGGATAGACTGGATTAAGAAAATGTGGCACATATACACCATGGAATACTATGCAGCCATAAAAAAGGATTAGTTCATGTCCTTTGTAGGGATATGGATGCAGCTGGAAACCATCATTCTCAGCAAACTATCGCAAGAACAGAAAACCAAACACCGCACGTTCTCACTCATAGGTGGGAATTGAACAATGAGATCACCTGGACACAGGAAGGGGAGCATCACACACCGGGTCCTATTGTGGGGAGGAGGTAGGGGGGAGGGATAGCATTAGGAGATATACCTAATGTAAATGATGAGTTAATGGGTGCAGCACACCAACATGGCACATGTATGTATATGTAACAAACCTGCATGTTGTGCACATGTACCCTAGAACTTAAAGTATAATTAAAAAAAAAAAAAAAGGAAAAGAAACTCACTTAAAACTGCACAACTACATGGAAATTGAACAACTTGCTCCTGAATGACTACTGGGTAAATAACAAAATTAAGGCAGAAATAAAGAAGTTATTTGAAACAAATGAGAACAAAGAGACAATGTACCAGAATCTCTGGGACACAGTTAAATCAGTGTTAAGAAGGAAATTTAAATGCCCACATCAGAAAGCTGGAAAGATCTGAAATCAACACCCAAACATCACAATTAAAAGAAGTAGAGGAGCAAGAGCCAACAAAAGCTAGCAGAAAACAAGAAACAACTAAGAGCAGAAATGAAGGAGATAGAGACGTGAAAAACCCTTCAAAGAATCAATGAATCCAGGAGCTGGTTTTTTGAAAAGATTAACAAAATAGACCATTAGCTAGACTAATACAGAAGAAAAGAGAGAAGAATCACACACAATAAAAAATGATAAAGGGGATATCACCACTGATTCCACGGAAATATAAACTGCCATCAGAGAATACTATAAACATCTCCATGCAAATAACCTAGAAAATCTAGAAGAAATGGATAAATTCCTGGACACATACACCCTTCCAAAACTAAACCAGGAAGAAGTCAAATTCCTGAATAGATCAATAACAAGTTCTGAAATTGAGTCGGTAATAGCCCACCAACCAAAAAAAGCCCAGGACCAGATGGATTCATAACCAAATTCTATCAGAGGTACCAACAGAAGCTGGTACCATTTCTTCTGAAATGATTCCAAACAATAGAAAATGATTCCTAACTCATTTTAAGAGGCCAGCATCATCCTGATACCAAAACCTGGCAGAGACACAACAAAACAAGAAAATTTCAGGTGAATATCCTTAATGAATATCGATGCAAAAATCCCCAATAGAATATTGGCAAACCGGATCCAGCAGTACATCAAAGAGCTTATTCACCATAATCAAGTCAGCTTCATCCCAGGGATGCAAGGCTGCTTCAACATACTCAAATCAATAAACGTAATCCCACATGATTATCTCAATAGATACAGAAAAGGCCTTTGATAAAATTCAATATCTCTTCATGTTAAAAACTCTCAATAAACTAGGTATTGATGAAACATCTCAAAATAATGAGAGCTCTTTGTGAGAAACCCATAGCCAATATCATACTGAATGGGCAAAAGCTGGAAGCATTCCCTTTGAAAACTAGCAGGAGACAAGGATGCCCTCTCTCACCACTCCTATTCAACACAGTATTGGAAGCTCTGGCCAGGCTAATCAGGCAAGAGAAAGAAATAAAGGGTATTCAAATAGGAAGAGAGGAAGTCAAGTTGTCTCTGTCTGCAGACGACATAACTGTATATGTAGAAAACCCCATCGTCTCAGCCCAAAAACTCTGTAAGCTGATAAGTAACTTCAGCAGTCTCAGGATACAAAATCAGTGTGCAAAAATCACAAGCATTCCTTTACACCACCCAACAGGCAAGCAGAGAGCCAAATCATGAGTGAACTCCCATTCACAATTGCTACAAAGAGAATAAAACACCTAGAAATACAACTTACAAGGGACATGAAGGACCTCTTCAAGGAGAACTACAAACCACTGTTCACGGAAATAAGTGAGGACACAAACAAATGGAAACAAATTCCACGCTCATGGATAGGAAGAATCAATAATGTGAAAATAATGTGAAATTTGGCCATAATGCCCAAAGTAATTTATAGAGTCAATGCTATTCCATCAAGCAACAACTGACTTTCTTAGCAGAATTAGAAAAAAACTACTTTAAACTTCATATGGAACCAAAAAAGGGCCCATATAGCCAAGACAATCCTAAGCAAAAAGAACAACAATGGAGGTATCACACTACCTAAATTCAAACTATACTACAAGGCTACAGTAACCAAAACAGCATGGTACTCATACCAAAACAGATATATAGACCAATAGAACAGAACAGAGACCTCAGAAATAACAACACACATCTACAACCATCAGATCTTTGACAAACCTGACAAAAACAAGCAATGGTGAGAGAATTCCCTACTTAATAAATGGTGCTGGGAAAACTGGCTGTCCATATGCAGAAAACAGAAACTGGACCCCTTCCTTACACAAGTATTAACTCAAGATGGATTAAAGACTTAAATGTAATACCCAAAACCATAAAAATCCTAGAAGAAAACCTAGGCAATACCATTCAGGATGTAGGCATAGGAAAAAACTTCATGACCAAAAGCAATGGCAACAAAAGCCAAAATTCACAAATGGGATCTGATTAAACTAAAGAGCTTCTGCACAGCTAAAGAAACTATCATTGGAGTGAACAGGCAACCTATAGAATGGGAGAAAATTTTTGCAATCTACCCATCTGACAAAGGTCTAATATTCAGAATCTACAAGGAATTTAAATTTACAAGAAAAAAAAAACCATCAAAAAGTGGACGAAGGATATGAACAGACATTTCTCAAAAGACGACATTTATGCAGTCAACAGACACATGAAAAAATGCTGATCATCACTGGTCATTAGAGTAATGCAAATCAAAACCACAATGAGATACCATCTCACACCAGTTAGAATGTCAATTAAAAAGTCAGGAAACAACAGGTGCTGGAGAGGATGTGGAGAAATAGGAATGCTTTTACACTGTTGATGGGATTGTAAATTAGTTCAACCACTGTGGAAGACAGTGCGGCGATTCCTCAAGGATCTAGAACCAGAAATACCATTTGACCCAGCAATCCCATTACTGGACATATACCCAAAGGATTATAAATCATTCTACTATAAAGACACATGCACACGTATGTTTACTGCAGCACTATTCACAATAGCAAAGACATAGAACTAACCCAAATGCCCATCAATGACAGACTGAATAAAGAAAATGTGGCACATATACACCACGAATACTAAGCAAGCATAAAAAACAATGAGTTCCTGTCCTTTGCAGGGACATGGATTAAGATGGAAGCTATCATTCTCAGCAAACTAACACAGGAACAGAAAACCAAACACTGCATGTTCTCCCTCACAAGTGGGAGCTGAACAATGAGAACACATGGACACAGGGAGGGGACTATCACACACGGGGACCTGTCGGAGGGTTGGAGGCAAGGGGAGGGATAGCATTAGGACAAATACCTAAAGCATGTGGGGCATAAAACCTAGATAACAGGTTGATAGGTACAGCTAACCACCATGGCACATGTATACCTATGTAACAAACCTGCACATTATGCAGGTGTATTGCAGAACTTAAAGCACAATTAAAAAAAAAAAAAAAAAAGGCCAGGCACGATGGCTCAAGCCTGTAATCCCAGCACTTTGGGAGGCCGAGACGGGCGGATCACGAGGTCAGGAGATCGAGACCATCCTGGCTAACCTGGTGAAACCCTGTCTCTACTAAAAAATACAAAAAACTAGCCGGGCAAGGTGGCAGGCGCCTGTAGTCCCAGCTACCCGGGAGGCTGAGGCAGGAGAATGACATAAACCCGGGAGGCAGAGCTGGCCACTGCACTCCAGCCTGGGTGTGAGTAAGACTCCATCTCAAAAAAAAAAAAAAAAAAAAGCCAAAATTTTAAGAATGCATTGTGGGCTGGGTGCAGTGGCTCATGCCTGTAATCCCAGCACTTTGGGAGGTTGAGGCAGGCAGATCACTTGAAGCCAGGAGTTTGAAACCAGCCTGACCAACATGGTGAAACCCTGTCTCTACTAAAAATACAAAAATTATTCGGGCATGGTGGTGTGTGCCTGTAATTCCCACTACTTGGGAGGCTGAGGCATGAGAATCACTGGAACTTGGGAGGCGGAGGTTGCAGTAAGGCCAAGATTGGGCCACAGTGCACTCCAGCCGGAGCGACAGAGCAAGACAGAACAAAGTAAGAAAGAGAGAAAGAGAGAAAGAGAGAAAGGGAGAAAGAAAGAAAGAAAGCCTTGTGACATTCATATATTTTAAAACATACTATGAAATGAAATTGCGGCCGGGCGCGGTGGCTCAAGCCTGTAATCCCAGCACTTTGGGAGGCCGAGACGGGCGGATCACGAGGTCAGGAGATCGAGACCATCCTGGCTAACACGGTGAAACCCCGTCTCTACTAAAAAATACAAAAAACAAGCCGGGCGCAGTGACGGGCGCCTGTAGTCCCAGCAACTCGGGAGGCTGAGGCAGGAGAATGGCTTAAATCCAGGAGGCGGAGCTTGCAGTGAGCTGAGATCCGGCCACAGCACTCCAGCCTGGGCGGCAGAGCAAGACTCCGTCTCAAAAAAAAAAAAAAAAAAAAAAAAAAAAAAGAAATGAAATTGCAAATACAGTGAGAATGACTCTTCTATGTATTTTCTTGCTTTTTTTCCCCTTTCTTTTACACTGCCCTTGTATGCCATATGCAGCAATGGCATAGCCTACAGTGCAGAAAATTTGTAAATATTCCTCAAATACTACTAGGTTTAGTGATAGACACTTTCAATTAATACCTTGATGAGCAGGAAAACCATTTAAAGTGATCTGAGCTCGAAAAGTGGTCAACAATTAGAATAAGGTTCAAACATATTACACAGTAAAAGAGAAACTAGCTGAAGGCTACTTTTATAAAACTACAAGCCTGGAGGCTGCAGTCATAAAAGATTTCTTTACCTACTAAACAAATAACAAAAGCAGCAACTAAATTTAGGATTCATTTTTGGCTCAAAAATTTTTTTTTTCTTTTGAGATGGAGTCTCACTCTGTTGCAAGGCTGGAGTGCAGTGGCACAATCTTGGCTCACTGCAACCTCTGCCTCCCAGGTTCAAGCAATTCTGCTGCCTCAGCCTCCCAAGTAGCTGGGACTACAGGCACATGCCACCATGCCCAGCTACTTTTTTTTTTGTATTTTTAATACAGACGGGGTTTCACATGTTGTTGACCAGGATGGTCTCGATTTCTTAACCTCGTAATCCAATTCTGGCTCAAATATTTCTATTCTGGTTGTTTGTGGCTGCATTGCTGCCCCACTGTGGCTGACTGCCTACATAGCCTCAATTCTTCAACTTTGAATGTACATTCCTCCTTCACTAGATAATCCTGCAATACCCAATATGCTGCCACTCTGATTGGATTCAGCCATGTGATTTGTTTTGGCCAATAAACAGGATGACAGTAAATGTGATGTAAACAGATATTTTTTAATACCATGAAAAGCACTTGAAGAGCTGGACTTGCTCTGTTTTGCTCTCTGCCATCACCAGCCCCCAACTATTGCCCTCTGCTTGGCTAGTCTGCTGGTCCTAGCCAGAGGAGAACCTACACATTGGCCAGAGGCAGGGCATCCTTGTCGTCTCAGCTGAGGTCACTTTAGATGAGCCAACACCCATCCAAGCCCAGGTGAACGGGCCCAGCCGAGATCATCAAAAACATCTAATTCACCTGCAGCTGACCAGTCCATACATGAGCCCAGCAGCGATCAGCTGAAACCCACAGACTCCTGAGCCCCCAAAATGTTTAGTTTTATGCCGCCACAATTTTGTGTCTTCACACATCATAAAACCAACAGAAAACTGATATACCTATAATATCCAGACTCCCTTTGGAAAGACTTTTTTACTAAGAGGGAATCAAATCTCTATGAATAATTACCTTTAAGCAAATACAATAAATATGCCATAATTTAGTGGAGAATTAACACTTTCTCAATTCCTATCATGATCAATCTTTAATCTTCCATATAAACTGAAAAACGATTTGCATTAAACATTGCAACTCCACAAAATCAACTCTTCTTATTTCAGGTGCTTTATTTTAGGCCCTAGTGGTATTTAATGCATTTTTCCTTCAAGAGTTTTTGTTACCACCTTAAATTCTTTTCAGGCAAAAAACAGTATAAATAAGCAGACAGGCATATCCTCTCTAATGAGTATTACATTCCTCAAAATTTAAACAACAAATATCCTTTTCTCTTTTTTGATTCTCATTCTCAGTATTTAAAAAATATCCTTTTCTATTAGAGATATTTCTTAGACCAAAATGATAACTTTAAATAGCAAATATTCTATATGTATGTGTATGTTTCTGTATTATAGAACTATGTTTATATATCTTAATATACACATATTTCACACTTTGATAATGTACTGTGAAATTAGATTTTAATGGCAGAATATATATTAATAGTTTAAACAAGTACTAAATCTTATAAGAATATGAAATAATCTCTAAATGTATTAAATTTAATTTTATAACAGAAGTCTATAATCATATTAGGAAATTGTAAAATTCAAGAAGGTCTTGAGGCAGACTTCATAAATGATCATTGTCTACTGAGCTTAGTATGTAGTGACTGATATAACTGAATAGTTTTCATTTTGGCTGAATCTGAACTAAATGAGACAGTGAATGCTCTATGTTTCAGAAATTACACACTGTGAAATATACACTACTTTGAGAGTGGTTTTGCTGTGAAGATGGTCTCACCTGATCATGCATTAGTGCTGCAATGTGTGTTGTTTTCCCTCCAGGTGCTGCACACAAGTCTAGAATCTTCTCTCCAGGTTGAGGATTTAGTACATGAGTTACTAAGGCAGATGGCAAATTCTACAAGGAAAAAAATGTAATTGATTATCAATAATCCTAAAGCATTTCTGAGAACCAGAGAATATAAAGAACCTTTTGGGGGTAATCCACTACAGCATCCTCACGTCTGCCAAGAAGATGGTTTTCTTTGTTTTTTTTTTGAGACGGAGTCTCACTCTGTCGCCCAGGCTGGAGTGCAGTGGCTGGATCTCAGCTCACTGCAAGCTCCGCCTCCCGGGTTTACGCCATTCTCCTGCCTCAGCCTCCCAAGTAGCTGGGACTACAGGCGCCCGCCACCTCGCCCGGCTAGTTTTTTGTATTTTTTAGTAGAGATGGGGTTTCACAGTGTTAGCCAGGATGGTCTCGATCTCCTGACCTCGTGATCCGCCCGTCTCGGCCTCCCAAAGTGCTGGGATTACAGGCTTGAGCCACCGTGCCTGGCTGAGGATGGTTTTCATAAACATACTCAGGTTAGGAAATTCACAATTTCCTAGAATATCCTATGATCTCCCAGGACTTCCACACAAACCACCTGCACAAAAACATACATGACACACTTTTCACTCAACTCAGGGTTTCTGCCTTATCAGTATTTTGGGTACCAGCAAAAATAAATAAATAAATAACCCACATTATTTCCTTTTCTGAATCCCAATGGTTCTCACTATTTTGGAAGCCAGAGACCTCTAAAATTACACGACCCCTCTGGATCTTTTTCCCAAAAAACGTACAAAATTTTGGTCTCAGTGGTCACTACTCAACATTTTTGTACAAAAGCATGCCATTTTCATATTGGCATACCATCTGAGAGTACTTCAATCTCAGCACTGTTCACTTTAATAATTTAAACTCCACTTGGGAACACATAAATATTAAATAACTGGTTTCTTCCAGTTAACCAAGAATATAACTTTGCCATTTTGGCCACCTTGTCATCTAACTCTCATTTAAGACGCCTTGTTTTATGCTGCTAAATCATCCAAAAGGCATGTTTGGGTCGCTGCCTCCACCACATTTCAATAGGAAATGAATTAAAATGTAACAAACAAACAACAACAACAAAAAAACCCCAAAGCTGGCTGTTTCTGACTGGCACCTAAAAATATATTATGAGATTATACGACCAGAACATACCTCATCTATAGCAGTAAGTCATATTAAATCATTAATTTGTTATTAGTATTAATTATATAAGGACTACTTACTATAGAATGACAGCCTTGAATAAAACAGATGGAATAGTATCATAAAATAACTCATTTCTAAAATTACTTGGTAAGAAAAACAGAGTCTAATAAGCATGGAGTTATTTATTTGGTTATTTTGGAGACAGAGTCTCATTATTTTGCTTAGGCTGGGCTCAAATTTGGGATCCTCCCAACTGTGCCTCTTAAAGCTTAAAGGTTTCAATTCATTCTTAACAAAAGACTGAACAATACATCCATGAGTACATCCTCAAGAACTGTGAGATGGCCAGGCGTGGTGGCTCATGCCTGTAATCCCAGCAGTTTGGGAGGCCAAAGCAGGCGGATCACCTGAGGTCGGGAGCTGGAGACCAGCCTGACCAACATGGAGAAACCCCATCTCTACTAAAAATACAAAATTAGCTGGATGTGGTGGCACATGCCTGTAATCCCAGCTATTCAGAAGGCTGAGGCAAGAAAATCACTTGAACCCAAAAGGCGGAGGTTGCAGTGAGCGGAGATCGTGCCGTTGCACTCCAGCCTGGGCAACAGGAGCAAAACTCCATCTAAAAATATATAAATAAGTACAAATAAACTGTGAGATGGCTGCAACATTCTCAAGGGAATCTAAGATCACTGAAACAAACTCAGTGGTGAGAAAGGAGTTTCAAAACAAGCAAATTTCTTCCTCTGAATATATGAAGCATTAAAATCAATGCAAACAATTTAGGCACCCAAAGAGCTAAACACTAAAAATAGCTTAACTTACCATAGTTTATCCAGCAAGTTCTACTTATTCATTGTTATTTTTGAGACAGGGTCTGGCTCTGTTACCCAGGTTGCAGTGCAGTGGCACAATCATGGCTCACCGAAGTCTCAACCTCCTGGGCTCAATCAATCCTTCCACCTCAGTCTCCCAAATAGCTGGGACTACAGGCACACATCACCTCACTCAGCTAATTCTTTGTATTTTTTTGTAGAGACAGGGTTTCCCCATGTTGCCCAGGATGGTCCTGGGCTCAGGTGAGCTGCCCACCTAGGCCTCCCAAAGTGTTGGGATTACAGGTGTGAGTCAGTACGCCTGGCAGCAAGTTTTATGTATTACAAAAATAGTTACATTGAACTCAAAGGTGAAAACACTAATACACATTTAAAGCAGCTAAAGATTTGGTGAGTCTTTATCTAGAGACAGCTGGCTATGCTTCACTCCTAAAAATGATAACATTAATTAACTGGCCAAAGATTATGTAAGTTTCCATTCAAACGTAAGAAATATATTACGAACTTTCTGATTTGTAGTAAGTGAAAAAATATGAAACCGCCCATGTGATGAGGCTTAATTAAATATTCAAATAGCAGGTTTATTGTTAATTTTTGGAGATAGGGTCTTGCTCTGTCACACAGGCTGGAGTGCAGTGGTGCAATCAAAGCTCACTGCCACCTTGAACTCTTGGGCTCAAGAAATCCTCCCATGTCAGTCTCCAGAGTAGCTAGGACTACAGGTATGTGCCACCACACCTGGCTAATTTTTTAAATTTTTTGTAGAGATGGGGTAGCACTATATCACTTCTTGGACTTCTGGCTAAGATCAACTGTGGAGATGGGGTGCAGTATGTTGCCTAGGCTAGTCTCAAACTTCTGGGCTCAAGTTATCCTCCTGCCTTGGACTCCCAAAGTGCTGGGATTATAGGTGTGAGCCACTGTGCCAGGTGACAGAGTTTTCTTAAAATAATTTATAAGCTTCCTCTATAATATTTCTTTACACTGGTTATGCAATATAATCACCTGGTAAGCTTAGGAAGAAAAGTATGGGCCTTATCTAGTAAAATCAAGTCAGAATTTCTAACAGTGGAGCATCAGTGGTTTTAAAATCACCCTAAGTGATTCTAGTGTGCATGGAGCCATGCACCACTGCTGGACTGCACTGATTACCACTTAGCTGCACATTAGAATCACCTATGAAAGCTTTCAAACATCTGACCCAGGCTCTAACCCAGAAAAAGGAAGGTCACCATAGGCGGTAGGGCCAGGCAGGAGCATTTATTTAATGCTCCCTAGACTGTCCAATCTCTTTAAATTGTTTACAAGAAATGAGGCAATTAAAAAATTAAGTTTCAGGCACCATTTTTTTCTTCCAGTGAACCAAGAATATAACTTTGAAAACAGTTGCTGTATTTAACTGTTAACCCTTTATTAGACAATTAGTTCAACTGAAGGGCATCTAATTCTGTGGATTGTGTTTAAGCAAATTAAAAGTTTCCTTTTTGATTTTGAAAAACCAAATGATATAGTACAGTTGTAATTTTAATGATTATGTACAACACTTCCATTAACTTTACAAAATATGTTTGGGTACTTTGAGATGCTAAAATTAAAAATAATCCCTTATCACTAGCCCCTCACCATATGCTCCGCACACCACTAAAAAGCCCCCACCACAATGTGAAGCTTTTGCATTGGCCGTTGGAAGCCACAGAGGGTATAGACTTGGGGGATAACAGTTTTCCAGGAAAAGGCAAGAGGCATCAAAAACCAAACCAAAACGAAAAAAAACCTCACAAATTTCCCAAATATTTTTCCAAGAGAAAGTATGTAATTATTTCCTCCTGTCCTGTAAAATAACTTCAGTAATCACATTGCCTGTAATCCCAGCACTTTCAGAGGCCTAGGTTGGAGGACCGCTTCAGGCCAGGGGTTCCAGACCAGCCTGGGCAACATAGTGAGACCTCATCTCTATAAAAACATTAAAAAATTGGCTTCGCATAGTGCGGCGTGCCTATAGTACCAGATCCTTGGGAGGCTGAGGCAGGAAAATCACTTGAGCCTGGAAGGTCAAGGCTGCCATGAGCCATAATCCTACCACCACATTCAGCCTGGGAGACAAAGTGAGACCCTGCCTCAATAAAACAAAAAAAGAAAAAAGACTACTACCTGGCCGGTGCAATGGCTCATGCCTGTAATCCCAACACTTTGGGAGGCTGAGGTGGGTGGATCCCCTGAGGTCAGGAGTTCGAGACCAGACTGGCCAATATGGTGAAACCCTACCTCTACTAAAAATACAAAAATTAGATGGGTGTGGTGGTGTGCACCTATAATCCCAGCTACTCAGGAGGCTAAGGCATGAGAATCTCAAACCCGGGAGGCGAAGGTTGTAGTGAGTGGAGATCATGCCATTGTACTCCGGCATAACTGAAAGAGCAAAACTCCGTCTCAAAAAAAAAAAAGAAAAAAAGAAAAAAGACAAAAGACAAAAGACTACTAGCTGCCAAACTCTTGTGCCTAGTAGATAGATTTCTTCAAGTTGTAACTACTTTGGCCACTCACCTTATGAACTACCTCATCTTCTCAAGTTAACCAGTTACTGAATGTCATTCAAGAAACCATATCAGTTTTCTTAACTTATAAACCAGTGCAGGCTTGAGAAAATATATATTCAAAGTGCCTAGCACAAAATCAACTTTAAATCAAAGCTGGCATAGATTACTGAGGAAGAATAAAAAATGTTACCTTGCATGAAGATGCAGCTTATGATTTGGGTATCTTTTTCCCTGTATTTTAAAAGATATTTTGAAACATGCCAAGAAAAACAGAATTTTAAGTTCAAAATGAAACTACGTCACAGATTCCTCTGTGGGCCCAGATTTCAAATGGCAGAACTGCAGGAAAGCAGCAAACCAGAATAACACCTGGATTTCAATTGGAACCCTTTGTTCCAAGGAACCAATTGTTTCAGTGTATGTTCATCTCCCTTTACCCTCAGAGCTCCTTACGGAGATGTGGCAGGAGTAATTTTCTTCTCTAGTGAGGAAAACCAAGTGGCTGGGCTCGGACATAACAGTTACGAGCAGAGCTAGGAGCAGGAAACAGGTCACTAGAGCTGAAGTTCCCTGTATTACTGCTGGATGAGTTTTGGGGGTTGAGGTAAAGACTTTATTCTCCAAACCACCTGGACTAGCAGCCCTCATTTTATTTATAAAAGGAAATAAGGCCGGGTGGGGTGGCTTACGCCTGTAATCCCAGGACTGTGTGAGGCTGAGGCTGCCAGATCACAAGGTCAGGAGTTCGAGGCCAGCCTGGCCAACATGGTGAAACCCCGTCTCTACTAAATATACAAAAATTAGCTGGGTGTGGTGGCAGGCGCCTGTAATCCCAGCTTGGGAAGCTGAGGCAGAATTGCTTGAACCCAGGAGGCAGAGACTGCAGTGAGCCGAGATGGTGCCACTGTACTCCAGCCTGGGTGACAGACCAAGACTCCATTCCCTCCACCAAAAAAAGGAAACAAATGCATCAAGATGCTGGGGGAGAACGGCATTGTGAGGCAGGTAATTGCCCCTTCCCGGCAATGGTGGGGTATTTTGTTTTGCTTTGTTTTGTTTTGAGATGGAGTCTTGCTCTGTCACCCAGGCTGGAGCATAGTGGCGCAATCTCAGCTCATTGCAACCTCTGCCTCCCAGGTTCAAGTGATCTTTCTCCCTCAGCCTCCCAAGTATCTGGGATTACATGTACACGCCACTACACCTGGCTAATTTTTGTATTTTTAGTAGAGACGGGGTTTCACCATGTTGGCCAGGCTGGTCTCAAACTCCTGACCTCATGTGATCCACCTGTCTTGGCCTCCCAAAGTGCTGAGATTACAAGTGTGAGCTACCATGCTGAATCTATGGTAGGTTTTGCACACTCACAGGGCAGCCGGGCAGCCCTTGGTGCAGTCCAGTCTCTTCCCTACTCCCAGAAAAATCTATTTTTTGCTATTGGGTCTTTTCAGAGTCTGAGTGGGTTGGAGGGTGTATGAGTGAGGGATACATTTGTCTCTGCATTTTTTTGAAACACCAGTTACTCTTGCATAGTATTGCATCTCAAGAAGGAAGTAGCTACAAGTGGTAAGTCAAAGTTATTTATGAGGCTTATCAAGTTAATATCAGACTAATCAACACTTACTGACCAAAGTATACAACCTCTACATAAGTCCTAGCCTATTAATTCTTTTAAAATTCAGAATTAGGTCGGGAGCAGTGGCTCACACCTTTGGGAAGCCGAGGCAAGCAGATCGCTTGAGGCCAGGAATTCGAGACCAGTCTGGCCAACATGGCAAAACCCATCTCTACTAAAAATATGAAAATTAGCCAGGTGTGGTTGACTGTAATCCAGCTTCTTGGAGGGCTGGGGCATGAGAATTGGTTGAACCTGGGAGGCGGAGGGTGCAGTGAGTTGAGATCACACCACTCTGCCTCAAAAAAATAAGTAAAAGACAGAATCAAAACAGTAGACAGATGGTTTATTCATTTACTCCACAAAATGTAATGAGTGCCTACTACATATCAGACATTGGTCTATGCACTGGAGTTAAGAAAGTAAATAAGATCTCTCTGCTCAGTGGAATTTACATATATTGGTGGAGGTGCAAGAACAGCACTCCTGACCTGTGTGCATGCCCTTTTTATTATAACAACAGTACAATGAAATCCTTCTTTTATATTTAATAAGCTGAAAGTGAGTTGCTGCCAGAAGCAACAGCTGAGCACTAACTACACACAACTTAAAAGCATCAGACTGCTGGGCGTGGTGGCTCACATCTGTAATCCCAGCACTTTGGGAGATTAAGGCAGGCAGATCACAAAGTCAAGAGATCGACACCATCTTGGCCAACATGATGAAATCTCATCTCTGCTAAAAATACAAAAATTAGCTGGGCGTGGTGGCGCATGCCTGTAGTCTCAGCTACTCGGGAGGCTGAGGCAGGAGAATCACCTGAACCTGGGAGGCAGAGGTTGCAGTGAGCCGAGATAGCACCACTGCCAGACTTGTCAAAATCATCATTTACATGTGCCAGATGACAGGTGAGACAGAGAGTGAGATAGAGAAGAAATCTTATGATCCCAAAATTATTCTACCTACATGTTTATACTTCTTCAAGGATCTAAGCAAGTTTCCACAATACACATTTATTTAAATTATGCAAAAAATCAAGCAGCATAATAGGAAGACGTAAAATGTGAAGGGACGCTCCTCAGTTTTAGAGACTGAAGCTTCTGAGATCTTCCCACTGCTTTGTTACTCAAAGTGTGGCCCACAAATCAGGGAAACCCAAATTTCCTGGGAGCCTGTTAGAAATACAGAATCTTAGAACCCACTCCAGACTTACGAATCAGAATCTGCATTTTAACAAATCCCACAAGATTTTTATTATATTTGTACGTTAAAGTGTAGGAAGGCCAGGCATGGTGACTCATACCTGTAATCCTAGCACTTTGGAAGGTTGAGGCAGGTGGATCTCCTGAGGTCAGGAGTTCGAGACCAGCCTGGCCAACATATAGTGAAATCCCATCTCTACTAAAAATACAAAAATTAACTGGGCGTAGTGACGCATGTCTGTAGTCCCAGCTACTTGGGAAGCTGAGGCAGGAGAATTGCTTAAACCCGGGAGGGGGAGGTTGCAGTGAGCCGAGATCGTGACACTTCACTCCAGCCTGGGTGACACAGTGAGACTCTCTTCTTTTTTTTTTTTTTTTGAGACGGTGTCTCGCTCTGTCACCCAGGCTGAAGTGCAGTGGCTCCATCTCGGCTCACTGCAAGCTCCGCCTCCCAGGTTCACGCCATTCTCCTGCCTCAGCCTCCCAAGTAGCTGGGACTACAGGCACCCACCACCACGCCTGGCTAATTTTTTTGTATTTTTAGTAGAGACGGCGTTTCATGTGTTAGCCAGGATGGTCTCCATCTCCCGACCTCGTGATCTGCCCACCTCGGCCTCCCAAAGTACTGGGATTACAGGCATGAGCCACCGCACCCGGCAGAGACTCTGTCTCTTAAAAAAAAAAACGTGTAGGAAGATTGTTTTATACTATGTGGATTAAAATTAATTTGGGAATGGGTTCCTACAGGCCAAATCTGGGATAATTTCAGCACCAAAATAATTAAATACAGTAATGAACTATAAACAATGGAAAAAATAGGAATTTGTGAGTGTACGCTATTAATAAATAAGTAAATGCAAAGGGAAGAAGGGAGGCCTCTTATATTAAAGTGCCCATTCCCGAGTGACAAAGTTGGAAAATCATTGTTTTGTAACAGTAACAACTAGCTCGGGCAAAAATCATCAATGGATGCAAAATCGAGGGGGAAATTTGAATAGGAACAGGATTTGAATGATTTCTTAAAGTGTCTCCCCACAGACTGGTTATTAGTTACAAGGGGGAGAAAACAAAAATATATGTGTTGTGGCGAAATCAGCTGGCGTCTTGATAGGCTTTCAAAACAAACATCACCAGTAAGGGACACATGGCTGTGGTTTGACTCCAGATGTGACACTCTGAGGCTTACATGTGAACCTTTGTTGCATACATGGAAAACATCTTACAGCATCAATAAGTAATGTTAAGGCAGTGCAACAGTATGGAATATCGTACAATCTAAGGATTCTAGCAAGTTTTCTTATGACAGAGATCTAATAAAAAGATACTTTCAGCCTACAGCAATAACGGAAGCACCTGAGAGAAAAACATCTTTCTCCAAAATGGAACAATTCTATTAAACAACTTATGACAAAACGGAAAGAATATATATAAGAAATAAAAGTTGACTGAATAAGTGAGAATGTTGGATCAGAGATGGACATGATGGGGGGGAAAAAAGAAATTACAGAAGGCCTCAAAGTGCTCAGCGCAGTGCCTGACGCATAATAAATATTTTAAAATTATTGGTCATTATGTTAGAAAAAAAACTGAAGTGGACATTTCTTTGTATGATGGTTCCCAAATCTGGGTCTATATCACAATACTCTTAAAAGTGTGAAATACACAAACAGCAGATTCCTGTAGGCCTACTCAAAATTTCTGGGGGGTTATCATGTACCCCCTGATATGATAAAGACACTTCATCTCTGTGGTATTCTTCTCAAAAATCCAACAACCCCAGCCTAGACGAATCCAAAATGAGGGACTTTCAACAAAACACCTCAGTCTCAAAACTGTCAAGGTCTTAAAAACAAGGCAAGACTGGGCAACTATCGCAGGCCAGAAGAGACATCATGATTAAATGCAGTGTGGGATCCTGGATTGGATCCTGAACATAAATAGGACATTATGAGAAAAACTGGTGAAATCTGAATTCACTTGGAGTTTATGGTAATGTGGTATTCACAGCATTTGGAGTTATCGCCCACAACATTCATAACATAGTAACACACCAGTGTTGGTTTCTAAGTTTTATCAAATGTACCATGGTAGTATATTACCCTTAAGAGAAACTGGGTGAAGGGTATATAGAAACGACTATCTTTGCAAATCTGTAATTCTAAAATTCTATTCTGTAATTCTGAAATTATTCTAACATAAAAACTTTTCAACCTTATGAGAGAAAGTAGGAAAAAAATCTTTATTAAAAAAAAAAAATCCAGGAATAGACTCTAGGTACCTATAGCACAAGTTTTCCAAGTGATTTGATACATACAAATGTACTGCAGTCTTGGTGAATGGCATGATTACATTATAAAATTTATGAGATAATGAGGCTCCCTTTGTTGGCTGAGACCTGTGAAAGGCTTGGGCATCTTCCATATTAGATCTAAGTTAATCAATTCCTAAAAACAAAATGAAAACTGCTAATTATGGCTACCAGGAGCTTCTTAGCTATTAGAGAAGTAAAGCATGGATACTGACAAAAGCAAAAATAATTTTCAATTTGTTATTAAAGTATCAGCAACTATTGCAATGATTTAACACTATTGAAAAGTACTTCCATTTAGATGATGCCTCTCACATGATGTACTTTCAGAGACTGTCATTTAATTCACTTTATAGTCACTTGAATATTCAAGTATGTTTGTCTGAAAAGAAAGGCAACTTGTTGAAACATTCCAAATGCGTTTTGTATTACCATTATATGTAAATGTGAAACTTGTTCCATCTGTGAGAATCTTTACGTATGTAAACATTTAAGGATAATAATAAATTTTTTAAATTCCACATTCTTCTTAAACTTACTGTTCTGCACGTTCTTTTAGAATTTTCCTTAGAGAAATGAGTATCACCTGGTTCTGGTCTGCACTGAATTAAGCTATTCAGATTTTATGGATAAGACCCAGTTAAGAATCTGGTAGTCCTGAACCAATTTGAAAAGGAAGATATAACACAAAAAGATCAACTAATACTAACTAAACACTGATCACAGAGTTTTTGGGAAATTGTCAAAGAAGCACTTGAGAAATTTAATGTAATATGTGAACTGTTTAAAGCCCTCACCCCCGGAACTTGGAACTCAGTAAATCTAACTTAGGACCCAAGATCTGCATTTTCAAAAGGCCCTGCAGGTGATTCAGACGCAAATCTTCCACGGGTTACCTCTAGAGCACTGGCATGGGGCCAAGAATACAGGCTTGAAATCAGAAAGACCTGGATTCAAATTTGACTCGGCAAATTTCTACCTATGCAGCACACAGCAAACCACTCCTTTAATCACCAAAAAACTACTAATGCCTACCACGCACTTTAATTTTCTAAGCCTCTATTTCCTTCTCTATGAAACTGATGGTTTGTAAGAAGTAAATGAAAAAATACATGTAAAACACTCAGCTCAGTACATGGACCACAAGAAGCACTCAGTCAGTGTTAGCTGCGATTACCATTAGTATCCCTTATAAGTTTCACTGGCCATCAGAAACTGGCCATCAAAATAGACTACATAAAATAAAACAGCTTTCACTAAAGAAATGACAAAAAGTTAAACTCTGCCCTCAGACACAAAAGTTTTATTCTGGAAGGAAATTCTTATGTCCCTTGCTATTAGGTGACAAAGAATATGGCTCTATGGTAGTCTGGACAGTATGAATCACAAAATGACTCACAATATTTCATAAAGTCATCATTAAACTGATTTCAAGGTGAAAGAGTGCTGCTACAGATAGCAAAAAAATGTAAAAAGAAAATTTGCACTATACTAGATTTCTTTTTATAAAGTCAAAACTAAATAATGACCAGGCACAGTGGCTCATGCCTGTAATCCCAGAATTTCGGAAGGCCAAATCGAGATGACCACTTGAGCCCAGGAAGTCAAGACCAGCCTGGACAATATGGCAAAACCCCATTTCAACTAAAAATACAAAAAATTAGCTAGCTGTGGTGGTGCATGCTGTAGTCCCAGCTACCCAGGAGACTGAGGTGGGAGGATCACCTGAGCCTGGGAGGTTGAGGCTGCAGTGAGCCAAGATTATGCCACTGCACTCCAACCCGGGTGACAGAGTAAGATTCTGTCTCAAAACAAAAAAAACAAAACAAAACAAAAGCAAAAAAACAAAACAAAAAAAAACCCCACACACTTTAAACTATGAGATGAGCAGGTACTGTCAAACCACACAGAAAACTAACATTGCATTAAACATTACTAACTTGAAGGAGTGCAGGTACCACTAGCAATGACTCAGGGCTACGTTGCCAAATGAAAACAAGTGTTTGAAATGAATTATATAATAAACAACCATGAAAAAACTCCACTGAAACTAAAATTAGCAAACAAAAATCCCCAAAATGATTCATAAACAATTATATATAATCTTGTATAATTATATGATTATATATTCTAATGTGTTAGAACATCACCAATGTGCAATTAGATAATAAACATCTGTTCTTCTGTTTGTTCACACCAGAAATAATCTCTGAATTCATAAAATGTCTGTTGGCTAAATATTGGGCAAAGGCCAGGTATGGTGGCTCACACCTACAATTCCAACACTTTGGGAGGCCAAGGCAGGAGGATCACTTGAGGCCAGGAGTTTGAAACCAGCCTGGGCCACAAAGTGAGACCCCATCTCTACAAAAACATCAAACAAATCAGTGGGGCATAGTAGTGCACACGTGTGGTCCCAACTATTTGCGAGGCTAGGCAGGAAGATTGCTTGAGCCCAGGAGTTCGAGCTTACAGTGAGCTATGACTGTACCACTGTACTCCAGCCTAGACAACTGAGTGAGAGCCTGTCTCAAAATAATAATAATAATAATTACTGGACAGAGAAGGTGGGGCAGCACACGACATTTGGACTTAAGGTTTGGATTCAGATACCACCAATTACCAGTAGTGTGACATAGGACAAGAGCCCTAACAGATCTGGTCTTTCAGTTATCTTCATCTTATATTGTGAGTTATAACACTACCTAACCAATAGACTATAACAAATCAAATGATTTACTAATGGAACACCAAACATGTATATCAAATGCATGCAATATTCAGGGATTAATATTTTGAGATGGAAAGCAGTAAATTTAATCAGTTATTAAATCACCTTTGGGCAAAGAAAGAAAAAATAGTTTAAAAATCAACAGAGAAAAAGAAAAGGAAGAAGAATGCTTGTAAAGTTTTTTCTTACTGCTTAACCAAAGGTAGGTCAGTGTATATAAGCAGACTCCAAAAAAAATTTTAAATTTTAAAAAATCCTAGATTTCAAATAATTCACTGATGTATGTTTCAATGTCACTAAATATGTTACCTTTATACATACTTACTTGTAAAAATAAGTAACGGGGCAGTACATTGTCAAATGAAGGGCTGAGATATACTGGTTCTGTCATTCTTATGCCCATGCCTCTGAAAAATAGGAAATCTAACATTAGTTGTATAAATTCCATGGTCTATACAAACTATGTTTCCAGAAACATTCTCAAATAGCCTGTCAAACATAAGATGCTCTGTCTTTTAAAGAACTCTTTTGGCCGGGTGCGGTGGCTCAAGCCTGTAATCCCAGCACTTTGGAAGGCAGAGGCGGGAGGATCACTTGAGGTCAGGAGTTCAAGACCAGCCCGACCAACATGCACAAACCCTGTTTCTACTAAAACTACAAAAAATTCGCCAAGCGTGGTGGTGGGTGCCTGTAATCCCAGCTACTTGGGAGGCTGAGACAGGAGAATCACGTGAACCTGGGAGGCAAAGGTTGCAGGGAGCCAAGATCACACCATTGCACTCCAGTCTGGGCGACAAGAGTGAAACTCTGTCTCAAAAAAATAAAAAAATAAAAAACTCTTTTATTCAACAACAAAATACATAAAGTAGTCCTGTTAATTGTTTTTGAATTTTTACCCGCAGAATAGGAAGCCATCAAAACTAAAAAGGAAAAAGTAACATAAATTTTCCATTTAAGCACAAATGAGTGTCTGCAGACATTTGAACAGACTAAAAAGCAAACACTACCTCATTCTTTACTACTTCCTGTCAGCTCTTTATAGAATAATTGCCCGGTACTGACACAATCCCAAGGATAACCTTTTCCACCTTTGTCCCATTTTAGAAGTGGCAGGGGAACTGATCAGAACAGGAAAGGCCAGGACTCAGAATGGCTTGGTGGAGAGTGACTCATCAAGACAAACATCACAATCTCAGAGATGTTGTCAGAGGCTATTGAAGCAGAGAAAGAACACCCAAATCCTGTCAGACAAAGCCAAGCCTGGCCTTGTGTGTCAGGCCAAACCAGAGAGAGCAAGCAAAAGGAGAAATTCAAAGAGTGTTCCGGGGATTAGGACGGCACAGAAAAAAGCACAGTCTAATTAAAAGGGAAGTATAAAAATCAGGATTTAGGCCGACACAGTGGCTCATGCCTGTAATCCCAGCACTTTGAGAGACTGGCACAGGAGGATCACTCGAGGTCAGAAGTTTGACACCAGCCTGGGCAACATCTCTACACAAAATTTAAAAAATGACCAAGGCATGGCGGAGTGTACCTGTAGTCCCGGTACTTGGGAGACTGAAGCGGAGGGATCCGTTGAGCCCAGGAGTTGGAGGCTGCCGTTAGTTATGATTCTGCCACTGCACTGCAGCCTGGGCGACAGAGCACCCAAATAAATACAATTTTTATAAAATGGTTTTTAAAAATCATGACTTAAACCTGGTTTTAGGGTACAATCAAAGAGACCCATTAGGATGAGCAAAGATAAAAGTCTTAGAAGCAGTATAGTAGACAAGTTCACAGCTAGCTTATGGAACAGCTTATGAGTTGATCTTGGCAGAGATGCATCTACACTGACGGTGTGTACTCTAATGTTGGCAGGATAAGTTTATGTTGGTCTTTACAGTAAAATAACGTCAGTAGATATCTGTGGACTATTACTGCAGTGGTATGATTATAAACTCCCCTTGGTTTTGTTGTTTGTTTATTTATTTTTAGACACAAGGTCTCACTCTCTCACCCAGGCTGGAGCGCAGTGGCACAGTCATAGCTTGCTGCAGCCTCTGACTACTGAGTTCAAGTGATCCTCCCACCTTAGCCTCCCCAGTAGCTGGGACTACAGGCACACACCACCACGCCAGGTAAGTGTGTGTGTCTGTGTGCATGTGTGTGGACAAAGTCTCACTATGTTGTGTGCGTGTGTGTGTCTGTGTGTACAGAGTCTCACTATGTTGCCCAGACTGGCATCAAACTCCTAGCCTCAAGCAATCCTCCTGCCACAGCTTCCGGAGCTCCTGGGATAACGGGTATGAGCCACTATGCCTGGCTCCCTCAGTTCTAACAGCCTTTAGCATATAATAAATGCTGACTCCTTTTCCTCCTCTTCCCACCCCTTTACCACCTTACTCATTTGTTTACCACTTGAAATCCATGAATGTGCACTTTTAATCAGAGGTTAAAACTCAGTCACTGCTCCAGTCAGGAACAAATCAAACCACTGTATTCACTTCCAAGGCAAATGGTCCCTGCCCTTGAGCAGAAAATATACAAACGAAGCTTCTGAAATGTCACTGATTCACATTTGAAAGCCAGTCCTGGCTGGGTGTGGCATCTCCTCCCTGTAATCCTAGCACTTTGGGAGGCCAAGGTGGGAGGACTGCTTGAGACCAGAAGTTCAAGACCAGACTGGGTAACAGAGCAAGACCCCCATATCTACAAAAAAATAAATTATCAGCTGATCATGGTGTCATGTGCCTATAGAACTAGCTACTCGGAGGGTGAAGTAGGAGGATCACTTGAGCTCAGGAATTCAACGTTACAGTGAGCTTTGATCGCACCACTCCAGCCTTAGTGACAGAGCAAGATCCTGTCTCTAAAAGAAAAATCAAAGCAAGTCAGTCCTTTGTTGTGACATCTGGTACTCTTACCTTGATCAACACCCAGAATCTGCAACTATTATTGAATATCTTGAATTCCAGAGTCTGATCACTCCATAATTTAAATGACTTTCTGACTTGCAGGACTCTAGTCCTCTAAAAATACTGAAACTTGAAAATGTTCATGCCTGTCGTCCTACTCAGTTCCTAACTGCCACGTTAGGTTCTGGTGCTCTTCGACTATCTCCTTCTGAACATGCCTACCAGAACAAGTGAGTGCTATAAATTAATGAACTCAAAATAACATAATAAAGAATAATTTAAGCCAATTATTATTCAGGTATGAGACTGCATGTTTCTTTAAAAAGTATTTCTGTAGCCACATATCTCCATATAATAATGCAAAGTACAAGATTGCATATATTAATGCAATCTGTTAGTAAATTAACCTGCCTCCATGAATCTATGAATGATTCAACCTACCTGGAATTCAAGAAAGCAAAAGGCTCAAATTCACTAACTGAAAAACAATTGTACCATTAGTTGTGTTGGTTTAAAATTTTTTAAGGAACATAAATAAGAAACAAGGTGTACATGTAGCATTTCTATTATAGCAGCCTGCTTCTCACACAGGAAGAGACAAAACTTCCAAAAGTGTAACTGAATACACTGAGTTTAAACATTGATTTTTTTTTTCCTTTTTTGACATTCTGAAGTCTCGCTGTGTCACCCAGACTGGAGTGCAGTGGTACAGTCTCGGGCTCACTGCAACCTCCCGGGTTCAAGCAATTCTCCTGCCTCAGCCTCCTGAGTAGCTGAGATTACAGGCGCCTACCACCACACCTAGCTTATTTTTGTATTTTTAGTAGAGACGGGGGTTTCACCGTGTCGGCCAGGCGGGTCTTGAACTCCTGACCTCAAGTGATCCGCCCACCTTGGCCTCTCAAAGTGCTGGAATTACAGAAGTGAGCCACCGCGCCCGGCCAAAAGTTGGCTGAAAGTTGTTTGCCTCCTAACTTCCACTAACAAAAAAATTATTCACAACATTGTTCAGAAAACGTTATTCAACACAGTAACTGGAACCACATCAAATAACCTAAGAGAATGAAGAGTATAGCATTAACAATGAACTAATGGAGGCAGTCAAAATATCAATTACATATTACAGGTCCAAAGATAAACATAGCAGATATATGCATAATCTTTATATTCATGAAGCCTTCTAAGGAGAATAAAATCTTTGTTCTTGGTCATTTGGAAAGTGCTGCTACCTAGATCTAGGGAATCCAACAGTCAACTTCTTCAGAAGAACGAATGAATTTCAACTACAAACCCAAACTGTTGCAACATGAACAACTGTTCTACCAATCAGGGATACTGTCCAAATGTAAATGGAGAAATTCACAGCTTTCAGCATGTCTATGTCAGCCATGAACTTTGGAGTAATGGAGCTGTCCACTGAACTCAAACAGCCTGAAAAAATTAAGTAAAATAAGAGCCTGGACTTTCCACCAATTTATTTAGGGCCACTAGCAATAAGAAATGATTTACAACAGACTGTGTTTTAATTTAGTTTGAACAAGCCTAAACATGCATTTTTAACCACAAATGTGAGTGCTAGGTTTCTGGTAAAATTTATTTTTAATTAAAAAGTATGTTTAATTTATATTAAAATCAAACTTTTTTTGACAAGAATGTTAAAAATGATCTGGATAGGACGGGCGCAGTGCCTCACGCCTGTAATCTCAGCACTTTGGGAGGTCGAGGTGAGCAGATCACGAGGTCAGGAGATCAAGACCATCCTGGCTAACATGGTGAAACCCCGTCTCTACTAAAAATACAAAAAATTAGCCGGGCATGGTGGCAGGCACCTGTAGTCTCATCTACTCGGGAGGCTGAGGCAGAAGAATGGTGTGAACCTGGGAGGCAGAGCTTGCAGTGAGCCAAGATCACGCCATTGTACTCCAGCCTAGATGACAGAGCAAGACTCCGTCTCAAAAACAAAAAAACAAAAAAATGATCTGGATAGATCATCGAATTCATTCTCCATCAAAATGAGCACTGTTTTTTAAAGATGAAAATATTTCAAAAAAAATAAAATTCAGAAGGACAAGTAAAATCATTTGACAATTAAAATGTAACTGGTTGCCTAATGAGGCTCTTTAATCTGATCAGTTACCCTTTTTGATCAAAAGTCATGGAAATATGGGTTAAACAATTTTTTTCCAGTTGGATTTATAGCAAAAAAAAAACCTCGGCCGGGCGCGGTGGCTCAAGCCTGTAATCCCAGCACTTTGGGAGGCCGAGACGGGCGGATCACGAGGTCAGGAGATCGAGACCATCCTGACTAACACGGTGAAACCCCGTCTCTACTAAAAACACACACAAAAAAACTAGCCGGGCGAGGTGGCGGGCGCCTGTAGTCCCAGCTACTCGGGAGGCTGAGGCAGGAGAAAGGCGTAAACCCGGGAGGCGGAGCTTGCAGTGAGCTGAG
Source organism: Trachypithecus francoisi (assembly GCF_009764315.1). Taxonomy (NCBI): domain Eukaryota; kingdom Metazoa; phylum Chordata; class Mammalia; order Primates; family Cercopithecidae; genus Trachypithecus; species Trachypithecus francoisi. The sequence goes on from NW_022681474.1 coordinate 20,975,115, forward strand.
ATCCGGCCACTGCACTCCAGTCCGGGCGACAGAGCGAGACTCCGCCTCAAAAAAAAAAAAAAAAAAAAAAAACCTCATATAATGCAACTAGATACATTTTACATTATTTGTAATTTTCATTGACCCACAAAAAGGATGCTGATTTCCCTAAAACACCTGATGACATACTTCAGTTCAGGTAATCCATTGAAGATTTCCTTGCGGCTTAGTTCAGAAATCCCATTTCCAAGAAATACTTTTGTTCCATCAAATTCTCTGGCTCCTTTCTTACATTCTCCTTTAATATCAGAGTATACAGAAATAACATCTCCAGCTTTCATAACTAGAGAAAGAAGAAAATCATATTACATTGAATTATACTTTGGCAGAAGAATCGTGAACATTCTTTGAGCTAGACTGGCGATCTCTAGGGGCATCAATAGTGGGCATGAAGCAGTTCAGACTGGCTCATTATCTCAATATAATCTTTAATAGAAAATCTGACGTTTACTTTAAAATATTCCCTAACAATAAAACTCACTGAAGAATCTTTTTCAGTGAAAACAAAGAAATAGAACAGCTTCAAAACATCCTGCCCTCAACTGGAAATCTGTAGCTGAGCCAAGTTATTTCCCCCAAGCCTTAAAAGATTTCTTATAAATCTTGACATCTCAACTCAAACCTCAAAGTTCTAAGTTTCCTTCAAAAGGATTCTTCAAATATGTACCCTAAAATCTTTCAAAGAAATATTTCTAAATCCCATAACCCTGTTTGTATTTCTTTGCTATTTTGCTGTGACAGCACAATTAAGGCAGAGACTTTAATGATGAGCATATAAAGCCATTCATATATATATACACATACGTATGCACACATATATGTGTGTGTATACACTTACAATACCTTTTATGGTATACAGTGTACAGAGTTGCTTTATATGGCTGATTAAATCCAGTTTTTGTAGGCATTTCAATATCTTCTATAACAACTCCCAGTGGTATTTATGATGGGAAATTATATTCCACTTCCAAAAACCATTTTTAAAGCTAATCTATCATAAATTTATTTGGCCTATTACCTGACAACAGTAGTGAACAGCCTATTAGCTAGAGCTAAGAAAACTGTTAAAATAATGTAGATCAGATGTCAATACACTTTTCCTGTAAAGGGCAAATAAGTATTTTAGGCTTTGTAGCCACATAAGGTCTCTGTGGCATATTCTTCTTTATATATGTATCTTTTCACAGCATTTTAAAAATGAAAAAACCATTCTTAGCTTATGGGCCACAGACAAACAGACATAGGCCAGATTTGGCCAGCAGGGAGTAGTTGGCCCAATTCTGATACAGATCAAATCATTCATTTCAAGGACACCATAACTGAGGCCCAGATACTGAATAACTTTTCTACAGATCAAAGCAAATGTTTCTTGATTTCAAGTCCAATAAGGTACCACTGAACCACAGTGACTAACTTACTAAGCATATGCAATACAGGTAGGTCGCCAACTGTGTGAATACATTAAGAATACTAAGTTTCATCCCAATGTTCAGATTCCAGGTTCTGGATGTTCTCTCACTAATGATACGACAGCTTTCTGAGGTTTCAAGGCAATGCAGTCAAGAAAACAAAACAGAAGTTCACTGATGTACTCTCTATTCATCAGTAATGATCCACTAAAATAACCGTCATCAAATATATCCTTATTTGGAAGGAAAAAAAAAAAAAACTATCAGAAAACCTCATATGATGACTAGTTAGTCCTCATCGGATAAAACCCTAAATGCAAAGCTGGAAAAATATCTGACCAAGGTAAATTTGGAATACATCTTAGTGACAAATCAATAAATTTTCCATTTGAAAATGCACATAAATTTTAGAGAACCTTAAAGACAAATCTAAACATGATACTTACACTTTGATGCTGACACAATTCCTGGGGCATAGACATGGGCTCCTCTTAAAACTGCATTGCCACACTGGGCTCCAACAATGGCTTCACACTGCTGTTTTTTAATATTCTTCCTAGAAATGTAAGACACAAGAAGTTTAATAGTAAACATACCTCCAATGCCTACCAATTTTTCCCGTGTTCTATCTGAACGCGAATAGCCTCTTTAGTCTTAATTGTCCTGAATACATAAGAAAAAGCTGAAAAAAGAGGCATACATAAAGAGGAAACAGGAAAAAAACAGCAACACAGAGATGGACACTTGAGAGGAAGGAAAAATCAAGAGGTCCATCTGGGGGAAGGCAATACAGTGGCACCAGAAATTGCTTAATCATTTAACAAGCATTACTGTTTCTCATAGCATTAGAAGAAAAATAGACTTTCTCTGTCTTCAAAGACTAAAATAGAAAAATACACAAGGAATTACAAAAACATTTCTAAAGTGGTAAATTGTTGCATGGTAAATTATGAATAATTTAAACAAGACAGGAAAAGAAGACAAGTATTTTTCCCTTCCTTTGCTGCCCCACCTTTTTGAGTCTTTTCCAATTTCTCACATTCTATTCATTTTTTAGACCACTAAAATCTGTATTACTTCTAACATTCAGGGTTTCAAAGATCAGGGACCGAATGTGATCAGCCCTAAATAAAAATCCTTAACACTGAGTCTCTAATAAGCTTCCTTGGATGGTTGTCACAACTCATTGCTAGGGGAATTAAGTGCATCCCGTCTTCTATTCCATGATCGCCAAATCATCAAATCTTATTAATTTTTCAGCTTTATACGTACTCCTTCCTGTTCCCTCCCAAACATTCTCATTGCTCATTCTCTGCCTACTTCTTAGAGGCCCTCTCCACCGGCTTCCAAAACATGCGACCATCTCTGCTCACCTTGCATTCTATCCCTTGGCAATCTCATGCTTTCAATAATCACTCACAAAAACAATCCACCAATTCTAATGTTTAGTCTTTCTAGATTTTTTTTTTTTTTTTTTTTTTTGAGGCCAAGTCTTGCTCTGTCACCCAGGCTGGAGTGCAGTGGCGCAATATTGGCTTGCTGTAACTTCTGCCATCTGGATTCAAGCGATTCTCGTGCCTCAACCTCCTGAGTAACTGGGATTACAGGTGCCCGCCACCACACCTGGCTAACTTGTATTTTTAGTAGAGACAGGGTTTCACCATGTTGCCCAGGCTGGTCTCGAACTTTTGACCTCAGGTTATCGACCAGCCTCAGCCTCCAAAAGTGCTGGGATTATAAGCGTAAGCCACCACGCCTGGCCTAGACTCTTAGTTGATATTTCTAATTACCTGTGGACAGCTATATAGAGATGTCTCACAGTTACTTCAAACTCAGCAAGTCCTAAACAATGTTAGTTTTCCCTCATCCATTCTTCCACTCCTTAGCAGGATCCCAAATCTTTTCATCCTGTTTCCAATCTTGAATGAAACATCATTATCTGCCCAGATAACCCAATTAGATGCTTCAGTGTTACGGTCTGGATGTGTCCCCAATATTCATGTGCTGGAAACTTAATCCCTAGTGCAACCGTGTTGGAATGTGAGGCCTTTGGGAACAGTTTAGGTCATGAGGGCTCTGCCCTCATGAATGAATTAATGCTACAATAAAAAGGGCTTGCAACAGTGAGTTCGCTCTCTCTTGCCCTGGTGCCCTCTACCATGTACGGATGCAGCAAGAAAGCCCTCACCAGATGTAAATGCCTCGATCTTGGACTTCCCATCCTCCAACACTATAAAAAATAAATGTCTGTTCTTTATAAATTACCCAGTCTCAGGTATTGTTATAGCAGCACAAAATAAACTAAGACACTCAGCATCATCTTAAAGCCCTCCTAAGCCTTGACATTGATTGATTTAGAAATCATGCTATCGTCTAGTTCTGATAGGTCTTGTGGGCCTATCTCCTGATGTCAGACACATATCTCTTTGTGATTACTGAAATGGCTTCCTGCCTTTTACTGTTGGTTTCAGATCTTCTCTATGTCTTTGGTGTTCTGCAGTTTCACTCTGAAGTATGTAGATATAAATCTACTTTTACTTTTGGCTTCAAGCTCACACTTATTAAATTTATCATCAACAATAGAAATTCAAAGTCATTACCTTTGTGATTATTGTCTTTCCCCCATTATTCCTGTTCTCTATACCTGAGACTCATTAAAAATATAAAGTGCTGGTCAGGTGTAGTGTAGTGGCTCACGCCTGTAATCCCAGCACTTTTGGAGGCAGAGGCAGGTGGATCACCTGAGGTTGGGAGTTCTAGACCAGCGTGACCAACATGGAGAAACCGTCTCTACTAAAAACACAAAATTAGCCAGGCATGGTGGTGCCTGCCTGTAATCCCAGCTACTTGGGAGGCTGAGGCAGGAGAATCACTTGAACTCAGGAGGCGCAGGTTGCAGTGAGTCAAGATGGTGCCACTGTACTCCAGCCTGGGCAACAAGAACAAAACTCTGTCTCAAAAAAAAAAAAAAAAAAAGGAAATATAAAGTGCTCTTTTCATGACTCAATTTCACTTTCATATTTTTAATTTCTCTCTGCTGTATTCTAGATAATTTCCTAAGGGTCATCTCCTAATCCAAAAATTCTCTAATCAGTTGGGTCTAATCTACTGTTTAATTCATTGTATGAGTTTTTAATTTTAATGATGATATTTTTATTTCCAGAAATTTGTTTTCAATTCTACCTTTTTATCCTTAGGGTCTATTATGTTTTATTCTTTCATTTTTAATCATTTTAAGAAAACTGTTTTGTCTACGGCCGTACCACTCTGAAAATGCCCGATCTCATCTGATCTTGGAAGAAAACTATTTTTATAGTCTCTGCCAGAGAGGTCTATTTGTTAAAAGTTCTGAGGGAAATCTAATCCTGCAGCTTATTATATATGCTGATTCTTACTCACCATGGTTTGATTCCTAGTGTAGCTTTTAACAATGCGAAGTGTTTGGCTTAGACTGAATGAGTGCTGCTCCAGAGTGATGTCACTTGGTTTTTGCCAAGCACCCAGGAATTGGCTTGGGACCAAATAGTTAATTTCCCAGTTTGCAAGTTCCAAGACAATTTAGGTTGCAGCAATTTGCATTCCAGACCTTTATGAGGGAGGGAACTTACGGCTGTGTATTCTCAGTAACACGTTTTTCTCCAACCTATATCCTAAGGCAAGAAAGACCTACTTTTCATTACTGTCTTGTACTGACTACTGTGTATTTCTCATCCTTACTATTAACACTCTGTTGTTTAAACCAAAGAGCCTAAATTTAGAAGACAGACTACCTCCTTTCCTATACCTCCAACCCCCCAATATTAGCTCACATGCTTGCTGTTCTCACATGCTTGCTGTTCAATTATTCTGCATTCCTAACCTCTAATATATCAACTACATTTTTAATCACTCAACTACATCATTTTGTGGCCTAGTATGTTCTTTTTTACTTAGCACTCCTAGGTGTATGTAGCGAAAATATTTTCATGTTATCTAATTCACCATACATATGATTGAAGCTAAAAGACTCTGAAATACCTTCCCAACTTTTCTCCAGGTTTGCAATTCATCTTTCGAAAAAATTTCTGAAACTTTTAACTGTAAGTTGATATAAGAAACACACCTGATAAAAGAACTTATTTCAAGTTCTTACATCATTTGAGAACTTGATATAAGAAGCTATACATACATGTCTGTGTGTGGTATCACACACTTACAACATTTCATTAAATATTTTTACTATGTGCAATGCAATATATTATAAAACATCCCATTTATTTTTTACAATATTCATTGAAAACATTAAATTGATTTCACAAGTTACTAATGGGTCATGATCTCTAAGCAGTTTGGAAGACTATGACCACTCTTATATTTCTAAAATACACATGTAATCATTACTAATAAAAATTCTTTTTTTTTTTTTTTTGAGACAGGATCTTGTGCTGTTGCCCAGGCTGGAGTGCAGTGGCACCATCTCGGCTAGCTGCAAACTCCACCTCCCAGGTTCACACCATTCTTCTACCTCAGCCTCCTGAGCAGCAGGGATTACAGGCGCCCGCCACCACACCTGGCTAACTTTTTGTGTTTTTAGTAGAGATGGGTTTCACCATGTTAGCCAGGATGGTCTCGACCTCCTGACCTCCTTATCCACCGCCTTAGCCTCCCAAAGTGCTGGGATTACAGGCATGAGCCACTGCGCCCGAAAATAAAAATTCTGTAGCTTCTAAAGTCTATGAAAAAAAAAATTCCTTAGTAAAAAAAAATTATGCATACTTCATACCTGCCTCTCCCAACTTCTTCAGTTTCATCTTTCACCCATCCCTCAACTCTGAAAACGAATAGCCAAACCTGATCACTTTTATCAGGAGCCACCATATTTTCATGCATTCATGTCTTTCCTCAGGTCTTCTCTCTGCCTAGCATAACCTTGCCCACCTTAACAGCCCTTCAGCCTAATTTCTCCTCACCTTCAAGGCTCAGATGAAATAACACCTGCTTGGAGAAAATATTTAACAATTTCTTTGTACTCACTCCTTCCTATTCTATGCTCCAGTGGCATTTAATTTATACTTCTACTGTGGCTATCATAACACTTTGACTTGTACCAAAGTCTCCCGACTTAAGACTACAGAACTACGTCTCATTCATATTTGTAACACCAACACATCTCACATATAGCACAAATTCAAAAACATGTTTTGTGAAAGTGAAATCTGTGGTGTTAGATTTTATGAAAATAACATGGAGGGGAAAAGATGAATTCTGGAACAGAGAACTGTGGAGAAAAAGAGTTAACAGAGTAGGCCTGATCTGCTATCTTTGAAAAGCCTGCTTATAAGGCTGGCCCTTGACTGACCTCTGGGAACTGAGATTTCAGCAGGGTTCCTTATTAATTGGTAAGAGTGGCTCACTGTGCCTGAATTACTGGACAAACTATGATTTATGGTAAATACCAGCTTTCCTTCTGAAAATCTGGAATTTGGGTATGTACCAGGCAGTGGGAATCTACATGATGAGCCCTGAATAGGAATCTTGGCAGTGAGTCTATCTGGTCACAACTCATCACTGGGGGGATTTCCTGTGGGAGTCCTGTGTGGCTCCACCGGAAAAGGACTCTGGAAGCTTGTGTTTGGTTTTCCCTTTGCTGATTGTGCTTCATATTCTTTCACTGCAACAAATCATAGCGGTAAGTACAATTATGTGCTGAATTCCCTAAGTCCTCTTAGAGAATCACAGAACCAAGGAGTGGTCTTGGGGATCCACCGTCACCAGGACTGACAATATAAAAACATAGTATGTCACACGAAAGTATCAATATTTAAGTCAGCTTTGCTAAAAGGGAGTTTTCACGAGAAAAAATAAAAGAGGAAATGTAAAAGTTGGTGTAGGGCCATAAAACATGCTAAAAGCTTGATTTTTATTGAAATGTTTCCAAATAGAGTGCATCAACAACATTAAAGATGACATTCTAATAGTTTAGTAATACAGGTTGGAGAAAACAAGTATAAATACACCTAGATTAAAAGTATTAGAAAAGCTAAAAAATGAAGTAGCTAAGGAATTAAACACAGATTATGGGAATGTCCTGTTAAGGAATCTAAAGGCATATATTTTTATCAATTTGGTATTTTAACTGCACACATTCACAACCCTACACATACTAACAACCCTACACCAAATGGAAGGTGATGGATGAAACTGAAATAACACATGATATTGCTGCATATGCCAAATACTTCCTTGCAGTGCAGGAGGACTGCCACCTTTACTCAATCAGTAGATTCTGTGCAACAGCATTTTTTCAATATTCTATTGTAATAACCATATATATATATATATTTTTTTTTTTAAAGTGCTTGTTATGGATGGAATGTTTGTGTCCCCAAAATTCACATGCAGAAACCCGAATTCAATGTGATGGTATTTGGAGATGTGTTGGGGGGATAATTAGTTATGAGAGTAGAATGCTCATAAATGGGATCAGTGCCTTTATAAGAGACCCAAGAGCTACCCACTTTCTTTCTGGCATGTGAGAATACAATGAGAAGTCAGCTATCTGCATTCCAGAAGAGGGCCCTCACCAGAACCCAAGCATACTGGCACCTGTCTTGGATTTCCAGCCTCCAGAACCATGAGAAACAATCTAAGACAGTACTGACATAAGTTACACGGCAACTACAAAAGATGGAAATCAGCAGGGCACAGTGGATCACACCTGTAATCCCAGCACTTTAGGAGGCCGAGGTAGGCGGACTACCTGAGGTCAGGAGTTCGAGACCAGCCTGGCCAACATGGTCAAACCCTGTCTCTACTAAAAATACAAAAATTAGCTCAGTGTGGTGGCAGGCACCTGTAATTCCAGCTACTCAGGAGGCTGAGGCAGGATAATCGCTTGAACACAGACGTGGAGGTTGCAGTGAGGGGGGATCATGCCACTGCACTCTAGCCTGGGCAACAAGAGCAAGACTCCCTCCTGGGTGGGGGGAAAAAAAGATGGAAATCAAGAAGGTTAAAAGATAAGACGAATCCAGTCTCATTTGGATTTCAAGAGATTCATGCTGCTGAATTACGTATTCAATTGTGAAAGAAAAAAAGAAAATTAATTTTCTGGCATTCTAACTATTTTGAGACTTTTATCAAAAAGGGAGGAGCATTAATTGAGAGAATACAGAAATTCGTTAAAATTACAAATTGATTTTTGGCCTAAAAACTTCTACTGATCCAAATGTAGACTTTAGAAAATGCTGGTTGAGATGTTTTAAAGGCTCCTGTATCAAGAGAAGTCTGGCATTCAGTTATCTCCTAAAGTAACTAATTTACCAGACAAAAATCTTCCTCCAGAAATTAAAATATATTTCACCAGTACATGAAATATCATTTTAAGTAAACTGAAGAAACCAAAACTTTATTTTAAATCTCATTTTAAGCAAACTGAAGAAACCAGTAATTCAGTGATGCATTACTTTTAAAATTGTTTACTGTATATAAACTTTAACTGATGCATTTATATTTTAAATAACTGTGATACTGAGGTTCTACGAACAAATCAGAGAAAGAAAACTCCTTTTTCTAAATCCCATGGAAATGAAAAGAGGGGAAAAAAGAATAAAAACCTGAGGAAAAAATTCCATTTGCAATAAAACTAACAAACAGCTACAATCCCGATGATGAGAAAAAATTGGCTGATAGTGAAATTTGAGCCAAACCTAGTTTCTCAGCAGGGTGTGGAGTCTCTGAAAAGGAGAGGCTCCTGGGGGCCTAATCAAACTTTTATTACTTAAGAGCAGGACCATAGGCTTGGTGGAAAAAAATCAGAATCTAGGAATGTCTTGTCAGTGTCCTGTTCAGAGGAGACAAGTCTGAAAGAAGAAATGGATTGTCAAAAATGGCATAACCAGACAATCTGTTATTTTCTCTAGCAAACCCGGATCAACTGCCTAAAAGCAACCCAACAAAGAGAAAAGAAATAGCAACCAACTTTGTTCCTCCTGACTTAACTAAGCTGAGATTAAACAAAAAAGAAAGCCTTCCCCGCCCCCCAGAAAAAAAGGTAACAGCTGAAGCCTTCACAGAGAGCCTCTGCTCTGCTCACCAGCACTAGAGATGAGCCAGCAGAGATCTGCAGTACTTCTGAGAAAACATATCTGACTAGTCCCATAGGCATGCTGTTTCCCCCATTCTGGATCATCACTGAGAAAACTGCAAATGAGGTTGTAACTGTTTCCACTCAATGCATGACAAGCAGAAAGAATTCATTCTGCATTCATTGGTGGCACACACATACACAAAAAGCCTTAGTAGGCAGAAGGTAGATTTTAAAAATGTAAACCAAACAAAAGGAAAAATATTTCAAGTACCTCTGTATTTTCACAGCAATTAAAGGAAAAACCTTAAAAAAGGGATAAAAGAACAAAGGCAAAGTAAACTAGCACCTGAGAAAATAAAGGACAATAAAACCTCTGAATAAAGATTTAGAAGCAGAGAGAGATAATACATCCTCATGACTAGATAGGATTTTGAATCCCCATTTTACAGATAAGAAAAGCAAAGCATAGACAAGATAAAACGTATCTCCTATACTATTGACAAGACAGACACTTAGAAACAGAGCCCGTGACCCAGACAGGCTTAAGAAGGAACGGGCTGGGCACGGTGGCTCATGCCTATAATCCCAGCACTTTGGGAGGCCAAGGAGGGTGGATCACCTGAGTTCAGGAGTTCAAAGAACAGCCTGGCTAACACAGTGAAACCCTGTCTCTACTAAAAAAATACAAAAAAATTTACCGGTTTGGTGGCAGGCACCACATAGTTCAAGCTACTAGGGAGGTTGAGGCAGGAGAATGGCGTGAACCTGGAAGGCGGAGCTTGCAGTGAGCTTGCGCCACTGCACTCCAGCCTGGGAGACAGAGCGACACTCCATCTCAAAAACAAAAACAAACAAAAAGAACGAATGCAGAAGAAAAAGATCAGTGAATGGAGTTCAAGAATGTGTTAACAAAAAAAAAAAGTTACAGTAACAGGCTTGAGACTGCGGTTCTTAGAAAGGCTTGCTTGAGAGGTTGGGTCTTGGCTAGCTAAGCAGCTAGAAACTGGAATGAGAAACAGTTCCCAATGGTGACATAAAACCTTCCCTATTGATCAATGAGAGTGGCTCACAATTCCTAAACTCTGTACAAGAAAGGTACAAACGCATGTTTATTTGGAGCACCTGCTTTCCTTTTGGGAGTCTGGGATTTGGTACATGCTAGGCAGAGGGTGCCCATGGGACCAGCCCAATAAAACCCATGGGCACCAAGTCTCTGATGAGCTTTTCTGCTAGGTGACTATTTCACATGTCACAATTAGGTGCTGGAAGAATTAAGCAAGTCCTATGGGACTTCACTGAGACAGCCTGTGTTTGGTTTCTTCCAAACTTCGCCCCATGCCTCTTTTCCCTTGCTGGTTTTGCTTTTGTATACTTTCATGTAATAAACCTTAGCCATTAGTGTGACTGTATGCTAGGTCCTGTGAGTCCTAGCCAATCACTGAACCTGAGGGCTGTCTTGGGAATCCCTGATGCAGGGAATATCTGTGCTAGAAACGCAGCACACAAAGTCCTGCTGTCTTTGTTAACAGAGAATACAGAAAATGTAAGAGAAAAATATTCAAAGAAATAATGGAAGACCTATAACTGAAAAGCTCATCAAAAGCTGAGAGGAAATAGGCTGAGCGTGGTGGCTCACACATGTAATCCCAGCACTTTGGGAGGCCGAGGTGGGTGGATCACCTGAGTTCAGGAGTTCAAAGACCAGCCTGGCCAACATGGTGAAACTCCGTCTCTACTAAAAATACAAAAATCAGCCGGGTATGGTTGCGGGCACCTGTAATCCCAGCTACTCGGGAGGCTGAGGCAGGAGAATCACTTGAACCCGGGATGCGGAGGTTGCAGTGAGCCGATGTGCCACCACTGCACTCCAGCCTGGGTGACAGAGTGAGACTCTGTTTTTTTTTTGTTTTTTTTTTAAAAAAAAAAAAAAGGAGAAGAAGAACTAAGAGGAAATAATCAAAATCAAGCATTACACTGGCCAAATGTCTGAAGTTCAATACGTGAGAATTCCACAGATCTCCAAGCAGAAGACAAGGTACTGTTAGAAAGAGGAAAAGTTTTTGGTGGGCCTTAGGTTTCTTCACAATAACATTTGATACCACAGGTTATAAAAACAATGTCTACAAAGTGCTAAGGGAAACAAACACTAGGTGGCCTGGAACAATCAGACTCAGCCAACTTGTATAAACATAAAGGCCACAGGCAGACATTCTCAAGCAAGAAAGTAACACAGTACATAAGAGGCACACTTCAGGAAAGGGCAGGGGGTGCGGGAGATCTGCTAAGTGACTATACTCACCAACAAAGATATTAATAAAGATAAAGAAATGAGAAATAAACTGTGACATAAGGACTGAAAGCAAGCACTGCATCCATGTGAATGATACTTGGGAAATAACAATGTTATAAACCCTGACAATGTTAAAAAAAAAAAAAAAAAAAAAAAACTGGCTTGGCATGGTGGCTCGTGCTTGTAATCCCAGCACTTTGGGAGGCCGACGAGGGTGGAACACTTGAGCTCAGTTCGAGACCAGCCTGGGCAACACAGAGACTCCATCTCAAAAACAAAACAAAACAAAATGAAAAACAGTAAATATAAACTAGCTGGTAGGAATTTTTGGGAAAATTTAACTCCAGGAACCTCCTCATTTCTTAAAATGGAAAGTCAAAAGAGACTTAATGGGCCGGGCACAGTGGCTCACGCCTGTAATCCCAGCACTTTGGGAGGTAGAGGCAGGCAGATCACAAGGTCAGGAGTTTGAGACCAGCCTGGCCAATATGGTGAAACCCCATCTCTACTAAAAATACAAAAATTAGTAGGGTGTGGTAGCACACGCCTGTAGTCCCAGCTACTCGGGAAGCTGAGGCAGGAGAAGTGCTTGAACCTGGGAGGCGGAGGTTGCAATGAACCAAGGTCATATCACTGTACTCTAGCCTGGGCGACAGACCGAGAGTCCATCTCAAAAAAATAAAAATAATTTTAAAAATATATACTTAATAAAAATCAGGAGTTAAAAAAAAAAACAAAAAGGAATTGACTTTTTATTTGTCTTGTCATCAAGGCTCGACTGCAATGCGTGATCTCGGCTCACTACAACCTCTGCCTCCTGGGTTTAAGCGAGTCTCCTTCCTCAGCCTCCCAAGTAGCTGGGATTATAAGCATGCGCCACCACATCCAGCTAATTTTTGCATTTTTAGTAGAGACAGGGTTTCACCATGTTTGTCAGGCTGGTCTCGAACTCCCGACCTCAGGTGAGCCACCCACCTCGGCCTCCCAAAGTGCTGGGATTATAGATGTGAGCCACCACGCCCAACTTCTTTTTAGGAGTGAAAGGTAGGTATGTGAATTTATAATCCTAAATGATTTTTTCAAGCTTCCCTGCAATAGCTCACCATTTGTATTTTATACATTCACTCATGTTCTGATGAGTTGCCTAGATCACTACAAACAGAATGAAAGGATGATTAAAGTCACGTAAAATTAAGTATTGAAAATAATTTAAAGTTAAATCATCCATGTATCTTAGAGACCTAAAATGGCCAGTATTGGCATGAATGAAAGCATCAAAATCTCTCATATACTGCTGAAACATAAACTGGTAAAACTTTGTAGAGGGTAATCTGGTAATATGTCTCCAACTAAAATAAGCACAGACCTTTGAACCGACTATTCTGTGTCATATCTGTGTTACATCTGTGTCATATCTGGTTATTGTGTTCATATCATAACATGATATATTTGTTCTACAGACATGCTTACGCAAGTCCACAAATATTCACTCCAACACTTCTGGTAATTATGAAAAACAGGAAAAAACTAAATGTCTATCAGTGGAGGACAGAAAATTTAAACTGAGCTAAATGATAAAATATAGTTTATGTAGCCATTAAAAAGAATGAAAGTGTTATATAATCATCAGATGATATCCTATATATTTTTAAGTGAACACAAAAGCAAAGTGCAGAACATTATAATCTTTTCTATTTTCTAAAAATGAGTACAAATGACAGTATATGTGCATTCACGTATGCAGATGTAAGCACAGAGACAGTCCAGAAAAAATCAAATTTGATGCTCAGAGAAACAAAATTGGGAGGTGGGACAGGAGATGTAATGGATGATTACTTTCATATTTATGTACAACTCTAGTTTTCACTTGCTTCTATAAAGAAAAACCTAACTGAACTATCTTTAGGAAAACTAAATAAAACTAAAGAATAAAGCAGAGGTGTTTAAGAAATGTTTAAGAATAAGAAACGGCCAAAGTTGGCCCAGTGAGGTAGCTCATGCCTGTAATCCCGGCACTTTGGGAGGCTTAGGTGGGTGGATCACTTGAGGTCATGAGTTCAAGACCAGCCTGCCTGACAAGGGGAAAGCCCCTCTCTACTAAAAATACAAAAAATTAGCTGGGTGTGGTGGCGGGCACCTGTAATCTCAACTACTCGGGAGCATGAGGCAAGAGAATCACTTGAACCCGGGAGGCAGAGGTTGCTGTGAGCCAAGATCGTGCCACTGCACTTCAGCCTGGGCGACAGAGTGAGCCTCCGTGTCAAAACAAAAAAACGAAAAAGAAAGAACTAAGAGGAAATAATCAAAACCAAGCATTACACTGGCCAAATATCTAAAGTTCAGTAAGTAAGAATTCCACAGATCTCCAAGCAGAAGACAAGGTACTGTTAGATAGAGGAAAAGTTTCTGGTGGGCCTTAGATTTCTTCACAATAACATTTGATACCACAGGTTATCAAAACAATGTCTACAAAGTGCTAAGGGAAATACTAGGTGGCCTGGAACAACCAGACTCAGCCAACTTGTTGCATAAACATAAAGGCAACAGGCAGACATTCTCAACCAAGAAAGTAACGCAGTACATAAGAGGCACACTTTGGGAAAGGGCAGGGGGTGTGGGAGATCTGCTAAGTGACTGTACTCACCAACAAAGACATTAATAAAGAAATGAGAAATAAACTGTGACATAAGGACTGAAAGCAAGCACTGCATCCATGTGAATGATACTTGGGAAATAACAATGTTATAAAGCTTGACAATGTTAAAACAAACAACAAAAAAAAAACTGGCCAGGCATGATGGGTGGCACTTGTAATCCTAGCGCTTTGGGAGGCTGAGGAGGGTGGATCACTTGAGCTCAGGAGTTCCAGACCAGCCTGGACAACACAGCGAGACCTTGTCTCAAAAAAAAAACCAGGCCGGGCGCGGTGGCTCAAGCCTGTAATCCCAGCACTTTGGGAGGCCAAGACGGGTGGATCACGAGGTCAGCAGATCGAGACCATCCTGGCTAACATGGTGAAACCCCGTCTCTACTAAAAAATACAAAAAACTAGCCGGGCGAGATGGCGGGCGCCTGTAGTCCCAGCTACTTGGGAGGCTGAGGCAGGAGAATGGCGTGAACCCGGGAGGCGGAGCTTGCAGTGAGCTGAGATCCGCCACTGCACTCCAGCCTGGGCGGCAGAGCGAGACTCCGCCTCAAAAAAAAAAAAAAAAAAAAAAAACCAAAAAAACCAGAGAAACAACAGTAAATACAAATTAGCTGGTAGGAATTTTAGGGAAAATTTAACTCCAGGAACCTCCTCATTTGTCATAATGTAAAGTTAAAGAGACTTAATAGGCTGCGCACAGTGGCTCGTGCCTGTAATCCCAGCTCTTTGGGAGGGTGAGGCAGGCAGATCGCGAAGTCAGAAGTTCGAAACCAGCCTGGCCAATATGGCGAAACACAGTCTCTACTAAAAATACAAAAATTAAGCCAGGTGTGGTGGCACGTGCCTGTAGCCACAGATACTCAGGAGGCTGAAGCAGGAGAATTGCCTGAACCTGGGAGGCTGAGGTTTCAGTGAACCAAGGTCACATCACTGCACTCTAGCCTGGGCAACAAACTGAGACTACATCTCAAAAAAATAAAAACAAAAAAAATTTTTTAAAAGATACTTGCTGGGCATGATGGCTGAAGCCTGTAATCCCAGCACGTTGGGAGGCGGAGGCGGGCAGATCACCTGAGGTCGGGAGTTCAAGACCAGCCTGACCAACATGGAGAAACCCCATCTCTACTAAAAATATAAAATTAGCTTGGCATGGTGGCACATGCCTGTAATCCAGCTACTAAGGAGGCTGAGGCAGGAGACTTGAACCCGGGAGGTGAAGGTTGTGGTGAGCTGAGATCGTGCCATTGCACTCCAGCCTGGGCAACAACAGTGAAACTCCGACTCAAAAAAATAAATAAATAAATAAATAATAAATAATAAAAAGATACTTAATAAAAATCAGGAGTTAAAAAAACAAAAAGGAATTGACTTATTCATTTTAGGAATGAAAGGTAGGTATGTGAATTTATAATCCTAAATGATTTTTTCAGGCTTCCCTGCAACAGCTCACCATTTGTATTTATACATTCACTCATGTTCTGATGAGTAGCCTAGATCACTACAAAGAACAGAATGAAAGGATGATTAAGGCCACATAAAAGTAAGTATTGAAAATAATTAAAGTTAAATCATCCAAATATTTTAAAGACCTAAAATAGCCTGTATTGTCAAGAATGCAAGCATTGGCCAGGCGCGGTGGCTCAAGCCTGTAATCCCAGCACTTTGGGAGGCCGAGATGGGCAGATCACGAGGTCAGCAGATCGAGACCATCCTGCTAACCCGGTGAAACCCCATCTCTACTAAAAAAATACAAAAAACTAGCCAGGCGAGGTGGTGGGCGCCTGTAGTCCTAGCTCCTCAGGAGGCTGAGGCAGGAGAATGGCATAAACCCGGGAGGCAGAGCCTGCAGTGAGCTGAGATCCGGCCACTGCACTCCAGCCTGGGCGACAGAGCGAGACTCCGTCTCAAAAAAAAAAGAATGCAAGCATCAAAATCTCTCATACACTGCTGAAACATTAACTGGTAAAACTTTGTAGAGAGTAATCTGCTAATATGTCTCCAACTAAAATAAGCACAGACCTTTGAACTGGTTATTCTGTGTCATATACACTTTGTTATGCAGACATGCTTATGCAAGTCCACAAATACCCACTCCAACACTTATTATTATTATTACCAGGTAATAATGAAAAACAGGAAAAAACTAAATGTCTATCAATGGAGGATAGAAAAATTAAAACTGAGCTAAATGATAAAATACACTGTTTATGCAGCCATTAAAAAGAATGAAATAGTGTTATATAATCATAGAACAATATCCATTATATATTTTTAAGTAAACACAAAAGCAAATTGCAGAACATTATAATCTTCTCTATTTTCTAAAAATGAGTACAAATGACTGTACATGTGCATTCAAGTATGCAGATAAAAGCATAGAGATGGTCTAGAAAAAATCAAATTTGATGCTCAGAGAAACAAAAGTGGGAGGTGGGACAGGAGATGTAACAGGTGATTACTTTCATATTATGCACAACTCTAATTTTTACTTGCTTCTATAAAGAAAAACCTAATTGAACTCTAAGAAACTAAACAAAACTAAATAATAAAGAAGAGGTATTTAACAGAGTAAGAAATGTCCAAAGTTTGAACCTAAATAAGTACAATTTTGCATCCTCATAAGGAGTGTAGTAACCTCCAAAGATTTGTGATTATGGTCTATTATACTAGCAACTAACTGGTCCAAAACTAAGAGATGACAGAAATAAGAAGAGCAGTTTCCTGGTAGAGTAGCTGAGTACAAGAGATGTTTCTGGGATAATGGAAATGCTCCATCTTGACTGGGGTGTGTCTTGGCTGCACAGTTGTATATAGTTGTCAAAACTCAACACACTATACATTTTAAGATCTCTTCGTTTCACTATATGTAAATTTCACCTTTAAAAAACTGAAAAGATGAAAAACTTTAAAATTAAACTAAATAGAATGAGAAGCCTATACAAATCAACTTTAATTGCAAAAATACATTCTTACAGTAAAAAATAAAACAAAAATATTACACATAAAAATTTTCTTTTATTTCTCCCCTCTCTCCCAATCTAGCTTCCTCAGAGTCAACCACTATTAAAAGCTGGGTATGTTACAGGTGCCAGACTTTTACATGTATATAAATATACATAAATGCATAGTTGTGTACTTTTTTTGATTGCAAAAAAAGTAATTATCCCAAGTATGGCAATTTGCTTCTGATATTTAACAACTGATCATAAACATCTTCTCTGATTGGTATGTATAATTCTCCCATATTAAAGGCCATATACTACCCCATTGCATGGACAAATCATAGTTTATTAAACCACTGCTCTATTGCTGCCCACTCAAAGTTTTAACAAAAGCGTTTCTATATTTATCATAACTCTTAGGAGTTTGAAAAGATTTTAGACCATAATTAGGAATTTTAAAACGTTCCATAGGAATACAACTCTATTATAATCATTATACTATGAAAATTTATTTTTCCTTCTTTTTTTTTTTTTTTTTTTTTTTTGTGAGACAAGGTCCCGCTCTGTCTCCCAGGCTGGATTGCAGTGGCACAATCATGACTCACTGTAGCCTCCACCTCCCAGTCTCCAACAATCCTTCCACCTCAGCCTCCTGAATAGCTATGACTACAGGTGCACACCACCTGTAGCTAATTTTTGTAATTTCTTTCAGTAGAGGTGGAGTTTTGCCATGTTGCCCAGACTGGTCTCCAACCCTTGGGGTCAAGGGATCCGCCTACCTCAGCCTCCCAAAGTGCTGGGATAACAGGCGTAGGTAAGCCACTGGATCCAGCCTGAAAACCTATTTTCCAATTTTCAAATATATGCTTTCCAAATACATAAAAGAGCAGAACATAAATGGCACATAGTAGTTTAACATAATTGTCGAATTATGAATAAAATTTTATAGGCTGGGCAAGATGGCTCACATTGGTTATCCTAATACTTTGGGAGGCTGAGGTGGGAGGATTGTTTAAGGCTAGGAGTTCAATAGCAGTCACATAGTGAGACTGTTTCTACAAAATAAAAAATAAATGAGCCAGGTGCAGTGGTGCACACCTGTAGTCCCAGTTACTCAGAAGCTGAGGTGGTGTAATTGCCTGAGCCCACAAGTTTGAGCCTGCAATCATTGTGCCCCTGCATTGCAGCCTGGGTAACAGAGCAAGACACTGTCTCAACAAATAAAATTCTACAAACATATCAGCTATGAAAGTAGAAAATAGGTTACTCTATATTTTTGCTGCAGCTCAAAAAAAAAGTTTTAATTTAGCACTGAAAATTCATATGAAATACAAGTAAACAAATGAAATAAAACTTCACAGAAAGAGGAGGGGAAAAACATCACTGCACTGAATGGACCTAAAATACATTATTCTCAAGGTCCTTGGGCCCATTCCTAGTCTTTTTTTGTATTATTTTCCATGACAGGGTCTAAAGTCTGCATTTCTAAATTTGTGAATTCCTGTTATCTATAGAAAGTTGCTAACAATGGGGAAACTTAGTATTATCACCAAACAGTTAAAAAGCTCCCTGTGACAAACTTTTATTGAGAAGAATATAATTTGGAAATGAAGTTCTTACAAACCTGGGTCCAATAACAGGAATAAGTAAGACATCCTGAAGGTCTGGATGTTGAAGAATAGGAACACTTAATCCGTTAAACTGCTGTTAAAAATAAACATGATTATAAAGCAATTCATACATCCGAAACATTTCAACTTATGGAACTTTTCAGTATCATCATCTACCACAGCATGAAGCCCTAGTAGCTCTGGGGTACTTTCACTTTATTCCACGGGATACCGTAAAAATCCAAAGGACTCAAAACAACAGTGTTTTCTCTATTTTAATTCTGAAGTATCCTGACTTCTTTATAAGACTCAATTTTGCTTACTATTTGGCATCAGAAACACAAACTGTGGTTACCTTAAATGATTTACTTTAAAAACTTTTATTTAATATAGAATTACATGTAGTATTCCTTTAAGAAAAATTTCTGAATAGGATGTTAAAGACTGAGATTACTATTAATAAATACTACCTAATATACACAATTAACACTGGCATCCAAGTCAGTTTTGGTGAGGAAAAGAAATGTTTATGGTAGAAGTTCGGGATTTGCAGTATTCTCTATTATAAGGGAACCGGAAGACTGTCACACACTGAAAGCAGGTACAGGTGCGGGAGCCGGCTCACAACAGCTCAGGAGAGTCACTGCATGTATCTCTTTCCAATTCCATGGTCATGCGTGTAGCTACCAAGGAACCAGGTGAGCATTTATACCACAGAAATCAACAAACATTACTTTAGGACACATGAACTTTTCAACATGAAAGGAGAAAGAAAATCCACAGCCTAAAGCCTCCTCCAAGTACTCTTTCTTGCTAGAATCAGGTACTGCTTTACTATCAGTTTCCTGTCTACTGCCTTTGACCCAAGTTTCCCTGTACAACGTTAACCTTCAAGGAAAGGGGCCCAAAGCCCAGAGTGACTGATCCTAGCCCATGGGATCTTGTATATCCAGACTAGAATACTATAATATCCAGGTTCTGGAAATCATTTGTTACGGAAAAAAATAATAAGGCTGGGTGCAGTGGCTCACACCTGTAATCCCAGCACTTTGGGAGGCCGAGGTGGGCAGATCACGGGTCAGGAGTTCGAGACCAGCCTGGCCAATATGGTGAAACCTCATCTCTACTAAAAATACAAAAATGTGGTGGGCGTCTGTAGTCCCAGCTACTTGGAAGGCTGAGGCAGGAGAATCGCTTGAACACAGGAAGGAGAGGTTGCAGTGAGCCAAGATCGCACCACTGCACTACAGCCTGGGCAACAGAGTGAGACTCCTTCTCAGAAAAAAAAAAAAAGTCTGGATCTGAGTTATGGATACTTCCAGCAGGCCTCAGAACAGTTTCCTTTTTGTTAGCTGAAAACATATGCGTGACTATGGAAAAGTAATGATTTTAGTTGCTTAGGGCAACTACTTATGTTTTATGCCTGTGATTACTCTCAATAAGATTATCACTATCAATAAAAATCAGATTAATTTTTTTAAAGTCTTATTTAATTATTATACTAAGGTTTGATGTCATACACTGAGATGCCATAGCTGCTGCTTCTTCTGACATGGTCGTCTATTTACAACTTGGTAGTTACAGAATTGTTCTTAAGGAGAGTATGACAAAATCCATAAATGTAATAGAGAGGTTTTTTAAAAGGGGATAAGTGACTCAGTGATAATTTTCTGAAGTTTCCCAAATAACTAAACACAGCTTGTGATTTACAAATGGAAACCCTTTAATGATGGTTGCCTCTTGCGTTTAGTTCAGATACAAATCAGGCAGAAATGAGTCTGCTGACACCCACCAGTTACATGTTACAAGTCACCGAATAACTACAATATGCAATTTATGTGGTACCTCTCAGCATCTATTTTTCCACATCCTACATTTCTTCTGAGGTAAATTTCAGCGTACAGTGTAAGAAACACATAAGGCAAAGCTTTCAAAAGCAAAAAAGTATATACAAGGTAACTCAAAAAAATATAAACAAGATAACTCAAATACTTTTCTGCTTAGAAGTCATAAATGCCATTTTTTTTTTTTTTTTTTTTTTTTTTTTTTGAGACAGAGTCTTGCTCTGTCGCCCAGGCTGGAGTGCAGTGGCCGGATCTCAGCTCACTGCAAGCTCCGCCTCCCGGGTTTACGCCATTCTCCTGCCTCAGCCTCCGGAGTAGCTGGGACTACAGGCGCCCGCCGACTCGCCCGGCTAGTTTTTTTGTATTTTTTTTAGTAGAGACGGGGTTTCACCGTGTTAGCCAGGATAATCTGTCTCGATCTACTGACCTCGTGATCTGCTCGTCTCGGCCTCCCAAAGTGCTGGGATTACAGGCTTGAGCCACCACGCCCGGCCATAAACGCCATTTTATAATACTGTTTTCATCTGTAAGAGGAATATTTTGCCAAAACTATTTTATTGGTTGGATGAAAAGAAGTCTCATGCTGTTTTACATTGAAAATAGATTCAGATTAATTATCTTGTTGTAATTTCCTGGTTTTATGAAACATAAGGCGCTCAGCATTTTTTTTTTTTTTTTGAGACAGAGTCTCATTCCATTACCCAGGGTGGAGTGCAGTCATGCAATGTTGGCTCACTGCCACCTCCACCTCCTGGGTTCAAGGGATTCTCATGCCTCAGCCTCCTGAGTAGCTGGGATCATAAGCATGCGCCATCATGCCAGACTAATTTTTTTGTATTTTTAGTAGAGACAGGATTTCGCCATGCTGGCCAAGCTGGTCCCAAAGTCCTGGCCTCATGTGATCCACCCACTTCAGCCTCCCAAAGTGCTAGGATTACAGGCGTGAGCCACCATGCCTGGCCCAACATCTATTTTTAATGTCAATTAACAATATAATCTCACAGGTACTTAGTATGTACCTCCTTATCTCTGGGCTTATCTCAGCTATACCATCTGTCTTCCTGGTCATTATATGCTGCTTATTACAAAGCCACAGGTTTTTAAGGTTAGACTGGACTTCTTCACATATATTTTAATGATGAAGCTACTAAGGCCCAGTTTAATGCAGCCCAGAGGGGTGTAAGAGCTATTTAGTCACCAAAAATGAATAAATTTAGAATCAGAAGTACTAGGTTCAAGTTCTAGCATTACCACCTAGGAAAATTTTGAAGAATTTACCATTCATGATCCTCAATCTCCTTATCTATAAAACTGGAAGTGTATTAAATCATTCATAAGATTTTAATGGAGAACATGGCAGACTGCAAAAATGCAATTATGTACAAATGACAGAAAATGTCCACAAACCTTCTGAAGTTCATCAAGTAACAGATTTTTCACATGTTGTACTGAGGCTAAATGTGTATTCACTCTGACAGTTGTGAATGACGGAGGATGTGACAGGTGCTTTAACAAAGTTTCAAACTTCCTTTCTGCTTCCTGTTTACCTAAAGCCGTCACAATCTAAAAAGAAGAAATTAATGTTTACATTTCCTGAGAATTAAAAATAGTCAGCAGAACACGCCTATATATTAGTTCCATCTAATGAAACATTGCTTAGCAATTGTTCAGCTCCATTCTATTTTGCTGCATTGTTTATACGTTAATAGCACTAAGGAAATAGTAATACTTCACGGGGTTCTTGGGCTTAAACGTGGTAATAAACATCTAAGAAAATGCCTGGAATAAAGGGCTTAGAAAAACATTGCCTAAACTTCAAAGCATTATGCACATTTTCCAAATATTAATATCTGCTACATTTACTCACATCAATTCAAAAATGCAGTCTATTTATAATGCATTACCATTACAGTATCTCTGTAGAGCTAACATTTTATCCAAGTTAGCTAGATGTTAGCTAATCAGCTAACATCAACTCCAACAGCAAACTGGATGGTATCCTTTTAAAACACCAATATTTATTTATTTATTTATGTATTTATTTTTATTTATTTATTTTTTTTTTTTTTGAGACGGAGTCTCGCTCTGCCGCCCAGGCTGGAGTGCAGTGGCCGGATCTCAGCTCATTGCAAGCTCCGCCTCCCGGGTTCACGCCATTCTCCTGCCTCAGCCTCCTGGGTAGCTGGGACTACAGGTGCCCGCCACCTTGCCCGGCTAGTTTTTTGTATTTTTAGTAGAGACGGGGTTTCACCATGTTAGCCAGGAGGGTCTCGATCTCCTGACCTCGTGATCCGCCCGTCTCTGCCTCCCAAAGTGCTGGGATTACAGGCTTGAGCCACCGCGCCCGGCCAAAACACCAATATTTAAAGAGTAAGTAACATTGATATAGTCACTGTCATACAAAGATTCCCCTAGGACATCAGCTTTTTAATACGGTATTATTAAATGTAACAAATATATATTGTCCAAAAAAGATGAGTAGCAAAGACACTTGTCAGATATGACAGTATAAAGACTCAAACAACAATATTCCCTTGTAATTAACCGAACCTTTTCAAATAACATATTTTTTTTTTTCCTATTTGACTAAACCCTGCTTTAGAGAATCTTCACAAACCACTTGTCAGCCTAGTCATCCACTAGCCTTAAAAGTATTCATACTTTCTCAAGGTTTAGTCTTATCAAAGCTGAACTTTCAGCCTGGGCAACATGGTGCAACCCCATCTCTACAAACAATACAAACATTATTAGCCAGAGTGGTGGCCCCTGTCTGAGGTCCCAGCTACTCGGGAGACTGAGGTGACAGGATCACTTGAGTCCCAGAGGTCGAAGCAGCAGTGAGCTGTAATCACGTCACTGCACTCCAGCCTGGGCAACAGAGCGAGACCCTGTCTCAAAAAAAAAGAAAAAAAAAAGGCATAAAACTTAATATTCCTTTTCCTTCAATACTTTTCACAAAGGCATAGCTTTCCATTTTGTAAAACCATACCATTGATGAGGCTCTGAGGCAGAAGGAATGTCAAAAGAAAGATGTTTGGATATTATTTATAAAACAATGTTCTCCATTGTAAAATCTGCTGAAAAAAATTGTGGAATGCCCCTACTTCTCTTAATATGTGCCTTATATTTTAAGTCCCTTGAAATCAACAGAATGTATTTTATCTTTCCATACAGTCTAGTCTCTCAACATAATCTTTGGAAATGAAACATAGAAATCAAATCTAAAAGGCATGGCTTCAATAACATATTCAAAAATGGGCAACATTTAAGTGGTGTTAACCTGACTAAAAAAAACTAAGGATTTCAAAAAAAATGTGCTTAGAGGCAACGTGGTAAAGTGGAAGAGAGGCCAGGCTTTGCAATCAGAGACAATCAACATTTACTGAGGACTTCCGTGGCAGGCACCCCCAATAGCAAACAAAATTAACATTTTTTGAAGACTTACATGCCAAAACAATGCTAGTTGTTTTCATTTACGTTTAATATCCTAAAACAACCTGGTAAAATATTTTTAATTTGACTAAAAAATTAAAGATTTAGAAAAAACAAAGTTGCTCAGAGGCAGCATGGTAAAGTGGAATAGACAACAGGCTTTGCAATCAAAGACAATCAACATTTAGTGAGGACTTTAGCAAACAAAATTAACATTTTTTGACGACTTACATGCCAAAACAATGCTACTTGTATTTACTTACGTTTAAGATCCTAAAACAACCTGGTAAGATATTTTTAACCATTCTCAATTTTTCACAGAAGAGAAAAATCGAGGTTGAGCCACGTAAAGTAATTTACAAGGCACTAGAATGCAAATCAAGTGCTTGAGATTCATAAAGCTGTACCGTTGTTCATTACACCTGAACTCTTTCCCTCCAGATTTCAATGGTTACTTGATAGCCTTGTCAACTTGGGTCAGTTAACAATTCCTTTAACAGTCAGTTTTCTTATCTATTAAAATAGGAACAAACCTCTAGGATTGTGAGGAGTAAAGATGCAAATAACCTCACACAACTGTTGACATTTAAGAGGCACTCAAAATATTACAGAATCCTTTTCACTTGAGTGCCAAAGCGAGCGCTCTTTTAAAATTCGACTTGAGTTCTTGAAGACACGGACTTTTTCTTGTTCATCCTTGTAACCCTTTGTGTCATGCTTGACAGGCACATGCGTTTTTTCCCTTCTTTTACACTCCTAAATGTTAAAACATACACCTTATTCACTTTGAATCTCAGTAAGCTTTAATACCTGTAGAAACATATTGGTATTTTTACACTTGACAAGTAGTAAGAAACGATGGCTGTCAAGATTTCCCTTTACACTTTTTTCTATTTCTCTAGAGTGTGTGAATATTTGAGTTTTTGCAAAATATCATCTAACATCTTTACCTGACCTACCTCCTTATTCATAAAGCCTTCCTTAAGATAGTTTTCAACCTCGGGTCTCAAAGATATCTTAGGGAAAATAGACATTTTTCCTGTTGTTTTCTCCACCAAAAGAAATGCTGGAAAACGGTGTTTTCTTTCCGAATTAATAGTGACGAGTGTCTTGACACCAGATGCTCCGGAAAATCTTGCCGATCACGCTGAGTTAATTTCGGAAATGCAGAGGTACACGCTCTCTCAAGCCTAGCCGATTAGAAGGGGCTGCCTGGCTTCAACCGCACCTCATCGAAGCAATGTTTTCTCGTGGAGATGCTCACGGAAATCACTGAGCCAATGCCGCTCACGTTGCAAAGAACCAAAAAAAGAAAAAAATGCTTAATAACTGAATCTGTGGTGAAACGGAAGCAGATCAGTAGGCCAGGCTGACAGCAGCTCGCTCGCATTATCTTTTCTATCAATTTCCAAATACGCGCCCCTATTTCTCGGCGGAAAGTCGCTTCCGGCTTACGTCACGTCCGGCGCCTGCGGTCCACCCCTCCCTTTCCGGTACCCCAATCCGCAGGCCCAAGTTTCCCCAACGCTACGCTACGCCACGCCACGCCACGCCACGCCACGCCGCGCCCCGCCCCGCCCCGCCCCGCCCCGCCCCCGGAGGGTCCTAACTCTGCGTGAGGCTCTTTCACCTGCCTCGGGTTACGTAGGCATTGGCCGCTGGCGGAATGGACAAGGATATTTAGTTCCTGGTACCGGAGGGCTGGGTGCCAGGGGCAATGGGGAACTGTCAAATGGTGTGGGTTGACTGGAAGATGTTGCTGCCTGAAAAAAGGCAGGGCCCAGTTGCTGTCCTCCCGGATGTCCTCCAATTAAAGGATGAGGCCAGAATTTGGGCGCATCACCACCGTTTGATTTCATGAAATGATTTTACCTTTCTCAGGCATACAGATCTGACTTCAGTTGTGAAGTTTATAGAGTTCATATTTTTGAAAGTTGGGTTAATGGTGTGTTAATAGCCAATGCTCAGGTAAACCTTAAAATCCACAGATAGTGTTTACAGTTAGTTATAAGGCTAACTGCTACTTGTATCATAGTTGACATATTCTTTAGAGCTTGAGAGACCTTTGCCATGATTTTTTTTTCTTTTTTTTTGGTCATAAGCAGACAGGGATATAGATTCAGAGAAGGAGGATACCTACCAAACTCACTGAATCATTTTATAATTGTACAGGAAAGTCAAAAGAATTCTCCTATCACCTTGACACATGTTTTTTGCAGCACACCATGCTAATTTACACGTAACAATAGGAAAGTTTTTTTTTTTATTGTTTCTCTTTAATTTTCACACCGAATTATACACACAGACACACACACAGAACAGGTACTTTCTATGACACACCAACTCTTTACCAGAAAGAGTAGAAAATAATGTGTGACCATTATACCATGCAACAACCTGCAACGTGTTTATCATTTTCTCTTTTTTTTTTTTTGGAGACAGAGTCTCTGTCGCCCAGGCTGGAGTGGAATGGTGGGATCTTGACTCACTGCAACCTCCACCTCTTGGTTCAAGAGATTCTCCTGCCTCGGCCTCCAGAGTAGCTAAAATTACAGGCATGTGCCACCAGGCCCAGCTAATTTTTGTATTTTTAGTAAAGACAGGGTTTCACCATGCTGACCAGGCTGGTCTCAAACTCCTGACTTCAAGTGATCTGACTGCCTAGCCTCCCATGGGATTATAGGCATGAGCCACCGCGCCCAGCCTATTTTCTCTGTTTTTAAAGACTAAATCAGGGTTCCCAGGGTTGAAACGACTCTCCATGGTCTCACAAATAAAAAGCCAGGATAAAGACTAGTAATTTGGCTTCCAGAGCCAATACCTTGTCTTTGACCATCGCATATTTCTGCAATAAATCCATGAGATTCTTTCATGGCTAAAACATCTGAAAGTGATAAATGTCTAAATCAGACATTTCCAAAGGAATTTCTGTAGCCTCAATTTCATGGTGACCATAGCACCACTAATGGCCAGAAATTACTTCACTAGTGCCACACAAGGACAGTATTGAGGACATTTAGACTTTTTTTGTTTGAGATGGAGTCTCATTCTTTCGCCCAGGCTGGAGTGCAGTGGTGCTATCTCAACTCCCTGCAACCTCCGCCTCCCAGGTTCAAGTGATTCTCCTGCCTCAGCCTCCCCAGTAGGACTATAGGTACCCACCACCATGCCTGGCTAATTTTTGTATTTTTAGTAGAGATGAGGTTTCACCATGTTGCTCAGGCTGGTCTCGAACTCCTGAGCTCAAAGTGATCCACCCCCTTCAGCCTCCCAAAGTGCCGAGATTACAGGCATGAGCCACCACACCCGGCCATTTAGACTATTCTTGACTAGATGTTATTGTAATGACAGTTAATGTTGATGAAGATATCTCTTGGTATCCTAAGGCTGGATCCAAGAAAAGCATATTACAAATCAGAGGTTGGCATAGTCGATATGTGCTATGTAAGCAGTGGAAAACAACTCCATGAATAATACACCCATATAAGATTTATTTAGGCTACAAGTTCTTAATATGGGTGATATGGCTCCCTAGGGTGTGGGGAACTCAGTGGGGACTGAAATAATCTTTGATACAATCTCACTCTTAATTTTTAGTTTGTGGAACTCCAAAGCTTAACCTTACCAAAACAATCATTCCTGAGCATTTAGTTTCGTGGTAGGGGTATGGGAGAATTAATGGGAAAAAATGTCTAGAAAGGCTCTTTAGAAGGATGATCATTTTAAAAGGTTGATAAAACACTGATTTAGGTGATCACTTCCCTCAAGTCACCCAGGCTGGAATGCAATGGCATGATCTCAGCTCACTGCAACCTCCGCTTCCTGGGTTCAAGCGATTCTCTTGCGTCAGCCTCCTGAGACGCCCAGGTAGACAGTAACTAATTTCTATGTAGACCTCCCTTTTTCTGTTCTTCCAGGTTGCCTTTTTATTTCTTCTATGACAGGCATGCCTCTTTTTACTTGTCAAAATGTTATTTCAGATTGATCCTGGAAGAAAGGTCTTATTTCTGACTCTGGCTATCTCCATTCAAGGAAACTTCTTTCCTTCCGAATTTCAACCCTGCGTGGTTCTATGAAAATAATATGACACCTGTAGTCACCCATTCACCCATAAATCCAAACCTGTATCAGTACAGCAGCTCCAGTGTAAACTTCTCAAATTTATCTGGCATTTGAGACACAATAAATTAGGGTCTATAATATCTGGAAAGTGGCCTGGCGCAGTGGCTCACGCTTGTAATCCCAACACTTTGCAAGGCTGAGGCGGGTAGATCACAAGGTCAGAAGTTCAAGACCAGCCTGATCAATATGTAAAACCCCATCACTACTAAAAATACAAAAATTAGCCGGGCATGGTGGCGCGTGCCTGTAGTTCCAGCTACTCGGGAGGCTGAGGCAGGAGAACTGCTTGAACCTGGGAGGCAGAGGTTACAGTGAGCCAAGATTGCGGCACTGCACTCCAGCCTGGGCGAGACTGTCTCAAAAAAAAAAGAAAAAAAAAGTATGGAAGGTAAAGGGAAGAATAAATATGATTTAGTTCAGAATACTGCCAGGATTAAACAAACAAAAAACCAATCTTGGATTGGTTCATCTTTATTTCTAGAAATAATGCTATATACCTTACCGAGAACTTCCCATTTTTCTTGCTGTGCTTATGGAACACTGGAAATTAGCACCATAATTTGCTTTGGGGAACACTTCTCTGAAAACCCAGCAGTCCAACTGTTGCCAGACTTAAATCCCTGGCTACCTTATGTTGCACATATCCTTCCCACCTAAGTAAGGAACAAACAACGTAGATTCTTGCAAAGAAAATGGTATTAATGTATGACTGAAGTTTAGCAAGGTTCTTGGGCAGTCTATATCTTTGCAGTGGTTAAGAATTTGACCTCTGGTGTTAAGCTACTAGGGTGCAGATTCCAGTTCTTGCAATCTCAGGCAAAGTATTAACGTTCTTTGCACTTCAATTTCTTCATCTGTGAAATACAAATAATAGCTCCTGCTTCAAACAGTGCTAGAACAAAGTCCTCTGTAAATGTTAGATAGTATCATCATACAAGTATTATCATACATGTACTGAAGGAATGGCTATAGGATAGTGAAGTCATTTGTGAGGAAAGAACTAAAGTGACCCAAATTCTGACATGTCAAGAGAGTTTTTTTATCTAAGGGAGGAGTGAAGATTTCAGGTGTTTAGGAAATGTAAGAGAGTCCATCCAAAGGAATGGAACTGTATTAAAGAGGGGCAAAGCTGTTTCCAGAGAAGAGAGGACCAGAAACTTCAAGAAATTGACTCAGCTTCAAAAGCCAAAAACCTACTATAAATGGGTAATTTATAAGCCACCATGACTGCCACTGAGCAGCCAAGCCCCTCAAGGACTACATGTGTTGATGATGGAAGCTTTGAAGTACCTGTTGGAAAGAGCATTTATCAAATGTAGGAAGGCTGGTCACGTTGAGCCCTAAACTACAGAAGAGAAGTCAATTCTCATTGATTGAATAAGACCAAAGTCACAGACCTATGGCTATTTTGATCCAGTAGATGTTTTGAAACTCAGGATATTATGGCTTCTCTTTGTAAACATAAAGCAACTTTGTCAGAAACTTGTCAACATACTTTTCGAAATGACAGGAGCGAGATGTGAATTTCTTTTATATTACTTACAGCATCAAAAAATTGTTGGTCTCTCAATAGATATTTATGAAAGGAGATCATATTGATTTCAGACCATATGGCAGGGAGAATTTTCTGATGGGAATGTATCAGTCACACCTAGTCTGGAGACTGATCAACTAAACTAAAATCACAATGGGCATTACCTTAAAGGTTGAGAAAAGCTAAAAAATGGTGCCAGCACTTTGGGAGGCTGAGGCAGGTGGATCATGAGGTCAGAGTTCAAGCCTGATCAACATGGTGAAACCCCATCTCTACTAAAAATACAAAACTTAACCGGGCATGGTGGTGTGTGCCTGTAATCCCAGCTACTCAGCAGACTGAGGCAGGAGAATCGCTTGAACCCGGCAGGCAGAGGTTGTAGTGAGCTGAGATCATGCCACTGCACTCCAGGCTAGGGGATAGAGTGAGATTACATTTTAAAAAAGTAATGGACAAATTGATCAGAGTTGTATGAGTAATAAACTGAATGCAAATACAGCTACACCTAGCTCTTCCAAGTATTATCTGTAGTTTATAATAGTTCCTTTTAAAAACATACTATAGTTTTATTTTTTAAATTCCCGAGTTGTTTGACGTTTTTCTTCCTTGAACTCTTTAAAATATTTTGTTGAACTGGACAGAGATTTTACTGGGATTCCAATTTAATTAAAGGAAGTTATTTCCAATGAACACTTAATTAGTTATAATCCTTTTTTTTTTTTTTTTTTGGTTCAGACAGGGTCTCACTCTGTCACCGAGGCTGGAGTCCAGAGGCACAATCTTAGCCCACTGCAATCTTGACCTCCTTGGCTCAAATGAGCCTCTTGCTTCAGCCACCCCATTAGTTGGGACTACACATGTGTACCACCACATCCAGCTAATTTTTGTATTGTTTGTAGAGACAGGATTTCCCCATGTTGTCCAGGTTGATCTAAAATTCCTGGACTCAAGCAGTCCACCTGCCTTGGCCTCCCAAAGTGCTAGCATCACAGGCATAAGCCACCGCGCCTGTCCTACAAAATGTAATTGAACGTATTTTTTCTAATAGATCAACAGGTACATCAGTATGATTTCTGTTTAGGTAATACACAACTATATTCTGTTAATCAATCATAATACTTTTGATAATTGTGGCTAGTTTTCTTTCCTTTCAGTTTGTAAAAATTTTAGATTTCCAAATCAGCAAATAAAACTTTTAAATATGAAAAAATATTTTTAAAATATTAGAACAGTCTCACTGTCAGGTAAATTGTTCATAAGAACGGTGTTAAAAGTAAATTTTAACAAATTGAAAACTTCAACACTAAAGTTTTCTGAAATTTCAAAGAAGCAAAACCAATAAAAATATCAAGAGCCATGTTCAAATAAATACATTCATTCCACTTAGTTAAAAGTAGTAGGATAATTCTGTCTCTAAAATATCATTAAAATGTTTAAGAAATCTATAGTTTTTTTGCTTCAAATCTCTGCATTTTCTTTCTTTTTTGTATTTTTTTTAGATGGAGTCTTGCTCTGTCACCAGCCTGGAGTGCAGTGGTGTGATCTCGGCTCACTGCAACCTCTGCCTCCGGGGTTCAAGCAATTCTTCTGCCTCAGCCTCCCGAGTAGCTGGGATTACAGGCACACGCCACCACACCCGGCTAATTTTTGTATTTTTAGTAGAGAGGGTTTCACCATGCTGGCCAGGATGGTCTCCATATCTTGACCTCGTGATCCATCCGCCTTGGCCTCGCAAAGTGCTGGGATTACAAGCGTGAGCCATGGTGCCCGGCCAAATGTCTGCACTTGCATACCAAAATGCTTTCTTTTCAGAAATGATTTCTTAGAAATCTGAAAGAAAAAAAAAAAAAAAAGCAGAATGTGGTTTACATCCATGTCTAACAAGAAGCTGAAGAAGCTGTTACAGAATCTAAAGTTTGTTTTGTGATAATGAAGCTAGGACTAAAAATGTCCTTTTAAGCCATTACTTACACAAACACAAAATTATTCACATTTATGGTTCAACTGATAGTCATGAAAGTTACGTTTGCATAGGCTCAGTATATTATTTTTCCTCTACATAGGAGGATGAAACTTGCCTTTATTGTCGTAACGTTGGAGCATATTATCCTGTATCTAAGTCTTAAACAGTCTTTATAGCACTGGGAGGACTTAAGTCATACATTCTCCTTGTACAAGTTAACTCAACAGTTTGGCATGTTAAAAGTCCACGTTGCCAAGGTTAAAATCCAACCATCTGACTGAAGTCATAGTCTTTTAAGGTTGCTCCTCCGTCAAATGGTTTCAAGGACCTTCAGTTTCGTTTCATTCCAGGCTGTGAAGCTTTTCTTTTCAATGCTAGAACCTAACCATGGAAAGTGGAATTGAAAACAATTACATAGCGAATTGGCTTATGCGTGGATTTCGATTTGGGATCCACGAACATACTTAATGCTTGGCAAAATGGGAAGGGGCACTATGTGTTATTATTAATCACATAACTGAACTCTGTGGCTACAGGCCTTCCATGGCTCGTCTCCCAATCAATTCTTTTCAGAATTAAGAATCACGACAGGGGCCGGGCGCGGTGGCTCAACGCCTGTAATCCCACCACTTTGGGAAGTCGAGGCAGGAAGATTGCTTTAGCCCAGGAGATTGAGACTCCCTGGGCAACACAGCCCGACCTCGTCTGCAACCAATCAGTCAATCAATGAGTACATAAACGAATAAGCGAATTAATGAATACGTGAATGAATAGATGAATAAATGAATGAAAAAGAATCACGGCAGAACTCCTAACCCCTAGCACGCCTGCCTAGAGGAACAGGAAGAAGTCAAGAAAGAAACACTCTTCACTTCTGTGAGTTTTCTAAGGGCAGCAAACGGCGGCTGCTCAATTAGAGAACCTATGGTCTTTTCTGGCTTTAGAGGTCAGGTCCGCAGCTGCTAGCAGTAGAGAGACTCAAATCAAATAGGAGTCCCACAAACGCTTTGAAGGCTGACATCAGAGGGAGCACACACCGATGGAAACTCCCCACCTCCCTGTGATACCGCAAATTCCCAGTCGCCGGCAGTTTGGGGTTCTCCCACCGGAAGTGAAACCGAAGAAAACGCCACGTCGAAGGCGTGGGTTGCCAAAAGCGCGCCGACGTCACGCGCCTAGCTTCCGGCGATGGGTGGTCCTGGGATCCGGAGGGGAGGCGGGGTGGAGGCGGGGCTTGGGGCTGAGAGAGGCTGTGGTGGGTAGGTGGGTTCAGACCGAGGGGACTACGGGTCGGCGTTGGGCTCAGTGGGCTCGAAACAAAGGGCTATCCGGTGGGGACTCGCCGCGGCGCTTTCTGACGGGTCAGGTCCAGGCTTCTCGGCCTAGCAGTGCCCTCGCTGCGCGATCTCAGGCGGGTTCTCCTCGGCTCCTCGCAGCTCGCGCCGCGGTAGGGGGCCCGGCGCAGCGGCACCTGCTGCCGAGGGACCCCGCAGCCCGCCCCGGTGCTCATGATGGGGCTGATCTTCGCCAAACTGTGGAGCCTCTTCTGTAACCAAGGTGAGAAGAATAGAGCTGCGCGGCAGCTCGAATCCGAGGCGGAGGGTCCGGCCGCCGATGGGGACACGGGAGGCAGGGGACAGAGCGTTCGGAGAAGCGGAGGAGGAAGGGACTTAGGCCAGGGGGCGGGCAGAAACTCTGTGTTTTAGACCTGGAGGACGTACAGGAGAGACCTGACGTGTGGGAGAAACAGAGAGGCAGAAGAGAAGGCATTTGGTGTCCCAGAATCCAAACTGAGACTGTTTGGATATTGGCGAAGTAAAGCGGGATACAGCTAATGATGCCCGGAGGCGTATGGAGGGCCTTTCCCGTCGTTATTGAAGCCTGCTTATATCTATGTGTAGCCCCCAGGATAAGTGTCCGGCCAGAAACCTAAAACTTTTTTTAAAAAATATTGTTGGTACTTTGTTTTCCCGCCCTGCCCTTTGAGCCTTAAGCCAGTGCACTTTCACTCTGATTTCTTCCCCTTTCTTCTAGGACTTGAGAATGAGTTGTTCTATTCAGATACACGAGTTTTCCAGCATCTTCATTCTAAACTTTTTTTTTTTTAAGGCATTCAGAAACTAAATGCTTTTCTGTTTTGTGTAAGACGTTACGTGTGCGTAATTAGTCTAGAGCAGGTAATGAGACACCTGGAAGTGGCAGGTCCAAAGGGCCGAGAAGTTGCAAAACCTGTTCTGAGTCAGAATGAGATGTGATGTCTTTTGAAGAGAGAAAACACCCAGACCAAAAAAGAGGCCGACGATAAGTTAAAGTTTTAGACGTCCTTTAAACAGAATGGTTCCTTAGTGATCGAAACCAGTTTTGAAAATCAACTCGTTTCGTTTTACATTTAAGAGCCGGGCATAATTAATAAGCCAGTTTTATTTCCTTTTATGTTGGTACCAATGTGTTACTGCTGATGTAGGTATCTAATCTTTTTCTGGATTTAAGAAGTTGTGGAGGTGATGGAATGGCTCTAGTTGACTTGTTCTGTAGATTGGTAAGAACACTAAAATAGTCTTTTTCAAGATTATAAATATAGATTCAGGCACCCACATGTGTATATGTATATGCCTGTATCCAATAGCCACAGATAATATTACTTATCAAATGATTTCAAAGTGAGCAGAGCTTCACACTTTGTGGGTATTATCCATACGTTTAACATAGTTTTATTTATTTATTTATTTATTTTTTGAGACAGAGTCTCTCTCTGTCGCCCAGGCTTCAGTGCAGTGGTGCGATCTCAGCTCACTGCAACCTCTGCATCCTGGGTTCAAGCGATTCTCATGCCTCAGCCTCCCGAGAAACTGGGATTACAGGTGCCCACCACCACACCCGGCCTATTTTTGTATCTTTAGTAGAGACAGGGTTTCGCCATGTAGGCCAGGCTGGTCTCGAACTTCTGACCTCAGGTGATTTACCCACCTCGACCTCCCAAAGTGCTGGAATTACAGGTGTGAGCTACCGCGGCCGGCCGTAAAGCAGCATTTTAAGACATGCTTAAAGGTATAAAGATTAATACAAAAGTCACCAGTTTTCTCTTTCCCCTAAGCTGGACTATTGAAACATTACCACAGTTGTTGGTTTTCCCTGTATATCCTTTCCCATTTTCCTTTCGCCCTTTCTGTTACATGGCTGCGCTCATTTTTCGTTGGAGGCGTCCTTACTCAGTCTAGAGGGAATAAAAGATGTAAGGGGAAAATTTAGAAGATGATGAAAGACATTCAATGGCTCCCTTTATAATCACATAATTGTTCAGGCCTCCTGAATCTCCATTTCTACTTAGAATTTTTCTTTTCCTCTAACTTTCCCGTTGAAAAATTTGGAACCAGTGGTTATTCTGTTATTTTATTCTTATTTATACAGCCATAGGCCAATCTTCAGAGTTTAACATAGGAGATACAAAGTTAAAAAAGAAAGATATCTTACTTCCTGGCAAAGTACTGAAACATCAATAAACGAGACAAACATGAAAAAAAATGCAGTGTGGTAAATTATTTAACAGATATGTGTAAAAATATAACGTTGGCTGCAGCATAAGGTATACTTGGACTGTAATGTAAAGATGAGTAGGAATTTGGGTAGCATGCTAGACAGACCGAGTAGAAGGGACATGTTATTCTAGGCGGAAGGACTAATATGCAAAAGGGAGAGGAATGAGCTAGTTTGGTACTTTTAGGGAAGCTGAAAATAGTTGAGCTTGGCTGTGTGTTAGTTTGCTTGCGAGGAGTGAAGAGGAGATGAAATTGGAAAGACAGCCAGGAGAACCTTATCACAGAGGGCCTCCAGTGTTGACTAGGACATAAACTAGAGCAAGGAATGGGACTCATTGAAGAGTTTAATCCACAGATGTCTCTTAGCCTATATTTTTGTTTTCTGAGTCAACAAATTTAACTACCAATCTCAGCATTTTCCATTTTTGTCACTATATATGTCTATTCCAGTGGAATTAGATGTATTAGAATAACAGGCTGAAAGCCCCACCTCACACCAACTAAATCAGAATGGGGTGAGGTGGCCTGGGCATCAGTGCCAAGGTAAGTCGAATGTGCAGCCAGTGTTAAGAACTACTGATCTTACTTTATGTACTCCTTTCCCTTGTCTTTCTTCCAGTATTTCCACATTCTCATCTTTTTTTTTCCTGTAGCATTTTGGAGTCTCATGCATCTTATAAATTAAATACCTTTCTGTGAATAAGTATACTAAAGCATATGTTGTCTAAGTAAAGCAATCTAAAATTACATTAATTCCTGCAATTTTGTCTTGTTTAAACCAGAAGACTGTTTACTTTGACAGTTATTATTCAAGGAAATAATTTCAGAATCTGAATATCTTTGCAAACATTTTATGTATCAATGTAGTTCTATGAAATACATATGTGTGTATGATAGCTCACCTCTAAAGTTTTGCATTATTTTTTAAATTTGTTTTGAACTTTCGTAGGCATAGTCTTTTTCTCTCAGTGTTACGACTGTACAAACCTGTCATCAGTTATTTCTTTTTTTGTTACTTGTTTGTTTTTAACTGAGATGGAGTCTCGCTCTGTCGCCCAGGCTGGAGTTAAGTGGTGCCATCTCGGCCCACTGCAACCTCCACCTCCCGGATTCAAGCAATTCTCCTGCCTCAGCCTCCTGAGTAGTTGGGATTACAGGCGCACGCCCCCACTCCGGCTAATTTTTGTATTTTTAGTGGAGATGGGGTTTCACCATGTTTTTCAGGCTGGTCTTGAACTCCTGACCTCGGGTAATCCGCCTGCCTTGGCCTCCCAAAGTGCTGGGATTACAGACATGAGCCACTATTCCTGGCCCAGTTATGTCTTTAAATTTTATTGATTGATTGATTTTTGAGATGGAGCCTCACTCTGTCCCCCAGGCTGGAGTACAGTGGTGTGATCTCGGCTCACTACCACCTCTGCCTCCCGAGTTCAAGCAATTCTCCTGCCTCAGCCTTGGGAGTAGGTAGAATTACAGGGACCTGCCACCATGCCTGGCTAATTTTGGTATTTTTAGTAGAGACAGGTTTCGCCATGTTGGCCAGACTGGTCTCGAACTGCTGACCTCAGGTGATCTGCTCGCCTCAGCCTCCCAAAGTGCTGGGATTACAGGCGTGAGCCACTGCACCCACCCAGTTATTTCTAATGTTACCCAGAATTAAGAACAAATGAAATACAGTTTTAATTGTAGTTCATTTTCAGAACTATGTAACAGTAACATCTTAATTTCATAATTTAATCATTTCTTTCAAATCCATGAATTTCATGTTATTTTGAATACTGGTTGCCAACTGTATATGATTGTTGTCCTTTACTTCTGACTACTCAGATCTCAGATCTTGTGGCTCACATTTCTTCCTTTAGCTTATTCTGCCTTAACGCTGGACTTTAACCCAGTTTCAATCACACCAAACTTAAACTTATCATCTGTCTGCATCCTGTCTTCCAGACCTTTTTTTTTTTTTTTTTTTTTTTTGAGATGGAGTCTTGCTCTGTCACCAGGCTGGAGTGCAGTGGCACGATCTTGGCTCACTGCCCCCTCCACCTCCTGGGTTCAAGCAATTCTCCTGCCTCAGCCTCCCGAATAGCTGGGACTATAGGCACCTGCCACCACGCCTGGCTAATTTTTGTATTTTTAGTAGAAATGGGGTTTTACCATATTGGCCAGCTTGGTGTCAAACTCCTGATCTTGTGATCCGCCCACCTCGGCCTCCCAAAGTGCTGGGATTACAGGTGTGAGCCACCATGCCCAA
This sequence comes from Trachypithecus francoisi, assembly GCF_009764315.1. NCBI lineage: Eukaryota > Metazoa > Chordata > Mammalia > Primates > Cercopithecidae > Trachypithecus > Trachypithecus francoisi. The sequence continues at coordinate 21,012,802 of NW_022681474.1, forward strand.
CCTGGCTAACTTTTTTTTTTTTTTTAAGAGATGGGGTCTTACTGTATTGCCCAGTTTGGTCTCAAACTCCTAGATTCAACTCATCACTTCTCCTTGGCCTCCCAAAGTGTTGGAATTACAGGTGCAAGCCATTGCGCCTGGCCTAAAACATTCTGATTTACTATAACTGATAATAACAGTAGTGTCTTAACCTAAAATTACTTCACATTGGGACCTACCTTTCAAAATGATGCATTATTGGTGAGTTTTACCGTCACGGGCCTTCAGTATTGTGTGAAGCATCACAATGCAAGATGTGAAGCAAGGAGCAGGATTGTTTGAAAATGACCTAGGTATTCACTTGAGTTGCTTCAACAAGGAGCCATCTGGTACTATCCCTCCATTCCTTTGTCCCAGTGGAATTATCTGCCTTCAAGTTTTGCTTATCTTTAAACTAGTGGCTTCCGTCTCACCACTGCAGGCGCGTTGTTTTCTCTAGATGCTTGGTAGGTGGAGCTTCTAGCTGTCACCAAACTGTAGGATGCTCAGTGCCAGGCAGTCCGTTTGTTCCTTCACTGATACAAGTTCTTGTACTTTAAGGGATAACAAACAGGGTAATACTTAAAAGATTGGCTTCATTAGAAATTAAAGGATATGTAGCCAGGCATGGTGGCGTGCACCTGTGGTCCCAGCTACTCAGGATGTTCAGGTAGGCGGATCACTTGAGCCTGGGAGGTTGAGGCTGCAGTGAGTCTTGATCATGCCACTGCACTCCAACCTGGGCAACAAAGCAAGACCCTGTCTCAAATAAATAAATAAGGAGAATTATAGTGGGTTATACTAAGCAGGCAAGTTTTGTTTTGTTTTACAAAGCAGCTTCTACCATAGTGAAAATAGCCCTTCTAGAGGACCATGTCTGTTTATCCTGCAGTGTTATAGGCTGTACCTAGAGTGTGTAGGTCATTAGAAGACCTGCATGTCTCAAGAACTTATCTTTTCTTGATCCCTCTTTTTTTGGCTGATAAAGTTTTACAACTTTAGGAATATGAGCTGATGATTGTATGACCAGAATGTTGACATTCACCAGAGGTCATCAAGAAGAGTAGCGTTCTGGTATGAGATGCGCCCAGTCGTTTCTGGTATGAGATGCGCCCAGTCGTTGCTTATAAATCAACTGTGTTGTGATTCTGTGGCAACTTCCCTACTTACCCTGTTGATGTTAACTTGTAACTTTTAAAGCATTCTTCTGCCTTGGAGAAGGGGATCTTTAGTATACTTGGCATAAGTTAAAATCTAGGAAAGATGGTATCTGGGGTGTTTTCTGTATTCAAAGGACATTGCAGAATATGTACCGCTTAACAGAATAATTAGATGAACTTTAGCAACTACTTATTAAAAGAGGTGAATATGTAGTGCGTGGCACCCAAAGAAGGAAAGAAATGAAGAGATTTTCGTTGTACAAAGAGCAGAAACAGAATCTGCTTGAAAGAACTGTAGAAGCTGATTGAAAAATTGTTAAACAATGAGCAATTGCATAAAAACTTGAGAGTGTACGTTTGTCTTTGTGACAGATGAAACATTTCCATTTTAACCTCACATGGGATTTTTAAGTGAGAGTAAGAAACAGATCCTGGTATCCATAGGTGGGAAGACTTACAGATATGAAAACATTTTGATAAAAAGTTAACTTGATTGGTACAGAGCTAAAAAGGTCTGTACACCAGGCTTTTTAGAAAACTTACATTTTAGGTTATAATTTTTACCTAGATTAATATTTGGATCTCCTCTCCCCTAGACGCAATATAAGTGACCAACTTTGCTGGTGTTTCCTGCTTACCCATCTCCCACATTCTTTTACAAGAGAACTAGACAAAGTATCAATGATAATTGATTGTGTTACTTAACCTGGGTAGCCTTAACATCATAACATTTCTTTCTGTATTTTACCAGTCTAGTAATAGATACTCAGTGAATGATTCTTCTTAATGAGCTAACTAATAATCATTGTTGAAAGCATGTAATTGCAGTAATGTTAAATGTTTATGGTTTGCTTTCTTTTTGTAGAACACAAAGTAATTATAGTGGGACTGGATAATGCAGGGAAAACCACCATTCTTTACCAATTGTAAGTATGGGTGTTTATTAAACAGTTTTCACTAGTTATTGAAACTAATGTGTTGCCTGTAATCCCAGCACTTTGGGAGGCCGAGACGGGCGGATCACGAGGTCAGGAGATCGAGACCCTCCTGGCTAACATGGTGAAACCCCGTCTCTACTAAAAAATACAAAAAAACTAGCCAGGCGAGGTGGCGGGCGCCTGTAGCCCCAGCTACTCGGGAGGCTGAGGCAGGAGAATGGCTTAAACCCGGGAGGCGGAGCTTGCAGTGAGCTGAGATCCGGCCACTGCACCCCAGCCTGGGTGGCAGAGCGAGACTCCGTCTCAAAAGAAAAAAAAAAAAGGAAAGAAACTAATGAGAGATGCATTGTAATAATGATGGAAAAACTTAAATATGTATTTTTTAAAATTTTTTAAAAATTACTATTATACTTTAAGTTCTAGGGTACAGGTGCACAACGTGCAGATTTGTTACATATGTATACATGTGCCATGTTGGTGTGCTGTACCCATTAACTCATCTGGTTTTTGTTTTTAATTTTACCAAACACAATCTATAGAAAAGTGAGTGAAATAAGCATTTGCTAAACCCTTCACAAACACTGTTTTCTGGCCTTGAAAGAAAGAAATTAATGTTAAACTAAAATAAATAAAGCGCATATTAAAGTGCTGGGATGAGGTGATAGAGTGGATTTCACTTAGTTCTACCCACACTTGGGATTATGTAAATAAATTGATAGCTCTAGAAAGCCATTGCTACCCTCCTGACTATTAGCTTTGGAATTTTTTAACATAGCCAGACTTGTCAAGTCAAAAGAAATGTGATCACTGCTGAAAATATTGCTGTAGTAGCTTGCAAGAGGAAGAGTCTTGAGACTTTCAGAGAAATCTATTAATACCTTAGGACATTTTCACAGCTCATCATTCCGCTTGTCAGAGTACCTTCCATTATCCTTTCAGTGCCAATGAAATGATCCTTATTAAGGAATAGAAATGGATCTACCAATCACTTTAACAAAATAGTTCTACAATTCTTTGCACCATTGTGTACCCCTTCTCACTCATCTTGCATTAGAAGACAGCCCTTTAGCTGAAGAAGCTGAAGACGTACATCAGCTTGCCAGAAGTACTTCATTAGCCAGCGATTAACAACAATTTTTCAACTACTTTGCTAAAAAGCTACTGACTTAAAGTTTGTTGTTTCAGAGTTGCGTAACTACTTATTTCTCTTGAAAACATTTTCATTCATTGGTGATTATGTGTTTAAATATGAATTAGCTTTTAAACATCACATATAAACATTTCAGAAACCTGTCATCTTTGTTGAAATAATTTTACACATGGCTTCAAAAAATATACATAAAACGCCAGAGAAAATTGCAAGCCTCCTCCAACACAGTACTGACCTGTTACCAGCAAGGGCATATTTGTTGAATTAATTGATTAATGTAGCTTTACCAATGATTATGATAATACAAGAAGTATGAGCATCAGTATTCTAAATATATGTATATGTGTGTATATATATATATATATATATACACACACACACGCATATTTGAGACCTAGTTTTGCTCTGTCACTGAGGCTGGAGTGCAATGGCGTGATCTCCACTCACTGCAACATTCACCTTTTAGGTTCAAGCGGTTCTCCTGCCTCAGCTTCCTGAGTAGCTGGGATTACAGGCGCCCGCCACCACACCCTGGAAATTTTTGTATTTTTAGTGGAGACGAGGTTTCACCATGTTGGTCAGGATGGTCTCAAATTCTTGACCTCAGGTGATGCACCCAAAGTGCTAGAATTACAGGTGTGAGCCACCATGCCTGGCCTTCTAAATATGTTTATAGTTAATATAAATTTTCACTTGCCCATGGTCTTATTTTCAGGACTACTTTAGATTAAAAAGCCTGAACTAATTGTTGTGGCTAAGTCTCAATTTAGACAGGCTTCAAAATTATAGATAGCCTACTATCCAATATTCTCTCTTTTGCAAGTATTGGTGTCACAGTCGCCTAGAAACTTGCTTTTCAGGATGGGATGGGACATTGGGTCTTATCTCACTGATAACAGGGCATAGTGGAATTGGAATTTTTGGCCACAGAAATGCAAATTCACACCACACTGTTTTCTTTCTTTTCCATCAAGCTTGCAATTCCTTCCATTAAAAAACAAACAAAAAAAACCATAAAGCAAGTCTTTCTTCTGGAGTTGTTGTCTAGATGTTTATTTGCACAAATGTTCTCCAGGTTTCTAATTTTCATGTTAATGATCATCATCATTGGTGCAGAAGGTTCATTGATCTTAAAAATACAGAGATAAAAGTTGCTTCAGATTCTCAAGATTTACAAGAGCTTTTATGGTGTCGTTCAACAGCTTAATGAATGAAGTGGTTCATACTTCTCCAACCATAGGAAGCAATGTTGAAGAAATAGTGGTGAAGAACACTCATTTTCTTATGTGGGATATTGGTGGTCAGGAGTCTCTGCGATCATCCTGGAACACATATTACTCAAACACAGAGGTATGTTAAGATGAATTTTGAATTTTAATCGAAAGGTCTAAAGAGTAAACCTAGAAAGTAGATAGGCTGGACCTGGGTGTATTGATAGTTGCCCTTTTTTTTTTGAGAAGGAGTCTTGCTCAGTCGCCAGGCTGGAGTGCAGTGGCGTGATCTTGGCTCACTGCAGTCTCCGCCTGCTGGGTTCAAGCGATTCTCCTGCCTCAGCCTCCCAAGTAGCTGGAATTACAGGGGGCGTGCCACCACTCCCAGCTAATTTTTGTATTTTTAGTAGAGACGGGGTTTCACCATATTTGTCAGACTGGTCTTGAACTCCTGATCTCATGATCTCCCCTCCTTGGCCTCCCGAAGTGCTGGGATTACAGGCTTGAGCCACCGTGGCTGGCCTGACAGTTGCCTTTTAATAAGATCCTTTTTTGTAAAGAATTTGGGTTTCTATTTAAAAAAAATAAAAATTTAATAAATGAAACTTAAGAATTTGGGTTTTTAAATAGAAGAAAAGGCGAATAGAAAGACTCTGGAGCTATTATTAGTTGAGTGCTTACTGTTTGGCCAGGCTTTCTCCGTTCATCTTCACAAGATTTTAATGTCTCCAGGGTTGGAAAGATCTGATACATGGAGAAATTATATAGCTTTCCCCAACATCTCACAACTTTCTTTTTTTTTTTTTTTTTTTTTTTTCTGAGATGGAGTCTCGCTCTGTCGCCCAGGCTGGAGTGCAGTGGCCGGATCTCAGCTCACTGCAAGCTCCGCCTCCCGGGTTTACGCCATTCTCCTGCCTCAGCCTCCCGAGTAGCTGGGACTACAGGCGCCGCCACCTCGCCCGGCTAGTTTTTTGTATTTTTAGTTGAGACGGGGTTTCACCGTGTTAGCCAGGATGGTCTCGATCTCCTGACCTCATGATCCGCCCGTCTCGGCCTCCCAAAGTGCTAGGATTACAGGCTTGAGCCACTGTGCCCGGCCCCATCTCACAACTTTCTAAGAGACCCTGACCAGAAGAGGAATGAAGTATTTTATTAATTTAAAAATGTCTTGTTGGTAGTTTTTTTTTTTTTTTTAAATTAAAAAAAAGTGGATTTGCAAATCATCTCTCAGTTCTCTGCCACTTATGAGTTCAGAGCTAGCTTGGGGAACAAACCTGGATGTATTCATATTTTATTTCTGCTTTTATTTCTTCTTAGAGGCAGATATTTTTTTAAGGCCATTCAGTGTAGTTTAGAGAGATTTATCCTTGAGAGTATGAGTTCACAGTTGCATCCATTTAATTGTTCTTTGCAAAGAAGTACGCCTAACCAATTATTTTTTCTAAAATGAGACTTTTTTTTTTTTTTTTTTTTTTTGAGACAGTCTCGCTCTGTCGCCCAGCCTGGAGTGCAGTGGTGCAATCTCAGCTCATTGCAAGCTCCGCCTCCCAGATTTACACCATTCTCCTGCCTCAGCCTCCCGAGTAGCTGGGACTACAGGCGCCTACCACCACGCCTGGCTAATTTTTTGTATTTTTAGTGGAGACGGGGTTTCACCGTGTTTAACGCAAGGATGGTCTCGATCTCCTGACCTCATGATCTGCCCGCCTCGGCCTCCCAAAGTACTGGGATTACAGGCGTGAGCCACCGCGCCTGGCCGAGACCTTTTAAAAATTGGAGTTGGGCCGGGCGTGGTGGCTCAGGCCTGTGATCCCAGCACTTTGGGAGGCCAAGGTGGGCGGATCATAAGGTCAGGAGATCGAGACCATCCTGGCTAACACAGGTGAAACCCCGTCTCTACTAAAAATATAAAAAATTAGCTGGGCGTTGTGTGGTGCACTTGTAGTCCCAGCTACTCGGGAGGCTGAGGCAGGAGAATCACTTGAATCCGGGAGGCAGAGTTTGCAGTGAGCCGAGGTAGCACCACTACACTCCAGACTGGGTGACAAAACAAGACTGTCTCAAAAAGAAAAAATGGAGTTGGAAAGGAGGAGGTAGAAAAGGATGTAATATGAAGAATTTTTGGTGAACAAAGTTGCCTTTTTAAATAAAAAACATGTATTGTTCTAGATTTATATTATAATAGCATATGTGTATGTGTGTATATATTCCAATGCAATATGTAAGTAGTAAACGAAGATGGCATATCATAGATACTCAGAACTTGTGGTAGCACTTAATTATTTTATTGGGTATGCAGAAGATGTTGGTAAGCAAATAGTATAGTTAAAGGGTAGCTTACATGTTTATACAGTAAAATAATGTTCTGAAACTAGAATAAGTTAGAAATTCTCACTCATAGGTGGGAACTGAACAATGAGATCACTTGGACTCGGGAAGGGGAACATCACACACTGGGGCCTATCATGGGGAGGGGGGAGGAGGGAGGGATTGCATTGGGGAGTTATACATGATATAAACGTCATGCACATGTACCCTAGAACTTAAAGTATAATAAAAAAAAAAAAAAAAAAAAAAAAAAGAAAGTAAGAGAAGGGCCAGATGGAGTGGCACACTCCTGTAATCCCAGCACATTGTTAGGCCGAGGTGGGCAGATTGCTTGAGGCCAGGAGTTCAAGACCAACGTGGCCAACATGGCAAAACCCCATCTCTACTAAAAACAGAAAAATTAGCTAAGCATGGCAGCTACTCTAGAGGCTGAGGCATGAGAATAGCTTGAACCTGGGAGGCAGAGGTGGCAGTGAGCTGAGATAGCACCACTGCACTCCAGCCTGGGTGACAAAGTCTTGCTGGCTCTCAAAAAAAAAAAAAAAGTAAGGGACAAACGACATTATAGCATATGATTAATTTAAACATCAGATTTGTTAGTAGTTTAAAGCTCACAGTTAAGTCCAGCTGTGAAAAGGACAGTTCTCATTAATGAATAGGTCAAAGTTGATTCTAGTGAATCCATATGTACTTAAAGTGTTTCAAAAGGGTAGTTCTTGAAATGACTGGAACTCTAGAGGACTTAGCATGGGTCCAGAAAGAGATAATCCATTACTGATGCCATTTGCATGAAATATTCTTTTAATAAGTGATCTCTACAAGAATATCAAAATTACTACACAGAAAAGTGTCACTTTGCTTTTTGAAAGTTCTTCATGTGGAAGAGTCCCCCAAAAGCTGCAGTGTGTCCATCATATTACAAGAAGTTACAGATATTAAGTAACTCCTGACACCTTCCTCTCATTACCTCACAGTTGCATCCGCATATTCTGTGGAATCTTCCTTTGCCACGTGACTTTTTTTCCATTTATTCCCCTGTAAGCCCAACTCAGTTTATATTCAGATTAGTTGTCTGTTCTCTTAATTTTATTTATTTTTATTTTTTATTTATTTATTTGTTTGAGACAGAGTCTCACTCTGTCACCCAGGCTGGAGAGCAGTGGCTCCATCTCAGCTCACTGTAACCTCCACCTCCCAGGTTCGAAGGATTCCCCTGCCTCAGCCTCTCGAGTAGCTGGGACTACAGGTACATAGCACCATACCTGGCTAATTTTTGTATTTTTGATAGAGACAGAGTTTTACCATGTTGGCCTGGTTGGTCTTGAACTGTCCTCAAGTGATCCCCCCACCTTGGCCTCACAAAGTGCTGGGATTACAGGCATGAGCCACCGCGCGTAGCCTGTTTCCCTATTTTAAAGTCATCTCTGTAATCTAATTCCACCCTTCATGTCTGTTTATTTTGCATCTATCTCCTGCTGTAATAGCATCATTTCATCTCATTTCCTGACTTTTTATTCTGTATAAAGTGTTCAGTTTAAGGGCCCTTTTTCGCTGTATCGTCTCTTCCATCTCCTCCTTCTCCTCACCCGCCCCTCCATATTTTTTTTAAATGAGTTAGGGCCTCTCTGTCACCCAGGTTGGAATGCAAGTTGCATGATTCTCAGTACAGCCTCAACTTCCTAGGCTCAAAGCAGTCCTCCCACCTTAGCCTCCCAAGTAGGTGGGACTACATGCATGGCTAGTTTTTATTTTTTATTTTCTGTAGAGAGACAGGGTCTCACTATGTTGCCCAAGGTGGTCTCAAACTCCTGAGCTCAAGCGATCATACCACCTTACCTCCCAGAGTGCTGAGATTACATGTGTGTGAGCCACCATGCCTGGCCTATATCTTCTTACTTTTTAATATGCAAGACCTACCTTTTTTCATGTATAGCTTTACCAACAGATTTCTCGTCTTTTTTCTGGCTTGCCTTTAATTTCCCCTGCATCTCCAATATATTAATGCCTAAGTATATATGTTTCAATCTTGAGCATTTATTGTTGATACTGTTTTATAAAATTGTTTTATTTTTAAAATGCATTTATCTTTTTCTTTCAAACTAGCTTTTCTTTCTAAGAGTTAGGAGATTGTGGTACATAGAAGTAAGTGATTATTGACTGTTTAGATGAATGATAATGGAGTACTTTGAAGTTTTAGTGGAAAATATTACTGAGATTAATATAAGTTTCTTTTAAAAAATTACTTTTTACTACCAGCATTTGAAAACAAATCATAGTATTATGTATTCAGGCATCACTTTAAAAAAATCAAGTTGGGCACAGTTTTTATTTGTTGAAGTTTTGGGTTATTTTCTTATCGTTAACATTTGGATTTTACTGCTTGATGTGATTCAGTATTGTAAAAGCTGTTTATGATGAAAAAGCAGTAGATGTTTTATGATGATGATGATGCCATGTAGAAAAAGTACTTAGATTACTTGAGTGGTTTTACAGAAAACTTTTCAACATCCCATTCAATTTTCTGTCTTTCCTTTTAATTTTCTTCTAGTTCATCATTCTTGTTGTTGATAGCATTGACAGGGAACGACTAGCTATTACAAAAGAAGAATTATACAGAATGTTGGCTCATGAGGTAAATTTTTAAAGTAAATCTTTAAAAAACAATGTAGTAAAGTATCTGTACATTGCCTTTGCTTTTTTGCTTTAATGTGATATGATGTTGGCTATTTTATTATTAACGCAACTTTACATACAAGACTGATGAAAGTCTTGAGGTAAAAAAAAAATGCTCATTATTTTTTCAAACTTAACTCTAAGACATTAATTGTAGATTACTACTGTTATTGCAAAAATTTTTCAAACCTAGTTACTTAAGCATGCCTTTAAAAGTCTGATAAATGAGATAAACAAAAGGAAAACTTAAGGGTCTTTTCCCCAGAAGTTTGTAGTAACTGAAAGTTTTTTAATGAATAACTCAAGATCACTTAATTCTAAGTATTTCAGATATTTAAGAAAACTTAGTAAAACACATTCATGCACCATATCAACATAAGATATGAAATATCTTAAGATACCTTGCCAATCTGATTTTCTTCCCTTCTCTTTCAGAGGTATCTACTATCCTAAAAGTAGTGATTGGTATTCTTATGCATGTTTTTATACTTTTACTACATTTTTATGTCTTGAAGTTATACAGAGTATTGTATTCCATGTTTTTTTGTTTTCTGTGTTTTTTTTTTTTGTTTTTTGTTTTTTGTTTTTTTTTTTTTTTGAGACGGAGTCTTGCTCTGTCGCCCGGGCTGGAGTGCAGTGGCCGGATCTCAGCTCACTGCAAGCTCCGCCTCCCGGGTTTACGCCATTCTCCTGCCTCAGCCTCCCGAGTAGCTGGGACTACAGGCGCCCGCCACCTCGCCCGGCTAGTTTTTTGTATTTTTTTAGTAGAGACGGGGTTTCACCGTGTTCGCCAGGATGGTCTCGATCTCCTGACCTCGTGATCCGCCCGTCTCGGCCTCCCAAAGTGCTGGGATTACAGGCTTGAGCCACCGCGCCCGGCCTGTTTTTTTTTTAAGACAGAGTCTTGGCCGGGCGCGGTGGCTCAAGCCTGTAATCCCAGCACTTTGGGAGGCCGAGACGGGCGGATCACGAGGTCAGGAGATCGAGACCATCCTGGCTAACACAGTGAAACCCCATCTCTACTAAAAATACAAAAACTAGCCGGGCGAAGTGGCGGGCGCCTGTAGTCCCAGCTACTCGGGAGGCTGAGGCAGGAGAATGGCGTAACCCGGGAGGCGGAGCTTGCAGTGAGCTGAGATCCGGCCACTGCACTCCAGTCCGGGCGACAGAGCAAGACTCCGCCTCAAAAAAAAAAGACAGAGTCTTGCTCTGTCGCCCAGGCTGGAGTACAATGGCGTGATCTTGGCTCACTGCAACCTCTGCCTTCCAGTTCAAGCAGTTCTCTGCCTCAGCCTCCTGAGTAGCTGGGATTACAGGCGCCCGCCACTACTCCCGGTTAATTTTTGTATTTTTAGTAGAGATGGGGTTTCACCATCTTGGCCAGGCTGGTCCTGAATTCCTGACCTCGTGATCCACCTGCCTCAGCCTCCCAAAGTGCTGGGATTACAGGTGCGAGCCACTGTGCCTGGCCTGTATTCCATGTTTTTAAAACTAATACTGTATAATATATATCTTTCTGAATCTTGCTCTTTTTGTACAACATTGTGACTTATCCATGATAATACATTCTGATGTATCCATGTTAATATGTACTGCTTTAGTTCATTCCTTTAGTTGTCCACAGTATGAATGTATCACAGTCAATCTATTCTTCTAATGTTTTCATAGTATAAACAATACTGAAATGAATATTAACCAATGGGCTTATGTTATACAAAGATTAGTAAGGAAGAAGTATTGCCCAACTCCTACCACCAGTACTCTACTTTTAAGTTTTGGAGAAACTCTAGTGTTTGGCAACATACTACCATATTTACCTATTAGAATATTACTTACGTAGTTTTGAGTCAGTATTTAAAATTCAAATTTTTTTGAATTTTTTTCAGTTTGTCCAGTTGGACTCAAAAATAAAAATAATTATTTATCTGTTAGAATGAATAATAAAATTATGGATATTTGAGATTATATTAAATATTAGTGCCCGATTATGTTAAAGTAGAAGCACTTCATTATAACTGTTCAGCTGGTTAAATTTAAATTTAAATTGTGGTATTTCACGTATTAGAAGTATTTTGTCTTGATTGCAGGATTTACGGAAGGCTGCAGTCCTTATCTTTGCAAATAAACAGGATATGAAAGGGTGTATGACAGCAGCTGAAATCTCAAAATACCTCACCCTTAGTTCAATTAAGGATCATCCATGGCACATTCAATCCTGCTGTGCTCTCACAGGAGAAGGGTAAGTTCATCCGTCTGAGGGGAGGTAGGACTTCTTTCAAATTTCTTCCAACTTTTTAGGCCAACTTGTTTTCTTCTTGGGTCCTGTTCCTTTTCTGTTTGTTTGTTCTTAATTAAAGGTGATTTTTATAATGTGTCTCAGGCTTACAACATAGAAATAATTCTAGTAAAATCACTGGCAACTTAAAAACTTTTAATGTAAATATAACACTTTACCAAAAAGCAATAAACTATTGAATTAAGTTTTCATAATCCAAATTTTTTGATGTTCTTTGTTGCCTTTATCATATACTGAGAAAAAAACTGTAATGTCACCTTTCTTTTAAAGAGGAAGCTTGAAAGGAAGTTCACATTTTCTGCAAGGACTTAAACCTAAGCTGTCAGCTTTCTGCCAGAGAACATCTTTATTGTTAGGAGGTCTTTTGGGAGGCATAATTCTAGACAATAAACATTTGAGACAAATGCTATATAGTCTATTCTTCCATTTCTAACAATTTGAATGTGGGTATTAGGCCAAGAAGAACCTAATGTTATTTATGTATTACCCAGTTTATACCAGAGAACTTATCCACAAATCAACCTCACCTTCTTCGTTTTTCTCTTAGTATTTATCAGAAATAGCTTGCAGTAATAGCTGTGTGTAGGCCTTTTTGACTCATACTTTTAAGACTGAGTCATAAGTATTCCATTCTTTAGAATTGAGGAGGGTAAGGTGAAGTTCCTGTTAACTTTCCCTAGTCGTTTAAGTCTCAGTTAATTTTAAAAGGCGGGGAGTATTTGCAATATTCATGGCAAAACTAGCAAAGTTGTATCTTCCAGATGAGACTGAAGCAGTTTCCCACAAACTGATTAAGAATATTTAAAAGAACATTCCATTTAAAAATTTAACTTATTATAGTGTGGCTTAAATGTTGACACTGATGTATATAAATAATGATTGTGCTACCAGCCTTTGGTTAAGACTTAAAAATAATAAGTATACTTTCAATTTTTAAGTATAAAGTTTTTAATTTTAAAAATACTTCTATCTTTTGTTCAGGTTATGCCAAGGTCTAGAGTGGATGACCTCCCGGATTGGTGTGAGATAACTTTTTTGCTTGAAAGAGACTGCTCTATTTATTCTGTGACATGAACATTTTTTCCTAGTACCTTTGGCTGCTAAGGCAGCAGCATGTTTAATTTATAACAACACAAACCTCTGAGAGCAACACTTGAATCAAGTGCAGCTGAACTGGAACGTGAAAGGTTTTTTCTTAACTTTTTTTTTTTAATACACTAATCTTCAGTTGGATGAACATAATGTATAACTATGTTTTCGGCAACAATTCTTCTGTTTATTCTAATTATTCAGTGACTACCTTGTAAGAAATGTTTGTCATATGCGTGATGTCGTCTGAAATATTCTTATAACCTTAATGACCAATTGCTTTCAGTTCTTGACCACCACGCCCTCCCAACCAGAGAATTACTGGTTTAATAGAGTAGTCATGGAAACCATCAGGTACTGTCTGCAAACTTCTCCAGCACTAAATATTTGTTCCTTCTATAAACCATTCATCTTTCGGACAGAACTTACTATAAAGAAAGAAATCTGCGTAGAGGATATATGTAAGGAAGATACCACATCATGAGTGCTTGCCTTTTAACTTCCCCCACATTACTGCGAGTCATGGAATAATATTTGTTATTTGCATGGAAATTAAGTAGGCTGTTTATTTTTCTAAAGGAATCAAGTTCACTCTTCTGCCTGCAACATTTGGTCAAAAACTAACCAAGGTAAAATATTTATTGAAAAGCCCAGCTTTGATGTTAAATATTCTTGAATAAATCTGATATTTTAAGAACGTCACATTATTCAATGCATATAAAACTATCAGAAGTTAGTAAAGCATACCAGCACTAAAAATAAGACAATTGGAATATATTTTAGTCTCAGTTTACAAACAACTTTATTATCAACAGGAATTTTAGCTCTTTTCTTTGCAAGATATATCACAGCTACTTTGGGCAGTAGCTAAAGCTGAAGTATAAACAGTCCATTTTGTGTCTTACAATTTGAAGTTGTGTCTGTCATAACATTTTTACCACCAGCAGTATATTACTTTAAGAAACTACATGGCTTTCCTTGAATTTATTTGACGGTATTATGTAATAGACTTGAAACAATTGCCATCTTTGTAGTTACGCCTTGGGTTCTAAAATCGTATCAGAAACTGCTGAATTTAATCCTAGCTTTTAGAATATTAATATGAGACTCAAAGTTAATATTCTTAACAACTTATAAATTAAAAAGTCATCATCTATCAAAAGTTTATTGGATGGCATTAAAATGTTTTTGAGGCAGTTGTCTAATATGAACAATAATCTAGACAGTATATTCCTTAAGAGGAAAGACAAGTGTTGTATTTCGATCCTGTTTATTCAAATGTGTGATTTTGCTGAAATGAAAGGGATAAAATGAATACTTAGAGAATAATACTTCATTTTTGCAGTATTTTTTAATTTTGATGAAAAAGATTCAGTGTTCGTAATATCAAAATATGTTTTCAAAATTGGTATTTTATTTTTAATATTTTTGTAGGTTGATTTAAATTTTGCTCTTTTTTCAGGTGTTCTTGATTTATTATATTTAGTCAAGTTAATTTAGTCGAATGTGGTAACATTTTTCTGATTTATCTTTAGTTGTAGCACACCCTTGACCTGAACAGTGGCCAGAGGAAAGCTTTCTGGGCTTTGGAAAGCAGTTAACTTTGTTTTAAACCTTTTTCTTAGTGATTCTGTATCAAGTAGAGGATAAGTTTAGTTTAACTTAGTTTTTAATATAACCCATAATCAAGAACATGAGCAAAAAGCAGACATAAATCAATATGGATGCTTTGTGGTGTCTGTGCGGTATGGGGGAATTAAGAAAATGCCATTTACCTAAGCACAGTTTGCCTGAATTTCTACTTGGTTATGTTGTTTACCATAAGTACTGAGGATAATTCCCCTAAGTCTGTCCTGAGAAAAAGCATACTTAGTACTCCTGTATTTGTTCTTATGAAATGATTATCTGCCTTCTTGTATCTAGTAAGATTGGCTGGCTCAATTTTCTTCTGTCAGATTATATGGTTATTTTTTATATTGCCACATCAGCATTATATTAAAAGTGTTTTTAATAGTTGATTGTATTTTGCCAACTACTAGTATGGACTCAAATTTGCTATTTAATTTTTAAAATACAATTTATTTTCTAAATCCTTTAAAAAATATTTGGTTAGTTTTGGATTAGAAGTGATTTATGTTAGCCATGTGTTGAAGATGAAATTGGCATCAGTGTAGACTGTGCTGATTGGGAAAAGTTCATGATTAGGAAATTCATGTAAGACTTTTTAAGAGTATTTTTTAGGTTTTCACTGAATCTTTCCTGTTACAGTAGCGTGAAAACCGATTATTCTTTACTCCAAGAGAATGTTTTAACCCAAGCAAGTATCTAATACTAGAGCATTGGTTCTGACATTCATTGTAAATCAATGAACTATAAGATACTGTCTGAAAAATGTACATTTGTAATTAGTGCCTTTATTCATATTTTGAAATACATTCTTAGTTTTTTACCTGTTCTTTGGAAGTCACATTAGCAGCTAATTATTTCAATGATGAAATAATTTTGTTTCATATCCCCCTTCACCTCCATGTATTGGCTAGCACAGTTTAGAGTAAGTGAAAAGCAGGGGACCCACCTACATTACCTTCAGGAGACTGTTCTACCTTTTATTTTTAATTTGAAAATAAGGAAATTAAATTTTAACAGAAATCTTTTCAGTGTTATAACCAAAGTGTGCAGTTATCTTTGCAAGTTCAAATACAGCATTTTTCTTCATTTTGAGCATGTCATGTCCTTCATTTTTAAACCCATCATTCATACTGAAGCCCATTTGAGAACTCTTAGAATGAATAGAACCTTTTATAAGGGAATATACTGAATATTTTTTATTGTTAATGTAACTTAATTCCTTAAAACCTGGAATATTAATATATAATCTATTAAAAACTGAAGATGAAATATGTAATTTTTGCTTGTAGTTTCTTGTGTTAGTATGCTTAAAGGTATCAATATTTTTATTCTATATTCATTAGAAGAAAGGTAAGAAATTTAAGTTTCATTGCTGAAAAATTTTCAGTGGGTGCCACCCCATAGCCATAGTCATTTTGATTAAGCATAATTTAACTTTCATTATAGCATAAACAGAAAATAATTATTTTACTATGGAAACAGTGATAGGCAGTGCTGTAAACAATATTCTCTGAAAAGTTGTGGGGGTCACAAAGAAAATTTTAAAGATTATAGAAGCTTTTTAAAAAAATCTTTGTAGTTTCTTAGGACAAATTATAAATATAATTGTTCTGAATAATCCATTTTTATTTAGTCCTTAACTATGTAAAACCATATCAGTAGAAAAATGTACTGGTGTCATGTCTAAAGATGGATAAATTCCATTGGAATTTACCTTTGAAGACTAACTTTATGAGGCAGACCGTTCGTCTATGGCTTTGGAACCAAAAAAACTTCACCCTGATTCAGTTCTAAAGGCTATTTTACATTTTGCCGGGGTAAAGTGACTTCAAGATACAGCATGGTGTCTTGTATCTAGTAGAATATTGTGCTATCTAAAAAAGTAGATTTGAGCCCTAATTTGGCCATTTCTCAATTGTCTGGTTGACCTTAGACAATTCATGTCCATGGTTTTCCTTTTGTTTTTCTCATACTGAGAAACTTAAACTACAGTTCTAAAATGTCTTTTGGTTTTAAAATTCTGAATTCTTATATACTACTATTAAAAATTAAAAATCCCCCATATAGTAAGGAAATACATGTAATATGAAATTAAATGTATCTTTATCCATTATTTGATTCCCACCTGTTATTTTATTTAGAATATGAATACAGCCAAGTAGGGAAAAAAGTACCAGTAACTGCTATTCAACTTAAATTCAGCAAATAGCTAATGACAATGCAAAAGAGAAAACAAGCCATATTGCTAAGAGAAGGATAGTAAGCTGCTTAGAAAGAACCAGCCTGTGTTGGAAGTAATTCTCTTCTAGAGAATTTACCTTATTTTCCTGGCTTGTACTAACTGAATGTAAGTGGTTAGTTTGTTCAGAGTTTATTGCCTTTTGATGCCACCCCAAACTACAGTTCTGTGTGACTTTCCATATTGAAAGAGTAGGGTCAGTAGCCAGGTTGTCAGTCTTTACAAATGTCTACATAAATCTGAAAGTGGTTTATATTCAAGGTTAGGTTTTCAGTAGTGTCTCATCCTTATTGATTCACTATTACTGTGAAAAGTGAAATCCAAAAGCCAGGTTCCCCCAAAAAGTTTTTTTTTTTTTAATTTTAGGTGACCAAAATAAATAGAAAAAGACTAATATAAAAAATATCTTCAACTGTTCCATTTTAAATTGAAAGCAGAAAAAACAAATTGTGCCCATCAGACCTAAAGGCAGCTTTAAGTGTATATAGTTCGGTGAAACATTTGGGAAGTATTAATTTGGAGGTTTAGAAGCATACCGAAAAACAAAATCAAAGCACTTGAAAGTAAAGACGATACCATGGGGTCGAAAAATCTTCAAAAGGATATTAGATAAGAGAAAATGTGGATGAAAGCAATGAATTTCTGCCTCTCCCCATATTTAGGGTACTTAAAATTACTAGAAAATACAGTCTTTTTACCGTAGAGCTAGATGGCCTGTATTATTCTTAATGTGGCCAAAGGAGTGAAGACTGATTAGGGTTTTAGAATTTGGAACTGTAGTCACATGAAGGCATCTTTTGCATTTCTTAAACCAGTAATCTACATTTTCTCCTGGAAATGGAGAAATATAAAATGTGCTGTGCATAGCTTTTGGAATAGAAAACAAAGTTTTAAAAGAATGGATATGTTTTCTTGCACAACTTGTAAAATTTTAATTAAAAAATTACCTCATTTTTCTACCCATAAGGTGCTTTGCTCAAGTTTGTGGGATGTTGTACCATCCCATAAAAACCCCCTTCACCCAGACTGTATTTGAAATATGCAGAATTCATAACTAAGGGATAGCATTCCTTGGAGATTTTGTTTTGTCTTACTCTTGTTTACCACCAGCTGGGCCAACACGGTAGATATATCAGATACACATACGGTTTTCATTAAAGCACATAGGAAAGTGCTCAGTCAATATTTAATTAGTTTAATTAAATAAGGGAAAGGAGAAATCCTAAATTGGATTGATTCTATTGTACTGTGAATATATTCCCATCAGTGTTGGTGAGATATCAAATGACCATCAGTTGATCCCAGTCATCAGTGACTTTTTTGCATGTGTAAGCCCCATTCACAAGAGACCATAATCATTTTAATCTTTATATTTTCCCTCAGGAAATGTAGGGACTCCGAAAGCCCCTATTTTATTCTCTTGGAGTAAACTGTTGAGTGTAGTTACAAAAACTTGTATTTATGATTTTTAAAAAGTTTAACTGCTATTTCATTGAAAGTGTGAAATAAAATGGTCATTTTTTTTTCAATTACAGAATAGTTACAGATTTTACCATGTTCATCTATTCCACAGAGCATGTTAAAAACAACAACAACAAAAACCTAACAGCAATTACAACCTCAGTGTTGGGTTTATTCTAATCAGAGTGAATGATTATAATCACACTTTGCTATTTTAACATAAATTGGTGCTTTAGAGCATTAAAGAGGAAGCAGCAGGCCCTGTACTCAATATTTATTATTTCTTGCCTCAGAATGCAAAACAACTTTAAAGTGTCTGTATTCGTATTTATGTGTATTTCTTAAGATTTAAATACAAACTGTTGTTACTCCTCAAGCTTCAGGCTTTCTACGAAAGCTCTAAGAATATTTTAGTTACTATGCTTGGTCAACTAGAAGATGGTATTAATAGGTCAGAATTAGGAATTGGATCGGTCTGTGGGTCCTCTGGTATTGTGCAGAGGAAAGAAAAATGTCTTTTACACTACAAACTGCGCGTCTGAACCCCAGCCAAACAGATGTGTTCCATTGGTCCAATATATAAGCATTAACAACAACAACAAAAATTTAAATCAAGTAAATTAATGCATTCACATTATCACTTCTTGAAAATGGTTCAAAGCATGTTTTCCTGATGGTGGGATTGTTTAAATGCCATGTTTTAAAGTTTTTAATACTTTATTACTGTTATGAAGTGCTTCTTTTATATGTTAAGTTTAGGTTGCCAGTACTCGTAATTTTTATTTCTGCAATTATGTTATAATGAGTTGTTTGCATGCCTATTTAACCCAAGTAAAAGGATGCTGTTTGCTCTGGAATGTTCATCTTTTAGACAGGTTTTGGCTCATTTCCAATCATGGTGCAATATAGTGTAACTTTCATTTGTTTTCATTCAACAGT
The DNA here is from genome assembly GCF_009764315.1 of Trachypithecus francoisi. Lineage (NCBI taxonomy): Eukaryota > Metazoa > Chordata > Mammalia > Primates > Cercopithecidae > Trachypithecus > Trachypithecus francoisi. Next base: position 21,031,933 of record NW_022681474.1, read on the forward strand.
TTTATTTTTGTCATAATAAATAATTACTTTTCCAATACAAAGTGAACCCAGTGTTTTCTTTTAAAGATAAAATCTGCTTTAACAGTCTTGTTTGCCAATGATAGAAACCCACCTATGCCAACAAAGAGCGGAGAATTTTATTATAGGTGTGAGGTGGTGGGGGCTCATGGAACCCATGGAACAACTGGATTTGTAGAAGAGAAGGGGACCAGAGACTGGACCATTTAGGAGCAAGCAGGAAGTTACCTTTTCTCCTACTCATCTGTTTCTTTCATCTGACTGGATTTCTCTGTTTCCAGATCCACGTGACAGATAATGTCCCAAGTCCAGTAGCCTCCTAAATTTATGCAAGGAAGAAGTCAGGTTATTGTTAGATTTTTAGTTACAACTCCATATTCCTCAGGCAAATTATTCATTAGCCAGCATTGGGTCATTTCCTCTCTCTCTCATCTAAACAACTGGCCAAGTGAAAGGTGCGTTTACCAGAAAAGGGGAATCCCTGGCCTGGGAAGGTGATCCAGATTGGTGTGTGCTCCATTGTGGGATATAATTGGGATCATCTACCTAAGTTGTGTCCTTGTAAAAAATAAAATAGAATTGAGATCTAATAATGAGTGGGATAACATTTTCACTATGTTCATTCTTCAGATTCCTCACTCCACCGTTTTGGTTCACAGACTTCTTGGGGAATGTGATAAAAGTTGCCTACATAGAAAAATTACTCATATTTATGGAGTTAAGAATTTTGAGTGGAAGGTTAGGAATTTCAGGTACCTAGGCTGGAGAGTTCTGCTACACACAAAACACTCATTTCTTCTGAAAGACACCAGAAACTAAAAAGATTTCATTCTGCCTATTTTTTAATCAGCGATTTTAAGATTGGTATATCTATTTTTTAAAGCATGTTTTATGTAGGTATGTGTAGGTATTTTTGTAGGTACAATGAATGCATTAAACTGTTCATGGTTAAAATGTACAATTCAAAAAGCTTTGATGTGTATACATTTGTGAAATCATCACCACAATCTGGGTGATGAAAATATCCGTCACTCCGGCCGGGCGCGGTGGCTCAAGCCTGTAATCCCAGCACTTTGGGAGGCCGAGACGGGCGGATCACGAGGTCAGGAGATCGAGACCATCCTGGCTAACATGGTGAAACCCCGTCTCTACTAAAAAAATACAAAAAACTAGCCGGGCGACATGGCGGGCGCCTGTAGTCCCAGCTGCTTGGGAGGCTGAGGCAGGAGAATGGCGTAAACCCAGGAGGCGGAGCTTGCAGTGAGCTGAGACCCGGCCACTGCACTCCAGCCTGGGCGGCAGAGCAAGACTCCGTCTCAAAAAAAAAAAAAAAAAAAAAGAAAAGAAAATATCCGTCACTCCAAAAGTTTCCTAGTGTTGCTTTGTAATCCTCCCTTCTGCTCCACTCCCCATCCCCAGATAATCACTGGTTTTGACTAATTACCACCAATTTTGTGGTTTAAAACAGTCTAAAATTAAGGTGCCAGCAGGACTGTGTTTCTCCTCAAGGTTCATATTCATACCACCTTTTTCAGCTTTCAGAGGCTGTGTGCATTTCTCGGCTCATGGCCCCTTCCCCACATCACTCCACCATCTGGCTTCTGTCAACACATCTATCCATTGTGAGCATCATATGCTTTTCTCATATTAAGGACCCTTGTGTTTCTAACTAGGTTTCCCCTGATAGTCCAGGATAACCTTCCCATCTTGAGGCCCTTATGCCAGGTAAAGTAACACATTCGGCCGGGCGCGGTGGCTCAAGCCTGTAATCCCAGCACTTTGGGAGGCCGAGACGGGTGAATCACGAGGTCAGGAGATCGAGACCATCCTGGCTAACACGGTGAAACCCCGTGTCTACTAAAAAAATACAAAAAACTAGCCGGGCGAGGTGGCGGGCGCCTGTAGTCCCAGCTACTCGGGAGGCTGAGGCAGGAGAATGGCGGGAACCCGGGAGGCGGAGCTTGCAGTGAGCTGAGATCCGGCCACTGCACTCCAGCCTGGGCGACAGAGCGAGACTCTGTCTCAAAAAAAAAAAAAAAAACATTCACATGTCCTGGGGAATTCTACTTCATGTGAGCTAAAAGAGCATTCTGAACAAAAGCCTCGCATGCTGGCAGGTGGCCAATTGCGATCTTGGCTCACTGCAACCTCCACCTCTCAGGCTTAAGTGGTCCTCCCACTGCAGCCTCCCGAGTAGCTGGGACCACAGGCATGCACCACTACACTCGGGTTAATTTTTTGTACGTTTTGTAGAGATGTAGTCCCACCATGTTGCCCAGGCTGGTCTCCAACTTTAGGACTCAAGCCATCTGCCCGCTTTGACCTCTCAAAGTGCTGGGTTTACAGGAGTGAGCCACTGTGCCTGGCTTATACACTGATTCTTGATTTAACAAACCTTTCTTTGTTTAAAAGACCCTTCCTACTAAGAAAACAAATGTATACTCCTCAGCAAATTTGAATTTCCATCTCAGATTTCCCATCTGAGATTTTTGACCCGACATTTTTGTGAGGACTTGGAGACTTGATGATATTGCTATACTTGAGGATTCCTCTGACACCAAAACAAATGTAGTTTGGGTTCAATAATAACAATGAATCCTTGTCTTCCAAAATGGGATTGGCTATTTTATTGCTTCTTTCAAATTAATCACCTTATTTTGGCAGATGACACTGTGTAACTCAAGATACTTCATACTTGATAGGGATCATCTAATCTATTCTTTGACTCTTCTGAATTATGATATTTTCGTATTCAATTTAAAATTACACTGCAACTCTCACTGCAACCTCTGCTTCCCGGGTTCAAGCAACTCTCGTGCCTCAACCTCCCAAGAAGATGGGATTACAGGCGTGCACCAATTACAGGCTTTTTAAAAATATTTTTATTAGAGACAGAAATTTCTCCATGTTGGCCAGGTTGGTCTCGAACTCCTGACCTCAGGTGATCTGCCCACCTCAGCCTCCCATAGTGCTGGGATTACAGGCATGAGCCACCACACCTGACCCAGATACATGTGGTTCTAAAGCTGTTGACTACCGTGGGGAAAGGTTCAAGAAACTTGAGCTCTGGCTTCATTTTCTCTTATTAACAGAATGAAAGGGAAATGAAAAAAGGCTTGGAGAAGGATTTCACATTCTGAGGGAAATCTTAGCTATATGCCTGCCCGAGCTAAATAGAACTCTAACTCCCTCGCCTATAAACAAAACAAAAAACAAAAACAGATGCAAACAAGAACGTGGCTCCTTTTCAAACCTGTTTTTTCTTTCCTTGTCAAAGTTAGAATTTCCTTTGAGAAAATTATAACTTACATGAAGTGCATGAAATAATGTGCACAATTTAACAAATCAATAAAGTGAACATATGTCCCCACCACTTATTATTGTATCCAGTATTGCTTTCTGGAAATGGCTGGCTTCATGTGGTTGTAGTTACCCTCCCTCATTCAATCTCACCCTCATTCAAAAGTGCTTGAGACTATGTTCCACCTCTGAGAGTTTCCCAGGGTGAGATTAGAGCTGTGACTGATTCTCCCTCCAAAACCCACAGAATGCCCCAGTGATAGTTATGCGTATGACTGTGGTAAGGAGAAATTTGATAGGGAAAGAGAGATGTTGATTTCCCATTCATCTGCTTTATTTCCTGGAGCCTGTGGCATACATGAAACCACCATTGCAAAATAATAACTGAGACAGTGAAAGAGATCTGACCTAACCGACTCCATCTTGCTTTTAACCTCCAAGCTGTCCTTGTTCATTCCTGGGAGCTGGCTGAACTAACTTTGGGTGGAACTCAATTTATAGTTTGAAACAAAAACGGTTACAGCCCTTTTCTGAGACAAATCCCCTTCTTGGCTGGCGACTAGACTGCCTTTGTAGGACTAACACATTAGCCAAAAGATTAGAAATTATTGTTTAGGAGTCATGCAGCTGTAGGCTGCAAAATTCTAAACTTCCCCAAATTGCTCCTGGGGATAACATCACTATTTTAAAAACTAAGACCAGTGTTTGAGATATTTTGTAGACCCTGCACTCAATGTATCAGCAGGCACGACCCAGATAGATAAACTGGTTCTTGTCTGTGGTCCTCGCCCAGGAAGTGACTCAGGACAGCTTCAACTCCGTATGATTTCATCTTTGACCTGACCAATCAGAACCCCCGATTCACTGGCCCCCCTACCCACCAAATTATCCTTAAAACCTCCAATCTCTGAATTGTCAGACTGTGCGTGAATTACTCTTTCTCTATTGCAGTTCTCCTGTCTTGGTAAGTCATCTCTGTCTAGGCAGCAAGCAAGGCGAATTCACCTGTTGGATGGTTATATACAGATTGTTCAGGTCTGAGTTCATAAGGAAAAACAGAATTACAACAATTCGGCCCTGATAAATTTTACTGAATGGTGGAATCTTCAGTAGAGTTATAACTTCCGGTGACTCCAATGAATCCCACTCTGTAGACCGGCCCCTACATTTCCAGATGAGACTCCTTTGATGATTACCTACCACTAAGACACATTTTGGTGTACTCTCTTAATAGGAGAAACTAATATCCCTGCTTTTGATGGGGAAGGGCCAATATGGATATGCGCCTATAAAAGTGAGAATAAAAGGGTTTTGTACTCCAGATGCAAGAAAGGAAAAAGACTGTCTTTTTGCTATAATTTTTACAGGTAAGAACAACAGCCTCACATGAATGCATACGTCTCTGACAATCAGTGACAAGTCAATGCTTCAGAAAGTCAGCCAGTCAGTGAATGATCATGCTTCTACTTTGGGAGAATTTGATAAGGAGCTTGAAACTCTTCCAATTCTCTATGTTCATTCAAACCATATTTTTGCTCATAGAGACTAACCTTTAGAGTGGTTCTCAAACAATGCTGTCAGCATCAACTAGGAACTTGTTAGAAATGCAAATTTTCAGATTCCATCCCAGACTTTTTATATTAGAAACTCTCCAGGTAAGGGCCTAGAAATCTATTTCAACAAGCCCTCCAGATGATTCCTATGCAGGTTAAAGCTTGAGAACCACTGCCTTATAAACCCAACTCTTCCTTGCTTTGGAAGAAATATCTGTTTTAGATATTTACTGGTGGCCTTTTGCTTTAACAAAGTGAGACCATTATTATTTCTGCAGGAAAAGTCAAGAGATGGACCGAACACACTGTGCGGGGAGAAAGCTGGTGGAGGGGACAGGGTGCTGGTCATTAGGCACAGGGAAGAACCCTGAGAAAGGAAAAGAAGGGTTCCTCGGCTGAACATTGATTGGGAATTCAGATAGAATACGTCAACATTAGCCACAGCAACCCAAGCCTGCTAGACTTACAGTAGGAAAAAGAGCCTACAAACTCCAATCTGAGAGCCTGGAAAATGGCAATATCCAGCTTTATTTTATTTTTTTTTTAGACAGAGCCTCACTCTGTCACCCAGGCTGGAGTGCAGTGGTACCATCTCGGCTCATTGCAACCTCCACCTCCCGGGTTCCAGCAATTCCCCTGCCTCAGCCTCCTGAGTAGCTGGGATTACAGGCATGAGCTACTACGCCTGGCCAATGTTTGTATTTTTTGGTAGAGATGGGTTTTCACCATGTTATCTCAAACTCCCGACCTCAAGTGATCCACCCACGTCAGCCTCCCAAAGTACTGGGATTACGGGCGTGACCCACCACACCTGGACTAAAATAGGCTTTATCCTTTAGATTCACAGAAACATTGAGCAGAAAGTATAAAGAGTACCCATATACCACCTGCCATTCCTTCCCATCCCACACAGCCTCCCTTACTATCAACATCCTGCACCACAGTGGTGCATTTGTTATGACTGAAGAACCTACAGGACACATCATCATCACCCAAAGTCCATTGGGTTTTCTCTTAGTATTGTAGATCCTATGGGATTTGACACATGCATAATAACATACACCCCCATTATAATATCATACAGAATACTTTCACTGTTCTAAAACTCCTCTGCTCTGCCTGTTCATCCTTCCCTTCCACCTAACCCCTGGCAGCCACTGATCTTTTTGCTGTCTCCATAATTTTGCCTTTTTGAGAATGTCATAGAGTTAGAATCACATAGTATGTAGCCTTTTCAGATTGGCTTCGTTCATGGTAATATGCATTTAAACTTCCTGCATATCTTCTCATTGCTTGACAGCTCTTTTTTTTTTTTCTTTCCCCGAATTAACTTTTCATTTTATTTGTGAGTTTTTAAGTTGAAGGGTAATATAAGTACAGGAAAGTGCACATTCCAGAAGTGGACAGTTCAGGAATTTTCACAGATTCAAACTACGCATGTCAGCAGCACACTGATCAAGAAAGAGAGCAGGAGAACAAGCCAGGTGGCTTGTGCAACAACCTGGTGGCTCATGCTTATAATCCCAGCTTTCTGGGAGGCTGAACTGGGAGAACTGCCTGATCCCAGGAGTTTGAGACCAACCTGGGCAACATAGTGAGACTCCACCTCTACAAGAAATAAACAAATAAAACAACACCCGGCTAATTTGTATGTGTTTTTAGTAGAGACGGGGTTTCACTGTGTTGGCCAGGCTGATCTCAAACTCCTGATCTCATGTGATCCGCCACCTCAGCCTCCCAAAGTGCTGGGATTACAGGCGTGAGCCACCACCCCCGGCTTACATAGATTATTCTTAATGTTCCTTTCTTTTATGAAGTCATTTGATTATACAGGATGCTGTTTGTTCCTGATTTTTAAAAATTTATATATGTAATATGCTCTGAAAATCAAATACAATGTACCTGTAACAGATATATTGCAGTTTGTAATATTGTTTAACAGTAGGTATATATGAGCTAAGAAAATTTTAAAATGTGCACCAGGTGCGGTGGCTCATGTCTATAATCACAGCACTTTGGGAGGCTGAGGCAGGCGGATCACCTGAGGTCAGGAGTTTGAGACCAACCTGGCCAACATGGTGAAATCCCGTCTCTACTAAAAATACAAAAATTAGCTGGGAAATGATGGTGCGTGCCTGTAGTCCCCAGCTACTCGGGAGACTGAGGCAGGAGAATTGCTTGAACCTGGGAGGCAGAGGTTGCAGTGAGCCAAGATTACACCACTGCACTCCAGCATGGGCAGCAGAGCCAGAATCTATCTGAAAAAAAAAAAAAAAAGAAAAAATTTGTAATATGGTATTGGAAATCTACAATGTAAACAATCACAAAAAGATAGTTTAAGCTGAAGCATTAGCAATAAAATATGTAATCAGTAAGTGAGAGGCTTTGGGGTTTGTTTTCCTTCTCATCCTTTCTCTCTCCTCTTTCTCCTCTTTCTTATTTCCTTCCTCCTCATTCTTCTGCTTCCTCTTCTTTTGTTTCCTACTTCTCCTCTTCTTCCCTCTGCCCTCTTCTTCCTCCTCTTCCTTCTCATCATTCTCTTTCTCTCTCCTGCCTTCTCCTTTTTTCTATTCCCTAGTGCTGACAGTCAGTAAGCCCATGTCACAGAATAAGTTAAGGGATGTCTTTCTTGTTCTTTTTTACCTTGTTCAGAGTCTCACTCTGTCACCCAGGCTGGAGTGCAGTGGCGTGAACTCGGCTCACTGCAATCTCCGTCTCCCTGGTTCAAGCAATTCTCCTGCCTCAGCTTCACAAGTAGCTGGGTTTCCAGGCATGTGCCACCACACCAGACTAATTTTTGTATTTTTGGTAGAGGTGGTGTTTTACCATGTTGGCCAGGCTGGTCCTGACCTCCTGACCTCAAGTGATCTGCCTGCCTCAGCCTCCCAAAGTGTTGGGATTACAGGCGTGAGCCACCGCACCCGACCGACCTTGTTCTTCTTGATCTTCTTGTTCTTCTCGACCTTCTTGTTCTTCTCCTTCTCTCTCTCTTTTTTGTTTATTTGTCATTTAATAAAGAACTCCAGAGGAGTTTAAATATGAATGTAACTTAAATGTGAATCAGAAGAGGAAGATAGGTGAATGCTGTTTTTTAAAGAGTGCTTTCTGAAATATTATTTTCTTCTCTTTGATAAAATCTGATATGGTGGCATAGAAAAAAAAATACAGCCTCTCACAACTCCTCTTCTCTCATTTTAAACAGAATATTTCTTCTAATTTTAAGCTTCAGGGGCCATTAAGAGGTAAACTAGTTTTCTAGATATTGTGTTTCCTCTAGATGGCAGAACAGGATTTTGTTTTGCACGGTTGAATCCTCTTGGCTGGTTAACTGAACATTTCCTATTACAGAAGGTTTTTAGTTATTTGGTAACTGAATATATATTTAAAATTTTCTTTGTACAGATAACAGCTAGCCAGCCTAAAATCACAGGAAGAATAGGCCTAGGTATACAAATGATAAATCTAAATAACACATTTTTTTAAAAAATTCAGAATGTTTGATAATCAAAGCTATGCCATCTTGAGTACATTGCTAATTACTTTGCCAAAATAGAGATCCCACTAGACTGGCTTTAATGAGTAGATGAGACTCGTTAGCTGACATTTATTATTGCTACCCAATGAATGTTGCTGGAGTCCTTGAAAATTACCCTCTTCTTTGGTGAAAGACGCTGTTGCATTTACTTTCATGTTGCAAACGTGTTTACTGGTGAAATACACTGTCACATTTGCCTTTAGGTTGCAAATTTGTTTACTACCACATTTTTTCCCCATAGAAATTTCAAAAATAAACTTTTTGAGAGTTTACTTCAAATAGACTAGAATAGACTTGGCTTAGTTATTAAGAAATTTGAATTCATTGTATCTGAAAGATGGAATTCAAATCAGGTCCCTTAGCAATCATTATTTATTTATAAGAGTTTATCATCTTATGCAGTGTTGTCTTTGAATATAGTTGCTATTGGGGATCTATTAGTTTCCTTCCATTTCTCAATAACCTATTTCTACCGGAAAATGAATTTTCCACATAACAGACACTCTAGAAATACTTATGAATTAGAATTGATTTGAATACAGGTCACATTCCCAACTTTGATCTGAAACATCTAAGGAGATACACTCAAGTGTTGAAACTTCATCTTTCTTTTTAAAAGGGATCATCTTTTCCCCACAAAGAGCCTGCATGACATGCCTCCCAAATGAAGATCACTCTTTATCTACTCGTACAGGGATGAAGTAACAAAGACTGATTTCTGAATTTTAGATTTACCATATTGAGATCTGAGGTCCGTATGTTTTGTTTTAGCAACAGAGCAAGGTAATGATTTGTGATTTCTCACTCTGATAATTTTGCCTATGAGTGATTGATACAGCCATGTGCTGCAAACAATGGTCTGGTCAGCAAGGGACTGCATATACGATTATGGTCCCGTAAGATTATAATGGAACAGGCTGGGCACAGTAGCTCACACCAGTATTCCCAGCACTTTGGGAGGCCGAGGCGGGTGGATCACCTGAGGTCAGGAGTTTGAGACCAGCCTGGTCAACATAGTGAAACCCCATCTCCACTAAATATACAAAAATTATCCAGGCGTGGTGGCACGTGCCTGTAATCCCAGTTACTCGTGAGGCTGAGGCAGGAGAATCACTTGAACCTGGGAAGTTTAGCTTGCCGTGAGCCAAGATGGCGCCACTGCACTCCAGCCTGGGTGACAGAATGAGACACTATCTCAAAAAAAAAAAAAAAAGTATAATGGAGCTAAAAAATTACTGTTGCCTAGTGACACTGTAGCCATCATAATGTTACAGCACAAAGCATTGCTCACAGGTTTGTAGTGAAGCTGGTATAAAGAAACCTGCACTTCCAGTCATATAAAAGTAAAGCTCATATAATTACATAGAGTACATACTGCATAATAATGGTAATAAACAACGATATTACTACTTTTTGTATCTACTATAATACAGTTTTTATTGTTATTTGAGAGTGTACTCCTTCTATTGATTTTAAAAAGTTAACTGTAAAACAGCCTTAGGCAAGTGTTTCAGGAGATATTCCAGGAGAAGGCATTGCTATCATAGGAGATGACCGCTCCGTGCGTGTTACTGCCCCTGAAGACCTCCCAGTGGGATGTAATAGGAGGCTGGAAGACAGTGATATTGATGATCCTGACCATGCATAGGCTAATATGCTTGTTTGTGTCTCCGTTTCTAATAAAAACATTTAAAAAACCAAATAATAGGCCAGGCGTGGTGGCTCACACCTGTAATCCCAGTCCTTTGGGAGGCCAAGGTGGACGGATCACTTGAGGTCAGGTGGCCAACATGATGAAACCCTATCTCTACCAAAAAAAAAAAAAAAAAAAACCCCAAAATACAAAAGTTAGCCAGGTGTGGTGGTGCAAGCCTGTAATCCCAGCTACTGGAGGCTGAGGCAGGAGAATCACTTGAACCCAGGAGACAGAGGTTGCAGTGAGCCGAGATTGCACCACTGCACTCCTGCCTGGGTGACAGAGAGAGACTCCGTCTCAAAAAGAAAAAAAAGAAAGTAAAAAATAAAATAAAATGAATTTAAAATAGGAAAAAAGCTTATAGAATAAGGATATATAGAGAGAAAATAGTTTTGTACAGCTGTAGAATGTTTGTGTATTATAAAAGAGGCAAAAAGTTAACAATATTGAAAAGTTTATAAAGTAAAAAAGTTAAAGTAAGCTAAGGTAAATTTATTATTAAATTTTTTAAAAATAAATTCAGTGTAATGTAAGTCTACAGTGTTTTTAAAGTCTACAGTAGTGTACAGTAATGTCCTAGGCCTTCACATTCATTCACTGCTCATTCATTGACTCACCCAGGGCAATCTCCAGTGCTGCGAGCTCCATTCATGGTAAGGGCCCTATGCGGGTGTACCATTTTTCATCTTTTATACCATGTTTTTGCTGTACCTTTCCTTCCTTCCTTCCTTCCTTCCTTCCTTCCTTCCTTTCTTTCTTTCTTTCTTCTTTCTTTCTTTTCTTTCTTCTTTAGTCTTTCTTTCTTTTTTCTTTCTTTTATCGTTCTTTCCTCTTTCTTTCTTTCCTTCTTTCCTTCTTTCTCTCTTTCTCTGTTTATTTCTTTTCTCTTTTTACTTTTTTTTTTTTTCAGGGTCTCGCTCTGTCACCTAGGCTGGAGTGCTGTAACTTCCCCTTCCGGGACTCAAGTGATTCTCCTGCCTCAACCTTGCGAGCAGATGGGATTACAGGCGCACGCCATCACACCCAGCTAATTTTTGTATTTTTAGTAGAGATGGGGTTTCACCATATTGGACGCAGTCTGGTCTCAAACTCCTGATGTCAGGTGATCCACCCGCCTCAGCCTCCCAAAGTGCTGCGATTACAGACGTGAGCCACTGTACCTGCCGCCACCCCTGCCCCCTGACTTTTTTTTTCTTGTGAGGCAGAGTCTCCCTCTGTTGCCCAGGCTGGAGGCAGTGGCATGATCTCGGCTCATGGCTCACTGCAACCTCCACCTCCTGGGTTCAACCGATTCTTCTGCCTCAGCCTCCTGAGTAGGTGGGATTACAGGCGCACATGACCACACCTGGCTAGTTTTTGTATTTTTAGTAGAGACAGGGTTTCACTATATTGGTCACGCTGGTCTCCAACTCCTGACCTCGTGATTCGCCCGCCTTGGCCTCCCAAAGTGCTGGGATTACAGCCACCGCGCCTGGCCGTACTGTACCTTGTCTATGTTTAGATATGTTTACATACACAAATACTTGCCATTGTATTACAATTGCCTACAATATTCAGCACAGTCACATGCTGTACTGCTTTATAGCCTAGGGGCAATAGGCTATACCATACAGCCTAGGTGTATAGTAGGCTAGACCCTCTAGGTTTGTGAAAGTACACTCTATGGTGTCCACACAACAACAAAATCACCTAAGGGCAGATTTCTCAGAATGTATCCCTGTTGTTAAGTGACACATGACTGTATAAGCAACAATGACAAATGTCATCTAGAGTACTGTCTTAGACCATTTCGGTTGCTATAATTGAATATCATCAGCTGGGTAAGTTATAGCGAATAAAAGTTGATTTAGCTCATGGTTCTGGAGGCTGGGAAGCTCAAGAGCATGGTGCTGGGGTCATGTGAGGACCTTACTGCTGTGTCATGACATGGCGGGAGGCATCACATGGAGACACAGAGCAAATACAAGACAGCCATAGAGAGCTTGCTTTCATAAGAAAGCCATTTCTGCCGGGTGCAGTGGCTCATGCCTGTAATCCCAGCACTTTGGGAGGCCAAGGTGGGTGTATCATGTGAAGTCAGGAATTCAAGACCAGCCTGACCAACATAGTGACACCCCATCTCTGGTAAAAATACAAAAATTAGCCGGGCATGGTGGTGCATGTCTGTAGTCCCAGCTACTTGAGAGGCTAAGGCAGGAGAATCACTTGAACCCAGGAGGCGGAGGTTGCAGCGAGTCAAGATGTTACCGTTGCTGCGAGCCAAGATCTCGCCATTGCACTCCAGCCCGGGCAACAGACCGAGACTCTGTCTCAAAAAAAAAAAAAAAAAAAAAAAAAAAAAAGAAAAAGAAAAAAGAAAATAAAAGAAAAAGAAAAAGAAAGCCATTTCCGTGATAATAAACTCATCCCTGTGATAGGGACGTTAATTCATTTATGAGGGCAGCGCCCTCATTAATCCATCAATCCATTTATGAGAACAGTTTCCAATACTTGAACTTCTGGGGGACGCATTCAAGTCCTGATTGTCATGGCTTCTAATAGTGTCTTGCTGAGGAATCTGGGGTTGAGGCTAGGTTCAGAGGGAAAAGATGTTACCACTGACAAGCATTTTCTGTCATGTTGGAGGAATAGAGATTAGTGTAGGTGCACAGGTATTTGCCTTCTCCTCTAGGCTCTGACAGTGATAGAAAATTTCAAGTTCATTTCTTCAAAGGAATGTAGCAATGTTGCTTTTAGACTGCAGAATTAGGCTAGCTCCACTAAGAGGTCTTTTCAGGTCCACTCTGCTAATAATTTAGGCCAGAGATGAGCAATTTTGAATTTCTAATCTCTTTATAACTTTCAGAAGGCTCTACCAGGTCCCTCTGCAATTGCATGTTTTTTGTTTTTTTTTTGTTTTTTCCTGGCTAGCATGCAGTTAGAAGATATTAGCTGAGAAAAATATTTTATTACTCCTTTGAAGAATTGACAACACAAATTCTTTTCACTTTGGGCATTAATTCATAAATTTCAACAACAGATACTTATAAAGGATTGTGCAGTATGGCACTTTGTTAGGTAAGAGAGTTTAAAGTGCTACAGACAAAAACTTCTTGCCTTTCTGGGTTTGAGTTCTGCTATAATTACTTTGTTGACTGGACCGGGCGCGGTGGCTCAAGCCTGTAATCCCAGCACTTTGGGAGGCCGAGACGGGCGGATCACGAGGTCAGGAGATCGAGACCATCCTGGCTAACACGGGTGAAACCCCGTCTCTACTAAAAAATACAAAAAACTAGCCGGGCCAGGTGGCGGGCGCCTGTAGTCCCAGCTACTTGGGAGGCTGAGGCAGGAGAATGGCGGGAACCCGGGAGGCGGAGCTTGCAGTGAGCTGAGATCGGGCCACTGCACTCCAGCCTGGGCGATAGAGCAAGACTCGGCCTCAAAAAAAAAAAAAAAATTACTTTGTTGACTGGATCTTCTAAGTGCTCTTGACTCTTAACCAGTCCATCTGTTACTCTAGGTGGCAGTGACTACAATAAAGTTCCTGCTTTTAGGAGGCTTTCATTTTATCAGGAATAATAAATGAACGAATATATAGTGTAATGCCAGGGCTACATACTATAGAGAAAAGCAGGACAAGGTAATAAGAAGCAAAAGGCTGTTCAGGGAAGATCTCTCTGTCGTTTTTTTTTTTCTTTTCTTTCTTTCTTTCTTTTTCTTTTTCTTTGTTTTTTTTTTTTTTTTAGATGGAGTCTCCGTCTCTCGCTCTGGCTGGAGTGCAGTGGCATGATCTTGGCTCATTATAACCTCTGCCTCCCGGGTTCAAGCAATTCTCCTGTCTCAGCCTCCTGAGGAGCTGGGATTACAGGCACCCGCCACCATACCTGGCTAATTTAGTATTTTTAGTAGAGATGGGGTTTCATCATGTTGACCAGGCTGGTCTGGAACTCCTGACCTCAGGTGAACCGCCCTCCTCAGCCTCCCAAAGTGCTAGAATTATAGGCATGAGCCACCGTGCCCAACCTTGAAGAAAGAATATTAATTGTTATTATTACACAATGAAATCCGAATATACTAACAATATTGCTTGACCTTCAAGTTGAAAAGAAATAGATTTTCTTTTTCTTTTTTTATTTTTTTTATTTTTTTTTTTTATTTTTTTTTTTTGAGACGGAGTCTCGCGCTGTCACCCAGGCTGGATGCTGTGGCCGGATCTCAGCTCACTGCAAGCTCGCCTCCGGGTTCACGCCATTCTCTGCCTCAGCCTCCGAGTAGCTGGGACTACAGGCGCCGCCACCTCGCCGGCTAGTTTTTTGTAGTTTTTAGTAGAGACGGGGTTTCACCGTGTTAGTCAGGATGTCTCGATCTCCTGACCTCGTGATCGCCCGTCTCGGCCTCCAAAGTGCTAGGATTACAGGCTTGAGCCACCGCGCCCGCCTTTCTTTTTTTATTTTTGAGACGGAGTCTCACACTGTCACCCAGGCTGGAGTGCAGTGGTGCGATCTCGTCTCACTGCAAGCTCCACCTCCCTGATTGAAACCATTCTCCTGCCTCAACCTCCCGAGTAGCTAGAACTACAGGCACCCACCACCATGCCCGGCTAATTTTTTTTTTGTATTTTTAGTAGAGATGGGGTTACACTGCATTAGCCAGGATGGTCTCAATCTCCTCACCTCGTGATCTGCTTGCCTTGGCCTCCCAAAGTGCTGGGATTACAGGCATGAGCCACCGTGCCTGGCCAAAAGATTTTCTTATAGTGATATAGTGATATTTGATGGGGAATATGAGGGGTTGTCATTAGAGTTGTCATTAGAGTTATTTTCAAACATTTCTGGTTCTCCCAATTCTGGGAAAATGGAAATATTGAACATCCTAATCCCTTCTGGTTGGGAAGCCATTCATGGAGGTCTGGACAGTGATTGGAAAGTGGAAATGACATCTGTCAATTCGGGACCAAATCTTTAATTGCTATTGTAAGACCCTCTAGAACTCTCTGTTTTCTCTGGAATCATGACCAACATTTGGGATAATGCTCCTCAACCAGCTCGCACCTCTGGATCACAAGGAGCAAATTCTTCCCCACCCTCACCATGCCCTCCAGGTAGCAGAAGTAGAAAACAAATCTTGGTAGTTTTTTGCCACTTAATATTTGAGGTTGTTTGTTACTCAGTCTAACCTAGCTCCTGATGCAGGCAACAAAGTTCTCTATGAGTGGAAATGCCCTTCTAATGCCATTGCTAATAAATCAGCATGTTTGCACTCAAATTTAATAATAGGCCTTTTCACTTATCCAAAGATATTTTAGCAGTGTAACACCAGGTGGAATTTTAAAAAACCCCAGCAAGTCATATAAGAGGTTAACTAGGAAAGTATACATACGAAACACTAGACAACTGAAGAAATCCTGTGCTTTTTCCTTTTTCGATGACTGCACATCTTGGTTTTTTTTTGAGACGGAGTCTCACTCTGTTGCCGAAGCTGGTGGTACAATATTGGCTCACTGCAGCCTCCACCTCCTGGGTTCAAGCAATTCTCCTGCCTCAGCCTCCTGAGTAACTAGGATTACAGGCAGGCGCCACCACACCCGGCTAATTTTTGTATTTTTAGTAGAGACGGGGTTTCACCCTGTTGGCCAGGCTGGTCTCAAACTCCTGTGATCAGCCTCAGGTGATCCACCCACCTCGACCTCCCAAAATGCTGGGATTACAGGCATGAGCCACCATGCCCTGCCAATGACTGCACACCTTGGCTATACTGCAGGTTTCACATATTATTCTTCAATCTTTCTGTCATCTATGGCCATGTCCAACATCATGAATTAAGAAGAAATCTAAACCTAATGTACTAAAATTAATCTAGTTGTCAGCACTAAAGTGACCCTCATTGGACTAACTTTGAGAAAAAAATAATAATCTTCAATGAAATAAAAGAGTTGAAATAGAATCTAACAGAGGCCAAAATGAGGTAGCCCAGAAGGATGTCTGTAGTAAGCAGCCTCTAAAATAGCCCCATGATTCCTGCCTCCTAGTATTCATGCCCTTGTATAGTCCCCTCCCCTTGAATGTGGGCTGAACCTAGTGATTCACCTCTAATTAATAGAATATGACAAATGACACATAAAACTGTCAGTTCTGAGATTAGGTTACAGAAGACTGTGGCTTCCTTCTTTGGCTGTCTGTCTTGTTCTTTTGCTCACTTTCTCTGAAGGAAGCCAGCTGGTGTGTTGTGAGCTGCTCTGTGGAGGGGCATTTGTGTAAGAAACTGAGAATGGCCTCTGACCCACAGCCAGTGAGGAGCCACAGCCCTCAGTCCAACAACCTGTGAGGAACGGAATTCTGCCAATAACTATATGAATGGACTTGGAAGTGAATCTTCCCTCAGCTGAGCTTTCAGATGAGTCCTCACCTCAGACAGCAGTGTGACTGCAACCTCATGAAAGACTTTGAGCCAGAGGTATATAGCTGAGCCACATCCAAATTCCTGACCCATAGAAACTGTGAGATATTATAATAAATGCATGCTGTTTCAAGCTGCTAAATTTTGAGATAATTTACATAGAAATAAATAATACAGTATCTTAAGCATATCCTGGAGCACAAGGCCAAATAATATAAATGCAAAGCTCTGAGTTTCTGAGAGTATATTTTAAAAGCGTCTGGGCTAAATCCAATTATCATAAAGTATATAGCCCTTTTAGTTAAACATCAAGACCATGTGTCAGGCTGGGCACAGTAGCTCACACCTGTAATCCCATTGCTTTGGAAGGCTGAAGTGAGTGGATTGCCTGAAGTTAGGAGTTTGAGACTAGCCTGGCCAACATGGCAAAACCCTGTCTCTACTAAAAATACAAAAATTAGCTGGGTGTGGTGGCAGGCACCTGTAATCCCAGTTACTCGGGAGGCTGAGGCAGGAGAATCGCTTAAACCTGGGAGGCAGAGGTTGCAGTGAGCCAAGATCGTGCCACTGCACTCCAGCCTGGTGATAGAGTGAAACTCAGTTGCAAACAAACAAACAAAAACAAAAAGCAAAGCAAAACAAAAAAACCAAAAACAAACCCATGTGTCAAAAAGCAGAATGGCTTTATGATGCCAACATACATCATGGAAGAGACTGTAAATACACACCTATATCTGTGTTTTCCTCCACATTTGTCATCGTCCTGACAGTTACATTCACCTGTGACGGTGGACTGTAAGTGGAAGTACATTCCACTTACCGTCCTGACAGTTACATTCACCTGTGACTAGTTCTGTTCGGTGGACTGTAAGTGGAAGTAAATTGTTTTCCTTCCAGGTTGTTTTCTTCCCCCTATATTCTGGCTAAACTTTAAAACAGAAGATGATGGGACCTCCAGGTAGAAGAGGTATGTAGCAAGAGAGAGAGGAAAAACAAACAAACAAACTTGTGTTCTATTAAGCACCAAGCTTTCAAGTTTTATTTGCTACCACAGTGTAGTTCATCTTATCTTGGCTACTATATCCACTGACAGTCATAATGCAAAAGGCATTAGAATAACAGTTTTTAAGTATTCTGACTGCTCTCTCCGTATACAGACAATAAAACTATCCCAATTTCAGGTCAAATTCTTTGTGTGTTTTCATTTTACCCCTACCACCCTGCCCCAGTGAGGAGATTTCTCTTCCTCCACAGTGGTCCAGTTACACAGTCTAGAGGGGCCTACTTGCAGTCTGTGCCCATGGAAATCAGTGCTATTTACAGATCCCCTTCACCTGCCATCTAACCCGGATGGTCAGCTTACTTAGTTTGAAACTTAAATTGTTATGGTTTGGCTCTGTGTCCCCACCCAAATCTTGTGTTGAGTTGTGATCTTCAATGTTGGAGAAGGGGCTTGGTGGGAGGTGTTTGGATCATGGGGACAGTTTCCAATGGTATAGCACCATCCCTCTAGTGCTGCCTGTATACAATTATATAGCACTCCCTCCCCGACCCCTCCTCCTGGTCATGTGAAGACCTGCTTGCTTTCCCTTCGCCTTCCACCATGATTGTAAGTTTCCTGAGGCCTCCCCAGCCATGCCTCCTTTATAGCTTGTGGAATTGTGAGTCAATTAAACCTCTTTTCTTCACAAATTACCCAGTCTCAGGTAGTTAAACAGACTATGAGAATAGACTAATACAGGATTTTTAGTCGATTTTGTATGCCTTTTGGTTTTTCTTTTAGATACTTTTTTTTTTATTCCTTCAACTCCTTAGAAAATGACAAATTGCAAGAGTATGTACTTTAATAAAGAACAACTTACTCCGTAGTCTTGATGATTGATGTGGAAACAGCCCAGTTCATAGGATGGGCTTTCTGGTTTCACATTTGTCTTATAAGCCACATCTATACCTGGGAATCTAGACATGGAATATTCAATGGAACAGGCTGGGAAAATCCCCATGCTGTCACATTTCTAAGGCAACAATCTCCTGGTTCCAGTTCACATTGATCCTTTAAAAGTACATTGAAATGCCTGGATTCATTCATTCATATATTAATCAATGAATTCAACATTTATTGAGTGCTTAAAAATATGCCAGCCCTCATGTTAAGTGTTAACATGCAAAGATGGAGAAGACCTCATCTCAGTCTTGGTAGAATATGCCATGGAGAAGACCAGTGCTGAAAATCATAACAAGCGTGAGGAGCATTATGAAGGCAGTGTGGGGAAGGAGTGAGAGTTTAGGAGTGCAAGAGATGGAAACCTGAGTGGGGGACACTGTGTTGGAGAAGATTTAGTGAGGGAGTGATATTCAAGTTGAAAGTGAAGAATAAGTGGGAGTTAGATTGGGAAGGTGACGGGCATGGAGAATGTTCACAACGGAGTGAACTGCAAATGTGAAGGCTCTGAGGTGAGGAAAAGCTGAATGAGTTAGAGGATCTAAAGTAAGACCAGGATGACAGGAGGCAAGTGATCTTCCAGGGCCCAAGTTTAACAACAGCCTCTTATCATGGTCAGAGAAGCTTTGTAGAAAAGATACTCCTGGGCTAGAGATTTCCAAATCCAACAGGAAAAAGAAAAGAATTTTTTTCTTTCTGATTTTGACTGCTCTCTTTAAGATTGTCCATGTTCTGTGGAATGAATTTGATCAAATGCATTATTTTCTTTCTTTTTTTTTTTTTCAAGTTTTACTGATGACTGAACGCACTGTATTTGCTTCAAGCTCTCCATTCCTGGCCATTCTATTTATTTAGGATAATCTGTAACATATTCACACGTAAGGAAAGTTGAGAGCTTAAGTGCTCAAGCTTTAAACAATTGTAGAATAGATTCTGTGGTAGAGATAATGTTTAATTTTCCGTGTGAATGTTAATCAAAGGAGTCACTCAAAATTATTGCAAAAAGCATCATAGAGCCACCTGTGTGTCTGCCCTTTGATCTTAGAAACTCTCATTCTGAAACTTGAGTCAAAACACAGTCTTTTACTTAATTTCGTCCCAGACAAAAGTGAGAGGCACTAAAATGTTCTATTATTCTGTCTGCACTGTGTAACTCTGTTTGCCAGTAGCTTGGAAATCAATCAATTGGACCATTTTAGAAATAATTTCTTCGCAAAGCAAACCATAGAATACCCTAGAGTGTATTCTTTGATGACAATCAGTGGCTGGTAAAGCAACGTGGCCTGCAAAAAGGAGGTTTCCAGGTGCCATCAGCCACGTCCTAGGTGCCAAGAGAAAACTGTGGAATGACACTTCTCTTTGTGCTTAGTTACATGGTGTGGCAGGACACCCTGTGCTGGCAGCTCATTTATCAGGAAGAAGCACCATTCACATCAATAATGTTTGCAATTAGAGCCTATTCAGCCTGATTGAAAATGAAGCATCAGAGGTGTTATGCAATTTGAGAAAGGGGAAACAACATCTGGAGCCTTGTCATATTGGTGGGAGAGAGTAGTGAAAACCTGGGGCAGAGTAAATGCAAGCTTTTGTAAACAAGAAGGAAGTTGTGGGACAATTTCTTTAGAGACTAAATTTCATATAACTAGGTATACTTAATAATATTACTGATGTGGTTTGGATCTGTGTCCCTACCAAATCTCAGGTTCCATTGTAATTCCCAATGTTGGTGGTACGGCCTGGTGGAAGGAAATTGGGTCATGGGAGTGGATCCTTCATGAATGAGTTTGGCACCAGTCCTTTGGAGCTGTTCTAACAAGATCTGGTTGTTTAAAAGTGTGTGGCACCTACCCTCTCACTCTCTTCCTCCTGTTCCTGCCATGTAAGATGAGCCTGCTTCCCCTTCACCTTATGCCATGATTGTAAGTTTCCTGAGGCCTCCCCAGAAGCAGATGCTGCCATGCTTCCTGTACAGCCTGCAGAACCATGAGCCAATCAAACTGCTTCTCTTTTTTTTTTTCTTGAGACAGAGTCTTTTATGTATTTATTTATTTTATTTTATTTTTTATTATACTTTAAGTTCTAGGGTACATGTGCACAATGTGCAGGTTTGTTACATATGCATACATGTGCCATGTTGGTGTGCTGCACCCATTAACTCGTCATTTACATTAGGTATATCTCCTAATGCTATCCTTCCCTCCCCTTACCTCACTCAACAATAGGCCCTGGTGTGTGATGTTCCCCTTCCTGTGTCCGAGTGTTCTCATTGTTCAATTCCCACCTATGAGTGAAAATATGCGGTGTTTGGTTTTCTGTTCTTGCAATAGTTTGCTGAGAATGATGGTTTCCAGCTGCATCCATGTCCCTACAAAGGATATGAACTCATCCTTTTTTATGGCCTCATAGTATTCCATGGTGTATATGTGCCACATTTTCTTAATCCAGCCTGTCATTGATGGACGTTTGGGTTGGTTTCAAGTCTTTGCTATTGTGAATAGTGCTGCAATAAACATATGTGTGCATGTGTCTTTATAGCAGCATGATTTATAATCCTTTGGATGTATGCCCAGTAATGGGATGGCTGGGTCAAATGGTGTTTCTAGTTCTAGATCCTTGAGACGGAGTCTTGCTCTGTCGCCCAGGCTGGAGTGCAGTGGCGCAATCTCAGCTCACTGCAGACTCCGCCTGCCGGGTTCACGCCATTCTCCTGCCTCAGCCTCCAGAGTAGCTGGGACTACAGATGCCCGCCACCATGCCCGGCTAATTTTTCATATTTTTCATAGAGGCGGGGTTTCACTGTGTTAGCCAGGATGGTCTCCGTCTACTGACCTCATGATCCACCAGCCTCGGCCTCCCAAAGTGCTGGGATTACAGGCATTAACCACCGCGCCCGGCCAAACATCTTTTCTTTAGAAATTACCCAGTCTCAGATATTTCTTTATAGCAGTGCAAGAATGGGTTGATACAATTGGTTATAATTATGGAATGTCACAGATAGTGTGCCAAATGTTTACATGTGTCAACTCCCTGAACACTCATCACAGCCCTGTGAGATGGTGTTATTGTCATTCTCATTTTACAGTTGGAGCTTTATTAGTATGAACTGAAGAAATGAATGAGCCCACCAGCACAATGTCCAGGGATGGGAAACTTGAGGCTAGGGCTACTGACAAGAAGTGACCCTGGACTTAAGCCTCAGGCTTCTCATTCTCCACCTACTTCTTTTTATGCTACCTCACATTTCCATTTCACCAACGGAAACACCAGGACTAAAGGCTTTTGAGGTTTCATGAAAAATAAGGAGCAGGATTGGCTTAAAATAAGAGAGTGAGATGCTCTTCTATACGATTAATCATGAAGGATGAAATGCTTGGATCTCCCCAGTTATTTTCCTGTTATCTGCCAACTGATGCTGAAATTCCAGGGCCTTAAGCATTAGACTCTAATCCTATCAAAGTATTTTTTTTCCTGTCGTTAAAATGCAGGAAGGTACATCTTTAATTCATAAATCAGTTTTGGTATTTGTAATTTGTAATATGAATGACAGGCATGGGATCTGGTTTTCCCAAGAAATACTGTGAGACCATCTAACGGAAGAGGCTATTTGCAAGAAAAAGAATGAACTCAGAATGGGAACAGTTATTTAAACTACATTGTGAATGATGTTCCCAGAAAATTCTCAACACAGTGGTGGACAGGGAGTCCAGGAAAAGTGTGTGTGTGTGTGTGTGTGTGTGTGTTTAATTGAAAAGGAACCAAGGACATACTTCGCTTCCTTGTCAAACACTTCTTATACTAGTTTCCAAGGCACTTCCATGATCAACTTAAGAGTTTGCCCTCTGGGCGGGGTGCGGTGGCTCATGCCTGTAATCCCAGCACTTTCGGAGGCCAACTTAGACACATCACAAGGTCAGAAGATCAAGACCATCCTGGCTAACACGGTGAAACCCCGTCTCTACTAAATTTATAAAAAATCAGCCCGGTGTGGTGGCGGGCGCCTGTAGTCCCAGCTACTCCCGAGGCTGAGGCAGGAGACTGGTGTGAACCCGGGAGGTGGAGCTTGCAGTGAGCTGAGATGGTGCCACTGCACTCCAGCCTGGGCAACAGAGTGAGACTCTGTCTCAAAAAAAAAAAAAAAAAAAAAAAAAGAATTTGCCCTCTTACTACATTGGGCTGAGTTTATGAAGGTTCCAGAAACCTGAATTGATCCACACATTTCCTAAAGTCAAATAGACTTAACAACTCTTCTATGTTGGGGCCACAGGGAATGTATATGGCATCAATACTTGGTGTTATTCCATTCTGGTTAAAAATTGAAAAGGAATAAACTATTAGCCTTGGTAGTTTATAAATATTTTATTGAGCTTTGATTGAAGTGGGAAATTTTGAAATATTTATCTAGCATTGAAGTTATAAAAAAAACTAGTCCTTTTACAAATTGTTCCTGTAGGCAGCTTGTTTTGAATTATGCCTAAGCAGAAAAAAATAAGGGCCACTTTAGGGCCAGATGATAGAAAATGAAAACTACATGTGATTTTTCTAGCAAGTGTTCCTCAAGGGGCCCTGACGACGGGGTACATGCTTTTGATTAAATTCACTGAGTTTTCTGTATTGTGACTGTGATGCTTGGGTTGGCTGCTAAATGTGTTGCTTTCATGGAGATTTTGCATTAAAAATCACAGGAAGGTGCTTTCTGAGGAAGTTATATGAATATTTTATAACATTATGTGAATGTTAACCATTTCAGGTAATGACGTTAACTTCAAGGTAATCGCACCCAGTGTACTCTGTGGGTATCCAAAGATTAGCAGGATGGAAAGTACATTTTATATACTTCCTGAAGGTTCCTTGTCTCTGTGTGAAATGCCCCTTATCTAAACTATATTTTACTGACAAGCATAGATATTAGAGTCAGACTGCCTGGGTTTGAATTCTGGCTCCATCATTCCTTAGCTCCACCACCTTGGGCAAATTATTTAACCCTTCTGTGTCTTGGTTTGCTTCTCTGTTAAAATGAGAATAACAATACCTACCTTATGGAATTGTTGTACAAATTAAATGAGATAATATATGTAAAGGGCTTGGAATTGTGTGGCAGATAAGTTCTTAAAAAATACTTTAAAATTACGATTGTTCCTTCTAATTCGCATTTCCTAGCCTTTCCCCTAAATCGTCACTCCATCATTCTTGCAGCAAACATTTCCTTTTCTCTCTTTTTTTTTTTTTTTTTTTTTTTTTTGAGACAGAGTCTCACTGTGCCGCCCAGGCTGCAGTGCAGTGGCGCAGTCTCGGCTCACTGCAACCTCCGCCTCCTAGGTTCAAGCAATTCTCCCTGCCTCAGCCTCCAGAGTAGCGAGAATTAGAGGCACCCACCACCATGCCTGGCTAAAACATTTCTTGACACCTTATGACATTTGCTAATAGTTTTTTAAGTTTCCTTCCAACAGTGAGTTTATGACTCCAGGACTGTAATAGATGTGCTGGAGGTGAGGAGTACGAAATGAACACGATGTGGTCTCTGCCCTTAGATTACAGCCCTGCACAGCAGATACGACTGTCTCAGCTAATTGTAGCACCACACAGAATGCAGTAAGTGCTCTTACCTGTGTCTAAAATGAATTGGTAATACAAGAAGAGGAAGGAGAGCTAAATTTCAATTTGGAGAATGAAATAAGATCTGGGAAAGCTTTTCAGTCACTGTGGCCTTTGCATTTGATCTTGCATGAGGACATTGTAAGACGATGGAGTATGTGAGCAATGGCACTGAGGCCAGAAAACCGAGAATGAGCCTGGAGAATCTGAGTGATTCTGTCAAGTTGGAACCTAGAGAATCATGCCTGGAAATGCAGCCTAGGAATCAGTGACAGAAGGACGAGCATAACATCCTGAGGACGTTGGTATTTATTTTACTGGTAATGGGAAGCCACCAGAAAAGAAGAACAAGGAGGGGCAAAGCCAGTCTTTTTCTTTATTTCTTCCTATTCTGTCATTCTGTTCATTTTTTTTTTTTTTTTTTTTTTTTAACAAGGTCTTACTCTCTCACCCAGGCTGGAGTGTAGTGGTGTGATCATAGCTCACTGTAGCCTGGAAATTTCGGGTTCAAGTGCTCCTTCAGCCTATAGGCATGTGCCACTATGCCCAGCTGATTACTTATTTATTTATTTATTTATTTATTTATTTATTTTGTGGTGATGGAGGTCTCATTGTGTTGCCTGGGCTGGTCCCAAACTTCTGAGCTCAAGCAATTCTTCCGCCTTGGCCTCTCAAAGTGCTGGGATTACAGGTGTGAGCTACCGTGCCCCACTCATGTCTTTTTCTTTACCGCTGATGAAAGAGTTGCTTTCACTAAGAGCACTTGATGAACCCATCCTAACTTTACCCTTTGCCTTAACACTAGGTTTTCCAGAATCCTAGGGAGGGCGTTCTGAGTATCCTTGGTTAAGGTTATTTACCCTTTGCTGTGATCTCTTAACTTATATTTACATTTTCTAAATGACAAATGCAAAGGGAACATTATTTGCGATGCAATATGTCTTCTAATGAATTGAGCTTCTTCCATGATTAGTTTGGAATAAATACCTTCTAGATCAAGTTTGCTTTGAGTCAAATGTTGATAATGTAAACTAATTGGTAAATGCTTTCTTATATTAGCATAAAATTGGGGTTCTTTTGAAATAGAGTTCGCTTTTTGAGTACTTGCATTACAAATCTATATAAAGCTGAAGTTTAAGGTAATGCTATATGAAGAAAAATTGCATTGTGGATCCCTGAAAAGCAATGTAATTTTCTGTTGAGATTATCATACTGCCATGTACTTTAAAATTCTTGTTAGTATTATAATTTAGCATAAGGAATATAAAATTTCAAGGTGGTTATTATGAGTATGACTCTAATGCCCCCAGATTGAGCTATTTTCTTTCTTTCCTCCTTCCTTCTTCCTTCCTTCCTTCCTTCCTCCCTCCCTGCCCTCTCCCTCTCTTTTCCTTTCCTTTCTTTTCCTTTTCCTTCCTTCCTTCCTTCCTCTTTCCTTCCTTCCCTTCTTTCTCTTTTTCTTTCTTTCTTTCTTTTCTTTCTTTCTTTCTTTCTTTCTTTCTTTCTTTCTTTCTTTCTTCCTTTTTTCCTTTTCTTTTCCTTCCTTCCTTTCTTTCTTTCTCTTTTCTTTCTCTTTCTTTTCCTTCCTTCCTTCCTTTTTCTTTTCTCTTTCTCTTTCTTTCTTTCTTTTAATTTCTTCCTTCCTTCCTTCTTTCTTTTTCTTTTTCTCCTTTTTTCTTTTCTTTTCTCTTTTCTTTCTTTCTTTATCTTCCTTCCTTCCTTCTTTCTTTTCTCTTTTCTTTCTTTCTCTCTCTCATTCTTTCTTTCTTTTCCTTCCTTCCTTTTCTTTCTTTTTCTTTTCTCTTTTCTTTCTTTCTCTTTCTTTCCTTCCTTCCTTCCTTCTTTCTTTCTTTCTTTTCTTTTCTTTTCTTTCTTCTTTCTTTTCCTCCCTCCCTCCCCTTCCTTCCTTCCTCCCTCCCTCCCTTCCTTCCTCTCTCCCGCCCTTCCTTCCTCTCTCCCTCCCTCCCTCTCTCCCTCTTTGTCTCTCTCTTTCTTTCTCTTTCCTTCCTTTCTTGCTTCTTTCTTTTTTTGTGTGATGAGGTCTCACTCTGTTGCCCAGGCTGCAGTGTAGTGACACAATCATGATTCACTGTTGTCTTGAACTCCTGGGCTTCAGTGATCCTCCAGGCTCAACTTCCCAAGTAGCTGACGCTACAGGCATGTATCACCGTGCCCAGCTACTTTTATTTATTTTTTGTAGAAAAAGGGTCTCAGTAAGTTGCCCAGGCTGGAGTGGAGTGGCATGATCATGTTTCACTGCAACCTTGACCTCCCTGGGCTCAGGTGATCCTCCCACCTCAGCCTCCAGCGTAGCTGGTCCTACAAGTGTGCGCTACCATGCCTGGCTAGTTTTTAAAATTATTATTATTATTTTTTGTACAGACAGGGTTTCACCATGTTCCCCAGACTGGTCTTGAACTCCTAGGCTCAAGTGGTCCACCCTGTAGTGCTGAGATTACAGGCATGACCTGTAGTGCATGAGTCACTGCACCCAGCCAATAGTTAATTTTTTAAGGACAGTTCTGTCTTTTGTTTTCCCAGAAAGCAAGAACCACCCACGTGTTTGTACCTTCTCTGCAAGTTACTGATCCTCACTGAATAAAAGCAGCTACCTCATAGAAATGTAATTATTAAGTGTAATTATGTACACAAAATTTTTTGAATATGTGTGACACATAGCAAATTTTGTGTCTCAGTAAATGTATATTTTAAAAAGGATTAAGCTGCTTTCTTTTCTTATAAATTTTCTTCATTCATTACTATGGTTCTTATTTTTATTTATTTATTTATGCTCTTGTTGCTCAGGCTGGAGTGCAATGGCTTGATCTCAGCTCACTGCAACCTCTGCCTCCCAGTTTCAAGCGATTCTCCTGCCTCAGCCTCCTGAGTAGCTGGAATTACAGGCGTGTGCCACCATGCCCAGCTAATTTTTGTACTTCTAGTAGAGACAGGGTTTCAGCATGTTGGCCAGGCTGGTCTCAAACCCCTGACCTTAGGTGATCTGCCCACCTTGGCCGCCCGAAATGCTGGGATTACAGGCATGAGCCACTGTGCCCAGCCTATCCTGGGTGGGTCAATTTTTGAAAAATATACTTTATTTTTAAATGTAGTTCCAGGCTCACAGACAGCTTAAGCAGAAAGCATAGAATTCCCTAAAATCTCCCTCCCTCACATATGCACAGCCTCCCTCACCATCACATCCTTCATCGGTGTGGTTACATTTCTTATAATCAATGAGCCTACATGGGCACCTCATTATCACCCCAAGTCCATAGTTGACATGGGAGTTCGCCCTTGGTGGCATACATTCTATGGGTTCTAACAAGAATATTTCATGATATGTATTCACCATTGTAGTATTATACAAAAGAGGCTGGATGCAGTGGCTCATGCCTGTAATCCCAGCACTTTGGGAGGCTAAGGTGGGCAGATCACAAGGTCAGGAGTTCAAGACCAGCCTGACCAATGCGGTGAAACTCCATCTCTACTAAAAATACAAAAATTAGCTGGGTGTGGTGGCATGCACCTATAATCCCAGCTATTTGGGAAGCTGAGGCAGGAAAACTGCTTGAACCCGGGTGGTGGAGGTTGCAGTGAGCTGACGCCACTGCACTCCAGCCTAAGTTCTGTTTCAAAAAAAAAAAAAGCTTCATTGCCACACAAATCCTCTATGCTCCACCTTTTCATCCCTCCTCCCTCTAATCCCTAGCAACCACTGATCTCTTTATGATTTTGCCTTTTTCAGAATGCCATATAGTTGGAATCATACACTATGCAGCCTCTTCAGATTGGCTTCTTTCACTTAATAATGTGCACTTAAAGTTCCTTCATGTCTTCGTATGGCTTGACAGCTCATTTCTTTTTAGCATTGAATATGTTTCATTGTCTGGATGTACCATAGTTTATCCATTCATTTATTGAAGGACATCTTGGATGCTTCTAAGTTTTGGCAATTATGGATAAAGCCGCTACATGTTTATGGTGTTTATTTATTTTTTTGAGATGGAGTTTTGCTCTTGTTGCCGAGGCTGGAGTGCAGTGGCACGATCTCAGCTTACTGCAACCTCCACCTCCTGAGTTCAGGTGATTCTCCTGCCTTAGTCCCCGAAGTTGCTGGGATTACAGGGATGCCTCCCAAGTAGCTGGGATTACAACCATCCGCCACCACTGCTGGCTAATTTTGTATTTTTTTTTTTTTTTTTAGTAGAGACAAGGTTTCACCATGTCATGGTCAGGCTGGTCTTGAACTCCTGACCTCAAGTGATCCACCAGCCTCAGTCTCCCAAAGTGCTGGGATTACAGGCGTGAGTCACTGTGCCTGGCCTATTTATGGTGTTTATGGATAAACATCCAGGTGCACGTTTTTAGGTAGACATCAGTTTTCAACTCATTGGGATAAACACCAAGGGACTCGATTGCTGGATTGTATGGTGAAGATATGTTTAATTTTATAAAATACTGCCAAATTGTTTTTCCAATACACTATTTTGGATTTCCACTGGTAATGAATGAAAATTCCTGTTGATCCACATCCTGGTCAGCATTTGGTGTTGTCATTGTTCTGGATTTTGGTCATTCTAATAGGTGTATAGTTGTATGTCTTTGTTGTTTTAATTTGCATTTCCCTGATGGTATGTGATGCTGAGCATCTTTTTATAAGCTTATTTACCATATGTACATTTTCTTCAATGAGGTACCAATTCAGGTGTTTTGCTCATTTTAGATTGGGTTCTTTGTTTTCTATTTTCTTATTGAGTTTTAAGAATTCTTTGTATATTTTGGATATCAGTCCTTTATCATATATATCTCTTGCAAATATTTTCTCTTAGTTTGTGACTTGTCTTCTCATTTCTTGATCCAGGCCAATCTTGTAGTTTAATAAAAATTTTTTTTTTTCTTTTTTGAGATGGAGTTTCACCCTGTTGCCCAGGTTGGAGTGCAGTGGTGTGATTTCAGCTCACTACAACCTCTGCCTCCCAGGTTCAAGCTATTCTCTTGCCTTAGCCTCCTAAGTAGCTGGGATGACAGGTGTGCACCACCATGCCTGGCTAATTTTTATATTTTTAGTAGAGACAGAATTTTGCCATATTGGCTAGGCTCGTCTCAAGCTCCTGACCTCAAGTGATCTGCTGTTTCAGCCTCCCAGAGTGCTAGAATTACAGGCACGAACCACTGCGCCTGGCCCTAAAAAATTTTTAAGTTAGAAAATACCACTGCCTGATGCAGCAGCTCATGCCTGTAATCGCAGCACTTTGGGAAGACAAGGAAGACAGATCACTTGAACCCAAGTGTTCAAGGCCAGCCTGGGCAACATATTGAGACCTTGCTTGTCTCTACAAAAAATAAAAATAATAACAATAAAAAAGAAAATACCACAGAGTGACAAGAAACAGTGCTTGGACAGCCAAAAAAGGTTGTGTGTGTATGTCTGTGTGTGTTTCTGTGTGTGTGTATGTGCTTACTATAAAATACTGAGGTAGTAGCTTGTTATTCTAGTCATTTAATAAAACTTTTTATTTCAAAATAATTTTAAACATTCAGAAGAATTGCATAGTACCAGGAATTCCAATTTATCCTTCACCCAGTTTCCCTTGATGTTGACATCCCATGTAACAATGACACAATGATCAAAATAAAGAAATTAACATTAGAGCAACACTATTAACCTACAGGCCTTATTAGGATTTGACCAGCTTTTCCCCTAATGTCCTTGTTCTGTTCCAGAACTGAATCCAGGATACCATGTTACATTTTAGTTGTCATGTCTCCTTAGCACCCTTTGATCTTTTATGGTTTCTCTATCTGTCTTTGTTTTTCATGACTTCAACACATTTAAGGAGGATCAGTCAGGGCTTTTGTAGACACGTGTGTTTGTCTGATATTTCATGATACAGGCTTTCAGGAAGAATACTGAAGACGTAATGTGTACTTGACTCATACCAGTGATGTTTACCTTGATTACTTGGTTAAGGTGGTGTCCGCCACATTTCTCTCCTGTAAAGTTACCATTTTTCCCATTCCTATGCAAATATTCTATGTCTCCTTAAAGTTTTGGTAGCTAATTTTAGCATTCATCAATGAAGTTTGCCTGCAGTGAGAATTACTGTGGAATTCTAATGCTGCTTTTCTATTCCTCTCATTCTTCCACATTTATTATTTAGAATTCTTCTGTAAAAAAGATTTGTCCCTTCTCTCCCACTTGTTCATGTGTTCAATTACCTACTTATGGGTATTTATTTTATTCTTTGGGTTATAACCCACTACTCCTGTTGTCTGTTTTATTGCCCTAATTGTTCTAGCTTTGGACATTGGGAGCTTTTCCAGGTTGGTTCCTCTAGTCCTTTCACATGTCTCCCCACCATGCCCCCCCCTTTTTTTTAAACGTATTTGGAGCAGTTCCTCACTTTCTGGCACCCAAAGATGCCCATTTTATATTTTTCCTGTCCCAGAATTAGAATCAGTTAGAAAAAATAATCCATGTATATGTGCATATATATGGACTCATATACACACAAATATAGCGAGGTTTATATTGTATATCTATCAACTGTGGTTCCTCCATCATCTGCAGGGGACACGTTCCAAGGCTCCCAGTGAATACCTGAAACCACAGATGGAACCAAAACCTATATATATACACACACATTGTTTTTTTCTATACATATATGCTCATGATAAAGTTTAATTTATATATATATAAGACACAATTAAATTAGAGATGAACAACAATAACTAATCATAAAACAGGACAATGCTAACATTAAACGGTAATGAAACTGATAAGCATTGCCTTCTGTCTCGGCCTCCTCTGCGGCTGCACGGGAAGGCTCGGCCTCCTTCTCTGCGGCTGCGCGAGAAGGCGCGGGAAACCCGACGGCTTCCTCTCTACGTGCTCCGCGGCATCGCCATCGCGCGCTTTCCTCAGCCGCTGTTAACCCCAGGGTCTAAAGAAGCACTGGGAGGACCCCTCGGCCTGGTGAGTGGCCCGCAGAGAACAGCGCTCGCCCCGGGTGCCTTAGCCTCAGGAATCAGGTCCCCTACCCGGGCGTTCAGGCAGGTTTGGAGGGGTGGTTGCGGAGGAAGGGGGTGCAGACACTTGGCCCCACAGCGACCCCAGACGTTGCCCTCCTCGGGGAGGGGACCCCCGCGAAGCTCCTGCTGCCGCTGGTGGGTGTCCCCTGCAGTAGGGCCTGGGGCAAGGGTATGCCACCAGTCAGGACTGCCACCTCCCACCTTCGTGGAGCCGAGGACGCTGACCCTGGCAGCGTGGTGTGTCACACTGGTGTTC
The DNA here is from genome assembly GCF_009764315.1 of Trachypithecus francoisi. Taxonomy (NCBI): domain Eukaryota; kingdom Metazoa; phylum Chordata; class Mammalia; order Primates; family Cercopithecidae; genus Trachypithecus; species Trachypithecus francoisi. Next base: position 21,063,232 of record NW_022681474.1, read on the forward strand.
ACTTCCAACACAGAGGCCCCGAGTCTAAGCCTCCCCGCTTTGGACAGATGGAATTACGCTCCGCAGCTCCATTTTTCTCTTCACCCTGTTCCAGCGTGCATTCAGCTAAATACACAGAGCGGCCTCCTTCCCTAGTCAGTGAGAGACAGCTGAAAAAAGGACCGAGCCCATCTCTGTTTCTAGCTCGACTTCATCACTTTACGCGTCCTGAAACTACCATAGATGTTTGCTCTTCTCAGAAATAGTGAGGGAACCCATTTCCTTATTATGTTTTTAGGCATTTCAGGTGTTGCCATTTATTTTAATTTAATTTTATTTTTTGAGACGGAGTCTCGCTCTGTTGCCCAGGCTGGAGTGCAGTGGCACAGATCTTGGTTCACTGCAACCTCCACCCTCCTGGTCCAAGTGATTCTCCTACCTCAGCCTCCCAAGTAGCTGGGATTACAGGCCCGTGCCACCACGCCTGGCTAATTGTTGTATTTTTAAGTAGGGATGGGGTTTTACCGTATTAGCCATGATGATCTTGAACTCCTGACCTCAAGTGATCTGCCTGCCTCGGCCTCCCAAAGTGCTGGGATTACAGGTGTGAGCCACTGTTCCCAGGTGTTGCAATTTAAAAACCAAAAACAACAACCACCCCCCACTCAAAGTTATGTGAATGTGGTCTCTCCCTCCTCCTCCCCTTCCCTCTCCCTCTGTACACACCTATTTTCCCACTGTGGTTGACCGCAGATAACTGAACGTCTAGAAATAAAAATTGTGGTGACTAAGGGGGATTAAGGCACATCTGTCTCCATCTGTCTATCTCAATTGCAAATCATGAGTTTATACCAGTCACCCTGTGAGAAACAAATTCACCTGCCCAAACCCAAAGAATGAACTCAGAGACCCAAAGAACAGTGAAAGTGAGACTTTTAATGACAGTCTTGCAAGATCGGGTGTCTGATGGGTAGGCACACCCAGCACAGTTAAAACAAGCAATTCATCCTCTCAGGTCCCTCCACTGGTTCCTCACAGGCTGAGTACTATGGGGTCACAATTCCTGGACATTGCCTATCGGTTGTTGGGTTGGGGCTTTAAATGTTTTTATTTTAGGGTTGTCTTGTCGCATTTTGTTGCAGCCCACAGTGTATCGCAATTCTAGTTAGCTCAGGGGCTCTTTAAATATTTGACTTATGACCTAAGTAGCTGGGCAGTCTGATAAGAACAGCCAAAGCAAGCTATTTTGCAGGCTAGTAAATTTTCATCTTAAACTAAACTTCTTTGGTTCTGGTGAGGACAACTAAGTGGGGCGGTGGACAAACAAGTGTTGGTTATCCAAGCAGAGGTCTAGTGTATCCTGTTTTTCCTTTTTCTTTTTTTTTGAGATGGAGTCTGGCTCTGTCGCCCAAGCTGGAGTGCAGTGGTGTGATCTCAGCTCACTGCAAGCTCTGCCTCCTGGGTTCATGCCATTCCCTTGCCTCAGCCTCCCGACTAGTTGGGACTACAGATGCCCGCCACTGTGCCAGGCTTATTTTTTTATTTTAGTAGAGACGGGGTTTCACTGTGTTAGCCAGGATGGTCTTGATCGCCTGACCTCGTGATCCACCTGCCTCGGCCTCCGAAAGTGCTGGGATTACAGGCGTGAGCCACGGCGCCCAGCCTAGTGTACGCTATTTTTTTTTTTTTTAATTGCTTACCTGAGCCAACTTAAGGCACTTTGTTTTGGAAATGGACCACTGTATGCATTATTTCCTTCACCCTCATTCCAATTCAACACCTGAATTCTTTATGTCTTCTCAACTTTCTATATTTGTGCATTCATTGTTTGACAGTGAGAAACCTGGCTCCCATTAACCCAAATATATCAATTTGATTACACATGCCCCTCTGTGATCCCCATCTCCTGACTACACTCTATTATCACAGCTCACCATTTTGGCACCTTCTCCCTTCTCCCCTCCGATGACCTCAGTGCTGCTGTCCCCACAGGAAAGGGAAAGGAGAGGAGCAACTTATTTTTAAGAAGCAGGTTTCACACATGGGAATCAAGACGGGACCACACGGCTGTCTTGGAATTCAGTCTTGGGAGCTTAAAGCCACCCACTGAATCTGTCTTTTCCAGGAAGGCTTCTGAGGCAGATGTTCATTAGATCTTAAATCTGGAGTTCCAGGGTTTCTCCTGTTAGCCTGCCCCCAAGACACGCTCACTTAGCAAGGCAGGTGCTGCTTCAGAGTTACTGCAAAGGATTTACTTCAGACCAAAATATAATTGTCGTATGATTGGTGATTCCTGAGATCTCTTCATGGTGAGCAGAGGAAAGCCTTTCATCCCAAGCCAACCCCACATTGACCCCTCTTGTGATCTCACTAACTAGCCCAGACCTGCACTTTGACATCCTGGTTAGGACCAAGTCTGCTATCTGCCTGGTGTGTCTTCTCAGCTGCTCCTGGGTAGGAGGTAACAGCCTCCCTTCCTAGTAGAAGATCTGTTTGTGTGATATAAGAACACAGATAGGATTATGCCACCCTCTGCTTCAGACTTTTGGTTTTCCTTGAATTTAAAACCCAAACTTGGCTGGGCACGGTGGTTCACGCTTGTAATCCCAGCACTTTGGGAGGCTGAGGTAGGCGGATTGTTTGAGCCCAGGGGTTCGAGACCAGTCTGGGCAACATGGCAAAAACCCCATCTCTACAAAAACTACAAAAATTAGCCGGGTGTGGTGGCGTGTACCTGTAGTTTTGACTACTTGGGGTGCTGAGTTGGGAGGATTGCTTGAGCCCGGGAGGTGGAGGTTGCAGTGAGCTGAGATTGTACCACTGTACTCCAGCCTGGAGGACAGAGTGAGACCTTGTCTCAAAAAAAACCCCTAACCCCCCCCACCCACCAAAAACTCCAAACTCCTCACTTATGCTATGAAGCTGGAAAAATGAACCCTTTCTCACCATACCTTCCTGTCTGAATGCTCCTCACTGTTATTAAGGTGACCCTGGCTCTGAAGGCCTGTGACAATCTACAGTCACAAACATGGCTTAGAAGTCCAGAGTTGAGTACAGGTGACATAGCCACTGAATCCTGTTCTGAAAACCAGATCTTGGTGGAATTGGCAAGTTAGCATGTTTGTCTAAGTCAGTATCACTTGAACTAATTAAGTTTTTCTTTGCTTACTATGTTTTTTGCTGGGCTTTCTGAAGCTTTTTATGACTCATTGAAATACAAGCTTGTGGTTCTCTTAGGTTACATAATAGATTGGCATGTCAGCAGATAACTTGTTTGCAGGGAGCTGGTGAAATGCCGGGACAAGTGACAACTGCTCAATGTCTGTAAGGAACACATCACCAAATAGAATAGGATGGAAAATGAGTAAAGATACTCGAAAGCCTTAATCTGCAATTTCTAGGTCATCTTGCAGAATGGATTAATATAAAAATGGAGAGTGCGCCTATTGATTACTGAGAAAAAATACATCAGGATATTCCTTTTGTGCGGTATTCATTAAACAATGACAAGGCCAATGTCTCATCATAGTTTGATTTTCCTTATATATCATCAGAGACAGAAATTGAATTTTTAAAAATCTGGGCCTGTCAAATCTGAATGCTGAAAATTGCTAGTAAATTGGCTTTAAAAGTTTACTGTGCTGAAAATGTACTGTTTACTGTTTAGCATAATAAGAATTGAGATTTCAGAAAGAGGATCTTTGGAAAAGAAGGTGAGAAGAAGGAGTCATTACATTTCCAAGATAGTACCTTTTAAACTTGCAGGGAAGAAGAAGCTGGAGGTATTTACCCCATGGTTGATTCCCCTTTAGGTTGTCCACGTTCATTCCCTGTGTGTGAATGATAGTGATGAAGATGGTGATTGACAGAGATAACTTTCCATGTGGGAGATGGGTGGGACTTCTTTGGTGGGATCTGTGCGGTGCCCGGGACCTACCCACATCACTGTGCTTCTAGAATTTTCAGTGGTGTTCAAAATTTCTCCCATTAGAATAATAATTATGACTTTGTATCATAGCTTGGGGTTCCAAATGCTCTGGTTATCAGAACAGAGAAATATCTTAAACATTATTAGCCACCAAAGGTTGAAGGCAGTGGCTCATACCTGTTATCCCAGCACTTTAGGAGGTAGAGGTGGGAGGATTGCTAGAAGCTGGGAGTTTGAGACCAGCCTGGGCAACAGCAAGACTCCATCTCTGAAAAAAATCCGAAAATTAGCCAGGTGTGGTGGCACATGCTTGTAGTTTCAGCTCTTGGGAGGCTGGGGCAGGAGGATCACTTGAGCCCAGGAGTTTGAGGCTGCAGTGAGCTATGATTGTGCCACTGCACTCCAGCCTGGGTGACAAGAGTGAGACTTTGTCTCTAAAAAAAGAAGAAAAAAAAATCAGATTTCTGGATCCGCAGCTACCCTGCCAGCACTGAGAAAAACCCCCTAAAACGGGATGGGTTACTCTGGACAGTAACTGATTACAAAAGTGGGGATAGTTCTGCTGAAAGTGGAAGAAGAGGCAAAAAAACAAATATACAGAACATTGTAGAGCAAGAGTTCAACTGTGAATCTTGAACATTCAGATACCTAGATGTGCTGAATGAAAAATAGGTCTTTATGTCATATGAGCACAATCTTATATTTTTTATTTTCTTTTTTCCCTTTTATTTATTTATCTTTTACTATTAGCCATACTTGCTGTTACTTTTATTTGAAATGCACTTAATATAACTGAAGCATAGTGGTATCAGTAGAAACCATTTTTTTCCTAGGCAGTTGATCCCAGTTCTGCATAAATACCAGGTGACTCCGAAAAAATTTCTAATTATATAATATTATAAGCAATCTACTCTTATTTAAAGCTTCAAAGCTGTAGGCAAAACACAACTGAAATATTACATTATGCATATTTTATTTAAAATGAATCAAGCAATAAAACCTTAGAAGCAGCCGTTAGCTTTAGGTAATTGTCTGCATCTAAAAATTAAATGCTGCAAAGAACTGCCAAGAACACTTAGTGGGCAAGGTCATGCAAAAAGAGTCCCCTCTTTAGATGTGATATTCAACAACATTTCATTAGACAGTGGTACCAACTTCAGCTTTTAATCTTTATAGTGCTATGATTTGGTAGTGACTTTTGTTGTTAGGATTTGAATTGTTAAGATGCCAACAAAAATCAATTTTCAAAAATTAGGTGAGGAATAATACTCTTTTCTTTAGAGTACTGTATGTCAACTTAGTTTTCTCTTATTTCCTGTTTCTGCTCTTACCCCATTACAGTCTACTTGCATATGACAACTATGCAACGTGAATTTTCCGAAATGCAGATAGGATTATGCCAACTTCTGCTTCAAATTCTCCATTTTTTTTTTTTTGAATTTAAAATCCAAATTCTGGCAGGCCACAGTGGCTCATGCCTGTAATCCCAGCACTTGGGGAGGCTGAGGCGGGCAGATCACCTGAGGTCAGGAATTTGAGACCAGCCTGGCCAACATGCTGAAACCCTGTCTCTACTAGAAATAGAAAAATTGGCCAGGTGTAGTGGCGGTCATCTGTAATCCCAGCTACTCAGGAGGCTGAGGCGGGAGAATCGCTTGAACCTGGGAGACCAGGGTTGCAGTGAGCCGAGATTGCCCCACTGTACTCCAGTTTGGGCAACAGAGTGAGACTCTGTCTCAAAAAACAAAAAGGAAAAGAAATCCAGATTCCCTTACTCTTCCTCCGAAGCTAAAAAAATGAACCCGTTCTCTCTATACTTTCCCACTGGCTCAGTCTGTTCCAATTACACAGACCATCTTTCTGTTTCTTGATGAATTGCCTGCCTCCTCCCTACCTTAGAATTTTGCCTTCGCTGTTCACACTGCCTAGAAAGTTCTGTTCTCAGGTTTTTGCATGGCTGCTTCTGTCAATCAGATTCCACTCACATGTCACTCCCCTGTAAGGTCGTCTTGCTTTCCAAACCTAAGGTTACCTGGATCATAGTCAATATCATGACATCTGGCTTTCTAAAATTATTTGTTTTTAAATATCACTTTTCATTATCTGAAATTATTTTGTTCAAGCCTCTGTTTATTTTGTGTCATTTCTCATAATAATGTAATCTGTGTGGATGAAGGGCATTATCTGTCACCTTTTCCCCCTCCTGTGCTTCCAGACTAATAACAGAAGTATGACGTAGAGTAGGAGATACATAAATACTTCCTTTTTTTTTTTTTGGAGACAGAGTCTCACTCTGTTGCCCAGGCTGGAGTGCGGTGGCGTGGTCTTAGCTCACTGCAACCTCAGCCTCATAGGTTCAAGCGATTCTCCTGCCTCAGCCACCCAAGTAGCTGAGATTACAGGTGCCCCACCATGCCTGGTTAATGTTTGAGACGAGGTCTCGCTGTTGTCCAGGTTGGAATGCAGTGGCACAGTCGTAGCTCATTACAGCCTCAAACTCCTAAGCTCAAGTAATCCTCCTGGCTCAGCCTCCTGAGTAGCTGGGATGATAGGTGTGTGCCACCATTTTTAGTTTTAGTTAGGATGATAGGTGTGTGCCACCATTTTCAGGTAATTTTTAGTTTTTGTAGAGATGGGGTCTTGCTATATTGCCCAGGCTGGTCTTGAACTCCTGGCCTCAAGTGATCCTCCCTTCCCAGCCTCCCAAAGTGCTGGGATTACAGGCAGGAGTGAGCACACCTGGCCTTCATAAACATTTCTTAAATGAGCAAATTATTTCTTCTTGGTTGGTTAATTCACAACCCGCCAATACTATGCACCAGTAAACTAGATGTGTTTCAACTACTTTATATCCACAGTTTGGCAAATTAGTGTAGGGGGAAGAAAAAATTTTCCCTGATCCAGGGTCCCTGGCTGGGTCTGAAAGGAAAACTGACAGATTAATAAGAGAAAAGCCTACAGATTTATTGACTATTAGTTGTATGTGACACAAAAGCCTTCATAAAACAATGAAGACATGAAGGAATGGTGAAACTTTTATGTTTTTATGCTAAGTTTGATGAAGAGTGGACAGTCATGGAGAATTTTGATTGAACGACAGGGATATGATCTAATGGCAGTAGACAGGAGGCTTAGCAAGGCCTGTTCATTCAGATCCTTCTCTCTGTCCTTTCTCCATCTTCAGAGATAAGGATGTTCTTTTCCTCCAGAAATTGGGAAGGTGTGTCTCATAAGATGGTCTTTTTTTTTTTTTTTTTTTGAGACGGAGTCTCACTCTGTCACCCAGGCTGGAGTGCACTGGCACCGTGTCGGCTCACTGCAACCTCTGTCTCCTGCGTTCAAGCAGTTCTCCCGCCTCAGCCTCCCGAGTAGCTGGGATTACAGGCGCCTGCCACTACACCCAGCTAATTTTTATATTTTTAGTAGAGATGAGGTTTCACTATGTTGGCCAGGCTGTTCTCAAACTCCTGACCTCAGGTGATCCACCCGCCTCGGCCTTCCAAAGTGCTGGGATTCCTGATGTGAGCCACTGTGCCTGGCCAAGGGTGTTTTTTTAAAGTATTATTTCCTGACAATCATATGAGGGTCTTACGAACTGCTTCAGGGAAAGGTCAGAACATCTTTCCTAGGTTTTATGACCTCCTTTAGGAAAAGGTTATAGAAGGTCAGAGTAAACTTTCTGCTCCTGCTGTTTTCTTCAATATGCCAAGGTGTTATATTTTAGGGTAGCCTGTTCTGAACCCCATCAACGATTATCAACGATTAGGAGATCAGGCGCATCTTGACTTAGTAAGAGTAAGCCTTTGTGTGTAAAAAAAAAAAAACAAAAAAAAAACTAGTTTATTAAAAGTCTGTTTTCATTGGGTTAATCAATCAGACAATAAGAATTACAAAAGGGGGCTAACGAGGGAATTCAACTGATTTTGTAGGGTGGGCATATATAGAGATAAGACAAGAAAGTTCTTTTTTTTTTTCAGAGCAGGGTCTGGTCACCCAGGCTGGAGTGCAGTGGCATGATCTTGGCTCACTGCAACCTCTGCCTCCTGGGCTCAAGCCATCCTTCCATCTCAGCCTCCAAAGTAGCTGGGACTACAGGCACACTCCACCATGGCTGGCTAATTTTTGTATTTTTTTTGTAGAGATGGGGTTTTGCCATGTTGCCCAAGCTGGTCGAGAACTTCTGAGCTCAAGTGATTCATCCACCTTGGCCTCCCAAAGTACTGGGATTACAGGCATGGGTCACCATGCCTGACCTAGATTAGCCAAGAATATGCTTATTCTCATTGCCAAGGCCTGGAGATAGGCCTGTGACCTGAAAGGACCTTGACAGAGAGCCTCGCGGTGACCCTGTGATGCTCTCTGGATATACCAGGAAAACTGCACAATGTGAGGCACACAGTGAGAAAGCCAATCTGTGTATTTATTTATTTTGAGGTGGAGTTTTGCTCTTGTTGCCCAGGCTGGAGTGCAGTGGCGTGATCTCAGCTCACAGCAACCTCTGCCTCCTGGGTTCAAGTGATTCTCCTGCCTCAGCCTCCGAGTAGCTGGGATTACAGGTGCACCACCATGCCCGGCTAAGTTTTGTATTTTTGGTAGAGACAAGGTTTCTCCATGTTGTCCAGACTGGTCTCGAACTCCTGATCTCAGGTGATCCACCTGCCTTGACCTCTCAAAGTGCTGGGATTATAGGTGTGAGCCACTGTGCCTGCCCAATCTGTGTATTTAACTAGCGGTAAATACTCAGTAAGGGCAAGTTTTCCACATAAGAAAAAATGGAGGATGCAGCAATTGATAGAATGTTAGAGAATGAGTTTGCCTGTGTGTGTGGCCTTCCTGGTAAGGGGAAATTAGGTTCTGAGAAGGAAGGTAAGATTGTATGTGAAAGGAGGAAGCTGCTATCTCAAACTTTGTCCTTAATGATAATTAAGGAGGAGAAATAGAGTGTAGTGTAAGGAGACTGATAGCAGGGAAATGAAACTCCAGCCATTTGAAACAGTCAATAGAGTCAAATGTTTTCTGTCCACTGGTTCACCTTCTTCAGCCACTGTGCAGATGCAGGCAGCAAAGAAATGACAAACAATTACCTCCCTGGGCAGGTGAACCTATTCCAAAACCCATGGGCAGGAGTTTTAACCTGGGTTCCATGAGTAAACTCCGGGAATATGTGAAATCCTGAAATCCACATACCACACATGTTTATGATGATCCCTTATGTGTATTTATTTCTCGGCAAATTAGTCGTAACTTTTTCTTGGATTTTCAAAGGGGTCTGTGAATTTTAAAAGGGAAGATACTCTGTTGGATAGCTTTGTCCAGTGGTATACTTTTTTTTTTTTTTTGAGTCAGAGTCTCGCTGTGTTGCCCAGGCTGGAGTGCAGTGGTGTGATCATGGCTTACTGCAGCCTTGACCTCCTGGCCTCAAGTGATCCTCCCACTGTGGCCTCCTGAATAGCTGGAACTATAGACACGTGTCACTATACCTGGATATTTATTACTATTATTATTTTTGCAGGGATAGGATCTCACTATGTTGTCCAGGCTGGTCTTGAACTTGGGCTCAAGTGATCATCCTGCCTCGGCCTCCCACAGTGCTGTTGCAGGCATGATCCACCATGCCCTGCCCAATGGTACACTTTTAATGAGAAAAGTGAGCCACTGCGCCTGGCCTTCTGGGCAGCTTTATGTAGAAGGTGCTTTATCTCCACACACAGGTGGGACAAGGTGGGACAGAAACCTACCTACTGACTCAGATCTCTATTAAAATGTGACTAAATTTAAATTGTCAAATGAAATTCTGTCTTAGGTAGCAGCAATCAGGAAGAATCCTAGATCCACCAAGGGGACAAAATTGGTACTAAAAAAACTTTCTATAGCTTAGTAAATTTGTAGCCAAGGGGAAGGCTTCATTCAGCCTTTTAGGCTGAAAGTAGCTATGACTTTCAGTAATTCTGAAAAGAGCATTCCTGTTGCAGAATCAATGAGACTGTGTAGGCTTTGGCTGATAGACAAATGATTCACTGTCTTTATTTATTTATTTATTTTTTTTTATTTTTTTTTTTTTGAGACGGAGTCTCGCTCTGTCGCCCAGGCTGGAGTGCAGTGGCCGGATCTCGGCTCACTGCAAGCTCCGCCTCCCGGGTTTACGCCATTCTCCTGCCTCAGCCTCCCGAGTAGCTGGGACTACAGGCGCCCGCCATCTCGCCCGGCTAGTTTTTTGTATTTTTTAGTAGAGACGGGGTTTCACCGTGTAGGCCAGGATGGTCTCGATCTCCTGACCTCGTGATCCACCCGTCTCGGCCTCCCAAAGTGCTGGGATTACAGGCTTGAGCCACCGCGCCCGGCCGATTCACTGTCTTTAAAACTACTATGGAAAAGGCTATGCTTTGCATCTGTCTAGGGTGTAAATTTGCTTTTGATTGACAGTGTGATAGCAAACAATTTAAAGGGAAGAAACAAAGAGAAAATGTCATCTTTGTGGGCAGATGCTTTTATTAGGAGCTGAAAGTGTGATGGAAGTACTTTTTTTTTTTTTTTGAGACGGAGTCTCGCTCTGTCGCCCAGGCTGGAGTGCAGTGGCCGGATCTCGGCTCACTGCAAGCTCCGCCTCCCGGGTTTACGCCATTCTCCTGCCTCAGCCTCCCGAGTAGCTGGGACTACAGGCGCCGCCATCTCGCCCGGCTAGTTTTTTGTATTTTTTAGTAGAGACGGGGTTTCACCGTGTAGGCCAGGATGGTCTCGATCTCCTGACCTCGTGATCCACCCGTCTCGGCCTCCCAAAGTGCTGGGATTACAGGCTTGAGCCACCGCGCCCGGCCGATTCACTGTCTTTAAAACTACTATGGAAAAGGCTATGCTTTGCATCTGTCTAGGGTGTAAATTTGCTTTTGATTGACAGTGTGATAGCAAACAATTTAAAGGGAAGAAACAAAGAGAAAATGTCATCTTTGTGGGCAGATGCTTTTATTAGGAGCTGAAAGTGTGATGGAAGTACTTTTTTTTTTTTTTTTTGAGATGGAGTCTTGCTCTGTCACCGGGGCTGGAGTGCAGTGGACGGATCTCAGCTCACTGCAAGCTCCGCCTCCCGGGTTTACGCCATTCTCCTGCCTCAGCCTCCCGAGTAGCTGGGACTACAGGCGCCCGCCACCTCACCCGGCTAGTTTTTTGTATTTTTTTTTAGTAGAGACGGGGTTTCACCGTGTTAGCCAGGATGGTCTCGATCTCCTGACCTCGTGATCCGCCCGTCTCGGCCTCCCAAAGTGCTGGGATTACAGGCTTGAGCCACCGCGCCCGGCCGATGGAAGTACTTTTGAAAATGTATTATTTCTCCCTGTTCTTTTTTGCCACTGTAAGCAGAGAAAAAAATGTTTTTATTCTTACCCTTGTCTAAGAGAAGTCAGCAGATTTAAAATTCACTATAAGCACAAAAGGTTTGTGAATCTGCATTTTATGGTGGGTACATACTGGCTTGGTAATATATGGTTTCAGGGGGCTTGTAACTTCAATTATTGTTGCAATTTAGAATGATTGAACAACTATTTTTGTGAAATACTGTTTTGTAAAAACTCAAGTGTTTATTGGGAATTCTTTATAAAACATGGGGTGCTTATTATCTTAGGGCTTTGGGCTCAAAAATGTTGATTTATTGGGTAGAATGAATTGTTCTAGCCTGACATCAGAAGTACCAAGATGCCTTGTGGCTCCTTAAATTCAGTTACTCTGTTTGGTATTTGCAGGTGATACATTAGCTTTAAAAATCTTTAGGGAGTCTTTAAATAAATATTGCCATGTAAGCCTGAAAAAAGTCCATGCCTCTTCTTCCAGGGAGCTGCCTAGACACTGGGCAAATCAGATTTCGTAAATATAGCTTGTTGTTATCCTTTACCTATCCTGGAAAGATAAGACAGGAAAACAGCACACCTAATTCAGTAACAGATAAGAAAAGCACACTTTTTCTTTTCTGAGAGCTGTGTAACCTGAGGGTCAATTTGAATTTGAATTTCTTTTTGAATTTTGTGGGCATTTTAAATACATATGTATACATATATATGTATACATATGTATACACACACATATACATATATACATTTTAAATATATTTTAAATATATGTTTTTATATATATATAACGAGTTTATATTAAATGTGACCTACTTAAAATAGAAAAAAGAGAGCCAATTCCATTAATCTGAGTCAGCAGAAGCTGAAAATCCCTTATACCACTCTTTTCTTTTTTAATTTCCTCAGCTCGTGTTCTCAGATGGCCCTTCTCACTGCAGAGGGGCTCTGATGTACCAATGTGAACGTTTCATTTAATGTACACTGCAGGTTCTGTCTGCGGAGACCTTTTGGGCTGTTCACTCCGTATTATTATCTGATAAGAAAGGACTTATATTGAGAAGCCAGCTGTCACTCAAACTCCCTCCATTCCAGCCAGCGCTGAGGGAGCCCTATCAGCGCAGATCTGCCAGGCTGCCCTCATGGTGCTGTCTAAAATAGTACTGCCTGTCTTGGCTCCCTGGATCAATGAATCCGCAGCAAGGCTTTCCTGTGCTTTGCTACTCCATCGCCACTTATCTTTTGCTGATCTTTAGACATCAAGATTTTGTCACTTTCTTATTCTCAAGTGTCTGCATCACCTTGTCATTCTCTGCTTCACTTTAGCTACTTATTCCTTGCAGAACCCAGAGAGCATTCCAGAATGTGGAAAGTTTAGAAATGTCTTCACAAAGCTGAACACTCTGACTTCCAAGGACATAACCTTTCTACTTTCCTGTATTCATTTATCTGAGAACTTTTGCTGTTGTCACTTTTCTTCCCCAGATCATGTATGGCCAACGTGAGAATAATCCCCAGTACTTACTTTCCAGTAATTAAGTTCGAGTAGACACCAAACCTATTGCTTATTAACTCTGCTTCTTTTCTCTGGAAGACACAGAAAAAAAGAGACAGAGGAGTGAGAGAACATGTATGTGCATGTGTGTGTTCATGTCATAGGCGTACATGTGCCATCCAGAAGAAATTGATACCCTGAATTCTAGAATGAAAGGCCCACTTTATCACATGCTAGATAATTATTGTATTACAAAACTCTAGTTCTTTTATGCATTTTTAAAATGAAAATTTCAGTTTAAAATACGGCATTCTTAGTCATAGTCTTACCTTCTTAGAACTTTTTTTTTCAAGTAAAAATATTTTTTGGGGGCTGGCACAATCGCTCATGCCTGTAATCCCAGCATTTTGGGAGGCTGAGGCAGGTGGATTGCTTGGGGTCAGGAGTTCACGACCATCTTGGCCAACATGGTGAAATTCCGTCTCTATTAAAAATACAAAAATTAGTCGGATATGGTGGTGCTCATCTGAAATCCCAGCTATTTGGGACGCTGAGGCAGGAGAATCGCTTGAACCTGGGAGACAGAGGTGCAGTGAGCTGAGGTCATGCCACTGTACTCTCGCCTGGGTGACGGAGTGAGACTCTTTCTCAAAAACAAACAAACAAAAAAAAAACCTAGAGATGGAGGTCTCAGTATGTTACCCAGACTGGTCTCGAATTCCTGGCCTCAAGCGTTCCTCCCACCACAGCCTCCTAAAGTTCTGGGATTATGGGTGTGAGCTATTGCGCCCAGCCAACTTTAGAACATTTTATTCTGAGAAAACCTGAGGTAATTTATTTACACATTACAAATTTGATAATTCTATACAACTATTTATCAGTCATAATATTTTGGATAGCTTTAGGAGAACTTTGTCAAATCTGAGATTGTTCTTCCTAACACCATTGTCAATGTGGCTAGATTTATGTGCAGCTTTATTCTTATTTATTTATTTATTTAGAGACAGAGTATTGCTCTGTCACCCAGTCTGGAGTGCAGTGGTACGATTTCAGCTCACCTGCAATCTCTACCTCCTGGGTTCAAGTGATTCCCCTGCCTCAGCCTCCCATGTATCTGGGACTACAGGAGTGCGCCACCACGCCTGGCCAATTTTTGTATTTTTAGTAGAGATGGGGTTTTGCCATGTTGGCCAGGCTGGTCTCAAACTCCTGACCTCGGGTGATCCACCTGCCTTGGCCTCCCAAAGTGCTGGGATTATAGGCGTGAGCCACTGCGCCTGGCCTTCTGGGCAGCTTTATGTAGAAGGTGCTTTATCTCCACACACAGGTGGGACAAGGTGGGACAGAAACCTACCTACTGAGTCAGATCTCTATTAAAATGTGACTAAATTTAAATTGTCAAATTTAAAAATAAGAATATTAAGGGTGATTCAGGATCCATTAAGAAATATCAGAATTCTACATAAAGATAAAAACCAGCCAGGCACGGTGGCTTATGGCTATAATCTCAGTACTTTGGGAGGCTGAGGCAGGAGGATCACTTGAGCCCAGGAGTTTGACACCAGCCTGGGCAACAGAGCAAGAACCCATCTCACAAAAAGTAAAAAAAAAAAAAAAAAAAAAAAAAAAAAAAATCCCAATGTGGTGACCATGCTCCTGTAGTCCTGAATGCTTGGGAGGCTGAGGAAGGAGGATGGCTTGAGCCCAGGAGTTAAAAGCTGCAGTGAGCCATGATTGTACCACTGCATTCCAGCCTGGGTGACAGAGGGAGATCCTGTCTCCAAAAAAATAATAAAAACCTATATTTAAAATATCTCAAGACATGACATCCTATAAATCATCGTTTTCTTTGTGTTTAGACTGGGAATGATTTATTCATTTTAGGAAGCTGAGTAAATTATTTTATATTTAAGGCCACCAGTGGATGAATTTTTGTGTGTATCAGAGTCAGGATTTGATTAATCTGTAACAGCACCCTCTAATGGTTCCAGTAATGCCTGAAAAACATCTGAGTGAACTTCATGGACTTCTTCTCTGATTGTTCCCCTCAAGTTGAAATTTTATTAATCATATTTGGAATCAAACAAAGTGCTCAAGTATTCTGAAAAATAAGAGCTGGGTGCGGGGGCCCATGCCTGTAGTTCCAGCTGTTCGGGAGGCTGAGGCAAGAGGAATGCTTAAGCGCATCAGTTACTTATAAGTAATTCTCCAATTTTAGGCAACTTGATTACACATAAAATTTCTCTCGTAAGATTTATCTTCCACAAATCTGTAACTTTCTTATATTACTGCAGTCCTTTGTCCTATACATTTCCTCTTTCTCCTTTTGGACAAACCAGTTATTCTACTTCCAAACAAAAATTATTCACTTTTTCTCTTAGCCAGAGCACATCTTCCATACCACATAGCTTCACTTAGCAGAAACATGTCTTACTTTCCTTACCGTATGAAGTGTTTCTTTTTTTATTTCTAGTTTTAATTACCACATGTTGATTAGAATTTTTAACTCTTAATAACCTTAATTTCTAATGAAAACCTAGGGAATAAGCAATTTTGAACTGTCATATATCAACATTTTATGAATATACATTTTATAACTTCCAAAAACATGTGCTTCCTCATGGAACAATTTTTTTCATGTTTACCAACAGACTCAAATATATTTAGCTTCTTTGTATCATGTAAAAATAAGATGCCAAAGTGTATATACTTTAAACATATGTTCAGCAATTAATGTTAATCTTTTAACTTAGAAATGACTCATATTTCATGAATATCTATTAATATTACGTGAGATTAAGATTTCAAGTTGCTGAAAAAGATTTTGATAACTATGGCAAGTTCATTTGTAAAGTTTTATCTCACGTTTATTTCCTTTGTCCTTAACAATTACACTTAGATTATTCATAAAAATTGAGACATTTCACAGACTTAGCCATCATCTCAAGCCATTTTCTCATGAACTGTCTCATAGCACATGCATATTGGGCAAGTATCATTAAAAGCCCCCAAAATTAAATATATGGGTACTTGTTTTGCTTCTGTCCTTGATACACACAAAGTAGCGGACACTGCACTGTCCTCTCACTTGCCCATTTATTCTGAGGTCGAACTCATAATTTTATGATCTGAATGATCTAATAGAAATAAAGATTGTTTCTGCATTATATTTGATGCTGACAATTCTGAAGACATGACTGTTTTCATTTTTTTGTTTTCTATTTTTATTTTGGTGGGTACATAGTAGGTATTTTATTTACGGGGTATATAAGATGTTTCGATACAGGCTTGCCATGTGAAATAAGCACATCATGGAGACTGAGGTATCTATCCCTCATAGAGCTTTTATCCTTTGAGTTACAAGCAATCCAATTACACTCTTTAAGATATTTTGAAATATACAGTTGTTATTATTGGCTGTATTCAACCTATTGTGCTATCAAATAGTTGGTCTTATTCTTCCTATTTTTTTTGTACCCATTAACCATCTTCACCTTCCCCCATCTCATTTTAATTAAACCAACAGTATTCTTATTTACCAATTTTTTCTGAAGTCATGTGAACTTAAAAAGCATTTGAGTTAGTTTTTTTCTTTCTTTCTTTTTTTTTTTAGGATGGAGTCTTGCTCTGTCACCCAGGCTAGAGTGCAGTGGCACGATCTCGGCTCACTGCAACTTCCGCCTCCTGGGATCAAAGCAATTCTCCTGCCTCAGTCTCCTGAGTAGCTGAGATTACAGGCGCACGCCATCACGCTTGGCTAGTTTTTGTATTGTTAGTAGACATAGAGTTTCACCATGTTGACCAGGCTGATCTCGAACTCCTGAGCTCAGGTGATCTGCCTGCCTTGGCCTCCCAAAGTGCTGGGATTATAGGCATGAGCCACTGCCCTTGGCCAGTGCTTGCTTCTCAGCTGAATTTACTGAGTTCAGGCTGGAGCCCATTAACAAATGGGGCGAAAAAAGCATTTTCTACACATGAACTCAGGATGGATAGCTCTGAACAAGCAGCAGATCCACCCTGACCTTTATAAATACTTTATCTCACTTTCTTTTTGCCTTAGGGATGGGAGAATAACTACATGAAAAGGTTAACAGATTCAATTTTTCTCATCAATTAGTCACTTAAGCTTTCCATTGCCTTTGTAAAGAGTCTTTTTAAAAAAGTATAAAAAATTTTAAATTCCTTTTTGGAAGAGTATACACATCAATAGACAACCCTTGGTAGGCCCCCCATGAGAGACTCTCATTTTTAAATGCATTTCTTAAAGTGCAGTGTGGTTCATCGGGAATATTCCATGTCATGACCATCATAATTCTAAATTATCTGTAGTATGATTTTGCTATTTTTGTAAGCAGCTTCTGTGACCTAATATTTACACATCTAAAAGATAGACCTATGGAGTATTCAGGTCTTTAGAAATTAAGGGTGAAATTTTTAGGTTGAAAAATTAACCTAAAGCCTGAAGAAAGCACCATGGGCTTGTGTCGTGTAATGCTTTCATGGCCTACCTCATTGCATGAAAATATTCTTGAGGGTGGTGAGCTACCTAATGTCAGTTAGCCCATTCTGTTACCAGTTTATTTTTTCATGGAAGTCTTATTTTTTAGTGGTGAGCACTGTAATAGCTTTACTTTTTTTGAGAGACAGAGTCTTGCTCTGTTACCCAGGATGGAGTACAGTGGCACAATCTCGGCTCACAGCAACCTCCGCCTCCCAGGTTCAAGTGATTCTTCTGCTTCAGCCTCCCGAGTAGCTGGGATTACAGGTGTGCACCACCACACTAGGCTAATTTTTGTGTTTTTAGTAGAGATAGGATTTCACCATGTTGGCCAGGCTGGTCTTGAACTCCTGACTGCCTCGGCCTCCCTAAGTGCTGGGATTACAGGCATGAGCCACTGCACCCAGCCACAGCTGTAATAGCTTTTAAGTTTGCTCAAACTATGCCCACCAGTCAGGTTGTAGCTTTGGCTCTGAGATCCCCTTGACCAATCTAGCCAATACTTACCCAGTTTTGTCTGACCCAGTCAGTACCCTGAAGCCTCCTTTACTGAGGCATTCAAGAAAAAGAAAAGAAGAGGACAGAAACCCAAATACCTAAGATTTTTGAGGAGTTCATGCCTTCTACAATAACAACCATTTATTGCAACTGCTGTCAGTTACCTTTAAAATTGTAGCTCTTTCATGATCCAGAGCTTCTCCCAAAGACAGCTAAAAGAAAGGAAGACTTAGACAATTCCTTGAGAGCTGGCTGCAGTCAATACACTAGCTGCACGTGGGGTACACCCACATTTCTGTCTGGCCGTTTTCTTGGGGGCTTAAGACCAAAACAAATAAGCCTCTATAACTTTAACCAAGACATCTCCAAAGTGGGAGCAGAAAGATGCAGCTCTTGCCAGTTACTTCTCACCCACCACAAACTCAAAGGCCGAGTCCCTTCTCATAGCACAAACTAACTCTGGATTTGAAAGCCAATAAAACCAGGGGTGCAATGCAAAAAGAGCAGAGTCTGACTTGAGAGAAACTTACTTACGACTGTCAGGGCTCCACGAGGAAGACAGGAAACCTGAAAAGGGGTCAGTGGTGCTTTTCCTATATTCCTCAAAGAGTCTTGGGGGTGATCAGCAGTGTACCCTGGGTCCCTTTGGGATCGCCAGAACTGGCAAAAGACAAAATCATAGCAAGTTTAGTTTATTTTTATTTTTTTATTTCATTTTATTGTTTTTGAGACGAAGTCTCACTCTATTGACCAGGCTGGAGTGCAGTGGCGTGATCTCAGCTCATTGCAAACTCCGCCTCCTGGGTTCATGCGATTCTCCTGCCTCAGCCTCCCGAGTAGCTGGGACTACAGGCACCCGGCACCACCCCTGCCTAAGTTTTTGTATTTTTAGTAGAGACGGGGTTTCACTGTGTTAGCCAGGATGGTCTTGATCTCCTGATCTCATGATTGGCCTGCCTCAGTCTCCCAAAGTGCTGGGATTACAGGCATGAGCCACCGCGCCCGGCCAGCAAGTTTAGTTTAAACATTTTAGTTGGGCATTTTGGTTTTATAGACAGAAAAGAGCTGAAGAAAGCAGAAACAGAAAATGAAATGCAGATTGATAGTTTCAAAGTTACTTTTCTTGTAAAGGTTAAAGCAGGTGGACTTCCTTGTCATGCCAACTGAAACAGGCCTAATTGGAAATGTGGCTATTTTCTCTCTCCCTGATTTCTTGAAAGTTCAGTTGTATAATGTATAACTTCAGTGTGGTGACATGGAACTTTATTACTTATTATTTATTACTTACTATTTTTTGAGATGGAGTCTTGCTCTGTTGCCCAAGCTGGAGTGTGGTGGCACGATCTTGGCTCACTGCAACCTCTGCCTCCAGGTTTCAATCCATTCTCCTGCCTCAGCTTCCCGAGTAGCTGGGGCTACGGGTGGAATTTCACTTTTGATGGCAATCAGAGGTGCCATTAGCTATAAATCACAAGAAATAAGAATAGAAATTGATTTAGCAGAGAGGAAAAGGGTGATGTTAATAGCTAATTGCCTAAGGTTTGTGGGATATCAATGCAAAGTTTGCCCACTTGCTCTGGAGCCCAGAGGAATAGAAGGCACTGGCTTCCATGGAAATGCTGATACAGGCCTGGGGCTGAAAACAGAGGAAGTGTTTGTGTCTGTCGGAAGAACACTTTGATTCCAAAGCTTGGTGAATCTCCTGTATTAGTCTGCTAAGACTGGCATGACAAAATATTACAGATTGGATGGCTTAAACAATAGACATTTAGGCCGGGCGCGGTGGCTCAAGCCTGTAATCCCAGCACTTTGGGAGGCCGAGACGGGCGGATCACGAGGTCAGGAGATCGAGACCATCCTGGCTAACACGGTGAAACCCCGTCTCTACTAAAAAAAAAAATACAAAAACTAGCCGGGCGAGGTGGCGGGCGCCTGTAGTCCCAGCTACTCGGGAGGCTGAGGCAGGAGAATGGCGTAAACCCGGGAGGCAGAGCTTGCAGTGAGCTGAGATCCGGCCACTGCACTCCAGCCTGGGCGACAGAGCGAGACTCCGCCTCAAAAAAAAAAAAAAAAAAAAAAAAAAAAAACAATAGACATTTATTTTTTCATAGTTCTGGAGGATGGAAGTCCAAGATTAAGGTGTCAGCATCTTACTTTCTCCCAAGTCTATGTCCTCAGCCTTCAGATGGCTGCCTTATCACAGTGTCTTCACCTGCCCTTTTCTGTGTGCATTTGCAATCCTGCTGGATTAGGGCCCCACCCTTATGGTCATATTTAACCTTAATTACCACTTTAAAGACTCTGTCCTGTGGCTGGGTACGATGGCTCATGCCAGTAATCCCAGCACTTTGGGAGGCCCTGGCAGGCGGATCACCTAAGGTTGGGAGTTTGAGACCAGCCTGGCCAACACGATGAAACCCCGTTCTACTAACAGTACAAAAATTAGCTGGGTATCATAGTGCATATCTGTAATCCTAGCTACTCAGGAGGCTGAAGTGGGATCATTGCTTGAACCTGGGAGGCGGAGGTTGTAGTGAGCAGCGATTGCACCACTGCACTCCAGCCTGGGCAACAGAACAAGACTCTGTCCCTGCCCCCCCCCACCAAAAAAAAAGACTCTATCTTGAAATACAATAGCATCAGAGGTTAGGGCTTCCACATATGAATTTTGGGGAGACATAAATCAATTCATAACCGTCCCTTTTCCCACTCCCCAGGCGATGAGTAGGGTAAGGAGGAAAAAAGCAGCAGAGGGTCAAAATGAATGGTGGACAGAAAAAAGGGATTCCCTGGAAGTTTTCCTGCTAAAAGGTGAAGATCCCATTTCTAGTCCTGAGGTCTTTCACAGTCAGCTCTCAGGCACAGGGCAGATGAGTTGTTCCTTCTGGGAACTGCTATAAAACATTCATAGATTGCCTTTTATTAATCATGAGGGTGGAAAAAAGGGTGTGCCAGATTATTCATGGGAAGATCCTCTTGAAATTAATGTGTGCTGCTCCGTAATGGAGAGGTCAAGCAGAAATATTGTGAAAGTTATAGACGTTAAGTCCTTTATTATGGTTCATCTTGCTACCTAAGGAATAGATGGTTTGTTTGCAATCCTTGCAAACCTTTGCAGTATCTACAGCAATACCAGAGATAATGTTTATGATGTGCCATGAGCTTCTTAAATGTAGATAGGTGTCTAATTCAGTTTTACATTTCCTGGTCCAGGGACAGAGGCTGTCCACAATTGGTGCTAAAAACATGAATTCTGATGTTTGCAAGTGGCTTTTTCTCCTCCGTGCATTATTATCATAACTACTTGGGAAATAATTTGTGGTATTTGAAAAGCAATTTGGAAATTTTAGAGGTAACCAAATCACTTTTAACCTTACCTTTGTATACAAAAGCACATTTATGTTATAATGTCATCCTTTGGTATCTGTGAGCATTGGTTCCAGGATGTCCTGCAGATATCAAAATCTGCAGTTGCGTAAGTCCTTGATATAAAATGGTTTTGTATTTGCATATAACCTATGCACATCCTTACATATACCTTATTTTATATTTTTTTTTTTGGAGATGGAGTTTCACTCTTGTTGCCAGGTTGGAGTGCAGTGGCACCATCTCGGCCCACTGTAACCTCGGCCTCCTAGGTTAAAGCTATTCTCCTGCCTCAGTCTCCTGAGTAGCTCCTGCTACCACACCCAGGTAATTTTTGTATTTTTAGTAGTGATGGGGTTTCACCATGTTGGCCAGGCTGTTCTTGAACTCCTGACCTCAGTTGATCCACCCCCCTCCACCTCCCAAAATGCTGAGATTACAGGCATTGAGCCATCATGCCCGGCCCTTCACATATAGTTTAAATCATCTCTAGATTACTTATAATACCTCATACAATGCAAATGCAATGTAAATAGTTATTGTCACATATTGTTTAGGGAATAATGACAAGCAAGTGAAAGTCTGTACATGTTCAGTGCAGACACAGTGTTTTTTTTTTTGAATAGTTTTGATCTGCAACTGGTTGAATTCATGAATGCAGAACCCATGGGACCCACGGGACCCACGGATTTGGAGTGTGTGTGTGTGTGTGTGTGTGTGTGCACGCACACACATTAGACCTTGGCAAAAATCCGTGTGTGGATAAGAAAGCTGAAGTTTGTAGAATTTGATGACTATCAGGACTAGAACACAGGTATTGTGCTTCTCTTTTACTTCATTATGCTAGCATAAGTTTTAAAATGCAAATCCTGTGATTACTTAAGCATCAATTCTGAAATGCTTAAAAGTTGCATTTAAACTGCAGAGCATGTTGTTGCCTGACACTAATATAATTTTCTTTGAAAGGCAGTCCAGATAATTTCCACTGGATGTTAATAAGGTGAGTAAAAAATGTTTAAATAAGCCACCCTCGAGTTTAGCATTGGTCTCTGAAGGAGAAAAAGATATAAGGAGTCTGTCAGAACAATAGCAACAGAAGTTTGAGACATTGCTTTTGTGTGGGGAAAAAACCCTCCTTGTTGTGCAGAAATCTCTAGAAATGTTGCCCTCTGGGGTTTGAGAGGCTGAGATGATGCAATAAAAAAGAAGCTTTCTTTCTTAAGAAACCTGGGCTGAAAACCAATGAGACAAGAATAGTGCCAAGGTTCAGCCACGTTTTGACTTCACTTGTCCACCCGTATTCAGATTGGGCAGTCATGAAGGGAAATGAGTTTGTCTGTTTATGCCTGTTGGACATTTGTCTCCACAACAAGCTCACTCAGTGATATAAAGGCAAGGATCCTGTGTATCAAGCCATGTCCAAATGTGGTTTTCCAGTCGGAGACCCTGATAAGAGAATTGACTAGATAATTCTACAGACTAATTGTTGTTAATATTTATATATTTAATTACTTAATTTATATACCACCATGTTCCACAAATGATATGAAGCAACTTAATTATGATATTTATGTAGTTCTTGACATTTCATGTGTTTTAGCAGGTTTTTTGTTAAATTCAAACAGTGAGTCTCTGAGGTCAGTATTAACAGTTCATTTTTACAGCAGGAGGAACTATAGTTCATATAGATTAGTTGACTTGCTTTGCTATGAGGTAGTTATTAATATTGTCTTCCTACTGGTGGGAAAGTAAAGCTTAAAGGAAAGAAGTAAATTGTTAAAGAAGACACACACGGTTTGAGGTGCTTCTGAGAGGCAGGATTTCCACTCAAATCTACTGACCTCAAAGACTGTCCTTAACCCCTATAGTATCCTGCCTCCTCAAAATGGAACCGAGTTGTTCTTCTGTTGGTTTTAGCCAGTAAAAAAAAAAAAAAAAAGAGTCATTCTGTTTATTCATATTTCTAAACATGATGTTTTCGAACAGGGATGCAATTTACAATTAATTTCAAATTATTTTGGCAATATGAGATACTCCATTTTTACATTTTTATTTCTAAAATATTAGTCCATCCAGAGAATGATGCTTGCATTAACTTGTATGATTTTATCCAATAAATACTAAGAGAAAGTTAACCACAGTAGAAAAACCTCTGCTGTCTTATTTGTGGAGAAATCCCAAGTTAGTGTGAATTAGAAGTCCTAAGTTTTTATTTTTTATTTTTATTCTTTTTGAGACAGAGTCTCGCTGTTGTTGCCTGGGCTGGAGTGCAGTGGTACAATTATGTTACTGTAGCCTCCACCTGCCAGGCCCAAGTGATCCTCCCACCTCAGCCTCTCAAGTAGCTGGGACCACAGGTGCATGTAACCACACCTGGCTAATTTTTTATAGAGACGAGGTTTTGCCCTATTACCCAGGCTGGTCTTGAACTCCCGGGATCAAATGATCCACCTGCCTCACCCTCCCAAAATGCTGGGATTACAAGCATGAGCCACCATTCCTGGCCTGTAGCTGACTTTTAAAAAGGGATTAGAGTGTTAACTTACTCTGTTTATCTTGTGCTCTCAATAAATACATTTTCAACTTGGCAAAATATAGTTGATTACCTGTGACTCTTAATTTTTTTTCTTTTGAGACGGAGTCTCACTCTTTTTGCCCAGGCTGGAGTGCAATGGCACGATCTTGGCTCACCGCAACCTCCACCTCCCGGGTTCAAGCGATTCTCTTGCTTTAGCCTCCCGAGTAGCTGGGATTACAGGCATGTGCCACCACGCCTGGCTAATTTTGTATATTTAGTAGAGATGGGGTTTCTCCACGTTGGGCAGGCTGCTCTTAAACTCCTGACCTCAGGTGATTGGCCCGCCTTGGCCTCCCAAAGTGCCATTACTGTCAATGGCAAAAACTGCAGTTACTTTTGCACCAGCCTAATAGAAATTGTAAGAAGTGACAAGGGAAACTTAACATTGGATGCTATTCCTTTTGAAATCTGAAGTTCTTTTGGTGGAGACTAAAAGCCCAAGGTCACTTTGAGAGACGTTTTCTGAGAGCTATTTACCATCTATATAGTCAAAGTAAATAATTGAATGAGCTGTCTGCTTTTTTGGTGAATACTACGTAGCCATAAATATTATTCTAACAGCTATTGCTCCTGGCCATATAAGATTATAAGACTCTAAGAGACAGATATAAATGAACCTGGAATTCTGCAGCTCAGCCCCCCACGTCCTCTAGGGGTTGCTCGAACATAGCCTCTGTCCTTCTCTATCTGGAGTGGGGTTGGTGGTCCTTGCAATTTTATACAAACTGCCATTTATTTTCTTTGTTTTATTGACGTCAGGCATGTCAGATTTGAAATGCTCACTGAAGGGGTCCTCTAAGAATCTGAAGCTTGGAGCTAATGGCAGTGCTGCACTAATGCTCTTGTGGATATCGTGAGCATTTCTCTGTGGCCCAGTTGCTGATGTTACCTGGGCAAGGTGCCTCTTTGTGAGTGGCTGAGATCAGCCACTGAGCTGGCATAATTCAGACTCCTACAACAGATGGCAGCCTTTATCTTTTTTTTTTTTTTTTTTTGGGATGGAGTCTCGTTCTGTCCCCCAGGCTGGAGTGCAGTGGCGTGATCTTGGCTCACTGCAACCTCTGCCTCCCAGGTTCAAGAGATTCTCCTGCCTCAGCCTCCTGAATAGCTGGGATTACAGGTATGCGCCACCAGGCCTGGCTAATTTTTTTTTTTTTTTAATTTTTAGTAAAGACAGGGTTTCACCATGTTGGTCAGGCTGGTCTTGAACTCCTGACCTCGTGATCCACCCACCTCAGCCTCCCAAAGTGCTGGGATTTACAGGCGTCAGCCACTGTGCCTGGTCTCTTTGATCCTTTTTTATACACTTGCAGTCTGCCCTGTAAATGGTTTTTAGGATGGAAAATTAATCCTCCAGTCTCAGTGTATGTACTTGAACCATTCTCACAGACTTCAACTCTGATTGAGATCTTTCCATCTTGCATCAGCTCCACTTCTTTTCTGGAACTTGGTCCTTTATTATTTTTATATTTTTTGGCCAATAATCTCCCTAGGATTCTGCCAACAGATGAGATGTAGGTCTTCTCAAAACTTTTACAAGTAGGTGACTAGCTTTTTACTTCATAATATACAATGTAGACTTTTGCAAGTATGTTGTGAATAATTAAATTAAGAGTATTCCACAATCACTCGGGAAAAAATTAAGTGTGCAAACATAAACATTAGATGGCATTTGACCCGTTGGTCTGATGTGAATCCAAGGAAACTAAAGGAAGAAGTTCCAAGTAGCAGTTGCTGAAATGTTCTGGTGTGGACGCCTTGTGGTGGGTACTTTGAAGCAGAAGCTGGTGCCCTTGGTGCAGATGGTGTGCGTCTGCACCCCGAGGCAGAGAAACTGGCTTTTAGGCTACTTGTTCCAGCAATGGCACAAGTTCTAGTTCCTCTAGAACTCCAGATGACATGACAAATGGCTAGTTCTGGAGCACCAGGAGGCAGAACAGATAATTCTGTGTTAAGTCCTTATTGTGGACTTATCAACAGTAGGAGCTGGTGCATATACCTACACGACTGTAAAGGATAACCAAAAAATATATAATGAAAGAATGTTAGGGTTAGGGCTTACATCAGAAGAGAAGCAAAAAAGGACCATGTTATCTGCTCTAGGTGGAGAACCAGTTCCTTAAGCGAGCATACCAAATCATGTCCCTCTCCTGCTCACTGGTGGAAGAACTGCTGCTTTTGCTGCAGCCAGAGCCATCTGGGCTTGGGATGCTGGGGCCGGGGCCCTGATTATGTCTGAAGATCCTGAGCTGTCATACATATGATCTCCTCTTTCAAAAGAACCATGGTACAAAAGTTAACAAACAGGACCTAATTAAACTAAAGAGCATCTGTACAACAACAATAGCAACAACAAAACAAACTATCAAGAGAGTAAACAGCCTACTGAAAGAGAGAACATATTTGCAAACTATGCATCTAACAAAGGTCTAATATCTGGATTCTATAAGGTGCTTAACAAATTTACAAGCAATAAACAACCCCATTAAAAAAAATGGGCAAAGGATATGAATAGACACTTTTCAAAAGAAGACACGGCCAACAAGCATACGAAAAAATGCTCAACGTCATTAATTATTGGAGAAATGCAAATCAAAACCACCATGAGATACCATCTCACACTGGTCAGAATGACTATTATTAAAAAGTCAAAAAATAACAGATGCTGGTGAGGTTGCAGAGAAAGGGAATGCTTATACACTGTTGGTGGGAGTGCAAATTAGTTCAGCCTGTGTGGAAAGAAGTTTGGTGATTTCTGAAAGAACTTAAGACAGAATTACCATTCAACCCAGCAATCCTATTAATGAGTATATACCCAAAGGAATGTAATCCATTCTACCACGAAGACACATGCACATATATGTTCATTGCAGCGCTATTCACAATAGCAAAGATATGGAATCAACCCAAATGCCCATCAGTGGTAGACTGGATAAAGAAAATGTGGTGCATATACATACACCATGGAGTATTACATAGCCATAAAAAGAATGAAATCATGTCCTTTGCAGCAACATGGATGGAGCTAGAGGCCACTATCCTAGGTAAACTAACACAGGAACAGAAAACCAAATACCACATGTTCTCACTTATAAGTGGGAGCTAAACATTGAGTACATATGAACAAAAAGAAGAGAATAATGCACACTGGGTTCTACTTGAAGGTGGAGGGTGGGAGGAGGGTGAGGATCGAAAAATTAACTATCAGGTATTATGCTTATTACTTGAGTGATGAAATAATCTGTACACCAAACCTCCATGACATCCAATTTACCTGTGTAACAAGCCTGCACATGTACCCTTGAACCTAAAATAAAAGTGAAAAACAAAGAAAAATTCCAAAAGAACTGTGGTTTTCAGATGACTCAGATGTCACAAAGACGCTGTGATTCAGACAGTGGAATGGAAAAAGAGAGAAGCATGTATTTCCAGCCACCTCTTTCTGTGTCTCTGCTCAGGACTTGCCTCACATGGAGAATGGTGTTGTGGCCATCCTCACCAGGTAAGAAGGTGGTATAGCTGAAAGTGAGAGGCAACACAGTGAAACTTAACAATGGCTCTCAAATAGCCTATGAAAACTGCTTGATTGCAACAAGAGGTCCTCCAAGAAGTCTGTCTGACATTGATGAAGCTGGATCAGAGGTGAAGAGCAGAGCAACACTCTCTAGAATGATTGGAGACTGTAGGACTCCAAAGATTTCATGGAAGTAAAGTCAATTATGGTTATCAGTGGGGGCTTGCTTGGTGATGAACTGTCCTGTGCTCTTGGCAGAAAGAGTTGGAGCCTTGGGGGCAGAAGTGATTCAACTGTTTTCTGAGAAAGGAAATATGGGAAAGGTCTTCTGAAAATCCCTCTGCAACTGAACCATGGAAAAAGTCAGATGAAGTGGGGTTAAGATTATGCCCATTGCTATTGTGCAGTGGGTTGAAGTCGGTGCAGTGGCAAGTTACTCATCAGGTTGAAAGATGGTGGGATGGTAGAAACTGACCACAGCCGTGAGCCTGAAGTGCAGTGCTGAGTTGGTTGAGAACTGGTGGGCTGGAAATAGACCCAGATTTTGGTGGCTTCTTCGTAAATGTAGAGCTATACGCATGCTCAAACGTGGGCAGCGGGAGATGCTGCATGCTTCCATGATATAAATCTGGGAGGAGGCGGTTAGAGCACCATGATCATGTTTTTGTGAGCGGAAGATTGGCTGGGGAAAATATAACTGGAGCTGCTAAGTCGTACTGGCATCAGTCAGTGTTCTGGAATGATTTGAGCCCTGATGCTGGCTGTGAAGCTGTTGGCCCACAGTTGGTGTTTTTGCAAAAGCAGCTGCACAAGACAACCCAAAATCTGCCACAGAGCAATCAGGAGCTGTTACCCGATCAGAGTGAAACAGAGTACGAGGCCTCAGAAATTATTCTTCCTCCCAGCACCCCTGCAGTTCCTCTCCCAGGAGCCTTGGAGGACTACAGCAAAGGTGGCATTTTCCATCCCAGGGACAAAGTGGTTGTGGAGATCATGCTATATGGAACGTCTTTAACCGAATGCCAATAGCAAGGAAGACCACTGAGGATGGTGAGCAACCTGAAGTTCTTAATGAAGTGGCCAAACTATTCAACATCGATGAAAACTGAAGCCCACAGTGGAACAGACAAGCACTTCTGTGTCCCTGAGAGTGGGTTGCATGGGTAAAAGAGCATTTTTTTTTTAATTCAGCAAACTTTCTCTGTATATGAATGTGAATAATCAAGTCTCTTGTGAATATTTTCAACCATGTAGGCAAATTCTTAAATTTCACATCATGAAAAAAATCTGATTCTTCTTAAAAAAATTGAAGAATTAGGAATTATACATTAAACAATGAAACTTCACAAAAAATGACATTAAAACTTAGGGGTGACCAAGATAACATTTCACAAGCATTTCTTGTAAACCATGTAGTTTTAGACTTATTCCCAGGCATGTTGGAAATTTGAGTGATTCACATATAATGTCTTCAAAATGGCCACTGGCCTATTTTACTCAGAATTTGTTGAATGCAGCTCTTGCCTAAAGATTGGGAAACAGATATGCATTATGAGGGTTGTGTGAGAACCTTCTGTAGGCTTTTGAAGAAACACTGTTCTCAGTATTGACTTTACTTTTGGAATCTAGGACACTGCTGAAATTGCTTAGTGCCAATGACTGGCTGTCTCATCTGGAGTAATCTTTCTCACAATCTTTTTTGGCCTAATAGATATTTCAGTCTCACACATTTGCCAGACTTCAGCTTTGTTTTCTTCTCACTGTTTCTTTGAAGAGAACTGATAGTTCACTTGAATGAGAAAATAAAAACAAAATAACAATCTTTACTTTCAAAAACAATAGTGTTTTAGAAGTAAGATTACAGTTTAATGTGAGATAAAATAGACTTGTTCATGTAATAAACTTTGGAGCCCTTAATATATATCCATACATTACCTAATTTAGCATTGAAAAACAATAGTTTTTGTGTATCCTTTCACCCTTAGATTGATATTTGGATTATTTCCAGTTTTTGGTGTTTATGAATTAAGCTGCTATAAACATTTTTACTTGTTCTTATTTTTTATTTTTGAGATGGAATCTCACTGTGTTGCCCAGGCTGGAGTGCAGTGGCACAATCTCGGCTCACTGCAAGCTTCGTCTTCCGGGTTCACGCCATTCTCCTGCCTCAGCCTCCCGAGTGGCTGGGACTACAGGTGCCCGCCACCACGCCCGGCTTTTTTTTTTGTATTTTTAGTAGAGATGGGGTTTCACCCTGTTAGCCAGGATGGTCTCGATCTCCCGACCTCGTGATCCGCCCGGCTCAGCCTCTCAAAGTGCTGGGATTACAGGTGTGAGCCATAGCGCCCGGCCTTTACTGGTTTTTATGTGAACCTGAGTTTTTGTTTCACTTGTGTCAATACCTAGGAGTAGAATTGCTGGATTGTATGGTAAATGTATGTTTAATTTTAAAGAAACTGCAAGACTTTTCCAAATTGGGTGGATATATATTTCATATTACTGCTAGGAATTGAAAAGAGTTCCAATTGCTCAGCATCATTTTGAGAACTTTGTATTGCCAATTTAAAATATCACAGCCCACAGCCATTTAGGTGGATCACCTAAGGTCAGGAGTTCGAGACCAGCCTGGTCAACATGGTGAAACCTCGTCTCTACTTAAAAAACACAAAAATTAGCTGGGCGTGGTGGCAGGTGCCTGTAATCCCAGCTACTTGGGAGGCTGAGGCAGGAGAATCACTTGAGCCTGGGAGGCAAAGGTTGCAGTGAGCCAAGATTGTGCCATTGCACTCCAGCCTGGGTGACAAGAGAAAACTCCATCTCAAAAAAAAAAAAAAAAAAAAGTTACAGCCATTATAATAGGTATGTAGTGATATCTCATTATGGTTTTAATTTTGATTTCCCTGATGACTAGTGATATTGAGCATCTTTTCACATGCTTCTTGGTATCCATATGTCTTTGATGAAGTTTTTGTTCAAATCTTTTGCCCATTAAATAATTTTAAAAATGTTATTGTGTTTTAAGAACTCTTTATATATCCTGGATATAGGTCCTTTATCAGATGTGCTGTTTGCAAATATTGTCTCATAGTCTGTCTTTTCATCTCTTGAGAGTGTCTTTCATAGAGCAGGAGTTCTTAATTTTGAAGTCCCATTCATCTATATTTTTTCTTTATGAATTGGTCTTTTGGTGTCCTGTATCATGGGGTATAACTCAGCAGCAAAAGGGAACAAACTACTAATATACAGAACAGCATGGTTGAATCACACACACGCTAAATTAAGTGAAAGAACCCTGCCCCCAAAGACTACATGTTATATGATTCCATTTATCTGGTATTTTGGAAAAGACAAAACTAAAAAGACAGAAAATAGATCTATAGTTGCCAGGAGGTAGAGGTGGGAGTTGGGGCAGAGGAGTTGACTGTGAAGAGGAAAGGGGAATTTTTTTGGGGGGTAATTCTATCCTACATCTTGATTTTGCTAAAGATGTCACAACTAAATGTGCTTCTCAAAACTTACAGAGCTGTCCACTAAAAAGGGTGGTTTTATTGTATTCTATGTGTTCCCTAAAACTATTTTATCTACTTCATGGGTACACATTATTACAAAATAATTCCCAGCCTCCTTTGTAATTATGTCTGGCTATGTAACTAAATCTTGTGAAGTTATGTGTGCCATTCCAATACTGATCCATTAAAACCTCTTGTGAACTTCCATTCTTTCACTTCCCTCAGATTCTAGATATATGCACAAGATCTAGCAACAGATTCTATGAGGTTGACATTCTATGGAAGGGTGTAACCATGAGGTTCTATGGCATTGTAGAACCATGAAGTTCTATAGTTGAGGTTCTTTGGCATGGTGGAATTATGAGGTTCTGTAGTTGAGGTTCTATGGCATGGTGGAACCATGAGGTTCTATGAGGTTCTATAGTTGAGGTTCTGTGGCATGGTGGAACCATGAGGTTCTATAGTTGAGGTCCCGTGGCATGGTGGAACCATGAGGTTCTATAGTTGAGGTTCTATGGCATGGTGGAACCATGAGGTTCTATGAGGTTCTATAGTTGAGGTCCTGTGGCATAGTGGAACCAAGAGGTTCTATGAGGTTCTTTAGTTGAGGTTCTATGGCATGAAGTTTCTTTAGTTGAGGTTGTATGGCATGGTGGAACCATGAGGTTGTGTAGTTGAGGTTGTATGGCATGATGGAACCATGTTCTATATTTGAGGTTCTATGGCATTGTGGAATCATGAGGTTCTGTAGTTGAGGTTCTATGGCTTGGTGGAACCATGTTCTATAGTTGAGGTTCTATGGCATTGTGAAATCATGAGGCACTATAGTTGAGGTTCTATGGCGTGTTGGAACCATTAGGTTCTATGAGGTTCTTTAGTTGAGGTTCTGTGGCATGGTGGAACCATGAGGTTCTGTGAAGTTCTTTAGTTGAGGTTCTGTGACATAGTGGACTCATGAGGTTCTATAGTTGAGGTTCTATGGCATGGTGGAACCATGACGTTCTATAGTTGAGGTTCTGTGGCATGGTGGAACCATGAGGTTCTCTGAGGTTTTCTAGTTGAGGTTCTATGGCATGGTGGAACCATGAGGTTCTGTGAGGTTCTTTAGTTGAGGTTCTATGGCATGGTGGAACCATTAGTTCTATGAAGTTCTTTAGTTGAGGTTCTATGGCATGGTGAAACCATGAGGTTCTATGAAGTTCTTTACTTGAGGTTCTATGGTATAGTGGAACCTCCAGGTGGAAGTAAGCTGGGTCAGTGTGTGACCATATCAGTTGGTGGTCATTCAATTGTATTGTAAAATGAAAAAAAAAAAAAAAACACCTTTATTTTGTTAAGCCAACTGAAATTTATTAGGTTTCTTTGTTACAGCACTTTGTATTACTTAGCCTAAACCAAACAGGAACAAGCACTTCCTTACCTGTTAAATCATATTAAAAGGTTGGAATTTTTGGTAAGAGGATAATGAGGTGATTCATTCCTGAGGTTGGAGAGCTTCAGGTATTTGTGGATGTGGCATTTTTTCAGTGGTAGTTTTTTTGACCTATGGGTTTTAGAAACACTTTTGTACTTTCGTTTGAGCTAGACTGTAACAAGATGTCTGATTTATACATTGATTAATGGAAGGGACAGATTAAAATATTCTGTGTTGAGAGTGTTTACATAATTTTTTGCTTTGTATTCATTGAACTTATATTATTAATTGCTTATAATTTTGGGACTTACAGTTTTCCGTGTGTATTGAAACTTTTATCATTATGAATTGATCTGTTCTATCAATTCTCTTCATTTATAAACAAATTGTTTGCTGTTAATGGAATTATACAAGCTTTCCTCAATATTTGCTTGACATACATACCAGGTTTTCTTCTTTCATACTTTATATCTTTATGTTACGGATATATATTGTCTATAAACAAAATATAGCTGGATTTAGAAAACACAGTTTATAAGTTTCTTCTTTCTTAAATGGGAACATTTGCTCCATAAGTTTTTAAATTAATATATTTGAAATACTCTTTACTATTTTTATGATTTCTGTGTACTTCATCCACAGTATGATTTTAGTGAAGGAGTAGATATATAGACCAATGGAACAGAATGGGAAATCTATAAATACACTCATGCCTATACCTACTAAATAGTTTTCTTCAGGATGCTAAAGCAATTCCACAGGGAAAGAAATGTCTTTTCAACAAATGGTGCTGAAGCAAATGAATGTCTGTATGGAAAAAAAATTAAATATCAACCTTTCCCTTACCTTACACACAAAAATTAACTTGAGATGAAGTATAGACGTAAATGGGAAAGTTAAAAAAGTAAAACTTTTAGATGGAAACATAGGTTAAAATTTTTTGGCAACTTTGAGTAGGAAATTTTCTTAGCCATTACACAAAAAGCATGGCTCATAAAAGAAAAAAATTGATAAATCAGAACTTACTTGTTTATTTATTTTTTTGAGATGGAGTTTTGCTCTTGTTGTCCAGGCTGGAGTGCAATAATGTGATCTTGGCTCACTGCAACCTTCACCTCCCGGGTTAAAGCGATTCTCCTGCCTCAGCCTCCTGAGTAGCTGGGATTACAGGCATGTGTCACCATGCCCAGCTAATTTTGTATTTTTAGTAGACATGGGGTTTCTCCATGTTGGTCAGGCTGGTCTGGAACTCCCGATCTCAGGTGATCTGCCTGCCTTGGCCTCCCAAAGTGCTGAGATTATAGGTGTGAGCCACCACACCTGGCCAACACTCTTTTAATTAAAAAGTAAGAAGACAAACTATCCAATTTGAAAATGGGCAAAAAATTTGGACAGGTACTTTAGGAAACAATGGTTAATAAGACATGAAAAGGTGCTTGACATCATCAGGAAAATAAAAGTCCAAATCACAGTAAGATAACACTGCATATAATTAGAATGCTTATGGTAAAATTTCTGGGAATACGAATATTGGTGAGAATATGAAGCAACAGGAACTCTCCTACACTTCAGATTACTTTGGAAGATTGTCACATTTTAAGTAGTACACATATGCCTACCGTAGGATCCAGGCATTTTATTCTAGGTATAAAATGAAAACATGAATCTACACAAAGATGAATGTTAATGACTGCTTTTTGCCAAGTAGTCAAAAAGTAGACACAACCTAAATATCTGTGAATGGATAAGCGAAATATGGTATATCTGAACAACTGAATAGTCCTCAGAAATAAAGAATGAACTACTGATTAATAATACAATATGCATCAACCTCAGAATTACTCTAAATAAATCAAGACACAAGAAATGGATATTATATGATACCATTCATGTAAAAAAGTGCAGAAAATGCTATACTATAAAAAATATATAGCAGCAATTGTCTGGTACCAGTGGTAGAGTGGTATGTAATGTAAAAGCACTTGAGGTAGTTTTGGGGTGATAAAATAGTCTGTATTATGGTTGTGGCAGTGGTTTCATGGTAATAATCTATCGAAGCTCACTGAATTGCACATATTAATACAGCTTATTTTGGATATACTTTAATACATTTGATTAATTTTTTTCATTAGGTTTAGAACTCTTACACCTAATTTGTCTCAATGTGCATATAATTCCACTTTCTTCTGGTTCCCATTGTTGCACAGGATAAATTGGCTGTCAGTGTCATTACAGTTCCTTTGCATGTGATGTCTATTTTTTCTCTAGCTTTATTTAGGATTTCTCTTTTTCATTGTTTTTTGGCAATTTCTTTATGATGTATATTTCTCTTTTTCATCTTTCTTGTTATTTGTGAGGATTCTGAATTTGTGGAGAGGGATCTTCCAGACATTTTAGGAACTTGAAGTCATTATTCCTTCAAATATTTCCTATATCGTTCTTTTTCCTCTCTCCTTCTATTAAACTTCATTGGATATGCTTTGGGCATTGTTATCTGTTCCTGTATGTTTAAAGTCATGAAAAATTCCAAATATTAAAATTACCAAATTTAAAAATTGCCTTCCTTTAAGGAACGATCTGTTTTAAATTCTCTGTTTACCTTGATGCGTTTCTTTCCTCACTTAATTTTTGACATCTGAATATTCCTTACTTTTCTTGCTAGCAAGCTATAGACATTTAAAAAGATTACAAATATATTTCACTTGGCATTTTAACTTGTTTTTGGTTGGAGGATTAGTTATGGAGCCTGGTCTGTACTATCAGAAAATAGAATTGCATGGTACATATCACTCCATTTAAAAGCTGTATTATGATATATCTATTAATATTTAAATTATTTCTTTAACAATTCTTTAGTCACTAAAAAGCTCAAGGTCTAAAGTAGTTTCTACAGGCTGAAGAAAAGTTTATAAATACAAAACACATGAGAAAATCCTGGACAGATTTTGCTTTGATGTTATTGTATAATCTGAGGCTAATTTACAGTGAGATTGCAATGAGACCTAAAACATTTTAAATTGAACAGGAGATTACATTGTTAAGAGTCCATTATTCCTTAATGATTCACTTTAGAAAATGTGTCTGCATTTCAAAATGATCTCAGAATTATGAAAAGCAAAATTTGGTAGCTGTAAAGAGAACCTTTGGAGGCAGTTGTGATATTGGAAGAAAAAGAAACAATTCATTTCTTTTCTCTAGGTTGGTGAAATAATATTTCAGAAATGACAGATCTTACAGAGCAAAAGCTTTAACTTTATTATTATTCAACTCATATCAGTGTTAAGCCTGCATTCAATAGGCCAGTTATTCTTAATATTTTGAAATTTGGTACCTAGTTTGACTTTATAATCCATTTTACTTTATTTTAACACCTTTGAATTTCAGATCCTGTGGTGGTGTTAACCAGGTTTGAGCACTAGCATTCCTAATGTGCACTGAACACATCCTATCTTACGCTTCTTTTTGCCAGTTTTAGCTGTTTTCCAAATCTGTAAGGTAAATTACTGTACTTCTAGCTTATAGACACACAAAAACAAATGTATCAATGAAATATGCATTCACATTTCGGTGTTTATTTTTAGTCCAGAAATATTTATATAAACATTTTAAATGAATTTATTTATATCTCTGTATTATTTTTATTGCTGATATCAGTGTCCTAAATGTGACTGTTGTTTAATGTTTGTTAATACGAAGGAGACCTTGAATTTACATCTCATTGTGTGTCATTCTAGAAGAGATTCTTTTTTTTGGACAAAATATCTCTTAAGTTGTCACCTTTTCCAATGCATTCTAGAGTTTATTTCTGCATTCATATTTTAGATGCATAATTTTATGTCGCGCTATAGTTGTGAAAAAGGATTATTTTATAAGCACTACTTTAAATTTCTAAACAGAATGTCAACTGTGAACTTTAGAGCCGTGTTGAATTGTGAAAGGAGCATGGACTTACATCAAGCTCTAATTTTAAAAAGTATCCAGGCCGGGCGCGGTGGCTCAAGCCTGTAATCCCAGCACTTTGGGAGGCCGAGATGGGCGGATCACCGGTCAGGAGATCAAAATCATCCTGGCTAATACAGTGAAACTCCATCTCTACTAAAAAAATACGAAAAACTAGCCGGGCGAGGTGGTGGGCGCCTGTAGTCCCAGCTACTCGGGAGGCTGAGGCAGGAGAATGGCATGAACCTGGGAGGCGGAGCTTGCAGTGAGCCGAGATCGCGCCACTGCACTCCAGGCTGGGCAACACAGCGAGACTCCGTTTCAAAAAAAAAAAAAGTATCCATTAATTTAATAGACATTGCTTTAAATTTCTGAGCAAAAAATAATATGGAAGATAGAGAACAATATTGGATATTGTAGAATGAACACAATTTTGACGTTTGAGTGTGGCTGTACTATTCAGTGGCTATGTCCACACCAGAAAAAGTATTTTACAATACTCAATAGCTCAAAGCTAAAATGAGTTGAATATTCTCTACCCAACAGAGTTGTAATGCATTTCAATTAAGTATAATATGTATGATGACTATTACATAGGTACTAAAAATGAGCTTTACTATTTTTGGGTCAACTCTGCAGATTATTTCAAATTTATTTAATTTGTGGGGCAAGGATTATAAGACTCTACAACCTATGCTTAAAGCTGTATAATACAGCTGGTGGTTAGAACATTTAGTGGCAGTTTCTAAAGGTCTGCAAGGAGAAATGCTAATTTCCAGGTCTGTCTTTATTCCATTTGCTTCCAGTGGGTGACAATCAAGGAACATCATGCAATCCACACAACTGTGAACACTGAGGAAAGGAACCTCTGCAGCTTAGAGGCAGCACTCTTATCACCCTTTTGTCAGAGAATCTTTATATAAGAGCGAATGTTTTTTGCCATTTGAAAATCTCTGTTTCTGCAAGATGCCATGCTAGGCACTGTACACAAGTAAAATAGCAGATTTCCCATCTCCAAGGAATTTGCAACCATAGACAGCACAGTGAAGACAGGTGTTAACTTGAAGGCAGCACACAGTGAGTTCTCCCCTCCCCTCCCCTCCTTTCCCCTCTGACAGTGTGTCATTGTGTTACCCAGGCTGAGTGCGGTGGTGAGATCTCCGCTCACTGCAACCTCTGCCTGCAGGATTCAAATGATTCTTGTGCCTCAGCCTCCCGAGTAGTTGGGACTACAGGCAAGTGCCACCATGTTCGGCTAATTTTTGTATTTTTAGTAAAGACGGGGTTTCACCATGTTGGCCAGGCTGGTGGCGAACTCCTGACCTCAGGTGATCCTCCTGCCTCTGCCTCCCAAAGTGCTGGGATTACAGGCATGAGCCACTGCACCTGGTCAAGATCCTTGTAGTTTTAGTATTTTTCTAAGCCCCACTGAAACATGATTTCTGTTTGAAGCAGCCTGTTCTTTTCTTTGAAATAAACCAG
Organism: Trachypithecus francoisi; assembly: GCF_009764315.1. Lineage (NCBI taxonomy): Eukaryota > Metazoa > Chordata > Mammalia > Primates > Cercopithecidae > Trachypithecus > Trachypithecus francoisi. The sequence goes on from NW_022681474.1 coordinate 21,100,766, forward strand.
AACATCAAAAAGCTATGCAGTAGTCCATATTGGTGTTCTTTTTTTTTTTTTAGACAGAGTTTCACTCCATCACCCAGGCTGGAGTGCAGTGTTGCGATCTCTGCTCACTGCAGTCTCCGCCCCCCGGGTTTAAGGGATTCTCCTGCCTCAGCCTCCGAAGTAGGTGGGATTACAGGTACCCACCACCACTCCCATCTAATTTTTATATTTTTAGTACAGATGGAGTTTCACCATGTTGGCCAAGCTGGTCTTGAGCTCCTGACCTCAAGTGATCCTCCTACCTCAGCCTCTTAAAGTGCTGGGATTACAGGCGTGAGCCATCATGCCCAACTTCATTTGGTTTGTTCCCCAAATTCCTTCTAAATTTCTTTTGCATATGCCCCTTCAGTTAATTTCATTGTTGGATGCATGTATTTTTGTAATGCAGCCCATTCTTGCGTTTATTTTAGGGAGGCAGTTGAAGTTGTCACCTACCATGCAACACGGTGGCCCTTGTGTGAAGATCCAAGACACATATGGAAATTAAAGATTTAATTATCACTCCTTTGGAGGATTTGTTGGCCATCAGTAACTTGGGCTTAACTTGGGTCCAATTTTATAATTTTAGTAAATTATAATAATACCTATGATATCTATAACTATATACTAGTGCTTGGTCTTATTGTTCAGATATATCATAGTTTTTCTTGTTTTATTTTCATGTGTTTATTTTTTATTTTGTTGAATTAATTTTGTCTTTCATCAGTATTTGTCAGTTCCTCATTTTTTTGTGTGTCTTTGTGTGTATGTACATAGGTAATTCCTCTAAATAACATTTCTTTTATTATCAACATTCTGTCAATGCTAGTTTACTCTTTGTGTTAATTCCCGACAAATTTTTCAGTTTAATACTAAGGATCATATTTTTAACATATTAAAAAGAATTAAGGAGGAAGAGAAATTGGAATTATGTAAAGATGGGAAAGCTTAATAGTTGTAGCTATTTGGGAAGACAGTGATGTGAAGGAAATAATTATTACCTACTTATATAACATTCAGTATTCTTTATAGTTTCAAAGAGCTAGTCTTTTAAGAAATAATTGTCATTAAAAAAATAAAAATATACATCTCAAAAGAGAAAATTTCTGAGGTTATAAATCACAGTGCTTACAGTTGAGTACTTTGTGAATCCCCTAACTTCCTTCCTCACAAATAAACAATTTTCTTCTACCATTTAGATAATAAAAATATGCTTTGCTTCTGGGGATTGGTGAAACTGCCATTTAATTAAAGAAAAGTTTTTAAAGCAAATTTCATTTGATCACTTCCCATAAGCATAATTCTTGACTGGTGTGTCCCTCATGGAACTCTTTTAGTAATCTCACTGCTTGAAGAAAATCTTAGCTATAGTTTGAAGTCATCAAAAATTTCTTAATATTTATTCATTTTTTAGTTGTGTATCATCCTTTTTGTCTTTAGAAAAACGATGATAATATTCTTAGGTGATCTACCACAGGGGTATGCAGTTAATTACTCTATCGTCTTTGAAATTCTTTTTTTTTGAGACAGAGTTTGGCTCTTGTTCCTCAGGCTGGAGTGTAATGGAGTGGTCTCAGCTCACTGCAAACTCTGCCTCCTGAGTTCAAGCGATTCTCCTGCCTCAGCCTCCCGAGTAGCTGGAATTACAGGCATGCACCACCACGCCTGGCTAATTTTGTATTTTTAGTAGAGACAGGGTTTCTCCATGTTGGTCAGGCTGGTCTCCAACTCCCGACCTCAGGTAATCGGCCCGCCTTGGCCTCCCAAAGTGCTGGGATTACAGGCTTGAGTCACCGTGCCTGGCCCAAAATTCTTTATTTGGAGTCCATTCTGTCCTGGTTTTCTCTTACCTCACTGACTTTCCTTTCTAATTTACCTGCTTGGTACAAAAAAACAAAAACAAAAACAAAAAAAAGTACCTCCCTAGTCTTTGAACACTGGAATACTCCTTGGATGCTTTTCTTCAGACCAGCTCCCTAAGAGACCTCACACAGTCTTGTGGCTTAAATATATTATGCTGACAACTTCAAAATTTATATTTCCAAGCCTTGCCCCTGAACTACATATAGTCTTGTATATGACATTTGCAGTTAGATCTCAAATCTTTCACTTCTTCTTCTTCTTTTTTTTTTTGAGATGGAGTCTTGCTCTGTCACCTAGGCTGGAGTGCAGTGGCGTTATCTTGGCTCACTGCAACCTCCACTTCCTGGGTTCAAGTGATTCTCCTGCCTCAGCCTCCAGAGTGGCTGGGATTACAGGCATGTGCCACTATGCCTGGCTAATTTTTTGTGTGTGTATATTTTTAGTAGAGATGAAGTTTCACCATGTTGGGCAGGCTGGTCTCAAACTCCTGACCTCAAGTGATCTGGCCGCCTCAGCCTCCCAAATTTCTGGGATTACAGGCGTGAGCCACTGCAGCTGGTCAACCCTTCCATTTCTTAAACTTAGCTCCCAATTATTTCCAAAGCTGGATCCTCTCAGACTCTTCCCTAAGTCAGGTAAATGCAGATAGCTGTTCAGGCCAAAAATCTTGGAGTTATCTTCAACTCCACTTTTAATTTCACATTCCAAGTGCCATCTGTCAGTCTTCCTATTGGTTCATTTTCAAGATATGTCAAGAGTCTGACTGATAACTATTGTTAACACTCTGATCCAAACCACCACCATATTAGACTTGGATAATTGGAATAGCCTCCTATGTTAGTCATGACACTAACTGCTTAGAAAACAACTCCGAAGTCTCAGAGGTTTAGTATAATAAATGTGTATCATTTTCTCACATGACAGTGAGTAGGTGAAGGAGATCTGATCCACATGGCCATTCAGGGTCCCAGAGTTTTTCCATATAGTGGATCCATCTTTCTCTACAACGTGGAATTAATTCTGTATTGGATTTTCTGCATCTGGCAGAGAGTGTGCATGTGTTTTCTCATGGGCCAGGACTGGAAGTAGAGTAGCATCATTTCTGACTACTACTTTTTGGCCAGAGTCAGTTCTATGGTCCTATCTAGCAAGGGAAACTGGGAAATAGCATGTAGCTATATATTAAGGGAAGCAATAAAATTATTTGATGAACACATAGCAGTCATGTGATCCTGTTAAAATGTAAGCATCAAATTGCTTTATTGCTTAGTACTTTCCAATGTTTTCCGTCTCTCTCTCTCTCTCTCAAAAAAAAAAAAAAAAAAAAAAAAGAGAAAGAAACAAGTCAACCTGTATAGTGGGCTGTGGAACCCTACATGGTCTTCGACTTTATTTCCTGTTTTTCTGCTTTTCTTCCCCTTGCTCTCTCCTCTCCTGTCAAACTGGCTTTTTAATTTTTTTTTTTAAGTTTTAGTGTTTGTGGGTACATAGTAGGTGTATATATTTGTTTTTTTTTTTTGAGATGGAGTCTTGCTTATCAGCCAGGCTGGAGTGCAGTGGCGTGGTCTCGGCTCACTGCAAGCTCCGCCTCCCGGGTTCACACCATTCTCCTGTCTCAGCCTCCCGAGTAGCTGGGACTACAGGCGCCTGCCAACGCGCCCGGCTAATTTTTTGTATTTTTAGCAGAGACGGGGTTTCACCGTCTTAGCCAGGATGGTCTCGATCTCCTGACCTTGTGATCCACCCGCCTTGGCCTCCCAAAGTGCTGGGATTACAGGCGTGAGCCACCGCGCCCGGCCGTAGGTGTATATATTTATGGGGTACATGAGCTATTTTGATGCAGGCATGCAATGTGTAACAGTCATATCGTGGAAAATGGGGTATCCATTCCCTTACGCATTTATCCTTTGAGTTACAATCCAATTATACTCTTCATTATTTTAAAATGTGCAGTTATTGACTATAGTCACCCTGTTGTGCTATCAAATAATAGGTCTTACTCATTCTAAGTACTTTTTTGGTACTGATTAACCATCCCCACCTGCTCCCCAACCTCCCACTACCCTTCCTAGCCTCTGGTAACCATCCTTCTACCCTCTATCTCCGTGACTTCAATTGTTTTGATTTTTAGATCCCACAAATAAGTGGGAACATGTGATGTTTGTGTTTCTGTGCCTGGCTTATTTCACTTAACATAATGATCTTCCATTCTATCCATGTTGCAAATGACAGAATCTGGTTGGTTTTTGTTTTATTTTCTGTTCGTTTTTTGGTTGGTTTTACACACTGACTTCTGTGATGGTCTTTGAATGTGCCAGGCATGCTTCCATCTCAGAGCCTTTGCACTGGCTATTTCTTCTTCCTGTGGTATGTTTCTTCTACATAGCTGCATGGCTTTCTGCCTCACTGTCTTTATATCTTGGTTGAAATACCACTCTCTCAGTGAGTTCATGTCTGTTCACCCAATTTAAAATTGCAGCCAGCACTCTCAGTCATTCTTTCTCTCTCTCTCTTTTTTTTTTGATATGGAGTTTTGCTCTTGTTGCCTAGGCTGAAGTGCAGTGGTGCGATCACGGCTCACTGCAACCTCTGTCTCCTGGCTTCAAGCTATTTTCCTGCCTCAGCCTCCCAAGTAGCTGGGATTATAGGCATGCACCACCACACTTGGCTAATTTTGTATTTTTAGTGGAGATTGAGTTTCACTATGTTGGTCAGGCTGGTCTTGAACTCCTGACTTCAAGTGATCTACTGGCCTCGGCCTCCCAAAGTGCTGGGATTACAGGTGTGAGCCACCACACCTGGTCGCTCTCAGTCATTCTTATCCTGCTTCTCTGCTTAATTTTTTCTAGGCATTATCACTTCTGTCATTTATTTATTTTGTGTATTGTTTTTCTCCTCAGACTAGAATGTGAGCTCCAACAAGGTAGGGATTTTGTCTGTTGTGTTCACTGCTGTATCCTCTGCCCTAGGACTAGTACCTGTCATTTAGTAGGTACTAAATAATAGTTATAATAAATAGGATTACAAACTTATAAAAGTATAATGATAATGATTTCTCAAGTGAATGAATTCTTTATTCTCAAGAACTTAAAAATCAAGCTAGAAAGAGAGATAGACAACTGTTATATATCACTACAAGAGAAAGATGTCAAGAGTCATAGAAACAAAGGAAAGACTGATTTGTCTCTGCCTAGAATCTGTCAGATACCACAATGGGCACAATGTTTATCTGGGCATTGAAGAACGAGACAGTGTTTTCTAGGTTTTGAGGGGAGAGCCTTTCTAGGGAGAAAAATGTCACAAATAAAGGCTTGAAAGCAGGAATATTGTGAAATTTGGGAAACAACTGAGAAATCTGAGGAGACTGGAGATAAATATGTGTGCCTATATTTAAGTCTGGGGAAATTAGGTTGAAATACTAAATTAGTCCAAAAATATCTATCTCTATAACAAATTTAGATTTCACGCTGTTGGCAGTGGAGAAACTTTGCAGTCCTTAGTAGGATTATGCTGAGTCCAGGTGTATACATATGAAAAATAGACTTGGTGAAGAGAGCAGGAAGACTGAAGGGCAAGTGGCCTGTAACTCAGGTGAGAGGCTATTCTGATACCCACAACGGAAATGAATACCTGATCTAAGATAATGTTAGATATGAGTTCTAAATTTCTTTTCAAAGAATCAATATGTCATGTCTTCAATTCTTTGCCTTCTACTTTTAAACTTAACTTCCTCATAAAGCAACTTTTTTGATCACCTGCTCCACCCTGACTCATTCCGATTATCTACTCCACCCTGACTCATTACATGCTCTGTCATAACCATTTTTCCCGCCAAACCACTCACCCCATCACTCTCTTTAAATTAGCCAGTCAGAATTAGTTTAGCCTGTGCGGTCTAACCCTAGCCAGTAGGGGAAGGACACAGCAGCAGGGGCCGCGTGCGTCAGGGATAAGAACCCCTTCCCCTCCCTTGTCCAAGTGTGCTCTCACCATTGCTCCATCTGTAAGCGTGCACCCTTCTACAGAAGTACCTTACCTTGCTGAGAATTAAAAAGAAAATTTGATAATTGAGTGCTCTTTCTTTTGTGGCACTGGAACTTAATATATAACAATAAGATATTAAAAAAGGGCTCATATGGATAAATCTAATCTACCTGACCTAAGATATTCAACAAGGGGACATGTGGGGATTATGGGAGCTACAATTCAAGGTGAGATTTTGATACAGGAGCTAAAAAGAAATTATTTAGGCAGTTAGGGAGGGTAAGAGATTCTCAGTAAGGCTACCTTTTTAACAAAAAGCAGCCCCCAAATAATTTCTTTTCTAACAAAGAGCAGACTGAAAAATTAGGCTGCAGTCATGGAAAAGCAAGCTAGAAGCTTGCACTGGTGAATGCTGGCAGCTGTGTGAATAGGAAAAGGCTACCTGGGGACCAGGCATGTTCACCATGGTGGCTGCATCTTCCCTTTTCTTTGTCAACCACGTGTACAGTAAAGAAGCAGGCAGCATGACACTGGCCAGGTAGAGAATCCATTGGCATAATTAAAGATTAGGGTGGGGTGGCTAGCTTTTTCATTTGCTATGTAAATGGAACACCTGGTCTGACTAATCTTTTGGACCCTATGTAAATCAGACACTGCCGCCTCAAGCCCACCTATAAAACCCCATACAACCACGGAACAGGAAGACCCACTTGGGAGCCTCGCTCTCTCTGCAGGAGAGAGAGCTTTTCTCTTTTCTCTGGCCTGCTAAACCTCTGCTCTTAAACTCACTTCTTGTGCATCCCTGTGCTTCATTTCCTTGGCGTGAGATGATGAACCTCGGGTATTTACCCCAGACAATGATGCCGCTTCACTGTGGGTGGGGACACAGCAAAACCATATCAAAGGAAGAGACTGATGGCTCTCTCTCTGTGGGGCAGCCTGAAGTTATAGGACACACTCCTCATTATGCAATGCTGATGAGGAGAACAAGCCCCAAGCCCAGGGTAGCCTGCTAGAAGACAAAACACCATCAGGCTGCCCCAGCTGAGGACATTAGATCATTCAGTCCCTAGCTGACCTGCCAGCTGACAAAAGAAGCATGGGCAAGTCCAGAGATGAGCGGTGTTTGGTCCAGATAAGCAGAACTGCTCAGAATTCCATAGATTCAAAGTTTTGGAGTAGTTTGTTACTCATTAGTAGTTAATGGATACAAATATCTTAAAAATTTACAACACTCATGAACATAGTATCAACAATGAGAAAAGAAATAACCTACATAACCAAAACAACTACAATTAAAAGTATATAATTCTGTCTGAAAAGAAGATATTCAACAAGGGCTCATATGGACCAATCTAATCAGTCATGAAGATACAATCTACATTGCTTGCCTGCCTCTAAATGGTAGTGGAAAGAACTCTGTCCAAATGTGGCTACCCTTTAGAACTTAGAGATCATTGGGCTTATTGGCTTTGGCTTAAATTTAGCCTTATACTTTTCCATCCATGTAGAAACTGTTTCTAAAACTTTCCACGGCCATTAGAGCAAGGTCTTTAAAGTTTAAATCTCCAGCAGTTTATTGTGAAGATATTCTTTTCTGAACAACAAAAAAAAAGATGTGGACATTTACATGACTAAATGTTGACAAATGGTTTGGTTTTGAATTTGATCCTAATTCGTCAGGCCTATTTAGCCTTTCTCAAACAGACTTCATCATCTATAAATGGTTTATGTCACAATTGACTATTCTGTGCAATTTAAAAAAGTATTAATTACGATCTTCACATGGTAAGGTACTACAAGCATACAAACATGACTCACATGCAGAGAAAAGCATTCGAGTCACAGTGCCTGTCTGTCACTGGACCATTCCAGTCTCCCCATAATCAAGTGACAATAGAACTTGGGGGCCTTGAAAATAATACTTAATAGGATTGCTTCTCTGGCAAGAAGACATTCATGCTTATATTAACTTTCTAAATCTGAATTGAATGGTTTCCAAAAGATTGTCTTTTAGTTTTTTGTTCCTAAATGTTCTGTATTTTAAAGTTTACCAGTAATGTGATAGTGGATATTCTAAGTTGTGTGCTTGTGTATGTGTGTGCTTATGCCATGGTTATGGGGCTGATGAGTAACTAGGCTTTGACCAAGTAAGTATTAAGGAATCAAGACCATCAGTTTTTAAGTGACATAATATGCTTATCCTGAGAGACAGTATAAAATCCAGAAAAATTCTTGCTTTTATTTTTTTAATGATAAAGTCTGTTTCCTAATAACACTTTCTATCTTTTTTTTCCTTTCTTTTTTTTTAACAGAGTCTTGCTCTGTCACCTAGGCGGGAGTGCAGTGGTGTGATCTTGGCTCACTGCAACCTCCATCTCCCGGGTTCAAGCGATTCTCCTGCCTCAGCCTCCCAAGTAGTTGGGATTACAGGCACATACCACCATGCCTGGCTAATTTTTGTATTTTTTCTAGAGATGGGGTTTCAGCATGTTGGCCAAGTTGGTCTCAAACTCCTGACCTCATGCGATTCTCCTGCCTCAGCCTTCTGAGTAGTTGGGATTATAGGCACGCACCGCCATGCCCAGCTAAATTTTGTATTTTTAGTAGAGACGGGGTTTCACCATGTTGGCCAGGGTGGTCTCGAACTCCTGATCTCACGTGATCCTCCCACTTTGCCATCCCAAAGTGCTGGGGTTACAGGCATGAGCCACCGCACCTGACCCTGTTTCTTAATAACACTTTCTCATTAACCATATCTATATATTAATAGTGAAGAAATGTCAAAGCCTAAGTTTACCAGAAATTTCATATTTTAAAAATCTGCTGCTGTAAAACATCATGGTATAAAAATCATGCCCTTTCATAGCCCTGGGGAAATTGGTGATCTAAAGTGTCTGAGCCTGGATTATAACCCCACTGTGAGTTCATTTCACACTGAGTAGTAGACCTCGATAAAAATATACTTGACTAAATTCTGGGCATTGATGGTATTTCATTTTTGTGGGTGTTCTTAGCTTCACTGGACTAAGAAATAACCTTGTTCTGGGAGTGTAAATAACAGTCTTTTCATAGCCACCTCATCCTTTCTCAGCTTCTGTGCTGGGTTCTCATTCTTCCTCTGGCTTTCCCAGCACAAGCCAAGTACCCTGAAATAAGAAACTTCGTTTGGAATCCTGACTTTAGCAGTCTCCATCAGCACATAACAAACTGCTGCAGATGTTTCTGTTTTCTTTTTGTCTTTGTATAATCATTACATTGAAGAGGCTTTGCATCCTATTGGGTTCTCACTTTTGGTTTTACTGGGGAGGAAATTATATGGCTTTAGAAAGTTAAGTAGAGCATTTTTTCCCCAGTATTATAAGCCTTCTGAAGAAATACAACAGCATGGGAGGCATACTTACATCATTTTAGAGTACAGCCTAAGCAAATAAAAAAAATACTCTCCATAGGAAAATGAAATAAGACATTGTTTAATAGTTGTTACTTTAGGAGAAATTACTGGAGTTTTATATTTTGAGTAAAACATTTTTTAAAATTAAAAAAAATATATACATATTTTAAGAGACAGGATCTTGCCCTGTCGTACAGGCTGGATTGCAGTGGGGCTATCTTGGCTCACTGCAACCTCGACCTCTTGGGCTCAAGCAATCCTCCCACCTCAGCCTCCTGAGTAGCTGGGACCACAGTCATGCACCACCACGCTTGGCTAATTTTTGTGTTTTTTGTGGAGATGGGGTTTTGCCATGTTGTCCAGGCTGGTCTCGAACTCCTGGGCTCAAGTGATTTCATTGCCTTGGCCTCCCAAAGTGCTGGGATTACAGGTGTGAACCATTGCACCTGGCTTATATTCTGTTTTGAGAAGATTTTTGTTATTTCCAACAAAAATGGTAACATCACAGCAGCAATCATTTGTGTGGAAGGGTAAGCCAATGATCACCAAGGAAGTTGGTAAGTCCTAATCCAGGCAGATTCAAGAATTAGGTTGTGATGAGGGTTGAAGCAAATAAATCTGAAGAAGCTTATTAATAAAGCAAGATATCCTGTAGGCTACATGTTCTCAGATAGTATTACAATATTCCATGATGGCAAAAAATTTTTTGGTGTATAATTTTCTGTATAAGATTTCCATAATACACAACCCATTCCCAGTGTTCTATTTCTGAACTGCCATATAGAACAGTGCCTGGTGTGTAGTAAGAGCTGAATAAAAGCTTTAGTGAATGAATAATTCTTGATACATTTTGGAGGTGATATTTACTGAGCAGTTACTTTGAGCCAGGCACTTTTCTAAGCGCTGATAATATGGTGGAATATAGATGCACATGAATACAACAATTGCATTTTCATGGGGATTCTTGTTCTTCTTCCCATTGGGATTTATAAGCCATTAAACCATAGGCAGCACTTCTCCTAAAAGTGGATGTGTTAGAACCTGATACTTCTTCTTCTTCTTTTTTTTTGTTCTTGTCGCCCAGGCTGGAGTGCAGTGTGGCATGATCTTGGCTGATTGCAACCTCTGCCTCCAGGTTCAAGTGATTCTTCTGCCTCAGCCTCCTGAGGAGTGAGTAGCTGGGACTATAGGCACCCAGCACAATGCCTGGCTAATTTTCGTATTTTTAGTAAAGACAGGGTTTTACCATGTTGGGCCAGGCTGGTCTCCAGCTCCTAACCTCAGGTGATCCATGGCCTCAGCCTCCCACAGTGCTGGGATTACAGACGTGAGCCACTGTGCCTGACCATCATTCATTTTTTGGATTTTCTAAGATATGAACTGATACTATATTAGCTCATCAGAAACTTAGATTGACATTGTAGATGACATTAATTTGACATAGATAGTCACTCAGAGAATGACAGCATATATCCTAAGCTTTTGCTTTTAGAAGATTTTTTTAAAAAAAAGCCACATGAAATAAATTGTTATTGAAGATACTTACATTTAACAGCTTTCATTATGTTGTTAAATATTCTCAATAAAGTAACTGGCAGGAGCCTCTCTCTCCTGAAAATGAAAAGTGCAATAGCTAATAATCATTTTCTTTCTTTACTTTCCATTTCATGAATAGTTTTACTATTTTTCTGGGAAGCCAAATGTTAAATTTTGTATTTAGCTGATCTACCAAGAATTTTAAAAAAGTTTCTTTCTGACAGTTTTATAAAGGAAGTATACCTTAAAGAGTCCTTAAAAAGTATGTTTTAAAGGTTGCCATGGAAATGGTAAGATTGAGAAAAATAACTATTTGGCTTTTTTTCCTTTGACTTTCTAATGACTTTATAATGAAGCTGTGTATTGATTTTATAATGAAGCTACATAACTGATATTTGCCAAGGGATAATATGAATCTTTTTACAACTTTGGAATATAAAGGCTACTTGAAATCTTTCCCATTCCCAAAACCTTCTCTTGACCCCCCTCGTCTCCTGTCAGCTCTTGTCTAATTTCTCTACCTTCCTCACTAGCAAACTTCTTTGAAATGGTTATAAATACTTTCTGTCTTTTCTTTCTTTACGGAGTTCACTCCATTAGAGCCTCCTTTCCGTGCTTCTATTAATACAACTGTTTCTGTTCCATGTCCTCTGTGTAGCTAAATTCAGGGGCCAATTCCCAGTCCACATCTTAACTTGACTGAGTAACAGCATTTGACATCATTGGTTGTTTCCTTCTTTGAAGCTGTGTCCGCGCCTGTTCACCACCATAGCCCTCCCTTTTTGTTTCATATGAACTCACTGGATGGCTGCTGAGCAGTTTTCTCTGCTGGATTCTACTCAGCCTATCATGACCTCAAATACTGCAGCCTTGCAGGGGATAGCCTTTGGATCTTTTCTCTGTCTATATTCATTCACTTGGTTATCGCATCTTTTTTTTTTTTTTTTGAGATGGAGTCTCGCTCTGTCCCCCAGGCTGGCGTGCAGTGGCGCGATCTCGGCTCACTGCAAGCTCTGCCTCCCGGGTTCACGCCATTCTCCTGCCTCAGCCTCGTAAGTAGCTGGGACTACAGGTGCCCGCCACTACGCCTGGCTAATTTTTTGTATTTTTAGTAGAGATGGGGTTTCGCCCTGGTCTCGATCTCCTGACCTTGTGATCCACCTGCCTCGGCCTCCCAAAGTGCTGGGATCATCTTTTTATAAAAGTCAAAATTGGTACATTTTATTTATGTAAATTATATCTCAAGCTGATATTTTAATAAACTTAAAGAATAAATTAAGGCATACATTAATTTTTAAGTTATCTGTACTTATTCTCTTGAGATATTATTATTTATATTTTTTTATTTCCATAGGTTATTGGGGAACAGGTGGTGTTTGGTTACATGATTGTTCTTTAGTGGTGCTTTGTGAAATTTTGGTGCACCCATCACCCGAGCAGCATACACTGCACACAGTTTGTAGTCTTTTATCCCTCACCCTCTTCCCACCCTTTCCCGCTGAGTCCCCAGAGTCCACTGCATCATTTTTATGCCTTTGCATCCTCATAGCTTAGCTCCCACTTATGAGTGAGAAGACATGGTGTTTGGTTTTCCATTCCTGAGTCACTTCACTTAGAATAATAGGCTCCAGTCTCATCTAGGTTGCTGCAAATGCCATTCATTCATTCATTCATTCATTCATTCCTTTTCAAGGCTGAGTAGTATTCTATCATATGTGTGTGTGTATATATATATGTGTATATATACATATATATGTGTATATATATACACACACACACACCCACCTCACAGTTTCTTTATCTGCTCGTTAATTGATGGGCATTTGGGTTGTTTCCATGTTTTTGCAGTTGCTGATTGTGCCGCTATAAACATGTGTGCAAAGTATCTTTTTTGTATAATGACTTCTTTTCCTCTGGGAGGATACATCTTGAGTACAGAGATTTGGCTGTCAAAGGTTGTCAACCTTTCTTTTAAACCCTATACTTCAGAATAGCAGAAAATCTGTCAGTTCTTCCTTAAAAATATATCCTAACTTTGAGCTATCAATGGCATATTTTGAGTTCAAGGCAGTTTCATTTCTTACTAGGTCTATGGCAATCAGTTTTGATTGCATTTTCCAGTTTCTTCTCTTGCTTTCCTCACCCTAGGGCCACCAATGGCTTAGTTTCATTCAGAATGAAACCTAAGTGCTTACCATGACATTTAATGTCCTCTATGGAATGAACTTGACTTATTTCTCTTTCTGCATCTGTTAGCAATCTTGACCTTCCCCATAGTACTTCAGCCACACTTGTCTCTTTGTGATATCATTAGTCATGCTAAGTCTTCTGGGGCTGTGGCATATGGGGCTGCTTCTGCCTGAAGTACTTTCACATGATAACCTGTTAGCACACTCTTACTTCATCCAGGTGTTTTCTCAATGCCACCTAATCAGAGAGTCCTTCCCTGCCCCTCAGTCAAAAACATGGGACCTGCCAGCCTTTTCACTACTCATCCTCTTACTCGCCTTTATTTTATTTAAAGCAACAGTCCTCAATCTTTTTGGGGACCAGTTTCTTGGAAGACAGTTTTTCCATGGATCGGAGAAAGGGGTGGGGTGGTGGTTTCGGGACAATTCAAGTGCATTACATTGATGTGTACTTTGTTTCTAGTATTATTACATTGTAATATATAATGAAATAATTATACAACTCACCATAATGTAGAATCAATGAGAGCCCTGAGCTTGTTTTCCTGCAACTAGACAGTCTCATCTGAGGGTGATGGGAGGCAGTGACAGATCATCAGGCATTAGAGTCTCATAAGGAGCGTGCAACCCAGACCCCTTGCATGCACAGGTTACAATAGGGTTCATTCTCCTATGAGAATCTAATGCCACCACTGATCTGACAGGAGGCGGGGCTCAAGCAGTAATGTGAGCGACCCTGAACACAGCTGTAAATACAGATGAAGCTTCACTCGCTTGCCCGCTTCTCAGCTCCTGCTGTGTGGCCGTGTTCCTAACTGCTGTGTGGACCAGTACTGGTCCATGGTGCAGGGGGTTGGGGACCCCTGCTTTAAGTCACCTATCAATATTAATTATTGATTCAGTTGACTGATGGCTATGTTTCTCCAGTAGAATGTAGCGTCCCTAATAGCAGAGATGTTGCCTTTTTGTTTTTTGAAAGTATATCCTCAGTGTTGGAAGAGTGCCTGACCTGTATATAGCAGGTACTCAACAGATGTTGTTTCCAATGAATGAATGGAAGAAGTAATGAATGGGTTTTAGTGTGTTGGAATGGAAGTGTTTGCTATTCTTGTGTATCCATAAAATGCTGGTTGTGGCTATATGATTAATCAACTTGATGATGCTTCATCCTGGGCATCCCGCATTCCTCTGGTGAGACCACGCAGAGGTAATGGAAGGGTCATTCTAAATGCTTTTTGCTAGAACAGTATCTTGCTGCTTGGAGTTCTCCTGGGAAACTGATCCACTACTGCTGAGAAACATGATTGCTGTGTAGTTTCCACAGCAACACCATTGATGATCACTCCCACTCCATTAAGAATGGATCAGAGGTTGAGCACGAGCCATACTCTTTGGTCACTTCTTCACAAGTGCAGGATTTATTTTTAACTCTATGTAATTATTTGCTGGAACCTTTTTTTGCAGAACTGTTATTTTACAGTGGGGGTACTGGGGAAATGTATTTAAACTGCTCTAAAATAAGGACACATTGAAAGTGTTTTCTCTGTAAAGGAAATTGTCCAAATTTGACTTTTGAGTCAACATTTTTGTTGGGTATTTAGGGCTTATCAAAATTGCTTGCAGCCCAAATAAAACATCAATCAGAGGGATACATTTTACTGGTAGAAATTCATGACTTCATTGGATTAACATTTTATAGGATTTTTGTGATGTATATCTCTTCAAGTTACAGTTTGACAGAAGTTGCATTAAATCTGCCATTTTTCAGATGAATCCTGAAGATGGAGAAATTATAAATAATTTTTATAAATGATAAAGATACATTCTTCTCTAGCAGTGAATGCCACAGTCAGAATAAATAAATAATTTAAATGCTTATTTGAGATCAGAATTGCTTTCAGGAAAACATACCATTACAGCTAATGACAGAAAAGTCATAATGGAATAAATATTACAACAGGAAGATGATTAAAATTCTCCAAAGGAACTTTGTACATTTTAAAATTAATAAAAAATTAATGCTATTTGCTATTTCATTCATTAAAAATATTCCATGTTTAGTAGGGAAAATATTTGTTAGACTTGGTAATGTATTATAAAATATGATAGGTTGGAATAGCAAAAACTATTATAAGACTTTTCTTTGAAGAATATAGAATAGTTACAGAAGGAAACCTAGAAGACAACACATTACTGAAACACTGTTAATGATAGTGTGTAAAATCAAATTATTTCAAATTTAAAATTACTATAAAATTTAAAAATTTAAATGAAATGTGAACATTTTGACACATAAATTACATTTATTTTTCATGTTTTTTTCCAGTACTTATCTAAATCCATACACATATTTAACAGACATAGTCATAAGGTACATGCAATGTTATAGCCATAATTTTCACTTAAAGTCATATATATTTTTATATCTTGCTATGTGACTTTTTATGAATATCATTTTTTGTTTGTTTTTGAGACGGAGTCTCGCTTTGTTGCACAGGCTGGAGTGCAGTGGCACAATCTCGGCTCACTGCAACCTCCGCCTCCTGGGTTCAAGCGATTCTCCCGCCTCAGCCTCCTGAGTAGCTGGGATTACGGGCGCACGCCACCATGCCTGTCTAACTTTTGTATATTTTTGGTAGAGACAGCGTTTCACCATGTTGTCTAGGCTGGTCTCGAACTCCTGACCTTGTGATCTGCCTGCTTCAGCCTCCCAAAATGCTGGGATTACAGGCGTGAGCCACTGTGCCTGACCATGAATATCATTTTTAGTGATCACTTGCTATTTCACTCAGGAGATTGCTGGAATTTGCTTAAACTACTTTTCTAATTCTGTATCAGTCACTTTCTGTTTGCTTTCTGAGTAGGCGCTCACAATATTTAGTTATAATAACTTCCTATGTGGTATGATTGGAGTAATGACAAAAGAGATTTCTCATTTCAGAGTTTCCATGTTAAGTTATACCCTGGCCTGGATCAGTTAGCATGTTGGTTCCAGCCAAATATGAAAAATACATTTTGAACAGAGAAGACACAACAATAGGGTTTGAACCTAGGCTCAGCTCGGGAGACCAGATCTGGTGGGTTGACATTGAGAAAGGATTTTGAGTAAGGATGGACACCCCCAAGGGTCAGAGGGGACACTTCATTTGCAGTATAAAATCTGTTACTGGACAAGGTATAAAAATTGTACAGTTTTTATGGAGTTTGGTGTTATATAGATGAAAACTTTATAAATGAAAAGAAATAGCTGTAAATAATTTTTTTTCCTGTCTTTGGGCTGAAAGAAGTTTAAGGCGATGTTACTGACTCACAGTGCATATCATAGTGTGGGCTGAAAAATAATAAATTTACGTAATCCTAAATGTACTATAACATAGGAATATGACTGTGATATGGTGGTTGAAATCAGTAAAGTCAGAGCTGCACTTGTCAGTTCTGTTGTTTGTCATTATATCATGAGGAAAATAACAATGACTAGCAAGATTTTAGACACTGATCTATTTTTTTCAGATTCTTTCACAGTCCAAATGACTAAGACATCACTGGAACAAGGGTTCATTTGAATTGTAAGGCAGTATACAAACAGGAATTAAATTACATCTTTTTCCATTAATGGCTGCGTTATAATTTAAAAATTAATTGTTGTTAACCTATGTCCAGCAGTGGCCATTTATGACCAAAATGATAATACTCAATTTTAAAGATTTAATTAGAGCAATGAAGTAAATTGTAAATTACATGAATTGTAAATCATGTGTATAAATATCGCAGTAATTAAGTTCATTTACTCATGTAAAATATTTTTTGAGCTTTTTGTGTGTGTCAGACACTATTTTAGGGAACAAAGTGGTGAATAAAACAAAGTCCTTACCCTCATGGAGTTTATTTTCTAGTGGAGTGACATAGACACTAAACAAGCAAATACAATACACAATTTCCAATTTTGAATGCATAGTAAAAAATAAAACTAAAAACACTGGAAGAAGACCTGGTTCATATAGGGTGGTCAGAGAAGGTCTTTCCAAGTTTGAGATATTTGAATCAAGACCTAAAGAGGAGACAGAACCAGTCTGCCATTAAGAGGTAAAAGATGCTCCAGGTAAAAGAATCACATGTGCCAAGGTGTTGTAGAAGCATTCTGGGCATCGCCCAGGGAAAGTGATGAGGCAGGTGGGAATGGAGCAGAGTGACTGAGGTTGGGAGTGGTCTGAGAGGAGACAGGGAGGTTGGGAGGCTAGTGGTGCAGATGGTGTAGGAGCTTTAGACTACTTTGATGATGATGATGATGATGATGATGATGATGATTATTTTTCACCCAGGGTGAGGCAGGAATCCATTACAGGGTTTTGAACAGAGGAAGGACATGCCTGGTTTGTTTTAAAAGATTGACTCTGTTGTGTGGAAAATAGGCAATGTAAAGATGAGGAGCAGAAAAAGAGAGGCCTGTGAGCAATCTCTATAGAAAAGAGGCAACTGTGGCTTTGACGTGGTGGAAATGGTCAGATTTAGGATGTATTTAGAAGGACAAGCTGTTAGGTCTTCAGACAGTATAGTGTCATGTTAAGTGAGAGGCAAGGACAACTGATGCTTCTGGGCTGAGCATCTGGTAGGCTGAGGTTGCCCTTTGCTGAAATACAGAAGAGTGTGGAAGAATCAGTGTGGTATGGGTGCAGCTGGGACCAAGAGCTTGATTTGGGACGTGTGAGTTCATGATGCCTATTAACCATCTAAATGGAGATTTTGCATAGACAGTTTAAGATATATCTAAAGCTCAGAAGTTTGTTCTGGAAATAGAAATATTTTAAGTCTGTTCATAAAGCAGGAGCATCAGTGATATGGTTAGGCTTTGTGTCCCCACCCAAATCTCATCATGAATTATAATCCCCAGGTGTTTAGGGAGAGACCTGGTGGGAAGTGATTGGATTATGGGGGTGGTTTCCCCGGTGCTGCTATCGTGATAGTGAGTGAATTCTCATGAGATCTGATGACTTTATAAGTTTGTTTTTGCTGCACTAACACACACTTGCTCTCTTGCCTGCTGCCATATAAGACATGCCTTCTTTGCCTTCTGCCATGATTGTTAAGTTTCCTGAGGCCTTCCCAGCCATGTGGAACTCTGAGTCAATTAAAGCTCTTTCCTTTGTAAATTACCCTGTCTCGGGAAATTCTTTATAGTAGTGTGAGAATGGACTAATGCAATCAGCAAAGACTGAAACTGAGTAATCAGATCCCTGGAATGAAAAATGAACGTCCCAGAGTATTCAGACAGCAGTGTGTGGCCAACAGGGGACCTTGAATGACGATCCAGAAGATTATAATGGGCATCCCCTTAGACACACTGACCCATCTGTCTGGGAGTGTTTCTTAACCCCCTGTGACTTACTGTACTCACTTATTTTATAATTTGTTTATTTATCTGATACCTTTTAGCAGGATATAGAAAGGGACCTGTAAGATTATCCTTCCAGACTGGTCAACTGAGGAGCTCAATAAATTGTACTGAATAGAAATAAGTTCTATGAATCCATAAGACAAATGCAACGTGGTCATCTATTTAGATAAAACATTTCTGTATGATATTGATGGCCATTCATTCATTCTTTCACTCACAATTATTTACTGAATGCTTACTATGTATGCCTTTGTGCTCTGTGTTGGGGATATTTCAGTGAACAAAAAAGAAAAAATTTCTATGGAACTTTCATTCTGTACGGAAGATATAGACAATAAAAATATAAACCGGGAAAATGAGACTGGCTTTATAATTTTAAATAGGAAAAGGCATTATTAGGAAGGTTACATATGAAGTTTTGTTTTTTCTTTCCAAATTTTATTGTCCATGGAACAATCCTCGATAGTTTCTGTACAGGTGTCTGACTACATCCTAGATGAGATTTACAACTAGCCTAAGTTCTGTTGTGAATCAGCACCAGCCTCAGCTTTCTTGGTATTAGGGGAAGAAGGGTTTTGTCTGTAGTTATCTGCATCAGCTTCACCTCCAATGAGTCTTAAGGGTTGCTCTTCTTCAGTCTTTGGGTCATGAGATTTTCAGTGCTGGTACACAGTGTTGCAGCTTTTACCATCTATTAGGGTACCACTGGATGCAAGCCATCTCTCTCCTTTCTAGGATGCTGCAGGTCCAGTTATAAACCAAGACAAACATCAGAGAAAAAGAGACTATGTGATAGTCTTGCATCAAGCCAATCTTGCAGTCTTTTCTTTTTTTTTTTTTTTTTTTTTTTTTGAGGCGGAGTCTCGCTCTGTCGCCTGGACTGGAGTGCAGTGGCCGGATCTCAGCTCACTGCAAGCTCCATCTCCCAGGTTTACGCCATTCTCCTGCCTCAGCCTCCCGAGTAGCTGGGACTACAGGCGCCGCCACCTCGCCCGGCTAGTTTTTGTATTTTTAGTAGAGGCGGGGTTTCACCGTGTTAGCCAGGATGGTCTACGATCTCCTGACCTCGTGATCCGCCCGTCTCGGCCTCCCAAAGTGCTGGGATTACAGGCTTGAGCCACCGCGCCCGGCCGTCAAGCCAATCTTGCATCGGCTTCTTGTAAATAATAGATATCTTTGCATGACCTCCACTAGGAAGACGTTCTAGAACTACAATTATTAGTGTCTGAAGGATTAATGGAAATGGGACAGATAAGGCAAATATTTGAAGACCTAAAGACTCTTTCTCTTTTTTTTTTTTTTGAGACAGGACCTTACTCTGTCGCCCAGGTTCTAATGCAGTGGCATGGACACAGTTCATTGCAACCTCTGCCTCCTGGGCTCAGGTGGTCCTTCCACCACAGCCTCCTGAGTAGCTGGGACTACAGGTGCATATCACCATGCCGGGCTAATTTTTTGCATTTTTTTTGTAGAGGTGGAGTCTCACCATATTGCCCAGGCTGGTCTTGAACTTCTGGGCTCAAAGGGATCCGCCTGTCTCGGCCTCCCAAAGTGCTGGGATACAGGCATGAGCCACCATGCCCTGTCTATGAAGACATTTTGAATGTCTCTGTTATCTATATCTGGGTATGTTCTACAATTGCTGCGTTAACTTGGAAAATGACTACCTCACTTTCAACTGCAGGTTTCAAAATTTTTGAGTTAGGTATAGTGTTGACTCTTTTGATTGATGGATTTTTCAGCTTTGAAATGTTAAAAAGAAAAATACCATATTCACCTATGATTTTTCTTAATTTCTAATTTTTGTGGGTATATAGTAAGTATATATATTTATGGGTATATGAGATATTTTGATAGAGGCATACAATGTATGCCTCAAATGTCACATCAAAGTAAATGAGATGTCTGTCACCTCAAGCATTTATCTTTTGTGTTACAAATGTTATTTATGGTAATTAAAACTAATGTTGGGGCTGGGCACAGTGGCTCATGCCTATAATCCCAGCACTTTGGGAGGCCAAGGTGGGTGGATCACCTGAGGTCAGGAGTTCGAGATCAGCCTGGCCTCCAATATGGTGTAACCCCATCTCTACTAAAAATATCAAAAAATTAGCCAGGTGTAGTGGCAGGAGTTACTCAGGAGGCTGAGACAGGAGAATCGCTTGAACCCGGGAGGCAGAGGTTGCAGTGAGCTGAGATCATGCCATTGCACTCCAGCCTGGGCAATGAGAGCAAGACTACATCTCAAAAAACGAAAAAACAAAAAACCAAAAATCTAATGTTGGATAAAGTAGAAACATGTATATATACTTACAATATTCATTCACATCTATCTTTTTATCACAACAATAATTAAAGTATTATTTTGTTCTTGTTACTCATTGTGCCTAGGGATTTGATCCATGTGTGACTGCTAATGTCAGTGCTACTGTGATCTCAGGTACACAAAGTAATGAATGAACACTTGGCCTCTGGAGTCCATAGATGGGGGCAAAGATCAGTTCCTCACTTGTGTACTAAGTAACTTGGTACCTAAACTCTTTTAGCATCAGTTTCCTCATCCAGAAAATGGTGACCATAAAATAATTCTCATGAGGTTGTTGGGAGGATTGAATCAAATTAGATAACATTGGTAATGTGCCTCACCTTGTGAGATATATGGAAGGCACTTAGAAAATGGTAGATGGCACAGAATGGTGGGAAGTTAATTGGATCCCAAAGGACTCATACGTGTGAACTTGTCCTTCATAACTTATTCTTCAGCATTTCAAGGCTGCTTCAATACAACATACAACTCTATCATTTATCATTTTAGTGACTATCTGTACTTACCTATGTTGTACCAGTTCTTCCATTAATAAAATTAATTTATTTTTAGATATTACAATTCTGTTTCTGATTGAATGCCTTTTCCCCAATATCCCCCAAGGCAATGTTTTCAAAAGTTTTCCACAGAACAGTAACAAAGACAGGAACTCTGCCAATTAAATGCTGTGTGGACAAAAGAAGGTTGAAAAACATTATATATACTATCTCTCTTTTGCAGAGTCACAGGCATAGCAAGAAGTCTTATAATAAAAAATATCAGTTTTTCTTAGTGTAATCTTGTATTTCCCAAGCAACTTGATAACGGAATTCTTTTTATTTTTACTGTATTATTATTTTTAATTCGGGGTGAAATACACATAATATTAAAGTTTACCATCTTAACCATTTTTAAGTATACGGTTTAATGGCATTAAGTACATACATATTGTTGTGCAATCATCACCACCATCCATTTCCAGGACTCTTGGTCTTGTAAAACAGAAACTATACCCATTGAATTATAACGTCTTGTTTCTCTCCCTTCACCTCCATCTACTATGATCGTACTTTCTGGCTCTGTCAATTTGACTGTTCTGGGCACCTCCAGTAAGTGGAATCATGCAGTATTTGTCCTTTTGTGACTGGCTTCTTTCTCTTAGCATGATGTTCTGAAGGTTCATCTATGTTGTAGCATCTGTCAGAATGTTTTTTCTTTTTAAAGTGGAATAATACTCCATCGTTTGTATGTACTGCATTTTGTTTATCCATTCACCCATCAGTGGGTACATGGGTTGCTTCTAACGTTTGGCTATCATGAAAAATGCAACTATGAACATGGATGTACAAACATCCTATGAAAGAGAACCTGCTTTTAATTTTTTGGGTATATACACAGAGGTAGAACTGCTGGGTCATCGGGTCATCTGGTAATTCTGTTTAATATTTTGTAGAACTGCCATACTGCTTTCCATAGTAGCTGTATCACTTTACATTCCTTTTTTTTTTTTTTTTTTTTTTTTTTTTTTTTGAGACGGAGGCTTGCTCTTGCTCTGTCACCCGGGCTGGAGTGCAGTGGCCGGATCTCAGCTCACTGCAAGCTCCGCCTCCCGGGTTTACGCCATTCTCCTGCCTCAGCCTCCGGAGTAGCTGGGACTACAGGCGCCCGCCACCTCGCCCGGCTAGTTTTTTGTATTTTTAGTAGAGACGGGGTTTCACCGTGTTAGCCAGGATGGTCTCGATCTCCTGACCTCGTGATCCGCCCGTCTTGGCCTCCCAAAGTGCTGGGATTACAGGCTTGAGCCACCGTGCCCTGCCTACTTTGTGTTTTCATCTTCATTTGTTTAATAGTAGCCATCCCAAAGGGTGTAAGGTGTATCTCGCTGTGGTTTTGACGTGCATTTACTTAATAATTAGCGATGTCTAACATCTTTTCATGTACTTCCTGGCCATTTGTATAATTTCTTTGGAGAAATATCTATTCAAGTCCTTTGCTTATTTTTAATTATTTTTTTCTTTTTCAATTGTAGGAATTCCTTATATGTTCTGGATATTTATGATTTGCAGATGACTTTTCCCATTACTTAGATTGTCTTTTTGTGGATTCTGTCCTTTGATGCACAGTAATTTTAAATTTTGATGTAGTTTTGTTTATCTATATTTCTTTTGTTGCCTGTTGTTGGTGTCATATCTAAGAAATCATTGCCAAATCCAATGTTATCAAGCTTTTCCTTTATGTTTTCTTCTGAGCTTTGTAATTCTAGATTTTATGTTTAGATCTTTGATCCATTTTGAGTTAACTTTCGTCTGTGGTGTAAGGTAAGGGTCCATCTTCATTCCTTTGCATGTGGACATCCAGCTTTCCCTGCATCATTTGTTGAAAAGATTGTTCTTTCCCCATCAAATGGCCTTAGCACCTTTGTCCAAATCATTTGACTATATATGCCATATATATATGACATATATGTCAGGGTTTGTTTCTGGGCTCTCTATATGCCTGTCTTTTTGCAAATACCACACTGTTTTGATTACTGTAGATTTATAGTAAGTTTTGAAACCAGGAATTGTGAAACTTACAACTTTGTTCTTTTCTTTCAAGATTGATTTGTTTGTTTGGGTCCTTTGAGATTCCATATGAATTTTAATATGGTTGTTCCTAATTCTTCAGAAAGTCCCATTAGGATTTTGGTAGGAATTGTATTAAATCTATGGATTGCTTTGGGTAGTAATGACATTTTAACAATATTAATTGTTCCAATTCATAAGCATGTGTTGTCTTTCACTTGCTGATTGTATTAATCTGCTCTAACGCTGCTAATGAACACACACCTGAGACTGGGTAATTTATAAAGAAAAGAGGTATAATGGACTCACAGTTCCACATGGCTGGGGAGGCCTCACAATCATGGCAGAAAGTGAATGAGGAGCAAAATCACGTCTTACATGGTAGCAAGCAAGAGAGTGTGTGTGGGGGAACTCCCATTCATGAAACCATCAGATCTCCTGAGACTTACTCACTACCACAAGAACAGTATGGGAGAAACTGCCCCCATGATTCCATCATCTCCACCTGGCCTTGCCCTTGACACATGGGGATTATTACAATTTGAAGTGAGATTTGGGTGAGGACACAGTCAAAATCATATCATTAACATCTTCTTTAATTTCTTGCAGTACCATTTTTTCAGTGTACAAGTTT
The DNA here is from genome assembly GCF_009764315.1 of Trachypithecus francoisi. Taxonomy (NCBI): domain Eukaryota; kingdom Metazoa; phylum Chordata; class Mammalia; order Primates; family Cercopithecidae; genus Trachypithecus; species Trachypithecus francoisi. Next base: position 21,124,645 of record NW_022681474.1, read on the forward strand.
TCACCTGCTTAAGTTTATTACTAAGCATTTTATCCTCTTTTGATTCTATTGTAAATATAATTGTTTTCTTAATGTCCTTCTGGGATTGTTCATTGTTAGTGTATAGGAAGCAAAGGATTTTAGTTGAGTTCTTTTTATTCCCACATAATACCTCAGCATCCTTTAAAACTGGTGTTCTGAAAAGCACAGTTCACTACTCAAAACAATAAGCTTTGGAAATACCTCTCAGAGGGAGATATTTTTTGTTGTTATTGTTGTTGGAAAAATCTTTATTTCAGCTTATTTGCTTTTTCACATCATTTGGAGAGCTTTGTTGATGTCATTTGTAACATTTATGATGAATCATGTTCTTATTTATTTTGAGGAAAAAACCCTAGAATATTTGAATAATAGTTGAATAAAAGTTGATTTTTTTTTTTTTTTTTTTTTTTGAGACAGAGTCTCACTCTGTCACCCAGGCTGGAGTGAAGTGGTGCAGTCTCAGCTCACTGCAACCTCTGCCTCCTGGGTTCAAGCAATTCTCGTGCCTCAGTCTCGAGTAGCTGAGACTACAGGTATGCACCACTATGTCTGGCTCATGTTTTTGTATTGTTAGTAGAGACAGGGTTTCACCACGTTGCCCAGGCTGGTCTTGAACTCCTGAGCTCAGACAGTCCACCCACCTCAGCCTCCCAAAGTGCTAGGATTACAGGCATGAGCCACTGCACCTGGCCAATAAAAGTTGATTAATTCATCAACCAGATCTCCATATTTATTTGAATATTATTATTATTATTATTATTTTTTGAGACAGAGTTTCACTCTTGTTGTCCAAGATGGAGTACAGTGGCATGATCTCGGCTCACTGCAACCTCGACCTCCTGGGTTCAAGCTATTCTCCTGCCTTAGCCTTCTAAGTATGTGGGATTACAGGTGCCTGCCACCATGCCCGACTAATTTTTGGTATTTTTTAATAGAGATGGGGTTTCACCATGTTGGCCAGGCTGGTTTTGAACTCCTTACTTCAGGCGATCCACCTGCCTTGGCCTCCCAAAGTGCTGGGATTACATGCGTGAGCCACCACATGCATCTTTACTTGCATTTTATTAATTCAAGAGTGAAAAGTTCGAATGTGAGTTTTACTGCATGTGAGCTATATGACTGCACATTCTGCTTAATAATTCTGCACCTAAGCTTTCCAACCTGTAAGACATAGTAACACCACCAAACACCAAATGTGTTTTTGTTATAATCAAAGAAGATTTTATATGTATATGTATTTCATTTTAGAGAATGTTTTGGATTGAAGATGAACAGCATGTATTATATTTATACTTTGCTATTGGTTCTATATGTTCTAAGTTAAAATATTAAAAAACTTTTAAACATTGAATCTCTTAGTTCATGGAAAAATGAAGAAATATATGCAAATGGTAGGGCTTGAAATACCATTAATTTGTTTCTATAATTTAGCCTTGTCAGTATTGCTAGACTTATTAATTTCTTTGACATTGATGAGATGTCTGTTATTTGAAAGCACAAAAGTCAATTGTATTTTCTGAGCGGGGGCATCAGATGAGAAGTTGCTAAACATGATTTCTGAAAAACATTGAGCAAACTAGTAAGTGAGAAAGAATCAGCATCTTACTTGTTGGCAGCAGTCTTCCCTTCTCTTCATTATAAAACCCAACTTTTACCCTAGAACTTAAAGTATAATGAAAAAAAAAAATAAAACCCAACTTTTTTTTTTTTTTTTAAATTTAGGCCTATGTATAATGTAAGAATTAATTCATTGATAAGGATAAAACACCATTGCTGCACTTCACATCATTGACTGCAGAGACTAGTAATTCATAGAGATACGACCTGCTGTCTTTTCTCTTTCCCTTATTCAAGGTTGTGGAACAGATTTGCCCCCAAAGATTGCAATTATTTTTGTCTTTAATCTCAGTCCTTTCATAAGAGTTTAAACTAACTTCTTATCACTACCCTTGGAGGTGGCTTTGCTATTATCTCTGTGGTGATAACGGGCTTTCTGCTGCATACAATATTGTTGCAGTCATTTCCCAAAGGGCTTACCACCTAAGTAGGAAAGCCCATTCTAGTGTAAAATATCTTAAATGAGAAACATCAGCAGTGCCTGGTGACTTATTCCCTAACTCTGGTTGGAAAGAGATTTTAGTTCCTTGAGAGGTCCTACTGTTATGAGAGGGGGATCAGCCTTGTGTCTCTCTTAGGGTTGTCCCTGGTTTTCTGAATGTACATTTTGGTGTCTGCAGGCAGCTTTGCTCTGTGCTCATGGTCAGTGAGAAGGCTGCATTTAGTATCATCAGTTCACCCTACTTGCCAGAGCCTGACTCAGTCCCAGCAGTGTTCAGAAATAGCAGTTTTCTCTCTGTCTAAAATGACAAATGTTGAAGAATGCATTCATCCTCTCATTATTTTATTTGTTGATTAACTTATTTGTTTATCAAGATGTGGCCAGGTGCGGTGGCTCACACCTGTAATCCCAGCACTTTGGGAGGCTGAAGCGGGTGGATCACTTGAGGTCAGAAGTTTGAGATCAGCCTGGCCAACACAGTGAAATCCTGTCTCTACTAAAAATACACAAAAATTAGCCAGACGCTGTGGCATGTGCCTGTAATACCAGCTATTTGGGAGGCTGATGCAGAAGAATTGCTTGAACCTGGGAGGTAGAGGTTGCAGTGAGCCGAGATAGTGCCACTGCACTCCAGCCTGGGCGATAGAGTGAGACTCCATCTCCAGAAAAAAAAAAAAAAAAAAGGATGTACAATGTGTAAGGCATTTCTGGGGGTACACAGATGAAAAAAACGATCATTTCTGATCTCAAGGAACTGCCTGTTGAGTGGTGATAAATATGTAACTCTCCTACATTGTGAATAGTACCAGCACACAGAGGAAAGACAACTGCAAGGTGGTGGGGAGGAAGCTTATGGTTGAGATTAGAAAAGAGCTGAGGAGGGTACTGAGGTGGGAAGACAATGGAGAGAGGCTTTCAGAAGGGAGGGAAGTGTTGTGTCTCCATCCTTGAGGCTGTAGATGAGAGAGAACACCTGCCTTGCCAGGAGCGTGGAGGGGCTGGAGTGATTGGAGTGAAACTTTCCCATGCCATTCCAAGGGGCCTGAGGTCAGGGCATGGACAGAACTCCAAGTTGCCACCTTCACTACAATAAATTAATTTCTTCCTTCAATCAAACAGACCCAATTACTGGGAGGAAAAAACCAAGACATTCTAAACCAAGCCATTTGACAGGAGAAAGTTAAAATAGTCACCATGTCACTGCCGGAGTCAAGCCTCACCCCTTTGACAGGATTTTAACAGGTGAAATCTATTCCATTAGTAATTCCCTATAGGACACCATGACAGCTGCCTGAGCTCCCGGTTCCCACGTTTACGCTATTGTTTTCCTTAGGCCCCATTGTTTTCCTTAGGCCCCAGATACAAACCTGGGATAATCGACAAACTAATGTTGTGCCCTTTTTCATGAACTCCCCAGCAGAGAATTATTCCACTTTTTTTCAGCGCCAAGACACTGCCTTATCTGAAAGATGCTAATAGGATGGCATCTGCCTAGACAGGGATCATAAATATTCAGATCAATTCCATGTAGTACTTGTTATGTGCTCAGCTATGGTTCTGACAAAAGATGAGTAAAACATAGCTGTGATCCTCAGAGAAACAGGGTAATTGTTTGTAGGGGGAAATGAGGGGATGCTAAAAATTAAGCATGAAGGAGTCTTATGTTTACAGGGGAATTCTACACCAAAACACTAAAATTCAGGAAGATACATAGCAAAGGACCCAAATGAGCCTGCTAGAGAAGTAATTTTAGTATATATGTGTGGGGTACATCAGATCAGTGTGGGTTCATGGTAATACAGGAAGGTTTTGTGAATGAATTGGGACTTGGTTTTGAGGAATGAATAGGAGTTGGGTAGACAGAGTGGTTGGTGGGAGGACATTCCAGAAGGAGAAGCAGCACAGCAGAGTGTTGGGAGAATGATACAGGCATGAAGCTCAAGGAGAGAAGGACACAGCCTGATTGAATTAAGTGGGGCAGGGAAAGACAATGTTGGCAGTGCCGTGTTACCACTAAATTATGGGAGGCTATAAAGATGAGATGGTTGCTGTTATTTTTTTTTTTTCCCCAGAGAAATTAGAAACTCTTGAAGTTATTTGAGCAAGAGATTTGTGAATGGATACATTTACTTATTAATTTATTGGAAAAAAAGAGTGCTTTAGATGCTGAGAAGCAAGGAGCTGGGGAGACCAGTTGGGAGACTGGTTTAGCAGTTTTAAGGGAATGAAATATTCTTGGATTCAAGTTGTGGCAATGAGGACAGAAATGATTAGAAGAAAATAACGTAAGACTGGACAACATGGGAAACCTGTCTCTTCAACAAATACAAAAATTTCAGCCTGTCTCAAAAAAAGAAAAAAAACAAAACCCAAACCATAGCACTATGATGTGCCAGATGCTTTTCTGTCTTTTACCATAATTATATTACTTATTTGCTCCTTGGAAAAACTCCTAATGAGGTATGTACAATGTAATCATTCCCATATTGGTATAATTGTACATACTTCACCCATTTTCTAGATCAGAAAACTGAGGCCATAAGCAGTTGTGTAGCTTTTCCATTGCACGTGGCAGAGCCTCAATCCAGTCAGGCAAACTGATGACACAGTCTGTACTCTTAACTGCTAAATCCCTTTGCTTCCAGGATGGGTAGAGGAGATGTTTATGAAGAAACACAGATATTATTTGAAACATCTATAATGGCAGCATCACTTTCTGGATAGCTTTTAACTTTTTTTTTTTTTTTTTAACATAGTGTATTATTTGAATTAAAGATATGTAATATACTCTTAAAATAGAATGATGGTAGATAAATTTAAAAATTTATGTGATTTGCTTTTAAAGGAATGGAGAAAACTTAAATCTGTTTATTCAAATGCTTCTCAAGTGATAGGTTTTTATATTTTCCAGGGATAACTTGTGCATTTTTAGGTGTTGATTTGTCAGAAATGCAGTTTGGAATTGTAAGTGTAAATGATTGATTTATACTATGTCTTGAACCCAAAGGAGGCCTTCTGTTCATAACACATTAGTTGATTGTAGGATTTGTAGCAAAATCCACACATTTTCCTTATATAGTGGGCAATTTGCCAGAAAGCTTTTGGGTAACTTGCTAATGTGCCAGTAAATAGCCTGCTTTTAGCTCTACTGTCATAAGAATACTCCATCCTTATATTTGAAGACATAAGAAGCCTACAGAGAAGAAGATTTTTATTACTTCCTCAGTTCTTACTCTTTAAGTGGGGAATTACATTTCTAAAGAAAAGACAGTCTCTCATTCGGCATTGGTTATTAAGTATGTAGTTTTTATCTTTCTTTGGGGGAAAATTTTAATTTGTTTTATAAAAACTCTAGTAGTTTTATTAGATTACAAACCAACCCTGGAAGAACATTTCCATTAATATAATATTTGACTGGATTTGTGTTTCTGAGCTTAATGATGGGAGAGATAAAATATTAAAGATCTCAAAATGAATGTATGAAAACATTTTACTGATCTTGTCCTAATTATAATTTCTTTTTACCTTTGTTCTTGGTTTAAAGCATATTTTACTTCAAACAAGGTGGATACATAGGAGTAGACTTTTATTTAATTAATGTTTAAAGAAGAATGGAGAATAGTCTTATTAAAGTGTAATAGATCAGGATAACTTTTATTTTTAAGAGAATTGAAATTTTCTTTGCTGTATAGATAATTTTGGACGTGTTAGATGTTTTAGTGCAAAGATTCAAGTTCTTTCTTACTTTTGGGGTTATTTGCAAAACAGGAGAAGGATATTCAAGACTCTTGACAAAAGAAGCCTGTCTTTTCAGGAAAAACACTTCTCTTTCCAGGCATTTTCAGAATTTGCTCTGGAAATTTTGTTGGTTGTTTCACACTTGTTTGTGTTACCTAATGTAATCAAGTTATTTCATTTCCATGCAGGAATATGTGGCTTAATAAACCATTTGTAACAACACTTGGAATTTCTAAGCGAAAGACTTTAGTGTTCCTATATGTAAACACAACAGGCAAGTTAACTTCAGAATTGCAAGGAGATAAAACACCACACTAATTTTCGTCAAGTCTTGACTCACTAGATTTACGTAAAGGAAGGAAGAAGAAAAAGAAATAAAACCAAAACGAAAGATCTGTCTGTCTCCAAATGATATTACTCAAGCAGTGATATCATCTGATATTTACTCAAGCAGTCATATCATCTGATATTTACTCAAGCAGTAATATCATCTGATATTTACTCAAGCAGTCATATCATCTGATATTTACTCAAGCAGTAATATCATCTGATATTTACTCAAGCAGTGATTGCTGTGACTTATGCTGCAAGTTTTGTGATGTGCAAATAAAATCAGCCCAGATTTATGATAGCAAAAATATAGTCTGATAAGCTGCTATGTATATTGATGACTTTCTAGTCATTGTAGATCTTAGGATAAGGAATATAGTTTCTCCATATGCATAATATTTCAATATTAACATGATAGGAAAATGCAGAAGTTTAGTTATGACCTTACTGCCAAAGTTGTACAGGGCTGCATGGGTTGGTAAGAAGAAAGTACACTGGGAGGAAAAGTAACAAATGAATATTTAAATTATATATCCAATGATAAAAACAACATATTGGCAGTATCAACAACATGAAAGTACAGAGAAGCAGAAAGAAGGAAGAAAAACTACCTATAACCCACAACCTGGAAACTGTTGTTAACTCTATTATATTTCCTTCCAGCATTTTTTATTCTGCCATATGGATACAACTGATTGGAATCATATTTAATTATATTTTTTTCTTTATTCATTTTTCACTTAACATTATATCAGGACCATATTAAAATTTTTTGGACATTTAATTTTTAATAGCTGCAAAATAATCAAGATATAATGTGTTATAATTTATTCAGTGACTTTTATTTGCCCATTTGGTTCAACTTCCACTTCATCTTTGTTACAAATAATGGATAATGACCATCTAGATGTATACATTTTTGTCATCTTCACCTCATTGTTTCTTCTGAGTTGATTTCTAGAATTGGAACTACTGGATTATTTATTCATTTACTCATTCTGTTACAGTAGGTAGCTAGTCAGGAATGAGCAGGTCAGGAGAGGTCCCCCACCCCCACCAGGAATGTCAGGCGACCATCAGGTGGTGGTCAGACCATTGTTACACTATTTTTCTAAAATAATAGTTGGTCACAGCTGGTGCCAGGGAAAGGCAACCTCCTAATAGAAAACACCAGAAACTGGTGATCAGCAGGTTCCCAATAAGATCTCAGGATTAGGGTGAGTGGGCGCAAGCATGCACATTAAGAGTCCAAATGGCAGAGTTTAATTGGTATATGGCCTCCTAAGTACATTTGGTAAGGGACGAACACCTCACGTAAGCGTGCATGTAACTCCAGTAAAGACACTGTGCACGCTCACCTCCCAAGCGCTAGCAGGCCATTGCACATGCGGACAGCCCACCTCCAGGGAAGAGTCAGGGGAGAAGGGATGGAAGGCCCCGGAAGTATGCCAACATATAAAACCCTACCTCAAAGGTCAAATGGGGCACTTGATCTCTCAGCTCACCTGCTTGATCCTCTTCCAAGTGTTCTTTCCTTCCTTTCATTCCTGTTCTAAAGCTTTTTAATAAACTTTCACTTCTGCTCTAAAGCTTGCCTCTGTCTCTCCTTTTGCCCTACCCCTCTCAGTTGAATTCTTTCTTCTGAGGAGGCAAGAATTGAGGTTGCCTCAGACCTGTATGGATTCATGGCTGGTAACAATTCCTGCAACAAAAATATTTTCGAATGCTAACTTTGTGCTATAAAACATTTTTTCCAGTTAAGTTGTTTTTAAAGTTTATTCACAAAGTTATGCAACCATCACCACTATCTAATTTTAAACATTTTTAAGTCCTCAGAAATATATTCTGCTGCCTCCCTTCTCCATACCCATTCAAGTGTCACTGTGCATTCTGCCTTTTCCTTATCCCCTGTAAACCACAGAAACCATGAGCTTTCCATTTCTAGAATCTGCCTACCCTGGAGATATATATATATATATGTGTGTATATATATATGTATATATATGTGTGTGTATATATATATATGTATATATGTGTGTGTGTATATATATGTATATATATGTGTGTATATATATATACACACATATACTTTTTTTTGCAATAAAACATTTTTAAGTCTTTTGATACATGTTGTAAAATTGCTATCCAAAGTGACTCTGCCAACTTATTGGTGGTTATGCCAAACATACCTACCTCTTGATATTTACGCCCTTGTGTAGTCCTTTTCATAATGAAGAGCATCAACCTACGTAAAACAACATGCAGTTACAGAAACACAGACTGGTCATAAAGTACATGATGGCATCTGCTTTGCTTCCTCTTAGATCTCCTGCCCTGGGAGAAGCAAGCTGCCATATCATGAGAACATGTAAGCATCACTAAGGAGAGGTCCACGTGGTGAGTGAGGAACCGAAGCCTCCTGCCAAGAGTCAGCAAGGACTTGAGTTCTCCAGTCAACAACTGTAAGCGTGAGCCATTTTGCAAACAGATCCTTCAGTCTTCACCTAGCTTTCTGATGACTGCAGCCCTGGCCAATATCTTGATGGCCTCCTCATGAGAGCTGATAAGTCAGGACCACCCAGCGAAGCCATTCTTGGATTCCTGTCCTACAGACATGGTAAGATAATAAATATTTAATTTGCTACATTTGGGGGATAATTTGTTACACATCAATAGATAACTAATACTCCTTCCTGTCAACATTTGTAATAGAATCCTTGCTGACATTGTCATTTTTCAGTTATTTTGGCAGATAAAAATCATCTTACTGTTTTACTTTGTACATTTTGGTTGATAGTTTTCTCATGTTTATTAATCTTTTTTTTCTTCTTCCAATGGTGATTTACCTTTATCCATTTTTCTGTCAGGGTTTCAGTTTTTAATTCCTTTAAGATTTGCATTTCTGCTAAAAGCTAATACAAAAGCAAAGTTATCAATAGGGGCCATGAAGAAGCCTCAGAAGTGCACAATTCATAGATTTTCTTAGATTCACAAAGTGACAAGATTTGGGCAACAAATTATGCTTAAAGATGATGTTTGGCATTTCACTTGGTAGCCTTCTTTGGTAACCGAAGCAAAATGTGGAAGATTTTGTATTCCAAAAATGCCACATCAGCTTTCCCCACCCTGCACCATGAGTCTGACACCTTCCCACTAAGTGCTAGGGTCAGTGACTCCATGGCCTGGAATCTGGGTGGGCTACGGACTGTACAGCCAGACCATGTGACTTTTGAAGAGGAATCATAGAAGATGCTATAGCTGCTGCCTAGATTTTTTTTTTTCGGATGCTCATTCTTAGAGTTCAGATATCCCGATGTGAGGAAATCCAAATTAGCCCTCTTTGAGTGGCTACTGGTAGGTTTTCAGCCAACCGCCCAGCTGAGGTTCTAGTCAACAACCAGCACCCATGGCCAAATATGTGAGTGAAGTTGCCTCTGCATGATTCTGGCTCCAAGGAATTGAGTCACCTCCAACCTTCTAGTCTTTCCAGCTGAGGTTGTAAATATCTTGGAGCAGAAGCAGCCAAGTGCACTCTGCTTTGTCTGAATTCCTGACCTAAAGAACCTGTGCATGATATAATAGTGTTGCTTTATGCTTCTAAGTTTTGGGTGGTTTGTTATGTAGCAGTAGGAATTGGAACAGCTACCATATAAGGAAAAGTAGATTGGTTAGAGATTTTATTATTGTTTAAATTTTTTCTTTGTATTTCTATTGCTATAAATGGTTAGGTATTTCTAATCCACATTTTAGGATGCTCAGGAAATACAGGCAGAGAGAGAGAGGGGAGTGGCATTTTCTGGATGTATTAATCGGGGCTTTCTATTGAAACAGAGCCAATAGGATGGAGATATATGTGTGTGTGTGTATCTCTGTACATATATAAATATAACACTTATATATAAATTATATATTATTAAATTATATATAATAATTTGTATATTATATATATTATATATACTAATTTGTATATAATATATAAATTATATATATTAAAAATTTAAACAATAATAAAATGTCTAACCCATCTACTTTTCCTTATATGGTAGCTGTTCCAATTCCTATTGCTACATAACAAACCACCCAAAATATTTAATATATATATAAAATTGGCTTATAACTTGCAAGACTGATATGTCCAACTATCTGCTGTCTGCAAAGTGGAGAACAAAGAAAGTATTTGGTATAATTCAATCTGATTCTGAAGGCCTGAGAAACAGAGGGTGGGAAGGGTTGGGTAGGGTGCTGGTATAAGTCCTGAGTCAGAAGGCCTGAGATGTCCAAGGGCAGGAGAAGATGAATGTTCCAGCTCAAGAAGACAGAGGACTCCCCTTTCCTCCACATTTTTGTTCTTTTCAGGCTCTGACTGTTCAGGCATTGAATGGTGCCCACACTCATTGGTGAGGACAGATCTTTTTTACACAGTCTGCTGATTCTAATGATAGTCTCTTTTGGAAACACGCTCACAGATGCACCGAGAAATAATGTTTTACCAGCTATCTGGGCATCCCTTAGCTCAGTCAAGTTGGCACATAATATTAACCATCACATATGATTTCCTAATAAGTTAATATTAGTCCCCTAGTGGATTTTTTCCATACTTTCTCAGAGTTATAACTAGTGATAAAAATATAATGGAGACATTTTACATCAATCATTTATTCATAAATATATATTGAGAAATATTACTAGGTGCTGGGGTTAGGCTAGATATTGAGGGTTCAATAGTGAGCAAAAACCAGGCATGGGTTCCACCTGCGTGGAGATTACAGGCCAGTGCAGGGGCAGACATTAATCAAGTAATCCTGGATGTACATAAAACTTAACAACTGGGAATACCAGATGAAGGAGGTCATAACAGTTCTCTGAGAGCAAGAATACACTGATTGTGGTCAAGATAACTTGTCTGAAGAACTGGTGTTTGAGTTGAGAACTGAAGGATGAGTAATTGTATTTAGCTGTACTTAGGTTTTCTTTTTATGTAGTATCTAGTTTTTAATTTGTTCATTCACTTTCTACCGTTTAATTATACGCTGCTTTAGGCCAGAAAATGGCCTTTCTATTTCACTTGAATAACTATATAGAGCATATTTATGCTCATAGTCCTGCTTAGCCTTTTGCAAATGACTTATAGGAACATCATGGGCTTGAGAGTAATTTAACTTAGGCTTTCATTTCTGTAATTGTTTTACAATGCTGCTTTTATATCACTCACCTACAGGATTTAGTTGAGATCTCTGTATCATTTGCACAAAGCTGTTCCGATGAGTGTCGTACCCATAGGTTTGGATACTGATCTGTGGTGGAGGATTCATTTGGCTGACGAGCTATGCATTGACTTGGCAAAATGATGGGTTATTTTGACTGATGACATTGGTGACTCCTGTACTGTTAAGTTACAAGAACATTTAATGGTTATTTATTGGCAAGGTAAACTAGTAGCAGTTTATGAAGCTGAATTTGTTTCTACTAATAATGTAAGAATGGAAAGAAAATGATAGAAAGGTAGGATCCAAAATCCTCTAAACCTCTAAAGTTTATTTGACAACTTACTGCCTTAAGATTCTCAGTATTGGCCGGGCGCGGTGGCTCAAGCCTGTAATCCCAGCACTTTGGGAGGCCGAGACGGGCGGATCACGAGGTCAGGAGATCGAGACCATCCTGGCTAATACGGTGAAACCCTGTCTCTACTGAAAAATACAAAAAAAAAAAAACTAGCCGGGCGACGACGCAGGCGCCTGTAGTCCCAGCTACTCGGGAGGCTGAGGCAGGAGAATGGCGTAAACCCGGGAGGTGGAGCTTGCAGTGAGCTGAGATCCGGCCACTGCACTCCAGCCTGGGTGGCAGAGCGAGACTCCGTCTCAAAAAAAAAAAAAGATTCTCAGTATTTTATAATGGAATTTCTACTAAGGGGTTGTAACTGTAAAGGAGTCTTTTGGTGAACCCAGACTTAGAGAGTCTGCTGGAACTCAGGATGGATATGCAAGGACTGAGCATGAGGCAGAACACCATGCTTTCTCTAATTTAGTCAAACACTGGTATTCCATCAGGGTTGTAAAGAGCAGATGTTCTGAGATGAACATCTCTCTAGAACTTCTCTGTAGTTTATGGCCTCCTTCCTTTTGAGGGACCTACTGATTTTGGTATTGAGCCTCTTCTACACTTGCTGAACCACAGTCCATTTATCTTTTTGTTGGAAGCTTAGCTAAGGGTTGGGCAGTCATTGAAGTGGACCAGGTGGTAGCAGAAGATGTGATCTTTTGATGTTAGGGACCAAGAGTTGCTGCTAAAGGGGCAATATTTTTGGCATTTGTGCTGATTTGTGTCAGGGACAAGTGGATGACTCAATTGTCTTTGAGGAGTTTGTGTTAAATTAGAGCTATTTCTTTCACTTGAAGTTAACTTACCACTCTGATCAGTTGATCAGTTGTATGGCCAGGAAGAAATGCAATCATTTCAGAAACTTGGCAGAGGACACCTTAGCTACAAGAGGAGATTATGGGTATTTAGCCCATGCTGATGTAATTTGGGAAGTCATGGAGCCAAAAGTCTTAGAATAGGGTTTGTCTTTAGATAAACTTAAGGAAAAGACTGATTGTTCTATGCTCCTGGCAGCCAGTAAACTAACAAAATTGGTTCTAAACCTGTTTAATCATCCAATGACAGTTCAATAGCCATAGTATGAAGTAATAATCAGATGTAGTTTCAAACCTCTTTAGTGGACTAATGACAAATTGCTTTAGTTTAACACACACCTGGAAGTCAGCCATGAATGATAGCCTCTCACTTTTTTTTTTTCAGTTTTTATTTTAGGCTTAGGGGATACATATGCAGGTTTATGACATGGGTAGATTGTGTGTTGTGGGAGTTTGCTGTAGAGATTATTTTATCACCCAGGAAATAAGCATAGTGCCTGATATGTAGTTTTTCCATCTTCACTCTCTTCCCTCCCTCCCCCTTCTTCCAGTCTTCACCCACAAGTAGGCTCCAGCGTCTGTCGTTACCGTCTTTGTGTTTATAGTGTTCTCAATGTTTAGCTCCCACTTATAAGTGAGAATATGTGGTTTTCTGTTCTTGCACTATTGAGATTAGGATAATGGCCTCCAGCTCCATCCATGTTGCTGCAAAGGACATGATTTTGTTCTTTCTTATGGCTGAGTAGTATTCCATGGTGTATATGTACCATGTTTGCTTTATTCAGTCCGTCACTGATAGGTTGATAGGCATCTAGATTGATTCCATGTATTTGCTATTGTGAATAATGCTGTGATGAACATATGCCATGCATGTGTCTTTATGGTAAAATGATTTATATTATTCAGGGTATATACCCAGTAATGGGATTGCTGGCTCACATGGTAGTCTGTTTTAAGTTCTTTGAAATTCTCAAACTGCTCTCCAGTCTGTAAACTACTTTTTTCACTGATGAGCTAATTTACATTCCCGTAAGCAGTATATAAGCATTCATTTTTCTTTGCAGCCTGTCCAGCATCTGCTATTTTTTGACTTTTTAATAATAGCCATTCTGACTTGTGGGAGATGGTATCTTATTGTGTTTTTATTTGCATTTCTCTAATAATTAGCATTGAGCACTTTTTCATACGCTTATTGGCCACATGCATGTCTTCTTTTGAGAAGTATCTGTTCATGTCCCTTGCCCATTTTGTAATGCAGTTGTTTGTTTTTTGCTTGTGATTTGTTTAAGTTCCTGATAGATTCTGGATATTAAAACACTTGTTGGATGCATAGTTTGCAAATGTTTTCTCCTATTCATAGGTTTTCTGTTTACTCTTTTGATAGTTTCTCCTGCTGTGCAGAAGCTCTTTGGTTTAATTAGGTCCCACATGTCAACTTTTGTATTTGTTACAATTGTTTTTGAGGACTTACTCATAAATTCTTTGCCAAGGCCAACGTCCAAAATGATATTTCCTAACTTCTCTTCTAGGGCTTTAAAAAAAATAGTTTTAGGTTTTACATTTAAGTCTTTAATCCATCTTGAGTTGATTTTTGTATGTGAAAGGAAAGGGTGGTTCAATTTCAATCTTCTGCTTATGGCTGGCTGGTTATCTCAGCACCATTTATTGAATAGGAGTTTCCCCCATTGCTTGCTTGTGTCAACTTTGTTGAAAATCAGATGGTTTTAGGTGGGCAACTTTATTTCTGGGTTCTCTAACCTATTCCATTGGCCTATGTTTTTGTTTTTATACCATACCATGCTGTTTTGGTTACCGTAGCCTCACAGTAAAGTTTGAAGTCAGGTACTGTAATGCCTCCAGCTTTGCTCTTTTTGCTTAGGATTGTTTTGGCTGTTCTGGCTCTTTTTTGGTTCCATATGAATTTTAAAATAGTTTGTTTTCTAATTCTGTGAAAAATGATGTTGGTAGTTTGATAGGAATAGCATTGAATCTGTAAGTTGCTTTGTGCATTATGGCCATTTTAACATTATTGATTCTTCTTATCCCTCAACATGGAATGTTTTTCCATTTGTTTGTGTCATCTCTGATTTCTTTGAGCAGTGTTTTGTAATTCTCATTGTAGAGATTTTTTACCCCCTTGGTAAGCTTTATTACTAGGTATTGTATCCTGAAACTTTGCTTAAGTTGTTTATCAGTTCTAGGAGCCTTTGGACAGAGATAATGGGGTTTTCTAGGTGTAGAATTATATCTCTCTGAAAAGAGACAGTTGGACTTCCTCTCTTTCTATGTGGCTGACTTTTATTTCTTTCTCTTGCTTCATTGCACTGGATAGCCTCATACTTTGAAAGTGAGACAATTGATGGTGGACTGATTGGGCTGATTGGAAGTCAATATTTTCATCAATCTATATTCTATGAGCACTACTTCTCTTAGACCTTGAAAAGCCCTTACAAATTGCATTTTTATATTTCTGTTCTGTTTTTAGCATTGGATGTTTATAGTTCCGTGTTTAAAGCATTCAATTCATATTTGTGTATTTTTATTTTATTTTTTGACAAGTGTTCAGTTGACATGCACCTGAGCTGCTTTACAGAAGTCTCTACGTGCTGCTAAGGAAGAGTAATGGCTTAGGACCCATTGAGGCCCCATTGCAGCTGGATATTGGTAGAAGTCAGAATGTAGAATGATAAAAATGTGGAACAGAGATATAAACTACAGATACAAAGGGATAGAAACATTTAACTTCAGTGAATGCATAAATATTAACTTCAAGACAGCATAGATATTGGCCCTAAAACATTCCAAAATTTATTGTTTTATAATAAATTCACTATGATTCTGAAAGTTAAGAATTGCTTCAAACCTCTGTTCACAGATATGTTAACTCCAGAAACAGAGACATATTTCTGGTTAAACTCTGCAGATTATCACATGTAACAGTCAGATAACTATACTGTATATGTTTTTCATTATCTTTGTCCCCACATCCACTCACCCACTCTTAGTTTTGATTCTCTGTAACTCCCAGCACTTATGGAATACATTTTTAGAAAAAGGCCATTGCATAGAGCACTGAACATATAAGCCCTTTTAGAATCTGGCTTCTATTTTTCTGCCCTAATCTCTTTCCATTCCCACTCCAAACATAGAGACACACACATGCACACAAACACACGTACCAAAATATTTATCGTCATCTCAGCATGCTAAAGCCTGCCTTTGCATCCATAGTTCTGCATTGTCTTTGCTGGAAAGGCCTTCTCAGAGTTGCACAAATCTTCATCCTATAAACCTCAGTTTGGAGAGGGCTTTGAAATAAATCTGTTTTCATCCTAGGAAAGGAGTCAATTATTTCAAAGGCTTGTTTGCATCTAAACATCTTCTAGCACTTACCACGAAGAACTGTAGTTATTTTCTTACATGTCAACAGACTCCAGAGAGGATAAACTCAAATATTATTATTATTATTATTATTTGTATTCTGAATCTTAGAATCAAAGAAGACTTATAGGAAATGTTTGAATGAATACAAAGAATTCTTTCCAATTGGTGGTACGGAAAACAATGCATTACATCTAGTAAATAATTAATTGATGTGCGTTGTATGGCCAATAGATGAAAAGCTTCTATTTTGGCTATATCTCCTGAAGTGTAAGTGGTCTTTTAAAAATGTAATCATAATGAATGAAAATTCTTAAGAATATCTCTACCTATCGTAGTTTACAAATGTTGCATCATGACGATAGAAATTACACCATACTTCAACATTTTTTTGAGTGGAATTTGTTCTTTATGATTGTCCCATTTGATAGCTTTTTAAAACTTCCACAAATCTAAACAAGGCACATCTATTCACAGCGTTAGTTGCAATAAGTTTTAGTAAACACTTTCTTTCCCGGGATAGGATCTCAGGTAAAACAGCACTTCCCATCAGAGTTTTCGAGCCTCTGGTAAGTGCAGGAGTTGTTTGCTAAGCCTGTTTTCTCGAGATGTGTGCTGATCTTTTCTCTTACTCAGAGCTTCCACTAGTAGGCTTTTAAGACCACTCCAATGAACCTCTAACAAGGCTGATGCACAGATAAATGTAAGTTGAAGGAAAAAGAAAAAGTGTATATACATACATATATATACTCATGAAAAGTTTCAGAAAAATACTTAGTGTTTACTTTGAGGTTTTCACTTCGAAAGCATCTTTTTAGAAGCAGGTTTGTAGATCATTAGGAAGGCTTCTAAATAACACAGTAGTAGATAAAAACTCTAGTGAAAAAGTGTTATTTCTTTCTGAGTTAGTTTTGAATATAAGGCCAAAATGTATCATTTCAGGGTTAGATCTATATTTAGGTTATTTGGGCTAAACTCATTTATAGGCAGGATTAATTCACACCAGGAAGGCTGGGAAGTATTGTTAGAAAATCGCAGGAAGGAACTGTTTTCACCATGGGGTAGGTTTCTGCTTGATGCAGAGACGTCCGGACTTTTATAACGTTATATGACAAAGGTCAAGGCAGTACTCCGGATCAACAAGCAGCCCTTTAGGGTCAGTTTTTTCAAAGGCCTGTATTTCACTCCCACTCAAAGTGGTAAACTGATAAATGTGGAGTCTGGGTAAAGAGATTGGCTGGATCAGCAAATACATTATCGCTCAAACCAAAACACAACATGACAAACAGCAAACAAAAACCAAAATCAAAGCTAGTATTAAGTCAAGTCCCATCCCCTCCCTTAAAAAATTAACATTTAAGGGGGACAGGCCAGTATCTTCCTAGTATATAAAAAGTAGTATATTAAAAGAATTAAGTTCTTGCTTTCATAACCCCTAAGTTCTGCCTTTCATTAAAAAACCAGTAACATTAATTTGAATTAGCAAGTCTGTAATAGAAATAACTGGCTATGGTAGTATTAGGGACCTGATATTTTGAGCTCTATGTGCCAAAATTAGCTGTGTCACCTTGGGCATGACCTCGCCTTCAGATTTTTTTTTTTTTAACTGAGAAAATTTAATTAGATGAACTAAAAAGTCTCTTCTGGCTCTGGTGTTAAGAAGAATTTCTGAGGAAGGATGATTAAATTTGGAAGCACAGGTCTGGGATGCCAATTGATACTATATTAGGACATTCCTGGAGCTGAAAGGTGCTGGAAACTTTAATTATTCATCATGCATGATGCAACTTTCAGTTGATTTCTGGTTTGAGGGCTGAAACAATTGAAATTGCTAAGAGATCTTGGCTCTCCTTGTGAAAACTCCTCCAGCAGGCCTCCCCCAGAGTTATATTTCAAGTCGGGAATGTCACTTTTCTTTTCTTTTTTTTTTTTTTTTTGAGACAGTCTTGCTCTGTCTCCCAGGCTGGAGTGCAGTGGTGCGATCTGGGCTCACTGCAACCTCTGTCTCCCAGGTTCAAGCGATTATCCTGCCTCAGCCTCCTGAGTAGCTGGGACTTCAGGTGTGCACCATCATACCCAGCTAATTTTTGTAGTTTTAGTAGAGAAGAGGTTTCACCGTGTTGGCCAGGAGCGTCTCAAACTCCTGACCTAAGGTGATCCACCTGCCTTGGCCTCCCAAATTGCTGGGATTACAGGTGTGAGCTGCTGTGCCTGGCCAGGAATGTCACTTTTCATCTTAAGATATCTTTTTATTCCTTCTTCTCCATTAATATGGTCAATAGCTAGTTTAGAGGTTTTCAAACTTTATTGTGCACTTGTATTACTTAAAATACAGATTCCTCTATTCCACCACTAAGAAGGAGTCCTCAGCTCTGGGGTAGGTCAAAGGAATATGCATTTCTAGCAAGCTGCCAAAGGGAATGGGCCGCACTTGGACAAACTGATCCCAGAGACCATGGTTCCTCTTACCTTCAACCGTGTACGTGCCAGTCCCTTGCTAGCTTCTGCTGTCTTGAAACAGAACAACTGAAACAGCAGCAACTTTTTTTTTTTTGTCACGGAGTCTTGCTCTGTCACCTAGGCTAGAGTACAGTGGCACGATCTCAGATCACTACAAGTTCTGGCTCCTGGGTGCACACCATTCTCCTGCCTCAGCCTCCCAGGTAGCTGGGACTACAGGTGCCAGCCACCACCCCCGGCTAATTTTTTGTATTTTTAGTAGAGACAGGGTTTCACCGTGTTAGCCAGGATGGTCTCGATCTCCTGACCTCATGATCCACCCACCTCAGCCTCCCGAAGTGCTGGGATTATAGATGTGTGCCACCGCACCCGGCCAGCAACTGACTTTTGACTGACATTTCTAGGAGGTGGTGCCTCCACCATCATCTGAGAATCATTTGTTCTACATATAGTTTCCTGGTCCCAATTCAGAGGTTCTAGCAGTATAGGAACTTACATTTCTTAGCAGAAAAATTAATTTAGGAAACTACAGGCTTAATGAGCTTAATTCTTAAGATTTCTTGAGTTATTATGTGATATTGATCATTCTGTTAGTGGAAGTTACCGGAAGTCCTTATAGCATTACAAAATCATTGTGACCTTTGTTTTTACTAAGGCTTTGATATAAAAAATAGCCATATGTTGAATGACATTCTTTGTTCTTTATTGCTTTAGAGGTCATGGCCCATTACCTTCTCAACGTTCCTTCTATTAAGACCCTTGGGACAAATTTTTTCTAACACACAGGTTTAAAAAATATTTGTTTCTCTTGAACTGGTGTGATTTCTTCTACTAGACAATGAGAGTTGTGTAACAAATCATATTACCCTTTGCTTAGGCTGCTAGGAAGCTCAGGGCAAAGCTTTGAGTTCAGTTGTGGTAGTGTTCATTAGTCAGAGTTTTCTGGATGTAATTTCTACCTTCCATCTTTATAAATTGGCATTTTTGTTTTATTTGATATCAGTATATTTGTGGTTTTATTGTTAGCCAGTTCAAATCATTAATTGAAGTGGAAGGAATAAGTAGATTTAATGAGAATGATTAGTATTAAAAGCTATGCTTCTTAACTACTCTCCCATATGCTCTGGTGAAATACTGTCTTCCTTGTTTTTTACATCTGAGGCACTGTTTTCATCCCTTTCAATCTACATTAACTAACTGCTTCTGTGTATTTATTGGTCTAAGCATTATTTGGTTATTCCTACATTGCATTTATTTCCCCCTGGTTCAGTGTTTCCAAAACTTCCCTAATCATAGAATCCCTTGGAAATGCTTGTTAAAAATACACAATCTCAAGACACCCTCCCCTGTTTCAAAAATCTGATTTGCTAAGTAGATGACATGGTTGGTGATATGGTTTGGCTATGTTCCCACCCAAATCTCACCTTTTATTCCCACGTGTTGTGGGACTGACCCAATGGGAGGTGATTGAATCACGGGGGCAGGTCTTTCCTGTGCTGTTCTTGTGATAATGAATAAGTCTTGCAAAACCTGATGGTTTTAAAAATAGGATTTTCCCTGCACAAGCTCTCTCTCTTTGCCTGCTGCCATCCATGTAAGATGTGACTTTGCTCCTCCTTGCTTTCCGCTATGACTGTGAGGCCTCCCCAGCTATGTGGAACTGTAAGTCCATTAAACCTCTCTTGTAAATTGCCCAGTCTCAGTATGTGTTTATCAACAGTGTGAAAACAGACTAATACAGTAGGGTTGCATTATCATTTTAGTATGCTGTACTTGAAAAATCCTGAAGTGGGCACGATCTTACCCTCAAGGAGTTCATTACCTGCTAATCTAGATCAGTCATCCTGACAGTAACATCCCTGGAAAACTTCTTATGAAATAAACTTTTGAACCCCATGGTGGTTTTATTGAATCAGAATCCTTTGGAGTGGAATAGGAAAATTATATTTAAAAGAAAAATCTGCATTGCATCTGTTATCAGCTATATTTGAGAACCACATGTGAATATCAAGGGACTTTGGAAAAAAGGACTTATGAGACAGTTTAATTAAATGATCTTTGGAAGGGCCAGTATCCTGCTAGCTACTATCTGGGAGCCTGTAAAATTCTAGAGCAATATTTTTTTTCTAATTGTTGATCTGAGGATGGCTAAGGTTGAGTTTTACCATATCATATCTCTCTTACCTTTCTCTTCCTCTGTGATTCCTCTAGTCTTTCCTTTCCCTGTTTCCCTTAATAACTCCCTCCCTCATTTTTCTCATTCATGTCTGGAATATATGTTACAGAATTTAAAGTTTATTATGTTGTATTATTTATCCCAGAAAACACTGTTGAGATACAATTTTCATTAAATTCATGGCAGAGATTCTCAAATCTAACCTTATGTTACAATTATTGGGTCATCTGTGATTTCTTTCAGCAGTGTTTTGTAGTTCTCCTTGTAGAGATCTTTCACCTCCTTGGTTAGATGTATTGCTAGGTGCTTTATTTTTTGGGGGCTATTGTAAATGAGATTGCATTCTTTATTTGGCTCTCAGCTTGAAGGTTATTGGTATATAGAAGTGCTGCTGATTTTTGCACAATGATTTTGCTGGTGGGGCTGCAGAGAATAGGGAATGCTTGTATGTTGCTGGTGGGAATGTAAATTAGTTCAGCCACTGTGGAAAGCAGTTTGGAGATTTCACAAAGCACTTAAAATAGAACTATCATTTTACCCAGCAGTCTTATTACCGAGTATATATCCAATGGAAAATCAATCATTCTACCAAGAAGGCACATGCAGTACTATTCATAATTCACAATAACAGAGACATAGAGTCAACCTAGATGTCCATCAGGGGTAGGTAAAGAAAAGGTGGTACACGTACACATGGAGTACAATGCAGCCATAAAAAAGGATGAAATCCTGTCCTTTGCAGTAACATTGGTGCAGTCAAAGGCCGTTATCCTAAGTAAATTTACATAGGAACAGAAAACCAAATACTGCATGTTCTCGCTTGTAAGTGGGAACTTAATGTTGGATACACATGGACATAAAGATGGGAACAATAGATATGGGGGACTCCTAGATGTGGGAGCGGGAGGGAGAAGAGTTGAAAAGCTATCTGTTGAGTATTATGCTTACCGTCTGGATGACAAGATCAATCGTACCCCAAACCTCAGCATCACACAATACACACATATAACAAACTTGCACATACACCCCCTGAATCTAAAATAAATGTTGAAGTTATATACATAAAAATAATTACTTGAGGAGCTTTAAAACATGTAAACCTCACCTTACGGTAATTAAGTCTGGGGTTGGGATCCTGGTATGTGTATTTTTTCTGAAACTTTTCCAGTTAATTTGAATGGTGTTCAGGCTTGAGAACAACTAGTTTATTTTGTTTTTCATTAATGCATTCAAGTTTTTGAACTTGAACTGAGATATTTTGCATTCAGCCTTTTTTGTTGTCACCTCTGTATCTTTTTAATGCAAAAATTTTGTTATATTGGATAACCTCTAATGAGACAGTAAACTGTTGCATTGAGGCCAAAGAGAAAACCATGTAATAAGACATTACTTTATATCTTGTAATAGGAAAACTTACCATCAGGCTCTGACATCATGTATGGAAAATATGGATGTTATCCCCATAAAACTAAGATTTTGGGTTTTCTGTTATCATCCATTTCTTTTCCTGTATAATTATAAATATTTTGTAGGGAACTATGCATCTTCCTTAGAGACTGAAGTATTTAGTGCTTATGACTTCTAAGACATGCTGTGGCATATCCTCTTGTTTTATTTTCCAAGTAAGGAAAAGCTTAGATTGTGAGTATTTTAACAAAATGTTTTTTAAATCCATTAATATTATTTGAATACCTGTAAATTGAAGGAAGCATAATAATGAGATGTTTGTCTCTGTATTAGTCTGTTTTCACCCTGCTGATACAGACATACCTGACACTGGATGATTATTAAAAAAAAAAACAAGAAAAAAGACGTTTAATGGACTCACAGTCCCAGCCCCACGTGGCTGGGGAGGCCTCACAATCATGATGGAAGACAAAAGGCACATTTCACATGGTCACAAGCAAGAGAGAAAACAAGAGCCAAGCGAAAAGGGAAACCTCTCATAAAACCATCAGATCTCGTGAGACTTACTCACTACCATGAGAACCCTATGGGGGAAGTCCCATTATTCAGTTGACTCCCAGTGGGTCTATCCAATAACATGTAGGAATTATGGGAGCTACAATTCAAGAGGAGATTTGGGTGGAGACACAGCCAAACTGTATCAGTTTCCTTCAGAGAATTTATAGTTATTCATCAAACATTTAGGGAATCTCTGTGCTAGGTTTGTTGCTGGACATTGGGAATGGGTATAGGAAATTCCTATGGGAATTCCCATAGGAAACTCACAATCAAATGAATGAAAAAGACATACTAAGGGATACGAAGAAGATATGTGCAGTCTAGTTGGGGAAATAAAATCAATACTTATGAAATAAATATTAGGAAATTGTTATTAGATCATAATTGGAAAATAATTAGAGAATGATTAAATGCTAAAATAGAGTGCCACTGTTTAAAGTGTAATAGGACTTCAGAAAGTATAACGTCCAATATGGGCTAGAGTAGTTGGGGTAAGCGTCATGGAGAAGGTGTTACTTTACTGTGTCCTGGAGGAAGGATAGACTTTGCTAGATGAGTGTGGAAGGGGAGGCCATTCCAGGCATAGGACTTAGCAGAGCATAGGTCCAATAAGGATATTGGACCTATCCAATAAGGATATACATCACCTATATGTGTGGCAGGGCAAGGTATATGCAGACACAGAAGAAATAAGTTTTTTTTTTTTTTTGAGACAGAGTCTTGCGCTGTCGCCCAGGCTAGAGTGCAGTGGCGTGATCTGCACTTACTGCAAGCTCCACTTCCTGGGTTCACACCATTCTCCCACCTCAGCCTCCCAAGTAGCTGGGACTACAGGCGCCCGCCACCGTGCCCGGCTAATTTTGTTTTTGTATTTTTAGTAGAGACAGGGTTTCACCATATTCGCCAGGATGGTCTTGATCTCCTGATCTCATGATCCACCCACCTCAGCCTCCCAAAGT
Source organism: Trachypithecus francoisi (assembly GCF_009764315.1). Taxonomy (NCBI): domain Eukaryota; kingdom Metazoa; phylum Chordata; class Mammalia; order Primates; family Cercopithecidae; genus Trachypithecus; species Trachypithecus francoisi. The sequence continues at coordinate 21,148,147 of NW_022681474.1, forward strand.
GCTGGGATTACAGGTGTGAGCCACCGTGCCCGGCCAAGAAATAAGTTCTCATATTTTGGAGGGGTGTCATGAATTTTTTTGATAACTGAATGAAGTCTATGCAACCCTTTATCCAGAGAAGGGATATACACATGTATACACCTATATAAAGAGGCAAAATTTTGTAACTAATTTTAGGGGATTTACAGCTTCCTTAAAAACAAATGGAGGAAATAAACTATATGTGGTGCTATTATTTTTTTTTCAAAATGACTATAGATTTATGGGCAAGGAAGTGAGATTATTATCTTGGTTTAGGGACATTTTCCTGGTTTGGGGAAACTTTCCTTGTATTGGTGTAATTATAAGCATCAGAGCTAGGAAAGAACTGGAAATGGAGGAATATAAATATGAAATGAATGTGACCTAGACTGGGAAGGCAGTTGTCAGGATGGAGATTAAAGCAATGAAAGAAAGATATTGTGCATTAATTAACTGACAAGGAGTCTTTTGAATAGATAGAATGCAATTAATAATTTTTTGTGTGCATTTTATTTTTTACATTTAATGTTCCAAATATTTTAGGAAGTATTCTATGATATCAAAGGTTATGTAGTTAGCGATCTTAAGAAGCAGTAAAACTGTAGTAACCATTTTTAGAAGTGACCATTGTAAATGAAGAAAAAATAGTATTTTTCACCAGATTAATTTGAAGGATAAAAGAGAGGAGGGTAAAAATACATTCAGTGCTATCAAATTTCTCAAAAACGGTTTGAATTTAGAAAGAAGGAAGGTTTTGTAGTTAGCATGAGTTCAATAATAAGCCATTCAAAAAAAAATCTATTTTTAAAGAAGTTTTTATTTACCTGTTCATTCATAGCTGAATTAGGTAACTTGGTTATTTAAAAAGAAGTATAACATAGGAAATCTGTGTGTCAGGGAACCATATATTCAAGGAAGAGATGATGAGCTTGGATGTCCTTAAGCTTGAGGAAGACAGCTGTTAACCAGCAGAGGGAGTGTGTTAACTGGATTTTTGATAGCGTTAAGATTTTTTGCACAAGTGACTGAGTGATATTAAAAGCTTTACTCTGATAGGGTGAAAAATCAAAATTATAAGTGTGCCGTCTAACTTAGTAACTAGGATCAATTACTTTTTTTTCAGGAGAATCTCTGCATCATGCTTTTATGAAATTAGATATGAGACTGAAATCGACAAACTAAAGAAAATATAATAATAAATATTGTTTTGTTCCTGTTTACTTTTGTGAAGTTCATAGATTTTCTTGCTTTCTGCCAGAATCCTGGAAGGGATGTCTGATTTTCAAGAACTGATGTGTGGCAATGAGTAGGTTCACATTTTTGACTAAAATATCCTTGGGTAACATTTATTTTCTTTAAGAAAGGACTGGATTGTGTCAATCTGTCTTCCATTGAAGTTTTATACACTATACATTTCCTCGAAGGGTATGGTTAACTTTACACAATACTTTTAGAATGAAAGAAAACTGATTTTAAGAAGGCTATGCTCATTTTGCATTGCCTGCCAAAAATGAATGCGTGAAATAACACAGCAAAAATAACAGTAGGTTAAGCAATCTATCAGTTGCTTTCAGATAAATACTTTTGACAATTCTTCAGTCCTTCTGTTTCAGATATAAAGAAATCCCTGAAATAGCACAGACTTAACCAGTTTCTTAAAAAATAAGCCACAAAAGGTAAAACATTGCTCTGTAATTAAATGAAAATGAGATTTTTCAAATAGGTGAAACTCAACAAATTAAATTTTTACATACATTTTAATTTTTCTCTCCTTGAAAAAGAAATTTCAAATCTGGTATATATTGTTACTATAAGACCAGGTTTGCCCAAACCAACCGGTTAAAAGAACAAAGCTTAATTAAATTAATAATAACAAGTTTAATTAATAATTAGTAGTACACATCATTCCAGAGAGAAAAATGAGGCAGTGTACAAGTTTATCTAGAGAATAATTAGATGCAAAATAAGTAAGTGAAAACGTTAGGCTTAACGGGTTTGTGAGAGGAGAGATGGAAGTATAAGGGTTAGGAAATGGAAGATGAAGCTAGGTTAAAATCACTGTTTTAAAAATCTAGGGACCTGGGTAAGATGGCTGGCTAGACACTTCCACGAGACAGACCAGAATGTTGAGTAGATGGGCATACTCCAAACAGATCATCTGAGAGAACACACTGAGAGAGGGTGTAGAGATGGTGCAGATGCCGGGAGTGAAGGCGGAGGAAGCTGGGAACCACGCATGGGGTTGCCGAACGCTGGGACAAATTCCAGGCCCTGAACAGCTCTAAAGGAATGGGCGGCTCTGACCTGTGTAATCTGCCTGACCTGGAGAAAGCAGGGCTGTTTCCCATGGGACAGGGATGAGTGTAATGTGCATGCCAGCACCTGCCAGAGTCCCTGCCTGAACATGCCGGGACACATCCATTGTAGTCTCTGCTACCCTGCTGGAATGCTTTTGCCAGCAGCCACCGCCATTGTGCTTTCAGCAGCGGCCCCCGCTGCCCCACTGAGCACATTTGCTGACAACCTCCCACTGGAATATATTTGCCTGCAACCCCACCACCATCCATCCAAAGCACGTTTGCCTGTGGCACCGCTGCCGGACTGCCTCCCGTCTGCTGCACTCCTGCTGTCCATGCTGGAGCACTTATGCCCACGGTCCTTCCCTGTTGTTCCCTATGAAGTGCTGTTGCCAGCGGTCTGGGAGTACCTTGGCCCTTCCAGCTCAGCTGGGGCTTGACGTTGGGGGACCGGAAGACAGAGCCATGGACCCAGTCCCAGCCACCCTGTATTAGAGCACATAGGCCGGGAGTGCAGAGCTGAGCTTTGCTTCACTCCAAGCATTGGAAAGGAAGCCATTCAACTATACCCAACTTGCACTACAGTTAAACGCTCAAAGTCAGTAAAGATCGTAAAAGCAAAAAGCCCACCCAAAGGACAGCAATTCCAAAGGATAAAGGAACATCAGCATTCACGAATGAGAAAGAACCTTCAAAATACAATTGTAAGTATTAACAACAGGATAGACCAAGCTGAGGAAAGAATCTCAGAGCTTGAAGACCACTTCTCTGAAGCAACACAGGCAGACAAAAATAAAGAAAAATTAATTTCAAAAAATGAACAAAACCTCCAAGAAATATGGGATTATATAAAGAGACCAAACCTGTCACTCATTTGCATTTCTGAAAGGGAAGAAGAGAAAGTAACCAATTTGGAAAACATATTTGAGGATATAATTTACAAAATTTTCCCCAGTGTCACTAGAGACATTGACATGCAAATTCAAGAAATTCAGAGAACCCATGTGAGAAACTAGGTAAGATAACTATCCCCAAGATACATAGTCACCATTTTCCAAGGTCAATGCAAAGAAAAAATCTTAAAGGCAGCTGGAAAGAGGGGGCAGGTTACTTAAAAAGGGAATGACATCAGGCTAACAACAGATCTTTCAGCAGAAACCTTACAAGCCAGAAGAGATTGGGGGCCTACTTTCAACGTCTTCAAATAGAAGACATTTCATATTCTGCCAAACTAAGCTTCATAAGCAAGGGAGAGAGGAAATCCTTTTCAGAGAAGCAAATGCTGAGGAAATTTATTACCATGAGAACTACCTTACAAGACGTCTTAAAAGGAGTGCTAAACACGGAAATGAAAGAATAATAAAATAATTGCCACCACAAAAACACACTGACGTATATAGCTCATTGACACTATGAAGCAACTATGCAATCAAGTCTACATAACAACCGTCTAACAGTATGATAACAGGATCAAAATCTAACATCTCGATATTGATTCTGAATGTAAATTGGCTAAGGTATACAGTGGCAAGTTGAATAAACAAGCAAGACCCGCTCTTCGAGACCCATCTCACAAGTAATGACACCCCTAGACTCAAAGTAAAGGGATGGAGAAAGATTTACAGAGCAAACAGGTTACAAAAAGGTACAGGGCTTGCTATTCTTACGTCAGATAAAACCAACTTTAAGCCAACAATAATGAAAAAGGAAAAAGAAGAGAATTATATAATGATAAAGGGCTCAATCCAACAAGATTAACTATCCCAAATATATATGCACACCCAATATTGAAGTGCTTAGATTCATAAAACAAGTTCTTATAGATTTACGAAGAGATTTAGACAACCACCCAGTAATAGTGTGGGGCACTTTAATATCCCACTGACAGTGTTAGATCTTGAGGCACAAAAATAACAGACATTCTGGACTGAAACTTGACACTTGACTCATTGGACCTAATAACCAACTACAGAACACTCCACCCAACAACAACAGAATATACATTCTTATCTCCACACAGCACAAAGTCTAATGTTAATCACATGCTTGGCCATGTGATTTGTTGAAGCAAGTCTCAACAAATTCAAAAGAATTGAAATCATATTAACCACACTCTTAGACCACAGCACAATAAAAACAGAAATCAATACCAAAGAGATCTATCAAACCCATATAATTACATGGAAGCTAAACAACCTGCTCCTAAATGACTTTTGGATAAAAAACAATATTTGAGGCAGAAATAAAAATGTTCTTTGAAACCAAATGAAAACAGAGACACGACATAACAGAATCTTTGGGACATAGTTACAGCAGTGTTAAGAGGAAAGTTTATAGCGCTAAACACCTATATCAAGAAGTTCGAAAAATCTCAAAATAACCTAATGCTGCACCTAGAGAAACTAGAAAACAAGAGCAAACCAGCTCTAAAACTATCATAAGGAAGAAATAATCAAAATCAGAGCTGAACTGAATGATGTATTGAGACACGAAAATCTGTACAAAAGATCAATGGGACCAAAAATTTGTTCTTCAAAAGATTAAACACAACTGATAGACCACTAGCTAGATTAATAAGAAAAAAGAGAGAAAATCCAAATAAACGCAGAAACAACAAAACAACAAAGGTGACATTACAGCCGACCCCTCAGAAATTTTAAAAATAAAAAACTATCAACGACTATTACTGCTATGCACCCAAACTAGAAAACCTGGGAGAAATGAATACATTCTTGAAATGAGTAAATTCTTTCAGTCTTTCCCAAGACTGAAACAAGAGGAAATTAAAATCCTGAATCAACCAACAATAAATTCCAAAACTGAATCAGTAGTAAAAAGCCTACTAAAAAGAAAAAGCCCTGGACCAGATGTATTTACAGCTGAATTGTACCAGATGTGAAATCCTACTAAAATTATTCCAAAAAATTGAGGAGGGACTCCTCCCTAACTCATTCTATGAAGCCAGCGTTATTCTGATACCAAAGCCTGGCAGAGACACAACAAAAAAGGAAAACTTTGGGCTGCTATCACTGATGAACATAGATACAAAATCTTCAACAAAATACAAGCAAACTGAATACAGCAGCACATCAAAAAGTTAATTTATTATGATCAAGTAGGCTTTATTCCTGAGATGCAAGGTTGGTTGAATATATACGAATCAACAAATGTGATTCATCACATAAACAGAATTAACAAAAACCACATGATCTTCTCAAGAGGCATAGAAAGGGCATTCAATAAAATTCAGCATGCCTTCATGTTAAAAACTCTCAACAAATTAGGCATCGAAGGAGCATTCCTCAAAATAATAAGAGCCATCTAAGGGAAAACCACAGCCAACATCATACTGAATGGGCAAAAGCTGTAAGCATTCCCCTTGAGAATTGGAACAACACAAGGATGTTCAATGTCACCACTTCGTTTCAAAATAGTACCAGAAATCCTAGCCAAAGCAATTGGGCAAGAGAAAGGAACAAAGGTCATCCAAATAGGAAGAGAGCAAGTCAAACTCTCTCTCTCTGTGGACAGTATGATTATATACCTAGAAAACCTCATAGACTCTGCCAGAAGGGTTCTAGAACTGATAAATGACTTCAACAAAGTTTCAGAACACAAAATCAGTGTTCAAAAATCAGTAGCACTTCTATACACCAATAAAGTTCAAGCTCAGAGCCAAATCAAGAACACAATCTCATTTGCAATAGCCACAAAAGAATAAAATAGCTAGAAATGCAGCTTGCCAAGGTGGTAAAAAGTCTCTACAATGAGAATTACAGAATACTGCTGAAAGAAATCAGAGATGATACAAACAAATGTAAAAAGTAATATTGATAAAATGGCCACACTGCCTAAAGCAATTTATAGATTCAATGCTTTTTCTATCAAACTGCCAATTACACTTTTCACATAATTAGAAAAAACTATTTTAAAATTCATACGGAACCAAAAAGAAGCCTGAATCACCAAAACAATCCTAAGCAAAAAGAGTGAAGCTAGAGGTATCACACTACTCGACTTCAAACTATACTACAGTACTACAGTACCAAAACATCATGGTACTGGTACAAAAACAGACATACAGACCCATAGAACAGGATAGAGAACCTAGAGATAAAGCCAGACACCTACAACCACCTGATCTTTGACAAAGCTGACAATAACCAACAATGGGGAAAGAATTCCCTGTTCAATAAATGGTGCTGGGATAATTGGCTAGCTATATGCAGAAGATTGAAAGTGGACCCCTTCCTTTCATCATATACAAAAATAAAGACAAAATTAAAGAGTTAAGGCCGGGCGTGGTGGCTCAAGCCTGTAATCCCAGCACTTTGGGAGGCCAAGACGGGCAGATCACGATGTCAGGAGATTGAGACCATCCTGGCTAACACGGTGAAACCCCGTCTCTACTAAAAAAATTCAAAAAAACTAGCCGAGCGAGGTGGCGGGCTCCTGTAGTCTCAGCTACTCGGGAGGCTGAGGTAGGAGAATGGCGTAAACCCGGGAGGCAGAACTTGCAGTGAGCTGAGATCTGGCCACTGCACTCCAGCCTGGGTGACAGAGTGAGACTTGGTCTCATAAAAAAAAAAAAAAAAAAAGAAAACCTAAAACAGTAAAAACTCTAGAAGAAAACCTAGGAAATGCCATGCTGAACATTGTACTTTGCAAAGAATGTATGACTAATTACAATAATTACAATTACAACAAAACCAAAACAATTACAACAAAAACAAAAATTGACATGCGGGACCTAATTAAACTAAAGAGCTTCTGTACAGCAAAAGAAAATATCAATAGAGTACACAGACAACCTACAGAATGAGAGAAAGTAATTGCAGACTGTGCATCTGACAAAGGCCTAATATCCAGAATCTGTAAGGAACTTAAACAAATTAAGAAGCATAAAACAAATAACTCCAATAAAAAGCAATGGGCAAGGGACATGAACAGATACTTTTGAAAAGAAAACCCACACATAGCCAACAAATATATGAAAAAATATTCTTCACTAATCATTAGATAAATGCAAATCAAAACCACAATGAGATGCCACCTCACGCCAGACAGACTGGCTATTATCAAAAAGTCAAAAAATAACAGATGCTGGCGAGGTTGCGGGGAAAAGAGAATGCTTATATACTGCTGGCAGAAACATAAATTAGTTCAGCCACTGTGGAAAGCAGTTTGGAGATTTCTCAAAGAACTTAGAACAGAACTATTATTTGACCCAGTAGTCTCATCACTGGGTATATACCTAAAGGAAAGTAAATTGTTCCACCAAAAAGACAAATGCACATGTATGTTCATTGCAGCACTATTCACAATAGCAAAGATGTGGAATCAACCAAGATGCCCATCAAGGGTGGACTGAGTAAAGAAAATATGGTACATATACACCATGGAGTACTATGCAGCCATACAAAAGAATGAAATCATGTCCTTTGCAGCAACATGAACGCAGCTGGAAGCCATTATCCTCAGTGAACTAAATCAGGAACAGAAAACCAAATGCTACATGTTCTCACTTATAAGTGGAGTGCTAAACATTGAACACACATGGATACAAACATGGGAGCAGTAGACACTGGGGGCATTGAGGAGGGAGGGTGGGGGAGAAGCATGTGTTGGAAGGCTGCCAGTCAGGTAATATGCTGAGTACCTTGGTGATAGGATCATTTACACACAAGCCTCAGTGACATGCAGTTTACCTACAAAACTCTATATGTGCCCCTTGAACCTAAAATAGAAAAGGAAAAAAACAATCTATAAAGTTTATACATTTTGCCAAAGTTGTGCAGAACCTTGATTCTGACTCCTTCAAAGTAGGAGCTAAAATATGCCTTGTGATTTTCTTCTTTTTAATTAAGTAACAGCTTCATCAAGATAGAATTCACATAGCATACAGTTCACACATTTAAAGTATATCATTCAGTGGTTTTTAGTATATTCATAAATACATACACTTACCACTGTAGTCAGTTTTAGAGCTTTCATCACCCCAAAAATAAACCCTGCACAACCTGGCTTTTCCTCTCTATCCTTGAGTATCTTCTACCCCTCAGCGATAAGCAACCACTTATCTATTTTTGGTCTCTACAGATTTCCTTATTCTAGGATTTTATATAAAATGGAAATATTAAGCATGTATTCTTTCTTATGGCTGGCTTCATTCACTTAACATAATGTTTTCAAAGTTTATCCATGTTGTAGCATGTTACCAGAACTTCATTCGTTTTTATGGATGAATAATATTTTACATTATTCCTTCATGTATAATATTTTATATTATTCATGTATATTTTGTTCATACATTAACACATAGACATATAGCTTGTTTCCAGATTTTGGCTAATATGAATAATTGTGTCATAAACACTTGCATATGGCATGTCTTCATTTCTCTTGGGTACATCTCTAAGAGTGGACTTGCTGGATTCTATGGTAACTCTATGTTTAATCATTTGAGGAATTGCCAGGCTGATTTCCAAAGGAGCTGCACCATTTTATATTCCCACCAGCAGTGTATTAGGGTCCAATTTCTCCACATATTTCTCAACACTTAGCTGAACTTTTTGGTTCTAGCTATCCTAGTAGATGTGAAGTGGTATCCCATTGTGATTTTGATTTGCATTTTCATGATGACTCATGATGGTGTTACATGATCTTTAATGATCACAGGATAAAAAAATTTTCTTAATAGAATATATTCATTTTTGTATGTACATGGGCCTGAGGGAATGTTATCTTATAGGCCTTCATGAAGAATTCTGTAACATTTGTATAGTCATTGGAGTAATATATTCCACAGGGTAAAGTACAGTTAATAAATGATTCTGTGTCAGAATTGGGGGATGTGAAGCACTGCAAGAATAATTAAGCTTTAAAGTTGTGTTTTATAATCAGGGCTACCTAATATCTCCTTCATGCTGTTGATTAAGGAGACATAGCTGTTCAATAAACATATGTTTTCTTTGAGAAACAGCTACTGACAGCTGAAGTTCACCTTTATTTGTCTTTATAGGTGTGCTTATCTTACCAAAGGTAAGTCAACAATCTGTTTACTTTGACTGTTCTGCTTGAAATTAACAGGAAACAATTTAAGGCTCCTCTGAAGAGCTCATTCTAAAGAGTGCAATTTCTACTTTTTCTTTGTAGAAATCCTGTGTTATTAGCTGACCCTGCAAAGATCATGAATCCTGTCTTTTGCTGAATGTTCGCCCCATTAGAAACTCAGTTTCACTCTGCTTTTATCCACGTTAGACACTATGTTGATCTTTCCGGATCTTTACAGTTGGGTTGAAAATAATAACAGACAAAAGCCCTATAACTGCTTCAGGTGTTTTTGCTGCTGGGACACAAATAGCACAATTTTTCTTTGTCCTTTTCCCAAAATTGCAGCAGAGCAAGCTGAAAATGTGGTATTATTAAGAAAAAAGTACTCTCCTTTTCCTTCAAATTAAACCCTGTGGTTCTGAATTAGTCCCTGGAGGTGGTTGAAAAGGGATAGTACATCTGTTCAAAAATCAAATGCTTTCCAGTTAATAAGACTGAATTGGATGCTATATTATTCTCTTGTCAGAACATTATAAATTATTTCATAATTTTGAAAGTATTGCAGGAAGTTATAATAAAACTTTGCTGTTCTCATTAGCAACCCTTTGTTACCGACAGTCTCCTCTAGCTTTGAGGACTTAATCTTTTTGATGACTTATTTAATGTGCTCCAGATTCTCTGACTTTGGCAAAGAAAACTTTCAATTTAAAAAATAATTAACTGCCATCTTTGTGAAATTGATGGGTCTCAATCACTGTATGGTGAATTTTTGCCAAATGGAAGAAATGAATTCAGCAACATAGAAAAATCTTGTTAGATAACCTCAGCAGATGCTACAAGATAACCAGGCAAAATTATTCCAATTACCTTATCATAGAACATATACATAATTCTACTACATCATCTTTTTTAAAAATAATTTTTTTTTTTTTTTTAAATAGAGACAGGGTCTCACTATAGTGCCCAGTCTGGTCTGAAACTCCTGGGCTCAAGTGATCCTCCCACCTCAGCCTCCCAAAGTACTGAGATTATATGCACGAGCCACCACACCTGGCCACCGCCGCCTTCTTCTTCTTTTTTTAACAGTGAACTTGCAAGTAGTGGGGACTTAAATTTATTGGAAATTAGATTAAGATTTGTGGATCTCCACGGCAGTACAGTGACTGAAAAAGTAAATTTGGCTTGAGTAATAGATTGAAACTGAGAAAGAAAAATATATTTATTTCCTAAACTTTTTAATATCCAGTAACAGCAAAGCTGCTAATTAAATATGTCAGGAATAATAAACATGAACCAATTCAAAGCACTTCCCAGAAAGTCTCACTTTCATTGCAGATTTGGTTAAATCTCATTTGTCTTGACCCAGCAGCTTAGCAGAATAAGGTAAAATATGGAAAGGAGGATTTGGGGTGCCAGAGGAGCCATTTCCACCAGTGCCTTTGGCTCTAGTTTATCATCAGTTAATCAGTTCATATGCCCTGGGCTCTGACCCTCCTCTGTTATCAAGACGGGCATCATGGACATGCCACCAGTGCATCTCACAGCACTTAGGGCTTAATGCTGTATTAGTCTATTTTCACACTGCTATAAAGATACTACCTGAGACTGAGTAATTTATAAGCAAAAGAGGTTTAATTGACTCACAGTTTTGTATGGCTGAGGAGGCTTCAGGAAACTTACAGTCATGGTGGAAGGCGAATGGGAAGCAAGGCACTTATTACATGGCAGCAGGAGACGGGGGCGGAAAGCACCGGACACTTATCAAACAACCAGATCTCATGAGAACTCACTCGCGTTAATGAGAACAGCATGGGGGAAACCACCACTGTGATCCAATCACCTCCCACCAGGTCCATCCCTCAACATGTGGGGATTACAATTTTAGATGAGATTTTGGTGGCGACGCAGCCAAACCATACCAAATGCTCTACATGCAATTGCTGTCTTGAAATTCTGAACAATTTAGTCTTTCCATTTGTACTATGCAAGTGAGGTCTGACACTTGGGACAATTGAGTATGGGCTAGGGGCTTGCAGCCTCAGTGCAGGTGGGATTGTACCTCCTGCCTCCTCCACTCTTCCCAGGATGGATTCTCAGGCACCTGCTCCCCTGCCCATCCCAACATCACCTGTGACCTATACCCCACCTCCAAGTAGGATCTGGATATGTGTCAGAGGTTAAAGTTGGACTTACGCAACATTAAATAGCAAGCAAAAACAAAAACAAAAACAACAAAACTTGGAAAGAAGGGAGAAAGCTTTTTGTCAGTGCTGCTAACAAGTGGCCCTGCATTTTCATTTTGCTCTGGGCTTCACAAATTGTGCAGCTGGCCCTGTCTGTTACTCAGTGATGTTCCCTGTCTTCTCCTTGCTATCAGGTTATTTTCTTTTGAAACGTGTGGATAGAATAAAAATATCCTCACATTTTCCTTGTTCTCTTTTCCCCATGCATCTGAGTGCTTCTACTGTGATTTTCACTGTTCGTATCCACCCCTAAGGAACAAGAGCTGTAATGACACTTTCTTACAAAGACCATTGTTCTAAGTGCTTCAGGGATTAATGTCTTTTTGGAAGACCCTATTGGATTTTTTTTTTTTTTTTATTCCAGGTGATCTAAGAAACTAGTATGGAAAATATTTTTGTTATGTTTGTAATGCTCCATACTTATTTTTGTTATTGTCTGTGTTTATTAGCAACATAATCTTACAGTCAAAATCTTGCCACTGGAAGCATAACAAAAAGGTCACTCATTGGTTTTCCTACAGTTTTTTTAATTGGACCAGCTCTACTCAGCTGTGTATGCCCTAAGATGGATTGTGTTTGGAGGTACAGAAGACTGCTGAACATTTTACTCCTCTCTTGCACCATAAACTAAAAACCAGCCATGCTGCCCTAAAGATCACTCAGAAAATACTTTCTTTCAGGCATTTATCTAGTCCTATATATTGATATACTGTAGGACATATTTTTTTGTAATATTGGTAGTGATTAGAATTTGATAGCTTTTGTTGTTTACAGAGAGTCAACACCACCTATGCCAAGTTAAAATAGGTTGTGGCTTAAACAAAATTGAGTAGATATACTGAGCATCAAACTGAACGAAGTGGAAAGCTGATGTCAGGATATAATTTCAGACTTTCCCTAGACTCCATTCTCCTTCTCTGCAGCTCCCAGGAGAATATGCCTACAGCTCTCTAACATCTTGCATTCCTTTATAGATACGACCTTCCCATGTTAACTTTGTAATGTTTGTGCGGTCTAGTGAAGTGTTTTGCAAACTACTATCTATACACTCTCATTGCTTCCTGAAGTTAATCCCCCCTAAATGGGACCGACAACTGGAACGTGCTACAGACACCAAACTTTCCCAGCGGAGCCTCAGCATCCGTCAGTCCACTGAAGGCTCTCAGTAGGCTTGGAGTAAAATTGGTATTTAACCCTAGATTTCCCAAACTGATTTCATCATGAGACATATTTTTTCTCATTATTATCTATTAACATTTTAGGGTCAAAGCAGTCCGTGGCAAACCCTTTGGTAATTTCCAATATAGATAGTTAGAACTAGTTGCGGAGGGCAGGGGAGGGATTTTGGCCTTTAACCAGTTTGATTTGGATTGTTGTAAAGATATATATGAACTCAGTGATTGGTATCAGAATTGTGACAAAACACATTTCTGATGCTTTAAGTTTATGGTAATTGTAGCAGCCATAGGAATCTAATCCAGCAAGTAAAGAGAATAATAGTTAAACTTTTCAAACTTTGCATCATTGATCTGGGCTTGAGACCATTTTTCTTGCTTCCACAAAACTGGAAAATCAAGGTAGTGTCTTTAGCATTTCTTCAGATTCAACCTGCAGACTCAGCTCTATTTTAGCTATTTTAGGATTTCTTAGGAGGCCACGGTTACAGGAGGAAACATACACGAGAGGGTGGATCTTGGAGCCAGTAACAGGAACAATTGCAGTGGTGTTCAAGGTGAAAGAGTGGATTGTGATTATGAAGTTGATATACTACCTTGTCAGTCAATTACGTTGAGAGGTTCCCTCAAATTTGAGGCAACTCTGGCCACATAGTCTAGGGAGAGCAAAATCAAAAGGGAAGATTTTTTTTTTTTTTTAATCACAGATACGTATTGTTTGTTTCATGGAATCTGTCTTGAATATAAGGTTAGAGTCAACTGTGATCAGGTGGAGATAAACTAAATGTACTTTATTTATTTGATTTTTTATTTTTGAGATGGGGTCTTGATCAGGCTGGAGTACAGTGGGGTGGCACCATCAGGCCTCACTGCAGCCTTGACCTCCCGGGCTCAAGTGATCCTCCATCCTCAGTCACCTGAGTAGCTGGGACCACAGGTGCACACTGCCATGCCTGGTTACTTTTTGTATATTTTGTAGAGACAGGATTTTGCCATGCTTCCCAAGCTGGTCTCATTCCTGGGCTCCAGTAATCTGCCCACCTCAGCCACCCAAAGCACTGGGATTACAGATGTGAGTCACTGTGCTCAGCCACTAAATGTACTTTTATATCTATACAAACAGAGATGGATAAAATCATCTATCTAGCCATCTGTCTGTCATCTATGTCTATCAATGTATGTTTTAACGTTTTGTTTGAATTATGACAGTGTCATCATTAACTTTTATATCACTGCAAAATAAGTAAATAATCAGGTAAATTAGTTCAATAAGGGCCCTAACTAAAGACTGAAAGGATAACAAAAAAAGAGAAAAAAAAGTATCTTACTGTCTTTTAGCAGAGATTTGCACTGTATAAAAGCAAATATGGACATATTCAAATTGGTGCTGAATAAATATGAGAAGGCTAGAATGTCTTGGCTCAGAAAAAACTGTCTCTACAGTCACAACCATATAATGATATTTAAATTTTATTTATTTCTAAGCTCCCATTCATACCACAAAGCTCCTGTTTGTGATGCTATACCACTGAGTAAGAGCAAAATCTTCATTTCAAAATCGAAAAGGTTTAGCGAGGCTCAACTGAATGGATATGTGCATAAGATGGTATTTTTCCCAGGGAGGTGAGATTTTGCTACTACTAGAGACTCTCCCCTGACTGAATTGGCCACAAGGAGGAATACATCCCTGTATAATAAGGCCAAGGATGGTCCAGCGTTTCTGGAGTGAAGCCCCTTGGAACTGCCACGCTGATTTTATCACACCTGAGTACAGCAGCCAGTTGTTGACGCTGGGTTCTGTTACACAGACAGACTGGGAATGCTGGCCAGCGGTGGATTGAAATGGAAATGAGAAACCTTCTGTGCTCCACTGGCTCAAAACTACCTGCTCTTGTTGTCCTAGCATGCAGGTTGCTCCTAGTATTACCCCATCCCTTCACTGTCCTTGTCCTACAGCCTCAGTCTTATCTACAATACCTGAAGTTTGTGATTTAGACACACTTTGAGTGTTCTGGTTCTGACCCAGGCTGAGTTTTTTCCTAGACTAATTCTTCACCTGTTGTTAACGGCTTTCACTCTCTTCCCCTGGTTCACTTATAATTCTTGATGATACTCATCACTGTTATTATTTTTTTTCATTTTAGTGTGGCACTCAAGCTTCAAATCCTGATAATTGAGAACTCAGCATGTTGGGGACTGGACGGGATCATAGTTTTTTCTGTCTTTCTCATCAAATATTAAGCTTAATTATCTTTCCCCCATCATCAGCAATTATATAGGTTTGCATAAATTTACATTGCCGTAGCAGTCATATTGCCCAACTGAATTTCTGGCAAGTATAAATGTTATTGTCAGAGGCAATTTATAGCGCACGTCAAACAGACATCCTCCTCCACACAAATCTCTTTCCCCTCAACTCTGGAAGCATAATTAAGAGAAACGTAGAAAGTTGTATGTGAGGAAACATGGAAATATAGCTGCAGTGTTAAAGGAAGAGAGAATGAACGAAGTAAAATAATTATTGCTAACTCCCCTTCCTTGGAGTGTTGTGTGTGTGTGTGACAGAGATGGAAATTGGAAAGAGAATTCTCTATTTTCCTATTTATTTGGGTCAATTCAGTTAAAACTTCTTTCTAAAAACAGACATCATTTATTAATGATGCAACTCAACTCTGTGCAAGGCAGTAGGGATACACTAAAGAGTAAGACAAAAAGGCCGGACATGTTGGCTCGTGCCTGTAATCCTAGCACTTTGGGAGGCCGAGGTGGAAAGATCGCTTGAGCCCAGGAGGTCAAGACCAGCATGGGCAGCAAAGAGAGATCCCATTTCTACAAAACAATAAAAAAAATTAGCTGATCTTTGTGGTGCATTCGTGTAGTCCCAGCTACTTGATGTGGGAGGATCTCTTGAGCCCAGGAGGTCGAGGCTGCAGTGAGCCATGATCGTACCACTATACTTCAGCCTGGGTGACAAAGCCAGACTCTGTCTCAAAAAATAAAAAAAGAGAAAACAAAAAAAAAAAAAGGAAAAAAGAAAAATCTTGCTTGGAAGGGGCTGGTTGTATGATCTTTCATTCATTTTGGTTTTGTATTTAAATCCCTTGTATTTAATGGGATAGATTATGGGTTCCATAATAACTTAGATCAAGACTATTCTGGGACTTTGAAAATAATTCTACAATCTCAAATAATTAAAGAATGAATGGTCTAATACTTATTCATTTTCTATTTTGGAGATAGTTTCAGAGAAAAATGGACAATGGTCATCCCCTAAGACTTTGGTCTACTTATCCTAGGAGATGCTTGGGCTTTTTGGTATTCAGTGGGTACATAATGTGGACAGTATATTTGATACTTGGTAAGATAATGGAAAAGATGCTCTTCAATTATTAAACTCCTAAAGTTAGACAGCACTTTAATGGAACCTTTATTGTAAGGAAAAAATTTCCCCTCTGGATATTATTTTTCAGTACAATTCCTTCACTCTCTGTGCTTGTTTAATGGCTGCTGCTTAAAATTCTTTCATTTCTTATGCATTTAGTGGAATAAATGGAGAAAATAATGGTCAGAACAGAAATAATAATCTTTTCCTGTTTCACACTGTTCATTCTTTTGGGAACAATCACAAATTGTGTTTGAAAGCAGAGTGTTCATCCTTTGAGGAAACACTGGGCTTGAAAACCATCAGAGTAAAACTGCATTTTTCTCAAGGAAAATGACTTACTGTCTCCTGCTCTAATGTTGCCTAGAAAATGCCATTATAGTTTAAAGTAAATAGCAAGTACGTGCATTCTAATAACTCCTGTGGGTCGGTGGCATTTACTCTCCGAGCTGAACCCAAATAAAGTTTTCTTTATGGATTTATAATTTTATAATGTTCTTGAACTCTCATCTTTTTACGGGTATTATTCAGAAAGTAAAAATGGTAACACAGGTAATTAAATACACTTTGAGGTGGAATATTAAGTATTTCACTCAGGAGGGATTTTATTTAATTAAATTGACTCATCATGAAGACTTGAAGCAATCAATTTTATTTTTACAGGGAGTACATTCTTGTTGTTAGAAATCACCTTAATATAGACCCTTCACAAGTCAGAGAAATTTACCTTTTAGCTTTATAAGACACATGAACTATGCCTGGAAGCAGGAGTAGTGTGGTATCCCAGGCACATGTTTTATAACTGCATTATTGAACAGTAATTATTTGGTGATTTTAATTTCCATCATGAGTTGAAGCAAAAATTTCGATTTCATTAGGAAGTGAGCTATTATGATACAACAAGTTATTATAGGATATTAAGAGAATAGTTTTTTATATAATGCATTAGGGGTTAAATAAAAAAGGAGTAGATATTATAAAATTCCAGTGAGAGGGAGGCAGAGGTTGCAGTGAGCTGAAATCACACCGCTGCATTCCAGCCTGGATGACAGAGTGAGACCCTGTCGCCAAAAAAAAAAAAAAAAAAAAAATTCTGGTTAAAGATACTGGATTAAATGGAGACTGAAACTTCCTGTCATCCTTTAAAAACAAAACCACTTCATTGAGTATGATGGGCATGTAAAAAGCTGTACATATTTAATGTATACACCTTGATGAGATTGGAGCTAAGTGTACACCTGTGAAACAATTACCACAATCAATGCTGTAAACTTTTCAATAATCTCCAAAGACTTCCTTCCTCCCATCTTTCCTCTCTGCTCCCATCCTCCCTCACTGTCACTCCCTCTCTCCCTCCATTCCTCCCTTCCTCTTTTCCCTTCCTCCCTTCCTCCCTCCCTCCCTGCCTCCCTGCCTCCCTGCCTTCCTGCCTTCCTGCCTTCCTGCTTTCCTGCTTTCCAGAACACTTAATATAGGATCTCTCCTCTTAGTAAATTTTTTAAAGTATGCAATGTAATATTGTCGGCTCTAGGTCTCATGCTGTACAGTAGATCTCTAAGACTTATTTATCTTGCATAACTGAAACGTCATACTCTTGTACCCTATGACCAATACTGCCCCATCGCTCCACCCTCAGCCACTGGCAACCACCACTCTGCTTAGCTTTTATGAGTTTGACTATTTTAGATTCCTCTTCTGAGTAGGATCACACAGTATTTGTCCTTCACTATCTGGATTATTTTGCTTAGCATTATAATCCAGGTTCACCTATGTTGTTGCATATGGCAGGATTTCCTTTTTGAGGCTGAATAATATTCCTCTGTATGTATATTTCACGTTTTCTCTATTCCTCCATTGGTGGACATTTAGGTTGTTTTCATGTCTTGAATATTGTTGATTATCCTGCAATGAATATGACAGTGCAGGTATCTCTTTGAGATCCTGACTGCAATTCCTTTGGGTATATATCCAGAAATGAGATTGCTGGGTCATATGGTTCTATTTTTAACTTTTTGAGGAACCTCCATACTGTTTTCTGCAGTGCCTGCACCAATGCACATTTCTGCTGTCTACAAGGGCTCTCTTTTCTACACATCCTCACCAAATCTAATGTTTTATTTGGTAATAGCCATACTGATAAGTGTGAAGTAATATATCATTGTTGTTTTGATTTGCATTTCACTGATAATTAGTGATGTTGAACAACGTTTCATATGCCTGTTGGCCATTTGTACGTCTTCTTTTGAGAAATGTCTTTTTAAGTCCTTTGCCCGTTTTTCTAAGTTAAGTAATTTTTTTCCTGCTATTGATTTGAACTCCTGCTATTGATTTGAATATATATTCAGTGTACTTTGAATATTAATCCCTTATCAGGTATAGGGTTTGCAAATATTTTCTCCTGTTTTATAGGTTGCCTTTTCATTTTGTGGATTGTTTCTTTTGTGGTGTAGAAGTTTTTGATTCAGGAAATTGTTGTCAAGGCCAATATCAAGAAGGTTTTTCTCTATGTTTTCTTCTAGCAGTTAGAGAGTTTCAAGTCTTATGTTTTAGTCTTTATAACATTTCCCGTTGATTTTTGTGTCTGGTGTCTGGAGTTCAGCTTCATTCTTTTTTTTTTTTTTTTTTCCTGAGACAGAGTTTTGCTCTGTCACCCAGGCTGGAGTGCAATGGTGTGATCTCGGCTCACCGCAACCTCCACCTTCTGGGTTCAAGCAATTCTCTTGCCTCAGCCTCCCGAGTAGCTGGGATTACAGGTGCCTGCCATCATGCCTAGCTAATTTTTGTATTATTAGTAGTGATGGATTTCATCATGTTGGCCAGGTTGGTCTCAAACTCCTGGCCTCAGGTGATCGGCCCACCTCAGCCATCCAAACTGCTGTTAGTTTTATTCTTTTTCTTGTGGATTTCCAGCTTTCCCAACACTATTTATTGAAGAGAATATCTTTTCCCTGTTGTATGTTGTTGGCACATTTGTCAAAGATTAGTTGACCACATGAGTGGGTTTATTTATGGGTTTTCTATTCTGTTTCACTGATCTCTATGCCTGTAGCTTTGTAATATATTTTGAAGCCAAGAAGTGTGATAGCCCCAGCTTTGTTCTTCTTGCCCAAAATTGCCTTGACTCTTTGGGAATTTTTGCGATTCTACATGAATTAAAAAAATTTTTTTTTCTATTTCTGTAAAAAATGCCATTGGAATTTTAATAGGATTATCACTGAATGTGTAGATCACTTTGGGTAGTATAGACATCTTATTTATTTATTTATATTTTTATTTTTTAGAGACAGGGTCTTTGTTGTTCAGGCTGGAGTGCAGTGGCACAATCATAGCTCACTGCATCATTGAACTCTTGAGTTCAAGCAATCCTTCCCTATCAGCCTCCTGAATAGCTAGGACTACAGGCACGTGCCACCATGCCTGGCTAAGTTTTTAAGTGTTTTGGACAGACAAGGTCTCACTATGATGCCCAGGCTGGTCTTGAGCTCTGGGCTCAACTGATTCTCTCACCTCAGGCTCCCAAAGTGCTGGGATTACAAGTGTGAGTCACTGTGCTCAGCCTAGACATTTTAAACAATGTTAAACCTTTAAATCCACAAACTCAGAATGTCTTTTCATTTATTTGTGTCTCCTTTAATTTATTTTGTCAGTGTTTTATAGACTTCAGTTTACAAGTCTTTCTCCTCTTTGGTTAAGCTTATTCTCAGACTAAATAAAGTGTTTTATTTCTTTTAATTTTTAATGATGGAAACAAAACATTTGAAACTGCAGCTTCTGTAAGAAGGACTTGACTGTTTTGTACCGCTGTTGTGACTTGACCTTGGCTTCCTGTTGGGCCTTGCATTGAAGAGCACAGTTTTTGAAGACATCTTTGTTGAGGACAGTTTTATCTAAATGGATATCCACAGAGTACCTTGTTGACATAAATTGATTGTAGTTATAAACTTTCACAAAAGACTCGATCTTTGACTTTGGTGATCTTCTTGCTCATGGCAGCTGTCACTTTGCGAGGTAGCAGTCACTTCCACCACCGAGCGTGGCTGTCAGGGTGATCTGAGGTGCCATCACCAATGTTCTTCATGATGATGGCTTTGCATCTGGAGTAGCATCTGGCCAGCATTTAGTAAAATTGGCTTTAGGCTTAACAGATACTTCAGAACCTGAAAAGAGAATTTTCTGAATTTAAAATATCATACTTTATCAAGAGGTTGTTAACAATGTCAGATTTATTAACCTTAAAGTGCAAATTTTAAGAATATCACAAGCAATATTATGAGACCTTTAAAATATTAAGACCATGTTTGGTTTTCTGTCCTTGTGATAGTTTGCTGAGAATGATGGTTTCCAGCTTCATCAGTGTCCCTGCAAATGACATGAACTCACACTTTTTTATGGCTGCCTAGTATTCCATGGTGTATATTTACCACATTTTCTCACAACATGTTCTCACCCATAAGTGGGAGTTGAACAATGAGAACACATGGACACAAAGCAGGGAACATCACACACTGGGGCCTGTTGCTGGGGTTTGGGGGCTGGGAGAGGGATAGCATTAGGAGAAATACCAATGTAAATGACAAGTTGATGGGTGCAGCAAACCAACATGGCACATGTATACCTATGTAATGAATCTGCACATTGGGGACATGTACCTTGAACTTAAAGTATAGTAAAAAAAAGACCATGTTGAAAAAATATTCTTAAGAAACATACTTGTGACATGTTGTCAGAGAAATAAATGAATTAGACTACATGAATATATTATAAGAATAATTCTGATTTTTAAGCATTTAGATAATATAAAGAAATATTTTTATACTATTGTTCATGAATATATGCTAATTTTATTTTTATAAATCTTTTTTTGAAAATAGGTTTTGGAAGGAGCTATTTCATAGGTTGACCAATATAATGCAACCAGTTCATCAGATGGTTTAAATAACTACACAATTATAATAATTGTAGCATCACCTTTTATTCACCAAAATGTCCCAGTTGGTACTGTAACTATACAGTTACCCTACTAATGCAAAAAACCAAAAAGAAAAGAAAATAAAAAGCAATAAAAGAGGAAAAGAGAGCCAAAATTTGAAGAAGATGGAAAAATTTGGGCACATTAAAACCTGAAAACATTTAGCAAAAGAAGATATCATAAAGTTGAAAACAACTAGTAGTCTTTTTTTTTTTTTTTTACAAAGAGAAAGACATTTATTTTTTTTTTAATTTTTTTCTTTTTGTGGCACACTGATATGTTCAATTTATTTTTATTATTTTTATTATTATTATACTTTAAGTTCTAGTATACCTGTGCACAGTGTGCAGGTTTGTTACATACGTATACCTGTGCCATGTTGGTGTGCTGCACCCATCAACTCGTCAGCACCCATCAACTCGTCATTTACATTAGGTATAACTTCTAATGCCATCTCTCACCCTTCTCTGCTCCCCATAATAGGCCCTGGTGTGTGATGTTCCCCTTCCCGAGTCCAAGTGATCTCATTGTTCAATTCCCACCTGTGAGTGAGAACATGCAGTGTTTGGTTTTCTGTTCTTGTGATAGTTTGCTGAGAATGATGGTTTCCAGCTGCATCCATGTCCCTACAAAGGACACAAACTCATCCTTTTTTATGGCTGCATAGTATTTCATGTTGTATATGTGCCACATTTTCTTAATCCAGTCTGTCACTGATGGACATTTGGGTTGATTCCAAGTCTTTGCTATGGTGAATAGTGCCACAATAAACATACATGTGCGTGTGTCTTTATAGCAGCATGATTTATAATCCTTTGAGTATATACCCAGTAATGGGATGGCTGGGTCATATGGTATTTCTAGTTCTAGATTCTTGAGGAATCGCCATACTATTTTCCACAATGGTTGAACTAGTTTACAGTCCCACCAACAGTGTAAAAGTGTTCCTGTTTCTCCACATCCTCTCCAGCACCTGTTTCCTGACTTTTTAATGATTGCCATTCTAACTGGTATGAGATGGTATCTCATTGTGGTTTTGATTTGCATTTCTCTGATGGCCAGTGATGATGAACATTTTTTCATGTGTCTGTTGGCTGTATGCATGTCTTCTTTTGAGAAATGTCTGTTCATATCCTTTGCCCACTTTTTGATGGGGTTGTTTGTTTTTTCTTGTCAATTTGTTTGAGTTCTTTGTAGGTTCTGGATATTAGCCCTTTGTCAGATGAGTAGATTGCAAAAATTTTCTCCCATTCTGTAGGTTGCCTGTTCACTCTAATGGTAGTTTCTTTTGCTATGCAGAAGCTCTTTAGTTTAATTAGATCCCATTTTCAATTTGGGCTTTTGTTACCGTTGCTTTTGGTGTTTTAGACATGAAGTCCTTGCCCATGCCTATGTCCTGAATGGTATTCCCTAGGTTTCTTCTAGGTTTTTATGGTATTAGGTCTAACATTTAAGTCTCTAATCCATCTTGAATTAATTTCATATAAGGAGTAAGGAAAGGATCCAGTTTCAGCTTTCTACTTATGGCTAGCCAATTTTCCCAGCACCATTTATTAAATAGGGAATCCTTTCCTCATTTCTTGTTTTTCTCATGTTTGTCAAAGATCACATGGCTGTAGATGTGTGGTATTATTTCTGAGGGCTCTGTTCTGTTCCATTGGTCTGCATCTCTGTTTTGGTACCAGTACCATGCTGTTTTGGTTACTGTAGCCTTGTAGTATAGTTTGAAGTCAGGTAGCGTGACGCCTCCAGCTTTGTTCTTTTGACTTAGGATTGTCTTGGCAATGCAGGCTCTTTTTTGGTTCCATATGAACTTTAAAACAGTTTTTTCCAATTCTGTGAAGAAACTCATTGGTAGCTTGATGGGGATGGCATTGAATCTATAAATCACCTTGGGCAGTATGGCCATTTTCACGATATTGATTCTTCCTATCCATGAGCATGGTATGTTCTTCCATTTGTTAGTGTCCTCTTTGATTTCACTGAGCAGTGGTTTGTAGTTCTCCTTGAAGAGGTCCTTGACATCCCTTGTAAGTTGGATTCCTAGGTATTTTATTCTCTTTGAAGCAATTGTGAATGGAAGTTCATTCCTGATTTGGCTCTCTGTTACTGGTGTATAAGAATGCTTGTGATTTTTGCACATTAATTTTGTATCCTGAGACTTTGCTGAAGTTGCTTATCAGCTTAAGGAGATTTTGGGCTGAGACCATGGGGTTTTCTAAATATACAATCATGTCATCTGCAAACAGGGACAATTTGACTTCTTCTTTTCCTAACTGAATACCCTTTATTTCTTTCTGTTGCCTGATTGCCCTAGCCAGAACTTCCAACACTATGTTGAATAGGAGTGGTGAGAGAGGGCATCCCTGTCTTGTGCCAGTTTTCAAAGGGAATTTTTCCAGTTTTTGCCCATTCAGTATGATATTGGCTGTGGGTTTGTCATAAATAGCTCTTATTATTTTGAGGTATGTTCCATCAATACCGAATTTATTGAGCATTTTTAGCATGAAGGGCTGTTGAATTTTGTCAAAAGCCTTTTCTGCATCTATTGAGATAATCATGTGGTTCTTGTCTTTGGTTCTGTTTATATGCTGGATTACATTTATTGATTTGCGAATGTTGAACCAGCCTTGCATCCCAGGGATGAAGCCCACTTGATCATGGTGGATAAGCTTTTTGATGTGCTGCTGAATCTGGTTTGCCAGTATTTTATTGAGGATTTTTGCATCGATGTTCATCAGGGATTTGTCTAAAATTTTCTTTTTTTGTTGTGTCTCTGCCAGGCTTTGGTATCAGGATGATGTTGGCCTCATAAAATGAGTTAGGGAGGATTCCCTCTTTTTGTATTGATTGGAATAGTTTCAGAAGGAATGGTACCAGCTCCTCCTTGTACCTCTGGTAGAATTCAGCTGTGAATCCATCTGGTCCTGGACTTTTTTTGGTTGGTAGGCTATTAATGATTGCCTCAGTTTCAGAGCCTGCTATTGGTCTATTCAGGGATTCAACTTCTTCCTGGTTTAGTCTTGGGAGAGTGTAAGTGTCCAGGAAATTATCCATTTCTTCTAGATTTTCTAGTTGATTTGCGTAGAGGTGTTTATAGTGTTCTCTGATGGTAGTTTGTATTTCTATGGGGTCCGTGGTGATATCCCCTTTATCATTTTTTATTGTGTCTATTTGATTCTTCTCTCTTTTCTTCTTTATTAGTCTTGCTAGCGGTCTGTCAATTTTGTTGATCTTTTCAAAAAACCAACTCCTGGATTCATTGATTTTTTTGGAGGGTTTTTTGTGTCTCTATCTCCTTCAGTTCTGCTCTGATCTTAGTTATTTCTTGCCTTCTGCTAGCTTTTGAATGTGTTTGCTCTTGCTTCTCCAGTTCTTTTAATTGTGATGTTAGAGTGTCCATTTTAGATCTTTCCAGCTTTCTCTTGTGGGCATTTAGTGCTATAAATTTCCCTCTACACACTGCTTTAAATGTGTCCCAGAGATTCTGGTATGTTGTATCTTTGTTCTCATTGGTTTCAAAGAACATCTTTATTTCTGCCTTCATTTCGTTATGTACCCAGTAGTCATTCAGGAGCAGGTTATTCAGTTTCCATGTAATTGAGCGGTTTTGATTGAGTTTCTTAGTCCTGAGTTCTAGTTTGATTGTACTGTGGTCTGAGAGACAGTTTGTTATAATTTCTGTTCTTTTACATTTGCTAAGGAGTGCTTTACTTCCAACTATGTGGTCAATTTTGGAATAAGTGCGATGTGGTGCTGAGAAGAATGTATATTCTGTTGATTTGGGGTGGAGAGTTCTATAGATGTCTATTAGGTCTGCTTGGTGCAGAGAGGAGTTCAATTCCTGGATATCCTTGTTAACTTTCTGTCTCGTTGATCTGTTTAATGTTGACAGTGGAGTATTGAAGTCTCCCATTATTATTGTATGGGAGTCTAAGTCTCTTTGTAAGTCTCTAAGGACTTGCTTTATGAATGTGGGTGCTCCTGTATTGGGTGCATATATATTTAGGAGAGTTAGCTCTTCCTGTTGAATTGATCCCTTTAGCATTATGTAATGGCCTTCTTTGTCTCTTTTGATCTTTGATGGTTTAAAGTCTATTTTATCACAGACGAGGATTGCAACCCCTGCTTTTTTTTATTCTCCATTTGCTTGGTAGATCTTCCTCCATCCCTTTATTTTGAGCCTATGTATGTCTCTGCATGTGAGATGGGTCTCCTGAATACAGCAGACTGATGGGTCTTGACTCTTGATCCAGTTTGCCAGTCTGTGTCTTTTAATTGGAGCATTTAGTCCATTAGCATTTAAGGTTAATATTGTTATATGTGAACTTGATCCTGCCATTATGATATTAACTGTTTATTTTGCTCGTTAGTTGATGCAGTTTCTTCCTAGCCTCGATGGTCTTTACATTTTGGCATGTTTTTGCAATGGCTGGTACCGGTTGTTCCTTTCCATGTTTAGTGCTCCCTTCAGTGTCTCTTGTAAGGCAGGTCTGGTGATGACAAAACCTCTAAGCATTTGCTTATCTGTAAAGGATTTTATTTCTCCTTCACTTATGAAACTTAGTTTGGCTGGATATGAAATTCTGGGTTGAAAATTCTTTTCTTTAAGAATGTTGAATATTGGCCCCCACTCTCTTCTGGCTTGTAGAGTTTCTGCTGAGAGGTCTGCTGTTAGTCTGATGGGCTTCCCTTTGTGGGTAACCCGACCTTTCTCTCTGGCTGCCTTTAAGATTTTTTCCTTCATTTCAACTTTGGTGAATCTGACAATTATGTGTCTTGGAGTTGCTCTTCTCGAGGAGTATCTTTGTGGTGTTCTCTGTATTTCCTGAATTTGAATGTTGGCCTGCCCTACTAGGTTGGGGAAGTTCTCCTGGATGATATCCTGAAGAGTGTTTTCCAACTTGGTTCCGTTTTCCCCATGACTTTCAGGCACCCCAATCAGACGTAGATTTGGTCTTTTTACATAATCCCATACTTCTTGCAGGCTTTGTTCATTTCTTTTTCTTCTTTTTTCTTTTGGTTTCTCTTCTCGCTTCATTTCATTCATTTGATCCTCAATTGCTGATACTCTTTCTTTCAGTTGATAGAGTCGGTTACTGAAGCTTGTGCATTTGTCACGTATTTCTCGTGTCATGGTTTTCATCTCTGTCATTTCATTTATGACCTCTGCATTAATTATTCTAGCTATCAATTCTTCCACTCTTTTTTCAAGATTTTTAGTTTCTTTGTGCTGGGTATGTAATTCCTCCTTTAGCTCTGAGAAGTTTGATGGACTGAAGCCTTCTTCTCTCATCTTGTCAAAGTCATTCTCTGACCAGCTTTGATCCGTTGCTGGCGATGAGCTGCGCTCCTTTGCAGGGGGAGATGTGCTCTTATTTTTTGAATTTCCAGCTTTTCTGCCCTGCTTCTTCCCCATCTTTGTGGTTTTATCTGCCTCTGGTCTTTGATGATGGTGACGTACTGATGGGGTTTTGGTATAGGTGTTCTTCCTGTTTGATAGTTTTCCTTCTAATAGTCAGGACCGTCAGCTGTAGGTCTGTTGGAGATTGCTTGAGGTCCACTCCAGACCCTGTTTGCCTGGGTATCAGCAGCAGAGGTTGCAGAAAATAGAATATTTCTGAACAGCGAGTGTACCTGTCTGATTCTTACTTTGGAAGCTTCCTCTCAGGGGTGTACTCCACCCTGCGAGGTGTGGGGTGTCAGACTGCCCTAGTGGGGGATATCTCCCAGTTAGGCTACTCAGGGGTCAGAGACCCACTTGAGCAGGCAGTCTGTCCATTCTCAGATCTCAACCTCCGTGTTGGGAGATCCACTGCTCTCTTCAAAGCTGTCAGACAGAGTCGTTCGCGTCTGGGCAGGCCTCTGCTACTTCCCCTTTTGTTGTTTAGCTGTGCCCTGTCCCCAGAGGTGGAGACTACAGAGACAGGCAGGTTTCCTTGAGCTGCTGTGAGCTCCACCCAGTTCGAGCTTCCCAGTGGCTTTGTTTACCTACTTAAGCCTCAGCAGTGGCGGGCGCCCCTCCCCCAGCCTTGCTGCTGCCTTGCGGTTAGATTGCAGACTGCTGTGTTAGCAATGAGGGATGCTCTGTGGCCGTGGGACCCTCCCGGCCAGGTGTGGGGTATAATCTCCTGGTGTATATTTTAGTATACAAAAAATTAGCCGGGCGAGATGGCGGGCGCCTGTAGTCCCAGCTACTCGGGAGGCTGAGGCGAGAGAATGGCGTAAACCCAGGAGGCGGAGCTTGCAGTGAGCTGAGATCCGGCCACTGCACTTCAGCCTGGGCGACAGAGCGAGACTCCGTCTCAAAAAAAAAAAAAAAAAAATCTCCTGGTGTGCCTGTTTGCTTACAGAGCAGTATTGGGGTGGGAATTACCCGATTTTCCAGGTGTTGTGTGTCTCAGTTCCCCTGGTTAGGAAAAGGGATTCCCTTCCCCCTTGCGCTTCCCAGGTGAGGCAATGCCTCGCCCTGCTTCAGCTCTCTCTGGTCGGGCTGCAGCAGCTGACCAGCACCGACTGTCCGGCACTCCCCAGTGAGATGACCCCAGTACCTCAGTTGAAAATGCAGAAATCACTGGTCTTCTGTGTCGGTCGCGCTGGGAATTGGAGACTGGAACTGTTCCTATTCAGCC
Organism: Trachypithecus francoisi; assembly: GCF_009764315.1. Taxonomy (NCBI): domain Eukaryota; kingdom Metazoa; phylum Chordata; class Mammalia; order Primates; family Cercopithecidae; genus Trachypithecus; species Trachypithecus francoisi. Next base: position 21,175,919 of record NW_022681474.1, read on the forward strand.
ATCTTGCTCCGCCCCACCTTTTATCTTTCTTAATAATGCCCATTCTCTGATGCTCTTAAACTTGAAGGTTTGGCCCATACGCTCAGTGAGTATAAGAGGTAGAATAATCTTGGAGATTATTTCTTGACTCCAATTTGCAGCCAAGAAAATAAAATGCAGGGAGAGTAATTTAAGGCTGCACAGATAGTAGTCTTTGCCAACTGACTGGGAATAGGCATTTCACTTCTGCAATTCAAACTTTTCTTCCTTTCCAAGTTGATTGTAAAAGCACCTTGATTTGATTATCTGAGAAAGTGATTCAACATTTGTTTAGTTATTCTTAAGGCAACTTGAGCTTCTTTCATATTTTTTTTTCTAACGGGGCATTGAAATAGGGGGATGTAATGACTTGTGGTCACTGAGAATTCTGCTACAATGGTGTTTGAGAGGACTGTGTTAGAGAAGTGACAGTTTGTCTTTAATCACACTGGAATGGGCAGCTTGGCCTAATGTCGATGTATAGGTTTTTTTTTTTTATTGCTCGTTTCCCAGTTTCCCTGAGTAACTCTGATAAACTTCAGATAAATTCTTTTATTAATTAGATAAATTCATTAACTGATTTGCATTTACTTTTCTCAAAAGCTTTTATTTGGATTGTGTGGCAGACACTTGGAGTGCACATTGTGACAACTCTTGTCCACTTGATTTCACACTAATGTAGCAGACAGTTCCCTCCCCTTTTCTGTTTTCTGCACCATGTACTCTGTAGGCATACTCTGTTCTGCTTTCTTGAAACCTGGACAAGCCATTCAGCTGCAAGCAGGTGCAACCTTGAAGTTCAAAGAGAGGTCATACACTGGGGCAATCCTTCATCAACAGAGGATGAGCGTTGATGGATAAATGACCCAGAATCCCTTTACAGGGACATTTGGAGGCTCTTTCTCTACAGTTCCTTAGAGGGTTTCCCACAGGACTCAGCTAAATGGCCAACTGCTTCATTGCACGACTTGTTAACATCTTTCTCACAGGAACGGACTCCAAGGTCTTATTCAGCTATTGCATCTAACTCCATGCCCACTGTCTTTGGATGATGTATAATTTTTCTCCCTCAAGTATCAATCTGGTTCCCCATAGTTCAGGTTTATAGAGAAAATAGAACTTAATCTTATTTTTCACATATACATTAATGGATTAGAAATGCTAATCCATTGGTATTGTCTACACATTCATAAAAGGGGAGAATGGAAAACACTTATTTTATTTCCCTAGAATGGAACAGTGAAGACTTTTGCTGATTAAGGAATGAAACATGAAAGGCCAGAGGACAGAGGGGTGGTTCTGTAGGAAGGAAAGAAGAACAAAAGAATGGCTAATGTGTAAACAACCAATGAGGTCTGCTGATATACCACAAAAGTATTTTCTATTTTGTTCTACTGAGATTTAAAAAGATCTGATTTGTAACAAATGACTTTTCAGCATCTATCAAGATAATCCTATGCTTTTTATTTTACTTATTAATACATTTATTGGTCGATATATTAATATAAAGCTAGTAACAAGCTATTTGTTCATTATATATACTTTTTATACACTTCTGATTTGATTTGTAAGGTGTTTATTTAGTCTATTTGATTGTATTATATGTCAAATTAATCTGACTTTTTTTGTCTGTTTGCTTATTGCCTGCTAATCTTATTTTCAAGATGGGTTGAGCTGCATAATAAGAATTCGGGTGCTTCCCATTTTGTCTATTCCTGAAATATTTTAAACAGTATGGACATTGTCTAGTTTTTATATCTTTAAAAGAACTCAACAGCAGTACAATTTTGTCCCAATGTTTTTGTAGAAGTTATTTTTAATAACCCAGAAATTAAGCCCAGTATGCAATAGTGATCTTTTCTGTTCTTTTCCCTCCTCCCACACCCCACCCTTAAGTAGACCCTAATGTCTGTTGTTTCCATCTTTGTGTTCCTAAGTTCTCATCATTTAGCTGCCATTAATAAGTGAGAACATATGGTATTTGGTTTTTTGCCATTTGAATATTTCAAATGAGATTATATCATGATATTCTTCAGCAACTTGCTTTTGATTATGTGACTTTGGCTTGGCCAATTAAATCCTCCCCTCTTGGGTGTAGTATATGATTTTCCTCATTCCTTAAATGATTTGATGATAGTCTGTTTGTTGTTTAATTTGGTTAAATATTTTCCTTTTTTTAAAGTTATACTTTAAGTTCTGGGGTACATGTGCACAATGTGCAGGTTTGTTACATAGGTATACATGTGCCATGGTGATTTGCTGCACCCATCAACCCGTCATCTACATTAGGTACTTCTCCTAATGCTACCCCTCCCCTATCCCTCACCCCCTCACAGGCCTATTGTGTGATGTTCCCCTCCCTGTGTCCATGTGTTCTTATTGTTCAACTTCCACTTATGAGTTAGAACATGCTGTGTTTTGTTTTCTGTTTTTGTGTTAGTTTACTAAGAATAATGGTTTCCAGCTTCATCCATGTCCCTGCAAAGGACATGAACTCATTTTTTTTATGGCTGTATAGTATTCCATGGTGTATAGCTGCCACATTTTCTTTATCTGGTTTATCATTGATGGACATTTCAGTTGGTTCTAAGTCTTTGCTCTTGTGATTAGTGCCACAATAAACATACATGTGCGTGTATCATTATAGTAGCATGATTTATAATCCTTTGGGTATATACCCAGTAATAGGATTGCTGGCCAAATGGTATTTCTAGTTCTAGATCCTTGAGGAATCGCCACGTTGTTTTCCACAATGGTTGAACTAATTTACACTTCTACCCACAGAGTAAAAGCATTCCTAGTTCTCCACATCCTCTCCAGCATCTGTTTTTTTCTGACTTTTTAATGATCACCGTTCTAACTGGCATGAGATGGTATCTCATTGTGGTTTTGATTTGCATTTCTCTAATGACCAGTGATGATGAGCTTTTTTTCATATGTTTGTTGGCCACATAAATGTCTTCTTTGGAGAAGTATCTTTTCATATCCTTCGCTCACTTTTTGATGTTTTTTTTTTTTTTCTTGTAAATTTGTTTAAGTTCTAAAAGCCAAAATTAACAAATGGGATCTGATTAAACTAAAGAGCTTCTGCACAGCAAAAGAAACTATAATCAGAGTGAACAGTCAACCTATAGAATCAGAGAAAATTTTTGCAACCTATCCATCTGACAAAGGGTTAATATCCAGAATATTTTCATTTTAAAGGACAAATAAAGATTTCTTTCTATGACAAGTAGGATGTCAATGGAAACTTCGTGTTTGTGCTGGTACTAATTTCTAATATTTCTGTGGAATGGTCTCCCAGAAGCAGACTGGCTGGCTTAAATTAAGTTCATTCACACATAAAGTTTTATATTTCTTCCTAGCTAAATTGCCAATTTATTTGTCCATTTTTTTCTATTGAGATATTTGTCTTTTTCTTATAATTTTATAGGAACTTTTGATGTAATATAGATATTACTTACTTGCTTTATAGAGTGCATATAGCTTCAGCATTTTTGTAAGTTTTAATCTTTGCTTATGGTATTTGTGTTTAACTGAATTTGAAATTTGGTGACCGCCGGGCGCGGTGGCTCAAGCCTGTAATCCCAGCACGTTGGGAGGCCGAGGCGGGCGGATCACGAGGTCAGGAGATCGAGACTATCCTGGCTAATACGGTGAAACCCCGTCTCTACTAAAAAAAAATACAAAAAAGTAGCCGGGCGAGGTGGCGGGCGCCTGTAGTCCCAGCTACTCGGGAGGCTGAGGCGGGAGAATGGCGTGAACCCGGGAGGCGGAGCTTGCAGTGAGCTGAGATCTGGCCACTGCACTCCAGCCTGGGCGGCAGAGCGAGACTCCGTCTCAAAAAAAAAAAAAAAAAAAAAAAAAGAAATTTGGTGACCTTAGTTTTTATAGTTCTTATCTTGCTTATAAAGTTCTTCACCTAAATCTTATAAATTATTACTGTATTTGTTGGAATATTTGTTTTGTATTCACTACTTAGAACTTATGTTTAAGTGAGTACAACTTATTTTTTCTCAGATAGCCAATTGTCTGATAGCATTTACTGAATGGCTCTCTATTTCTTTATTGATAATAATTTATATATCACATTCTCAATGAATATGAAATTATAAGTGTGTTCATTTTTATGCTTATTTCTGTATTAACAATAGGCCATTTTAATTACTGAGTCTTTTTTGTAAGTTTTGAGATTCTTTACTATTTTTGTTTCAAAAATGTATGGGTTTTCCTTGAATACTTACTTTCCCTTATGAACTTTCAAATCAGTATGCTATTCCCCAGTCAAAAAATAAATATGTATTAGAAATTGGATTGAGATTGTATTTACTATAAAGATTTGGAGGATTTGTTCTAGCCAGTTTCAGATTGTTATTACAGCATAAATAGCTGGTCTCTTTGAAATGCATTAAAATACTGGTTAAAATAAATAACTACATGAAACTAGAGTGTTATTAAAGTTTACCTATGAATGTATGCAAATTGCAAAAGCAAAATAACCATTAAAAAATAAATATATGGTATCTCTTTACCTTCTGCAATATTAATTTTGATCCTGAATACTATAGAACTGATGAGAATGATAATTTTAAGCTTGGCTTCATTTTGATTCCATAGTTTGGAGTTTATACATCTGGAGACTACTGTCACCGGTATGTTTCTATAAGACTGAGAATGTAAATGAAAACTCAAAATTCCGTTTCTGTGGATGCATGTTAGTATTGCTTTTTTTCTGTGTTAATAAAAAATGTCAATGTATAAGGTTAGTTACATATTTATTATGTATCAAATTATTTTATTGACAATATAGACTTGTTAAGTACATATTACAATGTAATAGAATGGGTTGGCTATAATTTTTTGCCACTAACTCTGCATAGTTTAAAGGAAGTTATCTCTTAAATTCCTAAGGTTAATTACTATTAATATTGACTGTTATATTTTCAGATAGCTTTCTTTTAATGTACATGTGTATGCATAATATGTTTGTATTTCTCAAACACAATGGTATTTGAATGTATATATGGTATGCCACCTTAATTATTTTACTTATATTTTGGGAGAATTTTTTATGTTAAAACACTAAGCCTTCCATTTTCTTTTTAACATCTAAATATAATTCCACATAGTAGATCATCATAATATATACAGTTTTTTAAATTGAGTCACTTATTTTTTTATTGTTATAAGCAATGCTTTAATAAATGCTTTTGTGCACATATTCAGGTATTTCAGAGGGATAAATTTATAGCAGTGACATCCTTGGATCTATGTTTGTGCACATTTTAATGTTCTCCAAAATGGTTGTGATATTTTATATTCTTGCCAGTAGTATAAAGACATGACAACAGTAAATTTTATCAGTTATTAAAATTTATGCTAGGCTGATGATAAATTTGAATTCCTATGGTTCCTAAAGATTTTATCATTTCAAATGTTTATTTGAAATTTGTATTTCTTCTGTTAATTTCTTGTTCATATATCCCAGAGACATTTATATTTATTTAAAAATAATTTATAGACATTCTCTATACAGTATAATTAAGGGATTTTTGTGATTCAAAATTTGGCTTTTTAAAAGTCAAATTGTAAATTTTTATGGTATTGGGATTTAGTTGTTTAAGGCATTTCCTATCAAAATACAATATCCTAGATTTTCTTCTAAAAGTTTGTATTTTTATTGTTTACATTCAGATATTTATTTATCATTATTATTTTTTGAGTCAGGGTCTCACTGTCATCCAAGCTGCAATACAGTTGCAAGATCATGGCTCGCTGTAGCCTCAAACTCCTGGGGCTCATGTGATCCTCCCACCTCAGCCTCCTGAGTAGTTAGGATTACAAGAACACGCTGTCATGACTTACTAATTAGATTTTTTTTTTTGTAGAGATAGGTTCTCACTGTGTTGCCCTGGTTGTTTCTGAACTCATGGTCTCAAGCAATCCTCCTGTCCCAGCCTCTCAAAGTACTGGGATTACAGGTGTGAGCCACCACTCCCAGACCATGTAGAGCCTTAGCATGGCAGGAATTTATTTTTCTGTTTGAGTGATATAGAGATCTGTCTTTAGTTTTTCAAGTATATAGCTGACTGTTTTAATGCAATCTTCCCCAATTATCTGAAATAGCACTGTGATCCTTGTATGTGCATAGGTCTGTTTTGTACTGTTTAGGGTGATTTATCTACTTCACCCTTCCTTGGGGTTCCCAAACTTTCTGTTATGTTTTGGTATTTGAGTGGTCAAGTGAATCATTCTTTATTCTTTTTTATTTCTTTAAGATTTTATTGCCCATTTTTCCCATTTACTTTTTCGATTGAATGTAGAATAACTTTGTAAAGTTCTATAAAATTTAAGTTTGCATTTGATGAAAATTACATTGGTTTGATAGATTTATTTGAGAAAAATAAATAGGCTTATGGTACTTTTCCCTTCAATCCAAAACGTGGTGTTCTTCTCTCTGTGTTCTGGTCTCATCTTATGCCCATGAACAAGGTTTAAAATATAATAACTTTGTTTATATATCTCTTGAATATTCTCATGTTAATTCTTAGGTCTGTGCTAGTTTTTGTTACTATTATTAACTGAATCTTTCTTAAAGTAAAAACAGTGCTTCCGCCAAAAATTGTTGTCCACGTGCTGAAATATTCAACGGCTGTTATGTCTCGTTTGCCAGTGTCAGAATACATTTTCAGGTGGAAGTGGTTTTGAAAATTGTTTAAAAATCAAGGATCTAGTATTTCATTTTTCTGTGATCAAAAAATCCTGTTTGATACTTGTTTGAAACTGTCACTATATGTCATTGTCATTCCCTGTTTATTCGATCTTCTTCTTCTATATTCTATGTTTTGTCTGTTATTGGCATTCATCAGAAGTCATGAACTTTCCATGCATCTCTCAATTTTTCTCCATCCTTTGGGGGAAAGAAACTCATCATACAGAGTACAGTAATTTTATTGTACTGAGAAACATCTTACTTCTTTGAATGTCTGATTAGAGTTCAAGAGTGCGGACTATAAGAAAAATCTGACTTGAATAATCATAATTTTCCCAACCCTTTTTAGTGCATCCTCTCAAATGTGTCACCACCAGTGCAGTGTTTGTGGCATAATAGTTGTAAACAGTTGTTTATTTATAAAAACATTTTAATCTAAATTTTTTTCCGGCATCTTGTATGTCTTCTCAATATACTTTCTATGTTGTGGTATTTCTAAAATCTTGGACATAGTTATTCTGGGCACAGTTACTTCTTGGGTACAACCTGTAAAGTAGCATTTGGATATTTCAAATCTGACGACTAAATGGCACAAGTAAAATTGAAGCCAAGAGTTCTACTAAATTTAGCCTTAACTTTACCTAAATTTAGTATTACATTGGCTGTTATTGGCATTTAGGTTTCTTATGCCTTATATTCTTAGCCACTAGTATATCAACACCAAAACACAATTTTTAAAGATATGAAAACAAGAACTTATGTTTTCAAACACTTAATAAATTCGAGGTACATTTAATTCCTAATTCAACACTATTCTGACTTTTTTTTTTTTTTTTTTTGAGAGTCTTTGTCACCCAGGCTGGAGTGCAGTGGCGCAATTTCAGCTTACTGCAACCTCCACCTCTCAGGTTCAAGCAATTCTCTTGCCTCAGCCTCCTAAGTAGCTGAGATTGCAAGCGTGCACCACCATGCCCAGCTAATTTTTGTATTTTTAGTAGTGACGGGATTTTGCCATATTTCCCAGGCTGGTCTCCAACTCCTGACCTGAAGTGATCCACCCACCTCGGCCTCCCAAAGTGTTGAGATTACAGGTGTGAGCCACCACACCTGGCCTATTTTCTGACATTCTAACAGCGGTACAATGTAGAATCTTTAAAAGTGTGGATAATGCATTTCCATTTTTAGTCCTTAAGGAGCACCAATAGTGAAAGGGTAGTTTCCCTCGATTATGAAACATTAGGTTGTGATGTTATATGCAGAAATATTGTTTATTGATAAACATAACAGCTTGGGATTTGACATGGTGACAACGGCTAGAAAAGTGAGGCTTAAGTGCTTTTCAAGCTGTGCTCACTTCATTCATGCAGAATTGCTGTCTTTGCTGACTTCTGGTTTCTTGCTTAGGCGCTGACAAGGGAAAGTATCTGTCTGTAGTTTCTAATACTAGTGTTAGCCTAATCATAAAGCCAGCACACCTTTGTCTCATATAACACAGTTATTAATCAGCTCCCCAGTGTCTCCTGCAGAAAGAATAAAAGGAAGTATTTTAAAAATTACATATTCTATAAATATATTCTTATTGCCCACTCTTAGAGTTTTCATTTGTTGAGCATCAGTGTACCAGATAATTTACAGACTTCTACAATCTTCATAATTATGGTATAGGATAAATTTTGTTATCCCTGTTTTACAGAAATTACTCTTTTTTGTAGTCTTATGTGAAAATTATAGAACAGTTTTGGGACTCTGCACAATGTTATGTACTTCCACAGAGAATTTGCCTTTGATTCTGGTATGCAGGTAGTTTGGGGAAGAACAATTCAATCTCTTCAGGAATTAAGTTGATTTGCAGCTCTATTTAAGTTTTTAGAAGAGCTGTTCTATTTCTATTTGCCCTTGCTCCAATAGCATATCCTTTTGTGAGTCCCAGGTGAAAGGAGTGTTTACTAAGTTCCTTCTCTCTCCAGTTTTTGTTTTCCCAGTCCAATGAACCACTGAACTCCCTGCTGAACTCTGCTCAACTTTTCAGCCTTTGAATTGCTGCTTCCTGTGTGGCTTTTTAGTCTCTCAGCCAGCACTTTTTAAAAAAGTCTATGTGTATAAGTAGAACTACCACGTGACCCAGCAATCCCACTACTGGGTATTTGTCCAGAACAAAGGAAATCAGTCTATCAGAGATATTTGCACCCCTGTGTTTACTGCAGCACTATTCACAATAGTCAAGATTTGAAATCAACCCAGGTATACAATATCAGAGAATGGGTAAAGAAAATGTAATATATATACAAAGTGGAATACCATTCAACCATAAAAAGAATGGAATCCTGTCATTTCTGTCATCTATGGTAACAGGGATGGAATTGGGGGACATTACGTTGAGTGACATAAGCCAGTCATGGGAAGATAAATACAGCATGTTCTCACTCATTTGTGGAAGCTAAGAAAGTTGATCTCATGGAAGTAAAAAGTAGCATAGAGGATACTAGAGGCTGGGAATTGAGAGGGGAGAGGGGACATACGGAGAGATTTGTTTTAACAAATACAAATTTATACAATTTAATACAAAATTATAGCTAGTTAGGAAGAATAAGTTCTAGTGTCCCATAACACTGAAGGATGGCTGTAGTTAATAATATATATATTTTCAAATAGCTAGAAGAGGATATTGGATGTTCTCAAAGCAAATAAATAGTAAGTATTTGAGCGATAGATAGGCTAATTACCCTGATTTGATCACTATACATTTTATGTATCAAAAAATCACTATGTGTGCCATAAATATGTACCATTATTATGTGTTAATTAAAAAACAGAATTTTTTAAAAAAGTCAGTGACTTGAGGAAAAATATGATGATGAATTTGAGAGTTACCTCTCTGTACTTTCCTTCTCTCAGGGATGTTAACTGTCAAGTCCTTGAAACTTTGGTTGCACATTGCCTTCCGGTTTTGAATTAATTAGTTAATATTTTTTATATCCAGGATTTCTAGCTGTTTTCAGCAACAGATGGCTGATTGCAGGTAGTCCTCTCTAACTGTACGTGAAAGTCTTTCCTGGAGTCCTTCTGGAAGCTTGAGTTTGTTCTGGAAAAAATTTCCAGTATTATTTTGAATCACATTGATTTGGTTATTACCCGTATTCTACCAATAACAATGCACAGTCCATGAAAGCTGGAAGTATGTAATGCTTCTACAGTGTTTCTCTTACAGGGTAAGCTTTGTCCACCTGACAGGCAGTTGACAGGTACCCACTTCCAAAGCTGCTGCTGCTAATGTATAACTAGGAGAATGACACACAGTAAGATAAGGTGATAAGAATTCAGGAGCATTTCCTAACCCATCTTCTGGTTATAATTTAGAATATACTAGATCTTTAAAAAATTAAAAAAATTTTTTGGAGAGACGGAGTTTTGCCATGTTGTCCAGATGCAGTATTTCGAGCCTATTGTGTGTATAACGTAAAGACAATTAGAAAATTTGACAAATCATCCCATATTAGATAATTCCTTGCCATGAATTGTGTTACCCGGACTGACATTTTTCTCAGTAGGAGAGCCATGAGGCACTAGATGAAACAGTGATGATTAACAAGGGTATGTATTAGAATCACTTGGAGGGTTTGGACAATAGATCATGCTTCAGGTCCCATCTCGGGAGATTCTGATTGAATTGATCGGGGGTGAGATACAAATGTCTTCCACTTCATATTCCTGATCCTCTGAATCCTACTTAGCCAAGGTGTCCTCTTCTCTGTAATATTTTCTTTTACGTCTCTGGACTGTATTTTTTCTCTTCTCTGAATTTCCAAGTTTACAATACTCCCAGGGCTCTTATGTATATACTCATTTCTTATTAAATCATCTTTTTTTTCTTAATTCCACTTTTAATGTTCTTACATTTTTCATTTATATTCAGTCATATATCCCAACTGATGTTTAGCATACTTTATAATGTTATCATTGTAGATTTTCTTGTGATATTCATAATCAAGTCATATGGTCTTACCTCACCACCTTTGATTAGGGACTATATCTTGTATTTATTTTGTAAAACGATAGACATAGCCCTGTCCCTGGTAAAGAGACCATTATTAATGATGGAAAACAAGCAAAACAAACAATATCATCCAGGGAAAGTGCTACTTTTATGTAAGAAAATACTTTGATAGGGCCGGGCACGGTGGTTCAAGCCTGTAATCCCAGCACTTTGGGAGGCCGACACGGGCGGATCACGAGGTCAGGAGATCGAGACCATCCTGGCTAACACGGTGAAACCTTGTCTCTACCAAAAAAATACAAAAAAATAGCCGGGCGAGGTGGCGGGCGCCTGTAGTCCCAGCCACTCGGGAAGCTGAGGCAGGAGAATGGCGTTAACCCAGGAGGCGGAGCTTGCAGTGAGCTGAGATCCGGCCACTGCACTCCAGCCTGGGTGACAGAGTGAGACTCTGTCGCAGAAAAAAAAAAAAAAGAAAATACTTTGATAAGCCACTTATAATTGAATGTAAGTATTTGATGGTGGGCCACTAAAGCTGAAGACTACACCTGAGACAGTCAGTGCAATTGCTAAATGTCTTTCTTTTTATTTTTAGAGGTAGGGTCTCATTCTGTCATCCAGGCTGGAGTGCAATGGCACAGTCTTGGCTCACTGCAGCCTCGACCTCCTGGGCTCAATCGATCTGACCACCTCAGCCTCTCTAGTAGCTGGGACCACAGGTGCATGCCACCACACCTGGTTAATTTTTGGATTTTTTTTTTTTTTTTTTTTTTTTTTTTTTTTTTTTAGCAATGGGTTTTCATCATGTTCCTTAGGCTGACCTTGAACTCCTGGGCTTAAGCGATCTGCCCACCTCGGCCTCGCAACGTGCTAGGGTTACAGGTGTGAGCCACTGCACCCAGCCTTTACTTCAGAATGAAGAGAAATGCAGGGGTGATGGAAAAGCAAAAACTAGATAAGACAGAAGGAAACCGAGAGAGAAAACAAGACAGTGGGGTGTGGCTGAGCAACCAGCTTAGTCAGGTGACTGGAGAAATTTTAATAAAAGGGCATCTTTATTCAATTTTAAGTTATCATGCTACACTTAAAAAGTAATAAACTCTCTGTTTCACCTAAGAAATCGGTAAAGAAGTTTGCTATACATTACCCTATAAAACCTACCATTTAGTTTAGTTTTTTCTTTATTTCTATTTGAGTGAAACATGGGCAAGTGAATGCAGTAGACAGGATGCTGCTTGAACTGAGCTAATTCAGTGAAAGCCACACCTGACCACTTGTCAGCCCCTGTGTAGACATCTCAGATATGCAAGATAATACAGATAATTCAAGTCAATTTCATTTAAATATTATTTAAGTTTTAAGAATTGAGATCTTAAACTACTGCATGGGCTCTAGAAATAATGGCTTTTTCTTAGCTGGTGTAAGGAGCATGTGTATATGTTTATGGCAGACTGCCTGGTATTAAATCCTGGATCCACTGTATTACTTTGGGAAAGTTACCCAGTTTATTTCTGCCTCAGATTTCTTAACAATGGAGGTAATAATAGTCCCAACCTCAGAAGGTTGCAATGAAGATAAAAATGAGTTAAGACACTTAAATCCTTTAGCCAAGTCCCTGGCACATGCAGGAATGCAGACAGTGTTAACAACCATCATCATTTTACTGTTGTGGTGTAGTTCTCAAGCCTGCTTTGCATCAGAGTCACCTGCGGTATCTGAAAAAATGTACATCCTCAGGTTCTAGCCCATACCGATTAAGCAAAATTTCTGGCACTGGAAAGTGGGCATACATAGAAAAAAAAACCACAGGGATCTGGAGAGGCAGTCAGTTCTGCAAAGCACTTTTGGGATATGTTTGTAGGTAGAAAAATATGAAGATAAATGTGAATGGCGATCTCCTATAGAAATTAGATGACTAGAGACACATAACTGAAGCTACCAATCCCTGAACTCGTTAATATCAAAATGAGTATTTTCCAAAAGCCTTTGGCTGTCAAATGGAGATGTGAGAAACCAGCTGTTGAACACCTTTCTGGGTCTAGCTGGAACCCAACCTTGAGGAAAGAATGTTTGTCATTCTGGGTGGCTCTTATTGAAAGAAAATAGCATTTTTCTCTCTGCTTTGAGAATGAATTCAAGGATCCAGAGAACATAATTGGCATCTGTGATGATGAAGGTTTACATGACAATTCCGAGCTGTCTTTTTTTCTTCAGTGTGAACTCAACTGTTACTGCTTTATAGGATTTTGCATGTTAGAAGACTAGAGTGACAGTAGCAATTATGTTGTGACCTTCGGGAGGAGGTAGACTTTTTCAGATAGTTGTGATTTTCTGGAATCCCTCTTGCCTGACACTTACTACTACATGGCCACTATTTGTGTTGCTCAGTCTGACACCTGATCACATGTAAGGGCTTGTAAGTTCTTGCTCAGATTCTTCAATGGTTCTTTATGATTGTGTTTCCAGGATAATAAAGATGAAACTTACTGGCTGGCATTCAAGATTGTCTAGTGTGAGTCTCAGTTACTTTACTCTTACTTTAGCCAGTTGAGCTTTTTTCTGGTATACCAAACATTTGGATGATGTGATTGTTACACTTAGCCCAGCAGACTCAGCTCTTCTCTCCTGACCTTCCCCCTGCAGCCTAATGATAGGCCAGTGATAGTAATAAGAAGGCAAAAACTTGTCTTAATAATATGGATTTTAGGCACAGCCATATACTCCAGTATCTATCTAATTATCGTTTAGAGGAGGTCAGAAGACTATAATGGTTAAAACCATGTACTTTGGAGATAGATTTTCCTTCAGGGTGTTCCTTAACCTCTTTACGCTTCTACCTGTAAAATGGGGATAAATCATAGTAAGTAATTCATATATACAGGAGAAGGAATTGAGTTTTATTTTTCTTTCTATTTTGTTTTGTTTATTTAGTTCTATTTTAATTTTATTGTGTTGTACTTATAGAACAGTGCCTGGCACATAGTCTTATATTGGTGTTTGTTAGAGGGGAAAAAAAGTTACAGTGGTGGAAGTTCTTAGCACAATGGAGGCTTCCAAGCATGGCTTCCTTCCTGATTCTTGCCTAGTATTAAGATGTTAGACTCTGATCCTAATATTTGACTTATTCTTTATCATATTGATTACATCCTGGATTTGTCAAAAGTGAAAGGAATAATTGTAACTCTTGTTATTTTAACCAGTAATTTTTTTTTTTAACTTTTATCTAAAAGGGCATTTTTTACTACTGGTCTATTATAATTTTTCTAGAGTATAAGCAAGTCCCACTTGAGTATTCCCTCTTTGCTACTTTCTGGAGGAATTTTGGGTTTCATATCTGGTTTCTAAAATACAGCAAAGAAAAGGAAAACTAGAGTCTTATGCTCTGCTGGTGTGTCCTTAATCTTTCTGTCTCTCCTCAATTCCTGTGTTTGGGTCATTTTATAGTTTCTGCAGAACTAGAACTTTGCTGCTTAAAATCATCCCTGAACTGTCATTGGCCAGCCCAAGCATGCTGTTGGTTCTTGATATGGTTTGTCTGTGTCTCCACTCAAATCTCATCTTGAATTCCCACATGTTGTGAGAGGGACCCAGTGGGAGGTAATTGATTCATGGGGGCAGGTCTTTCCTGTTCTGTTCTCTGATAGTGAATAAGTCTCATAAGATATGATGGTTCTATAAGGGGGAGTTTCCCTACACAAGCTCTTTCTCTTTGCCTGCTGCCATCCATGTAAGATGTGACTTGCTTGCTCCTCCTTGCCTTTCACCGTAATTGTGAGGCCTCCTCAGCCACATGAAACTATACGTCCATTAAACCTCCTTCTTTTGCAAATGACCAAGTCTTGGGTATGTCTTTATCAGCAGCATGAAATGGACTAATACAGTTCTCCACTCATGTTTCTACACTCCTATTTCCTTACTACATTAGTGCCTGCTGTCAGACTTCCAGACACTGTGGCCTGTTGGAGGACTTCCAGAGGACTTTCTCTCCTACTAAAGAATGCACCTCTGCCTGTGCCCATGACTGGCCCAAAGTGCACGAGAAATGACATTGCCCAACCAATGACTAATAAATATACCATGTTCCTTCCTTCTCAGGTTAAATCTAGGGCTTTTCCAGTGGGATTGAGCTCTAGAAACTCTCTCTATTGAATGCCTCCCCTCTTCCTTCACTGACTTCTCCACTCCCTAACTGGTGTTCTTTCCCTCTCCAAGTAAGAGACTTGGGCTCCAAAACTTATATCAGCTTCTGCTTCTGGGGGAGCCCATGCTCAGGCCTACAGGTTCTTCCAATGTATAAAGGTTGGACTGATAAAGTCAAATTTGATCTGTTCTGCAGGTGCAGCAGGTACTGGGGACTAGTTGCCACCATTACAGCATTAGTTGATGCTATAGACTGAATGTGAGTGTCTCCTGATATTCATATGTTGAAACCCTAATCCCCAATGTGATGGTACTTGGAAGTGGGGCATTGGGAGGTAATTAGGTTATGAGGGTTGAGCCCTCATGGAGGGATTAGTGCCTTTGGAAGAGGATGAAAAGATGAGAACCTCCTTCCCCCACGCCCCCTGCCAATCTCTGTGCATGCACCAAGCAAAGGCCCTGTGAGTTCATACTAGGAAAAGGCCCTCACCAGACACCAAATCTGCCAGCACTCTGGTCTTGAACTTCCCAGCCTCTAGAACTATGAGAAATAAATTTCTATTGTTTAAGCCACCCAATTTAGAGTATCTTGTTGTAGCAGTCTGGAATGACTAAATCAGTTGGTGACAGAAGTGATATGAGAGGTAACATAAAGAGTTTTTATACCATGTAAAGAACAAAAGTACCTAAAGGGCCAGGCGCAGTGGCTCACACCTGTAATCCCAGCACTTTGGGAGGCCGAGGCAGGTGAATCACCTGAGGTCAGGAGTTGAAGACCAGCCTGGCCAAAATGGTGAAACCCCATCTCTAATAAAAATACAAAAAATTAGTTGAGTGTGGTGGTGTGTGCCTGTAATCCCAGCTATTTGGGAGGGTGAGGCAGGAGAATCTCCTGAACCCAGGAGGCAGAGGTTGCAGTGAGCTGAGATTGTGGCACTGCACTCCAGCCTGGGTGACAGAGAGAGACTCTGTCTCAAAAGAAAAAAAAAAGTACCTAAGGGATAAATACTTCCTTGCTTTTGTATTTTGAGGCCTCTTCCTAGTTTTTACTATGGATCAAGTATCAGGGCTGCTTCACAGAATACATAGAACAAATTACTAGAAATAGATGCTGAATAGATGTGCCATTCTAGGTCTTTAAAAATGACATATACCAGCCCTATGTATATGAGGACTAAGCAACTGAAAAATTCCTTGCAGACTACTATATACATGTCTTAAATCCCCTCCTCTGTTGCCTCATGAACCCTTCAATGAGTCTCTATTTCCCGCTCTTTGTGGACATTCAGATACCACATTTGGACCCCTTCCCATAGATACAAACCCATTTTGTCTGTTACTACCTCCTATATGTGCTTGATGTCAGTGAATTTGTTGCATTCATTTTTCCTCCCAAATACAGGATGTTCATTTTTGGATATGGCTATGTTTCCTCCTGTTTTTCCCACCTGAATTTTTTTCTCATTCTTCTCTGTTGAACAAAATTCTATTCTCTGCTCAGGCGGCGTCCACTGGGATAAATTTTAATTAGAAATAGCAGAAAACTCAACTGATAGTGGTAAAATGAATAAGAGGTTTATTTATGTCATACAACAAGAAATTTGGAAGTAGGATATCTTAGGCTAGTTTAATAGTATAATAGCTTCATACCTCGGTTCCTTTTGTGCTGAAATTGTGTTTTTTATGGCCATGGTTCCGAAAGGCTATTGTACCTCTAGGCATTGTATCCATGTTCCAGGCAGAAGAAAAGGAAAGAATAAATGGCAAAAGCTAAATGCCAAAACATATACCTTTTTGCATTTTAGAAAACCTATCTAATGACTTCTGCTTAAGTTTCACTGGCTGGAAGTGAGTTGCATGGCTAAACCCAGCTGTGGGGGATTCTGGAAGGATATTTTAACACTCTAGGCTCCATTTCAGAGAAAATTCAGGGAAAACAAAGTTGTGAAAGATTTTTGCATAGCTGATTCACAGCATCCAAACATTTAACGTTTTAAATTCCATGAACTCCAGCAACATTTATTGATGGCAACCGTTTTGTTTTTGTAATTTAACGCTTGATGTTACAGATGAAAAAATATTATAGATATATATTTTAGCTTTTTGACTGGATTTGAAACAAATGTGAATTTCATCTTGTCATATGACTAGCAACTACTACTTACAAGTTTCTTGAAAATAAACATATCCATTGAGGATGAATTAAGCAAATGAAGAGAAACGGTTGCAAACCGGACTGGCTAGATCCACGATCATGATTTCACTGGCTCTTCCTCCTTCTTGCTGATACTAGGTAAGCCCCAGAGTTCATGGATCTGGTCAAATCCATGTGCTAAGAGGTCAGAGTCAAGTGCTGAGAGCTGAAGAGGAGATGTGAATAAAAAGCCTATAGGAAAATGAGTATAGGTTGTTTTTCGAAATCCTACTTTATGTCAGTTGTGCATAAAGAAACAGTGTTGATGTAATTCTCGTTAGGCAGTGAAGGAAGTCTGTTGGTGGGCATTCAAAGAAGTCAAACAACTTGCATTAGATAATATAATGACAGAAAATGAAGCTGAGATTGTCTGACAGGTATACATTCAAAGTTAACTTCTTTCTGCTGTTTCAGGATAAAAAACTAAGGGAAATTATGTGGGTCAAAGGTTAGCCAACAGCCAGAATTATTTTTCTCAAATCACTTTGGGAAGGACATTAATTCAGAGTTCATCAAGGTTAATCACTTCTGACTATAAAGTAAATATCTAGGCAATTTCTAGCAATGACAACATATTGGGGTCTTAAAATGATTTTGTTTTATGGTGGAGCTAGATCT
The DNA here is from genome assembly GCF_009764315.1 of Trachypithecus francoisi. Classification (NCBI taxonomy): domain Eukaryota; kingdom Metazoa; phylum Chordata; class Mammalia; order Primates; family Cercopithecidae; genus Trachypithecus; species Trachypithecus francoisi. Next base: position 21,193,592 of record NW_022681474.1, read on the forward strand.
TTTCAGAATCAATTTGAGTAAGTGAAATGAAGGGCTGAAAAAATACAGCTTTTAAATAATGGAAGTCTTGACATTCTTTAATACTACAGAACAAATAGCTCCACACTCTAATTACTGTTGTATGGTGTTTGAGTATCTTTGGTGATGTTAATTAAAGAGTGACTCTTGCATATTTTGCTCAAAATATCCATGCATCACTTTCATAGTGCTAAATTGTTTCAAAAACCCATGCTAATAACTGGGAAGAAACAAAGACCAGACTACATTTATTTTCAGGCTCTTTATCTCAGTTATTTGTATTAAGAGGCTGCAAAAATGGATGTTATTTATGCTGGAAGAGAGAATGGAAGGGTATCCTAAATGTCAGTGTTGGAGCTTTTTGTTCTTTTAAGTTCTTAGGTGCAGGGGATGAAATATTATATTTTAGAGGCTTTTCGTCTTTTGCTTGTGGGTTTTTCTTGTCTGATAGTATAATCTTGAACACTTATGAAGAAGATATTACACTACTTTTCCTGGTCAAATTGCAATAAACCTAATAGAATGGAAATTTTACTGTTTAAGGATTAGTGTAGTGGTTTCCAGCTTTTTCAACTATGAGAAATTCTTTTTAAAGTAAGAAGAAATAAATTAATGGAAACATTCACATTTTATTACTTAATAGTATTTTTCATGGTGGTTGATGTAACAAAAATGCTATGAAAATAATATTTTCACATAACTTGTAATTTGTTAATCAGTAAAATCTGCATAAATTTGAAATGTAATAACAAGTGTGTGTGTAAGACATATTATTCCACTACATTCAATGCTTAGTGCTTTGTGAATCTACAGATTGTTATGCTACCTTTTAGGATTCGATGGAAATGATCTAGAAGATAGCTTTCTAGAGAATTAGAAGAAAATCTGAGCAAAACAGTTCAGGGCAGGAGATATGTCCAGAGAGGCTGCTAATTGTCCCATGGTTTAAAGAAATTTCTAAAACTCCAAATAAGAGACATTCAACCATAACATCCTAAATTTTTCTTAAGAAATGTTTACATTCAGTATGATACACTAAGTGTGAGGCATTCATGGTAGACTGTGGTTCTTCTGAAGGTAAACTTGTCATTTGAGCTTTCTACAGTAGTTGGTACTATTTAAAATAATAGATATTTTAAGACATTAAATAATAGACATTCTGCTCAGAAATATTTAGCCTATTCTTAGCTCAAGTGCTAATTTTAGTGAGATTGACATTCAGAACATTTTGGTATTCACATAGAAACTACTAAAAGTCTAAAACTAAGTGATGTCATTGTTAATGAGAGATCATATACTATAGTAGTGGGCATAGGTTTTGGTTTGGGACTCAGACGTGGTTTGGGACTCAGACATTGATACATAGCCTAGCTCAGTGGCTTATTAGCTTTTTTCTTTTTGAGATGGAGTCTCAATGTGTTGGCCAGGCTGGAGTACAGTGGCATGATCTCAGCTCACTGCAGCCTCTGCCTCCTGGATTCAAGTGATTCTCCTGCCTCAGACTCCCAAGTAGCTGGGACTATAGGTGTATGCCACCACACCTGGCTAATTTTTGTATTTTTAGTTGAGATGGGTTTCTGCATGTTGGCCTGGCTGGTCTTGAACTCCTGACCTGCCTGGCTTCCTAAAGTGCTGGGATTATTACAGGTGTGAGCCACGGTGCCTGGCCAGCTATTTGTTTTTGATCCTTTGTTAAAAGAAATCTTGCATTTCTCAAAGGAAACTATTATTAGGATTTTTAGAGACATTAAATATATTATGTTTAATATATCTATTATAGGTTTGGCACATTTTAGTGCTCATTAAGTTATAGCCATGGTTGTTATTCAATTTCATCTTTTCTAGATACAACAATAATTTCTGAAACAGAAGCTATGATTTCAGAGTTACATAAGTAAATAGTAGAAACACAAGGCTGATATTTTTCAATATGGATATATTTTGCTAATATTTTCAATAAAATCTTTTGGAGAAGTCTTTCAGAATATGAATCCTGTATAAGTGGATTGGGTGGATTCGCTATGCACTTAAAATGTCAGCTTGAGGGAAATCGTTAATATCAAAAGCCATGTATGTGGGATGCCTTGATGTTTCTGAAGTGGTCAGTGTTTACAGGGAGGAACTGCAAAGAAGCATTGATATTTCAAGTAGTCTACATCAGTGGTGCCCAACCTTTTTGGCACCAGGGACTGGTTTTGTGGAAGACAGTTTTTCTGCGGACCAGAGAAGAGAGGGAAGGTTTTGGGATAATTCAAGCACATCACATTTATTGTGCAGTTTATTTCTGTTGTTACTACATCATAAAATAATAATGCAACTCACCATAATGTAGAACCAATGGGAGCCCTGGGCTTGTTTTCCTGCAACTGAATGGTCCCATCTGGGTGTAATGGGAGACAGTGACAGGTCATCTGGCATTAGACTCTCATAAGGAGCACACAACCTAGATCCCCTGCATGTGCAGTTCACAATAGGGTTCGTGATCCTATGAGAATCTAATGCCGCCACTGATGTGACAGGAGGTGGAGCTCTGGTGGTAATGCAAGTGATGGGGAGTGGCTATAAATACAGATGAAGCTTCAATCATTCACCTGCCACTCACCTCCTGCTCTATACTTCTGATTCCTAACAGGCCACAGACTGGTACAAGTTCATGGCTCAGGGAGTTGGGGACCTCTGGTCTATACAGTATTTTCTTTCTCATGGATACCATGTCCTTGCATTTGAAATTGTTAGAGAAAAAGCAGCCCCTGCCTCTTATTTTCCTTCTACTCTTCTATATGTGTTCTTAGAAGGCCAAATCAAGAGAATGAATATATGTATATATAACACTGGTGATCTTTATCTAGTCATTTCTGAAATAAATCTAGAACTAGGACAAAGCAATGGACTTTTATAGATAATTCTAATGGTACTTAAACTAAAAATTATAAATATTTACTTTAAAATGGGAGTTCAAAAGAGAAGCAATAATGAAAGTTAAATTGATTGCCAAATAAGCAGAATGTACTTTAGGGGTAGAACCATGGAGGAATAAGTTTTTTTCTCAATTAAGATGGAGTTGGAGTAATGACATTCAGTTTCTTATTGCATATTATTACATATAATATGTGCAAATGTTGCTGTGTAAAAATATAAAACAAATAAAAAAATTGAATTGAACTGCATCCTATTATCTGGTTTTGAAATAAGAAAAAAAAAAAAAACTAAATTAGAAAAGTAGCTCTGCCTTTTTATTTTGGATACTTCAGAATGGATTTTTGACTTTTCTAAGAAGTAACATGAATAATTTAGGGATAGAGCATAATGCTGTTGAAAATGGTTAAAGTATAATACCAGAGAGGAACTGCGTCAAAGTCCCTGAAAAATCACAAAGGTGTTTAATGTCTCTAATTATGTTTAAGGAATTCAGTGGCGAGGTCTGGGAAATGACTCGCTGAGCTTGTCAGCTCACTCACTGACCCACTCAAATTCTTAACAGAAATCTGGACTCTTTCTAAGTCATTACTTCAGCTTAGGAAACTTTAGGCAATTTCATTTTGCCTAAAGTGGACTTTGAGACTCCAGAACAATTTTGGGGAGGGAGTAGGTTAATTGAAGTAGAAATAAAGCTCACCTATAATAATGGGGTCTATAGGGATGAATATTTCTTGTCTCAATGTATTTTCATTGTAGCAGCTAATTACTACCAATTTGAATCTATCTAAATAGAAATAAAAATGTTTTCTCCACTATTGTTTTATGAGCGATACATATGTTAATGCCAAGAGCTTATTATTTTTAAGGAAACTTATTTATACAGTTGACCCATACAAAATGCTGAGGTTAGGAACACCGACCCCTGTGAGGCTGAAAATCCCTGTATAACTTTTTTTTTTTTTTTTGAGGCAAGGAGATAAGGTCTCACTCTATCACCCAAGTTAGAGTGCAGTGACATGATCTTGGCTCACTCACTGCAACCTCCCCCTCCTAGGCTTAAGCGATCCTCCTTCTTCAGCCTCCATAGTAGCTGGGACCACTGTCATGTGCCACCATGCTCAGCTAATTTTGCCCAGGCTGGTCTCAAACTCCTGAGCTCCGGCAGTCTGCCTGCCTTGGCCTTGCAAGTGCTGGGATTACAGGTGTGAGTCACCGTGCCTGGCTCCAAATTATTTTTTTCCTGAACATATGTTCTCTAAATTTCTTGATATTTGAAGTTACCATAGTCTGTTTAGCTGCCTAATAATCTATTTGGGAGTAATTGATAACATTTTAATGTGACTCTATATCCTGCAAGCAATTCCAAATGGAATGACTTGAAGAGATGTGCTATATTGTGGCTAAACTGTTAGGTAGCTCAAAAAATTATTTGTAAATAGCTATTTGCAAAAGGTAAAGGTAAAAAAGCAGAATGTGAGAAATTGATTTTGAGGAACTAGTTCCCTTATTATAAAAAGATTCCAAGAAAACCTCTCAAGAAATAGTTCTAGAGATAGCTGACACTTCTAAATAAAATCCACCCGATCAAGGTAACACAAAGAAAAGATTTAACAAAAGTTGCATATTTGGGAAGTCATGTGCAGGTAAAATGAGTTAGTTTGCATTTGTATTATGCCATTTACATTACGATACACTAAGATTCTCAAAATATTTTGGTTTTTCAGGAAAGAAGTGATACATACAAACACACATGGAGGGCTGTAATGAAGCGTTTAATGGTCGGGTGATTTCTACCTTTTCTGTAGGTGGAGTAAAAGCAATTGGCTTCATATAAGCAAACAAAAATGATGTGGGTGACATGTAAAAAATTATCAAATTGTTAAATATGAAATCATCTGTTGGGTTGTCTAATTTTTTTTATTGCAGATTTCAGAGCAGCCAAGTGTTCATCTTAGTTTAGGTAGAGCTCTTTGTTGAGATGAAGAGCTGAGAAGTGAATCCTCTAATGTAGAGGTCAGCAAACTTTCTGTAAAGGGCCAGACAATACATGTGTTCAGTTTCCAGGGCCATGTAACCTCTGTTGTAGTACTCAATTCTGCTGTGGCAGGATGAAAGCAGCCATAAGCAATATGTAAATGACTGATCGTGACTATGTTCCAATAAATCTTTATTTATGAAAACATGAGGCAGGAGGGATTTGGTCCTTGGGCCATAGTTTCCTGACCCCTGGTTTGAGATTACTTTCCTGTAGGAAACATGAAAATTTGCTTGATAGGGTTTAAGGAAAATGAAATAAAAAGTTATCATTTCTGTGACTTTAAAAAAAAAAAAAACTTTGATTATTCTACAGTTCTAAACATTCTATAATAGCTTATTATAGGTATGATCTTTTGTGGAAACAAGACAAATCTTCAATTGCCTTTTTTCTTTTTTTTTGAGAAGGAATCTCGCTCTTGTTGCCCAGACTGAAGTGCAGTGGCGCGATCTCAGCTCACTGCAGTTTCTACCTCCCGGGTTCAAGCAATTCTCCTGCCTCCGCCTCCCAAGTAGCTGGGATTACAGGCACCCGCCACCATGCCTGGCTAATTTTTGTATTTTTAGTAGAGACGGGGTTTCACTATGTTGGCCAGGCTGGTCTCAAATTACTGACTTCAGGTGATCTGTCTGCCTCAGCCTCCCAAAGTGCTGGGATTACAGGCACGAGCTACTGTGCGTGGCCTCTTTAATTGATTTTTGTCTGTCTGTATAACTCTGGGACCCATTCTAGCCTCAATGCATTCTAAAGACAGAACTGATTTACTTCATTTCTATATTCCCAAAGCGCAGTACCCATCACTAAATAGGTACTTAATAGATATTTAAATTGAAGCATCGAGTGTTTAAACATTTTTAGGCCGCTTTAAGTGCATGGAAATTTTGACAAAAGTCTAGAAACAAGGACATATTCAATGATAATAAGTGTTTTTCTTGCTTTTAGAAACATTTTTATTGCTGTAGTACAAAAAAGTTCTGGATTAAAACCTTTGATTCAGGAGTTCTGTGTAGTCTAAGACAGGCCAGTTAGGTTTATGTCAGAGTACTATCAAATACAGTGCCTGGAGAGCTCGGATCCAATTCGGCAATATTCCAGTGCCTGTGGCGCTGCAGAAGCAACTTGCAGAGTGAATCCCGATTCCATTATCAAGCTCTTTTGTGAGAGCAGTAAATATGCCCAGGGTCTAGCAGGTTTTCTTTAAGCTCCAATGACAGCTGATAGACAGAAAATGTTGACTGGAAAACTTTGCAAGGAGAAAAGTAAATGTCTCATTCCGTGACAATGTTTTGCAACTATTGTTTGATAAAGAGAGGTTACAGTTATAGTAATAGCAGTAAAGGATGGCATGGATGAGTAAACCCCATACTCCTGGTCATGAAACTTTTTCAGTAGTTGAATAACTGGTACAATGAACAGGAACAACCTGTGATGTAATGAAAAGATAATTTTATTTTTTTCTCTAGTAATGTCTCTACATGTATTTGGTGGGTATACTTTGTCCTCTTCCTTGACTGAAAACCAGTCCTTGTCTGATTACTCTTAGGAAATAGGAAGTCCTACTGTCACTTAAGTAAGTCATAAGCAAAATTTCGTTTCTGAAATTAAAAATGTTTTAACTCTACTGAATTTACATTACCTCCTGACACAAAAACTGGACAAAATATATGAAACAGCAGTTTCAAAGATGTTGGATGTCAGGTAATGAAAGACAGTGATGTCTGAAAGACAGGAAACACACAAGATTGCCTTGAGAGAATTTCCAGGCTTCTGTGCAGAAAGCAGGAACGTGAGCAGAGCCCAGTAGACATCCTGAATTGAAGACAAGGAGCTGACAGTACAAGATGACAAAATCATCTGTAGTGTACAGGACAGAGTCCTGGAAAAGAGAGATTTACACAAAGAAAGAACCCTTGAGACTCGCATGAGGACTCCATAGGATATTTAGCCAAGTGCTTATCACCATATGCATGTGAGCAAAAAATAGACTTGAGTCCAGGGAAATAAGTATCTGAAAGGAATAGCAGGTCAGTCTGGGGCAATTGATCAAGGTTGGAAGGGTACCTTTCCTTATTAGCCAGCCTGGAAAACTACACAATGAATGGGACATTGAGTAGAGTATTTAGAAGGGTTTTCCCTCAAAAGTGTGGAATAAGTAAACCAACTGTTAAACGCTGTTTTAAATATTCAGTTTTTCAAAAACTTAAGTAGAGATGTGAAAGATATAAAAAAGATCTAAATCAGAATTTTAGATCAAAACTGCAATGTGGAAGATAAAAAGTACACTGACTTGGACTGATGTAAGGTTTGATATCATGGCAGAAAAGATGAATAAAGTTGAAGGCATAGTACTGTAATAGACTATCCAAATTGAAGCGCAGAGAAAAAGAAATGTAAAAACATGAACATCAGTGAGCTGTAGGACAACTTCAGGTATACTAATGTGCATGTTATTGCCCCAAGGTGGGTGAGGTGAAAAATACTAAAAACGGTGGCTCAAGCCTGTAATCCCAGCACTTTGGGAGGCCGAGACGGGCGGATCACGAGGTCAGGAGATCGAGACCATCCTGGCTAACACGGTGAAACCCCGTCTCTACTAAAATATACAAAAAATTAGCCGGGCGAGATGGCGGGCGCCTGTAGTCCCAGCTACTCGGGAGGCTGAGGCGAGAGAATGGCGTAAACCCGGGAGGCGGAGCTTGCAGTGAGCTGAGATCCGGCCACTGCACTCCAGCCTGGGCGACAGAGCGAGACTCCGTCTCAAAAAAAAAAAAAAAAAAAAAAAAGAAAAATACTAAAAAAAAAAAAGGCTGAAAATTTGTCAAATATGATGAAAACTGTAGATCCACGGAACTAGAAATTCAAACTCCACACAGCAGAATAAAGAGCACTGGAAATGGTAACTGCATCAGTTAATGCATGTGATGTTTTCCTTATTTATCTCACTCATAGATATAATTGACTATTAAAACAAAAACTGTATTATGGGGCTTATAGCCTATATAAGTAAAAATGTAAAAACTAGCATAAAGACAAGGAAGGGAGAAATTGAAGTACGTTATTGGAAATTTTGTTATACTGTATATAATAGTATAGATTAAGGTGTGTTGTGGTAAGTTAAAAATGTAGTCTATAAACCCTAAAACAACCACTGAAATATCAAAACAAAAGTTTATAGCTAATATGCCAGGAGAGAAAATGAATTCATAAGAATACTCGATCTGAAATAAACAAGAAAAAGATGAAAAAAAGAAAAAAACAGATGAAGCAAATAGTAGACAAATAGCATGATGATAGACTTAATTATAGTAATAGCCATATTGAATGTAAGTGTTATGAACAGCCCAATAAAAGCAGGGTTGGATAGCTTGGATAAAAAAGCAAGACCTCATTTATATGTTGCCTTCAATAAATCAATTTTAAATACAAAGACACAGATAGTTTAAAAGTAAAAGAATAAGAAAGATATGCAGTACTAACACTGGTCAAAAGAAAGTGTCTCTATTAATAAGACAAAATAAAATTCAGAGAAAGGAATATTACCAAAAAAGAATAAATGATCATTGTGTAAAAAAGGCATGCCATTCTGAAATGTTTTTTTAAACCAAATAACAAAACATTAAAATACGTGAAGCAAAGCAAAACAAGACCAAACCTTATAGAACTACAAGGAGAAATAGACAAATTCACAGTTGAAATTAGAGATTTGAATACCTCTCTGGATAATTGATAAAATGTTTGATAAAACAAATCAGCAAAAATACAAAAGACTTGATAAACATTCTCAACCAACTGGATCTAATTGTCAGTTATAGAGCTTACCACACAACAAGACTTGAATGCATGTTTTCAAGTCATATGGAACATTTGTCAAGATATGTCATATTTTAGTTCAAAATACATGTTTAAATTAGTTTATAACAATTCAGGTCATACAATTCTGTGGCCACACAGAATTAAACTACAAATCTAACAGAAAGTTCCATAGAAAATTCTCAAATATTTGGAAACTAAATACCATAATTCCAAATAACCCATAAGTCAAAGAACTAACTAAAAAGGTTTTTGAAAATATTTTAAACTAAATAAGCATAAAAGCTGGGCCAGACACCGTGGTTCACACCTGTAATCCCAGCACTTTGTGAGGTCAACGTGGGCAAATTAGTTGAGGTCAGGCATTCCAGACCAGCCTGACCAACGTGGTGAAACCCTGTCTCTACTAAAAATACAAAAATTAGCTGGGTGTGGTGGCAGGTACCTGTAGTCTCAGCTGCTCGGGAGGCTGAGATCCGAGAATCACTTGCACCCAGGTGGCGGAGCTTGCAGTGAACCGAGATGGCGCCACTACACTTCAACCTGGGCAACAAAGTGAGATTCCATCTCAAAAAAAAAAAAAAAAAAAAAGAAAAGCATAAAAGTACAACATATCAAAATTTATAGCCCCAAATGTCTTTATTATAACAGAAGAAATTTCTCAGATCAGTGACTTCCGTTCCTCCTTAAGAAACTAGAAAAATAAAAAACTAAAAATAAGCAGAAGAAAGAAAATAAAGTTCAGAGCAGAGATCCATGATTCTTTGAGAACATTGATAAAATCAATACATTTCTAACCAGAGAAACTGGGGAAAAAAAGAAGAAAGAGATAAATTACCAATAGAATGAATGAAATAGGGGGCATCCGTGTTGATTTTATAGACACTAAAAGGATAATGTGGAAATATTCTGAATGGCTTTATCCTCATATATTCAACAATTTAGAAAAAATGGGAAAAGTACATAATTACAAATACCATTCAAGAAGAAATAGACTCACGATGAAATCTTGCCATGTTAAAAATAAAGAAGAAATAGATAACCAGAATAGTCCTATGTTTATTAGAGAAATTGAGTTTGTAGTTAAAAACCTTCTCACAAAGAAATCACAGGTTCAGATGGCTTCATTGGTGAATGCTACCAAACATTTAAGGAAGTAAATATCTCCAAAAAATTAAAGAACAAGGAATGTTTTCCAACTTTTTCCAAGAGATCAAGAATATAATTATCACAAAACTAGAAAGACATTGAAAGAGAACTACAAATGTCACTTATGAACATAGATGTAAAAACCCTAAACAAAATATTAGCAAAGCAAATTCAACAATATATGAAAAGGATAAAATAGCTTGGATAAGTGGTTGTTAGCCACACAAGGTTGGTTCACCTTAGAAAAGTAGTCAATGTAATTCACAATATTAACAAACTATAAGAGAAAAACCATATGATCATATCAATTTATACAGGGAAAGCATTAAACAAAATTCAGCATCCGTTCCTTATAAATACTCTCCGTAAATGGGACTAGAAAGAAACATCTTCAAACTGATAAAGGCAGTTAGGAAAATTTACAAATGTTGATAGTGAAAAGCAGAATGTTTTTCCTTGAGGTGTGATCTTACCACTTCTTTTCAGCACTACGCAGGAACTTTTAACTAGTCCAAAAAAAACATGAAAATGAAAGAAAAGTGAATGATAAAGGAAATAAATAATTAAAACATCTTTGTTTACACGTGACCTGAGTGTCCATTTAGAAAATCTGATGGAATCTGTTCAAGCAAGCAAGGAAACAAACAGTACCTAATAGGGCTAATAAATGAATTCAGCAAAGTTTCCAGACACAACATCTATATGCAAAAATCAATTGTATGTTCACTATTTGGGTGATGGGTACTCTAGAAACCCAGGCTCTACCATTCTGCAGTATACCCATGTAACAGATCTGCACATTATCCCCGAATCTAAAATAAAATAAAAATTTAAAAACCTAAGAACAGAGAAAACTAATTTATGGTAGTAAAAATCAGAAGTTAAATGCTACTGGAATTTATGAGAAAGAAGCATGAAAACAATTTCTGGGATTATATGATGGAAATACTCCATGTCTTGAATTGGGTGGTAGTTACACGAACATACACAATTACTAAAACTCATCCAACTGTATAAAACTCAATTGTAAAAAAAAAAAAAAAAAAAAAACTTATTGGAATTTTGACTGGGATTGTGTTGAATCTATAGATCAAGCTGGGAAGAACTGACATCTTGATGATATTGTCTTCCTATCCATAAACATGAAATTACTCTCCATTCTTTGATTTCTTTCATCAGTGTTTTGTAGTTTTCCTTACATAAAACTTGTATATATTTTCTTAGATTTATACATAGCTTTTTTAAAGATGCTAATGTTAATTGTATTGTGTTTTCAATATCAAATCACAATTGATAATTGCTGGTGTATAGCAAGCAATTGACTTTTTAATATTAATCTTGTGTCTTGCAACTTTGCTCTAATTGTTTATTAGTTTCAGGAGCTTTTGTTATTGTTGTTGCCTTTTGGCTTTTCCACATAAACAATCATGTTATCTGCAAGCAAAGACAGTTTGATTTCTTTTTTTTTCATCCGTATATGTTTTCTTTTCTTTTCTTCTCTTATTGCCTTAGTTATGACTTCTCGTACAATGTTGAATAGGAGTGCTAAAAGTGGACATCCTTGCTGTCATCTTGATATTAATGGGAAGCACCTATTTTCTCAGATTTCAGTATGATGTTAGCTGTAGTTTTTATTTTATGGTCTTCCTCAGATTGAGGAAGTTACTCTCTATTTCTAGTTTGCTGAGAGTTTATATCATTAATGGGTGCTGGATTTCGTCAAATGCTTTTTCTTCTATTTATATGATTATGTAATTTTTTTCTTCTTTAGCCTGCTGATATGATGGATTACATTAATTGATTTTTAATTGATTTTTGAATGTTGAGCCCATTTTGCTTACCTGAATTAAAGTCCACTAAGTTGTTGTGTATAATTATTTTTACACATTGTTGTAATCTTTAACTTTTTCCCATTTACTATGATGTTGGCTGTGGGTTTATCGTATTTGACCTTTTTTATGTTGTGTGTTCCTTCTATACCTAATTTGTTGAGAGTTTTCATCATAAAGAGTGTTGAACTTTTGTCAAATGCTTTTTCTACATTTATTAAAGTGATCATATGGTTTTTGCCCTTCATTCTGTTAATATGATGCGTCACTTTATTGTTTTGTGTATGTTAAAACATTCTTGCATACCTGGGATAAATTATAGATAATAATAGTGGATGATCTTTATAATGTGCTGTTGAATTCTGATTGCTGGTATTTTGTTGATGACTTTTGCATCTACAGTCATCAATGATACTGGGCTGTCATTTTTGTGGTTGTTTTATTGTCTGTCTTTGATGTCAGGATAATGCTGGCCTTGTAGAATAAGTTTACAAGAGTTTCCTCCTTTTTACTGTTTTGGAATAATTTGTAAATAATTGGTGTTAGTTCATCCTTAAATGTTTTTGTAGAATTCAGCAGTGAAGCTATTAGGTGCCAAACTTTCTTTGATGGGGACTTTTTATTACTGCTTCAATCTTGATTTCTTCGATGCTTTCCAACTGTTGACATAATTGATCATAGCAGAATCTTACAATTCTTTTGATTTTTGTGGTCTCAGTTTTAAGGTCTTTTTTTTGTTATTTATGATTGTATTTTTTTAGTCTTCTCTCTTCTTAATCTGGCTAAAGGTTTGTTGACTCTGAGATTGTCTATTATAGAATAAACTTTGTTCTCCTGATCTTTTGTATTTTTTAAGGTCTATTTTATGTGTGTTCTGATATTTATTATTTCTTTTGTCCTACTCATTTTGGGCTTTGTTTTTGTTTTTCTAGTTCCTTGAAATGCATTGTAAGGTTGTTTATTTGAGATTCTTTTTTATTTTGATATAGGCATTTATTGCTGTCAACTTCCCTCTAAGGACTGCTTTTGTTGTATCCCGTAAGCTTTGGTGTTTCCATTTTTATTTGCTTCAAGAAATTTAAAAAATAAAAAAAAAGTTTATTGACCCATTTGTTGTTTAGGAACATTTTGTTTAATTTCTGTATATACTGTTTTCAATGTTCTTCCTGATATTGATTTCTAGTTTTATTTCATTATGATCGGAAAAGATACTTGATTTTGATTTTTCAAATTTGTTAAGGCTTATTTTGTAACTGAACATATGTTCTATCCTGGAGAATGTTCCATGTGTACTTGTGAAGAATGTGAACTCTATAGCTGTTTGATATAATGTTTTGTAAATATCTGTTATGTCCATTTGGTCTAGAATGCATTTTAAATCTGATATGTCTTTGCTGATTTTCTGTTTGGATGATCTGTTCATTGCTAAAAGTGGAGTGTTGAAGTAAGCTATTATTACATTCCTTTCTGTCTCTCTCTTTAGATCTACTTTTGCTTTATAGATATGAGTGTGCTGATGTTGGGTGCATATATTTTTATTATTGTTATATATCATTTTATATTGACCCCTTTATCATCACATAATGGTATTTTTTGTCTCCTTTTATTTTTATTTATTTATTTATTTTTTGAGACAGAGTCTCGCTCTGTCGCCCAGGCTGGAGTGTGGTGGCCCGATCTCGGCTCACTGCAAGCTCCGCCTCCCGGGTTCCCGCCATTCTCCTGCCTCAGCCTCCTGAGTAGCTGGGACTACAGGCGCCCGCCACCTCGCCCGGCTAGTTTTTTGTATTTTTAGTACAGACAGGGTTTCACCGTGTTAGCCAGGATGGTCTCGATCTCCTGACCTCGTGATCCACCCGTCTCGGCCTCCCAAAGTGCTGGGATTACAGGCTTGAGCCACGGCGCCCGGCCTTTCCCCTTTTATAGTTTAAAAAGAAACTTTGGGTTATTTTATCTGATAGAAATATAGCTAGCTACTCCTGCTTTCTTTTGGTTTGCATTTGCAAGGAATATCTTTTGTTCATTCATTTTCTTTCAGTCTAAGCATGTGCTTCCAAATGAAGTGAGTCTCTTGTAGGTGGCATATAGTTGGGTCTTGATTTTTATTCATTCAGCCACTCTATTTTCTTTTTTTTTTTTTGAGATGGAGTCTTGCTGTGTCACTGGGGTGGAGTGCAGTGGCGCCATTTCGGCTCACTGCAACCTCCGCCTCCTAGGTTGAAGCAATTCTCCTGCCTCAATCTCCTAAGTAGCTGGGACTATAGGCATGCACCACCATGCCCAGCTAATATTTGTATTTTAAGTAGAGACGGGAGTTTCACCATGTGAGCCAGGATGGTCTTGATTTTTTGACCCTGTGATTCGCCTACCTTGGCCTCCCAAAGTACTGGGTTTACAGGCGTGAGCCACTGAGCCCGGGCTTTGCCACTCTATTTTCTAATTGGAAAATTTAATCCATTTACATGCAAGGTAATTATTGACAGCTAAGGACTTGGCACTGCCGTATTATTTGTTTGCTCGTTGTTTTGTAGCTCCATTCTTCCTTTTTTCCTTCTTACTGTCTTCCTGTGTTGTTAAGCAATTTTCTCTCTCAGTATGTTTTGATTCCTTGGTTTTTGTTTTTAGTGTAGTTATTACAGATTTTTGCTTTGTTGTTACCAGGAAGTTTACAAAAACCATCTTATTGTCGTAACAGGTTATTTTGATGGGATAACAGTTTTTATCACAAAGAAGAAAATACTGTTTCTTTTGACTCATTCATTTTACTTATTCGTAAGCTATAGTCACCAAATTCATTGTTGCTATTATTATTTTGAATAAACTATTATCTGTTAGATTGCATATGAGTAAGAACACAGACAGTTCACCCAAAAATATATATTTGGCATACCAGCACATAAAAAGCACTTAACATAATTTGTGCTTAGGGCAATGCAAGTAAAATTTCAGTGAGATGCCACTATTTTACCTGATGAATTAATAAAATTAGAAAGAAAATTTTATCAAGATGTGGTGGGGCCCTCATATACTGCTGGTAAGAATATAAAAAATATGATAATCACTTTGGAAAACTGTCAGTTTCTTAAAAACTTAGACATATACCTAGCGTATAACCTACCACATTACCTGCCATATAACCACAAGAAAATAAAACATGTGTCCAATTTTCATAGCAGCTTTTTTTTTTTTTGCAGTAGTCAAAAACTGGAAACAACCCAAATGTCCACCAGCACATGAATGGATAAACAGATTGTGGTGTATCCATACAATGGAATGCTACTCAACAATAAAATAGAACGAACTATTGTTACATACTACAATGTCAGTTTATCTCAAAATATGCTAAATGAAACTAGATAAAAATATACACTATATGATTTCATTTATATGAAATTTTAAAAAATGCAAACTACAGTGACAGTAAGCAGATCAGTGGTTGCCTGGGGGTGTGGTGGAGGACTTGAAGGAATGAGATAGAGCAGGGAGTGATGTGCTGGTTAAATGTCTTTCCCTTGAATGGCCAGTCCTTTGGGATTTTATCACCATGGCTTCTGCTCTAGTTCAGAGATGTCAAAGCTGGACTTGGTGAACCAGGTTTGAAGAATTATTCTACCTCAAATATCAATTGTTTCTCTACCAAGAAACCACACTTTTAGGATCTCAGTGAAACATCCATTTTCATGTCACATTGCAGTTATCTGTATAATTAGAAATAAGACCAGAACACAAATTTTGAAAAAATTTTAATGACATAGTGAATCAAAATAATCTGTTCCCAGAGAATTAGCATGGATATGACACGAATCTGAATCAAATGTGTTTGGAGACTTTATTTATATTTTAGTGCATTCCCTAGTTCCATGTTATTTTAGGGAATTTAGCTTGAACCTCTCCGAGTAACAAAATTAAAGAGAGCCAGGTGTGATGGTGTGCCCGTAGTCCTGGTTATTTGGGAGGCTGAGGCAGAAGAATTGCTTGAGCCCAGGAGTTTGAGTCCTGGGCAACATAGTGAGACTCTGTCTCAAAAAAATTAGAGTCAATTTTATTAAAATCATTAATGAGTTAGAGATTTTTATTACAATACTTGTTGACAGTTACACAATAGTAATACCTTGTGGTTAATATCCATTAGCTTCATAGTACATATGTACATAGCTACATAGTACTAGTGCTATCCAGTAGGACATTCATGTTTTCATTCTTTAAATATCAGGTAAGTAGAATCAAGACAGTATTTCTGTGATATTTCTACAGTAAGATGTGGGCCAGAACAATGAGTTACTTTACTCTCATTCAGTCAGCTTCCAGTTGTAAATTACTGCCCCTTCATGATACACCTGGCCCTGGCCACCGAAATGTTCTTGAGAACTAGAAGTAAGTAGCAAAATGCATCTGGTTTGGGAGTCAGCTTTTCTCCCTCCATTCTGTGATAACGAGTAGCAGAATGACCAAAAGGTAAAAGAACAATAATCTGTACTTTGAAACACTATTTTTCTCTAAATTTTATATTTAAAAATTTAAGAAAATGTTTTTTAAAAAGAATTACTTGAATGATTAATACTCTATCTTCAGTAACATTAGTGATAGCTATAATCTGAGGATAGGAACCATATAAATAACCTAGTATTATTACTTCATTTTTATTTTCTCATTTCCGTAATCTCTGTAATTTCCTCTCTCGGTCCCCTTTATAGTACTTAAAAAAATCACACTAAGTATCATTTGCATTTTCAGGCTTTTTCCTTTGTGTTTTAGCAAGGGCCTTACGACACCTGTGGAATAAGGTGTCCTTTAAAGCACCCTTCCTTTAAGATAGACATTTTGCTCATTTTCCCTGAGAATTATGAGGCTTATATGCATTATGGAGGATTTGTGATTCACCTCCAGGTTGCAATTCTAGATGTTGAGTCGAAATAAAAAATGTTTACCATTGGGCTTTAGTTACCTTAGAAAAATGTCTTTTCCTCATGCAGTCTCAAAAGTAAGAAAGATCAGTCTGTGTGCTCTCACAGCCATTTCTGTGATGAAACTTCAAGGGAAGCAGTGATAAGATACGGTGTTCACATCTTTGGATTTTGTACCTGCTCTTTGTCTGTCACTGTTACATTAATAAAATAAAATATTTTAAAGCAGTGCAAAATTTATATTTTGAAGAGTTTATCTGTAAAGGTGGAATTTGGCAGGGCATATTTTATCACCCAGTTCTGGCCATTTAGAAGGATGACTCTATTAGTTAAAAGGATATGCTTGCAGGGTAACTTAAAAAGTCCTTCTTTAGAAGCATTTTTGCAAACATGTAAAACTAATAATTCTGTCTGCAAGTCATATGGTTAAACTGTTATGTAATCATTAATAAAGATGTTTATATTTATATGTTCATTATACACAACCAAGCATATTTATAAAATATTCTTTTTAAATATAAAAATATAATTACAACAGTTTACCAGAAGTAATAGTTATGAACTTTTGAAATATCTTCACAATATGCCAGAATGTCTTGGCCTGTTTTGTAATAGAGTTTCTACTACGAGATTCATTTGTCAACTCTGATATTTCCATTGCCTTGCAAGAGGCACTAAGCTACATCCTCTTATGCCACAATGCCATGTTTATTAAGAATGCAATTTCTTGTATTTGTTTTTAATTGTAGAAGACATATTATTCTTTGACAATGCAGTGTTGTTTAAGGTATTTCTGAAGAATAAAATACATTGAGAATTATATTGTTTATCCACATTTACCTTTTAATCTGTGACTACAGAAATATTTTAAAATTTATATTTTCAGTTACTTCCCCTAGACTTTTTACAAGTACAGAATTTAACTAATGTGCATATTATAGGTTATGCCTGTTCTGTAATGTGCATGCTTATGAATTTTTTTAAATATAAGGCTCTAGTAAACGTTGGTATTTTCAGTGGATATACCTTTTATTGTTTTCTGTTTTCTAGAAAAGTACTCTCAATTATAGGCAATTTAGAAATAAAATTTAAAACAATTATATGTATTGTATTAAATTAGTGAATTATTAGACATTCCCATACATGGTAACATTGAATAGGGTTGAGTTGGCAGGAACAAATGAATAGGTTCAAGAGATATTTAGAAAGTAAAATTGTAAGAATTTGGTGATGTCTTTATCCCCTATTTTAACATATTTCTCCTTCAAAACTTGGCCCTCAATTCCTTGATTTTTAGCAGTTCTTTTTTTTTTTTTTTAAGACAGAGTCTCCTTCTGTCTCCCAGGCTGGAGTGCAGTGGTGCAATCTTGGCTCACTGCAACCTCTGCCTCCCAGATTCAAGCCATTCTTTTGCCTCAGCCTCCTGAGTAGCTGGGATTACAGGTGCCTGCCACCACGCCTGGCTAATTTTTGTATTTTTAGTAGAAACGGGGTTTTACTATCTTAGCCAGTTTGGTTTCAAACTCCTGACCGCAGGTGATCCACCCACTTTGGCCTCCCAAAATGCTAGCATTACAGGCATGAGCCATCCGCACCCAGCCCAGCAGTTCATTCTTGACCTCCAATCTGTTCCATTCATTTTCTTTGACTTTCTTGAGACCTTCATCCACTGATTCCACTATTTTTATCAATCACCACTCCTTTTTAGATTAACTTCTCTACTACTCATCATAGATTTTATGATTCATAATTATAATCACTCTCTTGCAATAACCCCCTATTCCTTGTCCTTCTCTTCTGTATACTCATCTGTGTTGGGGAAACCAGCCCCTCATCACTCAGCTGGTACCCCGAGTCCGGCAGAGAAAGGAGTTAGAAAGAGACAGATTAAGCATTTAAAAGGCAGGTAAAGGCGGGTCCAGGGGACCGGAGTGTCAGAGGCTTACTCAAGGCCCAGAACTTTCAGGCTCCGCCCAGTTAATTGGTTTACAAGCTCTTTGTTCTTAGGGCAGATGGGAGAGGGAGGGAGGGATGAGGAAAAGGATTAATCAGTGTAGGAGAACCCGTGAGTCATTCAATAAGATGCATAGCAGTGGCGGTTTCTGTGAATTTCCTTGAGCAAAGATGTGTGTCTAAACTACTTAAAATCTTTAACTTATGAGGACTGAAATGGGTGGGAGTGGGTTTCAGAAGGAACTGAGATGTTTGATTATACTCCACTGCTTCAAGGGAGTGTTATCTCCCTGAGCAACCTGTGGAATGCCGCTGAGCGATTATGCTCTCAGGGCATAAAGACATGAAGGCAATAAGGAGACTTTTCTCCTCAGAGGCTGCCCATGGCTCCCCATAGGTGTCTCACACAGGGGAGACCAACTAAACTGGCACCCCAGAAACTCTCTTTCCCACAACCTGGAAAAACTCAATCCTAATTAAACTCTATAATCTGACCTTTGTACCTGCTCTGAGCAGCTGAATGTTTCTAGAGCAAATCACACAACCTTATTGGTTGATTTCACTTTAAATTAGTTATAGTAAACCCTAAACAGGCACTCAGAAGCACCCAACAATCCCCCAGGAGGCATGAGTGCACATACACATACCTGCACAAGTACATGTAATTCATAGATAGATAGGAAATGAAGAAACAAATGAAAAGGAGATGTCAGGGAAACTACTGCTTTTTCTGACATATAGGCCCAGATATCTTGTGAGGAACACACGAGGTAAGTTGGGTCAAGGCAAGGTGGATGAATTCACTTTTGTACATTTTGCAATTAAAGCGACTTTGTGACATCCTAGAGGAGATGTTAAGTGTGCATTTATTACATAGATTTAAAATTTAGAGTAGAACTCTGGGTGAAAAACCCTGATTTAGGAAATTTTGGTAAACCTAGGAAGAGAGCATATAATAGTGAAAGAATGGGGCAGAAATGAATCTAGACAACCTGTAGCATCTAAAGGCAATGAGGGATGATGGGCCAGCAAAGGCAAGGCCAGAAAGTAGAGAATAATTTGAGATCAGGGAAAAGAAGGCTTTAAAAAGAAATGGGGGGTGGGCATGGTGGCATATACTTACAAATCCTAGCACTTTGGGAGGCCCAGACAGGAGGATTGCTTGATGCCAGGAGTTTGAGACCAGCCTCTACAATATAGCAAGACTTAATCTCTACAAAAAATAAAAAATTAGCTAGGTGTGGTAGCACATGCCTATAGTCTCAGCTACTAGGGAGGCTGAGGCTGCAGTGAGCTATGATCACACCACTGCACTCCAGCCTAGGCAACAATGAGGCTTTGTCTCAAAAATAAATAAATACATAAACAAACAAATAAATAAATGAAAAAAAGAAGAAATGGTGGAGGGAAGGAAACATCAGTGTACCAGTGTGGAATGCTGGGAAGATTTTTTTTTTATAACTTCGCAACTAAGATATTTCATATCTTCACAGCACAAAGATAAAACTCTAAGACTAAATTATTTTATTCTTGACTTTAAACAGACAGCACGGTCGCTGGTTGCCTTAGGTGGAGAGTAACTTTGATCAGTGGTGGAAACCAAATTAGAATGGGTGGAATAATTGGAAGTGAGGGAATGAAGGCATATGCAGACGATCTTTTAAGAAGAGACGGCGTGAAAGGAAAGCCTGAGAGAGGGTAGGTCCGTACCTGGAAGAGGAAGGAGATGAGGTGAGAGTTTAGTTTGTTGGTTTCCTGTTTTTCACTGTAGGAAAGATGGAGCAATGAAATATAATCATAGCTTAATTGGTAGCATTAAGTTATCTGAAGAAAGAGAGGTAATCTGTAGCCTGGGAAAAGGGAAATTTGATATTAAGAATCTGGAAACTTATTCTGCAGAGAGAGAGAGAGAAGGAGAGAGAGAGAAGGAGAGAGAGAGAGAGAGAGGCTGAAGTTAGAAGGAATTCCACTTTATTGTGCATTTCCTAGATGAAAGAAATGCCTATTGGGATCATACTGCTCCCGAGTTTTGGCTTCTCTCACTACTAATTAAGTCTCCCCACCATCTCCACTGCAAATTAATAAATTGGTGCCGAGGTTTATTTATTAATCTTTTATGTGTTGAGTTAATTTTAATTGGGTTTTGAGAAGTTTTCTGGGTACGTGGATATAATGGAGTTTATGGACCTTCAAAAACTAAGGTATAGACTGAAGAACAATGTGCCTGCAATTAAATATCACTGGTTCAAATTGGTATAATGGTTTAGTTCCTCAGTTAATAAGAATAAAAATAATAATTACTGTTTGTATAGCCCTTCTGTTGCACACTCTGTACTTCACATATTTCTAATCCTTTCTGTAACTTTGCAAGCAGACTATTATTATTTCATAGGTGAAAGAACTAAAGCTCAAATTCTTTGTTTGGTTCAAATTTTACCATAGAAATATTTAAATGTATAGAAAAATAAGGAAAATAGTGCAAATAACCCCTATGGAATCCAGACTCAAGAATTACTGATACCTGCCTATCTTGTTTCAGCTCTGTTCCCCCTAGTCTGTCACCGCCAGGTACATCTCTCTCTCACCAGCTTGGAGAATTTAAATGCCTTGCCCAAGTCCACTCAACCAACAGACTTTCTGAATATCTACTATGGGTTAAATACTAAATGAGCAACTGAGGGTATAGACAGAATATCTGGTCCCTTCCAATACGACCACAAACAGCAACAGTGTTTGTTAGCCATTTTTCTATAAGAATTAACTCAGTTAATAATTACCATGATCCCATAAGATTGGTATTACCGCTGTCTTACAGATGTGGAAACTGAGTCATAGAGAGGATAAAATGACCCACCCAAGAATGGGAAAGCTGGAATTCTGACCCAGATGGTCTTGTTCCAGAACTGGTGCAGTCAGGTAGGGAGAGCAAACTATAAAGAATTTGGAATGATTAGTGGTGATAGGATGAAAAGGATCTGGAAGGTTCATCCTTTTGGTGACATTGGCCAGCTGGCAACCTTCTCTGCTACCTTTTTCATCTTCATCTCCAGATATAATCCTGCAAGGTAAGCAAACTTTTGTGTAACAGCACCCACGACATTATTAGAACCATGGCCTGGCTGGGTCTATCTCTTTGGTAGTTTGTGCAGCCAAGTCAAAGTGAAAGTAGAGAAAATTCAGAAGTTAATGACAGACTTTTTGGCCTGCTTGGTTTTTCAGAAGGTGTTAACTGAATAATGTGTATGACTGAACACATTTAGTATAAGTTGGCAGGGCTGGCCTCTGAAAAGTCTTCAGGGGGATAAAACTGGGACTGCTTTTTAACTGCCAGCTAGACATTGTTTCAGCTATGCTGAATTCCAATGAGCTGGGCTTTATCGGCAGCCTGTTCACCGTATCATCATGTTACTTTAAATTAAATAATATCTCAGTCATTAATAAGCATTGTTCTTTCATCTGGAGTAGTGAAGAGTAGAAAAATTGCATTAGGAAGAAGACGTTCCTCTTGATTTATTTTCTTAGCTCCCCATGGATATTCAGCTATTATGTGACAAGCACTCAGATTAATTGCTTATGTGATTAGTAGCGATTTTTGCCCCTGCTCTGGAGACTAAAATGGCAGCTCTGTTACCCTGCAATTTAAAGGCAAATAGATAGGGATGCAAACTTACAGCCGCAGTGCTGATATGAAGAGGGAAAGGAGAAAAGAAAAGAGAGGAAATGAAAGGAGTAGGTCGTAGAATACAATTTTTCTCCTTTGTTAAGAATCACGATATTGAGTGTATCAGAATGATCCTTTACAAATGAAATTCTTCTTAGAGGAATCAGTTGATGTTAGAATTTTTATCTCCTGACTTGAAGTCCAGAATTGTGCAATTGCTGCAGTCTTACTTTGTCTTGAAATTTATTTCTTAGAAATTCAAGCCAAACCTTCTATTCATCCTGGTAACTGAAAGGCAGTCCTCTTGGCTGATTCAGAGTGTGCCAGTGGGAAGTCAGGTTGCTTCTGATTGATGAACTGTCTTGAAGAAATGTTGTACTCTAAATTGCTTCCAAGTTTATTTTGTAAAACTCTATGGAAGGCTGTATTTTCTAGATGCTTGGCAAGCTGCTGGAGAGTAGTGTTCAGTAAGCAAACCATTTTAGTTATTCATCACAACAAAGTCTTGCACTCCCACTCCCCTTCCAAATTCTCATTGAGCTTTTGATGGAAAGAGACTGTAACTCAGTAGGCTCACTTTCCTATTAAAAAAAAAAGAAAGAAAGAAGGAAGGAAAGCAGCCTCTGTCACAATGATTCATTAGAGGCAACCGCCTATATCCCAGTTCATCTAAAGTTCATTAAGTTCCAGTTCCCCCACATGCCAAGTTCCAATAACATTGTAATCCAAGAAGTGAAGGAAATAATTTATCCCAACAGTTTATACACTTGTAAATGCCTTGCTAGGCTTGTGATGTACATGGTTGTATAGAGCTCATTACTGTATTTGACAAGTTTATGAATTAACTTTGGGCAATAGGAATTTTGCTTACATCCCATTGGTCATATATTGCTAGTGAAACATTTGAATTCTGTTAGTTTGCATAATCTCAGAGTTTGAAATTATTATTTAGAAGAATGCTCTACTCTTCAAAAATTTGCAGAATTTGAAGAACATAATTGCAAGTTCTACTCCTTACATTGCATGCCTCTTTGAAAAAAAATCACTTTATTGAGGTGTGCTTGACATATAAAAAGCTGTACATAGTTAATGTACAATTCGATGAGTTTGGAGTATGTCTCTTAAAATTATTGTTGCGCAATACCATGAATTATTATGTGGCTAATGAAAATGAGGAGAAGATATGGTGAAATATTAATGTGTTTTACTATATATAGTTATTAAAAAGCATGACAGTTTAAAAAGGTAAATTTGACTTTGAGAGAAAAATGAATTGTACCATTAGTGAGACTTAACTCACTAGGGATTTTAATAAATATCATGAAAACATTCAATGTATTTTATGTTTGAGTTAAATATCAAATTTGAAAGAGAACTATTTGCTGAATTTGCATTCATTTTAGATACTGAGATTATTTTTGTGGCATTGTCCGGTAGAATCAGTTTTTGTAGAGGATTGGTTTTTTCATATTGGTCGCTGACTGAATGGGATTATAACTGAATTATCATAAATATTGGTTGTTTTCTGAGAAAGAAAAGTTGTATTATAGTATATTAGGGTTCTTCAGA
This sequence comes from Trachypithecus francoisi, assembly GCF_009764315.1. Classification (NCBI taxonomy): domain Eukaryota; kingdom Metazoa; phylum Chordata; class Mammalia; order Primates; family Cercopithecidae; genus Trachypithecus; species Trachypithecus francoisi. Next base: position 21,217,439 of record NW_022681474.1, read on the forward strand.
GAAACAGTAATGCTAGGATTCGAAACACTGAGTTCAAAGGCCTGAGAACTGGAAAAGTGATGATATAACTCTCAGTCTGAGGCTGAAGCCTGAGAACTGAGTTGGAGATGTTGGGGGTGGCTAGCCTGGGGCTGGGGATGGAGGTCTGAAGGCCTGAGAACAAGGAGCTCTGATGTCTGAGGGCAGGAGAAGATGGATGTGTCCCAATTCAAAGAGAGGAGAGAATTTTCCCTTTCTTCTCCATTTGGTCTATTCAGGCCCTCAGCAAATTGGATGGGGCCCACCCACATGGGTGAGGACAGCTCTTTATTCAGCCTGCTGACTCAGATGCTGATCTTTTCCAGAACACCCTCATACATACATCCAGAAATAATTTTTTTTACCAGCTCTCTGGACATCCCTTAGCCCAGTCAAGGTGACACATAAAATTAACCATCATATATAGACCACAGGAGGGGGAAACAGGAATTGCCCAATGATTTGACTATTGCTATAATAGAAAATAGAAAGAAAAAAATTTTCTATACTGATAAAACAAAGTTAGTTAAATGGGTATATATTAAGTAAGAATTGTGATTTGAAGAGAAATAAGACATTCTTTTTTTTTGTCATCTCTCTTTTGGGGACTATAGCCTAAGACTTCCTTAATTTTTTTTTAACTAAAGCACATTTTATTTTAGTTCATGTAGGGCATGTCTGTCTAGACTTTTCAGTTACTTTTACAAAAATATCCACTAAATAATTCATGGATCTCATCTTTACCCATTTAACAACAAATATGTGTTCAGTGGGTATTGTATTTCAAAAACTATTCTAGTCATTGGGAATATAGCAGTGAAAACAATAGGCAGAGCCCTTTACCTTAAGGGGTTTACAACCTAATAGGGGAACAGACAACAGATCAATAATCATGTGTAAACCAATTTCTATATCTTAGGTGGATATAGATAAACATATATTAGGAGAATAAAGCAGGGTAGGGAAGCGTTAAGGAAGAAAGTGTTACTGTTTTTGAGTGGTTAAGAGAGGACTCTCTTACAAGAGGTTTTTTTTTTTGGACCAGAGATCTGTAAAATATGAGAGAACAAACCATTCTGTTCTAGGCAGAGGAACATGCTGTGATGGGCGTGGGCTTGACATGTTTAAGGATCATCCAGGAAGCCACTGTAGAGGAGGAGTAGTAGGAAGGGATAGGAGAGAGTAGCAGGTAGCCTGATTATACAGAACCTTGTGGTTATTTTAAGACTTAGATTTTGTTTGTTCTAATCTAAGAATTTTAGATTAGAAATTTTCTAATTTTTTGTTGTTGTTGTTGTTGTTAGAGACTGGGTCTCACTCTTGTCACCGAGGCTGGAGTATAGTGGCACAATCATAGCTCACTGCAGCCTTGAACTCCTTGGCTCAAGCAATCCTACTGCCTTAGCCTCCCAAGTAGCTAGGAGTACAGGTGTGCACCACTGTGCCTGGCTAGTGTTTTAAATTTTTCTTTAGAGACAGGATCTCACTATGTTGTCCAGGCTGGTCTCAAGCTCCTGGCCTCAAGCAATCCTCTTGCTTTGGCCTCCCAAAGGGCTTAGGTTTTGATATGGAGAAAAATGGGAAGCCATTGAAGGATTTACAGCAGAGAGAAGTAATCTGATTTGCAATTAATAGGATTACTCTATTTTTATTTGAGACACATCTCACTCTGTTGCCCAAAGCTAGCGTGCAATGGCATGATGTCAGCTCACCGCAACCTCCATCCGCTTCCTGGGTTTGAGTGATTCTCCTACCTCAGCCTCCCGAGTAGCTGGGACTACAGGCATATGCCACTATGCCTGGCTAATTTTTCTATTTTTTTTGGGTAGTGATGGGGTTTCGCCATGTTGGCTGGGCTGGTCTCGAATTCCTGACCTCAAGTGATCTGCCTACCTTGGCCTCCCAAAGTGCTAGGATTATAGGCGCGAGCCACTGTGCCTGGCCAGGATTACTCTTATTGCAGTGTGGAGATAGAATGTAGGGACACAAGAAAGTAAGAGAGATGTCAGTTAAAAAAGCACTACAGGCCCGGTGCGGTGGCTCAAGCCTGTAATCCCAGCACTTTGGGAGGCCGACACGGGCAGATCACGAGGTCAGGAGATCGAGACCATCCTGGCTAACACGGTGAAACCCCGTCTCTACTAAAAAATACAAAAACTAGCCGGGCGAGGTGGCGGGCACCTGTAGTCCCAGCTACTCAGGAGGCTGAGGCAGGAGAATGGCGTAAACCTGGGAGGCGGAGCTTGCAATGAGCTGAGATCCGGCCACTGCACTCCAGTCCGGGCGACAGAGCGAGACTCCGCCTCAAAAAAAAAAAAAAAAAAAAAAAGCACTACAGTAATTCATTTGAAAGACAGTGGTGGACTTGGAGGTGATAGTGGGGAAGTTAGTGAGGAATGTGGAGTTCTAGATATATATATTGCTAGTGGTAGGATTTCATGATGGATTGGGTGTGAGGTGTGAGAAAAACAGATCAACCTAAGAGCTATCTTCTCTGATTTGCAGAATAGCAACACATTTTACTCTATTTCCTTTTTGTCTCTTTGAGGTGGTGGTAGGATGGAGTGTGTGGGCATGGGAGGTAGGAAACTCTTGAGGAGAGTTCAGCTTGGGCTTTATGCAGCCTTCACATTTGCTGTTCTCATGGGCTACTCCCCAAGCCTCAGATTGTTCATTCACTTTTGCCATTGTCATGCTTCCTCTGAGACTTTGGGTGGAATCCTCCCTTGTCTTCTTAGCTTCTGATGGTGGCCAGCAACCCTTGGTGTTTCTTGTATTGTAGATATTACTATATCACTGCAGTGTTTGCCTGTTTTCACATGATCATCTTCCTGTGCATCCCTGTCATCTCCTCTTCTTATAAGGGCACCAATCATATTAGATCAGGGACCCATCCTACTCCAGTATGATCTCATCTTAATCATTCACAACCACCCCATTCCCAAATAAAGTCACATTCTAAATACTGGGGACCAGGGCTTCAGCATGTTTTAGGGGACACAATTCAACTCACAGTGATGATGGAAATGATGAAGCCTGCTGATATTCCTTGTAGACCCAATTACTCTTTGGTGGTTGTAGTGCCTGTTTCTCCTAAGAGGTTATTTTTTCGCCTACCACAGTTTTATGAATGCTGGCAAAACAAATACACATCTTGGGTCAAAGATGAAGGAGAGTTTATTAACCATAGCAATAGGAGTAGTCAAAATACCAGCATTTTGGCATCCATTGCCCAAGCCCCACTTCCCACTTGGTGATGTGAAGAGAATCAGATGACATTTGCACACTCAATGGATTACATTATGAGAGAAAGATGCTGAGTTTAGGGAACCTGAATCTTTTAATGGGCAGTAAGCATGGCTGCTGTCTGTTTCAGAGGGACTCCTGGACAATTGTCTTCCAACAATTGTTATGAGGGGTTATTTCCTCATGAAAACACATATGGTGATGTTGTAATATTTTTCAGAAGATGGGGTGATTTGTGTAAAGTTTTACAGTGACAATATATTTAAATGCTGTTACATCACTGCATAGAACAATAACTCTAGGCCATGCACTTCAATGTATAATTCATACATGGTCCTCAAAATGGTATTGTATAGTAGGTAAAGTAGGAGCTTTGGAGACAGACAAAGTTTAGTTTTATCACTAATTGGGCCAATTCTTCATCCATGGGCAAAAAAAAAAAAAAATTCTTCAAAATTGCTTCCTTCCTTAGGCTGGGTGTGGTGTCTCATGCCTGTAATCCCAGCACTTTGGGAGGCCGAGGTGAGCGGATCACTTGAGATCAGGAGTTCTAGTCCAGCCTGGCCAACATGGTGAAACCTTGTCTGTACTAGCAATACAAAATTAGCCAGACATGGTGGTGGCACCTGTAATCCTAGCTAATTGGGAGGCTGAGGCAGGAGAATCACTGGAACCACAGGGGCGGAGGTTGCAGTGAGCTGGAGATCACGCCACTGTGCTCCCTCCTGGAAAACAGAGTGAGACTCTGTCTCAAAAACAAAAAACAAAAAACAAAAATATTGTTTCCTTGTTGAATCCAACTTAATCCTTACAGAAACACATCAGATCGAAGAGCTTTGGTAACTCTCCCAGTGTCATAGTGCTAACAGAAGAGAATCAGGACTGAAACCCAAGTCTACCTGGTTCCTAATTCTTAACTACTTTATTATGACAAAGATGTAAAGTACCTTGTATAATTAATAATAGGTGTTTATATTTAGTAGTCATAATTTAGTAGTTAGAATTTATAGAAGTCAACAGATTTCCAAAATGAATTCTGAACTATTTCTTAGAAACAGACAAAGATACAGTTGTTAACATCAGAGAAATCAAAGTAGAGAACATCCCTAGAAAACAGACATCTGCATTGCCCTTAGAGAAGTTGTTTTCAGAGAAAAATTTGATACAAAAAAGCAATTGTCATCCCTCTGGGCATGGACATTGTCTGTTAATTAATGAAATTGTTTGGCTATAACAGCCAGCGAATGTGAACTATAATTCAGATTTATATATTCATTTGATTCATATCTGCCGAAGCGGGAGAAAAAACAGGGACAAGAGTGGGGAATTATTTGTTTTATTTTGCAAGTCAGAAGAGCAGAACGTTTTCTGTTTAATTGTCTTGGTGTAGAAGGGACTCCTGAGCAGTGCTCTAGGTATTTTGGTTGAGTATACACATGAGATTTACCGTATGCTTAGATGTTCTCAATGTGTGCTTTATCAGGGTTGTCTCATCTCTACCACTGGGTGTTTTCTTTGGTGTTGCTGGTGTGAATTTACTAGGCATTAATCACATGCAAGCACTGTAGAAAATACCAGTTACATAGGATCCCTTCTCAGTACATTTGTGATAGAAATGGAAACATCAAGTGATATTTTCTAGGATGGTGATAGGGTTTGGTTGTGTCCCCACTCAAATCTCATCTTGAATTGTAGTTCCCATAACCCCCACATGTCATGGGAGAGACCCATTTGGAGGTAATTTGATCTTGGGGGTGGTTACCCTCATGCTGTTCTCATGCTAGTGAATTCTCACCAGATCTGATGATTTTATAAGAGGCTTTCCCCCATTTTGTGCAGCACTTCTCTTTGCTGCCACCCTGTGAAGAAGGACGTGTTTGCTTCCCTTTCCACCATGATTGTAAGTTTCCTGAGCCCTTCCTAGGCATGCTGCAATATGAGTCAATTAAATCTCTTTTCTTTATAAACTACCCACTCTTGCGTATGTCTTTATTAGCAGCATGAGAATGGACTAATAAAGATGGCAAGTGGATATTTCTGTTTTTAATTTATTTTCAGTGATGAGTCAGTTAGATTTTCAAGTGGCATCCAATCACAGCCTGTCACATGACATATTTGTTTTGCTAAGAGTTAACATTTTCATTTGGCCATTGTTTTTGTTATTGCTGGAGGTTATGCTGTTCTGTGTTCCTTGCTTGTTGGTATAATTGACTGTACTACCCAGGTGTTTGGACAGTCTTATTGCCAATAATTAATAAATACTTTCACTTGAGGCTTAAGAAAAGAACTTTGATTCTAAAATAAATGTTTACATATGGGACATGCATTTGACTTCCAATGTAATGTGAGTTTCCTTCAACTTGATTAGCTCTGGGGTTATCTTTTCAAGAATGCCAATTAAGTGCAGACCTGCCCTAGAAAACAAATTCCTTTCAAACACAGGCTGCCAGCAAAGGGGCACAGGCTATTGGCAAGACGTTGAAATATCAAAGTTGGAGGCCAAAGGATTGCATTTTAATCCTAATGCCTCTTCTCATTAAGTTCTTAATTTTGGGCAAATCTCTTAACCTTTTGGTGACCATCTTTCCATTTACAATGAGAGCACCTGAATATCTCTAAAACTGATAGGTGCATATAACCTCTTTTATTACTTGTTAATTTTATTTCTTCTAACTTTGTGTGACATATAAGAATTTATTAAGATATTATATAAAATTCTCTGTTCCAGTTTCTATTGGTGTAAAATAAATAATCCTGAAACATAGTGGCTTGGCATGGTAATGTTTTCTTCTTTTTTTTCTTATGGATCTGAAATGTGGACAGAGCTTGACAGCAAGGAGCTCATCTCTGCTGGGTACCAGCTGGGGCTGCATGATGGTGGCTAGCAGGTTCATTTAAACATTTTCATTGGTAGAGATGGGGTCTCAATATATTGCTCAGGCTAGTCTTGAACTCCTGGACTCAAGTGATCCTCCTGCCTTGGCCTCCAAAAGTGTTGAGATTACAGGCATGAGCCACTGTGACTGGCCCAGATCCATTTTTAAGATGCTAGCAAATTGGTGCAGGCCACTGGCAGGGACCTCAGTGCTGTAGGTTGGGGGTCTGGTTCTGCTTCAGCTGGACCTCTCCATGGGCTGTTTGTAGATCCTCACAGCACGATGTCACGTTCCAAGAGCAAATACCCCAAGAGAAAAGTGGAAGCTGCCAGTTCCTAAAGCCTGGAGTCACACACAGGTATAGTGTTACTTTGGCTATATTCTGTTTGGAAAGTTTTTACAAAGCTCCATTTCAAGAGGAGAGAACCTAGAGGCTACCTTTCAGTGAGAGGTGTGTCAAAAAAAATTGGAGGCCATTTAAAAAAATTTTTTTGAATAAATTTATCTAAGTTTTTTATTTTAATTTATTTGTTTATGTATTTATGTATGTATGTATTTTTGAGACACAGTCTAGCTCTGTCAACCAGGCTGGAGTGCAGTGGTGTGATCTTGGCTCACTGCAATCTCTGTCTCCTGGGTTCAAGCGATTCTCCTGTCTCAGCCTCCTGAGTAGCTGGGATTACAGGCCTATGCCACCATGCTTGGCCAATTTTTGTATTTTTAGTAGAGACAGGCTTTCACCATGTTGGCCAGGCTGTCTTGAACTCCTGACCTCAGACAATCTACTCACCTCGGTGGAGGCCATTTTAAAACCACCACACACAGTAGACAGTTTTTGAACTACTGACAATTTATCATGCATCCTTTTAAGTAGCATTTCCTATGTTTAACTTTTTTCTTTAAAATAGGAATGTTCCCCTTGATAGCCTACATCTCTGAATTTGAAACTTCCTCACCATAGTTATTATATATATATATATATATATGAATTTCTAATGAAGCAAATGGACAAAGAACTGGAAGAGAGAAGAAAAATTTGTTGTGACCTACCTTTGAGTATTAAAACACTCATAAATTAATTCAGAAAAATTAATTTAAAATTATCACTCAACTTAATTCAGAAAAATAAAACATATTGAGAAACTCTCAATCAGTGACATCAATGTATCATTAAAAGGAAAAGTCTTTGGGAGGCCGAGGCGGGCGGATCACGAGGTCAGGAGATCAAGACCATCCTGGCTAACACGGTGAAACCCCATCTCTACTAAAAATACAAAAAATTAGCTGGGCGTGGTGGCGGGCGCCTGGGGAGGCTGAGGCAGGAGAATGGCGTGAACCCGGGAGGCGGAGCTTGCAGTGAGCCAAGATTGCGCCACTGCACTCCAGCTTGGGTGACAGAGCAAGACTCTGTCTCAAAAAAAAAAAAAAAAAAAAAAAAAGAAGAGTCAGAATAGAGCTAGTGGCAGTGAGTCTAATAAATAAATTATAACACAAATACACGTTATATGAGAACACTCTCACCATTTAATCAGTGTCACTGATACACATCCTCAACAGGAAAGGGCAGGAGTTCCTATCAAGGTTGGGAAAGCATTCTACACACTGAAGTAAAGAAGGCTTTGTGAACATTAGTTCTGGGTAGATAGGAGGATTTCTAAATAGCTCCAGAATATTAAGATAGAGTAGAGACACTAAATGGATAAAATGGCCACAAGTCCTTTACAACGTTCACTGGGGCACAATTTCAGAAGCTTGAGCACAAGTACAGCTTTAGAACAGTTAAAGTTGGAGGCCGGGCGTGGTGGCTCAAGCCTGTAATCCCAGCACTTTGGGAGGCCGAGACGAGCGGATCACGAGGTCAGCAGATCGAGACCATCCTGGCTAACACGGTGAAACCTCGTCTCTACTAAAAAAATACAAAAAACTAGCCGGGCGAGATGGCGGGCGCCTGTAGTCCCAGTTACTCGGGAGGCTGAGGCAGGAGAATGGCGTGAACCCGGAAAGCGCAGCTTGCAGTGAGCTGAGATCCGGCCACTGCACTCCAGCCCGGGCAACAGAGCGAGACTCCACCTCAAAAAAAAAAAAAAAAGAACAGTTAAAGTTGGAAGATAAATAAACCTGATATGAACTAGTCTAAAATGGGATGAATTTTTTTCTGTAGGAGAAAATATGAGTCAAAGAGGGGAAGGTTACATTAACATTAGGTATTAAAAATACCAGCCAAAGCAAAATCTGAAGACTCCTGTAATAGCGAGAGCATCTGTTTTGGCCATCTTCTTCAAGGGGTCCTGAGGAAGAAGGAGGCGGCCACGTGAGGTGGCTGGTATCCTGGACACCTTCTCTGAGGACCTCCCTGGTTCCCCAAGCACTAATACCTTCATACTCTTTTCTGCTACCTTTGTACTCTTTTCTGCTGTCCTGACAGTTAGTCTTCATCAGATGGCTCTTTTATGTCTGTGGCAGATTATTGGGTTGCATGTGCATCTCCTTCACTTAATGTACCTTTTTACCATAATGACTGAATGAATATGGAGCTTTTCATGCTACTTTATTAAATCTACTTGTTCTTCATTATTGGCATGAAATCACCTTTCTGTTCTTCTACATGGTAGAAGTTAGTATTGAGTGTCAATTTGATTGGATTGAAGGATGCAAAATATTGTTCCTGGGTGTGTCTGTGAGGATGTTACCAAAGGAGATTAACATTTGGGTCAGTGGACTGGGAGAGGTAGACCCACCCTCAATCTGGGTGGGCATCATCTAATCTGCTGCCAGTGTGGCCAGGATAAAAGCAGACAGAGGAGCATAGAAGGACTAGACTGGCTTAGTCTTCTGGCCTCCATCTTTCTCCCGTGCTGGATGCTTTCTGCCCTTGAACATCAGACTCCAAGTTCTTCAGCTTTGAGACTGTTCAACCTTTGACCACAGACTGAAGGCTGCACTGTTGGCTTCCCTGATTTTGAGGCTTTGGAACTCACACTGGCGTCCTTGCTCCTCACCTTGCAGACAGCCTGTTTGAGACTTCACATTGTGATCATGTGAGCTAATACTCCATAATAAATTCCTCTTTATCTATCTATCTATTCTATTACTTCTGTTCCATTAGAGAACCCTGACCAATACAGTGGGGTTATGTCTGCCTTTTATCCTAACAGAATAAATTTACTTATGTAATCATCTTTTGAAAGGACCATGTGAATCATAAATTGATTAATCATACTCATATCCACTAATAATTTAGGATTGTTCTTTCAGCCAGTTGCTAACCACAGCATCATGCACAATGATGTTAAGAGTAAATGCTTTGATATTTGTCCCATTAAGAAGAAAGATCTACTTATTTATATTTGCTTTTGTTATTGGACAGTAAGATAGATAACCAATTCACTTTTTAAATCATTAATTTGAAACTTTATTAAATAAATACAGCATATATATATGTGTGTGTATATATATATATATATATATATGTGTGTGTTTCTAAATTAAAAACATTTTCTTTTGAGACAGTCTTACTCTGTTGCCTGGGCTGTAGTACAGCAGTGTGAACATGGCTCACTTCAGCCTGAACCTCTGAGGCTCGAGGGATCCTACCACCTCAGCCTCCTGAGTAGCTGGAACTACAGGCATGCACCATGTCCAGCTACTTTTTAATTTTTATTTTTTTGTAAAGATGGGGGTCTCACTGTGTTGCACAGGCTTGTCCAAACTCCTTGGCTCAAGTGATTCTCCTGCCTTGGCCTCTTAAAGTGCTGGGATTATAGGTGTGAGCCACTGCACCTGGCCAGGATATAGAATTTATGTCATATGAAGAGGAATAGGACCTCAGCAGTATTGCTCAACCTCTGTCTTCTCCTCCTGATACCATCATGACCTTTGTACTACAGTTGTTGCTGTGGCAACCAGCTATATGCAGGCATAACCTGATAACACTTTGCCTCAGCTGATCTCATATTACTGCCCCAGGACTTCTCTGCTGCTGTTCTGTAGGATGTCCACTGAAATCTATCTCACTCCTTAAACTATGCATAAAAATGGAAGAGTGAGAACATGAACACTTCATGGGCTAGCCCTTGACCCATGGTGCAGGAGCCTGTACATGAATACTTTCTTCTTCAGTCCTTCATTCAGACTTTATGAAGTACATCCAATAAGAGCAGCAGGACCCAGCTCCAGTTGCCCGCAGGGGTGCTCAGGTCAAACTTGCACTTTTAAAAAAAATGTTGTGGGTACATCGTAGGTGTATATATTTATGGGGTACATGAGATATTTTGATACAGACATACAGTATATAATAAACACATCAGGGTAAATGGGGTATCCATCACCTCAAGCATTTGTCCTTTGCTACAAACAATCCAATTGTACTCTTTTAGTTATTTAAAAATGTACAGTTATTTTTGACTATAGTCACCCTGTTATGCTAGCAAACACTAGGTCTTATTCTTTCTAACTATGTTTCTGTACCCATTAACTATCCCCACTACCCTTCCCAGCCTGTGGTAGCCATTCTGTTCCTCTCTATCTCCATTAGTTCCATTATTTTAATTTTTAGCTCCCACAAATAAGTGAGAACATGTGAAATTTGTCTTTTTGTGCCTGACCTATTTCATCTGACATAATGACCTCCAATTCCATCCATGTTGTTACAAATGACAGGATCTCATTATTTTTTTTATGGCTGCATAGTACTCTGTTGTGTATATGTACCCCATTTCAAAAATGTACATTGTGATGTGCTTTTCCTTCTCTGTTTACTCTTTCCAGTCCCCTATTCCTGTGTGTTAGGATCACCTCCCAGAATAAACTACCTGTACACAAATTCTTGTCTTTGGGGCAACCTGACCCAAGATACCAGAAAAAAAGACAAAAGCAGGAAGACTCAAGTACCAAAGTACCCCCCAACATGGAGAGCCTTCGTAGTTCACTTACCTCTCCCTCATTGCCTTTGAAATGCTGTTCTTTTTTATTTTGTTATGCAAAATGTATTCTGTGCAAAAGAATGTGCCGCATAACACTTCCTCAGTTTCTATGGTAATGATCTCATTTAGGTATTTAAAAGTGAGCATTTAAGTATGCAATAAAAATTAGGCTGCAGTATCAGTGACTCGTGTCCTATTTATATATATATTTTTGCCAAATTCTAAATTCAAGTAGGCAAGTCAGTCAATAAAAATTGTGATACCAGATAGGCAAACTTATAAGGAATTCACTTTCCATGCCTGTAGAATTGAAATACTAAAATCATGACATAAATTAGAAACATTGCTGTTATGAAAAATGATGAAAATATAGGAGGCAAAGAATATACTATCCCAGGGATGTTTTTGCAAAAGAGGACACGTATTATGTCTCGGTTCTTCATTTTAGCAGTTTAATTGAATTTGTGTATAAGATGATTATGTGCTTGCATGTCTTCTTAATTTCTTCATTATTTTTCCTTTGTCCTTTCTTAATGAGATCTGACTTCCTCTTTAAACATCCTTTTATAATCTTTATACTTTTGGCCTGGTGAAAGCCACCTTGCTAGAATGTTTAAGGAACACTAGCACCTTTCCTATTAAACACATTCAATACAAATGACAAATTTCTTTTTGAAGTTCTAGAAAACTTGGCTGATTTACTGATCTCTGTGGTGTCCTTGAGTAACCTATATCTTTTAGTGTATAATTTTTAGTGAAGAAGGATTTATTATGAATATACAAAAGCAATTTGGAGAGCCTAAGGATGAAAATACCATTTGGCCACACAAAAAATGAGATAAACAAAATGAAATATTGTCTGAAGCCAAAGCAGCAAATCTTACTCTTCCATGTAAATCTTTTGTCTCTCTCTATAGCTACAAGTCTCTCCTCTTCATTTTTCCTCTGTATCTTTGCTTCATCCTTTCTTTTCTCTTCATAGGATTGTCTTTTTTGCTTATGTGTACAGAAAGAGAAGTGGCAGCAACAGACATATGTGGTCTCCCACCAAAATGCTCAGGAGGCACATACTAGATCCTGTATCTCAGATATGCTAACATGCACTATTGCTTAATGTATTACTAAGGAAAAATGCTGTCTATTAAATGTAATGCACAAGCTATTGTAAGATGCATTATGATTTTGGAAATAAAAATATGTGAAAAATATGTATTTAGCATCAACAGAATACACTACTAGAGTGTCTGGTGTCCAGATTCTGAATTTCTGGAGAGGACCTGATTGGTTCAGCCAACTGACTGTGGCCTTCAAGCTCAAGTGTGTATTCCAGGCCCAGTTAGCCATGGCAAGAGAGACTGTGATTGGTTAAGGGAAAAGTTCCCAGGCAAAGAGCAGATGGTGGGTTGGGGGGCAATATGGAATATGGAATTATAATATGGAATATGGAATATGGAATTACAGTAATATGGAATTACTCCATATTGTTTTTTAACATTTTCTAGAATTTTACTTTCAGTATTTTGGTAACACAAAATGTTGATGTGTTTAAGCTTTCTCTTGGTTTTGAATTGCTGCAAAATATTGGTTAAAAAATTCATACAGGCAAAAATCCAATGTATACTAAATCGTTGTTAATTCAGACATTAAAAAATGTATTGTCTTTGAATATTGAAAGTTCCATTATACGGTCCAGCTACAAACTAAAAATAATTTTCTTTTGTGTTGTTGGTGTCCATATAACCATCTAAGTCAGTCAAAGAACTATGGAAGTTGAGGTTTTGGGTTTAACCTCAAATTAAAAATTAATATTTAACCCTTTATTTTGAGATTATTTTAGACTTTCAGAAGAGTTCCAGAAATAGTAAAGAGAATTCTCAGATGACCTTCACTCAGCTTACAATTATGGGAATATCTTACATAACCAGAGAACAGTGATCAAAACTAAGAAATTTGGCTGGGCGTGGTGGATCCCAGCACTTTGGGAGGCCGAGACAGGTGGATAACCTGAGGTCAGGAGTTTGAGACCAGCCTTGCCAACATGGTGAAACCTGTCTCTACTACAATACAAAAATTAGTCAAGCGTGGTGGTGGGCATCTGTTGTCCCAGCTACTTGGGAGGCTGAGGCAGGAGAATTGCTTGAACCTGGGAGATGGAGATTGCAGTGAGCAGAGATTGTGCCTCTGCACTCCAGGCTGGGTGACAGAGCAAGACTTCATCTCAAAAACAAAAAACAAAAGAAAACAAAAAAACCCTAAGAAATTTGACCTAGATATAATATAATTGTCTAACCATCCTTGGCATGATGTGGCAATGGACATAAGCACAATATCACCATTGGATACTCCTAATTTAAACACCTAAAAAGGGCAAAGAGCTGGATGATGAGGCATAGGATGTCTTTGAACATTTTTGTCAAACTGAGTGTAATGAGATTGGCTGGTTGCTCCTAATGTTGCTGGTAAAAGTGGGAAAAGAAAAGGATGAACTCAGGGATACAAGTTCCTAACTCAAGCATAGAATGAATGAACCGACAGCTTCTATGTCTGTCCAGAATGCAACACTTAACTTCTACAGCTATGGGGCTGAGATTGCTGAAGACCAAACCTGTAAGTGACTGTATTACAAAGCAAATTGAATTATCAGTCTCACAGGTTGTCTGCTCTTCAGGTGAGGGAATTGATTAGAAATGAATGGGATTCAGGAAGTTGGAGAATGTGTGTGTGTGAAAACCATGGAAAAGCTGGGGACACTGAACCCCTAAATTTGAATGCATCTCCCTTGCCTGTAAAAGCAGCCTCTCCACCACAATTGAGGAGATTAACCCTGCATTGCCTGAAGAAACTGCAACAGCCTCCCTTGAGGCAGTTACCAAGCAAGACAATGCTCAGACTCTTTAGGACTCATTCCAAATACCCATCTTTGTTTCTCAGCCTATAACTAGACTGAAGTTTTAGAGGTCCCCAAAGGTGAATTACAAAGTGTGAGTCATGCATAAGTATGCTACTGTCCAGAAGAACTTCTTTATTTTTTAATTTATACAAACTGAAACCTGTGGATATGTGTGGAAATGAATATTAAGGGTGTGGAATAGTGGTGGAAGGAACCAATAAAGTTGGATCAGGCTTAATTGATTTGAGTCCAGTAATCAGACATTGTGCATTTAAAGTCATAGTTCAGGGAGTTAGAAAGAATTCTTACAGATTGGTTGGTTCGTTGGTTGATTTAAACATGGAGCAAAAGGAGGCCCATACTGATTGAACCTGAAATACCATATCTGCCTTGGTTTACCATAGAGGAAGCCATTCAAAGGGTTAGGGAGTTTGGAATGTTAGAATGAATTTGTCATCTAAGACCTACTTACCTGCCCTGGGAGCTTTCCCTACAACTATGGGAAATGAATTTGTTAGAGGAGCCCCAATATTCTTGAAGAGCTCTGTGATCCCTGTTCCCTGTAGGCCAGAACTTACAGTGAGAACTACAGCCACTGAATTAGGAAAACTAAATGCAATGGGAATAATTGCATCCTGGGGTGGTAGGAGCTAAGTGGTGGCACTCAACAACCTGAGGCAGGTAGATACAGTTACTGTAATGAACAGTAGAGGCAAAGCAGTGATTCATTAGTCTGACTCATGCTGACTATGGGATTGGCTAGTTAAATGTTATCAGAGGTGAAATAGATAGGAAGACTATTAAATTCATCCTTGATCTATATAAGTAAGAAAGCTCTAGGTCAAGAGAAAAAAAGTCTAACCTGAGTCACAAAAACAGAGAGTCATAGCCCATATGTCAATTCTTAGATTTGAACCAGTTTATAGACACGAAGCCCCTTGAATGAAGGGGTGTTTAAGTCCTTTTGAGGAAGAACCCTAGTCCACTGCTAAAAATTTATACTGTTAACCTTTCTTCTAGCTTTCCCCCAAAGGACTACAGCCTTTTATTATGGTAGCTATGCACAAGGGAAAAAGAACTAATCAGACTTTAGGGGATTACTGGACACTGACTGAAGTGGTACTGATTTCAAGACACTCAAACCATTACTGTGGTCTGTAAGCCAATAGGGGCTTCTGGAGGTCATCAGTGGAGTTTTAGCTGAGGTCTGTGGGCCTAGTGGATCCCCAAAGCCATCTTGGTTATTACCCCAGTTCCAGAATTCATAATGGAATAGACATACTCAGCAACTGGCAGAATTCCCACATTGATTCTCTGACCTGTGAAATCAGGGCCATCATGATGGGAAAAGAGAAGTGTAAGCAACTAGAATTGCCTTTATCTAGAAAAGTAGTAAATTAAAGTGTATATCATGTTTCTAGAGAGTTTCAAGAGATGAGTACCACCAGCAAAGACTTGAAAGAGACAGGGGTGGTGATTCCACCACAGTCCTGTTCAGTTCACTTACTTTGCCTGTGCAGAAGACAGATGGATCTTGGAGAATGGCAGTGGATTATTATAACTTAACCAGGTGGTGACCCTAATTGCAGCTGCTGTATCAGATGATGTGGCTTCATTATTTGAGAAAATTAACACTTGGCACCTGGCATGTAACTTTTGATCTGAAATGTGCCTTTTCCTCCATACCTGCCCATAAGGTCCATAAGAAAGATTTTCCTTTCAGCTGTCAATACTACCAATACATCTTCATTGTTCTACCTCAGTGGTATAACAACTCTTCAGCCTTGTGTCATAATTTAGAGTGCAGGGATCTTGTTAGACTTTCCATTCCACAAGATATTACACTGATCCATTACATTGATGACATTTTCCTGATTAGACCTAGAGAGCAAGAAGTAGAAACAACAGTAGACTTATTGGTAAGACATTTGCATGTGAGTGGGTGGGATATAAATCAGTCTAAAATTTGGGAGTCTTCTAGTTCAGTGAAATTTCTAGAGGTCCAGTGGTATAGGACATGTTGAGATGTTCCTTTTAAAGTGAAGGATATATTGTTTGCCTCTGGCCCTTCCTATAACAAAAAAGGCTCAATGTCTAGTGGGCCTCTTTTAAGTTTTAGAGGCTACATATTCTTCATTTGGATATGTTACTCCAGCCGTATGCCAAGTGACCCAAAAAGCTACTAGTTTTGAGTTGGGCTCATAAAAAGAGAAAGTTCTGCAACAGGTCCAGGCTGCTCTGCCAACTGCTCTGCCAGTTGGGCCATATGATCCAGCAGATCCAATGGGGTTTGAGGTGTCAGTGGTAGGTAGGAATGCTGTTTGATGCCTTTGGCTGACCCTTATGGGAGAATCAAAGAGGATAATTATGCTCCTTTTTATTTAATTTTAATTTAATTTTATTATGAGACAAGGTCTTGCTCTGTGGCCCAGGCAAGATTGCAGTGGCACAATCATAGCTCACTGCAACCTTGACCTACTGAGCTCAAGCAATCCTTCCATCACAGCCTCCTGAGTAGCTGGGACTACAGGTACCACTGTGCCTAGCTAATTTTTTTGGCTTTGTGTGTGTGTGTGTGTGTGTGTGTGTGTGTGTATGCGTGTGTGTGTGTTACCCAGGCTTGTCTTGAACTCCTAAGCTCAAGCAATCCTCCCACCTTTGCTTCCCAGAGTGCTGAGGTTACATGCGTGAGCCATTGCCCATGGCCTTTACTTTCTTTTTCATAAACAATTCTTAACTTGCTTCTGGGCCTTAGTAGAGTTATGGGCCATCATGTTACCTTGGAAGCTGAGCTGTCCATCATGAACTGGGTTTTATATGATCTAGAAAAATGGTACACCAAAATTCATACTAAGCCATAAAGTTGGGCGTATATAGCATGTACATAGCAGCACTCCATCATCAAATGGAGGTGATGTACATGTGATCAGGACCAAGTAGGCCCTGAAGGCACAAGTAAGTTACATGAAAAAGTGGCCCAAATGACCATGGTCCCCATTCCTGCTACACTTCCTTTTCTCTTTCTGCCTGAACCCATAGCCTCATGGAGAGTTCCATTTGATCAAATAACAGAGGAAGAGTAAATTCAATCTGGTTTAGATGGTTTTGCATAATATGCATGTAATATCCAAAACTGGACAACTGTTGCAATACAGCCTTTTTCTGGGACACCTCTGAAGGACAGCGGTGAAGGGAAACCTTCCCCCTGAGCAGAACTTCCAGCAATGCACCTGGTTGTTCATTTTGCTTGGAAGGAGAATTGACTGGATAAGCAATTATAGACTGACTTAGAAGCCGTGGCCAATTGCTTGGCTGCATGGTCAGGGACTTGGAAGGAACAGGATTGGAAAATTGGTGATAAAGATATCTGGGAGAGAGATACATAGATAGACCTCTCTGAATGGGCAAAAATCATGAAGATATTTGTATACTATGTGAATGTTCACTAAAGGGTGACCTTAATAGAGGGAGATTTTGATAATCAAGTAGACAGCGTGATCCATTCTTTTGATACCAGCCAACCTCTTTCCTCGGCCACTCTTGTCACTACCCTATGGGCCCATGAACAAAATGACCATCACAGCAAAGAGAGAGATTAGGGATGGGCTAACAATATCCACTTTTACTTACCAAGGCCAACCTGATTATAGCTGCTGTTGAGTGTCCGGTGTTCCAGCAGCAGAGGCCAACACTGAATCCTCAGTATGGCATCATTCTCTGGGGTGATCAGCCAGCTGCCTGGGGCAAGTCATTCCATTGAACTACTTCCATCATGGAAGGGATAGTGTTTTATTCTTATTGGAATAGGCCTTCTGGATATGATTTGCCTTCCCTGCACACTGTTCTTCTGCCAAAACTACCACCTGTAGACTTACAGAGTGCCTTTGCACCCTTATGGTATTCCATACAATGTTCCTTCTGGCTAAGGAACTCACTTCACAGCAAATGAAGTATAGTAATGGGCATATGCTCATGGAGTTCATTGTATTTACCATGTTGCTTACCATCTTGAAGTGGCTTCCTTGATAGAATGATGGAGTGGCATTTTGAAGACTCGGTTATGGCACCAGATAGATGGCATAAACTTTCAGGGCTGGGTCAACATTCTCCAGGAGGCTTTATGTACTCTGCATCAGAGTCCAATCTATGGTGCTGTTTATCCCATAGACGGGATTCACAGGTCCAGGTATCAAGGAGTGGAAATGAGAATGGTACTACTCACTGTTACTCCTAGTAATCTGCTAGCAAATTTTTTGCTTCCTGTTCCTGCAACTTTATTGTCTGCTCATCTAGGGGTCTTAGTTGCAGAGGGAGGAATGCATTCACCAGAAACTAAAGCAATTATTCCACTCAATGGGAAGTTAAGACTGCCATCTGGACCACTTGGGCTCCTCATATCTCTGAGTCAACAGGCTAAGCAGGGTGTTATGGTGTTGGCTGGCACAACTGATCCCAACTTTCAAAGGGAAATTGGACTGCTATGCTAAAATGGTAGCAAGAAAGAGTATATCTGGAGTAGAGGAAGTCACTTAGGGTGTGTCTTATTGTTATGCCCTGTGATTATAGTCAATAGAAGATGACAACAACCCAATCCAGGAAGAACTAATGGCCCAGACTCTTCAGGAAAGAAGCTTGGATCACTCTACCTGGTAAGGAATCATGACCACCTGAGGTACTTGCTGAGGGCAAAACAAATACAGAATGGGTAATGGGAGAAGGTAGCTATACATATTAATGAGCCATGACCACATGATCAGTTACAGAAGTGAAGACTGTAATTGTTATGAGTATTTTTTCCTTATTTTGTTGTGAATACATTTGTGCATTTTTGTTTTATATCCCTCTGTTATCCTGTTATTATGTAGTGTAAGAGATATTGACTTATAGTATTTAAGTACTCTTTAATTTTACAACATAGTATTTAAGTTACAGAATATGGAGGAGAAGCGTTAACATCACTCAAGAACTTTGTATCCTCTTCTGGGGAAAGAGTATGTTTTTGGTTGTATGCAGAATACTTTATCATGTTAAGTAGAAGTATGACTTTGTTATTGTTGTTATTTGGAGATTAATATGGTTTAAGAAGATGTGTATGGTATGAAGTTGACAAGAGTTGCACTTGTGATAGTTAATTTTATGCATCAACTTGGTTGGGCCACAGGATGCCTACATATGCGGTCAAACATTATGCTGGATGTTTCAGTGAAAAATGTTTTTGGATGAGACTGACAGTTAAACAGGTAGACTTTGGGTATAGCAGATTACTCTCCATAATGTGGTATACCTCCTTCAAGCAGTTGAAGCCCTCAGTGGAACAAAAGATTGACCTTCTCCAATAGGAAATGAATTCTGCCAGCAGATGGTGGTCTTTGGAGTTGAATTACAACATCAACTCTTCCCTGGGTTCATGCCTAATGGCTTTCAGATTTGAACTGGAACATTGACTCTCCTGGGTATCCACCTTGCAAGCCTTCAGACTGGAAGTGAAACATTGGTTCTTTCATGCATCTGTAGCCTAGTAGCTCACCTTGCAGATTTTGGGCTTGCCAGCCTCTATAATCACATGAGCCAGTTCCTTAAAATAGATCTGTCTCTCTCTTATACACAGCAATTGGTTCTGTTTAACTGGAGACCTCTGACTAACAGCTTTCAACCCAGCATACGTCTCCACAAAGGTAGAAGAGGAGGAAGACCGTTTTATAAACATTAAATCACAATGTGATGCACACCACAGGCAATCTGCTAAAGAGATTGCAAAGACAGAAAGAGATCTGACTCCTCCATTTAGCTACACAAATACAACCCATCACATACATGTTCTCAAGGAAAGCAATGACTGCTCTTCAAGTAAAAGGACTTCACAGCATCATTTGTCATAGTTTGTGGTAAATTCACCTGGTGATTGGAGTCATCATCTGTGTTAGCTAATTGGTTTTATCCAACGGAAAAACTAAACTACTCACACCTTTATGACAGAACGTAGTCAGTCTTGGAGTAAGGTGCCCACCTGAGTGAGGCTGCACGCCTCTGACAGAAATTGGGAGATGGGGCACTGTCTTCCATTATGATTACATTTCAAAGAGAGGGCTCCTAGGTCCTTGAGATTCTTAGTTTGTAAAGTTGCCAAAAGGCTTATTTAGGTTTCAAAAAGATTTACACACATCTCAAAGGAGCATAGAAGGAATTTATCATAACAAGTTTTCTTAAGAAAATGCTCTGAAAGCAAAAGGGGAAAAGGGTATCTCTCTTTTTGCAGCAGGGAAAGTTAACCTT
This sequence comes from Trachypithecus francoisi, assembly GCF_009764315.1. Classification (NCBI taxonomy): domain Eukaryota; kingdom Metazoa; phylum Chordata; class Mammalia; order Primates; family Cercopithecidae; genus Trachypithecus; species Trachypithecus francoisi. The sequence goes on from NW_022681474.1 coordinate 21,237,664, forward strand.
TTTCTTTTTAAATTTGTATTTACCCTTGCATTATTCATCATTAGCTTTGGAAGTTCATCTTTGCTATTGTATGGAGCAGTAATTCATTCATCTTCACAAATAGTAATTCATTGAATAACTACAAGAATTTATGTATTCTCTTGTCAATGAACATTTGGCAGGGGCTCCTCCTCCTCCTCCTCCTCTTCCTCCTCCTCTTCCTCCTCCTCTTCCTCCTCCTCTTCCTCCTCCTCTTCCTCCTCCTCTCCTCCTCTTCCTCCTCTTCCTCCTCTTCCTCCTCTCCTCCTCCTCCTCTTGCTTTTCCTCCTCCTCTTCCTCCTCCTCTTCCTCCTCCTCTTCCTTCTCTTCCTCCTCTTCCTTTTCCTCCTCCTCTTCCTCCTCCTCCTCTTCCTCCTCCTCCTCTTTTGCCTCCTCCTTTTCTTCCTTCTTTCTTCTTTCTTTTTTTTTTTTTTTTTTTACATGCAGTCTGGCTCTGTCCTCCAGGCATGAGAATCCGGGAGGCGGGGATTGCAGTGAACCGAGATTGGGCCACTGCACTGCAGCCTGGACAACAGCGCGAGACTCTGGCAAAAAAAGCTTCCCTTTAGATCTGCCCTTTCCTTTCCCTTTCCCTTTCCCTTCCCTTTTGACAGAGTCTCCCTGTGTTATCCAGGCTGGAGTGCAGTGGCGCGATCTGGGTTCACTGCAACCTCCGCCTCCCAGCTTCAAGCGATTCTCCTGCCTCAGTCTCCCAAGTAGCTGGGATTATAGGCACGCACCGCCAGGCTGATTTTTGTATTTTTGGTAGAGACGGGGTTTCACCATATTGGTCAAACTGGTTTCTAACTCCTGACCTCAAGTGATCCGCCCTCCTTGGCCTCCCAAAGTGCCAAGATTACAGGCATGAGCTATGGCACCGGGCCATATTTCTTTTTACGTGTTTTTCAGTTAATCATTTGTCTCTTCCTTCTTGATTTATGAGAACTGTTTAATGTATTCTAGCTTATGCTTTACTGATTGCAATAATATCTTCTAGGCTGATATTTGATTTTATATTTTCTTTTAAAATATGTGTTGATACAAAGAAACCTTCATAATTTTAATGAGTCAAGTTTATTTATTTTTCAACCATGATTTCTGCTTTGTATCCTGTTTAAGAAAGTCTTCCTTTTTTTTTTTTTTTTTTTTTTTGAGACGGAGTCTTGCTCTGTCGCCCAGGCTGGAGTGCAGTGGCCGGATCTCAGCTCACTGCAAGCTCTGCCTCCCGGGTTCACGCCATTCTCCTGCCTCAACTTCCCGAGCAGCTGGGACTACAGGCGCCCGCCACCTCGCCCGGCTAGTTTTTTGTATTTTTTTAGTAGAGACGGGGTTTCACCGTGTTAGCCCAGGGTGATCTCGATCTCCTGACCTCGTGATCCGCCCGTCTCGGCCTCCCAAAGTGCTGGGATTACAGGCTTGAGCCACCGCGCCCGGCCGCTAAGAAAGTCTTCCTTACCACAAGCTGCCAAAAATACTATCCTATGTATTTTTTTAAAGTGGAAAAATATCCTTTCGCATTTAAATCTTTAATCTGGAATTGATTTTTTGTGTGATGTGAGATAGAGTTCTCATTTCTTTTTATGTTAATGTGTTTAATCAATTATTCCAACCTCAGTTTTATAAATTCAGTTTTCCAGCATGATTATTTAAGCTCCAGTTCATCTTTACTGATTTGCAATGCCTATTTTATCATATATTATGTTTTCTTGTATATGAGGGTCTCTTTTTGAGACTGCTACAGAGGGTCCCAAGTGGTGAAGCCCATGCTCATTGATGTGACAAGGATAAATGGAATATACTGTACTTTTATTTTTGGCTTCCATTTCATTTAATCCTGCTGTTGATTCTTTTGTTTCTTTATCTTTCTTCGTTTTATTCTTTTGTCTTTTTATGACTTTTTAAAGGATGTTTTCCTTGTCTTTGGTTTTCTGAATTTTTTAGTATGCTGTGTCTAGGCTGTGATTTTTCTGTTATTTTATTTTTTATTAAGTAAAACCCTGATTGAATATTTCTAAGCTTTAAAATTTCTAGAAAATTCTTAGACATTATTCTTTAGATATTGCCTATGCCCTAACCTCTTTGTTCTTTCTAACTGTGATTAGATATATGTTAAAATTTCTCATCCTATTCTCCAGACCTCTTAAATTATCTTTTTTTGGGCTGCATTTGGCTAATTTCTTCAGGTATACTTAATTAATCTTTCCTTTGGTTTTGTTTCATGTGCTATTTAACTCATCCTCTGAGTGTTGAACTTCAATACTTTTTTTTTAATTTTTAGAAGTTTTACTTGGTTCTTTGTCAAAACTACTTGGTCATTTTTAATATTCTCTTGACCTTTGGCTATGATTCTATTCTTTAAACATTTTAATCTTTGATTATTTTCTATTCTGTGTAGTCTAGTATTAATATAAACTTCCACATATTAATACTAGAATACTATTAATATAAAACTTTATTAATATTAATGTTAATAATATAACAATATTTTATAATTACCTTACAATAATTATTTTAAATAATTAAATCTTATAATTATAAAATTACCATAATACAGTTATGCAATTATATTATAAAATATTAATACATTATAATTGTATAATGATAATTATATAATGAATATATTATGATCATATATTATGATTAATAGCATTAATTTTAATTAGATTAATATATTACATATTTACTATCAATATATCAATATATTGTTAGTAACAGTATAACATGATATACTATTAATATATTATATATTAATATTTTATTATATATAATTGTGTTAAATATCTATTATAAAGTGATATTAAATTATTATTAATATAAAATTCTGTGTATTAGGGCTCTGAACCTCTCTGTTATTTTTACTGACTCTCAAGATACCTTGTTTTCTTATGTAACTGATAATTATTTTGGTCTAATATTTGACTTTAGAAAATCACATTGGGGCTCAGTGGAAGATGCTTTTTTCCCAAGAGGATTTGTGTTGTCATCCTCGGTCTACTTTAATTAATATTTTGGCTTCTGCTTCCCCAAATCATACACATGATATGAAACTGAGCCCCAGCCACATGTGGTGGCAGTCTATGGTTAGAATTTTTTATGAGACTGTTTTTATTCTTCTAATATATTTCTCTCCTTTAACTGAAGCTGGGACTGACAGGTTTTCTTCTTAGCTCTCTTAACTCTGCTGCAGGCCTGAGTTGCCCAGGTCATTCTTCCACCTCGTTAGAGTTGTCTGTTTTGATGGGGGGCTTATGTCGAGCAGTCTCTACCCTGGCAAAGACCCACAGTCTAATCCTCAGTTATCCACCTGGTATGATCTCAGTCCCCAAAGCTCGAGGCTCCTGTTATTGACATTTGCCCCCAGGACCTTTCCAACTTCATATTCTCTTTCTACTGTACTTGTAGTTTATTCTTATTTTCATTTTTTTGCCTTTGGGAATTTTTCTGGACTTTCTTTTTAGCTTAACAATGCATTTAAAAGTATGTGGGTTTTGTTTTTTGAATGTATGTAGTATGTATTTTTTTGTGTCATAGGTTGGGGTAGAGGGATTAGAATGTTAATCCCCAAATGGCCAGAAACAAAATTCTCACCATATTTTCAGAAATACAAGGAACCAACATTTCAATTACTCTAAACTTTCAGGGACAAAGAAAATAAGTGATTGTCTTGTGATGTGGGAAGGTATGTTGCAAATGACTCCAAATTTTGGCAGGGGCAGGGGATGATTGGTGAGGTATCATAAAGGGGTGGCATTTTACTTTAACCACAGCTTCTGCAATGCCTGCAGTACAAAAGAGACTGATTTGTTAATTTCATTCTCTATCTTACTATATAGCTATTGCCCTAAATTACTTTGAAAAGGCTATAGCTTATATTCCAATTCTTATAGGGAGCCCTAGATATACAGAAAGTCACAATCATAGAATTCCTAATAAAATTTTCTCAGCTGAGTCTCTGTTCTAAGATCCTTCTTTCTGACAGTATCTACAGCATTAATTTTACCTTAGAACTGATATAACTTCAGTATCAGCCTCACATTTAGAAAGTACTGATTTCATTTTCTTAATGAACCAATTAATACCACTTCAGTAATAGAATTGAAGTGTTTTATGTAAATCTTATTAAAGATGTAAAACTTGGGAAATTGAAGATTTTGAGTTAACACAGGAAAATCTAAATGTCCTTCTGACTAATTTTTTCTTTCCCAGTTCATTCTTCAAATAACTATGAGACTCTTTTCTGAAAGCAAAAATCTCAGTATATAGGCCTTTCTCTACTCAAGAAACTTTCAAAATTCTACTTTTTCTAATTCCTTCTTAGACTTTTCTATTTGGATGCTCAATTTAAAGTCAAATGGTATCTACTTGATTCCAAGACTTTTATTCCGTTAAACCAAAATTTATTGATGCCTTCCTTTATATTGTGTTCTGTGCAAGGCAAGGTAAGTCAAAGATGAACTAGTCATGGTCCTACCTTCCATGGAACATTTAGTCCAATGGGCAGTCCGAGTGAGGGCAGAGAGGAACAAAAAACATGTTTTAAAAAGTCACATGCTGTTTTAAGGTCCATAATGGAAGATTATGTAAGTAATTCTTTTCTTAATTTTCATAGCATTTTATCTTTATGTCTTATGTGGCATCATCACTTTCTTCCTTTAGTATCTTTACCTCTTCTATGATATTAAAGTTTTTGAGAAGCAACATACAGATATTACATTTCGTGATATCTTTTTTTTTTTAATCCTACAACACATTTAGTGGAATGCCTTACACGGAAAAATAACAATAACAATGATAACAGTAATGCCAATAATTAAATAAATCACTTAAAAATGGTTAACTCTGGCCAGTATGGTGAAACCTGTCTCTACTAAAAATGCAAAAATTAGCTGGGCATGGTGGTGCACACCTATAATCCCAGCTACTCGGGAGGCTGAGGTAGGAGAATCGCTTGAACCCAGGAGGGGGAGGATGCAGTGAGCCTAGATCATGCCACTGCATTCAGGCCTGCACAACAGAGCAAGACTCCATCTCAGAAACCAACCAACAAACAAAAAACAAAAAAACCCACAGGGTAAGTCCGTACTAGTCCGTGTTCTAGAGTTTTATGTATATTAATTCTAATTCACGCCATAGCTGGTGAAATGCAAACAGTTGTTGTCCTCATTCAACTTATGAGGGATCTGAAGCACAAGTAAGTTAAATAACTTGCCCCAGTTCACATAGCTAGTAATGCAGAATTCAGAGCTGGGATACAATAGATACTTAGAAAATACAGATTTAAGACACAATGAATTATTATTAGATAGCTTTTATACAAAACTAAAAATCTTAAACACAAAAGCCTTGGAAATTCTAATACTAATTTGGATTTTGGGTTGCATTATTGGCAAGGAGAGTAAAACTGTATCTGCATTAAAGGACTTTATTCATGTCTGATAGGAAGCCTGTTCGCGTCTTTACCCAAAGACATGAAAGATTGACACGTTTTACCTCTAGCAGTTCTTTGATTTTGTTGTTCTGTTTTTCAAGTTGGATGGTCCTCAAAGGACAGAAATTCATTGGCATGCTAGACATTTCTTGTGTATTACATGGAAACTTCCCAATGTTCTGAATATAAATAAGCTTTACCTGCAATGCATAACAACTGACTTTCTCACTTGCATATTAATGGAGCACACTGAAGTGAAAGTCATTTGGAAACCTGGACCCTTTTAGCCTTCATGGTCCTTAACCTTCGGGCCCTAAAATAATCATAGCTTGTTGGAGTTAGAAAGGGCTTTAGGAATCACACAGTCCAACTGTCTCCTTTTACAGGCCAGGAAGCTGTGGTTAAGAGAAGCTCTGACTCACCCTCAGCCACACTATAAATTACCAGAGAACGGCAATGAGAACAGTCCTGGTGAAAGATAAGACTGACATGCACAGAATAATTGTGGAAATGATCGAGGATAACATGAGTTATTACTATGAAAAGAAAACTGTGTAAACCGTTCCCTGTATTCGAGTAATTTATACTTAGCAGAGAGCAATAGGGGGTAGAAGTAGTTACACTAAAAAGCGATCTGATAGGGTCTACACACATGATAGATGCTAGATTATATGGGATTATGGAGGAATGATGGGTACATTTTAGCTGTTGTATTCATTTATTCATTTGAAATATTTTTATCTAGCATGTGTTCCAGGGGAATGCAGCAGAATTTAGATTGACCAGGGACCTTGTGTTCTGGGGAAGGAGTGATTAAAAACTTGAGACTAATGCAAAATCGCAAAAAGTATGGTTTTGTTAATTAGGAAACAGGCATCTATTATGAGAATAATATAATTTGCACCTTGGTTTGGGATGATTTCTTTCTTTGTAGTCACACAATGGATGAGAGAGATGAAGTTTATTAGAAGGAACAGTAGTGCTGAAACTCTTTCAATAGTCTGTGTATGAGATGCTGCTAGAAGAGTGGGAACAGAAGGAATTGGAGAGAAGCAATGGTTTTTGTTGTTTCAAGAATTTCAGAGAATGAAGACATTATCCTACTGCGTGGGATAAACATGACTTCATATATTTCAATGTACCACTGTAGCAGCAAACAGCTTTTAATATCAGCCATTAGAGTTTGGCCATGTGTAATTGCAAATGATAGGAAACAATTATAAGCAAAGAGAGTCCGAATAATATAAGAGAGTCTTCCAGGCAACTTTTGGCCCAGAAGGTACTATGTTCCTGCCTAAAGCTGGGAAGATCTGAAACCTCACACAGAAGAAAGCTTATGGCAGGAGGCATTGTTCAGAAAGTAGAGGTCAGTTTCAAAGCACGTCTTTGTTTCTGTCCTTTGTTTTCTTTGCATTTTGAAATGGCTGAGTTCAGGCTGCAGATAAAATTTTGAATCTGATTCTTCTCAGGCATTATTAGAATTTTTTGGTGGCACAAAAACTCTTGATAAGCGTAATTGTTAAGCATATTCATGTCTTTGTACATAAACCTTTGCTGATATTTCAAATTATCCCCCTAGGAAATGTTACTAGAAGAGAAATGAATGGACCATTTCCATTTACTTTTGTTTGTAATAGTTTTTGCATTATTCTTGAGAATGTAGGAAATTGAAGAGGTGGAGAGTCTTTCATTATTCCTTTCAAATGCAAACATGAAAAGTTGAACATAAATTATCAAAGCATGTCAATGGCTGACTCAGAATGAAATAATAGTGATTACTTGAATGGCTGATGACTTGGTTCTAGTGATACAGACAAGAGGCAGGCAAATACTGGGTAGAAGAGGGTGGGGTCCCTAGTGAAGCCCTACCCTCAAACCTGGAACCGTGGCTCAAAGTGAGAACGTGCATTCTTGTTTCCTGTTTGAATGTTGCCTTTTCTAAAACCACCCACGGCCTGCCCTGCCCCGCATCCTGTACCCATAAAAACCTCCGGTTACTCTGACAGCAGAGTGGCAGAGAGGAGAGAAGAGAGTAAGCAGCTTGACGTTGATGAGAAGCAGGTTGACTTCAGAGGTGGGGCTTGATGGTGGGATCTTGGAGAAAAGTTTGGCTGGGGACAGCTGAACTCCAGGGGAAGACCACCTTCCTTCTCCATCCCCTTCCCAGCTCTCCATCCCACTGAGAACCACTTTTATCAGCAATAAAATTTACGGCATTTACCATCTTCAGTTTGTTCATGCAACCTGATTATTCCTGGATGTCGAACAAGAGCTTGGGATACAGAGGGCTGTCACATTGAGCTGTTAAACACTGAAGCCCTCTGTGGACAGCAAAGCTGAAAGAGTGCACTGTAACACATGCCCTCTGGGACTCCAGGGGGTCTCAGGTTCCCCCCCCCCCAGATGCTGCCATGGGACCGCAGAGAGTTCTGCTCCTGCCAGCGCCCAGAAGCACTTGTCCGGGCCCCTGTACAGCTCACCTGCGTGCTCCTCCTCCTGTGAGGGATTGAGAGTTGCAGGCTGAGTAAACGAGTCACCGGTTTTGCGAGCCCCATGAAGGGGTGAGGGAAAATTTCCTGTTTCACTACGGCTTTTATATATTGTCTTCTTTAGGCTTTGAAACAATTCTGAGTCAGGTATTGTTATTCCCACTTTGCACGTGTGGAAACTGAGGCTGTGAGGGTTAGCCAACGCCTGCAGACTGCTGTGTTTGACTCCAGAGCCTATGCTCTCAGTCTGATGAGACAAATAAATAAAACTAGACAATAACCTGAATGAGAACATCCAAGCCATTCCTGGTTGAGGGCTTTACCCTTAACCCAGCGAGGGAACTATTTCCTCACCTTAAAACATCCCTTTCATCCTCCCTTCTAGCCTTAAATACTCGGCTGAAGTTGTTTTCCTCACAATTAGATTTTAGCTGTTCTTCCTGATTCCACCTTTAACCGCATAGCCCTCGTAATTATAACCACAGTGTAGTTAGACCTTACTGTAGTACCTGTATATTTAAGATACATTGACTTAGCCTGTAGTTGATTCTGTAGTGTAAATTCAGTAGTTAGGCAGTAATCGTTTTGCCATCAACGTGAAGTTAGATGTATAGAAGGCCTTGAAGGACTAAACATTTTTCGATGTGATGTTTGCAAGACTTTGGCCTCCCAGGTATTTCTCCCCACCCTTCTGGCTAAACCCTAATTGTCTATTCAACAGCTGCTGAGCCACCCATTCATTTCTGGAGCTCTTCCCTGCTTCGTGGTTAGCATAACCTGTTTCCTAAAACTCTGGGAATTTGAACAACAAATAATTCTTAGAACAGAATTCATTGGGCTTTCTCCTTTCATAAAAGATTTTATACAGATAATTTAAGGATATACTTTGAACTGAATTGACCTGATTGACATTTGAAGTTGCTTGTTTTAGTTACAGTTTGGGAAAACCAGGTAATTAGGGATTTTATAACTTCATGCGTCAATAACGATATAAAACAATATTGTAAAGTTATTTACTGAGCAATTATTCAGTATTAGGGTCTGAGTACTTTAAAGACACCATGCCACTTACTTCTGAAAAGACAGGTGTAATGTACAATTATCAACCATTTAAAAAGCAGTGAAACCAAAGCTTAGTTTAAGTAACTTCCCAGATAGTAGATGGCAGAGCTTGGTTTTTAATCCAGATGTAGTTGACTCCAAAGCCTGGATTCTTAACCTCTACAAAGCCTAGGTTCCTGACCTCTATAAAACCTATTCCCAGCTATCCATCCCTGAAAACAACCAGAAATTCAAACTGAGGCATAATTCAATTATGCTTGTTTGTTATATAACCAGGTTGCTTAATTGCATAGTAAAATTTCCTGTTTGGTCAACAAATTATAATTATACTTCAAATGGATCTTTTATTGGCTTGCTTTATTTTCAAAGTACATTTTTTTTTAAATGCTGATGAAACAAAAGGGAAAGAAAGCAATTTACTGGGCTTAAAAGTCCATTAATTTGTGTTTGTTACACCTTTGAAGATCACAGAGCAATGTTCAAATATATCTCTTTTATGGTCTAAAAGCATCAAATTGTGTATTTTATTTAAATTTTAAGGAAGTTATCAGGATAGCTTGACAGTGAATTTGTCTAAATGACATTTTTTCCAGATAATTTTTATTGAAAAATCACTTCATTAATGCTTTTATAAATGTCATCATTAAGGAATGTATTAGCCATTTATTGGTGCTTTTACTGAGATGGAGGCAAATGACCAGCAAAAGCTTAGGTAGTAAAGAACCACAAACCTGTGAATTCTTACTGTTTATCAAGTCTTTAAGATATAAAGGGCAGCTAGCCGGGCACCGTGGCTCATGTCTGTAATCCCACACTTTGGGAGGACGAGGCGTGCGGATTACCTGAGGTCAGGAGTTTGAGACCAGCCTGGCCAACATGGTGAAACTCCATCTTTACTAAAAATACAAATATTAGCTGGGCATGGTGGCACATGCCTGTAGTCCCAGCTACTCAGGAGTCTGAGGCAGGATATCGCTTGACCCAGGAGGTGGAGGTTGCAGTGAACTGAGATTGTGCCACTGCACTTCAGCCTAGGTGACAGAGCGAGATTCTTTCTCAAAAAACAAAAGAAGATCTAAAGGGCAGCTTTAACTAGATCTCTTGCTATTTTCCAAAGACAATTGGACAACTCTGTGCCATCTGCCAGGGATGTTGTTAATTATGTTTTAGATTGCAGATTCTCCAGCAAAGTCCATGTCTTGGCCATCTTCAGTTTTCTACATGTGATATTGTCATCACTCAAGTCCCACAAAATCATCAGAATCCTAATAGTTTGTGCTGCCATCATTCCAGGAATGTGTTTGCATCAGAGCAATTCAAATATCAGTGAATATTTATTTTATTATTATGTCATTTATTTAAAATGACATGAAGCAAAGAATTGGTATCTGTCCCAAGAGTGGAGGGTTTAAATATCTTTGGAACCAATCCATTTCATCAGTGCCTTTTCTTTTTTTTTTTTTTAAGCTTTTTCTTAATAGATGTGGTGAATTGCACTCAGATTATTGACAATTCACAAAATATCAATGTTGATAACATTTCCATACTATTTATCAAATCTATGCATGGTGAACACAGTCTTTTTGCAGTTCTGTAAGAAATTAAAAGTGCTTTGAAACACTAAATTGTTTAGAAAATTTGAGTCAGAATGTGTAAGTGGATTATTCTCAAGGAGGAGTATGTTTGTATGTTTTCATGCTTTTTCCTTTCATTAATTCTAATGGGGAAGAAGGAAAAAAGGAAAAGTAGACGTATATTATTCTTGCTTTATTAACGTGGTCATTTATACAGTGAATGCTTTTATGTAAGCTCAAAACAAGCCCAGAGGTCAAATGAGCAAATAGGTATTTGGAATCTTAGGTTTACCATACTTAACATATTAAGTTGTACACGGTAGTCAACATTTAAAAAAATGTACTATGCTCTTCTAAGAATTTTCCATTTATTGATTGCTTGATTGATTGAGACGGAGTCTCGCTCTGTCACCAGGCTGGAGTGCAGTGGCACGATCTGGGCTCACTGCAGCCTCCGCCTCCTGGGTTCAAGTGATTCTTCTGCCTCAGCCTCCTGAGAAGCTGGGATTGCTAATGAAGTGAAATTTCCTGTCAGTGAGAAGGCTGAACAGAGTAGAAGCATTTGAGGCCCACTATACCTCTTAAAATGTTTGATTTTAATCTTTCATTCAAATTATAAGGGTCTGGGAATTTTTTTAACCTTTATTTATGTTTGCTGGGCTAGTCATGGCCTGTTTGCCCTCTGACCCACTGTAGCCTTTCCTTGCTTGGCTTTTGTTTGACAGTAAGGTGAACACCTGCAGGCTGCTTTATCCAGGAGATGTTGGCTTCCAGTTGGGCATGGTGAATGGGAGGCTGGGTGGGAATTTAAAGGGCAGTGGAAGAATAGGGCAGATTATCCCCAGCCTGCTCTCCTCCCTATTCCCACCCCCCTGTTTTATCTCAATCAGCTGCTCCATATCCTCACTGGCTGCAATTTCCACCTGACAGGCTCATTGCTGCTTTAGCTACTGTTGTATGATCCTGATCCCTGGATGCTGAGAACATCACTTCCATGCTCTCTCCAGTCAAGGAGTGAGAGTGGCTTCCCTCTGTGCTAATGTCCAGTTTGACTCATTGTCCCATGCTTGACTTCTTCAAACACCACTGTAACCAATTATTTTTACTAAATTCCTTCTATTTTAAATGTTTAGAGTAGTTTCTGTCTTCCTGAAAGACCCCTGAACAATATACTTGCCAGGACTGTGATAAGGAGTTGAACAATTTTCTATACCCTAGCACAGAAGTGCAGTCTATTCATCTGGGGATAATAGGGGTACTGGGTTGAATAGTTTATCCCCAAAATTTATGTCAGCCTAAAACCTCAGTATATGAATTTATTTGGAAGCAGAATCTCCATAGAAGTAATTAGTTAAAATGAGGTTGTACTGAATTAGGGTGGGCTCTAAACCCAATGAGTAGAATCCTTGTAAGAAGGTCATGTGAAGACTCAGAGATACACACAGAGAAAAACCATGTGAGGCAGATGCGGAGATCACAGTGATGTGTCTACACGCCAAGGAACATCAAGGATTGCCAGCAACCACTAGAAGCTAGGAGAGGCATGGAACAGATTCTTCAGAGCTTCCAGAAGAAACTGATACTCCAACACCTTGATTTCAGATGTTTGGCTTCCAGAAGTGTGAGAGAATACATTTCTGTTGTTTAAAGTCACCCAGTCTGAGCTATTTTGTTGTGGTAGCCCCAGGAGACCAATGTACCAACTACCTTTTGCGTTGGGATGTTATTGTAATTCTTATCATCTTCCTTATTTATGGTAGGCTCATTTTGCTGATTCTCCCCATGACTGGGAGCAGGTAATTTGCATGATTGATCTAATGAAAAGTAAGTGATAACTTTAGAATAGGGTGCTGACATGATGAAGTTTCCCCCCAGCCACATTGATATAAAGACTTGCTAATTCCCTGGCACAGTGGCTCACGCCTGTTATCACTTTGGGGGGCTGAGGTGGGCAGTTCACTTTAGGTCAGGAGTTTAAGTCCAGCCTGGGCAACTTGGTGGAACCCCGTCTCTGGTAAAAATACCAACATTAGCTGGGTGTGGTGGCAGGCACCTGTAATCTCAACTACTTGGCAGGCTGAGGCAGGAGAATCACTTGAACCTGGGAAGTGGAGTTTGTATTGAGCTGAGATCGTGCCACTTGCACTCCAGCCTGGGTGACAGAGTGACTCTGTCTAAAAAAAAAAAAAAAAGAAGAAGAATTGCCAATCCAAGTAATCTAATTTCAAAATGTATTTCTCTAAGAACACTGTTTTGAAACAATTATGTAACATAAACAAAAGAATATATGTAACATATCTAAGTTACATATGTAAGTTACAAAGCATAATGAGCCAGGAGCCTATCATTGAATTTATGAACTAGAATAGAGATTGGTAAATACTTTCTGTGGAGGACCAGATAGGAAATATTTGGGTTTTGTAGACTAGATGGGATCTTTATTATAACCATTCAAGTCTGCCTTTGTAGTATGAAAGCCACTATATACAATATGTAAATGAATGTGTTCCAATAAAGCTTTACAGGCATCAGGCCAGATGTGACCCATGGCTATAGTTTGCTGAGCCCTGATCTAGACCATTGCCAGAGCAGATCTTAAATATCCTCCTCCTGTACCCTTGCTCTGAGCAGTAACTACTATTCTGATGTTCATGTTGTTCTGTTCCTTAAACATTATATTATTTTATTTTGTTTGTGAGCTTTATTAAAATTCATTTTAAAAGAAAAAAGTCAGAATGGAAGATAGTTTTTGCAATCTATCCATCTGACAAAGGTCTGATAATATACAGAATCTACAAGGAACTTAAATTTACAAGAAAAAGCAAACAACCCCATCAAAAGGTGGACAAAGAACATGAACTGACACTTCTTGAAAGAAAACACGTATGCAGCCAATAAACCTAAGAAAAAAAAGCTTAATATCACTGACCATGAGAGAAAGGCAAATCAAAACCACAATGAAGTATCATCTCACATCAGTCAGAATGATGATTATGAAAAAGTCAAGAAACAACATATGCTGGCGAGACTGTGGAAAGATAAGAATGCTTTTACACTGTTGGTGGGAATGTAAATTAGTTCAACCATTGTGGAAGACAGTGTGGTGATTCCTTAAAGATCTAGAACCAGAAATACGACTTGACCCAGCAATCCCATTACTGGGTGTATACCCAAAGGAATATCAATCATTCCATCATAAAGATACAAGCATGTGTGTGTTCATTGCAGTACTATTCACAATAGCAAAGACATGGAATCAACCCAAATGCCCATCAATGATAGACTGGATAAAGAATATGTGGCATATATATACCATGGAATACTATGCAACCATTAAAATAAATGAGATCATGTCCTTCACAGGGACATGGATGAAGCAGGAAACCATCATTCTCAGCAAACTAACACAGGAACAGAAAACCAAACACCACATGTTTTCACTTATAAGTAGGAGCTGAACAATGAGAACACGTGGACCCGGGGAGGGGAACAACAAACACTGGGGTCTGCTCAGGCGGGTGGTGTTGGGGGAGGGAGAGCATCAAGATAAATAGCTAATGCTTGTGGGGCTTAATACCTAGGTGAAGGGTTGACAGGTGCAGCAAACTACCATGGCATATGTTTACCTGTGTAACAAACCTGCACATCCTGCACATGTATCCCAGAACTTAAAATGAAAAATTTTAAAAAAGAAAACAGAAAAAAAGTCAAATTATACTCGAGCAAGTCATTGGTGGCATTAAGTCAATCATTTTCAATGCTATAAAATATTTTTAATATTAATATTCTCTAGTTTTTCATTTTTCTGTTTTTGGACATTTGGATTGTCTGCTGTTATTTTTTGCTAACATTACTAACAATGTTGCTTTGTTCGTAATACTCATATCCCTGTGCACATGTGCATCTATGGGCCATGTACCTGGGTGTGGAACTGATTAATGGCAAAGTATGCCCGTCTTCAATTGTATAAGAAATTGATAAAGTGCTAAATTTTTAATGTAGTTACAGTAATTTACATCCTGCTAACAATATATAAAAATCTCCAGGATTCCACATTGTTGCTAAAGCAATATTGCTAGACTTCTTATCTTTTACTCATTTTGGTGAGTATAAAATGATATCTTGATTTGGTCTTCATTTACATTTCCAGGACTACTAGTTACGTCAAAAATCTTTCTCTGGCCTCTTACTTTTCCGTGAAATGCCTCTATTTTTGCGTGTGTGTGTATTTATATTTCATTGGCTCATGTGTCTTTTCCTAATTGATTTGCCAGAATTCTTTTTAGATTCTGGATATTAAGCCTCTATTGATTAAAACAATAGTATAAAAATTTGCCTCATGTCGGTGTCCTTTAATGGACTTTAGTAAGATTTAATAATCTACAAATTGAATCTGAACACATTTTTGAACTTAATATCCAAGAACCTTGTATTTTTGTACTTTGAGTAAATGGATTCAATTAAAGACATTCTGCTTGCTGGTAATAAACCAGGTTTTAATGATAAAAATGGAAATTCTTTAGAAAGTAGGATGCAAATGAGAATTAGGAATTGAGTAAGTAATAGTGAACTTTATAATAATTGTAAATGTTATAGTCACAGGAAATAAATTTATAATATAAATATAATATGAATTATAAACAAATATTGCATATTATGTAATAATATGTAATTATATTACTTAGATATACATAATATAAAGCAAATTTATATAAATAATATAAAATAAATTTATAATAATAGTAAATATAATAATAAATACTAGTAACATTATAATAGTAAAATGGTGAATTTTAATCATAGTTCGGCTTTGCATATATTTCCTAGAATATCACAAGTTTATTTTTCCTGAGAGTAATACAATGATTATAGCTCTGTTTTCTAATGGCATACTTTATAAAGTTATGTTGCAGCATATTTCAGTTTTGTATCTCTACTGCAGCACAGTGCCAGGAATATTAAGTGTTGTTATTATTGCTATTTTGGCAAATGAAAGAAGTTTGCCTGACATATGTGGGTTAGAAACCTGGAGACCCGAAGTTCTGTAGTCCGATTTGTGCAATCAGGACTTCCATTAAGAAATTATGCAGAGCTTCAACTGAACAACTATGAATTTCTCTCTCTCTTCTGCCTCTTCAGCATTCATTAAGCCAAATCCCTACACTGTTGTTTAAATAACTACTTAAAAATTAAACACTGACATTATCAAAATTATATGACTTTGTAAATGTGATATCTTTTAGCATAGATCAAATAGATAATTTTCATCTCCAAATTTTGTGATTGTACACTAGATAGCAACTATTAATATCACCAGGCTTAGTCATATCAGTTTTGTAGATGGAAAGACAACCTAGAAAAACCATTTTTCTTAAGTGATAAGTTAAAAGCCTATATTTATTTTCATATTCCTATGTTGTGATTTGATATAGAGAAAATTTCGTAGATTTGCTCCTTTTATAATAACAAACATCTTTTGGTGCTGCCTACCCTCCTTTGGAACTGTCCCTCTTTCATCCTGTGTGTTTTCAACTCACATTGTCTTGTTGCATTTCTATGTCTGCCAAAAAGATGTCTGCTGGAAGAATTATTTTATAAATCTTTGCTTAATACTTCAGCTCATGTATTAAGCCCAGCAGTGTTATCTCACAAAAACAGATCAATTTCTATAAATTTTGAAATTTCTCTATTGACATACTCATCTTTTAAAAAAGAACAAATTATAATCACTTAGCTTAATGAATTACCCCAAAGTATGTAACTGCTATCTAGGTAAAAAAAGAAAAAGGGGAACATTGTCAATACTAGAGAAGACCCTTTAATGTCCTTTCTCAATCTTTCCACATTCTCCCCCACAAATAACCACAATCTTGACCTTGACCTCTAGCATATAGTTTAAGTTTCACCATTATTTAACTTTGGTATAGTTATATAATTGGAATCTTTTAAAGATATTTGGGTCTCATTTCTGCTGATTAATATTATGTTTATGATATTCAATCACATTTTTGTGACTAGCTGTAGTAAATTTATTTTATATATTTGGTTATACAAGTGTAAGATAATTTAATCTACTTTTTTAAACGTTTGCGTTATTTTTAGTTTCTGCTATCCTGAATTATTCTGTTATGAACATTCTCATACATGTCTTCTGGTGCACATACACGGACAGTTTTGTTGGAGATATACCTAGAAGTGGATTTGCTGAATCATAAGAAGAGCATATACTTAACTTTAGTGGACAATAACAAATAGTTGTTTATCTTGGTCTTACCAATTTATAGTTTTCCTAGCACTGTATGACAGTTCCCATCTTTCCACCTAATCAACAAAATTTGATGCTGTCAGCATTTTAAAATTTAGCCATTTGGGTAGGTGTCTTTGTATTTCATTGTAGTTTTAATTTCAGTCTTACTAGTGATGGTAAGAATTATGCTAAGCACCATTTCTCATATTTGTTGTTAGTCAGAGTCAGTCTCTTATATACAACATTAAACTGTAGTTGTTATTTTTAAATCCAGTTTGACAATATTACTCTTTTCCTTGGGGTATTTAATTCATTTATATTTAACGCAGCTTTGAAATAGTTGGGCTTAAAATGATCATGCTATTACTATTTTCTATTTTATTCACATTTTTAATGTTTTTTTATCTTTACTTTTTTCCTTTTCTATTACCTTTTTGCTATTCTAATATTAATTAAATATTTTAGTTATACATTATTTTACTATCTTTTATTGGTTACTATAGAAATTATAATATATGTCACCTCATTATCGACTAATGCAAATTATTAATTTTCGTATTTCTCCAGTACTGGAAGAAACTTCAGATCTCTAAAATCTTTTTACTTACTTTCTACCTTTACATTATTTTCTTTTAAAAAAAATCTTTATATGTGTAATTAAAATTTCACAAAATATTACAATTATTGCTATCTATAGGCAATATCCTGTTATGCCTACTCATACCATTATTCGTATGTTATTTATATAGTATTCACATTCACTTGTGTATATTTATATGCCTCCAGTATTTATTTATATATATTCTTACTGGTGATCTTCACTTCCTTTTGTGTTTTTATATTTCCTTCTAAAATAATGTTTTATTTTGCTTGAAGAGTTCTCAGCTTTTCTTTCATTTATCACTGGGGAGTAAGTGAACTCAGTTATTGTCTATACATTTGTTCATGCTGACTTTCATTTTTGAATGTTATTTTCACTGGATATAGAATTCTAGGTTAGCAGTCACTTTGTCAGCCCTTTGGAGATGCCTTTTAATTTCCTTCTTGTTTACATTATTTTTGTTAAGAAGTATGCTGTCATTTTAAATATTGTTTCTTTGAAGGCAATGTTTTCCCACTTTGTCTACTTTGAAGCTTTATTCTTTAGCTTTGGTTTATCCTGCTTTGGGTTCCTGGAGCTTCTTGGAAACTGTGCATTAATATCTCATATTAGTTTTGAAATGATCTCATCCATTATCTCTTCAAATTGTTTCTGCCCCATTCTTTTCTCTCATTTAGGGATATCAGTTATAAGTGTGATAGATATTTTGAGCATTTTACATTTACCTGCTATTCCCTGTTCTGTCCCGTCAACCCCACTATTTTTTATTATGCAGTGCTTAACCTTAGTATTTTTATTTACTGACCTTTCAATCTACTACTCTTCTGTTCTGCTGTATTCCATCTGTTATTAAACTTACCAATAGTATTCTTTATTTTGTACGTTCTATTTTTCTATTTTCAGTTCTAGAATGTCCATTTGAACCTTTTCATAGATTCCAATTTTCCATTAAATTCCATCCTTTCACTTATTTGATCCATATTTTCATTTATTTCTTGAATATATTGCAGATGTTTTAAAATACCATTGTCTGCTAAACTTACACTTGGATTATCTGTATGTCTGTTTTTATTGTCTGCCATTTCTCTTTTTTAATAGGTAACATTTTCTGACTTCTTTCCAATTATAATAGTTTTTTATTACATGTTGAACATTTATATATGTTGGATATATAAAGAATTAAAGAGGTTCCTTTGTTGTAAACTTCCACCAGAGAGAGTTATTTCTTCTTTCCTCTATTAATCAAATGTGATGAGGATCTTGTAACTGCAGTCCAATTCAAAACTGAGCTGGGTAGGAGCTGAGTTTGAATTTTAGCAATAGACAGTCAACCTCTGGTTCACCTTTGCTTTGAGGAGGTGGCTTTCCCAGACCTTACGTGTAGAGCTTGGATCGTCTTATTTTTCTCAGGTGTAAAATACTACAGAAGTTACAGTTCTTAACTTCAGAGCCCAAATCTCTAGGCTCACACCCTGCCTATCTTCAAAATGTGGCAAATATATTGAAGATAAACTTGACAGTGTGCTTGAAACAAGTTTTTATTTCTTAGCATTGAAAAATGGAATTTCAGTCTGCCCATAAAAGAATTTGACCTATATCATCTTACTTCTTTACAAAATCAAAATGCAGAAAATATCTTATAAACACATCAACTGTTGTTTCAATTTCTTCAAGTTTTTAACTTGCCACACTACTTCCTCTGTGATTACTACAAGTCTTTCTGGCTTACAGGTCTCTCATTAGGAGCTTTGTGCTTAGGCAAGCCTGAAGCCTACACAACCCAAATCATTAGTCTTCAACAGAAATTAGCTCATGTTCCATGAAAACAAAACAAAACAAACCCAAAAACCGTAAAACCCCTCGATATTATTAGATTAGCTTCTCTCAGAAAGTTTCCCCTCTTACATACTTCTTTGAATTCTCCTTAGAATTTTATTTCAAATAACTCTTTTTGTTTCCATGGATTTCTAGTATCTTTAAAAGTATGATTTAGGTAATTTACTTATCTTTTTTTTTCTAGTTATTGTTTCATGAGCATTGGCCTGCTATAAAATAGCACATTATACTTAGACATTAAAGTTTGAATGGATGGATTATTTTTATTATTTAATGTTTTTCCTACCTATTGGCTTTTTATTTATGTAGTCATTCTTCTATTCCTTTAGTTGTTACTTTAAACATTATAGTACACATTCTTACATCTGGAAAATGCAAGATGTTTCTGCTGTCTATTTTTGTATAACACAAAGTGCTAGGAAACTTATTGCCTTAAGACAACAATTATTTCTCATGTTTTGTGGCAACTGGGCTTACCTGGACAATTCTTATTTGGGTTTTTTATATGGTTCTAATTAGATGATGACTAGGACCAGTGCCTACTGAAAACTTAACTGGGCTGGGTTTTTTTTTTTCCTTTAAAGAAGAACAGCTGTATCCTCTTAATATTTTAATGTGTTTTCTATTTTTTAATGTGCGTGTTGATATGATCTTTTATATTCTGATTGTGAAGGATAGTTATTGGAGGGAATTTCTTTTTATTTTTTCCTGCTTTATTAAGGCATAACTGACCAATAAAAATTATATATACTTATGATGTAAAACATTATGTTTTGATTTATGTATGCATTGTAAAATGATTAAATCTAGCTAGTTAGCATATCCATCACTTCATATACTTATTGTTTTTTAATGAGAACATTTAAGATCCACTTTCTCAACAATTTTCAAGTGTACAGTGCATTATTATTAACGATAATCACCATGCTGTACAATAGATGTCCATAAATTATTCATCCTATCTAACTGAAACTTCCTACTTTTTGTCTAACATCTTCCCATTCTCCATCCATCCCCCAAACAGGATAGAGATTCCTGGTAGTTTACTCATGTGGTTGACAGTTGATGCTGATTTTCCAGCTGGGACTGTCAACTGAGTAAATGCTTTTCTATGATGAAAAAGTTCTTGGATAGTAAATAACCTCCAATGATACCCTCCTCAATGAATCCTGTTTCCCAGTATTTACAGTATTGTGTATTCCACTGTCTTTGAGCCTGGCTTACCCTAGAATTCCATATTTGCCAGTAGAATGGGGCAAACATAATGCTGCCTGACTACAAAGGCAAGGTCGCAAGAGACATTTCAGCTTCTACCTGTCTCTTGGTGTGTTTGTCCTTGAGATGCTCCCTCTTAGAATTCAGTTAACATGACATAATAGGCTCAAGCCAAGTAGCAAGATGATAGAACAGCACTTGGGTTGAGAGTCCCACCTATGACAATGGTAACAAAAGAAGAATTATGTGAATTTTTTCCTTTCTGAATTTGTTCTCAAAATCCATTATTCTGAAGTTTATACATTTTTATTTGGGGCTTATATTGGTAGGGTGGAATATTTTTAATACCAAGATGATGTGAAAATATTTCTCATAAGAACTGGAGAGCAAACCTGTCACACAGCCTCGTGCTTACTATTTGGTGCCAAGCCCTTGAAGTTGTGCCTTCTATCTCATTGTTCTTTAATATATTGCATTGGAATAATCTATTTAAGTTTTTATTAGTAAGTCCACAGTACTAAAATTATTCCTCAAGAATATGGACCATTCTTATTCATCTTCTATCCCTAGACCTAAGCATGACTCTCCTATAGTTAGCACTCAATAGATGGTTGTTGATCTGAACTGATGGGAAGTACAAGCTGTGGATTTCAGATCAGTAAGCTTTCTAAAGTTGTTGTTGTTTTTTTTAACGGTGTGGGTCCCCATGGTTCTTGGGTATGAAGAGATAAATAGAAGAGAGTTTAAATATTTTGTTCAACTGTAAGTTATCTAGCATGAAACATGGTTTAATTCAATATAAAATTATTACAATGATCACTAGGTAAAAAAATGTACATTAAGTTTTCAGAAAAAAAAACAGTCACTGTATTTTCCACCAATCCCATTTCTTTTGCTACATATTTTCCTTTCTTCTAATTTTTCTTTATTGTTAATCATCATCATCATATATAAGTTATGTTACTTGACCTCCATATAGCATTAAGTTTTAGAAATACAAAGAGCTTACTTTTGGAGGTACATATTTATGGATCACTTATTATTTGTTAGGCACTACTTTAGGTTCTTATGATACAATAATGAGCAGAAGTAGATGTGATCACTGCTTTCATAGAGTTTATGAACTAATCACTGTACTTGATTGAGTATGTGAAGTACACATAGAAAACACTACTGATAAGCTTCATAGATTCTGAGTAAGTCATCATTGTTGAAGACTCATGTGATTAGGTGTCAAGGTAGAAATACAATTTGAATGGTGGCATGGTTTATATAAGTAGGAAGATACCTTGCTTAGTTATTAACAAAATCCTTGGGATTGTGACCTGTTTGGAGATGAGTAGTTTGTTTTGATTGGATAAGAGGCTTTGGCATGGGTTTAATGGGAGATAGGCTTGAAGAGGTAGGTGGAGGTTAGATTGTTAAGAACAAGCACCATTTTTGTTATTGTTGTTTGTAGCAAAAAAGGGCCACGTTAGGCAAACTAATGTGACTAATGTGATAGCAGATCGAGTCAAGCAGCAGAACCAGACAAATATGAACATCCCTTTTGCCATATTCTTTTGGTAAGCAGGAAGTCACAAGTTCAGCCAACGCTTATGGGAAGAAGATTATGCAAGGGCATAAATAGTAGGAGGTTACCTTGTCTGTAAGGTAACTTTGGGAATGGCAAGGCACCAAAATGGAGGAGAAAGGGATAGACTTACAAAAGGGCACAAGAAAACTTCTGGGGACGATGGAATATTCACTCTCTTGATTGTGGTGATTATAATGATTATTTCATGGATGTATACATATGTCAAAACATTGTAGAGTTAAAACGTACCGTTTATTGTATGGCAATTTTACCTTAATAAAGCTGTTAAGAAAGAAAGAATTGTATTTGTGTATATATCCAGATTCAAATTGAAGCCAAACAAGAATAGGCAAGGAAAAACATTGGCATTTTCTCAGCTGTAGAGAATCAAGCCTATGGATGTGTCCTTGACTATTCTTCAGATGAAAATGTACTAAAGGTGCTAATACAGTCAGTTTTATGTAAAGAAATGCAAAGTGTACAAAACATTACTGCTACTGATATCAATTTACATTTATAAAAATTATGAGCTCTTGTAGTTTATGTCTTATAAGGAATAATAAAGAACAATGCAAATTGTATATAATTCAACTGCAAGTTAATTCCCCACATAAAGCATGAATAGGATAAGAAAATAATCTGTCACATTTGTGAAACTAGAGTTAGAGCCCTTAGAGAAGGTATATTATTTTAATGTCATAATGCAAGTCATATTTCAGTTTATCATAATGAAATTATGCAAATATGTTTACAAATGGGCAAGCATGGTGTAACTTGATGGAAATGTGGATATTAAAACTGAGTTGATTTTATGTTTACTGCTAATTTTGAAAGTGTGTGAAAGATAAATCATCAAAAGAGCAAAAAATGAAAGAACACAGCAGCTTATCACTTTCCAGTGAGCAGAATACTGGTAGGTTAATATAGTTTAGGTTTATGGTAATAGAATCAAGAAAATTTCATTCACAATGGGGAAAGAAAGTAGCAACCACTGAGTATCAGATGTGTTAGGAAAATATAGTAGACACTTTACATATTATGAGTTGAATATTTAATTCATATAAAATTCCTACAAATCATTTTCGAAAGGATGAGAATACAGGGCTGAGGTCACACAGAGCTGTCCACAGTATAACTAGGTTTCCAGTGATGGTCTATGTCATCCTAGGTATTTTGTTCCTCAAAATAAGAGGCAGAGCACCATTTTGGAAAGGAGCAGAGATTCTGGAGCCACAGTGTGTAGATTCAAATCCTGATTATATAATCTGATACAAATTATTCCATCTCTCTGTGCCTCTGTTTTCTCTACTGTAAATATCAATGATACTTCCTCAGTGGGTTGCTTTTTAACCCATTTCCCATTTAGAAAAAAAAAAGTGCAGCCCACTGGCCTCGCAGTATTCTTGGTGCAAATGGGAAATGTGATAAGGAATGGAGAAATATCTATAAAAGGCCTAGAGCAGTGCTTGGCACACAGTAAACACTGCAATTATTTCATCTTATTATTATTACAGGTCCTTGGACGTGCGTGTTAGGGCTTTCCAGAGAAACAATCGAGAAGGTGTATATAGGAGAGAGTCTTCAAAAAGTTCACTGAAAATGCATGCTATGAATAAACTACTCATGCATTTCAATTATTTTTGCACCTCAATAAACTTATACTAACTTGTTGTAACATATCTGAACAGGACCTAGTTTGGGACACTAAGAAGGATAAGGTATCTGGTTGAAAAGAGTCCCTATCAGAGCAACATGAATTCTGTGAAAACTGAGGCAAGAACAAACACCAAATTTATGGCAAGGCTTGAGTAGACGAATGGTGAAATCATGAATGATTTATGACAAGTTTATGGGGACAGTGCACCAAAGAAACCAGTAGTTTTCAAATGGATAACTCATTTTAGGAAGGGACAAGACAATGTTGAAGATACAGTCTGCAGCGGAAGACCATCCACATCAATTTGTGAGGAAAAAATTTGTCTTGCTTGTGCCCTAATTGATGAGGACCAATGATTAACAGTACAAAAAATACCCAACACCATAGACATCTCAATTGGTTCAGCTTACATAATCTGACTGAAAATTTAAAGTTGGGCAAACTTTCCATTCAGATGTCAAAACTGTTCTTCCAGACTAGCTATAGACGAGAACAGAGCTTTCAATGCAAGTTTTAAACAAGTGGGATCAACATCCTGAAGCATTTCTTCAAATAATTGTAACAGGAGATGAAACATGGCTTTATCAGTACGATCCTGAAGACAAAGCACAATCAAAGCAACAGCTACCAAGGAGTGGACTATTCAAGACCAAAGGTCATGGCAACAGTTTTCTGGGATGTCCAAGGAATTTTGCCTGTTGACTTTCTGGAGGACCAAAGAATGATAACATCTGCTTGTTATGAGATTTTTTTCTTTCTTTTTTTAGAAAGTTAGCCAAAACTTCAGCAAAAACGTAACCAGAGGAACTTCACCAGAGAGTCCTTCTCCACCACAATAATGCTCCTGTTCATTTTTCTCATCACACACGGGCAATTTTGTGAGCTGCAATAGGAAGTCATTCAGCATCCACTGACAGTCCTGACTGGTCTCCTTCTGACTTCTCTTTGGTTCCTAATCTTAAAAAATCTTTGAAGTGTGCCAATTTTTCTTCAGTTAACAATGTAAAAAAATAACTAAATTGACATGGTTGAATTCCCAGGACCCACAGTTCTTCAGGGATGGACTAAATGGCTGATACAATATCAAACATGTCCTGAACTTGACTGAGCTTGGTTGTAAAATAAAGTTTATATTTTTTATTTTTATCTTTTAATTCCGTATTCCCACAAATGTTTTGAAGTTCCCAAATATATAGGAAGAGATTTAC
The DNA here is from genome assembly GCF_009764315.1 of Trachypithecus francoisi. Lineage (NCBI taxonomy): Eukaryota > Metazoa > Chordata > Mammalia > Primates > Cercopithecidae > Trachypithecus > Trachypithecus francoisi. The sequence continues at coordinate 21,262,575 of NW_022681474.1, forward strand.
TAAAAGGAATTGGCTCATGCAATTGTGAAGGCTGACGAGTTTCAAGTTCTGCAGTGTGAGTTGTCAAGCTGGAGACCCAGGAGAGACAATGGTGTAGTTTCAGCCCTAAAGTTGGCAGACTTGAGACCCAGAAAGCCTTGACATTTCAGTTCAGGTCTGAAGGCAGGAAAAAGATGATGTCCCAGTTGAAAGGCATTCAGGCAGGAGGAATCCTCTCTTACTCAGGGAAGGATCAGATTTTTTGTTCTATTCCAGCCCTCAACTGATTGGATGAGGTCTATCCACACTAGGGAGGGTGATCTGATTTACTAAATTCACCAATTTAAATGTTAATCTCATCGAAAAACACCCTCAGAGGCACACTCAGAATAATGTTTGACTAACTATCTGGGAACCCTGTACCCAATCATGGAAACACTATGCACTGCTAGAGCCTAGATTCTGTGATATTTTTGATTGAGGTTTATTGATGTTTAAATGTTTTATTTTATAGTTATGTTTATGCCTTTTTATTACTGAATGCTTGATGGTTTCTTGCCTTGGCACAGACGCTTATGATTTCTCTTCCTCTCAGTATGACTAATTTATAAGTTATATTGTCTGGAACATGACAAGCTGGCTGCTTATTGTGAAAATAAATCAGAATACTTGTGAGTGATAAAATAACAAATGTTATGTTTTTTTTTCTATTAACAAATAAGTCATTGGTTTTTAACTCTTTTGAAGCAATTCAGAAATTTTGGGCCTGGTTGGTTCTTAACTACCATTTTAGCATCAAGTAAGACATTAAACAAAAAATGAAAAAGAATAATGAGGTATTAGTAGTAGTACCAGTAATAATATTTACCATTTATTGAACAACTACAGTGTGCCAAGCACTGGAACAGACACTTCACATCAATTACTACTTTAATTCTCACCCCATGGTTTGAAATCAATATTTTATTTATGGTTTGATCAAGAAGTCTAATACTTGAGGAAAGAAATGGAGCCAGACTGGGCTTATGGACTTGAGTGCTTTGACTCTTGGCACCTTATTCCGTCCTTCCGCAGGAAGAGATGAGGCATCACGACATGGGGCCCCTTGGGAGATGGTAGCTCTTTCACAGTTTTTCTTCCCAAATGAGAATTACTAGGAATTAACTTTAACTTCAGTTGACTTTAGTACATTCCCCCTTGTCATCACTGTGGTTTCTTTCTCCCCAGTTCTATATTATAGTGAAAGTCAGCAGGTGTTCTAAAATATAGTGTATAATGGAAAATTTGAGGTATAGTAAGTTCAAAAGACCAGGAGATAACTGCTATCAAAAGGATAGTTTATTACTCATAGTTCTCAAAAGAAAGGGCATGTCACACCATGGGGCACCACGCAGGCTAGCACTGGAGTTGGACATGAGGCAGAGGGAGAGGGGCAAACAGTAGGCAAGAGCTTTTACTGTATTTCTGCAGGAAGGAATGAGTGAGTCAGGGTGAGCAGGCTTCAGATTGGCTAGTTCGAATAATTTCAGCAGACTCTGAGGCATAGAGACTGTCCCTAGTTTTATAGTATCTGGCTCTGGTGTGTATATAATCGCCTGGAGTGTGAGAGTTCAATAAAAAAATAAGTCCAATAAGAAAAGTAGTTGGGATGTGGATTCTAGTTTGATTGGTTTGTTTGCAAAGTGCTCCCCTGGGAGGTGAACTCCCTCTGAGGAAAAAAGCACGATGAGGGAGGCAAAAGACCAAGGCAAAGCAAGTCACATATATTATTGTGTTGTCCAGAACAAGTTATGTCCAGCATACAAGTATAGGGCAGATGTTAAAGCATCAAACTTCCAGGAAGTAGAAATGTGGTTAATATAATAGCCCAATTTGCTTCAGTTAAAGAAAGGGGAGTTCATGAAGTTGGGTTGAGTATTTGTCTTGTGATGCTCAACTTTTACCTGTTTTTGGCAGAATTGCGCAGAAATGTTCTTACAGTACCCATTCATTTCCCGGTAGTCTATAGAAGCCCATCTGCAGTGAAGGTGCTCTTTGTTTGACCATTGGTTGCAAAGACAACCATCTAATGAATGATTGTTTGCTGCTCAGCGGTGAGATTTGTTAACATGCACAGAAATCCTCTACTGTAAGGTATGAATGGAAACATCAAAGCAGAAGATTAAAGCTCCAGGAAACCTTGAGATTTGTGAGAAGGGACCATGATGACTGTGTTGATTTGCATGCCCTGCTGACAACTCTCTGGAATGACATGTGCCAGAAACCCCAAGTGTAGATTTTTGTCTTGATTCCCATTCTTTTCCAGATTTAAACAATTATTGTTCATTGAAACTAGTCTCTCTGAGTCCCTCCAATGTTTTTTTCTGCCCTTTTTACTCTCATTCTCTGTGTTTTTAAGGATGTTGCACCAATAGCCAAAAGTAATAAAAAAGTAACTGATAGAGACAGATTATTTTCATTGACGAGGGAAAAAGGAAGCTGAGGGCAACTGCTTACAGGTCATAAAATCCTCCTCTTAACAAAGAATGTGGGTAAGAGAAAACTGGAAAATATTTGCAGTTCAAAATGAAGGCCTGATGGGTGTCTAAGAAGCAGGTAGGTTGAGCTGAATAGGGCAACTTATGAATCTCAATGTGCCATAAACCTGTAGTGAAAGATAGCTCTGTGCATCTGTCCAGACCCAAATATTGTAATATGTTAGCTATCAGCAAAACCTGGGGAGATGTTTTGGGCTGTACCTTTCTTCTATTCTGACATTAAGTGCATGGTAAGGGTGCCTTTTTTGGGGTGATTCTGAGAAGTGAGATGAAATTTTTCCTTGGATTGTTAAGGTTTTGGTGGGTCATTTTGAATAGTGTAGAGAACCCATTTCATGTACACTCTGTGGATAGTTAATTAATAACAAGTCTTCATTTTTGGAATGGAACTTCGCTCTTCCACCTTTCTGATATTCAGGGCATTGCAATGTGTTACAGGTGTAGCAGTAACAGAAAAGGTATGGATTTGATGATTGTCTAGAAATGTTTCCCAAAGTCCAGGCTCATCAAGCCTTTAAGAATCTTCCTTCAAACAGATTCTGTGGTTGGCTTTAGATCACTAATGCAATGGGAAGTAGGGAAATGCTAGAAAGTAAAAATTACAGGTGTAATCTAACACAGAGTTCCTAAACCAGTGGGTTTTAGGGTTGCCAGACAGGGCTTTTTTCATTAACTCTGGTCTTTTTTTTTTTTTTTTTCCAAATATGATCATGTCGTATATATTCTACAATCAGAAAGTTGTTGAAAATTATTAATCTAAGGAGTTCTAAAAGGAGAATACCATCCGTTTTTTGTATTCATACTTTCCCATGCCTCTTTAAGGGTATGACCAGGCTGTAATGACCCTTTCAAGGGCAAATTATATGTGTCATTCAAAAGGAACAATACCAAGATTTGAGATGTGAACAAGCACATGAATTAAGCACCAGAATGATCCTCCCTTCAACATCAGTCACTTTGTTGGCCGGCTTGTTAATGAGGGAGCCTCTAACTTACCACATCAAATAAATTGGGTTTATAGTGATCTGTTCTGTTGGTCAGCAGTTGAATAAAAGAAATCACTTTTTCTTAGTTCTAACATAAAGTGTCCTAACATAGGTGGGTGCATTTGGCAGCATGACTCTCTGTATTTAGATGGCTCTAAGACTGAAAACTATGCATTCTTTTCTGGGTCAAGATATCACATAAGAGAACACAAATCAAGATTGTTTTGTATTTTTCTTTTGTAAGTGGTGCTGAATGGCTATTTACTTTTTCTTGTAAGGTTAATACAACTTTTAGCAGCTTTTCTTTCCTTATGTTTTCTATTTCAATGACTGACACCATTCAAGTCTTAGTCATTAAGCCAGAAATGTGGGAGCTACCTCTGACACAGTCCTCTTTTTTCACCTCTCATATAGAATTAGTCATCAAATCCTTTCAATTTTCTCTCCATGATTTTTGCCTTAGTTCGGGCCATTATGGTCTCCTGCATTATTGCAACAACTTCTTTTCAATTTTCTCAGAATCTAACCCACTCCCTGCTCCTAACTTCCTCCATCCTCCATCCTCCATCCTCCATGTTGATATCATAGTAATCTTCTAAAATGCAACTGTGATTGTATTGATTTCTGTTGCCTGTAAGATGAAGACCAAATTCCTTAGCATAGTTGTAAGGGTCAACAACTCTTTTCCTTTCTACATGAGAAATTGATCTTGAATGAAGTGCTTCTAGTTCTCTTCCCCTAAAGACTCAATAAAAGTGGAATGTCCAGCTGTGTTACTGGGCCATATTACAAATAGCAAAAATTGCGTATTGACACACTGCACCTGCTCAAGGAGCATTGCAGGGGGAAACCACAGGATTGACTCCTTAAGTGTCATGATGGTGTCATTGGGGAATGTCTCTTTGGATCCCTAGAAGCTGTGTCTACAGGACTGTTATAAGGTATATTGGTTCCTATTTGGGGCGTGGAGCTACTAAATCAATGTGGCTCCCACATCCACCATCTCATTCCTTAGTATTCAAGTGCTTGCTGGGGTTGGGGATAAAGAGGATCGGGCTGTGGATTGCTGTGAGAACTCCTGCTGAGGAAACATACCTGACACTGGCTTGCTGGCATGCTGCAGTCCTTTAATTAATTTCATGCCAAGTGCAGCCTTTTAGTATTGTGGGCTCGACTACTTAGCTGAACTCAAACAGACCTACAAGAAGGGACATTACACTGGCTTACAAGTTGCAGACCCTGCTTCCCCAATGTATCTTCAGCCACTGTCAACCTTATGTGTTCTATACTTAGCTTTATTTGTGTTTCCTGAATGTGTTGTCCTCTTTCATCCTTATTTCTCTCTGCATTTCTTCCTCTTCCTCCCCCTCTTTCTTTTCCTGTCCTTCTTCTTCTTCTCTTCCTCCTTTTCTACTTTACTGTAGAACATTATAAGCCTGGTGAGTGCCAGTTTTCCAAATTTCAACTAAATAAAACCTGTCTGAGGTGTTTCTTGGGTGTCTAGAGCAGTGGTCATTGGCCTGCAGGACAAATCAGGGCCTGTTTTCTGAATGGCCTGATGGTTCAGAATGATTTTTACATTTTTAAATGGTTAGAAAGGAGGAAAAAAAAGAATATTGTGACATGGGAAAATTATACAAAAATCAAATATTAGTATTCTTAAGTAAAGTTTTATTGGAACATAGCCACACTCACTTGTACAATGCATTGTCTTGGGCTACTTTTGGACTACAGTGGCAAGGTGCAGTTGTTTTGAGAGAGCACATATGCCTCATAAAGACTAAAATAGTTATTATCAGGCCAGGCGCGGTGGCTCATGCCTGTAATCCCAGCACTTTGGGAGGTTGAGGCAGGTGGATCACAAGGTCAAGAGATCAAGACCATCCTGGCCAACATGGTGAAATGCTTTCTCTACTAAAAATACAAAAATTAGATGGGCACGGTGGTGTGCGCCTGTAATCCCAGCTACCCAGGATGCTGAGGCAGGAGAATTACTTGAACCCAGGAGGCAGAGGTTGCAGTGAGCTGAGATTGCATCACTCTAGCCTGGCAACAAAGTGAGACTCCATCTCAAAAAAAAAAAAAAATTATTATCTGCTCTTTTACAAAAAATATTTACTGACTCCTTGTCTAGAGCTGAACTTTCCAACAGAGATTTCCATAGTGATGGAAATGTTTAAATTTGCATTCTTTATTATGGTAACTACTAGCCTATGTGACCATTTAAGTTTAAATTAATAAAAATTAAATAAAATTTAAAATTCAGTTATTTAGTCACACTATCCACATATGACTGGTGGCTGATATATTTGGATAGAGCTAGACTAGAAATCTTGCATTGTTGTGTTGATTAGTTCCGTAGCACCCTGAACACAGCTGTGTTATTGCATTTAACGCATTATTTAATGACTTCTTATTTCCTTCATTTTTTTTTTCTAATCTAGATAGAGAATCTTGTGGAGACAGTTACTTTTATTTTACTTGGCTTTTGATTGTTACGTCTATTATGGTACCTGGCAGAAGATAGGAGCTCAATAAAACTTTGTCTGACAGCTCCATCTGATAGTAATGTTTTACATGGCTATAGTTCTGTTGAGCTGCTTTTTTTCAAAGGGATTTTGAAGGCTCTAGGAATCTACCTAACATGACAGGATTTGTCAGAATCATCAACAGAATGTTTATTACTTTCTTAACATGACCCATTCTTAGTGCTAGGCATGATTATATTCAGTACCTTATTTGATTCCCACAAATTTGCAAAATAAGTTGTTTATTGTAGTCATCATTGCATAGCTAGTGAAAGACTCACTATTCTTACATTAAGGTTTCACTCTCCCCTTAGGGATTTTAGATATAAAAATCTAAAAAAGAAGCATTCTTTAAAACAAGTAAAGGATTTCCTAATGCAAAATTTCAATGGTCCAGAATAAACGAGAGGGGATGATATTTAGGGTCAGGAAAATAAATTCAGGTTTTCTCAAAATTTTACCCCATAAGTGATTGTCTTCTGTGCGTTTTATTGGTGGGTTCAAAAGGTATTTAAATAATTTTATTTATTTATATAGTAAAGGGAAGTATCTTATTTAATCCTCACAATTATCTTGTGAGAATATACATAGATTTACCTTTTTATGTAGATTTAAAAATTTCAACTCCAAAAGATTGAAAAAGTGACTAAACTGGGATACAAATACCAAGTTATCAAATTCAAAATTTTTGATTCTTAATGGAAACTTCCTGCTATGGTTTGAATATGTCCCATATTCAAATTGTATGTGTTGGAAAGTTAATTCCCAAATTCATATGTTGATGTTACTTGGAGGTGGGGTCTTTGGGAGAGAATTAGCATTAGATAAGGTCATCAGGCAAGGGTTCCCATTATGAGGCTGTTGGCTTTATAAGAAGAGAAAGACCTGAACTGGCACTTTCTTGGCCTCTTGCCTTGTTACAATGTAGAAAGAAGGCCCTCATCAGATGCCTCAACCATGTACTTGGACTTTCCGGCCTCCAGAACTGTGAGCGAAATAAACCTCTGTTCTTTGTAAATGACCCAGTCTGTGGTATTCATTATAGCAAAGAAAACAGACTAAGACACTTCCTTAATACAGTCTGTGGTATTCATTATAGCAAAGAAAACAGACTAAGACACTTCCTTAATAAAGATGCTTAGAATTCAGTGCTCTAAAATGATACATCTCTCACAACTGAAGTACTGGGACAATTCTGGGCTCGAGGAAATAGTATTTATATCTAATGTACTGACAATGCTGAGCCTTCCCAGGTAGTTCAAGAGGATTCTGAGTGTTTCTTTTTCTGTTTTTGCTCATCTAACCTAATTAAGGCTATATTTAGATAGTATGAAGAACTTAGTAAACCAGACATCTGTTCTTATGCTTGCTGTCTGCCTATTTATCTTACATCTTCCTTGAAGAGGTTTTTTCAAAATTTTCAATTTCCAAAGTGTTCTGCAAGTCAGATGAAATTTCACTAAAATATTCATCACATAAAGTTTTATGTCCTTTTAACAAATGAGCTAGGTGAAGAGAAAATATATTTTGTGGTGGTGATATCTTATAGCTGTGGTTTACCTTGAAGATTTTTAAAAATTATATAAGTAATGCATGAAAATATGCTCACTGGGAAATTTTTTTTAATCAATAAAGATTATATAGATTTTAAAGTAAGACTCTACCTTATACTCCACATTCAATCTATTTTTCTCCCTAGAGGTAAATATTGTAAATATTGGTATATATTCCTCTGTACTAGATCTTTTTTCTATATATGAATAAGATATATTTTTTGTATAATGTAATCATCCTATAATCATTTTCCTGACTTGCTCTCATGACTCAATAGTATATTTTTTGAGATTGAGTTAGTACGTTTCATTAATCTATTACCAGCATAATGCTGTGTAACAAAATATCCCAAAGCTTAATGACTTAAAACAGTAGCCCTTTGTTATCTTTCATGTGTCCATAGGTTCAGCTGGTAGTTCTTCAAATATAGGCTGATCTTAGTTTTTTTTTTTTTTTTTTTTTTTTATACATCTGTTAGTAAGTGGACTAGGAGTGGGCTGGTCTCTAATGGTATCAGCTGGAAAGCTTGGCTTTTCACCATTTACCTCTCACGTCTCTTAAGCAGGCTAGCTCAGGCATGTTATAATTACAGAGGCAGGGATCCAAGAGTTGATGCAGAGGCAATAAGAGTTTTGTCAAACCTCTGTTTGCATCAAATTTGCCATTACCCTACTGACTGAAGCCCATCACAAGGTCAAGTGCAGAATCAGTATGGGAATATACTAACAAAGAATGTGAATACCAGGAGCTGTGAAAAATTGGGGTAATGAATATAGCCTACCACAATGCAAAAACAGTGTGATTTTGATTCTGCATAGTATTTGACTATATAGCTGTACCAAAATTTATTAATCTGACCCCGGTGATAGACACCGAGGATGCTTCTAGTTTTTAATGTTACAAACATTGCTGCAAGGAATGTCCTTTTGCACGTATATTTATATCTACATTTAATTTTTTTTTTTTTTTTTTTTTGAGAAGGAGTCTCACTCTGTTGCCCAGGCTGGAGTGCAGTGGCACAATGGTGGATCACTTCAACCTCTGTCTGCCTCCCAGGTTCAGGCGATTCTCCTGCCTCAGCCTCCTGAGTAGCTGGGATTACAGGCATGCGCCACCATGCCCGGCTAATTTTTGTATTTTCAGTAGAGACAGGGTTTCACCATGTTGGTCAAGATGGTCTCGAACTCCTGACCTTATGATCCATTCGCCTCAGCCTCCCAAAGTGCTGGGATTACAGGCACGAACCACCGTGCCCGACCATTTAATTTTTCTAAATAGGAATGCATTCTAAGGACATCTTTACTTTTGCTTCTCATTGAAAGGAAATGAAAGTGTGGGTAGTAAAAGACTAAATTAAGAAGAAGGATGCTTCCCTCAAATTAATTGATTTCTGCCATTGGAAGCAACATTTTCTGCCCACAAGTTTAGATTTTGACTTGCTATTGAATCAGCAAAGAGCAAAGCACACACTTCTTTCAAGTTTCTCTTGTCCCTCTTAGTGGTGTGAAATGGGGTCCAATAAACAGAAGTAGAAACCAAGGACTTGAATAGCACATAATGCCAGGGGAATACTGTACTTTATTCTATATCTACCATTTCTTTTTAGCAAGTTGTTGATATCATAACTAGTACCTTGTTCTATGGATTAAATATTTCTCATATGTGATTATTTCCTTCTGGAATCTACAGATAGAAATGGAGTCAACTAAAAGCCACATTGACACAGATATAATCACGAACAATTTCACAGATCTTGGTCATGGTCTAACCCCAAGTACAAGGATCAGTGCAAGCACATAGTAGGTGTTTAATACATTCTTGTTAAATAAATATGAAAAATGTTACCACCTGCACTAGAAGTCCTTTGTAATGGAGACTATCTGACAGGAGAAAGTGGGCTGACATTTGAGATCTGAAACATCTTGTGTTTTTAGCTTCTCAGGGACTGTTGTACATAGCACCAGGATTCTGTTTTGCTTGACTATTCATTTACTGTTTAAGATGCTGGGAATAGTGGTTCTCCAGCATTAGGAAGTTTCATTCAGTCGTAGTGATAAGAGTCTTTGAGGTGCAGCGTAAAGATCAGCACATTAGAAATGGATTTGTAAAGAGCCCAGGGCCTGGTTTGGGGCCATGTAATTGAAGACAGTTTTTCTAAATATAATGAAAACAGCCAAGGCCTAAAAGCTAAGAGTTTAAAAGAAACAGATTTATGCAAGGATGAGAAATACCAGGCCATTATGCAAAGAAAGTAATTTTTCATTCTCAAATTGCATTTTCTAATAAGTCAAGGTTCAATTTATTTTACTTATAAATGAATAGACACTTTTGTCCTGCCTTCTCCTTGTTTGATTGTAGGAGTTTAGTTCAGAGAATAAGGAAAGAAAAAAAAAAACCCACAGTGCCATTGGTTTCCCTTAGAGGAGAGATGGTTATATAATCACCAAATTAAGTTAAGAATATAGAAAACATGTTTTTCAACTTGCTGCCTATAAAAAAAGGCACATTTTCATTGTCAATGACAAGAAAAAAGGTAGTCTAAAGCAAGATAACATATTAGCAATCATTTTTTACCATCCTGGAAAAATAGCTTTAAAGAATGAAGTCTGATGCTTTCATTAACTATAAATATTACCAGTAGCAATATATAAATCAATCAACTATATTTGTGCTTCCAAGTGGATAAATATGTTGAATATATAGAAACTCTGGTCCCAGAAACTCAGAAGTCACTAAGAATGGCTTAACCACATTTGGATGCTGTTTTAGAAAGAAGAAAACAGAAATGTTGCATAATGTCACCCGTATTTCCCCAAGTGACATGAAGGTATGTGAGTTAGCATGGGAGGACAAATGGAATCACATTTAAAAATAACCCTCTTTAGCTGGAAGTGGTAGCTCACACCTGTAGTCCCTGTATTTTGGGAGGCTGAGGTGGGAGAATCTCTTGAGTCCAGGAGTTCAAGATCAGCCTGGGACTCCATCTCTACAAAAAAAATAAATAAATAAAATAAAATTTACCTGAATATGATGGCAGGTAGTTGTAGTCCCAGCTACTGGGGAGGCTGAGGCAGAGGATTGCTTCAGCCCAGAAGTTGGAGATTGCAGTGAGCTATGATCATGCTACTGCGCTCCAGCCTAGGTGACAGAGTGAGACCCTGTCTCTTGAAAAAAAAGTAAAATGAAGAAACCAAACTAACCTTTCTCATCACCACCTGCCCATGCAGTGTCCAAAGCCCTGCCTCTGTTACTTTAGGAAGTCTCCAGAAGTGTCTCAAGAGCAAGACTTTCTCACTTATCTGCAGTGAGAAAGCTCATTCTGTTCTCTACTATGCCAGTTCTACCTCCTGATGCTGAGTCCCAGGACGCTGTTTGGGGCTGCTTCAGTGCAGTCAGAGGTACCAGTGGCCATCAGGAGAATATGTCGGGGGAGGGGGTCTATGCTTCCTCTCTTCCTGATGATTGCTTTCAAGGTGCTAAAGTAAGCTTTTCCTGAAGTCATCTGCTGATCGTCATTGTGTTCTTGTCCCAGGTTGAAGTGTGAAGACAGTCTCTTTTTCCATTCTGTGACATTTTGCTACCTGGAACCAAAGCAGCACAACTTGTGAGCAGAAGTCTCCCAGGGTTCCAGAGGGGTAGACCTTCAGTTTTGGCCTGCCGTTCCTTTCTGCAGCACTCAGATAGGCATCTTCAGGGCTAGGCAAGTTGTAACCAGCAGATGCTAAGCCCTCCGCTATACCACTTTCACTGTCTTTCCCTATCTATACCCACCTCCACCCCTTGCCTCACACGGACACACAACTCCTGCAAAGTCCATCCACTAACAACTCTCCTTCAAGCTGGCTCACGAAAACTACCTTTTAAAAAATATGCTTTTAGAGACAATGTCTGGCTTTGTCTCCCAGACTGTAGTGCAGTGGCATCATCAGAGCTCACTGTAGCCTCAACCTCCTGGGCTCAAGTGAGCCTCCCACCTCAGCCTCCCAAGTAGCTGGGACTACAGGCATGCACCACCACACCCAGCTAAGGCTTTTTATTTTTTGTAGAGATGAGCTCGCTGTGTTCCCCAGGCTAGTGTTGAACCCCTGGCCTCGAGCCATCCTCCCAGCTTACCTTCCCAAATCACGGGGATTACAGACGTGAGCCACCACATTGGCCAGAAAAATCACTGGCCAGAATGACTTCTGATGTCATCTTCTAACAGTTCATGCATCTATGTAGCCATATATAACTTTCCATGATAGACCATAGCTTAGGACTTTGCTTCTTAGACTGTAATGTACAAGTCAATCACCCAGGGAATCTTGTTGAAATGCAGATTACTCATTTGACCTGGGGTGGAACCTAAGATGATTCATCTTAATAAACTGTCAGCTGATGTTGATGTTGCTGGGCCACGGACCACACTGTGAGTAGCAAGGCTACGAATGCAACTGAGAACTTTGCTCTACCAGTAATTGGCCCATATAGGAGTGACACTTGGGTTCTATCGTGGTCTGCAGCTGGTTCCTTTATCTCTAATATTCACTCTTGATTTCCTCATGGTTACATGAGTAAGTGAGGAAACAGTAAGGCAGAATCAGAAAAATAACAACTGTTCAGTACTATGTTTTACTGTGAACAAGGTCAAATACAAAGTGTGCATGTCCAATATTTCTGATGAAAGATACTCAGGCTGCCCTAGATTTAACCTAAAATTTTGGAGAGTAAGTTATGGTTGCTGTAAGGAAAGCTTATAGTAAATTAGTCTCCACTTATATGCTTAATATTTTTATCATTCTTTCCCATTTCGGTGCCAACATTGCCTTACTTTGGAAGTAAGATTGGATAATTTCTGCATAGTGATAACTTTAGCAGCTTATGGAAAGGTTAGGATGAAATCTATAATTTATATGATTCTAATTATACAACAATAACAACAGTCATGCAGTACAAATTTTACAATTTATTATAAATGTAATGTACATTATAGAATGTAAACTTTGTAACAACCCTGTGAAAGTAAATAATTTAGGATATATCTAATAAAATTTTACCAACAAGGAAACTGAGGCTCAGGGAGATTATTGAATTTGCCCAAAGTTTCAAGGCTAATAATTGGCAAAGGCAAAATTTAAGGCCAGGTCACTTAATCAAAATCAGTACTTTTCCACTTTTTACCACAATATCATGTATTCAAACACTCCTCTGTTGTTTGATGGTTAAATTTTACACACACGCAGCCATGCAAATAAACACATTTTATAAATTTATGATATTATGAATCCCCTTCTACATTTTGCTGAACTCTTTTTTTGCTTTCCTCTCCTATCAAATCAAACCGACCCTCCATCTCCACACAGATGCTACATTAACAACATGATTTTCCTATTTCTTTCATGCTTATCTAATCACATAAAATATACATATATGGATATGAATAATAATTATGTAATATACAGTTTTCTGAATTTTGCTTTTCTCATTTAATGTAGTTGGAAATCTTTCCAAATTCAATGGTTTACTTCTCCTTTATTCTTTTGATTGGCCATATAATATGTCACGGTCGTGTACCCTATATTGTCCAGTATTCTTTTGACGATGGGCATTCAGTGTGTTTGCGATTTCAGTCGTTATGAACAGTGTTGCAATTAATATTCCATTTGGAAGGAGTACACACACGTTCAATATTCTTAATTTTAATAGTTGTTGATCAATCGTTTCCCAAAAGTTTCTAATGAGCTACATTTCCATAGGAAGTACATAAGCATATAATCTTATGTTCTCTTATGCTCACCTGCAAGAGATGAGATAATTTTTAATTTTTGCCTACGAGAATGACATGTTATAGCAAATTTCATTTTCACTCTTATTGCTACTACAGTTGGACATCTTTTTCTAATATATATATATATTTGTCATTTGGGTGAGATCTGTGAATTGCCTTTTCATTTTTCTTTATTTAAAAAAAATTTTTTTTGAGATGGGGCCTCGCTCTGTTGCCCAGGCTGGAGTGCAGTGGCGCGGGCACGGTGTCAGCTCACTGAAACCTCTGCCTCCTGGGTTCAAGCAATTCTCGCGTCTCAGCTTCCTAAGTAGCTGAGACTATAGACAAGCGCCACCACGCCCGGCTAATTTTTGTATTTTTAGCAGAGACAGGGTTCACGCCTGTAATCCCAGCACATTGGGAGGCTGAGGCCCGAGGATCACCTGAGATCAGGAGTTCGTGAATTGCCTTTTCATATCCTTAGTGTAGTTTTCTACAGGGTAGTGTAGTTTTTCTACAGGGTAGTTTATTTCCGCCTTGCCTGTTTTTAAAAGCTCATGGTATAATTCATCATAATATATGTTAATCTTTTTTGTTTGCATTGCAGTAGTATCAATGTCTCTTGTTTATCTGTTACATTTTGGTACCTAATGTCATACAATTTTTTGAAACTTTTGTAACTCAAATAAGTTTCTTTTTAGCTTATAGATTTCTCTCCATGGTAAAGACTTCCCCTGAGATTATAAACTGTGTGTGAATTTTATTGTTTTATGTTTTACATTTAAGTGTTTTGTTCTTCTGAAATTTATTGATGTACATGGTGAAACAATAAGTCTGCTTTAATTTTATTCCAGTTGGAAAGCCAGTTGTTTCAATACCATTTGTTGAACTTCACAGTTTTCTACTGAATTAAAATTCCTCCTTTGTTAAGTTCTTAAATATACGAGATCTGTTCCTGGATTATGATTTATAGATCTTTGTCAAGAATTGTGAAGGATCTGAGATTTTATTCTACTTCTGAGTTAACAAGGTAGCCTGCCATAGATTTTGGATCCTGGAAAAAGATATAAGACTCCTGAGTCAGAGGCAAAGGACAGTGCAACTCAGCAATAGCAGTAGGAATCGTTCCATAATTTTCTGGCACAGATTCCCTGAGCCCCAATTCCTTCAGAGTCATATGACAAGGGCCAAGTGACACTGCTTTCACTGCATTACTTAAAGGTTGATATGTTGTGGAGTTTTGTTTTTTTTTCACTTAGTTCAAGAAATTTTCTAATTTACTTTGTGATTTCTTTGACTCATGTGTTATTTAAATATGTATTATTTAATTTCCAAATATTTAGGGGTTTCTCATATTTCTTTCCATTGATTGCTAATTTAATTCCATTATGGTCAGAGTATATATTTTGTTTTATTTAAATACTTTAAGGATTCTTGAAACTTGTATTATGGCCTACAATATAGTCTGCAGAATGTATCATATGCCCATGAAAATGATGCATATTATACATTTCACCTACTTCAAGTTAGTACTGACTTAATTCCAGCAAAAATAGCAATTTGGCATCAGTTTAATTCCATTTATGCAGCTCTTATTTACCTGAGGCCGGTGTTACTTTTTTCCAGGTTTTCATCTGGTGGTGTTTCAGTCTCAGGTACTTTCCTTAGCATTTCTTGTAATGCATGTCTGTTGCTGTCAGATTTATTTTTTATATATCCAAAAAGTCTTTATTTTTATAGCTTTTTGAACTTTATTTTATTATGATAAAAACACAACATTAAATATACCATCTTAACCATTTTCACGTATATGGTTTAGTAGTGTTAAGTATTTTTGTGCAACAGATCTCTAGAATTTTCTCTGCTTGCAACACTGAAACTCTGTACCCATTAGATATAAATACTCTCTCTCTTTCCTCTAATCACATTTCTACTTACTGTTTTTATGAGTTTTGACACTTCAGCTATTTCATATGCATGGAGTAATACAGTGTTTGTCCTTTTGTGACTGGCTTATTTCCGTTAGCATAATGTCTTCAAAGTTTGTCCATGTTGTAGCATGTGACGGGATTTTCTTCTTTTTTAAGACTGCATGATATTCACACACACACACACACACACACACACACACACCCACACCACGTTTTCTTTTTCCACTCCTCTGTCATTGAGTATCTACGTTGTTTCCATGGCTTAGCTGTTGTGAATAATGCTGCAATGAACATGGTTGTACAAATACTTTGAGATGTTATTTAGAAATCTTTTGGATATATACCCAAAAGTGAGATTTCTGGATTATATGCTAATTAGAATTTAAAATTTTTGAAGAACCTCCATACTTTTTTCCATAATAGCTGTACCATTTTACATTACAACCCATGGTGAGCAAAGGTTTCAACTTCTCTGCATCCTCACTAATGCTTAATAGTTTTTGTTCTTTTGGTAGTGGCCATCCTGATGGGTGTAAGGTTTTGATTTGCATTTCCTTAATGATTAGTGATGTTGAACATCTTTTTATATGCTTATTAGCCATTTATATATATTCTTTGGAGAAGTGTCTAAAACCTTTACCTATTTTTGTTGAGTTATTGCTGGAATTTTTTAAGGAATATTTGCAGGAGGTTAGAATTCTGGGTTGAGATTTTTCTTTCAGTACTTTAAAGATGTTGTATTGTTTTCTGGCTCTTAATAGGTTTTTTGTTTTTATTGTTTGGTTATTGTTGCTCCCCTTTTCCAAATGTAATACTCATTTTCCTCTGGTTGATTTCAAGATTTTCTCTCAACTCTGTATTTTCAGCCATTTGGCTATAATGTGCCTAGATGTTTGTTTGTTTTTCTTAGTATCCTGCTTGGCATTTGCTATTTTCCCTTTCCATTTCAAGGTTGTAATTTTCACCAAAGTTATTATAATTTCAACTACTGTTTCTTTAAAATATTTTTCTTCCTCTCTCTCTCTTCTTTTTTTAGGCTCTGATTCCAACTGTTAGATGACTTAATATTGTTTCACATATCTATCATTGAAGCTGTGTTCTAATCATTTTTTCAATCTTTCTCTGTTTTTTAGATTGGAACATTTCTATTTATCCCTCTTCATTTATTTTGCTTTTCTTCTTGGAATCTCAATTCTGTTAAGCCTATTAAACAAAATTCTACTTTTAACATTGTAATTTTCAGTTCTAAAATTTCCATTTAGTTCTCAATTATAGTTTCCAAATTTCTGTTAACATTTTCTATCTTCATTCAGTAATATTTTTATTTACACCTTTGAACATGTTTATTATAGGTGTTCTGAAAGCTACACTTTCACATCTGGGTGATTGTGGGGTTGGTTTTTATAGACGTTTTTCTCTTTATTATGGGAATTTTGTTTTTGTTTTGCTTTCTTTTTAAAATAATGTCTAGTAATTTTTGTTGTGTAATGTACATTTTAGTTGTTATATTGTAGGCATTCTGAATTTTGTTATATTTCAATGAAAAATCTCGAATTTGGCTTTTGTCCTAGCCAACAATTAATTTAGCTAAACTGTAACTCCTAATTATGTTACTTTTGGTGAGCAAGCAATTGAAATTTCCCCTAAATTTCTTGGGCCTCCACTATTTCCTTCACTTGAACCTCTGGAGTATATATAGTTCAGGGATTAACCAAGGATTTGGGTAGAGTTTATAAACAGGTTTAACCCTTCTCCTTTATAGCTCTCCTCATTGTGGATTTTCTCTGTCAGACCTAAACTCCATCCTGTGCATTCATAATGCCCTCACCTATTCAGACTGGGACTTACCCTCACAGAAGAAGCTGCAAAAACAAATTTTGCCCAGGGCATTCTCTCTCTTTCAAGGGTGTCTTCCCCTAAGTTATGTAAGCTTTGCTCATTCTCCACTGCCTTAAAATGGTTTTTATTCATATTTTGTCAAGAGTTTATAAGTATGATCTATGGGAGATCTGACCACTGTACCATTATAGATAAACCATAGAGATATTGTGGATTCAGTTCCAGACCTCCATACTAAGGTGGATATCATAATTAAGTGAGTTAAAATAATTTTGGTTTCCCAGTACATACAAAAGTTATATTTACACTATATCATAGTCTATTAAGTGCACAATAACATTATGTCTAAAAAATATAAATACCTTAATTAAAAATACATTATTGCTAAAAGCTGCTAATAATCATCTGAGTCTTCAGTGAATTGTACTGCTTTTGCTGATGGAGGGTCTTGCCTTGATGTTGTTGGCTGCTGACTGATCAGGGTGGTGTTTGCTGAAGATTGGAGTGGCTCTGGAAATTTCTTAAGACAACAACGAAGTTCGGCACATTGATTCTTCACTTTATGAAAGATTTATCTATAGCATGTAATGTTGTCTCATGGCATTTTACCCACGGGAGAACTTCCCTTAAAATTGGAGTCAGTCTTCTCATACCATGCCATTGCTTTATCAGTGAAGTTGATGTAATATTCTAAACCCTTTGTTGTCATTTCAATAATGTTCACAGCATTTTCAGTAGGAGTAGATTTCGTCTCAAGAAACTACCTTCTTTGCTTATTTGTAAGGGGCAACTACTCATTCATTGAAGTTTTGTCATGCAAATGCAGCAGTTCAGTCATATTTTCCAGCTCTACTTCCAATTTTAGTTCTCTTGTATTTGTACCACATCTGCAGTTGTTTCCTTCACTGAAGGTTTGAACTCCTCAAAGTCATCCATGAGAGTCAGAATGAACTTTTTCCAAATTCTTGTTAATGTTGATATTTTTACCTTCTTCCATGAATCATGAATGTTGTTAATGGCATCTAGATTGGTGAATGCAGAAAAACCTTTGCATAAGGTTTTTAACTTTCTTTTCCCAGATTCATCAGAGGAATAACTTTCTATGGCAGCTATAGCCTTATGAAATATTTCTTAAATAATAATTGATGAAAGTCAGAATTACTTTTTGATCCATGGGCTGCAGGATGGATGTTGTGTTAACAGCATAAAATCAAGATTAATCTTCATATATATCTCCATCAGAGTTATTGGATGACTAGGTGCATTGCCAATGAACATTCATATTTTGAAAGGAATCTTTGTTTTCTGAGCAGTAGGTCTCAATAGTGGGCTTTCCATAGTCAGTAAATCATGCTATAAATAGATGGGCTTTGTTATTCAATTTCTAGGGTACAAGTAGAGTAGATTTAGCAACATTCTTCAGGGCCTTAGGATTTTTGGAGTGGTAAGTGAGCATTGTCTTCGACTTAAAGTCATCAGCTCCATTAGCCCTTAACAGGAGAGTCAGCCTGTCCTTTGAAGCTTTGAAGTCAGGCATTGACTTCTTTCTAAGGTATGCAAGTCCTAGATGACATCGTCTTCTAAGAGAAGGCTGTATTCATCTCCACTGAAAATAAATTGTTTAGTATATCCATCTTCATCAATAATCTTAGCTAGATCTTCTTGATAACTTGCTGCAGCTTCTTCATCGGCACTTGGTGCTTTACCTTGCATTTCTATGTTATTGAGATGGCTTCTTTTATTCAACTATGAACCAACCTCTGCTAGCTTTGAACTTTTCTTCTGCAGCTTCCTCAACCTTCTCAGCCTTCATGTAATTGAATAGAGTTATGGCCTTGCTCTGGGTTAGGCTTTGGCTTAAGGGAATGTTGTGGCTGGTTTGATCTATCCAGACCACTAAAACTTCCTCTATATCTGCAATAAGGCTGTTGCACTTTTTTTATTATTTGTGTGTTCACTGGAGTAACACTTTTAATTGCCTTCAAGAGCCTTTCCTTTGCTTTCACAACTTGGTTAACGGGTTCAAGAAGCCTAGCTTTCATCCAAGGCTGGCTTTTGATATACCTTCTTCACTAAGCTCAGTAATTTCTAGATTTGATTTTAAAGTGAGAGAAGTGTGACTTTGCCTTTCACTTGAATGCTTAGCACCATAGGAGGGTTATGAAGTGTCCTAGTTTCACTATTGTTGACCTCAGAAAAAAGGGAGGCCCAAGAAGAGGGACAGAGGCAGTGGAATGGCTGGTTGGTGAAGCAGTCAGAACACACACAACAGTTAGCAATTAAGCAAGGATCACTTGAGTCCAGGAGGTTGAGGCTGCAGTGACCCGTGGTCACGCCACTGTGCTCCAGCCCAGGCAACAGAGTGAGACCCTATTGCATACACACACAAAAAATTTTCCATATTATATGGGCGTGGCTGTTCCCCCAAAATATTACAATAGTAATATCAAAGATGTTCCAGGAGTTTGAGATCAGCCTGGGCAACCCCATCTCTCTCTCTCTCTTTTTTTTTTCAGCTGGGCTGGGTGGTTTGTGCCTGTAGTTCTAGCCACACAGGAGGCTGAGGTGGGAGGATCACCTGAGCCCAGGAATTTGAGGTTGTGGTGAGCAACCTCTGTATCAAACTCTGTATCTCACTCTGTATCAAAATAAATACATAAATAAAAATAAATAAAAAGGTCACTGATAATAGATCATCATAACAGATACAATAATAAGGAAAAGTTTGAACTATTGTGAGAATTACCAAAATGTGACACAGAGACATGAAGTAATCACATGCGGTTTGAAAAATGGTGCTGATAGACTTCCTCAACACAGATTTGCCACAAACTTTCAATCTGTAAAAAAGCAAAATATCCACAAAGCACAATAAAGCAAATTGCAATAAAACAACATATGCCTGTATTGAAACAGGAATCTGTCCACACTTGTGATAAACTAAAACAGCCATCAATTATGGAATCTCTGTTACAATCTCTTGGGAAGGAAAAGTCAAGAAGCATTTTTGAAGTCAATGAGTTTTAATGAATAATTAAAATGAAGTCAATGATTAATTAATGAATAATCAAACCATAACGATTTTCTAGCTACTTGCCAAAGTAATTTCTTCTGAACACGTAATAGTTGTTCAACAAAGTCTGAAAAACTAATTCATAGAAAAGTTGACCCTTGTGTGTATACTTTATCAATGTAGCCATTATATGGCTTTCATAAGGTTGTATGGCTTACATTTATATGTAAAGCTTTACATTATATGTAAGTTTATATGAAAGTTTATTAATCAATAAAAAATGGCAGGCACAGCAGCCTGGGTGGAATTAGAGACTATTGTTCTAAGTGAAGTAACTCAGGAATGGAAAACCAAACTTCGTATATTCTCCCTTGGATGTGGAAGCCAAGCTATGAGGATGCAATTGAATATACAAGCATAGGCATAGAATGAAACACTGGACTTTGGGGACTGCGAGAAAGGGTAGGGGGGTGGTGAGGGATACAAGACTACACATTAGGTACAGTGTACATCACTGCTCAGGTGATGGGTGCACCGGAATCTCAGAAATCACCACTAAAGAGCTTACTCATGTAATGAAACACCACTTGTTCTGCCAAAACCTATTGAAATTAAAAAAAGGTAAAAAATGTGCATAAAAGAAGTGTCAAGGGAATCATATCCTATGGCAGCTCAGGATTAGGTGTGTATAAATGTTTTGGTTTGTTTTATAAAAAATTATTTACGAGTATGAAACCTCGCTATGAGTGTGGGTTATAAGTTACTAAAAACATCTGGTTAAAATGACCAGGTATTTCCTTTGTCACTGAAGCCAGTTAAAGTTTGGCAACATTGGAGACCCAGGATGAATTCAGGGTGACATTTTATTCTCCTTTAAATCACAGTTTTTGCCTCTTTGCCTTTCCTGCCAAAAAGCCTGTAATTTTTGTACAATAAGTTTTATCATAGGTATTTCTTTAAAAAATAGGCTAAGCCAAGTAAAGAGTCATTATATATGTTTTTCTTAAATGGAAAATATGCTTTCATATGATTTTGAAAAGAAGCAAGAATAACAATGTTTTAGGCATATCTGGTACTGGCTTTGTGTAGGAAATGATAATAGTCAATTATTACCATTTTTAATAAGAGCATTGCATTTTCCTTTCTGTGGTGCTCGAAAATGACTAGTTTTGCATATAAAATAGGTTAGATTAGACTGTGAATACCTTGGGGACGGAGCTGCATCACAATTCTTTGTACTCTGTGTCTAGCACAATACCTGGCACACAGTAAAAAGACAAGAAATATTTGTTTTCCAAGTAGTATTTATTTTACTACAAATACATTTTTTAAGAAGTAAGAAATAGATTAGTGGATTTTCATCATTTCCATCACTTTATAGGTTGTGTTAATGGTCTATAGTTTTTTTTTTTTTTTTTTTTCTTTTGAGACGGAGTCTTGCTCTGTCGCCCAGGTTGGGGTGCAGTGGCCGGATCTCAGCTCACTGCAAGCTCCACCTCCCGGGTTTACGCCATTCTCCTGCCTCAGCCTCCCAAGTAGCCGGGACTACAGGCACCCGCCACCTCGCCCGGCTAGTTTTTTGCATTTTTAGTAGAGACGGGGTTTCACCGTGTCAGCCAGGATGGTCTCGATCTCCTGACCCCGTGATTCTCCCGTCTCGGCCTCCCAAAGTGCTGGGACCACAGGCCTGAGCCACGGCGCCCGGCCTATAGTTTTAATAGAAACACTTCGATGTCAGATAAATTTCCTTTCTATTTTAAAGTATAATCATATGTCAGGCAAGTAAAAATTCTATTCTTCGTGTAAAGTATTATTTTGGAAAACAAATTCTGAAGCTAGGTTTTTGTTTTGCTTCAGAAATGAGTGTTACATTTTCACAATTTAGAATTTTAAATATAGCTCGGGGAGACCATTGTTTAAGGGGAAAATGATTAGCCTTTGAGATTCTTAAGGTGAGGGCAGTGTATTGTTCTGGCTGCCTTTATATTTGGAATTCCTAGAACATAGTAGGAAATCAATAAATATTGAGTTAAATCAATAAAGAGTGAATGCCAGGTTTATTAAAGTATGTTGAGATAATAAATGTGATTCTAATATTTCTTAGCAAATCAACTGCCAGTCAGAAAAATTCATAGGTTAATAGCAATCCATTCAGTGTTTTCTACATTTCATTGGAATTTTCCAACATGGCGTTAACTTTCTGTGATCTACCGAAATACATTCACTTTTTTCCTACTTTCATGATGGGATTTTATTACATGTATGTTTGCATGTTTAGATTTGCTGTTTTGTTTACTGACCCTGACAGCTGTTAAGCAGCTTGAGAAGCTGAACATTCTGTACTTACTCTGACTGGTGATGATTCTGTTTGAAGATCTGCTCATCACTGAGTAGTCACCCAAGATTCGTTTGAAGAAAAGACTCACCCAGTACTCATTGTCTTCATTCACTTAATAGATGGAGGACTGTAACTTATGAAAAGAAAGATAGCTTGTATGGAGCATAGCATACTGTACAATTGTCTTGTATTCCAGACTTTACTTATTGTTTTTGACCTTGCATTCCTCTGATTATATTCATGCAGCTTCCATAAAATAATTACAATAAGACTAATCTATAATTGTAAAATGCGGTTGGTATTCTTCTGTATTCTTTCACATGTACCAATTACCCAGCTAAATTGAAAATAAAATAGGTGGCTCTATTTCATCCTAGTATTATCTAGTTGGGAGTGTCCAGTCTGAGAAAAGGAACTACTGTGGATATATTGAGTAGAGAGGGATCTAATGTTGAGATCGTTACAATAGGCTGATCACGCTGGAGACAGCAATGGGATGGTGAGTATTACTGTCCCTCTGCTTGGACTCAAAATCCCCCACTATCACAACTAACTTACTGGGAACTCCAAGGCTGTTTTGCAACCACTTCACTTTTTTTTTCTTTTTCTTTTTTATTTTATTTTATTTTATTTTTTGAGACAGAGTCTTGCTCTGTCATCCAGGCTGGAGTGCAGTGGTGCCATCTTAGCTCACTGCAACCTCCACCTCCCAGGTTCAAGCAATTCTCCTGCCTCAGACTCCCGTGTAGCTGGGACTACAGGTGTGTGCCACCATGCCCAGCTAATTTTTGTATTTTTAGTAGAGATGGGGTTTCACCATGTTGTCCAGGCTGGTCTTGAACTCCTGACCTCAAATGATCTGCCTTCCTTGGCCTCCCAAAGTGCTGATATTATAGGCATGAGCCACTGTGCCCGGCTCCACTTTACTCTTTATTTTGGATTTGGAGATAGATATTTGTTCATAGGACAGTAAAAATGAACTCTAATGAGTTATCGATTATAAAATCTCGTTAATAAAAACACTTCCGTAAGTGTCCATTGATATCATATTATGATGGCTCCACTAGATCTGAATTCCTAAAAGGAAGGTACCTATATGTATTCAGTGCTCTTTATTGAACTGAATTATGGAATTGATGGTTTCTGACTTCAAAAAAGGTTTGTAAGAGAGGGAAAAACTAGGGAACAAAAAATTTAGCAGTCTTTTCACTCAATAATCTCAGAAAGCAGATTCATTTTTAGAGCTTGTATCTGCTTTTACAGATTTTGGGTACCATTTGTTGGGACTGGTGGGGTTGGGATGTGTCTGCTTATGCATACATGTAAGGATAATGTTGTACTAGGCATAATATTCTAGGTTATATGAAATTTATATTTGCTTTTTGTATTACATATTGGAACGTGGAAGTATAATCATTGTCTAAGTTTCAGAGATTTCGTTGCCACTTGTTCAATGAAAATGTAAACAGTTATGTCCACCACCCAATTTGCTTCAGAATTTGGAAATGATGTTAAACATAAGAATAAAGCAAAATAAGTGACTTTGATTTTAAATACAGTCAGGACAAATTTGAGCTGATTCTTTAAAGTTAACTCTATCTCCAGGAATTAAAAAATCTTATTTCTGAACTGGATATTCTAAGAATGGTACACATCATTTTCACATGTACACTAAATACTGTTAGTTCAATGTCACTCTCAGTTTTATATTAAAAGTTAGTTGTCATCCTATTTTTAGAAAACTCTTTTCCTTATATTCTTATAGTTTATAGTAAATGGCATAGGAAAAATTCCATAAAAATGACTAGACAGAAATCTAAGCAAGTGAGTTCTTGTGCACATAACATTTATACAGAAATATCAAGTATGTTTTTAAGCATGTGGCCTTGGTAAGCATGTTAATGTTTCACAGAAGAGTTTAGTGGGAATAAAATTATGAATCTATTATTTAAATGAGGTAAAGGATTATATGGTTCTTTATGCAGAAAATGTATCTCGTTTCTCTTACTTTATTATCTCATTTGGTTTTAGACGAAGGATGTCAGATTGTATAATGAGGAAACGAGTTCTCATTTTCACCAAGACTGCCCAAATTTAATACATGTGCTTCAAGCTTCAGTATCCTTCTAAGTAATAAGCTGCTACGTGTCTTACTTTTTTGTTTGTCAAATGGGGGCAAGGGCATTGTGAAACTTATAATTTCGCTCTGCTCAACTGCCTGTAACAATATTAATTGAAATGGCTACATTTTACTATGATATTAAAAGTTGGAATTTTCTACTGTTTCTAATATGCTTTTAAAGATACTTTCAGAGTTATTGGAATTATTAGAGGTAGCAACCAAAGACACTTTCACAGACTATTTCTAACAATTAGCAAATTCTTTATTCACAATCAAGCTATAAATAGCATAATAAAACATATATCTAGGTCTAGGCCTATAAAGCGTTTTTTTTTCCTCCAAAAAATCATTTCAAAGTAAATAATACTTATACTCTAAATGTCTTTGTAGGTTATTCTGTGTCTGCATGAAATGTACACCTGTAAAAAGGATTACTTAAGGATAATATAGAATTTATATTTTACTTATTTCCTTCTCAATTAGTATACATACACATATGCATACACACAAACCACTTGCGCTACCTTGATGGCTAGCCCACACTTTTACCTAAATGAGAAATAGAGTAATATTACAGTAGTGAAGTAAAGAGGAAAAAATAGAAGGGCTAGATTTTTCCAACTTGCGCTTTCTGGCAATAAACAGCAGGAGAACTTCCAATAGTTCTGAAGAGAAGTAGAATGGCAATTTCTTTATTTAACACCATGTTAACATAAAGATTTAAAAATGTGCATAATTTGATTCTTCCTGTTTAATAAAATAAGGTCACCATTTATCTGGATATGCACATGGGAAACAAAATGGCTGCAGGGAAGAATGACTTTGAGATCAGACCCATCAAATAAGATTACTTAATTGTCTGCTGCCATACTAGACACTCAGAAATGCAAAATAAGATCAATAATTTCATTGTGAGGATAAGAAATTCTATTAAAAAATTATAAAATGGTGTGTACTTGGGTAGCGTGGGGTGGATATAATTAGGAATCATGTCTTTACTTGGAGGATCAGCCTTTTAGGCTGAGTAGCAGGTAGGCAGCTTCAGAAGAGGCAAGCTGAAGAAAAGACTCAGAGGTGGAAATGAGTGTTAGGGCTGTCCTAGGAACTAGGAACAAGGGCCTAATGACACCCAAGACTTCTGCATTTATTTTTACCTGATTTATCTGAAAGGTTCAGCCCCAGAGATAAAAAAAATTGAATGATGAGGCCAGGCTTGATTCCCCTACTGATAAAGGAGACAGGCTGTCCTCTGGAAACTGTGAAAAATTATCAGAACCTTGGCACTGATAAGTCAAGGGAAGAATGCTGAAACCAGCAAGATTGGTGACATTTATGAAGGCACATTTATGCAATGGGAAAACATTCATGTATTTATAAAGGTCCCTTGTTATTGACTAATCAATCTATATGCTGTAGTAAACTCTGAATAAAAACATAAAAAGATAGCTTAATACTGGCAAAGATAGATATTTCCTTTTTTTTTTTTTTTTTTAACAAGAATGAGGAAAATCCACAGATTTCCCCCCACCCCTCCACCCCTGCTAGAGGTTAACAGACGTGGAAACTGCTCCTTATTTTCATTATTGCAATATTTCCCCAATATTTCCTCCTCCTGAGTCTTCTGCTTTGAGCCCAAGTTTCCTTAAATATAAAGCAGAAGTGCTTCTTTATAACTGAACCCAGTTCTTTGATTTCCTGTGGTAAGTCTGTTTCAAAATGACTGTCATGCAATGGATTTTGTTCTTTCTGTGTCTTGTGTATTTGGTTGAAACCCTAACTAGTTCTTTTAATTTCTACCTTTCAAACATGTCTGATGCAAATGAATAAAAGTTAAAACCCAGTGATCTCAAGATGGGAGTTGGGGTGGGAGAGGGTAAATTATTTGAAATCAACAGGAAACCTCGTTCTCGATGTCCTGAGGTTAATGTTCACATATGTTAAGTAGCTGAATATGTCTTGAACAAGTCAGTTGGTCTCTTCAGGCATTGTTGTTTTCATTCGAGAAGGTGGGATGATAACAACTTTGAAAGTTGCTTTACATTTCAGTGACTGCATCAGGACATAGTATGTCCTATTTAAAGGCTATGGTAGCTTTTTACCAGTCTTTTCACATAAATGACTGACACTTAGCATAGTGCTCTGTGAGTAGCGAGTATTCACTGTACAATGAACAAATGGAATGGATATTTCTGGCATTATTGATTCTAGTTGGAAAGTCATATGATATACATTGCCATCTTTAAAAATTAATAGCACCCCTGTCCATACCTAATACATTTTCATAATCTTCCCTATTTATTTTCTTCCTCAAACTTTCAATACTTTATTGTATTACTGATATCAGGAAATTTGGAAAAATGAGAAAATGAAATAAAAATGTCATTTTCAGTCTGCTAATTTGGTAGTAGATCTATTAAGTAAAACTAATCATAACTAAAAGTATTTTCACCACAGCTCTCAAATTTCTTGTTCAGCTATAACCATGAAAGCCAAAGTGTACAAATTAACAGAGATTATTCAAAGGAGTCCTATGCTAATGAAAATAGGAAGTTTTAATAGAATTTTTTTTTTTTTTACAAACTTTACTCTGGTGATTGTTATAATTGGAGATACTGAATTGAAAATGTGACCAAGATGTTCAATGACAGGCATTTTGACAGCCCTTGGAATAAAAATATTCAGGCACTTTGTAATTTTAAATTTTTTTGAAAGTTTAATCTCTTTTGTCATTTGCTCCCGATCACATTTATTTCTTTATACACATTTATTTCTATAAACTATGCATTTACATTTGTATGAGCAATGTGGCACTAAAATTATGTTTGGAGTAATCAACGAGATTCAAATTTTCATGAATTAGTAAAATTAAAATAGATTATTTTTAATTTTAATAAATTTCAACTTATCAATTTTTTCTTTCATGAACCATGTTTTTGTTATTCTATCTAAAAAGTCATCACCAATTAATTTTTTAAAGCATCACATTTATTAAAATATATTTTAATTTTTTGTTTTGTTTTGCATTTTCTTTTTTTATTATTATACTTTAAGTTCTAGGATACATGTGCAGAACGTGCAAGTTTGTTACATAGGTATACATGTTCCATGGTGGTTTGCTGCACCCATCAACTTGTCATCTACATTGGGTATTTTTCCTAGTGCTGTCCCTCCCCTTGCCCTCCACCCCTGACAGGCCCTGGTGTGTGACATTTCCCTCTCTGTGTCCATGTGTTATCATTGTTCAGCTCCCACTTATGCATGAGAACATGTGGTGTTTGGTTTTCTGTTCGTGTGTTAGTTTGCTGAGAATGATGGTTTCCAACTTCATCTATGTCCCTGCAAAGGACATGAACTCATTCATTTTTATGGCTGCAGAGTATTCCATGGTGTATATATGCCACATTTTATTTATCCAGTCTAACGTTAATGGTCATTTGGGTTGGTGCCAAGTCTTTGCTATTGTGAATAGAGTTGCAATAAACATACGTGTGCATGTGTCTTTATAATAGAATGATTTATAATCCTTTGGGTATATACCCAGTGATGGGATTGCTGGGTCAAATGGTATTTCTAGTTCTAGATCCTGGAGCAATCATCGCACTGTCTTCCACAATGGTTGAACTAATTTACACTCCCACCAACTGTGTAAAAGTGTTCCTATTCCTTTACATCTGCTCCAGCATCTGTTGTTTCCTGTCTTTTTAATGATCACCATTCTAACTGGTGTGAGATGGCATCTCATTATGGTTTTGATTTGCATTTCTCTAATAACCAGCGATGATGAACTTTTTTTCATGTATTTGTTGGCCAAATAAACGTCTTCTTTTGGAAAGTGTTTGTTCATATTTTTGCCCACTTTTTGATGGGGTTGCTTTTTTCTTGTAAATTTAAGTTCCTTGTAGATTCTGGATATTAGTCCTTTGTCAGATGGATAGATTGCAAAAATTATCTCCCATTCTGTAGGGTGCCTGTTCACTCTGATGATAGTTCCTTTTGCTGTGCAGAAGGTCTTTAGTTTAATTAGGTTCTTTGTCTATTTTGGCTTTTGTTGTCATTGTTTTTGGTATTTTAGTCATGAAGTCTTTGCCCACGCCTATGTCCTAAATGGTATCGCCCAGGTTTTCTTCCAGGGTTTTTATGGTTTTAGGTCTTACATTTAAATCTTTAATCCATCTTGAGTTAATTTTTGTATAAGGTGTACGGAAGGGATCCAATTTCAGTTTTCTGCCTATGGCTAGCCGGTTTTCCCAACACCATTTATTAAATAGGAAATCCTTTCTCCATTGCTTGTGTTTGTCAGGTTTGTCAAAGAATAGATGGTTGTAGATGTGTGGTGTGATTTCTGAGGCCTCTGTTCTGTTCCACTGGTCTATATATCTGTTTTGGTACGAGTATCATACTGTTTTGGTTACTGTAGCCTTGTAGTATAGTTTGAAGTCAGGTAGCACGATGCCTCCAGCTTTGTTCTTTTTGCTTAGGATTGTCTTGGCTATATAGGCTCTGTTTTGGTTCCATATGAAATTTAAATTAGTTTTTTCTAATTCTGTGAAGAAAGTCAATGGTAGCTTGATGGGAATAGCATTGAACCTATAAATTATTTTGGACAGTATGGCCATTTTCATGATATTGATTTTTCCTATCCACGAGCATGGAATGTTTTCCCATCTGTTTGTGTCCTCTCTTATTTCCTTGAGGAGTGATTTGTAGTTCTCCTTGAAGAGGTCCTTCATATCCCTTGTAAGTCGGATGCCTAGGTATTTTATTCTATTTGAGGCAATTGTGAATGAGAGTTTGCTCATTATTTGTCTGTTTGTCTATTACTGGTGTATCGGAATGCTTGTGATTTTTGCACATTGATTTTGTATCCTGAGACTTTGTTGAAGTGCTTATCAGCTTAAGGAATTTTTGACCGAGATGATGGGGTTTTCTAGATACACCATCATGTCATCTGCAAATAGAGATAATTTGACTTTCTTTCTTCTATTTGAATACGCTTTATTTCTTTCTCTTGCATGATTGCCCTGGCCACAACTTCCAATACTTTGTTGAATAGGAGTGGTGAGAGAGGGCATCCTTTTCTTTTGCTGGATTTCAAAGGGATTGCTTCCAGCTTTTGCCCAGTCAGTATGATATTGGCCATGGGTTTGTCATAAATAATTCTTATTATTTTGAGATATGTTCCATCCATACCTAGTTTATTGAGTGTTTTTAGCATGAAGGGATGTTGAATTTTATTGATGGCCTTTTCTGCATCTATTGAGATAATCATGTGGTTTTTGTCAATGGTTCTGTTTATGTGATGAATTATGTTTATTGATTTGCGTATGTTGAGCCAACCTTGCATCCCAGGGATGAAGCCGACTTGATCATGGTGGATAAGCTTTTTGATGTACTGCTGGATTTGGTTTGGCAGTATTTTATTGAGAATTTTCACATCAATGTTCGTCAGGGATATTAGCCTAAAATTTTATTTTTTTTAATTATGTCTCTGCCAGGTTTTGGTATCAGAATGATGCTGGCCTCATAAAATGAATTAGGAAGGAGTCTCTCTTTTTCTGTTGTTTGGAATAGTTTCAGAAGGAATGGTACCAGCTCCTCTTTTTATCTCTGGTAGAATTTGGCTGTGAATCCATCTGGTCCTGGACTTTTTGCGTGGTAGGCTATTAATTACTGCCTCAATTTCAGATCTTGTTATTGGCCTATTCAGGGATTTGACTTCTTCCTGGTTTAGTCTTGGGAGGTTGTATGTGTCCAGGAATTTATCAATTTCTTCTAGATTTTCTAGTTTAATTGTTTAGGGGTGTTTATAGTATTGTCTGATGGTCATTTGTATTTTTGTGGGATGAGTGGTGATATCCCCTTTATCAGTTTTTATTGTGTCTATTTGATTCTTCTATCTTTTCTTCGTTATAGTCTGGCTAGCAGTCTATCTACTTGTTAATCTTTTCAGAAAACTAGCTCCTGGATTTATTGATTTTTTGAAGTGTTTTTCGTGTCTCTGTCTTCTTCAGTTCTGCTCTGATCTTAGTTATTTCTTTTCTTCTGCCAGCTTTTGAATTTGTTTACTCTTGATTCTCTAGTTCTTTTAATAATGATGTTAAGGTGTCAATTTTAGATCTTTCTCTGGGCATTTAGTGCTATAAATTTCCCTGTAAACACTGCTTTAGCTGTGTCCCAGAGATTCTGGTACGTTGTGTGTTTGTTCTCATTGGTTTTAAAGAACTTATTTATTTCTGCCTTCATTTCGTTATTTACCCAGTAGTCATTCAGGAGCAGGTTGTTCAGTTTCCATGTAGTTGTGGAGTTTTGAGTGAGTTTGTTAATCCTGAAGTCTAATTCGATTGCACTGTGGTCTGAGAAACTGTTTGTTATGACTTCTGTCTTTTTGCTTGTGCTGAGGGGTGTTTTACTTGCAATTATGTGTTTGATTTTAGAATAAGTGTTGTGTGGTTCTGAGAAGAATGTATATTCTGTTGATTTGGGAAGGAGACTTCTGTAGATGTCTATTAGGTCTGCTTGGTGCAAAGCTGAGTTCAAGTCCTGAGTATTCTTGTTAATTTTCTGTCTTATTGATCCCACTATTATTGTGTGGGAGTCTTAAGTCTCTTTGTAAGTCTCTAAGAACTTGCCTTATATATCTGGGTGCTCCTGTATTGGGTGCATATTTATTTAGGGTAGTTAGCTCTTCTTGTTGCATTGATCCCTTTACCATTATGTGATGACCTTCTTTGTGTTTTTTGATCTTTGTTGGTTTAAAGTCTGTTTTATCAGATACCAGGATTGCAACCCCAGCTTTTTTTTTTTTATTTTTTGCTTTCCATTTGCTTGGTAAATCTTTCTTTATCCCTTTATTTTTATTTAGCATGTGTCTTTGCGTGTGAAACGGGTCTCCTGAATATAGTACACTGATGGGTCTTGACTCTTTATCTAATTTGCCGGTCTGTGCCTTCTACATTTAATGTTAATATTGTTATGTGTGAATTTGATCCTGTCATTATGATGCTAGCTGGCTATTTTGCCCATTAGTTGATGCAGTTTCTTCATAGTGTCGATGGTCTTTACATTTTGGTTTGTTTTTGCAGTGGCTGGTACCAATTTTTCTTTTTCATATTTAGTGCTTCCTTCAGGAGCTCTTGTAAGGGAGGCCTGGTGGTGACAAAATCCCTCAGCATTTCCTTTTCTGTAAAGGATTTTATTTCTCCTTCACTTATGAAGCTTAGTTTGGCTGGATATGAAATTCTGGGTTGAAAATTATTTTCTTTAAGAATGTTGAATGTTGGCCCCCACTCTCTTCTGGCTTGTAGAGTTTCTGCAGAGAGATCCACTGTTAGTCTGATGGACTTCCCTTTGAGGGTAACCTGATGTTTCTCTCTGGCTGCTCTTAACATCTTTTCCTTTATTTCAACCTTCGTGAATCTGACAGTTATGTGTCTTGGGGTTGCTCTTCTCGAGTAGTATTTTTGTGGTGTTCTCTGTATTTCCTCAATTGGGATGTTGGCCTTTGTTGCTAGGTTGGGGAAGTTCTCTTGGATAATATCCTAAAGTGTGTTTTCCAACTTGGTTACATTCTCCCTGTCACTTTCCGGTATACCAATCAAATATAGGTTTGATCTTTTCACATAGTCCCATATTTCTTAGAGACTTTACTTTGTTCATTCCTTTTCTTTCTTTTTTCTCTAATCTTTTCTTCACACTTTATTTCATTAAATTGATCTGAGGTCAGTAGGCTTTTAGCCTAAGCTTTTCTATTTATCTAGCTAGAAGTTGAGGTGTGTCTACTGTTTGCTGTAGTTGTAGGTCAGAGAAAGTAAAATTTCCTCTGGTGTCTTTATTATTGTCTCCTTTGTTGTCTTTGGGTTTCCCTAGAAACTGCTTCTTAAATAGGGTTTGAGGTTTCCAGTTCTTTTAGCTATAATCTCTGTTGTCATACAGGAACCTGATTGATGTGTTGGCAAGGTGTGGGGGCGGGGCGAACATTCTATCATTCTGCGATTAGGTCTCAGTCTTTTGGTGAGCCTGTTTCTCTAGGCTGTGACTTTCACAAGTGCTTCTCAGCCTTCTTTCTATACCTCTTCCCCTTTTAGGAGAGTTAGGAAGACCAAAAGGGACTGGAGTTGGGGATTTTCCATTCCTCACCTTGACAGATGGAGGGGGCTGCAGTTGGGAATTTCTGGTGAAAGCCATATTGGTTAGAGTCCAATCAATGTGGGGGAGAAGGTAGAACCAGAAAAGAGAAAAGGTCTCATTTGTTATCCTCTTCCATAATCATACGCCAACACTGACTAAGACCTGGTAATTTCCCCTGCTAAATATTTTTAAATATTTTACACCAGTACATACCATTCCTTCCATTCTTGTTGAAATCAGCAAGATCTCTACCTGTTTCTTATAATAATCTCTTTTTGAGAAATTATTTTCATTTATTTTCAGAATTAAAGAATTTGAAGGAGTTTTGAAGGGCAAAGGTAGTGTCTGTTACCACCGTGTCTCCAGTGCCAAGTCTGTGAGAGAACACAGTATACATTTATTTAAAGAATGACATTATAAATAAATTATAAGAGCACTGCTACAAGGAATATTTGCATTGCATAGGCTCGAAATTTTTAAGCTAAAAGACAGACTTAGGCAACAGATATTTTAAAAATAATTGAGGTAAAATTCATATAACATACAATTAGCCATTTAAAGTGTACAATTCCAGGGCAGTTGTATACTTTAAATTCCAATTGTACACTTTAAATTCCATTTAAATTCCATTTAAGGTGTACAATTTCAGGGACTGCATTCACAATGTTATGCAACCACCTCTGTCTAGTTCCAAAATTATTTCATCACCTCCCAAGAACACCTTATACCCATTATGTTCCCCATTATCCCCTTTGCCTCATAATATGGCAACCACTGATCTGCTTTCTTTCTCTATAGATGTGTCTGTTTTGGATATTTCATATAATAAGATCCATGCAATATATATCTTGCATCTGGCTTCGTTTACTTAGTATAATGTTTTTGAGGATCAGACAACTTGTAGTATGTTTCAGTGCTTCAGTCCTTTTTATTGCCAAATAGTATTCCATTGTGTGTATATTCTGTATACACATATGTAATAATCAAGGTCCTGGGAACTCCAACAAGGGAGCAAATTAGAGAAGTGAACCCAAACTACACAGAATTTAAATTCCCTCAAATTAAGGCACATCCTTGGACTATATAGTCTTCTGACCCTGAACTGTACTGGAGGCAATTGCACCATGTAGCTGTCTGCTGGAGTATACACCAACTCTTGACTGACACCACTGGAAGCTTGTGCGCATTCATTTTTTGATGAATTACAGGATCCAAATGTCAAACTACCAAATGGGTGAGACACACCTGCATTATCCAACTTCACTACTCAAGAACTGCAAGGTAATCTACCTCTGGCTACCATCCTTATTCCTCCTCATGCTCAGATTCAAGCAGCTGTTTCAATGCCCACAAATGCCACAGCAGCCTCCTATGCTAATGCAGAGGCTGTGAACAAACCAATAATGCTCTTTTTGCATCAGCTTCCAACTCCACCTGAACAGTCCTGAGAAACCAGCTGCACAGGAAAAGCCACCAGTTACTTGAGTGTCACTCAGCAACACTGGTCACTTTTGGAAAGAATATTAAAAAGAGAAAAATATCTATTAAAAAATATATGTGTGTGTATATATATATATACACACACACAATGGAATATTATACATATATATTTATTGTGATATATAAAGATTTATCCATCAGACTATATGTGTGTGTGTATATATATATATACACACATATATGTATATACATATATATACACATGCAATGGAATATTATATGTTATATATATTTACATTTAGTATATATATAAGATATAATACTTTATCCATCAGACTTAATTTTAAGGGCAGAAATCTTGCCTTAGTCCACCTGAAAGAAATAATTTATCCTAATGAAGATAACTTGGAGCTAGCCAGCCTAAAAAGTAAGAGTTTACCCCTTTATTGAAAGAAAGTAGGTGACCTCTTTATTGGAAGAAAAAAGGTGAAATTATTGAATCGTATATTCTATTGGTTCTTCTCAGGGAAATATTCTGCTCAACTTATTTAAATGGCGAATATCCAGTTCAATGTGGTTTGATGGATGTTGTAACACTGTCATACTCTAGGACAGGGATTGACACGCTGTGGTTTGGGAGTCGAATCCAGCCGACCCTCTGTTTTTATAAGTAAAGTTTTATTGGAACATAGCCAAATCCATTCTTTTCCATACTGTCTGTGGCTGCTTTCATATGAAAACAGCAGAATTGCGTAGCTATGACTGAGACTGCGTGGCTTATGATGTCTAAAATACTTCCTTTCTGACATATTTCCTCTCTGACCATGTACAGTAAGAGCTTGGTGATCTCTGCTCTAGAATAATGAAATTAGTGATGAATTTCTTTTCTGCAGGATTGCATTGATTTGGATATCTTCAAAGGAGATGTTCAACTTAATCAGACTTGGGGGCTTTTCCCCACCAAACTAGAATATAAGAATAAATGTAGTTTTCTCTGTTGGTGGGAGTTTTTTGTTAATAAAAAGAAAGGACCTTAGAATTTCAATCTGGAGGGAACATCTAAGACACTGTAAGATAACGTAACACCTTTTGGGATGTGTTGAAAGACAGAAATCAGAAGAATTTGAGTTTTGCTAGAATGATTTCTCTTTTTTTTTTTTTTTTTTTTTTTTTTTTTTGAGACGGAGTCTCGCTCTGTCGCCCAGGCTGGAGTGCAGTGGCCAGATCTCAGCTCACTGCAAGCTCCGCCTCCCGGGTTTACGCCATTCTCCTGCCTCAGCCTCCCGAGTAGCTGGGACTACAGGCGCCCGCCACCTCGCCCGGCTAGTTTTTGTATTTTTAGTAGAGATGGGGTTTCACCGTGTTAGCCAGGATGGTCTCGATCTCCTGACCTCGTGATCCGCCCGTCTCGGCCTCCCAAAGTGCTGGGATTACAGGCTTGAGCCACCGCGCCCGGCCTAGAATGATTTCTCAACTGAAATGTTTAAAAAATCTGTGCCATAGATATTTGTATAAGGTTAAGAATGATTTTCAATTTAGGAGAAAAAAACTAGATGCTTCTGTGAATAAAAATATTTCACAGTTTTGTTATGTATCAATATCTTTGAATGACTATTGGCTTTTCTGTCTTACTTCCTTCTCCAGATCATTTTTGAGGGAAAGGTTCTGAAATAAAAGGCTTACTTGTTTCCATTTTTGTTCAATTACTTTTCAACACATTGTCTAAATGTCATCCCTGTGGATGTAGGGAGCAAATAGTCCTCCTCTGTTCCTCTGCTTGGGTAGAAGTGCCCTCTCATTACCTTTTCAAGATTATGTTGTCTCATAAGAAAACATGTTTTATTTTCAGAAAGTAGCTGATGTAATATTTTTGAAGAAATTTTCTTTAAGACTATAAGATTGAGATAGGATGACAATTGAACTTCTGTTCTAGCTAAATTGGATCAGCAAAACAATAAAAATAGTTTTCGGAATCTTTAACTTTACAAAGCCAGACTAATAAAACCAAAAAGAGGAATCTCGACATTTCTGTCATGCCATAATAAGGACTTAATCTTCAACTGGGGCTAAATATTTCGTTCTATTATTTGTTCAGAGACTTCTGTATGAGTAGGAGACAATGCCATATGGTCATCACAGCTATGTGGCCATAGCAACTACATGATTATTTGAATAATTCCCTTTTCTGTTTAATTTTTCTTACTCTACAACTGAGTGCCACTTTATAGGCAACTCTCAATTTGGAGCAGATGATTGTACTGTTTGTGAATTTTTCATGCTTCTTCCATTTTGTCGTTCCTTTCTTGAATGTCCCTTGCTCTCTTTAGTAAAAGTGGATCATCAAAAATCAGGAAAAGCAAATCACATTAATTGGTGTCTTAAAAAAAAAAAAACTGTTGAAAGGAAAAAAGAATATTGGCCTCGATTACTGTGACTGCTGTGACTGTCTATGCTACTGCAAACGTAAAGGTTATCAATAGTTGACTGTAAGTTTCTTATAGGTACCTAAAGAGCAAATGTATTATGATAAAGATGAATTTGGCATATGTATATTTCTGTTTTTCCTTACAATGAATTCAAAATCACATTGCAACTTTTATGAAGTTTATAGACAGTCTGGCAAATTTTAGACTTGAAAAGTAAAATGATAATGGCATTGGATTTTTAAAACTGAATCTCTTTTAACACCCTTTAGGTGTGTTGGAGTTTAGAAGTGATTGAGCTATAATACTTTTCCAGAGTATTGCTCCTACAGGCAATTTCGAGTTCCTTAAACCCCATTGATTTCATGTGGCACCTGGTCTTCTTCATCCTTCAGTCTATGACTTGAGTCGCTTGTTGCTCGCTATCTAGGACTTTGTTCTTCCTTTATAAGCTGCTTCTGACTTCTGTAGTCACTCTGGGTTTCCTAACCAATATCATACTTTGATCATGGTATAGGTGTAAGATCTTTTTGATTAATTTCTGTGTTTCCTCTTAGTAAATGATGATTTCATTATTATCATTATAATCCACAGAAATATCTATATTCAAGTGTTGGTTCAGACAGGACTGTTTCAGTTGCAAGCAACAGAAACAAACTTGGCAACCACCCCCCCCAAAAAAAAGAGAAAGAAAGACAGACAAACAAACTTAAGAGCAGAATAAAGAAAAGCAAAGCTTACAAATTGATGGAAAGTTTGAAGAACTGGGTTTGGCAATGAATGGAGACTAGAAGAGCTAGTAGCAACAACTATAAATTAGACCAGGTAGGAACAGTCGGCCCTGGTCACCACAGCTGTTATAAATAAGTTTTGACCAGCTCCAGTCTTTTCTTAACATTTCTCAAGATTCAGAATACAGAGATAGAGTATCACGTTGTCCCTTCTGGATTTAAATTCCCACCCTTTGTCTAAGGGATGGCAAGATATATTGATTAAAATTCCTTCTGACAATATCAAAATAGAGAAGAAATAACTCCACGAAAGGTTATTGTCAAAGAAAGTGAAATGACTGTGAGTAGCTGGAACCCAATAAATGTCTGCTACAATATCTGTACTTGAAAAATCATAATAGTTTAATAGTTTTTTAACTGTCTTCTAAATTGGGACTTTGGCACTCTGGACAGGTTTTAGAACTTACCTAATATTATTGATTTTGTAATTACATGTTGTTTTTTCACTTTTACACATTTGGAAGTGTTCAAATTAATTAAATTTAGGTGGGTGTAGTTTTTATACAAAATATTTTTTAATCCTCTATTTTAAATAAAGGATTATAGTACATTTAGTTATAAATGCTTATAATCAAAATTTCCAAGAATGTATTAATACAAAATGTTATTTTAAGAGAAATATCTAGAGTTTTAGACTTTTCTTAGAAGTAATACAGTTCTATATGTTTTATATTGATTCAGAAGGTCTTTCTTTTGGGGCTACAAGAAAATGTGATCAGAAAAACGATTATACGTGAAATTCATCATAATTGCTTAGAAAAGAAAGGTAGAAAATAATGACTATTGAGAGTCACTTATCCAAAGAATAAAAGTAATATGTAGGGTAATGTCCTATACTTGAAAAATTATTTATTTTTTTTGAGACAGGGTCTCACTCTGTCACCCAGGCTGGAGTGCTGTGACATAGTCAACCACTCGCTTGACCTTCTGGGCTCAATCAATCCTCCCATCTAACTCTCCCAAGTAGCTTGGACTACAGCCAAGTGCCACCATGCCTGGCTAATTATTTAATTTTTTTTTTTATAGGGATGGGATCTGCTTATGTTGCCTAGGCTTGTCTTGAACTCCCGGGCTCAGGCAATCCTCTTACCTAAGCCTCCCAAAGGGTTGGGATTACAGGTGTGAGTCACCGTGCCCAGCTGAAAAATATTTTTTTGAGATGTAGAATGATATACACAACATTGAAACTACTTTTACTATTCAGAAATAAATAAAATGTTTAATTAATACATATACTAAATGATAACATGGATGTAACTAGAGTTTTAATGTTGTAAGGGAAAGGGAAAAACCAAACAAGACGAAGCGTAGGGATAGAAATAAAACAAATGGAGAGCAAACGAAATGTAGGGCGGAACTGGAAGCCAAAATTTCCACTTCCCATATCCTTCTTAACAGACCATAATGCCTTCAACCTGTTTCTCTGTTCCTAAATTGGCCTGACATGCTTTCACCCTCTTACGACCTACCTCTGTATTTGAATTAAAACATTCTTAGTCTTGGAAGTTACCCCTTGTTCCAACAGTTCCCTACGTTCACTGCCACGAATAACCTACATTTCTTTTATGTGAATCTTTTCTGTTTCAACTCTTTGTATTTTGTAGTAGCACCTTGAAATGGGTCCAAATCTTTTTCTTTGACTTTTGGCCTACTGCCGGTATTATAAGTCTCTCTCTCTCTCCTGTTTTCACTCCATCAACCAAATCACTTATGGGAAATCTGCTTATGGGGTGAATTGTCTTCTGCCTGACCTCTAAATTGGCTGTCATCAATTAATTTATCAAATATTTACTAAGTTTAGATGAGATACCAAGACCTAGATCCCCACCCTACTCCTTAATTTCCCAATCCATGCTGAATGCTGGCAGATTTCTTATAAGATTTGCCAACCAGTTAATTTTATTTAACTTCTTGCAATAGTTTCTATGTTAAACTAGGGCCTAAGTCTTAGCATGGACTCCTATTTTTTTTTTCCCCCAGAAATGCATCGACTCTTTGAGGGGCTATGGATACAAGAATTTATTGCCTTTTAAAAAAACTGCTGAGCTAGATATTCTTTGGGGCAGGAATGGAGGCAAGTATTAAGATAATATGCCTGGAGTTGAAAAGAAAGAAGAAATTTATTCTGAGTTGCATTTCACAGCTCTCCTGAAATGAAAAATGATGTAATCTCTCAAAATGAATCCTTTCTTTTAGGTACCATAAGAAAAAGTGTCACAATCCCAGCACTTAGGGTGGCCGAGGAGGGCAGACCACCTGAGGTAAGGAGTTTGAGACCAGCCTGGTCAATGTTGTCAAAGCCCATCTCTACTAAAAATACAAAATTTAACTGGGCGTGGTGATGTGTGCCTGAAAGCCCAGGTACTTGGGAGCCTGAGAGATGAGACTCGCTTGAGACCAGGAGGTGGAGGTTGCAGTGAGCCAAGATCGCACCACTGCACTCCAGCTTGGACGACAGAGCAAGATTCCGTCTCAAAAACAGAAAGAAAGAAAGAAAGAAAAAATGTCACAAATGTAGAATGGACATTACTTGGTATACATTTAGTAAAAATCCACTGAGAAGTCCATTTGGGTATTTAAAAAAACACCTAAAACCTAATGAGATATTTAAATTATGACAAGTTAAACTAGAGTCAAAGTATTATAGAATTAGCACCAGAAAATTGTGGGAATTCTCAAATGTGATGCTGTGATCACAGATCAGTCACAGAGGTCTTCTGGCTAGGGTCCTTTGCTAAAATTCGTCTGACTAGCTTCCTTAATATAAATTTACTACATTTCTATCTTACCTTAAGAGTTCTATGCTTTAGTTGTGAGATACTCTTCGTGAGATTTGATTTATTATTTGTTTGACTGTGTCTCTCTCTTGAGAAGTTTCCTTTTAAAAGTATAAAAAATTGGCTGGGCGCGGTGGCTCACGCTTGTAATTCCAGCACTTTGGGAGGCCAAGTTGGGTGGATCACTTGAGGTCAGGAGTTCAAGACCAGCCTGACCAACATGGTGAAACCCCGTCTCTGCTAAAATTAGAAAAAAAAAATGTTTTCTAGGCCTGGGGGTGCACACCTGTAAACCTAGCTACTTGGGAGGCTGAGGCAGGAGAATCTCTTGAACCTGGGAGGTGGAGTTGCAGTGAGCCGAAGTCATGCCATTGCACTCCAACCTGGGCAACAAGAGCAAAACTTCATCTCAAATAAATAAATAAAGTGTAAAAAATTAAAACTGACAGGAATCAGGAGTCACCTTCTAAATGTGAGCTGGGTAAGGAATGCTGGATGTGGACAGGATTACATACCATTCATGAGAGCCTCGTTTTGAGGCAAAGATGCTGTGTCAATAACTGTATGGGATCTTCCCATGTCTGCAAAATGTCCCAGTTGGTGATTTTACTTGATTTTGCATCTTTTAAAATTTTAAATATTTGGCTATTGCATGCAGTAGCTATTGTGTCAAAATGTGTGGCAAACGCTGAAACCTCAAATCCCAGTGCTTTCCGGTTCCTTCCCTCCCTCCATTCTTCCTTCCTTTCCTTCCGTAAACATTTGGAGAACAGCTAGTTTGTGTCAGGTTTACATGCTAATCTATGTGTCGTTGGTGAGCAACACAGAAAGAGTCCCTGCCTTACAAGGAACTCATTATATTTTTCATAAGTGATTATGAAAAAGACAGATATTAAATAAAATTTCATAAATCAATACATAGTAACAGACTGCAGCTGTGAAGGAAAAACTGTTGAGTGCTTAGAACGTACATTATACATAGACTCCTGTATTAGGGTGCTCCAGCTGGACAGAACTAATAGGATAGATGTGTATATAAAGGAGAGTTTATTAAGGAGAATTGACTCACATGATCGCAAGGTGAGGTCTCACTGTAGGCCGTCTGCAAGCTGAGGAGCAAGGAAGCCAGTCCGAGTCCCAAAGCTGAAGAACTTGCAGTCCAATGTTTGAGGGCAGGACACATCCAGCATGGGAGAAAGATGTAAGCCAAAAGACTCAACCAGTCTAGTTGTTCCACGTTCTTCTGCCTGCTTTTATTCTTGCTGCACTGGCAGCTGATTAGATGGAGCCCACCCAGATTGAGGGTGGGTCTGCCTTTCCCAGTTCCCTGACTCAAATGTTAATCTCCTTTGGCAACACACTCACAGACACACCCAGGAACAGTACTTTGCATCCTTCAATCCAATCAAGTTAACACTCAGTATT
Source organism: Trachypithecus francoisi (assembly GCF_009764315.1). Lineage (NCBI taxonomy): Eukaryota > Metazoa > Chordata > Mammalia > Primates > Cercopithecidae > Trachypithecus > Trachypithecus francoisi. The sequence goes on from NW_022681474.1 coordinate 21,304,131, forward strand.
AACCATCACAACTCCCCTTCCCAATCTACACTGTGGTCATTTTTTGGTACTGGAATGAGCCAGGCTCCTGTGGGTCTTTGAGTCTTTTCCACACAGGCTATTTGCTGTATTCTGCAGGGCTCAGTTTAAAATCATTGCCTCAGGAAAGATGTCCAGAACATCTAAGTTTTATCATTTATAAGCTTTTACACTATCCTGGTTGCCTTCCTTAACATTTATTTAAATGGAGCTAATCATTTACTGGTATAATTTTGTTTAATGTCTTATCCTTCCATTGGACTGCACTGTGTCCATTTTGTTCATATATATATCATTAATGCCTAGAAAGAGAACATGGTAGTTACTTAATAAATGCTTTCTTTCCCCTTAAAGCAGAGATATTGGGCTATGGTGACTGTGTTCTTTCTCCAGTATCTGAAATGAAGAATTTCATGTGTCATTGTGGGTGTTTCCCAGCATCCATTCTATCCTTTTCCCTGTATGTAATAGTCAGGTAACATGGGGGTGACCCCAGCATTAGAGGAGAGGGACTTACTAATCTATGCCAACAGGGCAATTTGATCATTCTTGCCACACTGATAGATTCGGGATCAGGGAGCTTCGGCTGGTTGATTTATGATACCCTCTTGGTCAGGGATTGGAGTGGTTTTGTGATTTAAGCTGAAACAATAAGCTTCAAAGACAGATTTGCCAGAGCCTTCTGGGACAGAATCTTCCTCTTTCTGTGTGTCCTGAGATGCAGATGTGAGGCCGAGGCTGCTCTCACTCATCATGAGCCTCAAGTATACACAAAGAGGGGGATCCTGAGGGGAATCCCAGCAGCAGAACCAGATTGAACTGGCCCTGCTGGCCCTGACTGGCTTCTGCCCATCTCTGCACTTTCCAGTGACCCAGAGTGAGAAATGGCTTTAACTATTAATTCCAGCTTGAGTTGAGTGGTGGTGTTGTATTTTTATTAAGGATTTAAGTTCTTATTCTCCATTTACACTGGAGATCTCCTCTCACCTATTCTTGAATGAAGAATCTCAGCTACTGAATTCTGAAACTCTTGGGAGCTGAATTCTCTATTGTATAGGATGCGCGATTAAGCCATCATATTGAGATACCAAAAACAACCAAAACAGGTGACCTTAAAAGGTAGGAGGACTTGAGGACATTTGCGTTATAGGCACGTGTGTATATATATACACACACATCTACATATATTGCATACAAGAAAATTATTTCCATGGTTACAATAATATTTTTTGGTATTTTTCTGATACAAACTATTCTTAGCAAAAATGTGTTTGGTTAGATTATGTTATTTGCCAAAATTAACTTACTCAGGAAGCATATCCCTGTGGCTGATGGAGAATTACAAAAGAGTGAAGAATTGTCTGTTGCCTTTGCTTATATTGATGGAAAACGGACGTGAATTTGTTCTTAGGGACTTTCCTGGCATAGACAGCCCTAAACTACAGTTTCAACTCAACCCACTATCTCATATGTCATCCTTTCAAAGGCTTTTTCTTTTGCTGTTTTCTGCCAATTTTTATGCTGTTTTCAAATTGTCAATTTACTGATGGCCAAAACTCATCACTGTCCCTTTCATTTCCAGAGGCCTAAGGTAGTAAACTTTTAATTCCAATTCTAGACAGATGTCTACAAGATAAGCACCAACATTGGCATTTCATTTAATAGTACAAATTATTTAATAGTACAAATTACTCGTCTTCATTTTCCTGTTGTTATTGGTACTACTAGAGATTTGGAGAAGATTTTGGATGTAACAGTCGTTGGTGGAGTGATATGGGTCCTTTTGTGAACTAAGTAAGGTCATTAAAAACAGGCGGCAGACAACTACAGTTAGACTGAATACTTCTAAGGAATGAAACTAGGTATAAATGTCCATAAGCTGCCTCATTCTTGGGCATAAAATAGCCCTATACATAAAAACATAATTTTAAAGAACAACAATTAACAAATAGTGTTAATTTGTTCTGTGTCTGTTAGATATACTGTAAAGCAAGTCTTACAGGCAAGAATCATATGCCATATTCATTTTGAATCTTGCATGCCTAGTAAAGAACCTTGTACATGGTTGGTATAAATACATGCTTAATTAAATAAATTAAGGAAATGAATTATGTGTGAAATTCAAATAAAACTTTATTGCTTTTAGAGTACGAATGGTGTAATTAAATAACGTTAATTACTAACACGTTTAAGTGGTATTTCACTTTGAGAAAAAAATTATTTCAGTTAGCTGATTTTAAAACTGTTCGTTTCCTTCTAGCAAAGTGAAGTAGAGGCTTAGATAACAAGAGGTGGAGTCTTTTCACAACCCAACTAAATAATTTAAAATAGTATAAAATAATTCAAAATAATATAAAAATTTAGGCCCACCATACTACCTTTTCCTCATTTATAACGCTGCATTTATCAAAGTATCTGAATAATTGCCATGGTTTTTTTTGGTTTTGTTTATTTTTGAGACCAAGTCTCGCTCTGTCACCCAGGCTGGAGTGCAATGGCGCAATCTTGGCTCACTGCAACCTCTGCCTCCCGGGTTCAAGCGATTCTCCTGCCTTAGCCTCCCAAGTAACTGGGACTGTAGGCATGTACCACAAAGCCTGGCTAATTTTTTTGTAATTTTAGTAGAGATGGGGTTTCACCATGTTAGCCAAGATGGTCTCGATCTCTTGATCTGATGATCCACCTGCCTGGGCCTCCCAAAGTGATTGCCATGATTCTAAACTCGATTTACCTGTGTAAACACAGTCTTATTTTGCTCACTAAATTAGTTTGGCCTACTTTTATATTTGTCATCATTTTCCCACTGCTACCAGCAAATATTTATTGTGTGCTTACTGTGTACAAAGTAGTTTCATACTTTGATGCTGGTATAGAAAATGCATCCCACTTAGAAGTTTACCATGTGAACAGAATTTAAAATAAAATAAAAGCATGGAGTAGCTTTTTGACAATTTATTTGTAATATAAAAATTTTGAAAAGACTAAAAATGTTAGGGGCAAAAGGAAATGGTCATATAAATTGTTAAATCAACTTGATGAAATATTTAAAGATACTCTAGTAACTTGGCAACCTACCGTGATATTTAAGCTATTGTGATAACTATAAAACTGTTTGAGTATGGAGGAGAATAGTCAAGGAAAAATATACATAGTACTAGCCTAGTTGAAATAAGGGTGATCAACATTTCTTCTTAATTGCTTAAATGTTTAAACAGTTATATAGTTTAAATAATGAAAGGTATGACCTGTTGAGATATGACCTTAATCCTTAAAGAGCTTGGCTTATAACTTAATTGCAGGGAGATAGTAAGTACATTTATGCGTGGAAAAATAACTCATTCCCTAGGATTTCTGTCGTCAGAGTTAAAGGAATACCTTGGACAATAAGAATTTCAGTTCTAACATTTTTCTTCTATGCTGGCATTTTGAGATATTGACAAGATGGTCAGTTCAGAGTCCATCAGACACAGGAAACATACTACATGATGAACAGCATCCCAAGTGCATTGCTCCGTCATTTCCAGCTCATTTGGTTTCCATCTAGAAATCCATTTAGTGCTTCTATTACACAGTGACTGATTTTCCAATTTAAACCATATTCATTCATATTTTATTTAGTTTTGCTTTGTTATAAAAATACTCTAGGATAAGACTTAATGATCACCACTAATTACAGTTTTACAAAAATTTCACTTAATTCTTCTGAAGTTTACCTTTACATAGGAAATTGGGAACATCTTAATTCACTTTCTCTTCTGAATAATTGTGAGTAAACTATTCTGGAGAAAATATGACTGTAATCGTTTTAGAAAGGGTCAATTTTCAAGTCTGCCCTTGATGCAGTGGTTGGTATCCTATGACTGTGTGTGCTTAGACCAGAAAGCTAGTGGATCAAGATCATAGGCTGTTTCTTTGTGACCAAGTTAGGTTTGAAAATGTGCTCGTAGTCTCTGCCCTGCTTTTATGTTGTCATATGATATAATCTTATATGATATGATCTTACTAATGCTATGGGCTAAATCGTGTCCCCCTAAAATGTATATTGTAGAGGACTACGTGCTTGCAAACGAGAGATTCCCGGTAAGTCCTGCTCTTGCAAACGAAGCAGGGCGTTCCTTCCCTGCAAACAGGGAGGACAAAGGAGCCAGCTGCTAACAGCAGACCCTGGGGGCTTGTTTATATGTAAACATCTTGAAAATCCAGAAAGTCAGGGAAAGGTCAGGAAAACAACAATGTGTCTTGTGACTTGGCAACATTCCACAAACGACTGTATAAAATAAAGCAGAGCGTGCCATTCGGGGCGGCCGCCATGTTTGTCTTGTCTTGTGTTGTCTTGTGTGTTCATTCCTTTGTTTAGGAAACACGCGGACACCAACAGTGTATGTTGAAGCCCTGACCCCCAATGTGATGGTCTTTGGAGATAGGTCCTTTGAGAGATAATTAGATTTAGATAAAGTCATGAGGCTGGGCCGTCATGATGGGATTAATATCCTTATTAGAAGAAACTCCAAAGCACTTACCTCCTCTTTCTTTCCCGGCCAAGTGAGGACTAAGCAAGAAGATGGCTTTCTATAAGCCAGAAAGAGATTCCTTAACAGGAACCAGTAACCATGCTGGCATCCTGACTTTCAAATTCCAGCCTCCAGAACTGCGAAAAACAAACAACAACCAAATTTCTATTGTTTAAGCCACCCAGTCTATGCTGTTTTGTTACAGCAGCCTGACTAAGTGTTAGGATACCACATCAGTGACTGAAGGTCATATTCCAGTGGCCAGTGTCTCTAACTTGTTGTTTGAGGACTTTCTCTGAAACCAAAGGCAACTCAGCTTGAGGTCTTAGAAGTGTCAAGAAACTCACCAATGCATTCTCCAGCCTCAGTAGTTCTCAACTGTGGGCTGCAGCATTTGACTCCTGGCTTCTGGAAAATAATTCTAGGAGTATAGTCTAAATTGTTTATCACACCTGTTGGTAGCTGGCTTCATGACACAGCCTTTTGGGGCTGCCCTCCCCTGTGGTCACATCCTTATTCCCTGAGAGAGGTTTCCTGTATCTTTCAGGTAAACTACCGGTGCTTGATTTTTGCTCAGGATCTGGCTTGTTGGAACAGAAGACAATGCTGAAGGTCTTACTTTGTAAGGCATCTTGTTTGTGTGATAAGATATAGCCAGTTGTAGGGGGGAAGTTGCAGGGGTCTGGAAATGTCACTAGGGTGTTAGCAATGTTGGAAAGAGATTTAAGTGCAGCTCTAATCCTGGTAGATAACAGTGTTTCCTTCCTCAAACACTCAGGCGACACATGCATGTTTGTATTGAATGTATGTTTATTTTTACAATTGTTAAATCAAACTAAAATCTGGTCTGCAAACTCATACACTTGAATTATTGCATATGAACTACAACCTGACTTAGTAAGTAAACAAACAGAAAACCTAATTTAGGAAAGTGTTTCTGTAAGAAGAGCTAAGTCTTAGCAAACACAGCATCTCTACTTCAACCATGCACAGGCAGCCAGTGGTTCAGATTGTTTTCAAATAAGGCAGATGCCGAGCTGTAACCAATCCAGTTGTTTCTGGGCCTCGTTTCTTTTTTTTTTCTTTTTTCTTTGAGGCTGAATCTCTCTCTTGCCCAGGCTGGAGTGCAGTGGCACGATCTCGGCTTGCTGCAACCTCCATCTTCCAGGTTCAAGTGGTTCTCCTTCCTCAGCCTCCTGAGTAGCTGGGATTTCAGGCACCCACCAACACCCCTAGTTAATTTTTGTGTTTTTAGTACAGACAGATTTTTTTGCCATGCTAGCCAGGCTGGTTTTGAACTCCTGAACTCAACTGATCTACCTGCCTTGGCCTCCCAAAGTGCTGGGATTAGAGGTGTGATCCACCGTGCCCGGCCTCTGTGCCTCACTTGTGGTTTTCGTGCATCACATTCCTTTTTTTCTGCCTATAAATCTCTTCTGACCACGTGTCAGGCCCAGAGTCTCTCTGAATCTGTTCAGGTTCTTGGGACTGCCTGATTCATGAGTCATGTTTTTTGTCTTGCTCAATTAAACTCTGTTAAATTTAATTTCTCTAAAGTTTTTATTTCAACAGATCTGGTATCAGAAGTGAGATTTGAAGTAAAACTTTGGTTGCCCCCAGGAACAGCAGGGGACCAGGTGAGGTGCCCACAGAGCCAATTTTGCTCACTGTTCTCTTGTTTGTAAACTACAGGTCATGGGTGAGTTTTCTCTTAGATTCTGAAGTCCAGTAATGTGTATTCTGCACTCTCTGAATTTATTTGAGCAATATTTAGATGCATTGGATCCAGGATTAGATTAGATTTGATAATTAACTGGATTAGATTTACTTAGAGGCCTTGAACCTCAGGCAGGTGCATTTTTGATAATGAGTTATCGCAATCCAAGTTGTCTGGGGCTCCACCTTCTGGGATTCTAGTTCATTTTATGTATAGAAATTATGAGCCCAGAATGTATGTATTTTTAGAGAAACAGGTTAACCTTACTAGAGAAAACTTAGAATTAATATGGCCACAATGGAGAAGTTTTAAATTGGATGAAATGCTTTATTTGTGAGGCATAAGAGAAAAGGATTTAAAAAATCCTGCAAACACAGTGGAATGTATTCTTTAATTGGTATGTGGAGGCATCTAAAAGACTATGCAAATCAAAAATTGCTGCCTTAAAAAATATATATATATATTTTGCAAAAAAGCAAATGAGAAGCTTAAGAGACCAAGAACATGACCAAAAAGGGCTATACAGTGACCAAACCAACCCCAACTATCCCTTTTCTATCCATTTCTACCTGTATACTCTGAGCCCATTCCTAAATTACCCTTTTACAGTGAAGATGATGAAAAAAGAAAAATTAAACAAGATATGCCTTACAAAGTAAGACACATAAACCTTTTTATTTTTATTTCATTTTTTTAAATTTTATTTTTCCATAAGTTATTGAGATACGGGTGGTACTTGGTTACATGAGTAAGTTCTTTAGTGGTGATTTGTGAGATCCTGGTGTACCCATTAGCTGAGCAGTATATACTGCACCGTATTTGTTGTACAAAGTAAGACCTTTTGACCTATTGACAGGTACTAATATAAAAGCAGACAGTCTTTTTTTTCTAGTGCCCTGGTTATTTGCAATAGAGGCAGATAACTTGGGGTGAAAAATTTCTTGTTCTAGGACCTCTTGGTTGGAACTTACAGTAAGGATGAGAAGGTCTCTTTGGCTTTGTCCCTTTTAACTGTTGTAATCGGAGAGACATAAGCTTGTTAGCCTTTTAGGTTTGTTCTTGCCCTGGAGTCCTCACACAATGTTCAGCCAAAGTCACCCATTCCATCATATCTGTGACTTCCTATCTCGGTTTATGTTTTTTAATTGAACTGCTAAGCTCAAGACAGAGTCCATTTATAAATAGAGCAGTTAATGTCATTTCAATCCCTGCAGGAAATACTCTTTGCTGTATGTTGATTCTTCCTTTTTTTTTTTTTGGTCTGCAAGATTGTATGATGGGCCAATCAAGTGTTTTGTGTAAAAATCTTAGGAATTGAATCTACAAGGCTTTATCTTTTTTTTTTTCTAGCTCCTTTTGGTCCTTCTCATGAGGAGGTTTTTGAAAGTTCTTTAATATCCTCCTCAGGTTTGTCCAGTTCTATTGTTGCCATCCGTTTTCAGGTGCTGCCAGGCCCCAGTGTCAAGTGAATAAATTGGTAAAGGTCAGGGAATCCTGGGTCATAACCTCCTATGGAATACATTACAGTAGTCACTCCTTACTGGTGGTTTGCTTCCATGATTTCAGTTACCTGCAATCAACCATAGTACATAAATAGGTGAGCACAGTACAATAAGATATTTTGAAAGACAGAGACACAGAGAGAGAGAGACCACATTCACATTACATTTATTACAATATATTATTATAATTCTATTTTATTACTAGTTGTTGTTTATCTCCTATGCCTAATTTACAAATTAAACTTCATCATAATATGTATATATGACAGTATATACATTTATGTATACATATAGGTATGTGTATATATACACTATATTTCCTATACAGGAAAAAACAGTATATATAAGGCTCAGTACTGTCCACAGTTTCAGACATCTACTAGGGGTCTTGGAATTAATTTCCCACAGATAAGGAAGGGCTTCTGTACTTCAGTGGCGTGATGATAAATGTTTAACAACTGAACTTCCCAGGGGAAAAATGCTTGCATTTGTAGCATTTTCTGATATCCAAGGTAAAAATTATTCCACCATGGTCAATTTCAGGCTATCATTGTGTCTCACTGGAAGTGAGTTTGGAAAGAAATGGTCTCAGGTGAGCCAGTGTGAACCAGCCCCAGTGCACTAATATCTTTGATGGTATTTGCCTGTCAGAACAGAAGGGCAGATGTGAGTAAGGCTGAAAAAGAAGTGAGATGACCTCTTTAGATTTTCTGTCTTTATGATATCATACCTTCAACTTTGAGAGTGTGATGGAATAGATAATGTAAACTAGTATACATTCCTATTTCAAATTTGCTTGACTTCTTTACCTACACTGTTAAAATCTAAAATGATAATTTGCATAGTGATTCCCAAGATTGAATTTTCAACAACAAAGAAGACAATTAGTTCCCTCAAAGAGTGAATCATATAAAACCACAAAATCCAAGCTTAATAACCAGTCAACTGCAACTTAGATAAGAACCATCTACAGAGGGATAACTTAAAATGAAAGTCACTATCACTGTTGTTTTTGATTCTTTTATCTTTTATAGCACTAACTCAACCCTTGTCCCCATCTTGATCTTCCCTGGGGTTATAGTTAGTATTGTGGATTATTAGGCCGAAGTTCAGACACAAGAAACAAAGATAAAGCAACATAAATTTGAACTTTGAAATGCTGCTACTTCTCTGTGATAGAAATTTAGTTTCACTGAGTGGCAAGTGAAATGACACCAGGCAGAAAAATCATGTGTCAGTGGGAGGGAAAAGGGATAAAAGAAAGCTATTAAACCATCAAGAGCAATGAAGAAAATTCAAGAAATCTGTTAACATCCTTTCAACTGAAGGATTCTCTCTTCATATCTCTTAATGCCAACATTTCAGAGTATAATCTAGACTATACACAAAGTATCTATTTTAATCCTCAGAAATAAATAGTTTGGTTAAGTAGGAAAGGTAGAATCCTCGAAATTTTAGCTTATCTTTTACTGAAAAGTTAGGGTAGTCAATATGTTCTCACTTTTTTTCTGTGCCTAATTAGCCCAGGCAGTTGGAGAAGAGTTAATAACAGGTGTTCAGATGGTTATGAGATCTAATTTAAAGGTTCTAATGGTTTTGTGGCTCTGCCTAGTCCTAAAATCTACAGTTAAGAAAATAAATTCTCTTCATTATGGAGGTGAATCTGTTGATTCTGTCTTAAATTTGGCAGTAGATGAAAGTCAACAATGCAGGAGCTGCTCACAATTAAGCTTTCAATTCCAGCTTAACTTCTAATCTTTAAATGCAAGACTATGCAAATCTCATTTTGGCCTGAGACACCAAGAAGCTGCCTCTTCAGAGAAGCCTAAAAATGTCAACTAATCAACGTACAATATACAGTTTGAAAATGAACTATTAATACAAAAACAGAGCAAATGAAATCTAAAAAGCTGGAGGTAAGACAGAATACCATGTATTAATAAATAGGATTATATATATTTTTCTAGTTTCTCCAAAATGGAGTTGAAACATAAACAACAATAATCAAACATGCTTTGTTTGAATCTGAAAAAAAAATCATGGAAAGGAATAACTGAAAGATGTCTGTAAAAGGTTTGAGATAAATAAATTTAGAACAAATAAAATATTGGTTTACATGATGGATATCCAAAGAAGGATGTTATAAAATATTAAAGAAGTATTTTAAAAAGTCATGGATGGGAGATACAGTCCATCCTGGTTATTCATGGGTACTATAGTTGCAAATTCATCTGTTTAGTCCAATGTATATGTGACCCCCATACTCTCAATGCCTTGTCATTCACAGACATGCAGAGCAGTAAAAAAATTTGAGTCACTAACATGCATGTTTCCAGCTGAGGTGCAAATAGGCAATGCTTTGGTTTCTTTTTTCACCCCTTAGACTGTCAACAAGTGTCTTTTTTGAGGTCTAATTTAGTGCCATATATTTAGCATTTTTTTCTTTTTTCTTTTTTTGGTGACTTCACTGTTAATGGCCTGCATGCATAGTGCTGAAGTGCCATCTAATGTTCTTAAGCACAAGAAGGCTGTGATTTGCCTCACAGAGAAAATATGGATGTTCCCAGTAATGGGATGGCTGGGTCAAATGGTATTTCTAGTTCCAGATCCTTGAGGAATCACCACACTGTCTTCCACAATGGTTGAACTAGTTTACAGTCCCACCAACAGTGTAAGAGTGTTCCTCTCCACTCCCCAGCACATTGTACACATGTGCCCTAAAACTTAAAGTACCGTTAAAAAAAAAAAGAAGAAGAAAATACGCATGTTCGGTAAGCGTAGTTCAGAGTTACAGTGCTGATGGCTGTGAGTTCAGCGTTAACGAATCTATTATATATATAACAAAAAGATACATAATGAATGAACAAGAACTAGGGGGAATCTTTAAACAGAAACACACATAAAAACAAGGTTATCTACTGATTGGCTGAGGAAAATGTGACCAGAAACACAGGAATCTAACTGGGTCTATCCCTTAGGAATTTAGTGTTTGTAGAGACTTCATAGACTCTAACTGCTGGGAATAATGAGAATTAACCATATATAATGTGCTAAAAAAGGAAGCTTAGGGTGTTTGAAAGATGCGTCCACAACATTTTAAGGTTGTTCAGTGTGGTGTGTTACATGAAAACTGCTTTGAATCGGTCAGAAACAAAAATTAGACTGAGTCCAACTAATCTGATGCAGTAGGTGTAAAGTCTTTTTTTTTTTCAGTTGATTATTTTGAAAGAAGTGGCAAAACAAAAACAAAAACAACCTAGTGCCTTATTTGAATAATGATAATACATGGAAATTGTGTGTAGGGGTGAGGGTGTGGATCATAAAGTTGGAAAGAGCTTTGGCATCCACTTCTTTGTCTAAGGATCTGATAAGAACTAATGAGTACCATTTGTCCCCTGAATTATTATTGATTAGACTGAGATGGTGGGGTTTATTTATCTTTTCCTGGAAAGTTGTCCTATATTTTAATTACTACGTAATATTATAAGAAATCTGATCACGTCCCATTGTAAAAATTAATATTTGTGATTACTTTTTTTTTTTTAGACGGAGTCTTGCTCTGTCACCCAGGCTGGAGTACATGGTGCAATCTCAGCTCACTGCAGCCTCTGCCTCCTGGGTTCAAGTGATGCTCGTGATTCTGCTGCCTCAGCTTCCCAAGTAGCTGGGATTATAGGTAGGCACTACCATGTCTGGCTAATTTTCATATTTTTAGTAGAGATGGATTTTCACCATGTTGGCCAGGCTGGTCTTGAATTCCTGACCTCAGGTGATCTGCCCGCCTTGGCCTCCCAAAGTGCTGGGATTACAGGCATCAGCCACTGTGCCTGGCCGCAGTTCCTTTTTTGAATAAAATTGAAGAACAGAGGTACATAATATAAAGTGCTTTGAAACTCTGGAACAGAAAACTATTAACTTTTTAAAAAGTGGAAATATTCTCTTAACTAGTGTGTCATTAATATTTGATTTGAAAAATGAATTTACTATACCCTATAAAGCTGATTAAAAAAAGAATTAAGTTCCTAGATTTAAGAATTAGACCTTTAAAACATATGTATCTGTTCCAGGAATTCTAGCACACTAGAATATAGTACATTATTGCTATATCATTACCATAACAAAGAACTTCCTTTATGCCTTTTAAGATTATGATAGCATGGGGAAGGGGAGTGGTGAACAGAATTATGCTTTAGATGAAACTGAATCAAGGAGATGATCAGTCCTCTCTGACATAGCACTGGCAAAGAAGAGCCTAACAGGGAACAATGTCTTTCCTTGACTTATGGAGCAAATTGGAAGTTACAGGTTAGGGAAACCATAAACGAAAGAGCAGATGGGGACTGTGATTGATGACTTTTGGTTTTGCCATCAGTCTCCGTTAATTTGTCTCCAGGAAGAGTACTCCAGTTTTCTTCTGGCGAACCACACCTTTCTCATGGTTGATGTGCTGGGGTGGCAGACCTGGAACTCAATACAGACTTTTCCAAACACTGCCTTCCTTGTACCAGCCACAAGGATTGGTTTGATGATGGACTTAAAACAAACCAGAGTTAAGGGCACATCTGCTGGGCCTGTTGGGAAAGGGAAGTGTGTGTTTTCATTGCAGCTTTGGGCCTCTGCCACCACCAAGGGGGATGCTTAACTGGCTCTGCCCAGAGCTACTGACAAAATCTGATAATAAACCCGACATAGAGGAAGGCAGGGCTAAGGAAAGGAAATTGAGTTCTGAGACTGCTTCATGCTCTGAATGGGACTTTTCAGCTACATCAGCAATAATTTCCTTTTATTTCTTATTTTGCTTTAAATGCCAGTTTGATTCAGGTCATTTACTCTTACAACTAAACGTGTTGTAAGTTACAGATACTTAACTCTTCTAAGTCCTGAATTTCAGAAGTGATGAATGCTTTAGTATCAAATCTCACATCTTACCTTTCTAAGCATGATATAGAAGCAAGTGAGTAATAATTTATTATATTTTTGAAGAAGGAATATACTGGGAATTCTTCTTGACACTGTAGAGAACTTAACCTTGGCCCTATAGAGGCTGACTAAATAGAATACATCAAGGAGATACCCAAATACTTTGTTTTTTAGGTGAACTGTTGCTCTGTTGCCCAGGCTGGAGTGCAGTGGCACGACCTCAGTTCACTACAACCTCCGCCTCCTGGGTTCAGGCAATTCTTCTGCCTCAGCCTCCCACATAGGTTGGACTACAGGTGTGTACCACTGCACTTCGTTAATTTTTGTAATTTTAGTAGAACTTGGACTACAGGTGTACATCACCATGCCTGGTTAATTTTTTAACTTTAGTAGGGACGAGGTTTTACCATGTTGGCCAGGCTGGTCTTGAATTCCTGGTCTCAAGTGATCTGCCTATGCTGGCCTCCCAAAGTGTTGAGATTATAGGTGTGAGCCACCATGCCCGGACGTAAATACTTCTTTAATATAATAATAATAATAATAATAATAATAATTTTTTTTTCTAGTTGCTTAAATTTTTGTGTAAGGCTGAAAATATTTTAAATAAGATATAATACTTCTCACCTTGTCTTAGGATATTTTAACTACAAATATGCATCGGTGGTATGTCCATTGTGTTATGAAAATTCTTTTCTATTTTAGGGAAAAATGTACAGACGTCTGCATTCATTAAGTTCAAATAGGTTGATGGACTCAGCTATAAAATATTTGGACAAAATTCAAGTGATAATCTCTATCATTTTGCTTTAGTTGTGTCAGTGGGAAGGTTCAGATATAATTGCTCTTAGTTTCTAAGATGACTTATATTAAAAAGTTGAAGCTTGTGCGTCATAAAAGATTTTATGCACAACTATGCCAAATTAGTTTTGTCTTTTTTAGCTTGAGTATCTGCTGCAAGAATAGAAATGAAATATAGAATTAGCCAATCTTCCTGGTAGGGCATATTCTGTACAGTTGGGTTGCCAATCACAATGATTGAATGAATACCTCTAGATCTTACTTGATAAAGTCGGCAAGCAGACTTGTGCCTGCGAGAGCTGTTTTATAAATTTGACCTTTAGCATGAAAAAGCAAATTGTGCTTCTTTGATTTTGGATTTCACCTTGTCATAAACTAGTCAGGGCCTCTTGTACTATTAATTTTAGCAGAAAATTCATTTTCAAAAATAAAACTCTCTAATACATTCAGAAAAAGAAAAATATATTAATAACTTAAAAGTCATTTAGGGAGACTATGGGCAAGTTCAGAGACTGCAAGTACTTGGCCACTACTGAGTATTCCAGGGAGCCATCTCCTTCCTAAAAGATAATTCAATCATGAAATTCACTGAGCATTCATCAGCTTTTAAGGATATACTGCTTCTTAAAGGTTAGAATGCAGGGATGAGAATTGACTATATTACACCAATTCTAATCTAAAGATGATGCCTAAATGGGTCTTGAAAATAGCTTATTAAGTCAGCAAAGGTGAACCCTAGAAAATAACTCAAAAATAAATTCAGTGGGCTTTTTCTTTTTATAGATTTATAATTATTCTTTACTAGTGGAATGATATAAATCATATCTATAGATACATAGATTCATAGAATAAATAGAATTTGTAATAGAATAGAATAAATAAATAGAATAGAATAAAATTTGTAAAATAATAGAATAAATAATATAATTTTTAATGTGTTTAACTTTCTATCTAAAATGAGAGGTTTGCTTTAGTTGTGTCAGTGGGAAGGTTCAGATATAATTGCTCTTAGTTTCTAAGATGATTTATATTAAAAAGTTGAAGCTTGTGCGTCATAAAAGATTTTATGCACAACTATGCCAAATTATTTCTACGTAGAAATAATTTGGCCAAACCTGTCATTTTAGATAGAAAGTTAAACACATTACAAATAGAATGAAAAAATAAATTTAAGAATTCAACTTGTTTTATTTTTTTAGTTTACGTTTAAAATTTATTTTTATTTTTGTTTTTCTGAGGCTGTCTCGCTCTGTCACCCAGGCTGAAGTACAGTGGCACAATCTTGGCTCACTGCAACCTCCACCTCCCGGGTTCAAGCAATTCTCTTGCTTCAGCCTTCTCAGTAGCTGGGATTACAGACGCTTGCCACTGCACCTGGCTAATTTTTTGTATTTTTTAGTAAAGACGGGGTTTCATCATGTTGGCCAGGCCGGTCTTGAACTCTTGACCTCAGGTGATTCGCCCACCTTGGCCTCCCAAAGTGCTGGGATTACAAGTGTGAGCCACTACATCTGGCCTAAAATTTTTTTTTTTTTTAAATGAAATAAATAACTACATAATTTAAAGGGTCAATAGTACCATAGGGATTATAATTTTAAGAAGCAGTCCTCTGTCCTAACTCTTTGATAATATTGCTGATAGGACAATAATGATAAAATGAGTATTTTTGGAAAGTGAACTACATTGCATTCCATGATAATATTTGCTTCGATGTACAGATTCTTTTGGACAATACTTGCCTTCCTTCCCCTTCACCTCAATTTTTCTTAGTTTTCTGTGACAAAACTATAAAACTCTTCTCAACATGATTGAATATATCAGGTTCCTCCTACCCCCAAGTTCCCTTTGGGGACATAACTCCTAGAGATGAGAGATATAACCTAATTACAGTAGGTGCTCCTCTCTGCTGATACATTCTCCAGGACTGTTCCACAGTTGTTGTTTATTATCTATAAATTATTTTTGCTTCTTTTCTTTGTAGACTTCACCTTCTTAGATCCCATGTCTTCCTTCTTGGTTTTCTTCTTGCTTTCTGTAAAGCATATAGTCTATTTGCTTCTTGAGAAGTGTTGCTTTGAAAGTAAAGTTTTTGTGACCTTATTTGTCTGAAAATATTATTCTCCTCCCTTTAACCTTCCCTGCTAATGTTGCACAGAATTCTAGGTTAAAAATTATGTTCAGTTCATAATTTGAAAGTACTTGTCAAAGCCAAAATAAAAAATGTAGAAACAAATCTTGAAATTTAATGTTGTAGTTGGGAAGAAAGAATCGCATTTCAGGGCATACACACAGACCAAGTGGTCTCAGGTTTGTCCAAAGAACAGAGAGAAGGTTAGAGGTTTTACAAAAAAGAAATGTTATGTATCGCTCTCGAAGAAAGTTGATTGGCATTAGTTAGGGATTGAGGAGCTGGCTAGCTTCAACTGGTAAGCAATGGTGGTGGGCAGAATTATTTCTAGATTTGCAGCAAGTGATCTCAAAAGCTGTAGATAAAACTGGTTTCACGTTGCAATAGTTTAAACACTCAGGCTTGCGGAGAAGTACTTTCTTGGAGCAATGGTTTGTACCTTGAGTGTTTTTTCCCCGTGGCTTCTCAAATTTTTCTTCTGGATCTTCTATTGAATTTTAACTTATGTTATTAAATTTTAAAACACAGTATTCCCTTTTAATTTGTTGCAAATTACCATAAAATAGCATTCTATTTTTATATCACAATAAAATTTTTTTTCTCATCTGTATGAGGATATCTTCTAAGTTTTAAAAATTACTCTCTAAACTTTTTCTGTTCATTGAAGTTTTTCTTTCTTTACTTTGATTCCTAGTTTCTTGTTTCATGTTTTCTTTAAATATTTATTACTATCCTTATTCTTATTTTTATTATAAACCATTGGGACCCTATTAATCTGATCAGATGTTCTGTGTACATGAGTGGTGCTTATCAAATGAAGGCCTTAGGATGGTGTTCTGGTCATTTCATAGGAGCGTCCTCCTAATGTTAGTGTGATGGTCGGTTTTACCGGTAACCTTGGTTAGGCTTCAGTCCTAAGTTATTCAATGAATAGTAATTCTGGTATTGCTGTAAAGATACTTTGTCACTATGATTGAAGTCCACAATCAGTTGATTTACAAGGGAGAATATCCCAATATAATCTGGTGGGCCTGATTCAATCAATTGAAAGGAATTAAGAACAGAACTGAGGTTTCCTTGAAGAAGAAATTCTGCCTATGGATAGCAGCTTCAGCCTGTGTTCAAGAATTTTAGCCTGCCCTCCCTAATGGCCTGCCCCATAGATTTCACATTTGCTTCGTCAGGCACCATAATTACATAAACGAGTTACAACTTCAATTTTAAAATTTAAGTACCCCTTACTCCTGCCTTCAGTTATTCCTGGTTTGCTGAGTCCTGAGAGTCTCAGATTCAACATCTCTTAAGAGTACCCTTTCTTTGTTTTGGGTCGGGGCAGCCTTCTGTCTGCATGAGCTCGAAGTCAGGAGTATTTTCTTCAATGGGTCTTCTATTTAAACCCCAGGCAAAGTTCAACTTTCAGTGGTAAGTTATCTGGTCTCTTCACCTCTTGTTCTGCTCTGAGTCGTGATGGAAATTGGTTTCCTTTTTACTGTAAACTCTTTTGTAAGCAGTTGGGTTTCATCACTCTGCTAAATGCTGAGTCAGTTACTGCTTGTCTCTCTTCTGTCTCCAATATTCGTTTGATGTGTCTTACCTGTTATAATGCCCTCTTCTGTTCTTGTAAATTGTGAATTTCCTTTCTAAAAGTCCTTTAACTTCATGTTAACATGGATTTTGGTTTAGGGCAGAGGTTAACACTTAAATGCAATCTGTGTTTAACTGAGAGTTTCCTTTCCTCTTCCTTATTTAAAGAAGGTGTTATTTTATTTTATTTTATATTATTATTATTATTTTGAGACGGAGTCTCACTCTGTCAACTAGGTTGGAGTGCAGTGACACGATCTTGGCTCACTGCAACCTCCACCTCCCAAGTTCAAGCGATTCTCCTGCCTCAGACTCCTGAGTAGCTGGGACTACAGGCACATGACACCATGCCCAGCTAATTTTTGTATTTTTAGTAGAGACGGGGTTTCGCCATATTGGCCAGGCTGATCTTGAACTCCTGACCTCAGGTGATCCACCCACCTCGGCCTCCCAAAGTGCTGAGATTACAGGCGTGAGCCACTGCACCCAGCCAATAAGGTGTTATTTTAAAAATGCAGAAAGAAACTTCTGTGTTCTTTGCATACGTTCCTCCAAAAACTAAACCCATCAAGTCTTTAGGAAGCAATTTCAGTTGCTCAGATCCTTTAACAAGTGGTTATAGACTGAGTTTGTAACTAATGGTGGTGTAATAGGCCAGCAATGGTATTATAGAGTGTGCTCTTTAAGTTGTCCACAATGCTGTGAGTTTCATTATTCATCAGGATATTAAAAATGCGTGCACTGGGTCTTGGAGTCTTTTCAATTCAAATTTAGATAGGAGCCTAGATAGAAACAGTTGTTTTTCTTTCTTTCATCTAAACAAACCTTAAAACTAAGAGGTTTAATTACATATGTCCCAAATAAAGATTATAGTATATTCTCTGAGCTTCTAGTATTTTAATGTAATTTTATTCAAAATCTTATATAACTATATATATACTTACACTAACACAAGGTAAAAAGCTTTTACTATAAAATTATTTCTGATTTTAACACGTTTAACATATTTCTTTATTGGTAATTTACTACATTTTTTTCTGCAGCTGATAATTGATTCAAAAAGTGCTTTGACCTTAACTATTCTTTTGTTTTTCACCTTCAACCAAGTGCTAAATAAACGGTCATTCTCCAAACTCCTCTGTGAAATAAAAGATACTTCAGTAATAATCCCTTATTTCTTTTTATACTGAGAAATTCAGACCTAGAGAAGGAAATGGACTTTAAATAGTGACCTTTATAGTAGACAGTGAATAATACAGGATCAGACTACAAATTTTCCATTCGTTCCTGTATATTCTCATAATATTTCTGATGAAACTTACCAGCAAAAGTCAATCATTCAGAATCTATTGTAGATATCTGTTTCTTTCATTAACAGTCTAACAGGGTCAATACAGTAAATTTAGTTGGCAAACTTATTCAGGAAAGCAAGAGAACTATCTTTCACCAAGATGATAGTTAATTGTTAGAGCAAACACAGTATTCTTATTTGCATTTAGAAGTTGATTGCTATCTTTTGTTAACTTTTGATTACTTCAGAGCTAAACTTTTTCTATTTTGGTAGAAGAATTTAAAAGCACAGGAGATTTGAAATGAATTAGTTATCCGGCTAGAGAGCAGAATGTTAAGTTTTAAAGAAATGCTTCAGATTTTATTTTAGTTGGAAGAGACTGGAATATATATGTGAACAATGGCCTGAGTACTGTCACAAAAGCAAACCCATGCATTGATTGACAGGAAAGTAAACCAATTGACACTGAAATCAATGCATGTGTGCTGCAGTTACTGTGGCTGTGTTACAAACATTCTCAAAATGTAGCAACTTAAAGCACCTACCCTTTTATTATATCTCAGGATTCTATAGGTTAGAAATTCATGCAGAGTTCAGCTAGGTAATTCCTCTGTAATGTATGCAGTCAACTGAGTCTCTAGGTGGTACTCAACTGGTAGATGGACTGGTATAGAGCACCAAACTCGGTTTCACTCATATGTCTGGGGCCTTGGGAGGGATGACTGACAGAGTGGGCTTAGCTGGAAATGTCAGCAAATGTACCTATATGTGGCCTCTCCAGCAGGGAGTCTTCAGAGTATTCTAAAATCTTACATGATAGCTGACTTTCCCCAGAAGGTGTGTCAAGAGAACCATTCAGCTTCTGCACTGCCTTGTCTAAAGTAGCAGTAGATGTCACATGGCATCACTTTTGCCACATTCTTTTGATTCCAGTTTAACCACATGGCAAATCCAGATTCAGTTGCAAATGGGAAGACCATAGAAGCACATTGTTGAAGAGCAGGTGGGACAAGAGATATCACTGCTGTGCTGTCAATTTTGGAAAATCTATCCATCACAATGTGCTAAGAGATTCCTGGCTTTACTTACCTGGTTAACCTTGTGACTTTGGGTATTTTAATGAATCTTTTTGGGTCTTAATTTTATTATCTGCAACCTGAGGGTAAATAAGAAGGCATTTCAGAGATCAGGTGGGAAGTAAACTGGAAGTATCTAGTGAAGAGCTGGCATATAATAAAACTGCTCCAAAATAATAGCTAATGTTATTAATGTAACAAAAGTCTGTTCTCATGCTGCTAATAAAGACATACCTGAGACTGGATAATTTACGAAGTAAAGAGGCTTAATGGACTCACAGTTCTACATGGCTGGGGAAGCCTCACAATCGTGGAGGAAGGCAAATTCACATGTTACATGGCAGCAGAAAAGAGAGTGTGTGCAGGCGAACTCCCATTTATAAGACCATCTGTCGTGAGAATTATTCGCTATTATGAGAAAAGCACAGGAAAGACCTGCCCCTGTGATTCAGTTAACTCCCACCAGATCCCTCCTATGACATGTAGGAATTATGGGACCTGCAATTCAGATGAATGCCTTCCCAAAGCAGTCCTCAAAGTCTTACCTCATTTCAGCATTAACTCCAAAGTCCGCAGTCCAAAGTCTCATCTGAGACAAGGCAAATTCCTTCTGCCTATGAACCTGTAAAATCAAAAGCAATTTAGTTACTCCCTAGATCCAATTTGGGGACAGTCATTGGGTAAATACATCCATTCCAAATGGGAGAATTTGGCCCAAACGAAGGGGCTATAGGCCCCATGCAAATCTGAAATCCAATGGGGCAGTCAAATCTTAAAGTTCCAAAATGGTCTCCTTTGACTCCATGTCTGACATCCAGGTCATGCAAGAGATGGGTTCCCATGGTCTTGGGTAGCTCTGCCCCTGTGACTTTGCAGGATACAGCCCCCTCCCCACCCAGCTGCTTTAACAGGCTGGCGTTGAGTGTCTATGGCTTTTCCAGGTGCATGGCATAAGCTATTGGTGGATCTACTATTCTGGGGCCTAAAGGACAGTGGCCCTCTTCTCACAGCTTCACTAGGCAGTGCCCCTGTGGGGACTCTGTGTGGGCACTTGCACCCCACATTTCCGTTCCTCACTGCTCTAGGAGACGTTCTCCATGAGGGCTCCAGCCCTGCAGCCCACCTCTTCCTGGACATCCAGGCGTTTCCATACATTGTCTGAAATCTAGGTAGAGGTTCCCAAACCTCACTTCTTGAATTCTGTGCACCTGCATGCCTAACATCATGTGTAAGCCACCAAGACTTGGGGCTTGCACCCTCTGAAGCAATGGCCTGAACTATTTGTTGGCCCCTTTTAGCGATGGCTGGGATGGAGGGCACCAAGTCCCAAGACTGCACAAAGCAGCAAGGCCCTGGGCCTGGCACACAAAACCATTTTTTCCTCCTTGGCCTCTGGGCCTGTGATGGGAGGGGCTGCCGTGAAGACCTCTGACATGCCCTGGAGACATTTTCCCCATTGTCTTGCCATTGATTAACATTTGGCTCCTCATTAATTATGCAAATTTCTGTGGCTGGCTTGAAGTTATCAGAAAATGGGTTTTTCTATTCTGTCACATTGTCAGGCTTCAAATTTTCCAAACTTTTATGCTCTGCTTCCCCTTTAAACATAAGTTCCTATTCCAAACCATATGTTTGCGAATGAATAAAACTGAATTCTTTTAACAGTACCCAAGTCACCTCTTGAATACTTTGCTGCTTAGAAATTTCTTCTGCCAGATGCCCAAAATCATCTCTCTCAAATTCAAAGTTCCACAAATCTCTAGGGCAGGGGCAAAATGCCACCAGTCTCTTTGCTAAAACATAGCAAGAGTCACCTTTGATCCAGTTCCCAACAAGTTTCTCATCTCCATCTGAGACCACCTCAGGCCAGACTTTAATATCCGTATTACTATCAGCATTTTGGTCAGAGACATTCAACAAGTCTCTAGGAAGTTCTAAAATTTCCCATATCTTTTTTCTTCTTCTGAGCCCTCCATACTGTTCCAACCTTTGCCTGTTACCCAGTTCCAAAGTTGCTTACACATTTTTGGGTATCTTTACAGCAGCACCCCACTCTACTGGTACCAGTTTACTCTGTTCATCTGTTCTCATGCTGCTAATAAAGACATACCTGAGACTGGGTAATTTATGAAGAAAGAGAAATTTGATAGACTCACAGTTCCACATGAATGGGGAGCCTCACCATCAAGGAGGAAGGTGAAGGAGCAGCAAAAGCATGTCTTACATGGTGGCAGGCAAGAGAGCATGTGCAGGGGAACTCCCCTTTATAAAACCATCAGATCTCATGAGACTTATTCACCATCACAAAACAGCATGGGAAAGACCCACCCCTATGATTCAATTACCTCCCACTGGGTCTCTCTCATGACACTTGGGAATTATGGGAGCTACAAATCAAGATGAGATTTGGGTGGGGATATAGCCAAATCCCATCACAAGGGCATTTCAGAGATGAAATGTGAAATAAACTAGAAGTGTCTAGTGAAGGGCTTGCATGTAATAAAACTGCTGCAAAATAATAGCTAATATTAGTTATTAATGTAATGAAAAAAGAGAGCATCCAGGAATTTTCCCTGAAGAGAGAGACTGTCATTTGGATAATTATCACAAGAGGGCACTGTATTAAGTAATCTGGATTTTTTAACACCAAAAATTAGGAGATATTGACACGTCAGATACATCCTTATTCAATACTGCCACTTTAATAAAAGTTAACATGTATCAGAGCTGATTGCTAGGTGCTGTTCTAAACGTTATACATGTATTACATTAATTCCCACAAAATCCCTGTAATGTAAGTATTATTATTATTCCTATTTACAGTTGAAGAAACAGGCAAAGAGGAGTAGGGCAGTTTGTTGAAGATGCTCTAGACAGCAAGTGGAAGGGCAATGACTTGAACTTAGGTTCCAGAACTCAAGTTCTTTCTCACTAGCTTTTATCCTGAAAGTAAAAGATTAATCATTACAAACATAGGACAGGATTATAATTACTTAGAGATTGGAAGCAATGCTAGTAATAGAAGTTAAATTACTTGACTGGTAAATAAAGTAACCAAGAATTTGAGAGCCTGTGACTTTTCCTACTTCTTATATTAGTGTGGGAGAAGTGGGGATGGTTAATGGGTAGAAAAACATATAAAAAATGAATCAGACCCACTATTTGATAGCATAATAGGGTGATTTTAGTCAATAATAACTTAATTGTATATTTTAAAATAAAGAATGTAATTCGATTGTTCGTAGCTCAAAGGATAAATGCTTGAGGGGGTAGATACCCCATTCTCCATGATATGCTTATTTCACATTTCATGCCTGTATCAAAACATCTTATGTACCCCATAAATATATACACATACTATGTACTCACAAAAATTTAAAAATTTAAAAAAGTCTGCTATACAACAAAAGGAAACAATTAATGCCATCTGTTATGTAGTCTATAATTAATACAGACCCAGCCCCTATAGCAAGAACTCAATTAAAAAATGACTGGTATATATTTTGTGGATTTTCTGCATCCTAAATGTATTTGTTTCTCTTATTATTTGTGAGTCATAATCCTGCCCAGGTTTCTTATAACTTTTGCTCTCTCCCATATTTCTGGACTATCTGGGACAATGCCTCTCAATTAGGGATGGGAGGATGGTATTTCTTAGGGAGAAAAGGGAGTTATATTTACAAAGGTTGAAAAAAGCATATTCAATATAATGTTTTTGAGTTGTTCCTAGTAATAAATTTTAATATATTTGTATTTTAAAATATGTAAACTTTATGTCAAAAACATTCTCAAATTTTGTTTTTTTAAAAACACTAATTTGTTTTTTTGAGATGTTAAGGGGCATTTGATGAAACGTTATACCTGTTCAAATAAGTTTAGAAAATGAACTATAATGTACTATTCTTTTAGAAATGCACAGAGGAAATTAGACATAATAAAACTGAAAAGACCCATGATAAACTTTGCTTGCCTTAATATTTTCCAGACTTACTTGAACATGTTTTTAAGTGGGAAATCCGTAAATGTCCACATACAGCACAGCAAGATCTTCTCTGAAGTTCAAGGCTAAGAGACTGGCTGCTTCTGTTGGTTTCAGATCTGAAAACTTAGCCTGACTTCGGTTAGTGTATTTTTACATTTTGTCTAGAGTTTATTGTTGCGATCTGTGAAAAGGTTGGTCAACAATAAGCTATGTTACCATTCTGAAATGGAATTCCTCCAATTTATTTTTGATGAATTTTTAAAATTACTTCATTGGGGTATTACTGACATTAAAAATGCTGTACATATTTAATGCATGTGCCTTGATGAATTTGGAGAAAAGTATACACCTATGAAAATATCACCACAACCAATGCCATAGAATATCCAGAATATCCAAAAGTTTCCTCCCACCCTCTTCATTTTATTTTTGTGATAAGATTTTTTTTCTGTGCATGATAAGAACACTTAACATGGCCAAGCACGGTGGCTCATACTTGTAATCCCAGCACTTCGGGAGGCTGAGGTAGGCGGATCACCTGAGGTTGGGAGTTCGAGTCCAGCCCGACCAACATGGAGAAACCCCATCTCTACTAAAAATACAAAATTAGCTGCATGTGGTGGCACATGCCTGTAATCCCAGCTACCTGGGAGGCTGAGGCAGGAGAATTGCTTGAACCGGGAGGTGGAGGTTGTGTTGAGCCGAGATTGTGCCATTGCACTGCAGCTTGGGCAACAACAGTGTCTCAAAAAACAAAAACAAAAACAAAAAACACTTAACATAAGATCTATCCTCTTAGAAGATTTTTGAGTATTGTTAACAATAGCACTATGCTATATAATGATCTACCACATGCTACTATACTATGTTATATATAGTGCAGTAAAATCCCGTATGGCATAGGAGACATTCAGGATAAGCCGACCTTCACTTTGGCCAGTTAAATATAGGTGTAATTCCCCCACATCTTGCATAATGGAAACTTTTACCCTTTAATCAATACCTCCCCATTTTCCCCTTCCCCAGCCCCTAGCAACCACAATTCTACTCTCTAATTCTGTGGGTTTGACTATTTTAGATTCTTAATAAAAATGGGATCATGTAGTATTTATATATTCCAAAAATTGAAGTCAGGATTCTGAAGAGGTATCTGCACATTCATGTTCGTTGCAGTATTATTTTCAATAGCCAAGATGTGAGAAGCAACCCAAAGTTTTATTAACAGATGTATGGATAAAGAAAATGTGGTATATACATATAGCAAAATACTATTCAGTCTTAAAAAAGGAAGCAAATCCTGTCATTTGTGACAACGTGAATAAACCTGAAAGACTATGCTAAAGGGAATAAAGCCAGACATAAATGGATGTTTTCATTTGCATCAGCATTCTAGTTTGTCCATTATCTTTTTGCAGCAATGGGAAGATGCCATTCCATTTTCTCCCAGTTTTCATCATTTTTGTTTATAATTTTTTAGTATATATATTTTTTTGAGACAAGGTCTCACTTTGTTGCCCAAGCCAGAGTGTGGTGGCATGATCTCAGCTCACTGCAACCTCCACTGCCTGGTCTCAAGCAATCCTCTTATTTCAGCCTTCCAAGTAGCTGGGACTACAGGTGTGCACCACCATGCCCAGCTACTTTTAAAATTTTTTGAAGAGACTGCATCTCACTGTGTTGCCCAGGCAGGTCTCAAACTCCTGGGCTTAAGTGATCCACCTGCCTGGACCTCCCAAAGTCCTGGGATTATAGGCATGAGCCACTTTACCTGGCCATTTTGTTTTTTTAAATAGCATGTTTGTGTTACATGTGTCTTTAGTAAAGTAAAATTTTAAATTAAAAAATAAAAACATCTTGCAGGGCATATGATCTTATCTATTATTGTTCTCAGTTGGTCTAACATAACTTTGAAGTAAATAATTTTCATAAGTTTAATGGACACTTTTTGTGTTTTTTTCCTTCATTTAAATATTGCAAAAGTAATATAAATACTTGGGCTTATCTTAATATTATTTTCCAGTAACTAGTAATAGGCTTTTGAAGCATAATGCCAATTTGACTATGAAAATACATTTTTAAATCTTGATTTTTCTTCTTCCTTATCTAATTCACAGACAGAGATGGTCTAAAGATTTTGCTGAGATACCACTTCACCTTGAATAATTTATAATCAACGTGGGTTTTTTTGGTTGTGCCAGATGACTGATCATTTATTTATTACATGTCTGGGTTTTTTATGTTTCAAAATAGAATTTTAATGGACATTAAATCAATTAGAATACATTTGACAATCATTGCACATTAACTGTATGTGGAATTATAAACCTTTTTTATTTTGATAAATGTGCACTGATAAATACAGCGCTGAGAACTGCTGAGAAAGTCATTAAAGTGAGGGAAAATATTACAATGAAAAATTTCTCAGTCTGTTATAGAAAGTAGGCTGTTTAATGCATGCTGGATTTTGAAAAGTTTGGTAAGTGAATGAATGGATTAGAAGCTAGCAGTTCCTTAGTGAAAACGCCTACACAACATTTAAGGTACATCGATCTGTAATTAACATTTCATTTAAAAATAAAATCTGTTGTAAGGGAGTTACATTTAATTTTCCAATAACAATGTTATAAACTTCTTCAGTTGGTCGTTTTCTTCTTTTCAGCTCCTAGTCAGTTCACAGTGCATCCATCAGAAGGATGCCCAGGGGGAATCAACGGTAGTGAAACTCAGCTACGGAGTTCAGCAGCCAGGAGACAGAGGAAGAATAGCAGTTAAAGTGCTTGGCTAAACATGCAGTATTTGAGTGATGCAGTCATATATTTTTCAGTATTAATCGGGACTGAAGCCAGGGTGGCCGAAGGAGGCATTTATCTACAGCAGGGCAATAGGAAGTTACCTTGTTGTCTGAAATTCTATTATTAGAGTTTTATTCCAGGAATAGTGGTAGGGGTGGGATGGAGTGCATATATCTTAAAGTGTAATGGAAAAAGCAATTGCTTTTCATCAAGCAGAACTAAATTTTAATCCAAATTGCACCTTTGAGTAGTTTTGTTATCTGTGGGAAAATTCATTTCACCAAAAAAGACTCAACTTCACCATGAGAAACAACCATCAGCCAGGCATGGTGGCTCACACCTGTAATCTCAGCACTTCGAGAGGCCGAGGTGGGTGAATCGCTTGAGGTCAGGAGTTCAAGACCAGCCTGGCCAACATGGTGAAACCCCATCTCTACTAAAAATACAAAAATTAGCTGGGCATGGTGGTACATTCCTGTAATTCCAGCTACTTGGGAGGCTGAGGCAGGACAATAGCTTGAACCCGGGAGGCAGAGGTCACAGTAAGCTGAGATTGCATCACTGCACTCCAGCCTGGGTGACAGAGCAAGACTCCGTCTCAAAAAAAAAAAAAAAAAAATCAACATCACAGGATAGGATGGTGGATAGTGGGGATAATGATATCAAGTGAGTTCACATGTGCAAAAGTTATTGAACACCATATGGTAGGGACTTGGTGACTGATTGCATCCTTGCCTTCCTCCTCTACCTTCCTCTATCCCCTCCCACCCCCTACTCAAAGAACTTATAATAGGACAACTCTAAAATTTGCAGTGAAACATGAAAGATGTCTGATTTCTTACACATTACAATATAGGCATCTCACATTACAAAGTGGCTTTAAGAATTAGGGAAATTATTGTACACAAAACTCTGACATGCTCTAGGGGGAAGAAGCACTTTGGAATCAGAGACGTCAGAATATCAATAGTTTCAGAGTCCAGGGAAAACCATTTGTCTTCTTTGAGTTGTGGTTTCTTTTTTGTGAAGTGGTGTGAGGAGAGGTGTGTAAATGTATACACTGCAGACCTCTGCACTTAGTAGGATATCAGAAGATTTTGCATCTTGGGGCCCCATTATCACCAATAAAGGAGAACGGTGTCCAACTTTAATTCAGTGGCTGTCAGCTGAAAGAATTAAAGAGTTGGCTGCGTACAAATCTTGCCGGGCATATCCCTAAGCTGCAGCTGTCACTGATAGTTGTTTAACAGTCCCGTTAGCATGGTGGTAAGTTGTCACTTTCAGACGACTTGTATATTTGGGAAGAGACTTCCAAATCATATCAGTGACCATACCTGCATTTCAGCTAATTCAAAAGATGTCTCAAGCACTTTGATGACTTTGGGTTTAAATTTTTATTCTAAATATTTGATATAACCTGCTCTCTCTTTTTGAAAGAAGTTGTATATGGCATATCATGAATCATCTTGACAGTCAAAATACAAAGTGGCAATTGTATTACAGGTTCAGTCAGTCAGGAAAGCAATAAGAGTTTATTGCTGGACTTCAACTATCTAATGCTCAGCATAACCATTAAATTAGCTTCAAGTGATTTAAATTCAGAATATATGGAATACGATTGGCAATGCTTAAAAAACTTGGCTGCTGCCAGCAACTGATATATAAATTTAGCAGTGGGGACCAAGTTTGGGGATTACAGGTGAGGTAGTTAAAATGTGAATATAGAAAGGGTTTTAGCGATGGCTGTGAAATTAGTTTTGGCCATGATGTGGGTGTTCAGGGACAGGGCTGTTCTAGAGCCTGTATTGGGCTTAACACCTTTTTCTCCTCCTAATAGCTAAGTTTTCAATATCTCTCATGAATAATTATTCTTAGGAGGATAAACCTGTGGCAAATATCAGACATTTGCTGCAAACTTTTCATGATTATCCCCGTTTTAATCTTAGACTTACTGTTTGAAGTTTCTGCAGTAGAAGCATAGATCTTTTAAATTAAAGTAGGTTTTCATTGCTGCCCTGATAAAACCTGCTTTTTAGATTCAGTTTAGGGGCATCCAATGAAGATGTTCCTATCCATCTGGTTCCGATCATTTAGGCACAGAGCCGCGATTCTCAAACCGCAAGTACATCAGTATCCTCTCAAGGGCTTCTTAAAACAGACTTGGCAGGAGGTGTAGAAATGTCTGTTTCTGTAGAGCTTCCAGGAGAGGCTGATGCTGCTGGTATAGGGATCACACTTTGAGAACCGCTGCTGTGCTACAGAGGAAGTGATTCAGATTGTTCGCATTATGTGACATGTAAGAGAACTCCTGACTCAAGTGGCTTCAACTAAACAGATTATCTCACATAATAAATCCAGAAGTAGTAAGTCTCAGAGTTGGTTCAGTGGCATAGTAGGTGCCACTCTTTGTACTTTTGTGTGACGTCCTCACTGTGTTGGTTATGACTTCTTCATATCCCTGGATATGGTGTCTACATATCACTGGATGACTACAGCAGTTCCAGGCATTAGGTACCAACACAACAGCATTCAGAAGCAGACAAATGGAAGGATAGGAGATCTTTTTGATCTCTACTGGGGAAGCACTCTTAGACAAAGAGGAAGAAGGGAAAGGATTGGAATGATGCTGACGGTAACCAACAACCATCAGAGGCAACCTTGACAATAATGTTAGGAAAAGGTCCTCTGACTTTTGTTTTCCACAGGGTTCCACAGCACAAAGGCATTGATTGCTTATGTTTTACCTCCCTCCCTTCCTTCCTTTCTTCCTTCCCTCCCTCCCTCCCTCCCTCCCTGCCTCCCTTCCTCTCTGCTTGCCTCCTTCCCTCCTTCCCTGTGTTAGGGTCTCTAGAGGGACAGAACTAATGAGATATGTGTATATGTATATGTAGAAGAGTTTATTAGGAGGATTGACTCGCGTGATCACAAGATGAAGTCCCGTGATAGGCTGTCTGCAAGCTGAGGAGCAAGGAAGTCAGTCCGAGTCCCAAAACCTCAAAGTAGGGAAGCTGACAGTGCAGCCTTTCGTCTGTCGTGAAGGCCCGAGAGCCCCAGGGCAAACCGCTGGTATAAGCTCAAGAGTCTAAAAGCTGAAGAACTTGGAGTCTGATGTTTGAGGGCAGGAAGCATCCAGCCTGGGAGAAAGATGGAGGCCTGAAGACTCAATAATCAAGTCCTTCCAACTTCTGCCTGCTTTATTTTAACCGTGCTGGCAGCTGATTAGATGGTGCCCACCCAAATTGAGGGTGGGTCTGCCTCTCCCCATCCACTGACTCAAATGCTGATCTCCTTTGGCAACACCTTCACAGACACACCCAGGATCAGTACTTTGCATCCTTCAGTCCAATCAAGTTGACACTCAGTATTAACCATTTCACCCCCTTCTCTCCCCTCCCCTCCCCTCCCCTCCCCTCCCTTCCTGTCCCCTCCCCTCCCTTCCTCTCCCCTCCCTATCCCCTCCCCTCCTTCCCTCTTTTCCTCCCTCCCTCTTCTTCTTCCTCTCCATAATGTACTCTTGTTCTCACCACCTCTTAATACTAACTGCTTTCATCTAAATTCCTTCTTCCCACCCACTAAGAATTTTAAATTACATTTGAGACGGTAAATAATTGCAGTTCTGATTTTGAGAGTCACATGCCTTTTCCTTACTTTCTATGGGGCAGAGTTGGATTTTCTTTCTCCTTCCTGTCATCCTAAATTCCCCCCTTTACCCTTATGGGGAAGAAGCTTTCAGACAAGACATAATAAAATCTTAATTTACCTTGCAGAGTTCTACTCTCAAAAACTGGAAAGCCCCAAAGTTTGCCAGATCTGATGTTGAGTCTATAGGGTTACCAGTGTTTAGAACTCCCAGGATTTCACCCTGCCCTCCTAGAATGGAGTATGTCTCCAAATCTACCCTTCCTACAGTCTTATTTCCATAAAACGTATAACTCCATCTCTAAGTTGTCAGGCCAATATCTGGGAGTTATTTTCTATTCTCTTTCTCTTGCACACCAGAAATAATTCTTTAGCAGAACTTGGCAGTTTTGACTTCAGAATATACCCCAATCTGACCTTTCTCACACCTTTCATAAATAGAACACTAGTCCAAGTCAACCTTCTCTTATCTGAATGTTCTTCTTGTCCTCACCTTGGTCTTAAATTTATCCCCATCAGGAACCAGAGCGATTCTATTAAAATGTAAATAAGATCAAGGCCCTACTCTTTAAAATCCTTTAGTGGTTCCACATTGCACTACAGTTGAGAGCCAAAGTTGCTGCCCTGGTGTAGGATGTTGATAAACAATCAGCCCTTCGTCCTGCATTGCTGCTCCTTGAACACACTGGGGTGCTGCCATATTGGGGTATTTGTTCTTCCTTTATTCCGGGCACCCATGATCTTTCTTCAGGCCTTGCCTCAAATGTCTGCTTCTCGGTGGGCCCTTTGTCACTCTGTTTAAAATGATATCCTCTGCCCCTGTTCCTCATGTAACTGCATCAGAGCAATCTGGTTCAACTTTTATGTATTCGTGTTGTGAGTTGTTTCTCAGTAGCCATGGACTCTCGGGTCATGCAGCCTGAGCATGCCCAGATGAAGAAAGTGTGCAACCACAGGGGGAACCTAAGTGATCGGACTGAGGAGCAGGGACTGAATTAAGAAGTGGACACCGCATAGCAGGATCCAACATCCAATCAGATTGAGCCATTGCACCACCCCATGGCAGGATCCAATTAGATCATGCCTGCTGGTATCACTTCATTGAAAGATCCAATTGGATCACACCTCATTACATTATGCTTATAAAACCTGACCCAACCCCCAGCACTTGGAGATGTATTTGAGCATTTCCTCCTTTCCCCTTGCCAGTAGACTCCAAATAAAGCTTTTATTTTCTGAAATACCAATCCCATGGTATCAGCCTCTATGTGCATTGGGCAGCAAACCCATTGATTGTTTGGTATAACACTTGCTATTTCCCCTCCCTGTCTGCTTTTCCTTTACAGCACTTAGAACCATTCATTATATTGTATCTTTTACTTATTTATTATTTATTTACTCAATATTTTATTTCTTGTTTGTCCTCCTTCACCACAATGTGAGTTCTATGACAATAGCCATGGGTTTTTTTTTTTTTTTTTTGTATTAGTTGCTGTTCTCATCAGAACTGAAAACAATACTTACCACATCAAAACCACAGAGAAAAATTTGTTGAATGAAGGAATCACTGTACAATAATTTAAAACTCATGAGATACAAAGAACATGCAAAATAAAGAATATAGTATTATGAACCTCTTATACCAATGATTCAGATTCAATAATGATCATCATTCTGTCATTCTCATGTCATCCTGTCTCCCTATCACTTAATAACTGAGTAGAGACTCAATTGTTATTTATTTTTTAAAGCTTTTTTCAGGTAAAATTTCATATATGGAAATGCATAAATGTTATCAGTACAATTTTTGACAAATGTCTATACTTAGGCAAACTATACCTCTTAACATGATTATAATACATTTTCATCTGCCTAGAAAGTTCACTGATGTCCCTTCCAATGAAATGGGAAAAGTTCCCTTATCCCCCTTGCAGGATATGCGATGGGGGTCTGGCTCACTTCTTCACTGCCCCGCAGCTCATACTCCTAGGGGGAGCATGCAGATGGACAGGTTATGGGGAGCGTGGGCTCTGACCCCACAGCAATGTCTAGGGTTGAGTGTTTACAGCTCCTGAAGCCCCAGTGGGCATGTGTTACAGTGTACTCTTTCAGTTTAGCTGTCCACGGTGGCTTGTGTTAATCAGCTCAATTAGACCCTCTGCCTTATCACAAGGACAGAGGGCTTTCTGTACCCGAGGTTTTTGCCTTAGTGTACTGGAAAAATCGGATCACACGTGAGCTTGGAGAATGAGTGCAAGGTTTAGTAAATGGTGGAGGTAGCTCTCAGCAGATGAATGGGGAGCCAGAAGAGGTATGGAGTGGGAAGGTGGTCTTCCCCGGAGTCGGACTGCTCAGCTGTCAGGCTTTCCTCTGACTGCCCTCAGCCAAATTTCCCTAAGTGTTCACATTTTTCCCCCATCCATGGCCTGCCAGCGTCTGTAGGTTCTGCTGCTACTGTGTTCCTCTCAATGTCCAGCTGTTTGTGTCTCTCCCTGATGGGGTCTTGGGGTTTTTATAGGCGCAGGATTAGGGGCATGGCAGGCCAGGGTGGTCTTGGAAAATTCAACATTTGGGTGTGAAAACAGGAGTGCCTGTTCTCACCTAGGTTTGTGAGCTCAAGCCCAAGGGTAGAGCCCTCACCAGGGGCCTTTCTCTACCGTGCACTTCCCTGGCCCCCTCCTGTATCACCAAGGCAATCTCTTCCTGCCATCACTACCATCCCTCGTAGGCAGGTAATGACCATTCTGATTTTTTCTCACCATAACTTGGTTTTGCCTGTTTTAGAGCTTCATGTGGATTGAATCATACAATAGAAACTCTATTTTTTCTCTCCTGGTCTAGCTTTGAATTTGGGGACCCTTAATTTCTCTCTGCTGTCTTTCACTCAGAATAATATCTATGACATTCATTCATGTTTTGTATGTATTAGTCATCAGTTCCTTTTCATTGCTGAGTAGCATTCAACCTTTTATTTTATTTTATTTTTTTTATTTGAGACAGAGTCTCGCTCTGTCGCCCAGGCTGGAGTGCAGTGGTGTGATCTCAGCTCACTGCAAGCTCCGCCTCCCGGGTTTATGCCATTCTCCTGCCTCGGCCTCCCAAGGAGGTGGGACTACAGGCACCTGCCACCCTGCCCGGCTAGTTTTTTGTATTTTTTAGTAGAGACGGGGTTTCACCGTATTAGCCAGGATGGTTTCCATCTCCTGACCTTGTGATCCGCCCATCTCAGCCTCCCAAAGTGCTGGGATTACAGGCTTGAGCCACCGCACTCTGCTGCATTCAA
Organism: Trachypithecus francoisi; assembly: GCF_009764315.1. Classification (NCBI taxonomy): domain Eukaryota; kingdom Metazoa; phylum Chordata; class Mammalia; order Primates; family Cercopithecidae; genus Trachypithecus; species Trachypithecus francoisi. Next base: position 21,337,372 of record NW_022681474.1, read on the forward strand.
TCTTATGAGTATATGGCAATTTGTCATTCCATTCTTCCAATGATAGTTATTTGCGATTGTTTTATGGCCCAACACATTCTAGCTAGCATTCTAACTGAATGCTTCATGGGCAGTTGAAAGTAATGTTTTTGGCTGTTGATCAAAAGTTGTTAAATATATATATATACACACGCACATATATATATAATTGTGCAAGTCTCTTTTTTGAACATATGTTTTCATTTCTCGTAGATAGATAATTAGGAGTAGCATTGTTAGACCAAGGTGTTGATGTATGATTAACTGTACAACAAATGCCAAATATATCTACAGAGTAGTTGTAGCACTCTACTTTTTTATTAGTAATGTTTTATACTTTTAATTTGCATTTCCCCAATGGCAAATGATATTGAACATTTTTTCATGTGCCACTAGTTATTTATTTGATGTGTCTATTGTAAGAGGTTTTTGTATATTCTGGATATAAGACCTTAGTCAGCTATATGTTTTGTGATTATTTCCTCCTAGTCTGTGGTTTGCTATTAATTTTTTAAGTGATGTCTTGATAAGCAATTTTTAATTTTGAGAAAGTGCAATTTATCATTTATTTTTCTGTGAATTTTTTTCTGCTTTCTGTATAAGAAGTTTTGCCTACAGGGACATTTTTCTGTTTCCTTTTAAAAGTGTTATGATGGCCAGGTGCAGTGGCTCACGCCTGTAATCCCAGCACTTTGGGAGGCTGAGGTGGGCAGATCACAAGATCAGGAGATCAAGACCATCCTGGCTAACACAGTGAAACCCCGTCTCTACTAAAAATACAAAAAATTAGCCAGGCATGGTGGCGGGCGCCTGTAGTCCCAGCTACTGGGGAGGCTGAGGCAGGAGAATGGCGTGAACCCGGGAGGTGGAGCTTGCAGTGAACTGAGATAGTGCCGCTGCACTCCAGCCTGGGTGACAGAGCGAGACTTAGTCTCAAAAAAAAAAAAAAAAGAAAGTGTTATGATGATGTTGTCTTTAACATTTAGAACTCTGCTTCATTGCAGCATGATTTTTGTATATGGTGTGAAAGATGGAGGTTATTTATTGATTTTTTTATTTAGATGTCCAGTTGTCCCAACATCATTTGTTGAAAAGATTTTCCTTTCTGCTTTGAATTGCTTTGGAATCTGTAAAATGTCAATTAACTGTGGTAAGTGTGAGTCTATTTCTGGGCTCTGTACTGTATTCCAATAACCTATTTGTCTATTTGTATTCCAAGTCCAGATGGATTTGTATAGCTTTATAATAAATCTTGTAGTCAAATGGTATATGTTTTTTGACTTTGTTTTTCTTTTGAAAGATTGTTTTAGGTATTCTAGTTCCTTCGTATTTCCATATAAATTTTAGAAATACCTTATTAATTTCTATAAAAATTTCTCACTGGGATTCTGATTCATATTGTTTTATGGCTCAACATATGGTCTATTTAGCTGAATGTCAGCATGCACTTGAAAAGCAATGTATTCTACAGTTTGAGAATATAGTGCATATAATGTTAACAGTTTCAAGATGGTTGATAGTCTAGTAGTTTTGGCCATTATCAAGGAGTGGTACAAAAATTTCCCTTTGGTTCTGATGCTTGTTCTGTTGCTTCGACCTTTTTATTTATTTATTTATTTTTTACTTTTAGCAGGCGTTGAATTTTTGTTTGGAAAGGCAGACAATGCCATGGTATTGGCCTCTTTGTGCATTGGGCAGCAAGCCCATTGACTGTTATAACACTTGCTATTAATGTATTGGATGAAAGGAACTGCAGGAGTAAGCCTTTTGCAGTGTAGTTGTAAGGTGTTGGGTAAGATGTGTCCTGTGGTCCTATGGTTAGGTCTTAGTGTTTTTGTGTGCCTAAGCCCTCCAGCTGTGAGCTTCACAAGTGCTTCTCAATTCTTATTTTCTTCACCCCCTTTGGTGGAATAGGCTGGCTACAGGAGGCTGAAGTTGGGTATTTTCCTAAACCCAAGTCAGTTAGGTTTTAATCACACCCTCATCTTTCAGATTGTGGTAAAATAGTTTCTCTTGATGACAGGTCTTGAGATTCTCTATATCCACCTGTCTCTCCAAGCAGTTTGTCCTGTGACATCATTTCTCTGATAAATTGAAGAAGAACTGCTGATTTTTCAGCTCATTCAGTTTTTTACTCATTGTTAAGATGGACCGATGACTTCTAAAATCCTTACACATCAGACTGGAAATTGGAAGTCACCATTATTTTTCAAATACTTTTTTTCTGTCTCATTCTCTTTCCTGTCTTTTTGGGACTTCAGTTGCATATAGGTTGGATTACTTTGTATTGTGTACATGTCTCTTAGTTTTCTGTCCATCTTTTTTTTTTTCCTCAATCTTTTTTTTTCTATTCTGAAGATTAGATAATTATTATTGATATATTCTCAAGTTGATTGAATCTTCAGCTACCATGGATCTTATGGTTAGCCCACCCAGGGAATTTTTTATTGTATTAACAGTTATTACAATTCCTGGTTCTATAATTTTTTAAATTTGGTTGTGTATTAGAGTTTCAGTTTCTTTGCTGAGATAGCCCATGTGATTGTTCAAAATGATTGCTCACTCACCATAAGCAAATCTTTCTTGAATGTGTTTAAAATAGTTGCTTTAAAGTCTTTGCTAATTCCAGTATCTGATTCATCTTAGGGTGGTTTTTGTTGACTGGTTTTTACCTTGAGTATGGGCACCTTTCCTTATTTTTTTGTAAATGAAGTAATTTTTAATTGGATTTAACATAAATAATACAGTGTAGGTACTCTACATACTATTATTATTTTCTCCTGAGGCATGTTTTTGTTGTTGCCGTTGTTGTTGTTATTGAGTTAGTTAATTAGGCTGGATTGTACTCTCAATTCTGTCTCTTTTGTCTGGGGAACTAGCTCTGTTTTTTCAGCTCCAAGCTGCTGTTATTGTTTTTGTTGTTTTGTTTTATTTATTGCTAAGTTTCCTGGATCCTCCCTGCCATCTTCTTAAGCATATCTAGATTAAAAGTTAGCCCAGGATTAAGATGAATTTTATCTTTGGGGCTGAGCACCTGAGTGGCTCCTCTTCCTCCTTTTCTGGATTCAATTCCCGCCCCAAATTTATGGTTGTTTTGTCAGCCCCTAACTCTTCTTTGACACCTCAAGCCAGTACATCTGTGGTACAAATCTGTGGTACATCTGAGCAGTGGACAGTCTGAGAAGTTCATTCAAGAAAAATACCGGAAAATTACATATCTTACCCTTGCTCCTCAGCTTTTCAGGACAGACTCTTTTTCAGTTTCTACCTGGTTTCTCTAGTGCATTCATATATACATACACACACAGTAGTCCCTCCTTACCCAGGATTTTGCTTTCTGTGGTTTCAGTTACTTACAGTCAGCTACAGTCTGAAAATATTGAGTGAAAAATTCCAGAAATAAACCATTCATACATTTTGAATTGCATGCTGTTCTGAATAGCATGATGAAATCTCGTGCCATTCTATGTCCTCCCTGGGATGTAAATCATCCCTTTAGGCAGAGTGTCCACACTGTATACACTATTTACACGTTAGTCATTGACATGTCTGCTTCTGACATCCAGCCATTGACATCATCATGGCTTGCTGTTCCAGGACTCCCTGAAGTGGATGATCCTTCTGATGTATAGTCAGAAAATCAGCAGTAGCCTAATAATTACATCACAATATCTGTGTCATTTGCCTCACTTCATCTCATCACACAGACATTTTATCTCACATTGTCACACAAAGAAGAGGGACTACAATAATATATTTTGAGAAAGAGAGAGACCACACCACATAACTTTTGTTACTGTATATTATGATTGTTCTGTGTTATTGTTAATCTCTTACTGTACTGAATTTATAAATTAAACTTTATCATACGTATGTATGTATAGCAACAACATAGTATCCATAGGGTTTAGTACTGTTTGTGTTTTCAGGCATCCAGTAGAGGTCTTGGAATGTACCCCCCATGGTTGGGGGGACTACTGTATCTGGGAATGGGATCATTGCAGGTGTAATTAGTTCAGATGAGGTCATACTGGAGTAAGATGGAGTTGGACCTTAATCCAATATGAGGGAAATCCAATCCAAGAAGACAGAATTGTTACTCAAAGAAGAGGAAAATTTAGACACAGACACAGAGGGAAGGAGGCCATGTGAAGACAGAGGGAGAGATTAGAGTTACACAGCCACAATATAGGGAATGCCTGGGGCTATCAGCAGTGGGAAGAAGCAGAGAATCCTCCCTTTCTAGAGGCTTTAGAGGGAGCATAGCCCTGCCAACACCTTGATTTTGAACTTCCAGCCTCCAGAATGGTGAGACAATGTATTTCTGTTACTTAAGCCATGCAGTTTATGGCACATAGTTAAAGCATCCCTAGGACATTTATACACACACACACACACACACACACACAGGCAGACACACATGCACATACACACACAAACACGTACACACAAACACACATATACCAACACACACACATGCATATTTATACTGCATAAATATATGTAAGCTTTATTCCAGATTCTAAAATATATAGGAAGATTAATCTGACCAATTTATTCTCCACTACCCCATGGTTATTTGAAGTGAGCTTTCAGATACCATAATACTTTCTAATAGAATCCTAGTATTTATAATCTGTATTAGAAACATAGTTGTACTGCTGCTTGTATCAGAACCTTAGAAGTTTATTAATCTGTGGTGACCTTGGGAACAAGTACATGTCTCATCAAATTGTGACATTCCCAGTTGATTAAGAAAACTTGTAGCAAACTCACCCTGTCATTATTTAGTATTGCTTTCCAATTGGCAAAATATCTATTTGCCTTTTCCTAAGAATGAATTTTGTCTGATACATTGTGAATATACACCAAATAATAAAGTTGAGAGAAATGATATGAACCAACGCCATATTTCTTGATTCACCTGAGTAACATTAAATAACATGTATAACATAATGTCACAGTTTTGGGAAAAATAGTAGTACTATGAGATTATATCCAAGTAGGGGGAGTGTGCTATGATTTGAATGTTTTTGTCACCTCCAAAGATGCATGTTGAAACTTAATCCCTAGTGTAACTGAATTGAGAGGTGTGGCCTTTTGGAAGGTGTTTAGGTCATGAGGGCTCCAGTCTCGCAAATAGATTGATGCTATTATAAAAGGACATATGGAGGGAATTTGGCCCCCTTTTGACTCTTCTTTCCTTTCCACCATGTGAAGACACAGCCTTGCTGTCTTCTGCAGGACGTAGCATTTCAAAGTACCATCTCAGAAGCAGAGAGCCACCCACACTGGATGATGGTACCTTGCTCTCGAAATTCCCTGTGTCCAGAGCCCTGAGAAATAAATTTCTGTTCTTCATTAATGACCCAGTTTGTGGTACTCTGTTATACCAGCAAAAACAGACTGAGGCAGAGAGATAGACAATAACAAATAAAAAATAAAAACAAAAAATACCATGTTGTAGTAAGTGATGTAATTATAATAAAACAAGAGAATGTGCAAGAGAGTGATGGTGGGGATTTAATCTATGTCTGAATGGGTGTGTGTTGGAGAACCCCAGGATGTCATCCACATAGGCTTTGGTGTCAGAGGCACCCCAGAGTTGTGCAACGCAGCAGCCTTAGCTGGGTGGCCACTTTCTATTGTGTGGTCAGAGAAGATAGCTCTGAATGGTAACATTATTCTGTAACTTTAATGAGATGAAGGCGCTAGCTTTGCAAAGCTTAATGAGAATAGACTATACAGAATTAGGAAAAGCTGGTACACGTTCTCATTGTGGCTGAAATGGAATGAGGGAAGGAAGGGAATCTACACCAGGACTAGATTATGTAGGAGTTTAGATTTTATTCCAAGTATGATTAAAAGCCCTTTGAAGGCTTAATGCAAAAGTTATTGTATCTGATTTATAGTTTTAAAAGATTCTTCTTTTTGCCTAGGATTATCTTGACTATTCGGGCTCTTTTTTGGTTCCATATGAAATTTAAAGTAGTTTTTTTCTAACTCTGTGAAGAAAGTCAATGGTAGCTTGATGGGGATAGCATTGAATACACACTGTAGAATACTATGCAGCCATAAAAAAGGATGAGTTCATGTCCTTTGCAGGGACATGGATGAAGCTGGAAACCATCATTCTCAGTAAACTAATACAAGAACAGAAAACCAAACAGCACATATTCTCACTCATAAGTGAGAGTTGAACAATGAGGACACATGGACACAGGGAGGGGAACATCACACACTGGGGCCTGTTGGAGAATTGGGGGCTAGGGGAGGGATAGCATTAGGAGAAATACCTAATGTAGGTGAAGGATTGATGGGTGCAGCAAGCTATCATGGCATGCGTATACCTGTGTAACAAACTTGCATATTCTGCACATGTATCCCAGAACTTAAAGTATAATAAAAAAAATTTATAAAACAGATTATTCTTTTTAAGATTCCATATGTAAGTGAGATCATGCAGTATCTGTCTTTCTGTGATTGGCTTATTTCAATGAGCATAATGTCCTCCAGGTTCATCTAGAAAGCTGAACTCATAAAAGCAGAGAATTAGAATGGTGATTTCCAGAGGCTAGTGGTTACGTCGGGGGAATGAGGAAAGAGGAGATATTGGTCAAGGGGTACAAAGTTTTGGTTAGACAGGGGTAAGTTTTATGATCTGTTATTGCATAGCATAGTGACTAGAGTTAACAGCAATGTGCATTTCAAAATTGCTAAAAGAGTAGATTTTAAATCTCACCACAAAAATATGACAATTAAGGTGAGGAACATGTTAATTAGGTTGATTTAATTATCCTACTGTATATATATTGAAAAATTACATTATACCTAATAAATATATACAATCTTTTTTCAATTTAGGAAAAAGGATTCTTCTGACCAGTTTGTGGACAGGAATGCAGTGTAGCTGGCGGGACAAACATAGACATGGGGGTGGGGAGATGAGCTAGAAGGATATTGCCGTCATGCCAATGAGTGTTGATGTGATCTGAGAGCTGGTTTTGCAGCTAGTCTTTATCTTGAAAACAGCCTAAAAGATTTCCAAAAGCAAAAGGAACAAATTCTAGGTTATTCAGTGGTCTCTGAGGCAATAGATCATTGACTCCAATCTAAGTCCCCAGAATAAATATTGCATGCCAGAAAGCAGTGCCTTTATATTTAGCTTTATTTTCATCAATTCCATAGTCCAGCTAAAATAATTATTTGTCACTTCCTAAACTTGTATCATATTTCCCAGTTCTGTACTTCTGCACATGACGCTTCTTCCTGTTTGAAATGTATTTCCTTTATCACTGAAACATTTATTTTTTTTTTGAGATCTTAATCAAATGCTATCAAAGTCGTTTTTTCTTCCTCTCATTTCTGATGCAGTTTTATCTATTATATGTTTCAAGGTGTATATTGTATGTTAGTTTACACTGTAATTACTATTTATTTGTTGGCAAGTACTATGAATAGCCTGGGAGTTTATCCTAATTGCAAGGTATTAATAACAACAAGTTACAGTTTCGTGGACACTCTTCTGCAACTCCATGGACCCAGGAGACATGAGACTCCTGGGTCAGAGACAAATGACCTAAATACAGATGGCATTGCAGACAACATGGACTTCGTGTTTTGTTGATTCTTCTTGTTCCTCAAGTCCATTGTGATTAACAAAGAGAAGCCCAGTTGGATATTGTGCACTCTGGGGCTTTGTGTTACAGTTGAGAAGCCCCAAATTTAGGAGATCTGAATCTTATATAAGATGCTGTAAATAAGCCTTTCAGCTTGTTTTGCTCCAGAGGGAGACAGTATATTTATTATACTGAACAATCAGCACACTTGACTTCTGGGCTCTGCATCTTCCAATTGTTGTTCACTCTACAAACATCCTTGAAAAGATAGTCTGAGACGAAAAGGTGGTTAGTGCTTCTGCTAGCACAATATATAGAATCATGAACAAGCTGTGGAAAATTGTCTCCCAGTAGTTTTAATGAAAGGATCGAGACCTATATATGCTTATACCACCCGGGTCCCTAGTCCAATGCCTATATGATTAGAGGAGCAATACAATACATATGGAGTAAATGAAATGCCTGATAAATTACCTATTCCTATGTCTCCATCTTCTCAAATCCTGTTAATATAGATTAATACCAATTTAGTATATTATAAAAGCTTGTTTTTTAAAAAATTTAAATCCTGTACTGCTGTCAGTTAAACTACTTTTGGGACTCTAGATTGTGAAAAATTTGATTTTCAGATATTCACTAAAATATTGCAGACTTAAAGCACAAGATAGACAACTGAGAGATTTACCTTAATCGGAAGTGAGGAATTCTAGGACAAGACAGTTCAGAAATTGTTTCTGGGATAAGGGTAAATGTGGGAGCAGAGAGAAGAGTATTCGTTAGCTAGGGAGCAAGCAGGGACAGTTGTTCAAAAGAGAAACCCCACATTTTCGGGTTCCCAGCCTTGACAGCTGAGAAACTCTGAAGCTTAACTCTGCACTGTCTCTACTCTAAAGGGAATTTTGTTCAGGGCAATCATTCATTGTGAGAGATTGTCTAATGCATTGCAGGACACATGGCATTCCTCATTCTCAGGCCCTCTGTGCCAGCAGAACTCCCCGGGTAGTATTCGTTGCATGTATTTATCAAAAAAATACCTCCCAGTCAAAACAAAATAAAATGAGACAATATGCTGTAAGGGGGTAATATTGTCCCTGGTCAAGAACTATAGGTGAGATGAAAAGATGTCAAGTTGATGGACTGTGTGTCAAGATCAAGGTAAATTCTAATGTTATATGGGCACAGCTACTGAACTTGTGGGCACTGGTTTCCTGGACAGAATATTATTCTCCGTGAGGGGAGCCTCACAAATACTATCAAGATTTCACATAGATGCCAATTTCCCCATGAAACCATTGCATTCTGTATATCTGATTTATAATTTTTAATCTAATGGCATTTATTTATTTATTAAAAATGTTTGTTGAGTCACTACTGTGTACTAGATACTCATTCTAGGTGTTGGGATGGGGCATTAGATAAGAAAATGTAGGAGATCTGAATCTTATATAAGATGCTGTAAATAAGCCTTTCAGCTTGTTTTGCTCCAGAGGGAGACAGTATATTTTTTATACTGGACAATCAGCACACTTGACTTCTGGTCTCTGCATCTTCCAATTGTTGTTTACTCTACAAACATCCTTGAAAAGATAGTCTGAGAAACTCTAGTTTCATGGAATTTGCCTTGTTAGGCGCAGATAAATAACACAATTACACAATTAAAACAGGTAGTTGGATATAGTGACAAGTCTTTATACGGCTGAGATAGTACCATTAAGGAGAGGGTAGTACCATTAAAGACAGGAAGGGGTCTCATAGGAGGTGATAATAAAATAAAATCTGAAAGATGAGAAGAGGTTGGACCTGGGAAGAGATAGTGGGAGCCTGATCCAGAGAGAAGGAAGAACAAAGGTGCTGAAGACAAAAACAAGCATGTTATTAAAATACTAAGTAGTCATTAATTGGGATGGTGATGGTTATCATTTCTCAAGCCTTTACGGGGACTCCATTACCTCATTCAATCCTCACAGCAACTCTACGAGATATGTATACTTACTAATTTAGAGATGTGAAATGTGGAGAGGTTCAGTCACTTTACTGAGGGATTTGGATCCCAAAACAAGTCATTTTGATAGCAGACAGTACTCTTCACTGGATCCAGTTCAGCCCATTTTTGACTTACTAATGTGTTTTGCAGTTCTATCTTGCCTTCTAGGTATATTCTGAGTTTTATGGTATATTTATCAACCATAACAAAATACCATAAACTGGGAGACTTAGATGACAGAAATTTATTTCTCACAGTTCTGGCGCCTGAAAAGTCCAAGATCAAGGTGCAGGTCCATTTGGTTCCTGGTGATGATCCTCTTTCTGGCTTGTTGATGGCTGCCTTTTTGCTGTGTCTCACATGGTGGAGAAACAGGGAGAGCTCTGATCTCTTCCTCTTCTCATATGCTCACTAATACCACCACGAGGACACTACCCTCCTGTCCTCATCTAAACCTAATTACCTTCCAAATACTCTTCCTCCAAATATCATCACACTGGGATAAGGGCTTCAGCATAAGAATTTTGGAGAGACACAGTCAGTCCATAACAGATAGGAACCACACATTGTATACGTTGGATATTCCTTAAAATACTTATCAACCAATGCTGAAGCAATGCTACTTGAATGAACAAATGATGTCAATTTCATTCAAATACAGACCTACATCTTGAAGTCTATTAAATCCTGGCTTTAAATACATTCCATTTTTTTCTCTTCTGGAAGCTAACCCATTTTGTCTAGCTAATTCCCAGTTAGTTTTCAGGTTTCAGCTTAGCAGTCAGCTTTCGAAGAAGCCCTAGGTTCACTGCCCCTCTCAGGTGCTTCCATAGCCCACTGTATATTTACTTCTTATCCATTTTCTTATCTTTTTTTTTTTCCCCTGAGTTTGTAAGCTCCCTGAAAACCATCACTATCACATTACTAATGTGTGGTGGCACAGTATGTGGCACACAGTAATTGTTTAATAATTGTTCAATTAAATTGATAGATGATCTGTGGCAAGTTACCTGCTCTCTGAACTTTAGTTTCCTCATCTGTAACCTGTGAATAATTAACTTCACACAGTTAAGAGAGTTCAGTGAACTGATAGATACATGTGTACTGCTGTTTCCTTTTTCCCATTTGTTCATCATCCACCGTTTATTCTCTTCTGAAGTTCTTTACCTTACTTTCAACACATTTTACGATTTAGCTATCCAAAACGGGTAAGTAAACTGTGGCAGGTGATTTCAAAATGGATCTTTCTAGAACATAGCTGGAATTCTTTAAATACCAAGGTCAAAACAGGACAGTGACTTTTTTTTTTTTTGTCTGAAGATGACCTTTTATCACACTAAAGATAGAGGCAATAGATTTTTCCATATCTTGTGTAAAATTTACAACTGCACTAACATTAAATTATTTGATATGCCTAAGTTGAATTAGCAAAAGTTAAAGATATGGTTAGAGTAACAATAATTTTTAATCAGAAAACCAGATCACCTTGTCTGACAAGCATAAGCATATTTATTGGGATAGTTGTATATAATCTTTGAAAATATGACTATTGCAGAAAATCTTAAGTGATATGAATAGGTGAGCACGAATCTACAGGATTTCAAGGTTCATCATTATTTCCATTCCACGTTTATTTATTTATTTTACCAAGCTCCTTGAAGAAAATGCAATGTATCTATAGATACAAATGTATGTAAAATATGTTTTACTATTAAATAATAGAATATATATGGAGTACTTGATCATATTTTAATTTTTAAATTTTTAGTTTTATCAAGGTAATATAATACATAGTATTAAAACACCAAGCTTACTCGAAATAACATCTCCCTCCCCACAACCCTTGGTCTCTTTCTACAAAGGCAAAAACTTTCAACTTTCTTGCTGTTGCTTCTGATATTTACGTTCATGATAAACAACATGCAAATGTTATTATTTATTGATTATCGATTTTAGATTTCATTTGCTTCCTGTTATGGTGGCCAATGATATGCCTCTCGTATACCACCTCATTCCTTTACCGACTCCCTCCTTATTGTCTTGATGTAACTGTAATACAGTTTTCATTTACACCATTAGTCAATTTCATATGACCATTATTATGTGAATATCATTGATAGGTTTCTTCATGGCACAGCCTTTTGTTGTTTTCTGAAATTAATGGCTTTCTCTCTCTCTCCTCATTTGCTTAGTTTTCTGTTTATCTATCTATTTTCGCCGCCAAATACTTAACAGGCCAATAATTTTCCAAGTATTTAAACAAACCCATTAACCCACAATCTTTTGCTTTCCCTGGAAACCTCCTGCTGTGGCCCTATTCCCCGGCTCCTGCCTGGGATGCTTGCTCCTGATGTTGCTGCACAGCTGTTGTTCTGGGACTTCCCACTCTCTAGCCCCAGTGTTCGAAATCATTGGGCTTAAATCCTAGGTTGTCCTCTCTTGGTTTTCTACCTCCTTTTGCTATAGCACATCTTATTGTAGCTTCATAAGGAAGGGATCATCGATGATACATTTCTTTTCATCATTATATGTCTCAAAATGTCTTCATTTTACACTTGAAACTTGATTGACAGTGGAGTAGGTTCAAAATTCTAGGTCAAAAATAATTTTCTCTCAACATTTTGACATTATTGATCCATTGCTTCTGTTGAGAATTCTGTCTAGTGCCACTCTGATCTTTGCAGATAATGTTTGTTTTAACTAAAATACATATATCAAAATAAATTTGTATGTATAACATATGTATGCACATATATATCATATATGTAAACTTTTCATTTTGAAATAATGTAAACTTATGAAAAAGATGCCAAAATAGTAAAAATAATTTTTCCATATATGTCATCCAGATTCTCTGAATGTTACCAATTTAAAAAATACATTTGTAATTAGTGTATTTGTCAGTGTGTCTTTCTATCGATATGCATATTATTATTCATTTTGAACCATTTGAGAGTAAATTGCAGGTATGATGCCCCTTTTCTCTTAAATGCTTCAGTTTGTATTTTCTAAAAACAAGGGCATTCTTTCACCACAGTTGCATTTTCTAGATGAGGAAAAGAATTTTGAGATAATACTCTTATCTAATCTACAGATTCTTTATTTTGTAGAAAAAAAAAAAAAATTCCTGATCCAGGATGTGTCCAAGATGAGACACAGCCTTATTGCTTCATACCCAGAATTCAGCATCAGTTTTCTTTTCTCCTGTTTGTTTAGTCTGGAAAAGTTCCATGTGCTGAAATTTCACAATGATGTGCTGGACAGTCTGTGGGCCCTTTTGTTTTGAAGATTTGTGCTCTTCAGTTGGGTTTTTTTTTTTCTTAAATTAAATTTCAAAAATTATTTTCTTAATTTCTCTGCCTTTGTTTTCTCTGCTCTCTCTCTTTCTGGAACATCTAGTAGTGGGATGTTGGATGTTCTGATCTGATGCTCAAGTTTTCTTATTACTTCTCTCCCCATTTTTCGTTTTGGTCTTTTTCTTCTAGTTTCTGGTGGATTCTGTTTGCTCTATCTTCTGTCATCTCTATTTTTAAAAATTTCAGTTGATTGAATTTTTAATTTCCGAGAGTTTTATTCTTTTTCTGATTATTTCTTTTCTCCAGCAGTCTGTTCTTGCTAATGTTTGTTAGATGTAATATCTTAATATCTTTTCTTTTTTCTCTGATGTTATTTTTTATATCTCTTCTTCCAACCTATAGCTATTTGTTTTACAAAAAAGTCTCTTTTTCTGCTGGTTTGATTTGGTCTGTATCTTTCAAGTCAGAGGCTCTGTCAGGATCCTGGTAGGTAATAGTTGTCACTCTCAGGCAAGGTGATGGAAAGGCTTCTTTAAAGGGTTTGTTTGCAGAGTTTAGGGTAAACAACCCATAGATGGTGAAACAAAACAAACAAAACAAAACAAAAAAACAGAGGTTAGCAGTAGTGAGGCCCTCTTACTGCTGTAGGCCTAAATGGTAAAAGAAGGGAGAAATTAATGGGACTTAGAACACTATGGTTGCCACTGGAGAAGAAAGCTGCCTGAAAGTAGCTACAGTTATTTTTAAACAATATTAGTATATTGTTTAACAAAGTAATATGACTATAGCCAAAATGGCTCGGCAGGGAGAGAGACTTCACTCTTCTCTTGCAATCCCTGGCTGGGGCCTTTCCTTAACGCAATCTACCTGGGAGCCAGGACTCCAGGACTTGGCTCCTGCATTCTCTAGGGCTCAGCCTCCTGGGTCATGGTACAGGGTAGAGAAGGAAGTGGGGGTTCTGTAGAGAGACAAATAGAGAATATTCAGCACAAAGCCTTTTAAAAATAGTAGTCATCTTTGGCTGGCTACTCATTTGTGAATGATGCAATTAAAAGCTAATTGGAGAGTCTAGGATTTCTTGGAGGCCAATCTTTGGGAGAATAGAGGGAGAAAGGGTTAGAATCAAGTACATTGGCCTGGGTGTGCTGAGTTAGGAAGAGGTCTGAGAGAATCTGATATTTGTATATAGGCTTTTTATAAAGTCCTACTTCTTAAAGTCTTCTTTTATTTTAGAGACCAGGTCTCTCTCTGTTGCCCAGACTAGAGTGAAGTAGTACAATCAGAGCTCACTGCAGCCTTTAACTCCTGGTGTCAAGTGATCCTCTTGCCTCAGCCTCCTGAGTAGGTGGGATTACAAGCATGTGCTAACATACCTAACTAATTAAAATTTTTTTTTGTAGAGATGAGGTCGTGCTATGTTGCCCAGGCTGGCCTCAAACTCCTGGCCTCAAGCAATCCTCCCAACTTGATCTCCCAACATGGTGGGATTATAGGCATGAGCCACTGTGCCTAACCTGAAGTCCAAATTTTTGTTCCTGCAACTCAACTCTGCTTTCCAAGGTACTGTGGCCTCCAGTTATTGGAATGCTCAGGATTTCCATGAGACAAATATCTTTTTATCCTCCTCTTCTCTGCTAAACTATTTACAATTTTTTCCATCAACTTTCACAATTTCATTGGGACATATTTTATGCTATCTTATTTCCTAATCTCTGTACTTTTCATTTATATCTTTTTTTGTCTCTTATCCTCAGAGGCTTAAGAATCAAAGAAAATATCTTCAATTTAACTAAAATTCTTAGGAATTTTGTAAGTCAACCCAGGAGAATATAAATTTTATAAATTGACTTAGAATTGAATAAATTAAGAAACAGTGATTATTAACAATTTCATCACAAAATATGTCTTTAAGTAAAAAGTCACTAATCTGAAAACTATATGGTACAATGAAAAATACCGTTTTGTAGTTATCAGATAGAGGACTTATTATTATATACAATTTTGGTCATTTTCTTGTTATTTGAAAAGAAGCTCAAACAATGTGTAGTGTTACTGTTTCTAACACTGGAGTCAATCATTGGCAGGAATGGATGTAGGTTCCTTATCTCTCATTTTGCCCTTTCTCTGGCAAAAGTTGCTAATACACTAAAAGCACAAAGGTGCAGGAGAAAGAAGCAAAGGGTCCGAATTACCCATCCTTAAATGATTGAGAATTTGCTGCACCAGATGCTACAAAAAAAAAAAAAAAAAAATCTGCCCAAGGTCCATTTTAATGAAACATATTTATAACTCAGTCCTTACATTTGTAATTTAACAATTGAGTTAGTTTCATTTAACTGGCAGCAGATGGTGTGTGATTATTGCCTTCTTAATAAAAAAGTGCCTGTCAATACTTGTTAAATATAGATTCAGTCAAGGGTTCCTGCAACTGCTTGGGTTTTCATTAATATCGTTTATTTAAGTTGAATTTGGCAATTAAAATGTGTAGGAATTCCATAAATTACATATGCATTATGCATCTTGGCACCTCAGCTGCGAAATGAAGTTTGATAGTGAATTCTTCTGGAAATAAAACTTATTTTTGCTAGTTTAAATTCAAAAATAAAATGGTCCCTGTGTAAACACAGGCAGAAGCTTGCATATTTAAAAACTGATGATGTTTGTGAAATGCTGCCCTTAAGCATGGAGCCTAGACAGACTTTGCAGCCTGCACGTCGACTCTGGTGTGCTCTCCAATTAGATGGAACACAAATGTAGAGACACGGCAAGCACAGGCTTCCTTACCACTGAAGCAGCAGATGGAACTGCAATGCTATTTTCACTCTTCAGAAACTGTAACTACGTTTTTTTAAAAGGTAAAGTATCATCCATCAAGTACCTAAGGCTGTTCAGAGGAATTTAGGTTCATTTTTAATGGACTCCTTTGGTGGGAACTGGAGTAACTGCAGTATCATTTGGAAGGTTGCAGGATGGAGTGAATGTTTGGGTAGAATGCATTGCATTATGTATTGCAGGAAAAACAATGCAAGTCATTTTGTCTCAGTTTCTTCCTTTTTTTAAAATGAGCATTGAGTGTTTTAGAGGTTTTTGTTTATTTGTTCATTTTCAGGCCTTTGCCTCTCCCCTGGTTCATTGTTCATCTTCGTGATATTTTTCAGGGAAATCTCAGGCATGGGCCTGGGGTGGTCCCTGCTGAAGTTTCCTTTCCTCCCTCCAGGGCTCAATTGATTTTCTCTGTAGATCCATTACTTTCCTTTAGGCTTCCGAGAGCTCATCGCTCATTCTTCTCATAACTTAGATGCCTCTTTCTTCAATTTAGAAAAATAGTTTTCGCTGTGATTTGTTTTTAAAGAGAGTTTTTAGAAGATTTTTTTTTTTTTGGTGCTGTGTATAGATGTCATTAAGTTCTAGAATCAAATAGGAATAGACATAGAAAAATATATGGGAAAGTTGTAAAGACAGTTTTATCTTAGCTAAAACAACTTGCCAGTAAAGCACTGCGTAAATCTTGTAGTCTGCTAGAGCTTGGGTCCCTCCATAAGTGTTGGTCTGACACAAATTAGGACACTAAATAGGTCTACTTGTATATAGCTTTTGTAGAAAACTAACAATTGAATATCGGCAATTTTATATAATTTGATGTGACATTTGAGTTTTATTTTAATTAGAATTAACAGGACTTGATAACTTATTAGTGACAAAAGAAGAAAGAGCTAAGTGACTTTGATAAATGTTGATCTTTGGTGTTTCTCTTGAATTTGAGTTCATGGCCACTAATGTTAATATAGACAATAGTCGGCCGGGCGCGGTGGCTCAAGCCTGTAATCCCAGCACTTTGGGAGGCCGAGACGGGCGGATCACAAGGTCAGGAGATCGAGACCATCCTGGCTAACACGGTGAAACCCCGTCTCTACTAAAAAATACAAAAACTAGCCGGGCGAGGTAGCGGGCGCCTGTAGTCCCAGCTACTCCGGGAGGCTGAGGCAGGAGAATGGCGTGAACCCGGGAGGCGGAGCTTGCAGTGAGCTGAGATCCGGCCACTGCACTCCAGCCTGGGGGACAGAGCGAGACTCCGTCTCAAAAAAAAAAAAAAAAAAATATAGACAATAGTCATCACATATAATCTTTGTTTCAGGCACAATTCCATATATAATATATATGTATATAAGAACAATATATGCTTTATATGTGTATATATATAAACAATATATATTTTATATACTTATATATACCATTATGTAAGTATATAAATATGTATTATATATACTTATATATACCATTATGTAAGTATATAAATATGTATTATATATACTTATATATTATACATTATATATACACCTATAATATATTTATATATACCTATATATAATATACTTATATATAATATGTATAATATATTTACAATATATAAACACATATACAAACAATATTATATATACTTATAGATAAACAATAGATAACATATGCTCATATAATATATAAACAACATATATACTAAAATATGGATTGTATATATATTATAACAATATATGTATATTAATATATACTAACAATACATAGTATACATATATAAATATATAAACCACATATATGTATATAACATATATGAACCATATATATATTTTATATATTCTCCTAATACTCAATATGGAATGTATTATTATGGAGCAGGAAAGGGCAGATCAGAGAGGTTCATTCACTTTCCCAGTTCACTTAGCTAAAAGCTGGTGGAAATTTCATGATCAGGTTGTCTGTCTGCTCCAGAGTCAGTTCTGTCAGCCCTGCATCATTCCTCTGGGGGCTCTTAATGTTGTCTTACTATTATCCAGTTTTCTCTACTGAATTTACTCCCCCTCTTCTTCTGTAGACCCATTATATACATATCCTTTCTCCTCGAACCTCTAGTACCTCCTCTCCAATACTCACACTCAGCTTATGACTTTGCTTTCTGTATCTCTAAGAACAGAACAGAATCCTCAGAAATAATACCACACATCTACAGCCATCTTATCTTTGACAAACCTGACAAAAACAAGAAATGGGGAAAGGATTCCCTATTTAATGAATGGTGCTAGGAAAATTGGCTAGCCATAAGTAGAAAGCTGAAACTGGATCCTTTCCTTACTCGTAATATGAAAATTAATTCAAGATGGATTAGAGACTTAAATGTTAGACCTAAAACCATAAAAACCCTAGAAGAAAACCTAGGTAATACCATTCAGGACATAGGCGTGGGTAAGGACTTCATGACTAAAACACCAAAAGCAATGACAAGAAAAGCCCAAATTGACAAATGGGATCTAATTAAACTAAAGAGCTTCTGCACAGCAAAAGAAACTACCATCAGAGTGAACAGGCAACCTACAGAATGGGAGAAAATTTTTACAATCTACTCATCTGACAAAGGGCTAATACCCAGAACCTACAAAGAACTTGAACAAATTTACAAGAAAAAAACAACCCCATCAAAAAGTGGGCAAAGGATATGAACAGACACTTCTCAAAAGAAGACATTCACACAGCCAACAGACACATGAAAAAATGTTCGTCATCACTGGCCGTCAGAGAAATGCAAATCAAAACCACAATGAGATACCATCTCACACCAGTTAGAATGGCAATCATTAAAAAGTCAGGAAACAACAGGTATTGGAGAGGATGTGGAGAAATAGGAACACTTTTACACTGTTAGTGGGACTGTAAACTAGTTCAACCATTATGGAAAACAGTGTGGCGATCCCTCAAGGATCTAGAGCTAGAAATACCATTTCACCCAGCTATCCCATTACTGGGTATATACCCAAAGGATTATAAATCATGCTGCTATAAAGACACATGCACACATATGTTTATTGCAGCACTATTCATAATAGCAAAGACTTGGAATCAACCCAGATGTCCATCAGTGACAGACTGGATTAAGAAAATGTGGCACATATGCATCATGGAATACTATGCAGCCATAAAAAAGGATGAATTCGTGTCCTTTGTAGGGACATGGATGCAGCTGGAAACCATCATTCTCAGCAAACTATCGCAAGGACAGAAAACCAAACACCACATGTTCTCACTCATAGGTGGGAATTGAACAATGAGATCACTTGGACACAGGAAGGGGAACATCACACACTAGGACCTATTGTGGGGAGGGGGGAGGGGGGAGGGGGGAGCAGGGAGGGATAGCATTAGGAGATATACCTAATGTAATTGATGAGTTAATGGGTGCAGCACACCAACATGGCACAAGTATACATATGTAACAAACCTGCACGTTCTGCACATGTACCCTAGAACTTAAAGTATAATAAAAATAAAATAAAAATAAAAAATAAATAAAAGAGAAATTAAAGGAATGCAGGCCGGGCGCAGTGGCTCACGCCTGTAATCCTAGCACTTCGGGAGACTGAGGCAGGCAGATCACTTGAGGTCAGGAGTTCGAGACCATCGTGGCCAACATGATGAAACCTTGTCTCTACTAAAAATACAAAAATTAGCTGGGCATGGTAGTGCATGCTTATAATCCCAGCTACTTGGGAGGCTGAGGCAGGAGAATGACTTGAACCCGGGAGGCGGAAGTTGCAGCGAGAAAAGATTGTGCCAATGTACTCCAGCCTGGGCCACAGAGCGTGACTCCATCAGAAAAAAAGAAAAGAGAGAGAGAATGTCCTTAATCACCACCACCATTACCTACTCATCTGTCTAAATCTGTGTTCCTATGCTTTGCCTCATCTTCAGTGAATATGGATAAACTGCCCTGTACCTCCTCACTGTGGGCACTAGAGTACATCTCCTTTCACCCACTCAAGGATAATCCTTCAGCAGTTTTCTCCTGTTTTGCATTCTCAATTTTTACCATTCTTCTGGGTTATTCCCGTAGCCATCTTGTAATTACTTTACTCTTAAAAGAAGCAGCACCTTCAACCCACTTTCTTTTCAGCTACTCTTCCACTTTTTTCTCCTACTGTGATGAAACTCTTGAGTTGTTGAGTGAAATAAGCCAGGCACAGAAAGATACATTTCGCATGTTCTCACTCATATGTGGAAGCTAAAACAGTAGATTTCATAAAAGTAGACAATAGGGTAGTGATTACTAGAGGTGGGGATGGATTGGGGAAGGGGGAATAGCGAGAGGCTGGTGAAGGGATACAGAAGTACAGCTAGACAGGAGAAAGTTCTAGTGTTCCATAGCACTGCAGGGTGACTATAATTTACAACAATTTATTGTATATTTTCAAATAGCTAGAAGAGCGAATTTTGAATGTTTTCAACAAAAAAGTTGTTTGAGCTGATGGATATGCTAATTGCCCTGATTTGATCATTACACATTGTATACATGTATTGAAATATCACATCTTATTCCATAAATATGTACAATGATTATGTGTTGATTAAAAATATTATCAGAGCAATAAAAAAACTGTTTGGGAAGAGTTACCTATGATAATTTCCCCAAATTCCTCTCTTCCCATTTAATCTACTCCAAGTAGGCTCTTGCAGCTGCTCTTGACAAAGTCACTGATAACCTTCACATCATTGCTATATGCAATGGCTGGCTAGTTTCTTAGTTAATCTCTTGGTTGCATTTGCCATGACATAGTTGATCACTGTCTCCCTTCCTTCCCCTCCCCCCTGCTTCCCTTCCCGTCCCCCTTCCCCTTTCCCCTTCTACTTTCCCTTCCCTGCTCTTTCTGTCTCTCTCTGTCTTTATTTCTTTCCTTTTTTTGTACAGGGTCTCACCCTCTTATCCAGGCTGAAGTGCAGTGGTGTGATCATTGCTCACTGCAGCCTTGAACTCCTGAGCTCACATGATCCTCCCGCTTCAGCCTCCCTAGTAGCTATGACTATAGGCATGCGGCACCATATGTGGCTAATTAAAAACATTTTTTTTCTTTTTTTGTAGAGACAGGATCTCATTGTGTTGTCCAGACTGGTCTCAAATTCCTGGCCTCAAGTGGTCCTCCTGCCTTGGTCTCCCAAAGTGCTAGGGTTACAGGCGTGAGCCACCTTGCCCGCTGAATTCCTTTCTTAATTTAGTTTCTAGAACCCCACACTCTCCTGGCTTTCATCCTACTTCCCCAACCTCTCTACCACTTTTGCTTTTTGTCTTTCTGGCCTCTAAACACTGGATTAACCCATGAATGCAGTTTCTATCTCCTCTCACTGCATTGGTGCTCTTAATCCTGTATCATGGCTTTCAATTCTGTTGGTATCCACTGTCTTTGTGTACCTCTTGTGTATCCTCTTTTTCTGTGTACCATTTCAGATCCTCACTGTCTTTTGTTGCAGCTCTGTGCCTCTTGTTTGCCTGTTTTTGCCTCCTGTCTCTATTTATGTCACCTGGGAACCTTTCTGCTTATGCCACACGGCCACACTTGTGCAGCCTAGCAGGGAAGTTAACACTAATAGAAGGTGAGACCTGGTGGATAAATTTCTTCCTCTTTCTCACATTTTGTCTCTCCCATTACAGGCATTTTCACTTTTCCATGCCCTGGTGCTTCGTGTTTTTTACTCCTTCACAATTGT
Source organism: Trachypithecus francoisi (assembly GCF_009764315.1). Taxonomy (NCBI): domain Eukaryota; kingdom Metazoa; phylum Chordata; class Mammalia; order Primates; family Cercopithecidae; genus Trachypithecus; species Trachypithecus francoisi. The sequence continues at coordinate 21,358,812 of NW_022681474.1, forward strand.
TCTGAGAATGGGAGTGAGCAAAGAAGGCCATTCCTATGTTCCTGTAAAATACTACAAATACAGCTTTAAGCAAAGTATTACATATCTTACCATTAGATTCCGGAATTGTCAACAACAATCTTATTTTTCTGGTTAGATGCTGTATCTAAATATCTTTTATGTTACGTTCCATGAGCTGTACACTTTTGTATTGTTTCATAAGCAACTTCTCTATATTTCTATAACAAGTCCACACATAATAAATGATGGCATTTTTTTCTTTTCTAAGTCCACTTTCTTCTTTCTAGTTAAACCCTTACAGATATAGTGTCTCTAATAGGTGGAATTCCAACTTCTTTTGGTGATTTATCTAATCTTTATTTATTGAATTATTCTGGTCTTTCTCCCATTTCTGCTTGTTTTTGTGAATTATCTGCCTTAAACTTACCTTTCAATGGCTTGTGAGTGTCTCTGACCCACGCTTTGTCATCTCAAGCTCATGGCATACACATCATATATTCTCTGACTTGAGGTTTTATTCAACTGTAACTCTAAGGACTCCAAACAGATCTGGGCCTTTAAATGATGGAAACAAAAGTAACTTAGGGGAAAATAGAATGGTGAATAGACTGAGAAAGACCAGACATGTCTTTGTTTATCACTAAAGGGCAAAATAAAAATAAAAATAAAATTTTATTTACTTGAACATCTTGCTGTTCTCTTTCAAGCTTTTGAAACTCAATTTTATGAAGTTTTGCAATAACAATAAGCAGCTTATCCTGTCCTCCCTTCCCCTCAATTCTGCCTCTTCACTTCAGCCAGAGGATGAGGGTGAAAGGCCAAGTACAAAAGCAAATGTCAAGGCATTGCACATCACCAAGATTTAATCACAACATTTGGCATATTCCATGTCTGATTTATTTGTCTAGCTTCTGTCTTTAAGCCTACCATGCCAGGTCCTCCATATGTCGTGTGGAGGGATAAGAGTTTTAGACATTTGTTAGATAACAGAAGACACATAATTCCACTTCTCTTTTTTTCTAAACACATACCTACGTGGACGCACAATTTATTTCATTTATTCATCCTCACGTATTTCTTGAATGAATCACCTTAACATTAGAGTGTCACTCTTGTGATGTTGCCAGGTTGTTCAGACCTTACAACTTTTATGTTTCCTTATATGTCAATTTTTTTTCTTTCTCTGTGTAATCATTGTTTTTTGGTGCCACTTTTCCCTCAATGCCTTTGTCAAAAATGGACTCTCCAAACATTACCAATGAAACCTAATGAGAAGACTAAGCTGATTGTGTGCTTATTATGGAAAGGGAGAATGCTAAGTCATGAAGCTTTGGCAGTGTGTCACAGGAGGAAGGATAAGGTCAGATATATCAAGAATTAGACATTTGAGTTAAGGCAGGTCTTTCAGTGCAAGGACTTGAGTAGAATTGGAACTGATATAACAGTTCAGAATTTATAGAAACAGCCAGATGAGGATTTTGAGGCAAAATTCAAAGTATTTTAGAATGCAAACCCAAGGACAGTCCTGGAAGAGTAAGGAAATGCTGATGAAGATGCAACATGTGGCTTTGGTTTCAATATCTAGGCCAAATGTTGAAGTTGACAATCTTGGTCTCATCTTCTATTTTATGCACATCCTTGAAGAACTAAAATGTCTAAAAATGTACATTTTTTGGCATCCTTATCATGAACAAGGAGATCATAATTTTCTATCCACTGATGGGTATTTCCTAGTATGGAGTTTCAAAACACTGGTCTCATTGATTGATTTTTTTGTGTTGTCAAGATACCCCTCGTATGTGGAACTATTTTACCTTTTAGCCTATTGCTATTTTTACAATGCCATTTATGGCTGCCATTTAAAAGTTAGCACACTCAATTCCCTTGAATTAGTGTTCTAGTCTTCAGTTTTTAATTTGTATTTTACTTTAATTTCTGGGATACATGTGCAGAATGTGCAGGTTTGTCACATAGGTATACATGTGCCATGGTGGTTTGCTGCACCTATCAACCCGTCATCTAGGTTTTAAGCCCCACATGCATTAGGTGTTTGTCCTAATGCTCTCCCTGCTCTTTCCCTCAACCCCCCAACAGGCCCCAGTGTGTGATGTTCCCCTCCCTGTGTCCATGTGTTCTCATTGTTCAGCTCACACTTATGAGTGAGAACATGTGGTGTTTGGTTTTCTGTTCCCAAAGGATTATAAATCATTCTTCTGTAAAGACACATGCCCACACATATGTTTACTGCAGCACTATCTACAATAGCAGAGACTTGGAACCAACCCGAATGCTCATCAATGATAGACTGGATAAAGAAAACATAGCACATATACACCACGGAATACTATGCAGCCATAAAAAAGACTGAGATCATGTCGTTTTCAGGGACATGGATGAAGCTAGAAGTCATCATTCTCAGCAATGTAATCCAGTCTTCATTTTTATGCTTTTGGGAAGTTTCATACCAGTTAAGTGAATAGTCCATTTCTTGTGCTATAGGCATTAAAAAATACCTTCTTACATGTGCAAGGGTGAGAGGGAATTCTATGTGACTTATACCTAATAGTCCTATTTCTGCTCTTTGGAACAACAGAGAACAAGGCTTCGCCTTCCTTTATAACTGTTTCCTTAATTCATCTCCTCTTCTGCTTAACTTTTAGTTTATCTTAGAACAAACATTTGGGTAACTGTGCCATCTTGATTGTCCCCTTGTTCTCTTTTTGAAATGCTTCACAATGTCAATGTTTCTCCCCAAGCAGAATCCTCAGAACTGAACACAATTCTCAAAGTATTCTTGGTCACTCTCCATGAGGAGCAAAACAGCAGCTTCCTTGGTCCTGGATACTATTTGTGAAACCAAAGATTGATTTACAGGCCGGCGCAGTGGCTCGTGCCTGCAATCCCAGCACTTTGGGAGGTTGAGGTGGGCAGATCAGGAGTTTGAGACCAGCCTGGCCAATATGGTAAAACCCTGTCTCTACTAAAAATACAAAAATTAGCCAGGCATGGTGGCGCACACCACCCAGCTACTCAGGAGGCTGAGGTAGGAGAATTGCTTGAACCCAAGAGGTGGAGGTTGCAATGAGTCGAGTTCATGCCACTGCACTCCAGCGTAGGTGGCAAAGTGAGACTTTCTCAAAAAAAACAAAAAATTGATTTGCTTTTTCCTAGATACCATATCACACATTAAATGATATAATGTTAATATCAAAAAAGACCCAGGAGTTTTGCCCAGGTGTTGCTGTGAAGCCGCATGTCTTTCATACGTGGTGATGTAGTCTAGGGGTTAAACACGTAGTCTTTGGATTGTTGAGATTTGGACCTTGGCTGTGTTCACTACCAGTTGTGCAAGTATAGACAACGAATGAAGTCTTTGATCCTTAGTTTTTGAAATTTTAAAATAAAATGAAAAATCTACCTATTTCTTTGGATATTGTGAGGATTCATGCATGATAAGTCCTGAGACTATTTGTGCCAGTGCCTGGCACAGAATAGAAGCCTGATAAAAGTATTAGCATTTATTATATTTTAGGTAGCTCTATTTTTCAAAATGAAAATAGCGTTTTATTATAAAGATGATAAATGTAAGTTACTTTAAACACCAATCTATAATGAAAAGAATAAAGTATTCCCCAGAGATTACCACTCTCAGAATTGTGCTCATGATGTTTCAGACGTTTCTACATGTCTACAGACATACATTTGCAAAATTGTATAAAAGTAAATACTACACATGATGTCTTGTGTACTATTTATTTTATGAATACTTTTCACGTCAATTTGTACTGATGTATCACAGAAGTCAGTAACTTTTTTCTAACAACATAGATAGCAAATACTTTATTTAGCCTTGTGAGCCGCATGCAGCCTATATTGTATATAGTCCTTTTGTTTTGTTGTTGTTCTTGTTTGTTTTACAGTACTTTAAATATATAAAAACTATTTCTTAGCTTGCATGCTATATAGAAACAGGCCACAGGCCAAATTTGGACTGCAGCCCATAGCATGGCAATCCCTGATCTATATTATGATTTTTCAATAACTAAATTGGATACATGTATCATATTCATAAACTTTTCAGCTATTTATATTTTCCCTATTTTAAGAAACTCTGGGGTAAAAATTTTATATGATTTTTTGAACAATTTTGCTTTGTCTTTAGAGAAAATTTTAGAAGTGGAATTACTGGATTAAATTTTGATACATATTGAAACTATCTTTGAAGCTAAGTATAATACATTAAAGTAATAGCCTGATTCTGTCATCGAAATTATTATTCGTTGTCCATAGCTTCTAGTTATTGGAGAATATCTTCAGAAGTTCTGTATCTAATCTTTTTGTGAGGGCAGCAGAATAGTGTCCACTTTTACTTTTACAGCATAATTTCAGAATTGTTTGAAACTTTTTAAACAAGCACTGGATTCTAAATAACTGTAGTTACACCAAACATACATTTAAAAAAATCTAAATCTTGGCTAGGTGCGGTGGCTCCCACCTGTAATCCCAGCACTTTGGGAGGCCAAGGTGGGCGGATCACGAGATCAAGAGATCGAGACCATCCTGGCTAACACGGTGAAACCCCGTCTCTACTAAAAATACAAAAAATTAGCCTGGCATGGTGGTGGTCACCTGTAGTCCCAGCTACTCGGGAGGCTGGGGCAGGAGAATGGCATGAACCCGGGAGGCGGAGCTTGCAGTGAGCTGAGATCGCGCCACCGTGCTCCAGCCTGGGCGACACAGTGAGACTCCATCTCAAAAAAAAAAAAAAAAAAAGTCTAAATCCTAATAATGTCAGAAATCATCAAAAGATGAGCTGCAAACAGTCTTAAATGTACTAATGTATTAAATTTTTTTCTTTTTTTAAATACCCACATTCTTTGAACTATTATGAAATATTTTCCTGGTCTGCAGTTTGTGAAGTCTCCTTGGTTTATTTGTTGGGAGTACTTCCTCTTTGGGTCCACCCTGTCATGCCATGGGGATACACTGATGTAGAAGATCTCACCCTTGTCCTCAATTCTAGTGGAGAGCAGCCAAGCAGGTCAATATAACTCATTATGATAATTAGCAGGAGATTCATACAAGCCAAGACTTTATTTGTATGGCAAACATATTCAAGCCCCTATCAGCTTCAAGATTCTGCATATATGCCTGACTGAAATCTTTTCCGTAGGTTATCTTAATGCCCAGGAAGGTCTGAACTGATTTGGAGGCACTAATTATGACACTGCCATCTACCCAATGGATACAGACAGAGCTAACTTTATAGATAAATTAAAGTCTTAAACTTGTACGGATTGAACAGAAAACAAAATGTAGACTGATCCATTTCAATTAAGTAAGCTCCCAGCAATAGTGGCTCTGAATTCTGAGACCAGACTACGAATTTTCTGTTTAACAATTAAAATGAACAGGAAGGATAAACAAAATTGGCCTATTTTGATATTGAGAGAAGTTTTCAAAAGTGATATTTCAAGAACATTGTGAAAGCATCGTTACCTTAAGAAACTCTATGATGGCCAGGTGCCATGGCTCCCGCCTGTAATCCCCGCACTTTGGGAGGCCAAGGCGGGTGGATCATGGGGTCATCGTGACCAACATAGTGAAACCCTGTCTTTACTAAAAATACAAAAATTAGCTGGGCATGGTGACACATAACTGTAATCCCAACTACTCAGGAGGCCAAGGCAGGAAAATCGCTTGAACCAGGGAGGAGGAGGTTGCAGTGAACCGAGATCTTGCCACTGTACTCCAGCCTGGCAACAGAGGGAGACTCTGTCTGAAAACAAAAAACAACAACAAAAAAACCTCTATAATTATTTTATTTTGGTTTGGTGAATTTCTGGTTTCAAGGGCTGGCTGCATTTTGTGTACAGAATAACATGTCACTCAGTGGAAATAAATCTTTCAGAAGTTTTTGAAAATACTGTTCTAGGTGTGTTGTTATCACTGAATATGTCAACTTCCATATCAAACAGACAAAATGAGTTCTGGTCTTAAACAGATGGGTATTGTAGGAGCTGTGATGGGGGGTTGAAATCAGACTTTCTTCCTGTGATCTATTTCAGCCTTTGAGACTGTATTTCATCACTTGAAAGTAAGTCTGGTGCCATCTAAGTGTCTCCCCTGAGCCAGAAGCCACATTCTTACTGTTAACTCTGACTTTCTTTGTTACTATGTGAAATTAGATTTCATACTGTGCTATCTTGTAATGTAAAATTTTAAACATTTTCTTTATATTTTAATTGAAATTATATTTGTTAATATTTGACAAAAATATGCATTATGTGAAAATTATCTGTAAGCCTACAATTTGGGGGACATTTTGGAAGATAGTAATGAGAGCATCTTCTGCTTCTGGAATTGCACCTGCAGAGGTGACAGATTTTTATAGTGTTGTTGATTTTTTCTAAATAAAGTATTCTCTGTATCTTCAACAGAGTTTCAGATAATTTTTTAGTATAGGTTGAACCTATTAAAGCACATATTTTATAGAACTAACTCATATGCAGCTCTTTAAAGTTTACTGTTATTTCCTTGAAGTAGGGGCAAGATTGTAATTAGGTCTATATGCCCAGCACCCCCTGAATGCCTGATAAATAATGTATATTTAATAACTCTTATTTGGAACAATGGAGCTATATTAGAGCTGCATATGTGATTTAACTATAAAAATGAAACAATTGCAAGAAGACCAGAGTGAGATTCTTTTCAATTATTTAGAACGCGTTTTCAACATTTCATGCACTTACATGAATTTCACTTTAAGTAGGATTCCTTTTCTAAACAGAGCGTCAGTCATTGCCAAGGTTAAAGATTTCCTAAACTGCCAGCTTTCTTTGGTATAGAGTTTTACCTGGGAATATCTGTCATACTAAATCAGAGAGTGTTCTTTCCCTGTGTGCCTTTCATAATTTGATACAGAATTAAATAAGTGAGGTAAACTCAGATAAAGTAATCTTGTAGGTGGCTGCTTTCTCCTGTTTCCCATCCTTGTTGCATCCCAGCAGTTATACAGGTGTGTAGTCTCACTTAGATTGTGGGAACTGTGGGATGTCTTTCATTTAAGCTTCCTTGCTGTTTTGGCATGAGATCCCAATGCTTACATTTGAATATCATGTATGCTAATTTCTCCTCTTCTGTGATCTGTGGGTTGATGAGCACTGGCTGGTTGCTCAGCCTCAATTGCGTGATCCCCACTCATCCTTGCCCCAACCCTGTTCACAATGAGAACAACTATTACACAGAATGCACACCCTAAATGGAGAAGAACCTATTTCTTCCTTCTTGCATTTGTTATATTTTTTAGGTTCTCTACCATCTTATTCTACTAAAGAGCCACTTTTAAATTCCAACACAGACGTTTTATTTCCAACAATGAGAGTAGGATTTCCTATGACTTTCCAACAATACCATAAGGCTGCTGTCAGCATTCTCATTATAACTTGCTGAAAATTTTTCTTACACAAAACATTCTTTTAAGTAGCTTTGTATTAAAAATCATGAGGTAGTTGGTGGTTTGATTATAATTTTTAGAAAATATGTCTTTAAATTTAATAATTATAGAATAAAGCTTTCTTAAAACAAGTTGAGTAGATGTTAGAAAAGATCTGTGTTAAAATATAGCTTTTCCCCCTTAAGTTCAAAATTAATATTTTATTTTTTAAATTCAAAATAAACATTAAATATAATAAAATGAAATAAACCATATGTATTAGTTCAGACATTTTTGGTTCACAGGAAGAGGCACTCAATCAGGTCACAAAATCAGCTTGTGTTATTGAAGAATCTCAGGTATAATTCAGCCTTAGGCATAGCTGTATATAGTGGCTTATGCAGGGTCAACAGGAATTTTTTCATCTTCATGTCTTGACTCAGCTAGCATCTGTGTTTGCCTCACTCTCAGAGACAGTCTTCCCAAATGGTGCTAAAGAGGGCCATTGGACGATGTGGCCACATTGTCTTAGTTTAGCCAGGTCAGCAGGGGAGAGCACCTCTTCCATGACAGTTTCTGACACCTGGGGACTGCTCCTCCTTCGCCTCCCTTCGTTATATCTGAACCAATCACCATAGCCAGGAAGATGCACAGACCTGACTGCTCTTGACTAAGACTCGTGCTAACACCTCCAACTCCTGTGAAACCACATAGGGGCTTAAAACGAGTTTGGGTGGTTTCTCAAAGAAGAACATCAGTGTGTTATTGCCGAAAGGAGAAATGTGCGCTGGAGAGGTACTCACATAAACAAATAAACAACCCCACTGAGAATTAGAGGCAATCATTTTTATAATATAACATTTATTCATTTGCATGTACCTTCAATGAATATTTATTGGGCACCAATATGTGGTGAATAATATATACTTAGTAGTGGAGATAAAAAGATAAAACATAATGTAAAATCCTTGTAGGTTCCTCACAGCACTATTGACAAGAGCAAAGACAGGGAATCACCCTATGTGCTCATCAACAGCAGACTGGTTAAAGAAAATGTACATATACACCATGGAATAGTATGCAGCCATTAAAAAGAAGGAATTCATGTCATTTGTAACAATATGGATGCAGCTGGAGGCCATTATCCCTAAGCAAATTAAGGCAGAAACAGAAAATCAAATACTGCATGTTCTCACTTATTAGTGGGAGCTAAACATTGGGTATTCATGGACATAAAGATGGTGGGGACTACCATAGGAGGGAGGGAGGGGGCAGGGCTGGAAAACTATTAGGTATTATGCCCATTACCTGGGTGATAAAATCATTCGCACCCCAAACCTCAGTGTCATGCAATACACCCATGTAACAAATCTGCACATGCACTCCCAAGCCTAAAATAAGATTGGAAATTATAAAAAATACAATAAATAAAGCTCTACAGAGGTCATGGTTTTGAGGTAGGGACTGGACGTTGAAGCCAACCATCAAGATGCAGTCTATAGCAGAAAGGTAAGTGGGCTGTTATGGAAACAGACAGACAACGTGGGAGGTAGCAGAAGTCAGGAATGGTTTTCTGAGGATGTTATGACGGTTGCGTCTTGAGGGATGAACGGGAGTTATTCAGGCAGATAACTTAGAAGAAGATATAGAAGGCAATACAAGTAGCATCCACAATATTAAAATGCTTCGATTAGTGACTCCTGGGCAGTTTCATAGTAATTATTGTGATATTGGCCCAATGCAACTTCCTTTTGCTTTATGCCAGTGGTAACTCAGTGCTAATTCAATATTCAAATTATTTATGGGTATTTCTGAAGATATTTGCCCTGTTTTTAAAGAAGGTGTTTAGCTTCATAAGCCCCTCAAATTTTTTTCTTTCCAGTGACCTAAATAATTAAATGGATAAAAAAGGGATAAATTGAAAAGTGAACTTGGAGCCAAAAATAAAGGGTATTCTGACCCCTTTTGTCTTGACGATAGCCTCTGCTCTCACAAAGGTCATGCTTTTGACTAGAGAAGGATTCGTCTCTTGAGACAGCTCAACAGAGGGCCACAGAGGAATCCTCACACCAGACCCACCCCTGTATGGGATAGCCAGTGACAGAGCACACGGGGCTGGCATGCCAAGCGAGGCACTGATTTATTCATATACTGGCCTGATTCGTCACATTTTAGTGCCCAGTGAAGAAGAACTAGGCCATTCCTGGGCCATTCCATTGTTAACATTTTGGTTAATCAATATAGGGATGGAGTGAATTAAAAAAAAATCTAGGGAGGCAGAGGTGGGCAGATCACAAGGTCAGGAATTTGAGACCAGCCTGGCCAATATGGTGAAAAGCTGTCTCTACAAAAAATACAAAAATTAGCCAGGGGTGGTGGCACGCACCTGTAGTCCCAGTCTCTTGGGAGGCTGAGGCAGTAGAATCACTTGAACCTGGGAGGCGGAGGTTGAAGTGAGCTGAGATTGTGCCACTCCACTCCAGCCAGGGCGACAGAGTGAGACTCCGTCTCAAAAAAAAAAAATATATATATATATATATATATATTTTTTTTTATTTTTATATATAAATATAAATAAATAACCCCCTAAAACTGAAAGCTCCTGACAACTAGAGAGGGGTCAGAGAAGGTTTGGGAAGGGTTAGCATCAAGCCACAGTTGAACAGTTGGGGAAGCAGAAGTCTGGCATATGCTGCTGATGTTCCCAGTAGTATGAGATGCAACAAATCATCTTACTTTGAGAGTTATCTTCATTCCCAGTAAATTCATGAAAGTATCAGAACCCTATATATCCACAGGTTTTCTATATTCCTCTTATGTATGGCTTCCACCAATTTAGAGAACCTGCTAATCCATGCTTAGGTATTTAGAGAACCTGCTAATCCATGCTTACTAGAGGCTGTTATAAAAATTCCATGTCTGTAGAGGAAGAGTAGATGCCCTCTCCCACAGGTGAGGCACTGCAAGAACTGCAAACTACATGTGACTCAGAGGAGGTGAGCTGCTAGCACTCTGAATTAAGATAGTGAAGATATATTGATGTCTTCTTGACTGAAAAAATATGTCTAGAGTTCTCTGCTTATTGGAATAAATGAGTCAATAGATCTTCCATATTGATAACTGTACGGGGGCTTTGCCAATATATTCAGTAAAGAAACTATGAATGGAAGAGCAGCTGTTTTCAGAGTCACAATCTGATTATGCTTTCAATAATCCTCCATTATTTTCCAAGACCCATTCAAGTTTTGGAGCAAGGCCAGCAAATAGTTGTTCTCTTGAGAAATAGCTATTGGATTCAGATAGAGACTAAACTCCTCACCATGAGGCACTAATGATCTTGCAACTTGAGCTGCTCAAAATAAATGGAATGTAATAAGATACACCAAGCTATAAATTTGAGTGTTCCAAGCAGCACTCCATCATCAATGGAGTGATACAAGGTTCAGTAAAACAGTATATACCAGACTTGAACAGGCCACGAAGTCTCAAATAAATTCCAAAAGCAGATAGCTCACACTCCCAGGACATCTGTACAAAATGCCTTATCACTTACATATTTTTTTGCTTTCTAAAATTTTCACTTTTACGTTTCTTAAAATTTCTATTTTATTTTCTGGTTTTGCGCTGAATGTCATGGCTATCAGAGACATGTCATCTGTGTAATATTAGGTCTTTGGGATATTTTGAAACTAGTTTTAGAAACTAGTATTTTATTCGCATGCATTCTTGTTTGATGCAGAATTTAAAATATATTCATTAGTTAGGGGCTATTGGGAATAAACACTCAGATTTTTAAAAAATTTAATTTATTTAATTTTATTTGTTTTAAGTTCTGAGGTACATGTGCAGGATATGCAGGTTTGTTACATAGGTAAACGTGTGCCATGGTGGTTTGCTGCACCTGTCAACCCATCAGCTAGGTATTAAGCCCCATTTGCATTATTTATGCTTATGCTTTCCCTCCCCCTAGGCCCCAGTGTATGTTGTTCCCTTCCCTGTGTCCATGTGTTTTCATTGTTCACCTCTCACTTATACGTGACAACATGCACTGTTTGATTTTGTGTTCCCGTGCTAGTTTGCTGAGGATAATGACTTCTAGATCCACTTAGGTCCTGCAAAGGACATGATCTCATTTCTTTTTATGGCTGCATAGGATTCCATGGTATATATGTACCACATTTCCTTTATCCAGTCTATCACTGATGGGCATTTCCGTTGATTCCATGTCTTTGGTATTGTGAATAACATTCTTAGTTTTCAATTGTCCCCAAATTTCTTTATTTTGTTCCCTATTCTGAGTAAACACTTAGTTTGCTACTACAAGTGTCCAAGTGTAATTTTTTTATCATCACTATGAAAACATGATTCCACCATCTGCTTGCTTGCATTGTTCTGATTGAGAAGTTAATTGCTGGTCTAAATAATATTTATTTGTAGGTAATACGTTTTGTCTCCCTAATTGATTTTAAGAATTTTTATTTTCTTGGTAATTTTCTATTTGACTACAAAGTATCCAGCTGAATATGTTTTAAATTTATTCTGCACTCTGATTCTTAGAGTGCATGTTTTCTTAATTTCTGGAAAATTTATATTTTCACTAATTCCATTAATGTATATTAATAAATATATAGTATTTATTAATAATGCATTCAAATTATATATTCACATATATATTGTTCATATAAGTCATATGTTATTAATATACATCAATCGATAATATATTAATGATTATATAATTTACGATTAATATAATAATATATATTTATATATAATTAATATATATTGCTTCTCCCTATTTTCTCATTTATCTCCCCTGCCAACTTTATGTAGTCATATGTTAGACCTGTCATTCTGTGTTCCAGTGTTCCAGGTTTCTTTCTTTCTTTCTTTCTTTTTTTTTGAGATGGAGCTTCACTCTTGTTGCCCGGGGTGGAGTGCAATGGTGAGATCTTGGCTCACTGCATCCTCCTGGGTTCAAGCGATTCTCCTACCTCAGCCCCCAAGTAGCTGGGATCTGCTCTGAGTCATAGAGGCTTCCTTCCTGTATGCCAGTTAATTTTTCACTTGAGCTCTTATTTAGATTATCATAAGGTATCTGCCACCATGCCCAGCTAATTTTTTGTACTTTTTAGTACAGATGGAGTTCACCATGTTGGCCAGGCTGATCTCAAACTCCTGACCTCAGGTGATCCACCTGCCGTGGCCTCCCAAAGTGTTGGGATTATTGGCATGAGGCACCATGACAGGCCTATGTCCCAGGTTTTTTAAACTATATATGTTCAATATTTTCTATACATCGGTGTTGCATTTCATATAATTTATTTTTACCTACCTTGCAATTCATTAAATGCTGTATTCACATCGATTTTTTTCTGTATTCACTTCTATTTTTCTTTGTTATTTTTCTTTTCTGTAGCTATATTTTAAATTATTCTTTAACAAAATCACTGTTGGTTATTTTGTTAGTTTATTGTTCATTGTGCATAATTTAAAAAAATTTAATCTTTTAGAATATTTGATAGTTATTTTATATTCTCTGTCTCACAATGCCAGTGGACAACTTTCAGTGTCTACTTCGGCCTCTGCTCGTCTGATTGTTTTGGCTCTGAGTCATAGAGGCTTCCTTCTTGTATGCTGGTTAATTTTTCACTTGAGCTCTTATTTAGATTATCATAATTTATAGGAGTCCTGAAGTACCTTGTTGAAGGTGCCAGGAATTTTTTCCTAGCAAATTCTTCCTCTGGCTTTATGCAAAGATATTCGTTCTGATTCTTCATTTATGCAGGTTCAAGTCCTTTTATCACAGTTCTCAGTTCATCTTTTATGATTTAGGGGTCTTTTATCTGCAAATGTGTCTTCAGACTTTCGTCATCATTTCTTCTTGCATCTCAAACCTTTATTCAATGCTTACTTTACATTAATCTTGGAATTTTCTTTAAAATATTCTTGAACATGATGTTTTAGTAATAAACTCTCTTTTGTGTCACCTCTATATCCTCCAATCTCCTTTTCCACTTTGGAAATTGGCTTCACATTTTGCAAGCTCAGCACTTGATTATACATTTAAGAGTGTTTTATATTCTATTCCATCCAACATATAGCTTTTTTTGTGGTTAGAGAGTCGGGTTTTTTAAAAATAGAAAATGTAATCAACCATTTTTGCCAAAACTAAAAGTAATGTGTGTACATATTTTGCAAGTGCCTTTATACATCCTTCCCTATGTTTGAAAATTTTTGATGTCAGGGACATGGCTTTATTATTCATTGTATCTCTTCTGTCTTCCTTTTACCTAGCTCCAATATCTAGCATAAAATGGATGCTCATTTTCTTTTCTTTTCTTTCTTGTTTTTTTTTGGGGGGTTTTGCTCTGTGTTCCAGGCTGGAGTGAAGTGTCGCAATCTTGGCTCACTGCAACTTCTGCCTCCCAGGTTCAAGCTATTCTGCTGCCACAGCCTCCCAAGTAGCTGGGATTATTACAGGTGTGCGCCACCTCACCTGGCTCATTTTTGTATTTGTAGTAGAGACGGAGTTTTGTCATGTTGACCAGACTGGTCTTGAACTCCTGAACTCAAGTGATCCACCTGCCTCAGCCTCCTAAAGTGCTGGAATTACAGGCATGAGCCACCACATCCAGCCTGAATATTAGTTTTTTTTTTTTTTTTTTTGAGACGGAGTCTTGCTCTGCCACCCAGGCTGGAGTGCAGTGGCCGGATCTCAGCTCACTGCAAGCTCCGCCTCCCGGGTTTATGCCATTCTCCTGCCTCAGCCTCCCGAGTAGCTGGGACTACAGGCGCCCGCCTCGTCGCCCGGCTAGTTTTTTGTATTTTTTAGTAGAGACGGGGTTTCACCGTATTAGCCAGGATGGTCTCGATCTCCTGACCTCGTGATCCGCCCGTCTCGGCCTCCCAAAGTGCTGGGATTACAGGCTTGAGCCACCGCGCCCGGCCTGAATATTAGTTTTTAAAGTAAAAGAAGGGAACAATAAAGGAGGAAACATCAGACATAATGGCAATGTTTATGAAGCAGCCAGCACAGTGTTAGGGCACTAGTATTGAATCAGACTTTTTTCCCGTTCCTCAATAAACTAGATCAAAGCAACCCTAGGTGCTATCAGTATTCCTTTATTCCTTGCCCCTTCTGGTACATTTAGAGAAAAAGTGATAAAGATTTATCAGTGGAAAATAATTTTATCCTTTGGAAACAAAATATAAATTTGTCTTATAAAATATTATACTACTGGATGATATTGAGTTACTTTGGGTGCCACATTCCAGTTCATTTCTTGTCTAAATGATGAATGACACTGGAAACACCATAGAGAAATGTTATTTTTAGTAGATAGTAACAGTTAATAAAGCAGTTTACTGGCTGATACTAGGCAATAAACAGCTATGACAGCAGCAAAATACGTGATTTTTTTTTCCAAATGAAAAATGTTACGAGACCTGAATTTAGAATAAGGATGTAAAATTGAAATGTTTCTATGTCTTCACATGCTTCCTTACATTCTTTTGTTTCTCTCTTTTTCCCTCTTTTTTATTTCTTTCCTTTTCTCTTTCTTCCTCCCTAACTTCCTTTCTTTCTTAAAGAGGAAAACTTGACATGACTTTTGTCTCGATATTAATGGCTGAGTTTAGTGTTGAGGGATGATGAAGTGTATTGCCACTGTAATACAAAATTACAGTTTCAAAACCTAAAGTGTCTTTAAAAAGACTTAGACATGGAAAAGCAACACTGAACCTAAGAATTGTGTATCTTTCACCTAGTGGCATTTAAAATGTTCATATCTTTATTGCATTATTTACATGTGCCTAGCAAAGTTGATATGATGGTAATCCTTCGTTAATTTCATTTAATTAACAATTGAATTGAATTGTTTGAGCAACTGCTATCTGCCAGGATACTGTGCTACTATGCTGGTGCCTGGGGATTCAATAGTGAAAACGTCAAAATCCTGCTCCACCTTTTTATTATTATTATTTTTTTAACACACTGAATCAGAAGAAATTTGATAGTTTAACAATCATATATTTAAGGGAAAAAAGCAAGCAAATATCTGATTTTTTTCAAAGTCAGATATATTTATTGTAATATTTTGCCATCTTGTAAAATTTTACTGCATGTAGTTAAGATGCACAATATGATGTTATGGAATACATATAGAACATAAGGTTACTATAGTGAGGCAAATAGACATATTCAGCATCTCACAGTTACCCATTTGTGTGTATGTGTATGGAAACGTCAGCTAAAATCTTCTCATTCAGCATGAACCCCATATACAGTATAATTGTATTGCCTATAGTACTCATGTTGTACATTAGATTTTTCTTTTCTTTTCTTTCTTTTTTTTTTTTTTGAGACAGAGTCTCACTGTGTCACAAGGCTGGAGTGCAGTGGCGCGATCTCTGCTCACTGTAACCTCCGCCTCCCAGGTTCAAGTGATTCTCCTGCCTTAGCCTCCTGAGTAGCTGGGATTACAGGTGCACACCACCATGTCCGGCTAATTTTGTATTTTTAGTAGAGACAGGGTTTCACCATGTTGGTCAGGCTGATCTTGAACTCCTGACCTCGTGATCCACCCGCCTCAGCCTTCCAAAGTGCTGGGATTACATGTACATTAGATCTTTACACTTGCTTGCAAGCCAAGATGTGGAAACAACCTAAGTGTCCATTGACAGATGAATGGATAAAGAAATTGTGGTAGATATATATAATGAAATATTATTTGGCCCTTGAAAAGAACAAGATCTTGGCATTTGCCACAATGTAAATGAGCCTGGCTGGAGGACACAATGCTAAGTGAAATAAGCCAGACACACAGAGAGAAAATACTGCATAATCTAATTTATATGTGGAGTCTAAAGAATTCAAATATACAGATGTAGAAAACAAATCAGTGTTTATCAGGATCGGAGGAAGAAAATGGGGAAATGTAGCTCGTAGGATGCAATGTAGCATGTATGTAGAATGAACAAGTCTAGAGATCTAATGCACAGTCTGCTGCATTCTCATAGGATAGGGAAGGAATCACATGAGGAGACAATGACTATATTGGACTTTCAGGTGCTAAGAATGAGTATTGAAGGCTGCGAGAGAACCTAGGAACGAAATGTAACTCAGCCTGGGTAAGTCAGCCAAGATACCTTAGAGAAAATCTCCTTAGATAAAAAATAAAGAATAATAATTAACCTGGTGATCGGGATGGGGAAGGGATCTCAGATCTGGAGTTGAGAGATGGCATGTTTAGAAAACTGCCAGCACAGTCTCTCAGTAAGGCTGTGGCTGAGAGGATAGGGAAGCATTGAGCCTTGCAAAGTATGCTCTGTTTGTAAGCTACATTCAGAGTATGACAGTTCTGCTGATTTCAGAGGGAAATACATAGGAGTGTATTTGTGCTTCAGAGTGGTCACCCTACCCAAAGACCAGGAAATGAGTTGTGAGTACCAGAAACATGCTGAGAGGAGAATTGGTAGAGTCTTCAACGGAAATACAGAAAATACCAGACGGATAGGATAGGTGAGAGTAGTCCAGGAACAATATAGACGTTCCTTACTTGGGTAATTGGACAGAGGAAGGTACCAGTCATTGAAATATGGAACATGGGAGTAAGAGCTGGTTGGCTGGTGGGGGAAAGGAAGATGAGTTTAGTTTTCTGTTAAAGTAGATGTGTGAATTAGTTGTGTATGAGTGTGTGTGTGCATGCACGTGTGTGTATGCGTGTACTCAGGAAGAAGTGCATATCAGGATTGCAGACAGAGACTGAGGAAACAAAAATAAAGACATCTTACTTGAAATTGTGAGAGTGAAGAGAGAGCCTAGAAAAAAAGTATTACTATAATCTTAGGAGAAAGGAGAACTTAAAATGGAACTATAAAGATAGTCAGTATTTAAGGGACAAGGAAAGAAAAAGAGGTAGATGAAGGATTTATGAATATTTATTTGCAAAACAGAGAGGTAAGAAGAACAAATATCTGAAACAGGGCCGAAGCACAGTGCAACAAAATGTTAGATTATGTGGAGTGCTCTGAGGTAAGGCAGAATTGTGAATTCCTGTCCTGTCCTCCTACCCCTCAGAATCCAGAATGTCCACACAACATATATGTGTGTATGTATATATATATATTCCCCCCTACAATATGGGTAATTTTTAGAACATTTTAAAAAATGCTCAGATGCCTTTTCTGTCCCTGGTCTATGGTCCTTTCCACTCTACATTCTCCAGTTATTTTTGCCTCTTGTGGTTACACTGCAGAAATTGAAATAAAATAGTTGAAAAAGAACTTTAACATTCCCTTAAGAAATCAAATATAAAGCAATATATAGAACATTCAACATCACATAATTTCTATAATATTCACGTTCATAAGATTATGTAATTAATATGTCTGTGTGATCTCAACTTCAATATATTGTTCATTCTGAATATGCATCCTGAAATCATGTGTTTCACTTGTAAAAGTAAATTGTGATTAATTGACAGGTGAATTCTTTTTTTTTTTTTTTTTTTTTAATTATACTTTAAGTTCTAGGGTACATGTGCATGACGTTTATATCATGTATAACTCCCCAATGCAATCCCTCCCTCCTCCCCCCTCCCCATGATAGGCCCCAGTGTGTGATGTTCCCCTCCCGAGTCCAAGTGATCTCATTGTTCAGTTCCCACCTATGAGTGAGAACATGCGGTGTTTGGTTTTCTCTTCTTGTGATAGTTTGCTAAGAATGATGGTTTCCAGCTGCATCCACGTCCCTACAAAGGATGCAAACTCATCCTTTTTTATGGCTGCATAGTATTCCATGGTGTATATGTGCCACATTTTCTTAATCCAGTCTGTCACAGATGGACATTTGGGTTGATTCCAAGTCTTTGCTATTGTGAATAGTGCCGCAGTAAACATACGTGTGCATGTGTCTTTGTAGTAGAGTAATTTATAATCCTTTGGGTATATACCCAGTAGTGGGATGGCTGGGTCATATGGTACATCTAGTTCTAGATCCTTGAGGAATCGCCATACTGTTTTCCATAATGGTTGAACTAGTTTACAATCCCACCAACAGTGTAAAAGTGTTCCTATTTCTCCACATCCTCTCCAACACCTGTTGTTTCCTGACTTCTTAATGATTGCCATTCTAACTGGTGTGAGATGGTATCTCATTGTGGTTTTGATTTGCATTTCTCTGATGGCGAGTGATGATGAGCATTTTTTCATGTGTCTGTTGGCTGTATGGATGTCTTCTTTTGAGAAATGTCTGTTCATATCCTTTCCCCACTTTTTGATGGGGTTGTTTGTTTTTTTCTTGTATATTTGTTTGAGTTCTTTGTAGATTCTGGATATTAGCCCTTTGTCAGATGAGTAGGTTGCAAAAATTTTTTCCCATTCTGTAGGTTGCCTGTTCACTCTGATGGTAGTTTCTTTAGCTGTGCAAAAGCTCTTTAGTTTAATTAGATCCCATGTGTCAATTTTTGCTTTTGCTGCCGTTGCTTTTGGTGTTTTAGACATGAAGTCCTTGCCCATGCCTATGTCCTGAATGGTATTCCCTAGGTTTTCTTCTAGGGTTTTTATGGTATTAGGTCTAACATTTAAGTCTCTGATCCATCTTGAATTAATTTTCGTATAAGGGGTAAGGAAAGGATCCAGTTTCAGCTTTCTACTTATGGCTAGCCAATTTTCCCAGCACCATTTATTAAATAGGGAATCCTTTCCCCATTTCTTGTTTTTGTCAGGTTTGTCAAAGATCAGATGGCTGTAGATGTGTGGTATTATTTCTGAGGACTCTGTTCTGTTCCATGGTCTATATCTCTGTTGTGGTACCAGTACCATGCTGTTTTGGTTACTGTAGCCTTGTAGTATAGTTTGAAGTCAGGTAGCGTGACGCCTCCAGCTTTGTCCTTTTGACTTAGGATTGTCTTGGCAATGCGGGCTCTTTTTTGGTTCCATATGAACTTTAAAGCAGTTTTTTCCAATTCTGTGAAGAAAGTCATGGTAGCTTGATGGGGATGGCATTGAATCTATAAATCACCTTGGGCAGTATGGCCATTTTCACGATATTGATTCTTCCTATCCATGAGCATGGTATGTTCTTCCATTTGTTTGTGTCCTCTTTGATTGACAGGTGAATTCTTATGCTATAGAAGAAGGAACACTGTTTTTAGCAGCAGAACATTTGAGCTCTCGTTTCTTACACCAACTTATTGTATTTTCTCACATATATCTTATAACTTTCTTGGGTTGAAGTTATATGATTTATAAAATAATAACATCCAATGTCCCCTCAACTTTTAAAAATCTATGGTTCTTAATTTATCTCAAGAAGCACTTACTAGCACCCGTGGGCTATAGACAAACAAACAAAACAAAACAAAAACAAGCAAGGTGAGTTTTCTATTTGATAATAATGGATAAGCATTTTATTTTCATAGAGCAATTCTAATAATTGGGCCTGAAATTTTGAATATGTCTTAGTGTCCACAATAATGTTCTAAATTACATGAATGTGATTAAGTGAGTATAGGAATTGAGACAGACCATTTTTATGTAATTTATAGCTTTATTGTGGTTCCCTCTCCCCTACTATTTATTTGCCTGGCCTTTATTTTTTACAAATGTCTTTCAGGAGATAGCATGACCATAAAGGCTTAAATTGTGTAAATATGGCATACAGGGGGCAATAATAATCTATGGTTAGCTAGATACAGAACCGGTGCAATTACTCAAGTTAAATATTTTCTAAAGTCACTCCTCTGAAAGAGTAAATTAACTGCCTGGGGAGTAATTTGTTAGAGTTGCAGATAGTTACCAATAGTACCCAGTTATAAGAAGCAAACCTAGGAAAGGAAGAATAGAGAAAAAAAAAGAATATTTCCAATGATGGGCTTGCTTATTACAACTGCCTGATCTCTAATAGACAATATCAAGTAATGCTGTTCTTCCTGGACAGAAGGGTGGCATTCCCAACGAGTGAAGCTTTTTGTTTCCTATGGATTGCCTGTGTTTTCAATTCTACACTGGGTCAGCAAGGAACAGAAAGCTTTCAGTGTGACAATGGAGTCTCCTTGCCTCCTGACAGCGTTTGTGACTTCACAGATCAGTGTGGGGACAACAGTGATGAACGGCACTGTAAGTGACATTCTCCTTTCTCCAATTTCAATTCCCTGTCCATCCTGAAACCAGGGCCTCTGAACAGTCTGGGAGATTTGACTAGATACCTGGCTCTGTATGGATTTTATTTTATATACCTTTAGTGTAGATCAAGAAACTAAGATGTATTGTTTACTAAAGAGATAAATCCGTATATAAAAACTATCAAATCATGAAGATTTTCATCTGATTAAATATATTTTTCAGTCAGTTTTTACTGATTATGAAGAAGGAATGCAAAACAAAAATGTAGCTTTTGATGTTATGTGAGTGAAACAAAATTTAAAAGAACTCATTAATGCAGCTGTAAAATGCTATGATGGAAATCAACAGCTTAAGTGTGAATTTAATGTGGAAATATTTGAAATGGATTTTAGATTGGATGGGTAGATTTTATTTTCATTTACAGAACACTGCTACCAAGTGAGTTTGTACCAATTGCATGTGGGGTACAACTCTGGCTTTTGTCCTTTGATTTCAGAGTAGTAGAAGGGCACAACCTTTGGAGAATACAAGACCTAGATTTATGTCCTGGACAAGTCATCCAGGACCCAAATCTCGTGTGATTTTGAACCTTTATTTTATTATAAGAGGTCATGAGATGAGATAAAGCAACTCTCACAGGTGGCAAAATGCCCCATGACATACTGGGAGAACGCTAATAAACAGGAAGAAGCTTACCAAGGGAAGACATGGATAATGACACATACGTTCCTGTCATTTCTATTGCAGTATACAATCTTGAGGGTACACCATCTTTCAGTAATGGAGACTAGTGTCATTCTTACACACATTCACCCTTCATAAACCACATTTTCATAAAATTACCAGGGGCTCATTGCTGGTTCATAGTAGCTGTTGGTGCAATTAATTATCCAGAGGCACGAATTCCATTATTATAGGTCACTTAATGCAAACATATATCTTCTTTTTTTAGTCAGATAAAATATCAATTTGTGTTTACAGAATTCATTCTCTTCTGCTAAAATAAAGTTCTACATATTTGATTTTGCCATTGTTTGCCTTCCATTTATATATTCAGTTGCTATTACGTTAAAACCAGAAGAGTGATTACTGAAAAACTTTTTTCTCTGTAGAATGAAACAGGCTGATAATATTTTTCTCTTAGTTTGGGGTAGCTGTCATACTGTTACTACTCAGTAACCATTCAATACCAAGTGCAGCCAAGGGCAAAGATTCATTTGTATTTGTCCAATTTCCCTAGAGACGCTAACTGTGGGCTTGTTGCCCCTTGCTCTGGACTGTCTGGAAGAACCCTTACTGTTCCTTGATGAGCAAGCAGCAAAGAGGAACAGCTTGGCTGGTTTGACAAGCAGTGCCAAGTCCCTTCCATTATTAATCTCTATGAAGCTTCCTTTAGTATCCTGGCTGTGATAACATGCATGGTCCTGCTTCAGAGAAAAGGTTAACAGGAAGAAATGGAAAGCCACTGAGTAGGAAAGGTCTTGGCTGCATGAAAGATTCTAAAATTCTAATAACTTTCAGCCTTGGAAGGAACTGAAGGCATGGATCTGTCAAATAAACAGATTTCATATTAAATGTTACATGGAGAGGTCACCTTTTGGCATTCTTGCTTTTCATTTTCATTTCTGGGAAGTTTTCTCTTTGGCATTTTATTTAAAATGTGAGTATCTGCAGATAAAAATTGAGAATTACTTTAAAGCATGAATTTCTTTTGTATATCGCACTAGACGAAAACTACTGTGAAGAAATAACAATGGCCAAGCAGTTTCACTCAAGGAAACTTGTGATGCTAAACTTATAGATCAGATTTTTTTTAAAACTAGCTTTATAAGGATTTGCAGTAGCCACATTTAAGAAAAAAACAATATCCCCTTTAACATCCAACTTGTGTGACCTTTAAAGAAATAGATTAATATGTCAGCGTTTCTGAATAAAATTGGCATAGCTGAAGTTAAATTTCTGTTGCCTCTGGTGCTATTAATACATTTTTGAAAATAAGTTCTTGGACAGCGACGCAAGATGGCAGTCACTACAGGATTAGGAGTAAAAGTCCCTCTCAATTTCCGACTGTTGGAAGAACTCGAAGGCCAGAAAGGAGTAGGAGATGGCACGGTTAGCTAGGGTCTAGAAGATGATGAAGAGATGACATTTACAAGATGGACAGGGATGATAATTGGGCCTCCAACAACAATTTATGAAAACCGAATATACAGCCTTAAAATAGAATGTGGACCTAAATACCCAGAAGCACCCCCCCTCCTTTGTAAGAGTTGTAACAAAAATTAATATGAATGGAGTTAATAGCTCTGATGGTATGGTGGATCCAAAAGCCATGTCAGTGCTAGCAAAATGGCAGAATTCATATAGCATCAAAGTTGTCCTGCAAGAGCTTCAGAGCCTAATGATGTCTAAAGAAAATATGAAACTCCCCGAGCCAGCTGAAGGACAGTGTTATAGCAATTAATCAAAAAGAAAAACCACAGGCTCTTCCCATTTCCCCCCCATTAGATTTAAATAGTCTTCATTTTCCACTCCTACCCTCCCTGCAACAATAGCCCTCTAGCCTGGAGGGCTTGTTAGAGTCTATGTGAAGGTTTCAGGTTACAGCCTGTGGGACTGAAGCTGGGTGTGTGGGGTGCTTCACCTGCACCCCTGGTTTCTTTAAGTCTTAAATGATGACATTCCAAGCCATCATCCTGTTCCCATGCTCCTCTACTCCTGCCCTTGGCCAAAGTGTAGGTTGTAACCCCTCCAGTCCCCTCTGAGATTGGCCTTCGGTAAGGAATTCAGGGCTTTCCCCCATATCTTCTTTCCCTCACCCTTATTGAGGGGTGATACTTTTTCTTCCCTCCTCCTCAAGTTCCTTTTTGCACTATCACCACCCAACACCTTCCATGACACTTCCTTGCTTTGGCCAGAAGCCATCAGGTAAGGCTGGAAAGAATCTCTGACCTCCCTTGATTAGTTTTGGAACCATACTTATTCACTGTCCACCAGCCTGGGAAATGAGTATTGGGTCCTCAGCCGTGCACCCGCTGCTGTCGTCGGCTGGTGCATTGCTTTTAGCTCCGGTGTTGATAAGGTGAGAAGAGTAGTCACCAGGGTGACTCAGACCTGCCAGCTCTCGGGGTCCTCGGTGGTTGGACTTGGAGAAAGGCCACACGAAGACACTTGGAAGCGCACATGATCCCTCTGAATTGCTTTACTTTCCTGTCATTGCTTTTGTTTTTAAAAATTGAAGAAGTTTTAAACAGGGCTTTTATTTGGTCATTCTTGCCATCCATTGGGGTCTAGTTTGGAATCTGACAACTGGAACAAAAAGAACCTTGAATCTGGTGCATGCCTTGGTTTTGGTGCTGCTGCTGCTTCTCCAGATCCTCAGCAGGGATTAAGAAAGAAGCCGGTGTGCACAGCAGATGCCTGAAATTGGCGGACTTGACCTCCTGACAAATTGCTTTGTCTTTCCACTTTCTGTTCAGGATCACTAAATGATGAAATGTGGATGTGTACAGAATTACAAGCAATTCATTGTGTACTAAAGTTTTTTTTGTTTGTTTGTTTTGAAGCAGCAGCTATCAAGTCTGAAAAGCAATTGATGTTTCCATTAATCTTCTTCTGGGGGAAAACCTTAGTTCTAAGGATTTAACATATTGTAAGTGAAGTTTAACATAACAGTATTCCACAGGTAGTCTTTCTATTGTCAGACCATTGCCTGACTTTAATATAATAATTAAAAAAAAAACTGTGTGTTAAAAAAGAAAATAAGTTCTTATTTTACATGAACTTCTTTTTTAGAATATGTAAACCTTTTATTTTTACTCAGTATTGTTTTAAGAAATTAGAAAAAAATCTGAGTCCTCTAGATTAAATAAATTCCATTTTCAGATGATATTAAGCACTTAATCTATAGTGAACTAAAAAAGTAATTTGTAGGTCTAATAACTGTTTGGGTCTAGTGTTGATGAGAATCCCTCTTTTAGGATCCATTAACATGCTTAGCAAGGGAAATATATGTTGTCGTACTGGTCTGTGTAATTTTAAAAAAATTTTTTAAATGATTTAAAAATAGCTTTTGAGTCATATTTAAAAAAATTATTAAGTGTTACATTCTCTGCTTCTGTGCTGATTCACATTGGCTAGTCTTCGTTCTCTTTTGGTATTTTTATTTTTACTTTTTATCAATATTACTTTTAATTGACAAGTTATAATTGTATGCAATTATGGGGTACACAGTGATGATGTAAGTGTATAATGTGAATGATTAAATCAAGCAAAGTAATCCATTGCTTGCAAAGCATTGCAAATCCATTGCCTCACTTATCATTTGTTTTTGTGATGAGACATTGAAATTTACTCTTAGTTATTTTGAAATATACAATACATTAATATTGACCGTAGTCACCCTGTTGTGCAATGGACCTCAAAACTTACTCTGTTTATCTATCCGAAACTTCGTGGCTTTTATTAACTTCCCATTATTGCCCCTATACCTCAGTGTCTGGTAATCATCATTGAATTTACTGCTTCTCTAAGTTCAGTGATTTTAGTTTCCACATGTAGTGAGATTGTGTGGTATTTGTCTTTTGGTGCCTGGCTTGTTTCGCTTAGCATAATGTCCTCCAGGTTCATTCATGTTGTCATGAATGACAGGATTTCCTTCTTTTTATGACTGATAGTGTTTCATTGTGTGTACATACCACATTTTCTTTATGCATCCATTGATGTACACTTAAATTGATTCTACATCCTGGCTATTGTCAATAGTACTGCAATAAGCATAGGAGGGCAGATATCCCGTCAATAAACTGATTTTCTCTCCTTCAGAAATATACCTAGAATTGGGATTGATGGATCATATGGTAGCTTAATTTTTAATATTTGAGAAAGCTCTGTATAGTTTTCCATAATGGCCATACTACATGACATTCCCACCAACAATGTACAGGAGCTCCCTTATTTCTGCATTCTGCCAGCATTTGTTGTCTTTCATCTATTTTTGATAAAAGCCATTCTAACAGTTATGAGATTATATCTCATTGTAGTTGTAATTTGCATTTTCCTAATGATTAGTAATACTGAACTTTTTTTAATGTACCTGTTGAATGTTTGTATGTCTTCTTTTGAGTAATATCTTCTCAGGTCCTTTGCCCACTTTTAAAATATGAAGTTGCTTGAGCTCCTTATATAGTCTGAATATCAACCATTATCAGATGTGTGGTTTACAAGTATTTTCTACCATTCTGTGGATTTTGTCTTTACTTTGTTAATTGTCATCTTTGCTGTGCAGAAATTATTTAGTTTGATGCAGTCCTATTTGTCTATTTTTGTTTTTGTTGCCTGGGCTTTTGGGGACGTAGCCAAAAAACTATTGCCCATACCAGTGTCATGGAGCTTTCCTCCATATTTACTTTTACAGGTAGAAGTTTTATAGTTTAAGGTCTTCTATTTAAGTCTTTAATCCATTTCAAATTGATTGTTTTACGTGGTGTGATTTAAGGGTCTGATTTCCTTCATCTGCATATGGATGTCCGATGTCCAGTTTTTCTAACACCGTTTACTGAGGAGACTGTCCTTTCTCCATTGTGTGTTACTGTCACTTTTGCCAAAGTCAATTGACCATGAATGTGTGGGTTGATAGACACTTAATACAGAAATAGAAAACCAAATGCTGCATGTTCTCACTTATAAGCAGGAGCTAAACATGGAGGACGTATGGACACAAATAGGGGAACAGCACACACTGGGGACTACTTGAGGAGGGGGAAAGGAGGGTGAGGACCGAAAACCACCTATTGAGTACTATTCTTATTGCATGGGCAGCAAAATAATCTATGCAAACCCTCATGACACACGATTTACTTATGTAAGAAACTTGCACATGTACCCTTGAACCTAAAATTAGAGTTAAAAAAAAAGTGTTGCTTCATTTCTGGGCTTTCTAGCTTGTTCTGTTGGTCTCTGTGTCTGTTTTTCTTGGTCTATTTTTATGTTTTGATTACAGTTGCTTTATAGTATATTTTGAAACTAGATAGTGTAATGCCTCCAGCTTTGTTCTTTTTGCTCAAGATTGTTTTGGCTACTTGGAATCTTTTGTGATTTCATATGAATTTAAGTTTTTTTTCCTATTTCTATTTCTGTGAAAATTACATTGGAATTTTGATAGGGATTGCATTAAATCTGTAGACTGCTTCATGTGCTTTGGGGATTTTGACAATATTAATTTTTTAAATCCGTGAATATGGAATACCTTTTCATGTACTTGTGTTTCCTTCACTTTAATTGTCGGTGTTTTACAGTTTTCAGTATGCAGATCCTTCACTTTGTTAATTAAATTTTTACCTAAGTATTATACTTGATATGCTGCTATTGTAAATGGGATTGTTTTCTCAATATTTTTTGGATAGTTTCTTATTAGTATATAGAAAACCGATTGAGTTTTTTATGTTGCTTTTGTATCCTTCAATGTTACTGAATTTTTTATTAGTTTCAACAGTTTTTTGTTAAGTCTTTTGGGTTTCTACGTGTAAGATTATGTCATCGGCAAACAGGTACACTTTTACTTCTTTCTTTCTGATCTGAATGTCTTTTATTTCTTTCTCTTGCCTAAATGTTCTGGCTAGGACTTCCAGGACTATGCTGAAAATTGGTGGTGAGAATAGGTATTTTTGTTTTGGCCCTGATCTTAGAAAGAAAAGTTTTCAACATTTCACTGTTAAGTATGATGTTTGCTACCTGTTGGTCATATGGCTTTTATTATATTCTCTCTATAAGTAATCTGTTGAAAGATTTTATTATAAAAGGATTTTGAATGTTTCAAATGCTTTCTTTGAATCTATTGAGATGGTTCTATGGTTTTTATCCTTCATTCTGTTAATGTGGTGTATCACATTAATTAATTTGCATATGTTGAACCATACTTACAGTCCTCAGCTAAATCCCACTTGATCATGCCGAGTGATTCTTTCAATGTGTTGTTGAACTCAGTTTGCAAATATTTTGTTGAAAACGTTTGCATCTGTGTTCATCAGGAATATTGGCTTGCAACTTTTATCCTTTAAGTGTCCCCATCTGGCTTTATTATCAAGGTAATGCTGGTCTCATAAAATGACTTTTTATCTATTCAGCCACTCTGTGTCTTGATGAATTCAGTACATTTACATTCAAGGAAATTATTGATAGGTAATTAAGTATATTTATTAGTTGCTGGCACCATCAAGGTGCCAGCAGACTCAGTGTCTGGTGCCCTCTTCTTGGTCTGCAGATGGCTGCCTTCTTATTGAGACCTCACATGGCATAGAGACAGATCACCTCTCCCATGGCTGTTCTTGAGAGGGCAGTCATCCAGTCATGAAGGCACCATCCTCATGATCTCATAACTTCCCAAAGGCCCACCTTCCAATACTATTACATTGGGAATTAGGGTTTTAAATATGAATTTGAGGGGACACACACATTCAGCTCATAGTACCACAGAATTAGGTATGCAAAAAATCTAAAAAGAAATATGTAGAGCCTATCTGAAGAAAATCAGAAAAAAACACAGATGTGCAGAAAAAAGACTCATGACAAGACTATGCTTCTTAATGGGATGTTGCAATGGTGTGAATCGGTCCATTTTCATGGAATCTATTTAATTACATTCTAGTACACAATCTAACAAGGATACACTTTGGCACCTGATAAAGTGTCTTCCAAGTTTATCTAGAAAAATAAGGGATAAATAGCTAGTAAGAGGGAGAAGAAAAAGAGAAATAATTTTCATTAATAGGTATGATAGTGTATCATGTAAACTACACTAATGTTATGAAAGTTTATAATTAGAAAAGAATGTGATTGTTAAAAGTATTAAGCATACATGTAATATATTTGACAAATAAACTTGGCCTTCCAAATTAGTTGGGAAAACAAAATAGCTAATAATAATTTCAGCAGATTTGTGTACAGTACTTACTGTATACCAAGCACTGTTAAATAATCTCCATCCAGTGTCTCATTTAATTTTTACCAAACACAAACATAGTAGGAATAGTAGTTTTATTATCGTTCCTATTTTACAGCTTGAGGAAATGAGGCTTAGACTAGGTAAAATAAAATGCCAGAGGACACAGAGCTGTTCCGTGGATCTGCTGGAATTCACAAACAATTCTATCGGATCCTGAAACTGTCAATACTAACCACCATACTATGCTGTCTTTATTACATAAAACAAATGAATATGAGGCAATTTCATGAAATACATTTCTTATCTGCTCCAGACAACAAAAATTTCTAACAATAAAATGTTAAATATTAACAATGAAGCCATAGTCTTTACTGCCCCTAATAATCAGAAAAGTCAAGGAAAGTTTCTCTTTTTCTTCGATGTGTAATAGATTTTCAAAATATGTTTGTTGAATATTGATGTTGAATAAGTATTGGGATGGGAAAGACATAAGTGTTACATGAAAGAAAAAACTTTAGAAGTCAGTAAATTAGAATATATAAATTAAAAGTTTCAGTATATCAAAACATTGCAAGTAAAATGAAAGAGGAAAAATGTCTGCAATATAGCACACCAGTAATTCTTTCCCAGGTCTATAAATCAAAGATGCATTTTTCTTTTGTGAAAATGTAGGTAAAATTCTTGAAAACAACTCACACACACACAAAGAGAAATGACCACGTATGATGAAGTTATCAACTTCACTATTAATTGTGAATCACAATTGAAAACAAAAAGCTGCCAATATTTTCAAAATAAAATAAACATGAAAAATAAAAAATTATGTTCATTGTTGGGAAGGGCATAAGAAGATGGATACTACTGCAGGCAAGAGAATTATAAACCCTACCTTTCTTTGTTTAGTATTTTCATAATATGAAAGAGGATTTTTAAAGTGTTCATGCCCTCTAACTGGTAATTTTGCTTTAGAATTTATTCTAAGAAGCAACATGAGTTCATGCAAAAAGTCTCCTCACAATACCATTTAACATGGTAGAAATGGGAAGTCATTTAATTTTATGATATTAAGTTAATGTTTAAATAAATTATGATGCATCGATAATATGGACATCTGTGCAGCCATCTGTCATAATTTTTGATGCTATTTAAAAATGAGAAAATGCTCATGATATATTATGAGAAAAACCATGATTACCCATCAATATATGTATTGTACTTAAAAAGATAGTATGGCACTGCACATAAAATATGAGATGGAATTATCTCTGTGTATTGGGCTTATACATCACTTTTCCTTTTTGTATATCTTTATGGTTTCAACTTTTCTAAAATTGCATCTATTATTTTTGGGATTTTGTTTTGTTTTTTTGAGACGGATTCTTGCTCTGTTGCCCAGGCAGGCTGGAGTGCCGTGACACGATCTTGGCTCACTGCAACCTCTGCCTCCCAGTTCAAGCGATTCTCCTGCCTCCTGAGTAGCTGGGACTACAGGTGCATGCCACTACACCCAGCTTTTTTTTTTTTTTTTTGTATTTTTCTTAGTAGAGACGGGGTTTCATTGTGTTGGCCAGGCTGATCTTGAACTCCTGCTGAAGTGATTCGCCCACTGTGGCCTCCCAAAGTACTGGGATTACAGGTGTGAGCCACCGTGCTGGCCTCTGCATCTACTGTTTTTTATAATGAAGATAAAATTATATTTTAAAACGATCTAATAAACAGCCTTCTCATTAGCAATTGTGCTTATTCTAGTAATGAGAACAAGCTAATATTAGGCACATATACCATGTAACAGGATTCCTTTTTTTTCTTTCTCATTTCTATGTTTTTTCTCAAACTAATGAAAAAGGTTTTATGTTTTGTTATTGTTGTTGCAGATGTTATTTTTTAATCAGAGTAAGGAAATTGAGAATTTGCTAGTAAAATAATATGTCAAAGTTATATTAGCAAAGACAGTCAATATCAGCAAGAAAAGTGTTTATGTAGCAGAGTTAAATCCGTGCATTGTCCAGTCCTATTCATGTTCAGAGCCTGGGACTTTTCCTTCCCCATCACAACTGCCCACTGCCCATCTGGATATCAATCTTTTTCTTTTGTTTTGGAACACAGTGTCTGGGCTCTCTTTTATGTGTTTGTGTGTGTGTGTGCATGTGTGTATCTACCAGTATCTACCGATGTTTCTCGTTTTGAGCCTTCTGCCCCATGCAGTTGTTTTATGTACATCACCTTACAGCAGTAAGAGGAGCTCATTGTGGTTCCTCTGTGCTGGTGTTTCTTTGAGGGCAATAACTTGTCTGCAGGTTTGAGCTCAGCTTCCCTGCTGCTCCCTGATGCCAGCCTAGAAGTTGCTTAACCATCACACAAGGTGAACACAGTTCCTTTTTGATGTAGTTTCTGGAAATCAGGTCCTTTTTTCTCTCCCTTGTCCCTTCCCCCAGTCTACCCCCTGCAAAGTCATGCCCATCTTTCCTGCCCTCGAACCCCTTACCCTTGCCTGGCCTGCCCAGGATGGGATCTTCTCACTCTTCTATTATGGTTTTCCAATTCTAATTCTATGGAGTTAAGCCTATGTCCTCTGTCATTCAGACATTTTAGCTATTCAAGGACCAGTTATTAGTCAAAATTGGACAGTCTCTTTTTCCTTGTATTTCATTTACAATGGTTCTAACTTTTCTAGAGGCAATGACGAGAGAGGTCACAGAGTAGAAGGTGAAGAAAAAAGAAAAACACCATTTTTAAGATTTCAAGGTTTGTCAGCAAAGTTATCTACCTTGAAGGTTCTAGAGTGTCATAGCAGCCTTGTGTCATGTGCAACAGCACTATTCGCAACAACGAAGACATGGAATCAGCCTAAATGCCCATCAATGATAGATTGGATAAGAAAATGTGGTGTATATATACACCATGGAATACTATGCAGCCATAAAAAGGAATGTGATCATGTCCTTTGCAGGGACATGGATGGAGCTGGAGCTGCCCTCAGCAAACTAACACAGTAACAGAAAACCAAATACCGCATGTTCTCACTTATAGGTGGGACCTGAACAATGAGATCACATGGACACAGGGAGGGGAACAACACACACTGGGGCCTGTCAGAGGTTGGGGGGGTCATCAGGAGGGAGAGCATCAGGAAGAATAGCTAATGGATGCTGGGCTTAATACCTAGGTGATAGGATGATCTGTGCAGCAAACCACCACGGAACACATTTACCTGTGTAACAAACTCACACATCCTGCACATGTAACCCTGAACTTAAAATAAAAGTTGAAAATAAAAAAAAAAGGAAAAGAAATATTGCATTATAGTACAATTGGATATGTAAACAATAGAATTAAGAAAACAGAAATAAATCCTTACATTTATGGTGAAACAGCACCACCACCACCACCACCACACTGAACTCTTTATTGAAACTTTTACTGATGTAGATTCTGAAAATTTTCCAGTGAACAAGGTAGAGCAAATGAAATTTACAAGTACTTACTTGTAACTAATATGTCAATGGTATGAATATTGGGAATTTTATCATTTGTTTTAGTTAAAATAAATATACCTACTAAAGCTTTTTATTTTTTCTATGCTATCTTTTCTCCTTCCTTCAATGCTATTTTATTATTATTTATTCAATGCTTTTTATTTCTATGCTATCTTTTCTCCTTCCTTCAATGCTGTTTTTCTTCCAAGAGAGTTGATTTTAATCTTGCTCCCATGGATGGACTTCAGAGAGACCTTGAACTGGGTATGTCTTTTTTTTTTTTCTTTTGGGATGTATGTCTATTAGATTCCTTCTGTTATTTTGAAAACAGTATTCATGAAACACTTTTTATGTCAAATAACACCATTAGGAACTTTTCACTCTTGTCAATTGTTTTATGACTTAGATGCTGGTGTATACAGTGGTGTAACATAAATCATTTTCT
Source organism: Trachypithecus francoisi (assembly GCF_009764315.1). NCBI lineage: Eukaryota > Metazoa > Chordata > Mammalia > Primates > Cercopithecidae > Trachypithecus > Trachypithecus francoisi. The sequence continues at coordinate 21,391,235 of NW_022681474.1, forward strand.
TTAATATATTTTGGTGTCTATAATTGCTTCCTAGTTGTAGACTGTTTTGTGTCATAACGGGCAATGGAAATATAAAAGAAAAGATGAACCATAAGTAATGTGGATTGTTCTTTCATCTCTGGGTATGACGTACAAAACTGGCAGTGCTTCCCAAAGCCTGTGAACACATGAAAGCATTGAACTGAGAAAGTGTTCTCAGCATATTCTGAAAATTGGCTCCACAGTGACTCTTTCTTCTAGGGAGAAAGTAAAACTTCACTGGAATTTTATTTTGACCCATCTTATAGAGTTTCTTATCACAATTCCAATAAAAGATGCCTTATAACAATTAGGGAAAATTTGGTGGGGTCATGTACCTTAGTGAGATTTTAATAAAAAAAAAAAAAAGTATTTCTGTATGAAATGATACCATTCTTCCAGAGCTGCAAACAGGTTTTCTGGTATTTTAAGGAGCTCATGAAAATGCAAAATAGTAACCCCATTCTATCAGGAAATTTACCTAATTCTCCCACTTCTAGAAGACTGATTGGCACTTACAGTCAATAAATATTTAATAGACTGGCTGATAGTACTGGTTTACTGACTGAGTGAATGGAGGAATATTCAGTTGCACTATTTTCTTTCACCATGGAATTGGATAAAACTACTCAGTCTTGCAATGTAGTCTGCTCATATTTTGTGGCTCAAGTGTGTAAACTGATGTCACACAAGAAGAATATTCAGTTTGTGAGCTCCCTTTGAAGATTTCAGACACCTGGCAACATCAAATGGTGAATCGTTTCTTCCAAGGCAATTGTCCTCTGAGCCCATATCTGTGCATAGACAGAACTCCTGCCATGCTTGTCATCCCATGTACATTTTTCTGCTTGTAAGCAAAAATGTTTGTAAATAAATATCATTTCTACATGTACATATTGACACTTTAAGCTTGGCTAGGAGTTCTGAGAGAAGCCTGACATTCTGTTGTGAAAGCTATCAAATTTATGATGGCAAAGACCTTGAATCACAGTTTTTAAATAAGTTTCCATCAGAGAAATATGAATAGAATATAATATTCTCTACTACCCAGAAATAATTGTGACTTTCCACTGGGTAAGTCTTGAAATGCTTGATTGAATTTGGAAAAGAAATTTTACTTATTTTGAGAGAAATTGAAAACCTATTTGGGGAAAAAATGACAGGAGTTCATTTGTTCATGAATTAGCTTAATGAAAAATTTGTCCATGCAAAAGATTAAACTTTCTGTTTAGGGCCCTATATTTATCCTTGCAGAAACTACTGAAAAGCCATAACATCTTCTGGCCAAATAGCTACTCTGGAATAGAGAATTATTTGTAAACAGCTATATGACACTTCTAATACTTTAGTGAATACTGCTGTAAGCTGGAGTGAATGCTATACCTTGTTAATATTTCTGCAAATATCATCAGACACCTGCAAACACTGAAGACCTCCTTTGAAGGTTATGAATCATCAGGCAATAATAAAGTTGAAACATGGTCTGGTAATCCTTTTTTCACTGATACAGATACCATTGACGACACAATCCTTGCCAAAGATGGTCTCAAGACTTAAGGATAAAGGCAACTATATATGACAAGAATCCTGCTGAAGGAATATTGGATAATTCTGGTGTGAACTTTAACAGTACTCACTTAATTCACTATAGTATACGTTTGTGACTTAGGGTTTTTCTTGTTTATGTGTCAATGAAAATATTAAAATTAATTCAATGTAAAAGATAACAAATATATCCTTGATAAATCTAATTAATACTTTTAAATCACCAAGCCAAATAGTAGGTCTTTCACTGACATTTGCTCTTGAGAATTATGACATTTTACTTTCACTTAATTGGAATATTTTGGATTCATTTCATTCTTTTCAGGAACTGGCCGCTAATTTTTACATTAATTGAGAGTAAGGGAAATTATTCTTTATGAAAATATTTTTGTATGTTATTTAAATGAAGGAAATGGTTTTCCAGAACAATACAATGAATTGTATGTACAATTTTGTGACAATGTAATACATAGTGTGTTAGTCCATTTTGTATTGCTATCCTAGAATCTTTCAGACTAGGTAATTTATTAAAAAACAAAAAGGTTGATCTGGCACATGACTCTGCAGGCTGTAGAAGCATGGCACCAGCACCTGCTTGACTTCTGGTAAGGAAGCTTCTATTCATGGCAGAAGGCAATGGGGGAGCACATGTGTCACATTGTGAGACAGGCAGCAAGGGAGAGGAGGAGGTGCAAAGCTCCTTTAAACAACCAGCTCGCTTGTGAACTAACAGTGAGAACTCACTCATTACCGTGGGGAGGGCACCAAGCCATTCATAGGGGATCCACCTCCATGACCCAAACACCTCCTGCCAGGCTCCACCTTTAAAACTGGGGATCACATTTCAACGTGAGATTTGGAGGGGTCACACATCCAAACTATATCACATAGCTTTCCTCAAAAAGGGATAAAACACACTCATAAACTTGGAAAAGAAGGAGACCACCTCAACATAATAAAAGTCATATATGAGAAACCCACAGCTAACATCACACTTGATGGTGAAAGACTGAAAGCTTTTCCTTTAAGATCAGGAACAAGACAGGAATGCCCATTTTTATCACTTCTATTCAGCACAGTTTTGAAAGTTTTAGACAGTGTAATCAGGCAAGAAAAATTTAAAGGCATTCAAATTGGAAAGGAAGAAGTAAAAGTATCTCTGTTCATAGACAACATGATCTTAAATGTAGATTCTATTAAAAAAAAGAGCTAGTTAAAAATCTCAGCAAAGCTGCAGGATACAAAACAAACACACAAAACTTAGTTGCATTTTAGTACACTAATGATGAACAGTCTGAAATGAATAAACCAATTTCATTTACAATAGCATCAAGAAGAATAAAATAGGAATAAACTAGACTAAAGAGACAAAAATTTTTTATATTGAAAACTATGTAATTGTTGAAAGACATTTACAAAGATATAAATGGAAAAGATGTTCTGTGTCCATAGATTGGAAGATTTAATATTATTAAGATTTCAGTATTACCCAAAGCAGTCTATAGATTCAGTGCAATCTCAGTCAAAATTTCAATAATTTTTCTTTTGTAAAAAGTAGTAATTTTTTTTTTTTTTAATTTGAGACAGAGTCTCGCTCTGTTGCCCAGGCTGGAGTGCAGTAGCTGGGACTACAGGCGCCCGCCACCTCACCTGCCTAGTTTTTTGTATTTTTTAGTAGAGACGGGGGTTTCACCGTGTTAGGCAGGATGGTCTCGATCTCCTGACCTCGTGATCCGCCTGTCTTGGCCTCCCAAAGTGCTGGGATTACAGGCTTGAGCCACCGCGCCTGGCCAAAAGTAGTAAAATTTATCCTAAAATTCATGTGGAATCTCAAGGGACCTCAAAAACAAAAACAAAAACAAAAAACCTGGGAAAAGAAGAAAGAGATCTAACACTTCCTGATTTCAAACCTTACTAAAAAGCTACAGTACCTGAGTGTGGTATTGACATAAAGACAGACATCTAGACCATGGAATAGAATAGAGAGCCCAGAAATAAACCTTCAAATATATGGTCAAGTGAGTTTTGAGAAGGGACCCAAGACCAATGGGGAAAGGACGGTCTTTTCAACAAAGGTGGTGGGAAAATTGGGTAGCCACAAGCAAAATAATTGGAGTTGGACCCTTACCTTATACCGTGTACAACAAAGTATCTCAAAATGGATTGAAGACCTAAATATAAGAGCTAAAACTGTAAAACTTAGTAACATAGGAGACAAGCTTCATAATATTAGGTGTGATAAAGATTTATTCAATATGACACCAACAGCACAGGCAACAAAAGAAAACAGATACACTGACTTCATCAAAATTAAAAGCTTGTATTCATCAAAGGACAGTATCAACAGAGTGAAAAGGCAATCCACGGAGTAGTAGAAAATATTTGCAAATCATACATCTGATAACAGATTAGTATCAGAATGTAAGAAGAACTACAACTCAACAACGACAAAAAACAAATAATTAAAAAATGAATAAAGACCTTGAATAGACATCCAAAAAGATATATAAATATCCAATAAGCACATGAAAAGATACTCAACATTGTTGATCATTAGGGAAATACAAATAAAAACCACAATGAGATACCACTTCACACCCATTGTGATGGCTATTATAACCATCCAAAAAATCTCCTAGAAAATAATGTATATATGAAGATTTCCAGAAATTGGAACACTTGTGCTTTTCTGGTGGGAATGTAAAATGTTTTAGCCACTTTGGAAAACAGATGACAATTCCTCAAAACATTAGAAATAGAATTTCCATATGATATAGCAATTTCAATTCTTGATATATACTCCAAAGAAACCAAAGCAGGGAATTGAATAGGTATTTGTACACCCATGTTCACAGTAGCGTTATTTACAATAGCCCAAAGCTGAAAACCACACGTGTCCATTGATAGATGAATGGATAAACAACATTTTATGTTCTACAACATAGATTAACCTTGAAGACATTATGCTAAGTGAAATAAGCAACACACACACACAAAAACATACACTGTATGATTCCTCTCATACGAGTTACCTACAATACTCTAATTCATAGAGACAGAAGGTAGAATTGTGGTTGCCAGGGGTTGAGTAGGGAGAAATGGAAAGGTGGTGTTTAATGGGTACGAAGTTTCAGTTTTGCAAGATGGAATGACTTCTGGGGATAGATGATGGTGATGGTTGCTTAACAATGTGAATATACTGAATACCACAGAACTCTACACTTAAAAATTGTTAAAATGGGCCAGGCATCGTGGCTCATGCCTGTAATTCCAACACTTTGGGAGGCCAGGACTGGTGGATTGCTTGAACCCAGGAGTTTGAGATCAGCCTGAGCAACATGGCAAAACTCCATCTCTACAAAATGCAAAAAATTAGCCAGGTGTGGTGGTGTGCACCTGTAGTCCCAGCTACTTGGGAGGCTGAGATGGGAGGATCATTTGAGCCTGGGGAGATCAAGGCTGCAATGAGCCACGATCGCACCATCACACTCCAGCCTAGGTGACAGAGCAGGACCCTGTCTAAAAAAGAAAAACAAAAAGGTTAAAATGGTAAATTTTATGTAATGTATATTTTACCATAATAATTAAAAAAAGAGGACTCTGATGGGAAGACTGCAACTGTGCCTCATAGAACCTGTAGGAGGAAGAGAAATGTAATTATTAATATTGACCCAGGGAAGATTTTGAAATAAGTGTGGTTTCTATCTCATCTCTTCCCTTGTTAGATTTTTCATAATTTTGCTAGATTTTTCATAATTCTTACATTGTGTTCTGTGTTCTAAGAACATTATGTTGTGATGCTTTACCCAGACCATACTTTCCAGAGTTAATCCTGAGTTCTGGATTATCTGAGTTTCTTCACCATTACTACAATGGAAACTTGATCCTATTCATTCCCATTTTTTCAAAAGCATGCCCCAAGCTGACTGTCGCTTTGGCATATTATTTAATATTTTTCTTTCCATTATCGTGTTAAAGATCAAAACTAGGAGGAATTCTTTAGTGGTTCTTTAATGAGAGAATCTGACAGCGTGGAACCCAACTCATGAGATAATTGTGGCTTCCAAGCAACCTTCCAGTCCTCCCTGTTTGACTGCAGTACATCTGACCTTTGGGATTATAAAATTGAAAAAAAAGTGATACATTGCACAAGTTCAAAAAGTCCAGGAACTTGGATTCTACTGATAAGTTCCTGTATAGCACTCCTAATTGTTCATTATATGGTCCGACTGTGGTGTTATTACTTCACACTATTTAGTGATGGTTGTCATCTACATGGTGACAGATTTTATTACAGCAGATAGTTTCAGACTTGAATGCGATTGTGTGGCATATGAAGTTAAAAGGTAAACCAACTACAAGGAAAATTATTCAAATTGTTTAAAATGTGCAGTTCTCTACTGGGGAAAATGAATATTTAGAAAATTTTCCTGATGTATTTTTGAGTCATCTGGCAGTTATTAGATGTTCAGGATTACATTTTTGGTAAAAATTAATTGAAAACCTGTGCCCATTGGATTCATTTTATAGCAAAAAGAACCCCTGTTGAGACTATTTCGATGAACAAATGTTTTATTTAGCTATTTTTTTTCTGGTTCTTACACTCAAAAATTATCATTATCTTGTGTGTTAAAAAAACAAAGAACATTGCAAACAGACATCAACTAAGTAATTGTGTTGCAGGAAAATTTCTTGGTATTTAAAAAATGTTTGACCACCTGTGTGAGTATGTGTGTACCTTTCATACACATAATTGTTGAAATATGGTGATAAAATAATTTAGAATATTTTATAATCAGATCATTGTAAAAATTGTTGAGAACTAAAAGAAACTTGAAAATAGATACATACTTATTTCCATACATGCATAGCTAATTGAATCTCACATACACACAAACACATACACAAGTGACTGTATAATTTAGTTCCTTTTTTTGTTAATTCAGATTCCCTGGATAATTAGGAGTCTATAAGGTAATAATCTGGATATTCCAGCTATCCTAAGTATGTCCAAGGCCTTATAGAAATTGTGTATTTAATCATAGTATGATTCATAGACTAATAGAATTTCTTTGCTTTTGAAGAGAATGACATCAACTCTATCTGGAAATACTGGTTTCCTTAGGCTGACTAGGAGCTCTGATAGAGCTTTAATTCTAGTTCAGTCATAAAAATGGGACAGTGGATTAATAATTATGCCTCAGAGGAGAGCTTTAAGAGCTATGGTTCTGGAGTACAAAAACTTGTGTTCCATTCTCGACATTAGCACCCACTAGCTGGTCTATCTTGAGCAAGTTACTTAATGTCTGTAAAACATCATCTGAGTTTTCTCATCTTTAAAATGGAAGAACAGGCTTGCTTCATGAGGCTTTCTTCTTCATAAGAAATAAGTTACTTCAAGTGGAATCCCAGCACAGAATAATTACCTCAATAAATTGTAGCAATGAGGATTCTTATTATTATTTTACAATATAGCTGGTGGCAGATTTTTTTAAAATAAGGGATCTAGGAGTAAAATTAATGAAATAGGCCACGGTGATGAAGCAGGCTTCATGGCATGTGATTGGCTGAATCCACAGATGCTGAACCCACAGACATACAAGCCTCATTACCAATGGCCTGTTTTGTTGATTTTACTCCTAGGTCCCTTATTTTGAAATATTTTGCCAACCAGTGGTATTCCGTAATAATAAGATTCCTCATTGTTGCACTTTATTGAAGTAATTGTTTTGTGATAGGATGAAATGAAAATTATGTTCTTTTGACTGGGTTGCCAAGCAGTGTTTAACTATTAACCAGCATGTTTGCTCCAGCTGCAGCTAGTGCAACTAGTCAGGAAGTGAAGGAACTTGTCAGAGTGATGCAGATATGCAGGTGAGCGCTGAAATTAGGGCTTAGCCTGGGAGGGTTCTTGGATTCACTCAGGAAAGAATTCACTTAAAGAAGTTTCAGAGTCATAGGGCAACGCTTTGGATATATAGTTAATTGTTCAACAATTATTAAAATCATGCTCAAGGCCTGCTTCTGTGCAGATGCAGAGTTCAAGTTCAAAGCAATTCAAAGCCATGTTCTGCAAGTTTTGTTCAAGTAATTAAAAAAAAAAAGACTGTTGAAATCTCAAAAGCCAAGTGGCTCTGGTGATGGAACAGGAAGTATAAAATCTCCACTGTTTTTTAAAGTTTGTTCTTTCTACTTTCTCTAAACTCACTGTAGTAATCTTATAACTTTACACAGCTGTTTTGTTAGGCAACTCTGAATCAAGCTGAAAAGAGGATTAAAGAAATTAGGAGAATATCCTTTGCTCCTTTTTACTACTGTGGAATATGTTATTCTACACTAAAGGTTAAAAGAAGGGGAAAGGAAAACAAATCATTATATAACATATTGACCACAACAAGAGTATTAAACATGAATTGTGGAAATTAAAAAAAAAATTTGGGCTGGGCATGGTGACTCATGCCTGTAATCCCAGCACTTTAGGAGGCCAAGATGGGTGGAACACTTGAAGTCAGGAGTTGGAGACCAGGTTGGCCAACATGGTGAAACCTCATCTCTACTAAAAATACAAAAACAAAAGAAAATTAGCTGGGCATTGCAGCACATACCTGTAATCCCAGCTACTCTAGAGGCTAAGGTAGGAGAATCACTTGAACCCAGGAGGTGGAGGTTACAGTGAGCTGAGATTGCACCACTGCACTCTAGCCTGGGTGACAGAATGAGACTTCATCTCAAAAAAGAAAAAAAAAATCACTGATGAGCTGATGGTGTTAAAACATAAGTCTTTTATTGAATTGTAGTTGCTTCATGTGGAGTAGGGCTAACTCATAGGTAGTGCACCTGGAGCCATGCTTGTGGGGTGTTGGCCACTGTAGTTATACCCATTGATACTTACATGCAAATCAAGGAGCAGGTTAATGCAAATTGAGGGACAGGCTACTTAGAAATCTCTAGAGGCTGGGCGCGGTGGCTCAAGACTGTAATCCCAGCACTTTGGGAGGCCGAGGCGGACGAATCACAAGTTCAGGAGATCGAGACCATCCTGGCTAACTCGGTGAAACCCCGTCTCTACTAAAAATACAAAAAATTAGCCGGGCGTGGTGGCAGGTGCCTGTAGTCCCAGCTACTCGGGAGGCTGAGGCAGGAGAATGGCGTGAACCCGGGAGGCGGAGCTTGCAGTGAGCCAAGATCGCACCACTGCACTGCAGCCTGGGTGACAGAGCGAGACTCTGCCTCAGAAAAATTAAATAAATAAATAAATAAATAAATAAATCTCTAGAAAGGGAGTGGTAACTTTTGGGTCATTGCCATGGCATTTGCAAACTGTCATGGCACTGGTCGGAGTGTCTTATGCTAGTGAGCAATGAGAGCAGCTAGGGATTGTTTCTGTAGCTATCTGCTGGTTTCTGCCAGCTTCTTCACTTTATCCTGACTGGACCAGATCCTGTTTTGGTCATCAGACCAAATTATTTTGGTTGAGACCATAAAACAAGTCCTGCTGTTCTCCTACCTCAAAAGGACTATCTTTACAGTTGCTGAGGACCACAACCTGGGGAGGGGCCATTTGTGGTTGAGATCATCTATTTTTAGAATGTGACATTCATAGATATTGGATAATAGAATAAAGCCCTACATGGGTGGGTATTGGGAATAACCACATGCTTGAATTCTTCTGTTTCTCCCTAGCCTCTTAAATCACCGAGAAAGAGTCAGAAATGTCTTTGTTATGATTTAAAACACTAAACTTTCCTCAAACACTGAGGTTGGATGATGAGGTCCTGTACTTAATTTAAGGAGTATGTCTCGGCCACTGATGGTTGAGTTTTCATCAGTGGGGTCTCTGTGATTTGATCTGCCAAAACCTGAAATTCTGATATGCCTGCATGGCATGAAGACGGAAGTTGAGTTTTAAGATGTAACCTTAATAATAATTCCTTATATGTTATGGTACCTAAGAGTTATAAAGTACAGTGGTCTCTTGCTATCCATGGATAGCAAGTCTGTGATATAAAATGATGTAGTATTTACATATACCCTATGCATATCTTCCTGTGTACTTTAAATCATCTCTAGACAATTTATAATACCTCAGACAATGTAAATATTAACACTATGTAAATAGTTGGTATACTGTATTCTTTAGGAAATAACAAGAAAAAATCTGTATGTGTTCAGTATAGATGCACTTTTTTCCTGAATATTTTTGGTCTGCCATTGATTGAATCCACAGATGAGGAATTCATAGACACGGAAGGCCAACTGTATTTTTGTATGTATTGTATTATAGATCTTCATAGCAATTGCTTGAGAGACACAGGACAGGATGTTATTGTTCTGATTTTGCAAGTAAAGGAACGGCTTGCTATGTTTGAATAGTTAAGCTAAGACACTCAGTTAATAAGAATCAAAATCAGGATTAGGTCCTCGGTCTTCCGACCCTGTGTTGTGTGGCATTCTTTCTATTTGAACACATTTTTTTTTGTTGTGGTAACTTACTAGAATATTGGATGCATGAAAAACTTTGCATGAATAAAGTAGACTTAGATTTGTAAGGAATAATCCTTATGTTAACTTACATTTGTCATTTGTTGCTAAACTTTATTTTTCTGCTATTGTCTTATTTTTTAAAAAGCCAAACACAGTTGTGAAAACCAATTTCTCTTCTCTCTCATTAGGCTCGAATTACGAAAGATGTGATTTTGAGGATGGTCTCTGTAACATGACTGAAGATCATAGTCTGCAACCTAGTTGGACAAAGAGAAATGGGATGACCAGTCTATCACCTCCATTTTATGATCACAATGGTGATGTGTCTGGTAAATGCTTTAAATTTATTTTCTCACCTCTCTCCCTTCCTCCTTTCCTTCCTTCCCTCCTTTCCTTCTTCATTCTTTTCCACCTCTGTTTCTTCCTTCCCCTCCCCAAATATTTAATTAGAGAAGTAGACTCTAACTACATATTAGTAGTTAAAATGCCTAATTTTATACATTCTTTAACCAGTTTCAAAATATTTATGATTTTAAAATATCACATCGGATTCTCATAATCAGGTTCCTGGGATTCCAATGGGCCTATTTAGATAACTGGAATTTTCCAGTTTTTCTTACTCTTTATGGAAATTGTAAAATGTAAATGGGAAAATATACCTAGATTAATTAGACAGTCAAATGTCTTTTATTTTCGGCTGTACTGGTTTTAGCTTTGGGACAATATACACAGCATAATTTGACAAATTTCTTTTATTTTGGCTGGACTGGTTTCAGCTCTGTCTAGTACCACTTGTTAAATCAAGTTGACTGGAAAGCTCTGCTGAACTGCTCTGTAGACTTTGAGGTAGCTCTGGAGTGAGCCAGAAATTTCTTCATTTATTAACTAATGAACTCCATTAATTCAACATCAGGTACTGCGTGTTTAAGATGTACTAGAGAGCAAAAATGGACTCCATGCCTGCCCTCATCTGATGGGTTTACACATGCTAGGAAAAGAAGTAACACATTTCCTGGCATAACTAAAAGCTAGTTATTTTTATAAGTGATACTTCCCTCAAATAAATTCAATTAATGTTAAAATATGGTTATTACCCTAGAGGTAATTTGAAACAAGCAAATATTCAGGCATTGAATGTGAGTTTGGCAAAGTTTTCATAAATATTACACATGCGGATTAGACTCCCTGGTCTGTCCCTCCCTAGCTGTAAAATCTTAAATTAATTTTTGAACCTTATTTTTCACAACTTTAAGAGAGGAAATAATGATGCTAAATTTTTAGGATGGTTAAGAACTACATGAGAAATTGTTGATAGAGCTTATTATAGAAAACTCAGCACTCAAAAAAGTAGATATTTAGTCCATTTCTGAATAATTTTGGTGTTGCTAATTTTACCTCTACATTGATAAGATGGAGTTTCTTAATTTATTTGGCTCTAATGTCAAAAATTATTTTTGTTTAGAATTCCTAACAATTTTTAGGAATCAACCAGTTTTATTACCGAAAAGGGACCAGCCTCACAAATAGTAACAAGCACTAACTGCAATATAGGAAACTTTTTTCTATTTCTTTCTTTTACTCAGAAGGTTTTTCACAGCACATATTTATTTACTCTAGGCTTTTGTTTGTTGATGGCTCTTACTGAATGCCTCTTGCTTGCCTCCTTACTGCAGAGTTAAATAACTTCAGAAGACACTGTGCTTCCCAATTTTCTTCTCTCTCTCTTTCCTATCTGCCATTTTCCCTCATTTTTTTCATGCATATTTTTGATTGCCTAGTCAAGAGATAAAATGGGGGCAATCCACATCAAAACTGAGATGTTGTATAGGCAGATACCATAGAACTATATTATCTGAGTTGACTTAAAATCTCTGGAATCATACTAGATGGGTTTGAATTCCAGCCTTGCCAATCCGCTAGTTTTGTAGCCTTAGTTTCCTCATCTGTAAAACAAAGAAAATAATAATGCAAGCTGCATAGGAAAAAGAGACAAAATATTGCCTGCATAACTAATTGAAGGCTGATAACTTTGGTAATAGTCATGCATCTCTTACAAATACAATTAAATGTTAACATGTAAGTATTCTCTAGCAATAATTTTAAGTAAGCAAGTGTTCTGGCTGTAGATATTAGCTGTTGGAAAATATTTATAGAAAAATGGTCTGAATCCTGTCTTTACTCAAAAATTCTTATTTCATAAGTATTAACCAAATTTTGATTAACTTACTCTTGAAATGATTTGCCAGTGCTCCAAAATTATATTTTTCATTATGTAATCAATGCCCTGAGTGGCAAGTTTGAGAATCAATTAGAACATTAAAAACATCACTGTTGTCAATATCTGAAATCCAGTAAAGCTCAGGGAAAGAATGGTTAAAATGTAGTACTAATTTTTAAAGCAATGTAACATTGCATTTAGATAAAATAGTAGTACTATAACAAAATCAAATACATCTTTGTAAGGGTGGTAAAACTACTTTTAAATATAGGAGTACAAATATAAAAGTTTTAAGTAATTCTAGAGCTCAGCTGATATTAAAGATGATAAAGGGGTTTTTAAATGTATAATTCACTTTAAGTCTATCAAAGATTAAAAAACTATTTATTTGAAAAAATATTTCCCATTAGGCCACAAATTATAATTTTCTAATTTGGGCATTTACAATCAGTTTTAAATGAGGATATTAGAGCTTTTGTTATTCTGATCCATTGTTAGATCTAAAATTCATATATTATGAAACATGTACACTACTAAATAGCATCTGATATTTTTATTTTGTTCTACAGTGTTCATATATATTGTGTCTATAATCTCTACATATTATAAACCCTGCAAATCAATGTTATAATATTGCTTTAGACAGCATTAAAATAAATGAAGAAGAAGATATTCTTTTATCATATTTATTATTTGCAGCAGTCTTTATTTCTTCTAACTATCTGATTTTGTTTCTGGTATCATTTCTCTTCAGCTTGAAGAAACTCCTTTAGTATTTCTTATAGTGCAGTTCTGTTAAGGATAAATTATGTTAGTTTTTCCTCCTCAAAATGTTTTTATTTTGCCTTCATTCTTGAAATGTATTCCTCCTGGATATATAATTTTTCATGGTCTTTTTTTTCTTTTAGTACTTGAAAGACATTATTTTGTTGTCTTCACCTAGTTTCTAATGTGATATCCACAATTTCATTTTTTTCTGTATGTAATATATCTGTTGTTTTGATGCTTTCAAAATTTGGTCTTTATTGTTGGATTTCAGCATCAGCATTTTAAATTTTATCATACTTATGTTAACTAAGCTTCTTGAATCTGAAATGTATGCTGTCTGCCAATTTAGAAAAGTATTTTGCTCTTGTTTATTCAAATAGTTCTTCTGTCCCATTCTCTCTTTCATTTCCTTTTTGTATTTCAATCATCAGTGTGTTAGTCTGTAAGTCTTACAGGCTGTTAGATGAGGCTTCACCATATATTTTGATTTTGTTTTCTGTTTTTCAGAGTGCATAATTGCAATTGATATATCCTCAAGTTCTGTGATTTTTTCCTTTGTTATCTTCATTCTACTGATAATCCTATGCAGAGATTAAAAAAGAAATCAACTACAGATACTCCTCAAATTATAATGGGGTTATATCTCAATAAATCCATCATAAGTTGAAAATGCATTTAATATACCTAACCTACTGAGAATCATAGCTTAGCCTAGCCTACCTTAAACTTGCCGAGAACATATATGTTAGCCTACAGTTGGGTCAAATCATCTAACACAAAGGCTATTTCATAGTAAATATTGGATACCTCATGTAATTTATTGCATATTGTACTGAAAGTGAAAAATAGTGTGGTTGTATCCCTCCGAATATATATCACTTTTGCACCATCATAAAGCAGAAAAATCATAAGTGGAACCATTGTAAGTCAGGGATTGCCTGCACTGTATTTTTCAGTTCTAAAGTTTTTAATTGGTTGTTTTAGTTAAAGTAAAAAGTTCTCTGTTACCTTTTCATTCATGATAAGAATAATTTCCCTTACTTCATTATGCATAATTATGTTGGGAGTTTTAAAATCCTTGCGTGCATCATCTCAGATTTACCTGCTGCTGATTACATTTTCCCATGTATGATTATGTCATCCTGGTTCTTTGTCATATAATTTTGAGTTTTATCCTGCATGTGTGAATGGAGGCTCTGGGATGTGTTGTATTTTTTTTTGAGGCATGGTGATAATTTGTTTAAGCAAGTGATTAAGTTGCATAGACTCAAATGACAAACTCTTTTTTTTTTTTCTTTTTTTTTGGAGACAGAGTCTTGCTCTGTTATCCAAGCTGGAGTTCAGTGGCGTGATCTCAGCTCACTACAGCCTCTGCCTCTCAGGTTTAAGCAATTCTCCTGCATCAGTCTCCCGAGTAGCTGAGATTACAGGCATGCGCCACCACTCCTGGCTAATTTTTATACTTTTAGTAGAGATGAGGTTCTCCATGTTGACCAGGCTGGTCTCGAACTCCTGACCTCAGGTGATCCCACCTCAACATCCCAAAATGCTGGGATTACAGGCGTGAGTCACCAGGTCTAGCGTCAAATGACAAACTTTTTTCTGCTCTGGGCAGCAGTCCAAATATCAATTCAATTCCTCTAGGTTTAGCTGCTAGAAGGGCTCCCTGCACATACAGGCTTCCATTTTCACCAGAGACTTGGACAGAGATTATTCATAGAACATTGGGGAACTCTTTTTATTATTTTTTTCTGGCTACCTATAAAATTTCTCTTTTTTTGGTCATACCTGGCTATTCCAGGTTTCCGTTCCTGGTTCCTCAGGCCAAGGAGAGAGCAGCCCTTCTCTCAGAGTTTTAGCCTTGCACTCTACCTGCATCTGTAGCCGGACCCCATGCCAAAGCCTGACAGAATGGAATTCGCTGTGATCCCTTAAAAATAATGCCTCCTCTCTTTATCTCGAAGCACTCTTGTGGTCCCAGCTTATAGATTTGTCTTGTTTTTCTACCGTAGTCATTATGTCAATCACTGAATTTCCCAGCCGAATGAACACCAGCATCCCCTAAGCTGCTCTGTGTTGCCCTTTCTGAAGGGAAACTGAGCCATAATCCACTCCTAAGTAATAGGTAGGCTCTGCCACATACAGGTTGAGTTGGGTTCTTTTATTAAGAAGAAACTGTAAATGACCAAACAGGGAGACAAGAATCCCACATTATTACTCTCTAGATTATGTTTCTGCAGCCTCTATAGTCTGAATATCTGTTTACTTTTAAATCAGTGAAAATTTAATGTCCTTTTATTCTTTTCTATATTTACTTTGAAAACTCTTTACTGAACATCTGCATTGCTCCACATGCTCTTCCAGGACCTGAAGATATAAAAGTGAACAGGAATTCAGCTTTTGTCCCTGGTGAACTTGCAATCTGGTGATAGAGACATAAACCATTTACACGTACTTATGATTATATATTAAGAGTTAGAAAAAAGCGCCGGGCGCGGTGGCTCAAGCCTGTAATCCCAGCACTTTGGGAGGCCGAGACGGGCGGATCACGAGGTCAGGAGATCGAGACCATCCTGGCTACTACGGTGAAACCCCGTCTCTACTAAAAAATACAAAAAACTAGCCGGGCGACGAGGCGGGCACCTGTAGTCCCAGCTGCTCGGGAGGCTGAGGCAGGAGAATGGCGTGAACCCAGGAGGCGGAGCTTGCAGTGAGCTGAGATCCGGCCACTGCACTCCAGCCTGGGCGGCAGAGCAAGACTCCGTCTCAAAAAAAAAAAAAAAAAATTAAAAATTATAAAAAAAAAAAAAAAAGAGTTAGAAAAAAGCAACCAGCAACCGTTTTCTTGTCTGCACGTATGCATTTAAAAGCTCACAGTGTGACAAGGATATGATGTTTGTGCTTTGCAGATGTTGTTTGGGAGCATCTATGTTGTTTGTAATCTGAGAAATTTCCATCGAACAACTCATCTATTCCAGGCATCTGCACGCTTTTCATTGAAAGGGCTGATAGTAAATATTTTTGACTTTTTGGGCCATATGGTCCATCTCCCAAAAACTCGACTCTGCCATCTACTCTGTAAAAATAGTCATACATACACAATACATAAAGATTAAGCATGGCTGTGTTATGTTAACCTTTTGTTTTTGAACATGGAAATGTATAATTAATATCATTTTTACATGTTTAAAAATATATATATATTTTTAATTTTTCAATGATTTAAACATGTGAAAATGCTTCTTAACTATAGGATATGCAAAATTAGGTGGCAGATGGATTTGTCCGTGGGTTATAGTTTGCTGCCCCTGGGTCTGTTCACAGTAAACATTAATTGAGCATTTTATGTCTGACACTATTCAATATTGGACATAGATGAATAAAGAATATAATTCTTCCTCTAAGAACACAGATACATTATAATCTTAATTTTAGTGCCCAGTGTTCACATTTATAACAAACATAAGTGAAGCAAACTTTGTTTCTGTATCAGAATCAGCTTTATTATGCTATTATTTAAACATGTATCTGAACTTTGAATTAAGGGGGAAATTTTGTTATAGTAGTCAGTCCTCTTTCTTTAAAATAAATGTTTCGTGCTTACTTGTACTGAGAGTACAAACAAGATATGTTAACGAAATGGAATTACAGTGTCTTTTCTTCATTTACCATTTTTTTTTTTTTTTTTAGACAGAGTCTCACTCTGTCACTCAGACTGGAGTGCAGTGGCATGCTCTCGTCTCACTGCAACCTCCCCCTCCCGGATTCAAGCTATTCTCCTGCCTCAGCCTCTTGAGTAGCTGGGATTATAGGCATGTGCCACCATGCCTGGCTAATCCTTGTATTTTTATTAGAGATGGGGTTTCACCATTTTGGCCAGACTGGTCTTGAACTCCAGACCTCAAGTGATCTGCCCACTTTGGCGTCCCGAAGTGCTGGAATTACAGGAGTGACCCACCACACCAGACCTCTTACCCCATTTTTAGTTTGGTAGTTGTGTTATTTTAAAGGTAAAATTATTAAAATAAAAATTATTACATACGTATATTTATGTTGTTAGATTTATATATGCTGATTATTATTGTTAATTTCAATGCAAAAGCTTTTATTAATTCCAGTGTAAGACATCATGATAATGTTGTTCAGATAATAAAGACTACAGGTTTATCATCTCTTATCCAAAAATCTGAAATCCAAAATGCTCCCAAATTGGAAACTTTTTGAGTGCCAATATGATGCCACAAGTGGAAAATTCCACACCTGACGCCTTTGGTTTCTGATGTTTTAATGTGCAGAGACTTTGTTTTATGCACAAAATTATTTTAAAACATTGTACAAAATTACCTTCAGGTTATGTGAATAAGGTATATATGAAACATAAATGAATTTTATGTTTAGACTTGTGTCCCATCTGTAATGTATGTGCAAATATTCCAAAATCTGAAAAAATCTGAAATCCAAAACACTTCTGGTCCCAAGCATTTTAGGTAAGAGATACTCAACCTGTATTAAGTTACAGGCTATATATCAAGGTGTTTGTGATGTCTTTGAGACACATGTTTGGGAATAAAACAGTTACTTATTGGGAGAAAGAATGAGGTACAAAATATGGGTTTGAATAAATTTCTCTGAGACTAGAGACAAATTCTGACTCCAGAAAGTGAATGAGCATTTAAGAAAATAGTTGAAACGTAATTGGTATTTCAATGGATGGAGAGATGAGAGAAATGGTATTTCAAATGGAAAGAACCACGTAAGGACGAGGTAGAGATAGTTGCTGTGCTCAGGCAATGACATAGAAGTCTACTATGACTAGAAATGACTGGAAATAAAGAAGATAGGCTAAAAGTGTATGTTGTGAATGTCAAGAATTATGTCATCCACAGGTTACTGATTTTGCTCACCTCAACTGTTTCCTTGCCTTCTTTTTCCTCCTATACCCAAACTGTTTCACAGTTGACAGTCGTATTTCTGCCACTGTCCAACCAGGCAGCAGAAATGAGAGACATTGATGGATATAATAGCAGTGGTTGAGGAATAGTGTAAGGAATTTTAAGGGCATGTGTATTTGGTGCTTAATGATTCCTTCTGCCTCAAGCAGTATTTTCCAGAGAGCTTTAGTTTCTTGCACAAATTCTTTCATTGTTAAGCTAATATTGCCAAAGTCCTTGATGTCTGTGTGTTTGTGTGAGTGCATGAATTTGAAATGGATGAACTATATGAGATTTTCATAGTCCCTCAACAATCATGACATCTTTTGTGTATTGGATAATATATTTGTTCTATTTTTCCACTTATTTCAAATTCAGAGTTATATGTCATACTTGACAACTTAGATACTTATTTGAATTATCTGATACCATATCAATGAAATTTTGCAATATAATATTAATAGTCAAGCTGTCAGATATCTTAGAGTACTGATGAGAGCTAAAAATGATATATTCTCTAATTTCTGTATTGAAAAATAGAAATATTTTTCTATGCATCATTTGCTTTTCATTTGGCAATTTTTATTTTTATAGGCAGGTGGTTTGATTATTTGTTGAATTTATAGATAGATATATTCTTCAAATTAATTTAGACACAATTGAAAAAAATTCATGCTCAACAGAAATACATAAAAATCCCATAATAGTATATTAAAATTAAAATATTACAAATTTCAGAAGATACAAATTTTGAACCATGATCTGAGGGTCATTTGAATGAGATTCTGTCAAATGAGTGTGACCATGATACTTTACTAATGAAATTGGTTGGAACGTACCCAATAGATGTCAATTACCTGCATATGAACTCTGGGAAGTATGATGAACAGTAATTTGTTTTTAAGTATCTTACAAGTGAATTAGTCCAGGAAGCTTACAGAGACTCAAACTACTTTAGGCTTTACAGATTTTGATCAATACCTTGGTATATTGCAAATGGAAAAAGAGAATCAAATTATTGTCTACCTAATTGTGGCAGGCGGATTATAAAATCTGCGCCGCCCCACCCCACCCCAATTTCCTATCCTCTAGTTGTTCAATCAAACATTAATCTGGGCACTTGGGTGAAGAGATTTTGTAAATGGGTTACTAATCAAAAATCACAAGATTATCTTGGACTGTTCAAGTGGGCTCAGTGTAATCACATGAGCCCTTAAAAGCAGAAATGGAAGGCAGGAGAGCTGAGGCAGAAGGGAAGATTAGAGAGATTTGAAGTTTGAGGACTTGACCTGCATTGCTGGCTTTGGAAATGAAGAAAGAGGATCACAAGAAAGTAATACAGGGGCCACTAAAAGTGGAGAACAATCACTGGTTAACAGCCAGCAAAGACACAGGGATCTCAGTCTTAAGGCTGCGTGAAATTGAATTCTTATGGCTGCATGGAATTGAATTCTGCCAACCACTTGAATGAACTTGAAAGCATATTCATCCTCAGGGCCTTCAGAAGGTAGCACAGCCAACCTACACTTCTGTTTCAGCCTTTTGTGCATCTAAGAAAAGAACCAGCTAAGTCACACCATGCCTGGACTTTTGACCTATAGAAGCTGTGATATAATACATTTGTGTTGTTTTAAGCCCCTGGATGTGTAGTAATTTGTTATGGAAGCAATATAAAATGAGTACACTAATTTTCAAAGTTTTTAGGGAAAGAAAGGTTTATACTTTCTTGATTGTCTATTCTTGCTAATAATGAACGTTTGCACTGAGTAAAATATCCCTTTTACTGGGTAAAGAGGAACAACTCTAAAAGTCATCTAGAGACCTGGATTCTCCTTAAACACTAATTAATGGTATGATATAGGGGAAAATCCCTGGGTTTTCTTTTTTCTCTTTTACATGGTTCCCGTTCCTCTAGTTTTTCATTTATATGTTTAATTTTTTTTATTCTTACCCCTATTTTCATTGTTTTCCTTTAGATCATGCTAAAAATTAAGGATCTATCTTCCATTAATGCCACTTGCCCCTACTGTCCTAGCCTGTGTAATTTTGATAAAGTCAAATTTAATTATCTGTCTATTCATCATCTATCTCTCTCTCTCTCTCTCTCTCTCTCAATCATCTATCTATGTACTTACTTCTTTATTTATTTACTTCTTTATATGGTTGCTCTTGTTTTAGGTGTTGTATCTAAGAAACCATTGTCTAATCCAAGGTCATAGACTTATACCTATAGTTCCTTCTAACAGTTTATATCTTTATATCTTATACTTAGGTCTTTAATCCATCTTTAGTTAATTTTTAATATGGTATGAGGTATCCACTTTTGAATGTATCTATCCAGTTGTCTGAGCACCATATATTGAAAACTCTATACTTTCCCCACTGAATTATCTTAACACAGTCAAAATTCATAGATGTACTGTTTTACTTTTGAGCTTTCAATGCGATTGCATTGATCTTTCTGCCTATACTTATGCCAGTACCACACTACCTTCTTGATTACTGCAGTTGTGTACTGTAGTTTGAAAGGAAGTTACTAGGGAAGAATAAGTACTATAATTGTGTTATTTTCTTTCAGGATTTTTTTTGTCTATTCTGTGTTTCTTCCATTTCCATATGTATTTTAGTATTTGTAAATTTCTGCAAAAATGGTCATTGGAATTTTGAGAGGAATTGCATTGAATTGGTAGATAAATTTGGTAACTATGGTCATCTTAACAATATTAAGTCTTCCAACCTATCATGCATCATGTCTTTCTGTTTACTTAGGTCTTCTTTGATTTCTTTCAACATTGTATTTTTAAAATTTTTGTTGTACAAATCTTGCTTTTTGTTTATTACAGTTATTCCTGTATTTTATTGTTTTTGAGGCAACATTAAATGAGATTTTTCTTAATTTTATTTTATATTGTTCCTTGCCAGTGTATAGAAATGAAACTGGTTTTTGTATATTGATTTTATATCCTATAAACTTACCAACTTATTAGCTCTAATAGTTTTTAATTCATTTATTTTTTGGTGGTTTATCAGGATCTTCTATATACAAGATCATGTCATCTGCAAATAGAGATAATTTTACTTTTTGTTTTCATTCTGGGTGCTTTTTGTTTTATTTCCTTGCCTAATTGTCTGAGAGAAACTCCAGTGCAATATTGACTAGAAGTGGTGACAGACAGCCTTGTCTTTTTCCTATTAGGGGAATCTTTTTCAGTCTTTTACCATTAGGTATGATATTAGCTGTAAGTTTTTTATATATGTCATTTATCAAGCAGAGCGTGTTTCCTTCTATTATTAGTATGCTGAGTGTTTCTTTTATTATAAGACAGTGTTAAGACCTTGTCATATCTTTTCTTGCATCTATTGTCATGGTCGTGTGGTTTTTCTTTACTTGATCAATATGGTGTCTGTATTGATTGATTTTTATATGTGGAACCAATTTTGCATTCCTAGGATAAATTCCACTTGACCATGGTGAAAAATTTTTAAAATGTATTGCTCAGTGTATATTCATCAGATATGTTGGTCTGTTGTTTGCTTTTTTTGTGATGTCTTTGTCTAGTTTTGGTTTATTAAGGTAATAGTGGCCTTATAGAATGAGTTGGGAAGTGTTTCCTCCTCTTTTGTTTTTTATAATAGTTTGTGAAGTATTAGTGTTAATCATTTAAATGTTTCATATAATTTACTAGTAAGCCTTTCGTGCTGGAGCATTTGTGGAAATATTTTTGATTACCAATTTATTCTCTTGTTACAGTCTATCTGGATTTTTTATTTCTTCTTGAATTGGTTTTGGTAGTTTGTGTCTTTCTAGAAATTTGTCCATCTCATCTAGGTTATCTAATTTGGTAGCATAAAATTTTTCATAGTATATCCTTGTAGTTGTTTTTATTTATGTAAGGTTAGAAATTCTGACCCTTGTTCACTCTTCATTTTAGTAAATTAAGTATTTAATTTTACTTTCTCTTGGTTCATCTAGTGAAAAGATTGTCAATTTTATTGATATTTCCAGGAACTTTTGTTTCTTAATTTTTTTGTTGTTTTTCTATTTCCTATTTTGTTTATTTCTTCTCTAATACTTATTATTTTCCTCCTCTGCTTACTTTGGGTTTAGTTTGCTCTTCTTTTAGCTTCTTATTATTAATGTTTAGCTCTTTCCTTGTTTAAATTTAGGTATTTATAGCTATACATTTCTTACTAAGCACTGAAATAACAGCATCTCATCCATTTGTATATGTTGTATTTTTATTTTCATGTATTTAAAGTATTTTCTAACATCTCTTGCAATTAATTCTTTAGCCTATTGGTTATTTAGGAAACTGTTATTTAATTCTACGTATTTGTGAATTTTTCTAATTTAATTCTATTATTAATTTAAATCATTCTATTATTTCTGGAGAACATACTTGTATGATTTGTCTGCTCTTCAATGTATTGAGATTTGTTTTATGACCTAAAATATTCTCTTTCTTGGAGAATGGTCTGTGTGCACTTTAGAAGCATATATATTCTTTTGTTGTTGGGTAGAGTAAGTGTTCCATATGTATCTGTTAGGTCTAGTTGGTTTATAGAATTGCTCAAGTTTTCTATTTTCTTGCTGATCTTCTATCAAATAGTTCTATATATTTATTTTTGAAGGTAGAGTATTAGAGTCTGCAACTATTATTGTAAAATGGTCTACTTTTCAATTATTTTAGCTTTTGCTTCACATATTTCAGGGCTCTGTTTTTACATGCAGAGATGTTTATAGTTTTTATATATTATTGATTGGTTGACCCATTTGTCATTATAAAATGCCCTGTTTTGTCTCTAATAACAATTCTGTCTTCTGTCCAGGGTAATCAGGCAAGAGAAAGAAAGAAAGCATATTCGGATAGGAAGAGAGGAACTCAAATTATCTTTGTTTACAGCAGACATGATTCTATATCTAGAAAACTCCATTTTCTCAGCACAAAAGCTCCTTAAGCTGATAAGCAATGTCAGCAATCTCAAGATACAAAATCCATGTGCAAAAATTGCTAGCAATCCTATATACCAACATCTGGCAAATAGAGAGCCAAGTTATGAATGAGCTTCCATTCACAATTGTCACAAAGAGAATAAAACACAGAAGAATACAGTTAACAAGGGAAGTGAAGGACCTCTTCAAGGAGAACTACAAACTACTGCTCAAATAAATCAGAGAGGACACAAAGAAATGGAAAAACATTCCATGCTCATGGATAGGAGGACTCAGTATTGTAAAAATGGCCATACTGACCAAAGTAATTTATAGATTTAATGCTATTCCCAATAAACTACCATTGGCATTCTTCATAAAATTAGAAGGAACTATTTTAAAATTAGTGTATAACCCAAAATAGGTCAAATAGCCAAGATAGTCCTAAACAAAGAAAACAAAACTGGAGGCATCATGTTTTTGCCTCTTCAAACTATACTGCAAGGCTACAGTAACCCAAAGAGCATGGTACTGATACAGAAACAGACACATAGACCAATGGCACATAATGGAGAACTCAGAATTAAGACCACACATCTACAACCATCTGATCTTTGACAAACCTGGCAAAAACAAGCTATGGAGAAAGGATTCCCTATTTAACAAATGGTGCTGGGAGAACTGGCTATCCATATGCAACAAATTGAAACTGGACCCCTTCCTTATACCTTATACAAAAATTAACTCAAGATGGACTAAAGACTTACATGTAAAACCCCAAACTATAAACATTATAGAAGAAAATCCAGGCAATAACTTTCATGGCATAGACACGAGCAGAGATTTCATGATGAAAGCACTGAAAGTAATAGCACCAAAAGCAAAAATTGACAAATAGGATCTAATTAAAGAGCTTCTGCACAGCAAAAGAAACTATCATCAGTGTGAACAGAAAACCTACAGAATGGGAGAAAATGTTTTCACTCTATCTATCCAGCAAAGGTCTAATATCCAGAGTCTACCAGAAACTTAAACAAATTTTCAGGAAAAAAAAAACTCACTAAAAAGTGGGCAAAGGACATGAACAGACACAAATATTCATGTGGCCCACAAACATATGAAAAAAAACTTCAACATCACTGATTAGTAGAGAAATGTGAATCAAAACCACAATGAGATTGCCATCACATACCAGTCAGAATGGTGATTATTAAAAAGTCAAGAAACAACAGATGCTAGCGAGGATGCAGAGAAAAAGGAATGCTTTACATAGTGGGTGAGAATGTAAATTAGTTCAACCACTGTGGAAGACAGTGTGGCAATTCCTCAAAGATCTAGAATCAGACATACCATTTGATTCACAGTCCCATTACTGGGTACCATTTGATTCAGCAATCCCATTACTGCACATACTGGGTATAAATAAATATAAATGATTCTATTATAAAGACACATACATGCATATGTTCATTGGAGCACTGTTCACAGTAGCAAAGACATGGAATCAACCCAAATGCCCATCAATGATAGAATGGATAAAGAAAATGTGGTACATACATACCATGGAATTTTATGCAGCCATTAAAAGGAATGAGATCATGTCCTTTGCAGGGACACGGATAGAGCTGGAAACTGTTAGCCTCAGCAAACTGATGCTGGAACAGAAAACCAAATACCACATGTTCTCACTTATAAGTGGGAACTGAATGATGAGAACACACGGACACATGGCAGGGAACAACAGACACTGGGACCTGTCAGGAGGGGAGAAGGGAGGTAGAGCATCAGGAAGAATAGCTAATGGATGCTGGGCTTAATATCTGGGTGAGGGATTGATCTGTGCAACACACCACCGTGGCACACGTTTACCTGAGTAACAAACCTGCACATCCTGCACACATACCCCAGAACTTAAAGTAAAAGTTGAAAAGAAAGAAAATCATTCTTCTGAATTTCATATAGCCATTTCAGCTTTCTTTTTGTTATTATTTATATAGTATGTCTTTTATATCCTTTTACTTCTAACCTTTTTCTGTAGTTGAATCTAAAATGTGTCTCTTGTAGACAGCATATGGTTAGATCATGTTTTTATACAATATGCCAACTTCTTACTTTCGATTTAATAATTTAATCGATTTGCATATTATATAATTATGATTTACACCTATCATCACAGTGATAGGTTGTTTGTTGCCATTTTGCTACTTGTTTTCTGTATTACTTATGTTTTTTTCTTATTACTCTGTTCCTCCATTACTACCTTATTTTGTTAAATAGATATTT
This sequence comes from Trachypithecus francoisi, assembly GCF_009764315.1. Classification (NCBI taxonomy): domain Eukaryota; kingdom Metazoa; phylum Chordata; class Mammalia; order Primates; family Cercopithecidae; genus Trachypithecus; species Trachypithecus francoisi. The sequence continues at coordinate 21,416,415 of NW_022681474.1, forward strand.
TCTAGTGTATTATATTAATATCCTTTTCTTTTTCTACTACATATTTTTGAATTTTTTTTTAGTTGTTGTCTTAGGGATTACATTTAACATTTTAATTTACGAAAACTTAGGTTGGATTAATGCCAATGTAATTTTAATAATATACAAAAATTTTGATCTTATACACTTCTGCTCACTTCTTCTTTATGCTGTTATTGCCACAAATTATATCATTACATCTTGTGCCCATAACCTATTATTATTGATTTTTATCAGTTATATAATTGATTATAATAATTATTGATTATATAATACCTACCTCTTTATCAATATTCTCTATTTTATGACACATTATTCTTACGATTTCTGTAGTTCTTTATATATAGTTTTCTTAGCTCTTTGAAAATATTTGCCATACCTAATTTAAAGTCTTTGTCTAATAAATCTGATCTTTCTCAGAGATATTGTGTATTGATTGCTTTTCTTTTTTTCTCTCTGCATGGGAGATACCTTCTTGTTTCTTTGCATTTCTCACTTAAAGAAAAAAAAACCTAGACATTTAAAACAATATACTCTTGGACCTCTGGAAATCAGATGCTCAGTCTCCCAAAAACTCCCACACATTTGCTTCTGTTACTGTTTGTTGTAGTTATAGTTGTTTTGTTGTTAATTTAGTGACTTTACTGAGAGTCTCTTAGATGTCACTGTTTTAGTCCCTTTTGGCTGCTAGAACAAAATGCCATAAACTGCGTAGATTATAAACAATGGAAATTTATTTCTCACAGTTCTATAGGCTGGGAAGTCCAAGATCAAGGCACTGGCAGATTCAAGTGTCTGATGAGGGACCACTTCCTGGTTCATAGGACAGTACTATCCTGCTGAGTTCTCACATGGTGGAAGGGGCAAGGCAACTCTCTAGTACTTCTTGTATAAATGAATTAAATCCATCCTTGAGGACTCTACCTTCAGGATCTACTCACATCCCAAAAGTCTCATCTCCAAAGATTATGCTTCCACATATGAATGTGTGTGTGTGCAGGGGCACAAACATTCAGACCAAAGTATCCTGGGACCAATAAATCTCTATGTTTTTCTGAGGGACTCTGTGTATGTTGGGGTGCACTTTCCATACTCATCCAGGCAGCTGATAACTCTGCCTTAGTTTCCATTTCCTTCTTTCGTAGAGCCTCAATATCAGCCAGATGTTAGGGCTTAGGGTCTTTTCAGGTATTTCCAGAGCATGTGCACAGCCCTACACATGCACATGTCTGGCTAGATTTGCAGGAATATGTTGGAACTTTAAAAATTCTCTATCAATGTCTCATTCTATTAGTTTGTTATTTTCACCAACTGTTACTGCCTCAGGTGACTATGAAGTTATAACACTTGCTGGTAATTGTTTTCAACAGACCCCTTATGTAGAAAAAGCATTTTATACTGAGCAAGCTATTATTATGGTCAATTTCAGATGGCGTTTTAATTGTGGTCTTTCAGGGAACCAAAAGACAGATCAAATAATGACAATTATTTGAGAATGAAGCTTTGAAAAAGGTCTAGCACCATTTTACTCATTCTTGTGGCTGCCAGGCTGCACAGGAATGCAAACTGCTATTTTTCAAAGTTAAATGTGAAACTGGAGAGTGGGCAATGAGACTAGGGCAAGTTAAAGCCCATAAAAGTCACCATTTTTTAAAACTGAGATTTAGCCATTTGTTGAATAAAAGCCCTCCAAATTCCCAAAGGGCTTGGCTGATTTCCAGAGTTCCAGACAAGTTGATTCTGACATTTTTGCCAGTTTTAAAATTGATTTTGTGGGGCCAAAAGTTTCAGAGGTCTCTATTCTGGCATTTTCATTGACAGTACTCTTGTGGTTTACTATGTATTTTATGATCTCCTAAAGTGACTCACATAGCCCTTTGTTACTGAAGTCAGACATAAGTGGATATGGCAGCATCCATGTACAACTTGCTAGTAATGAGAAGGGATTACTATTTGAGGGTATTCTTTAAGTTATACCATTTTAGCAAGTATTACCTGGTTCTGTTGAGCTTGCTAGCTTAATAAATTGGTATGAGTCAAAACTTATGATTCAAAGGAAACAGAATTTAATAAATAGACAAATTATCAACTTGAAGAGGTTTGTATCTAATACTATTTGCTCTCTATTATCTGAATTAAACTATGCTTTTTGTCAGAAATTAGTGCATTTTCATATTTCCATAAGTTTTGACATTTTAACATTTGCTGCAAGCCTTGGATCTTGTTATGATGATCCATTCCTACAGCCTGATTTTTTTAAACGTTCTTGAGAACTGGTATTATCTCACTGTTAAAATTCTCCTTTTTTGAGTTCCTTTGAACCAATTGGTTATTCTGTAGCATGCAACAGGATTTATGTCTCTCCTGCTCACATTCAGGTCCATTAATCTCTCAGAACATGGGAAATGGAGGAAGTACAAGGCTGCCCATCAATGGCTGAGGAAAGTGAGACCGAAAATTCTACCTTATCTTTCCTGAAGATCAAGGTTGATGGAATTCACTTCCAAAGTTACTGGATTTAGCTCTCAAAACTTGATTCATGGTTCTTGTTGCTTTCATTTTTTATATACCTCCTTTTTTTTGTCATCAAACTTGGGATTTCATTCCAATACTTAACCAGTAACTGAGAAAAAGTATTTTTAGAAGTCCTCTAACATAAACATTTAAGACTATAAATGAAATTATGCTATTTATGTTATTTTGTCATTTTAATAATTAACCCTTTGTCACAAGATTATGTTACACATGTGATTCAAAGACATTATGCATTGACTTTTATAAATGCAGGCACAACATGGGAATTTAACTATCATGTCAACAAGCTATGATGACGATGGTATAGAGATTAATGGAGATACATGATGATAATGGTGATTATGTGTTTGCATGTGATATCTGTATTATTAGGCTGCTAAAGGAAGTACAAGAGGTTTATAGAGAAAATATTCAATATAAGCTTTGTTGTTCAAGAGCTTTATGGAGTCTTTTCTGGCTGATTAGAGCTGTAGTAGATGGGAGTGTTAAATGAGGGAATGGTCATGTGGAGAAAAGTTATGCTGTCAAAGATTTGCCTTTTTCTCTTAAACTCATAAACAGCCATGATAAAAAATGTTCTCTGGAAAGCCAGGGAACTTTCTATAAAGTGACATTTTTCTTTAGGGAACATCTCCATCTGTGAATTCAAGAAATTCTATACTCATACTAAAGGAGCAAGGTAAATGAAGTGCACACTAAAAAAAAATCGCGATTGTCACTAAGTTAAAATTAAACATAGAAAACAGATATTGCCACTGGGTACATTTTGAACAATTTTTTCCCCATACAAAGAAAAAAGTTTATTACTAGAACAAAGGTCAAAAGATATCAAGCTGTTTCTGAATTTAAACCTTTACTTTCTACTATAACCTGAAGATTGACCTTTATTGAATATTTGATACAATACAGAATAATTTATAGTGCCATAACACATACCAAATGACAAAGTTTTTATTTATGGAACATTCTGTTTAAATATTTAAATAATTTATTAATGTGTGAGTTGAAAAATATCACTGAAAAATGCTGCTTTTATTATTTAATAACTTAGTGTGTCAAATCTGATTTTTAATATCAAGCTTTTAAAAATATGAATAATTTAGGTAATATCATTGACAAATAAAAATAATTTTTCTGAGTATCTCAGGGATTCTTTTTAGTAGTTGAATGTTTATAAAGAACAATTTAGAACCGACTGAATGCTATTACCATTTGTATTGCTAATAATATTATTTAAACTTACAATAATATATGCATATGACTTATTATGTTTAGTTGATTATTCATTTGCTTAACATTTCTTTACCTGCTGCAAGAGCCAACTAATGATAGTCCACTTGCATCACCGTGATACCCGCTCTTCATCTAAATTGTGTTTACATAATAATTCCACTAAGTATATTCTTAGAATAATTGTGTGTTATTGCAGTTATTTCAGTTATGTCTCTGAACATAAGCAATCATTAATGCCACTGTTTGCTGCTTAATTAGGATGCAATTTTTGAATAGGAGTAGGGAAGAGAGGTTTCTTCCTTAGGTCTCATAATTTTACTATGGATTCTTTTAATGATGTGACAATTAGATTTGATTTCCAATCTGACTTTAAAATACCACTGAATAACTGAGGTAGCTATGTCATCATAGTCGTCATCATCATATTTCTCATTTCTTTTGACAAAGAGAAGCACATGAAATAAAGTGGCAGAAAACAATGGTATTCAGATTATATGCTAGAACCTGCATAAAGCATTACAGGAAATCTATGAGAGCCCAGGGAATGCTCAACGTTTGTTTTACAGACTTCTAAACCATAAGAGTCCACAGGTATTATCCATACTGCAGTGCATAGGAAAGCATCAGGGCTCAGAGTTGTTTTTCATAATCCTAGGAAAAGCTGGGACTATCTGATCCAACTTTTTCTGAACAAAAGCGCAGCGAGCAATGATCTCTTCTAAAGCTGTAAGAGTTGAAGAAGGACGAAGGAAACATGAAAAGTGACTCATCAGTCAGAAACAGGTTTATTTTAAAGAATAAACCTGAGAGGGGCCTCTGGCCGAGTTAGGTCAAGTGCCCTCTCTCTTACAGACTAAGAGTATTTTCGGACAGGAGAGCTTATCACAGGCTCAGAATGTTTCTGTGTCTCTTTGTCTTGCTTATCTGGGAGGGAGAGTTTTGTGTCTGTTCCCATACATCTTTCTGCAGCTGCAGGCATACCCCCCAAGTCTGCTTTGAGCTTCCCTGTCTTAGTGAACCTAAAGAGAAAGGAATGTGCTTATTAGGGCCCACTGTTTTACTTGGGCCCATTGTATGAGTGTAAAGTTTGGTCTTTACACCATGCAGCTGTCTTATCTGTATTGTGCTGTCTGCTCTTTCTAGCTGCTTATTGTTAGAAGTGATTTATTTGAAATGCATGAGGTTAGAAAGGGAGCTGGAGCTTAAAATAGTGGTGTTTGTCCAAGATAATGGTGCTCCTGCTCTGTCAAAAGTCTTCATCGAATTGCTTATTTTGGTAGGCAGTCCTGATAGTATGTTTTCCCTAGATAGCATCTTTGCCGGGATGTACCTTTCTATGTTAAATGTGATAAATTGGGTTGTGAACTATAGCCCATGATCATATTATAGGGAGTATAATTGCAATTAGCTGTATCACTGGGCAACAGAAAGAAGTAAAAATATCAGATGGTTTGCAAAAGTAAATGATGTGGTTAAATTATTTGTTCTTTAAACAAAAAAAATTATTAATCTAGTGAGGATGTGGGCCTGAATTATCACTTGGTGTCTTAAATTCGCCAGTGATCACTCTGAATCTAATACATTGTCTGTTGTTTCTTTTTTTTTTTTTTAAGTTTTGTAGGTACATAGTAAATGTGTATATTTATGGGGTACATGAGATGTTTTGATACAGGTATGCAATGCATAATAATCACATCATGGAGAATGGGGTACCCATCCCCTAAACATTGATCTTTTATGTTACAAACAATTCAGTCACAGTCTTTTAGTTATTTTTAAATGTACAATGAAATTATTATTGACTACAGTCACTCCGTTGTGCTATCAAATAGTAGGTCTTATTCATTCTTTTTTTTTTTTTTGGTACTCTGTCTCTTCTTCCTGATAGCTCACTTCCTTTTACTGGTGTCCAGAGTGGATTCTATTTCCTCAAGTTTAAGAACCAGAGTTTTCCTTCCGACAAATGATCAACATGACTGCCAGGTATTTGAAAGCACACAGCATTTTAAATATTTTGTCACATTTGGGGACTTCTTTATCATAACTGTTTGGGTACTAATTGTCTTTCACAGATTACGTTTTATTACTTCTCCAGCCGAGTGAGTGGCAAATTAATGGTTGGGCTTCAAACTGCATGTGGAGGTCCTATTCAGCATTTATGGCAAAACACAGCTGCACTCCCAAATCAGTGGGAGAGAAATGTCATCAAAATCCAGAGTTCACAGAGATTTCAGGTATGTGTGTTCTATTTTCTAACTATGGCCTTCAAGAAAAAATAAGATACAGATCTTTAACACCAGGTGAACTAAAAGTAAGGCAACCGTCCCAGTTTGCCAGCGACTGAGGGATTTCCCAAGACTTTCAAGTGCTGAAAGTGGACATCTCAGTCAATTTGGGATGGCTAGCCACCCTGAAAGACACTTTTACAATAAAGTTTTGAATTGTATGTATGAAAACTAAAGGTGATATATTTTAAGACATACCGATATATCAGTAAAATACAACCTTTTAATTTCCTCCTAATTTCTTGAACCCTCTCCATATTCCTCTCTACTTTTCTTACTGCTCCAACTTCTTCTTTCTTTTCATTACTTTTTCCTTCCAGACTTTTTTCATGCTTTTGAGAGAACGGAATGCTGGGTAATGAGGAAGGAGAATGTTTAAATACTTATTCCAAATGCTGTTGAAGTAGAATAATTGTCATATTCATTTCATAGATAAACTCAACACAGGCTTTATTTTCTAAAGTAATTTAGAGAATTAAAGTCAATGCAAGCCTATAAAACAAACAACTTATTTATGCAGCCTAATAAAACTTATGCATGGTCGAAATGATAATCTAATGATTATTACCAGTTCTTGAAGAAGTATTGCCTATTTTAACATTTGAGCCAATCAAACAAAATTTTCCTATTAAACATGAGATTTTAAAGAATTTTATTCCTTAAAACTTTCTAATCCTTCTCTGTGAGTCAATTTAACCCAAATCGGTTTTTTAAATCATCTATTATTAGAATGATATAATAATCAGTCTTATAAATTTGATATAAGTCAAATCATTTGTTATATGGTGGATTTAGCACTTGCTTAAATATAGGGATTAAATTGGATTGAATTTTACCTTTGATTCTTTTGAGTGGCTAAGAGAAAAAGAATGGCTAAATGAACAGGATCTTCATTGTAAAAGTTGAATTATAAGATATAAGAATGGCATAGTTTCTTAATTGATTGATCATAAATCACTGTAATTTGGAATTTTCAGGTTTTGATAAACTTAATGGGGATCAAAAGAAGGCTACAAAAAATCCCTAACAGGTGGTTAAATGACACCTATATGGCAGGACTTCAGAGAAACTCTCAGTGGAAACGCTAACCAGAGACTGAGACTGTACTCTATTGAAGTCAAATATCAGTGTTGGGGGTGTGGGTGGTTGGAAAGGCATCTTAAGCCATCAGGCACTTAAGTGTTTCTATCAACATTTCATTCATTCACTTAAGAAAGATTAATTTGGGGCTCTTGGATGTGGTAGGTACAATGAGGGGAAGGTTCCCTACAGCATGTTAAGGGAAGATGATTGATAGGTGTGGGCAGGGGATACTATGTGTCCCTCCACCCTGAAGACGTCTGTGGCTTTCAAGGGCTGTGGTATGCAGAATGAGTACCCCCCTGAGCACCAATAATGTGTTTAATTTGCTGTGGATGCTCAAGTGTTATTAACCGCTGGAGAAGTTATTTTATTTCTTACCCTTCTCTTCTTAATTCCCTGTGTCTGCTTGTTGTCTCAACAATGACAACAAAAGCAACAAAACTGGGCCAAGATTGTGTTTATGGGGATTGAGTCACATCGAGTAGACTCTGAAGGTTGATCTTGCTGAAGTTCTATCTCTCTCCGTTCTTGTAGACACTTAAGTGAGATGAGAATCTTACCTACGGGTCGATTCCATCGTTATTTACACATCCTTTTAACTTTGAAACAGAACTGATGGTATGGGAGTCTTAAACTACTTTTGCCAACCTTTGTACCTTCTTAGCTCTGTCTATGTCTTTCAGTCCAGATCTCTATTAGAAGCATAAGAGATCAGAGCGTTGAGTAGAACTGGAACTTGCTGTATCTTGCAGGTCAAACCTTTCAAAATAACGTCCTTGTTTTGCTCAACTTCCTATTCTCGAGTGATACATCCTGAGTTCTGATGATTAAATATGTGCAGTAGATCAATAAAAAAAAAGTAAAACTCCAGAATATGTAATATCCAGGGTGATTCGGCTGTAGCTGAGGCAGCAAGGTTATTCACTTGAGTGCTTTAAATGTACCAGTGGCTTCAACTAAAGCAGATGCATGTGCAATATATTAATTTTATATCCCAATATACGTTATTGCTGATGTGAAAACAGTGCATTTACCTTAAAGGCTTTGCAAAAATTAGGAGACCATATGACTCTCTCGGGATCCCTTGGCTACACCAGCCTTTTCCGATTGCAGGTATGCTTTAGTTCTGTCCTGTCAGCAAGTGAGCAGATGTTCATTTGCTTTTGTTTGGTGGGCCACAGAGAAGTGCTGTACTTGTAATACGGCCTGCCATCATCTAGTATCTCACTCCTGAAAAGATTTTCTGAGGGGCTTATTCGAGGGAATTCTGTAATCAGAGTCTCCAGACAGTATCTGCTGCCTTGACAACTTATAAGCCTCTGAGAATTATTTCATTTTCTGCCATTTCCTTTCCATGCTGACTTCTAATAGTTTAAAAGCCATGCATCCTTCCTTTAAAAATGTCCAAATAGGAGATTTCGGTCTCAGCTGGATCCCAGCTTAGCATGGGCTTAGAACAAAGCCACTGCAGCTGACGCTCACGTGGGGGCTTTATCACCTCCATCTGTGAATGACTAGGTCTCTTCTTTAATGAAATTGAAACAGGTTAATTTCTGAGGGAATGCTGCTGCATACAGAAGGATTGCTGTTTATCTACTTAGCGAAGACGGAAGCATTTCAGAGAGTTTCCGAAGATATGTAAGGAATAATAACAACTAAAATTTCTTTAGCACTTACTATATGTAAGGCACTGTGTTTACTTCTTTGGATACATAATTTTATTGACCCTTCACAAAAATCCTCTAAGGTAGAAAGATGATTTACTCCAAGAATTACAAGCTTTAGAGAGTTAAACAACCTACTAAATCCCATACCGGCTTAGACTCTAAGGTAGTTTGATTTCAGATCTCAATTACTGAATCACTGAGCCATAGTAACTTTTTTTATTATGTTAAGCATTACAGGGATTTAGAATACAAATGGGAAAAAAAGTCCAACCTCTAGTTTGGTCAAATCTGTTGTGTATGACTTATTATATATTCTTTTGTCTGCTGGCTGGGTGAAACAACAATTTTAGGCATTGCATGCTGCTGATTAATTGCAATCACATTTTTAAAAAATTGCAGACATAAGCGATTAATTTTACTGTTGTCCTAAAATGTTCAAGGAGACAAATAATAAGACAAACTTAACATGCAGTAGAAATGTAGCCCCTAATTCAGGTGAAACCTTTTGTCAGAGGCATTAGTACCAGAGTGACTCCATGTTGAGTGAGGGCTAAGAAAATGAGCTTGCTGGGTTGCATTTCCAGAAAGCTAGGTATTCCTAGCCTCTAGATGTTTACTGTTAAGGGAACAGATTGATAACATTTACTAAACAGACCTGGACTTGGGAGTGTCCTGGTATCCTGACACCTTGAGAACAAAATCATTCCTAATTTTACTTTAAAGATAATAATGTCGATTCTTGCAAAATATAGTAATTAAGAAAATTAATCCTTTATCGCAAAAGATTATAGCAGAGCACATCTCCCCGTGATCTTTTTTTATCCTGTATATAGACAAGTATTGTACCTAGGGTGGATGCGTTCCTCCTCTTACTTTCGGGAACGCCCTGCTCTGTCTATTGAGTGGCCATTCTTTTATTCTTCTACTTTCTTAATAAACTTGCTTTCACTTTACTGTATGGACATTCTCTCAATTCTTTCTTGTGTGAGCTCCAAGACACTCTCTTGGGGTCTGGATCGGGACTTCCTTTAGGTAACACTTTCACTCCTGTTTGTTGTTGTTGTTCTTGAAAGAAGCTCATGTAACAGTTTTATGGGTAAGAAGGAATGAATACTATCCCTTACTACTAAGTATGTCACTGACTATAATTTTCATGTTGAATGTCTAGATTGTTAAACTAAATGAACAGTCAGTGCCTTAAGTACAAAAAGATACTGAAGCATTTTTAACACGCTATTATTTACTTTTCATTTCTTTGGTATTTCATTGAGAAATGCTGGAGAGTTCTCAGCAGCCTCCTATTTAGAAAGAATAGAATTTATTAATAAAGACAAAAGATGAGCTTTGCATTTTAAAAAATGTAAATTTTAACCTTAACTTTTAAAATTTTACCGTCACTCTTCAAAATCATTATCTGAGGTATTTTCCCTTTTAATTCAATAATATTTATGATAACACATGATGAGGAAATAATTACTCTCATCATTTTGTGTCTCAAATGTTTGCTTGGGAAATGAATGCATACTACTAATTAAGAAAACTCTTACATAATACATATAACCATAAATGTTTCTAATGTTTATACTCATGCTGAAGCAGTCTCGTTGTCTGAGGCGATACCTGAGATTCATTGTTTCATGCCAAGGAAATCAAAGACATGAACACACAAGAAGTGAGGTTAAGAATGGAGGTTTAATAGGTGAAAGAAAGAGAAGAGCTCTCTCCTGCAGAGAGAGGGATCCTGAATGGGTTTCCAGTCCATGGCGAAATGCAGGGGGTTTTATAGATGAGCTTGAGGAAGCGGTGTCTGATTTACATAGCGCACTAAAGACTGGTCAGACTAGATGTGTTATTTGCATAAGGCACAAAAAACTGGTTAGGGGTAGGTGTGCTGTTTGCATAGGGCACAAAAAGATGGCCTTTCCCACCCTAATCTGTTATTATGCAGATGGGTTCTCTAACTGGCTGGTGCCATGTTGCCTGTTTCTTTACTGTGCATGTGGTAATAAAAGGGAAGACGGAGCTTCTATATTGGCTATGCCTGGCCCCCAGGTAGCCTTTTTTTATTGACGCAACTGCCGGCATTCACCCGTGCGAGCTTTCAGCTTGCTTATCTATGTTTACAGCTTGATTTTTCAGGCTGCTCTTTGTTGGAAAAAATAATTTATTGGGCTGCTTTTTGGTAGAAGGGAAGCCTTGCTGAGGACTCTTTTACCTTCACTATCTACCTAAATAATTTCTTTCTAGCTCCTGTATCAGTGCCATCCAGACAGTATTATCCATATGTCATCACCGTTTCCTCTAACATTTAAATCAATTGGCTTGAGTGCTGACCACTTACCTCTATTCAGAGGTCATCCATCTTCTCTTAAAATGTTTGGGGTGAAAGGAATTTGTTTTATGTTCACTGTCGGATTAGTGCAGGCCGTCCCTGACTTCTTTGGTGTCGGAACTCCATCATCTGTCCTATGATCCACTTTTATTTTGCTGCTTTGCTCCTTTAAAAGAAAAAACTCGAATATCTATCTATCTATCCTCCAACGTTATTAAAATGAGGTGGGTGTTTGGAAAATAATCTTGCTGATGTTTTGGAGAAAACAAAGAATGTGTGTTAGATACTACTTTTCCTAAAAATACAACTACCACACAGCAACACAGCTCTGACCAGGGCCCTCCGTAGAACCTACATATATATATATTTTCTTTTTCCGAGTTGGAGTCTCACTCTGTCACCCAGGTTGGCATGCAGTGGCACCATATCAGATTGCAACCTCTGCCTCCTGGGTTCAAGCAATTCTCCTGCCTCAGCCTCCTGAGTAGCTGAGATTACAGATGTGTACCACAACACCTGGCTAATTTTTGTACTTTTAATTGAGGTGGGGTTTTGCCATGTTGGCCAGGCTAGTCTTGAACTCCTAACCTCAGGTGATCAACCTGCCTTGGCCTCCCAAAGTGTTGGGATTATAGGCGTGAGCCACCATGTCCTGCCTTTATTTTTTCTTGTTTTTTAATCATCCTAGGGTTCCACTTTCTTTAGCTAATTTTCCAGATTCTAACCCAAATCCTTGTCAACTCTTTTCATTTAAATCTGTTTAGCTAGACTATTTAATTATGCCTGATGGGTCTTGTGTTTTATAGCCACATAGACCTATTAGTAAATTTCCCTCCACTTAGAGAAATAGTTATTTCCCTAAGAAAAATGTTCCTTCCTGCTAGGCTAGTGGACTCAAATGGCAGTGAATTTTCACAATGATGTTTCATCACTTATACCAAGTTAACATGTAATTTAACAGAATCAAATAAATATGTAATATCTATTGCAAACTCTAATGAGGAGAGGATTAAGGCAAGAAGGTAATTTAAAAGCTACTTCAGTAGTCAAGGGGGAGGAGATGGGAGAGGAAATAAGAATGAAAGGAAAATAGGGATTAATGGAGCTTGTCTCGTTGGAAATGAGAATGGAGGAGAAAGGGACTCTCAAGGTCAGTTTGGAGTTTTGAGCATTGGAGAGCACCAGTCTTCTGGTACCATTGTCAGGAAATGAGAGTGAGATGAGAGCTCCAATCCGAGGAGAAAGGACAAAGTGTTGTGAATTATAAATGACTTGTGTCATCTGAGTGAAAATGTCCAGCAGACTGTGGAAACTGGGGAGGAGAGTTCAGGAAAGAGATTAACATTTGTAATGTAAGTTTCTGATTTATCAACCCTGAAGATCAATGTTGTTTTTTTGGTGAGGAGTGTGGAGAAAAAAACAAGAGACATGTGATATAGTTAACACTTATTTCTACTTCTTTTTTAAAAAGTGACTGTCGGCATGTCCTTAACTCAGCAACAGCTAGGGACTATCTCTATGAAAAAGCTTTCAGAAAGAATAAAATGTTAATTTGTAAAGAATAGATATTTACTTACAAACACACAATTCATATAATAGCTTAAATATTTTAATAACTATGTTACAATAACAGTAGCTAACATTATTTAATGCTAACTATATACCAGGTGCTGTTTTACATGTTTGCAACTCTTTTTTCCTTATCATGTAGGCTATCATTTTATCATTACAGTTGTACAAAGAAGAAAACTGAGGAACAGAGATGTTAAATAAGTTCTCCAAGGTCTTGTTGCTTTTTTTTTTTTTTTTTGAGACGGAGTCTGGCTCTGCCACCCAGGCTGGAGTGCAATGGCCGGATCTCAGCTCACTGCAAGCTCCGCCTCCCGGATTCACGCCATTCTCCTGCCTCAGCCTCCCAAGTAGCTGGGACTACAGGCGCCCGCCACCTCGCCTGGCTAATTTTTTTGTATTTTTTAGTAGAGACGGGGTTTCACCGTGTTAGCCAGGATGGTCTCGATCTCCTGACCTCGTGATCCGCCCGTCTCGGCCTCCCAAAGTGCTGGGATTACAGGCTTGAGCCACCGCGCCCAGCCTCTTGTTGCTGTTAAGTGGTATAACAAGGAACTGAATCCAAATAGTTTCATTTGAAATACATATATATTTTTTCAAAATATATATAATATGTAATAAGTATATAATTTATCTATATTATAAATAGATATTTTGAATCAAACTACTTAGATGTATATAATATATGTAGTTATATATAACCAACTTGGGTATGTATATTATACATATATTAATAATATAGTATAATTACATATTATATAATTTATATAATTAATACTTGTATAATATTATATAAATATATATTATAATATATATAAATATATATTATAACATATAAAATATAATATGTATATTATATTATATATAATCTGTATATAATACATATTATGTATGTATACATACATACACATGCAAAATCAATACAATACATATATGTATCTTACACATGTATGTATATATAATATATTATTCTATAACATACATTATATCACATATATAATATGTATACATATATGTATATGGAAATATATAACATTTATATATTACAAATTTATTATATATTTATTAATATATAACAATTTATTAATATATACTATTAATATGCAATATTATGTCATATATTGTATATCTCCAAGTAGTTTGATTCAAAATATTTGTATCTATATAATATATATTAATCTATATGTTATAATTATAACATATATAACATAGCATATATTATATATGATATAAATTATATAATGTATATTATATAACTACATATGTGATATAAAATCTATTTTTTTGAAAAAATGTATTTTGAATCAAACTACTTGGTTTCAGATCCTAGCTATATGTTGGATTCAGATTCTAGCCATACTTTTAATCACTATGTTATACCACTTTTGTATAAAACTATCTCTACACAATAATCTTTGCCAGTCCTTTGCAACATGATTCTATTTTCTAAGTAGTTACACTTATTTTTGTATAAAGAGAATATGACTTTCTTAGGGCTATTGACAGATTTTTCTATAGGTCGTGGATGTTTCTCAGTGGATTTGTAATAGTGGTAGATAGCATATGGTTTGAAAGGAAATGTATTGGTACAGCATATTGTACAGGGATGAAATAATTTACCATAAAAAAAGATCTGTTATGTTTTGCTGCATCTAGATCAATTGTAAACCTAAAAATCTGGGCCGACTTCTTGAGAAATACAATGTTTATGTTGTAAACAAGACTGAATAATGCACATGTTTTTATCACATCCATGAACAAAGCCTCTAACATTAGTGATATTCATTAATAAGGATGGGATAATGTCTGCCATCAACATGCCAATTTTCTATGGATTTGGGTAATTAGAAAATCGGAGAGTGGCTTCTTTTTAAGTTTCTCAGATCAATCATACCAGGGTATCTTTTCTTAGTGGTGTCTTGGGTGGGCTCCACATCATAATGTCACGTTCAGTCATTTCTTTTCTCTTTTTTGAGACAGAGTCTTGCTCTGTCACCCAGGCTGCAGTGTAGTGGTGCGATCTCCACTCACTGCAACCTCTGCCTCCCGGGTTCAAGCGATTCAACCTCCGCCTCCCTGATTCGAGCAGTTCTCTGTCTTAGCCTCCTGAGTAGCTGGGATTACAGGCGCCCGCCACCACTCCCAGCTAATTTGTTGTTTTTTTGGTAGATACGGGGTTTCACCATGTTTGCCAGGTTGGTCTAGAATTCCTGACCTCTAGTGATTCACCCGCCTCATCCTCCCAAAGTGCCAGGATTACAGGCGTGAGGCACTGTGACAGGCCACGTTCAGTCATTTTAACAATAAGTCACAGAACAATCATTTCCAGTCAATGTTTAGATAATGGCAGAAAATGTGCAATAGGATAGCATGAGGATGACATCTAAGGCAAGAGTGGATAAGATTTAGAGAACCAAAGGGGAAGATGGGGCACAATTGCAAAATGCCAAGAACTGGATCTCAAGATGGAGCATGGATCCAAAAACTGGTAAATGTGAAACAGTATGAACACATAGGAACTGAACATAGGAGATGGTTGTAGGGAAAAATCCAGGTGAGTATTGCTGCATTTCACTAACATGTTACCTACCCTATGCCAGACATTTGAGATACAGTGATGACCCTACATTTCTTTGTTTTTCAGTGTTTGCTTTGATTTCTTTGCACCTGGAATTGGCATGGTCACCCAAGTGCTTCTAGAGAGTGACATGTTTCCTGTTGCAGGCTCTCTTTTATAACACTGTGAGACAGTGATGTTCCTTGCTTTATGTTTTTGTTTTGTTTTGTTTTTCTTGTGCAGGTTGTTTTTCAAGGTCAAATGACTTCAACGTATGAACAGGATGAAGTCATTGCTATTGATGATATATCTTGCAGTTCAGGCTGCTTGCCTGCCAATGGTAAGAACTTTTTCTCTCATTTTGACCTTTTTTGTGTATAAAGATTTCAGTGCAATTTAAGGATTGTAATGACTTTAATCTCCTGTTTATTTTTGTCTGTGTTTTCATGTGGGCTATTTTTCCTTGTTCTAGTACATTGTATAACAGTGACTGGATCTATACTAGGATTTCACTGACTGATGCTGTAAAGAACTGAATGGGATAATTTAGTCTTAGACTTGAAATCTTGTAGCAATGTTTACAGTGGCTAAAGTTAAATCTTAACAAGGTAACTCTGTTCCTTCTAGGAGACTGGGAGAAAACTAGCCTCCATAGACTTGAAATTGTCTTCTTGGACAATTGGTTTGATTATTCTGCTGAAAGATACAAAATAGAGATATTAGTTATAATCTATTTTCTATTTTGACACATCAATAAACCACATATATCAGATGTAAACTTTTATTTCTATTGTTCCTTTGATTATATTAACTGAATAATATTCTATTCTCCATTTGTATTATTCCAAAACAATTCAATATTAAAATTGTAATTAAAATAGCATAAAATATCAAGCTTAATCTAATTATCAAAAAGAATCAGTCATATATATTTCAGGGTTTTTTTCTTTTAAGAATTTTGTTGGCCGGGCGCGGTGGCTCAAGCCTGTAATCCCAGCCCTTTGGGAGGCCGAGACGGGCGGATCACGAGGTCAGGAGATCGAGACCATCCTGGCTAACACAGTGAAACCCCGTCTCTACTAAAAATACAAAAAACTAGCCGGGCGAGGTGGCGGGCGCCTATAGTCCCAGCTGCTCGGGAGGCTGAGGCAGGAGAATGGCATGAACCCGGGAGGCGGAGCTTGCAGTGAGCTGAGATCCGGCCACTGCACTCCAGTCCAGGCGACAGAGCGAGACACCGCCTCAAAAAAAAAAAAAAAAAAAAGAATTTTGTTATACTGTGGCATGTTGCTACAGAATAAAGGTAGCTATTTTGTAGATAAGGCTTCTGAGTTCAATTTAGTACAGAGATATAGTTGTTGTGGTAAATAATATTTCAAGACAAGAAGAGATGTCTTCATCTACTTAAGAAAGACCATAGGATCTTGATATTGGTTTTTAAAAAGTTTTATTTTATTTTCAATTGACACATAATTGTACATATTTATTGGATATTATGTGATGTTAAATACATGTATACATTGTGTGATGATTAAATCGGGGTAATTATTTGTTATCTCAAAAATTTATTTTTTCTTTGTAATAAGAACATTTGAAATTCTCTCTTCTAGTTATTTTGAAATAATATAATATTGTTAACTATACTGTGTAATAGAAAAACAGAATTTATTCCTCTGATCTATCTGTAATTTAATACCCATTGACCAGTTTCTACACACACACCATCCATGCTATTTTCCCCAGCCTCTGGTAACCACTATTCTACCCTGTACTTCTATAAGGTAGCTTTTTGAAAGTTTTGCAAACAAGTAAGATATAGTATTTGTTTTCCTGTGTCTGGTTATTTCATTTAATGTCTTCCAGATTCATCCATATTGTCACAAATGGTAGGCTTTTATTCTTTTTATAGTTAAATAAAAAAGAATTATATTGCTTGTATTTCTTTATCCATTCATCCATTGATGGACACTTAGGTTGATTCCCTATCTTGGCTATCGTGAATAGTTCTGCAGTAAACATGGGAATGCAAAAATCTCTTTGATAGAGGTTGAAATCATATCTCTTTGATTTCATTTTCTTTGGATAAATACTCAGAAGTGGGGTTGATGAATCATTTGGTAGTTCTATTTTCAACTTTTTGAGGAACCTCCATACTGTTCTATATGGTTGTACTAATTTACATTTCTACCGACAGTATATAAGTATTCCCATTTATCCACATCCGCACCAGCATTTGTTAACTTTGACTTTTTGATAATAGCCATTCTGAGAAGTAAGAGATGATATATCATTGTGATTTTAATTTGCATTTCCCTGATGATTAATGATGCTGAGATTTTTTTTCATATTATACTCATTGGTCATTTTTCTGTCTTTTTCTGAGAAATATCTATTGAGGTTTTCTGTCCATTTTCAAATTTGATTATTTGTTTTCTTGAAAATGAGTTGTTTTGAGTTTCTTGTGTATTCTGGGTATTGACCCCATATTAGATGCACAGTTTGCAAACATTGCCTCCGATCCTGTAGGTTGTCTCTTCACTCAGTTGTTTTCTTTGTTGTGCATAAACTTTTTAGTTTGATGTAATCTCGTTTTTTAAAATGATAGGTATTATTTATTTATTTATTTATTTTATGAATGAAATATTTTACATGTTTATGGGGTGCATGTGAGTTTGTTACATGCATAGAATGTATTCAGCCTCCATTTACATTCCCTTTCCACCCACTCACCCTTCACAGCCTCTAGTATCTATCATTCTGTTCTCTATTTCTGTGAGATCAACTCTTTTAGTTTTAACATATCAGTGAGATGTTATTAGTTATTTATTAAATGTTTGCTAGAATTGATTAGTGAAGCCATCAGGGTCTGGGTTGTTCTTTGGTGGGGGACATTTTATTACTAATTCAATCTGTTCAGATTTTCTATTTCTTCAATTTTAGTAGGTTTTGTGTGTCCAGAAATTTATGTATTTCTTCTAGGTTTTCCAGCATATGGTTGTTCATGATGGCTTTTTATGATCTTTTGCATTTCTGTGCAAGTAGTCATAATATCTCCTTGTTCATCTCTCATTTTATTTGAATCTTCTATCTTTTTATCCTTAGTCCAGCTATTGTTTGTCAATTTTGTTTATCTTTTCAAAAAACAACTTTTTGCTTTGTTGTCTTTGGTATTGTTTTGTTTAGTCTCTATTTCATTTAAGTCTGCTCTGATCTTTATTATTTATTTCCTTCTACTAATTTTGGGTTTGGTTTCTTCCTGTGTTTTCTAATTCCTTGAAGTATAACATCTAATATTTTGATGTAGGCATTTATTAAGATAAACTTCTCTCTTAGAATTGCTTTTGCTGTATCCCATAGTTTTGGTAGGTTGTGTGTCTATATTTGTCTCAAGGAATATTTAACTGTTCTTTTTAATTTTATCATTGGCTTATTTTGTTCTTCAAAGGTATGATTAATTTTCGTGTATTTGTATAACTTCCAAAGTTCATTTCGTTGTTGAATGCTAGTTTTATTCCATTGTGGCTGGAAAAGATAATTCATATGATTTTGATTTTTACAGAATTGTTGAGACTTGTTTTGTGGCCTAACATATGATATATCCCGGAGAAAATTCCATGTGCTAATGGAAAAATGTATATTTTGTAATTATTGAGTAGAATGTTCTGCAAATATATTTTAGGTTTATTTGATCTAGAGTTAAGTTTAAATATAATGTTTCTTTGTTCATTTTCTGTCTGAATGATCCATCCATTACTGAAAGTAAGGGATTAAAATCTTTTATTGTATTGCAGTCTATCTATTTCTGTACGTCTAATAATATTTGCTATATATATTGGGAGGTCTAGTTTTGGGTGAATGTATATTTCCAAGTGTTTTATCCTTTTTCTAAATAGATCCCTTTATCATTATATTATGACCATCATTGTCGAGTTTTTCAGTTTTCAAATTAAAGTCTATTTTATATGATATAGTTATAGCTACTGCTGGTCTCTTTTGATTTCTATTTGCATGGAATATTTTTCTTCCATTCCTTTACTTTCTCAGTCTATGGGTATTCTTACAGGTGATGTGAGTCTCTTGTAGGCAACATAGAATTTTGTCTTGTTTTTTAATCCACTTATCCACTCTACATATTTTGAGAATTTAATCCATTTACATTTAATGTTGTTATTGACAGATAAGGCCCTACTCCTTTCCTTTTATTCATTATTTTCTGGTTATTTTGTAGAAATTTGTTTCTTTCTTCTCTTGTTTATCTTTGTGGCTTGGTGCTTTTGTATAGTGATAAGCTTTGATTCTTTTCTATTTCTCATTTGTTTATCTGCTGTAATTTTTTCTCTCTGGTTACCATGGGGCTTACATTAAAAAAATCTTACAGAACACTATTTTAAACTGATAACAACTTAAGCTTGGTTGCATGCAAATATTCTAGAATTCTACTTTCCTCCCACAATTTGTAATTATGTTACCTTAATTTGCATCTTTTTATATTACATATTCTCTAACAACATATTGTAGCTGTGGTTATCATTGATGATTTTGACTTTTACTCATCATCCTAGAGATTTGAAAGATTATATAACACCATTACAATAATTAAGTATTCTGAATTCAATTATAAATTTACCTCTACAAGTAAGTTTTATATTTTCATAGGATTTCATAGTAATAATGAATATCCTTTTATTTCCAGTTAAAACACTCCCTTAAGCATTTTTTGTAAGACCAGTATAGTGGTGATTAATTCCCTCAGCTTTTGCTTGTCTGTAAAATACTTTTTTCTCCTTAATTTCCAAAGAATAGCTTTACAGATAGTATGTTCTTGGCTAACAGTTTCTTTTTCTTTTAGAACTTTGAATATATCGTTCCATTCTGTCCTGGCCTGCGTAGTTTCTGCTGAGAAATCTGTTCATAGTCTAATGAATTCCTATAGATATGATTTGATGCTCTTCTCTTGCTAACTTTTAGAATTACCTATTTGTCTTTGACTTTTGGTAATATGATTATAATGTGTCTTAAAGAGGACATCTCTATGTTGAATCTAATGGAGACTTTGGGCTTTCTGTATATGGAAGTTCATATTTCTCCCAAGGCTTGGGAGGTTTTTAAACTATTATTTTAATAAGATTACTGTGCCTTTCTTCATCTTTTTTCCATCTGGAAATTGTATAATGCAAAACTTTGTCTGCTTAATGATTTCCCATAGGTCACATTGACTTTGCTTGCTGTTTTTCATTCTCTCTTCTTTCTTTTTTTCCCTCCTAAGCTATTTCAAAAGACTTGTCTTCAAGTTCAAGGATTCAGAAAATCCTTGTTCTACTAGGCTGTTATTGACATCCTCAATTGTATTTTTTGTTTCATTAGTTGATATCCCCTGCTACAAGATTTCTGTCTTATAAATGATATCTCTTTGTTGAATTAATTATTGAACCCATGAATTATTTTTCTAATTTTGTTGAACTGTCTGTATTCTCTTTTATCGCACCGAGTTACCTTAAGATTATTATTTTGAATTCCTTTTTGGGCAATTTATAAATTTCCATTTTGGTCGGAGTCAAGTACTGGAGAGTTACTGTGTTTCTTTGGTGGTATCATGTTTCTTTGCTTTTCTGTATTTCTTATTTCCCTATGTTGATATCTGTGCAACTGGTGGAATAATTGCTCCTTCCAATTTTATAGAATGGCTTTCAGGGGGAAATATTTTCACCTGTGTTTTAGAATATTGGTTAGGTAGGGTACCTTGGTTGCACATGTGCTTTAGAGTATTGGTTAGGTAGGGTACACTGATTTTGGTTCCAGGTGGACACAGTAAGGTAGTCGCTGAGCAATTTCTTCAGCTGTAGTCAACATCAGTAATACCTGAAGGTGTCTCATTGGTTAGGTTGTGGGAGTTTGTGCAGCTCCTTGGACAAGCCTCCCCACTGGAGGTGGGGATGCTGGGCTGTTCTGAATGCCAAGTGTATGTGAGAGCTGCTCTGTTACTGGGTCAAGTGTTACCTCCCGGTCGGGGACAGAAATGCTGGGCTGTTTTGTGTATTGAGGGTTTTTCAGGGCTGCTCCACTTTGGATGTGGCTTCTTTGCTGATGTTGACTACAGCTTGGATGTGGCTTCTTTGCTGATGTTCATGGTGCCAGACTGTTTTACATACAAGGATACATTGGGACTGCTGTATCTCCGGTCAGTCATGACCTCCCTAGTTGGCAAGATTGCCTATAATTTGGAGGGGCAAGACATCTCATAAGCTTGGCCACTGGGGTTGTAGCAGTACCACTAGGTATAGGCTTCAAATAGCTGGGATGGTGTGCTGCATCCACTTGAACTGGAAGGTTGGAGTGTCTGCTGGCAGTTTATTCACAGAAGTAGAGAGCTATAGCTTCTTGGATGGAGAATGGTGCACTACCATGTGTGAGCACAGTGTAGTGCCATCAGATCCTCATAGATGGGGAGATGCAGTGGCTACTGGACCCCAGAGAAAGATGCACTCTAGCCATGGCTCCAGCCTCAAGATAGCACTTTATAGCAGCAGTATAGATCATGGAAAAGAAGGCACAGTGTGGGCTCCTTCTTTGGAGTAGCATAACCATGTCAACTTCTGGCAGTGATCTTAGACTGGGCTTAGGGCCTGTGATGACCACAGAGTTCTATAGCATCAAAAACTGTGGCAACTGATCTTTGATGGGGGATGCTGGGGGACTCCTGCTTTCCCTCCCTTCCTCCCTTCCTTCCTTTGACAGAGTCTCGCTCTGTCACCCAGGCTGGAGTGCAGTGGCACAATCTCGGCTCACAGCAAACTCTACCTCCCAGGTTCACGCCATTCTCCTGCCTCAGCCACCCGAGTAACTGGGACTACAGGGCCCCCCCACCACGCCTGGCTTTTTGTATTTTTAGTAGAGATGGGGTTTCACCCTGTTAGCCATGATGGTCTCGATCTGCTGACTTCGTGATCTGCTCGCCTCGGCCTCCCAAAGTGCTGGGATTACAGATGTGAGCCGAGCCACCGCCACTGGCCCCTGCTTACCTTTTATTTGCAAGGATAATTACTTCTGATTTCAAGCTACTCCCAACTGGGGAGACAGGGCAGTAAAAATAGGGTATTTTCTTCCATTTTCTAGGAATCGATTCTGAGTCTCCATGCTCTAGAGGGTCACTGCTATTCCCCTGCAACACTCTGGTGCCTTCCCTCAACTACTGTAGTCAAAATGTGCTTGTTTATTCATTGTTTTAGTCCTTTTTAGTGGAGGGAAAATACATTAGGCATCTCTAGTCAGTTGACTTGCTTACATTATTCCTGTCTGTGCTTGGGTTTTTAACATCTCTTCTGTTAGTATAAAAGCTTACAGATAGATGTTTCTTGCCATGTGGACCAAGCCTGGGTTTTATAGAAGCTGGTGACAGTCGCTTCTAACACTGAACATATAAAGTTCCTGTTTGCTTTCATATTTTTAGTGGTCAGCGTTTATCAGGTGAGAAATCACTATATGCTACATTTAAAAGTAGATAAATTGAAATAGAGAACTTTAAGGGAACAGATTATAACCCCCCTGCCTCATACCTAGAAGTAAATAATTAAAGTATTATCCTCAGTGTCTTTTTACTGTTAGAAAATAACATTTATTGGACTTATCAAAAGGGATACAATGTATCAATAGAGAATATATGGTTAACTGAAGGCATTGCAGCCTCTACTGCTGACAGATTTGTTATTTATAATCTTCTCTAAGTCTCCCTCTTCTGTCACTTTGCATGGCATTCCTGGGTCCAGAGCAAAGCCAGCTTAGTTTTAATGAGACATCTGGTTCTTGACCCTGATCCCTTCAGCAATGTCTTTATATATCTCAATTTTATAGTTTCTGCAGAGGTCAGGGTCTGTCAAACAAAACGATCCCTGACTAGCGTACTAGTGTTATTCATTGGCTAATTCATAGTCTGGCTAATCATGTTCAAAGGAGAAAAAGGCAAGGAAATCACCTATTGACTGGACTTTCCTACTGTAGGGAAGTTAGGAATAGGTTGCTGCCATTGAAACTGTATTTGCATTACAAATTTACAAACACACATGCTTGGGAGTTGAGATGGCCTGTAATAAGATTCTGCTATCATGTTAGATATAAATGTTTCTCTATCTTTGGCCCTGGGAACTAAAGCCATTTCCTTAATTACCCATTATCTATATACTGGGACAAAGACCAAGTAGATGGGCCATCATATATATTCAGAAGACAAATGTCAGATTTGTAGTAAGTATTTAAGTAAGTGCTAAAAATTAAGTAGCATTAAATTGCCAAGTACTGTAAAATCACTGCAGAAGTATAAAAGCTATCATAGTACAAGTGAGACTTCAGAAAGATGAATATTCAAAGGAAAATTGTGATTCAATAGAAAAACATGAGTATCAACAATTTCTAAGATATTTGTTCTAGACATTATTATAACCATAATGTATTTGAGGTGGTATGGAAATGAAATTTACTAAAGATGAGGCATCAATAAATTTTAAGGCTCATTTATTACCCGAGCCTTTCACATGAATATGAAATTTACATAACATGACAGGCTTTGGGACTGGAGAGGAGGACTTTGAAATCTAAGACTGAAGTCATCAATGAATATGGGAAGTAGACCTACATGTATGACAGAGGGCAATAAGCTGAATATCTTGAACCAAGATGTTTGCACACATTCAAAGATAAATACTTGTGTTGAAGCAACATCGGGGATTTAGATGAACTGCAACCCTATTTTTAGGCTTTGCCTTATGGGGCATTGCAAACGATGTCATCTCCTGGGAAAAAAAGCTGCAAACGAAGTGGTTTTCTTATGGAGAAAGCCAGGATTCAGATGAGGTCACCTGGTATGTTCTTTGAAGATGAGGACACAGAGACTTGTTTCTGTTTTTGTTTTTTGAATAAAATAAGGATTGAGGGCATATTTACATTTTTGGGAGGAAAACATAGCAGCATGAAGATTAATAATAGAGGAAAAACATAAAGCATTATGGGATGAGATTGGCACTTGACTGGGGCTGCACTTTGTAAATGGCAGAAATGTGAGAGATTGTAAAATTAAGTAGCATTAAATTGCCAAGTGGGACTCTCTAGCCAAGTTCAGGCACTGTCGTAACAGACTAAACCTAGTTAATCATCAGAATCACATCGGGGAGTGATTGATTCTGGGCTTCACTCCAGTGATAGATGGGAATCACTGTGAGTGGAGCCTGAATTTTAAATAAGATTCTCAGGATATATATAATTTTTATTTATGAAGCCACTGGAGCCCAGGACTAGCATTTGGGAACAGGTCTGGTATCATGCTGGTGATTGAACTTGGGGCAGAGTCCCAGCTAACTAGAATGAATAGTTTTAGTTTCGTGCAATCCTGGTGGTGGTGGTTGCGGCAGGGGTGGAGGGAGCATCGGACATGCAATCCAGCATCTTCTGGACATCGTCATCAGAAAATCCTATTCCTATGGAGGGTAGGTATAGAGCTTCTTGAATTTGGATGCAAGAAAACAGGCAAGTTTACTTAAATTACTTAAGGAAATGGAGGAGATAATTATGGCAAAGTTTCATCAGTCCCAATACTGTTAGAGTCAAGGATCAAGGAATTTATTTTTTTGTATTTGCCTTATTACCTTATGCTTGTCACTTTATGGCTATAAGGTGATGGTTAAAGGCCTGTACATCTCAAATTTTGGGCAGGAAGAAGGCATAAATAAGAAGGGGCAATGTTTTTGGCCACATCATTGGCTTGACTATTTTATCTGGATAACTTTAGTTGCTAGGCGGGCTAACAAAACTGAATATTTAGCTTTTAGCTTTTGGAACAGAGATAAGCAAGGAGAACAGATTTATGAGTGGAATAAGCAAACATATTTGCTACAGAAACTGAAAATCAACATGTTTAGAAGTAAATTCCATTTTTTTTTCAAAATCTGTTCCCTCTCATTCATTCCCTGTTTTAGTCATTAGTAGTTATTTTGTCTCACTCAAAAAGCTAAGAGTCATTTTTACATATTCTTCTCTTTTTTTCACCCTTATATCAATTTGGCTAAAAAATATTATTGAGAGAATGTCCTACCTTATTTCTTAAATTTTCTCCTCTTATTTATTACTATTATTTATCTAACCCTGACTTTGTCCCAGCCCACATTTTCTTTTTTCTGTGGGATACTTTTTAATGTATTTTAATGTATTCTACTCAACAGTCTACTTCCAACAGATTATACTTTATAACAGACACCTATGGCCAGGTCTCTACTTCTCATAAATCCATCAGTAAGTCTTATTGCCTCCAGGACAGAATTCAAATATTTTATCATGATATTAGCTTCTCATGATACTGCTCTTTTTCAGTAGTCCAATGTCCTCCTTCACAATTCCCCCAAGAATCCCATATTCTGGTCAAAACAAATTACTTGCGAGTTCAGCAACACAGGGTCCTCTAATTCTTGGGTGTTATGCAAACCTCTTTTCCTCTGCCTGAAAGCTTCATTTCATGACTTTTCTTTTTCTTCTTCTTCTCATTTTTCCTCTCCTTCACCTCTCCCTATCCTCAACCTTCTCTTCCCTCTTTTCTCCCCATTTTTCTCCCCTCTGTCGTCCTCCTACATTTCCCCTCCCTCCTTCCTTTACCTCCCTTTCCCTCTTCCTCTCCTTTCCTTTTTCTTCCTTCTTCTCCCTTCTGCCTTCTTTGTTCCTTCCTTTTCTTTTTTCCTTTTGTTCTTTTTTTTTTAATATGCTCAGGTTTCTGAGCATAAGTTTCTTGTGAGCTGAGTTTTCTTGTGCAGGTAATTTTCCCTTATAGACTATCCCTCCACACTGCCACTGCCCGACTCCCCCACCCGCCACACACACACACGTTTATTGATTTATCTCCTAGACTAAATTCTAAGTGCCTTGAGGCATAGTTCCTATCCTGTCTAATTCACTTGTGGAACCCTAGAACAGAACAAGCACTTCATGAATAGAGATTGACCAAATGATCGAACAGAGAACATGTGCAGTTATTCAAATGCCAAATATTTGAGATTTTGGATGATTTCTTCTTCCTTGTGAGATATGTGTGCTCCATTCCATAAAAAAACAGATTTAAATAAAATATCAGGGGAAAATGTTTTTAACAGTACTTACATTTGTGCTGAGAATATTATATTATTTCTAGGTTTTTGTTTTAGTATGAAAAATGAAGCTAGGTCCTCAAACTACATAAGGAGGCTTTATTGAAGGAGAATTAATCTGGGCCAACCATTTCCCATATTTTAATAAACATACAGATGCTTTTGCCACATTATAACAGAAATATTGTATTTAGAAATGAGTGGACTTAAAGAAAATAAGTGGAGTTAAGTTCTAGCATAGCCGTCTTTTGATAAATCTTTTTGGTTTATTGAAATGATTGTTTAGGAGGCTGAGGTGGGTGGATCACTTGAGGTCAGGAATTCGAGACCAGCCTGGCCAACATGGTGAAACCCCATCTCTACTAAAAATACAAAAATTAGCTGGACATGGTGGCGCACACATGTAATCCCAGCTACACTGGAGGCTGAGGCAGGAGAATCACTTGAACTGAGGAGGCGGAGGTTGTAGTGTGCTGAGATGGTACCACTGCACTCCAGCCTGGGTGACAAAACAAGACTCTGTCCTGGAAAGAAAAGAAAAACATATTTAGGTTTCCTAAAAATACTTCTTTTCTTCTTTCTTCAAACCAATATACCTTTCAAATTTTTTTCTATTTTTTTTAATGACACTAGGAAATGATTGTATTAACTGTGTTATTTTTGTTCCCTGTATTCTGATGCAGTGAAATCTGGGGTCTTGGTGAACCTGGAGGGGTCTCACAGGGTAAGCTTATTCCTAGAGATAGTAAACAGCTAACCCCTTTCACTTAACCAGTGTGCTTTTCAAATACAAATCAACAAATCCAGAGCCCCCATCCGCATCCACTTCCTCTATTGTTGGGCTTTCACATACCCGGGCCACTACGCACCTGCCTTACACACCCCAGGGCTAGTATATTAGTCTATTATGGCTGCCGTAACAAAGTACCTCAGACTGTGTTACTCAAACAACAGAAATTTATTTTCTCTTGATTCTTGAGGCCAGACATCTGAGTTCTAAATGTCAGCAGGATTGATTGAGTGTTGTGTCCTTTCTTCTTGGCTTATAGATGGCTGTCTTCTCCCTGTGTCTTCACATGGTCATTCTATACCTGACTATGACCTACATTCTAGTTATAAATACACCAGCCAAATTGGATCAGGGCCACCCTGTTACCTCATTTTACCTTAGTTAGCTCTATAAAGGACATATTTTCAAATACAGTCTCTTTCAGAAGTACTTTGGGTTAGCACTTCAACATCGGAATTTCGGGAGGCGTGATTTGGCCCATAATAACCAAGTTCCAGACAACTAGAAACAGCTTCTGTGTTCTAGGGCCTGCTGACATCATTTAAACTAGCCAGTCCTAGGCCTACTAACCTTGCCTCCCTTGCTTCTCCTAGAAACCAGAAGAAAGTTTCTGGCCCACATTTCATTCCTCTTCCTCTGCCTCCTGACTGACGCACGCTGGGACTTTCCCATGTGCTCCCTCTTCTTGGAGAGGGAGTGAGTGTCTAGAGACACCCAAGATGAGGTCTATATTCTGGGTGACCAAATAATCTGTATAACAGACCCCCATGACATGAATTTCCTATATAACAAACCTGCACATGTATCCCGAAGTTAAAATTAAAGCTGCTTTTTTTTTTTTTTTTTAAAGAAAAAACAACTCATAGAGCTGAATACTGGAAAATAGGAACTTTACCATATGTAAATTTATAAATAATTTGAAAATGAAATGACCAATTTCTAAAGTTGAAAAATTCTGATGATGAGGAAGTTTATAATATATAGCTTATTTATTATACTGTCATTTATGAAAATGAAACTATTATTTTACCATATATATTTCTCTTTACTATAAAAAAATATATCATAAGGTCAGGAGTTCGAGACCAGCCTGGCCAACATGGTGAAACCCTGTATCTACTAAAAATATAAAAATTAGCCAGGTGTGGTGGTGCATGCCTGTAATCCCAGCTACTGGGGAGGCTAAGACAGGAGAATCGCTTGAACCCAGGAGGCAGAAGTTGCAGTGAGCAGAGACCACAGCACTGCACTCCAGCCTGGGTGACAGGGTGAGACTCCGTCTCAAAAGAAAGAACAAAAAAGTACATATAAGCTATTTTATTTATAAAACTGCTTAGTATTAGGTATTTTTGCAGTGTCTGAACACTTTGCAAGTTAGACAATAAAACTAATTTTTCAATATGAAAGAAATTGTTGAGACTATTTTCAGATTTTCAAACAATACCATTCTAACCTCTGCCCCTTCCAAGATGTGAAAATTTATTGTACATTTATTGAAAAGAGGATCACTTTAGATTTTACCAAAGTAGCTAGTAAGAAAAAAAAAACAAGACTTGCTATTGTGATTAAATAAGAACGTGTTCAATCACTGATTCTTGAATAATACTGATTCCTAAAGAAACAGCTGATTATAATTTTGTATAATGATTTCATGCAGTGGCTCATAATCAGAATATTGTGAATATTCTGTGAATATTTTTAGATTGGTTTTTTAGGACTTTGCCTAAGTCTCATATGCAAATCCCTCAAATGTATCAATCATCCCTTTATTAGAATCTGAATGATGCATATGTATTATCCAGTTAAATAACTAAGGACTTTTTTAATTTTAGTTGCTTCCAGTTTTCTTTTAAGAGACAGTAACTGTTCCTTGAAATCCACTACTAATTAAGGAAAATTGACAAATTGTCTAAAACCTCTGGAATAAAAACTGGATGTCAGTTATAACTTTTACCTCAATGGCCTTGAGACTTGGACTTCATTTTCTACCCTCAGACAGTCTGGACAATTTCATTTAATCGGTTTGTACCAGATAATATTTGAAGGATGGCAGGCCCTAGACATGTGGCTTCAGTGGTATAGACACCTTGAAAGGGTTGGCAAAGCTTCATTCCACTAATCATGTATCATTGATGGAGGATTGGAAAACCCCTAAAATAATATTCTACAGCCAGATTGTGGTACAATGTAAGAATAAGAGAAAGAGAGTTGGGCGTGGTGGCTCACGCCTGTAATCCCAGCACTTTGGGAGGCCGAGGTGGGCAGATCACCTAAGGTCAGGAGTTCGAGACCAGCCTCAACCTGGCCAACATGATGAAACCTTTCTCTACTTAAAATACAAAAATTAGCCAGGTGTGGTGGCATGCACCTGTAATCCCAGCTACTTGGGAGGCTGAGGCAGGAGAATTGCTTGAACCTGGGAGATGGAGGTTGTAGTGAGCCAAGATTGTGCCACTGTACTCCAGCCAGCCTGGGCAACAGAGTGAGACTCTGTCTCAAAAACAAACAAACAAACAAAAAAAACGGGGAGAGGAGAGAGGGAAGGAGGGAAAATTAATGTGAATATAAATAACTGACATATTTAAATAGCTTTGAGCTCTGGGATTGAATGCACTAAAATAAAAAGAGCTGTCCAGTTTTATTGATCAACAATTTACGCATGCCAGGCCAAAATACAAACTCATATGCCACTGTTTTTATGGTTGTAAATTCCAGTTTTCAGGCCCAAGTTAGTACAAGTGGTAGACCCTGGCGAAAGAAATTTAATACATTTGACAAAAGCTATGTTTTAATTCCATGCAATTTGTACTCAACTGTTTTGCTTTTTTGTTTGTAGTACTTCTGAGTGTTTTTTTTTTTGTCTAGTATAAATAGTGACAAATTAGAGATAATATACAACATTTAATTCAACTATGACCAATATTTAGTTATGTAGCTCTAGGGATAGCAGATTTGTAGCTATTATATGAATCTACAAAAATTACAGTTTTAATTGTTTCATAGTAATCATTATTGTGCAATCTTAGCTTCATTTATCACCAACATTCCCTTAATTGCATATGCAGCTTTATTTTCAGTGGATCTTACATTCAAGAGGATTTGCATATTCATCATTTGTAAACTCCCATTATGAGAAACCAGATTGTGGATACATTCATAAATCATTTCCATAACCAATTGCTTCAGTTTTAACACAAATAAAAGTGAAAATGATGTATATTGAGTCTACAGTCTTTTAAAAATTTTCATCAGGTTGTTCTTAGGTCATTTATGCATTTATCAAACAAGTATACATTGAGCATCTATTATGCCAATAATTTTTTTAGGTAGTGGTGTGATAGCAGTGAAAAAACAAATAGTAATCTTTGCATTCTCCAAGCTTACAACTTAGGCAGAAAAATGATACTAAGCAAATAAATAATAGAGTTTATGTCAAGTGGTGATATTTGCTATGGAGAACAGTAAAGCAAAAAACTGTGAGAAGAAGTTCCAGAAATGAGGATGAGATGGAGGATGGAGGTCATAAAATGTAGTTAGATTCTGGATGCGTTTTATTGATAATGTGGAAATTTGCTGATGGATTGCATGTTTGGTGAGAGAGAGAGAAAGAGATGAGTCTTGGAAGACGCCCAATTTCTCACCTTCACTCACCTCATATTTAACTTTTTTAAGTTAAATATGAGATTTGGCAATATAGAGGTCAATCTTGATATATGCAGTTTCAGGGGAGTGGTAAAGGTGACAAAAAACAAACAAAGAAGGAATAAAATACTGATCTGTGCTACAACATGGATGAGCCTCAGAAACATTTTGCTGAGTGAAAGAAGCCAAGCACAAAGGCTACAGCCTCCATGATTCCATTTAAATTGTCAGTATGTTCACATTAAAATATATAATCTGAGAAAAATAGCCAAAGAATAGAGGAAACAAGCCATGTGAATATTAGATATGTTGACAAAAAGAGTCAAGCTCTGTAAAATATTAAAGGAGATTTATTCTGAGCCAAACATGAGTGACCAATGGGTCATGACACAGTCCTCAGGAGATCCTGAGAACAGATGCCCAAGGTGGCCGGGCTACAGGTTGGTTTTATACAATTTAGGGAGACATAAAATATCAATCAATGCATGCAAGATGTACATTGGTTGAGTTTAGAAAGGCAGAACAACTGAAAGAGGGGGCTTCCAGGTCATAGGTGGATTCAAAGATCTTCTGATTGACCATTGGTTGAGTTATTATCTAAAGACCTGTAATATAGGAAGTCATTCTAGGTTACAGTAAGAAGTGGTGGAGATCAAGGTTTTATCATGTAGATGAAGCCTCCAGGTAGCAAGCTTCAGAGAGAATAGACCGTAGATGTTTCTTATCAGACTTAGTTTGTTCTACCAGTAATTGCAAAAGGGAGGAGGGTATAATGAGGCATGTCTGGCTTCACTTTCCCATCATGGCCTGAACCAATTTTACAGGTTAACTTTGGAATGTCCATGGATGAGAGGAGGGTCCATTCAGATGGCTGGGTGCTTAGGGTTTAATTTTTTCATTTATAGATCCAGTGATAAATGCAAGACCTTGAGGAAAGAGGCCTTGGTTTATATGAGGAAGGTCATAGTAAAGCATTCATGTTTACTTCATGTAGGATGAAAACCCATGGAAGAGCAGAGGAGACATGATCTGACCCACATATCTAAGATTATAGTGGAGCAAGGACAACCACAGGAAGAAAAAGTAAGAAGTTACTAAGACGATCAAGAAAGAGATGGTGTTTCCTGAGCCAGAGTTGGTAGTAGTAGTGGAGGTCATAAAATGTAGTTAGATTCTGGATGTGCTTTATTGATAATGCAGAAATTTGCTGATGGATTGCATGTTTGGTGAGAGAGAGAGAGAAATAGATGAGTCATGGAAGACTCCCAATTTCTTGCCTTAACTAGAAGGATGGGATTTCATTAACTGGGATAAGAAAGGCTGTGGGAAGAGTAAGTTTAGGTTGAGAAAAATCAGAAGTTTATTTGAGATAGTAACTGCCCACGGGGTTCACCTTGCCCACTGCCTCGAAAGAGCCAATTGATCAAGACAGGGGAATTGCAATAGAGAAAGAGTAATTCACGCAGAGCCAGCTGTGTGGGAGACCGGAGTTATATTAACATTCAAATCAATCTCCCTGAGCATTCAGGGAGCAGAGTTTTTAAGGATAACTTGGTGGGCAGGGGGAAGCCACTGAGCCAGGAGTGCTGACTGGTCAGAGATGAAATCGCAGGGAGTCGGAGCTGTCTTCTTGTGCTCAGTCAGTTCCTAGGATGAGGCCGCAAGATCAGATGAGCCAGTTTATTGACCTGGGTGTTGCCAGTTGATCCATCAAGTGCAGGGTCTGCAAAATATGTCAATCATTGATCTTAGGAGCAGTTTAGGGAGGGTCAGAATCTTATGGCCTCCAGCTGCATGACTCCAAACCCATAATTTCTAATCTTGTGGCTAATGTTAGTCCTACAAAGGCCATCTAGTCCCCAGGCAAGAAGGAGTTCTGCTTTGGGAAAGGGCTGTTACCAACTTTATTTAAACTATAAACTAAGTTCCTCCCAAAGTGAGTCCAGCCTACACCCAGGAATGAGCAAGGACAGCTTGGAAGGTAGAAGTAAGATGGAGTCAATTAAGTTAGATCTCTTTCACTGTCTCAGTTATACTTTTGCAAAGGTGGTTTCAAGATTTAGAGCTATTTCTGTGACCTGAGGGAAGAGGCTTAAGTCAGTAACAGGATACTGCTGGAGTGTAGAGTTGGAGTCCAGCAAAAATTTTGGGCCTGAGGTATAATTTTATGAGTCCTCAGTGTTTAGGAAAGGATTTAATGGCATGTGACTAGGTGATATTAACAAGGTTGTGGGTTTGTAAAGAGGAGAAGAGATGGAAGGACTGAGCTTTGAGGCAGTCTCATGTTGAGCAGATGAGGGAAAACCACAAGAGAGACTGAGAAAAAAATAGCTGGCAACACGAGCAGAAAACCAGAAGAGAGTTTTATGCAAAAGCCTCATGAAGAAAATATTTCAAGAAAAAGGGAGAGAGCAGCTCTGTCCAATAATAATGATATGTCAAGTATGTTGATGAAAAAAAGTTAAATACGAGATTTAGCAATATAGAGGTCAATCTTGATATATGCAGTTTCAGGGGAGTGGTAAAGGTGACCAAAAACAAACAAAGAAGGAATAAAATACTGATCCGTGTTACAGCATGGATGAACCTCAAAAACATTTTGCTGAGTGAAAGAAGCCAAGCACAAAGGCTACAACCTCCATAATTCCATTTGTGTGAAATAGCCAGAGGTGGAAATCCATAGAGATAGAAATCAGATGTAGTGGCTGCCAGGGGAGGGGGGGAGAAGAGAGGACGGTGAAGTGACTGAGGGGTACAAGTGATGAAAATGTCTTGGAATTAGGTAGTTTGATAATTGCACAGCATTGCAGATTTAATAAAAGCCACTGACTTGTACGCTTTTTTTTTTGATCGAAGCAGAATTTTGCTCTTGTTGCCCAGGCTAGAGTGTGGTGGCGCGATCTCAGCTCACTGTGACCTCTGCCTCCCGGGTTCAAGTGATTCTCCTGTCTCAGCCTCCTGAGTAGCTGGGACTACAGGCATGCACCACCACCCCTGGCTAATTTTTGTATTTCTAGTAGAGACGGAGTTTTGCCATGTTGGTCAGGCTTATCTCAAACTCCTGACCTCAGGTGATCCATCTGCCTCAGCCTCCCCAAAGTGCTGGGATTACAGGCATGAGCCACTGTGCCTAGTTTTTTTTTTTTTTTTTAATGGAGCTTCGCTCTGTCACCCAGGTTGAAGTGCAGTCGTGTGATCTCGACTCACTGCAGCCTCTGTCTCCTGGGTTCAAGCAATTCTCCTGTCTCAGTTTTCCTAGCTGGGATTGCAGGCGTGTACCACCACACCTTGCTAATATTTGTATTTTTGGTAGAGATGGGATTTCACCATGTTGGCCAGGCTGGTCTCAAACTCCTGAACTCAAGTGATCCACCTGCCTCGGCCTCCCAAAGTGCTGGGATCACAGGCACGAGCCACTGTGCCTGGCCTACTTGTATGCTTTAAAATAGATAAAATGGAAATAGTAAGTTATATGTTTTGTGATGTTTATCTCAATTTTTAAAAAACTGTTATTGACATAGGTTCAAGAGAGAATAGGAGGGGAAAGAACGGTGTTGGAGTCAGTGTGAGAATAGGCAGAACTTTGAGAAGTTTGTTGGAGAAGGTTGTCGGGTCAGGAGAGTGTTTTTCTAAGATGGATGAAGTTTTGGCCATTTAGGTCCTGAAGGAGATGATCTTGTTGAGAAAGAGAACACACTGTTGTAAATGAGAGGAGAGGAAATTGGCAGCATGATTCCTTAAATAGCCAACAGAGATGAAATTTCTGTCTAAACGGAAGACGTCATCCAGAGAAGGGTATGGAGAGTTGACCCGTTCCTACAGAGGGCAAAGCATGTGGACAGCCGGCCAGTGAGATTGATGATGAGACTTGTAAAGTTTTCTTCTGATTTCTGTCATCTCCTCAATGAAATATGAAGCAAGATGGTAAGCTGAGAATGATGATAGGGAAGGAAGAGCTGGAAGTTAAAAGAGGGAATAGAAGGCTTTGAACAGTTGTCTAGGAATGTGGAAAAGGAAAGAATGAGGGTCACCGTGACACCATGCAGTGAGTAGTCATCAATACGAAGTCATTTCTGTTTGCATGACTGTGAACAAAGTGAAATCTGCATGATTTCTTCACTCCATTCAGCTGTACAGATACAGGCTAGAGTAGGCGAAGGGATGTATTTTCTAGTGTTTTTGCCATGAGAGTATGGAGAAATATGAGCATGGCCAAGGAGTGACTGCTTGTCTGACATCTGTAATAAAGGAAATGAAGACATGATATGTGAGGGAAATAATTGAAAACAATTTAGGACCCTGGGCTTGTAGAACTTGGCACAGTCGAAATATTGTTAGAGTAGAGATATGAAAAGAAGTGAGCTGGAAAGGTAGGGATGATGGTTGGGGAGTGGACCACTTGAAATTAAGACAAGGAAACGTTATCATCATTAGTAATGGTAATACTCCTTTTGAAAAGTGGTGGCAGAGGTTGTTTTTCATCAAAGTTCTCCTTCAAGGTCATCAATAAGAAGAGATCAAGAAACTGAGAAGCAAATAAAAGTGAATATTGAAATGACAAAGAATGAGAGCGAGCTCAGAGCTAGAATCTTCAGGGGTTGAGGGACAGGGCACCCTCAGGGATCACCTACAGTGTCTGTAGGTGATTGTAACAAGCTGGAACACTGAGGGGTGCCATTTGACATCATGAGAGTCAAAGCTTGGGTATCTAGGAAGGTCAGGGCATACCACTGTCTGCAAGTGGTATGGGCAGGAAAGACTACCTTCAAGTCTTATATTGGGAGGGCTTGGGGAAAAGAAAACAAAAAAACAGGCACAATTTTTTTTTTTTTTTTTTTAGATGGAGTCTTACTCTGTTGCCCAGGCTGGAGTGAAGTGGCGTGACCTTGGCTTACTGCAACCTCCACCTCCTGGGTTCAAGCAATTCTCCTGCCTCAGCCTCCCTAGTAGCTGGGATTGTGGATCCCCGCCCAGCTAATTTTTGCATTTTTAGTAGAGATGGGGTTTTGCCATGTTGGCCAGGCTGATCTCAAACTCCTGAACTCAGGTGATCCACCTGCCTTGGCCTCCCAAAGGCCGGTCCATGGCTGGGATTAAAGGTGTGAGCCACCATGGTCGGCCAACAGGCACAATTTGAGAAAGCTCCAGAGAAAGCAGTTCCAGGGAAGATCCACCTTCAGGTTTAACGGCACACCATATCTTGTATTGGACATATGTATAACTGTCCTTCAAATAATAGACTCTGAGTTCTAACATTAGACAGTTTTTTCACTCTTGTGAAGGATTGGCTTTGGGACTTGCCAGTCACTATGGAGATATGATTAAAATCCCGAAACACTGGCATGGTTGTTTTGTTCTGTTTTTCTCTGTCTCTATGTGAGTGGTGTGTGTGTGAGTGAGAGAGAGAGAGAGAGAGGGTTACCTAAAGGGTGGTAGAGAAATTGGTTACAGAGTGCTTTGTAGAATGAATATTAACATTTAAAAAAAAATACTTGAGTCTTTCCAGTTGCACCTGCATTTCACTTCTTGCCAATCTTTAAATTTAACAGATGGAATTTTACTGTGTCAGGAAGCACTGAATGCTGAGCAGGAGCTATGCCATCCAGATACAGATCTCTGCAGATTTGATACTACAGATGAAGAAATGAGATGTAAGTGTTAAATTGAGATATTCACTTTTCTGGTGTATATGCAATATATGAGACCCAGAGACCATTCACAAGCCAACCTATGTTGACATTAATGTCCTAGTTTTAGCTGGAGTGTTATTGGGAGGCTGTGGTGGTTTATACCAAATGCATCAATTTAAGGCCATGTCATTTTGTAAAACAAACTGAAACCATCTTGGAATTATATGCAATGTTTCTTCTATAATATTTCAGTGTGGTTATGAATAGTAAATAATTTAATCTAATCCCATAAAGTAGGTAAGGCAAAATAAAAAGCCATTTTAAAAATTATTGACTGGGTATGGTGGCTCATGCCTATAATCCCAGCACTTTGAGGGGCTGGGATGAGAGGATTGCTTGAGGCCAAGAGCTCAAAATCAGCCTGGGCAATATAGCAAGATATCATCTCTACCAAAAAAAAAAAAAAAAAAAAAAATACCGGGCATGGTGGCGTGCACCTGTGGTCCTAGCTGCTTGGGAGGCTGAGGCTGGAATATTGTTTGAGCCCAGGAGTTTGAGGCTACAGTGGGCTCTGATTGCACCACTGCATTTGGCCTGGGTGGCAGAGCGAGACCCTGTCTCTTAACAAAATTAAAACATTGTGACGGAAGTGGTGACGCATACAAGAAAAACTAGGAATCTCCTTTTTTTGTGGCAATGATTCTCATTTGAGAGGATATCATACATGTGGATCAACTGAAAAAGTTTTGCAAAATAGAGTTGCTGGTACACTCTAAGACTTATTGAATTCCAACTTCCAGATGTAAATTAGTGTGTGCTAATGTGTATGTGTGTATATAAGCCTTTTGGTTGATTACAATACGTAACCTGGTTAAGCAGCCACTCTAGCAGACTAATAGTCCACCAAGATCTTTTTCTCCCCTGTTTAGTGTGTCAGGCCTGTGGGTTTGAATTTGACATGTGTGAGTGGACATCAGAGGCATCTGTTGGCCAAATTTCCTGGATGCGCACAAAAGCGAGAGAGGTCCCTGCATTAGAATCTGCACCTCAGCAGGATCAAGGAGGTGATGATGAAGGTAGAAAAAAAAATATCTTTTGTGTATTACTTTTAGAATTCTGTTTTATGGTGACTAGTTATAAGACATTACATAGGGGGCGTTGGTGAATATACTGAGTATATTTTATTGAAAATACACCCTGCAATAGGAGCTGAAGGTGAAAATAACAATTATGTTTCCAACAGTGTAAAAGAAGAGTTGTACTAGGTTAACAATTTTTTTTTAAGTTTTATTGTTTCCTTCAGGAGTTATTATTGTGTGAACAAAAAGGAAAAGTATTAAAAGGCTTTTTTTGTTACGCCTGTTAGCTTTCTTTTCTTTTCTTTTTTTTTTTTAAAGAGTCTTACTCTGTCACCCAGTTTGGAATGCAGTGGTGAGATCTCGGCTCACTGCAACCCTCACCTCCTCGGTTCAAGCGATTCTCCTGCCTCTGCCTCCCGAGAAGCTGGGACTACAGGCACGTGCCACCATGCCCGGATAATTTTTGAATTTTTAGTAGAGACAGAATTTCAACATGTTGGCCAGGCTTGTCTCGAACTCCTGACCTCAAGTGTTCCACCAACCTTAGCCTCCCAAAGTGCTGGGATTACAGGTGTGAGCCATCGTGCCTGGCCAAGTCTGCTAGCTTTTTCTTTTCTTTTCTTTCTTTTTTTTTTTCTTCCTTCCTTCCTTCCTTCCTTCGTTCCTTCCTTCCTTCCTTCCTTCCTTCCTTCCTTCCTTCCTTCCTTTTTCTTTCTTTTTTTTTTTAACACTGCCATGTTGTCTGTGAGTTTCTTCCTCTTGCTAATATATTAATTTGTATTTTCTGTTTACTTTTATTCTTTTTGCTTTTTTTCTTTCCTCCTTTTCTTTGAGGGGTGAGTATTGTTACATTTTTATTTTTATTTTTTTCACTGATCTGGAAGCTTTAATTTATATATCTTATTGTTATGACTATTCTTGATTTTAGGATATATTCTTTATATGAA
This sequence comes from Trachypithecus francoisi, assembly GCF_009764315.1. Classification (NCBI taxonomy): domain Eukaryota; kingdom Metazoa; phylum Chordata; class Mammalia; order Primates; family Cercopithecidae; genus Trachypithecus; species Trachypithecus francoisi. The sequence goes on from NW_022681474.1 coordinate 21,454,899, forward strand.
ATTTCTTTAACAAAGCCTAAAGTGATTTAGTATTTCTACTTTTTTGAACATGAGAAAGACCAAAGTACCATTTAATTATTTTTTGGTCCTGAGTTACAGTTGAACATTTTAAAGAGTTTTAAAGTTAGTATCTTGTTATGATACTTATAACTATTAAGATTATATATTTCATTATTTTTCTTACCACTGTTTTTTAGATTTTATGCTTTCCTTCTTGGTTCCCTTATCCCCTTGCAAAGGTTGACTCTTTAATCAATTGTTCTTAATCAATTGTTCTCTTATTTAGAAAAGATCTGTGGTGATGAGCTCCCACAGTATCTATAAACTTAAAATGTTTTAAAATTGTTCTCACTTCTAAATACTAATTTATCTGGTCATACAATTTTAGAATTTTTTTTTTTTAATTTCTAAGTACAGGGTGATTTTCCCTCTTTAGCTCCTGATATGTACTGTAGTGACTGAGAAGTCTGAGTGCAAGTAATGTTTTTTTAGTTTAATGCAGATTTAAAAAATGTTTCTTTATCTTTGATATTTGAAAATTTCAGTATGATGAGTGCAGGAATGAGTATATGTTTAATTTTTAATGCTCAGAATGCACATATATCATCATTTGCAGAAATTGTGTTATTGTATTCAAGTAATTCTCTTATTCCCTCTAATCTTTTCATCTTGAGTTTCTATTAAACACAACTAATGTTCACACTCCATAACTTGACTACTACTTTTTATTTTCTATATAATTTACTCTATTTTTAGTTATATTTCAGGGCTTCTGGTACATGAATTTTCTCTCTGACACTATGGCCAGTCTAGGTTATATTCTACCTATTGGGCATTTAATTTAAAGTATTAATTTATTTTTGTTTTAAGTTTATACTTGCTAATATTTTCTTATTTATTTCCTAGTGTATCTTAATATGTTTTTAATAGAATGTATTAGAATTGAATGAAATTTAATTTTTTTGTATAATCTATAAATGTAATTAGTTTTTGCTGTCTTTAGCATTATATTTATATGTTTTATTGTGCAGATTATTTTTTTTTATTTTTTGGGGATAGTAGTAATATTGTTATTATTGTTATTTATTTTATTTAAGTTCAGGGCTACATGTGCAGGATGTGCAGGTTTGTTACATAAGTAAACATGTGCTGTGGTAGTTTGCTGCACCTGTCAGCCCATTACCTAGGTATTAAGACCAGCATGCATTAGCTATTTATCCCGATGCTCTCCCTCCCCTCACACCTCAACAGGCCCCAGTGTGTGTTGCTTCCTTTCATGTGTCTGTGTTCACGTTGTTCAACTGCCACATATAAGTGAGAACATGTGGTGCTTGGCTTTCTGTTCCAGCATTAGTTTGCTGAGGATAATGGCTTCCAGCTCCACCCATGCTCCTGCAAAGGACATGATCTCATTCCTTTTTATGGCTGCACAGTATTCCATGGTGTATATGTACCTCATTTCCTTTATCCAGTCTATCATTGATGGGCATTTGGGTTGATTCCCTGTCTTTGATATTGTGAATAGTGTACAGACTATTTTCAAAAAGATTAGTAGACTTTACTTTTTAGGATTATTCTTTTCAAACTGTGTTTTTTGCCTTGTAATTTTTTGTTGAAAGTCAGACATGATTTACTGTGTAAAAAGCATTAATGTAAATAGTGTGAGCTTTTACATTACGTTTATCCAGCTAAGGATTATGTTATGCTTAGTATTTGCTGTAGCTGTAAATATCTGAGGCTGAAATTTTGTCTAATGTTCTTATTTTTGTCTTTCTTATTGTATTTGGGTTTCCCTCGAGACTTCTTTTAAAATAGTGTCTGAGACATGCAGCTCTTTCAGTAGCATTAAGAAGCATTTCAGACTTTATTTCTGAAAATGAAGTAAAATTACAGAAATCCCTTTATAAATCTGTGTTGTCAGTGTTGTTAAGTTCAAGAATAGCTCAAACTGGTTTTAAATATCAACTGGGGAAAAACTTATCTACAATATCTTTATGTAAAACAAAATCCATAAGTGACGTTTAAAAGGACCGTAGATATCTCATACCTCTGTGTGGCTTGGTAAGAAAGAAGGCATTTTAAGTTGTATTTCCTAAAACTATAAACGATTTTCTACAAAAAGTAAATCAGAAAATCATCCAAAGGGGCAAGAATTCTGGGAAAGATGAAGAGAAATTCTTGATTAAAAAAAGGATTGAATTGTGATATTTGAAAGAAAATGACAATAATTTGGTGGTGTAGCAATTTGTATGTGTAGATTTCTTTTATAGGAATCTTGAATTTTTACAAAAGGGTATTATCAAATTTTGTTTATAGAAATTAGGAGGAGATTTCTCTACATATTGGAGCTAATATAAAAATTAAAACCTCTTATTTGTAGTTGATATAATCATTTGAAAACATTCTGTCCTCTTAAGTAAAATATTTACGTTTTAAGTCCGGTTTTGAAAACTTCAGAAATGTAATAGTTTTAGTCAGACAGAAAGAAGCTAATGTTTTCCTAAACTGCTTCTTTTTTCTTTTATATTTCAGGTTATTACGTATGGGTAGGGGCTAAGCATGCTTTTCCTCTTAACTATGTAGACAGCAGGGCTTACCTAAATAGCTCTGTGTGTCATTGCGTGGGCAAGAGCTGTCATCTTCAATTCTATTATACTATGGAAAGCAGTGTCCTGAGAGTAAGACTGTATGATAATAAGGTAAGAAGAAAGTTGCATTTATTTCAAATTCATTGAAGCAGTGAAGTTTCTAACTCTTGGCAACTTGTGTTTCGATTTCTCAGTTGCACATAAGCTTTTATTCTTGAACTTGACTTTATTTGGTATACTTTTAAAAAGAATTATTAAGAAACAAGCATAGGGGACACTCTCGTGTACAAAAGTTAATGTGATAAGCTGCCCAATATTATTTCATAAAGTTTTCAAAATTCATCAAAGTATATTAAAGAAACTGTAGCTCTAATAAAAATGAGATAGCTGAGATTCTGTATCGTGAGCTCTGTATTGAAGCTCTGATGTGATCTGTTTTGGGCATTACATCTGTATATCATTAGAACTATAATGGTTGAAACTTGTTTGGGTAGCCGTCGACATAATTTTCAAGACTGGTAATTATTGATTAAATATTGAAAAAATGGCACACTGGGTAGACTGAGTGCATTCTTCTTCTCTCTCTCCTTGTCCAACGTGCTCAGTGAGTTCTAAAGTGTAAAGTTGGGTGAGTACTCCAATTAGAAAAAGAGATAAAAACAAACTGACAGCTGATTCCATAGTATAGGAAAAAACCTGCTTTTTCTACTCGTATGCCCTCAGCACTCCCAATATCTTACTTCTGACACCAGATTCATGTTTTTTTTTTTTTTTTTTTTTTTTCCAACACAGCAATTCAGTTATCTAGCAGACACCAACTGAGTGTCCTATGATTTGCCTCAGTTCTGACACTAGCTACCTGGAGATAGTGCAGATTCCACGGGTTGAGGTCTCAGGCCCACAATACTCTACCCCTACTTCAGATGTCAATCACAAGCTTCCTATTGTGAGCTGTGCCTCTTACCTACCAGCTATAAATTGCAGTTCCCGTGGCCCCCTTCTTAGTTTTGATAATTTGCTAGGATGGCTCACAGAATTCACGAAAACATTTTACTCATGTTTACCCACTTATTATTAGAAATGTAGATGAACAATCATATGGAAGAGATGAATAGGGCAAGGTATGTGGGAAGAGGGGTGGTGCTTCGCTTCCATGCATCCCTGGGTGTGCACCCTCTAAGAATCAGCACATGTTCAGCAATCTAGAAGCTCTCTGAAACCTGTACTGCAGAAATTTTTATAGAAGATTTTCCATGTAGGTATGATCAATTATTAGCTTAATCTCCAGCCCCTCTCTTCTTCCTAGAAGAGGTGGGACTGAAAGTTCCAAGCTTCTAATCATAGCTTGATCTTTCTGGTGATGAGTCCCCTAAGATTCTATTAATATCCCTATTGATTAGGAAATTCACAGGTTTTTGGGAACTCTCTGCCAGAAACTGGAGATGAATAAATATATTCATAATAAACAATACATAATGTATAATTATATGTAATATAATATATGACAAGTAATGTATTATTTAATGTATCCAGATTTATATGGATTCACATAATTACATCTATGTGGATGTGAGATATCTATAGATATAGATATATATCTCTACACATCCACATAGATGTAAAAATATAGATAGATAAATATGGATGTGATATATATACATACATCACATATCTATAGATGTGGATGTGATATATATATATCTTCCCACACATTCATATACACACATATATATATGTAAAGTAATATACATATGCATATACATTCTTTTTTAATTAGATGCGATATAATTTTTCTGGCATTCTATAACTTGTTATGTTTTTGTGATTTTTTGCAGTAGTACTTTGTAGTCACTGCCCTGCAATCTATTTAATATATTTCATTCCATTTGGTAAGGTGTGGGGGGAGGAAGAAAAGGGTACAGCATCTCCTTATCTTCCTGCAGCACTACAAACTGTCCAGATACATGGCATCAATTTTACTGAAAAGGAAGAGAGAAAAAATTTAACTGTATGCATATATGTTCCACCATTCAAGCCTCAATATTTCATTTGCTGTCACCTGTGCTGTTTGAACCAATCCCAGTGAGCCTCCATGCAATCTGCAACATTCTATAATTTCCAGCTCCTTCTTCAATAAAGGCATAGTAGATAAATTCTAGAATAATTTCGTTGAGTTTAAATTATAGTTAAAAATGGTTGGCCGGGCGCGGTGGCTCAAGCCTGTAATCCCAGCACTTTGGGAGGCCGAGACGGGCGGATCACGAGGTCAGGAGATCGAGACCATCCTGGCTAACACGGTGAAACCCCGTCTCTACTAAAAATACAGAAAACTAGCCGGGCAAGGTGGCGGGCGCCTGTAGTCCCAGCTACTCGGGAGGCTGAGGCAGGAGAATGGCGTAAACCCGGGAGGCGGAGCTTGCAGTGAGCTGAGATCCGGCCACTGCACTCCAGTCCGGGTGACAGAGCGAGACTCCGCCTCAAAAAAAAAAAAAAAAAAAAAAAGGTTAAATTATATATGTGGGCCTATGGTAATGCTTTTCAGATGACAGATAATTATTTCATTAAAATTGAATGAGTTCGTAGCCTAAATTTAAGTAGAAATTTGTATTATAATATGATCTAATCCTGAGGATTATTTTAATCTGCTCTGAAAATGAGTGATGCATTTTAAAAGTTTCAATGCATGTAGAATGGAATTATGTTTTTAATTATGAATGTGTGTATGTATTGTGTATGTAATTATGAATGTGTGTATGTAGTATGTATGTAATTATGAATGTATATAGATGGGAATTACTGAAAATGAGCAGTGCTATTCTTCCGGTGGCTTTAGAACTATGCAAGAAAGGAGTAAAAACAAATTGGCTTCAAGTATTACATTGTATATAAATGATGTTAGTTACCACACATCGTTAACTCTATTAATCAGTAATACAGTTATCAAGATTCTGTCTGTCATATTATAAGAGAAGAAGTTAATCATAGGGAAATGATCTAGTGCATTAACCAGAACCAAATGGTTGTACATCTTAGAGATTGTTGATTGATGCTTGATTCGTTAGACAGTATTCTGTGAGGTGTCCTGTCTTTTCTGACACTATTTGCTATCCTCTATACGTATGTTACTCACTGATGCAAAATCTGCATCAAAGTACATTTAAGTCACAAGTCAGTGTTTTATCACACACTTAAAAGGACTCCAAAGTTATCATTTAAAAAAATAGCTCTTGATGAAAATGATGATTTACATCTTTCTATGAATAGAATGCTGTTTTCTGTTGTGAATATCTGTTACTCTATAAATGTGAGCAGGTAAGCTAAGAAATATCTAGCAAGAATGCTGAAAATTGTTTTCTTTATTTCCAGAGGACATTAGAACTTAAAAAGTGAAAAACTCAGGGGAAGGCAAGTTGTTTAATACAAAGTTCACTCTTTAAAATCAACTGAATTGTGTAGCAATTAAAGTTTGTACCATCTAACTATTCTTGGGTTAGATCTGTGTCCATGATCTATAAAATAATACTCATAGCAACAGCCTACTTTTTATTCTGTGTAAAGTTTCCATATAATTATTTACCAAAAAAATTGTGTGTAATTTTTCTTTACAACCAAATTTACTTATAATTCTTTACCAGATTACATGGTCTTATTCCTAGATGTGATCAAAAGTAGTGAAACTCAACAATGTTGATTTTGGTACCCTTGATTTATTTACTGGAAGAGGAAAGCATAGACTGGCATCTCTAAGCAATAGAGTGTTAATAAATATGTTAAATATTTTTCTTGAAAGTTAAATCAGCATTATTGATCCTGGACTGGGGGAGCAAAGATATGTTTTTTTAAAAATTATTTACTGATTTTAACATAAAAGAAAAGTAGAACATCACTTGAAAAGCTTTGCTGAGTTGGAGATTTCTTTTTTGCATTAACACCTGTGAAAAGTAACTAGAAAGAGGGAGAGTAAGAACAGAAATAAAATGAAACCTGATTTCACTTAGAATACATTCTTTTTACAAAACATTGCTAGTGCCGTCAGACTGGAAAACGTATAGAAAAATTTAGATCTCATTCATTGTGTGCTATGAACTTGGCTTATGAAAAACCATTTAAGTTTGGAAAGAACACTGCTCACTTTTCAAAAAAATGTAAGTGCACCCATCTTCAGGGGGAGCAGAGGGGAATCAATTAGTCACTGTGAAAAAAGAGCACAGTACCTCTAAATTATTTTCATAAAATGAAAGTGGGGGAAAGTGGTGAGTGCAGTTTGCCAAGAGGTGTCACTAAAAGCATCTGTGGAGGGTGTAAGTGTTTTGATGCTAAATTACTGAAGTTGTGTAAGAAATAAGTAGAAGAAAAATTAGTTGCTTGTCTCAACTTTTTATAACTCCAGTTCATCCTGATCCACCATGAAAGCTATCAGCCGACAGTAGGTCCACCCCATGCACTTCATTGTCTTGTGGAAATCTTCGCAGTTGATATGAATAAGTAATGAAGTACATTGTAATGGATTTAGACTATCTTCTGAAATATTTAGGACTTGGAAATTTGGAGTAGGCATCTGAGGGTGCAGGACTAAGTTGAAAGTAGATTCATTTTTAGAAAATCTTGGGCATGAATAAAATATGTGAGGCTGAGTGAGGAGACAAATACTGATATCACGTGTCGTTTGGATTACAACAAGATGTTGCCTTTCAGGGCTGCTTTCTATCTCATGCTAGAAAGTGGGACAGAGCCAGGCTCAGAGCTCAACCTGAGACATAATTATGTCATTCTTCACATTTTTATCATATTGTTACCTAAAAAATTAGTGCATTCTATATGTACACATTATGAACAATTTGGTCTATGTTTGGGGAGAAATGTCAAATTAATTTGAATGTCTGATAAAATATAAATAAAAATAAGATGATTTAAGAACATAAAAGCATTATCATAAATCATAAAGACCAATGCCATACATGCATTAGACAAAATTTTGGGTAACTTATAAACTTTTTTATTTTATTTTATTTTATTTAGGTTTTTTGAGATGGATTCATGCTCTGTTGCCCAGGCTGGAGTGCAGTGGTGCCTTCTTGGCTCACTGCAACCTCCACCTCCCGAGTTCAGGTGATTCTCCTGCCTCAACCTCCTGAGTAGCTGGGATTGCAGGCACCCACCACCATGCCTGGCTAATTTTTGTATTTTTAGTAGAGATGGAGTTTCACCATAGACTTTTATTGAGTGTCTTACACGCAATAAATATTTTGAATGCAGTAAAGGCTCGTTACTACACTCATAGCATGTAGTAACAATTTTATGTACATTTTGCAATCTGAAAAATGATCATTGTACAGGTGCATGACATAGATTTCTCTAAAAGATGTAAATAGGCCTTTGATAGAATGACTAAATTAAGAATGTAATTTTCAGAAAATAACTGTATGGTTTGGAACTTGGACCAAATGTTTCCATAGGAAAAAATATTTAGTGTAAATTGAAATTGTGCAGAAAATGCATCTGATAACATTTGTAACCTTTATATTGTTTGCCTGTAATTTTTTCTTTACCAGTATCATGGCAATATAACAAAATGTAAAAATGTTATTTAGATCAACATTTAAATTGCTGATTTTATTAGCTGTTACTTAGAATTTTATTTTTGAAACTCACTACTGTTTTTTTCCAAAGATTTCATCCAAATTTTTGTTCCATCCTAATACCATTTATCTACAAAAAGCAGCTTTACTGCATAAACATGCTTTATTTTCCTATTTTTTTAAATGATATTCAGCTTTTTCAATTTTACTACCAAGACTTTAGATTTCCTAGTACTTTATATCTTTCGGGTAAGGTAATACCTACTAAAATGTAATTAAGAGAGCATGTATGTAAATGTGAAGATTAGAATATGGGGAATGAGTGACGTCTTTCTCTTCAAATCAAAGGAAGAAGAAATATTTTGGACATACAACACATCAACTCACAGCCAATGGGTGAAAGCAGATGTGTTAATACCAGAAGGTCTGAAGACATTTAAGGTATGAAAGAAAAAACAAAACAAAACAAAACAAGTATTTTTTTTAAATCATGGTTTAAGTTTTAGCTTTGCAGTAATAAATTGATCATGCACTGCTAAAGTTAAATTAGCATTTAAGTTAGGGATGCGTACTTGTATATTTGGGGAGAGTGATTGCCTACTTTTTAAATTGTACCTTTTCCTTCTCAGACCAAATTTTCGATGGCAGAGGAAATTGAGTGTATCCACTCTTGTTCACAGCTTCCTCAGTCTCCACAGCCTTCCTTTCTTGCCCCCCAGCATCATGCTTTGCCCCAGGGAAACAAATTGCATTATGAAGTAGATAAATAGTAAACTGGTATTGAATTTAGTAGAGTATAGGCAAATGTTTTGAATGCAATAATTCATATCTTTATTTTATTTTATTTTTTTTTTTGAGACGGAGTCTTGCTCTGTCGCCCAGGCTGGAGTGCAGTGGCCGGATCTCAGCTCACTGCAAGCTCCGCCTCCCGGGTTCACGCCATTCTCCTGCCTCAGCCTCCCGAGTAGCTGGGACTACAGGCGCCAGCCACCTCGCCCGGCTAGCTTTTTGTATTTTTTTAGTAGAGACGGGGTTTCACCGTGTTAGCCAGGGTGGTCTCAAACTCCTGACCTCGTGATCCGCCCGTCTCGGCCTCCCAAAGTGCTGGGATTACAGGCTTGAGCCACCGCGCCCGGCCAATTCATATCTTTATAACACATGGATAGCTCTATCTACACCAAGAAACAAATGAAACATACATAGGCTCAATAGGAATGCTGTCTCTTAAAAAATTACATTGATATTTTGTTTTTGTATTAGGTTGGTGCAAATGTAATTGCAGCTTTTGCCATTGTGGCTTTTGCCATTACTTTTAATGACCAAAACCTCAATTACTTTTGCACCAACATGTTACATGGAATGTGTAAGTTTATTTATGCTGGAGTGTGAGTTTATACTTAGGCCTAAGTTTAAACCCATCAATTTTTGAACCCCAAATTGATATCATTTCTGCATATCTGATCTCTTGCTGCTATGAAAATACATAGCTATACACTAATAATTTTTACATGTATGATAATTCATTATGGGAAAAGTATGTAGTAGCATACAAAGTTTTCTCATTGTTGGATATGATTTAAATTTAATATTATTTTCTAAACCAAATTATTAGACATATTTGCAAACTGCAAATTTGACCTTAAGTAATTCTTAATGAACAAACAAATAGATATCCCTTGTGTTTTGTTTGTTTGTTTTAAATGGAGTCTTGCCCAGTTGCCCAGGCTGGAGTGCAGTGGTGGGATTTTGTCTCACTGCAGCCTCCACCTCCTGGGCTCAGGCAATTCGCTTGTTTTAGCCTCCCAAGCAACTGGGACTACAGGCATGTGCCACCACACCTGGCTAAATTTTTGTATTTTTGGTAGAGATGGGTTTCATCGTGTTGGCCAGGTTGGTCTCAAACTCCTGACCTCAAGTGATCCACCCTCCTTGGCCTCACAAACTGCTGGGATTACAGGTGTGAGTCACCACACCTGGCCTATCCCTCATGTTTTGAAAAGAAAATCTATTCAGAAACTTTAAGCTGGATGAAACTGAAGGAAGTCAATTTTAATTCTTAGTATCTGGCTGGAATTTTAACCACATTTAGGGCTGTTTAATACAACTTTCTGCATCATGGAAATGCTTTATATCTGATGTCCAATATGGTAGCCACTGATCACATGAGGGTATTGAACAATTGAAATTTGACTACTATGACTGAGGGAACTACATTTTATTTTATTTTCATTGATTTGAATTGAAATAGTCATCTCTGGCTCATGGCTAATGTTTTGGACAGCAAATAATTAGTTATTTGTGATACAGTCAGCTATTTATTCTTCTGCACTTTTGGTTTTAAGTAATCATTGCTCTTGGTAGAAACTCAAGGAATACTAATACTTGGACATTATCTTACACTTGACCAGCAATGTGTGGTTGTTTCATTTGCTAATATTGCTTATCTTCAGAAAAGCTAGCAATTCAATTGGTGACCCCATAAATTACTCTTTTATGTAAGTTTAATAGAGTTTTATGTTTATTCCCTTACATTTTTTTATTCCTATATTGTGTCTGTTTCCATTTGCCTGATATTTTTCTTCGTGTATTCCAATACTAATTTCAGTAGTTAAAAACTAAGTCAGATGCAGTTACAGCTCTTGTTCTATAAGTAATAACAATACTTCTTATTTTCCTTGAAAATTAAGGATGATGACCAAGTAACAAGTCTGCAGTCAGGGACTTCTTCGATAGTTAAGTGAGATGCTTGTGTTTCGCCTGATCCTGGGAAGTTTCTTTGAGTCTTTAGTGGAGCAGATGTTTCCATCAGTCTTACGAGCATGGGTTGAACTTATCAACAGGAACTTTGTTATATATTGCCTTGGTTACTTTAAACACTTTTTCTCAGTAACTACTTAGTCTTTATCAACCTTCTTTAGTTTTTTGTCTTATTAAGGAGATTGTAAACTCATAAATTGATCTTTTTCTTCCTGAAGATTATTTTTGAAGGGACTCTTTTGAGCCAGAGAAGTTTTATTGGGCTTGATCACCTCTGGGTCTATGCCTGTGGACAGGCCCAATCCAGAAAGCTTTGCTCTGCAGATGAGTTCCCTTGCTCTCGTGGCCATTGCATCGCCAAAGAATCCGTCTGTGACTCTCGGCAGGACTGCTCCGATGGGAGTGATGAAGACCCAGAAACTTGCGGTAAGTGAGTGAATGGCTTACTAGTTTACACACTCTAATTCACGACGGTTAGTTGGGTTTAAAATAGTCTTTGTTTCTATCAAGGCAAAGGTAAGTCATATGTATGAAATATGATAAATATGCATTGTCGCTCTGAAACTATTACTACTATTCCTTCAGGGATCTCTATTTTAACTTAATGTTTTGGTGCTTGTTGCAAAAACTGCAACATCTCTCTCAATTTGTTCTACAAATGAATAGTTGTGATTATTGTTGGCTGGGTGCGTGAATGTGTGTGCTTTGATTAAAGAGAAGATGGGTGGGAGGGGGAACCTTTGTGTACCTTCCCCTTGGAGGTATATAGTATGGGTTACCAACTTTTATTAAGTGTATGCTTTTTCCTTCTCTAGTCAATCATCTTGGAAGCTGTAGCAGAGGGGGTGAGTAGGAGGAGGGTGGCCCTTCCTCCAGGGCAGCCTTCAGCCATCATGGCTGCTCTGGAGGAAGAGCCACCCTCCTCCTACTTGCCTAGAAATCACTTCAGCTGGCCAGGCATCGTGGCTTATACCTGTAATCCCAGCACTTTGAGAGGCCGAGGCAGGCAGATCACGAGGTCAGGAGTTCAAGACCATCCTGGCCAACATAGTGAAACCCCGTCTCTACCAAAAATACAAAAAATTACTCAGGCGTGCTGGTGGGCACCTATAATTGCAGCTACTTCAGAGGCTGAGGTAGGAGAATCGCCTGAACCCGGGAGGTGGAGGTGCCGTGAGCTGAGATCGCGCCATTGCACTCCAGCCTGGGCTACAGTGTGAAACTCCATCTCAAAAAAAAAAAAAAAAAAAAAATAGAAAGAAATCATTTTAGCCATGACTGGCGTTTGGGAGGGCCAAAGTGCCCCAACACCTTTCAGGCCTTTTCTGAAGAATCTTTGATAGAAGTGATGATGAGAGATCCTATTACTATTCAAGCATAGTCATATTTCAACAAAAATATAATTTAATTTACAATCCACAGGATGGTTCTCATATGAGGTAACTTAGCAACTGAGATCCCTGTGTCTCTTTAGAAAACATGAATTCCAAGGATATGAATCCAGTTTCTGTATCACAAACAGGTGGTTTTTAAGAGATATTAAAAATTTGACATTTATTTTACTGCAGTGTTTTCTTTTAGTGAGATGTTTGGTTGAGCAGAGGTGAAAATATTATAATAAGATAAATGCCACCTTTTAAGTGAAAAGCTCTGCATAATCGGTTTCTCTTGGGAAGCTTGGATGTTATTAAGAGCAACGCAGAGGGACATGGGAGAGAGGAGATGAGAAAGTAAGTTTAAAATCCCCTTCTGCCATGTTCATCAACAGCAATCCAGTTAATACCTCAGACTTCTAGCTTTAGACCAAGTAATCGGCTAACCAATGTGAGCTCAACGGAGCTTTTGGGCGGCTCCCTTCTTTTGTTCAAAACAAACAATGTAAGAACAATTTATTTACTCCAGTGTATGTGATGTTTCTTTCTATGTTTTATTTAAATTTCTTACAGACAATTTGGTGCATTTCTATTGGGAAAATATTTCTAACAGTTTCTATAATTCTTAATGTCAATAACTGAAGGAAAATATATTTCCTTTCTTTCCACTTATATAATTTTTATTTATTTATTTATTTATTTATTTTTGAGACAGAGTCTTGCTCTGTCACGCAGGCTGAAGTGCCATGGCGTGATCTTGGCTCACTACAACCTCCACCTCCCGAGTTCAAGTGATTCTTCTGCCTCAGCCTCCAGAGTAACTGGGATTACAGGTGTGTGCCACCACACCCAGCTAATTTTTGTATTTTTATTAGTGACGGGGTTTCACCATGTTGACCAGTCTGGTCTTGAACTCCTGATCTCAGGTGATCCACCCACCTCGGCCTCCCAAAGTGCTGGGATTACAGTCATGCGCCACTGCACCTGGGCACTTGTGTATTTGAAAGCTTAGCTTATTTCCCCTCCATTGTTTTCCCCGTAGTAAATTATTCTTTCTGTTCACCTTTTAAAAATTGTTTAGCATTTGATTTTTGACATATTTTCTCATTTACTGAAGTTTCATTGACTATGTATATGACATTTTTCCAATTCAGTAGATCTTGATACCGTTCTGCTATTTTCTTTGGGTGAATGCAGGAACGGGTAATTGTGTTTCTCAACAAAAACAGTATTACTTAATAGTCTTTTAAGTTTTTAAATAGTATAACCTCATTTGTCCAAAGAAAACCTGTCATGTTTGCGTGACTGAGATTGACTTGATATAGGGAATATGTCATAAAAATGTAGCCATATTCCATACAGTGTATATGTGTATTCATGTATTTTGATACCAAAATGAGTGTTTCATGTAATTATTTATATAATTATTTCTGCTGTGAAATTATATAGATTTGAATTATTAGAACTGATATAAATTTACATTGTTTGCTACACTAAAGTATTTAATATATTTGTACGTATAGGTATGTGCATATGTATAGCCTTACAAAATAAGAGAGGCTTTCCTTTGAAATTTAAAACTGCTTTAAAATATTTTACATATACATATACATTTGTATTTTACAAATTTGAATTTTCAATATCAAGTTTTTTTTCATAAACGATTGATTCTTCCATGTTCATGAAGCACAAAAAAAATACCTTTTTATCTTATTATTGCACTTTGGAAGGAATCTCTAGGAGGGTATAGTCTGTGCAGGCAGTTTGAATAGTACTGGAAATACTTACCAAATTCTGGAGAATGAGTAAATATGAACTCGTGAGGATTGTCAGTTGGTATTCCACAGTGTGCTTTTCCCCAAAGGCAGACTCACTCAGGTCTTCTCTCATTATCAAGTTGCTCTTACTTTTAGGCATTATTTTAATATATGGCATAACGTAGCCTCCAGACCAGTGGCTTTTCAAAAGCAGTTTATAAAAAGGGCCTGTGGGTTTTGCTGCAATAGCAAACTCCACGGACCAGAGCATCAGCATTACCTGGGAACTTAGTGGAAATGCAGAACCTCAGGCCCCGGCCCAGCGTTACAGAACCAAAAGCCACATGGAACAAGGTCCCAGGTGACTTGTCTGCATATGAAACTTTGAGAACCACTGTACCAAAGAGGCTTCAGGAAGGAAGACAGCTAGGGGAAGAAACAGATGGCATCTAAAGAAAACTGATAAAAACTAAAGGCAAACAGGTCAGAGTTCTCTCAGGGTAGAAGCAAAAGCTCTCATTACTTTGCTAGTCCTTTAGAGCATGAATATTAACAAAATATTTATAATGTGTATTTATAATGTATATTAACAAAATATTTATAATATAATCCTGTTAGAATCTAGTATATTCTTATTAAATGAGATATTCCCCATTCATTTCCCATACATGGCTTTCTTTCTTATTTCACAGAGAGCTGATTAACTTCTAGAGGATTCATAAAATATTTTACTTTTCACGATCCAGAATTTTTCTCAGATGTACAATGAAATTATTTCTTGTCTACTCATATGCTGTAGTGTTTAAATATGCAAGAGAAAGCTTTGTCATAATCTTAAAATATTACTTTAACTGATGAACTCTGAGTAAAATTTCTCTAAAACCAAACAATAGGTTTTCTATGTTTATTAACATAATCCTGTATTCAATTAGGGCAGTTAAGATTAAAATACATCTGCACCCTCATGTTCATTGCAGCATTATTCAAAATATCCAACCAAAACAACTGAAGTCTCTGAGAATGGATCAAACAAGTGGTGTGTGTGTGTGTGTGTTTATAAATATATATGTACTCACAATGGAATATTATTCAGCAATAATGAGAAAAATCCTGCTATTTGCAACGGTGATGAGCCTGCAGGGGATGATGCAAAGTGAAATTACCCAGACAGAGAAAGACAAATACAGCACAATCTCACTTATACATGGAATCTAAAAAAGTTGAATTTGTAGAAACAGAGAGTAGAATGGCAGTTGTCCAGGGTTGAAGCCTGGCGGAAATGGGGAGGTGTTGGTCAAAAGATACAAATTTTCACTTACAAGATGAATAAGTTCTGGGGGTCTAGTACACAGCCTGGTGACTACAGTTAATAACACTATATTGTATACTTGAAATTTGCTGAGAGTAGATCTGGAATCTTCTCATCACACACACGAAAGGTAACTATATGATGAAATGATGCTAATTAGCTTTACTATGGTAATCCTTTCACTATGTATATGTATATCAAAACATTACATTGTGTACCTTAGTTACAATTTTGTTTGTCATTTAAACATCAGTAAAGCTTAAAAAAGTAATACATATATATGCAATATGTTTTACACATTTCTATCAAAATAATTAAAAAGCAACGTGCCAAACATATCCAAAGATACACATTGGATCCCTGAACAGTTTATACATGAAATAGATAAAATTTTCAGACACATGCTACAACATGGATGAACCTTGAAGACGTTAAGTCAAATAAGCCAGAGACAAAAGGACACATATTGTTTGATCCCACTTATATGAGGTACCTAAAGTAGGCAAATTCATAGAGACAGATAGTAAAATGGTTGCCAGGGTTTGAGGGGAGGGGATATGGAAGTTGTTATTTAATAGGGGTGGAGATTCAGTTTGGGAATGAACACGTTCTGGAGATGGATGGTGGTAATGGTTGTACAACAATGGGAATGTACCTAATACCATAGAACCTTACATTAAAAATTGTTAAAATATTACATTTATGTCATGTATATTTTACCACAATAAAATACACATTTGTATTTATATGTAAAATTTTCAATAACTCATATAGGAAAAAATATATATATATATAGAATCTACTTCACTGTGTTCTAGAAAAGTTGGCGTAATAGCTATATCTTCAAATCAAAATAGTTCAGGAAATTCCATGAAACAGGGTTTTTCTTATTATAGGACTTTTAAAACAATTTTAAATGCTAATATGAATTGTGTGCCTTCAAAGGGAACGTTGGCATGATAGTCAAATGAAAGAAATTGAAAGCAAGAATCTAGTACAATGCATTAATTTTTACTGTGATATTGTCTCTAGAAATCTTTCATGTTAAAAAAATGTTGAATGCTAAAACACTTCATCAAGGGAAAGGAAATACCAACATAAAAATATTTACTGTAGCAATGATCTGTGTGGGTTTGCAATACATATTAACAAAATATGTATGTAATCCTGTTAAAATCTAATATATTCTCATTAAGTGAAATATTCCCCATTCATTTCCCCTACATAGCTTTTTTTCCCCTTATTTCACAGAGAGTTGATTAACTTCTAGAGGATTCATAAAATATTTTACTTTTCATGATCCAGATTTTTTCTCAGCTGAACAATGAAATTCTTTCTTGTCTGCCCATATGCTGCAGTGGTTAAATATGCAAGAGAAAGCTTTGTCATAATCTTAAAATATTACTTTAACTGCCAAACTCTGAGTAAAATTTTTCTAAAATTGTGAACAGTGGCATATCTCATACTGCAGTTAGAGATGGTGAAGCGTAATCTATAATCTCAGAAAGTTAAAATAAAGCAACCAAGTAATCAAAATCATTATTTTAATGAAAGTACTTTATAACATGAATAGATATTTTTTAGATTTTGCAAATGTTTACATTTAACACATATAGTATGATAAGGCATTTAATAATTGCTATAATGCATTTGACTCTCCTAGCTTTCTTCAGATGTTTATAAGTTCACTTTAAAGTTTTTGAATTACACAGGGGAGATATTAACAGAAGAACTTCAATTTAGTTACTGGAACTTGACTTATATTTTACAGTACAGTGAAGTTCTTGAACTTTTAGCTTTAAAAAAATTCTTTTACGTGTACAGGAACACATTAGTAAAAACAGCCAAGCAATTCACCAAGGTTTTTACAGAGGTGGTTGTCACCATGTTGCTTTCACAAATCTTTACAGTGATGGATTTTGAAAGCTAATTTTCATTTTTCAAAGGATAGTGGTGTTTAGCGTTGTGTAAAAAGCACAGTGATTGACATTTTTTAACCGATAAAACATCTAGGTAATGAAAGAAATGGTTTGAACTTTTGTCCTAAAGCCAAATTTCAACATACATACAATCAAAAGTTGCTTTTGTCTTGAGAGCTTCTTTCTTTACGTCTTTGCGGTTGAGTGACCAGCTCAATTGTGAAGAGTCTGGGTAAGGGTGTGGGGTGCATCAGCCATATGGTACTTTCCATGTTCACACTCATCGATCTCATTGCCATTTCACACCACTGCCTTGTTGGGGAAATTAGGATGGTGACTTCAGCAGCTCTCTGCGATGAAGAAGATTGCTCTTTGCGTGGATTTGCTTCCTTTGTATAGCAATGCATAGTTTGCTGCCCTAACAGTGCAATATTGCGTTTATTACTCAAACAGGGACTGAGAGAGGGAAAAGATGCTAGGACAACAGGCATGCATTGAAGCAACCCTGGGCCAGGCCAGACATGTGGTCACTCTACCCATGGAAGATTTTGTATTCCAGGGAAGTATGTTCTAGGATTTGGGGGTACCCATGTAGTGAAGTGGAAGAATTTCTTGGTCAAATGCACAGCCAAGAATTTGGAACTTTGAAGCACATTTCGGAGGCCAAGTATGTAGTTTGAGTCTTAAATATTTCTTTTTTTTTTTATTATTATACTTTAAGTTCTAGGGTACATGTGCACAATGTGCAGGTTTGTTACATATGTATACATGAGCCATGTTGGTGTGCTGCGCCCATTAACTTGTCATTTACATTAGGTATATCTCCTAATGCTATCCCTCCCCCCTACCCCCTCCCCACAATAGGACCCGGTCTGTGATGTTCCCCTTCCTGTGTCCAAGTGATCTCATCGTTCAATTCCCACCTATGAGTGAGAACATGCCGTATTCCATACTCCACCAACTGACAAAATTTTGGAGGTGGCCTAGAAGGTGGCAGAGCTCACAGAGGACCAAAGAATTAGACCAGAGGGTTCTGTGAATGCCCAAGGAGAAAGTCACAGCTATGTTATAAGTTCTCAAGATTGTGTCAAAAAACAAAAGGCACTCTCCCCTGGGGAGTATTGTTTTATCAATAACCATATCCAATAAATTCTGTAGACACACCTGAGAAAAGAAAAGCATAGCCAAGAGCAATAGATTTCCAGCTAGGTATATGGGGAAATTGCACTTTCTTGTCATATCAGTGCACCATTAGGCAATCTGCAGCATGTTTTTATTACTATACTGTAGTTGATTTAGTTGTTTTTTTATTTGTAGATAAATCCATTTAGAGGAAAAAAATAATATTCATTTGTAATGAAAGAAATGTTATACCAAAATCTATGAATGCTTAAGTTCCTGGAAAACTTGAGCCCCGGGGAAAAGTCAGCCCTTGTATCTGCAGGTTACACATCCTGCTAATACTATATTTTTGAACCACGATTGGTTGAATCTGCAACAAGGAACCCACAGATATGGAAGACCCACTGTCTATTCTATGACTGTCTAACAAGCATGGCTTTCAGATCTAAAGGTTCAATTTGCATGTAGAGAAATCGGAAGTGGCATTATCATTTGCATACCACACTTCAATGTTTTAATAGTTGACATATCAGGGATAAAAATATGTGGTTATACAATCAGGTGTCCCTATATACGGAGATTTGAAGATGCTTTGATTATTAGGATATAGTGAGCTTATTCGATATGCTAGGTAAATTGGCCATATTATTTAACATTTACAAGTTGAATATAGTGGTCAGAAGCAAACCCATGGCAATGGAATCTTTTAAATTATGAAACAGAGTTCCTGGTTTAAGGAGGCTTCATAGTATGAGCTTTTGGTGTGAGGTTCAAAGTCTCAATGTCTCATTTACTAAAATGTACCCGGGCAAGTTGCTTCGTGTTCTGAGTTCCAATTTTCTCTTTTAGGAAATGGTATTTACTATGTCGAGTGTTAAGAATTAAGGGTAATATATGTAAAATACCTGCTACATACTTGGAACTCAGTGGTAGTACGGCTCTTTTTATTGTTATTAAAGACGATAGCATGAAGATCTTAGGAATCCTGTCAAAAATTTGGATGTTTTCTGACAATCACTTTAATTCTCCTTTTCTCCCCCACTGTTTGAAAAGTGCCTCAGCATAAGGAGGAATATTTAGGAATAAGCTTGTAAATTAATTGTATTAATTTTTCCCCAAAAGTACTATCTAAGATAGTCGGATACTATGATTCTTATTTTAGGAAAATGAAATTTAAGCACATAAAAATGAATTTCTTAAAAGCACAAATCAAGCTATTAGACTTTCTAGTTGAATGCCCAGTCTTATGAAACCGTCTATTTTTCTCTCATAAATCTGGTGTCAAAACTGTGAAAGGTGCCTATAAAGTATGCTCCAAACACTGACTTTCTCTAGAACCAGTTCTTTTATGATAAATGGAGGAAATTAAGTACTTGGCAACTTTTGAGTTATATATTAAATGAAGACAGGCTCAGGCTGGGCACAGTGGCTCATGCCTGTAATCCCAGCACTTTGGCAGGCCAAGATGAGCAGATCACTTGAGGTCAGGAGTTCAAGATCAGCTTGGCCAACATAGTGAAACACTGTCTCTCCTAAAAAATACAAAAAATATTCGGGCATCGTGGCATGTGCCTGTAATCCCAGCTATTTGGGAGGCTGAGGCAGGAGAATTGCTTGAACCCAGGAGGTGGAGATTGCATTGAGCCATTGAGCTGAGATTGTGTCACTGCACTCCAGCCTGGGCGACAGAACGAGACTCCGCCTAAAAAAAAAAAATAAAGAAAAGACAAAAGATAACACAAGCTCAGTTCAGAATATCTAATTTACCTGCAATTCCAAAATGGCTAGGCATTTTTTTTGAGAAAGTGTTAGGATAGAATAATAAAATGAATACTGAGATGCTGACCTCAAGTTGTTTGCGTGTCCAGAATTAATTTAAATTTCTCCCTTCCCAGTGGATTTTCTTCCTTTAAACTACCATCTCAGCAGGTTTATACTGGGCAAGCAAATTAGTTACTCCCTGAAAAGCTCTGGAGTTCCACCTTGCATCATTAAATACAATGGAAATGGCCAACTAGAATGAAATGTACCAGACTTACAGATAGAAGCATGTGGAAGGGTCATGCCTCACACAGTACCTGGGATATTGTGTGGGACTGGATAAAGGCAAGCTATTCTGAGAATCAGAGAACATTCACTACCAAGAAGAATAATTTTGCAGGCCTCCTAAGATGATTAGCTAATGCAGAGCAGCGTTTCCCTGCATTCTCTTCATTTCTCCTCACCTTTTTCTCTTCCACGTGTAACAGCAAAGCATCTCACCTGTGACTTTGAGTCGGGTTTCTGTGGCTGGGAGCGATTTCTCACAGAAGATTCACACTGGAAGCTGATGAAAGGATTGAATACTGGAGAGCACCACTTCCCTGCAGCTGAGCACACAGCAAACATGAATCATGGTAGGACATTTTCCTCTTTAAGAAAAAAAAATTAGTTTTCTTTAATGCATGTTGTGGAATGATGATACTATGTATTTTCATTTTTCTTCTGTAGGCTATATACATGGAACTCTGGTTTGTCTTGCTTTAAAACCTCCTGACCAAGTTAGTAATTGGTGGGTAATTGAGTTCCCTGAAAGGAGCATTGTTTTAATCACCAACATTTTTGTTGTTGCAATTTTTATAAGATTGGGTTAAAGGCATAAAGAGGTGGAAAAGTTTTCTGATCATTTTCTCAAGTTGCCCAGAATCGAGTACAGTAGACTTGCCTTCTTTTTAGAGCAATCCAGTTTTTTCAAAACAGGAAGAAAAATAGTCTAATCTTGTTTCTGGGAACTGAGAACAGAGATTTAGCACTATCTGTAAAATAAATCTACAAATACTTGAATGAAATTTAATCACTCTTCATGCTTCTTTATAACAAACAGTCTTATTCTTCCACATATATATTTTTAACCGTCATTCCAGTGTTTACATATCCTCTTAAAATAGGAACCATAACTACCTGTGGTATTCTAATAAGTGTCTGTGAAACACCAATAAAAGAGAAAGGGTTTGTTCTCTTTTTTGTTTTGTTTACATTTATCATCGGATGTCATTCCCCATATATGATGCCATATAAGTTAGCATCATATTAACTTTACTTCTTAAATGTATATGTTTTAAGTAAAGACGCTGTCTCTCCGTGTTGCCCAGGCTGATCTCGAACTCCTGGCCTCAAGCAATCCTCTCACCTCAGCCTCCCAAACTGCTGGGGTTATAAGAGTGAGCCACCACACCTGGCCAGCCTTATAATAGCACAACTGTACTTGTACTGTAGGTCATCTTTCAACCTCATTGAACATTATCTTATTTGTTTCTTCTTTCAGACTTCCAAAGAATTATACCAAAAATAAGTATTGATCATATTTTTAATTACAGCCATTGGAAATTAGGGTTGGTGGTAGTGGGTGAGGATACTAGGGGATGGGGTGGGAGAATTTAACCATCCATCTGTTGGCTACAGCCGTAAACCCAGTTTGTTGTTTAACAGTGTGGTAAGTTCTTAATTTTTGCTTTTGTGCCATGACTCATTTATTTAACATTTGTGGCAGACTATATTAAGTTTAAAGTTTAAAATAGATAGGGGACTATAAATCATTGGAACTATGTATTAAGAGCATATTTTCTCTAAACTCATATAATATTTTACTTTTCCTCTGTTCAAGTCAATTATTAAATACATAGCATATACGATACCTGAATGCACAAAGATGGACACTATGATCCCTGCCTTTGAGGTGGTCTGAGTCTGGTAACTGAAGTAGATAAGCAAGGAATTGCAGTCAGTTATGAGGATGCTTTAAGAGGGATGGAAGGTGATTCAGATGAATTCGAGATGCCTTACTGAAGGAAATGACTCCTGAACTGAGCACTGAAGGGAAATGAAAAGTAGTCAGGGAGCCAGAAGTAAGGAATTATGGAGAGAAGGCAGAACCAAAGAGAGGTGGGAGGGATCATGTCCTAATTGGAGGAAAGAATCCCAAAAGAGGGCAGAAAGATGGTAGTAGTTAGGGATGAAAGACATGTATGATTGGACAGGAGAACAGAAATGATGAAACAGGAGAGGAAGGAAGGGGACTCTAGAGAGTGCTGAGGAATTTGAAATGTGTCTGCAGGATGATGGTGACCCAGGTAGTCATATTAAAGCACATGACCAATCAAATTTGCTCTAAAGGACTGTTCTGGCTGAGATGAGGGGAATGGAGAGGGTGAAAGGCCGGAGTGGAAAAAAACATGGATGTGCTGAAGAAATATCAGTGAGACATGATGAAGGCCTAAGCCAAGGCAGTGATTCCCAAAGGGAAGCTGTGCAGACAGTGTGTCATGGTGGTCTGATGTGAGCACTACCGTAGTCAGTTAGGGAAGAGCACGGGCTGCCCAGGGTTCTGTCAGGATGTTGACACTGCACCCATGTCTAAATACTAAGGTGCTTCAGTTTTATTAGATAGAAAATAAAAGAAAAGTAGCTTCCCTGTGGACTTGTTATGAGGATTAGATGAAATAACACCTGTGAAGGTTTTTCATCTAGTAAGAGCTCCATAAATATTAATAGATATTTATTGTCCATTCTAATAAGACTAGGAATAGCACAGATAAGACAATTAGAAAATATGTTTATAATTCACCTTTAATCTCTTACTATCTTATAATTACTACATAACTATGATTTGCATGGAAAAGATTCTAGTAGAGCCCCTGTGTTCGATGTTCAAAGACTCATTCTTTTCCAGTGAGATGAAGAATAGTGGAAGATAACAATATGACTGATAAAACTAGGGGCAGCTGGTCTCACCCAGAGTGTGAGGGACAAAAACACAGTCTTTCTCATTTTAGAAAGGGCCTATATATATAAAGAGAATTAGAGAGAGAGAGAATCAGTAGTGGTTTTAAATTGCAAGTGAGGAGGAGAATTAAAAAAAAAAAGGACCAGGAAGAGAAAGGAAAGTGAAATGGAAGTTTCTGGTAGAGTCAGAGGCAGCCTAATAGTTCTGATATCTAAGAAAGTGAAGTTCGAGTTCATTTTGTTCTTAGAGCCTTAAACATAGATTGCAGCTTTTACAACTTTTTCTTTCTTTCCCTTTCCTTCCTTCTCTTTCTTTCTTTCTCTTTCTTTCTCTCTCTCTTTCTCTCTTTCTCTCTCGTTCTTTTTATCTATCTATCTATCTATCTATCTATCTATCTCAGAGTCTCACTCAGTTGCCCAGGCTGGAGTGCAGTAGTGTGATCTATGCTTACTGCAAACCCCACCTCCCAGGTTCAAGCAATTCTCCTGCCTTATCCTCCCAAGTAGCTGGGACTACTTAGTGCCCACCTGCCCACCACCACACCCGGCTGATTTTTTGTTTTTGTATTTTTAGTAGAGCCAGAGGTTTCACCATGTTGACCAGGTTGAATATGTTGATAATTATGTAGTTTTTGTGGGTATGTGTGTAATTAAGTCTTGAATTTCCTTCCTTCCTTTTTTGCTTGGTTTCTACCTTACTATTCCTACTCTGCTAAATTTCCATCAAAGTAGGCAACTCATGTTAATTATCTACCACTTTTATCTAAGTTCATGTAGTCCCACACAGATACATACATAGTAGATACACACATATTCAAAACTATATGTGTTTCTGTGATTGTTTATTTTATAAGAAATATATTATCTTGTAACTATTGTCCTATCTTGTTACTAAAGATAGCTTATGGCAGTTGCTCCAAGTCATCAAATACTGCCTTTTTTTTTCATTTTTTATGGTAAATTATTGGTTAAATGTAAAATTCAACCATTTTAGTGTACAGTTCACTGAGTTCTAACAAACATATACAATTGTGTAACCATCATAAAAATGAAGATATAAAACAATTCTATTCCTGCCCACATGTTGTTTAGTGCCATTTTATACTCAATGATTCTCCCACCTCCAACCCCCAACACCAGTGTTCTGATTTCTATCCCTACTGTATTGCCTATTCCAGAATGTCTTGAAAATGGAATCATTTTCAAGCATTTCGATTCTGCCTTCTTTCAATTAGCATAAAGGACTTGAGACTCATCCATGTCACTAGCTTCAGCCATAGTTCCTTCCTTTTTTACTGCTGAGTAGTTGGGTCCATTGTGTGGATGAACCATACTTTATCCACTAACCAGCTGAAGGACACTTGGATTGTTTCCAAATATTGTTGAATATGAGTAAAAACACTGTCAAATTTGCATATGTGTTTTTGTCTGGACACAAGTGTTTATTTGGTTTGGGTTCTCTATCCAATGCCTATGTCTGTTTATTTTTGGACTCTGGGTGGTGAGAGAACTCCACCATTCTTGACTTTCTGTGACCTTCAGGAAATGTTCCAGGTATCCATTTCAGGTGTTTTTTTACCCCCAGACTCAGGTAGTTTTCTCCAATCCATGCACACGATTGGTCCTTACATGGCGATTTAGCGGGGACTGTCTGCAGATCTCTGGAGCTTGCTGTCTTTACAAAGCTCCAGTACCTGAAAGGGGCAGCTGGCACTCTGTCTTACGAATTCTACCCATGTGGATCTCCCCAAAGCACCAACTGTATCTGTTTCAACTCGAGGAGACCACCACACTCCTGTGTTTCCCCTCTGCACAGACACCTGGAAACTCTATCTAGGCAGTAAGCTGTGGAAATTACAGGACCTAACTCGTTTGTTTCCTGTCTCTCAGAGATCACTGTCCTGTGATCTATCACTATCCTGCATTCCCATCGTCCTGTATTTGACAATCCATGCTAAATATACTTTTATCTAATTTTTTTTGCTAGTTTAAGACAGAAGATAAAATCTGGTCTGTGATACTCAGTCTTACCTGGAATCAGAAGAAATTTAATTCATGTTTGTTTATTTAGCTAAATTTATTTGATTTGGATATACTATAATGTATCTAGCCATTCCCCTATCCAGTGACATCAATATCATGACAGTGTTTCAAATTTATTATTGTACACATTTCCTCACGTAGGATACTTTCGATTTTATGCAATAGATAACTAGGAGTGAGATTCCTATATTTTTAAATCAAGATATGTATTTATACTTTCAATAAATATTTATAGATTCATTTCCCCTGAAACTTTAGTACTTCAATTTTCAGTGGCAAAATGGGAGTACTTTTTCCTGTTTTCCTACCAGCAAGAGGCATTATAATTCTCTTTAAAAATTTCCAATTAATGGGTATACAATGCTTTCTCATATGTAATATTTATTTGCATTTCACTGAAAAATATTTTTTCAAATGTTTCCAATGTCTCAATTTATTTGGGTTCTTTAATTTTACTAAATAATATTTTACAGCTTTCAGTGTAGAGATTTTGAAAATCTTTTGCCAATATTTTCCTAGGTTTTTGTGCTATTATAAATGTTACATTTAAAGAACTTCTTATTTTAATTATTACTGACATATAGAAATGCATTTTTTATAGAAAATATTGACCTTGTATCCAGTGGCCTTGGTAATTTTATTTATCATAGTTAAGAACTTATACATATATATTTTATTTTCTAGGATCACAATTATTTTGTCTGCAAATAATGACAATTTTATTTCCTTTTTTCTAAATATTAACATTTCTATTTTTCTTTTGTTGTTTTATGTACTGGATAGAATTTCTAGAATGTGTTGAATAGAACTGGTGATAGCTGCTGGACTTGTCTTATTTCTGTCTCAGAGGAAAAGCTGTCAATAGTTGAACCTTAAGTGCCATTCTTACTGAAAAATTGTGTTCTTTATCATATAAGAATGCTCCCTTATATTCAGAGTGTACTTTTTAAAAAAATAAAAAAATTGAATGTATGTTAAAAATTTTCAATATTTTTCAGCATCTATTATGATCATATGATTGTCAGATTATCTTTTTTGTCTATAAGGTAAATTGATTTTTTAAATATTAAACCCCCTTGCACTCTGGAACCAAACCTAATTGGAATAGTTTTATTTATTATTTATTTCTTCATTCTATATGGTAATGCTTGTTTATAGCTTTTGCATTTGTAAAAGTTATAGAGACTGGCCTGTAATGTTCTCAAAACGTGTGAGGTGTTACTTTTAGGCCCGTGCATTAACAAGGATGCATGTTTTGCAGAAGATGAGGTTGAGCCAGATGTGAACACTTTAACCCAGGGAGACTATTCACTCCCTCCTTTAATTTTTATATTGTGCAGATCACATAGCCCCTCTGGGATATGTGGGTGTGTAAGAGTTTTACAATAAACAATTCTGATTACCAGAAGTAAACTCCTTGCCATTACCAGGAATAAAATTGGTAAATTCCACATTTTTCCAACTTGGTTCATTGTTTAGAGCAGGCTTATAGGAAGATAAATCAAGGGACATATTCCTAGAAGTCCCTGGGCTTGTGGTCAGAGTTTAGGCTCTCTATACCCCTTACCTGCACATATTAATTTTAACACAGTATTATCAACTTTCTAAATATTTGGTTAAAATTATCGTAGGATAGCATTTAGCTTCCCAATCAATGGTCAATAACTTCATATTTTAATTCTATTATCTTTCCATCTAGAAACATGTTCTCTCTTTACATCTAACCAGGGAGTTTGTAGTCTTTCACAAAGTTTATAATGTTCTTCATATAAATCATGTCCCTTTTCTGTTAAATTTATTCCTACATTTAAAAAAGTTAATTTTGCTATCAGGAGTTGGACATTTCTTGCTGTTTCTATATCTAGAAACTTACTGCTAAGTTAAGAGAAGTAATTTTTATAATATATCTGTTTCCATTTAGCTTGCCAAATTGTTTAAATGATACTATAATTATAAAAAATAGAATACTTTGGCTTTCTATTTTTACAATTATAATATTAGTAAAACATGAGAACTTTGCCTCTCTCTTCCTATAATGTCTACTAGATGTTTTATTTCCTTGGCTTCTACATTCACCAGACCTTTACGATAATATTAGTCTAAGATAATATATATTATCTACTATTATCTCTAATTGATAATTATGACAGAAATATATTATGTCATTTCTCATTTTAATTATTGTTTTGTCATTTGCCATTTAGAATGCTATTTATTTTGGGGTTGTTCATTAGTCTTTATTTAATTATTTCCTTTTATTTTATTAAGGTTTGTGACTTGAAATTGTTCACTGGTTTTTCATAGTCTTTTCAACATTTAGATAGGATTCTATGATTTGATACTTTCATTTGTTGATGTAATTGAATGTGGTGAATGAGCTCCTAAATTAAACCAAACCTCCATTCTCAGAAGGCTCAGATTAATCAAGACACACTATTTTTGGATAACGATTTCAAATTTATTCGATATCATTTTAATTAGAATATTTGTTCCTATGCTCACAAGTGAGGTTGCTTTCTAGAGTTTTAAATTTTGTCCTGTTTTCATCAGTTTTATTAAAAATTGAAGATATTCTGGCAACCTAAAATGAATCAGGGAGCTCTCCATATTTTTCTAAGATCTGAGGTTCCTCGAATAATGTTGCAAATGTTTGTTTTTTAAAAATTAAATAGTGAGCCAGGTACAGTGGCTCATGCTTGAAATCCAAGTACTTTGAAGGACCAAGGCAAGAGGATTGCTTGAGGTTAGGAGTTTGAGACTCTGTCCCTACAAAAAAATGGAAAAATTTGCTGTATGTGGTAGTGTGCTCCTGCAGTCCCAGTGGGAGGCTAAAGCTGGAGGATTGTTTGAACCCAGGAGTTCCAGGCGGCAGTGAGTCATAATCATGCTACTGCACTCTAGCCTAGGTGACAGAACCAGACCTTGTCTCAGGAAAAAAAAAAAAAAGAAAAGAAAATTAAATTTAACTCAGATGTGGCACCATACATTTCTTGTTAGGTTTTCTTTTCATTACTTTTTCAGTTACTTTTGTTGTCTAAATGATTTTTCAGGCCTTTTGCTCCTTTCAGATTTTGGTGTCTTAATGTGTACATGTTCTCACCTTCATTAACTGCTTGTTTGAAATCGTGTATATTCTTTTAAATGACTGGAGGAGTAAGGTCTTTGAATACTGGTTCATTTGTTTTTAGAATTTTGATTGTCTTTTTAAAAATATTCATTTGAATTTTACCTAAACCTGAGCGTTTTTAGGTGGAAGAATTTTTCAAAGTGACCTTTTTCCACTCTTTTCCTTTCTAGGTGAAGCATAGAGAATTTAATGAACTTGCTTGCATTGCTGTTTCCATTACCCATAGTTTGGAATTTGGGAACAGTAATCTTTATCTTTCCAAGTTGGTTTTGAGATTTAAAAACAATATAAACTTGGGTTTATATTTTTCCTACTCAAAGATGGCACTGCTGACTCACACCCTTGGTTGTTTGGTTTAACACATGGTGGAGTCTATAAAATACATTCTAATTCTAAATCCTTTCCTTTCTGTGCAGTCAGCATTAACTTGTATCTAGGAAAATCACTCTCTGAATATGGTATTTTCCACTGAAAATAGTTGGTTTTCCAAATTGCCCATCATTGTGATTATCAAAGGGCAGGATCAGACCTTGACATTGTTGAGTATAGCCTTCCTTGTAAGTCTTCAATATTCAGTGAAACTACCCCAGACAGCAGCTCCGAACATGTGATCTTTTAAGCTGCTGAGAGATGTTATCCCCTGCACGTTTGCTATGAGCACATCCGTCGTAGTTAAAATCTAAAAGCGGTTATTTTGTTAATGTTCAGATTAGATCTTTAATTAAGCTTTCATCCCCTCTAGCACAGACAACAATGTCAAACCTGAGAAACTAAAATTCATTCCATAAGCTTATATCCTTCAGTACTTTGTGAGGAAACTAAAAAATAAAGCTCTTGTGGGTATTTCATGAAGGGCATGTTGAATATCTAATTGTCAGCTTAGAAGCTTCATTTAATTTGATGTCAAACTCTATGACATAAATGAAGCCAATAAAAATGTTTGTTCAGGTGATTTGGATCAAGAGCTTGTTTTAATTGATTAAATGTTAGTTTAGGTATTTAATGTTATACATATATAAATGCTAGTTGTTATCTACAAACCATAATAGTAAATATGTAAAAATGTAATTTTCCTTATTTAATTGATAGTTTAATATGTGCAAGGATAAGATTCTGGAGCAAAGAACAGCTAAGTGTGTAAGAGAACTTGTATCTGTATGACTTTCCCTTTGTTTTTGCAGGATCATTTATTTATTTGGAGGCACAGCACTCCCCCGGGGTGGCCAAGCTTGGAAGTCCTGTTCTTACAAAATTGCTCACTGCCTCTAACCCATGTCAGGTAATCAACTGTTCTGAATTTCCATTGGCCATTCTGTGGTTGTAAATCGCTGGGCTTGGGTTACTCTGCTAGTAAATGCCTGCCATGTTTTACTATCACTTTAATGATGAATTAAGAGATTTATATGCGCTATTTCAACACGAAATGCCATGTCCTTCTAAAAGACCATTTGTAACACGTAACTGGCACCATTCTTTGGTGGGGGGTGGCTATTAAAGAAGCTTTCTGTTATTTTATATTCTTTTCACACAGTCATTTCAATAATCTAAAACTGTGGATACATATTGCCAAAATGTTTGGCCAACAGTGTGCTTTGAAAAAAATGAAGTCAGTTAAATAAGTGTTTGTTGAAAGAAAGACGAATGAGTAAGTAAAGATAAATGTAAACAGAAAAAATGATTATATTTACTGAAATTTGAGTTTTTCAAATTATTCCTCTGGTGCCAGGTAAACACAAACCAAGCAGTGAAATACTCATTTTATTTCAGCAGCGTATTAGAGAGGACGGACGAGTCAGACTTGGCTCAAGTCTCTTTTGCCACTTTCTAACTGTGGCTCAGACAAATTGTATATTCCTTTTGAGACTTAGTGTCTACACCAGAAACATACATGATTCTGTGGATTAAATGTCAGCATTTACACTGGAAGCATACACGATTGTATGGAATAATGACAAAGATTAAAATGTGATTAAATAAAGCACCTGGCAAAATATTTGGTACATAATAGGTAAACAATGTTTGTACCAAACATTGGTATATGTGTACCAAATATAATCTTAATTCAGCCAACATAATTCCTTTGCTTTCCATAAAAGTAACACCTAAATCAGGGGTCTCTATTCAACTTGTCTTGTTTTCAGTCCTTTTGAGAGCTCCAACATGCCTCTCGCCCTTAGGATTTCAGCTCATTTTTTCATCTTTACTTGTCAGAAAATATTGAAGAGATCAATAGTGCCACACAGTACATTCACTACCTGTAAGTGTAGTGTTACAGCAATTTGCTTGGGCATCCCTGGTGATAAGTGACATATTATTCCCAGGTATAAACCTAGTTATACTTTCAGTTTGGAATAAGCCTAAGTGGGAGTGTCCTGAGTTCTTAATAGTGATGTCCCATAGATACTTTATTTTAAAGTCCTAAAGATACTTTCTTTTCCTTTCTTTTGTTTTTTGTTTCTTCCCATTTCTTTGTGAGAATAAGAATTAAAACAACTGCCTGGTCTCCATTTCCATTTTATCCAAATGCCTTTTACCCATTCCCACCTCTTTATTTTAATTAAATCCTATAAGGTAGACAGAAAAAGAGAAAGACAGATACAGAGTTTTTTTTTTTTTTTCTTTTTCTTTTTTTCTTTTTTTTGGAGGGGAAACTCCAGAAGTCCAGAAGCATTTGTTCTTTGAAAGTACAAGCTAACTTAGATTTAATTCAAGGTCATATATTAATGTGATGAGACCATGAATGTTAGTTATATAGAAGAAATTGAATGTAAAGGAATACGATATGTTAATTCTGCCTGCTTTACACAAATTTGAAGATATTAAGAGTGTATTAGAAATTCCTATGACTCACCTGGAGTCCTTGAGAAATCAACACATGTATATGATTTTAAAAGGTAATCTGTGTTTCCCATCATTGTATGCTTCCTGATAGCCATTGATTTGTGGTCGCCAGGATTGAGTTTCAGTTTATCATTGTTTCCACTTGAGGACACTTAATTTTTGCTGAAATTTGTGACTTAGTTGGGGTTGGGGTTGTTATTTAGGTGGGGTCTCAGTGAAAATGCTGTCATGGACACTTTGAGTGCTTGCTAGTTTATGTCGAAACCAAGGCTTCGATCTCTAAAGGCTGTGGATGCTGACTTCATGGTTTGCCTTGGTTTTTGAAAAACGGAGACTGTTTCAAGGAGTCACTACAGACTGCCAGAAGAGATATTTGTTTTTCATGCTTTTCTCTATGTGTTTGAATTTTAGGAGTCTTTGAGTGAGCAGGAAGGATATTTGAGTTGCTTTATAATGCTTTCCAGTTTAGGAAGTAGGACTAGACTGTAGGAGAATATTATTGATAGTCTGAGATACACATAGCTAAAGTTCTCAGGATTTTTCTAAGACTGTAATATGACTGTTCTTATAAGTTTGTGACAATATGTGATATTTTCTTACATAAAAGTTACAGAATAAGCAAACAAAACAAATTCTTACCTTCTTGGGTAATTGGAAAATCTAGCCAGTCCTCTGAATTGGAACGTATTCATAATAGTGCTTTCATGGAACCAGTGTTCTTCATTATAAGGTAGTTGAGTCAAGCAGTGAGATGACCAGTGTGGGGTACTTTGACATGATTAAAGCCTTCGTTTTCTGAAATTATATGTTTTTTTTTTTTTTTCCTACATAATCCTATCAGGCTAATACAGTTAAGAATTTTTTCTTTTTTTGAAAGGACTTTAAAGCAACTTGAGCTTTCTTGTGAGTTGCCATTTCTAGCAGCACAATTTTAGGGCCAGTTTGCATGGATTACGTTGTACTTTATATGTGGCCAACACATGGCATCAGCATGGACAATTGTTCCCGCAGCTAATCATTGTTCAAGATGCGGACTTCAAAAGTCCCTTCAACCACTAGTGGAAAATTGGCATTTTTCTTTGAAATATGAGATAGGACTAACAGAACACGAGGAAGCCCAAGGCTATTCTATCTTATGCTGTTGAAATGCTGTTACTGTTTACAATTAACTAGGAAACATAAAGTATAAAGGGAATTAATGTGCGTACTAATATTTTCTGAGTTCTCATATTTGGGTTACTGTGTAAGTAACATAATCTCTTACTTTTAGGACTTCACAATTAAATACAGGAAGATGGATAATATGAAGCTTTTGCTTTCAAGATTAGTTTGTATGTTCATCTATTGATCTTTCTTTTGTTTTTAATTCTCCAACTTGTTTTGCAATTACATTAATATTCCTTCAGTAAAAGATAATTCATAGATTGTTTTACAAATATGAATGAGGAAATCAGGACAAAGGTAGATGAAACCAGAGATGGGTTGGATCCCAAAGTAAAGTTTATTAGGGCCAGCCTACACATTTGAGTCTGCCAATACAGAGAGGGCCACATGTGGTTCAGATTCAAGGAAGTAAAAAGAAAAAAACAAAACTAAAAATAGTTATTCTGAGACTTCTCCTCTTGAGTGCTTGCTATGATACCAAAGTAAACATTATACCTACCATCCAACACATATATATTGCTTATCTACTGTGTGTTGATCACAGTCCTCGATGCAGGGAATATAATGGCAACAACCTAAACACATACTTGCTCTAACAAAATGTAGTTTAGTGGGGGATACTGACAGCAATTCAGTGTAAAATGCTCCAAGCTACAAGAGGGTGAGTCCAGTATAATAATAATACTCTACTTACAAATCTCAAAGAGTTTTGAAAGGCCATGTCTTACAATGTCCCCAAAGTAGGACAATGAACTCGAGTCAAAGAACAATTTAGAAAAAAAAATAATTTTGGGGCATGTTCTGGAATGGTACAGTTGTGCTGTAGTCCCTGGTCATTGTGTTTAATCCAGAAATCAATGTTACAAGAGCTAATGGATTCTAGAGGAAGCGACGGTCTACAGAGGAAAGGACGAGCAGGTGCTCTCTCTCCACTCTGTTCATCAAAGCACCTGAAGATTAATCATTTAAACTAGAAAAACAGATTCTGTTTTATTGAAGATTCTAAACCTGAATGTAAGCTTGTTCAGGAAAAGAATGCCCAGGAAAAAGTGTAATTGACTAAGAGCCATAAAAATCACTATGGTAATGGTGAGGGATGTGTTTGTGTGTCTGTGTGTTTATGTATGTGATGAATGATTCCCTCTTTCAATATATACATATTCCTAGCTGAATTTTGAGCAGCTGTAGATATCTTAGCTTGTTTTTTTTCATTTCGCTCATTTATTTATTTTGCTTTTTTGGCTATGCTTGTTCTTCTGTATCTTCGTATTCTAGATCTTATAAAGGTGCAATAAGTGTGGCAATAAGCAGACTGAGGAAGGCATAAAGGGTCTGATGTGAAGCAGAGAAGACAGAGTTTGCTGAGGGTTTGAAATAAAATAGAGAATGGCCATGAAGATCTGACCAAGGAGCTCTGAGATTGAGAAGGAATTAGAACAACGGCCATAGGCAAGTTGAAAAAATTGGCAGAAAATTTGAAGAGGAGAGTTTCAACAAGAGACGATCAAAATTAAAAAAAAAAAAAAAAAAGAAAACAGAAAAATAAGAAATCATTTTAAACTTCTGAATCATGACGTTGGGTGCCATTTTAAACTTCTGAATCATGACCTGGGACACCTTGGGTGTCCCAGACTAAAGTGTCAGAGAGTCCAAGGCCCCAGAGGCACTGTACAGAAACAAGAGCCAATGAAACTAAGACTGTCCTGCAGCTTAGGAACTTACCCATATGCAGTAACTGCTGTAAATCACCAGATACTCTTTCCTTTGGCAGTAAAATATATGATTTAATATGTACATATTTAGATACTTTAAAAATAGAAATAATTTAAAATCATAAGAATACAATTAAAAATAAAATAATTGGAGCTTCCATTTTTGTCTTCAATATTCAAAAAGAACTGCTTTGTTGGAAACTTTTTTGACCACATGAAATTCTCTTGAATGCAGTGGTTCAAAGTCTTGAATATAGTCATACTATCTATAAAATCTGCCTTAATGGAGACCCAAGAAAAATAAAAGCAAGCCCTTTTTATTAACATTTTACTTAACTGCTTTTGAATGATTCAGGCATGCGTCAATAAAATTTCCTTTAAAAATGATCAAGTAGTAAATAAAATTTGAATGTTTGGTTTCATTTTCACTTACATGCTTTGCAGACCTGTTCAATGCGACATTCTGGGAAGATGGATAATGTCCCCTATGTTAAGTATAGTAGCTACTAGCTACACAGAGCTAGGTATTGAGCATTAAAACATAACTGAGAGACCGGGCGCAGTGGCTCATGCCTGTAATCCCAGCACTTTGGGAGGCCAAGGAGGATGGATCACGAAGTCAGCAGATCAAGATCGTCCTGGCCGACATGGTGGAACCCCATCTCTACTAAAAATACAAAAATTAGCTGGGCATGGTGGCACGTGCCTATAGTGCCAGCTACTTGGGAGGCTGAAGCAGGAGAATTGCTTGAACTTGGGAGGCGGAGGCAACAGTGAGCCAAGATTGCGCCACTGCACTCCAGCCTGGGCAACAGAGCGAAGCTCTGTCTCAAAAACAACAACAACAACAACAACAACAAAAACATAACTGAGAAACTGAATTTTTCACTTTAATTTTAATTAATTTAAATTTAATAGCCACACTATTTTCACACTTTGGTAGTTATGCTCATTATAATTAAATGCTCATTTTCTTTTGCCACTCTTTCTCCAAAAGACTCAAAGGTCCCTAAGGACCCTTAATGCCTTATACATTTTTTGACATGGAACAGATTATCTTTCTTCCTCTCTTTTCTCTCTCTCTCTCTCTCTCTCTCTCTCTCTCTCTCTCTCTCTCTCTCTATTTTCTCTCTATATACATTTCTGAATGTTTACAGGCATTTACTTAAGCACCGATATTAACAGTCCACTCATTTCTTCTTTTTTTTCCAATACATATTAACGGAATATCTGGAAAACACAAATTACTATAATAAGTTCTGTGAGGAATTTATGACATATTTCATGATTTGGAGTTTAAGGTTTAGTGTTCTGCTACTGGCATATACCAGGCTGAGAGGCACAGAGTTTGCATACTTGAGTACTGCTTGTGTGAAATCACATCTTGTATCAATAACTTAAAATTGATCATTAGAGAAATTCAAATCAAAACCACAATGAGATACGATCTCACACCAGTCAGAATGGCCATTATTAAAATGTCAAAAAATAACATGCTGGCATGGTTGTGGAGAAAAAGCAATGCTTATACACTGTTGATAGGAGTCTAAATTAGTTCAACCATTGCAGAAAGCAGTATAGCAACTCCTCAAAGAGCTAAAAGCAGAACTACCATTCCACCCAGCAATTCTATTACTGGGTATATATACTCAGAATAATAGAAATTAGTCTACTGTAGGTCGGGGCAGTGGCTCACGCCTGTAATCCCTGCACTTTGGGCAGGTGAAGCGGGTGGATTGCTTGAGTCCAGGAGTTCAAGATCAGTCTGGGTAACATGGTGAAACCCTCATCTCTACTAAAAATTAAAAAAAAAAAATTAGCTGGGCGTGGTGGTGCATGCCTGTAGTCCCAATTACTGAGGAGGCTGAGGTGGGAGAATTACCTGAGCTTGGGAGGTTGAGGCTGCAGTGAGTCGTGAACATGCCACGGCACTCCAGCCCGAACAACTGGAGTGAAACCCTGTCTCAAAAAAAGAAAAAAGACATCATTCTATCATAAAGACACATACATGTGAATGGTCATTGCAGCACTATTTACAGTAGCAAGGACGTGGAATCAACCTAGATGCCCATCTATGACAAATTGTATACAGAAAGAGTGGTGCCTAGGTACTATGGAATATGCAGCCATATAAAAAGAACAAGATCATGTCTTTTGTGGGAACATGGGTGGAGCTGGAGGCCATTATCTCAGCAAACTAACACAGGAAGAGAAAACCAAATACCACATGTTCTCACTTACAAGTTGGGAGCTAAATAATGAGAACACATGAACACAAAGAAGGAAACAACAGACACTGGGGTCTACTTTAGTGGGGAGGGTGGAGGAGGGAGAAGAGCAGAAAAGATAACTGTTGGGTACAAGGCTTAGTATCTGGGTGACTGAATAATCTGTACAACAAGCCCCTGTGACACGTGCTTACCTATGTAACAAATCTTCACATGTACCCCTGAACCTAAAAGGAAATAGAAAAAACAATGAATTAAAAAAATTGTGAGCTGTATCAATAACCTTTGTTCAGTGATTTCACCCTCAAAAATTGAAAAGATAATGGAACATTTCTGGTATTTAATAACTTAAGAATTTAAGTCTCCATAATGCAAATTCTGTAAAAAAGTAAATTATATATAAGTTCTGAGCTCTTATCCCATTGAATATGGATCCCATTGGCATTTATACTTAATACACTATTAAAATAACTTCACACTGGTGATGTACTGAGTGACAGTTTGACAGCTCGAAATTCTGATGGGACATGCACATCTCTTGTACAACTAGGTTTCAAGCTATGTTTTGCATATTTACAAGCTTGGGACATAGTGAAACTTACAGCAGGGATCTAAAATTTAATTGTAGTTGAGAAACATGAATCATCTCTTTACATGGAATTTAATTAAACATTTCCATTATTTTTGTTTCTAACTTACCTGTCAAGGTGTGAATTAAGGTAAGTACAGTAATAAAATCTAAAATGAAATAAACAACAGAATTTTTAAATCAGGTAGTCACAATTAAGTAGACATTGATAAAAATTTGTACCAAATAGAATGCTTGATGTTATGAAATGAACAATTTTTTTTTTAAAAAAAAGCATTTAAAACATCTTTTTCGGGCAACATTCATCACTGGAATTGGGTCTCAACAGTGAAATGCATGGTTTGCCTATATATACACTAGTATCTGTCCATGTATCAATATAAAAGTACAATGATGAATGAGAAAACATTTTTTAAAAAGAATTTAAAATATAATGAACCTGAAAAAATATCGCTCAATCTAAAGAGAAGTGTTCCACTTTTGAGGGACCTCATCTTTAAATGTTGGGTTTTTCTTTAAAACATACAGCCTTAGGACCTGTTATATGATAAGAAGAAGAAGCAAAAAAATTTGACTGCAGCATATCTGAACTTGTTTTAATGGAGGTTTTGTGGGCATATTTTACAGAATGAATCATCCAAACAACATTGAGGGAGTTAATTTTTGCCTCATACAGCTCCAGGTACTTAGAAAGTGCTCAGTAAATATTGGTTGAATCAATAACAGTATGGAATTTCATTTTAGGGCTACTGCTATCAGCACCTGGAATAATCCTCTCTATTCTCTTTACTATGTAGTTAAGCCATCAAACCTTTAGATTGTGTTATTCTTGATGGTGAATAGGAAGTGAAATGATTAAGCTTCCCTGCCCTCAAAGAATGTTGTCTTACTTGGCTCAATTATTGATCAACAGTACCCTGTGAGCTTCCAAGTTATTTGGTAATGTTACCACAGAGACTAAATTAGTATAAAGTATTAATTACAGTTTTTAAAATTAAACTAAGAAAATAATTTTTAAGGAAACTTTTTCTTATTTGAAACATCAAGTATGTATAGTGATACTTGATTTTTAATGTTGAGTCTCAACGTGTACCTCCCAGATTTATAAGAAGCCAGAGAAGGATTCTAGAAACTTCTGTGGAAACAATAGTACTGCCATGACTGGGTTACACATCTGGGGGAAAGGAGAATTGAGAAGATTATATTTAACACAGAAGTTGTTTGGAATATATATACATAGTTTGTTAGTTTGTTTTTGTTGTTGTTGTTGTTGTTTTGTTTTTTTTTTTTTTTTTTTTTGAGGCGGAGTCTCGCTCTGTCGCCCGGACTGGAGTGCAGTGGCCGGATCTCAGCTCACTGCAAACTCCGCCTCCCGGGTTTACGCCATTCTCCTGCCTCAGCCTCCTGAGTAGCTGGGACTACAGGCGCCCGCCACCTCGCCCGGCTAGTTTTTTTGTATTTTTAGTAGAGACGGGGTTTCACCGTGTTAGCCAGGATGGTCTCGATCTCCTGACCTCGTGATCCGCCCGTCTCGGCCTCCCAAAGTGCTGGGATTACAGGCTTGAGCCACCGCGCCCGGCCTGTTGTTGTTGTTGTTGTTGGTTCTGAGATGGAGTCTCGCTCTCGTGCCTTGGCTGGAGTACAGTGGCATGATCTCAGCTCACTGCAACCTCCCCACCTTCTGGGTTCAAGCGATTCTCCTACCTCAGCCTCCCAAACAGCTGGGATTACATGCACATGCCACCACACCTGGCTAATTTTTGGATTATTAGTAGAGATGGGAGGCAGGCAGATCACCTGAGGTCATGAATATTTCAAATTATAGGAAAAACTACCAGAGACAGGTCAATGGAATATTTATATAATTGAAAATATGTTTTCAACAGGTGCAGTTTTGGTATCATTTGTCTCAACATTCACATCTCTCAGTTTTTACAAGAACATCTCTAGATGGAAACTTGCAAAAGCAAGGCAAAGTAATCGGATTCTCCGAAACTCAGTGGAGCCACGCAAAAATTGATCTCATTGCAAAAGCGGGAGAATCTACTCTACCTTTTCAGGTAAGCACATAAGAAATTAATACCACTCAACAGAAGACACTTATTGCTAATCCTTTCAGATAACAATATAACACATATAGCTCATACCTTTTCAGGTAAGCGCATAAGAAATTAATACAACGTGACAGAAGACACTTATTTAATGCTAATCCTTTCAGATAACAAAATAATACACATAGCTCATGAATTTATTCAACATTAATGAAGCAAACACATTCTGAGATCAAACACACGATCTAGGATGAGTAGAGAGGTTGTTTTGACTATGCACTCAAGAAGTATGTGTAGAATAGTAGCAAAAGTGGAGATAAGAAATGAGTAAGATGGCAGAGAGAAGAGTAACTTAAAATGATTTCTTTTTCGAAGTGACGACGTTGGATTATATGATGTAGTGAAAACAAAATCTGACTTGGGCAGTAATATATTAATCTTACTATCTCACTTTCTGCTGCCTGGTAACATTGAGAATGTTATCCACCTTTGGAAAGTGGAGGACATTATATTAAGTGAAATAAGCCAGGCACAGAAAGACAAATATGGCAGGTTCTCTCACGCGTGGGAGCTAAAAAGTTGATCTCATGGGGGTTGAGAGGAGAATGGTGGTTATTAGAGGCTGAGAAGGGTGGTGGGGAGGAGGAGGTTAGGAAGGGAGGTTTGTTAATGGTTAAAAATTGTAGTTAGATAGAAGGAATAAGCTCTAGTGTTTGATAGCACAGTAGGCAACTATAACAAGTTATTGTGTATTTCAAAATATTTCGGAGATAAGATTTGGAGCATTCTCAACACAAAGAAATGAGAAGTGTGTGAGGTGATGGATATCCTAATTACCTTTATCTGATCATAACACAATGTATGCATGTATCAAAATATCACATTTACCCCTTAAATATGTACAACTATGTATTAATAACATACAATAATAAAAGAAGGCAATTGTATCTTG
Organism: Trachypithecus francoisi; assembly: GCF_009764315.1. NCBI lineage: Eukaryota > Metazoa > Chordata > Mammalia > Primates > Cercopithecidae > Trachypithecus > Trachypithecus francoisi. The sequence continues at coordinate 21,494,771 of NW_022681474.1, forward strand.
TCAAATGGGCATTCTAATTTCTACACTCCTGTACGTAAGTCTTCTGGATGACATTTGAAAAGAGCAATTTTGGAGACTAGATTGGATGGAGTGGAATATGATGGAAAGTACACTGTTTTGGAGTCAGGTGGTCTGAGTTTTAGTCTCTGCTCTGCTCATTGGCTGCTAAGTGACTGTGTAAATATTGTCTTTGAGCAGCAAATTTCCTAATGTGTGAAAACCAGTGATGATAAAAGCAATACTCCAGGGGAGTCTGAATATTAAAGATGACATAGCTAAAATGGCAGCCATGAACATGGGCTCTGGAACCTTGGGTTCAAGTTAAAGTGTATGATCGGCTGGGTGCAGTGGCTTATGCCTGTAATCCCAGCACTTTGGGAGGCTAAGGCGGGAAGATCATGAGGTCAGGAGATCGAGACCATCCTGAGTAACATGGAGAAACCCCATCTCTACAAAAAATTAGCCAGGCGTGGTGGCACGCACCTGTAGTCCCAGCTACTCGGGAGGCTGAGGCAGGAGAAACACTTGAACCTGGGAGGTGGAAGTTGCAGTGAGGTGAGATGGCGCCACTGCACTCCAGCCTGGGCAACAGAGCGAGACTCCATCTTAAATAAAACAAAGACAAAAAAGTGTATGATCACAGACAAGTTACCCAAGTCCTCTATGCCTCTTTCACTAGTAGAGTGTGAGGATAATAGTTGGGGCTTTAAGGTCATCTCGTCCTCATTTCTGACCAAATTGAGATAAATATAGAAGTTAAACAGGTAGAGAATACATATTTTGGAGCAGATGGCTTTAGAATGTAGAGTCACTTATTTAAAATAATGCTTGATCTTAGAATAAATAGAATTACCCAGAGAACAACTGACTGTGCTGGAGAAATATAGAGCTCATACTCTAGGGGAAGTCTCTTATCATTAGCCAGAGATAATATCAGAATGCATGCCTCCTGAGGACAGACTGGCTCCCAACAGGGGGTGCTGAATGGGAGAAGAGGATAAGTCGAGTTCCCCCAGGTTACTCTTCTAAATTCACAGTCAGCTAAATCTTCCTCCTGCCACGGAGTGAGGGGTAAGTAACAGCAATGTTACTACAGGGAACTGCCTTCCCATGGAAGCAGAAAGAATAGGGAATAAGCATCAACTGTAATCAATTAGTGTTCTCTACTTTATAGAGTTATTGTGAGGATTATATGGCGTATACTTGTAAAGCACATGGAAGCAAATCTGGCATAAACGCAGAATTTAGCTATTTTTATTGCTATGGTTATTCCTTGGATATTGTCTGGAAATAGTAGACACTCAATAATTGTTAGTATTCTCTGTTTTAAAAAGGGAGTTTCTGCTTGATCAGAACTCTAGGCTCAATCATTAAAGGCCTCTTCACTCAGTGACGGTCTCCAACTTCCCTTCTCAAAGATCAATTCATTCTATTCTCATATTTAATGGAAAAAGACGTCATGAATACTAGCAGCTCTTAATTGGGAAGCATTTGACACAAAGGCTGGTCATGAAATCATTTTGGTGTCGATCTCCATTGCAAGGAGCAGGGCAACGAAATCAGAACAATTTGATCTTTTGCCTCCTGCATTTATATTCTATAGAAAATTGTTTTCATTCAGTTTGCTTTTAGTTAGAATGAAACTCACCAAGAAGAGCATTCAGAGTTTGTCATTTATTGACATATTGAGAAGAAAACAGAATGTCCTTTCTAGCAGTAGGTAATTTAGAAATATGAGTTGAAGTACATGCCATTTCTGTCTACAGCTGGAAGCTCTCATTGACCCATCACCATTACAAGAGTTTCAGTGAATGCAGTTTTTGTTTTCTCTTTAATGTTCTCCTTTTTGGATACAGTAATGGTTTTGCTTTGCAGTGCAAATGGAGAGTATCCCTTATTATCTGGGGGGCATATTAACTAGTTTGTAGATGGGCAGTGGTTTGGTTAGATTCTGTGATTTTGTTGCAATGGATGTATGAGGGTTTCTAACCCAGCCCTGCTGTTCCCTCTCCCTTCATCCCCCTGCTGGTGGCTCAGCACCTTGTGTTGCTTTTTCTCTCCAATCAGCCTCAATGCTGAGTTCTTTCGAGGCCTCAGTCACGTTTAATTCAACCCAGAGAAGCTAAGACTTTTCCTCTGTGCCTTCCCACTTAATCTAGTTATGAGCTGGCTATAGCACATGTTTATTTTGGAAACTACAGATGAGTAAAAGAAAAATAAGAAAAAAAAATCCCCTCAAATTTCACTCTCAAGAAGGCCATGACAGCCCTATAATATCTAATCAGCAATTTAGAAAATTAAATTTGGAAAGCAGTAAGCTTTTAAGAATGAATTTAGAAGCAAAACCCAAGCTGCCCTGAACCACTGTGAGGCCTTTAGGCAGCTCCTTTCATGATAGGTTTGATTAGACAGTGCTGCCCCCAATCTCCCAGAGGGTATCATGTAATAAACACTCTCAGTGTTATGTTACCATTCTCAGCTCTCAGCTATTCGCATTTCAAAACTCATCTGGCCCCAAAGACTTTAGATAAGGAACTGTGGACTTGTATTGACGTTCTGTTGTGAATTAGTCTGGATTTTATACACACACAATATAAATAAATAGATACACTGGCACAGATATATACATGGTACTATTCAATACACAATTATCGCATATATTTACTGTTAAATATTTCAAACTAGTAGTTAATACAGAGAGAAACAAATACTCTAATGCACCTCAGGATTAACTAATGTTAATATTTCGTTTGCTCATGAAGATGCAACTTTTGTCTTCCTTGTATCTCTCTCCATCCCATTTCTTATCCTCTGCAGAAAAAAAAAGATGCTAATATGTTGGCTTTAACCTGATTTCTCTTAGTGTATTTTTAAAGATGTGAAAATATACATGAGGATTCTAGCTAGGTACAGTTCTACTTTGTTCTTTTATCAAAAACAAATGAAAAAGATATTACACCTACAAATAGTTAATCTAGCTTTTTAAATATTCAAATATTTAAAGTTTATCTTCTTGGAAGTAGGCTAGGATTTAAGGTTAGTAGCCTGAATCATTTAAGGGTGACCTTAGTCATTGCCTAGTTATCAGTTCCATGTGACTAAGCTCTGAACATATTTATACAGTACAGTGTAACCCAGTCCAAATATTGGAAAGAAGAAAGACATCAAATCATGTGACCTCTGTGTTCCCTTTTAGCCGTGAAATTCTGATTCAGTGTGGTTCTTTTGATGTCAGTTGTAGACAGTATAACAGAATACATATTGATTTGGGTTTCATAGGAAATCAGCACCCCTAGTTAGGTAGGGCATTCGCTCTTCTTGCTGGCAAAGAATTAGGTTTACTGTTTATTCTGTAAGAACAGCAAATTAACGACATTTCAATATTCCCTCCATTTCTTGTGAGAGTTTTATTGGAAAAATTTAGGCCAAAGAGTTAATAGAAGTTTTCAAACCTGTTTTAACTTGGCCTGCTCACTTGCTATGTTCAGCTTTTCACATAAATATATTCTTTTAATATTTCTTTTCCCCCTAACTGCTGTGCTGTTTTCATATCTCAAGATGGCACTTTTTCTAAGTAGTCCATTGATTTCAAGTAGCTCTACTTGCTTCGAGCTTCCCATTAAAATGTAATTGTATCATATTTTAGATTTCGTTTTGAAATGACCCTTTTGTGAAATTTCCCACAATGATGGATACCATGTTCTGTCTTTATCGGAGTCAATGATATAAATCAATAACAATTTCCTGACATTATTTGATGATTCAATGAAGGGTAAGATTCATAACACAAAAGTGAAAGGTGATCGAGTCTCCATGAAGTTACTGTGTCCTTGGCCTGCTTAATCTAGAGCTGCATGCAATCTTGTTTCTCCAGGCAGCCCTATTCTGCAGCATCCACTAAAGCCCAGTTATCTTTTTATTTCTTTAGAGACACGCAGGATAGTAAATGGCTCAGCTTACATATTTTTCTTACTTGACAAGCAAGTGAATGTGACTGGCATATAGTAAGCGCTAAATAAATGATGGCTGCTGCTCTTATTATTGATACCATCATCATTCTTCAAAAATTAATATATTCCTGCTTCTCTCTACTCCTTCTTACTGTATCTCTATTTTCTCTTGGATTCATATTTGTTTTTTGCTCCTGTTATTTTTTTGAAAACAAGATTTCTGTGTTAATTGTGTATTTTTCTGGAAAAGCACCTGAGTTTTGTACTTATAAAAAGTAATCACTTGATTGTGAACATTTATGAATTTTTGTGGTTCCTGAAAGCAAGAAATTAGCTTGTTCTTAGAGGGAGTAACATAATTGAATAAAACAAAAATCAACAAGATCCCAAAAAATAGTTTTAGAAGAGAGAGTCATCTAATTTAATTTAAAATGTAAATTCTCCAATTACCTTGAGAATCTTATCAAATGAGGTTTTCACTCTTCCTCCATCCGTGGTTGAAACAGCTCTTCTGAGTGACCTCTTTCTCACTTACTGATTACCAGTTGATGCTGTAGTTCCAAAAGGGAATTGGTCACAGCATTTTATATATATACACACACGTGTGTGTGGTTTTGGTTAAAACCAGCAATAAAAAGAAAGTACCAACCATGATGATTTTGAAGCCATGAAATGGTCATTATTTACAGGTATAACATACATTTCTTGAAGGAAGTAATTGCTTGTATTTTAAAATTTGTATGATTTTAATTAATGGTAGAATTAGAATTTCTAATTGTATAATTATGAATTTCATTATGTAGAAGTAAGCAAAATGTAGACAAACTAATATTACTTTTATTTGGCTTTTGAAGTTGGATTTATTCTTCCTTTTTAATATGAATATCTAAAGGAACCTGGTGGTTCCCTTCAGGTAAAATAATGTAACTACATTTTAAAGAGTACCTCATGAATTTACTTCACCTCATCCCAGGGCCCACCCATTCCATTCAAATAATGTGAGCAGGTACCTCTTTAGGAGCGTAGAGAAGTGCCTCAAACAGTCTCTTTTTCCTCCAGTTTTCTTTGAGTAGCACAGACCTTCAAATATAATGGTCAACAAATGCTTGTCTAATGAGTCTGAAGAATTAAGCATCTATTTTAATGGACACCAATGCAAGATGTATTATAATAACAAATTTAGAAAAACTCTTTCAAACGTAAAACTGTCCAAAAAAATCACAGTCACTTAATGGTATTAAACACAATATGTCTCTAAAGTACAATACTTGTATATGTTTTACCAAGATCCTTCTTCAAAGCCTATGTTATTTTCTGCCTCTGGAATGAAGGCTCCATATCTTAGCTGGTTAAGATTCTACAGAAACCATCTCTAATCAGAATCTTAAAAATTATTATTATGTACATTACATTAAAATATCAAAAATTGCAAATAAAGCAATAGTTCTTACTGACCATCGTCATCACCCACCATAGATTTTATATTGAGTATTTATAGATACTAATTTATTTTTACTTCCAGTCCATTTTCTATTTACTTAACATGTATAAATGTACCACATATACTTGGAAATCTGAACGGTTGGATGTTTTCAGCCTAAGTAATACTATACTATAATATTTTTCTGTAACTTAGTGTTTTACTCCAAAACATATGTTAAATTTCTTTCCATAATGACACATGGAGATAGATATTATTTTTAACTTGTATAGTATTTCTCACTATTGATTGATTCACATGTAAGTTCTTTCCTGTCATTTGTCATCAAAACTAGCACTGAAATAGACATTCCTTCACAGGCCTTCGTGTGTATACCTTTGAGTGTCTCTCTAGGATAAATGCCAAGAAATTAACTCAATTTTTATAGTCTATGCAATTTTTTTTAATAGATGCTATCTAGTTGCTCTCCAATTGAGCTGTACCAACTCATGAAATTTTCCTCTCCATCAATTATCTGATTCATTTGTTGTTCTCTTAAAATCTTATATTCCTATAACACCCATCAACATTTTCTTTTATTATTATTATTGTACTTTAAGTTCTAGGGTGTATGTGCACAACATGCAGTTTGTTACATATGTATCCATGTGCCATGTTGGTGTGCTGCACCCTTTAACTCGTCATTTACATTAGGTGTATCTCCTATATACAACAGGCTCCAGTGTGTGTTGTTTCCCTTCCTGTGTCCAAGTGTTCTCATTGTTCAGTTCCCAGCTATGAGTGAGAACATGTGGTGTTTGGTTTTCTGTCCTTGCGATAGTTTGCTGAGAATGATAGTTTCCTTCCTCCGTGTCCCTACAAAGGACATGAACTCATCCTTTTTAATGGCTGCATAGTATTCCATGGTGTATGTATGCCAACTTTTCTTAATCCAGTCCATGATTGATGGACATCTGGCACCCATCAACGTTTTCTAAACACACCATGCACTTTCTCATCTCTGTGTTTTTGCTGAAATTGCTGCCTCAGTTTCTTGAGGTAAAATATTTTGCCCAACAAAATTTGGTATCATGGAGGCTATTACTTCTCCACCAAATCTTTTCCCAAACTGTCATTATTGGCAGAAAGAATGAATTGTCTTCTTTGAGTCTCCTAGTATCCTATACTTATTTCTTATACAGCATTTATGATGTAATGTAGTGAATGTATCATACCAAGTGTAAGAGAGAAAAAGTAATACCGTTTTCTCACTCATCACAAGGGGCATGACTCGAACCCCTATAACAAAAGACCGGTTAAAAGGAAAAAAAGTAACAAATTTATTAACATTTTATGTGACATAGGGGCCTTCAAAAACAAAGGCGAAAAGACCAGGTAAAACTCTCTATGTTTATGCTTAGGTTCAGTGATGAATGGACGCTCATGAAGAAATATAAATGGACAAAAGAGTATTATCTCATTGTAATAAATTGGAGAGAACTGAGCAGAGATCTTTATTGGCCTCTCTGTGTAGTGCTTGTTTCATCCAGGTATAGATAGGGTAGGACACCAGTTACATGAGGTTCTTATCACCTGTTTTGAGGAGAAGTAAGCCAGATAATTGCTTTATAGCTGACTCTCACAAAGAAAAGAGAGAGGAAATCAGAGAGTGACTCCAAGGTGCTATATTTTGGGATAGCATGTTCTGAGCCCTGGGACAAGTAAATTTAATGATCCTTGAGATTAGAGACCCTCCCTGATAAGAGAGAGATGTACCTTCTGTCTGTGTCCTGGACTGGTGGTCCACCATGTGGGTTCATAAGATTCCAGGCATAAATTACTTCTTCCTTTCCCTCCTCTCTCTCTCTCTTCTTGCAATAACAACATAATAATAGGAGCAATTAACAAGAAAGAAAACAAATTAAATCAGACATTATTCAGAGTGTTGGAATAAATTAAACTTAAATAGATGTCTCTGAGTGCTTGAGCATATGAATATTATCAACCACTGTATATGTGGTTATTGATGTGTGCTTTACTACGTTGAGTATGTTTCTGTGTATGTATATAATATATATTATATTTCTATGTATGTATATAATACTTAAATATTTTAATATGGAAATAAATCATTACCTCCAGCACACTCATTACAAATGAATTAATATCTCAATTAAATTGAGTTGTAAGCCACACAGTTGATTGCTTCAAAGAGCTCATTATAAATGCATATGACTCTTAATGGCTCCAATGGGAAGAGATCCCTTCATTAATGATGAATGTTACCACTTTTATTTGAAACAAGGTTACCTTTGGCATTAAGGTTACATAAGATGCTGTCAAAGCAGTTATGGCTTTATAAATTTAAATTAGGATGTTCTGGTCAGAACAGGTTTCTAAAATTAGATTGGAAAATGGGACAGATGTAAATAGAGTTCCTCTACACAAAGCAATATGATTGTAAGACATTACTTTTGTGATGTGTTTTTAACAGTTTTATCTTTCTGTGATTATAGTTAATTTTGGAAGCTACTGTTTTTTCGTCAAACGCTACTGTTGCTCTAGATGACATCAGTGTATCCCAGGAATGTGAGATTTCCTATAAATCACTACCAAGGACCAGTACACAAAGCAAATGTAAGTTTTTCCTTGTCACTGTTGCTATTTTAAACATTGAATTAACCTCTTCTCGATATCAAAATATAAAATATATTAGAGTCACGAATACCTAATACTGTGTGTGGATTATATCACCTGTTTTTGAAACCTAAGATATATATACATTTTTTTAAATGGTAAACATCTGGTCTATCATAGTCTAGTCCTTAGCCCTCTCTTCCAGTAATACGGAAAATGTTCTATGCTTGCAGCTGAAATTATTACATCCAAATATTTAAATTATAAATGTTATGAAAAAATTATAATTGTTTTGCATGTTTTAAATACACTTTTTAAATATTCATGTCTCCATTAATTTTATTCAGAACTTCAAATGAGCATGTAATAGTATTCATATTTAAGAGTTCAAAAAAACCAAAAACGTTGTATTTGGAAAAATGACATAAGGCCAACCAAAAATTTAAAACTGGACCTTAAAATTCTGTGTTTCTATTCAAAATTTAATATTTTCAAATCACAGATGGAGTTTGTCTAATTCTTTGACTAAATTTTTTGGAGAGAATATCAATTAAAGGCCAGAAATGTTGCCATAAAAATGGATCTCATACAGGCAACTATGTATTTTAAAACCTAATCATTATTTAGATTCTGGGATCAGTGTACACACTGAAAGAGTTTACAGTATATCTTCGGTTACTTTCTCTTCCCAGTACTAATTGATGTTTCTCTCTGACCACTCCTACCCTCAGATCTCAATGAATAAGTAGACAAGATTAAAAAATGTTTTCTGAAAAGTGTCACACTTTATTTTTCTTAATCTATATCTGTGGAAAATATTTGCATGTGAAAATCAGACATATTGTATATTCCTGAGTTATATTTACTTACACAACATACTTAGTGAGTGGAACAGTTGCATTCTTACAGGAGCTGAATGGACTATCCAGAAAAATTTGGGGCACATGATTCTGGATTGAGACGTAGATTCAAGAATTTTTAATTAAAGGTCCTTTATTAAAGACATCTTTCATTCGAGAGATTGTATATTTCTGGGTACTAACTTATATTAGGTTAACGTGCGTTTACTTTATTCAGAATGCGTGTTCTGCATGCATAATAGACCATTCTAAGCTCTGTGTGTGTGTGTGTTCATGCAAATATGTGTTCATGCAAGTGTGTGTTCATGCAAGTGTGTGTGTGCATGTGTGCACATGTGTGCCTGTTTGCATATGTGTGTGTCCATGCATGTGTGCATGTGTATGCACATGTGTGTGTGTATGATTCTGATAGACACTGAGGAGTACAGAGCAGCAGATGTAATGATTCATTTAAAGATTCACGAGTTCGGCCAGGCGCAGGGGCTCACACCTGTTATCCCAGCACTTTGGGAGGCCGACGTGGGCGGATCACGAGGTCAGGAGATCAAGACTGTCCTGGCTAACTCGGTGAAACACCGTCTCTACTAAAAATACAAAAAACTAGCAGGGTGTGGCGGCGGGCGCCTATAGTCCCAGCTGCTCGGGAGGCTGAGGCAGGAGAATGGCGTGAACCCGGGAGGCGGAGCTTGCGGTGAGCCGAGATCGCACCACTGCACTCCAGCCTGGGCGACAGAGGGAGGCTCCGTCTCAGGAAAAAAAAAACAAAAAAACTTTTACTAGTTTTTAAGGTTTAAACAGGATTACCTTATTTTTGTTGTTTAATGAAAGATTTTCTTTCTCCTAATTAAATACCACATCACCAGAATCGCAATAGCTGAACGGCATTAAAGTTGACATTGAAGAGCATTCCCTTGTAATGTAGTACTTGGAGATGTAGGGGCAGAAAGGTGTGACAAAAACCTTTCCTCACCCATCATAAGGGTCACAGCTGACACTCCCAGAATGAAAGACAGTTTAATAGGGGGAAAAGCATAACCAATTTGTTTATCAAAGTTTTACTTGACACAGGAGCCTTCAGAAATGAAGATGCAAAGACCCAGAGGAAACCATGTGTTTTCTTTTATTTTTTCATTTTTATTTGTTTTTCAGCTCCTTTTCCTAGTCAGAAAACTGTGTATTTTTCTGCTTAGTTTTGGTGAAGAACAAACAACCATTTTGAAATGTGACTGGACAAAAGGGTATGATCCAATGGTAACAGACTGAGCAGGGGGAACTTAGCAAAGCCTCTGTGTTCAGAGTCTCCTTGACTCCTTTGTGTGGAATTTCTCCCCCCTTCCCGGGAACAGGGAAGGACCCCTCTAGAATGAGGCTCTTGTGACCTAATTTCAGGCAAGATAAGCTAGATAATTTCTTTATGACCAGCGCTCACAAAGAAAGGTCAGGGAAGATCAGAGTGACCTTGCTCCTGGGGTACCTCCCGATCTCCTTCAGTTCAGTGTACTTTGGGGTAGCCTTTCCTGAGCCCTTACCGAGACAAAGGTGTGGTTAAAGGTTTGAAATCATTACTAAAGTTAACCTTAGCAAAAGTTATTGAGACTACTTGATCTTGCTTATGGAGAGTTCTTTTTCATAAATTCACTCAGGATTCATGGATGCGTGCTTCTATGTGAAGAGCAGATCAGTTGAATTGATTTATATATCTAATTAGGACAAATTACATGAACGATTCCTGAAAGATCAATGGATGTACACAAAGGAAAAAAAGGTTTCTTATTGTTTTTGCAAATATGTCCAGTAGACAATTATAGGATCTCATTTGCGGAATTCAGTGTTAGTAATGGGCAGAAGTTTATGGAGAGAAACTGAAAGGAATATTTAAAAACGTGCCATGCTCCATTGACAGTACATTGTTATATGTATGGAGCAGAATGGCCAAAGATTTACCCAGATTACCCAGACCCTGTACAGGACTTGAAGCTTTTGAAATCTTTAATTGGAATACAAATGGCCGCACCACTTCAAAGCAGTCTTTGAGCTGTAGTTTTCTGCTCACAGTTCACGTGATGAAAATCGCAATTACTACTTTGATTTCACCTTTAATCGAGCTGCTTCTCCTTCAGAATATTTAAAAGCTAGTGTTGATGAAACAATTATGTGTTCTGTTTATTTGTTAAAGGAAGAGAGCCTGTTTTACGCTCTTAATCTCAATTTTGAAGCCAGATTTGTGCCAGGTGAGGATGCGGGTTGTATTTCATCCAGGAAGATCCATGATTTTCCACCTGAGTGCCCAAAGGAAGCACATGAAACTAATAGCTGTGAGTGCATTACTGACTCCTTCGGCAAATATTTATATGTACATATTTACTCTCTGAATGTAAAGTGAGCATTGTTTGATGAAGACAGAACAGAGACCTCTTCCTGATGGAAACGACTTGCCAGTGAGAACAAACCAGATTCGCTTTAAACTAGAGGCAATGAATGAAAACGTCCTGCTAACTTTCAGTTTTGCCGTGTTGTAGTATAACATGTGAAGTAAATGCAGGATAGAGCTCAAAACACAGGAACAAGGATGTATCTAGCCAGTCATAGAAAAATAAGTACCACATGATACCACTTACATGTGGTATCTACGTCGTCAAGTTTCTAGAATCAAAGAGTAAAATTGTGGTAACCAGGTTCTGGGAGGAGAGGAAGTGAAAATTACTATTCAACAGGCATATATTTTCAGGCAAACAAGGATGAATACATGAATAAGATCTAGACATCTGCTGTATAACATGGTACCTACGGTCAATGACAATGTATTGTACACTTAAAAATGTGTTAAGGAGGTAGATCTGGCTGGGTATGGTGGCTCAAGCCAGTAATCCCCGCACTTTGGGAGGCTGAGGTAGGTGGATCACTTGAGGCCAGGAGTTCAAGACCAGCCTGACCAACATCACAAAACCCTCTCTCTACTAAAAATATAAAAATTAGCAGGGCATGGTGGCATATGTCTATAATCCCAACTACTCAGGAGGGGCAGGTTGCAGTGAGCTGAGATCACACCCACTGCATTCCAGCCTGGTTGACAGAGTGAGACCCTGTCTGCCACCCCCCCATAAAAAAGAAGGTAGATCTCATATTTTCTTATCACAATATATGTATTATGAACATTTCTTTATTAAATTATTTTTAACATCATAGTATTCTTATTAAGCACTTGCTATTTCAGTACAACTAGCAGTAGAAGGCTTTATGATGCTTACGAATGTTATTTCAAATGATAGTGTACAAATACATAGTTCTATGGTCATAAAACTGTAGACCCTGGCTAGTTCTATATATTTTTCCACCTTTGAGAGTCTCCTTTCAGTTTGTCCTTTTCCAGAGCAATGCCTCCATTCTTTCTGCATTCTACTTAAACAATACTAAAACTATCATAGCATCCCTGAAAAAGTAATACAGAAGAAAAAAAAAAAGAAGGGTGTGTGTTGGTGGATAAGCTTTTCCAGAAGCATTTAAATAGCTATGCTATTGAACACAATAAAAAAGGCAAGAGGAAAGGCAAGAGAAGCATTCCATCTTATTGATTACCCATACCCAAGGTGTAAACCAAGGTGGTTTTGAGTCAGGACAATGGAGGAACACAGACATTTTCTGGAAGTGTGGTGGGGCAAAGAGTTGGAGAGACTCTTTCCTCTGCATTCAAAACATACATGAGAATGATGAGAACAATCAGGGCCATTGCTGAGTGCTAATACATTGGCGAGCAGCCATGCTGTGTGACCCACAAAAACCTTACGAGCGTCTTTTCTATATCAAGAGATTTGGTAAAGAAGAAAGTGTGATCATTTCCCTCAAGAAATGTAATCTGTTACAGAGATCTCAGAAATAAATCTAAACATAAAAGACTAATTAAGTTTTGATAAAGGCACCAAGAGGACACAATAGGGAAAAAAACAGTCTCTTCAATAAATGGTGCCGGAAAATCTGGACGTTCCCATGCGAAAGAATGAAATTGGACCTTTGTCTTACACTATCCACTTAAATAAATTCAAAATGTAAGAAAGTCCTAAATTTAAGACCTGAAATCATTAAGCTCCTAGAAGAGAACATAGGGGAAAAACTCCTTGACATTGGGGTTGGCAGTGATTTTTTAATATCACACCAAATGCCCTTGCTACAAAAGCAGAAATATATAATGGGATTACCTCAAACTAAAAAACTTCCGCAAAGTAAAGAAAGCACTCAGCAAAATAAAATAGCAACCTGCATATCGGGAAAAATATTTGCAAACCATATATCTGATAAGGGGTTAATATTCAAAATTTATGAAGATTTTATACAACTCAGAAATAAATAGATTAAAAATGGGCAAAGGCTCTGAATAGACATTTCTCCACAGAAGACATAAAAATAATCAACTGGTATATGAACGGATATTCAACATTTCTTTGGCATTAATCATCAGGGAAATACAAATCCAAAACTCTTTTAGATACCTCTTCACATCAATTAGGATGGCTATAATAAAAAAAGGGTAACAAATTTTAGTAAGAGTGTGGAGAAAAGAGTACTCATATACTGTTGATATGAATATGAATTGTGCAGCCATTATGGAATATGGTATGGAGGTTTCTAAAGAAATTGAAAATAAAACTACCCTATGATTTAGCAATCCCTCTTTTGGGTATATACCCAGAAGAAATGAAATTCCCACCTCAGAAAGCTATCTGCACTCCCATGTTCGCTGCAGGATTATTCTTGATAGCCAAGATATGAAAACAAGCTAAGTGTCTGTTTTGGACAGATAGATAAACTGTGGTATTTACAAAAGTGGAATATTATTCAGCCTTAAAAAAAAGAGATTCTGCCATTTTTCGCATCCTGGGTGAATCTGGAAGAAATTATGCTAAGTGAAATAAGCCAAACACAGGAAGGAAAATATTGCATGATCTCAATTATGAGTGGCATCTAAAAATTGTATACAGTTATAGATAATGAAACAGTGGTTACCAGAGGCAGGGGCCAAGAGAAGGAAATGGAGATATGTAGATTGGAGGATATGATGTAGCAGATATGGAGGAAAAATGTGTCTAGAGATGTAATGTACAACATGAGGACTACGGTTAATAATACTTTCCTGGATTTGAGTTTTGAGATTTGATAAATGAGTAAGTTTTAGCTACTCTTGCCGCAAAATAAAAGAAAAAAAAAGGGTAATTTTGTGAGATCATGGATATTTAATTTGCCTCCCTGTAATAACCTCTATATGTATCCCATAACGTTATGCTATGTATGTTTAATATACATAATAAAATTTGTTTTAAAAATTAAGAAAAGAAGCTTAGTCTGTTAGGTAAGAAATGTATCGGTTTAATAGTGTTGTAATGATTACTGGATTAGAGATGTAAACAAGTAGCTATTTTAACTCTAGGAAGTTGAAGAATATATTCAATAGAAGGTAGGTAAGTCCTCAGCAGGAATTTCTTAAGATGTTTTCTAGTTTTCTTGCTGTTTAAGAAGAGTGTCTATTGCAAGTTCTGCCAGGGATTAACAGTTCTAGGCCTGTCTCTGATATACATTAAGACTGTTACCAAATGTACATGGTTTAAGAACCTTACCTATATAGTCTTTTAATCATCCAATATAAGAGATAGGTACTATTTTCCTCATTTTATGAACTTTCTTATCATTTAGTTTTCTTATCAGTTAGGATTCCATTTTAAACACAGTCTGCCTCCAAAACCTACATTTCTTTTTTTTTTTTTATTTTGAGACGGAGTCTCGCTGTGTCGCCCGGGCTGGAGTGCAGTGGCGCAATCTGGGCTCATGCCTCCCAGGTTCACACCATTCTCCTGCCTCAGCCTCCCGAGTAGCTGCGACTACAGGTGCCCGCTGCCACGGCCGGCTAATTTTTTTTGTATTTTCAGTAGAGACGGGAGTTTCACCGTGTTAGCCGGGATTGTCTCGATCTCCTGACCTCATGATCTGCCCGCCTTGGCCTTCCAAAGTCTGGAAGTTTAATGAATGAATGTCTTTAAAAAATTATACTTAATCCTTTATCCTTAGTAATTATTTCTTTAGTCACATTACATTTTATAAATCTGAAATGTATTAAATAGCTTTTAATTCTTATAGTGCTTTTCAGGGACTTAAAAGATAATTTTTCAGACATAAAAGGAAAATAGAAGATCACTATTTGGATAATGGACCCACCCTAATATGGAATTGAATTAGAAAATTAGCAAATGAGCTCCAGTTCTCTAAAATCTTATTTTGATTTCTTTTTTTTTTTGCCTACTTTTTTTGAAAAAGCTAATTTTATACTGTGAGTCTGTTTATTCATAGAAATGCTAATTCATCCCATTTTTGTGAATGCTTTCATTAAAGATGCTGGCAATGAGTGGAAGTGAGGTCTTAAAGACACAGTGAAGAATACGGAGAAATAGGAGTCTTTTTTTTTTCTTTTTTCCTTGTCTTCTTTGCAGCAAAAAGGTTTGAAGGAAGCATGCAAAATTTAGGCTGTGATTCTAGTGTTGAACAAACGAACATGTCACTTCTCTTATAAAGACCTTAATTGCTTGAAAAAACAGGGGTTTCTTATGAGGAGGAAAAGGCAATGCCACTCTCAGGATTTCTGTTTATGAACTTAAATCCTCCTAAAAAGGACCATTGCTGTTCTTGAATTTCAAACATTTAATATTTTAATACTATTTACTTGAATTTTTCTCACTTTCACAACCATGTTTAACACAATTTACTTTCTCTTTTACATAAGACTGATCATGGCCTCCCTTAAACGGGTTATTAAGTTTGCTAAAAATTTAGGTCTTCAGTGCCTTGAAATACCTCAGATTTTATAGACAAAAATAGCAAATATAAATTGTAACCAATTTTGGTAAATGAGAGAAAAACAGTTACTGGATTTGTTCAAGAACTGTTCGGGATACATAGAGGTTAGGAAGTTTTGCAGAATTTTGATAGCCTTGGATAATTTAATTGAATGTTTCCATATTTATTTATATTATGATATAAAAGCACAATTACTTAAATTGTAACCCAGGTGGCCAGGTTTTCAAGGAGTCTCTCTCTCTCTGCCAGTTAAAACACTACATACTGACTATGATGTTAAATTGTCTCTGATATTTTAATCATAATAACTGAAGGACTGAAATACCTACATAGCATGACACATACAACATATTTCAACAAAACTTCTCTGAACCTTCAGAAACTCTAAGGGACAGGCTGCAGGCTGAATCACTGTTTGATACAATTTTTGCCTGGGCATGGTGGAATTACAACGTATCAGAAAAGTTCAATGCCAAGAGTGGATTTTAGACCTGGACTGACGTTGCCATTTATGAGGAACTAGACAAATACTCTGTATGTTTTCATTTAAGGGAGTGTTTAATATGATCTGCACATCTTAACTCTCAAGCCAAACTTGGCATCAGGACAAACCCTAAAAGGAGGCAGATTGGGAGTGAGCTCCAGAGAGCAGAGCCAGTACCTAGGTGTCTTCCCATAATTCCAGTGTTCTGAAAAGTCCATTTCTCCTGTACAGGTTATTTGATGTAGAGGCGAATCAAAATGCCACCTCATCATTTTTGAAAACTTACCTTTATTTTTCTTATATCAAAATTGTTACTCTAAATTGTTTCTTTAGGATAGATTATCGAAATACTATTTATAAGTTCCTATTTTTGTGAGCAAATACTTAGTTTCCTCAAGACTGAAATAAATAATGTTACTTTATGTAGTGCTTTCTTTAGTTCCAGGAGATAATTTGTACACTGGAAAATGAAGATATTATGTGTCAAATAATATAAATGATACCTTTTCTCACACCTACATTGGATTAACAGGACATATATAAATTATTTTGTTCTAGCTGTGCTATGTAATGTAGGCAAGAAAGCCAAAATTTACTTAAGCAGGTCTGTAAGTTGTAAAGATATTTTAATATTTCCAGACAACATTTACTGAGAGCTATAATTTGTTTCTGTCTAAAACCTGTTTAGACTGAAGTGCATGCACTAATTTTACGAAAATATTCCAAACAATTTTCTGTATTCTACTTTTTTGTCTACTCTTGGGGAAAAAAAACATGTAAGTCTCTACTGAGTGGCTGAATTCAATGAAACCTTAGCCAAGGTTGAATAGTATGAGGAAAAGTGATTATTTATTTATTTATTCAATCTTAGATGCCGGTTATATATTTTCCTCAAACTAGTATATCTGCTAAATACAGAAGTATCTGCCTTAGACACTGGCATTTCCACAGCAGAGATGCATAATAGAGACAGTCATTTTATATGTGTTGATACTTTGCAAACCATGTATCTTATATAGTCATTATTGATCAAGAATAATTGCATTACTCTGCACTGAGACTTATGTTTTCTTTTATTACATAAATTCAGAGAGAAGGCTTGAATTGCCTATAGCAACTCTCTGCTCCACATTTTTTTGAGATGTGTTTGTGTATGTGTGTGTGTGTGTGTGTCTTAGTCTTTGAATTAGAACCATTTTTTTCAGTGTATTTTCTGAAAAATGTTTCTGAGTAGGCCTTTTTGGCTAGAATGGAGATTTTTAATATTAATTATAATACTAAAGGCTTTCTATGATGTGTCTCTCTTTATAATTACAAATTACTTTTAATTTAATAAGACCTGGGAAAATTAGCTGCTGTTTTCTATGTTCTATCTTATATTCTTTTTCCATAGCCCTGAACACAAGGAAAAAAAGTCTCAAAATATACATAAATTTGGTAATTATTGAGTATCTTCCTTTTTTATTAAATGCATATTAGTAAATAAGTCTCTGTAGGGAAAAAGGCTATCTGGTTGTTTTTCCTTAGTAAACTGGATTTCCATTCTCTTCTCATTGTCCTCAAGTTTAAAATCTAGACAACTATTTTCTAGTCAGACAAATCCCTCTAGACAGACGTCATTGTGAAAGACCCTAATGGGAGATTGTTTCTGGTGAATGCTTGTCATTTCTGTGGCATAAAACCAAGAAGTGGAGAAAACATTCATTCACCCTCATTTATGGAAGTCATTGATCACTGATAAAGAAAAGTGAAAAGTATTTCTATGGACAGGTAAAATCTGATAAATAACCGATGATATTTTGATAAATGTTTGCTGCAGATAATCATGTTGTTAAATTAGGAGAATTCAGGTAGTAGTGAAAATAAGTGATTCTTCTTCCTCAGTTGAAAATTCTATTGAGAATAAAAGTCAGGCATTTAATAAGAAAGGCTTTTTCTATGATTATTTAAGATTAGATTTCAACACATTAGATTATTAATGGTGACTATGGAGACAGTGGATTTTTTTTCTGTGTCATTACTTTGAGCTTGGATGGGATATTATTTTTTTGACAAGATCATTGTTCTTCTTCACTCTTAAAATTGTGTTAGAAGTATTACCAGCTTTCCTTTTCTTTTTGTTGCTTATATGCTGAAACTATTCAGTTCTTCTCTTTTCTCCCATGCCACTACTCTTGTTCATTTTGTTTCCATTTTCAGGTTAGCAATGTGTGTGATAGGTAAAAGGGGGGTGTAAAGAGCCTTCCCCATCTAACACCAAGTGTTCCAAGCATCCAAGCAGTTGATGTCTCCCTGCCTTGCAGAAACACACCACTGTAGGAAGTGAAATGTACATTGCTTCTGATGTGATAGAATTATCTCTTTGGGATATAGGTTTAAGGACACCTAAAATACCACAGAATAATTTACTTAATTTATATATTATAAATACGTGCTTACTTTTAAGCACTTACTTTATAGCTGACAGTGTTTGAAGTAAATTTGCATGCACAAGCTAATTTATAGCTCTGTAAAACAAGGCATAAAGAGGATTAATATTAGGGCCCTGCTTCCTAGCTGGGGAGAAACTGACACTTATAATGAGTGAATAAATTATGTACTATTTTTAGAAGAGATGTATGCTATAAAAAAAAGAATGAGGCAAGGAAAGGGCAATGGGGGAAGGCAAGGGAACTTTGCCATTTCCAAGAGAGTGGTCATAGTACATCTCAGTTACAAGGTGGCATTGAAACAAAGACTTGAGAAGGTGAGGAAACAAGCCTTGAGATATCTCTGGAAAGAGTGTTCTAAGAAGAAAGAAGGAACTAAGGGATTGGGACAGGAACACACCTGATGAGTTTGAACAATTGCAAAGGGACCAATGTGACTGGAAGAGGTTGATTAAAGAGAACAAGTATAGGATAACAAGGCTGAGGAAGAACAGCCCACCTAGAGCAATGGTTCCCAACGTTAGCTATATGTGAGAGGCACTCCGAGTTCTTTGCAGCAACATGGACTGAGTTGGAGGGCAGAATCCTAAGCAAATTAACACAGAAACGGAAACCAAATGCCACATGTTCTCAATCGTAAGTGGCAACTAAAACATTGAGTGCACATGAACATAAATATGGACACAATAGACAATGGACTACTGGAGGGTAGAGAGGTGGGTGGGTTTAAAAACTACCTATTGGGTACTGTGCTCACTACCTGGGTTATGGGATCTGTACTCCAAACCTTGGCATCGTGCAGTATTCCCATGGAACAAATCTGTACATGTACTCACTGTATCTAAAATGAAAGTCGAAATGAAAAGTCTTGAGGCAGGGCTAATTAAATCGCAATCTCTAGGGTAGAATCCTGGCATTCGTAATTTTTAAATTATGTGCAGCCAAGGTTGAGGACCATTTCAGCTGAGGCCTTATGGGTCATTGTAAGGACACTAGCTTTTAAATGAGACTGGGAGCCTTTTGAACAGAAGACTTGCAAGATCTGACTTGCCACAATCACTGTGTTTGCTATATTGAAAAGGGATAGAAGGGGGTTATTGATGCCCATCATCAGTGACAACCTGTAACAAAATTGGGTTTATTGATAGTTGCTAAGCAAGAAAAATGGCCTACTAGGAGAAACTGGGATGTGGCTTAGCAAGAGGAACTTGTTCTAGGATTTCAACTTGTGTTGGGTGGTTTACAGAAGGGCTCAAGGAAGCAAGAATTTTCTTTTGATTGGATGTTTTTTCAAGAAATAGAATAATTCTATACTTGTATATCTAAATAAATTTTATTTAGGAGGTGAGAGAAATTGAACTGAAGTTATCATTGGTTAAAATACAATACTCATGTCAGTCAGGAAAGGGGAATGAATATTTGAGCACTTTTGAGTTTACACTGTGATCTTTTTTTGTCTGAGTTCAGAAATGAATAGAGTGACCTTCTTTTTGTCTGGTTTTATTTCTCAGTCTACAGAGGGACCTTGTTTGATGTTGTTAATCTGTGCAAATCTTTATGTTCAACCGAAGATCACTACAGCTCAGCTGTTATTGTCAGTTCAGGTACTAGCAACACCAAAGTCTAGATGACATTACCAGCAAGCTCCCAACTGATGGCCAGTGGCAAAAATGGAAGCAGAAAGAGCAGTTGGGGAGTATTCCAAGGACTGAATAAGCAAATGATAGTGACTTCAACTAGGTAGGGTGAGAGCGGTAGAGATGGTCAGAAGTGGGCAGATTCTGGATCTATTTTGAAGGCAGGTAGAGGTGAAAAGCTTTGATAGAAGTGAATAAATAAAGATAATAAAGCAAATCAAAGAAATCAAACATTGGTTCTTCAAAAAGATCGATAAAATTGACAAACCTTTAGCTAAATGGACTGAGGGAGAGAGAGAGAGAGAGAGGGAGAGAGAGACAGAGAGAGGGAACAAAGAGAGAGAAGATTCAAATTACTATAATCAGAAATAAAAGTGGGAACATTACTATCAATTCTACATAAATAAAAAAGATTTTAAGAGAGTACCATATACAAGTGCATGCCACAAAATTGGATAACTTAAGTGTAATAAACAGATTTCTAGAAATGTAAAACCTACCAAGACTAAAGCTCAAAGAAATAGAAAATCTGAATGGACCTACAACTAGCAAAGAGATTTGATGAGTAATAAAAGATCTGCCAACAAAGTAAAGCCCTGGAACTGTCCCATTAGTGTCAGTGGTGAAGTTTGTCACATATATAAAAAAGAACTAACAACAGTCCTTCTCAAATTTTTCCAAAAAATTGAAGAGAAGGAATATTTTCTACATTATTCAGTGAGGCCAGAATTACCCTAAGACTCAAGCCAGACAAAGGGACTGCAAAAAAACCATAAATAAAACTATAAACCCATATCCTTTATGATCATTTATGCAAAATCCTCAACAAAATATTAGCAAATTTATTTCAGAAGCATATTAAAAAGATTATACAACATTACCAAGTGGGATTTTTTCCTGGAATGCAGGAATGGTTCAACCAAGGAATATCTATCTATGTAATGCACCACATTAACAGAATGAAGGAAAGAAAAAAACACGTGATCACCTCAATTGATGCAGAAAAAACATTTGATACAATTCAATATTCAATTCAGGATGAAAATACTCAACAAACCAAGAATAAAAGGAAACCACCTCAATGTAATAAAAGCTGTATATGAAAACCCACAGCTGCATTATACTAATTAGTGAAAGACTAAAAGGTTTTCTTTTAAGATCAGGAATAAGGCAAGGATGTCCATTCGTATCCACGTTTGCCACTTCTATTCATAGTACTAGCAAAAGCAGTTAGTTTAAAACATAACAAAAAAAAAATAGGAATAAAGAAAATGAAATAAAAGTCATGCAAATTGGAAAGAAAGAATTTTTATATGTAAATATCCCTATAAGTTCTACAAAAAATCCTATTAGAACTAAAAAATGAATTCAACAAAATATAAAGTGAAAATACAAAAATTGGTTGCATTTCTATACATTAGCAATGAACCATCCAAAAAGGAAATTAAAAAGCCAATTTGTTTGCAATAACATAAAAAAAGAGAAAAAGTATTTAGGAATTAATCAAGATGGTGAAAGACTTGTACAATAAAAAATTTTAAAAAATTTTCTGAAAGAAACTTTTAAAAATATAAATAATGAAAAGACATTCCATGTTCATAGATTAGAAGACTTAATATTCTTAAGATGTGAGTACCACTCAAAGTGATCTACAGATTCAATACAATCCCTGTTAAAATACCAATCACATTTTTTTAGCTGAAATAGAATATAAGTTCCTATTGAATCTCAACCCCAAATAAACAAAATCATTCTGAAAAAGAGGAACTAAGTTGGAGGACACACACCCCCTGATTTCAAAACTTATTACAAAACTACAGTAAACAAAACAGTATGGTACTGCCAAAAAGACCAATGTATATATAGATCAATGGTATAGATTACAGAGTCCAGAAATAAACTCTCACATATATGATCAAATGATTTTTTTTTTTTTTTTTTGGCAAAGGTACCAACACCATGCAATTGGTAAAAACCAGTATTTTCAATACATGCTCCTGGGAAAACTAGATATCAGCTTGTGAAACTATGAAGTTTGACGCTTACCTAACTTCATATTCAAAAATTAACTCAAAATCAATCCATAACCTAAATATAAGACCTAAAACTATAAAACTCTTTTTTTTTTTTTTTTTTTTGAGATGGAGTCTCGCTGTGTGTCCAGGCTGGAGTGCAGTGGCGCGGTCTCGGCTCACTGCAAGCTCCGCCTCCCGGGTTCCCGCCATTCTCCCGCCCCAGCCTCCGAGTAGCTGGGACTACAAGCGCCCGCCACCTCGCCCGGCTAGTTTTTTGTATTTTTAGTAGAGACGGGGTTTCACCGTGTTAGCCAGGTGGGTCTCGATCTCCTGACCTCGTGATCCACCCGCCTCGGCCTCCCAAAGTGCTGGGATTACAGGCTTGAGCCACCGCGCCCCGCCAAAACTATAAAACTCTTAAAAGAAAATATAGAGCAAAAACTTTATGATGCTGAGGTTGTCAATGATTTAATGGATGACACCAAAGGCACCGGCAACAAAATAAAAAATAGACAAATTGGACTTTATGAAAACTTAAAAATTTTTTGAATCCTGAAACACTATCAACAGAGTAAAAAGGCAACCCCAAGAAGGGGAGAAACTTTTGCAAATTATGTATCTGATAAGGGATTGATATCCACAATATAGAGAGAACTTCTAAAACTCAATAAGAGACCAACAGCTCAATTCAAAAGTAGACAAAATATTTTAATGGACATTTCTCCAAAGAAGATAAACACATGACCAATAAGCACGTGAAAGGGTATCCAACATCACCAACATTAGGGAAATGCAAATCAAAACAATGAGATACCACCATGCACCCATTAGATTACTACCAAAAAAATAATAAAAACCCAAAACAAAAAACAACCAAACAAAAAACCAATCCAGAAATGAACAAGTGTTGGTGAGGGTGTGGAAATTGGAACTTGTGTGCACTGTTGGGGAGGTAAAATGGCATAGCTGCTGTGGAAGAGGAAAGTAGTTCTTCAAAAAAATTAAAAATATGATCACCATATGATTTGGCAATTCCAGTTTTGGGTATATACTCAAAATAATTGAAAGCAGGATCTCAAAGAGATATTTGTACACTTATATTCATAGAAATATTATTCACAATAGCTAAAAGCTGAAAGTAACCCGTTCATTCATTGACAGATGAGGGGATAAGAAAAATGTGGTGAATACATACAGTGGAATGTTATTCAGTCATAACAAGGAAAGAAATTCTGACATATGCTATGAAGTGAATAAAACTTGAGAACATGGCCGTGTGCGGTTACTGACGCCTGTAATCCCAGCACTTTGGGAGGCTGAGGTGGGTGGGTGGATCACCTGAAGTCAGGAGTTTGAGACCAGCCTGGCCAACATGGTGAAATCCCATCTCTACTAAAATACAAAAATTAGCTGGGTGTAGTGATGTGCACCTGTAATCCCAGCTACTCAGGAGGCTGAAGCAGGAGAATTGTTTGCATCTGGGAAGTGGAGGTTGTAGTGAGCCGAGATTGCTCATGCCACTGCACTCCAGCCTGGGCAACAGAGCAAAACTCCATCTCAAAAATAAATAAGTAAAAAAGAAAAAAAAAAAAAAACTTGAAGACATAATGCTCAGTGAGATAAGCCAGTCACAAAAAGAAATAATGATATGGTTAGACTTATCTGATGTACAGAGAATAGCCTAAATCTTAGAGACAGAAAGTAGAATGGTAATTTCCTGGGCCTGAGGAAGAAGGAAGTGGAGAATTCTTGTGTAATGGGTACAGATGTCAGTTTTGCGAGATGAAAAGAGTTTTGGACATGGATGTTGGTGATTGTTGTGCAACAATATGAATGCACTTAATACTCCTAAGTTGTGCACTTAAACTGGTTTAGATGATAATAAATTTTATGTTATGTGTATTTTATCACAATAAAAAAAAAGTAGGGGAAAAAGCAAATAAGAAGAGGGCTTGATATGCCATTGCTGGTTTAAAGATGGAAGGAGCCACATGAAAAGATAGGACAGGCAGCCTTAAGGAGACAAAAGAAATCCTCAGCAGACGGCCAGCAATAAAACAAGGACCTCAGTCTTACAGCCACAAAAAAAACTGAATTCTGCCAACCACATAAATGAGAATAAGCCAGGAAGATTTCCCCACACAGCCTCCAGATAAGAGCCATCCTCACTTGCACTTTTATTGCTGCCTTGTGAGACCCTAAGCAGACAGCCGTGCTCTGCCATCCTAGACCTCTGACCTAAAGAAACTACGAAGTAATAAATGAGTGTGGCAAGTTCCTAGGTTGCGGTCGTTTGTTACACAGCAGTAGAAAACCAATAGAAACTAAAATAAAACCAATGCCCTGGGTGTCAATAGAAAACAAATGCACCGGCAGTTATTTTCTTCCAACACTCTAAAGATAACATTCCTTTTCCTTCTGGTTTCCATTGCATCTATTAAAGAGGTCTAATAATTATTCTTTGAAGGTGATTTATGCTTTTTTTTTTCCAGCTGCTTTTAACATTTTTCTCTCTGGCATAGATTTTCGGCAGTTTGGCTAGGGTGTGCCTTTGTGGGTTTTCTTTGTATTTGTTCTTTTGTGCTCACAGGGATACTTGAAATGTGGCTTTATATTCTTTTCAGTTTTGAAATTTATTAGACAGATTTTTCAAATACTTCTTCAGTTCCTGGAAATACTGTATGCCTCACAATGAGTTCTGAAAGAAGGCCAACATTATTTCAACAAACGATCAACAATAGAATTGTAAGAGGGAACGGGAAGTAGTGATAAAATAACTTACAACATCAGGCATACATAGTCATGAAATAAGATGGAATTATCAAGCCAGGCTCGGTGGCTCTCACCTGTAATCCCAGCACTTTGAGAGGCTGAGGCAGGGGGATCACTTGAGCCCAGGAGTTCCAGACCAGTCTGGGCAACATGACAAAACCTCATCTCTACAAAAAATACAAACATTAGCTGGGCGTGGTGGCATATGCTTGTAGTCACAGCTACTCAGAGGCTGAGAGGGGAGGATTGCTCAAGTCTGGGAGGTTGAGGCTACAGTGAACCATGATCATGCCTCTGCACTCCAGCCTAGGCAATACAGCAAGACCCCATCTCAAAAAAAAAAGAAAGATTGAATTATTAAATGGTGCTACAATATATGGGAATATTAATACAATTGCCCTTGACTTGGGTTGTAAACATGGGTATGGTTAATATAAATAATTACTTATATCCTGGAGAGCAGGTTATCTTGGGTAATAAGAGATCCCCGTGAGTTTTAACCAAGCAACCTGAGTTTTAACTTAAAATATTCATATTTTGGCTCTTTAGGTAATTGAGCTTTTACCAAGAAGTATAAAACATTTGAGATCATTAGCTTAGTCTGGGGAAAAAAATGTATATATACACACACACATATATATATGCATATGTATGTAATGCAAAGACAATATAAATAAACATTTAGCATGATAGAGAAAAGTTACATTATTTAAAAAATATATCACTAATTTCTGCCTACCCCCAGAGAAGAAATAGTAGGGTCTTTTACGAATCATACATTTACATTTTGTTCATCTATATTACTATAGTATACCCTTAATGTGATTATCTAAAAAAATATATTATTTGTCTAATAACAACCCACCTCATATCACTATAGCACTAACAATCTTCTCATAAATATAAGCATAGTAATGGGTACTGTTATTAACATGAGCTCATTAATACAATTTCACGTTTCAAACACAATTGTGGGTGCTCCTTAGAGACCCTGATGAGCCTAAGTTATATTTGCTTTTAAATATAAACATAAAGAAAATAAACATAGGTTACTTGTAAGCCTGTACAAATTTGGTATGAATTAATATAGAGTTATTGCTTGTATTTTTGTAATATTTTCCATAGCCTATTGAGTCCTCTTTAAGGACTCTGGAGTAACAAGAGTTCCTCATGAGAGTCATTTATCCAGTAACAACAAAACATTCTCTTCTTTTTCACCGTCAGTCTTTAGTGCTACTCAAGCAGCCTTGGTTTCTTTATTATTCCCAGTTTCTAAAATACAATTTCCATAATGACACTGTCACTCTATTACCATACATGAGCTGTCTGGACACTTTGATACTT
This sequence comes from Trachypithecus francoisi, assembly GCF_009764315.1. Lineage (NCBI taxonomy): Eukaryota > Metazoa > Chordata > Mammalia > Primates > Cercopithecidae > Trachypithecus > Trachypithecus francoisi. The sequence continues at coordinate 21,521,156 of NW_022681474.1, forward strand.
TCTGCTTGTGAACTGGATCCCATTCTTTCTTTACTATTCAGTGGTGTCTCTCCAGCAAATCCCACCCACTTTGTCCCTGTCTACTGTGTCTTCCCCATGAGCCTAGATAAACATGCTGTTCAACTCTCTTGACCCCATTTTCTATGACAGCTTTCTACCTTATTTCTCAGTTTTCCCTGATAAAGTCTTAGAAAGATGTTGTCAAAAGTTATTCTCTTCTCCAATATTTTCTTAAATTCTCTCTATTCAGGCTTTTCCCCCTGTAATCAGGACCCACAAGGGCCTTATATTGTTACATCTAAAAGTCAATTCTTAGCCCTCATCCTGATTTATACAGTGGTCCACCCTTATCTGCAGTTTTGCTTTCCACAGTCAACCTCAGTCTGAAAATATAAAATGGAAAATTCCAGAAATAAATTCACAAGTTTTAAATTGCACTCCATTCTGAGTAGTGTGATGAAATCCCATGCTGTCCTTATCTGTCCTGCCCAGGATGTGAATCATCCTTTTGTCCAGTGTATTCAGGCTGTCTATGACCACCCTTCCTGTTAGCCAACTTGATTGTCAGATAGAAAAGCAGCATATGTTGTGTTCAGCATAATCCAGAGCTTCAGCCATCTACTAGGAGGTCTTGGAAAATATCCCTTGTAAATAAATGGGGATTACTAAATGCAATATTTGCAGGTAACCACATTTTCCGTTTCCTGAAAACATTTTCTTCACTTGGCTTTCAAGATGGCAAATTCCTTAGGTTTTCCTCAACTTCCTTGATTGTTCCTTCTCATCTTTGCTTGTTTTTCTTTCTGGCTCTGATGTCTAGACCTTAGATCTTTTATCTTCACTACTGTAGAAAACTCATCTAGTCTTCAGCTTTAAATGCCATTGATATGATCATGTCTCCCAAATTTGTGTCTTTAGTTTAAACCTCTTCCTTGAACTCCAGACTCAGATCTAACTCTCTATTAGACATCTTCCCCTGGATGTTTAATTGGGATCTTAAATTTTTCATACCCACCTGCAAGCTTCTGAGAGTTTCCTCCAAACATGGTCTTAGAGTATGCCCAGTGTTAGAAATGACAACACCATTCTTCAGTTGCTACAGGTAAAAACTTTGTAGTCATCTTTAACTCTACCCTTTTCCTTATACTCCACATCCAGTCAACAAGCATAGCTGAATGTGGCTAGAGATAGAAAAACAAAACAAGCAAACAAAAAACCCAGTGCCATCTGTTCTCACTTTACATTGGGGATTGCTGCCCTAAAGTGTGTTCTCAAGGTTACCCCGTAAGCATATGCAATTTCCCCAATCCATTGCCTCCCCTGCCTTCCTCAATGAATAACACATTTTTCATCTGTCTTCTTTAACGTCTTCCACTTTCCTATTCCTAGCCTCAACTGTGATCTTACATACTATTTCACTGAATAAATAGAAACAACCAGAAAAGAACTTTTAGAAGTTCCAGCACCACTTCTACCCACTTGTAAAGTCAGTCTTTTCTCCTGTACCTGAAGTAAACTGTCCGTGTTTCTTTTATGTAGAACCCCTTTCTGTTTGCCTGTTCACCAGCATTACTCCTGAAAGTTTTTCTACCAGTCTTTTCTATAAGCAAAAAAAAAAAAAAAAAAAAAGTTTTTACCTCTCACATCTTAAAAATGTCTTGATCTAATTTCTCCTTCCAGCTAACATACCATTTTTCTCTCATTTCCTTTACATTTTCCCCCTTTCCTTTATACTACTCCAAATAATTTACTGTATTCACTTTCTTTAACGTTTCTCTTCTGAATCTCCTTTTAACTCAGTCCAGTGAGGCTCTGGCTGTCACCATTCAATAGAAACTGTTCTTATCCAAGTTACCAGTGACCTAGATCCAGTGACCTATTCTCAATCTTCATTTCATGCAGATGGTATCACCCTCCTCCTTCAAATACTTAAACTTGACTTGGCTCCCCTGGCCATGAGGCACCACTCTTTGTTTTTTTGTTTTTTTTCCCCTATTTTTATGCCTTCTTTTTGTTGCTTTAATGATTTTCTAATTTATATCTCCCACCTAAACTCCTCATGCGAACTCCAGACTATACATACAGCTCTTGACCTGACAGGATCACTTGAATACCTAATAGGAACAGCAAGTGCAACATATCCAAAATTGAGATTCTGTTTCCCCCAATCGCCTTCAAACTTGCCTCCCCACAGTCTTCCCCATTTCATGAATGCTACCTCCATTATTCCAAATGCTTAGGTTAAAGACTTTGAAATCATATTAACTTCTCTTTTTCTCATACTACACCTTTGATACCAATTAATCCTGTCATGTCTGCTTTCAAAATATCTCCAAAAGAGCTCATTTTTGTCTTCATTGCTACCACCCTGTATTAGTCTGTTTTCACACTGCTCTAAAGAACAGCCTGGGACTGGGTAATTTATAAAGGAAAGAGGTTTAATTGACTCACAGTTCTGCATGGCTGGGGAGGCCTCAGGAAACTCACAATCATGGCAGAGGGTGAAGGGGAAGCAAGGCACATCTTACATGGTGGCAGGAGAGAGAGAGAATGAAGGGAGTACAACTTTTAAACCATCAGATATTATGAGAACTCACTCACTATAACGAGAACAGCATGGGGGGAAACTGCCCCCATGATCCAATCTCATCCCACCAGGTCCCTCCCTCAACACTTGGGAATTACAATTCAAGATGAGATTTGGGTGGGAACACAGAACCAAACCATATCACACCTTGACCTCAAATCTCATTTCTTATCTGGATTTTTGCAATATTCTTCCCCTTCCTTGTTTGTCCACCACTATCTTCAGTAAAGTCAGATGTTGTGACATCTCTGCTTAAAACATCCCAATTGTTTCCCATCTCATTCAAAATTATAGCCAAAAAAATTGAAGTGTCTGTCTAATTTAGTATCTTATTATTCTACTGTCACTCATTGTCCTTGTGATGCCCTCATCTCTGAATACATCTGAAATACATGAGAAGCATGTTTTGGCCTCAAGACTTTGTCCCTGTGGTTCCCTTGGTGGTGAGTGTCCTTTACTTGCATAGCTGCACAGCTTGCTTCCTCACCTACCCATTCAGCCATTTACCTAGTTGCCAAATTTTCTATAAAGTCTTCCTTGATCATTGATAAAATTACAGCCCTTTGCTCTAACATTTTCAATATTCTTCCTTATTTTATTTTTTTAGTAGCCCTTTTACCATTACTTATTTATCTTGTGTTTTTATTGTTATCTCCACTAATGTCCACCCCCCCCCGGCTTTCATATGTAAAAATCCGTGAGTACAGTGGTTTTCTTTCTTTTGCCTGCTGTGCTCTTAGACTTTATACTTGTGCAGACATATAGCGTATATTTGCTAAGTTTTTGTCAAATGAATGAATAATGAATGAATGAGCACATAGTGGTTTTTACTCTCTCATGATTGCCTACTTGCTTATGAATTTCCCACACTAGAGTCTAAGCTTTCCTTTTTTTCTTGTTGTGAGATAGAGTCTCACTGTCACCCAGGCTGGAGTGCAGTGGCGCGATCTCGACTCACTGCAAAGTGGTAGTATACATAGATATTGAATGTAGTGTCAAGTATTGTGAAGGGCCTACAATTTTACCTGACTGATAAGGAAACAAGTTAGCCTGCCATTGTTTCATGGATGCTGACAGAAGAGATGAGATTCCTGTGTCACAGACAGATGACTTTTTACTAATGGTATAGCACATGTTGTGAGCAACATATTTCCATTGGTTCTCCTTGCTCCCCATGTCCCCTGAATAAGGAACCAATAGAGAGGTGCTGAGGTAGATAGATGTACACATGAAGCAGGCTTGCATCACCACTAAAGAGGCCTATACTTATGGAACTCAAATCTTTTATAATGGGCTGCCAATAAACTTGTCTGACCTTTTCTTTAGAAAGGGACATTATCTTTATTCTACAGGATAATAACTTGCCTTCTGTTGTAGAGGGAGTCACTATCTGACTTTCATAGCTCTGCTATTTAAATATCCTTGAAAGGATAGCCTGGAACAAAGGGGCAGTTAATGGCCCTGCTCATAACCTGTGTAGAAGCATAAGAGACCCATGAGGCATTATCTGCCATTGTCTGGATCTCAGGAGATCCTTTATGCCATAAGTAGAATAGTGTAATTAATTATTCTTATTTCAAATACAATAATGATTTAATTATTTATGTATTGGCATTTTAAAAAGATTTAATTATTTCTATTCATTTATATAGACATCTTTAAAATAATTTTATGGTACTTTTGCAAATATTGTCTTACTATTGTATATTTTGTTTTGAATAATTAATAACTATTAACTATTGATGAAGTCTAGAATTTAATTGCTTCAACCTTATGATAACTTCAAACACATAACCATTAGAATGCATGGAAAAGCCTGAAACTCAAAAGAATTACAATGTTACAGAACCTGTTCCAAAATAGGTAATACAGTATTCATGTATTTGGAGTTTATAGCAAATGTTTAATCAAATAAAGGACAACCTCTATGAACCTAAGCCAACATACTAGAATACTCAGTTAACTTTTGTCTTCCTTCATGCAACTTTCAGTAGGGTCACAAAATCTAGAGGAAAAAAAAAAAGTCTTTAAGGGAGCAAGAAGAGTCAATGTGGTGGACTTAACAGCTATTATTATTGTATGGTGTAACATGTATTTCCAGAATGTGTCCTGTGGTCGTACATGTTTTGATTTTGTGTCATACATGTTTTGATTTTGTGTCATCGTCCATTAAAAACACATAGGATAATGCTTGCTATAGAATAGCTGTTTAAAAATTGTTATCATTATTAATGATTTAACTTAATAGAAGCTGTATAATTTTTAAGAGCATAGGCTTTGCCATTAGGTTTGGGTTAGAATCCTGACAATAATAATGAGCACTGAAAAATTACATGTCACTCCTCTTTCAACCTCATATTCCTCATATCTTCTAAAATAGGGACATGGGCCAGGCACAGTGACTCACACCTGTAATCTCAGCACTTAGGGAGGCCCAGGTAGGTGGATCGCTTGAGGTTAGGAGTTGAAGACCAGCCTGGCCAACATGGCAAAACCCCATCTCTACTAAAAATACAAACATTAACTGGGTGTGGCGGCAGGCACCTGTAATCCCAGCTACTCGGTAGGCTGAGGCATGAGAATCGCTTGAACCTGGGAGGTGGAGGTTGCAGTGAGCTGAGATCGCGGCCACTGCACTCCAGCATGGGGTATAGAGCAATACTCTGTCTCCAAATTAAAAAATAAATAAATAAAATAAAATAAAATAGGGACATGGCCAAGCATGGTGGCTTACCACTTATAATCCCTGCACTTTGGGAGGTCAAGGCAGGAGGACCCTTGAGCCCTCAGACCAGTGTGGGCAACATGAGGAGACCCCATCTCAACAAATTTTTTTTAATTGGCCAGGCATGGTGGCATGTACCTGTGTTTTCAGCTACTCAGAAGGCTGAGGCAGGAGAACTGCCTGAGCCTGGGAGGTTGAGGCTGCCGTGAGCCGAGGTCATGTCACTGCACTCCAGCCTGGGTTACTGAATGAGACTTTGTCTCAAAAAAAAGAAAAAAAAAAAAAGGGACAATAATATTTTTGATATTTCATGAGGATTAAATCAGATGACATATGTATTAACAGATGTTTTTCACTCTACATTTATGTTCTTTCTGGTTCAGATCTTTCTGTAAGTCACAATGGTAGCTCTAGGTTTTAACTTTTTACAATTACTACTCACATGTTCAGCCTTTGTTTTATTTTGTTTTTCTCACTCAACATGAGTATCTTGCCTCTGTGGCTAACACCCGGAGTTCAACTGTTCAAAGTTCAACCACATGATGAGTCAGGACATATTTCCTCCTATGAATGTTTAAATCCTTGTGTGAGGCCCAAATTACCAGCTCAGACTTCTCTTTTGTACACTTCGTGTTTATTCCTTACCAACAAACCTCAGTAGAACCATCCTAAACCATCAGAGAAGTTCTAAGACAGTGAATCTGAAATAAGAAAGAATCTGATTCTGGACTTTTTGTTTCCCTCCCTGCTTGAGGTTTTTTTTTTTTTTTTTTTTTTTTTTTTGGCTTCTATATAAATTCATCTTCTTTTATCTCAATGAAGAGCTCAAAAAATGACAGGGATGGACCTGTGAGCCAGCCCAGCAAGTATCCCCTAACGCCTTTTCTCCAGGGGCAACTGCTGTAATGATATTTACATAATTAATAGAGGCCATTCAGTTAATTTTTCTCACAGTAACTAAAAGCTGCTGTAGAATCATTAGCTTTTCAACCTATAGCCATAGTACAGACAGGCATAATTTTTATTAAATAGAAATTTTGTGTCAACGGGCATCCTGTTAGGCCTGTAGCAGCCCCTAGCACAAAGCTGGCTATACACTAAACCCTGAGTAAATGCTAATTGCAAGTATTATTGCAAAAATGAGGATTCTGATGATGATAACTGAGAAAGTCAATAATGCTTCAGAAACAGTGAAAAATCCTGGGATCTCAATTTTTAAAACATACCCAGGCTATTGTATTTCTCCTTTTCTAACTTAGAAATTTTATAATTGTAGACGTGTGTGCTTACATATACACATATATATTTATATATTATATACAATTTATATATAATTCTATGTATAAATTATATGTATAATTTTTCAAAACTGTTCTAGTGAAGCACATATTCAATTAATGGCTAACTAACTAGGAGACTAATTTAATTGACGATTACATTTATGATCAAGGGGAGTTTTTAAATCTAAGTAGGAATAAAGAATACTAGAAAAGCATATTTGAATTTTAACAGCATAATTATCTGTTGAAAAATCACTATCTTTGAAGAGTCTTATCTAAGAGAACTACAAAGTCACTGCAATGATTTCTTAAATTTTACTACCATTCGAATATTCACTTATTTCTATAGCAATATCTCCCTGGATAGCAGATAATAAGGTTCCCTTTCCAGGTAGCTATGTGAGATAGATATTATACATTAGCAATAACCTGCTTTCTCCCTATATTTACATAATAATAACTGCTAGATCCAGTTCCCTGGATTGTCTGAAATAAGAATCGAAAGCATTTGCTTCCCAGGTATTGAAATGACATCCACACACTTTGAAAACTCCGACTCTATGTATATTTATGTGTTGTTTGCATATTATTTACTTATAGAGATGGCTTTTAATAATATGAAGACAAATATCCTTTGTATTTTATTTCTAACTTGTGTTATTTACTATTATTATCTTTAATTTTTGAGCAGTATATAATTTTGCTTTGCCACAGATTTCTAAACTTTACTTGAGAAATCTTTTTTTTTGAGACGGAGCCTCGCTCTGTCACCCAGGCTGGAGTGCGGTAGAGGATCTCAGCTCACTGCACCCTCCGCCTCCCGATTCAAAGGATTCTCCTGCTTCAGCCTCCCTAGTAGCTGGGACTACAGATGCGTGCCACCGTACCCAGCTAATTTTTGTATTTTTAGTAGAGACGGGGTTTCACCATGTTGGCCAGGATGATCTCGATCTCTTGACCTCGTGATCACTCTGCCTCGGCCACCCAAAGTGTTGGGATTACAGATATGAGCCACTGCGCCTGACTAATAAATCTTTACTCTAAATACAGTAAAACTTCTTTCATTTCACTTGTTTCTAATTGTTTTCATATACTGAAGTATAGCTATCTCTTGCATATTAAGGTAGATGTGACACTTTTAAAGTATTTATTGTTAGATATATAGATGTATTTATACATTCCCTGTGATTCTGATAAGATTCAGAACTACTTTGTTGGCCAAATTTGGGCCAGGAAATTTGATAGAAAGCAAATATGGTTTTGAAATTAGACATTTCATAGAAAGCATAAAAAACTTAGACGGTGTTTGTAATATTATTCCCTCACATTCTTCTCCATGTAGAAGAGGCATTTTCAGGATTCAAAATGATAATTTTATCATTAGGTTAGAATGCTCTTACAATTAGGTTAAATTCTCTATAATTTTATTATTACATTAAAATGCCCTGGGGGGGCGGAGCAAGATGGCCGAATAGGAACAGCTCCAGTCTCCAACTCCCAGCGTGAGCGACACAGAAGACCGGTGATTTCAGCATTTTCAACTGAGGTACCGGGGTCATCTCTCTAGGGAGTGCCGGACAATCGGTGCTGGTCAGCTGCTGTAGCCTGAGCAGCGTGAGCTGAAGCAGGGCGAGGCATCGCCTCACCTGGAAGCGCAAGGGGGAAGGGAATCCCTTTTCCTAGCCAGGGGAACTGAGACACACAACACCTGGAAAATTGGGTATTTCCCACCCCAATACTGCGCTTTAAGGAAACAGGCACACCAGGAGAATATATCCCATACCTGGCCGGGAGGGTCCCACGCCCACGGAGCCTCCCTCACTGCTAACACAGCCGTCTGCGGCGATCTATACGCAAGGCAGCAGCGAGGCTAGGGGAGGGGCGCCCGCCATTGCTGAGGCTTAAGTAGGTAAACAAAGCCGCTGGGAAGCTCGAACTGGGTGGAGCTCACAGCAGCTCAAGGAAGCCTGCCTGTCTCTGTAGACTCTACCTCTGCGGACAGCGCACAGCTGCAGTCCATTAGGGGAAAGAGCGGGGCCGTTGCAGACGCGAACGACTCTGTCTGACAGCTTTGACAGCTTTGGGGAGAGCCGTGGATCTCCTAACGTGGAGGTTGAGATCTGAGAACGGACAGACTGCCTGCTCAGGTGGGTCCCTGACCCCTGAGTAGCCTAGCTGGGAGACATCCCCCACTAGGGGCAGTCTGACACCCCACACCTCACAGGGTGGAGTCACCCCTGAGAGGAAACTTCCAAAGAAAGAATCAGACAGGTACACTCGCTGTTCAGCAATATTCTATCTTCGGCAACCTCTGCTGCTGACACCCAGGAAAACAGGGTCTGGAGTGGACCTCAAGCAATCTCCAACAGACCAACAGACAGTCCTTCTGACTGTCAGATGGAAAACTATCAACAGGAAGGACACCTATACCAAAACCCCATCAGTACGTCACCATCATCAAAGACCAGAGACAGATAAAACCACAAAGATGGGGAAGAAGCAGGGCAGAAAAGCTGGAAATTCAAAAAATAAGAGTGCATCTCCCCCTGCAAAGGAGCGCAGCCCATCGCCAGAAACGGATCAAAGCTGGTCAGAGAATGACTTTGACGAGATGAGAGAAGAAGGCTTCAGTCCATCAAACCTCTCAGAGCTAAAGGAGGAATTACGTACCCAGCGCAAAGAAACTAAAAATCTTGAAAAAAGAGTGGAAGAATTGACAGCTAGACTAATTAATGCAGAGAAGATCATAAACGAAATGACAGAGATGAAAACCATGACACGAGAAATACGTGACAAATGCACAAGCTTCAGTAACCGACTCGATCAACTGGAAGAAAGAGTATCAGCGATTGAGGATCAAATGAATGAAATGAAGCGAGAAGAGAAACCAAAAGAAAAAAGAAGAAAAAGAAATGAACAAAGCCTGCAAGAAGTATGGGATTATGTAAAAAGACCAAATCTACGTCTGATTGGGGTGCCTGAAAGTGAGGGGGAAAATGGAACCAAGTTGGAAAACACTCTTCAGGATATCATCCAGGAGAACTTCCCCAACCTAATAGGGCAGGCCAACATTCAAATTCAGGAAATACAGAGAACACCACAAAGATACTCCTCCAGAAGAGCAACTCCAAGACACATAATTGCCAGATTCACCAAAGTTGAAATGAAGGAAAAAATCTTAAGGGCAGCCAGAGAGAAAGGTCGGGTTACCCACAAAGGGAAGCCCATCAGACTAACAGCAGACCTCTCGGCAGAAACTCTACAAGCCAGAAGAGAGTGGGGGCCAATATTCAACGTTCTTAAAGAAAAGAATTTTAAACCCAGAATTTCATATCCAGCCAAACTAAGCTTCATCAGTGAAGGAGAAAGAAAATCCTTTACAGATAAGCAAATGCTTAGAGATTTTGTCACCACCAGGCCTGCCTTACAAGAGACCCTGAAGGAAGCCCTAAACATGGAAAGGAACAACCGGTACCAGCCATTGCAAAAACATGCCAAAATGTAAAGACCATCGAGGCTAGGAAGAAATTGCATCAACTAACGAGCAAAATAACCAGTTAATATCATAATGACAGGATCAAGTTCACACATAACAATATTAACCTTAAATGTCAATGGACTAAATGCTCCAATTAAAAGACAGAGACTGGCAAACTGGATAAAGAGTCAAGACCCATCAGTCTGCTGTATTCAGGAGACCCATCTCACATGCAGAGACATACATAGGCTCAAAATAAAGGGATGGAGGAAGATCTACCAAGCAAATGGAGAATAAAAAAAAGCAGGGGTTGCAATCCTAGTCTCTGATAAAACAGACTTTAACCCATCAAAGATCAAAAGAGACAAAGAAGGCCATTACATAATGCTAAAGGGATCAATTCAACAGGAAGAGCTAACTCTCCTAAATATATATGCACCCAACACAGGAGCACCCAGATTCATAAAGCAAGTCCTTAGAGACCTACAAAGAGACTTAGACTCCCATACAATAATAATGGGAGACTTCAACACTCCACTGTCAACATTAGACAGATCAACGAGACAGAAAGTTAACAAGGATATCCAGGAATTGAACTCATCTCTGCACCAAGCGGACCTAATAGACATCTATAGAACTCTCCACCCCAAATCAACAGAATATACATTCTTCTCAGCACCACATCGCACTTACTCCAAAATTGACCACATAATTGGAAGTAAAGCACTCCTCAGCAAATGTACAAGCACAGAAATTATAACAAACTGTCTCTCAGACCACAGTGCAATCAAACTAGAACTCAGGACTAAGAAACTCAATCAAAACTGCTCAACTACATGGAAACTGAACAACCTGCTCCTGAATGACTACTGGGTACATAACGAAATGAAAGCAGAAATAAAGATGTTCTTTGAAACCAATGAGAACAAAGATACAACATACCAGAATCTCTGGGACACATTTAAAGCAGTGTGTAGAGGGAAATTTATAGCACTAAATGCCCACAAGAGAAAGCAGGAGAGATCTAAAATTGACACTCTAACATCACAATTAAAAGAACTAGAGAGGCAAGAGCAAACACATTCAAAAGCTAGCAGAAGGCAAGAAATAACTAAGATCAGAGCAGAACTGAAGGAGATAGAGACACAAAAACCCTCCAAAAAATCAATGAATCCAGGAGTTGGTTTTTTGAAAAGATCAACAAAATTGACAGACCGCTAGCAAGACTAATAAAGAAGAAAAGAGAGAGGAATCAAATAGTCGCAATAAAAAATGATAAAGGGGATATCACCACCGACCCCACAGAAATACAAACAACCATCAGAGAATACTATAAATGCCTCTACGCAAATCAGCTAGAAAATCTAGAAGAAATGGATAATTTCCTGGACACTTACACTCTCCCAAGACTAAACCAGGAAGAAGTTGAATCCCTGAATAGACCAATAGTAGGCTCTGAAATTGAGGCAACAATTAATAGCCTACCCACCAAAAAAAGTCCAGGACCAGATGGATTCACAGCTGAATTCTACCAGAGGTACGAGGAGGAGCTGGTACCATTCCTTCTGAAACTATTCCAATCAATAGAAAAAGAGGGAATCCTCCCTAACTCATTTTATGAGGCCAACATCATCCTGATACCAAAGCCTGGCAGAGACACAACAAAAAAGAGAATTTTAGACCAATATCCCTGATGAACATCGATGCAAAAATTCTCAATAAAATACTGGCAAACCGGATTCAGCAGCACATCAAAAAGCTTATCCACCATGATCAAGTGGGCTTCATCCCTGGGATGCAAGGCTGGTTCAACATTCACAAATCAATAAATGTAATCCAGCATATAAACAGAACCAAAGACAAGAACCACATGATTATCTCAATAGATGCAGAAAAGGCTTTTGACAAAATTCAACAGCCCTTTATGCTAAAAACGCTCAATAAATTCGGTATTGATGGAACGTACCTCAAAATAATAAGAGCTATTTATGACAAACCCACAGCTAATATCATACTGAATGGGCAAAAACTGGAAAAATTCCCTTTGAAAACTGGCACAAGACAGGGATGCCCTCTCTCACCACTCCTATTCAACATAGTGTTGGAAGTTCTGGCTAGGGCAATCAGGCAAGAGAAAGAAATCAAGGGTATCCAGTTAGGAAAAGAAGAAGTCAAATTGTCCCTGTTTGCAGATGCCATGATTGTATATTTAGAAAACCCCATTGTCTCAGCCCAAAATCTCCTTAAGCTGATAAGCAACTTCAGCAAAGTCTCAGGATACAAAATTAATGTGCAAAAATCACAAGCATTTTTATACACCAGTAACAGACAAGCAGAGAGCCAAATCAGGAATGAACTTCCATTCACAATTGCTTCAAAGAGAATAAAATACCTAGGAATCCAGCTTACAAGGGATGTAAAGGACCTCTTCAAGGAGAACTACAAACCACTGCTCAGTGAAATCAAAGAGGACACAAACAAATGGAAGAACATACCATGCTCATGGATAGGAAGAATCAATATCGTGAAAATGGCCATACTGCCCAAGGTGATTTATAGATTCAATGCCATCCCCATCAAGCTACCAATGACTTTCTTCACAGAATTGGAAAAAACGGCTTTAAAGTTCATATGGAACCAAAAAAGAGCCCGCATTGCCAAGACAATCCTAAGTCAAAAGGACAAAGCTGGAGGCGTCACGCTACCTGACTTCAAACTATACTACAAGGCTACAGTAACCAAAACAGCATGGTACTGGTACCAAAACAGAGATATAGACCAATGGAACAGAACAGAGTCCTCAGAAATAATACCACACATCTACAGCCATCTGATCTTTGACAAACCTGACAAAAACAGAAATGGGGAAAGGATTCCCTATTTAATAAATGGTGCTGGGAAAACTGGCTAGCCATAAGTAGAAAGCTGAAACTGGATCCTTTCCTTACCCCTTATACGAAAATTAATTCAAGATGGATCAGAGACTTAAATGTTAGACCTAATACCATAAAAACCCTAGAAGAAAATCTAGGTAGTACCATTCAGGACATAGGCATGGGCAAGGACTTCATGTCTAAAACACCAAAAGCAACGGCAGCAAAAGCAAAAATTGACACATGGGATCTAATTAAACTAAAGAGCTTTTGCACAGCAAAAGAAACTACCATCAGAGTGAACAGGCAACCTACAGAATGGGAGAAAATTTTTGCAACCTACTCATCTGACAAAGGGCTAATATCCAGAATCTACCAAGAACTCAAACAAATATACAAGAAAAAAGCAAACAACCCCATCAAAAAGTGGGGAAAGGATATGAACAGACATTTCTCAAAAGAAGACATCCATACAGCCAACAGACACATGAAAAAATGCTCATCATCACTGGCCATCAGAGAAATGCAAATCAAAACCACAATGAGATACCATCTCACACCAGTTAGAATGGCAATCATTAAGAAGTCAGGAAACAACAGGTGTTGGAGAGGATGTGGAGAAATAGGAACACTTTTACACTGTTGGTGGGATTGTAAACTAGTTCAACCATTATGGAAAACAGTATGGCGATTCCTCAAGGATCTAGAACTAGATGTACCATATGACCCAGCCATCCCACTACTGGGTATATACCCAAAGGATTATAATTACTCTACTACAAAGACACATGCACACGTATGTTTATTGCGGCACTATTCACAATAGCAAAGACTTGGAATCAACCCAAATGTCCATCTGTGACAGACTGGATTAAGAAAATGTGGCACATATACACCATGGAATACTATGCAGCCATAAAAAAGGATGAGTTTGCGTCCTTTGTAGGGACATGGATGCAGCTGGAATCCATCATTCTTAGCAAACTATCACAAGAAGAGAAAACCAAACACCGCATGTTCTCACTCATAGGTGGGAACTGAACAATGAGACCACTTGGACTCGGGAAGGGGAACATCACACACTGGGGCCTATCATGGGGAGGGGGGAGGAGGGAGGGATTGCATTGGGGAGTTATACATGATATAAACGTCATGCACATGTACCCTAGAACTTAAAGTATAATAAAAAAAAATAAATAAAATGCCCTTATAATTTTACATTTTGTAATCTTATTTAGTGATTTAGTTTATAATTTTTTTCCCTAAACTCATTGTTTACCTCCTAATTTATTTTACAAGGTTATGTCTATGCAGTTTATTAGTATATTCCTTGATAAAAATAGCCAATGGCTAAGAATTTCAGTGTAATCATCGTCAGTGAAAATGAAGTTCATTTTACATTGGTCTATGTAGTAATGGCTGAATGTTCATGCCAAGCAAATTCAGATTATACCTTTTTGCTTTACTTTGTTTTAAATCTAATGACAGTTAACACTTATTGTCAACAGTTGCAGAAAGAATATTAGCCTAATATTTGGATTATAGTCCCACTCTATAACTTCCTAAATATTTGACCTTGGTTACATTAATAACTTCTCTCAACCTCTCTTGTTCTGTAAAATAACAACAATAATACCTTCCTATATGGCTGTTTGTGAAAGTTAGATAGATATATATTCCACACAGAGTCTATGATACAAAGTGTTCAATAACTGTTAGCTATACTATTACATTACTAACATTATAATTTCCCTTTCTTTTTCTTTCTCTTCTTCCATTTTTCCTCTTCCTTTTCTAGAATATCTCTGTGGAATTTAACTGATTTCTCTGCATATTTATCTGAAAAATAGTTCAAATTATTCTTTTCTGCACCAATTAGGCAATGCATATAACACTTTGTGAAATATTAAGCTCTATAAAAATCTGGGGTACACATTGTATTAAATATAGTGTATCTGGGATTCTTCACATATTACATTGTTTAGAAGTAGCAGCTTTTCATGATTTAACATAAAATACTCTGCAGGAACAATGACGCCTCCCAGCTGATGTAATAGTAGCAGGGAAAGTAAGGTGAGTATCGGAATGAATTAGGCATACCTTGACAATTCTATAAGCAATCGAGCTAAATGATGCTGTTTCTCAGAACATTTGGAAAAAATTTGTATTTCTTAAATTGAGAATTCTGTCTTCTCAATCTCCAGTATGGAAAGGGTAACTCCATTTTTGCAAATGCAAAAATATCTTTTTTATTTTCTGAAATGTGTCCCTCATTGCCCTTCATGTCGTAGAGAAGCATAATAAGGTGATTTCCATTTGAGCTCTGCCTTTTCAAGGCGTGGGAGCAGTTTGGAGAGCCAACATAAGAGCCACATTTTTGTTTTTCAGTTTCCAAGTGTGATTTTGAAGCAAACAGCTGTGGTTGGTTTGAAGCAATTAGTGGTGACCATTTTGACTGGACGTGGAGCTCTCCGAGTGAACTTTCTGCTGATTTTGAGTACCAGGCTCCACCTCGGGATCATAGTCTCAACACATCTCAAGGTAAGAAGCTAACAGGGACTCTCTAACCACTGCTATTTACTATTTAGTTAGACCTCAGAAGAGAAAGGGAAGCTGGTACGGTTCTGTGACAACTATAGCGAACAGTTGGATAGTTGAATATTGTCAGTTACAGTTATGCTGTCTGCATGGACTGATTCCCTTATAGGTGGTACAGATGGCATATAGATATACTTTTGACTGAACTAGCTGAGATGACCAATTGTCTTTGGTTATCATTTAGCATGAGATGTAGATAGTGGTTCAACATTTATCAGAGCAAATTTGACCAAGAGTCACTGATTGATTTTTTTATTGTATAATTTTAATTTCAGTTGGACAATGATCTTGCTCAGTGTAGGGTTAAGAGACAGATGTCTCATTTTAGAATCCAATAGGTTAATGAAGGCTTTGTTTTTGTATCTCAACAGGGCATTTTATGTTCATTATGAAGAAAGGCAGTAGCTTGTGGCAAGTTGCTAAGCTTCAGAGCCCAACTTTTAGCCAGACAGGACCTGGATGCATACTTTCCTTCTGGTAAATATTAAACAAAATAGTCAGTTACCCTAGTGGTCAAGTGTTTGCAGGCATACCTCTGTACTTACTCATTTCTGTGGTTTACTGCTGGTTTTACTCTAAAAATGGCTGTTGCATTAAATTCATATGATTTTCATTTTACCTAGGAGTGTGTTCTCAGTATATGTTGTTTTCTTTCTTAAGATGAAAGGGGCTCTTTCCCTCCAACCGTGGATTATAGTTTAATTAAGATTGCTTCCTCTTGTTCTGTACTGAGCTCCTTGAGACAAGTTCCCAGGGTTGTGAGAACCACAGAGTGTGTGCCTCAGCAGATAAGCTCTTGCAAATGGACAGCCACAGTTATTTCATGAAAGTAAAATGTCTTAGGATAACTCATTAAAATTGACTCTTGACTGAGTGGAAAAGTCTAAAGGTTAAATATGTAGTCTATTCTATAAATCACTTCCATTTCTTACATTTACTCTTTTTTAGGTTCTATAACTATGGCCTGTCAGTGGGAGCAGCTGAGCTGCAGCTACATATGGAAGAATCTCATGACTCAACCGTGCTTTGGAGAGTATTATACAATCAGGGCGAACGGTGGTCAGAGGCAACCATTCAGCTAGGGCGCCTTTCTCAGCCCTTCCATCTGTCACTAGATAAAGTCAGTCTGGGCATTTATGATGGGGTTTCAGCTATTGATGACATCCTATTTGAAAATTGTACTCTCCCCCTTCCTGCTGAGAGCTGTGAAGGGCTGGATCATTTCTGGTGTCACCACACCAGGGCTTGCATAGAAAAGCTTCGGCTATGTGACCTGGTGGATGACTGTGGTGATCGTACTGATGAAGTCAACTGCGGTAAGTTCTTTTTGTTGGGGGATTCTCTTTCTCATTTTGAAAGTGTCGACCTTGATGAATTCACTTTTATCTTGCCAATCAAACCGATAACAGTAGGCATAGCTCCAAAACTGATGAATGGTATGTGTGGTTAATTAGTCAAGCCATCAGTATTTATTAAGTGAATTTATTAGATACTAGATACCAAATACTAGACATACAATGATAAACACAGCTACAGGGTCCCTGCCCTCGTGTAGCTTACAATCTTATTGAAAGACAAATATCTAAATATTTAATAAACAAAAATGAAATGGTAGCTTTGATAGGAACTATGAAGAAGAGTGCTGTGAATTTACATAATAATGGCACTGGACGTTCTAGACATTAGGACTTAGATCAGATCTAAAAAAAATCACAAGTCAAAGCATGTAACTAAAAGCCCTGAGATGTGGCTGCAAGGCAGATGGAAAATAGCCAGTGTGGCTGGAGCAAGGAGATGAAGGGGAAAGAGGGCCCAAAATATAGTAAGGATGAAGGTTTGGGGAAGGCCAGATTCACAGGCCTTTGTATTACATAGGAGTACAATTTGAACCTAGCTCCATTATTGCCCACTGCACTTAGTGGTGCAGTACAGAAAATAAGTTCGAAGTTAATAGGATTTTTTTTTTTTTTAATTACAAAACCTTGTCAAGAAAAGGAAAAGTTTCCATCTTTCCTTGGACTCAGATTCCTCATCTAGAAATAGCAATGATTTTAAAAATTGAAGATACTTGAATATTATATTTATTTTATAAATTGTATTTTATATATGAAAATTTTATAAATTATGCAATTTATTTTATTAAATTTATTTTATAAGTAAATTATTTATTTTATGTATTAAATTTATGTTCGTGAAATAGGGATGCTAATTGCAAACCAAAGTAGAAACATAAAATGCTTACTACATCATAGAAAACATTAAGAAATTTCCATATAAATCATTGTAGAGAGTTTTGCATATATGTAATCTTTGGCACACATATTATCAAAGGCATGTCAAAGTCAGGCCTATGAAACTCAGAATTACCATGCATCTCATGAAATTTACACACCAATATTTGAGTGGATATAATTAAAATTGGTGATTTTGACAGTGACTATCATATGAAGTGTAACTTTTCCTAAGGCCAATTTATTTTTGCAAATTTAGAAAGCCTTTTCATCTTTTCAAGCTCTCTAAATCCTACTCATTAAAAAATGTTGATGTGCTGCTAAAAATAAGCAAATTACCCCTCAAACTTCCCTATATTCACTTAGTAGGATGTGATAATGGGAATATAACTATAGTATAAAAATACTTCTTCTGATTATGGATTAGTGAAAGAATGTCAGTTTCTCACACGGCTTTCCATCAAGGCATTTTACTTCATTACACAGTGTACATTAGAGATCCGCAAATCCATGTTGGATTTCCTGAAATACATTGAGAGATGCGGTCTTTTACGGAAAGGTGGAGCTAGGCATATTCCCTTTGGAAATGAAGTTTGAGTGTGCAGTCAGCACCAAGACAGACAATAGAAAAATGTGTTTGCTTTAGCGTCAGTTTTATGTCAGAAACGCAGCAACTTGCCATTCACCTTCTGCCCTACAGCCGAAGACTGACATCTGGAGGGTACACTGTGTCTCCCCAGTTCACATCACAGCTGGGCTTGATTAGTCACAAGTGAGGAAATATCAAAAGAAAGCTCGTCTCCCACTTGACATTTACTCACTTGGTTCCCTTCATTAGGTCTAAGCTCCTCTTCTGTGATTTTCCAAGACAGATGATTTGTTCTCGCCTGGCTGCATTTATTCGCATACCCTTTTATTTATTGTTTCAGAGTATTTGTTCACTTTTGGCACCAAGTGCCATTACTAAGATGAATAGTTATAGGATGGTTGACATTTATTAAAACAAAAAACTAACATGTAAATGAAGCTAAAATGTAGAACTACTTGTTAATTCTGAAACCTGTCCCCTTCTACCAAAAACTGTCAAATGCCCATTTTATACCATTTATTCAACACAGTGAGTATCATTTGAAAAATGGACACATTCCTATATTACACTAGAAATTTAGATAGAGTTTTCAATTATTGACTACAGTAGACTTCCCCCTTACCTGTGGGCTTCCAAGATCACCAGTGGATTCCTGAAACAGAATAGTAACTAGTCCTATAGATACTATGTTTTTTTCCTGTACATACATACTTATGATAAAGTTTTTGTTTTTGTTTTGTTTTGTTTTTTTTTTTTTTAGACAAAGTCTCCCTCTGTTGCTCAGGTTGGAGTACAGTGGCAGAATCTCTGCTCACTGCAACCTCTGTGTCCCGGGTTCAAGTGATTCTCCTGCCTCAGCCTCCTGAGTAGCTGGGATTGCAGGTGCCTGTCACCACTCCCAGCTAATTCTTTTTGTATTTTTAGTAGAGATGGGATTTCACAATGTTGGCCAGGCTGATCTTGAACTCCTGACCTCAAGTGATCCACCTACCTTGGCCTCTCAAAGTGCTAGGATTACAGAAGTGAGCCACTGTGCCCAGCCTGATAATGTTTAATTTATAAATTAGGCATTAAGAGATTAACAGCAACTAGTAATAAAATAGAACAATTATAACAATATGCCTGTGCTATAACTCTTCCACTTTGGTGCCATTATGAAGTAAAATAAGGGTGACACTTAAACACAGGCACTGTGATCCTGTTACAGTCGATCTGATAACTGAGATAACTATTGTTTGTGATGGTACGAGATTTCATCAGGCTGCTCAGAATGACCTGCAACTCAAAATGTATGAATTGCTTATTTCAGGAATTCTCCATTTCACATTTTTTGACCACAGTTGGTTGTGGGTTACTGTAACTGCTAACAGCAAAACATCAGATAAGACAGGACTCCTGTAAGATTCTTCCTAAGTCTGAGTTGGTCTAGGGACTGAAGGAAGCTGAAGTTTAACAGCTGCAACTCAAAGGAGCTACAATCCAGTGAGAAGAAAAGACCCAAACTGATGAATCACAGCAAAAAAATGGCAAGGCACATACCTAACATTAGGGCAAACAGAGGTGGAGGAAGAGGTGGGGTGTTTAGAATACGTGGGGAAGATGGTACAGGGTATGGGGAAGAGTAGCAGGGACCAGGCAGTCATTTTAATTTGGGGAAAGTGGAGTTTGAAAGACAGAGGAGTTTTTATTTACAGTTTGGATTCTATGAGCATGGATGAAAGAATTTGGATTCGAGAAGGAAGTGGTAATACTGTCATTGAAGTTTGTTACCTTGGCACTGATGCGTAGGGACACTAGGATCTGGGATGGGATGGAACCAAAGATGAGAGATTTGGGAATGAGGTCAGGAAA
This sequence comes from Trachypithecus francoisi, assembly GCF_009764315.1. Lineage (NCBI taxonomy): Eukaryota > Metazoa > Chordata > Mammalia > Primates > Cercopithecidae > Trachypithecus > Trachypithecus francoisi. The sequence goes on from NW_022681474.1 coordinate 21,541,368, forward strand.
ACATCTATATCAGGGTGCTTGTTAAAAATGTAGATTTCTGGGCTTCACCCTATATCTAACAAGCTAGTATCTGTTTCAGTGTTTTACTATGAAGTAAGCAATTTTACCATGAGCCCCAGGTGATTCTTAACATATGATTGTTCTCAGCTCTGCCTGTTAGAATCACCAAGGGAGCTTAGAAAAAATCCTGATGCATGGCTTTACCACTAGGAGCCATTAAATCAACACCTCTGGAGATGAATTCTGGGCTTTAGTGTTTGTTTGTTTTTTAATGTTCCCTGGCAATTGGAACATTCATTTGAGGTTGAAATCTACTGAGCCAGAATTTTCTCACAGTGAGCCAGGCATGGGGTCTTGATCATTTCCCTGGAGTTATGGTCATAGAAATGGAGAAGAGATGTGCATAAAAAATATTTGGAAAAAAATGTCCAAAGCAATTCCATCTTTAGTTCATAAAATATTATTAATTGATATATCACTTAGAAACAGAAACTTTTTTTAAAAAAAAAGCTTCGGTGTTGGATTTTTAAAAATAAAGTGGCTTACCTTGGCGTGAGCAAAGTATCAACTAGCAGTCTTTAAATATTAATAAATAGAATGTGGTTGCATGTATTTTTGTCCCTAATTATCTTTTGCTTTTTTTAATGTGGATTTCAGCACCTGAGCTGCAGTGTAACTTTGAAAATGGAATCTGTAACTGGGAACAAGATACAAAAGATGACTTTGATTGGACCAGGAACCAGGGTCCAACTCCAACACTTAACACGGGGCCAATGAAAGATAACACTCTGGGCACAGCTAAAGGACACTATCTCTACATAGAATCTTCAGAGCCACAGGCTTTTCAAGACAGTGCTGCCTTACTCAGCCCAATCCTTAATGCCACTGATACAAAAGGCTGCACCTTCCGCTTCTATTACCACATGTTTGGAAAGCACATTTATAGGTTGGCAATCTACCAACAAATCTGGAGAGACTCAAGGGGACAGCTGCTGTGGCAGATATTTGGGAATCAAGGCAACAGATGGATTAGGAAACACCTCAACATTTCCAGCAGGCAGCCCTTTCAGGTATGGATAATAGGTTTTGTAATGTACATTTGAAATGCATCCGAATGTCTAAGGAATATGAAACATCACTGTATTCTTGAATTAAAAGTAAGTGGAATTTGATCAAAATTATGTTGACACACATTTATCATTTAATTGAGGGTGTATCAAAGCTCTTTACATTGTTTCCTCCTTGACTACCTCCAATAATGTAAGATTAGAATTTCTGAAGGTGAACATGTGGCCATTGGAAACAGCTGTAGGTCCTTCCAATTTCAAGTAGTTGTTCTACTGAAATGAACAACCTGGGAGTAGAGGGAAGAGTTTTGCATAATCTCTGATATTTTGCAGAAAGCACAGACTCTGAAATCTGTGATTTTCCTTATTTCATTTTATTTTTATCTTTTTATAGGTAAGTAACAGAAATCCAGGCTTTATTCAACAATCAGCTTCTCTGAGGAATAACTAGAATTTAAATATCGTTCTCCTTACTCCTGGGGGAATATTCTTTACTTCAGCTTTCACGTGTTGTTTTCTAAAAGTCAGACTTACTAAAGCAAGCTCCAATGCGTATGTGGCTGTTAACAGTTTTGTAAAGGAATTTTATATATTATCTATCTGATTATCTCAGCAATTTCCTGATTTTGGTAAGTTAGAAGTCCTTTCAGCCAATTTTGTAGATTCAAAGAAAAAATCTTAGAGTGCTGGTTGTTTATCCTTGGCCAACTAGCTTATGGGCAGCAGAACTGGGATTTGGACCAGAACTCACAGTTTCTGATTAATGAACATTTATTTACTTTCCAGCATATCATACAGCCTATAGCATGCAGGGGGCTTGAATATTTGTTCTTTCATCCTATAGTCAAATTGATCTACACATAACATACTGGAAAAAAAAGTTCTTACCTGTCGCTGGCTAAACTTTTTTTTTTTTTTTTTTGCATGTGCTAAACTTCTTTAGTTACCCAAATTTAAAGCACTATATCTATGTAAATGTCTAAATCTAGTTAGCAGTTTTGTAACCAAGAACTTAGCTCCAGGTCACCTTTTGAAATCTTCTAAAAGTCATAGATGTAGATTGTACAGTGAAGAACACATTGGAATGGGAGATTTGTCCAGATTATAAACCAAAAGCTTGAGAATGAATCCCCCATCTATAGTGTGGCATCATTCTAGTCAGCCACAGGATAAGGTACATGTAAGCATGAGAATGAATCCCCCATCTGTAGTGTGGCATCGTTCTAGTCAGCCACAGGTTAAGGTACATGTAAGCATGAGAATGAATCCCCCATCTGTAGTGTGGCATCGTTCATCTCTGCCACAGCGTAAGGTATATGTAATCATATGGAATGAAATGGAAAGGAGGTCCTTTGACTTTTATGTAATAATGGCTTATCCACTTCAGATTAATTCTTAAGGTCTTATTGGGTCAATTATAATTTGCATTGAGCTAGTATGTAGTGGATAAACCCTTCTTATGATATTTACTCAAGGATTGGTTTCCAGGAGAAAATCAACTTTGCAGGAAAGCAGCTTCATAGCCAGATCGATGTGGGACTAACCAAGGAACACTTTCGTCATGAACCATAAACATGAAACTTGAGGTTTGAGACCCACGTTGGGTTACAAATGGAGTGCTCTGATTGATTTTATGTAAGGCTCCTTTTAGTCTTAAATAATAATAATAATGATAATAATAAGATTCAGGCCCAAAAAGATGAAATCAGAGATTCTCCATGCTGTGTGGATTTGTCATTCCAGTGAGTAAAAAATGGGGCCTGAATCACACCTATAATCCCAAGACTGGAAGACCAAGGCGGGAGAATTACTTGAGGTCAGGAGATCAAGACCAGCCTGGGCAACATGGCAAAACCCTATCTCTACTAAAAATACGAAACAATTAGCCAGGCATGCACCTGTAATCCCAGCTACTTGGGAGGCTGAGGCAGGAGAATTGCTTGAACCCGGGAGGCAGAAGTTGCAGTGAGCCGAGATGTGCTACTGCACTCCAACCTGAGCAACAGAGCATGACTCCTCAAAAAAAAAAAAAAAAAAAAAGAAGAAGTTGGGCAGGGTGGGCCGCTGATTTAAGGAACAGGATATTTTTTATCCATTGAATAATGGATAGATATAGTTTCTGTTCTACTGAGAAACAGCAGCAATAACAACCAGTATTTTAATTAACTGTGATATGGTAGATGGAATTACCTAGCATAGGGCCCAGCAGATAGGAGGTACTCATGCTGTGTTTGTGTAAAGAAAAATGCAGACATGTTTCAAGATCACTCATGTAACATGAAAGAAATAGGATAGGAATAAATTGTACATGTAAGTGTACAGGAACCAGTTTGCTTGTTAATGTCAGTTGAAATAATCCGCCAATGCTTTCATGGGTACCATGGTCAGTAAAGGCTCAGGAAATCATTACACATGAAACTTCAGTTCAATCTTTTGATTTGTATTACAAATTTTATTTTGTATAACATATAATAAACTAAATATATTGAAAGTTTTGAAACTATCAGCACACAATCAAGGTAATGGAAATATGCTTCACCTCCAGTTTCCTGATGCCTCTATAATACGTTTCTCTGGCCCCTCATTCCTGGCGCTTACCAACCACCGAAGTGCTTTCTGTTACTAGACAGTAATTTATACAGTCAAAATTTTATATAAATAAAATTTTACACTATGTACTCTTTTGTTTGACATTTTGTTTTTTTCGCTGCATGTTTTGCCTCTAGAGTCAACCTTGTTTAATCTAGAACAATTATTTTGAGATTCATTCATGTCATAGCATGTATCCATAATTAATTTGGATAAAGCAAGTTCATTCATTAATGTATTGATTGATATCTAGACTGTTTCTAGTTTGAGCTATTATGAATACATGTGCTATGAACATTTGTGCTGACATCATTATATGAACACCGACTTTTATTTCTCTTGGGTAAATACCCAGGAGTGCAATGGCTGAGTCTTATGGCAGAAGTATGTTTAACTTTTCAAGGGACTCTTAAACTGTTTTTCAAAGTTTACACTTTTTAAAATTCCCATCAGCAGTGTATGAGAGTTTCAGCTTCTCCACATCCAAGCCACTGCTTGGCTGACTATTATCAGTCATGCTAATCTTAGCTATTTAAAAATAGATAGTGGCGGCTCATTGTGGTTTTAATTTGCATTGCCCTAAGCATTAATTATGTTGAGCATATGTGCTTATTTACCAAACAAATGTCTACTTTGCAATGTCTGTTCCAGTCTTTCACTCAAGTTTTAAATGGGGTTGTTTGTTTTTCATTATTAAATTTGGAGCTTTTAAAATATATTTTTGATGCAAGCCTTTTATCAAATATATGAATTGGAAATATTTTCTCCCAGCCTGCAGCTTGTCTTTTCAGTCTCTTTATGGATTCTTTTGAAGAGCAGATTTTTTTTTTTTAAATTTGGTGAGTTCTTCTTATCAATACATTATTTTGTAAATCATGCTGTGGGGTCATATCAAAGAAAGCTTTGCCTTACTCAAAGTCCCAAATGTTTTCACATCTTCCTTATCCTCTCCTTTGGGAACTTAGATTACACATAAATTCACTGACTTGAAATTTACTACTATTGCTCTGTTCATGTTTTTTTTTTTTTTTGAGACGGAGTCTCGCTCTGTTGCCCAGGCTGGAGTGCAATGACTGGATCTCAGCTCACTGCAAGCTCCGCCTCCCGGGTTCACGCCATTCTCCTGCCTCAGCCTCCTGGGTAGCTGGGACTACAGGCGCCCGCCACCTCGCCCGGCTAGATTTTTGTATTTTTTAGTAGAGACGGGGTTTCACTGTGTTAGCCAGGATGGTCTCGATCTCCTGACCTTGTGATCCACCCGTCTCGGCCTCCCAAAGTGCTGGGATTACAGGCTTGAGCCACCGCACCCGGCCCATGTTTTTTAAAAATTTATTTTCTCTCTGTATTTTATTTTGAGAGGTGTCTATCTTTTCTTCTTTAATGACTAATATGCTACCAGCCTACTGAGTAGCTGGGACTACAGCCGCATGCCACCATGCCCAGCTAATTTTTGTATTTTTAGTAGAGATGAGCTTTCACCGTATTGGTCAGGCTGGTCTTGAACTCCTGACTTCGTGATTCACCTGCCTTGGCCTGCCAAAATGCTGAGATTATAGGCGTGAACCACTGCGCCTGGCCCCCTTTAGTGTATCTTGCATATCTCTATTTTAGAACTTACAGAATACTGTTTTAATAAGCATTTTAATGTCCTTAAACTGATAATTCTGGCATCTGGATTTCCTCTGGATCAGTTCTGAGTGAGTGATTTTTCTCCTTATTATGAGCCATATTTTTCTGTCTTTTATTGTTACTGTTGCTTTCCTGCTAATTTGTGTCTGGATGTCAGATATGGTGAATTTTATCTTATTGAGTGCTGGAAGTATATATAAATATTCTTGATCTTTGTATTGGTATGTATTTAAGTTTAGTCGGAAAGAGTTTGACTCTTTTGGGTCTTGCTTTAAAAATTCATTAGGTGGGATCAGACCAGTTCTCATTTTAGAGCTAATTACACCCAACTAGTGAGGCAAGACCCTTCTAGGTATCCCTGTGAATCTTGAAGTGTTTCTGGTCTGGCTGGTAAAATAAGCATTATTACTGGACATTGGTGAGCACGTGTACTGTTACTTTTCATCCTATCTGGGTGTTCTTTCCCCAACCTCAGGTACCTTTCTCTAGGCCTGTCCCAAGAAGTACTTAGCTATGTACTTTAGGAGGACCCTTTGCAGAGCTCCAGAGTTCTCTTTCTGCGCAGCCCCTTTTTCTCTGAAACTTTGTCCTGAGAGCTCATGTCAACGTGGTTTCTGTGAACTCTCAGCTCTGTCCCCTCAGCTCAGGGAGAACAATGGGCTCCTCCTGGGCTCTTCTCCTGGAGTAGTGGGCTGGAAAACTTTTCCAGGCATAAATTAGAGCAGTTGTCGGGCTCACTTTGTTTGAGACTGACTTTACAGCGTCTTGCAAACTTTTGTGACATATATTTTGGCCATTTTTTTGGTTGTTTCAGGAGGGAGAGAAAGTCTAGTTCTTGTTTCTCCATCATGGTCATTGCAGAAGTCAACCTAACTGGTATTTGCCAGTACAGTCTGTTGCTACACATTGAACTTGCTTAAAATAATTTTTAGATGGCTCAGAACTTCCTGTTCATTGAATGAGACTCTCTGCTTATTTTGTAAGTGCTCATTTGTATGGAGGAACTTCAAAAAGTTTGTGGAAAAATGAAGTTAAAAGATAAACATTGAAAATGTGATGTTCGTTTTTTCATCCCTAAAGAACTGATGGTCCTGGGAACTTAACAATGTCAATGCAGTCTTTTATACATTATTAGCTTAAGAAAAATGGGTGTCCAGACAGATCAACGAGACAGAAAGTTAACAAGGATATCCAGGAATTGAACTCATCTCTGCACCAAGCGGACCTAATAGCCATCTATAGAACTCTCCACCCCAAATCAACAGAATATACATTCTTCTCAGCACCACATCGCACTTATTCCAAAATTGACCACATAATTGGAAGTAAAGCACTCCTCAGCAAATGTAAAAGAACAGAAATTATAACAAACTGTCTCTCAGACCACAGTGCAATCAAACTAGAACTCAGGACTAAGAACTCAATCAAAACTGCTCAACTACATGGAAACTGAACAACCTGCTCCTGAATGACTACTGGGTACATAACGAAATGAAGGCAGAAATAAAGATGTTCTTTGAAACCAATGAGAACAAAGATACCACATACCAGAATCTCTGGGACACATTTAAAGCAGTGTGTAGAGGGAAATTTATAGCACTAAATGCCCACAAGAGAAAGCAGGAAAGATCTAAAATTGACACTCTAACATCACAATTAAAAGAACTAGAGAGGCAAGAGCAAACACATTCAAAAGCTAGCAGAAGGCAAGAAATAACTAAGATCAGAGCAGAACTGAAGGAGATAGAGACAAAAAACCCTCCAAAAAATCGATGAATCCAGGACTTGTTTTTTTGAAAAGATCAACAAAATTGACAGACCGCTAGCAAGACTAATAAAGAAGAAAAGAGAGAGGAATCATATAGACGCAATAAAAAATGATAAAGGGGATATCACCACCAACCCCACAGAAATACAAACAACCATCAGAGAATACTATAAACGCCTCTATGCAAGTCAACTAGAAAACCTAGAAGAAATGGATAACTTCCTGGACACTTACACTCTCCCAAGACTAAACCAGGAAGAAGTTGAATCCCTGAATAGACCAGTAGCAGGCTCTGAAATCGAGGCAACAATAAATAGCCTACCCACCAAAAAAAGTCCAGGACCAGATGGATTCACAGCTGAATTCTACCAGAGGTACAAGGAGGAGCTGGTACCATTCCGTCTGAAACTATTCCAATCAATAGAAAAAGAGGGAATCCTCCCTAACTCATTTTATGAGGCCAACATCATCCTGATACCAAAGCCTGGCAGAGACATAACAAAAAAAGAGAATTTTAGACCAATATCCCTGATGAACATCGATGCAAAAATTCTCAATAAAATACTGGCAAACCGGATTCAGCAGCACATCAAAAAGCTTATCCACCATGATCAAGTGGGCTTCATCCCTGGGATGCAAGGCTGGTTCAACATTCGCAAATCAAAAAATGTAATCCAGCATATAAACAGAACCAAAGACAAGAACCACATGATTATCTCAATAGATGCAGAAAAGGCTTTTGACAAAATTCAACAGCCCTTCATGCTAAAAACGCTCAATAAATTCGGTATTGATGGAACGTACCTCAAAATAATAAGAGCTATTTATGACAAACCCACAGCTAATATCATACTGAATGGGCAAAAACTGGAAAAATTCCCTTTGAAAACTGGCACAAGACAGGGATGCCCTCTCTCACCACTGCTATTCAACATAGTGTTGGAAGTTCTGGCTAGGGCAATCAGGCAACAGAAAGAAATCAAGGGTATCCAGTTAGGAAAAGAAGAAGTCAAATTGTCCCTGTTTGCAGATGCCATGATTGTATATTTAGAAAACCCTATCGTCTCAGCCCAAAATCTCCTTAAGCTGATAAGCAACTTCAGCAAAGTCTCAGGATACAAAATTAATGTGCAAAAATCACAAGCATTCTTATACACCAGTAACAGACAAGCAGAGAGCCAAATAAGGAATGAACTTCCATTCACAATTGCCTCAAAGAGAATAAAATACCTAGGAATCCAACTTACAAGGGATGTCAAGGACCTCTTCAAGGAGAACTACAAACCACTGCTCAGTGAAATCAAAGAGGACACAAACAAATGGAAGAACATACCATGCTCATGGATAGGAAGAATCAATATCGTGAAAACGGCCATACTGCCCAAGATTATTTATAGATTCAATGCCATCCCCATTAAGCTACCAATGACTTTCTTCACAGAATTGGAAAAAACTGCTTTAAAGTTCATATGGAACCAAAAAAGAGCCCGCATTGCCAAGACAATCCTAAGTCAAAAGGACAAAGCTGGAGGCGTCACGCTACCTGACTTCAAACTATACTACAAGGCTACAGTAACCAAAACAGCATGGTACTGGTACCACAACAGAGATATAGACCAATGGAACAGAACAGAGTCCTCAGAAATAATACCACACATCTACAGCCGTCTGATCTTTGACAAACCTGAGAGAAACAAGAAATGGGGAAAGGATTCCCTATTCAATAAATAGTGCTGGGAAAATTGGCTAGCCATAAGTAGAAAGCTGAAACTGGATCCTTTCCTTACCCCTTATACGAAGATTAATTCAAGATGGATTAGAGACTTAAATGTTAGACCTAATACCATAAAAACCCTAGAAGAAAATCTAGGTGGTACCATTCAGGACATAGGCATGGGCAAGGACTTCATGTCTAAAACACCAAAAGCAATGGCAGCAAAAGCCAAAATTGACAAATGGGATCTAATTAAACTAAAGAGCTTCTGCACAGCAAAAGAAACTACCATCAGAGTGAACAGGCAACCTACAGAATGGGGAACATTTTTGCAATCTACTCATCTGACAAAGGGCTAATATCCAGAATCTACAAAGAACTCAAACAAATATACAAGAAAAAAACAAACAACCCCATCAAAAAGTGGGCAAAGGATATGAACAGACATTTCTCAAAAGAAGACATTCATACAGCCAACAGACACATGAAAAAATGCTCATCATCACTGGCCATCAGAGAAATGCAAATCAAAACCACAATGAGATACCATCTCACACCAGTTAGATTGGCGATCATTAAGAAGTCAGGAAACAACAGGTGCTGGAGAGGATGTGGAGAAATAGGAACACTTTTACACTGTTGGTGGGATTGTAAACTAGTTCAACCATTATGGAAAACAGTATGGCAATTCCTCAAGGATCTAGAACTAGATGTACCATATGACCCAGCCATCCCACTACTGGGTATATACCCAAAGGATTATAAATTATTCTACTACAAAGACACATGCACACATATGTTTATTGTGGCACGATTCACAATAGCAAAGACTTGGAATCAACCCAAATGTCCATCTGTGACAGACTGGATTAAGAAAATGTGGCACATATACACCATGGAATACTATGCAGCCATAAAAAAGGATGAGTTTGCATCCTTTGTAGGGACATGGATGCAGCTGGAAACCATCATTCTTAGCAAACTATCACAAGAAGAGAAAACCAAACACCGCATGTTCTCACTCATAGGTGGGACCTGAACAATGAGATCACTTGGACTCGGGAAGGGGAACATCACACACTGGGGCCTATCATGGGGAGGGGGGAGGAGGGAGGGATTGCATTGGGGAGTTATACATGATATAAATGATGACTTCATGGGTGCTGACGAGTTGATGGATGCAGCACACCAACATGGTATAAGTATACATATGTAACAAACCTGCACGTTATGCACATGTACCCTAGAACTTAAAGTATAATAAAAAAAAAACAAAAAAAAAAAAATGGGTGTCCTTTACACATTTGTTGAGATTGGGAAACAAAAGCAAGTCAGAAAGGGCCAAATCAGAGCTGTAAGGTGGATGCCTGACGATTTCCCATTGAGACTCTCACAAAATTGCCTTTGCTTGATGAGAGGAATAAGCAGAAACATTGTGGTGTTAGAAGGCTCTCTGCTAAAACTTCCCCAGGTATTTTCCACTAAAACTTTGGCTAACTTATTCAAAACCCTCTCATGATAAGCAGATATTATTGTTCTTTGACCTTCCACAAAATTAACAAACAAAATGCCTGGAATGTCCCCAAAAAGCTGTTGCCATGACCTTTGCTCTTGAGTGATCCCCCTTTGCTTTGACTGGATCACTTCCAACTCTTGGTAGCCATTACTTTGATTGTGTTTAGTCCTCAGGATCATACTGGGAAAGCCAGGTTTTATCTTCTGGTACAGTTCTTCAAAGAAATGCTTCAGGATCTTGACCCTAGTTCTTTAAAATTCCCATTGAGAGCTCTGCTCTTGTCTGCAGCTGATCTGGGCATAGCACTTCCGGCACCCATGCAGTGGAAAGTGTGTTCAACTTTAATTTTTTGGTCAGAACTGTGTAAGCTGAACCAGTGGAGATGTCTATGGTGTTGGCTATTGTTTGTGCTCTTGATTATCAGTCCTCTTTAATTAGGGCACAAACAAGATTAATTTTTTTCCTTGCAAATTCATGTGGATGGTCTGTAGCTGTGCACTTCATCTTCCACATCATCTCGTTTCTTCTTTAAAAAAGCTGTCCACTTGTGAAGTACTAATTTCTTTGGTGCATTGTCCCCCCAAGCTTCTTGTAAAACATCAATGATTTCACCGTTCTTTCACCCAAGCTTTATCATAATGTAATGTTTGTTCTTGCTTCAATTTTAGCAGAATTTACATTGTTCTGATAGGGGCTCTTTTCAAACTAATGTCTACTCCTTCTTAGTGTCTCAAACTAGATCCTGTTCAGACATGCTATAATAAAGTCATGTAAGTTTATTTTGCTGCCAAAATTGAAATCTTCGCATAGTTTTTTTCATAATATACGTTTTCCATGAACTTTTTAAGGCCTCTCCTATATTCACAGGTGGAGTGCCTTACCTATTCTGACTTCAGTCAATTATTCAAGGCCTCTTTCCTTGTCAGTGATAACATTAGAAAGGCAGAGTATTGAAAAATGAGAGTAGCTTCTGCTAAGTAAGAAATACTATATCTTTTTCTGCTTCTTTCTTTCTTTTTTCTTTTCTTTTTTTTGAGACAGAGTCCTGCTTTGTCACTCAGGCTGGAGTGTAGTGGCACGATCTCGGCTCACTGCAACCTCTGCCTCCCGGGGTCAAGTGATTCTCCTGCGTCAGCCTCCTGAGTAGCTGGGACTACAGGCACATGCCACCACACCCAGCTAATTCTTGTATTTTTAGTGGAGACGAGGTTTCACCATATTGGCCAGGCTGGTCTTGAACTCCTGACCTTGTGATCTGCCTGACTCAGCCGCCCAAAGTGCTGGGATTACAGGCGTGAGCAACGATACCTGGCTTTCTACTTCTTTCTTATTATTTTCCCCCTCTCTCCTTCCCATATTCTCTCCTTTCTCCTCCCTTCCTCCCCTCTCCCTGTTTCCTTCCTTTCTTCCTTCCTTTCATCTTTCCTGTTTTCAAGACTTAATGAATATTTCTTGAATATCAGATGTTGTCATAATATGTTATTTGTTTAATCTTCATGTAACAATAATAGTTTAAATACAAATAATATTTATTTTCATTCCCATGTTATCAGTGTAACAGTAAAGATGTGCAGAGGCCAAACCAATGGCTCTTATATCCATGCACTTTCTTCTAAATGATTTCACCTTAGTTTTAGTCTGCATCTCCAACCATAGCTAGTTGCAATAGTACCTTCTATCTGGCCTTGCTGCTCTCATTTTTGGACCTCCTTACTGAAATCAAATTGATCTTTCTAAAATGGAAACCTAGTCTTAGTATTTTATTACTTAAAACCCATTGGTGGCTTTCCATAATTTATGGAATAAAGTCAAAATTCCTGTTTTTGCCCATATTTCTGTGTGACTCTCATCCCTACATTTACTGATTCCTGTGTGCCTTAAGTTGCCAATAGTCCAGAGTTGATTCTCTTTTTGTACTTGGGAAGACTTCTGCATCCTGCAACTTCTCCCTTGAAACATGCTTGGAAAATACTCATTTTTTTCAGATTCAGGTTAGTTTTTTACTTCAGTTTCTGTTACCTTTTCCTGAAGCTTACACCAACTGCTCCATATGTCTTCAGGGAAGTAGCTACTCATTCCTTTGTGCCCTTTGTAGATATATGTTTATCATGCAGTCTTTTTTTTTTTTTTTTTTTTTTTTGAGACAGAGTCTCACTCTATCACCAGGCTGGAGTGCAGTAGCACGATCTCGGCTCACTGCAACCTTAACCTCCCAGGTTCAAGTGATTCTCTTGCCTCAGCCTCCTGAGTAACTACAGGTGCATGCCACCATGCACAGCTAATTTTTGTAGTTTTAATAGAGACGGGGTTTCACCATGTTGGCCAGAATGGTCTCAATCTCTTGACCTCGTGATCTGCTCACCTTGGCCTCGCAAAGTGCTGAGATTACAGGCATGAGCCACCGCTCCCGGCCAATCATGCAATCTTTATACTTACTTGTTTACTTGCCTGTGAGCTCACTGAATGCAGGGACTATGTCCTTGTTTTCTTTAGTGCCTACCCCAGTACCTGGTATCCAGAAGCTGTATGCTAAATGTTTGTTGAATGACTATTTGACTGAATGATTGTACTCCTAATTAGTAGATAGAAAGCGAGGACTACTTTCCAGTTCATCATTCTGTGTTTTATTCTGGTTTCTTCATTGAGTTCATAAGAATTACTTAGTGACTTGAAACTATGGAGCTAGTATATCAGCTCATTTAAGCAATGATTGGTTCATGTATATAAGAGGCTTTAATAATTATATATTTTTATTTCAGTTTCAATAAATGATCAATTTACTAATTATCTCTGTTTTGGCTTATTGTTCATATTTAATATCAAATAAAGGTGTTTTTTTTTTTTTTTTTTTTTTTTTTTTTTGAGACGGAGTCTCGCTCTGTCGCCCAGGCTGGAGTGCAGTGGCCGGATCTCAGCTCACTGCAAGCTCCGCCTCCCGGGTTCACGCCATTCTCCTGCCTCAGCCTCCCGAGCAGCTGGGACTACAGGCGCCCACCACCACGCCCGGCTAGTTTTTTGTATTTTTTAGTAGAGACGGGGTTTCACTGTGTTAGCCAGGATGGTCTCGATCTCCTGACCTCGTGATCTGCCCGTCTCGGCCTCCCAAAGTGCTGGGATTACAGGCTTGAGCCACCGCGCCCGGCCAAATAAAGGTGTTTTACTTAAAATTATTCATGCCAATTATGTCAGTTAGGTGACTATTACTTTGATTTACATTCAAGTAGTTTGGTTGAACCCTGTATATGCTAAGACGTCACCTTTCTTGTTTTTATGAACAGGCTACTGTGTTTATATAAATTATTAAAATCTTCTTTGAAAAATGAAGAGTGTTATATTCTTATTTTTAGTTCTCTGTGCTTCAGAATTCCTGTGACACTTGCACTTAAGTCCTTCTGAGCAGTTGATGTTAATGTTAATGTGGTTAATTCCATGAGACATGGTGGTTTTCATTTCCATCATTAATTTATACAGGAGATTGTTTTCTCGGTGTACGCTCAGTCATATAATTAGAAAATGTATAAGCAGAAAGGAGTTCTTTGGTCTAACCCATTTATTCTACAGATAGAGAAATTAGAGTCCAGAAACTCTGTCTTCTTTAAAGTCTAGTAGGTATTTAAGAACAAAGAATAGATTTGAGGTTTCCGGGTTCTGAACCCAGTGATCTTGACACTGTAATGATCTTCATCCATATTATTCACAGAAGTAAATATAATCCATATTAAATAAGAAACAAAAAATACTAGGGAGATATTATACTGAAAAAATGAAGTATTATCTTAATTATTTTTATCAGATTCAATATATAGCAACTTGAAGGCTAATAATTCCAATGATTTCCTGAGTAAACCATTTTTCTCATAAGATTACAAGTTTTAGTAATCTAATTATTTTGACTGATCCACATGCTACCCCACTAGTCTGAAAAATTTGTTTATTTATATAAACAAATTTTATATAAACAATTGTTTATTCCAAAAAGGCTAATTTTCAAAATACTGGAATCTTCTGAAACTCTATCTATTTTTTTCGTCATGTTTTCTAAATATTTTTTAGAGGGCATTTGTAGATTTTCATGGTGCTGAAAAATTATGGTATAATGCTCTTACGAAGGAGAATAATGGCATTTAGACATTGTAACCTTTGGAGGATCACAATACCTTTTGGAATGTGGTTGTTGCAGCACTGGTCACTTATACTAATTATATAATAACATCCTATACTAATGCAATAATATGTGATACTAAATTATTAAATGGTAAATTGGTCTTAAATTCTCTAGAATACTACAAAGAAATAGTTTATGTAAGGAAGAGTACCATAGCGTATGTCAACACAATAGTTCCAATTAGGCCGGGCGCCGTGGCTCAAGCCTGTAATCCCAGCACTTTGGGAGGCCGAGACGGGTGGATCACGAGGTCAGGAGATCGAGACCATCCTGGCTAACACGGTGAAACCTCGTCTCTACTAAAAATACAAAAAACTAGCCGGGCGAGGTGGCAGGCGCCTGTAGTCCCAGCTACTCGGGAGGCTGAGGCAGGAGAATGGCGTAAACCCGGGAGGCGGAGCTTGCAGTGAGCTGAGATCCGGTCACTGCACTCCAGCCCCGGGGACAGAGTGAGACTCCGTCTCAAAAAAAAAAAAAAAAAAAAGTTCCACTTTTTTTTCTTCTTTTTTTTATTTTTTTGAAGACAAGTTCTCACTGTGTTGCCCAAACTGCAGTTCAGTGCCATGTTCATGGTTCACTGCAGCCTCAAACTCCCAGCCTCAAGTGATCCTCTTGATTCAGCCTCCCAAGTAGCTGTGCCTATAGGCATGCACGACCACACCCGGCTAATTTTTAAAATTTTTTTTATAGATGTGAGGTGTCACTATGTTACCCAAGCTAGTCTCAAATTCTTGAGCTCAAGAGATCCTCTCACCTTGGCCTTTCAGAGTGTTGGGATTACAGGCATGAGCCACCATACCCAGCCAATATTTCTTTTCTAAAAGACATTTTCTAACATACTTCTCATTTTAACTAACATAATATTGAAAGTGTAGATCTGAGAAAGAGATAGTGTCTGCAGATCTGGGATCCTACATACTAATATTATGGGATGCATTCAGATTTGATCAGCAGATATTCCATTTATTCCAGAACACCACTAGCGGAAAGAATGTAGTTACATCTATCACTAAAACTTTGTGTCAATACAGACTACTGTTCTTGTTATCATAGATGGTCCTTGGATGGCAGCCTTAAACAATTTTAAACCTAGACAGTTGATATGCTTTTTCTTTTTGGATAAGTTTCATTGTTTTATCTAATTTGGTTGTAATTAATGTGTTTAGTATGGCTTGCTTGAGTTTTTAAAAGTTGTTTAGTATCCTTAGAACTCAGTGCTGATTTCTTTTTCTAGCAGGTCTTTTATATAAGACATCTTACTTTCTCCTGGCTCTCTACTACTAGCATGTCTCTGTGAAAAATCAAGACAGCAAAATAATTTGTTATAGAACAGCCTATGTAGAGGGACATGGGAGGAGTCGTATTCCAAGAGGGAAAGACCTTTGAACCAGGCTCAATTTGTAGAGGTTGTTGAATAAAAATGAGAGAGAATGGACACTTTATCATACTATTAAAGCAAAATTCTGACAATAACTTCTAAAAACATTTTAACTCTTATACAACAAACATATTACCGACCTTCCAAAAGTATAATTTCTTACATGAACGTCCAGGTACATAATGAAAAATAACTTTTTCATACCACTGTCTTCAGCTGCCTTTATTGCTGGTTCACCACAAATGTTTTTATCAGAATCACAGAACATTAATTTTTAAATTAGCTACCATTATAACTAACTTGAGAAGAACTTTCTTTTTAAGAATTTGACCCAGATGCATTCTAGATCTATGCTAGAATTTGCATTGTGAAGCGAGATTTAGCATGCTGTTCAGTAAGCAACAAATCTGAGTGTTGCTCACACAGGATTCATACCAACAGCCTCCTTCCAGCCTCTTTCAATGCAAATTCTAGCAAATTCACACTTGGAAGAAAGATGTTCCATGAAGCTGCATATGTAATTTATACTTTCTGCATTTCTGTATATAATTTCAGGGAAAGTGGGATCAACTTAACATTATTAAACGTGGTCCTATGTTATTTGCAACATAACTTCAGAAACATTTTATTACTAGAAGTATTAAAATATGATGTACCATTTAGGATTTAAAACACACCCTAAAATGAAAAAAACAAATTATATTATAAACAACATTTAAAAAAAATTATGCTATCTCCTTCACTACAAAATCCTCCTGGGGGAAAAATGTCTTTTTCTTCTTTATTGAAGGATGCTATCAGAGCACAGTGGAATTACTCGTTTCCTACAATGAGTAAGAAAAATACGAGTAAGAAAAAGTATGAACATAAATGCTTTAAATTCAATTTGTCTCTTAACCCTTCTCAGTCCGTGGCCAGTTTTGAAACTTGGTGTAACTTCCTTCCTTTATTCCTCCCTCCCTTGCTCCCTCCATCCCTTCTTCCCAGCCTCCTTCCCTTCCTCTCTCCTTGCATTTCCTTCTTCTTTCTTTTCTGCCTCCCTCCTTCTCTTTTTCCCTTAGTTCACCAGAAGCACAGATACCAGTCATTTGAATGCTTTCTGCTCATAGATACTGCTAAGCCACCTCACCCAGACTTCTGACTGGATTTAGTAGACTGGAATGAGAAAAATAGACTTTGTGTCTGGGGCGGCCATGTCTGATTTTGCAGATTTTTGCTGTGATGATGCTATCCAGCTGAGGGCCTCTAGATAGGGTTGAAATTTTGACTGTGGGATTTATTTGCCATTTTGGAATTTGCAGAAATATACTGCATATGCTAACAGTCTCCTGGCTAGCTTCCACTTCTCAAGAAAGTATTTAAATATGCATGTGTAAAGGTGTAATATGAAGAAAATTGCATTAGATCATAAGGGATTAATTATTTTGTAAATAACTATACCGTCGAATACCATACCTGGTATTAATCATCTTAATCAGATGGTATCTGTGTATATAGGTAGATAAACAAAAAAGCAGGAGTTTATTTCTCTCTAATGTATCCTTGACTCTCTAGCAATGATCTCTGAAATGTCTTTGCTGATCCAGACTTGTTTGAATCACATGCAACATTTCAGGTTTGTTTTTTCTCTGCAAGTTTTTTTTTTTTTTTTGTAAAGTACTATAACATATTGAACCAAATAGTTTTGCTTGCTTATATTGATGACACATGATTTTGGCTTTTATTCTTCAGTGGAAAATCAATGTGTCACATGGCGTTCACTAAGGAAAAGGTATGGGGCCTCTTTGTAATTCTTTGTCAGTTGATTGCTTTATCTTGACTTATGCCTTCAAACTTTTTCCCATTCAGCAGAAAATATTGTGTCGCTATCTGTGAGAGCAAAGCGATCTATACCAATTTATGCTCAGAGTGTAGCCTCCTTCCAGAACGGCTTATGGAACATATCAACTCACTATAGATTAGGGACGTCATGGATTCTTCTTTCTTAAAAGTGGCAGATTGACAATTTTAGTTCATACACAAGCTTTTATATTAACATTAAAAAATATTTGTATGTAAAATAAAAGATTATAGTTTATTATTATTCGAGGGACTCCCAGAATTTCAAGGTCTGAAAAGAAACTCATTGTTCCTGGTGGTAACAAAATTGCCTACACTTCCTTGTATCAGGACTGCCATTTGGAACTGCTGGGGAAGCTATTTTCAGAAATTATTTTCAAAACAGCGTTGTCGCCTCTTGCCAAACTGAAATCTGATTGTAAACTTTTGAAAACTAGTTCCTTGGAATGGAATTCAAGATGTCTCCTAAGCAATTTTTTTTAACTCAAACACACATTTTAGCTTGCTTTATTATGTCACTGTTTGTGTAGGAATCATATTTCTATTTTTACCGTTTTGAAGTTTTTAAATTAAACTTAAATATTATTAGGCCTGTTTTGTACTTGAATAGAAGATATATGTGTGTGTGTGTGTGTGTGTGTGTGTGTATGTATATTAAGTTCTGTGATATATGTGCAGAACTTGCAGGTTTGTGAAATAGGTATACACGTGCTGTGGTGGTTTACTGCACCCATCATCCCGTCATCTACATTAAGTATCTCTCCTAATACTGTCCTTCCCCTAGCCCCCTGACCCACTGACATACCCCGGTGTGTAATGTTACCCTCCCTGCGTCCATGTGTTCTCATTATTCAACTCCCATTTATGAGTGAGAACATGCGGTGTTTGGTTTTCTGTTCCTGTGTTAGTTTGCTGAGAATGATGGTTTCCAGCTTCATTCATGTCTCTGCAAAGGACGTGAACTCATCCTTCTTTGTGGCTGCATGGTATTCCATGATGTATATGTGCCATATATTCTTTCTCCAGTCTATCAGTGATGGGCATTTGGGTTGGTTCCTAGTCTTTGCTATTGTGAATAGTGCTGCAATAAACATATGTCAGTGTGTCTTTATAGTAGAATGATTTATAATCCTTTGGATATATACCTGGTAATGAGATTGCTGTGTCAAATGGTATTTCTAATTCTGGATCCTTGAGGAATCACCACACTGTCTTCCACAGTGGTTGAACTAATTTACACTCCCATCAACAGTGTAAAAGGGTTCCTGTTTCTCTGCATCCTCTCTAGCACCTGTTGTTTCCTGACTTTGTAATGATTGCCATTCTAACTGGCGCAAGATGGTATCTCATTGGGCCAGTGGGCCAGTGATGATGAGCTTTTTTTTTTTTTTTTTTTGAGACAAGAGTCTCACTCTGTCATCCAGGGTGGAGTGCAGTGGCATGATTTCGGTTCACTGCAACCTCCACCTCATGGGTTCAAGCAATTCTCCTGCCTTAGCCTCTTCAGTAGCTGGGATTACAAGTATGTGCCACCATGCCTGACTAAATTTTTTTTGTGTGTTTTTAGTAGAGACAGGGTTTCACCACATTGGCGAGGTTGGTCTTGAACCCCTGACCTTGTGATCCACCCTCCTTGGCCTCCCAAAGTGCTGGGAAACAAGGCGTGAGCCACCACACCCAGCCTATGATGAGCTTTTTTTTTCATATGTTTGTTGGCTGCATAAATGACTTATTTTGAGAAGTGTCTGTTCATATCCTTTGCCCTGAATTTCCTTCTTCTTTCTTTTCTCCCTCCCTCCTTCTCTTTTTCCCTTAGTTCCACGGAAGCACATATAGCAGCCACGTGAATGGTTTCTGCTCATAGATACTGCCAAGCCACCTCACCCAGACTTCTGACTAGATTTGGTAGAATGGAATGAGAAATGGTTGTTTGTTTTTTTCTTGTAAATTTGTTTAAGTTCCTTGTAGATTCTGGATATTAGCCCTTTGTTAGATGGATAGATTGCAAAAATTTTCTCCCACTCTGTAAGTTGCCTGTTCACTCAGATGATAGTTTCTTTTGCTGTGCAGAAGCTCTTTAGTTTAATTAAATCCCATTTGTCAATTTTGGCTTTTGTTGCCATTGCTTTTGGTGTTTTAGTCATGAAGTTTTTGCCTATGCCTATGTCCTGAATGATATTGGCTAGGTTTTCTTCTAGAGTTTTTATGGTTTTAGGTCTTATGGTTAAGTCTTTAATCCGTCTTGAGTTAATTTTTTTATAAAATGTAAGGAAGGGGTCCAGGTTCAGCTTTCTTCATATGGTTAGCCAGTTTTCCCATCACCATTTATTAAATAGCGAATCTTTCCCCATTGCTTGTTTTTGTCAGGTTTGTCAAAGATATGTTTTGTATTTTATGGCATAAAGCCTTCTGCCAATGGGGAAAAATAACAAACATATATGGGATGAATGAAATCTGCTATGGTTAAGGTTGAGAATATTTACTGATCCTTGAGCTCGGTCTCCAGGAATGTTGGAAGTAGAGAATGGAGATAATGGAGATAAAGAAAAGTTCTAAAAATGATAAAAATAGAAGTCACTTCCCATAATGTCAAAATTGTGATCTATTGGAGAATTCTGTGATACACCAAAACCTCTGTTTATACTGATGTTTTTTATTGTGTATAAGCATATCTTTATCAGGTGTAGGCTATTTCTGTACTTTCATATCTTTAAATCCATGTTTCTATTCACATATATATATATATGTGCAAATAGATGCATGTTAATATTACATATATATTTTTTCTGTCATTAGCGTGATTGCTATGATTATCATTAGCATGTATTATTAGTATGACCAAAGTATCATCAGTATCATTTTCTTTCTAACTGCAGTGCTCCTATAATTGCTTCATTTGTACAGAGCCAACCTACACCCACCATTTCCCTGACTATAACTTTACCTAAATTATACACCCTTCTAAAGCCATGAAAACCTACCAAGAATTGTCGAAGAAGCTAGGCAGCAGCCAGGCTCTGCTTTAGGAAAAGACTCCACTTTTTATCATCATGTGCAGTACTTAACTACTTGTTTTGACCTCTAAGACATTGCTCTCCTATGTTTCCATCACCTGGCTTTCTGACATTTCATGTGATTATATTTGAAAATTTAGCCTTGCTTTTCTTTTTGGCATCTCTGATATCTCTGCTGCCACAGGTAATGAGAGCTTCCTCTATAACTCTTGATGTTATCCCTGGTCAGATTATTACTGATGACAGAAGTAGATGTTTTGTGTGGATTATCTTGATACCAAAAACAAATACACATGTCACAACTCAAAAGTGACAGACTGATAACCATTATGAACTTAGATGCAACATTCTAATAGACATAATAATATACAATTCTAATATACATAATACTATACAGTATTAGCAAATTGAGTCTAGGAATATTTAAAAATGATAATGTGTTTTACCAAAATGGGATTTATCTCAAGTTGGTTTCAACAACTGAAAATCTACCATGTTGACAGAAAAAAAAGGAGAAAAATCACGTGATACTCTCAATAGATGCAAAAAAGGAATTTACAAAATGCAACATATTTTTTAAATTAAAAACTCCCAGCAAACTAAGGATAGAAGAGTACATTTTCAAACTGATTATGTGTTTACAAAAAATTTATAGCAAACATCTTACTTAAAATGGTGAAAGCCTTAATACTTTCTACATAAGATGGTGAAAAATACAATGATGTCATCTCTCCCCAGTTCTTTAAAGTATTGCATTAAATATTAAATAAGTGGAAACAGATACCAAGTTCATTGATAAATATTTAATACTTATGAGATGATAGTTCTCTGAAATTGATCTCCACATTTAGTGTAATTCCCATGAAACCTTATAGGTCCTTTTGGATAAATTACAAAACTGATTCTAAAACAGGGAGAAAGAAAGGAGGGAAGGAAGGAGGAATGGACAGAAGAAAGAAAGAAAAAGAAAAGAAAATAAGAAATAAGTGACATCCAAGTTGGGAAGAAAGAAAAAAAGTATTCTCATGTGATGTAAATATACACATAGAAAATTCTTAGGTATCTGCAGAAGCGTGCTAGAAGCGTGCTAGAGGTATGAAGTGAATTTAACAAAGCTGTAGGATGAAAGATCAATAAATAAAATCAATTGTATTTCTATACACAATCAACACCAACTAGAAAATAAAATTGTGTAAGCAATTCAACTTATAATAGCCTCCAAAATAATAAAATAGTTCAGAATAAATTTAATAAAAGGTATACCAATCCAAAATTTCTAAATCACTAATATGAGACATTGAATAGGTAGAAATATGTATCAAGTTCATTGATAAATATATATTTAATACTTATTAGAAGATAATTCTCCTGAAACTGATCTCCAGATTTGGCACAATCCCAATCAAACCTATAGGCATTTCTGGAGAAATTACTAAGCAGATTCTATTTTCTTTTAAATGCAAAAGTCCTAGAATAGCCAGAGAATGTTTTAGGAAGAGGAACAAAATTCGAGAACTTTCCAAATTTCAAGACATATTGTAAAGCTACACTAACCAATACAGTAAAGTTATTGGCATGAAGAAGACATAGTATGTTTCCAAATTTCAAGACATATTGTAAAGCTACACTAACCAATACAGTAAAGTTATTGGCATGAAGAAGACATAGTATGTATTAGTGAAACAGAATGAATGATTTAGAAAGATATCCAGACTTACGTGACCAAAGTTGCCAAAATAATTCAATAAGGAAATCAAAGTCTTTATAAAGATGATCCTATTAAAACTGGATATTAAATGGAGAATATGAACTTCAGAATTACATCACACCATATCCTCACATTAACTCAACATGTATCATATACATAATGTAAATATAAAAAGTATAAAGCTTACTAAATAGGAAAAGTTTTTAATACTCTTACTATAGCTAAAACATTTTTAGATAAGAAAAGGATAGATGAAAATAGAAAAAACTTTTGCAATTTAAAACATAGCATCAAAAAATGAAAAGGCAAGCCACAAATTGGGACAGAATAATTTTAAATATGTCTGACAAAGAACTTGTATCTAGAATGTACACATAAGTAAAAAACTAAAGAACAAAACAAAAATAACTCATTTAACATATTATTTTGACCTAAATGGGCCAAATATTTGTACAGGCATTTTAATTTAAAAAGAGATGATGCCCAATATGCAGATGAAAAGATACTTAACATTCCTTGTCATCAGGGAAATGCAAGTTAAAACCACATTATCACTGTACACCCACTGGAGTGGCTGACATTAGCATAACTGACCATACTACACGATGTGAAGAATTGCTGTTCACACCTGACTGGTGGGACTTCAAATTGGTACAGACATTTTGGAAAGCAGTTTGGTAGTTTCTTTTAACATTAAACTTAGTACTGATCGTATGGCTAAATAACTCCACTGCGACTCAAAATAGATAAAAACATATCTATGCCAAGCCTCATCCTTGAAGTTCATGGCAGATGTATCCATCAACTTGTAAATGGATAAACCAGTTGTGGCAAGTCCATAGTTGTAGTACCACTCAACAATAAAAAGGAGTAAACTGATACAAGAGCAATATAAATGCATCTCAAAAGCATTATGCTCAGTGAAAGAAGCTAGACATCAAAGACACCGATGTATCATTGCACTAATAAGATACTCTAGCAAACGCAAACGGTAGCAACAGAAGCAGATTAGCAGTTGCCTGTGTTCAGGAATGCAGAAAAGATCAAATGGAAAACAGCAAAAGAAAACATTTTGTGATGGTGCGGATTTTCTGTATCTTGATCATGATTGTGGTCAAATGATGATACTCATCTGCCATAACCCGTTAAATTGCACATTTAAAAGGGTGAATTTTACTGTGTGTACATTATACTTAAATGGGGCTGTAAATATGTTTGGAGCTTATCTGTGAAGATTAGTTGCAGAGCAGGAGTTATTTTTATAGAGTGGAAATCTGCTGAGTGCAAACTTGAGAAGGGTTGAAAGAAATTAGAAGCTTCTTCCAACACATTTCAATTAGAACATTCTTAGGCTGTCCTTACAGCTATGCTCTATATTGGAGTCTCTAATGAAATCGCATGTCTAACAATCTTAGCATGCTATTAATACACAGCATATGCACGTGATTTCTTTTTTTACTCTAAAGAATACACCAGGCCAGGCACAGTGGCTCACGCCTGTAATCCCAGCACTTTGGGAGGCCGAGGCGGGCGGATCACGAGGTCAGGAGATCGAGACCATCCTGGCTAGCATGGTGAAACCCCCGTCTCTACTAAAAAACAAACAAACAAACAAAAAAATTAGCCGGGCGTGGTGACAGGCGCCTGTAGTCCCAGCTACTTCTACTTGGGAAGCTGAGGCAGGGGAATGGCGTGAACCTGGGAGGTGGAGCTTGCAGTGAGCCTAGATTGTGCCACTGTAATCCAGCCTGGGCAACAGAGCAAGACTCCATCTCAAAAAAGACAAAAAAAAAAGAATACACTAAACAACTTTCTCAAGACTTTACTTCAAAAAGGCATGTATTTTTGCAACTTTTTTGGTAAGTCTTTATTTCAAAATGAAAAATTGAAAATAAAATGACAGTTATTTACTCAGACCTCACAAAAAAGGCCTATATGGGGAATACATGGGGGTGTGTGTGTGTGGTGTGTGTGTGTTGTGAGTGTGATTTGAAGAATTCAAAAAATTTTAGTGGGGTTTTGTATCATCACTTTGATAGCATCCTGTAATTTTGTATTGTGTTTGAAATAAAAATAAAGTGAAGATACTGATAAAAGAGTTTGGAAAGAATTTGCATTATTGCCTAAATTATGTGTGCTTTCCACAATGGCATGAATCGAACATCTTTAACCCATGTAACAATATATCAGAATGTATTAGGTAAAAAATAAGTAAACTGGTATAATGAAGTTAAACATTTCTAGAGGAAAACTATAGCTTTTTTTTTTTTTTTCCTAAAATGTTTTGAGGCGATATTTACACCAAAAGATATTTTCACTGATCAATGAAACTTTTTCAAAATTTGCTTGTGTCCCATGAATATTTAATTGCATAGTGCTTCTGTGAGTTCCATTTCATTAATTTAGCATTGACAGGAGAGAAGGCAATGGCTCTACAGCCTCTCTGGGTGTGGGATGCTTCTAGTTCCACTGGCTGATCTCTTAGAACCATGGCCTCAATCATGCCTTTAATGCTTCTAACTTGATTTGCATTTGTTGTGTAATCCAAATTTATTTTCTTGTTTAGTAACTTCCACCCATACAAAAGCAGGTCTTTTTCCTTTCCCCTTCACCATTGCCCCCGTTTTTCCCTTTTGTCCTCCCATGATGAAAAACAATACAGAAAACAAACTATAATAACAACGAACACCTTTTGTCTGTGTCACCAATGCATTGTAACACTAAACTTTGTTCAGAATCTCTAGATCTAACCTCTATATCTGCTGTTCCCAGAGTTTCTCGAAGTATTCTCTAGACTGCTATGGCCCACTGACAGAAAGCCTAGCTATATTCAGTTGAAAGTTATTACTGTCTGATATGGTTTGGCTGTGTCCCCACCCAAATCTCATCTTGAATTGTAGCTCTCATAATTCACATGTTGTGGGAGGGACCCGGTGGGGGATAATTGAATCATGCGGGCGGTTTTCCCCATACTCTTCTAGTGGTAGTGAATAAGTCTTATGAGATCTGATGGTTTTATAATGGGAAACCCCTTTCACTTGGTTCTTATTCGCTGTTTGCCTGCTGCCATGTAAGATGTGCCTTTCGCTTTCTGTCATAATTGTGAGGCCTGCTCAGCCATGTGGAACTGTGAGTTCATTAAACCTCTTTTTACTTTACAAATTACCCAGTCTTGGGTATGTCTTTATCAGTGGCATGAGAATGGACTAATACACTGTCTATGAATGATACTTTGTTAGCCCATTTGCATTGTTACAAAGGAATACCTGAGGCTCGGCACTTTATAAAGAAATGAGGTTTATTTGGCTTCTGGTTCTGCAGGCTGTACATGAAGCATAGTACTGGCACCTGCTTCCAGGGAGGGCCTCAGGAGGCTTCCAGTCGTAGTGGAAGGTGAAGGGAAACCAGCATGTTACATGGTAAGAGAGGAAGTAAGAGAGACAGGGAGGAGGTGTCAGTCTCTTTGAAACAACCAGATCTCGCATGAACTCATAGGGTGAGAACTCATTCATTACCAAGAGGGCAATACCAAGCCGTTCAGGAGGCATCTATCTCCAACATTGGGGATCACTTTTTAACATGAGATTTGAAGGGGACAAACATCCAAACTATATTAGATACCAAAGCTTACAATGCTTAGGATCTTTAGTTGTTCCAGGTTCTGGGAAGAGGGAGCGAGTTAGCTTCTCATCTCTGTGATGTGCTACTCTATATTAGTAATTATTGTTCTCTAAAGATTCTTAAAAGCAAATAAACAAATGCAAGGCAGAACATATGAAATGCAAGGCAAATGCATTAAAAACGTTGAGTGTCAATATATAGATTTTATCTTTTTTATTATTATACTTTAAGTTCTAGGGTACATGTGCACAACATGCAGGTTTGTTACATATGTATACATGTGCCATGTTGGTGTGCTGCACCCATTAACTTGTCATTTACATTAGGTATATCTCCTAATGCAATCCCTCCCTGCTCCCCCCACCCCACGACAGGCCCCGGTGTGTGATGTTCCCCAACCTGTGTCCAGCTGTTCTCATTGTTCAGTTCCCACCTATGAGTGAGAACAGGTGGTGTTTGCTTTTCTGTCCTTGTGATGGTTTGCTCAGAATGATGGTTTTTAGTTTCTGTTGCTTAACCAAATAGATTATGTAGTTTTGATTCACTGGCCATGAATTAGCTCTGCCTACATAAAATTTCTCATGAATAATTGGTTGTGGAGACTATTGTGTGTGACCCAAATGCTCCCTCAAAACTGAAGTTTGCCTAGCTATTGGGAGTTTTGGCAGATCATGCCTCTCAGCTGATTCTCTCTAGAATTTATTCTCAGGAGAATGAATTAATAACTTGTCAAGCTGATGTCCATCCTTGGGGACAACTCATATCTGAAGAATGGCCAATGAAAGGTATTAAAACTCCATATTCCTGCCTCAACTTAGGGCAACTCTGAAGGGTCACCCCAGCTTCTCAGCTCCCCCTTGAGATTAGCTGAGGTATTTGTTGTGACTGCCTCATATCTCAACTCCCTTTATCCAATTCAGCCTTTCCCCCACAGTCGTTGGTTCCTAGGAAGTTACCCAATAAATGTTCTCTACACAAATGTCTCTCTCAAATCTGCTTTACGGGGAACTTGGCCTCAGACAGGTTTTCATTAGGTTCTGGGCATAACCCTAATTAGTCATTGATATGATTCGGCTGTGTCTCCACCCAACTCTCACCCTGAGTTGTAATTATTCCCACATGTCAAGGATGGAGCCAGGTGGAGGGAATTGAATCATGGGGCTGGCTTCTCCCATCCCGTTCTCGTGGCAGTGAGTAAGTCTCAGGAGATCTGATGGTTTTAAAAGGGAGTTTCCCTACACAGGCTTTCTACTCTGCTACCATTTAAGATGTGCCTTTGCTTCTTTTTTGCCTTCTGCCATGATTGTGAGGCCTTCCCAGCCATGTGGAACTGTGAGTTCTTTCAACCTCTTTCCTTTATAAATTACCTAGTCTTGGGTATGACTTTATTAGCAGCATGAGAACAGACTAGTACAGTCTGTTCTATAAGCCCAAGTCGAATCACAGAGTCCTGCTTTCTGTTTTTTTTTTTTTCTAGCCTATATTTCTACCAAAACTTGAGTCATATGGACGTAAAATAATTAAGCATGGCTAATATTTATTTAATATTTTATACATGCCATGTACTGAATTTTCTAACGTTTAATAATATTTCCAAATCTCTAAAAGGAGAATTCTGCTCTTTTATAGAGAAAACAAGGATGGCTCTGAAACTTTAGCATTGGGGAAGTAGGGTGAGGGACATGGGGGGCACTTTGTGTTATTTGTGCATTTTACTATCAGTCTAAAATCAGGTCACAATAAAAATTAAAACAACAGTGAGTAGTAGAAGCAGGTTGTTAAGATTTTCAGTGCGACTCTTGAATTTTTTTGTTTGTTGTTTCTTTTGGAGTGCAGTGGTGGGATCTCTGCTCACTGCAACCTCCACTTCCCAGGCTCAAGCAATTATCCTGCCTCAGCCTCCCAAGTAGCTGGGATTATGGGCACTCGCCACCACACCCACCTAATTTTTGTATTTTTTTTTAGTAGAGATGGGGTTTCACCATGTTGGCCAGGCTGGTCTCCAACTCCTGACTTCAAGCCGTCCGCCAGACTCGGCCTCCCGAAGTGCTGGGATTACAGGCACGAGTCGCCACGCCTGGCCCAAACTTCCTATTTTAACTACTAACCTAAATTATTTTAAAAACAAAAGTCTCTTTGGACTCAAACCAGGGCAGAGTCACATTATCACGTGCATGTTTTGTGCAGGGTGAAGTGAGATTGTTATCCAGGAAATAGCTGAAATGTTTTGTTATGGATATAAATATTTCATATAAATTCTAAGCTTAATATTAGCACTTAGGTTACAATTACCTAAAGAAGAGAGAACAATTTCATATAATTTTCAGCGTATCAGGCAGAATCAAAAGTACACGTACAAGCATGCAGATGAATTTCAGCAGATACAGTAGTGACAATGCCCAACAGAATATGTGCCCCCCACCCTGACCCTGCTTCTTGCTCTTTCACTGTCCTAAAATTAGAACAAAATGGTTCAGGCATCCAGCTTGTCCCCTCCACACTTCACACTTTTACTTAATAGCATCTTATCTTTAACACTTTGTAATCTTTAAGATGTTTCTAATTCTTGTAGATCCCAGGACTGAGGAATGAGGAAGAATGATTTTATTTAAATAAGGTTGCTTAATTAAAAAAAAAATAGCTTTAAAATATTTTAATTATTTTATAAAATTTTTGTGGGTACATAGTAGGTGTATATATCTGTGGGGCACATGAGACGTTTGGATACAGGCATGCAATGTGAAATAATCCCGTCATGAGGAATGGGCTTTCCATCCCCTCAAGCATTTATCCTCTGAGTTAAAAACCATTCCGTTGTCTGGGTGCGGTGGCTCGTGCCTGTAGTCCCAACTCCTTGGGAGGCCGAGGTGGGCAGAGTGTCTGAGGTCAGGAGTTTGAGACCAGCCTGGCCAACATGATAAAACCGCGTCTCGACTAGAAATACAAAAATTAGCCAGGTGTGGTGGAGAGTGTCTGTCATCCCAGCTACTCAGGAGGCTGAGACAGGAGAATCATTTGAACCTGGGAGGTGGAGATTACAGTGAGCTGAGATCACGCTCATTGTACTCCAGCCTGTGACAAGAGAGAAACTCCATCTCAAAAACAGACAAAAATTTACATTCTTTAAGTTATTAAAATTTAAAATCGTAAAAGATTTTTTTTCCAAACCTTTTTCAAAGAAAACAAAATAGTTAGAAACAAATACACTTTCTACTGATTTCCAACATGTATTTCTAGCATGTGTTAAGATGAAAAATTGATTTTATGTTTAATACAAAGCATAGCATAATGTAATGCAAAACAAGATTGTAATGATCAAGGAAAACAACATTAGTGCCAGTTTGCTTCAATTTGAAGCATTGGATTAAAATGAATTGGGTTATATTCCAACATGTTTATATTGAATTTCTTTTTTCTCCAATTGGTTTCTTTTTTTTAAAGGGGAATGTTGCCTTTGTAAAAGGTTTCCCTATTACATTGAATTGTTTTGAGATGCGTTTAATAGGAAGTTTTTATGTTTTGTTTTTGATGTGTACATGTTATGCTTTTATGATGAGTTTGATATTTGGTGTTCTACATGCAAAGCAAATGTAATTTCTCAGCTTTTTTATTTTTTAAAGCCCTGGGAAGCAACATAATAAAGTAGAAATAGTATCAATAGACAGGAGTTAGAATACCTGGATTCTAAAATTTAATTTTTCCATCAAGGGATCTAGTGACCTTATAGGTGTTCCTTGGTCTTCTGATGACCTGATTCCTCAAAAGAATAATAAAATGATCTGTAAATTGTTGCTAATTCTAAAACTATAAATTTTGTTTTAAAAATTATAATTCATTGAACTCTATAATTCTTGCATGTTGTAAGGGTCACAAAAATCCCTATTAAGAAACTAAAATAAACTATTTTCATATCTTAAAAATACCCTCCTTATCTTTTTTTGTATACTGAATGAATTCTAACTATTTTCAAGCCCCTAAAAACATTTAAGATCACAGTTTATATTTTATTATTGACTTTCAGATAATTAACATTTTACTGATAGATATGAACAAATGTACTCTAATAGAGATAGCCATTAGTTTATTTCTCTTTTCAATATCAATGAAAAGTATCGATTTAACAATAACAATGAATTAATTGCCTGAAAGAAATGAAACGTAAGCAGCAACAGTGAACTTTTTAGTATAACTCCCCTTGTAAATGTTGACTTAGTTCAAAGGGAGCTTATCTTTAAAAAAAAAAAAAATACCATGTGTCTATTGGTATAGATACAACCTTTTGTTCCTTGAAAATAGTTCCTACTATACTCCAGACACTATGCCACTTGGTGGAGATATTAACACAAATAGTAGATGATCATTGCCCTCATGGAGTTCATTTTAAAGAAGTCAAAGTGAGACAGACACACAAGCAAATAACTACAATACAAAGGGGATGGCATCTGACTACGCATGGTGGTGTCACGGAAGGTGTTGTTTTGTTTAGGTTTGGAAGCGTGGATAGGAGATGGCCCATGTTGAGAGTGGGAGTTGGGAATTAAAAAGATGAGGAGGTCTCTGCAAATCTGCATGGATGGGAAGTAGCATGCTGACGTGGGAAACAACTAAAATGTTCCAGAATGCACGGTTTATAAAGCTTGAGTCAGAGAGGGCTAGACCAGTAGCCAGATGAAGGATGTCTCAGATGTTATAGTCATAGATTTAGTGCATTGACCTGTAGGCCATGGGAGCCATTGAAGGTTTCAATCAGGTAAGAGTTCTTTAGATAGGCTGCTGTCTTGGCTGTAAGAGAGAGACGTTTGAAGTAGGGCTGTAGCTAAAAATATACAGACATTTCTTCCTCTCCACAGCCCTGCTGGCATCTGTTGTATTTTGACTTTTTAATAATAGCCATTCCAACTGGTATGAGATGGTATCTCATTGTGTTTTGATTTGTACTTTTCTGATGATTAGTGATTCTAAGCATTTTTTCATGTATTTCGTGGCCATTGGTATATGTTATTTTGAGAAGTGTTTGTTCATGTCATTTGTCTATTTTTTAACCGGGTTTTTTTTTTTTTTTTTCTAATTGATTTAAGTTTCCTGTAGATTCTGAATATTCAACAATGAACAAAAACCAGAAGTAATAAATACTCAGGACACACACACACACACACACACACACCCCTAGGTTAGAGACCTAGGTAAGAGACCACCAACCACCAGGATCTAAACTGGGAACACAGTCTAGTACAGACAGAATGAAAAGGATTCATGAAATATCTAGAAAGTAACATTAATGAGATTTACATGTATGGAGTGAATAGGGAGAAATAGGGATCATTCAGGATTCTGGTGGGAATAACAGGAGGAGCCATTAGTTGAAATTTAGAAGTGGGAGAGGGAGTTTTAGGGAGAAAGATGTGTTGTTTTTTTAGCTATTTCAAACCCTTGAAGCTTCTGTGGGACATCAAAGTAGAAATAACAGTCTATGGGTTGGGACAATAAAGGAAAAAATTGGTTGAAGTCTAGGGGAAAAGTATAGAGCAAAGAGATTTAAGATAATAAATGTATGGGGTAGTTGAAAATGTGGGACTGGATTACAAAGGAAGAATGATTTCAGTTATGAAGCCCAAAGGCGGACAGTAGAAATGGGTGACTCCTCGAGGTGTTCATATGCATCTCTTATTGTATGAATAAAAAAAAATTATCTGTTCTTTCCTAAAGATATCTTCAACCTGTTTTTGGATACATATGGGCACTGCTTTTCACTTTCTCAGCCCCATTTCTTATTTTAGCCTCTGCTGCAGCAATCAGTTCTGCACAAGCTTTGACCCAGGCTTTGACTAATTGGTGCAGGTGTGATATAACACTTACCTGGAATGGCCCACAGTTTGTGGCTCCTCTCACTTAACCAGGTGGGATACGCATGCAGGTGTAACCTAGAAGCTTGGTAGAGTTTATGCTCATGGGGCAACCTGTGACCAGTCAAAAATAAAGCCCTTTCCTCCTCCCAGTTGACAAGTCTTGCATTATGTAATAAGACTCCTTAGAAAGCCTATTAGGTTCCAATACGGCATTAAGCAACTTGATAAGGTTCCCCATAATCAGCCTTCCTTTCTTCCCTTATTCCTCTGCCTCTCACTCTTTTTTCCTAAGTTAACTTCTTAGATAAAATACCAACTTTCTATATTTTGCTTCACATCAGGGAAAATAATTGTATATCACATTTCAAAAGCACATAAAAAGGAAGGTTACTGTATAGAAAATTTGTCTTTAATAGATTAAGCTGTAATTTTCCAAATACTTTAGAATTTTATTTCAGATATGTTTTTCATTTTTATAAGCTTCATCTAAAAGAGTTCATCTAAGAATATACCTAAGAGCATATTACATAAAATATTTTTTATATTTCAATAGTTTAGCTAGGATTCTTTCAAAATTGAGAGGATCTACAAATATTTCTAATACATTAGTTTTCAGTCTTAAGGCTGAGTCAAGAACAAAGCTCCTAAACTTTGCACTGGTGATTGAAAACATTTTAAAATTGCTATTTAATTTGTTACTTTATTTTTAAAAAATTTTCACATTGTAATTATGTAGAGTTATGGGATACAATTTGATGTTTCAATGAATATGTATGTTGTATAATGATCCAATAAGGATAGTTAGCATATACATTACCTCATGCATTTATCATTTCTTTGTAATGAGAAAATTCAAAATCCTTTCTTCTAGATACTTTGTAATATACAATACTTTACTTATAACTATAGTCACACCCTGCTGTGCAAAGAACACTACAACTTATTCTTCCTATATAATTGTGATTTCATACCTGTTAACCAATCTTCCTCCATTTTCCCCTTGCCACTTCTTCCTCACTGTTTGTTAACCACTATTCTACTCTACTTCTCTATTAACTTTTTTTTAAGATTCCACATATGAGGGAGATCATGCGGTGTTTGCTTTCTGTGTCTGGCTTATTTCACTTAACATTATATCCTACAGGGTCATCCATGTTGTTGCAACTGGCAGAATTTCATTCATTTTTATGCCTAAATAGTATTTCATTGTGTGTGTATCCATATATATATATATATATATATATATATATAATTATACATAATTATAAATATGTAATTATATATAATATATAATAGAACATATAATATACATGTAATTATAAATATATAATATATAAATATATATATACGTGGTCTTCACTTATTTGTTTTTAGACACATAGGTTGATTCCATATCTGATTATTAGAAATAGTGCTACAGTAAACATGAGAGTGCAGATATTTCTCAAACACAATGATTTCATTTCCTATGGATATATACCCAGTAGTGGGATTGCTGCGTTATGTGATCAAATGATTTTTTTTTATTTTTTATTTTTTAATGAACTTCTGTAAAGTTTTGCTTAATGGTTGTGTTAGTTTACAATCCCATCAACAATGGGTAAGGGTTCCCTTTTCTCCACTTCCTTGCCAACTCTTTTTATATTTTGCCTTCTTGATAATAGCCATTCTAATGGGTAAACTGGTATCTCATTGTGGTTTTGATTTGCATTTCCCTGATGGTTAGTGATGTTGAACATTATTTTTTTTTTTATTCCTCTTGGCCATTTCTATATTTTCTCTTGTGGCATGTCTATTAGTGTATTTTGCCCCCCCCCTCTTTTTTTTTACATGTAGTCCTGCTCTGTTGCCCAAGTTGGAGTGCAGTGGTGCAATCTGGGCTCACTGCAACCTCCACCTCCCTGGTTCAAGCAATTCTCCTGGGTCAGCCTCCTAATTAGCTGGGATTACAGGCACACACCACCACATTTGGCTAAATTTTTGTATTTTTAGTAGAGAAGGGATTTCACCATATTCGTCAGGCTGGTCTCAAACTCCTGGCCTCAGGGAATCTGCCTGCCTCAGCCTCCCAATTTGGCCCATTTTTAAATAAGTTACTTATATTTTTGCTGTTGAGTTGTTTCAGTTTCTTAAGTAATCTGGGCATTAACTCCTTAGCAGATGTATAGTTTGCAAATATTGTATCCCATTCTGTAAGTAAGCTGTCTCTTCACTCATATTAAGTTTCCTTTGCTGTGCAAAAGCTTTTTAGTTTGATGAAACCCCATTTATCTATTTTTGCTTCTGTTGCCTGTGCTTTTGACATCTCATTCAAAAAATTCTTGTCCAGCCCAGTCATGGAGAATTTCCCGTATGTTATCTTCCAGTAGTTTTTCATAGTTTTGAATTTTAAATTTAGGTCTTTAATTGAGTTTGAGTTGATTTTTGTGTAAGTTAAAAGATAGAGGTCTAATTTCATTCTCCCACATGTGGATATCCAGTCTTCCCAGTACCATTTAATGAAGAGACTGTCTTTACCCCTATGTGTGCTCTTGACTCCTTTTTTTGAAAATCAGTTGACTTTAGGTATGAGAATTTATTCCTGAGCTGTATATTCTGTTCCATTGGTCTATGTGTTTGCTTTATGCCAGTACCATGCTGTTTTGCTTACTATGGCTTTGTAGTATATTTTGAAGTCAGGTAGAGTGGTGCTTCCAGCTTTGTTATTTTTGCACAGGATTGCTTTGGTTATTTCGGGTCTTTTCTGGTTTCATACAAATTTTAGGGGTTTTTTTTTCTATTTCTGTGAAGAATTTCATTGGTATTTTGATGGGGATTGCATTGAATCTGTAGGACATTTTGTTAGTATGGTCATTTCAACAGTATCAGTTCTTCCAATCCATTAGTATATAATGTCTTTCCATTTTTTGTGTATTGTAATTTTTTTTCCATCAGTGTTTTATAGTTTTCATTGTAGAGATCTTTCATCACCTTGATTAAATTTATCTGCAGATTTCTTGGTAGCTATCATAAATGGAATTCCTTTCTTGATGAGTTTTTCAGGTAGTTCACTATTAGCAAATAGAAACACCACTGAATTTTCTGTGTTGATTTTGTATCCTACAACTTTACTGTTTGTTTATTATTTCTAGTAGCTTTTGGTAAAGTCTTTAGGGTTCTCACTCTATATATCTATAAGTATATATAGAAAGAACCCTAAAGAGAGAAAGAGAGATCATATATATCTATATGATCATATATATATCATATGTGTCACATATATATATATGGTCATATTTTCTACAAACAGAGACAATCTGACTTCCTTCTTTCCAGTTTGGATCCCTCTTATTTATTTCTCTTGTCTGGCTAGGACCTCCAGTACTATGCTAAATAGAAGTGGTGGAAGTTGACATCCTTGTCTTCTTCCATATCATAGAGGAAAAGCATTTAACTTTTCTCCATAAATATGATGTTATCTGTGGTTTTGTCACATATGGCCTTTACTGTGTTGAGGTACCCTCCTTCTATACTTACTTTGTTGACAGTTTTTATCATAAAGGAATGTTGACTTTTGTCGAGTGCTCTTTTTGCATCTATTGAAATGATCACATTGTTTTTGTTTTTCTTTCTATTATGGTGGTGTATCATATTTACTGATTTGTGCATGTTAAACCATCCTTCCATCCCTGGGATGAATCCCACTTGATCATAGTGAATAATCTTTTTAGTGTGCTGTTGAAGTCAGTTTACTATTATCTTGTTGAGAATTTTTGTATCTATGTTCTTCAGGAATATTGGCCTGTCATTTTCATTTTGTGTGTGTCTTTGGTTTTAGAATCAGGGTATTGTGAGCCTCATAAAATGAGCATGGTAGTATTCCTTCCTCATTACTTTTGTGGAAAAGTTTATGGAGAATTGGTATTCAACTGTTTGGTAGAATTCAGCAGTGAAGCCATCAGGTCCTGGGGGGTGGTGGTGGTGGTGGTGGTGGTGGTGGTTTTGATGGAAGATGTTTTATTACTGATTCAATTTCCAAGCTCATTATTGATGTGTTCAGATGTTCTATTTCTTCACAATTTAATCTTGGTAGTTGTATGTGTGTAGAAATTTATTCATTTTATTCTACATTATCAAATTTGTTGGCATATAGTTAAGAGTAATATCTTACAATCCCTTGTATTTCTGTGATGTATCAGTTGTAATGTCTCCTTTTTCATCTTTTATTTATTTGAATTTTCTCTCTTTTTGTCTTAGTTTAGCTAAAGGTTTTGTCAATTTACCTTCACACTTTTTTTTTTTGTCTTTTGAAATATTTTTTAGTGTCTGTTTCATTTATATCTGCTGTGAGCTTTATTATTTCCTTCCTTCTACCAATTTTGGGTTCAGTTTGTTCTTGATGTTCTTGTTACTTGAAGTGTATAATTTTGCCGTGTAATTTGAAAATCTTTCTTCTTTTTTGATGTACGCTTTTACTACTACACTTTTCTATTAGAACTGCTTTTGCCATGTTCCATAGGTTTGGGTATGATGGATTTTCATTCTTACTTGTCTCAGTGACTTTTGAAATTTTCCTATTAAAGTCTTAATTAGACCCATTGGTTTCTTGGGTGCATGCTATTTCATTTCCACGTTTTTATAAAATTTCCAAGGGCTTTCCTGTTGATTTCTGACTTTATATCATTGTAGTCAGAAAAGATACTTCATATAATATCTGTCGTCTTAAATTTGTTAAGATTTACTGTGTGCCCTAATATGATTGGTCCTGGAGAATGTTTGATGTACAGTTGAGAATAATGTGTATTCTGCAGCTGTTGGCTGATGTATTAGTCCGTTTTCATACTGCTGATAAAGACATACCCGAGACTGGGTAATTTACAGAGGAAAAGGTTTTTGTGGACTCATAGTTCCATGTGACTGGGGAGGTCTCACAATCATGGTGGAAGGCGAAAGACACGTCTTACGTGGTGGCAAACAAAATAGAAATGAGAACCGAGTGAAAAGGGTTCCGCCTTATAAAACCATCAGATCTTATGAGACATATTCACTACCACAAGAATAGTATGGGGGGAACTGCCCCCATGATTCAGTTATCTCCCACTGGTTCCCTCCCACAACATGTATGAATTCTGGGAGCTGTAATCAAGATGAGATTTGGGTGGGGATATAGAGCCAAACCATAACAGATGAGATCTTCTTTATCTGCTAAGTCCATTTGGTCTATGGTATAGTTTGAGTCTATCATTTCTTGGTTGATTTTCTCTTCAGATAATCTGTCCATTTTTAAAGTGGAATGTTGAAGTTTCCTACTAATATTGTATTGCAGTCTATCTCTACCTTTAAATCTAATATTTGCTTTATATATCTGGGTGCTCTGGTATTGGGTACCTATATAGTTGCACCTAAGATATGTTACGTCCTCTTGTTGAATTGGCCCCTTTATCATTATACAGTGACACTCTTTGTTTTTTTTTAAATAGTTTTTTACTTAAAGCCTTTTAAAATCTGCCATGACTGTGGCTACTCCTGCTTGCTTTTCATTTGTTTGCCTAAAATATATTTTACCATGTCTTCACTTTCCATCTATTTGTCTTTAGTGGTGAGGTAAGTATCATGTATGCAGCATATAGGGGGGTTTTGCTTTCTAAATCCATTTATCCAATTTATATCTTTTAATTAGAGTTTAATCCACTTATATTCAAGTTTATTATTGATAAATTAGGACTTCCTTCTACCATTTCATTAATTGTTTTTTAGATTACTTATTCAGGTCTTCCTTTCTTATTGTTTACCTCTGTAGTTTGGTGATTTTCTGTGGTGCTAAGCTTTGTTTCTTTTCCGGTTTTTGTTTGTGTATCTGCTGTAATTGGTTTCTTTCTTGTTAAAGAAACTAACATACAGAGTCCTATGTTTATAACAGACTATTTTTTTTTATTTTTTTATTTTTTTATTTTTTTATTTATTTTTTTAAGTAATTAATTATTTATTTTTATTATACTTTTAAGTTCTAGGGTACATGTGCATAACGTGCAGGTTTGTTACATATGTATATTTGTGCCATGTTGGTGTGCTGCACCATCAACTCGTCAGCACCCATCAATTCATCATTTATATCATGTATAACTCCCCAATGCAATCCCTCCCCCCTCCCCCCTCCCCATGATAGGCCCCAGTGTGTGATGTTCCCCTTCCCGAGTCCAAGTGATCTCATTGTTCAGTTCCCACCTATAGTGAGAACATGCGGTGTTTGGTTTTCTCTTCTTGTGATAGTTTGCTAAGAATGATGGGTTTCCAGCTGCATCCATGTCCCTACAAAGGACGCAAACTCATCCTTTTTGATGGCTGCATAGTATTCCATGGTGTATATGTGCCACATTTTCCTAATCCAGTCTGTCCCAGATGGACATTTGGGTTGATTCCAAGTCTTTGCTATTGTGAATAGTGCCGCAATAAACATACGTGTGCATGTGTCTTTGTAGTAGAATAATTTATAATCCTTTGGGTATATACCCAGTAGTGAGATGGCTGGGTCATATGGTACATCTAGTTCTAGATCCTTGAGGAATTGCCATACTGTTTTCCATAATGGTTGAACTAGTTTACAATCCCACCAACAGTGTAAAAGTGTTCCTATTTCTCCACATCCTCTCCAGCACCTGTTGTTTCCTGATTTTTTAATGATTGCCATTCTAACTGGTGTGAGATGGTATCTCATTGTGGTTTTGATTTGCATTTCTCTGATGGCGAGTGATGATGAGCATTTTTTCATGTGTCTGTTGGCTGTATGAATGTCTTCTTTTGAGAAATGTCTGTTCATATCCTTTGCCCACTTTTTGATGGGGTTGTTTGTTTTTTTCTTGTATATTTGTTTGAGTTCTTTGTAGATTCTGGATATTAGCCCTTTGTCAGAGGAATAGATTGCAAAAATGTTCCCCCATTCTGTAGGTTGCCTGTTCACTCTGATGGTAGTTTCTTTTGCTGTGCAGAATCTCTTTAGTTTAATTAGATCCCATTTGTCAATTTTGGCTTTTGTTGCCATTGCTTTTGGTGTTTTAGACATGAAGTCCTTGCCCATGCCTATGTCCTGAATGGTACTACCTAGATTTTCTTCTAGGGTTTTTATGGTATTAGGTCTAACATTTAAGACTCTAATCCATCTTGAATTAATCTTCGTATAAGGAGTAAGGAAAGGATCCAGTTTCAGCTTTCTACTTATGGCTAGCCAATTTTCCCAGCACCATTTATTGAATAGGGAATCCTTTCCCCATTTCTTGTTTTTGTCAGGTTTGTCAAAGATCAGATGGCTGTAGATGTGTGGTATTATTTCTGAGGACTCTGTTCTGTTCCATTGGTCTATAGCTCTGTTTTGGTACCAGTACCATGCATAACAGACTATTTTAAACTGATAACAACTTAACTTTTGTCACATAAAAATACTCTTGACTTCTCCCCTCCACACATGCAATTTATATTTTTGTTACCTTACATTACATCTTTATGAATGGTAGACTCCATGGAACATAGAATCTATGTCACAGCTAAATCAATTCTTTAATGGCAACATTAAAGCAGCCCAGAGAATATGAAAAATTGATGTGGCTGTATTTAGCTTTTAAAAACTATATTTCATAACGTTTTCATTAAAAAGCCTTTATAAGTTTGCTAATGCCTAATCTTTACAACCAGCCACTGTAGACTTCACAAGATTAATATATTATTTCAATAGTAATTGAAGCAGAATTTTTGTTGCTGTTCTTGCCCTTAGAGATTGTATGTTATCCTCAGATGTAATTCTTTGTTTTTTTTTTCTTCATGTTGTTACACATAGTTATCAACAATCAATGTGAGAATAACCTTTGAACATTTTCAAGCATTAAGATTTGTTTATCTAGCTGCACAATTAGACAACCAACACTCTTGGGTCTTTACCTCTTGCCCTGGGGATAGAATACACCTGTTTATTAACTTAAAGGTATGATTAGAATTGTATCAATTTTTCTTGGTCACCTAGTTTTAGAAATATGTCATAACAATAAGCTTGGTTCTGCTTCTTCAGAAGCCTAGGAGGTGGAGTGATGGTTCTCTGAAGAGGCTGAAAACAAAGTATGTGTTTTCACAAGGCTTAATAGAACATGTTAAGACACAGACCATTAACACAAAAGTGAAAGAAATGAAAAAAAAGTATGAAAGTAAGGATTTGAGAAGGGCAGTTTTATTTTTAACTCTAAGATTCATATGAATTATGTGAAAGTAAATGTCCTATCCTTAAAATTAGCCAAAGGAAGCACTTTAATCATCAATATGATACGACTTTTCATACTCCTATCTAAAGATATCCTAAACTAAGATCCAATTTTCTAAGAAAAGACCTTTTACTCATGCTTTAAGGCATGTAAAGTGATATTCCTACCACATCACATCATGCTGTTTACATGTATGATTTAAACTGCATTTATTCTTCAACTCACTAGTTGCTTCGGCTTCTTATCTTTCCTTGCACGCTTAGATAATTTTATGTAAAATTCATTTTTAGAAGTTTAGTTGCTGGGCACAGTGGCTGTCACCTGTAGTCCCAGTACTTTGGGAATTCAAGGCAGGTGGATTGCTAGAGTCTGGGAGTTTGAGACCAGCATGGGAAAGATGACAAACCCCAATTGTACAAAAATAAAAATATTAGCTGGATATGGTGGCACATGCCTGTGGTCCCAGCTACTCCAGAGGCTGAGGTGGGAGGATGGCTTGAATCCAGAAGGCAGAGGCGTAAGTCAGTCAAGATCATGCCCTGCACTCCAGCCTGGGCAACGGAGCCAGACCCTGTTTCAAAACAAAACAAAACAAAAAAAAGTCTGGTAAGATTTGATTTCTATGTGGTTCAGAACTAGGAGAGTTCTAGGGCTAATGACTTTAAAAATGGTCATTGCTACTTGCATTTTCTATGAAGCCAGCATACATGCAACGTGCAACTTAAAAACCAAGCTATTTAATATGTGGCTTAGATTTCAGGTTGCCTTTGAGGTTTGATTATTGCAGAGATCAACTCTCAGACCAAATATAGATTAATTCTGCATTTGGTCTCTTTATCATATGAAACATCCCAGCCTTGGGTATAAATTAAGAGCAAATACAGGCGTTCTTGTCAGGTGGTTGCTTCTCTGCACCTCCCATAGGTGGCCGTGAACTAAGACCATCAAGAGAGAAGTCGGAATAGTATCTTAGATGACATTAAATTATGTTACAGTAACTCATGAACTCTTGTCAGTGAGCTTGCAGCATTGCTGGAGCATACCTCTTAGAATCCAAGGGATGAAAAGCAGGTACAAATAAATTGTGTATTGAGTGACTTTCAGACTGCCCTAGTATTAATTTTGTTTCAATGTTGAAATGTTGTCATTGAAGAAGTCCTAGATTCCACATGAGCTTATACACTTAGAGTTCACAATGAGATGCAGCATTATTTTTAACTATAATCTAGGTAAATGTGAGGAGCTAGAGAAAGCAGAATAGATTCTTAGGAAGTAGAAATAAATAGAGAGCTCATCCAAATTACAAATGAATTTTTTGTGTAGGCTTTAACTGGTTTTACAGGAGGCTACAAGGTACAAACTATGAATCCTCAATAGACTAGGGAAAACATAGCAAAAATTTTATTGTGAGCAATAAAATAAATAAATGTATGCATACTGTATTCTCTCCACATTGCAAGGTTGAATAGATAGAAATTTGATTTAAGAGCAATTCATGATTCACTCTTATCTCAGTTATTAGGTCAAGTAATATATATTTCTAGGACTTTTATTTGCATGCGTGTGAAAAATTATAAAATATCTCAGTTATCAGGCAAAGGACTTTATATCCCTGGGAATCCACTTGTCCTTTTTAACACAGAACTTAGATTAGATTATTAGCTCTTAAATTTTCCTAATTATCAGAAAATCCTAAAGTCTTATACAAAAATGCAGGTTCCCTACAAGCAACAACATTGAAAGCTCCAGAGGAGAATCCTAAGAATCTGTATTTTTAGCAAAAGCTGGTAGTGGTTCTGATGGTAAGAAAGACAAATTGGGGAAACATTAGATTAAATGATGTGTAAAGTAAGTGCCATGTGATTGAATGTCACAATTTATTTTAAAAATTTCTTGAGATGAATTGTAAATGTGACAATTCATTCTAACTTATCTCCTAAATAGCATCAAGGACCCTATATTCTCTCTTCAAATTGCATTACAAAGATGCTAACTTAAATGCAGTCAGTGGAAGGTAGCTGAATTACAAAAAATGATGGTGTGTCTTACAGTTAATAAGAGCTTTTGTTAATGGTGAAGATTTTATCTGTGCTTTTAGTTTTGTAGAAAGGAGAGGGTGTCAATGCACTATCCCTTTCTAGTTG
Organism: Trachypithecus francoisi; assembly: GCF_009764315.1. NCBI lineage: Eukaryota > Metazoa > Chordata > Mammalia > Primates > Cercopithecidae > Trachypithecus > Trachypithecus francoisi. The sequence goes on from NW_022681474.1 coordinate 21,583,588, forward strand.
GTAGAAAACTGACTGTATTAGTTTGCTGTTACTCTCTCTATAGAATATTCCACACCTCCTTCCCTCTATTTTATCTGCTTAGCAAACAGTTCTATCCTTGATTTCCTTTCCTGATAACCATATTTTGATAACCAGCTAGCATAAATATTCAGACACATGTAGAGTTACATTTTCATTTTGTATTAATTAACTGGCATTTTGTTTTATGGTTACTTTCTGGGGATACTGTCCACTGAAGACCAGATGCAAGCTGAATATAGGGGGAGACACTATAAGAGGCTGGCATGAGGTGCTAGTGCTTATTTTCTTCTGCTGTAAAATGCCTGGGCATGAAGGGGAAAAGGCCTGGATGTAATTTGATCTGGAATTTCTGACCTAATGCTTTAAAGGGATTTCTGATTTGAGGCACTGCTTGAGACAAACTCATCCTCTTAAATGGGAGCCTGGGGCAGTGGCTGGACACCAGAGTACAAGAACAAAAAACAGAACTCAGGCTTATCTTGTGAGAAATGAAGCTGAGGTGACTGCTTGAATATTTACCCCAGGCATAACTGAGATAAAGGACCATCCTGCTGAGCTGCCAGATAATGCAATGAGAATGGTTTTGATAACTAATTCCCAGTTTTCAGGGAAAGTAGTATACTAATTTTTCAGAATTGAATACTTAATTTTTATTTTTGTATGTACAGAAATATACTTGATGAGTTTGGGAAAAGCATTAATGGACAATTTCATCAGTTTGATATATAGAGATGCTCTCTATCACGTAGCTTAATATGAATATGTGGCTCTATACAACAGTGTGTTTCTTTTTTAGTTGTGTGACTTACTGCCATCAAAAATCCCATTATACAAATGTGTATAATGAGAAAGGCTGCAATGTAGTTTAGTGAAATTATGAAAGATGTTTAGCAAAACTTTGACCGAATATATAATCAAAAATAGTTAATTTGCACAGCTAGTCTACATATTACCTAGGATCTCATGAACTGAAGATCCAGAAAGTTCTTGCAAATGGAATTTTTTAAATAGAAAAGCCAAAGGGCTTTCACATGCCACATCTTCACAAACTGAAAAATACAAAATCAAAAAGCCTTAAGAAATTTATGATCCTCAACATGCTGAAAAATTAAATTACTTCATTAGAAACATTATCTTAACATTTATCACATTAAGAAATCACATAAGTAATGAAATATCTCTTAAATATTCAAGGATAACTTGGGTTACAAGGTCTAAACCACCAAAAAGATTTTACTCTAGATTTCTAGAATTAAAATTATCTATTTTTTTCAAGTAGTTAAGGAGTGATGTTTAGTTTCTATGTTAAAGGGTTTGCAACATTTATGAATATTCCTGTGTTCCTATGATTCTTTGGTCTTGTAAGGTCTGTTATATATATTAGTCTTATTGTGAGGAGAAATGTATGTTATAGACTTTGATGAGCTAAATTCCCCTACCCCTGAACTACATTATAACATACACATTATGTCACAGTTAATGTTCAACATACCCTCAAATACCATTTTGGGAATCAGTGGCTTAGGTGACACCGAAGCATTTCCATGTGTAAGTAATAAAAAAGATAGCATTAACATTGTATTTTTATTTTCAAGGAAGTCAAATTTGAAGAGCAATTACAAAGTGGACAAGAACTTGACAATAAAAAACTTTAAAGTTACATTTCAAATAAAATACTATAATTTTAAAGAAGAAAATGTTATTAACAGCATTAGTTTTTGCTAAAATAAAAACTTTACCCACATTAAATTTAACATAATTTAATTGAGCAAGGAAAGATTCATGAATTGGGCAGCACTCAGAACCAGGAGCGGTTCAGAGAGCTCCACCCTGTAACATGGGCAGGCAGTATTTGGAGACAGAAAAAAGAAGTGACGTGCACAAACAGCTTGATTGCTTAGAGCTCAGCATTTGCCTTATTTGAGCATGGTGTGATAAGGCATTTGCTTTATATGGACATGGTCTAATCATTTGTGCTGAAGTTTGGCTGCTGTGATTGATTGACACTCGGCTATGAGAGTATACTCTTAAGTTAATTGCAGGTTGTTTACATACTAAGTTAGGTTGCTGTTTGTTATGTAGGGATTCAAAGTACTAAGGTACTAAGTATGGAGGAAGCTTTAGGCCAAATTTAATTTAATCTGATAGTTTCAAAAGCATTTATTGTTTTCACTAAAATGAGATTTTAAAATCTAAATTGAAAAATGTGTTTATTTTGGAAAAACATTTATTATACAGAACTTGTTCCTCTTGTAAGGGTCCAAGGTCAGTTACGTAATGAATATTAAGGTGCCATGAAAAAAAAATAATTAAGTGTGACACATGTGGAAAATATTATATTATTATTATAATGCTAACCACTTGGTAGATGTTACGATTTTATGGTAACAATAGTTATTTAAATATAAATAACTGTCTAAATTGGTTTTGTATTATTTGTATAGCTTCCTCTGTCATTTAACACCTATTAGTGACTATGTGATCAGTAAAAAAAAGCCAAGAAGCCTAGTAAAAGAGAAAGTGAAAGTAAAAATTTGAATCATTTGGACCTTTTAAACCAGTCAAGAATTAGACTCTTTGACTGTTTGGACATCATTTAACCAATGGTCTTTCTATGGGCCTATGGATGAGTTATTTAAATTTTTTGGGTCTCATTTATTCAAATGTAAAATAAGAATTTTAGATTCTAAATGTTCTCTATGGACCCATTTGGTATTAAAATGATAGATTTAAAAAAATATGTTGTATGACTGGCCACAACTAATAGCTATTATACAGATATGTAACATATATGATATAAATGTATATCAGATATATAACATATACATGTATATCTTATATGTGTATATGTTTTAATTTATATTATGTATTTTATAATATAATTATATATTAGGTATTATTTATGTTGAATATAATTATATGTAATATAAATTAAAACATACACATGTGTATGTATGTCTGCACACATACACATATGTGCACACACATGTGTATACCTGTGTATATATATTTTAATTCATCTAACAAATGACATTGATATTACTCCAGATAGAAAGTGATGCTTGATAAATAACTGAAGATTGAAGGAAAGGACTTAGAAATACAGGCATAAGTTGGGGAATGGAAAAAGGACGGTCATGGCAAAACTATATAAATGTAGGTAGAAGTCGAATTGGAATTCAGGAACTAGGCCGTGTAAGGAAGAGAGAGACATGGTTTCAAAGCAAAAGGATGCAGGATTTGTCGGCAGTTTAGATAGTAGTGTGAAATATTAATGTAATCAGTATCTTTGGCACATACTTGTTTTTTCGATAGTTTTTTTTTTTTTTTTTTTTTTTTTTTTTTTTTTTTTTGAGGCGGAGTCTCGCTCTGTCGCCCAGGCTGGAGTGCAGTGGCCGGATCTCAGCTCACTGCAAGCTCCGCCTCCCGGGTTTACGCCATTCTCCTGCCTCAGCCTCCCGAGTAGCTGGGACTACAGGCGCCCGCCACCTCGCCCGGCTAGTTTTTGTATTTTTAGTAGAGACGGGGTTTCACTGTATTAGCCAGGAGGGATAGTTTTATGTCATGTAAAACAGGTGGGATATGCATGGCACCAAGTGTAACACCAACAGTTTTAGTTGAAAGGAGAAGTTTCATTTTTCCTTAAAATACATTGAGAGCTTATAATGTGCTAGTTACTGTGCTGGATGCTGTGTTTGCAGCCCTTGTGTCCTTCAGTGTCCCTCCTGAAGGTTGTCCTTAAAGTCTCATAGGGAAGACGAACACTAAACGCACAAATACTTACGTGATTATAAACTATGAGAAGTTTGTAAAAATAAAAAGAAAATAAACCTCACCTTGAGTGGTCAAGGAAGGCTTCTCTGAGGAAGTAACATCTAACCTGGAACTTCAGATAGAACTTCTATTTCACAGTAACTAATGGGTGGGTATATGGGACACTGAGCTAGAACAAAAGACAAATGTGGGTTAGTTAAGGTTTAAGTAGGGTTTAAATCTATCATTTTTTTTTTTTATTTCTGCTTTAGGTCTGCATCAGTGTTAAGCTGCTACATGGAAACATAAAAATAGCGGTAAAAGTGGGATTTGGTGTCTCATTTTACAAAGAGAATGAAAGGCTTATGATGATTTTTGTAAAAATACTTGTATATTAAAAAATAATAAATTAGAGTTCAACTCTTCTCTTTAAAAATACCTTTAATGGTATGGAAGATAAAAAATTTAGTCTGTTGATGGGAAAAAATAACATTTAATAATTTTAAAACTATGCTTCCTAAATAAGAATTTAATTTTGGCATATGTGAGCCTATTGATTGGACAGTATTACATTGTATTCTGTTAAAATCTTATTATACCCTTATTAGGTCATTTTTAAATAATAATAACATAATTTACTGAAAATTTTAATCAATAGCTCTGAACCGTCTTCACCTTTTTCTTGAGTATCAACTGGACGTTTTTAAATTAAATCCTTCTTTATAACCTTTAGTCAAATAGGTTCCATATAATTTTTAAGATTGGAAAAACTGAAACTGATTTGTCCTCATTCACATAATATATGAGATGCGAAGTGGGTTACAGGGTATATGGATTCTCTGAGGGTATTTTAAAATAGCATGTGAGTGTGCAGAATTTCAAGTAGCAAACTAATTTCAAGATGATCAACATTTATTCTTTTTAAAATTTACTTAGACAGGTTTCAGGAAGGCATTGTTATATATTGGAGGCAAAAACAAAAATGTGCCCCAGTTTTGGTCTTTTTTTTTGTGTGCGCGTCTAAAAACACACAGAGGAAAATGGAACTGAAATGAGCTTTGTGGTTTGTGAATCCTTTAAAAACCACAAAAAGCAAATTATTCTCATATGACTTGAATACTTAGAGATGATCTGTGTGATGATATGTGTAATGTAAGACATTTGTTTACATTCCAAAGTAAAGATCAGCTCCCTATATCCTCCCTCCCTCTCTCTCTCAATGTGTGTATTCTTTCACTCAGTAAGATTAGCAGAAAGAATTCTATGTAAGTAAAAAAACATGTCTTGAGGTTTTGAATGACCTAATTTCTTAAACTTTTTTTGATTTCTGTTTTAATATTGTTATTATTTACTCTCTGCCCTCAACACAGCAGAGGCCTTGATGGGAAAAGATTTTGTGGGCAAGCAACAGGTGGGTAGTCGAATCTGGAAGACTCTAACAAATGAGACTCCTTCTTCAGAAGAGTATAAAATGAGACATTTTATTAGGGGAAGGGAGGCTGAGTTGATTTAACCATTCCAATGTGCAGATATATTAGAAGACAATTAAGGGATCATAATGCTTCCACAAATGAAATATTTCAACCATGCAGCACCATCCAACTGCGCTGTTTGGAGATAATTCTCCATGGATTTCTTCTGTTTGGCACAGTTCAGCCTTTGAGCAAAGGGCATATTTAAATGGTATTTACCTTGAGACATTTGCTTACATTCCAGAGTAAAAATAAGCTCTCCTTGCCACCTCTCTTTCTCTGGAGGGGAGAATGGGCAGACTTGCCAGCAGCCTATTCCAGCTAGGGTCTCCTCATTTTGGATTCCTCTCCTATGGGTGTGACTGTCTCACATGCAGGTGAACATCCAGGCCTCCTCATGTTGCCCTGTGGAAATGGAAGGTACTTCTCTGGCTGTTGCTTTTTCCTGTCTTTCCTGTAATATATATATAAATAAAATAGTGGCAGATTAACTCATTAGCTTCCAAGTAGGGTAACATCTCAGGCCCTTCATTCTGTCTGCCTTAAACTGCACAAGGACTGGCAAACCCAGTGGGAACCAGGCATGGGACATTAATTGAAAAAAGTAGGTGATATGGTTTGGCTCTGTGTCCCCACCTAAATCTCATGTTGATTTTTAATCCCCAGTGTTGGGGGTGGGACTGGTGGGAGGTGATTGGATCATGAGGGTGGGATTTCCCCTTACTGTTCTCATGATAATGAGGGAATTCTCATGAGATCTCGTTATTTAAAAGTGTGTCACACTTTCCCCCTTTCCCCTTCATTCTCTTCCTCCTACTCCAGCCATGTAGGAAATTCTGGTTTCCCTTTGCCTTCTGCCATGATTGTAAGTTTCCTGAGGCCTCCCAAGGCATGCTTCCTGTACAGCCTGTGGAACTGTGAGTTGATGAAACCTCTTTTCTTTATAGATTACCCAGTCTCAGTTCTTTACAGCAATGTGAAAATGAACTAATACAGTAGGTGAGGTTTAAAATAATGAATGGCAACTGACAACCTTGGTGTGGGTGCATAATAGGGTGGACTAGTGTCTGCAGCAGCTGAGGAGCAATGTCTTCTTGTGAGATACCCTACTTTTAAAATATTGGCAACCAGTCTGACTCAAGAACACTGCTGGAATTAAGCTAAACTGTTATGGACTGGGTTCAGCCCAAGGGCCATCATTTAGTCTTCTCTGTCGTAAATGGTGAGATGTCAGGATGGGGGTGAATTTATTTCTTCCTGGTAACTATGGAATCACTTGGCACAATGCCTAGGTAGGCACTCCTTTTTCTTTTTTGAATCAAAAATTCTCAGCAAGCTCTAAGCCAGACGTTAGCTAAGAAGAAATACAATGTAATGCCAAAAGATCAACATAAACTTTGTCATGATTTTGTTTCCCAAAATAAGAACACAGATTTGGTGGACATCATATTTTTCGGTCAGTAATCCTTTTATAGTTCTTGACTACTTATCTATCCCAGCATTTTATTTTGTCTCTACTAATACCACAATGTTATTATTATTATCCATTCCTGCGCCCAGTTTCTCACACAGTTTTAATATGGCACTTATGGCTCTTGTTTTATGATAAATGGTTTTCATATGTCTACTATAGTAATTGAAAAACTCCAATTATTCTGCAGTCTTGTGTATGTGATAGAGTCAGCCACAGAGTTAGAGTCATAAAATTTGTCAGGCCAAATCTGAGTTTTATTTCATAGAGATTGGTTTCAGGGTTATGTAAACAATTGCAAAGATGATTTAAAAACCAATATAAATTGTATCCAGCAAATATTTCCCTCAGTATTGACCTAAAAAGTTTGCAGTTCTAAGGTGACTTGCTAAAAGTTCCCAAGCATTGTAGGTTACGTGGTTAAATATTAGATAGTTGTCTGGATGTGTTTATAAGAGTTTACTTAACACCTTAGTCAGGTGTTAAAATGGGCTAAAAGAGAGCTTCATGTAATGCCTTTCATTCTGTTTGTGCATTTTTAATTATTGGAAAATCCAATGAAAAATAAGTGGGTGTCATTAAGAAGTATAAAAAAAGAGTGTAAATATTTGTCCTCTAGGAAATTGGATAGCCAGAGAAGATTGTTCATAGCCAAATTGAAGAACAGATTGAGATTCTTGAGATTACTATATGCTTGTTATAAAATGCCACACATTAAATTAGCAATTGAGAAAAAAGTGAAAGTAATAGACACATTGATGACTTATGGCAATAGGTATAGAATAAATGCTTTGTATTTGTTTATTGAGATATGATTTAAAGGTCAATTTTATCCTGTTTAGGTGAGCAGTTCTGTGAATTTCAACAAATGTACAGTTGTCTTTTGGGATTCAGAGGATCAGCTCCAGGACTGCCCCCATATAACTAAATCAGCACATACTCAAGTCCTGCACTGGGAACAAAGTGTTGGCCCTCTGTATACACATCTTGCACAGCCACAAATATTTTTTATTGTGTGTGGTTTAAAATAAGCCACACATAAGTGGACCAAGGCAGTTCAAACTCATGTTGTTTAAGAGTCAACTGTATACAGTTGTGTAAGCAACCACCACAACCATAATAGAGTATATCTCTACCATTCCCCCAAATCTTCCATTTCCTGATATAGTCAATCTCCTCCTTTTACACCCGCAGCTTCTGTCAACACAAATCTGATTTCTTTCCTAATTGATAGGGTTTGGCTCTGTGTCTCCATCCAAATCTCACCTTGAATTCTAATAATCACCATGGGTCAGGGGTGGGACCCAGTGGAGATAGGAGGGTGGTTTCCTCCATACTATTCTCACAAGATCTGATGGTTTTATAAGGGGTTTCACCGTTTGCTCGGGTCTCATTCTCTCTCCTGTCACCATGTGATCTTCCCATTCTGTCACGATTATAAGTTTCTTGAGGCCTCCCCAACCCTACAGAACTGTGAGTCAGTTAAACCTCTTTTCTTTGCAAATTACCCAGTCTTAGACAGTTCTTTATAGCAGCATGAGAGTAATCTAATACACCAATAATTCTAACTTTTCTAAAACGGCATAAAAGCAGTTGATAAATAATACAGGCTTTTGAGTGTGGCTTCTTTCACTTACTATAATGCTTTTGAGGTTCACAGCTGTTGTTGCATATATCATTGTTCCTTTTTGTTGCTGAGTGGTATTCTGTTGTATGAATGTACTGCAGTTTGCTTGTCTGCTTACCAGCTGGGAGATATTTGGGTTGATTTGAGCTTTTGGAGATTATTGATAAAGCCTTATAAACCTTATTAATGGGTTCTTGTTTAGACATGTTTTCATTTATCTTGAATAAAGAAATACCTACATGTGCGTTGCCATGTCTTATGAAAGTGTATGTTTAATTTTATAAGAACCTGCCCAATTAGTTGTATGATTATGGCTGTGTCGTTTAGGATTCTCATCAGAAATGCACTGGAGTCCCAGTTGCTCCACAGAGAATATGTGCTTTTTATAAATTTTAAACTGGAATTTCTGCCTCAAATATAATGTATCTTTATATAAAATATATTTGAGACAGAAATTCTTGTTTAAAATTTATAAATTTATAATGTATCTGAAAAAACATTATAGTTATAAAACATACCAAAAAACTGATATGTTATATTGGAATTGTGTAATATTTTACCAATGCATGATGGCTAAAGGGACAGTAAGCAGTAGGTTGAATTAATTCCATTTCTCTTATGAGTTAATGGAGCCTAGAACATGTGTTTGTGTGTGAGGACAATCGTTTCCATATCATTTAAAATTTTTGGTCAGTCATTCAGAGTTTCCTAAATACATAGAAGGATGAGTTCAGGAAAGTTGCTAGAGCCTTGTTAATGTTTAAACCTCAAAGTTCCTACATGGTTGACAAGGCCAGTCTGTCTTTACTTGGAGCCGGTGGCAGCCCATGCAAAGAACAACTTGGATGAGCTGGTTCACTTCATAACATTTCCAAGACGATGATAGTTCCAATATAAGTAGAATTGACCTGTACAGATAAGGCAGGTCATTTAAACTAAACTGGATTTTCAGTTGTTCTTTGAGGCACTCCATAAGGTACTGATGGGACGTAGGAGTAAAATTTGGCTTCCCTAATTTCCAGAATAGCAATACTATCTTACATACAATGTATAATGCTTGTGTTTTGATAATCTATTTGTTCTGGGGAAAAAACATCATAAATGAAAGTGACATTTTCATAATAGAGGCATTTGGGTTTATACTTCTTGTGGTCATTTTCTTAGGATTAGTATTTTAGAATAATTTACCAAGCTTTTTTGCAAGACTAAATTAAATATAGGGTTAAAGTAGGGTTAAATTTTAACAGTCATAACTTTGTTCCTGAGGTGTGATTATTATCAAAAAGTCTTTTAAAAATGCTTTTCTTAAATATTCAAAAGAGATTGAGACTATCATACAAATGGACAAGTTTAGTATCTCAAATTATAACTATTGTTCATTAATTCTCAAGAATGCTAACATTTAGGGGTTAGCAAATTGAAGATATTTTGGTAAAAATTATGATTAAGTTGTGTATTAGAGCAAAACCAAACTGTCTTCTGTCTTGGATTGTTTCTGTGTCTTCCCATTGGCTTTGAATGCAGACAGGAACAATATTAAAATACTTCTCATGCAACATCAAGTAAATTCCAAAAGAAAAATGCCTTGTGCAAATCACATTCTCCAGCATGTTACGGCCCTCTCTGGGTTACAGAATTTTGTCTGAAATTTTCATAGATAGCCAATTATTTAATTTGTGACTATACAAAGACAACAAAAACGTCTTGGAACAATTGACTCCAAACACCAGAATGGAGCTATGAATGTGTATATATCCCTAAAGTTGGTTTACAGCTACTTATATTTACAACAACCTCACTCTCTGTGAAGTGGGATGTTAATACCAATTTTCTATTCCTTCTTATTAGTAAGGTAATGATAATCATGAGGAGTGAGACCAAGTCAATAATATTTCTTTTTATTTACCCTGGTTTCTTCTTTATCTTGCTGTTTCTTCTAAGCCATTTGTTATTATATTCTGTGTTGTATTGCAGTGGGATTTGCATGTATCGGTACAGGACATTTATTAGTGATTAATTTGTATTTGTGCCTTTTCACCAATTGTTCAGCCAACTCTATTTTTAAAAATAAAACAGAAAATGTTTTTCTGTAGTATGTTCTTTCAAAATCTGTCTGCTAGTTTAGGTTTATGGAAATTCATTGTATGATTTTGTACTAAATATTCTTTACACATTTTTGTTTTCTCTTCCTATAATGCCTTTTATTCATGATGATGGTGGGAAAAAGGATGCATTTTTATGTTTGGAGAGACTCATTGTAAAACAGCAGGACATTTCCTGTATAACACCATTAAATGTTGTTCAAACAATGTCCGGTGGACTATCTTTGCCCACTAGTTCTATGCAGAAACATTTCCCAAATTAATTAATTTCCTTGGTTGACAAATCAGGGAGAAAATCCTGGTAGACCTCAAGAAAGAGTAGAAAGTTGGGGAAAGTGTTATGAGGTTTGAGGTCAGCAATTTTACCTTTTAAAACTTTCTTTCTCAAGGAGGATGTCAACAAATAATGTATGTGGTAACTTTGAATGAAGGATAGAGCTTGAAAAGTAAAACTTCAACTCCCACATATAACATTTGTGAGGAAAATGAAATGAAAACATATGTTCGTATAATCATGGGAAAACATAATGTATTTGTCTAAGTCTGAGTTTGCTAGAAGTTCTTTATTATTAAATTATGCTGGGATTCGTAGTAAGCATGCAATGCATTTGCATAAATATTAAAATAATTCATCATGATTAATTCTATTACAGTAAATCTCAACCCTAATCACAATCTAGCATATACTACAGTGGTTTGTCTATATGTGATATTTCATATTTTACTAAGTTTTGGTGGAACTGCAGCTCCTGTAGCAGCACAGATGTCATCTGACTTCACTGTGATTAATGTGGTCCTGAAGGAGATCTAATCACGATTAGCCAATTTCATAAAGTGTTACAGAATCAGTGTCATGTGAGAAATATTTTAAAGCCCTTAAAAATGTATATCCTAGCAAGTAACTCTGGTCGAAAATTGGGTTTCTAGGAAGATGAAGAGGTTTAACTTGGGAAATAGATGACCTAGGGGGATGAGGGGACAATTATTTGGCTTCAAATCCTTAAAGGACCAGAAGAAAACTACACAAATCTAGAACTAATGGCTGAAAGTTGTAGGGCAGTGGATATCAATCTAATATGCTGAAATTTCAAAAATGGAAACTCATCAGAAAGGCAGTGAGCTCCATGAGTCTGACAGGCTCAATGAAGTATGGAGGTTTCTGTTACTAGAAGTATTCAAGGCAAGATGAGCACTTAGGGAGACTACTTCAAAGTCACTTTTTTAATGGCACGGAAGGTTATATTTGGGTAAATTCTAAATTCTTCTTCATCCATTCCATAAATTTCCCTTACCACAGAAACACATTTCTTCTTTCTTTTTTTAGATTTATTTTTATTATTTATTTATTTATTTATTTAAGATATTGGTGGAGGCTTCAGTGGGAGATGGCTTCACTGGAGATATTGCGATTGATGATCTGTCATTCCTGGACTGCACCCTCTACCCTGGTAAGAGAACATTTCAATTTGGGGTTATTTCCAAATCTGTTTACTTGGAAAACTTTCAAGGAAATCAGTATTTCATTTCTACAAAATTTCCAACATGACCTTGCTTTTATTCTTTTTCTCAAATCTATTAACTCTGGAAAAGATTTTTTTAGATCCTTGCTAGTAATTAGTTTTAAAGTGTCAAACATAGTGAAGATGTTTGAATCACGTATATCTGTGTCTTAGCACATGCAAAATACTAGAAAGTCATGTCTGAGTTTAAAATGTAATTCCATTATATTTAAGGAGTTATAATAACCAAACCATTTACCTTACATTTACATCGTATTGGATACTTCATTAACCTCTCGGTTTACTCTCTGGAAACACTTTAAATATTTCTAAGGATTGTTGCCAACCATGTCCTCACTATATTATAGATTTATGTCTATTCAAATGACATAAATGACATATTTTCCAGATTTATGTATCCATTTTCAAACTTTCCCCTGAACTCCAGACTCATATACTAACTACCTACTCAACAGCTTAACTTGGATGTCTAGTAGGCATCTTAAAGATAATAATAGAAAATAACCTAAAATAAACACAACCCAGGCCTCGAATAGTGTTATGAGGAGAAACCCATTCTGGGAAGTACATAGTGATCTAAGAAGACTGGATATTAAACTAATGGAGTTTGGCACTCAGACTGAGAACGCTTAAAGTGCACGACAAGAGGGAACATGATCTCCTCCCTGGAGTGATCAGAGGCTGGAACCCAACAACATTCTCAATTGCTGAAAACTTAACTTCCATCCCTGCTCTGTCATCTTAGCCTCATTGGTCAGTGGAGCGCCAGCTCCATCCCAGGCAGAGTCAGTCAGGGGATGGGGCCGATTCCAATATTTTCAGTTGTAGCTATGTGACACAGCTCTGATCCTACCCACCACTCAGCGTCCTAACAGGATGTATTGGTGTCACCACTCTGTGTCATGGTTTTCATAGAACTCTGGAGACAGCCAAATCCCTCTCTTGAAGGCCAGTAAAACAAGAGGCAGAATTGAACAAATTTACCCTTACCTCTCAAGGCCTAAAAGTGAATTCCTGATTACCAGTTGCCTCTCAATCCTGCCACTCCTGCATACCTCCCTATCTCAGCAAATGACAGTTTATGTCTAGCTGCTTATTCCATATTAACAAATCTGATTTATATTAACAAACTCAGTTTAGAACCCACTCCTCATTGCCTTCACCACTTCCCCCTTGGTCCAAGCAACCAGTGTCTATGCATGGATTATTGCAATTGCTTTTTAAATGATCTCTCTGCTCCTACCCTTGTGCGCTATATTCTTTTTTTTTTTTTTTTTTTTTTTTTTTTTTGAGACGGAGTCTCGCTCTGTCGCCCGGACTGGAGTGCAGTGGCCAGATCTCAGCTCACTGCAAGCTCTGCCTCCTGGGTTTACGCCATTCTCCTGCCTCAGCCTCCCGAGTAGCTGGGACTACAGGCGCCAGCCACCTCGCCCGGCTAGTTTTTGTATTTTTAGTAGAGACGGGGTTTCAGCGTATTAGCCAGGATGGTCTCGATCTCCTGACCTCGTGATCCGCCCGTCTCGGCCTCCCAAAGTGCTGGGATTACAGGCTTGAGCCACCGCGCCCGGCCTAGTGCACTATATTCTGAAAACAGTAGCCCACATGTTCCTTTTCAAACTTAGATGAGATTAGGTCATTCTATTGTCAGAATTCCTATGACTCTATCTCATTCAGAGCAAATCTCAAACTAATGATAGCTTCCAAGAAATAAATGAATAACCCCTTATACCTCTTGAATTCACCTTTCACAGTGTATATCTCATTCACTTTTCCCTACTACAAAGGCTTCTTAGCTAATTCTTAAGCGCTTCAGCCAATTTATGGTGTATTAGTCCATTCTCACACTGCTAATAAAGATATACCCGAGACTGGGTAATTTATAAAGAAAGGTGGTTTAATTGACTCAGTTCTACATGGCTAGGAAGGCCTCACAATCATGGCAGAAGGTGAAGGAGGAGCAAAGTCACATCTTACATGGTGCAGGCAAAGAGAGTGTGTGCAGGGGAACTCCCCTTTATAAAACCATCAAATCTTGTAAGACTTATTCACTTTCACAAAAACAGTGTAGGGTGATTCAGTTACCTCTCAATGGGTCCTCCCGTGATATGTGGGAATTATGGGAGCTATAATTCAAGATGAGATTTGGGTAGGGACACAGCCAAACCGTATCATATGGTTAGGACTTTTCTATCTGCTTTTCCCTGTTCCTGGAACAGGTTTCCTACAGATGTCTCTCTGACTCCCTCCCTTACTTCCTTCTGGTCTCTGCCAGAGTTTCTTCAGGGAAGCCTCCTCTGAACACACACACACACACACACACACACAGTTTCTTATCTGGCATTTTCTATTATTCTATTTCTATTCCTGGCGTTATTTTTCTCCATAACATGTATCACCCTTATAGTTAAATTTATATTTTCCCCCATATTGATGTTAGTTGCATGAGAGAAGATGTATTACCTCTTCACTATTTCATCTCCAACACCTACAACAGTATCTGACACATATTAGTACTCAACAAATATTTGTTGGATGGATAAGTAGATAGAGGAATGTCAGTAATTTTAGGTGTTTTATGTACTCTTGTTATGTATTTTAGTTTAGTTTTAATATTATTGCTAAAACGTTAAATATTTCTATGTGCCAGATACTATATTATATATCAGTCAGCTTTTGTTGAAAGCCAGGTCTCAGTAGCTTATGACTGCATTTATTTCTTGCTCTCAAGCATGTGGGTTAGCATAGAGAATAAGAGTAAAGACACAGATAGACAGACAGACAGATCCTAATCATAGCTCTATGTAATTTTATGTAGCTCTTAGCTATGTATCTCTGTTTCACGTGGTCCTATCTCTCTGAGACCCTGGCTAAAAGACCAATTCCCTATTTGACACATTTCGTGGAGGATGGGAAAAAAAGTGTATTTGAAATTTCAATTGGGACATGGTATACATCTCATTGTGTCTGTTCATGTTCATTATCCATTGATCAGATCCCAACAATGGGGCAGAGAAATATTTTCCACCTCCAGGGAGCTCAGCAAGGGTAGGAGAGATAGAAAATCTTTACAAGAAAGGGAGGTGGTATGTAGGGACAATATAACAACTGGTCACTCATGCGTATTTTATCTTACGTAATCTTACAATGTTTAAAGAGTCTAGAAGAGTGCCTGGTCCAACCTGGTGAATAGATGTTGTATATGGAGTAGGATTAATGCCTTTATTATACGAATTTTATGGAGGAAATTGAAAAGGAGATAACCTGCTCAAGGGTACCTAGCTGTAAAGTGGCAGAACACAGTGACTGCCTCTTAGGACCATAGTGTTTACCACTAGTATTACACTGCTCATCAAACCTGCAAGGAAGAGGCTACAATCTCCAATTTACAGATATGAAACATTAAACTTAAAGAGCGTAAGTAGCCTGGATGAGAATATAAAATTAGGGATTGGATTGTGATTTTACCTAAGCTGGTCTGATTTCAATGGCCAGGGCTTTCCCCACATTGCCCCCAAATCTGAGATTAGAGAGAATCACTGTGACCTCAGAGGCAGAAGAGACCAAAAAAAGAACACAGAAAAGAAACATGAGTCACCATTGAAATTGTTGTTGCCCTGATTATCCTGCTAAATCTATTCTGTGGCTCACAGTTCCAAGGAGAGGTAAAACAGCTACTAGAGGCACAGACACAGATGTGAAATATCAGTTACAGAGTGTTAGTCCCAATTTGCTGTTTCATGTTTCGGAATAAAAATAAAAAACTTTAAAAACTGTATGAGCTGTGTGTTTTTTGCGTTGGCTTTATAACAAAATAAACTATGGGTCTAAACCACAAGCCTTGTTGAATCCTTAGGTTTGATAAAGGAATTTGATGTAATCTTGCCATAAGATGAAACAAAAATAAAAATTGGGCTCTTCACAAAAAATGTTACTCTTGATGCTTTCCAGTCTTTTTTTTTTTTTTCTTTCATGGCATCATGTTATATGAAGTAAGAATCATGCTTGTAACTTCACTTAGGGCATTGATTTCCTTTCAATATTAACTGATTATTTGTTTATAGCATGGTTCTTCCTTGGCCAATAAAACAAAGCAAAATAAATAAAAACTCAAAGTCACATACACACAAACCAAAATGTTGACCTACTCCCCAAAATGTGGGTTTCTGTCTTACCTACAACTTTTATTTTATAGAAAATAACTGAGCAGTAGATTATTTTACTTTTCTTTGTTACTTCAAAATCAACCTTTTCCCCTCATGCCTTCCTTGTAATTTTAATTAAAGCAGTGTTCTCCAGCAAGCTGGGCTTGAATTTCCAGTCATCTTTGACATTCTTCTTAAACTTGTTCGGTTGCAATTTCCACTGACTACAACTGCAAGATATTTCTCAGACCTGCTTTTTTCCATTACTCTGATTCAAGACAGTGTTGACTTGAATGAAAAGCAAATATTAGACTAAATGTTATTAATTTTCCCCAATAGTTTTTATGCCCTTAACTGAGTTTATTTTCACTTTGTCTTAAAACATCATTTGCTCTTCCAAGTCTTCTCTCTCATATTCTAAGCTATAGATGTTTCTAATTTAATTTTCAACTCTTTCTCAATCATGAATTATACCTGCTTTGTTTCAATACTTTTATAATATTGTTAATTTATTTTTCCTACTTTATTAAGATATAATTGGCAAAATGGTATGTTTTGACATGTCTGTATATTATGAAATAGTTACCATAATCAAACTATTAATAATTAACACATCTCTAACCTCATATAGTTACTCATCCTCTGTGTGTGTGGTAAGTGAACTTGACCAGGTGTGGTGGCTCACGCATGTAAACATAGAACTTTGGGAGACTGAGGCGGGTGGATCACCTAAGGTCGGGAGTTCAACACCAGCCCGGTCGATGTGGTGAAACACGGTCTCTACTAAAAATACAAAAGTTAGCCAGGCATGGTGGCAGACACCTATAATTCCAGCTACTTAGGAGGCTGAAGCAGGAGTATTGCTTGAACCTGGGATGCGGAGATTGTAGTGGGCCAAGATTGCGCTACTACACTCCAGCCTGGGTGACAGAGCAAGACTCTGAAAAAAAAAAAAAAAGAAAAAAGAAAAAAATAAAAGCACTTAAAATCTACTCTCAGCAAATTTCAAGTGTACGATATCTTACCAGAAGTTACTCTTCTGATAACTGAAAGTTTGTACCATTTTACCAACGTATCTCCGTTTCCTTCATCTCTCAACCTCTGCTAACTACCTCTCTACTCTCTTCTGAGTTCATCTTTTAGATTCCTTTTACATGTGCAGTGATGCAGTATTTGTCTTCTGTGTCTGTCTTATTTCACTTAGTGTAATGGACATGGCATTATTCTAATTTCATAATGACAGGATTTCTTTTTTTTTTAAAGCTGCATAATGTTCCAATGTACATATATATCACATTTTCTTTATCCATTCATCTATCTCCATACATGTAAATTGTTTCCCTATTGTGGCTCTTGTGAATCATGCTGCAGTGAACATGGGAGTTCATTGAAGTCCAGATATCTCTTTGAAATAGTGATTTTTATTGCCCCGGATATACACGCAGAATTGGAATTGCTGGATCATGTGGATAGTTACATTTTTAATTTTTGGAGCAACCTCCATACTGTTTTTCATAATGGCTGTATCAGTTTACATTCCTACCAACATGTATGAGTGTTCCCTTTTCTCCACATCTTCACCAACACTGGCTATCTTTTAACTTTTGATAATAGACATCCTAACAGATGAGAATTAGTATCTTATCGTAATTTTGATTTGCATTTTTCTGATCATTACTGATAGTGAGTGCCTTTTCATATACCTGTTGTCTATGTCTTCTTTGGATAAAAAGTCTATTCAGGTGTTTTGCCCCTCTTAAAATTTGATTATTTGTTGTTGTTTTTTGTTTTGTTTGTTTTTGCTGTTGTATAAGTTTCTTACGTAGTTTGATATTAGCTCCTTATCTGTTACATGGTTTGGCAATACTTTCTCACATTGTGATTTTGTACATGATGTAAGATAAGAGCCCAATTTCATTTTGCTTTGCATGTGGATATCCATTTCTTTAACACTGCTTATTGAAGGATTATTTTTCCCATTGTGTATTCTTGTCATTTTTCTTATAGATTACTTGACTGTATATGTGTAGGCTTATTTCTGTGCTTTCTGTTTTGCTCCATTGGTCCATGTTTCTGCTTTTATGAAAGTACCATGCTGTTTTGATTACTATAACATTGTAATATAATTTGAAAGCAGGAAGTATGCTGCCATCAGTTTTTTTCTTCTTGTTCAAAATTGCTTTATCTAGTTGAAATCTTTTGTTTTCTTTTGTATTCTGTATGAATTTTTGTCTTAGAGACAAAGATTTGAGGATCTTAGAGGAAAAGCTTTTAGCTTAGAGGAAAAGCCTTTAGCTTTTTACCATT
This sequence comes from Trachypithecus francoisi, assembly GCF_009764315.1. Taxonomy (NCBI): domain Eukaryota; kingdom Metazoa; phylum Chordata; class Mammalia; order Primates; family Cercopithecidae; genus Trachypithecus; species Trachypithecus francoisi. Next base: position 21,602,003 of record NW_022681474.1, read on the forward strand.
GAGTGTGATGTTAACTTTGGGCTTGTATAGAGGTTCACTTTTACCCACATCCTCCCAATACTTGTTAAAAGCTTTAAGACTGTTACTGTATTGAGGAGCATTTCTTCTATTCCTAATTTGTTTGGAGTTTTTATCATGAAAGGATGTTAAATATTGTCAAATGCCTTTTCTACATTTTTTTACCTGATCATAAGATTTTAAGCCTTCATTCTGTTAATGTTATGTATCACATTTATTAATTTTCATGTGTTGATCCATCTTTATGTCCCAGGGATAAATTTCACTTGGTCATGATATATGATTCTTTTACACTGTTGTTGAAATCAGCTTGCTAGTATTTTGCTGAGGATTTTTGCATCTATATTCATCAGTCATATTGGCCTGTGATTTTCTGTCCTTGTAGTCTCCTTTTCTAGCTTGGAATCAGGCTAATCATAAAAAATGAGTTTGAAAGTGTTTCTGCCTCTTCAGTTTTTGGAAGAGTTCGATGAGGATTGGTATGAATTCTTTAAATATTTGGTGAAATTTACCTGTGAATCCATCAGGCCCTGAACTTTTCTTTGGTGGGAGATTTTTGGTTACTTATTCAGTCTCATTACTCATAATTCCATCTGTTTAGATTTTTTATTTCTCCTTGATTCCATCTTGGTAGGTTGTATGTTTCTAGGAATTTATCCATTTCTTTAATGCTATTCAATTTCTTGGAGCATAATTGTTCATAGCAGTCTTGTATGATCCTTAGTATTTCTGTGGCATCAGTTGTAATGTCTCATTCTGATTTTATTTATTTGGGTCTTCTGTTTTTCTTATACCTAAAGGGTTGTTAATATTATCTTTTCAAAAAATTAATTTTTAGTTTCATTGATCATTTTTTAAATTTTTATCTTCATTGTAATTATTTTTGCTCTGATCTTTATTAGTTCCTTCTTTCTGTTAACTTGGAGCTTAGTTTATTCTTTTTCAAGTTCCTTGAGGTATAAAGATAAATGTTTTATTTGAGATTTTTAAATTTCTGTATTTTTTTTTATTTCTTAGGTATTTTATACTACAAACTTTCCTCTTAGAATTGCTATTGTTGTATCCCATAAGTTTTAGTATGTTGTGTTTCCATTTTCATTTATCTCAGATTTTTTATTTCACTTTGATTTCTTCTTTGATCTATTGGTTTTTAAGGAGTGTGTTGTTTTAATTACCATGTTTGTGAATTTTCCAACTTTCCCCTGTCTTTAATTTCTAGTTTCATACCATTGTGGCTAGAAAAGGTGCTGGATATGATTTCAAACTTCCTTATTTGTTAATGCTTGTTTTGTGACCTAACATATTATCTATCCTGGAGAATGTTCTGTGTGCTCTTGAGAAGGTGTATTCTGCTGCTGTTAAATGAAATTTTTTGTACATTATTATTAGGTCAATTTGCTCTAAAGTATCATTTAAGTTCAATGTTTCTTAATTGATTTTCTGTCTGTATGATCTATCCATTGTTGGAAGTGGGACATTGAAGTCTTTTACTATTACTGTTTTGCTGTCTCTTTCTCCCTTCAGATTTATTAATATTTGCTATATATTTGGGTTCTCTCATGTTGAGTACATATGTATTTACAATTATATCCTCTTGATTAGTTGACTGCTATATATTTATGTAATGACTTTTTTGTCTCCTTTTACCATTTTTGACTTAAAGTATATTTTGTCTTATGTAAGTCTAGCTTCCTGTGCTCTTTTTGGGTTTGCATTTGCATAGGATGTGTTTTTCGTTCTTTGACTTTCTGTATATCTGTCTTTAAAGTCGAAGTGAGACTCTTGTAGGCAGCACATTGTTAGATCTTGCTTTTTTTTTCTCTTAATACATTAAGACATTCTATGTCTTTTGATTATACAGTGTAATTTACTTACACATAAAGTAATTCTTAATAGGTAAGGACTTACTATAGCCATTTAAAAAATTCCTTTCTAGCTGTTTCATAGATCTTTTGTTTCCTTCTTTCTCTCTTGCTATCTTCCATTGTGATGTGATAATTTTCTGTAGTGGTATGCTTTGATTGCTTTCTCTTTACCTTTTGGGTATTTACTATAGGTTTTTGCTATGTGTTTAACGTAAGACTTACAAAAGCCAGCTTATAGTTACAGCAATTCATTTTAAGCTGATAAAAACTTAATTTTAATTCCATACAAAAACCCTATGTTTTCCCACCCCAACATTTATGTTTTTGATTTCACAGTTTACATCTTTTTACATTTATAATATTTAATAACTCTAAATTCAGAATACAGAATACACACTAGTACTGTAATGATAATATGTAAATCACTTATAACTCTAAATGCTAAAAGATAAATGTTGAAAATAACTGTAACTTCAGTAATTTGTTAATGGATATGCAATATATAAAGAAATTCTTATTTTTAATCCATTAGACAACATTAACATTTCCAGGGATGGTAGGAACTTAGCCATGTAATACATTTCTGTGGTTCTTTGTGTAACTGTACAATGATGCTATTACCTGAGGAGACAATCGTGAGGAATGATGACAGAGTTAAAGAGATTTCCTTATATCTTGAATCAGATCTTTAGATTAGGAATTATTCTGAGACATTTATATTAAAAAGTGTGTATCTCAAAAGAAGTATTTGCTTTTCATTATTCTTTCTGTCCTTCATTAGAAAGGCCAGAAGTATATTTTCTTTAGCTGAACACACATGACAAGAATTTTCTTTCTTGCACTAAGGATTAATGGTGAGATAATTGGTTTATTTAGAAAAATAAAACATTGACTACATCACAAAATACTGTCTGCAAATTAAAAAATAATTTATATGCTTTTTATTCTCTTCTAAAATTTCAGATTTCAGCATCCGAATTAGAATTGCTAGTTACTAAAATGATTAGTTATTAGAATGTAACTATTATATGAATATCCATGTTTAAGGTATTTTTTATTTTTATTTTTATTTTTATTTTATTTTATTTTTTATTATACTTTAAGTTCTAGGGTACATGTGCATAACGTGCAGGTTTGTTACATATGTATACTTGTGCCATGTTGGTGTGCTGCACCCGTCAACTCGTCAGCACCCATCCATTCATCATTTATATCATGTATAACACCCCATTGCAATCCCTCCCCCCTCCCCCCTCCCCATGATAGGCCCCAGTATGTGATGTTCCCCTTCCCGAGTCCAAGTGATCTCATTGTTCAGTTCCCACCTATGAGTGAGAACATGCGGTGTTTGGTTTTCTCTTCTTGTGTTAGTTTGCTAAGAATGATGGATTCCAGCTGCATCCATGTCCCTACAAAGGACGCAAACTCATCCTTTTTGATGGCTGCATAGTATTCCATGGTGTATATGTGCCACATTTTCTTAATCCAGTCTGTCACGGACATTTGGGTTGATTCCAAGTCTTTGCTATTGTGAATAGTGCCGCAATAAACATACATGTGCATGTGTCTTTGTAGTAGAATAATTTATAATCCTTTGGGTATATACCCAGTAGTGGGATGGCTGGGTCATATGGTACATCTAGTTCTAGATCCTTGAGGAATCGCCATACTGTTTTCCATAATGGTTGAACTAGTTTACAATCCCACCAACAGTGTAAAAGTGTTCCTATTTCTCCACATCCTCTCCAGCACCTGTTGTTTCCTGATTTTTTAATGATTGCTGTTCTAACTGGTGTGAGATGGTATCTCATTGTGGTTTTGATTTGCATTTCTCTGATGGCGAGTGATGATGAGCATTTTTTCATGTGTCTGTTGGCTGTATGAATGTCTTCTTTTGAGAAATGTCTGTTCATATCCTTTGCCCACTTTTTGATGGGGTTGTTTGTTTTTTCTTGTATATTTGTTTGAGTTCTTTGTAGATTCTGGATATTAGCCCTTTGTCTGATGAGTAGATTGCAAAAATTATCTCCCATTCTGTAGGTTGCCTGTTCACTCTGATGGTAGTTTCTTTTGCTGTGCAAAAGCTCTTTAGTTTAATTAGATCCCATTTGTCAATTTTGGCTTTTGCTGCCGTTGCTTTTGGTGTTTTAGACATGAAGTCCTTGCCCATGCCTATGTCCTGAATGGTACTACCTAGATTTTCTTCTAGGGTTTTTATGGTATTAGGTCTAACATTTAAGTCTCTAATCCATCTTGAATTAATCTTCATATAAGGGGTAAGGAAAGGATCCAGTTTCAGCTTTCTACTTATGGCTAGCCAATTTTCCCAGCACCATTTATTGAATAGGGAATCCTTTCCCCATTTCTTGTTTCTCTCAGGTTTGTCAAAGATCAGATGGCTGTAGATGTGTGGTATTATTTCTGAGGACTCTGTTCTGTTCCATTGGTCTATATCTCTGTTTTGGTACCACTACCATGTTGTTTTGGTTGCTGTAGCCTTGTAGTATAGTTTGAAGTCAGGTAGCGTGATGCCTCCAGCTTTGTCCTTTTGACTTAGGATTGTCTTGGCAATGCGGGCTCTTTTTTGGTTCCATATGAACTTTAAAGCTGTTTTTTCCAATTCTGTGAAGAAAGTCATTGGTAGCTTAATGGGGATGGCATTGAATCTATAAATCACCTTGGGCAGTATGGCCATTTTCACGATATTGATTCTTCCTATCCATGAGCATGGTATGTTCTTCCATTTGTTTGTGTCCTCTTTGATTTCACTGAGCAGTGGTTTGTAGTTCTCCTTGAAGAGGTCCTTTACATCCCTTGTAAGTTGGATTCCTAGGTATTTTATTCTCTTTGAGGCAATTGTGAATGGAAGTTCATTCCTGATTTGGCTCTCTGCTTGTCTGTTACTGGTGTATAAGAATGCTTGTGATTTTTGCACATTAATTTTGTATCCTGAGACTTTGCTGAAGTTGCTTATCAGCTTAAGGAGATTTTGGGCTAAGACGATGGGGTTTTCTAAATATACAATCTGCAAACAGGGACAATTTGACTTCTTCTTTTCCTAACTGGATACCCTTGATTTCTTTCTGTTGCCTGATTGCCCTAGCCAGAACTTCCAACACTATGTTGAATAGGAGTGGTGAGAGAGGGCATCCCTGTCTTGTGCCAGTTTTCAAAGGGAATTTTTCCAGTTTTTGCCCATTCAGTATGATATTAGCTGTGGGTTTGTCATAAATAGCTCTTATTATTTTGAGGTACGTTCCATCAATACCGAATTTATTGAGCGTTTTTAGCATGAAGGGCTGTTGAATTTTGTCAAAAGCCTTTTCTGCATCTATTGAGATAATCATGTGGTTCTTGTCTTTGGTTCTGTTTATATGCTGGATTACATTTATTGATTTGCGAATGTTGAGCCAACCTTGCATCCCAGGGATGAAGCCCACTTGATCATGGTGGATAAGCTGTTTGATGTGCTGCTGAATCCGGTTTGCCAGTATTTTATTGAGAATTTTTGCATCGATGTTCATCAGGGATATTGGTCTAAAATTCTCTTTTTTGTGTGTCCCTGCCAGGCTTTGTTATGAGGATGATGTTGGCCTCATAAAATGAGTTAGGGAGGATTCCCTCTTTTTCTATTGATTGGAATAGTTTCAGAAGGAATGGTACCAGCTCCTCCTTGTACGTCTGGTAGAATTCAGCTGTGAATCCATCTGGTCCTGGACTTTTTTTGGTGGGTAGGCTATTGTTGCCTCAATTTCAGAGCCTGCTATTGGTCTATTCAGGGATTCAACTTCTTCCTGGTTTAGTCTTGGGAGAGTGTAAGTGTCCAGGAAATTATCCATTTCTTCTAGATTTTCTAGTTGATTTGCGTAGAGGCATTTATAGTATTCTCTGATGGTAGTTTGTATTTCTGTGGGGTCGGTGGTGATATCCCCTTTATCATTTTTTATTGCGTCTATTTGATTCCTCTCTCTTTTCTTCTTTATTAGTCTTGCTAGCGGTCTGTCAATTTTGTTGATCTTTTCAAAAAACCAACTCCTGGATTCATTGATTTTTTCGAGGGTTTTTTCTGTCTCTGTCTCCTTCAGTTCTGCTCTGATCTTCGTCATTTCTTGCCTTCTGCTAGCTTTTGAATGTGTTTGCTCTTGCCTCTCTAGTTCTTTTAATTGTGATGTTAGAGTGTCAATTTTAGATCTTTCCTGCTTTCTCTTGTGGGCATTTAGTGCTATAAATTTCCCTCTATACACTGCTTTAAATGTGTCCCAGAGATTCTGGTATGTTGTATCTTTGTTCTCATTGGTTTCAAAGAACATCTTTATTTCTGCCTTCATTTCGTTATGTTCCCAGTAGTCATTCAGGAGCAGGTTGTTCAGTTTCTATGTAGTTGAGCGGTTTTGATTGAGTTTCTTAGTCCTGAGTTCTAGTTTGATTGCACTGTGGTCTGAGAGACAGTTTGTTATAATTTCTGTTCTTTTACATTTGCTGAGGAATGCTTTCCTTCCAATTATGTGGTCAATTTTGGAATAAGTGCGATGTGGTGCTGAGAAGAATGTATATTCTGTTGATTTGGGGTGGAGAGTTGTATAGATGTCTATTAGGTCCGCTTTGTGCAGAGATGAGTTCAATTCCTGGATATCCTTGTTAACTTCCTGTCTCGTTGATCTGTCTAATGTTGACAGTGGAGTGTTGAAGTCTCCCATTATTATTGTATGGGAGTCTAAGTCTCTTTGTAAGTCTCTAAGGACTTGCTTTATGAATGTGGGTGCTCCTGTATTGGGTGCATATATATTTAGGAGAGTTAGCTCTTCCTGTTGAATTGATCCCTTTACCATTATGTAATGGCCTTCTTTGTCTCTTTTGATCTTTGATGGTTTAAAGTCTGTTTTATCAGAGACTAGGATTGCAACCCCTGCTTTTTTTTGTTCTCCATTTGCTTGGTAGATCTTCCTCCATCCCTTTATTTTGAGCCTATGTATGTCTCTGCATGTGAGATGGGTCTCCTGAATACAGCAGACTGATGGGTCTTGACTCTTTATCCAGTTTGCCAGTCTCTGTCTTTTAATTGGAGCAGTTAGTCCATTAACATTTAAGGTTAATATTGTTATGTGTGAACTTGATCCTGCCATTATGATATTAACTGGTTATTTTGCTCATTAGTTGATGCAGTTTCTTCCTAGCCTCGATGGTCTGTACATTTTGGCATGTTTTTGCAATGGCTGGTACCGGTTGTTCCTTTTCATGTTTAGGGCTTCCTTCAGGGTCTCTTGTAAGGCAGGCCTGGTGGTGACAAAATCTCTAAGCATTTGCTTATCTGTAAAGGATTTTATTTCTCCTTCACTTATGAAACTTAGTTTGGCTGGATATGAAATTCTGGGTTTAAAATTCTTTTCTTCAAGAACGTTGAATATTGGCCCCCACTTTCTTCTGGATTGTAGAGTTTCTGCTGAGAGATCTGCTGTTAGTCTGATGGGCTTCCCTTTGTTGGTAACCCGACCTTTCTCTCTGGCTGCCCTTAAGATTTTTTCCTTCATTTCAACTTTGGTGAATCCGGCAATTATGTGTCTTGGAGTTGCTCTTCTGGAGGAGTATCTTTGTGGCGTTTTCTGTATTTCCTGAATTTGAATGTTGGCCTGCCCTACTAGGTTGGGGAAGTTCTCCTGGATGATATCCTGAAGAGTGTTTTCCAAGTTGGTTCCATTTTCCCCCTCACTTTCAAGCACCCCAATCAGACGTAGATTTGGTCTTTTTCCATAATCCCATACTTCTTGCAGGCTTTGTTCATTTCTTTTTCTTCTTTTTTCTTTAGGTTTCTCTTCTCGCTTCATTTCATTCATTTAATCCTCAATCGCTGATACTCTTTCTTCCAGTTGATCGAGTCGGTTACTGAAGCTTGTGCATTTGTCACGTATTTCTCGTGTCATGGTTTTCATCTCTGTCATTTCGTTTATGACCTTCTCTGCATTAATTAGTCTAGCTGTCAATTCTTCCACTCTTTTTTCAAGATTTTTAGTTTCTTTGTGCTGGGTACGTAATTCCTCCTTTAGCTCTGAGAAGTTTGATGGACTGAAGCCTTCTTCTCTCATCTCATCAAAGTCATTCTCTGACCAGCTTTGATCCGTTGCTGGCGATGGGCTGCGCTCCTTTGCAGGGGGAGATGCGCTTTTATTTTTTGAATTTCCAGCTTTTCTGCCCTGCTTTTTCCCCATCTTTGTGGTTTTATCTGTCTCTGGTCTTTGATGATGGTGACGTACTGATGGAGTTTTGGTATAGGTGTCCTTCCTGTTTGATAGTTTTCCTTCTGACAGTCAGGACCCTCAGCTGTAGGTCTGTTGGAGATTGCTTGAGGTCCACTCCAGACCCTGTTTGCCTGGGTATCAGCAGCAGAGGTTGCAGAAGATAGAATATTGCTGAACAGCGAGTGTACCTGTCTGATTCTTCCTTTGGAAGCTTTCTCTCAGGGGTGTACTCCACCCTGTGAGGTGTGGGGTGTCAGACTGCCCCTAGTGGGGGATGCCTCCCAGCTAGGCTACTCAGGGGTCAGGGACCCACCTGAGCAGGCAATCTGTCCGTTCTCAGATCTCAACCTCCTCTTTGGGAGATCCACTGCTCTCCCCAGAGCTGTCAGACAGTCGTTTGCCTCTGCTTAGGCCCCCGCTGCTTCCCCTGTTGATCTTCAGCTGTGCCCTGTCCCCAGAGGTGGAGTCTACAGTGACAGGCAGGCTTCCTTGAGCTGCTGTGAGCTCCACCCAGTTCGAGCTTCCCAGCGGCTTTGTTTACCTACTTAAGCCTCAGCAATCGCGGACGCCCCTCCCCCAGCCTCGCTGCTGCCTTGTGGAGAGATCGCCGCAGACTGCTGTGTTAGCAATGAGGGAGCCTCCGTGGGTGTGGAACCCTCCCGGCCAGGTGTGGGATATATTCTGCTGGTGTGCCCATTTGTTTAAAGCCCAGTATTGGGGTGGGAGTTACCCGATTTTCCAGGTGTTGTGTGTCTCAGTTCCCCTGGCTAGGAAAAGGGATTCCCTTTCCCCTTGCGCTTCCCAGGTGAGGCGATGCCTCGCCCTGCTTCAGCTCTCGCTGGTCCGGCTGCAGCAGCTGACCAGCACCGATTGTCCGGCACTCCGTAGTGAGATGTCCCCAGTACCTCAGTTGAAAATGCAGAAATCACCGGTCTGTGTCGCTTGCGCTGGAAGTCGGAGACTGGAGCTGTTCCTATTTGGCCATCTTGCTCCGCCCCTTAAGGTATTATTAGTATTTTATTTTCTCCAGGTTAACTGTTACTAAAGCAGTGGCACATTGTACAACTGATGATACCTTAAAATTGATAAAATATGATGACTATTTTAAGGACGCGTAACATAATTTTTATGTCCTCCCCCACCCCTCACACATTGAATGTGTTGTGTTGTTGTTGTTGTTGAACTGAGTTGATTACATTTTTGGCATTCCTCTCATAAGCCTCACTGTCTCACCAGCTTTATTTACAAATGGTGTTCAAGTCTTTATTCTGCAGAGATGAATGTTTGTTTCAGTGTGAATCAAAAAGCAAGGGGAACAGTGTAAATACTATTGGCTTTACTTTTAAGATATCACCTGCAGCTTTTCATCTTCTAATATGCTTCTAATATTTGTCTCAGAATAATAAATTACATGAAAGCACTGTGTTTTGAAATATGCCTTTCTTTTGTACTTTCTCAAGGAGGTATAGACTCAGAAGAAAATACCAAGTTATTGGAAAGTTTTGCAGTTTAAGATTTCAGGACAAAAATAAAGAAATTTGAACCTTGGTGATTGCAATCTTAAATTTTTTGGTTTTAGCTTCTTTGGTGTCATCTGTAAAGTGATTTCGCATATACATAGGAAAGAAAAATTTGGCCAAGGACTGTGATATGTTCAATTAGCAGTTTTATTGTGTTCCTAGAAAATAAAATTGGACAAATTATTCTCTTAAGCTATTATAAGTTAAAACTTTTACATTGTTTTACATTCTCTCTTAATTGAGAGAAATGCTAAATATTAAACGTGGAGAAAGTTGTCTAAATGGTTAGTTTTCAGCTTAGAAATTTTCCATCTGATACTTCAGTCATTTGTAGTCACATTCAAATATAGTAGAATACCTGTAAAGATGGAAAATGTCATTTAATCTTTGTTATAAAGCAAAAGTATTCCAAAAATTGTTGATTGGCTACCAGAGACAGAAAAAAAAATTTGCAAGTTTGTGGCAAACAGCTATAGCACAGTTGTTATAATCATATCCAAAGAATAGCTATGCTTTCATAAAACCTTTTCTCCTAGAAAGTAGATCTAACACAGACACTTCAATACAATCATACTACACATAATTCTTTCAGCTTATGGATATAACTCTAAGTTATTATACTAAGTGAAATAGAAGAAAGGTATGATATTTCCCAAAAGCTATAGATATTTAAAAATTTTAAATTTTCTAAAGAGACTGTTTAAGCTTCAAGTGTGCTTTTATATTTTTACATTAAATATATTTCTTCACTCCAAAAGTCACAGGGAAAACATACATTGTTACCTACAGATAGACATAAAGTACAGTGATTCATATTGGTTAAGCAATTCAGTGATAGTATGGCTAAAGTTGGTAACAATTTATCAAGGACTAGGGATGTTAAAATGTTGGTTTTATTTGCTTAATTATCAATGTGGGAATGACTGTTGGGGAGTGGGGGAGTCTAGTATAAAACAAGTTGGAAAATCTATTTTATCAGAGAGGTTATATTATTAGTGTAGCCTGAAATTTATCATATTTGTTACGGTGAATTCACAGAGTGAGGACTTAGAACATTGAGTCCCTCTGGAGCCTGAGACATCTACTTATGAAATCTTCCACATGACAGATGTGCAGGTAGTTTGGTTCCCCTGTGGCTCAGGGATGTGGAAGATCAGATCAAACCACACTAATCTCTGCTTCTTAGTGAGTGCAAACTTCAGTCATATGCATTTCATCTTTTCAATTTTTGTTTCATCTGCAAAGCTTTTAGTGTTCTTTGTTTACAGAGACTTAAATCTATCATTGCTACCAACTTTAGCCTTATTCTAAGCAATTATAGGTCAACAAAACCCTAAAAGCTTTGCAACAAGTTGACCACAATTCGTATATTGAAACCTTAATCCCCAATGAGATGGTATTTGGAAGTGGGGCCTTTGAGAGGTAATTTGGAGTAGATTAGGTCATGAGGATGGGGTTCTCATGATGGGATTAGTACTCCTATAAAAAGAGGATGAGACAGGAGCTCTTGCTCGCTCGCTCTCTCTCTCTCTCTCTCTTTTTTTCCATAGCATAGTCATTTCTAGCATCACCTGAGTTAAGAGTGTGATACTTTAGAAAATACTCTTCTAATTACTTGCAAAGTTAAATGACTTGACCTCATGTACCTAAACAATGTGGGAGGACCAGAGAGTCTGTCAGAAATCTTAGAGTCCTTGTCATGCCTTGGTCACAGATGAAGAATTGGCCTAACCATGTTTCTGGATTCTGTTTTACTTCCACGTCACAGAATCTATGAAATCAGCTGCAACTCCATCTTCCCAGTTACAACCACCACCAATTGCAAAGTTCAGCTCCAGAAGGAGAAACACTTTTCTCAGTTAGTCCTTTTAGTGCTCTTCTCTTCGATGCAAGACATTGGAGTTACTTGGTTTGTAAAATTTCCTCTCTCTCTCTCTCTCTCTCTCTCTCTCTCTCTCTCTCTCTCTCTCTCTCTCTCTCTCTCTCTCTCCTCTCTCCCTCTCTCCCTCTCCCTCTCCCCCTCTCCCTCTCCCCCTCTCCCTCTCCCCCTCTCCCTCTCTCCCTCTCCCTCTCTCTCCCTCTCCCTCTCCTCTCTCCCTCTCCCTCTCTCTCTCTCTCTCTCCCCTCTCTCTCCCTCTCTCTCCCTCTCTCCCCATCTCTCCCCTCTCTCCCTCTCCCCCAACAGACTGCTGGTTTTAGTAGCATGGAAGACCAGATAACCTAAAAACTGTAACACTATTTATTCCTAGAAATGTCAAATATAACATGCATTGATTTAAATGTCAAGCTGAGCTTAAAAGCGATAAATCTCCAGATGAGAGAAAAAAAAGAGGGTACTGAGAAATAGAATGGAAAGATAAAGCCAATGCCAGAGTTAGGGAGTAAGAGCATATGGGATGGACAAGGTGGAGAAAAATGGGAGAGGAGAGCCAGAAGTGAGTCAATTGCAAAACAACCACAATTAGGCTGATGACTCACTTCTCAACAGCAAGAACAGAAGTCAGAGGACAGATATAATTTTCAGAGTTCTGAAAGCTATTAATTGTTAGGCTAAAGCAAAGCAAAACTTTCAGGAAAGAGGTTTAAGATGGCATTCAAAGGATAACACACACACACACACACAAATATTATTTCACTCCAGCAGATTCTGCAGTTCAGACAAATGAACTATGTAAATGTGAATCTCAGAAACACACAAAATGAGCTAAACCAGGGATGTGATGAAAAATGGCAAACACGTGGATAAACCTAAATACACAAACAGATGGCAAGTACATAATGCAACTTGAATGTTTATATACTGCTGGGAAGTATGGAATTACTTCGGAAACCAGTTTGGCATTATCTCCTAAAGCTGAAATTGTACAGACCCTGTGACCAAGCAATTCTATTTCTAGATACATAAGGAGAAATGTACAAAATGAGAAAACAATCCCTTAGAAGAATCAACCCCAAAATCATTAATGGTAGAATGGCTAACTACAATATATTTTCATATAATAAAATATTAGACAGCATTCAGAATTACTGAATTATAATATACACATTAACATTAATGAATTAAAGTACTATCTTGAGGAAAATACCACATTGGATGTTAATAACACAGAAAACTTCCATTCATCTAAAGTTCAAAACCCAAATACCATTTCATTTAAAAAGGCCTGATGTTTATTATGTCACTATTATTAGAATTTAAAAATGTTTGACTGGGTACGTTGACTCATGCAAAATACCAAAGTGGCCCTTTAAAAATATGTATTTAAAATTATTTCTTTTTAAATTTTATCTTTTATTATATTTTAAGTTCTGGGATACATGTGCAGAACGTGCATGTTTGTTACATAGGTATACATGTGCCATGGTGGTTTGCTGCACCCACCAACCTGTAATCTAGGTTTGAAGCCCTGCATGCATTAGATATTTGTCCTAATGCTATCCCTCCCCTTGCCCTCCACCCACCACAGGCTCCGGTGTCCATGTGTTCTTATTGTTCAACCCCCACTGTGAGTGAGAACATGCGGTGTTTGGTTTTCTGTTCCTGTGTTAGTTTGCTGAGAATGATGGTTTCCAGCTTCATCCATGTCCCTGCAAAGGACATGAACTCATTCTTTTTTATGGCTGCATAGTATTCCATGGTGTATATGTGCCTCATTTTCTTTATCCAGTCTGTCATTTGTGGACATTTCGGTTAGTTCCAAGTCTTTGCTATTGTAAATAGTGCTGCAATAAACATATGTGTGCATGTATCTTTATAGTAGAATTATCTATAATCCTTTGGGTATATACCCAGTAATGAGATTACTGGGTCAAATGATATTTCTGGTTCCAGATCCTTGAGTAATCACCACACTGTCTTCCACAATGGTTGAACTAATTTACACTCCCACTAAAAATATTTCTTAATGTAAAAATTATATAACTTTTACAATCTCAATTTTCATAATTTCAATAATTAGGAAAATACAAATTAAAATGTCAAATGTCAAATGCAAGGATGTGGAGCAACAGGAATTCACATTAATTGCTGATAGAAATACCAAATTATATAGCCACTTTGAAAAAGATTTGATATTTTCTTCTAGATTTAAACATAGCCTTACCATATCATCCAGCAATCGGGTGCTTTAGTATTTACCCAAATGAGTATATTCACAGAAAAACCTCGATATAGATAGGTGTTTATAGCAGCTTTATTCAGAATTGCTAAAACTTGGAAGCAGCCAAGATATCCTTCAGTAGATAAATAACTAATAAACTGGATCACATCCAGAGAATGGAATATTACTCAGTGCTAAATGAGCTATCAAGCTGAGGTATGAAGGAAATTTACCTGCCTATTACTAAGCAAAATAAGCCAATATGAAAAGGCTACATACCGTATGATTCTGACAATATGACATTCTGGAAAAAGGCAAAACTATGGAGATAGTAAAAACATTAGTGTTTGCCATTGTTTAGGGGAGAGGGTAGAATGAATAGATGGAGGATTTTTAGAGCAGTTAAACTAGTCTACATGATACTATAATTGCTGATTAAGTGCTGACGGGAATAGAGTGTCAGATTTGGGGTTGCTGAGAACAAAAAGATACACCAATGTCCAACAAGCATGAGAAAAGATGTTCAACATGACCAATTAAGGAAAATGGAAATCAAAACCACAATGAGACTTCACCTCATAGCCGTTAGGATGGCTACTATCCAAATAATAAAAAATGGCATTCATGAGAATATAGATAAATCAAAATTCTTGTGCATTCTCAGTGGGACTGTAAAGTGGTTTAGCCATTATGGAAAGCAGTATGACCATTCCTCAACAAATTAAAAATAGAATTATCCTGTGATGTAGCAATCCTACTTTCAGATATATATCCAAAATAATTTAAAGCAGAATCTTGGGATTTTTGCCTCGCCTTGTTTGTTGCTACATTATTCACAATAGCTAAGAAGTAGAAGAACCCAAATGTCTATTAACAGATGATTGGATAAAGAAAATGTGGTCTGGCCGGGCGCGGTGGCTCAAGCCTGTAATCCCAGCACTTTGGGAGGCCGAGACGGGCGGATCACGAGGTCAGGAGATCGAGACCATCCTGGCTAACATGGTGAAACCCCGTCTCTACTAAAAAATATAAAAAATTAGCCGGGCGAGGTGGCGGGCGCCTGTAGTCCCAGCTACTCGGGAGGCTGAGGCAGGAGAATGGCGTGAACCCGGGAGGCGGAGCTTGCAGTGAGCTGAGATCCGGCCACAGCACTCCAGCCTGGGCGACAGAGCAAGACTCCGTCTCAAAAAAAAAAATAAAAAAGAAAATGTGGTCTATACATACAATGGAATATTATGCAGTCTTAAGGGGGAAGGAAATCCCATCACATGCTATCACATAGATGCTGTGGACTGAATGTATTTTCCCAAAATTTATATGTTGAAATTCCAGCCCCCAACGTGATGGTGTTTGTATGTAGGATAATTAGGTCAGGAGAGTAAAGCTTTCATGGGTGGAATCAATGCCTTTACAAAAAGACAGGAGAGAGCTTGCTCTTTCTCTCCCTATTCTCCACCATGTGAGGATACAAGGAGAAAATGGCCAGCTGCAAACCAGGAAGTGGGCCCTAAGCAGACATCACATCTGCTGACACCTTGAGCTTGCACTTCCCAGCCTTCAGAACTGGGAAAGATAAATAAATGGCTGTTTAAGGCACTTACTGTGTGATAATGTGTTATGGCAGCCTGAACTGACTAGGACAATGGATTAACCTCAAGGACATCATGCTAAGCTAAATAAGCCAGTCACAAAAGTACAACCATTGTAAGACTCAACTCATATGAAGTATCTAAGGTAGTCAATATCATAGAAACAAATGTAGAAAGGTGCTTACGGAGAGCTGGCAGGAGGAAGGAAGGAGAACAAGTGTTTAATGGATATAGAGTTTCCGTTTTTTGAGATAAAAAAAGCTCTAAAGATCTGTTGTACAACAATGTGAATAGCCTTAACTCTATTTACCACAATAAAAACAATTAGAATGCAAACATGAGAAAATACAAATTGATACAAACTAGTATTTGGATAAGAGTCCCTCTGAAGGCATTAGTGAAGGGGCGGAAAGAGGAAGAATGAGGTCTGAGCTTTATAGAAACGTTTTCTTTCTTTCTATTCTTTCTTCCTCTTTTTGTTAGTATAAAGATCTGAAGCAATGCTGCAAGAACAATATATTTAGTGGAGTCATCTATCATATAATTTTTTTAATTTTATGAATGCTTAAAATTATTCATAATTAAAGGTATTTTTTAATGAAAAGAAGATGTAATTGAATCTGAAGCAGTTCAGTCGATGTCTTCTTTGTCTCAAATGCAAAGTTATTGACACTCAATTCACTGGGCTTGTGTCCTGCCCTGAAATGCTATTCGCTTGAAAGAAGAATAATAAAATCAGAAATCGGCCGGGAGCGATGGCTCAAGCCTGTAATTGCAGTACTTTGGGAGGCCGAGGCAGGCGGATCACGAGGTCAGGAGATCAGACCATCCTGGCTAACATGGTGAAACCCAGTCTCTACTAAAAGTACAAAAAAATTAGCCAGGCGTTGTGGTGGGCACCTGTAGTCCCAGCTGCTTGGGAGACGGGGGCAGGAGAATCGCTTGAACGCAGGAGGCAGTGGTTGCAGTGAGCTGAGATCTGCCACTGCACTCCAGCCTGGGTGACAGAGCCAGACTCTGTCTCAAAAATAAATAAATAAATAAAATAAAAAATCAGTAAATCCTAGATATTTGTGACTAGAAGTGCATTATCGAGCAAGTTTAAAGTAGTACAGTCAGTGAAGAACATCATATATGTGTTTCCCATTTAGCTGTTTATTGAAGTTTCTGTGTATTAAGTAAGGTAGGATGATTAATTGTAAATCTCTATTTTGAAGAATAGGAAAACATGTGTGATCCACGTTTTTTAAGACTTTTATTGTTCTAGTAATGTGTATTTACCCTGAGCTTGGAACACAAATTTACCCATTCTCTCCTGAAATTAACACATGTCAAAATGGCTGCCTAAATTAGAGCATAGAATGCATTTCTCAGTGCAAATGACAGTCATCTCTGTGGAATTAAAATCTTTGTCTTCAACTAAAACCTTATTATCTAAATATGGAACAAACCAGCTTGAATGAGCATGTGCTAAAGTGAAAGAACATGACATCCTGCTTTAGTTAAAGGCAAATGCTTATTGAAACTTTGACAAAATACGTCACTTTCTAGATATTTTTGATATAGGACATACAAATAAAATGTTTACATGCATTTTCTAATGCATTTTAGTTATGTATATTTTCAGTAAAATTATGTAAGTGAATTATGCTCTGAAGTGTCACAACAAATTTAGCGATCAAATTAGAAGATTATTTTTAAGACCTTGTATTTGAACATTTTGAAAGGATGATTTTCAAAGAAATTTGTTCCATATATTCCACTGAGACATATAAAATATCCATCAGCCTGGCCATTGAATGTTTTGCAGTTCTCAGCAAATTCCCTCAGAAGTAATTTTTATAATCTATTTTAGATTTATTTGAAAATAATTTTTCAACAAGGTTAGTGAATTTTTCTTTCTCTGTTTCAAACTCTGTCCTTCAACATCTTCAAAATCATCAGCATAGGAGATATACCTAATGTAAACGATGAGTTAATGGGTGCAGCACACCAACATGGCACATGTATCCATATGTAACAAACCTGCACGTTGTGCGCATGTACCCTAGAACTTAAAGTATAATAATAATAAATAAAAAAACCATCAGCATTCAAAAATGATAAAACGATTCTCTTTTAAATTTTTTTTTCAATTTTATAGCATTGGATGCATCAGATTTCTGTGGAAGGTAATAACTTTCACCTCTAATTGGGTTCTTATTTTCGTTCAATGACTTAGACGTGAGTATATCAAACTGGATGTGGGATAAACTTTCCAACCTGTTAGGATCTGCTTTTTTTGTGTTGATGTCATAGGCTTTCTGTTCTAGATCGAAAATATTTCTTTTTACATTATTTTACTTTGTTTTTTTTAATTTTTAATTTTTAGTTTGGCATGGGGGTGGGGAGGTGGGGTCTTACTCTGTCACCCAGACCAGAGTGCAGTTGTGTGATCTCGGCTCACTGCCGCCTCAACCTCCCCACCTCAAGTGATTTTCCCACCTCAGCCTCCCACATAGTTGGAACTACAGGTGTGGGCCACCATGTCCAGCTGATTTTTGTAGTTTTCTTTTTTGTAGAGATGAGGTTTCACCACGTTGCCTATGCTAGTCTCAAAATCCTGAGCTCAAGTGATCCACCTGCCATGGCATCCCAAAGTACTGGGATTACAGATGTAAGCCACCACACGTGGTGAGAAAATATTTCTTATCCCTAAAAACTGACTCCTTCTCTTCTGTATTTTATATATCTGATCTGGGGAATAGAATGTTGATTTACTTAACAATCCATTAATCATTTCAAACTCACCCCTATGGGATCAGAATACTATTTCCTTGGTCTTAGTCTCTCATGTACACTGAGCTCTATCTGGTAGCCTAACATTCCTGGTCTCTCTTCATCCTCTTATTCATTCCTTCCCAGAGGAAGGAAGAGCAACAATGGATTGGTGGGTTTTCAAGAAGAACCTGAGTATGCATGCCTGGTCCCTCACCTCCTCTTTTCTTTTTAGTGTCTACTAGCTAAGGAAATATGAAATCTGGTCACTTCTTCCTTGCTATAGTTTCACCCAGGGTAGCCTGTAAGGCATAGTTCTGGGTCTTATTTCTGGGTTTTGCATTTTAGAGGACCACTTGTCTACAGAAATAGGCAATTTTCTTCAGGATTAGCTATATCAATAAAAAGTTGATATTTTGATCTATCTTCAGTCTTAGTTGTTAATTGCCTCCACACTTGAGCTAAGAAATAAAGTACTAGTTATTGGATTTTCCCTGAATTCCCAACAGCATGTAAATCCCCAGTCCTCCAGATACTGAACGTTTAATATTGCTCAGATTTTTGCTCTTTCCTTTAAACCATCTCTGCTTTAGTTTATTAGTTGCCTGGATTAAAGAAAGAGGTTAACTATTATAACTATTTTTTTCCCCAATGTTAGAGCAACCTACAATTCATGCTCCACACTGATGACAAAAGGTGTATCTTGAAGTAGACATTTTATATCTTGTTATTTCTCCACATTTTTGTGTGTTTATTTCAGACTCCTAAGTTGATTTCACCTGGCTCTTTGTGGTAACTGTCTACTCTCCCATTCCAGATCTAATGAGTCAATCAGATGCATGCTTATCATATCACAAGATATTATCATATTAAACTCTCACAGTATTTAAAATAAAAAAACAGTTTAATATATTTCCATGCATTCACACAAGTTTTTTCTCATTGCCCATAAAAACCTTGTGTTATTTTTCACCTAGCAAGATGAGCTCATCAACCTTTGAAAGTCAGTTTAAGCATCAGCTTGCCAAGGCATCTTATTTGACTCCCATTTGAGATATGGTTTTCCTCTGTTTTCTTTCAATATACTGTGAAATCTTCCATTTGTTATTTTGTTCATTCACTCTGGTTTTCATTGGTCCGTCCATCCATCCATCCATCCATCCATCCATCCATCCATCTGTCCATGTTAGCATACCTACCATGTGCCATAGTCTGTGAATTTTACTATGGATGCAGGGGTGAAAGATGCCATTCTTGCTTCCCTGGAGTTATATCTCTACCATAAATTTATCCCAAATGCCTGTAATGAAAGATATATCTGACTGCCTTGTCCACTAGACTATTAACTATTTAATGGCAAAGATTTCATATTTGACTTGTGTTCTGTGCAGGAAATGTGTGAGGGGAGAAGAAAAGGCACACACAGAGTACCTTTAAGGGTAAACAAACTTTATCCCACATAAATGGTAATGCAGATATAATAAGCAAATGATATAATAAGCAAATTAGTATAAGCAAATGATATAATAAGCAAATTGCAATGAGAAGGGGAGAAGGGAAAAAATATATGTGTCAATTTAAAATATCAATTAAAAATCAATGAATACTCTCGTGAATCTCAGGGAAACCAGAGAAGAGCATGAATAAGTGAACAAAATTATACACACACACACACACATATACATACGTACCTATACACTCACCAGACTATGGAGGATTAACCACCAAACTGGGAAGCAGCAGCCTGGGCTCCAGAGTTGGACACCGCACTCACCAGACAATGGAGGATTCACCACGAGGCCGGGAAGCAGCAGCCTGGGCTCCAGAGTGGGCCGCTCATCCATGCACAGACAAGGAGAGGTCTCATGAAGCTTCAGCGCAGTCTGGGACCCTAGCTCTTTTCGTAATGAGTTGTTTGGCATGAGGTCCAGTCACAAAGGTCCTTCCTGATGGGGCCTAAGGAACACAAAAAGGTCGACTTGTTTTTGCTATTGTCTGTTGTTTTTCAATAACTAACATATAGGAATAGATTGACATAGAGATTTCTTCGAAACGACGCTTGATGAAAGCCTCAAGGGGCTCACACAACCCGTTCTGGGACTTGGTAATCATTCTTTGTGTCCATGTTCAATTGAGTTCAGATTTAATATTTAACTTTTTCTCCACAGCTTGGATTCCCTGCATCTACCATGTGTATGGCACAGACATGTTATCAATACACGTTTATTGAATAACTAGTAGTCAACATCTATAAATGTCTTCTATCCTCAGTAATTTCAGAAATTGTAATCTTGTACAAAACTTCTAGGTGAGGATTTCTGATTTGACTCTTTCCTGAAGCCTTGCATTTTGAATATGTGAAAATACATTAAACAAAGATGAGGAGACGTTAGATTTATTGTAGCAGTGGAAGAACAAAGGTTATTTACCTAGTAGATTAGAAAGTTATTTAGATCTTTACTCTGGTTCTTAATTCCAGAATCTGAAACTCCCTTGGTTCCTGCTGATTCTCTAAGCCCTGGCCTTGGGCCTCCCATGTATTTGGTGAGCTCTGAATAACTTTTCAGTAATTTCCATCTGTACCTTAAACATTTTTCATGATCAAAGTTATTTAGTTATTTACTGTTACTAAAACAAGAACCTCAATTTTATTTTAGCAGAGTAGTCAATACTACCCACTGTTCTCTATGATATTAATTGTAAGGCATATTTAGAAAGCTTCACTGTGTAAAATCTTTAAAGAAGTAGAAAACCTGCTAAATGATGCCTGTATATTTTTTCTTATCAAGGTAATTTGCCAGCAGACTTCCCAACTCCACCTGAAACCTCAGTTCCTGTAACATTACCTCCACACAACTGCACAGACAATGAATTTGTCTGCAGATCTGATGGTCACTGCATCGAAAAAATGCAGAAATGTGATTTTAAATATGACTGCCCTGACAAATCAGATGAAGCATCCTGTGGTAGGTGGATTCTTAAAATTTGTTTATTGCTACAAAATAGGTAAGAAAATACAAGTGTAATCTCTAAATAGCACAGCCTAGTATCATAGTTAGATATTTTCAACATGAGTTAGTGCAACTTCTAAATGTAACAGTTATTCATACAGAAAATTGTAATGGAAGAATCAGAATGCATTTTCTGCCAGGCCCAGTAAGAGGTAAGTGTCTTTAGATTAATGTTTTGGATTGAAAACTATGATTTTCACAAACTTTACTTGACTCTGGGAGTAGCATTTAGTAGCTCTTTCCATCCATTCCCTTTGATCTGTACTCCTCACACTATAAAATAGGGAATGTTTAGGGAGGTAGCTTTATGGTACTGTCAGATTAATTCATTCAAATTTTGCCATTGCCAAAATGCACATATAACATTAGTACTATCAAAATATGCAGAATTAATGAGAAAACCTATCTTAATGCAAATGGGACCTTTGTCCCCTGTGTCCTGGTTTTTACCTGCCAATTCAGTGGTACCTGACAATTCAATGGCTTTTCCTAAATGGATCAAAGACAAACTATTTAATTTAAAAGTGGATTTGTAAGCCAAAGATACAGTCTTAGAGGAGAAAGATTAATCTTTGTCTGAATAAGCAAAGCATAGGATCAGAAGGAGTAAACACTTTGTAATATCTTTCCCTTTGCTATTCTTCATGGAGTAGCCTGCGAATTGACTGTACCATCATATTTCTCAAGTGTCTTGATAATATTAAGGGCTCAGAACAGACAGATAACACAGAGAGTAGTGAAACCCTTATTTTATGTCAATCTTGTGAAGAAATTCTAGGACTTAAGAAATCCAATGAGGTTCATATTTATTCTTCTAACCCAGAAAAAAATGTTCCTTAATGTACAAATACACCACCAATTAACTATCTAATCTAGACCAAAAAATCATAAAAGTAAAGCCGACTCACTTTGTGCAGAAGATGAGACAGTAATTAACTCAAGCTAGCCAGGGATTTATATCATGCACCACAGATGGAAAATAATACAATGGAAAGTGTGATGGTGTTCAGACTTCCTCATGGGAAGGCATTCGAATCCCCTTATGATCTTATATAAGTTGTAGTGTTTGTAAGAGTTTATACAAAACCTAATAAATTACACATAATGAGTATCTTTAGGGAATACTGAATTTCCTCTAAGTTCAACTTTGCCATTTTAATAATGTCATTTATGATTAGAGGGGAAGTTTTGATAAATCCTTTAAATGTTCTAAATGAATGTCTACTATTAAGTTATTTTTAATCAAAGAGTTTTTGTAATTTTGAACAACTATAAATGAATTATTACAATTTTATTTATGGATAAACTGAGATCTTGTCTCTTCCACCCTTTTGTAAGATAAAATATTATGACAAATCTGCTTGTAAACTATACAAGGATTCAAATTGATTTTGAAAATTATGATAAAAACACATAACATGGCCAGGTGCAGTGGCTCAGGCCTGTAATCACAGCTCTTTGGGAGACCAAGGTGGGCAGATCAGTTGAGCCCAGGAGTTCGAGACCAGCCTGGCCAACATGGCAAAACCCCATCTCTACAAAAAGAATACACAAATTAGCTGGGTGTGGTGGTGTGTGCCTGTAATCCTAGCTACTTAGGAAGATAAGGTAGGAGAATTGCTTGAGCCTAGGAGGGGGAGCTGAGATGGTGCCACTGCACTCTCTGGCCTGGGTGACAGAGTGAGACTATGCCTCCAAAAAAAAAAAAAAAAAAAAATGAGATCTGCCCTCTTAACAAAATGTTAAGGGTACAATGCATTATGGTTGACTCTACTACAATGTTGTACAGCAGATCCCTAGAACCTATTCATCTTGCTTGACACGTTATATTTTCTAACGGTTCTTTTAAAAGCCTACCAATTATATCTTTTAAATGATATGAAGAAAAGAGATATATTGGATCCTAAATCCCTTCACAAGATAAACAATTAATGTCAGAGATTAACTAATACACTTGAATGTCATGACTAAAAACACTTTTATAAATGTTTCCTTTTCAGATTTTACATTAACTCATATACCCACATTTCTAAATGGTCATAGTGGTATGCTGGCACTGTTAATGTCATTTAAAAGTTAGAGTGCACACAGGTTTTCTGTAGTATACACAAGAACTTCATTGAATTGAATCTTTCTTTTTTATTCAGCAGCAGCAGATTTTAGACACATGAACACAGAGAATTCAGATAACAGTTTTATGCATAACCTGTACATTTTTAAAAAAATCAGTGGACCTGTAATTTCCTGTGATATTGGAATAAAATTATTACAATAATCTGTAAAACTTTCTAGGAAACAGGTCCAATATGAAAGTTATTGGAAATCTCGTTGCTTAAACTGTAGTTGGGAATTTGCGATAACCCCTTCAGAGGCTGAGAAAAGGAGAACAGACTTGTCAGAAGTTGGAGATCAGGCAAGGAATGAAATTGGTTAATGGAACTGCTTAAATTGCTGCTGTAGAAGCTAATAAAAATCTCACCTCCTCATGAAACCGGATCATTAGTATATGTATTTTTCCTGTATTTTATTCCCATAAATATTTGACTAGAAAAAAACCTAGATTTCTTTGAAACTCTTCCAGTGATTTTACAAACCATTTGCCTAGTTATTTTAATAATGTTTAAAAGTTACATTATAATTAAAAACAAGAGTAAGAAAGTGCTGATTAAGATTGTACGGATAGAAATTGCCACTTACTAGCTCACCTTTTCTTTGTTCTACCCTGTCCAAGTTATGGAAGTTTGCAGCTTTGAGGAAAGAAGCCTGTGTAAATGGTATCAGCCTATCCCAGTACATTTACTTCAAGATTCAAACACATTCAGGTGGGGGCTTGGGAACGGGATTAGCATTCATCATGGGGAAGAAAACCACAGGCCATCAGTGGATCATACACAGTAAGTGACCGTGTACTTTGAACATGTCTCTTGGGAAACATTTATTAAGTGTCTCCCAAATTTCTGCCCCCACCACCTTATCCTAGGCCAATGTGATTGTAAAGACAAATGTTAAGTTGAAAAGAAGGCTGTGTGTTTTCTTTCATATAAAATGGAAAAAAATATCAATTATAAAAGCAACGAATACTCTCGTGAATCTCATAGAAACCAGAGAAGAGCATGAATAAGTGAACAAAATAATTTAATATTATCACTCTTTGAAAAGCCCTGTTAATATGTTGTTTTATAAATGATCTATGAATTTCTTCCCTCCCCAAATCTCTTTTCTCCTTCTCCCCTTTTCCATCTCCTCCACCACCTCCTCCTCCCATTTCCTCTTCTTCAGCCTCCTTTCCCCCCCTCACCTTCCCCTTTCTCTCTTTCTAGTTTTTCTCTGATACGTATTTGTTATACATGTATGAACACAGATAAATGTGCGGATTTTCAACATAGATGAAAATATTTTTCTACTTTTCAGTAAGTCATGCCATTAAATATTCATCATTATTTGTATTTCACTGTAGTGACTTTCAACAGTTTACTAATCTGTTCTCAACTAGTGGATTTCCTGGTTATTTTCATATTATCTCAATATTATAAAGTTGCTTCAAAGAAGAAATAGAACTCCTAGTGTGTGAGAACGCTGCTGTAGGCACTAGAAATAAAGGAGTGACTGAAACGGATGGTCTTTGGCTCTCATTAGGGAGACAGGCAGTAAGTCAATAAATAGAAAGCGTTGCAGATGCTGTTAACTGCTACACAGCAGAATGGAAACAAGGAAAGGGTTTGTTAGTGATGGAGCATTTCTTTCTGAATGGAACCCAGAGGGAAAGGCCCATGCAGGAAGACCAACGTGGCTGGGGTGGGAAAAGAAGAGCAAACTACACAACAAGTGTATATTTTTTCTTTATTGTATTGACTATTAAGGCTTTTGTCCATTTTGAACTTTTTTTGCTTTTGTGAAATGTGCGAATATTTTCTAGTGTTGTAAGCACGTTTGTATTTTACATACCAACTTTTTCTGTTTACCACTTTCATCTTTATGTATCACATGTAACAAATTTTTATCACAGTGACTCTATGCATCTAGTCTAAAAGTGTCAAAGATAATTGACAGTCTTATAATGACAAACAGCTGACATTCCTTCAGTAATGTCAATCCAATTCCCTGGAGATATCCTATTATGTTCAAGATCATTCCTCTATACTTTCTCACTTTTATTAGGGACTGGTTATAGGTGCTAGTCCGTATTTATAAAAGAATATATAGTCATTTCTTGATTCAAAAATTTTGACTTCCTCTATTGACATCCTATTATGAGGAATGGAACCTCTATTCCTTTCCCCAAATCCTATTTCTCTCCCTCCCATCATTCCGACTGTGTATATTTATACACAATTCTGTTTAAGTTTTTAGCTTAGCAATATTGTGATTCTTTTGAAATTTCTGAGCTAAATATTGCATGATGATTATTTCTTTTGTTTGTATTTTATGTGAAAATTAATAGTTTCCTTACCTTTTATTTTCCATAGATGTTTTATGAACTTAATGTGCTTTTCCTCAATATCAGTTGCAATATCAATTTCCATTCTCCCGAACCAAGTAGAGAAAATGATTGATACTTAGTAATTGTGCTGGGATATTTGATTTTTCATATAAAAAATACATATATAAATTTAAAAACTATATCATGTGGTTTTGTGTAACTATACTGTATGATGTTGAGGTGAAGACAAATCGCCTAGCAATGCATTTCTCAGAACTTATTCCTGTCATTAATTGACATGTGACTATATGCAGTTATATAGTTGTTCAGCCTGTTTTTTATTAAGACTTGTTTATAGGGAGCAGAATCTAACACGTAGGTGGAAGTATTAATTTTACCTTGGAAGAAGGATGTTCCTTGCTGTATAACAAGCAGGGAGAAAGAATGTATTGCTACTGACTCAGATGAATTTATGAATTAAAAAAAATAAGCAACATGACATACAAAGTAATTTAATGGATTTTTTCAAGTATCCATTTTTCACATACTCGTCTTCTGCTTTTTAGTTTTAATTATTAATTTTTTTTTGGAGGAGTCTCACTCTGCCACACAGGCTGGAGTGCAGTGGCTCAATCTCAGCTCACTGAAACATCTAGTTTTAATTTTTGTGGGTACATGATAGGTGTATATATTTATGGACTACATAAGGTGTTTTGACACAGGCATGCAATGTATAATAATCACATCATGAATGGGGTACCCGTACCCTCAAGCATTTATCCTTTGAGTTACAAACAATCCAGTTACTCTCTTTATTTTAAAGTGTACCATTATGATTGATGATAATAACCCTGTTGTGCTATCAGATAGGTCCTGTTCATTCTTTCTGTTTTTTGTACCCATTCATCATACCCACCTTCCTCTACCAGCCCCCGCTACCCTTCCCAGCACAAGTATTCATCCTTCTCTGGCTTCTTTTTCATGTGTCATTTTCTTTACCTTTTCTTTACATTTTTCCTTGTTCATTTGCTCCTCACATTTACATGGTAATAATTATTTTAAGTAGGGATTTTGTGACCTCATTTTGTTCCTTGTTATCATTTATTTTGGTATCTTCTCTTTTTCTGAGGTTCAGTAACTAGTGTATTTCCCCTGTTTTGTAGTCCACAATTCTATTGTGTGTCCAAGTCCTGCAAGATCCCCTCCTTCTTGGTCTCATTCTGATAATTCCAGGGAAATGTTATTGCAGATGCTCTTATATAAATAATCTTTTCAAAATCTTTATGCCCTTTATATCCCTCTCCACAGTTAAAACTTCACAACCCCCAAACTCTGTAGCTGCTGCTTCAAAGAAAACCAATGGTATCTCTGCTGCTCTGTCTGGACCTCCTTCTGCAGGTGGGCCTTATACCCAAGAGATTCACAACATCTTCAGCATCTAATTATTTTCTTTAGGCTGATTTCCCCTCTCCCTGCTTTTGAAGCTCTCTCTTGTCATTGCTTTTGTTCTATTAAGATGGCTCTGGGTTTTTTTTACTTAATATTTTTTAATTTTAATTTTTTTATTAAAAAATGTTTTTCTTTAATTTTTTTTCCTTGGGCTGCTTCTGACTCAAAAAACAAGCAAAGGGCACTTACAGAAAGTTTTTGTGGCTTATATCAATAAATGATATGAATAATCTGTAAGTACATTAAGAAAAGATGGACTAGAATTTCATGTGTAAGTGGTAAAGGTAGAAGTAGCAATGTGTCAAAGTATTATAAGGCAGTAATTTGTATTTCCTCTCACACTACCACTTTCAATAGACTGAAAATTTCCTGAAGAATCCCAGGAACTCTGATTTCGCAATTTGTTGCATTATTTTCAGGTGTCTGGTGCATAATAGGTCTCAATAATTATTTGTTGAATGAATTAGTTTCTACTTAGCATCAATATATTTGTGTTTTATAATTATAGGCTACAGAACACAAAATTAAATTTTAAATAGGAATGCTTAATAGTCCTATAATATTTAACATAGGTGCTCTACATGACAATCAATTGTGGAGAAGGGAACGGCACCTAACCTTATATCCCCTCTCCTTTTCTTCTTTTCTCTCTAGGCTCACTGCTCAGCCAAGGAAGGCTTGATATTTTTTCTTTTCTTAAAAAATAGTTCTTATGCATCAGATAGACTACTCTATAGCTTATAGTAAGATTCTAAGCTCAGTTTTCCAAATTTTGTTGTGTTTGAAGGAAAACTTTTCTAATTTTAAAATGGCTTATCTCAGGCATCTTGCTATAGAAATTTAAAGCCAGGTTTTTAAGGATGTTGTTTTGGAAATAGTTCTCAAGATTAGTTTTAAAAATTGAAAGGCTTTCTGTCAATTCTTTCTTGTCTCTTTCTCTGATCCCAGCTCTCTTGGAGAAAAAGATTGCTGCTGGCTCAGTAAAGTAAGGATTATTTATAAGTAAGTATAAGAGAAAAAAAAACCCACAATAATATATTTCAAAATATTCTCTCACTTTATACACTTAATGAAACAATAAAAAAGTCTAGAAAAGCCACAGTAGGGTAGGAATATGTAGGAAGTTTTCATTGTGTAGTTGAGTCTTAGGCAAGGTCTTTTTTTTTTTTCTTTTTTTTCTTTTTTTTTTTTTTTTTTTTTTTTGAGACGGAGTCTCGCTCTGTGGCCCAGGCTGGAGTGCAGTGGCCGGATCTCAGCTCACTGCAAGCTCCGCCTCCCGGATTTATGCCATTCTCCTGCCTCAGCCTCCCGAGTAGCTGGGACTACAGGTGCCTGCCACCACACCCGGCTAGATTTTTGTATTTTTTTAGTAGAGAGGGGTTTCACTGTGTCAGCCAGGATGGTCTTGATCTCCTGACCTCGTGATCCGCCCGTCTCGGCCTCCCAAAGTGCTGGGATTACAGGCTTGAGCAACCGGGCCCGGCCTAGGCAAGGTCTTAAAATGCACATTTTTGTCATGAAATGACACAACTACCTGATATTCTACTTTTTTTTTTTTTTTGCATCCACAATTTAATGGACTATCCTTGGCACATCTGAAGTGAACTCTGTGATATGAAGTTAAGACTGAAGTAAAATCTTTCTTTTTTATGTTTGTGGGAGAGTAACAAATTCCATGCAGCGAATTTATTAATTTTTACATGAGTTAGAAAAAGGCATCTCTTCTTGTAGACGGAGGCATTTTTAGCACAGAGTTCCGGGGGTGGATTCTCCCTTTGTCCCGATCAGCAGGGCTCAACTGAGGTTACCTGGTGTGATTTTTCTAGGGTTATAATCAACGTATATGGAAATACTGCTCTCAACTATAATGCAATGGAAAGATAAAGTAAAAATCATTCAATGTCAATATCATCAGTTGCAATTTATGTGTTTTTTTTTTTTTGAGATTGGGGTTGAATAAGATTTCCATTTCCTTTAAATTATGTAGGGAAGGAGAATAGTAGAAAAGTATTTTTCGTAGTATTTTGAGAAAAGAACTATAATCTAGTATTAAATAAAATGAGTTTGTACCCATTCATGCTCCAACAACTACTAAGGCAGTTGGCAAAATCATGAGTTCTCCTCAGCTGAGAAATTTTTAAAAAAATTATTATTTGCTTATCATTGAATCAAGATACTTGGACCATCTAGAATCTGAGCCTTATAGTTCACATTTAAATATGCTTAAATTGCTGTATGTTTGCAGGTCTCATGTAATGGTTCCTCTCAGTTTGTGATTTTTATATGATCTCAGAATCCTGTACTCTGACCTACACAATTAGTTTATTTGGTCAAGTCTCTTAGCCCAGGCAGTGTTTCTGTAGTATGTAAACTGGCTCATAACCAAGCGCCGTAAATTTTATGATCATTTTTATCTCATAAGAAAAGCCTTTATTTGATCCAATTTATTCATTTTTATTGCTGGAAGCTAGAGAGCAAAATTTTAAGTTCTTGGTCCTCAAATACATTTTATTTTACTAAATGCCAATCTATTGGTTAAATAATGTTTAATATTAAGACTTTTTTGGAATATAAAATTATCCCCTCAAGCAAAATAAAGTTCCTGACACTTCATTCATGTGATATGATGTCTAGTAGAATTTCTACGTGTATTCTAGGTCATTGGTTTCTAACTATGCTAATAGAACCCTTGGCGAAAATTCTCAAAATGGAGATTAAGGACCAATGAAAATTTACATATAAATTTGCTTACACATTTTTAAATGCAGATTGTAAAATCTTAGATTAAAATCTCTGGGAATGAGGCCAGGTGCAGTCACTGGCACCTGTAATCCCATTGAATGGGAAAAAGTGGTTGGATCACTTGAGCCCAGGAAATTGAGGTTGTAGTACCCTACGATCATTGCCATTGCACTCCAGCCTGGGTGACAGAATGACACTTTTATCTCTAAAAAGAAAAATAAATCATGAAATACAGTTGGGAATTTGTATTTCTGGTATAATTCCTGGATGATTCTAGAATCTCATTGTTAGGGGCTTTCAAGGCAAGAAGTGGGGAAGGTATTGCTAAAAGAGAGGATGGCTTTCTCACCTAATTCCAATTTTGATCAGAGAAGATTCATTTTTCTCTAAATCTAATAACTAATTTTAAAAAGTTTCAGAAGAAAGAAAAATTGCTGTAAGGTCCTTCCATTAAAGAACATAAAATAAAATTTGTGGGCCAGTTGCAGTGATTCATACCTGTAATCCCAGCACTTTGGGAGACTGAGGTGGGTGGATGACTTGACGTCAGGAGTTCAAGACCAGTCTGGTCAACTTAGTGAAACCCCATCTCTATTAAAAATGCAAAAAATTATAGTCAGACGTGGTGGTGCATGCCTGTAATTCCAGTTACTCAGGAGGCTGAGTCAGGAGAATAGCTACAACCCGAAAAGCAGGGTTTGCATAAGCCAAGATGGTGCCACTGCACTCCAGCCTGGGTGACAGAGCGAGACTCTGTCTCAAAAAAAAAAAAAAAAAAAAAAAAAAAAAATCAAATTTATGTGTCCTAAAGGAACTATTATAATTGTAAAATAGTTTTGAGGGAAAACTCTACCCTGAGTCAGTCTAAAAAACATCCTTTCAAGGCACCCTTTGGCTTGTTTCATTTATTGTGCAATACATGATTTCTTTTCTCAATCAGTTTTGCATAAGTGATTTCTTCTCTGTCTAATCAAAATTACCTTTGTCTTTCTGTTGGATCAAAACAAAAACACACGTACCAATCTCATGATTAACCAATCTCATGATTATCTGGAGGTGATGAATATTTTAAAATGTTGTGGATTTGCTTAAAATATTAGGACTTGGCTTACAGGTGGTTGAGAAACTATTTGTTTGAATATGCACTATCTTGAAAAGTAGAAGTACCTACATTTTAATAAAAATAAACTGATCATTATCTTTCAGTTGGAAATGAGTTATGGTCCCCACTGCTGCTCATGGACCTACATTCCTATCTGTATTATACATTTGTGCAGATTTGACATCATGATAAACTAAAAGCCACATAAATAATGCAAACTATGTCCATGTGACATTACCTCTGTGTGTCCTTCTATATCTAGTGCTGGATATGGATGTGGATAAAAGCACCAGTAAAGAGAAAAATATTACAATTTTTTTCTGTGACGATTATAATTTTCAAAGCTTTAGTCCCTTAGACAGTAAATACCAGAATTATTGTCTTCTCTCATAAGAAGATAAGCCAATATTTCATAGGCCAGTTTAGAAGCCATAACATTCTCCCATCATAATTTCTAACAGATCAAGATTTTAAAATCTGAAATAATGGTTAAATACCAGTCCTTAGAAACAGTTTTACTGCAATAAAAAGCAAGTGGTACAAACAGCTGAAATTTAACTGTAGTCATTTTTTTTTTTTTTTTTTTTTTTTTGCCAAGACACCAAGTGCAAGTATGTAGTTATTTTCTTTTAACTGTTTTGATACTTGTTGTCAAGAAGTATTCTGGTAGTATTGCTGTAGGACTGAATATAAAGCGTAATTATCCCTCTAAACACAAAAAGCAATGCCCTTATTTTAGATTGTCCTTGAGTTAAGACCTATTTGCATTTTCATATATATCAGTAATTTCTGGTGTGTAAGTAAATTAAATCACTTTAATTTTGATTTTATTCAAAGGTATTTTAGCTGGATGATTTTTAAAAATTAACTAGAAAAGAAAGAGATCATATCTTTTGTGGGAACATGGATGGAGCTGAAGGCCATCATATTTAGCAAACTATAATGCAGAAACAAAATCAAATACCACATGCTCTCACTTATAAGTGGGAGCTAAATGAAAAGAACTCTTAGACACAAAGAGGGGAACAACAGACACTGTGACCTATTTGAGTGTGGAGAGTAGGAGGAGGAAGAGAACCAGAAAAAACAACTTGGGTACCAGGGTTATTACCTGGGTGATGAAATAATCTGTATAACAAATCCCTGTGAAATGAGTTTTACCTATATGACAAACCCACGCATGTACCCCTGAACCTAAATGTTTACATTTTAAAAAATTAAATGCAGTCACTTGAAATACATGGGCTTTAAGAAAAATTTGTGCTGAAAATGCACAAACCATATCTAAAATGAGAGAGAGAGTGGTTAGGTAGCATACTTACTATACAAGGTAAAGTTTTAGGAAGATAGTCGTAAAAAGGTCTATAAAATTATGTTACCAATGATCACAAAATTTTTGACTAATAAGAACTTTTATATCACAGTTACAATTGCATTCAAAAATTAAAAATTCATTTTCATTGTATAATCTTTAAATATGCTTTTCCTTTAGCCACATTAAAATAATTATACTTGCATTCCAACTCCTGTGAAGAATTGTTATAATTGCCTAAAAAATTGTAGGAAAAACATGTTTCCTATACTAAGTAAAGGCAAATTAGACTCGATTCCCTATAGTGAGACAAGAACTTGAACAACTGAATATGCCATATGAAATATGAATCATTTTTAGGACATTAGTATGATCTTTTGACATGATTTATGCAGATACATCAATTACTCAAATCAAACATCTTTATTGCCTAAAAGATTCATAGATTGTATCGAGTAGGCACACCATTTATCCTTAACATTAGGCATGTATTTCCTGAGCCCCTACTCTGTGAGAACAGAAAACTTTAGGCATGGAACCAGATATATATAAGTAGATGTGTAAAACCCAGTAGAAAGTGTTGCTTGCTGAAAGGGTGATCCACTTAGATAACGACCTGTCAGGTTGATGTTCTTGGTTGTATGTCTGTCTTTAAAGATACCCAAGGCATTCTCTATCTTTGGATTTTGTTGGATAATACTAGTTAACTAAAATAATACTATGGGTAAAGACCATATACTGTTAAGAGTTTCTTAGCTTTTTTATTGCTACAAAATTTTTCTTTTTACCACGAAAAGAAAAATACATTTTTATTTTAGAGAAGTGTTTAGATATAGGTACGAAAGACAATGACATTAACCATAACCCTACTACCATGATAAGAACATTATGCATATATGCATATATATTTTTAATAAATATGCATTTATATTGACCACACTGCTGTTTTTGACTATGCTTTTAATTTTGTTTGCAATCTGTAATCAACTGTTTATTAATATTTTATGGGCCAAGAGTATCCCATTAAGTGAAGGTACCAAAATTCGCTAATCCAAGTCATCGCTGTTATTAGTTGCTTTTGGTGATAAACAATTTTAATCAATCTTCATTGAACAATGTATAGCTTTGACACATCTCACATCATGTACTGAAAGGAAAATGAAACCATACACAGTACAATTTTCTATTAATTATTATTCGTAATTTAGACATTTGGTAAGTCTAAATTACTCCTCAAAAATGTACCACTTTTGCAAGCAGTTTATGAGATGCCTGTTTTTCTGTATGCTTGCTAATGCTGAATATATAAGTATATTTTCATATTTTCTAATTTGACAAGTTAAAATAGTATCCAATCATATATATATATATATATATTTTTTTTTTTTATGCCTTTGGTACTAATGAAGCTCACCATTTTTTATGCCTTGCCCAAGTATATTTTGCATGTGTGTGTGTGTTTTTCCTGTTTGTGCCCTGGGCTTGGTTTGAAGTGTGCAGTGTTTGTTTTTTCATCATTGATTCGTAAGACTTTTTATTTTTTTTATTTTTATTTTTTATTTATTTATTTTTATTATACTTAAAGTTCTAGGGTACATGTGCATAACGTGCAGGTTTGTTACATATGTATACTTGTGCCATGTTGGTGTGCTGCACCCATCAATTCATCATTTATATCATGTATAACTCCCAATGCAATCCCTCCCCCCCTGCCCATGATAGGCCCCAGTGTGTGATGTTCCCCTTCCCGAGTCCGAGTGATCTCATTGTTCAGTTCCCACCTATGAGTGAGAACATGCGGTGTTTGGTTTTCTCTTCTTGTGATAGTTTGCTGAGAATGATGGTTTCCAGCTGCATCCATGTCCCTACAAAGGACGCAAACTCATCCTTTTTTATGGCTGCATAGTATTCCATGGTGCATATGTGCCACATTTTCTTAATCCAGTCTGTCACAGATGGACATTTGGGTTGATTCCAAGTCTTTGCTATTGTGAATAGTGCCGCAATAAACATACGTGTGCATGTGTCTTTGTAGTAGATTAATTTATAATCCTTTGGGTATATACCCAGTAGTGGGATGGCTGGGTCATATGGTACATCTAGTTCTAGATCCTTGAGGAATCGCCATACTGTTTTCCATAATGGTTGAACTAGTTTACAATCCCACCAACAGTGTAAAAGTGTTTCTATTTCTCCACATCCTCTCCAACACCTGTTGTTTCCTGACTTCTTTTTTTTTTGAGACGGAGTCTCGCTCTGTCGCCCAGGCTGGAGTGCAGTGGCCGGATCTCAGCTCACTGCAAGCTCCGCCTCCCGGGTTTATGCTGTTCTCCTGCCTCAGCCTCCCGAGTAGCTGGGACTACAGGCGCCCACCACCTCGCCCGGCTAGTTTTTTGTATTTTTTAGTAGAGACGGGGTTTCACCGGGTTAGCCAGGATGGTCTCGATCTCCTGACCTCGTGATCCGCCCGTCTCGGCCTCCCAAAGTGCTGGGATTACAGGCTGATTGCCAATCTAACTGGTGTGAGATGGTATCTCATTGTGGTTTTGATTTGCATTTCTCTGATGGCCAGTGATGATGAGCATTTTTTCATGTGTCTGTTGGCTGTATGAATGTCTTCTTTTGAGAAATGTCTATTCATATCCTTTGCCCACTTTTTGATGGGGTTGTTTGTTTTTTTCTTGTATATTTGTTTGAGTTCTTTGTAGATTCTGGATATTAGCCCTTTGTCAGATGAGTAGATTGCAAAAATTTTCTCCCATTCTGTAGGTTGCCTGTTCACTCTGATGGTAGTTTCTTTTGCTGTGCAGAATCTCTTTAGTTTAATTAGATCCCATTTGTCAATTTTGGCTTTTGTTGCCGTTGCTTTTGGTGTTTTAGACATGAAGTCCTTGCCCATGCCTATGTCCTGAATGGTACTACCTAGGTTTTCTTCTAGGGTTTTATGGTATTAGGTCTAACATTTAAGTCTCTAATTCATCTTGAATTAATCTTCATATAAGGAGTAAGGAAAGGATCCAGTTTCAGCTTTCTACTTATGGCTAGCCAATTTTCCCAGCACCATTTATTGAATAGGGAATCCTTTCCCCATTTCTTGTTTCTCTCAGGTTTGTCAAAGATCAGATGGCTGTAGATGTGTGTTATTATTTCTGAGGACTGTTCCTGTGTTCTGTTCCTGGTCTATATCTCTGTTTTGGTACCACTACCATGTTGTTTTGGTTGCTGTAGCCTTGTAGTATAGTTTGAAGTCAGGTAGCGTGATGCCTCCAGCTTTGTCCTTTTGACTTAGGATTGTCTTGGCAATGCGGGCTCTTTTTTGGTTCCATATGAACTTTAAAGCCGTTTTTTCCAATTCTGTGAAGAAAGTCATTGGTAGCTTAATGGGGATGGCATTGAATCTATAAATAACCTTGGGCACTATGGCCATTTTCACGATATTGATTCTTCCTATCCATGAGCATGGTATGTTCTTCCATTTGTTTGTGTCCTCTTTGATTTCACTGAGCAGTGGTTTGTAGTTCTCCTTGAAGAGGTCCTTTACATCCCTTGTAAGTTGGATTCCTAGGTATTTTATTCTCTTTGAAGCAATTGTGAATGGAAGTTCATTCCTGATTTGGCTCTCTGCTTGTCTGTTACTGGTGTATAAGAATGCTTGTGATTTTGCACATTAATTTTGTATCCTGAGACTTTGCTGAAGTTGCTTATCAGCTTAAGGAGATTTTGGGCTGAGACAATGGGGTTTTCTAAATATACAATCATGTCATCTGCAAACAGGGACAATTTGACTTCTTCTTTTCCTAACTGGATACCCTTGATTTCTTCTGTTGCCTGATTGCCCTAGCCAGAACTTCCAACACTATGTTGAATAGGAGTGGTGAGAGAGGGCATCCCTGTCTTGTGCCAGTTTTCAAAGGGAATTTTTCCAGTTTTTGCCCATTCAGTATGATATTAGCTGTGGGTTTGTCATAAATAGCTCTTATTATTTTGAGGTACGTTCCATCAATACCAAATTTATTGAGTGTTTTTAGCATGAAGGGCTGTTGAATTTTGTCAAAAGCCTTTTCTGCATCTATTGAGATAATCATGTGGTTCTTGTCTTTAGTTCTGTTTATATGCTGGATTACGTTTATTGATTTACAAATGTTGAACCAGCCTTGCATCCCAGGGATGAAGCCCACTTGATCATGGTGGATAAGCTTTTTGATGTGCTGCTGAATCCGGTTTGCCAGTATTTTATTGAGGATTTTTGCATCGATGTTCATCAGGGATATTGGTCTAAAATTCTCTTTTTTTGTTGTGTCTCTGCCAGGCTTTGTTATGAGGATGATGTTGGCCTCATAAAATGAGTTAGGGAGGATTCCCTCTTTTTCTATTGATTGGAATCGTTTCAGAAGGAATGGTACCAGCTCCTCCTTGTACGTCTGGTAGAATTCAGCTGTGAATCCATCTGGTCCTGGACTTTTTTTGGTGGGTAGGCTATTGATTATTTTCTCAATTTCAGAGCCTGCTATTGGTCTATTCAGGGATTCAACTTCTTCCTGGTTTAGTCTTGGGAGAGTGTAAGTGTCCAGGAAATTATCCATTTCTTCTAGATTTTCTAGTTGATTTGCGTAGAGGTGTTTATAGTATTCTCTGATGGTTGTTTGTATTTCTGTGGGGTCGGTGGTGATATCCCCTTTATCATTTTTTATTGCGACTATTTGATTCCTCTCTCTTTTCTTCTTTATTAGTCTTGCTAGCGGTCTTTCAATTTTGTTGATCTTTTCAAAAAACCAACTCCTGGATTCATTGATTTTTTGGAGGGTTTTTTGTGTCTCTATCTCCTTCAGTTCTGCTCTGATCTTAGTCATTTCTTGCCTTCTGCTAGCTTTTGAATGTGTTTGCTCTTGCCTCTCTAGTTCTTTTAATTGTGATCTTAGGGTGTCAATTTTAGATCTTTCCTGCTTTCTCTTGTGGGCATTTAGTGCTATAAATTTCCCTCTACACACTGCTTTAAATGTGTCCCAGAGATTCTGGTATGTTGTATCTTTGTTCTCATTGATTTCAAAGAACATCTTTATTTCTGCCTTCATTTCGTTATGTTCCCAGTAGTCATTCAGGAGCAGGTTGTTCAGTTTCCATGTAGTTGAGTGGTTTTGATTGAGTTTCTTAGTCCTGAGTTCTAGTTTGATTGCACTGTGGTCTGAGAGACAGTTTGTTATAATTTCTGTTCTTGTACATTTGCTGAGGAGTGCTTTACTTCCAATATGTGGTCAATTTTGGAATAAGTGCGATGTGGTGCTGAGAAGAATGTATATTCTGTTGATTTGGGGTGGAGAGTTCTATAGATGTCTATTAGGTCCGCTTTGTGCAGAGATGAGTTCAATTCCTGGATATCCTTGTTAACTTTCTGTCTCGTTGATCTGTCTAATGTTGACAGTGGAGTGTTGAAGTCTCCCATTATTATTGTATGGGAGTCTAAGTCTCTTGTAAGTCTCTAAGGACTTGCTTTATGAATGTGGGTGCTCCTGTATTGGGTGCATATATATTTAGGAGAGTTAGCTCTTCCTGTTGAATTGATCCCTTTACCATTATGTAATGGCCTTCTTTGTCTCTTTTGATCTTTGATGGTTTAAAGTCTGTTTTATCAGAGACTAGGATTGCAACCCCTGCTTTTTTTTGTTCTCCATTTGCTTGGTAGATCTTCCTCCATCCCTTTATTTTGAGCCTATGTATGTCTCTGCATGTGAGATGGGTCTCCTGAATACAGCAGACTGATGGGTCTTGACTCTTGATCCAGTTTGCCAGTCTGTGTCTTTTAATTGGAGCATTTAGTCCATTAACATTTAAGGTTAATATTGTTATGTGTGAAGTTGATCCTTCCGTTATGATATTAACTGGTTATTTTGCTCGTTAGTTGATGCAGTTTCTTCCTAGCCTCGAT
Source organism: Trachypithecus francoisi (assembly GCF_009764315.1). Classification (NCBI taxonomy): domain Eukaryota; kingdom Metazoa; phylum Chordata; class Mammalia; order Primates; family Cercopithecidae; genus Trachypithecus; species Trachypithecus francoisi. Next base: position 21,640,044 of record NW_022681474.1, read on the forward strand.
GGTCTTTACATTTTGGCATGTTTTTGCAATTGCTGGTACCGATTGTTCCTTTCCATGTTTAGGGCTTCCTTCAGGGTCTCTTGTAAGGCAGGCCTGGTGGTGACAAAATCTCTAAGCATTTGCTTATCTGTAAAGGATTTTATTTCTCCTTCACTTATGAAACGTAGTTTGGCTAGATATGAAATTCTGGGTTTAAAATTCTTTCCTTTAAGAATGCTGAATATTGGCCCGCACTCTCTTCTGGCTTGTAGAGTTTCTGCCGAGAGATCTGCTGTTAGTCTGATGGGCTTCCCTTTGTTGGTAACCCGACCTTTCTTTCTGGCTGCCCTTAAGACTTTTTCCTTCATTTCAACTTTGGTGAATCTGGCAATTATGTGTCTTGGAGTTGCTTTTCTGGAGGAGTATCTTTGTGGCGTTCTCTGTATTTCCTGAATTTGAATGTTGGCCTGCCCTACTAGGTTGGGGAAGTTCTCCTGGATGATATCCTGAAGAGTGTTTTCCAAGTTGGTTCCATTTTCCCCCTCACTTTCAGGCACCCCAATCAGACGTAGATTTGGTCTTTTTCCATAATCCCATACTTCTTGCAGGCTTTGTTCATTTCTTTTTCTTCTTTTTTCTTTAGGTTTCTCTTCTCGCTTCATTTCATTCATTTGATCCTCAATCGCTGATACTCTTTCTTCCAGTTGATCGAGTCGGTTACTGAAGCTTGTGCATTTGTCACGTATTTCTCGTGTCATGGTTTTCATCTCTGTCATTTCGTTTATGACCTTCTCTGCATTAATTATTCTGGTTATCAATTCTTCCACTCTTTTTTCAAGATTTTTAGTTTCTTTGTGCTGGGTACGTAATTCCTCCTTTAGCTCTGAGAAGTTTGATGGACTGAAGCCTTCTTCTCTCATCTCATCAAAGTCATTCTCTGACCAGCTTTGATCCATTGCTGGCGATGGGCTGCGCTCCTTTGCAGGGGGAGATGCGCTCTTATTTTTTGAATTTCCAGCTTTTCTACCCTGCTTTTTCCCCATCTTTGTGGTTTTATCTGCCTCTGGTCTTTGATGATGGTGACGTACTGATGGGGTTTTGGTATAGGTGTCCTTCCTGTTTGATAGTTTTCCTTCTGACAGTCAGGACCCTCAGCTATAGGTCTGTTGGAGATTGCTTGAGGTCCACTCCAGACCCTGTTTGCCTGGGTATCAGCAGCAGAGGTTGCAGAAGATAGAATATTGCTGAACAGCGAGTGTACCTGTCTGATTCTTACTTTGGGAGCTTCCTCTCAGGGGTGTACTCCACCCTGTGAGGTGTGGGGTGTCAGACTGCCCCTAGTGTGGGATGTCTCCCAGTTAGGCTACTCAGGGGTCAGGGACCCACTTGAGCAGGCAGACTGTCCGTTCTCAGATCTCAACCTCCGTGTTGGGAGATCCACTGCTCTCTTCAAAGCTGTCAGACAGAGTCGTTCGCATCTGCACAGGCCTCTGCTGCTTCCCCTGTTGATTTTTAGCTGTGCCCTGTCCCCAGAGGTGGAGTCTACAGAGACAGGCAGGTTTCCTTGAGCTGCTGTGAGCTCCACCCAGTTCAAGCTTCCCAGTGGCTTTGTTTACCTACTTAAACCTCGGCAATGGCGGGCGCCCCTCCCCCAGCCTCACTGCTGCCTTGCGTATAGATCGCCGCAGGCTGCTGTGTTAGCAATGAGGGAGGCTCCGTGGGCATGGGACCCTCCCGGCCAGGTGTGGGATATATTCTCCTGGTGTGCCAGTTTGCTTAAAGCGCAGTATTGGGGTGGGAGTTACCCGATTTTCCAGGTGTTGTGTGTCTCAGTTCCCCTGGCTAGGAAAAGGGATTCCCTTCCCCCTTGCGCTTCCCAGGTGAGGCGATGCCTCGCCCTGCTTCAGCTCTCGCTGGTCCGGCTGCAGCAGCTGACCAGCACCGATTGTCCGGCACTCCCCAGTGAAATGACCCCAGTACCTCAGTTGAAAATGCAGAAATCACCGGTCTTCTGTGTCGCTTGCACTGGGAGTTGGAGACTGGAGCTGTTCCTATTCGGCCATCTTGCTCTGCCCCCTCGTAAGACTTTTTAAAGCATGGATGTGTTCATCTGTTATGTATGTTGTAAAGATTTTTTCTATTTTTTGTTGGCCTTTGTTTTACTGTTTATCATATTTTCATGTTTTAAAATTCTTAGTTTTTATATGTCTTCCAATCTTCTTCTTTATGGTTTATATTTTATTGTGCCTAGAAAGACATTTTACACTGAAGTTTATATACAATTCATCTGTATTTTCTACTTTTACTTCAGTAGTTTTGGTGTTTTTACAATTATATCTTGAATTCTTCTGGCAATTTATTTTGCTGACTTATGTGAAAAGAATCTCTTTTGTCTTAATGATTAACTAGTTGCTTTGACTTTTTTTATTATTATACTTTAAGTTCTGGGGTACATGTGCAGAACGTGCAGATTTGTTACATGTGTATACACGTGCCATGGTGGCTTGCTGCACCCATCAACCCGTCATCTACATTAAGAATTTCTCCTAATGCTACCCCTCCCCTACCCCCTCACTCCCTCGACAGGTCCCGGTGTGTGATGTTTCCCCCCGTGTCCATGCGGTCTCGTTGTTTAACTCCCACTTATGAATGAGAACATATGGTGTTTGGTTTTCTGTTATTGTGTTAGTTTGCTGAGAATAATGATTTCCAGCTTCATCCATGACCCTGCAAAGGATATGAACTCATTCTTTTTTATGACTGCATGGTATTCCATGGTGTATACATGCCACATTTTCTTTATCCAGTCTATCACTGATGCACATTTGGGTTGGTTCCAAGTCTTTGCTATTGTGAATAGTGCTGCAGTAAACAACCCCATCATGCTTTGGCATTTTTAATAGGTGCAGTCTTGTTTCACTAAGTATCCTTTGCCACTGAGAGACCTCTAGTTCCAGGTGATGGAATCTCCATCTTGATCCTGGAGTTTTTCTATGACTAGCATGTCTTGCTGAGCATATTGAGTAGCATCAGTCCAAGGTAAAGTCCTACCATGTGGAGCCAGACATCCACATGATGCTTTTATGTTGCTTGTCCCCTTAAACCACACATGTGCTTGTGGTTGCTGACCCAGCTGGGAATCCCACAACTGCAGTAATCTAACCTGTCTCACTAGGCTGCTGCTACATGGGCACCACTCCCTTCTAGGTCAAACAGTGATGTTCATCTTGCAGGATTCTTCTTGCCACAAGTTCAAGAATGAACTCCTTTCAGTATGTGGTAACTGAAGGAACCTGACGTAAGTATTTAGGATTACTTTCAGCCTAAGTCTTCTTTGATACTTCTCCTACTCTGACTTGGTGCCTTATTTTGGAAAAATATTCCCAGCCTCTGGGCATCCCATTTCTTTTAAGTTTATGTTGTTTGATACCGTCTCCAGGCTGCTGGATAGACATGGGAGTAATGCCATTGAACATAATCCTGTGGCCACCAACGTCAAATTCTACTCAAGTGGATTCTGATTTGGGAACAAGTGGTTTTGCCTGTAGGTGGCAGTGGAGAGCAGGGTTTCAGTGCCTGCACTAGTTTCCTGTGGCTGCTATTACAAATTTTCACAGACTTGATGCTGTTAAACAAGGTAAATGTTTTTTTTCTCCTGGTTCTAGAGGCAGAAAGTCTGAAATCAGTTATCACTGGGACAAAATCAAAGTATTAGCAGGGCTGTGACCTCCACAGGCTCTAGGGGAGACTGTTCCGTGCCTCTTTCAGCTTTTGGTGGCTGCCGGCATTCCTGGATTACTGGCCTTGTCATTCTCCTCCCTCCTTGTTCATGTTGCCTCCTCTTCTCCTTGCATCAAATGTCCCTCTGCTTCTCTCATTATCACACTTGTGATTGCCTTTAGAGTCTATCCAGATAATCCAGGGTAATGGCCTATCTCAAGTCTGTTAATTTAATCACAGTGGAATAGGCTTAGCCATGTAAGGTAAAATTTATGGTTTGCAAGGATTAGGACTGATAGTTTTGGAGTCTGTGATTTAGCCTATTATAGTGCCTAAGTTCTGGAATCAGATAACACAAGGTCTAAATCCCAGATCCAGCGTTTACTAGTTGTATGGACTTAGGTGATGATACAAACTCTGTGCTTTAGTTTATTCATCTGAAAAATTGGCATAAAAGTACATATTTCATATGGCCGTTGTCAGCCATAAGTAAGAAAATGCAGACAAAATAAGGATCAAAAGTATGTGTCTCGTAATACAATGTGAAATGTTACTTATTATGTTGTGATATAAGATTGAAAAAATATATTAGATCAAATTGCAGAGAGTCTTAAGCACTATGCTAAGAAGATTAACTGGAGCTTTGTGGGGTGTGGCCCTTTCAGGAGCCATTGCCGAATTTTTAATACAAATGAATCAGAAGATAATCGATGTTTATTAAATATTTATTGTGATATTTATGTGTAGACAGGTTTTAGAAAGAAAAAAGTTGGAAGTTAGAAAATTAGTTGAAGTAATTGAACAGGTTTTATTGGCATAAACTAGACAGAAAGAATAATTTTGCAAAGGGAGGATCTTCCGTGTGTCTCTTAGACCACAAGCTCCAGGAAGGTGGAAATGAGGCTATTTTGTTCACCATTGTAGCCCTAGTACCTAGAAAAGCACATTCCACCTGTACTGTATTCTCAAGCACATCAGAATTGCCTGGAGATTTGTTAAAACACAGGAATCTTGAGTTCACTCTAGAGTTTCTGATTTAGTAGGTCTGGAGTAGACCCTAATAATTTACATTTTAAACAAATTCCAAGGTGATGCTGATGCTACTGGTGTGGGAACCTTACTTTTAGAGCCACTTAATTAAGATCTGGTTCTTGAAATTGGCAGCACATTGGAATTACTTGGAGGCAGAATTGAAAGATACTGATACCCAGGCCCTGTTTCATTCAGTGAAATAAGAATCTTGATGGTAGATGTGGTTGTATTTTACAAAGCATTGCAAGAGTGGGCAGCCAACTCTTTGGAAATGGCCATCTATACTAGGCAGATAACTTCAAACACAGTTCCAGGGAATATATTTCATGCTCCAAAAAATGGTTTCTTTTTAACTTTTTCACCTTTATCACCTTTTTGGGTATGCGCTCACATGACTGTACTTTGTTACACTTTTTCCTCAAATGTAACTATTTCTTCTCCTAGAGTTACAGTCCTTTTACATTTCCAGTTTTTTGTTTGTTTGTTTGTTTGTTTCTGTTTCTTATTTGGCAAGTTGATAGTCTGACTTTCCTAGCTATGTGTTTTATAAGACGAGCAAGCTGGCTCTGGCATGAAATTTCCAATTTAGAAAAACATTGCTGTCTTCATCATTTTGTGGGGAAAATTTCAGGAATGATAAATTATTCTTAAATAATTGTTAAATCTCAAAATATTTTCTGGAGGTTTTACCACCTTTTCCTCAGCACTTAAGTTTTAAAAGGAAATGGATTTAAGGCATATGCTTACTCTAAAGAACTGCGCTATCATTTCAAGATAAGTTGGTACTGGTTTACGAAGGACACATTTAAATATCTTTTTTTTTTTTTTTTTTGAGATGGAGTCTTGCTCTGTCGCCCAGGCTGGAGTGCAGTGGCTGGATCTCAGCTCACTGCAAGCTCCGCCTCCCAGGTTTACGCCATTCTCCTGCCTCAGGCTCCGGAGTAGCTGGGACTACAGGTGCCCGCCACCTCGCCCGACTAGTTTTTTGTATTTTTTTAGTAGAGACGGGGTTTCACCGTGTTAGCCAGGATGGTCTCGATCTCCTGACCTCATGATCCGCCCGTCTCGGCCTCCCAAAGTGCTGGGATTACAGGCTTGAGCCACCGCGCCCGGCCTTAAATATCTTATTGGCTATTCATGTATTGATTTATTGAATTGATGAGTATTTGTTATATGAAATAGTCTGTTGGAAGCCCTTCATTATTCATTGTAAAAATGTGATTGAAGTAATTGTTTATCATGTTATACGTGTTCTCTTTGAGAAGACATTTGTGAGAAATTAGTTTACAGACTTTTATGAGCACGTGATGTAATTTTACTGAAGAATCGCTTTGGTTTTTTGTTTTCATAAGGCTCTCATGATTATTACTAATTATGTTTTCTTCCTTACATTGGCTCATAGAAAGCTTTGAACCGAATTTTTCATATATTGTTAGTAAGTCTGTGAAATTTCTATAATGCCTTTTGTGATCTACTTTTATCCTTGACTCCATTTAGTGCCCCAACTCTCTTCTCTTGGTATTATCTTTATTTATATGTAAATATATGTGTGTGTGTGTGTGTGTGTGTGTGTGAGAGTGTATCTTTTAGTTTGTTATATTGTACTGTATTGCATGTATTTTTGAGAATAAGGTGAGTTTTAAGTAAACTATAAAATTACATTTAAAAAATATAAGCATTATGAATGATCTCATTAGAAATACACAAGTTCTGTGAACTTTGTTTTAATTGAAATAATTATTTACCTATAAGTGTTCTCATTTTATGAACTAGTTTATTTTCTCATTCACTATAAAATAATTTACAAGAGTTAGTTCTATAATCATAAGATTAAAAGAGGGAGTATATATAGATTGGGTTTTCTTTAGGTAACTAAAACATATTTAGACATTTTATTAGTGGCATGACAGTAAAAGTAATGCAGTTTCTGGAATAATAAAGTTTGGGGTAAGCGTATAGATCATCATGGCTATTTTTAGACTTTATATGTATAGTTACACTTTTAAAAGAGTGTAGTGACTGCATACCCTGTCTCACAAATGTATAAACTATATTTATAGCATTATTTGTATACCCTATATTACTTTCAAGGGCATGTTAAAATGCAATTTTATAGCTGTTTTGCATACAAGTTATGAGAAATATTTTATGCAAGTAACAGGAGATGCAAAGATCTTTAAATTTAGTTTTAAAAAACTATCATTTAAAACAATGTAAGGACCAGAAAGAAGATACAAAGTATTCTATGGGAAGTGAGGAGAGAGGCTTCATGTCCATAAAGGAAAAAAACAAAACATTATGGGAAAGATAATTTTTGAGTTGGCTGTAAAGCGTTGCATAGAATTTCATCAAGCAAAGTGATGGCTACATCCAGCATGGGGAAATAATAAATGATTCTTTTATTATATTAAAAATTTAGTATCTAAGAGCGACAGCTTGGAAGGTGTCTTCATCCATTTTGTGTTTTTTTGTAAAGGAATACCTGAGGCTGAGTAATATATAAATGAAACAGGTTTATTTAGCTCATAGTCTGCAGGCTATACAAGAAGCATGGTGCCCACATCTGCTCAGTTTCTGGTGAGGACTTTTGTGCTGCATCAAAACATGACAGAAAAGGTCAAAGGGAAATGGGCACATGGGAAGAAGGACCAAGCCTAAGAGGCTTCCTTGCTTTATAACAACCCACTAAGCCCTTCCCCACAAGAATCAATCCAGTCTCCTGAGAGTGGGAGCTCACTCACTACTACTAGAAAAGCACCAAGCTATTCATAGATAATCAGTGCCCATGACCCAAATATCTCCTACTAGGCTTCATCTCCCAACACTACCACACTGGAGATCAAAGTTCAACATACTTGGTTGGAATGGGACAAAGGACGTGATTTATAAGGGAACTGATAGGAAAGACAAGAAGGAAAGAAAAGGAAACAAAGGGAAAGAGAGGAAAGGGAAGGGAAGCAAGGGAAAAGGAAAGGGAGAAAGGGAAAAAAAGAAAGGGAACTCTAAGGGGAACGTGTGTGAGAGAGACTATAGGAAATTATTAATGTCAAATGGGTAATGTCATGACTAAACTGTAAGAGAAGATAATGGCTGTGGAACCTTGGAGAGTGCCTTTTTTAAAAGCATAGGCAGGACTAGAAAAGAGACACAAGAGTGTGCCTTGGCAGAGAGGTACTCAGCACCTTAAGATGCTCAGCAGCATGAGTGAGTGAGAAGTTAAGAAGAATGCAGAGTTTTGGGTCACAGGGGCAGAAACCTCAAAGTCTACCTTCAATCAGTTCACTCCGTATTTAAGATGATTTGCTGGGATGCATTTTGCTGGCCAGAAGTGAACATTTATCTTCTTAGAGAGGAGATAACATCGTTCAGACCCTCAAATCCTTTGCGTAGTTCCAGGCACAATGTATTGGAGAAAAAAAATCAAAACTAGAATTCTATACCTGGTAAAAATATTCCTCAAAACTGAAGACAAATTAAAGACTTTTTCAGACAAATGAAACCAAGAAAATTTGTCATCAGCAGGCTTACACAAAAGAAATGTCTACAACCAGAAGGAAAATAATCCTAGATAGAAATAAGGAATGCATTATTGAATGAAAAGCTGAGAGATAAATGTACAAATGAATTTAAATTAATATAGGCTATATGAAATAATAGTTATGGATTTATAATATGTAAATCATATATTGATTAAGATACACAAAATAGTATAAAAAGCAGTATAAGGGGCACTTCACGTGACAAGTGCCTTGGGAATTCTGCTTCTCCATAAAACCAGGCAAAAGTTAGCAAATACAAAGTAAAGGGATGGAGAAAGATCTATCAAATAGAAAACAATAGGGAGCAGGGGTTGCTATTCTAATTTCAGACAAAACAGACTTTGAGCCAGCAATTATCAAAAAGGGCAAAGAAGTGCATTAGATAATAAAGGGTACAACTCAAAAAGAATATATAACTATCCTAATTATATATGCATCCAATGCTAGAGCACCTGGATTCATAAATTCTTAGAGATCTACAAAGAGACTTACACACAACGTACACAAATCAATAAATGCGATGTGATTCAGCACATAAGCAGAACTAAAACCAAAACCCACATGATTATCTCAATAGATGCAGAAAAGACTTTCCATAAAATTCAACATCTTTTCATGTTAAACCGTCAACAAGCTAGGCATTGAAGGAACATACCTCAAAATAACAAGAGCCATCTATGACAGACCCACAGAAAACATACGGAGAGGACAAAAGCTGTAAGCTTTTCCTCTGAGAACCAGAACAAGACAAGGATGCCCACTCTCGTCACTCCTATTCAGCATAACTCTGGAGTCTTAGCCAGGGCAATCAGTCAAGAGAAATCAAAGGCATCTGAATAAGAAGAGAAGAAGCCATACCATCTCTCTTTACAAACAATATGATTCTATAACTAGAAAACCCCATAGGTTCTGCCCAAGGGCTCCTGGATTCAAGAAACAACTTCACCAAAGTTTCAGGATACAAAATCAAAAAATCAGTAACATTTCTATATGCCAACAACATCCGAGCTGAGAGTCAAATCAAGGATGCACTTCGGTTCACAATGGCCACAAAAAGAACAAGATACCTAAGGATGCAACTAACCAGGGAGGTGAAAGATCTTTATAACAAGAATTATGAAACACTTCTGAAAGAAATCAGAGATGACACAAGCAAATAGAGAAAAAAATTCCTGCTGATGGATAGGAAGAATCAATGTTGTTAAAATGGCTATACTGCCCAGTTTATAGATTTAATGCTATTCCTATCAAATTGCCAATGACATTTTTCACAGAATTCAAAAAACTACTCTAAAATTAATATGGAACCAAAACATAGCCTGAGCAGCAAAAGCAATCCTAAGCAAAAATAAAGCAGGAGAAATCATACTACCCAAAAAACTGTATTACAAAGCTACAGTAACCAAAACAGAATAGTGCTGTTACAAAAATAGACACGTAGACCAAGAGAAGAGGTTAGAGAACCCAGAAATAAAGCTGCACACCTCCAACCATCCGATCTTTGACAAAATTGGTAATAACAAGCAATGGGGAAAGGACTCCCCTAGTCAATAAATGATGCTGGGATAACTGGCTAGATATACACAGAGGATTGAAACTGAACCCCTTCCTTACTCCATATTCAAAAATCAACTTAATGTGGATGAAAAATACCTAAATGTAAAAGCTAAAACTGTAAAATCCTTACAGGAAATCCTAGGAAATACTATTCTGGACATAGAACCTAGCAAAGATTTCGTAAGCAAATACCAAAAGCAATGGTAACAAAAACAAAAATTGACAGGTGAGACCTAGTTAAACTAAAGACCTTATGCACAGCACAAGAAGCTATCAACAGAGTAAACAGACAATCTATAGAAGGGGAGAAAATGTTTGCAAACTCTGCATTGACAAAGGCCTAACTTCCAGAATCTATAAGGAACTTAAACAAAGCAAGCAAACAAAAAACCCAAATAGTCCCATTAGAAAATGTGCAAAGGACATGAGCAGACACTTTTCAAAGTTACACATATGGGTGCCCAACAAGCAGATGAAGGAATGTTCATCACTGATCATTAGAGAATTGCAAATCAAAACCACAGTGTATCTCAAACCAGTCAAAATGACTATTACTAAAAAGTCAAAAATTAACACAGGCAGATGAGGTTATGGAGAAAAGTAAATGCTTATACCCTGCTGGTGGCAATGTAAATCTGTTCAGCTGTTGTTTAAAGCAGTGTGGTGATTTCTCAAAGAACTCAAAGCAGAATTACCATTCGATCCAGCAATCCCATTATTGAGTATATATCCAAAGGAATATAAATCATTCTACCATAAAGATACATGCACTGCATGTATGTTCAAGGCAGCACTATTCACAATAACAAAGACATGGAATCAACTTAAATTCCCATCAACAGCAGACTGGATAAAGAAAATGTGGTACATATATACAGCATAGAACACTGCAGCCATAGAAAAGAATGAGATCATGCCCTTTGCAGTGACATGGATGAAGCTGGAGGTCATCATCCTAAGAAAATTAACACAGGAACAGAAAACCAAATACCACATATCCTTTAGAAGTGGGAGCTAAACATTGAGTACACATGGGCATAAAGAAGGGAACAACATGCACCAGGGCCTTCTTGAGGGTGGAGGTGGGAGGAGGGCAAGGATTGAAATGCTACCTATTGGGTACTATGCTCATTATCTGATGACAAAATACTTTGTACATCAAACCTCAGTGACACAGAATTTACCCATGTAACCTGCACATGTACCCATTGAACCTAAAATAAAAGTTAAAAGAAAAAAAATATAAATAACTCATAACTAAGCCATACAAGACAGATAACCTACTTTAAAATAGCGAAAGCATTTGAGTAGGTGTTTTTCCAAAGAAGTTATACAAACAGCTAAAAGTCAAATAAAAGAAGCTAAACATCAGTAGTCAATAGAAAATTCAAATCAAAACCAGAGTGAGATACCACTTCACACCCATGAGGATGGCAATAAGAATGAGGAGAATTAGACAGTAACAGGTGTTGATGAGAACATGGAGAAATTCAAGTCCTCATACTTGGTAGTGATAATGTAAAATTATATAGGCAATTGTGAACATTGCCTGGCAGTTTCTTAAAAAGTCAAACAGAATTATATGACTCAGCGGTTCCTCAACCAATTTAATGAGTCACCATATGATTCATAGGTGTATACCTAAAGAAGTGAAAACACATGCCCACACACAACCTTGCACATGAGTTCTCATAAAAGCATTATAATAAAGTGTGGCCACCCCTCAATGGCAATCATCCTATGAATGGACAAACAAAAATGTTATATCCATATAAGGAAATGCTATTCAGCTGTAAAATGGAATGAAGGACCATTATGTGCTACAACATGGATGAACCTTGAAAACATTTTACTAAGTGAAAGAAGCCACATGCAAGGCCACATGTATTTTTATTGCATTGATATGAAATTTCCAGATTGGGCAAATCTACAGAAAGAGAAAGTCTTCCAAAGGATAGAGAAAGGTAGAATGGATAAGGGGTTACTTTTTGGGGTGATCAAAATGTTCTGGAATTAGAGATTGACAATTCTGAATATACAGAATTCTCTACATTGTATACTTCAAAAATTACGTGAAGTGTGAACTTTTTGGTATGTGAATTACAACTCAAGGCTAATTTTTTAAAAAAATAAAAAGGAGGTAAACATTCAGTAGGTGAGGGGTGAATTTTTTAAAACTATTAAATCAAAGATACATGTTTAATTTGTCAGATGTGAAAATTATAAGATTTTATAACTAACAACTAATAAAGTAGAAAAGTAAAGCAAAAACATCTTTAACTTAGATTAGTTAGGGAAGAAAATGAAAGAAATGCAAAAAAGTTGGAATAAAGAGTAGAAAATGGTAATCTGGTAAAATTGAACCCTAAAGTACAACATTTAGATTAAATATGTGAGGGCTAATTACTCAATTGAAAGACAAAGACTGGATGAAAAGTTATACATACACACCCCAAAATCCAGCTACATGGTACTTAAAAAATAAACATATTAAATAAAAAGATTCAACAAGTTTGAAAATAGTATGGTAAAAATATATATACTATCCCAAGACCAAAACAAGCAAGCTGGCATAACAATATAAATATCTGAGAAAATAGACATTAGGTCAGAATTACTACTGAGACAACGATTCATTTTATAATGATAAAATAGTCATTACACCAAGTATGTGTTATAACCCCAAGTTAGGGTATCTCTTATAATTTATCATTTAATATATAAATAAATATTTGGCAGTGATCAGAAGTCACAGATATAAATAGAAAAACTCAGAATTAAAATGGGAATGTTAAGACATTTTGAAAGGGAGAAAATGAATAGACAAAAATCAGTAAATACATAGAATAATTAATGAACTTAGCAAACTTGGACTAATGCTATCTCTTGTACTCTATACTGTTGCTATCCAATGGAAGCATAATGCAAGCCTTGTGTGTAATTTTAAATTTTCTAGTAGCCACAACATACAAAAACAAAAATAAATAGGTGAGATGATTTCTATAATACATTAACTTACTTTTATTAATACATACAAATCTTTTCATTTCAACATGTAATCAATATAAAGTTGAGATATTTATGTCCTTTTTAAAATAATCTTCAAAATCCAGTGTGAATATTACATACTATATTGTAATTTAAAAACTAAAGTCCCATTGGAATTAGTTGTTCTCTGGACTTCATAAAATTTACATTTGAAAAAGTAGATTCATATACTCAGGTTATTTCAAATATACTTAAAAGTCCATTACCAAAAGTGAAAAACTGGGTCATCTTAGAACAATCATTTTTACCTTAAAACAAAAGCATATGTAATCCTTAAAGTTTCAACTTGACTGGGTTAAGGGATGCTGGGGTAGCTGGTAAAGTGTTATGTCTGGGTGTGCCTACAAGGGTTTCTGGAAGATAATGATATTTGAATCAGTGGTCTAAGAAAGGAAGATCTGCCCTCACCAAGTGAGCAGGCACCATTCAATTCATTGAGGAACAAAAATACAGCGGGAAGGTGAATTTGACTTAAACGAGCAGCCACTCAGATTCCCTGACCTTTGGACTTGGACTAAATTATGCCATCAGCTTCTCATGTTCTCCAGGTTACACGTGGCATATCATGGAACTTCTCAGCCTCCATAATTGTGTGAGCCAATTCCCACAATGTCTGTCTGTCTGTCTATCCATCCATCATCTCTCTCTGTCTCTCTCTCTCTCTATCATCTATCTATTGGTCATCATCATTATCTATCTATATCCTATTGATTCTGTTTCTCTGGAGATTCTTGACTAATATAGCATATCAGTTTAGAAATCACGTTTGTACAAGTCAAATATATTCCCTAGCCCTTGCATTAAATTGGTATTATTGACATCAACTTCAAAGGGATACATCATAAATTGAAAAGCAACTCTAAATTTATCAATGTCAACAAAACATTCTTCACATTTTTCTTGTAGATCTGTAGCCAATTACATAATCCTATCGATTGGATTTAAATTAACTGGCATGTTGATTTATGTTTGAAAAACATGTTTCATCATTATTATTGATTTGTATTATGAAAAGTTTCCATTTCAACATAGATTTTAGTACTTGTCTCCTTTGTGACCAAGGTCATAAATAAGCTTTTCTTTATTTCTTGAAGCTTCACATTTAGCTTGTTCATCACATTGTGATATCCGTGAGAAACTGCAAATCACAACGTCAGTTTTATTTTCATTGATTATTGTCTGTTTGGCAAGCATTCCTTTTTGTCAAGAAAAGCTTGAATTGGAGTTAATAGTACAGTGGATGTTTATAGAACCCTTACCTCATCAACTAAAAAGTATTGGCAAAGCATCCACAATAATTGAAGTCATTGTCTTCTGCTTCTTTCAGTGGTTCCTTGAGCTAGAGATGATTCATAGCATTACTATGCAAATCCTGAATGACTTTAACAGCTGAATCCATGAAACTTTTTATTAGGTTGGTGCAAAAGTAGTTGTGGTTTTTATGATTATATGGGATGTTGTTCAGAAAGCAAATCATATCTATTTTAACGTGTATCACGCAGTGGAATCAGGCAATAAGAAAAACATCGATCTCTTGTTTAAAAATTCCAAGAAATCTAATCTCAGTCTAAAATTGATGTGAAGTACTACCCTTGGTGTAATAGAAAATACTTTTTGAAAATCTAGATGAAATTCTTCTTTGGAAATTATACGACTAAGAAATATTTATTCCCCAAGTAAGGTTTTCAGGTTATGACTTGACAACATTTTGTTTGTTTGTTTGTTTTTGTACATTTTGGTGTAATTTGAGACCTAATATGCTCTAAGATGAGACACTGGGGAGTTATTCATAGAGCATAAATCAATATAAAGTTAAATAAAAGTATTGCAAGTTTTCAATTTTGAACCAATTTATTGTTGTGAGAAAGATCTTGTATTCTATGGGCAATTATTGGGCAGCTTAACTGATGATCTTTCATTTCTTTTCTAGCCTGTATCTTCATTTCATTGTTTCTGTATTTACCCTGTTAGAGGATAATACCTACTTCTTAAAGTAACTTGATCCTGATATTGTCTGTCCTCAGCATTCTGCTGGGTGAATTATCATTCATTCAAATACACACACACACACACACACACACACACTTAAAAATAAATGAAGATGTATTAGTCCGTTCTCATGCTGCTGATAAAGACATACCCAAGACTGAATAATTTATAGATGAAAGAGGTTTAATTGACTCACAGTTCAGCATGGCTTGGGAGGCCTCAGGAAACTTACAGTCATGGCAGAAGGGGAAGCAAACGCATCCTTTTCACATGGCAGCAAGGAGAAGTGCCAAGTAAAAGGAGGAAAAGCCCCTTATAAAGCCACTGGATCTCATGAGATCTCATTCACTATCAAGAGAACAGCAGCATGGGGGTAACTGCCCCCATGATTCAGTCACCTCCCACAGGTCCCTCCCAAGGCACTACAATTCAAGATGAGATTTTGGTGGGGACACAGCCAAACCATATCAGAAGGAAGACCATCAAATTGTGCTGAACAGAGGGTATATGAAAGAGACATTGGAATTGTAAGGGAACAACATTTAAAAAATGCTGCATAGGGTCTGCAGTTATGACATAAACAATATTATTGTTTCTTGAATTGGGATGCATTGCACATTCATTGTGCAAAAGTGGGTACCCATTATATACTTTGGTAGGACATAACTATTCTCAGCTACAGAAACGTCACACTCACCTGAACCACAGTTTTCACCTGTATTCCATTAATTTGTCTAAGGCAGATATGTGATGAATTAGTTCTGCCTGACACTACTGCCTTGTCTGTACCATATGCCGTGATTCTGCTGGGACACAATTTCTATGAGCCCTCAACTGTCAGGAGGGTGTCTGTCCATCAGATTTGGAAGAGCTAAGCTGAACACAGCTAGTAATTCTAACTTTTTAGCTTGGGAGATGTGAAAAATTGAGAATTTGACACATTCAGTCATAAAATACAGTTTCAGTGACATATAGCTCACTAGCGGTGTGGATATTATTAATTCAGAGTATGATAATTTCTTAAACAGGCTGAGGCACATTTCTACTTGCAAACTGCATGGCATGGTTCTTTGAGGCAAATTGGTAATGAAAACAATATGCTGAAGCTAATGCCAGAGACATAGTTATCCTCCATTGTTTTACTGTGGGGAGGAAAAATATTGGATAGAGAATCGAGTTTAGAATGAAAAAAAATTGAATTAGAATGTTGCCACCTACCAACCTACTGTTAAACTTACTCTAAAGTTGTTTCTTTTTTGAAGATTTAATTTAATTTTTAATTGACAATAATTGCACGTATTTATGGGGTACATAGTAATGATTTTATATTTTTTAAAAATTGTGTGGGTCCATAGTAGGTGTATATGTTTGTAAGGTACATGGGATGTTTTGATACAGGCCTGCAATGAGAAATAATCATGTCATGGAGAATGGGGTATCCATTCCCTCAAGAATTTATCCTTTGTGTTACCAACAGTCCAATTACATTCTTTTCGTTATTTTAAAATGCACTATTAAGTTATTGGCTATAGTCACCCCATTGTGCTGTCAAGTAGTAGGTATTATTCTATTTTTTTTTGTACTTATTAACTATCCCTACCTTTCCCCTAGACTCCCACTATCTTTCCCAGCCTCTAGGAGCACCATCCTTCTATTATCTATGTCTATGTGTTCAATTGTTTTGATTTTATATGATGTGTAATGATGAGAACAGGGTAATTAGCATATTCATCATCTCAAGCATTTATCACAACTTTGTGTTGGGAACATTCAATATCCTCATCCTATGTAAACTATATAGTATATTATTGTTATCTATACTCATTCTACAGTGATGTAAAATACTAGGACTTTCTTCATATCCAGAAATAGGAAAAGAAGTAATAGACTAGGGAATGATTAGCAGAAGTGGACAGAGTGGGGAGGATAAACTTGGCCTAGTAGGAGTCTTAAGCTTAGTCCAGTCCAGATAATAATTTCTGCAAGCTGTTTTGTTCTTTTTCTAAGAAGATATTATGATTCTCTATTTTATACTGATTTGAGATGCTACCATATTTTATCCCCAGGTAGACTTTAGCATACGTCACAGAGTCAGACAGTATACCTGGCCGTACGTGTCCTACTGTAATTGCTGACTTAAGAACACATTTCTCCTATTACGTTGTGAGCCCATTAGAGAAAAAGTGTGTCTTTTCTATTTCAGGCCCTTTGGGCTTTAGTCCAATGTTTAGAACAAAAGAGCTTACCTAATGTAAATTTCCAAATTCAGAGAAAGAAATACAATTTAATCTTAAAAACAATTATTTTGTACTAAGAATGTAACAAATCAAAGACAGCTGAACTGAGAAGGTAGTATCAGAGACTAATATATTGAGTATGTTTCTGTTTTAGATTTTTAAAAAATGAAGCTGTATTTTATAATCTAGGTTTTGGGCTTGTGTTGCAAATCAGGATTAGGAAAGACAAATGCATTGGAAATTACAGGATTTAAGATTTGTTCTATTACCATTAATCTAAATTTAAGATTCTTCTATCGTTGTTAAGTGAACCCGAATTTCTTTTGTTTTTATGCTTGCCTGTTGAATTCAATGGAGATGGATTCTCACAGAAGTATTCATGGAGCATACATTTTTTTAGTGAAGAGATGGCAACCAGAGTAGAAACTTGGCCTCCTTCAATGTGATGCCTTTACCTTTTGTTTAGGGTCTTTAAAGAGCAACACTCACCAATATTTAAGAATTTATGATATCTTTTATTTTCTCTGCTTCATTTTTATAAAAGATGGGAGGGAATTTTTACCAAAATATATCTATTTACCAGGCCATATTTATACCTCTGTAACTGAAATATATTATATAGGGTTCTCTACAGTATATCTGTAGTAGTGTTATGGGCCACTATTGTTAAAAGGTACTGTATTGAACAGGCACCATTCCAGGCGCCGGGGGAAATGATAAAAAATTTGCTTAGGTGAGATAGACAAAGACAGATTGAAAGTAAGTAGAGACTGTGTGAACAAGTGATGTTGGTGTTTAATACTGAGAAATGTATGGCATGAACTAGCAGGTTAAAAGTATTCTAAAAAGAGTTGACAGATTATGCAAAAACAGGGATCAATGAGAGTCCTAGGTTATCTGTACAGTGGTGCTAAGTAACCTGTGACAGAATGGTAGGCTCCATGGGGAAAAATAAGGTAGGTAAAGGGTAGGATGGGACTATATTAGTTCGGGCCCAGGCAGGAAACAGTTGGCACAAAGAATTTAATCAAAGAGACTTGACTGCAAAGACTACAAAGGATTGAATGATGCACTGAAAGACCAGCAACACCTAAATCCGAAGGGACAAGGGAAGGAGACCAGATTGCCCCATCCCCCCCAAAAAAGGCTTTAAAAGAGACAAGCTCCCACAGTGAGGCAAGAAGGAAAGGGATTGGAGTTGTGGAAATAGATACTCTGACTCTTTCCTCTCATTTTCCAATCTCTTGCCAGTGTCTCACGCAGGCCAAATGTAATTCAAGGTCAGAAGGCTAATGGACCTGGGTGATGCACTACGTAAAGGTCCTCACAGTTGGGACTGTTTTGCAAACAGTAGAGCCATAAAAGAGACAGGAAATGAAGGGAACTATGTGCTTAGATGTGCTTTTTTTCTGACGTTATTGGTAACACTGATTTGAGTAGGGCATGATTTTATGCATGGGAGCCGCTTCATTGTTGAAATCATCTGAGTAAGTGATGAATAAGGAGCAGTGTTAGAAAGGACAGTTGAAGGGATGACTACATTTAAACCCTGAATTGTGATACATTTATGATGTGAAGGCAATACAGTATGATTGTTAATCGGAAATGCATGTTGAAAAACAAAAAAACAGCTAGATAAAAGAGGACCATTAGCTTTAAACTTGCAAACCTGGATTGTCAGAAGTCCAATTAGGAATGTTCTGTGAACACAGAAGATAATCCATCTTATTTCTGAATTCCTTAGTTTAAGAAAACTAGAAGACCTCCAAATAGCTGCTCTTCGTCTCTGAAATTTGGTCTTAAGATCTTTCATTGTGTGGCCCAGTCTTCTTATTTTGGACTCAGTCAGCAGCCTACTCTCCTATCTGTGCAATTAATCCATTTGTTCTTCCCATGTGACTCTGTTTTGTGCCACAGTGCCTTCATTAAACGATCTCCTAATCATCTTTCCAAACTGAGTTCAAGATCAACTCTTCTGGGAAACTTTCCTTGATGGTGCTCTCTAGTCTGATCCCACAGTCCCTTCTCTGGGTATCATCTATATTACAGTGCATGTCCCAGAATACCATCAGTATTAATTCACTTAACTCCCACATGAATCTGTAAGCATCTCAAGGGAAATGACACTAATTGACTTTTTATTCAACATCTGTCTTAGTGCTGGGTCAAACTAAGCCATGAGAAGAGAAGGATACTTTGAATGATAAAAAGAAAAAGTTGAAACACATAATATTTGGACAAACGAGAGTAGTTCTTTTATGTTAATGAGAAGCTGCAGACAAGGGCAAAAGAGATGTAGTAACAATAATAACATCTTTCAGATAAAACTAGTTCTCTTTTCTAAGCTGCTTGTAGATATGGTTTTAATGCTTCTGTGGATTATTCCCTTATAAGTTATATTCTTAATTCATGCACAGATATGTTACTTTTATTAACCTTGGTTATATTTTTCATGAGTATGTGGGAAGTTTCTTATAAAAAAGAAGAAAGACACAGAAAAATGTTTTGAGCTAGAATTTGGGGAAATTCCTAGGTTTAAAATTGCATTTTCTCATATATACTTTAAAGTAAATATCTAAATTTCCTGCTGGTGATTACCTTTTATTCCCTTTTAAATTAAATACAATTAAATAAAATTAAATTTTCTAACTAAACATTTGCTAGGGTGTCATGAACTGAAAGTATTCTAGTGAGTTAATGAGAAAATACAGATTTTTAAAAGTAAATAATTTTTGCTTTATTAATATATTGTTAAATTAAGTCATTAAGTTCAAGAATTTAATATTTTTATCAATGAAATTCTAAAACATGTAAATTATGAACAATCTATATTTCTGTCAATATAATCAACATTGTTTCAAAGCTCAGGGTAAAAATGAAATGCAATGATATATTTTTATGAAATGGAAAAATATGCTCTTAAATTATCCTAAATTAGACTCATTTGGATTAGACCCATTCACTGTCATGTTCAAATCAAAGAAAAGTTTCCTTTCAACAGTACTTACACTGTTAAAGCTTGTAAAATTTTTATCTCACTGCTAGCATTGCCTTAGAATAAATTCCAGTTGTGACATTTTGTACTCATGTTATTATAAAAACAAGGATAGGCCACAAAACACTGTGGTGGTATTTGTTTGCCTTCTGAAATACTTCCCACATGATCTGCATCTTTTATATATTCAGAATTTAGATTGGCCTTTCCATCACGGGCCATGATGCTATAAATAACCGATAAAGGCAGATGCTGATGAGCAAAGCTGTAGGGTAATGTAAAGGTCAAGGAATGATAATTTATGATCATCTTAACAAAGTACATATACCATGCATTAAAATACTGAAACTCAACTCTGGTGGCAAAACACAGGGAAGAAATGACACCACGTGAATTCCCTCACCTAAATGTGACTGTGAGAAGGTTAAGAACTAGAACAAACTTATCTGTTCTTCCTTTGAATGTTTATATCCAAGGGTCAGCTTTCTGTGTATAACACATTGGAGTGGATACTTTTAGACCTTATAGCTATTACTTATGCTCTATTAATTAACTTAAAGTCTAAAACATTTGCACATCAATCTGTCTCAAATCCTGGCTTCAGCACTCACCATGCAAATTAACACTGGCAGATTATTTAATTTTAGTTATCTCATCTAGGAAATAGTCGTGATTATAATCCTAACTTCTCATGTTTATTGAAAATATTAAACAATAAAATATTGATACTAATTTAAAAGCCTCCTAACTTAAAGACTGATCTAAAATCTGTAATTTAAAATATTCATACATCTCAGATGTGAATGTTTTTGGCCTAAAATCTAACTTACAAAGATTATATTTACTTTAGTGAGACTTTTTTTTCCCGAAAATAGCTAGAATAGAATAATTTGAATGTTTCTAGCATGAAGGAAAGACAAAGATGTAAGGTGATTGATATCCCAGGTACTCCAATTTGATCTTGACAAATTATATGAAGGTATTAAATGATCACACATACCTCAAACTATGTACATCTATTATGAATCAATTAAAATGTTTTATAAAGGTCTAATATTTCTTTAGTGAGACTCTTAAAGTCGTATTTGAAATAAGATCATAAATAAAAACACATTACATCATGTAATTTCTTATACTTTTTTATTTATGTGTTTATACTTGCCCCATAAAGTGTTTTTCTCCAGTGAATATCATACAATATTGAAACAGAAACTGTGGCTGCTCCTAACTAGAATAGTTGGCTCTGATAGCTTTGTTATTGAAGTTTTTAGTTGGTGAAGCCCTAGGTGGTTATGTAACATTTCAACAAATGTTGTTGCTACATCATTTTTATTTCATGAGACCGGGAAAGAGAATTCCAAAAGCACGCTGCTAAAATTGTAAGTTTATTTTCAAAATCAAGATGCCTTACATTCATCAAGGATAATTTTGTATAGAAAAGCAAGAATCCTCTGTCACTTTTATTTAGCAACAGATTCAGTGAATATTTATTGAGTGCCACTTGAGCTCAAGCTACTTTTCAAGATGTTCTAGATATTATAATAAAGAAGTTAAAATGTGCACGTCGGTATGTTTATAACTTGGCATACAGCTATGTAGTCAATGAATTGATATCTCTAATGTTGAATGCATTGAAAAAGTTACTTAGAAGGTGCTGTAGAATTCTTTGATGGATCAAGAAATCTTGAGTTTAGAAACTTGAGACTAGGATTCTAAAAAGGGTTGAAAATGAGAGTACATTTGAAATATATTGTGGAAGATTAGTAAGTATTATGGAGGGAGGACCAATAGCAGAAGTTGTAAGTGTGCCCAGAAGAAAGACCAATATAAAGGAGGCACAGAGAAATGAAAAGGCATGACATATTTAAGTAATTGCATGAGTCCATGAAATGGGCATATCTGGGTATCTGAATAAATTCATATGTAAAAATTGAAGGTAGAAATTGGAGTAGAAAGTTATTCCTCAGAGCCTAACAAGTTGAGTCTTTATCCGTAGAACAGCAGTGAGCAAACTATAGCCTGTAAGCAAAATCCAACCTGATGCCTGCTTTTGTAAATATGGTTTTATTGAATCATGGCCATACCACTCTTTTAAGTAGTATCCATGGCTGCTTTCGTACTACAAAGGCAGAGTTGAATAGTTGTAATAGAGACCATATGGCCTCAAAATCTAAAATATTTTGTATCTTGATCTTTACCAAAAAAAATTTCTGACCCCAGTTGTAGACCAGTGCAACATGAAGTGCCAGTCTGTTGATTGTTAGTTATAAGTATTGTATATGACCAGATAAACAGCTTTCATAGAATGCAAATTAATTCACTTTACCAAGAAAATCTTGCTATGAAAAAAATAATTCCAGCTGATCTGGACTGTGTGTTTAGTAAATTTATATAATTTATATGATTATGGTTATATATAATATTTAATTATATATAATACATATTTAATTATATATTGCATATTATAATGTTTTATATAATATATATCTAATATATAATATGTATGTATATAATATGTATGTATCATATATAATTTATATAATTTACTAGGCACACAGTCCATATTAGCTGAAACTTTTTCATTATCTTATTATTTAAAATGTTTACTTATACATAGGTATATTATTTTACTAAAATAGTACAATTTTACTAGAATGGTATAGTAATATACTATTATACTAAATTCATATACCTGTGAATTTACTCAGACATCCAGATATACCCATTTCGTGGGTTCATGCCTTTATTTAAATAAATTATGCACTTTTATTTCTCTGTGCCTCCTTTATATTGGCACTATTAAAGTCATTAGTAAATTTATGTAATTTACCAAGCACACTTGCTCTGCACGTAAATATATATGTTCTAGTAACTGTGTATTTACTTGCAGAGCAGTGCCATACAGTTTAGTTCAAGGACCTCACCTTGAGTCAGTCAAGATGTAGTGAACATTTTTGTGCAGGATATTAGGACCAGATGTGTATTTTGGAAAGGACCAATACAGTCAAAAACAAGACTGTCTTGGTTTCTTCTGGAATACCACAGCAGAGTAGAAAGGTCATGTATGGGGCTATGGAGTTGGCCACAGCTGTTTCCAAACTCTGGGGAGTCAGCCAGTAAGAAGACTGGGCAAACAATACGGAATGTTCTTTTTTCATTAATTTACATGCTAAAATCCCACACAAGAACTCTGATTGGTCTGGCAAGTTTACGAAGCCCACTTACTCCAGCAGTTGGTGGGTCAGGGACTTTTTCATCACACAATGGGGTTGGTAGTGGGAATGGGATGCAGTTCCGCACAATGAGGAATGATCTGTAGATACCAGGGTAATGCTGTGGAAACTATGAGAAGTCTAGTGTTCTCACCTATTTGTGGGATTTAAACATCAGACAATTGAACTCATGGAGGTACAGAATAGAAGAGTGGTGGTTATCAAAGGCTGGGAAGGGTAGTACGGGGAGCATGGGGGAGGTAGGGATGGTTAATGGGTACAAAAAATAGAATGATTAAGACTTACTATTTGATAGCACAACAGGGGGACTATAGTCAATAATTTATTTGTGCACCTTAAAATAACTAAAGGAATATGATTGGATTGCAACCGAAAGGATAAATGCTTGAGGAAATAGATGCCAATTTTTCCATGATGTAATTATTATGCATTGCATTCCCATACCAAAATATCTCATGTGCCCGTTAAGCACATGAGTACCTACTATGTACCTCATGTACCTACTGTGTACACACAAAAACTAAAACTAAAAAAAAATTTTTTTAAAGAAAATTGCACTATTGACCACTGGCTTGGCTCATTTGGGCTCCTGTTTCTAAATGCTATAAACTGGGTTGCTTATAAACAGCAAACATATATTTCTCACAGTTCTGAAGGCTAATAAGGCTACGATCAAGGCACTGACATATTTGCTGAGAGCTTTCTTGTTGGTAGATAGAGCCTTCTAGCTGTGTTTTCTCATGGTGGAAAAGCTGAGATAGTTCTAGGGTCTCTTTTCTAAGGACAGTAATCCCAATCATGGAAGTTTTATCCTGAAGACCCAATCACCTCCCAGTGGCCCCACTCCTTAATAACATTACCTTGGAGAGTAGGATTTCAACATGTAAATGTTGGGGTATGGACTCTAAAAAAAAGACCATTGCAAGTTCTTTGTATTTTCTGCTGCTTGAAGTATTGTTCACAACGGCTCTTTTAGTGGATTATGTCATGTCAGATATGCTAAAACAGCCTAAGCTGGCACCGTGAATCAAAGGACAGATTCCATGTGATCCTGGAGAATGTCTCTCATACTGTGTGTGCCCAGGCCCAAAGACTGATGGGCCTTACTGAAAAATATCTTGATTTATTCACTAATGGGTATTTTTTTTCCTACTCATTGAATTAGAGTAACTACTCAGGAGAATCTCAACAAAGGAAAAAACAGTCAGTGTTTTAATTCCTTAATCCGTGTGATAGTAAGAGTTTAGAAACTGTTTATCCTATAAGACCTAGGCAACTTTTGTGAAAATAGCATGGACTATAAATCAGATCTCTTTTTATACAACGACTTTTAAAAGGACTTGTACATTATCACCTTGGAGCTTTACTTTTGCGACACCTGAAAGTAAAGCACGATTTTCTTAAACCTTTACTACTGTGTGGTTTATGATATGTTTTATTAGAAAAAGATATGCTTCTATAAAACATCCTACTTCCCGCTCTGTATGAGAAAAGATAATTTGAAGGTTGGTAGAGGGACGCTGATATTTTATGAGTGACAATACTGTTAGCTGTGGTCATTACTGCTGTACTCATTCCAGGAGAGGAGCTGATTTCCTCTGCAGGTGCATGCTTGAATAATCTCGTTGCAGACACAGGCAAGTGTTTATGCAATTCTTCATTTTTCCATTAGGGATCATACATACATCATGTGCCCCCAATTAATGCCTATAAGACTGGCGACCAAATGATACATTGCTACATTGTACTGTGTTCACAGTTTGATAAAAACACAAATGAAGTTTTGTTGTTTGCGTTTTTCAAATTGATCTCCTGATGTATCTCCTTTTTTTTTTCTTTTCCCTGCAGGCGAAAGGGATATTTCAGAGATATATAATATTAGACAATTGTTTCCATAATTTATTTTATATTTGACCTTATGATTGAATTTTCTACAATTCTGTTGGATTGGGGAAATTATACCTTGATTACTTTAAGGTTTTTTTTTTTTCATTATTTGTGTAGTTTCTGGGTAATTAATACAGGGACTTCCATTTGAAGAACCAATGACAAATGCTTTTATCGTTTCTAAAATTGTGACTACTAGTCATGTACTTTCTCCATGGTCTCCAGATCTATTAGCCTTATTCTGTCTCTTCTTACCTTTTATGTTTGCCACAGTCTGGAACAATGATCAACTTTTTATGTATAATTTCATCTGAGTCTATAATTTTTGTCACACCCTTATTTTTTATTATACATGTGCTTTATTAATTTTAAATTCACTTAGTTATTTTACCTATTTTGAAGGTCTACTAGACCCTGTGTAGAAAACAAAATGGATGTGGTCCCTACGTAAAGCAATACATATATCAACATTTTGGGATATTTTATCCAGTTCTAGCTGGTAGGCATATAGTTAAATAAATATGTACATATAATAACATACACAGACACACATGCACACAGTTGAACACCTGGTGTACCGCATGCTACAAAGAAGGCAATAAATGTTATATTCATTTAATGTGATACAAATGTTTTCTCCCATTGACTGGTTGGCTTTGTCATCATCATATTGATTTTTATGATAAACAGAAATCCTTATTTTGAATGCAGTCTCATTTTTTCAATATTTTCCTTGATGGTTAGTGATTTTTATATACTGTTGAAAACAAACTTTCTTATTCCCACATCATGAAGGTATCGTTATATAAGCTTTCATTCCAAGTATAATCTACCTGGAATTTGTTATTTTTGAATGCTGTGAAATACTGGTTAAGGTTCATTTTTACCTCTCATGGCTAACTAACTTATTCAGTTCATTTACAAAAAACGTTATTCTTTCCAAAACTACTTCCCAAGAGCCACAGTTTTCATAAATCAGGTGTCCAAATACATGTGGATCTGTTTCAGGACTATTTCTTACAGTTCTCTGCATTGTTTGTTCTTGTTCTAATTCCACTCTGTCTTAATGTTTTAGCCCATTCAGGCTGCTATAACAAAAAAACCCATAAACAGACTTATAAATGAAGCACATTTATTTATCACAGTTTTGGAGGCCTGGAAGTCCAAGATCATGGTGCTGGCAGATTTGTTATCTGATGAGGACCTATTTCCTCCTTCATAGATGGTGCCTGCTTGCTGTTTCCTCTTGTGGTGGAAGGGACTAGCTAGCTCTCTGTGGTCTCCTTTATAAGACCATTAATCTCATTAAGGTCACTTAATTGACTCCCTAAAGGCCCTACATACTAAGATGATCACCTTTGTATTTAGGAGTTCAACATGTGAATTTGGGGGAACACAAATGTTTAGACCATAGCACCTAATAACTCTATAATGAGTCTTTTTTTTGGTTTTCTTTTTTTTTTTTTTTTTTTTTTTTTTGGAGACAGAGTCTTGCTCTGTCGCCCAGGATGGAGCACAGTGGCTGGATCTCAGCTCACTGCAAGCTCCGCCTCCCGGGCTTACGCCATTCTCCTGCCTCAGCCTCCGGAGTAGCTGGGACTACAGGCGCCCGCCACCTCACCCGGCTAGTTTTTTGTATTTTTCTTTTAGTAGAGACGGGGTTTCACTGTGTTAGCCAAGATGGTCTCGATCTCCTGACCTCGTGATCCGCCCGTCTCGGCCTCCCAAAGTGCTGGGATTACAGGCTTGAGCCACCGCGCCCGGCCTGGTTTTTTAACTTAAAGCATTTATTGATTTAAAACATTTAATGCATTTGTAGACAAAAAATCTTAATTTTAAAGTTATTTTCTTTTGTAGTCACATATGAAATGGAATTTGTGAACTGCTAACCTGAGTTTTATAAAACTGCTTTTTTTGTTTTTTGTTTTCAAATTTTACTTTAGGTTCTGGGATATATGTGCTGAACGTGCAGGTTTGTTACATAGGTATACATGTGCCATGGTGGTTAGTTGCACCTATCAACCCATCATCTAGGTTTAAGCCCTGCATGCATTAGATATTTATCCTAATGCTCTCCCTCCCCTTGCCCCCTACCTTGACAGGCCCCGGTGTGTGATGTTCCCCTCCTTGTGTCAGTGTGTTCTCATTGTTCAGTTACCACTTATGAGTGAGAACATGCAGTGTTTGGTTTTCTGTTCCTGTGTTAATTAATTTACTGAGGATAATGGTTTCCAGCTTCATCCATGTCCCTCCAAAGGACATGAACATATTCTTTTTCATGGCCGCCTAGTATTCCATGGTGTATATGTGCCACATTTTTATCCAGTCTATCATTGATAGGCATTTGGGTTGGTTCCAAGTCTTTACTATTGTAAATAGGGCTAAAATAAACGTATGTGTTCATGTGTCTTTATTGTAGAATGATTTATATTCCTTTGGGTAAAAACCCCAAAATGAGATTGCTTGATCAAATGGTATTCCTGGTTCTAGATCCTTGAGGAATCACCACACTGTCTTCTACAATGGTTAAACTAATTTACACTCCCACCAACAGTGTAAAAGCGTTCCTATTTTGCCACATCCTCACCAGCATCTGTTGTTTCCTGTCTTTTTAATGGTTGCCATTCTAACTGGCTTGAGATGGTATCTCATTGTGGTCTTGATTTGCATTTCTTCAATTACCAGTGATAATGAGATTTTTTTCATATGTTTGTTGGCTGCATAAATGTTTTCTTTTGAGAAGTTTCTGTTCATATCCTTTGCCCACTTTTGATGGGGTTGTTTTTTTCTTGTAAATTTGTTTAAGTTCCTTGTAGATTTTGGATATTAGAACTTTGTCAGATGGATAGATTGCAAAAATTTTCTCCCATTCGCTAGGTTGTCTGTTCACGGTGATAATAGTTTCTTTTGCTGTACAGAAGCTGTTTAGTTCAATTAGATCCCATTTGTCTATTTTGGCTTTAGTTGCCATTACTTTTGATGTTTTAGTCATGAAGTCTTTGCCCATGCCTGTGTCCTGAATGAGTCTTGATATCTGATTAAATCCTCCAACTCTGTTCTTCTCATGATAAAATTAGCTATTCCCGTCTCCTTACATTTCTAAATGAAGCTTAAGATTAGTTTTCCAATTTCTGAAAAATAAAGTCTATCAGGAGTGTGTTGGGATTTTGTTGAATCTTTAAACAAATTTGTGAGGAATTGATATTTTTAAAACACTAAGTTTGATAATTCACACGTGTGGTGTTGCTCTAGAGTAAAATTGCGTTGTCTCAGGCGGGGCGATGGGAATCATCTCTTCCCAACTCCCATTCCCACTGGGAGACAGAGATCCAAGTTATGTAGAGATTTGTAAGGCATATTAAATGTATATTTCAATTATTTCAAAACTATGTTTTAATTGATGCATGATAGATGTACGTAGCTCCAGAGTACATGTGATAATTTCATACATTCAACTAAATCATAAAGATCAAATCGGCGTACCTGGGATATTCATCACCTTAAATATTTGTCT
Organism: Trachypithecus francoisi; assembly: GCF_009764315.1. Classification (NCBI taxonomy): domain Eukaryota; kingdom Metazoa; phylum Chordata; class Mammalia; order Primates; family Cercopithecidae; genus Trachypithecus; species Trachypithecus francoisi. The sequence continues at coordinate 21,668,774 of NW_022681474.1, forward strand.
TTTCTTTATGTTAGAAACATCGAAATGATTCCCTTCTAGCTACTTTGAAGTGTACAGTAGATTATTATAAACTATAGTCACCCTACTGATTTATCAAACACTAGGTCTTTTTCTTCCATTAAACAGTAATTTTGCACCCATTAATCAACTCCTCTTTATTCCTTCTTGCTCCCCCTACCTGGTATCCTATGTCAATTAAAAAGACTTTAGCAGGTTTTAAGAAGTGCATTGGGGGACATGATTTAATCCAATATCCATTAAAAAATTATTCTAAGTGATGTGTGAAGAAGGAATAGGGTGAATCAACAGTATATGTGAAAGAACAATGAGATTTATTATTCTAAGCAAGAGGTAGTAAAAATGTGATGAAGTGATAGCATTAAAATTGGAGAGGAATGGACAATTCAAGCTACATCTCATAAGCAGAACTCAATTTCCTGTTGGACATTTAGAAGTAGCACATTGAAATAATTTTCAATGAGGTATAATAAAATTATAATAATCCTGACATTTGCTTAAAGAAAGATTTGCAGGTTAAATAAATCATATGCATATAGGTATGTGCATGCAATTTTTTCTTGACTATTGCTTCTATATATCTGAATGTATAGGTATATCCATCTTTGTTCTGGGTATCCCTGTTATACTGGGATATTTAGCGTATTACATATAAGAAAGAAAGCTGGAAATGCTTTTTCTCTGAGACATAATTCAGACAAATATAAATGATAATTCTGCCTCTTAAAAATTAACTTATAACTCTGTGGTTTGCAGCACACTGAAGTTCTTATTTCATTAGGAAGAATGAATGATATAAACCTAACCACAAAGTACAACTACCTTTTTTTAAATATATAAAATATGCCAGGTACTGTGTTAGATATTCCACATATTTTATTTATGATTCTTATTAACACCATACATGGAACTATCTCATTTTCTGAAATGAAGAAACTAAGATGTTTAGAGAATTTAAATAATCTGACCTAAATTGACCATCTAGTAAATGAGGAGGCCTGAGGCCAAACCCTGCTGTATCTTTTGCAGACAATTCTATTCCTAGAAACTTGAACAGCCACTGGCAAGACTTGCAAGACTGAGCACTCTCTAAATACATGGTGACTGAATGACTACTTCCACCTCTCTTTCCATCTGTTTGCTCTTCATAATTCCCCCAAAATGATAAAAATTTTCAAAATAAAATAGCTTTAATAAGAAGCAAATTTAAACTCTAGTTTCTAGCATCTATATTTAAATTAGAAAGTGGCAAGAAATCAAGTTAATCCAAAACAGAGTGCCAGAATACCCAAACTGTGTGGATCACTTCTTTATGCTTCAAAAAGCTGTATATAACCTAGAATGACTTTAATGTTTTATTCTCTTTTGAATTAATTTTCCAAGTAGGGTTATAAATTGTTTCTTTTATAGCAGAAAATATATTGATATTTAATCGTTTCCATCATTATTTTTCCTTTTTAATTTAGGCCTAGGAAAGAAAGGATATTCTTTAAAATTATGCACAAGGTTACTAAAATGTGTTGAAGTGAAACTGAGCTAAATCAATATAGAGAGAGTAAACTTGAATGGAAACCCTTTGAGACAGACCAGTTTCCTGTTTTTCATCCCCTACTTATTCACGTTTTTTCCTTCCTTTAATGTTTCTTCTAAAGGCAATCAGTGTTTTGAGACTTCATTTTACTCACATTAAAATTAGCTCTAGGCCGGGCGCGGTGGCTCAAGCCTGTAATCCCAGCACTTTGGGAGGCCGAGACGGGCGGATCACGAGGTCAGGAGATCGAGACCATCCTGGCTAATACAGTGAAACCCCGTCTCTACTAAAAAAATGCAAAAAACTGGCCGGGCGAGGTGGCGGGCGCCTGTAGTCCCAGCTGCTCCGGAGGCTGAGGCAGGAGAATGGCGTGAACCCGGGAGGCGGAGCTTGCAGTGAGCTGAGATCTGGCCACTGCACTCCAGCCTGGGTGGCAGAGCGAGACTCCGTCTCAGGAAAAAAAATAAAAATAAAAAAAAAAAATAAAAATAAAATAAAATTAGCTCTAAAATGCTGATTAGAGTGTTAGTGGTATTATGTAAAAATATCAACCAAGTTATTACAGATTTGGTAGTTTCAGCCTTTGTCATAATTGTATACACATTGTGCCAATTGATATCATTGCAAGGACTATGGGTTCAAAATCAAAGTGGCAGAAGTATTATTTCTGATGAAGGTAATGGGCGATAATTATGCTATATAACACATTATACTTTTAGAAAAAAATATAAAGCAATAAAATATAGTTAGTGACAAACTATACTGTGTTTTGCAATATTCTTCCTCTTCTTCTTCTTCTTCTTCTTCTTTTTTTGAGATGGAGTTTCACCTTGTTGCCCAGACGGGAGTACAATGACACAATCTCAGCTCATTGCAACCTGCACCTCCTGGGTTCAAGCTATTCTCCTGCCTCAGCCTCCTGAGTAGCTGGGATTACAGGCACACGCCACCACGCCCAGCTTGTTTTTTCATATTTTTAGTAGAGACGGGGTTTCATCATGTTGGCTAGGTTGGTCGTGAACTCCTGACCACAGGTGATCCACCTGCCTCAACCTCCCAAATTGCTGGGATTGCAGGCATGAGCCATCGCACCTGGCCTCTTCTTCTTTTTGTAATATGATAAATTCCTTTTCCAGAAATACCACAGATGGCTGGTACCTGTATGCTGACAGTTCTAATGGGAAATTTGGTGACACAGCTGACATTCTTACTCCTGTCATTTCATTCACGGGACCAAAATGTACCTTGGTGTTCTGGACACATATGAATGGGGCCACCGTTGGTTCTCTTCAGGTACTACTTAGGCAATCACATTTTCTGAATTTTCTCTGTAAAAGTTCATAGTGCATAATTTGGTATCATTAAAATATATTCTGTTAATAAGTGAAAATGGACAATTACCAACACTTCACTAGATTTATAATGATATGATGGAGTAAAAACTTTAGCAGAATTGGACATGAATAGCTAATAAGTAATTTTTATTCTATTTAATTATGAATGTTGTCTCTATGCTGAGGTTACAGCTTCTGGGTAATACTATTTTACACTTGAAACATATGCATGTTTCAATATCAGTGTTCTAAGTATAACACAATCAAATAAATATATATACTTGGGTAATATCTGGATGTGTCTTCTTGTTGCCTTTGATGATAGTAGTACTACATTCTGCAATAGTGTTTTTCAAAATGTTTCTGTTAAAAAAAATTAAACTGTTTTAAACACATAAAATGTTTCAAGAATAGCACAGACAACTCCAATATATCCTTCACTCAGAGATCTTATTTTTTTTAAATGAGTTGTCCTCATAATGTCCCCTATAGAAAAAAAAAATCCAGTATAGGATAATAGATTATACCAAGTTATTTCTTTCTACAGTCTTTCAAACAGGAATAATTCCTTATCTTCCCTAGGTTTTTATAAACTTGCTATTTTAAAAGCCAATAGCCACGTCATTTTGTAAAATGTCTCTTAGTTTAATTTTATTGTGTTAAGCTCCTTTTTCCCTATTATGTAACTAACATAGTGTTATTTTTATTGCATCCCATTAGTTAGTGATCCTTATCAGCCCCATTACTTATGTGGTATTTTTGTTATCAATAAATATTTTGCAAAGAGAAATCAATATGAATATTGAGTTCATCTCCATTTTACCCACAGATTTTTGCCTTCAGTGGTGGCTTTTTTTTTTTTTTTTTTTGCCTGAATTAATTTTACAATGCTAATTGCCTAACTGTGATTTGCTAACTCCATTATTCTGTCCACATTTGTAGATTGGATTCATATTGAAAAAAATTCTCATGTCTCTATTTGTATGTTCATTTACTGTTCTATATCAATGTGGACTCTTAAGTTTCTATTTTAGTCAACATAATAGTATTATTATTTATTTGGTCCTCAAATTGTCTCAGATTTGGAAATAAGAGTCCCTCTTAACCAACCTCCATGTCTCTCTAAAAAGGCCCATTGTTCTTTGAGTATATTCTTTCTTTTTGGCCAAGATGTTACAAGCTTCACCTTCTTTTTATCCTGTCCAGTCTCTGGAATTAACTATTGTTTCAAGAAGTCCTGTATGTTTTTGTTCTAGGGGATCCAACATGTACAGGCCAGAGAACAGTTCTGGAATATTAATTCAGAGCCCCAAGTCCTTTCTTCCCGTACTGTATATTCCCTGGTAGAGAATAATGCATAAGGTTCATGAGTAATATGCGTAGACACATCAGTTATACTGAAGAAGCCAACTAAAATTTGGAGCATCTCCATTTATTCTGTTTCATAGCTTATGTGTTACTTTCCAGGAAACCTTGTCTGAAAATAAATCCACAAATTCCAGAGTTGTATATACTATGAGCAGTTTTAGAGTAGGGCTAGCTTGCTAGAAGCAATCTATTGATAAGGACTCTCCCCCTCTTAAATACTATTAGCTTGCCAAGAAATCTTGAGCATATTTGCAACAAGATTAGACATGAGTTTCCTGCTTTTTCCCCAGTAGAGATACAGACTGTGACCAACTGCTGGGTCATTTATTTTCCAAAACGTTGATTGCAATATTAGTAGTAGGTGCTACCCCAACTCCTATTTTTTTTAATTCTATGGTTTTCCTGGCTATTGTTATTCATTTTTCTAAAGAAACTTTAGACAAACGTAGTTTCTTTCAAAAATGTTTTTTTTTTTTATTGGAAACATTTATTGTTTTCATTCTGAAAACAGTTTAAAAGTATATTTGTGTGTATACATGCATGGTTATGTTTAATAATCTAAAGGCATCCAAATGGTCTTCTGGATTGATGTTATAACTTATTGTTGTAAAGTGACTTTTTAAAAATGGTTTTAAGCAAAGCAATTACTACAACTTACTGTAAGATTTTTGTCAATAAAATGAGAATTATTTGTCTGGAATATTATGGGGTTAGGATTGATGATTTGAAATATACTTTCATTTTTTCAGTATAAAATTTGATATTGGTAGATTAACTTTTTAAAAAGGATTAAAATTTTGTAAGTATGGAATTATAAAATGAATAAAATGATATCTATGCCTGACTTTTTTGTGCATGGATAAATAAAATAACATTAAATGTTGCATTAATAAGTTTCTTGAACATGTTTTTTCTCAGTGATTTGTATATAGTGTATATATATAAAGAAGACTCGTTTACTATACATTTTTTCAATGCCTTTCAAAATTGATTTTTAGTTATTGGTTAGAAACGATATTTTCTTGACCTTGATAGTGTTCCAAATTATTTTGAATTTTATAGACTGATAATTTAATGATAGTTTTGCTGGTAACACATTTTTTCTGTGACTCTGGAGACTCCAATTACATTTTTAAAATGTGAATTTCATTAAAAAAACAGATAAATCATTAAAATTCATCTTCACTTTTAAAAGTCAGGACTTTCGCAAATCTTTTATCTGAATAATTCTTTGGTTGTATAAGTTCTATTTTTAAAAAGTAGTGTTGTGAAATCATTTAATACACTATCTAAGTCAGTTATTTTACAATCCAAAATTGTTCCACTCTCCTATGAGCCTTAGTTACTCACTTCATGGCTCGTTTTGTATCATTCTAAAAGAAGAGCCATAATAGTTTGCTGAGAGTAATCTGGATTCTGCTTTATGGTGAGGATACCGTACTGATGAGAATATGTTGGTTTCACGGCTGTTGGGCAGTAAGCTCTTACTAGTGCAGCATAAATAGATGCTCACTCATCTCACCCATCTGTGCGCTTACAATGAAATGAGCTGACATTGTAACATTACTGCCCCTCTGGAATCATCTAATGAGAAAGATAATTCTCAAAAGAGTGTTTTAGTAAGCAATTCCATACTTTCTCATTTGGCCACAAGAATATTATATAATATATAAAACAGCAATTGTTACTGCCGCCAGATTTTTAAAAAGTTAATGTAGTTGAGTTCTTAATTAAATGGTGCCCAGATACCTTAGGACTTGACTGACAGATATTCATGCTCATCTTTATTGTACAAAGCTTGTAAGGTACCCTAGGGGCACAATGCTGTAGAAAACAAAGATATCTAATAAAAAAAATGTCTTAGTTCTTCTCTCTGGGACTTCATGTTGATATTGCAACTAAAAAGGAATCACTGGAAGAATTCTACATGTTTGCAATTTCTCAAAATAAAATACTTCAATGCCGTTTACCTGATTTATCTCTGCAGGTACTCATCAAGAAAGATAATGTTACTTCTAAATTGTGGGCTCAAACTGGATGGCAAGGTGCACAGTGGAAGAGAGCAGAAGTGTTTTTAGGCATTCATTCACATACACAGGTGTGTAATCCAGGTAGTTACGGCATGAGTGAGTTCTGCTGATTTTTTTTCATCCTCATTTATTTCCTTCCATACTCACAGTCTTCTTGCTCCCCATTCCCTTTTTGATGTGTTCTATGGATACGTAGACACGACACTTAACACTCCATGGGGCATTTTACATAAGGAATTGACAACTTCAGAATACTCTAATTTCCAAGTAGATATTCGTACTTCTAGGAACATTTAATTTGAATAACAACCTTCCTTCACTCCCCAACCAGCCCCACACATATAAAGAACGTTTCACTCTGTTTTGCAAATATATTCTCAGAGCTTGTACAGCAATTAATTCTTTCAAACCAATTTAAAAGATAGTCTTTGGAAAACATATTATATTGTTAAGCCTTATTATAGGCAATAGATTCACCTAATTTAAAAATATTTTTGGGAGGCACAATATTGTGTAATGCTCTACTTGTCTTCATGGAATTTGTGATAATAGTAAGAGGATCAGACCTATACATATTAATAACTAAAGAAAAGTACTAGTACGCAGGTGAAAATGTTTAAATTGAAAATAAGCATATGCTGAAATGTTTGGCACAAAGCATATTTCTTATGGATTACCAAGAAAGCAAGGCCTCCATTGGCTGTTGTTTTATTGGGAATTTTCTTAGAAGATGAGGCTTAGCTCTGAAGATTTGTTAAAATTTGAATAGGCAGAGTGAGAACACAGAGCCATTTATGTACAGCATTTTCTTCTTAGTCTTAACTGCCTGGGTCTTAATTCCATGAATTTAGAGCCGTTTATCTCCAGATAGGATAAAATTCTTGTTGAATATTGCATTTTCACTCTTCCCTGTGCAGCTGGGGTAGTCAAGTTGGCTGTGAATGTTCAGATAAATACATCTACAACCATGTGCTTTCTCTGATAGATCAGCTCCTCCCAACTCCAATGGGAGTATACAGGCTTCCATTGTATAAAAGCATTGGTAAGTATTACAGCCAGTTTCTTGGAATGATAGGTGTAGTAAATCCTATGTATCTTTTGCCTCTCTCTGAAATCCAGTTTTCTTATGAATCACTTGTAGATAATTTAGGATATGTATAAAAAGGAAGTTCAACTTGAAGCAGTGAAGACTGAATAGCAATTTCATAGCCTTGCACACTATGAAAGTTTTATTAGAGGGATCCCAACTGTTCCGCCTCTCAGGTCTTTAAACTGAGACGAGAAGAAATCTCATCAAGAACATGTAGAAGGTTCTACTCTGCCACACTTGGGCTTCCACCCCAGGTGATGAAGTCTTAACTAGTTCTGTGCATGTAAAATATTTGTATAGTAAAACCATGTTTGAAGTAATATTAAGGGGAATTTCAGCACATACAATCAATTATTAATTTAGCCATTCTGAATTTCTAATTTTTCACATATTGAGATTAAAGAGAAATATAGCCCTGATTTTTTGACTCTTAAAACTAAATACTAATGACTTGTGAATATTTGCTGTTTTATGTGTGATTTCTTCCATAAAATATTATTGAGCACTTACTACATGCAAAGCACATTGCTATGCACCATACACGAGAGAGACAGTGATGAGTTAGGCACACTCTTCACAATTCTGCCATTTCTTACAAGATTGTTCTCTTTAGTCTCACAAAGATGAGTGCCTCTAGCCCTTGAGGAAACATATAAAATATTTTTAGATATGGTATGCTGAACATCTCTGGGAAGTTTGTATAATTTTATTTGGGAACCCCCCCCAAATTAAAACAAAATATTTAATTATAATTTTTACTATTAGAGCAATCACGTATGTAGCACTTACCGAGTGCTACATACTGTTATATGAATTTTTAAAATAGTTGCTCATCTTGCTTTCACAATAACCTTGCAAGTTACATAGTATTATTATCGCCATATTATAAATTAGAATACAGAAATACCCAGATGTTAGGTCTTCTGTTCTAGTTATGTAACTACAAGTGGCAGCGGCTGACTGTAGACACAGTCAGGCCTTCCACCAGTCCACAGTGCAACTGCCATGCTACGTTGTCTACCAAATTTTACAAAAATAATTAACCCTGACTTTATTCTGTCTGGAAAAAAAAAGATACATTGTAGTTTCTCTCTTTTTTAAGAACAGTTAATCACATTCAGTGTTAAAGTCTAGGGAATCCCAGCCAACACTGTGTGAAAAGTTGAGATATAAGTGATGATTTGATTATTTCAACAAGGCAAGCAACTGAGATTGGACCTATATGACAGAAGATAAGCAAATTAATAGTGCAACACTCATTGCATTATCTGATTTCTTATTCACAGAGCATTACAGCATGTATTGAAATTTTAGATTATCCAGATAATAGAGTGTCTTTTTTATTTTGCATATCAATATTTTTCCATGGCTCGATTTCCCTTTTAAGAAAATCATAGTCCTTATTATACTTTTTGGTTTCATCTCTTTTTAATCACTTTCAAGCTCTTCATCTATTTTACTAATTGATTTTTTTTCTTTCCAAGCTCACCTACTATGAAGAGCTGTCTATTCCTTTTATGTAAATTCACTATACGAACACAGTTATGTTTTTCTTTTGATAATGTGAGAGGCATGATTTCAATTATTCCATCTTCTCATGTTAAGAGGATAACACCTAGGTTCACACAACAGTATAAAGACCTATCACATATGAAGGGAAAAAAACTATAATTATTTATTTTATGAAAAATAATCATCCAGAATTGGTCAAAAGACATTTCTAAATATGGTAACAGTATTTTGTACAACATCACTAAAGTAAAACCTTGTTAACTCACCTCTAATTGTTCTAAATTTATTTTGAAATATCTGAATATTTCTTATGTTAACATATACATACTTAGCTTGCAGAAAAACTTAATAAAAAGACTGAATTCATTTCACTGAAATATCCTAAACTACAGAATATGTGATGTTTTATGTAGTTATGAAACAGCGTTCATTTTTATTTCAAGCAATGGTATTGTTAACAAATTGATGATGGAATTTGTAAAACCATTAATGATTCCTGTTGCTGTTCTTCATTCTTTCTGATTCTACTGAAGTACACATATGTGGGAGATCGTTGTCAAACAATAGGACATGTGAAGATTCTGTTCATCACATATATGAATCAAAAGCAAATCAAAGTCATTTCAATTCCAAAGATGTGTTCAATTAAAAAAAAAAAAAACTCATGGTATTGAAGACTTATCTTTTAGCTTTCAAATAGTAGGAATGGAGAGATCTGAGGAATGACAAGAATTGAGCAAAATAAGGAATCTACTTGTATCTTTTCACTCTTGGTACTTTATGTCATCCAATCGACCTACTGCTTTCCTGTGCAGCAATACTCTGAAACAGGAGTAGGTCTTGTTTGACATCTGAGAGCTGGCAAAGGTAGTAGAGAGCTGGCAAAGGATCGGTGTCTCCTGCCAATTTTCTAGACCTATCTCCTAAAAATCTAGACATGAGCCAGTGGTGTTGCCACTCCCACATTCTTAGGTGTTGAGGATGACCTAGGTCTTAAATGGTCCTTAAATTTCCTGGGTCATTTTCAACATAGGGACATTAAAAAAACAAGGCAAAACAGTTTCAAGCTTGATGTGCTTGATAAATAGTGTTTGCCCAGGTTTTGAACTTCTCGATTGACAGTGTAACTGTAACTGGCTTTTTTTTTTTTTTTTTAGATTGTCTTCAGAGCCAAACGTGGTATCAGTTACATAGGAGATGTAGCAGTGGATGATATTTCCTTCCAAGATTGCTCCCCTTTGCTTAACCCAGAGAGAAAGTGTACTGCTCATGAATTCATGTGTGCTAATAAGCACTGCATTGCAAAGGACAAGCTTTGTGATTTTGTGAATGATTGTGCTGATAATTCAGATGAGACTACTTTCATTTGTCGTAAGTAAAAGGGTTCTGTTTTCTTACTTTTACCTTCAACTCCCACAGCCTTACTCAATATGCTGCGTTTATTGTTGAAACATGCAGAGTGTGTGTATCTCAACACCAGGGGAAGGTAAGGTGATTTAACTTGATACTTTCCTTCCTTTCTCTGAATAATTCATTTATAATCATAATTCATTTAAAACCAATTGATGGCTGTGTGTGTGTATGTGTGTATTAATTGGAGATAAATTGCAAAACAGGTGTCTTCAAAGAAAAACAGAATGGAAACAAGTAGTTTTCATATGAAAGTGTTTTTTTTTTTTTTTCTTTTTGTGAGACGGAGTCTCACTCTGTTGCCAGGATGGAGTGCAGTGGCACGATATCAGTTCACTGCAACCTCTGCCTCCTGAGTTCAAGTGATTCTCCTGCCTTAGCCTCCCGATTAGTTGGGACTACAGGCATGCACCACCATGCCCAGCTATTTTTTGTATTTTTAGTAGAGATTGGATTTCACCATGTTGGCCAGGATGGTCTTGATCTCTTGACCTCACGGTCTGCCTGCCTTGGCTTCCCAAAGTGCTGGGATTGCAGGCATGAGTCACTGAGCCCGGCCTGAAATAAAGTTTTTTTTTTTTTGAAAAATTACAGGCAAAATTTTCATTAAAGACAATTCATACAGGGCTGGTGAGCCTACAGACTCTGATGCATTTCAGAGGATTGTCATTTCTCTGTGTATATTGTCAGATGTGATAGGTTGTTAAAAAAAAAAAAAAAAACAACACCCTGATAAATACCTGTATGTAAAATAGACATAGTGATCTCTCAAGGAGATACATATCAGCTGGGTGATATGGTTGAAAGAGATCAACTCATAATGGACATCATATATTAAAATATCCTTAGCTAAATGGGCCGTATGTACTCATTCTGCTAGGCCTGTAAAATTGTGCAACATAGTCCAATTGTGGCTTCGTTTAACTGCAAATGAGGTGAATATAAATTGTCAAAATGAAGGTTGACAAATTATGTCACCATTACCTTTAATAATTTCTGAACTAGAACATTGCAGTTTGATATTATTTGCTTCTTGGAACCAAAACTGAAATATCATGAACAACTTCAGCTCACATATACATAGAACTTTTAATGTTCAAAGGCTTTTTTATTTATTAATCTTCATTTGAACTTCAGAAGCCTTGAGAACTAGGTGGGAAAGATATTATTAGTACAGTCAGCAGATGAAGCTGTCAACAAGAGTGGCTTAGGTTTTGTCAAAATTGATAAAACTTGTACTGATAGAGTTGGTCCTAGAACAGAAGTATTTTTTAATTATTATTATACTTTAAGTTCTGAGACACACGTGCAGAACGTGCAGGTTTGTTACATAGGTTTACACATGCCATGGTTGTTTGCTGCACCCATCAACATTAGGTATGTCTCCTAATGCTATCCCTCCCCTAGCCCCCTAGCTGGTGACATCCCTGGTGTGTGATGTTCCCCTCCCTGTGTCCATGTGTTCTCATTAGAACTCAAGTATTTTGATTTATGATCCAATGTTTTGCCCAAGCTACCATACCACTTCTTTTCAGAAAAATTATTTCAAGTTTTATTTCAGAATCAGTGATACATGTGCAGGTTTCTTGTATAGTGTGATGGTGAAATTTGGGGTATGATTAGTCTTGTCAGCCAGATAGTGAGTATAGGATACAATAGATTTTTAGCCCTTTCCTCCTCTCTCCCTCCCCACTCTAGTAGTCCCCAGTGCTTATTGCTCCCATGTGTATGTCCACATTTACCCAGTGTCGAGCATCCACGTATAAGTGAGAATAAGCAGTGTTTGGTTTTCTGTTCCTGCGTTAATTCACTTAGAATTATGGCCTCCACCTGCATCCATGTTAGTGCGAAGGACTTGATTTCATTCTTTTTTTTATGACTGTGTAGTATTCCATGGTGTATACGTAACAGATTTTCTTTATTCAATCCACCACTGATGGGCACCTGGATTGATTCCATGTTTTTGGTATTGTGATTCGTCCTGCGATGAACATAGGAATGCGTGTATCTTTTTGGGAGACAGATTTATTTTCCTTTTGTTATATACCCAATAATGAAATTGCTGGGTCAAATGATAATTCTGCTTTGAGTTCTTTCACAGTCTTCAAACTCCCTTCCACAGTGGCTGAACTAATTTACATTCCCACCAGCAGTGTGTAAGCTTTACCTTTTCTCGGTAACCTCACCAACATCTGTTATTTTTTGACTTTTTAATAATGGCCATTTTGACTAATGTAAGATGGTATCTCACTGTGGTTTTGATTTGCATTTCTCTGATGATTGGTGATACAGAGCATTTCTTTCATATGTTTGTTGGCTGCTTGTTTGTCTTCTTTTAGAAAAGTGTTCATGTCCTTTGCCCACTTTTTAATGGGGTTGTTTTTGCTTGTTGAATTGACTAAATTCTTTATGGATTCATGAAGTGTGACCTTTGTTGTATGCATAGTCTGTGACTATTTTCTCCTGTTTTGTAGGTTTTCTGTTTACTCTGTTCTGTTTTTGTTGTTGTTGTTTGTTTTTTCTGTGCAGAACTCGTTAGTTTAATTAGATCCCACTTGTCAATTTTTGGTTTCATTTCAATTGCTTTTGATGATTTAGTCATAAATTCCTTGCCAAGGCTGTTGTGAAAAATTCAGTTTCCTTGGTTTTCTTCTAGAATTTCTATAGTTTTAGGTCTTGCCTTTTAAGTCTTTAATCCGTCCTGAGTTTATATTTATGTATGATAAAAGGTAGAGTTCCAGCTTCATTCTCCTGCATATACCCTACCACTTTTGTGTATAACTGAATCTTAAAAAAAAAACTTAATGTTTTTACCACAAAGAGATGAGAAGTGTTTGAGATATGATAAGTGTTAACTTTGATTTGATCAGTACTATAATATATACATATATTAAAACATTACACTGTACCCCATAAATATGACAATGACTGTATCGGTTGAAAACAAAACGTATTCTCTATAGACATAGATGGCCTTTTAAAATCACATGACTATATATTCCTTCAATTTTGGATTATTTATTATATACATTATTATATGAATAAGGAAAAATGCTACTCTGGAATTCTGTATTTGTTTATCTTTACCTTATGTATATTTTCTGCTATTGTTTTAGTTATTTCTATATCAAATGCTTGTACATTTTCTTCATTGTCATTTTCACTTAAATATCACACAAACATATAAGGTTAACAATTAGAGCACATATAATGCTTTTGAATTTTATTTGTAATGTCACCAGTGTATCTCTTTCCTAGAGATATAGTTTAGCGTAATTTTTCAGAATTCAAAGTATCATTTTATTTCTGGCTAAATATTTCGTGAGCTCTTTGTATTTAAGCTCTAAAGTTGTGCATATTTCTAGGAATTTCTCTCTGTATTAGGGAAAGTATGCTGATTTACCAAGGGAATCAGAAACATATTAAAAATGTACTGTCTTGGTAGTTCTTCTGTTTCAAACCTAAAGGCCAAAGTAATCATGAGCCTTTGGAGGATAAGCTGTACCAGAAGGTGCTTTTTGGTGAATGATTGCAAAATCTCTTGTTCTTTTTTTTTTAGATTTGAGTGGGCATATTCATACCAGTAATATTAGAGCAGGAAAGCTGAATTAGTTCCAAATAATGCACAGGAATAAAACTTTTTCAGCTGCTGGTACAAACAAAGAAATTAGAATAAACCTGATTTTGGCATTGGTTGCCATTACATGAGAATTATCTCTTTTAACATAGCATTGCTAATTTTTTTTTGAAGTTCAACTGTGTTTCCAGTCTACTGGTCTTAAATGTTTTGTTTTAGTTATAAAGTGGCTGGAATCTGCCATATGAATTATGAGTGGTATTATTATATTTATATGCTATAAACTTTGATGCCCTAATTAGACCCAGAAGAAGAGAAAGACAAAATTAAAAGAATCTCCATAGCAACTGATTTCAAAAGTTTGGCTGGCAACCAACCATGTATTTGGGTTTAAATTCCACAGTCTCCTTTCTTTGTTTTGTTTTGTTTTGAGAATTCTAAGTAAAGCTTGAACACATATCACAATTCTAAGAAGGCTTTGAAAATCTGATTAGGTAGAAATATACCATCTAGGAAGAGCAGAAAGAATGAAAGAAATCAACTCTTTTTAAAGATATAAGGTGTTTCATGGAGAAAAAAATATTTTTTATTACTATACTTAAAGTTCTGGGGTACATGTGTAGAACATGCAGGTTTTGTTCCATAGATATACACATGCCATGGTGATTTGCTGCACCCATCAACCTGTCATCTACATTTGGTATTTCTCCTAATGCTATCCCTCCCCTAGCCCCCCACCCCCCAACAGCCAATAATAGACAAACAGAGAGCCAAATCATGAGTGAACTCCCATTCACAATTGCTACAAAGAGAATAAAATACCTAGAAATCCTTTGTAATATAAACGTGTACATCCTGCTTTAATTATCTGTAGATCAATGTAGACTTTGAAAGCACAATCTATAAAAAAGTAATTTAAAAAAATAATCTGAGTAACACTTCTGTAATACAGGATGTAGTCAAAGTGACTTGCGTATCTAGGACTCTAAAATCTTATTTGAATATAATCATGCCATTGATACAGAGACTTCTTTCAGAAACAACCATTTTATTAGTTTCCAAATACATTCTAATTAGCTTATTTACTGATGAGTCACAATTCAGAGTATTTCAGGCATTCTCAGAATGTTTTAATTTTGTGCTATGGTAAGGATGCAATGGAGTTGACCAGCATAGTCAGTGATCTATACCTAATAGGCATATGTAACGCAATTTACCAGGTTCAGATATATATGATTTGCAAGCACACACAGAACATTTAGCAAGGAACAAAAAAGGGTTATAATTGTAAATGATATATTTTTAATTATATAATTTTAAATGATAAGGCAATGTCTAGGAAACTCCCATTGTTTAGGAGAAAGACACTTTAAATAGCCCATGTCCCCCTCCTAAATCACATTAAATTAAAACATGTTTTGAAACAGAAATAACAACAATATTGCATGACATAAACTAGGGGCATTTGCTAAGCCAGTAGATAGAGAAAAATATATATAATATAAAAAAAAATTATATTAGAAACCAATTCGGTAATAGCACAAATTAATGAAACAGAACACAAATCTAAGATGGAGGACTTCAGAAGACCAATAACATTTTCAAAACCCTGCTAAGAATAAAGAAAAATAAAGACAAAACTGTTTAATTAATATATATTTATTGGGCAGTTGCTATATGGCAAGCAATGTTTGAGACACCTAGTATACATCATTAAATGAAACAAAAAAAATCATGTTCTTCTTGAGCATGTACTTTTGCGTTAAACAGAAAATATATATTTTGTGTGTATATATATAATACAAAATATATTGTATGTGTTTATTTGTATATATATTATACACAAACTTACACTTATGTATATGTAAGTAAACTTTCATACTTACATATGTGTATATAAACGTGTATTTGTACATGCTTACATATGTGTATATGTATATATGTACATGCTTACATATGTGTATATAAGTAAGTTACACAGCTTGTTAAGTAATAGGTACATACTTACATATGTGTATGTAAAATTACACAGCTCATTAAGAGGTGATCAGTACTGTGATAAAAAGATAAAACATAAGAAATCATAAGATGGAAGGATGGCAAATTAAAATATTAAGTATCATGGTAAGGACAGGCCTAGATGAGAAGGTATTCAAGCAAATTTTTGAAGGAGGTCTGGGACCTGCTGCTTTCCTTTTTAAGCTTTTTAATTATAGCCATCCTAGGGAGTATGAAGTGTAATCTCATGGTGGTTTTGATTTGCGTTTCCCTAATGATGAATGATGTTGAACATATTAAATGATCTTATTGGCCATTTATGTATCTTTTTTGGAGAAATATCTATTTTGCCCATTTTTTTCACAGAATTATCTTTTGTTGAGTTATAGGAGTTCTTTAGAATTCTGAATCTTAAATCATTATCAAATATGCAATTTGCAAATATTCATTATCATTTTGTAGGTTGTCTTTTTTCATGTTTATTTTTAATACCTTTAGGTTTATAGCAATTTTAGGTTTACAACAAACTGAGTAGAAAGTACAGTTATCATTTGGGCGCAGTGGCTCACGCCTGTAATCCCAGCACTGTGGGAGGCCGAGGCGGGCGGATCACGAGGTCAGGAGATCAAGACCATCCTGGCTAACATAGTGAAACCCCGTCTCTTCTAAAAATACAGAAAATTAGCTAGGCATGGTGGCATGCACTTGTAGTCCCAGCTACTCAGGAGGCTGAGGCAGGGGAATTGTTTGAACCCAGGAGGTGGAGGTCGCAGTGAGCTGAGATCGTGCCACCGCACTCCAGTCTGGTGACAGAGCAAGATTCTGTCAAAAAAAAAAAAAAAAAAGATGGAAAGGAAGGGAGGGAGGGAGGGAGGGAAAGGAAGAAAATATACCCCTTATTTCCATATACCCACAGCCTTCCCCATACAAGAGTGATACATTTTCTACAATCGATAAACCTACAATGACACATCATTAACACTCAAACTCCATAGTTTACATTAGGTCTCACTCTTGGTGCTGTACATTCTGTGGGTTATAACAAATGTATGATAACACGTATTGACTATCATAGTATCCTACAGAGTCGTTTCATTGCCCTAAAAATCGGCTCTGCTCCGCCTGTTCATTCCTCTCCACCCTTAAACAGCTGGCAACTGATTTTGATCTTGTCTGCATAGTTTTGTCTTTTCCAGAATGTCATGTAGTTGGAATCATACAGCATGTAGCCTTTTCAAATTTCCTTTTTTCACTTGATAATAGACATGAAAACTCATTGCTTTTTACAGCTGGATAATAGTCTGTTGTCTGAATATGCCCCAGTTTATTTGTCCATTCGCTCACTGAGGGGCATCTTGGTTGCTTCCAATTTTGGCAATTATGAATAAAGCTGCTGCAAGCATGCATGTGCAGGTTCTTGTGTGGACATAAGTTTTTAACTCCTTTGGGAAAAGAGCAGGGACCAAGTTTGCGGGGTTATATGGTAAAGTATGTTTAGTTTTGCAAGGAACTGCCAAACTGTTTTCCAAAGTGACTGTACCATTTTGCATTCACAGCATCAATGAATGGCAATTTCTGTCACTCCATATCTTTGCCAGCACTTGATGTTTTTAGCTTTTTTAAATTTTTGCCATCTTAGTAGGTATTTAGTGGTATGTCACTTTTTAAAATTTGCAATTTCCTGATGACATATGATGTTGAGCTTCGATTCATTTGCTTACTTGCCATTGTATGTCTTCTTTGATGAGGTATCTGTTTAGATCTTCTGTCTGTTAACTAATTAGGTTGTTTGTTTTTGAGTTTTGAGTGTTCTTTGTATGTTTTGGATAATAATTTTTTCTCATATGTGTCTTTCACATATTTTCTTCCAGTTTGTGACTAGTCTTCTACTGGTAATTTGCTTAACGGTGTCTTTCAGAAAGCATCACTTTTAAATTTTAAGAAAGTCCAGCTTACCAATTATTTGTTTCATGAATTGTGCCATTGGTGTTGTATTTAAAAAACTATCACTATAGCAAAAGATCATCTAGATCTTCTCAGATGTTATTTGCTAGCATTTTTATAGTTTCGCATTTTATATTCATGTCTATTATCCATTTTGAGTTGATTTTTGTGGAGAATATAAACTTATAAACTCTGTGTCTAGATTCATTGTTTTACATGTAGATGTTCAGTTTTTCCAGTGCCATTTACTAAAAAGACTTCTTTCTCCATTGACTTGCCTTTGTTTTGTTTTTCAAATATCAATTAACCATATTTTTGTTCATCTATTTCTGGGCTCTGTATTCTGTTTGATTCATCTATTTGTATATTCTTTTGCCAATACCTCATTGTCTTGATTACTGTAACTTTATTGTAAGGCCTGGGGTCAGGTAGTATTAGCTGTCTTCTTTTGTTTTGTTTTTACTATTGTCTTGATTATTCTGAATCTTTTGCCTCTCTATGCAAGTCTTAGGATCGTTTGTCAATATCCACAAAATGACTTGCTGGGATTTTATTGGGATCGTATTGTATCTAAAGGTCAAATTGGGAAGAATTGATATCTTGACAACCTTGGGCATTTCTGTTGATGAACATGAATTAACTCTCCATTTATTTAGTTATTCTTTGATATATTTTATCATAGTTTAATAGTTTTCCTCATATACATCTTACATCTGGCAGAGTGCAGTGCCTCACCCCTGTAATGCCAGCATTTTGAGAGGCTGAGGCAGATGGATACACTGAGGTCTGGAGTTTGAGACTAGCCTGGCCAGCATGGTGAAACCTCATCTCTATTAGAATTACAAAAAAAAATAGCTGGGTGTGGTGGCAGGTGCCTGTAATCCCAGCTACTCAGGAGGCTGAGACAGGAGAATCACTTAAACCCAGGAGGCAGAGGTTGTAGTGAGCCAAGATCGTGCCACTGCACTCCATCCTGGGTGACAGAGCGAGACTCCACCTCAGAAAAAAACAAATAAAATAAAAATAAATCTTAAATCTACTTTGTTAGACATATACCTAACTATTTATTTCTGTGGAGAGAGAGTGCTAATGTAAATGTTATCATGTTTTTAATTTCAAATTCCACTTGTTCACTGTTGATATATAGGAAAGCAATTGAGTTTTGTGTATTAATCATGTATCGCACAACCCCTTGTAATTGCTTATTAGTTCCAGAATATTTTTGTCTTTTAGAATTTTATATAGGTAATTATGCCATATGTGACCAAAGACAGTTTTATATCTTCCTTCCTAATTTGTATAACTTTTACTTCCTTTTCTTGTTTTATTGCATGAGTTAGGACTCTCAGTGTGATGTTGAAAAGGAGTTGTGAGAGGGAACATCTTTGTCGTGCTCCTGATATTAGCAAAAATGCGTCTAGCTTTTCACCATTAAATGTAGTTTTAGCTGTAGGTTTTTTTGTAGTTGTTCTTTAAGAAGTTGAGAAAGTTTTCCTCTATTTCTAGTTTGCTGAGAGTTTTTATCATGAATGGGTGTCGGATTTTGTCACGTGCTTTTTCTTCATGTATTGATATGATTATATGATTTTTCGTCTTTAGCTTGTTGATGTGATGGATTACATTATTTGGTTTTCGAATGTTGAGCCAGCCTTACAAACCTGGAACAAATCCCATTTGGCTACGACATGTAGTTACTTTTAGACATCGTTGGATTTGATTTGCTAATATTTTATTGAAGATTTTCAGATTTACGTTCATGAGAGATATTGCTCTTTAGTTCTTGTTTCTTATAAGTTTTTGTCTGGTTTTGGTATTAGAAGTAATACTGGCTTCATGCAATGAGTGAGAAAATATTCCCACTGCTTCTACTATAAGAAATTGTGGAGAATCTTCCTACCATTTTTAGGTTGCTGTCTTCTTGATTCAGCATTTGCTTGCTTGTTATAATCTTTTGACTGCTTTCCAGAGTTCTGACAACATTGATTCTGACATTTTCTGCTTGCATTTTGATGTGTCTGTGGCTGAATGGAGCTTAGAGCTGCCTCTTCACCAGTTTGCTGATGTGACTTCTGCTTTTGCAAGAGACTCCCTACTTGCAAAGTCTGCAGTTCCTGTTGCTTCTCACCTACTGTAAGATTATTTGTGAGATATGCCTTTTTCTCTAAATTTAATCACAGTTTTTTTGGATGTCTCAGATTTTTGTAAAACCATAACAAAATAAACCATAAAAAATATCACCTCCCACCATGTCTCTCCCTGACATGTGGGGATTCCAATTTGAGATGAGATTTGGGTGGGGACAAAGAGCCAAACCATTTCATAGTAGGTGTATATATTTATGGGGTACATGAGATGTTTGAATACAGGCATGCAATGTGAAATAAACACATCGTGGAGAATGGGGTGTCCATCTCCTCAAGCATTTATCCTTTGAATTACAAGCAATTTACTTGCACTCTTTATGTTATTTTAAAATGTAAAACTAAGATATTACTGATTATGCTCATCCTGATGTGCTATTAAATAGTAGGTCTTATTAATTCTTTCTAACTATATATATATATATATATATGTATAGACACACACACACATAAGTACATATATATATACACACAGTTACACAATATATATATATCTACATATATACTATATGCTAGTATATACATATACTAGTTATATACTATATATATAACTATGTGTATATATAGTTAGAATGAATTAATAAGACCTACTATTTAATAGCACATCAGGGTGACTCTCTCTCTCTCTCTCTATATATATATGTATACACACACACACATATATAGTGTACTTGTGTGTGTATATATACACATATACATACACACACACACACACACACATACCTAGGAGGATAGTTTTCCTGTCAAAAGTCTGAAAAACAGTCTCCAGCTCTACACTTGGTTTGGAATTTATCCCAAGGCCTTGCCTTCATGGTGGAGCCCTGGGTTTGGTCTTTCCTGGAAAATATGTTTTAGCATTCCACTATTTAAATGATCAATTAAAGTTTCTACTTCCGAGGTTTAAAATCTCCGAATTTCTGACCTCTCTGCTTGCCTTCTTAAATGTGTTTACTAGCTTATCAGTTCTTTCCTGAGCTTATATTTTTCTTGTGGCATCTTATCAAATACATCAAGTAGTAACCAATTCATGTTTTCAACATTTTGTCCAGAAAGCTCCTCACACAAATTTGTAATATAATTATATATATATTCAGCTTTCCACAATATCTTGGGCACTAGGTTTATCAAATGTTTTGATGTTACATAACATAAATCTCAATTTTTTCAGTGTCCTGTAACAATTCCTTTATTGCCTGCCATCCTGGCCATTGCTACAAATTTTAGGTAATTTTTATGTCAGCACTCCATTAAAGTACTGATTTCTGTATAAGTTATCTGTATCATAATAATGCTGTGTAACAATCTACAGCAAAATTCATTGTCAATTTAAAAACCATTTCTTAGTTTCACCCTGTATGTGGTGAGGTTCTGTGATTTGTTTTCTTAATTTTTAAATTTCTAAATTTTGTAGGTACATAGTATGTGTTATATTAGTTCATTCTCACACTGCTATAAAGACATATTTGAGACTGGGTAATATATAAATAAAAGAGGTTTAACTGACAGTTCCACATGGCTGGGGAGGCCTCAGGAAACTTACAATCACAGTGGAAAGTGTAGGGGAAGCAAGGAATGCCTTCTGTGGAAGCAGAAGAGAGAGTGAGGGAGTGAGTGCCATACTTTTAAACCATCAGATCTCCTTAGAACTTGCTCACTATCGTAAGAACAGCTTGGGGGAAACTGTCCTCATGATCTAATTACCTCCCTCCAGGTCTCTCTCTGACACATGGAGATTACAATTTGAGATGACATTTTGGTGGGGACAAAGATCCAAACCATTTCATAGTAGGTGTCTATATCTATGGGTTACATAAGATGTTTTGATTCAGGCATGCCATGAAAAATAATCACATCCCAGAGAATGGGGTATCCACCCTCTCAAACATTTATCCTATGTGTTACAATCTATTTACACTCTTTTGCTTATTTTAAAATGTAAAATTCACTTTGGGAGGCCAAGACGGGCAGATCACGAGGTCAGGAGATCGAGACCATCCTGGCTAACGTGGTGAAACCCCGTCTCTACTAAAAAATACAAAAAAACTAGCCAGGCGAGGTGGCGGCGCCTGTAGTCCCAGCTACTCGGGAGGCTGAGGCAGGAGAATGGCGTGAACCCGGGAGGCGGAGCTTGAAGTGAGCTGAGATCCGGCCACAGCACTCCAGCCTGGGTGACAGAGCGAGACTCCGTCTCAAAAAAAAAAAATGTAAAATTAATTTATCATTGACTATCGTCAATTTGGTGTGCTATGAAATATTAGGTCTTATTCATTCTTTCTAACTTTTTTTTTTGTTGTACCCATTAACATCCCCAAAATGTTCTGTTATTTGGGTTGAGCTTAGGAGGGCTTAGTTGTAAGATATGGGTGGAGTCCATGCCTGAGCAAGCAGCTACCTAAGTCATGTTCTTTGAGCAGAAAATAGAGGAAAAGAGCACAAATCCAGACGTGAAAGTAAATGTTTATTCTCTGCCTGTGTCATGACCAATATTTCATTGGTCATAGAAAGTCACAAATCCATTTCCAAAATCAATGGTATAGAAAAGTGTACTCTGCCTAGATTGGGAGGATGAGGGGAAAGAACATTTAATAAAAAATCAACCAAACTCTTATACTCTATCACTTAATAGCAGTCTTTCAAAATTATTACAGATATGTTTAAACACAGGTTCTTTCCCACTGGATGAAATGTGCCTCAAAATATTACTACTTTTTACGTCATAGCAGAGCAAAATTAAACATTGCTAAAGAATTAAACTTACTTCTAATCGGATTTTGGTCTAGAGAGCATCAGCGTCTTTGCCAGCATTGAGGCCCCATCTGAGACTCACTAAGTCATAAACTTCTTGTTAGCAAGTTCCTCAGGTGATTCATATGTGTATTAAAATTTGAAAAGTGTTGCTCTCGATAATACAACAATTTCACAAAGCTTTCTGGTGGAAGAGGGAGCTGTTATTGTACTCTTTGGTTCCTTGTCAACATAAGCAAATATCTGTTGGTTTTAATATTCAATATTAATTTTTTAACCGTTAGCAATAATTTGTGTTTTGTACATCTTTCTTTCTATATTTTTTACCACTTTCTCTCTGGTTTTATTAATTGAATAGACTGAAATATATTCAAGTCAAGACATAGTTCATATACATGTGTTTGCCTGCTAATATAACTTATTGAAGATTTTGAGAAACTTGTAAAAATGAGCATTCATTCAGCAAGTGTTTATTATGATATTTCTGGCATTTTTTCTAGTTTCTTGGAATAATGAAATGAACAATACATATATATATCCTGCTGTCATGGAGTTTCCATTCTGACTGTTGGTGGTGGGTGGGACACAAAGATCAAAGAAAATAAGTAAAATAACACTATAAATATATACACACACACATATATACACATACATGTATCTGTGTTTATACACACACACACACACATATTACAGTGATTAGTGGTCCAGCAAAAAGTAAGGAAAAGTAAAGTAAAATGCTTAGGGTGGTGGCTTACAATTTTAAATAGGCACTCATGGAAA
This sequence comes from Trachypithecus francoisi, assembly GCF_009764315.1. Lineage (NCBI taxonomy): Eukaryota > Metazoa > Chordata > Mammalia > Primates > Cercopithecidae > Trachypithecus > Trachypithecus francoisi. The sequence continues at coordinate 21,692,252 of NW_022681474.1, forward strand.
TTCTCATTGAGAAATTAATATTTGACCAAAGAATGAAAAATGATGAATCAAGCCAAAGGATATGCGATGTAATTGAAGGAATTAAAAAAATCAATGAAATATTTTAAAAGCCAAGAATAATTAAAACACAGCCCCTTTTATGTCATCACGATGTCAATAGCAATGTCCTTTGGGTTCTATAAATGCTTGAGGAGAATTTCACTACCCACTTTATCCCTCAGGATGCTTTTATTTACTTAGTTTTTTGAGTTGACGTGTTTACATCTTGACTGTCCTCTTTTAATTGTTATGGCATATGACTATATAGCATTCTGTAATTTCCAAGAAAACAGATGAATTCTGGGGGAGAAGGTACTATGATTTTAAGGTGTAATTGTTAGTTTTGCAGTGAGGTTATATTACATGTATTATTTATTTATTATAGTAAGGTCGACGTTCCATCTGAAACTTTTTATGTTTTCATAATTAGTGTTCAGTTGTGGCAAAAATGAATTTCACAGTGTACACTGCCTCTGGGCTAGGGAGTACACCAGTGTGCATTATCCTGGATACTGAAAGCCACTGACCTGGGTAATTACTTCGTTCTTAGTCAATAACCATTTAAAATCTAAGAAAGCATTTTATAATTAACACTCACATTATCTGACATATTACTACCAGATTTCCTTTTCATTTATTTATTTGGTAAACATTAGGCACCCCCAATAGAAGTGGTCCTAGGGCAAAAACAAAGAAAGAAAAACAAGATATGGCCTGAATAATTGTGGAGCTTCTTGTATAGTAAAAGAGATACATAAATAAGCATTTGCATTTCTTGAGAGTTAGAGAAAGTGCCAAGTATTTTTGGAGGGGCGAAATGAAGTTAATTTGGTCATATATAAATACTAATCCCAACGTGGGTTTTCATAAAAGTAACACACTGCTTTGAAAACATCCAGTGTGTTTTCAGAGTTGTTATTAAGCATGGACTGAGAATAGCTTTTGTTTTCTTTGAGAAATTATGTTGGAAAGTAGGCCAGATATCATGATGTTACTGAGGCAGGCTTTCTGGGAAGGATCCGCTGTCCTGACCTTGAGGAATTCATTAGATCCGGCTGCAGCTGAGTGACGGGAGCTAAGACCACATTCATTGTCTTTCCAAAATTACCAACAGTGGTCCCTCCTCTTACTATCACAGTGTCTTAAGTGGCAAGTGTTAGGATAATATTTTCCAGATTATAAAACCAGGTCGTCGACGGAGAAGAAAAAATTATATGTGAAGGACCTCTCTGAATCACTCATGAGATAATCCATATTTTCCCAATGTTTGATATATAATGTGCCTTATGATTTTCGAAAGGTTGATGCACATAGGGCTTTTCTAAATTATTTATCCTCAGAACTGCCTTTTTCTTTGTAGGAACACAAATATGCCTTGTAGTACAGTCATTCTGTATATCACAATGTGAAAATATTTGTTTAATGTATTTATGATTATTACTTCACAGAATAACAAAATACACTGGAAACCACGCTATCATAAATTCCTAATGATAATCAGCAATTGATATTAATATTTTAGCCTTTAATTTTGAAATATTTATGAATTCATAGAAAGTTCAAAGAGAGGCCGGGCATGGTGGCTCAAGCCTGTAATCCCAGCACTTTGGGAGGGCGAGGCGGGCAGATCACGAGGTCAGGAGATCGAGACCATCCTGGCTAACACAGTGAAACCCCGTCTCTACTAAAAATACAAAAAAAATTAGCTGGGTGTGGTGGCGGGCACCTGTAGTCCCAGCTACTCGGGAGGCTGAGGCAGGAGAATGGCATGAACCCAGGAGGCAAAGCTTGCAGTGAGCCGAGATGTGCCACTGTACTCCAGCCAGGGCGACAGAGCGAGACTCCGTCCAAAAAAAAAAAGACAGTTCAAAAGCTCAAAGATACCCTTCATGCGTTTTTCTCTCAGTGGTTATATAACTATGGTCCAATATTAAAACCCGGAAACTAATATTGGCTCAATGTTTGAAAGTCTGCAGCATTTCATTACATGCATAAATTTATGTAAAGCATCATTGCCACAATCAAGATACTCCTTCTTTACAAAGATCTTCCTTGAGCTACTTCTTTACAGTCAAACTCATTCCCATCATCTCTAACCTCAGGAAGCCACTACTTTGTTTTATATCTCTTTGCTGTATCATTTTGAGAAAGTTGTATAAATGGAACTATACAGGATGTGACCTTTGAGAATAGGTCTCAAAGATGTTCTTTCTCTCAGTGTCATCCTCTTGAGATCCATCAAAGTTGTTGTAAATCAGGGTTTCCTTTGTGTTGCTTAGTCATGTTTCATGCTATGGAGGTAACATACCGTGGTGCTATTTTCCAGAGCGATTGCCTCGTGTCACACTACCACCAATAATGTACACAAGAACAAGTTTTGCCATGACCTTGTGAGCATTTAATGGTGTTACTATTTTGTTTTTACATTACCCTTCTTGTAAGTGAGGAGTGATACCTCATCATGGTCTTAATTTGCACTTCCTTATTAGCTGGTGATGTTGAATATTATTTCCTGTGCTTGTTTATAATCCATATATCCTCTTGGCTGAAATATCTCTTTTGCCCATTCTCAAATCAGACTTTTTTTTTACTGTTGGGTTTTCAGAATTCTTTATACATTATTGGTATAAGTCTTTTAACAGATACATGAATGGCAAATATTTTCTCCCCAGCTTTAGGTTGTCTTTTTTGTTCTCTTAACAGGATCATTTGCAGAGCAAACATTTTTAACGTTGATGAAGTTCAGTGTATTGATCTTTCCTCTTTGAGATCATGCTTTTGATATCACATCTAAGAATATTTCACCAAGTCCTAGGTCCCTGATTTTCTCCTTTGTGTTCTTTAAAAAGTTGTATGATATTACATTTTACATTTAAGGGTATGAATCATTTCGTTAATTTTTGTATAAAGTGTCAAAGTTTGGTCACAGTTTCTTTATTTGTATGTTTGCCTATAACCAACTACTCCAGCATCATTAATGAGACTGTTCTACTTTTATTTAATTGTTTCTGTATCTTTGTCAAAAATTAGTTTTACTTACATGGAGCTATTTCTGGGTTCTTTTCTGTTCTATTGATCCAGGTATCTAATTCCTCCACTAGTACAAGACACTCTGGATAGCTCTGATGGAGATATAAAGGGAGTTTGATGTTGCTTTCATGCCTACTAACACAATATTCATTTTGTTGTCCATGAATCAAGGAGTAATTTTGACTTTCAGGTTTTACTATTTAAGAAATACATTTTATAAGGCAACAACTGCCATAGGGGGTGATTTCTTTGATGGATCTGGATGAAGTAAATCAAAAAAGCTGTATCATAAATCTTGAAATCAGTTAGATTAATTCCTTCTAATGCATTCTTCTTGTATAAAATTGTTTTAGTTATTCTAGTTCCATTGATGTTCTATATAAATCTTATAAAAATATATAGCTATAAATTATTTTGATGGAACTTTGATAAAAATCGCATTTAATAACTTGTCAATTTGGGGAGAAGTCATGTTTTTAATGTATTGAGTTTTCCAATCATCAGCACAGTAGGTTTCTCCCCATTATTTAGATCTTTGATTTCTCTCATCAGTGTTTTGTGGTTTTCAGCATACAAATTCTATGTATGTCTTACAACATTTACACCTATTTGATTTTTTGAAGGATTATAAATGGTATTATATTTTAATTTTTATTTCTGTCTTCATTTCTAGGATTCAGAAATAAAATTTAATTATTTAATTTTCCTTAAGTAATATGGTATGTCAATCTTGTGTCCTGTGACCTTGCTGACTCATTTATTAGCTATCTGAGGTTTGTAGATTTTCTTTGTGGACCGTCATGCTTTCGGAAAATAGAAACGGCTTTTAAGTCTTTCCCTTCCTCTCTCCCTCCCTTCCTCCCTCCCTCTCTCTCTCCCTTCCTCCCTCCCTCTCTCTCTCCCTTCCTCCCTCCCTTCCTCCCTCCTTGCTTCCCAGTACACTCCTTAGATTTTCTTTGTGGACAGTTGTGCCTTCAGAAAATAAAGATGGTTTTTGTTTTTTGTTTTTTTTAAATTATACTTTAAGTTCTAGGGTACATGTGCATAACGTGCAGGTTTGTTACATATGTATACTTGTGCCATGTTGGTATGCTGCACCCATCAACTCGTCAGCACCCATCAATTCGTCATTTATATCAGATATAACTCCCAATGCAATCCCTCCCCCCTCCCTCCTCCCCATGATAGGCCCCGGTGTGTGATGTTCTGCTTCCCGAGTCCAAGTGATCTCATTGTTCAGTTCCCACCTATGAGTGAGAACATGCGGTGTTTGGTTTTCTGTTCTTGTGGTAGTTTGCTAAGAATGATGGTTTCCAGCTGCATCCATGTCCCTACAAAGGATGCAAACTCATCCTTTTTTATGGCTGCATGATATTCCATGGTGTATATGTGCCACATTTTCTTAATCCAGTCTGTCACAGATGGACATTTGGGTTGATTCCAAGTCTTTACAATAAAGATGGTTTTTAACCAACCAACCTCCCTCCATCCCTCCCTCCCTCCCTCCCTCCTCCTCCCTCCCTCCCTCCCTCCCTCCCTCCCTTCCTTCCTTCCTCCCTTCCTCCCTCCCTCCCTTCCTCCCTTCCTCCCTTCCTCCCTTCCTCCCTTCTTTCTTTTTCTTGAGATAGGAACTCACTCTGTTGCCCAAGCTAGAGTACACTGGCAAGATCTTGGCTCACTGCAACCTCTGCCTCCTGGGTTGCAATGATTCTGGTGCCTCAGCCTCCTGAGTAGCTGAGACAACAGGTGTGTGCCACCATACCTGACTAATTTTTGTATTTTTAGTAGAGATGGAGTTTCAACATGTTGCCTAGGCTGGTCGCAAACTCCTGGCATCAAGCGATCCACCCACCTCGGCTTCCCAAAATGCTGGGATTACAGACAAGAGCCACCATGCCCAGCAGGTTTTAAGTCTTTCTTAGTTTAAGCTCGTTGAAACGGGGATTCAACATTTAGACTTTTGTATAGTTTTTATTGTACTCAATTACAATTAATCATAAATTTTCCATCTCCATCCTAGCACTTACCCCATTCTATTAAAATGCGAGAGAACTCCATTAGGACATGCTTATTGATGAACCAGCCCCAACATCTGTTACATTGTTAAATTAATTGATCAAATGCAACACCAACCAATAAAGGAATCATTTCTGTAACTTCCATGACCTGGCTGACAATGGAGGTGGAAGGAAGTCACCTAATTCCTGCTTCAACATTTTCATGAGGGAGAGTATATTGACTCATACCAAAGGCCTTTTCAACTGTCAGGTTCCCCCGTTGTAATAATGGTTTTCCTAATATGAATCCACGTTTCCATATTTTCCCAGTATGGATTTTGAGTATGCTCTCTAAATGAAACAGCAAAGCCTGGATGACGGCACATCTGTTTATAGCATGGTTTACTGAAGCCCACTGTTCAATTTTACAGCTCAGAAAAAAAAAATTCCTGTCAAAATATTACCACTTATTGACAATACACCTGATCTCCCAAGAGCTCTGATGGAGATATAAAGGGAGTTTGATGGTGCTTTCATGCCTACTAACACAATATCCATTTTGTTGTCCATGAATCAAGGAGTAATTTTGACTTTCAGGTTTTTACTATTTAAGAAATACATTTTATAAGGCAACAGCTGCCATAGGGGGTGATTCCTTTGATGGATCTGGACAAAGTAAATCAGAAAGCTTGTGGAAAGGATTCACCATTCTAGATGCCATTAAGAACATTTGTGATTCATGGCAGAAGGTCAAAATGCTAACATTAACAGGAGTATGGAAGAAGTTGATTTTAACCTTCATGGATGACTTTGAGGGCTTCAAGATTTCAGTGCAGGAAGTAACACAGATGTGGTGGAAACAGCAAAAGAACTAGAATTAGAAGTGGAGCCTGAAGATGTGTCTAAACAAACAAAACAAAGGGCTTTACCTGCTACAGAGAATCTTTAGTGAAGAGTCAACCAATGTAGCAAACTTATTTCAACAAACTTGTTTTCTTATTTTAAGAAATTGCTACAGTAGCCAACTTAGCAGCCACCTTCAGCAACCACCATCTTGACCATTTGGCAACCATCAACATTGAGGCAATACCCTCCATCAGCAAAAGCGTTGTGATTCACTAAATGTTCAGATGATAGCATTTTTTAGGGATAAATTATTTTTAACTAAGGCATTTACACTTTTTAGACATAATGTTACTTTTAGTACACTGTAGTATAGTGTAAGCATAAGTTGTATATGCACTTAGAAACCCAAAATTTCATGTGATTTGCTTTACTGTGGTATTCACTTTTTTGCAATGGCCTGGAATTGACAGAGCAATACATTAAAGATGTGCCTGTGTATCCACATACACATGAATTTAGATAGAATGGGGAAAATATAAACATTTGTGAACTTGGTTAAAGGGTAGATGAAAGATATTTTTATTATTATTGCAACTTTAGTGCAAGTTTGAAACTATTTCAGAGTAAAAGTTTGCAGGCCGGGCGCGGTGGCTCAAGCCTGTAATCCCAGCACTTTGGGAGGCCGAGACGGGCGGATCACGAGGTCAGGAGATCGAGACCATCCTGGCTAACACGGTGAAACCCCGTCTCTACTAAAAATACAAAAACTAGCCGGGCGAGGTGGCGGGCGCCTGTAGTCCCAGCTACTCGGGAGGCTGAGGCAGGAGAATGGCGTAAACCCGGAGGCGGAGCTTGCAGTGAGCTGAGATCGGCCACGGCACTCCAGTCTGGGCGACAGAGCGAGACTCCGCCTCAAAAAAAAAAAAAAAAAAAAAAAAAGTTTGCAAAAATATTGTTAACAAAATGAGAAATGCTAACTTCAAAAAAAAATTGAATGATAAGTCCAAGACTGTTATTTTTAAAAGTAGAGGTAGTAGATAAACTTTTACTAATTTTTAATTTAAAAAAGGAAGAAAGATACAAATAAATGTAGTTTTGCTAAAGGAGACATAAAAAGGATATAGAGACCAATAACTCTGTGCTAATTTGCAAATGTCAATTAAATAGTTAATTTTCTAGGGGAAAAATAACCAAAATTAACTAATAAAGCAAAAAACTTGAAAAGACCATTAACTATCAAATAAGTTAACAAATGTCCTCCAGTTCTTTCTCCTGGGGTAGATACTGCGGAGTTCTACCAAATTATAATGAACTAATAATGTCCAAAGAAACTATTTCAACCATATGAAAAGGTAGAGTTTATTTTATTAAGCTAATATATCAGTGATAATGAAGCTTCCAAAAATCAGACAAGTGATATTCAAACACCTGTGAATATACATGCAGAAAAGCTTAAAATGCTAGCAAACTAAATTCATCATAATACATGTAGTATATACATAGTAATATATCATGCAATTTGAGATGAAGATCTTATAACATTTTAAGTGTATTTTGATGTCATAATATGTCAATGTACCCATATTACTGAAGAAAATAATAGCAAGCTGATAGGTGCTGAAAATTCTTGTTTAAATTAAGCAGCCATTTCTTATGCTATGCAGAGCATACATATGATTATTTTTAACACATTAAATCTATCAAATTAATGTAGGAACAGTGAAAATACTTACATTAAAATCAAGAACATGTCAAAATATATACTATTAGTATTACTATTTAATATTATCTTTGTGGTCCTGGTCAATATTAAGACATGAAATGAAACAAAGGATAGCCAAATTATAATTATTTTTGAATGATATGATTACATAGCACAAAAGCCCAAGAGATTTACCTTTGAAAAAGTAAACATTTAAGTAACTGGGTTGTATAATGTCCACTGAAAATTTAGTTACACCTGGTAACCTGGAATTTTAAACTCATGGTCACCTGGAATCTCAGACTGCAACCTTATCTGGAAATAGGGCTTTTGCGGATGTCATCTAGTTAAAATACAGTCCTGCTGGATAAAGGTGGGTCCTAATTCAATGACTGTGTCCTTATAAGAAGAGGGAAAATTGGACACAGAGAGAAGATGACGTGAAAACAGATAGGGAGAATGACAGGTGATTGATGTGATACATCTACGAGCCAAGGAACACTAAGATGGCCCATAGCTACTAGCAACTATGAACAGACAAGGAAAGGTTCTCCTCTGTAGCCATAAGAGAGAGCATGATGCTGCCAACACCTTCATTTCAGACTTCCAGCCTGAAAACGGAGCAGACAAAAAATCTCTGTTGATTTAAGCCACCCAGTTTTTGATATTTTCGTATGCAGCCCTAGGAAACTAATACCTAGCTTCTCTAGTTATGCCTTTTGCTTGTTTGTCTTAATATCAGGATTTGAAAATCTTGTCCCGTATCATAAGCACACTATTCTATAATATGTTGATAGCTCTGCCAAAGAAAAAAGTTTCCTTAGTCAAATACATTGGGAATATCCTCTATTGCATAAAGAAATAGTCTGCATATTGTGGGAATTCTCAGAGCCTTTAATATACTAGCATCTTTTAAAATCTTTCAAAGACAAATTTTATAGAATTGATCCCATTCATTTGAATGCAGAGTCTTCTTCCTTTGAATGACAAATTGACACCTGTAGGACATTTATATTCAGAAGAACAGTTAAAGAAGTGATGAACTACATCATGCCACAATACCTCAAGAATAATCACACTAAATTGAATGACTGCTCTCTTCATGTTGCTACCGGCTCACAGAGGCAGGAGTCTCTTAGAGAAGTTTTTCTATAGATACATGTACTTTCTTATCCCATTGTATTTATAAATTTGTTCTATTTTAACTGTCACTCCTAACTGCTACATTCCACATTATCAAAGGGAGTAGTACTAAAGGAGCTGTGTGTTGTGTCCTCCTTCAGCTCATAGCTCTGCTACTTACACTGGAATACAAAGCAAAGTTTAATTCTGAACTTCAACTTTCTCATCAACCAAAATAAGAATAATAACTATTATATAGAGACAAAGCGAGGATTAAATGAAATGACAGATATAAAGAGAATGTTTTAGGACCTGGAACACATTATATTTCATACCCAGTACCCCTCTTTTCCTATTTTCCTAAATGTGCTTTATTTATAGAATATGCTCAGTAATTTTATATTGAATGAATACATGAATATAATGGTAAGATTTTAATTTTTTGAGTTTGATGGTAGGACCTTAAAAAGAATTATGTTATGATCCTTCAAAATATGCCTTTTCAAATGAGACATATTTTATACCTATAGTGATACTGATCAATGGACAAATTATAGGATTTAGAAAGGTAGAAACTAGTTTGATTGATGACACAGCTGTATACAAAGGTGATCATTGTCTTCCTGATGGCACAGCTGTCTGATATTGGCATTAACTGCACCAGAAATGCCAGGAATTGGCATCAGTTCTCAAGACTATGTTATATTTTTTACCTGGTACCTATGGGAAATAATAGGATATGAAATTATAAGTTGTTCCCCCTCACCACAGTGATGTGAAATGCAAACAACTTTTTTTGCTTATTTTATTTTCCCCACTGGTATATTAGAAATAAACTTTCCAAGAAAACATAACTTCAACATGAGGGAAAAGATCAAAAGAAAAATATTATTTATATCATAAAGATCCATGTAACAGTGTTTACATGAATAAAAATATCAAATCTGTTTTTCGGCAGCACACATTATTTTCTTATATGAATGGCCTCTCCAGATGCTGCTCTATATGCTAATGTGTTTCTCAGAGGCTGCTAAATTTTCCAACACAAGGCAACTGAATTATTTCCTTCATTTTATAGTTCTTAACCAAGACAGCGGTTCATATTCTTAAACTAGATGCTGAGTTGGAGTTCATTATTATTTTCCTGACATCTACTTCCTGGTCCTTTGAAAGGATACTTAGAACTTCAGTATTCTACACTACAGTAGGTTATAAGTATTACAGTCTATTCTAGGAAAAAAATAAATTACAAAATATATTTCAAATGCCATTTGAAAATTGAATTAGCAATTAGATTTTAAAAAGGCATTCTGTTGATTTGATGACATAAATTATAACAGAGAATTTGTCTCTATCCTTGAAGACATTACAAATGTCTTGACTGGTAAATTAGAAAAACAAATTATCAGTCTTGATGTTTTCTTAAAGTAATGTCTTTAGTTCTTTCAAAAGCTAAAAATGCTTATTTTAAGCCCTTTTTCTTTATTGTATGTTTCTTGCTCAGAGGTGTAATAAAGTTAGCTTATATTTTATTTTAGTATTTTCTTATATATCCCCAAATGACATAGAAACAATGGCAAAACTCATATGTTTTCTTTTTTAATTTTTAATTCTTAAAATTTAATTTAACTATTTGTAGAGACAGAGTCTCACTTTGTTGGCCAGGATGATCTTGAACTGGCCTCATGTGATCCTCCCACCTTGGCCTCCTAAAATGTGATTACAGGGGTGAACCACTCCACCCAGCCTCATATGTTTTCATATTCTCCACCTTATAAACTACAAAGAGTTTAGGGTTTGTTTTGCACATTGAGACAATATTATCTGACTTGGGATAACTATAAGAATGTATCCATACAGAAACAAACAAACAAAAACCTCACTGTTTTGATGCCACGTGCAACAGAACTTGGACATTCTTAAAGAGTCATGTATAATAAAATAGAGTGGATGATTTGTCCAGGAATTACCATAGCTTCTGTGGGGTTATCTGCCTTTCTTTGGCTTGTGCATTGGAGAGCAAGTCCCTGAATGTTTTGATGACAGAGTCATTCTTACCCTCATTTGCCTTAAAAATTTTGAGCGATTGTTTAAATGAGGTTTATTTAAGAGAGAAACATTTATCTGAAGATATATCAACATGCTACCATAGGTTCTTTTCAAGTATTTTTAATATTTGGACACTTATCTCACTTATGATTTTACAGATTTTTATTGCAGTTGTAATCTTCAAAAAGAACTTTATAAAGAATTATTGTCATTAAAGAAAAAGAATTCTAAACAGTACATTTTGTTACTTATGATCAAATTACTCACTGATTTTTGTTTTGTTTTGCTTTTTTGAGATGGAGTCTTGCTCTGTCACTCAGGCTGGAGTTCAGTGGCACGATCTCGGCTCACTGCAACCTCTACCTCCCAGATTCAAGTGATTCTTCTGCCTCAGCCTCCTGAGCAGCTGGGACCACAAGCACACGCCACCACACCCAGCTAATTTTGTATGTTTAGTAGAGATGGGATTTCACCATGTTGGCCAGGCTGGTCTCGAACTCCTGACCTCAGGTGATCTACCTGCCTCAGCCTCAACGTGCTAGGATTACAGGTGTGGGCCACCATGCCCAGCCTCCCTCATTGGTTTTATGCAGAATCATGAATATTGACTTAAAAATGAAAAGTATCAAAAGTCCTAAATATATAAATGTATAAGGTATGACACCTTCATACCACAATGCTCAGTTTTATAACATCTTCACTACCATTTTCAGCTTTATAATTTACTTGCAGCATGATAAAAAGATGCCTGTATAATTACTACTATCTTGGAAATGGGAAAATAAAGCAACTTAAGCAATGACAGTAATAAAATACTTCAAAAAACACCTGGGAGATAGTTTGGTATTTGATGCAATAGTTTGGTATTTGATGCAACTTAACATATTTAATTTCTGCAACTTATTACAATAAGCTCATTCAAATTATCACACCTTTTTACGTCACTTTTCTGTTTCACAGTTTTCTCTAAAATAAAGAACTGTTCTAAACCAAAATAACTACTATGATTAATGATAACTTTTGCTCGGGGCAGCATTACCCAAGCTAAAATGTATTGCAGAATAATAAACTTCATAAATTTCTTACCAAGACCTGAGAAGCATAGATGAGAAGACAGAATAAATAAATTACATTGACCAAGTGGATACTTAGAGAAGGAAATGTGTGTAATACTAAAATAGTTTATCAACTTTGAAACTGGGACCAGATTTGTAGAGAAATGAACTTACAGAAGCCAGGGAAGTAGCTGTGTGTATAGCAAACCAAATTAGTCTCTTTATATCTTGCTATCGGGATAGCATTATAAGGTTTCAAATATTACATGATAAGCAAGATCACTGCAATTTTGAATTGCATGTTTTAAAGTCAGTACGTTTCCATTTTCCGTAACATATATTTGGAAATACTTTCCAGGTACCTCCAGTGGGCGCTGTGATTTCGAATTTGATCTTTGTTCCTGGGAGCAGGAGAAAGACGAGGACTTTGACTGGAATCTGAAAGCTAGCAGCATCCCTGCAGCAGGCACAGAGCCAGTGGCAGATCACACTTTGGGAAATTCATCTGGTCATTACATCTTTATAAAGAGTTTGTTCCCTCAGCAGCCCATGAGAGCTGCCAGAATTTCAAGTCCAGTTATAAGTAAGAGAAGCAAAAACTGCAAGGTATGGGGAAAATCAAACCAACCAAACAAACAAACACAGAATTATTGTGAGAAACTGTTGATAAATTGACATACAGAAAATAGAGTGGCTGGGGCCAGAAAAAAGATGAGTTTGAATTTATTTAACTTTGGATATGTGAGGGAGGGAAAAAACGAAGTTCAGAATGAAAGGGAAGGATTGCTATAACTGTTGGAACAATTTCTCCTATGGATAAATTCCGTGGATATTGAAGTTTGGGAAACCATTGGAAAATTCCATGGTTGTTATTCACAGCCATGTATAATACAGAAGAAGTAAGATACCAGTTGCTTTCTGTTAAGAAGTTTAGTGCTTATTAAAACTATGGAAATTTTACAAACAGAAACAGAATTAAACAACAGTCAGTATATAATTAAATATCTACAAGAATGAATACTAGAGATAGTGAGAACCACAAAAATTGTTGAGTAAGTCTTCATGAAAAACAAAACAAAAAGGACCCTGAACTTACTCCTAAAACAAGGAGAATAATTTCTATAGGCAGGAAGAAAACATGATTTGGTTATTAGCCTGTGGAAATTTCACAAAAACATCTGTGGACAATTAAAAGTATAAATAAGATTGTATGGCTCTTTGGGAAAAGCAGCAGCCTCATACGATAACTACGTATTTACAGGGCTTTCCATTTTCCTTTGTTTATTGTTTGCTTGTTTGTTTATATTCCATAAAAGACTTGAGTCAGCTAGGCTAAGAACTGCATTTAGCTTTACATGTAGTACAAATTAAGTGTTTAGAGATCACAAGTGCTCAGAGATCTCTTGCTTACAAGAAATGGATACAGAAATAAATATATTTACAATAAGAAATGCAGTCTCTAATTTCTGAGCACATGTATTTTGACGAGAGTGTTCCCCAGTGTTTGAACTCTGAAAAGCGAACGAATTACACCCAGAAACTTTCTTCCCTTCGCTTCCTCTTCCCCTTCCCTTCGACAGAGTCTCACTCTGTCGCGCAGGCTGGAGGGCAGTGGCGTGATCTCAGCTCACTGCAACATCTATCTCCCAGGTTCAAGTGGTTCTCCTGCCTCAGTCGCCTGAGGAGCTGGGATTACAGGCTTGCGCCATCATCCCAGCTAATTTTTGTATTTTTAGTAGAGACAGGGTTTTCACCATGTTGCTGGTCTCGAACTCTTGACCTCAGGTGATCTGCCCACCTCGACTTCCCAAAGTATTGGGATTATAGGCGTGAGCCACTCTGCCTGGTCCAACTTACACTTCTCCGTGCCTGTGTCCACAACTGACAGAGCCCTAACCGTGGGAGAGAGACATATCAAACAGCCTTCAACACCTTAGCACTGCCATAGTATGAATACATGTTAAACTTTTACTTTGTCTTAAAAGTTTTTCTGTCTCATCCTGAGTTGATTTTATAGTTTAACTCTCATAGAACAATTTCATCTATCACATAGACAGTGAAGATTTTCTGCAAGCGAAGTGACATGATCAGATGAGAGTTTTAGTGATAGAACTTGGTCAGCAGTCTAGAATGAAAGTAAATCATACAAAACTATTTTGGCAAAAATTGAGTTTTTATCAAGTATAGTTTTTATCAGTTTTGGCTATCTTCCAGATTACTTGGTACTTTCTCAGGAATAAAACCCAAGCATACCAGATTTTCTGTATGTTGGCTATACATCTATAAATTTAGATACATCTATATACATCTATACATTTATAAATTATAATCTATACATCTATAGATATTTTGAAAATCACAAATTAGTTTTAGTCTTATAAACCTAACTAAATATTAAATACAAAATATGAAAATTACAGGTTGACATCTAAACTTTTCTATTGAGACACTTCTGAAAATGTCTGGTGAATATTTTTTCATACTGTAGTAACTAAGATTTCATCCATTGCTGTATTCCCCTGGTCCCGGAACTAGAGTCCCCAATGTTTTAAACATCTGTGTGAGAATAATGAAGTATGCCTGGAAGAAATGTCAAAAAATTAATGATGAATGGTTCATTTTATGAATATTTATGATATAGATTGAATAAGAATATGTAAGGAAAGATTGTGCTGGGAAATATTGGGTCTCCCATATTAAAAATGTATTCATCAGGTAAGCAGATTGATCTCCCAGATTTTTATGAGAATCACCTCTGCCCCTTCACCTTGTGGAATACCTTTCAAGCAGAGATAATCAGTTTTTTTTTCTTTGTGGGAGTTAGTGTGTAGGAAGGATGCATATAGAGGGTGATGAGAGAAGAGATCAGACCTTAATGGTTTTTTTTTTTTTTTCTTTTTGAGATGGAGCCTCACTTTATTGCCTGTACTGGAGTGCAGTGGTGTGATCTCTGCTCACTGCAACCTCTGCCTCCCAGGTTCAGGCAATTCTCCTGCCTCAGCCTCCTGAGTAGCTGGGACTGCAGGCACAGTCCACCAAGCCTAGCTATTTTTTGTTGTTGTTGTTGTTGTTGTTGTTGTATTTTTAGTAGAGACAGGGTTTCACCAAATTGGCCAGGCTGGTCTTGAACCCCTGACCTCAGGTGATCCGCCTGCCTTGGCCTCCCAAAGTGCAGGGATTACAGGTGTCAGCCACTGGGCCTACCAATGCTTAGAAGATTTTTATTCACTCTCACTACCCTGTGTTAGGCTTTGTTGTCACCAGGTGTTCCCCCTGGAAATAGGGGTATTGGTGCATCTGTTTGCATGTTAACCTGATGGCATCATTCAGCAAATGACCTGAAGAAGATACAGACGTATTTACTGAGACATAAAACATAGGCCTCATATTTGTTGCACAAATAAGACAAACACAAAAGGAGAAGACCCTCTAGCCACAAGGGGTCCTTGCAGAAGAGTGCCGGACAGGTGGCCCTGGGATGCTGTCTGAGAGGTTGGCCCCTGGCCACTTTGTTTCTCACTCAAATGAATCGTAGTACCCAAGTTTCACCAGTACCAGGACAATCCATAATGATCATAGAGCTCATGTGGGGAAAGTTAGTCCATAGAACAAGTATTTTGGGGTCATAGTATAATATTTAAAGATTTCATCAGTTGGGAGATGGGTAGAGTCACTTTATGGCTCACCCATTCTTGGTTGATCCTTTCTGGATCAATACACTGCATATGTGATTTAATGGTGCTCATTTTTCTTCTTGTAGAGTGTGATATATGTGACTGCTAGTGTTTCAAACATGTCTTTTTCCTGTGTGCAGGGCACTTTTGTCACAGTTTTCCCTCATTCACACAAATGACAAGACAAAAGCTTTAAAGGCTTTGAATTCCTACTGCTCCTAACCTGTCCTGTTCTATTCCCAGAATTTTTCCTGACTTTTTTCACTGTGTAACAATCACTCAAAATCTAGTAAATTTCATCTTTGCAACATTGAAATATTAATCCCTGAAAATACTTTCTATTAATTTTTACTCAGAGAAGAGCTCCCCAGGCTGCTCTGCAAAAGTCCATTGGTAGCATTTCAAGTAAAATTTGGATAATTACTATTCTGGGGTTTTGCTGTATTTAAATGAAGCCCAGAGAATCTTACAGAACTGAGAAAGTGTTTCAAGTACAAAAATGGCAGTGGAATAAGCAAAAGAAGAAAAAAATAAGTTTCATGAGATTAAAAATAACCTTCTTTTGTTCCTGTTATTTCTTAATCATGAAAAGTCTTTTTATATAATGCATTGCAGTTTAATGATCTTGTATTCCTTTGACAATGGGCTCTAAGAGTTTATGAAGGAATCTTGCTTTTAGAAGTCACAGAAAGAATGTAAACTCAGCCCTTTTATTCCTACTAAATTTATATTTGATTCTTCCTCTGCTGTTTCCCATACATTGCAACATATGATTCAAGGCTGTTCTGACTTCGCTCAGTGTTAAAGTGTAGACAGAGCAAGAGAATAAACAGGTGTAATTTTCCTCCAGCAATGTGTTAATAAAGAAGAGGGCAATGGGATAGAATTGAAAATAATATATTAATTATACTAATCGTATCATATGTATATTCCTATTCTTGATTACAGATTATTTTTCATTATCACATGTATGGAAATGGCATTGGGGCACTCACCTTAATGCAGGTGTCAGTCACAAACCAAACGAAGGTTCTACTGAACCTCACTGTAGAACAAGGCAATTTCTGGCGGAGGGAAGAACTGTCACTGTTTGGTGATGAAGACTTCCAACTCAAATTTGAAGGTAGAGTTGGGAAAGGTCAGCGTGGCGACATTGCACTTGATGACATTGTGCTTACAGAAGATTGTCTATCACTCTGTGAATCCATGCAGAAGAACTGGCAGTGCCTCTTCCAACAGGTACATTCTAATCTGTGTGTGTTTGGTATTTTTGCATGGTGAAGGGTGAAAAGGAAGAAAGAAGATGCAAAAGACATAGCGTAAACACCTAGTAATTTATCACTTTCATAAAGAAAATGTAAGATCTTTTTAAACTTAAAAAATATTTCTCAAGCCTTTACTCATAAAAATGTCTTCCACATTTTCTCCAAGCTTTGGTCTGTTTATCAGTTTCCGCCTTCTCTGTTTAGTCAGCTTCCTCTTAGATCAATAAAATAAGAGAAGACTCCTTTGTTTGCAGTCTGCTTCAGAATTTAATCCTAAGCAAACATCAATTCGCTTCCAACAAAACATAAGTAAATTGAGGACAGGGTTGTTCAATTTTAATTAGACGTTTTTGTGGTTATGATATTTGCCACCTTCTTCATGGACCCATGAGCAAGCCAATTTGATATTGAAACAGAGTAGATAATTGAATGTGTCCATATGTCCTTTTAACCTAAAATAACTTTTGATAATTTGTTGAAAGAATTTTACTCGAATGTTGAGTTGGCAGATGTTCAATGTAATTCCTACAGAGACAATGCTATAAGCAGTATTTAGCAAGCACCATTAACCCATATAATATTAAACGTTTGAGATGAAAATAAATGCAATATATATTATTAACATGACAAAGGAGTAAATTTTGTTAGCCAATGATATAATAGATACTACTTTTTTTCTTTTTTTGAGACAGAGTCTAGCTCAGTCACACAGACTGGAGTGCAGTGGTACAATCTCAGCTCACTGCAACCTCTTCCTCCTGGGCTCAATTGATCCTCCCACCTCAGCCTCCTGAATAGCTGGGTCTACAGGCATGCTCCACCTCACCTGGCAAATTTTTGCGTTTTTTGCAGAGATGGGGTCTTGCTGTATTGCCTAGGTTGGTCTCAGACTCCTGGGCTCAAGAGATCCACCTGCCTTGGCCTCCCAAAGTACTGGGATTATAGGCATGAGCCACCATGCCCAGCAGATATTAATTTTTTTAACCATGAGTTTAGTGTAGAAAACAGAAGTACAGTTTCATTGATATTTAAATTATATTTATTATAATTGATGAATATAAAAATGGTTTATTAAAAGCAAACTAAGTCGTTTGCTCTGGCTTGTAACATAGTAGGCGGAATGGACAGTGTTGCCATTTCTGCCTTCCCCATTTATTTCAAAGGGAGGCTTTTCATTTGGTTACATGGAAGTTTCTAGATAAATGTTTCCCAGTGGACAATTAAACAGGCTCTTTGCCTGACAAGCTTCTAACACTATACGGAATAGTATAGAGGAAAGCAAATAAACATTTTAAGACTGTAATGAAAAGGAAATATACATAGGTGGATTTAATGCAAAGGTGATTCACATGCCCAAGACTACTCTACTTCTCCAAGAAAAGCTTTGCCTTTCATTCTGTGTGGGATGTTTGATGGCCGATATAGGTCTTAGATAAGTCTGGTCATTTGAAGAGTAATTATTTGATCACAATAAAAAATAATCTTGTAGCATCCCATTGGTGAGGGAGCAAAAATTTTCTGTTTTTTTTTTTTTTTTCGGTAGAGATGGGTTTTTGTTATGTTGGCCAGGCTGGTCTCAAACTTGAGCTCAAAGCGATCCACCTGCCTCAGCCTCCCAAAGTTCTGGGATTACAGGCTTGTGCCACATGCCTGACTCAAAGAAGCAACATTAAAAGAAAAAGTTAAACCGCTTTAAAATTTAATTAAAAACTATTGAGTGGGATACAAAAGGAACAAACCAATCTTGTTGGGGATTTTAAGACCATTAACTAGTAAAATCTTGAATGAGGTCATATTTTAGGAAACATCCAACAGGAAAATTTTAAAGTATGTGCAAAATAGTATTGATTGTACATTAATTACAAATTAAGGGCACAGATGAATCACACCAGAGCTCTTTGAATATCATAATATTTGAGAGGGTGTATTAAAATTTTTAATGAATTTATTTTTTTAAAAAAATTGCTCTTAAAAATAATACTAGATGGCAAGTGGGTAGAAAAAAAATCCCTGAATAACTTTAATATTGAGTAGGATGTAACTAAATGCCAGGAGAAATATTTAAACATCATACATTACTGAACACTAGATTGTATTCCTTCTACCTAACTGTATTTTTGTACCTATTAACCAACCTCTCTTTATCCCCCCATCCCCACTACCCTTTCCAGCCTCTGGTAACTACCATTCTACTCTCTACCTTTGTGGGGTCAGTTTTTTTAGTTCTCGAATATGAGTGAGAGCACGTGATATTTGTCTCTGTGCCTGGCTTATTTCACTTAACGTAATATCCTCCAGTTCCATTCATGTTGTATATAGGATGAATGTAATTACCAGTAAGTTACTGTATATTTCCAAATAACTAGAGGAATGGATGTGGAATGGTCCCAACATTTAACAAAATGATAAATGTTTGAGGTGATGGTTACCCCAGTCACCCTGATTTGATCTTTACACACTGCATGCTTGCATCAAAGTATCATGTCCCCCGTAAGTATGTACAGCTATTGTGTATCTGTAAATAGTAAAAATAATAAATTTGGAGAAAAGTAAGCAAACATATTTTATGAGGTTGTAGAGAAAAATAAAACATTCAGCTGAGGATATCTAATTTGAAATGTATTTCTAGGGTGCTCAAGAATTTGGAACCACACTTAGAGCTCATAGGAGGGAAAGATTCCTTCGGTTTGTAGGACAGGGGTGGTGGAATTTGAGCCCTGGAGGACCAGATAAAGGATATGATGGTGAGAGTGCTGTAGGCAGGCTAAATGGCATAAGGAAGAACAGGGATGGTGTCATGCACACTGCAGGGTGGGCTGTGGGTGATGATTTGGCTGAGGTGGGCACCTCATGTAGCTATCTGAGATATTACAAGGGAAATAGAGTCAAATTGTGGACCACCTTGGTTATCAGTTTAATTTTTTCTCAAAATGAACCTACATCAAAAGGATATTAAATGGTCTTAGAAAACAAAGAATAAACAAGAATTTAATATAAGAATATGAAAAGTTAATATAAAAGGTTAATTATATTAAACATTAATATAATTTATTACATTAAAATAAAAAAGAGTATTCATTCATATAAAGTATGATAACTTGTGGGAATGTCTGCAGTAGAAAGACTCCAAGAAAAACAACTGGATGCCTTTATTTCTATGATTAGAGCATTCTGAAAATTAAGGTGAGATACTGCAATATTTATATAGCTATCTCAGCTGTAACACTTACATTCAAGTGAAGCAGATGCATGTGGAGTTCACTTTGCTGTAAACTACTTGATGTACCTTTAATTGTGCCTTCAGAAACTAAAAGTATACACCCATTTCTTGGTAAAAGTGAAATGCTAAACTTGGTTTAGAGACTCAAGCTGTGAAATAATTCTGAAACACCTTAACTTCATTGTGAGTTTAGAAGACTCTGTAGGAGTCTCTGATATTTTTAGAGAAGTATGTGTGTATATACATACTCACATATAAGTATACATGTATGTATATATACATATATACACATACATGTGTATATATACATATATACATATCTATGCATATATACACATAAACGTATTATACATATATACATATACATATATATGTATATACACATATATGTAGACATAAAAACATGTATACGTATTTATGTATATATATGTATATATACGTATATGTGTATATATATGTATATATATGCTGGGGTTAGGGTTGGAATGCAGACAATATAAGTCCCTCTAAATATGTAATTCGATGGAGACAATTTTATATGTGTAAATTGTTGAAATGGTTGGATGAATGAGCTCTAATGAGGTCTTCCAGAAATGGCTCCCAGAATTGGCTCTCCTGAGACCAACTACCACTAGAGAAGTTACAGGACATCTTTCTTGGTGAGATATATTTATATCTATATATATATCTATATCTATCATGTATATCTATATGAAGTTACAGAACATCTTTCTTGGTGAGGTATATCTATATCTATGTGTAGCTATATCTACATCTAACATCTATCTATATCTATATGGAGGGGAGGATAAAGCCAGAGGTGGGAATAGTGGTATCTTGAACAAATAAAAAGCTAGAATGTTTCTTTTGCTATTTATGGAAGTTGGTGCAAGCGAGTTAAGGAATAGCATAAATTTCCAATAGAGCCACAAATGTAAGCCACATATTTACTTTTACATTTTCTAATAGTGACATTTTAAAAAATGAAATTAATTTTAATAATATATTTTAATTCAATCTACCCAAATTTTACCAGCTTAACACAAAATCAATATAAAGTATTAATGAGATATTTTGCATTATTGTTTACATACTAAGTTTTTAAATCCAGTGTGTATTGTACACTCACTGCACATCTAAATTTGAATTAGTTACATTTCAATTACCCAGTAGCTACTCATGTCTATTGGTTACCCCAGTGGACAACAAAGGAGATAAAATCAACACTCTAGGGCACTTTTGGGCCTGTCTCTGACAAAAGAGTTCCATTAGTTGATGTGATATTTATAAATTTCCAAGAATTTCAGCTATTTTCCTGTTTAATAGAAGTACAAAAATTCACCTTGCCAAGTACAGTGGCTCACACCTGTAATCCCAGCACTTTGGGATGCTGAGGTGGTGAATCACCTGAGGTCAGGAGTTCGAGAGCAGCCTGACCAACATGGCAAAACCCCATCTCTACTAAAAATACAAAAATTAGCCAGGCATGGTGGCAGGTGCCTGTAATTCCAGCTACTTGGGAGGCTGAGGCAGGGAGAATTGCTTGAATCTGGGAGGTGGAGGTTGCAGTGAACTGAAATCTTGCCCCCGCACTCCAGCCTGGGCAACAGAGTGAGACTCCATCTGAAAAAACAAAGAGAGAAATGCACCTCAAGATCAAATGTGAAAGCACAGGCACCATGTTCTAGTGGAATAGGTATTAATATCAGACTCTCCTCTTACTAGCTATTTTTACCCAATTTATCTGAGACACAGTTTCCTCATCTATAAAGCAGAGATAATTTCCACATGTTTCTTAGGTTCTAAGACTCTTAAGAATCAAAAGAGGTAACTGCCCACATAATTTTCTTAATGTCTGGCATATGTAGGTATTTTTCAATAAAAAAAATCTCATTTTACATTATCCTATATTTTTTATGTCTTTACCCATATTCTTTAGGTGGCATAAACATTTGACAGTAAACCTTGTTTATTTGCATTTTATTAAGAACATGTTTCTTTCATTTGTTTTGGCAAAATTATATTTCTTGCAGATATCACAAGCATATCCTTATTTTATATTACATTATAACTATAAAATCTTATTATTTATTGAAAACATCTCTAATTTATTTTTGATGTCTCGTGAGTAGTGTATGTGTATGTATCTTTAGAATGTTTAATGATTCTTAATTTCTCATTACTGCAAAAACACTTAACTTGGAATTTGCACAGAGTGAACTGGGATAAATGGCGTTATGTTCCATCAACAGTAACAAGATCCATTAAACTTTTGGAAATGACTTTAGCTCACACACACTTTTCATCTGAATTCATGTGTTTAGGCTAACAACTCCATCAAGGATAGCTTAAAATAGAAAAGACAAGAGGGAAAAAAATGTATATATTTAGGAAGATGCAATTGAGCAGAATCTGGAATCAGTAATTCTGATTAATCAAAATAGACCCAGGGCTTTATTAGCAAAAGTAATATTAAATTATTATTAAGTCCCTAGGAGTCATATTTAAGAGCTTACTTTGATGGCAATTTTGTTAATTGCTAAATGATGAAAGATAAAAATAATTGTTTTATGAATTTTAATAAGAAAAAGACAACCAACTTTCCTCTTCTAAATGTCCATATGCAAATTAAATCATGGTCATATTCTCTACTTATTGACAGGTGTTTAAGAAAACCTATATATATGCAATCGGCAGGAGTCAAGTGTGTGTGTGTGTGTGTGTGTGTGTGTGTGTGAGTGAGAGAGAGAGAGAGAGAGAGAGAGAGAGAGAGCGAGTTTAATCACCACAGCTACTTCCAAATAGGAGTTATTCAATGTATTTGTTTTGGGATATAATATGGTAATCAATTTCTTTTAAAAATGTATGGAAAACAGTGAGGACCGAATAGCTCATCTTTCAAGTCACTCATTTCTGTGCAATATTTAGCAGTGCTTTAAAACTAATGCCTGGTGATGAGAAAGGTGGTGTAGCAACTCAGAGTCCTGAGTTAGGAATATCTGGCTGGTCGTATATGGCTAAATAATTTAGTGAAACCTACATATGCTGTTTCGCGCAAAGTACATGTGTTGCATTCTGAGATTTAAAGACATAAACTTCGATCTTGACACTGCTTACTAACTGTGTGATGTCAGCTAATCTACTTAAACCTCTCTAATTCCTATCTTTATGTTCTGTACAATTGGGACTGTTGGAATCTACTTCTGAGTGATTTGAAAAATAAATCACATAGTAACATATAGTACTTCTTGAACAATGTGTGGCATATAGTCAGTGTTAGCTGTTACTTTCTTTGCCTCTCTTTATTCCCGCTAAGGAGACTATGAAATTAAACTGTACACATGTTGACATTTCTTAAAAGCATATTTTATACTTGCTGTTCTTTCTTCCTCGTGTTCTATTCGCTACTCAAAGGAAGGGTTCAAATCTCCTTTGCCTTCATTTTCTCTTCAGAAAAAAAAATTGCTTTCAAAAAGCCTCTAAAATTTCTAAATTGCTAAATGTGGTGGTTTAACTGACTATTCATAATAAGAAGTGGAGAAGAAAGAATAGTCACAATAAAGATCCAGGGACAGAATTGACATGACGGCCACTGATGGACGAAAGAGATGAAGAAAAGATTACAGTTTTGAACCTGGAAAACCTTACAAAATAGAACTGAGATTCAGAGAAGTTGATGAGTTGGCTGGATATGATGTATTTGGGGGGAGAGAAAAGTTCATTTTTAAAAATATTGGCATGCTCCACAGAATATTTTCCAAATTAATGTTTTCCCAATAAAACACTTACTGGTTTTTAATATCCAAATTTCACAGAATGCCTCTTTTTGCTTTTGGTTTGTGGTTTTTGACTAATACCTGTATTGGAAATACACATTGACATCACCCCAAACTCACTAGACTACTGTTCATACAGTATGTTGTGCAAGAAAAATCACAAGTTCCATTCCAAATACAAGTTCCATTCCAAACTGGTAGACAAAGACATTTTGCAGATTTTGTGGAGTGGCAATGGAGGCTGTTCATCATGGATGTTGCTGGAACTGGGAGAAACAGCACAGCATTAGATGCACTGTGGGCCAATACTCCATTGCACAGTTCTTCCAAATAAATTCACTATTGTCTTTCCTGAGTAGTCATGTTTTTGTCTAATTTGAGCTATAAATGGCCCTAGAAGTTGAGAAAGTGTTGGAAAAGGTTGTGGAGAGGAAAGCAAAGCAAGTGAAAAAAATACATCACAATGTAGGAGAAGATAAAAGAATATAGGATTTTGACCCAGGAGAGCTGGCTTTGATGAAGTAGATGAAAAAGAATAATTAAAGAACACTTGGAAAATCTAACTGAGGGATTCACTACCAAGTTTATTCATATAAACATGTAATGTTAGTCTAAAGAAGACAGCAGTGAAGACCCAATAAATCAGCTCATCTCACTGATGAACATCACTGATTTAAAAGAATTTATGGCCCTTGCAAATGCCGTGATAAGCATTACACCTTTATTAGTTTCACTGGATGTCATCTGCATTTTAAGAACTTAGAATGATGGTAGATACGGAATACATTATAATTATCCCCATTTACATAATGGGAAATTTTAAAAGAGAGAAATTAAAATAATTATTCTAATTATAAAGGGAAATTGCCTCTAGGATATAGCATTTCATTTATAGAAGCAGGACATCTGACTTTCAGGAACACATTAGTAAAAGTATATGAGTGGGGGCTGTACTTTGTTTAAATTCTCCGTGGGGCATGCTGGTGTATGTATTTGGTCAGCACTTGGACTTGTGAGGCTTCAGATGTCTGAATGGCCAGGGACGAACTGGGCCTTTTAAGGTCTGAAAGCTCTGTTTCTTTTCTGCTACCTAGGTCTATTTAAAAATACTTATCTTCTGTTCGTGGATCTAATAACAAGTAGCCTAAATAGCTCCACAGCCTCTCTCCTTTAAATATAAGATACTTTCCTGGAAGCCTGCTTTTTTTGTGTATTTGTCTTAAGAACTAAAATTTCTTCATTATGGCAACTGGATTGTCTACCCATCGCTCCTCACTCTCATTCCCAAATTCCAGTCTTGCTGGTGATAACTATATTTTACCTATCCTCATTCTTCCAATTTCAGACGTTATAGAACAGAAATTGTATAAAATTCTGCATGGCCTACATGGAAAACACTCCTGGAAATACTAGCTAATATTTTTAATATATTTAAACTTCGTTTTGAATGTAACAACACATAGTAAACAGCCTTATAAATATTGAAACAGCAGCTTCTCCCACATTATATACCCAGTGGATCAATTTAAAAATGCATGACATCATTATATATTAAAATTATGGAATGATTTAGTAGAAAATAGTAATCATGTTACATGTTATCAATTATATTGCATATTATTACACTGCAGTATTAACTCATAGTAGCATAGTATTACTTTAAAATCTCTAGTTAAGGTAACCAGTGAAGTTTTTATTTGAAATTCATTCCTTCATATAGCTTTGCTGTGGTCTCATTATTACATAAATTAACTATATAAAAGTAAGCATTGCTGCCTAAACAAGGTGTCATTGTTTTATCAAATCACCCAAGACTGGAGGTGTGGTAGTCCGCTATTTGCTCCTCAACAGCCATTCTCTTCTGCTTCTTGTAGTGATAAAACTCCCAATACTGATGTAGATACATAGTCAAAGAGAGTAAAGACTATATTTCCCAGTCTCTGTTATCACCAGTGTGGAACATGTGAATGTATTTTGCCAATGGAATGTAAACAGATACTATACACAATCTAGAGGTTGTGCAATTAAAGAGAAGAGGCATTCCCTCCATTTCCCTTCTCTCCTTCCCACTGGCCAGCATGTGAATGTGAGGGTAGGCGCTCAAGCTTTGATCTCAGTTCCTGAATGGTAGGAGGGGTCTGGGTCCTATCCCCCAAACACTAAAGAGCTGCCACATCAGCCTACGATTTCCTAGCTCATATTTTCTGTGAAAAAGAGAATAATCTCTCACCTTTTCACTGCTATCTTGTGGTTTGGCATAACAGCTAAGCCTACATCTTAATAAAGAATTTACTATTTTTCATTATCATGTGCTGTGTAACTAGGATGTTTACTTGAATGTTGACTTATCCCTAGTTACACTCAGAAGATGTCTAATTTCCCCGAAGTCATCAAGAAAGATGTTCTGTGACTTCTGTATTGTTAGTCGGTTTCATGGAGAGCCAATTCTGGGAGCCATTTCTGGAAGACCTCAATAGAGCTCACTCCTCCAACCATTTCAACACTTTATCTCTGTAAAATTCTCTCCATAAAATTACATTCTGCTCAAAATATTTACAGTGATTTAGATCATCTGCATTTAAAGCCTGACTAATGCAAGCATTACTTATCAAAAGTTGGGTTTTATTGTTTGAATCACTTGTGGTTGTATACATTTTCTAGATGTGTCATTCTGATTCTAAAGATTCAAATTTTTTTCCCCCAGAAAGTGCCCCAATATTACTTATAGGACCTTTCCAGGCTTGGTTTTAATATTTATTCTAATTCTGCAATCTGGTGAGTCAAATCCTGTGTCTTATTTTTGCCTACATCACCTTTGTGCCTACAAGCAAGAAGAAATTCTTTTAGGGCTATCATAGCAATACTCTGAATTTCTGACCAGCCCGTGAGTCAATAATTTAAATTTAAGAGCCAATTATTTCTTTTTATAAACTCTCTGGTTATCAATTTCAGTGTATCCAATTCACTCCTATAGTGCTTGAATTTATTTATTTATTTATTCATTTTTTATTATACTTCAAGTTCTAGGGTACATGTGCATAACGTGCAGGTTTGTTACATATGTATACTTGTGCCATGGTGTGCTGCACACATCAACTCGTCAGCACCCATCAACTCGTCATTTACATCAGGTATAACTCCCAATGCAATCCCTCCCCCCTCCCCCCTCCCCATGATAGGCCCCGGTGTGTGATGTTCCCCTTCCCGAGTCCAAGTGATCTCATTGTTCAGTTCCCACCTACGAGTGAGAACATGCGGTGTTTGGTTTTCTGTTCTTGCCATAGTTTGCTGAGAATGATGGTTTCCAGCTGCATCCATGTCCCTACAAAGGACTAAAATTCATCCTTTTTGATGGCTGCATAGTATTCCATGGTGTATATGTGCCACATTTTCTTAATCCAGTCTGTCACAGATGGACATTTGGGTTGATTCCAAGTCTTTGAATTGTGAATAGTGCTGCAATAAACATACGTGTGCATGTGTCTTTATAGCAGCATGATTTGTAATCCTTTGGGTATATACCCAGTAATGGGATGGCTGGGTCGTATGGTACTTCTAGTTCTAGATCCTTGAGGAATCGCCATACTGTTTTCCATAATGGTTGAACTAGTTTACAATCCCACCAACAGTGTAAAAGTGTTCCTATTTCTCCACATCCTGTCCAGCACCTGTTGTTTCCTGAGTTTTTAATGATTACCATTCTAACTGGTGTGAGATGGTATCTCATTGTGGTTTTGATTTGCATTTCTCTGATGACCAGTGATGCTGAGCATTTTTTCATGTGTCTGTCGGCTGTATGAATGTCTTCTTTTGAGAAATGTCTATTCATATCCTTTGCCCACTTTTTGATGGGGTTGTTTTTTTCTGGTAAATTTGTTTGAGTTCTTTGTAGGTTCTGGATATTAGCCCTTTGTCAGATGAGTAGATTGCAAAAACGTTCTCCCATTCTGTAGGTTGCCTGTTCACTCTGATGGTAGTTTCTTTTGCTGTGCAGAAGCTCTTTAGTTTAATTAGATCCCATTTGTCAATTTGGGCTTTTGTTGCCGTTGCTTTTGGTGTTTTAGACATGAAGTCCTTGCCCATGCCTATGTCCTGAATGGTACTACCTAGATTTTCTTCTAGGGTTTTATGGTATTAGGTCTAACATTTAAGTCTCTAATCCATCTTGAATTAATTTTCGTATAAGGAGTAAGGAAAGGATCCAGTTTCAGCTTTCTACTTATGGCTAGCCAATTTTCCCAGCACCATTTATTAAATAGGGAATCCTTTCCCTATTTCTTGTTTCTCTCAGGTTTGTCAAATATCAGATGGCTGCATATATGTGATATTATTTCTGAGGACTCTTTTCTGTTCCATTGGTCTATATCTCTGTTTTGTTACCAGTACCATGCTGTTTTGGTTACTGTAGCCTTGTAGTATAGTTTGAAGTCAGGTATGGTGATGCCTCCAGCTTTGTTCTTTTGACTTAGGATTGTCTTGGAAATGTGGGCTCTTTTTTGGTTCCCTATGAACTCTAAAGCAGTTTTTTCTAATTCTGTGAAGAAACTCATTGGTAGCTTGATGGGGATGGCATTGAATCTATAAATAACCTTGGGCAGTATGGCCATTTTCACGATATTGATTCTTCCTATCCATGAGCATGGTATGTTCTTCCATTTGTTTGTGTCCTCTTTGATTTCACTGAGCAGTGGTCTGTAGTTCTCCTTGAAGAGGTCCTTGACATCCCTTGTAAGTTGGATTCCTAGGTATTTTATTCTCTTTGAGGCAATTGTGAATGGAAGTTCATTCCTGATTTGGCTCTCTGTTTGTCTGTTACTGGTGTATAAGAATGCTTGTGATTTTTGCACATTAATTTTGTATCCTGAGACTTTGCTGATGTTTCTTACCAGCTTAAGGAGATTTGGGGCTGAGACGATGGGTTTTTCTAAATATACAATCATGTCATCTGCAAACGGGGACAATTTGACTTCCTCTTTTCCTAACTGAATACCCTTGATTTCTTTCTCTTGCTGATTGCTCTAGCCAGAACTTCCAACACTATGTTGAATAGGAGTGGTGAAAGAGGGCATCCCTGTCTTGTGCCAGTTTTCAAAGGGAATTTTTCCAGTTTTTGCCCATTCAGTATGATATTAGCTGTGGGTTTGTCATAAATCGCTCTTATTATTTTGAGATACGTTCCATCAATACCGAATTTATTGAGCGTTTTTAGCATGAAGGGCTGTTGAATTTTGTCAAAGGCCTTTTCTGCATCTATGAGATAATCATGTGGTTTTTGTCTTTGGTTCTGTTATATGCTGGATTACGTTTATTGATTTGCGTATGTTGAACCAGCCTTGCATCCCAGCGATGAAGCCCACTTGATCATGGCGGATAAGCTTTTTGATGTGCTGCTGGATCCGGTTTGCCAGTATTTTATTGAGGATTTTTGCATCGATGTTCATCAGAGATATTGGTCTAAAACTCTCTTTTTTTGTTGTGTCTCTGCCAGGCTTTGGTATCAGGATGATGTTGACTTCATAAAATGAGTTAGGGAGGATTCCCTCTTTTTCTATTGATTGGGATAGTTTCAGAAGGAATGGTACCAGCTCCTCCTTGTACGTCTGGTAGAATTCAGCTGTGAATCCATCTGGTCCTGGACTTTTTTTGGTGGTAGGCTATTAATTATTGCCTCAATTTCAGAGCCTGCTGTTGGTCTATTCAGGGATTCAGCTTCTTCCTGGTTTAGTCTTGGGAGAGTGTAAGTGTCCAGGAAATTATCCATTTCTTCTAGATTTTCTAGCGTATTTGCGTAGAGGTGTTTATAGTATTCTCTGATGGTAGTTTGTATTTCTGTGGGGTCGGTGGTGATATCCCCTTTATCATTTTTTGTTACGTCTATTTGATTCTTCTCTCTTTTCTTCTTTATTAGTCTTGCTAGTGGTCTGTCAATTTTGTTGATCTGTTCAGAAAACCAGCTCCTGGATTCATTGATTTTTTGGAGGGTTTTTTGTGTCTCTATCTCCTTCAGTTCTGCTCTGATCCTAGTTATTTCTTGCCTTCTGCTAGCTTTTGAATGTGTTTGCTCTTGCTTCTCTAGTTCTTTTAATTGTGATGTTAGAGTATCATTTTAGATCTTTCCTGCTTTCTCTTGTGGGCATTTAGTGCTATAAATTTCCCTCTACACACTGCTTTAAATGTGTCCCAGAGATTCTGGTATGTTGTATCTTTGTCTCATTGGTTTCAAAGAACATCTTTATTTCTGCCTTCATTTCGTTATGTACCCAGTAGTCATTCAGGAGCAGGTTATTCAGTTTCCATGTAGTTGAGCGGTTTTGATTGAGTTTCATAGTCCTGAGATCTAGTTTGATCGCACTGTCGTCGAGAGACAGTTTTCTATAATTTCTGTTTTTGTACATTTGCTGAGGAGTGCTTTACTTCTAATTATGTGGTCAGTTTTGGAGTAAGTGTGATGTGGTGCTGAGAAGAATGTATATTCTGTTGATTTGGGGTGAAGAGTCCTGTAGATGTCTATTAGGTCTGCTTGCTGCAGTGATGAGTTCAATTCCTGGATATCCTTGTTAACTTTCTGTCTCGTTGATCTGTCTAATGTTGACAGTGGGGTGTTGAAGTCTCCCATTATTATTGTATGGGAGTCTAAGTCCCTTTGTAAGTCTCTAAGGACTTGCTTTATGAATGTGGGTGCTCCTGTATTGGTTGCATATATATTTAGCATAGTTAGCTCTTCCTGTTGAATTGATCCCTTTACCATTATGTAATGGCTTTCTTTGTCTCTTTTGATCTTTGATGGTTTAAAGTCTGTTTTATCAGAGACTGGTATTGCTTTTTTTTGAGACCTATGCAGAGACCCTGCTTTTTTTTGTTCTCCATTTGCTTGGTACATCTTCCTCCATCCCTTTATTTTAAGCCTATGTATATCTCTGCATATGAGATGGGTCTCCTGAATACAGCAGACTGATGGGTCTTGACTCTTTATCCAATTTTCCAGTCTGTGTCTTTTAATTGGAGCATTTAGTCCATTAACATTTAAGGTTAATATTGTTATGTGTGAAGTTGATCCTGCCATTGTCATATTAACTGGTTATTTTGCTCGTTAGTAGATGCAGTTTCTTCCTAGCCTCGATGGTCTTTACAAATGGGCGTTTTTGCCATGGCTGGTACCGGTTGTTCCTTTCCATGTTTAGGGCTTCCCTCAGGGTGTCTTGTAAGGCAAGCCTGGTGGTGACAAAATCTCTAAGCATTTGCTTATCTGTAAAGGATTTTATTTCTCCTTCACTTATGAAACTTAGTTTGGCTAGATATGAAATTCTGGGTTTAAAATTCTTTTCTTTAAGAATGTTGAATATTGGCCCCCACTCTCTTCTAGCTTTTAGAGTTTCTGCTGAGAGATCTGCTGTTAGTCTGATGGGCTTCCCTTTGTGGGTAACCCGACCTTTCTCTCTGGCTGCCCTTAAGATTTTTTCCTTCATTACAACTTTGGCAATCTGGCAATGATGTGTCTTTGGAGTTGCTCTTCTGGAGGAGTATCTTTGTGGCGTTCTCTGTATTTCCTGAATTTGAATGTTGGCCTGCCCTGCTAGGTTGGGGAAGTTCTCCTCGAGGATATCCTGAAGAGTGTTTTCCAACTTTGTTCCATTTTCTCCCTCACTTTCAGGCACCCCAATCAGACGTAGATTTGGTCTTTTTCCATAATCCCATACTTCTTGCAGGCTTTGTTCATTTCTTTTCCTTCTTTTTTCTTTAGGTTTCTCTTCTCGCTTCATTTCATTCATTTGATCCTCAATCGCTGATACTCTTTCTTCCAGTTGATCGAGTCGGTTACTGAAGCTTGTGCATTTGTCACATATTTCTTGTGTCATGGTTTACATCTCTGTCAGTTCGTTTATGACCTTCTCTGCATTAATTATTCTGGTTATCAATTCTTCCACTCTTTTTTCAAGATTTTTAGTTTCTTTGTGCTGGGTACGTAATTCCTCCTTTAGCTCTGAGAAGTTTGATGGACTGAAGCCTTCTCTCATCTCGTCGAAGTCATTCTCCATCCAGCTTTCATCCATTGCTGGCGATGAGCTGCGTTCCTTTGCAGTGGGAGATGCGCTCTTATTCTTTGAATTTCCAGCTTTTCTGCCCTGCTTTTTCCCCATCTTTGTGGTTTTATCTGCCTCTGGTCGTTGATGATGGTGACGTACTGATGGGATTTTGGTGTGGGTGTCCTTCCTATTTGTTAGTTTTCCTTCTAACAGTCAGGACCCTCAGCTGTAGGTCTGTTGGGGATTGCTTGAGGTCCACTCCAGACCCTGTTTGCCTGGGTGTCAGCAGCAGAGGCTGCAGAAGATAGAATACTGCTGAACAGCGAGTGTACCTGTCTGATTCTTGCTTTGGAAGCTTCCTCTCAGGGGTGTACTCCACCATGTGAGGTGTGGGGTGTCGGTCTGCCTCTAGTGGAGGATGTCTCCCAGTTAGGCTACTCAGGGGTCAGGGACCCAGTTGAGCAAGCAGTCTGTCCGTTCTCAGATCTCAGCCTCCATGTTGGGAGATCCACTGCTCTCTTCAAAGCTGTCAGACAGAGTCGTTTGCGTCTGCAGAGGTTTCTGCTGCTTTTGTTGTTGTTGTTGTTATTGTTTAGATGTACCCTGTCCCCAGAGGTAGAGTCTACAGAGACTGGCAGGCCTCCTTGAGCTGCTGTGAGCTCCACCCAGTTCAAACAAGCTGAAGCTTTGTTTACCTACTTAAGCCTCAGCAATGGTGGGCACCCCTCCCCCAGCCTTGCTGCTGCCTGGCAGTTAGATGGCAGACTGCTGTGCTAGCAATGAGGAAGGCTCCATGGGCGTGGGACCCTCCCAGCCAGGTATGGGATATAATCTCCTGGTGTGCCCGTTTGCTTAAAGTGCAGTATTGGGGTGGGAGTTACCCAATTTTCCAGGTGTTGTGTGTTCCCCTGGCTAGGAAAAGGGATTCCCTTCCCCCTTGCGCTTCCCAGGTGAGGCGATGCCTCGCCCTGCTTCAGCTCTCACTGGTTGGGCTGCAACAGCTGACCAGCACCGATAGTCTGGCACTCCCTAGTGAGATAAACCCAGTACCTCAGTTGAAAATGCAGAAATCACCTGTCTTCTGTGTTGCTCACGCTGGGAGCTGGAGACTGGAGCTGTTCCTATTCGGCCATCTTGCTCCGCCCCCAATGCTTGAATTTCTTATACCGCTCACTCTGCTATGGAAACCACCATTTGATATTCTAATACTTTGCCTTCAATGGATACTTCTTTCCCGGTAACTGTAGATAATATTGAAAGTATTATTTTGTGAGGTGTATTACTAGTAACGTTCCTCTAATGGTAACATACCCTCACTGCCTCCAAATCTAATCGGGTCATATAAATAGCACACATAAGCAAAGACAATGAAAAAGTAATTTCATATGAGGTTGTTTGAACAGACTCGAAGGAGATGTGGAAATTAGCTAAGCAGACATCAGACAAAAGAGTATCCCAGGCATAGGAAGCATCCCAGGTGAAGGTACCAAGACAGGGCATGCCTGACAAATTTAAAGAAGAGGCCAGTGTAGCTGAGAAACTAAAGCTGGAAGAAGGTAATGGGATAGGAGGTCAGAGAGGAGATGGAGAGGCAGGTTTTGTAGGTTACTACAAGGGCTTTGGTTTTTATTTTGAGCAAAATGGAAAAAAAAAAAAAAAAGAAAACCCTGCAAGTGATGTGATCTGCCTCACATTTAGAAAGAATCTTTTTGGCAATAATGTAGAGAGATTTCAGAATAATCAGGTAAGAGCAGCAGGACTAGTTAGGAGGATGTTGAAGTAATGCAAACAAGAAATGGTAATGCCATAGACCAGTGTGGTGGCAAAGAAGATAGCAAGAGGTGGTTAAGTGAAAGACAAGATGTGAGGTGAGAGGTAAAAAGAGGAATTAAGAGAGATTCTTGATCTGAGGGCCTTGAGGGATGAATTTGCCATCAGAGGAAATGAGGAAGACTTTGGGAGGAGCAGATTTCATAGGGGAGAGTTCAGGCATTCAGTTTGGACATGTTCAGTTTAAATGTCCATCATCTAGGCATGTACAGATGTCAACCTGGCATCTGAATACAAATCTAAGCTTTGAGGGAGGCCTGAGAGGCAGACATTAATCTAGGCATTGTCAGAATTAAAGTCATATGCATATAAAATCATCAAAGAATGAATAGACATTTATTCCTTGAAGAATGAATAATAGAGGGTAAGAGAAGATCCAGAGAAGAATGAAAAACCAGGAACTAAGCCCTGGGAAATTCAACGTTATGAGATCAAGAGATAAAGAAAAAGCAACAAAGGAAACAGACATAGAGAGACCAGAGTGAAAGGAAGACGATCAGGTGAACAGTGTTCTGGAAGCCAGAGGAAAATGAGTATTACCCAGGAGTGACTATGTCAAGTGTTGCTGCTGGGTTAAACAAAATGAGGTCTGAAACTGGCCATTAGATTTAGCAGTGTGCTAGGCAGTGGTGAATTTTATGAGAGCAGTTTTGCACTGTGTGTGTCTTATTCCTTAACCTTGAAATTCCTTGTATAATGACAGAACTTGTAGTGAAATGAGACTGTAGGAAATGGCCCAAATTCTTAGAGAATGCCAGAAGTTGACCAGGAGATTGAGAGAAGACAGTAAATAAGAAGCAACTGGAAGTTTCACAAGTGGGAGAGGTAGGTCTTAAAGGATGAATGAGTCTTGATGAGACTAGGAGTTACAGAAGGAGGGTATGTCCTGTGAAAAGAGCCAGGATATAGTACCCTGGCTTCCAAATAATCATCAGGAATTTCTTCAAAAATTCTAACTCCCAAGACATCCCACTTCCAATGTCCAATAAATCACTATTTCTGTGGTTAAGGACTGATCATCAGGTGATTCTAATATCCAACCAGGATGGAAAATATTGCGTTGCGGTAAAAAAGAGAGTAGTGTTTTGTGAAGGCCCTGAGAATATGAAGGAGTTTGTTTACAAACACAGAATCCTAGGGCATGATGGAAAGGATTGTGAAGGGGCCAAAAAGTTAAAAAAGTATAAACATGGGAGTAGAAAGGGGAAAACAGTTTTTGCATTAGACAACAAGAAAGAACTGGAAATCACTTTTTTGGGATAAAAACGTAAGGATCACAGTGATCAGTGTCAAAGATGAAATTAACTGAGGGTGATGCTCTGTGGATCTTGCAAAGGTAGCACCTTGCACTATAATTGTTTAATAACAACTGACATGATTTAAATTTATTACTTGATATGCTAACTTAAAATGTCTACCTTATTTCCTGTTAAATGATTGGTAGGAATGAAATCATTGCATAATTCCCCAAAATATGCTTCTGTGTCACAAATATGTTTCTTAGCACTCACAATTTGGTTCCTTCTTAGGAGCTCTGAAAACCAAAAGACTACATTTTTAATGTCCTAAATATTATATGTGTTTGGGTTTCTGATAAAGTTAATCTTTACTGAAATATAAGGCAAGTTTGAAATTACAGAATTATTGGCATTATCTTGGTTATCAAGCTAAAACTAAACTATTTTTTACTGTATGAGTTCCTAAACTATGTTCTAGTTAAATAAAAACCAAAAATGGTCATATAATAATCTATTTTGAATGGTTGAGTGTAAGTGAAACAACATATTACATTTCTCTTGGAAGAAAAATATTATTGTATGAAACTGAGTATGTTTCGCATCCCAAAGAACTTAATTTGTTAGAAAACTTCAGCTTCACTTGAAATGCCAATTGGCTGTGCTCTACTTACATAACAGGGGTGAGATGTGCAGTTTAAAATACTTTAATTTTTAACTCTATCATTGTTCCAAGAAAATGTCCTTAATTCAATTTAGGATTCTTTCCACGTAAGCTGTTTATTTCATTTCTGTGGAAAGACTATTGGGGATTAGCATATTTGAGTGCTATTATTTTAACTGATATTTGGTCTTCCCAACCTACCACCACATCATCTGCTTTCACAGATATATGAATAGATTACAAAAATAACATTTCTTAGAATGTCATTTAAAATTTTTAAGTTGTTTATATAAAATTTTGTGTCAAACCATAAAAACGAAAACACATACATGTTTTTTCTTTGAAATATATTTTATTTAAAATGAAATAAAATGGAAAGGAAAGATGCTTAAAAATTTTAGATCCAGTTTTCCTACTCATTTGTCTGTAGTTACATCTCTGTTCTGCCTTCTGAGATTATTTTCTTCATTCTTTAAATACGCTAACTCTAAGAAATGCCTTTAATGATGATTTTTTTGGGGTTACCTGTAATTAACTTAAATACTTTTACTTCAGCAGAGTGTTTGAAAATAGTTGAATTGGACATACTACAGGTTTAGGTTGGAAGTTATTTTCTGTTAGATATTTTCGACAGACATTTTATCACTCTCGGTTTCTAATTTTGCGATCAAGAAATCAGCTCTGGGTCTAATTGTCACACCTTTTAAGCAAGGTGTTTTTTGTTTTTTGTTTTTCCTTTTAAGCTTTTGTGATTTTCTCTTTGTCTCTGGTATTCCACTCAATATTATGATGTGTATTAGGATGGGTTTCTTATTCGTCCTGTTTGAGATTCAAGGCTGGGCGCGGTGGCTCAAGCCTGAAATCCCAGCACTTTGGGAGGCCGAGACGGGCGGATCACGAGGTCAGGAGATCGAGACCATCCTGGCTAACACGGTGAAACCCCGTCTCTACTAAAAAAAAAATACAAAAAACTAGCTGGGCGAGGTGGCGGGCGCCTGTAGTCCCAGCTACTCTGGAGGCTGAGGCGGGTGAATGGCGTAAACCCGGGAGGCGGAGCTTGCAGGGAGCTGAGATCCGGCTACTGCACTCCAGCCTGGGCAACAGAGCAAGACTCCATCTCAAAAGGAAAAAAAAAAAAAAAGATTTCTCAATCTGAGAATTTACATGTTTTATAAATTCTAAAAATAATCCAAGCTACTATGTTTTTTGAATATTGCTTTCTCTCATTTGCTCTTTTCTCTCCTTTGGATCTCTGATGAGACTTACCTTGGGTCTTCTCCCCTTATCCTTTCATTTTGGTATACAATACGATGAATTCTGACAAATGCAGACCAGCATAAATTCAACTACGCCAAAATAGAGAACATCTACATCAACCCAGAAACTTTCCTATTCTTCTTCTGAGTAATGCTGCTCTCCACGCCAGCACTCAGAGGCAACCAGTATTTTGATGTCTGTTACCATACATTAGATTTGTTTGTCATGAGCTTCCTATCAATTATGTGAATTTTAGAGCAGCGATCCACAATTTTTTGGCACCAGGGACCAGTTTCATGGAATACAATTTTTCCACATTACTGAGGAATAGGGGGAAGGCGTGATTTAGGGATGATTCAAGTATATTACATTTATTGTATACTTTATTTCTATTATTATTACTACACTGTAATATCTAATGAAATAATTATACAACTTACCATAATGTAGCATCACTGGGAGCCCTGAGTTTATTTTCCTGCAACTAGATGGTCCCATCTGGGGATGCTGGGAGACAGTGACAGATCATCAGGCATTAGGTTCTCATAAGGAGCAAACACCCTAGATCCCTCACATGTGCAGCAAATAATAGGGTTTGCGCTCCTGCAGGAATCTAGTGCTGCCGCTGATCTGACAGGAGGTGGAGTTCGGGTGGTCATGTGAGTGATGGGGAGTAGCTATAAATACAGATAAAGCTTAGCTCACTCACCCGTGCTCACCTCTTGCTATGTGGCCCAGTTCCTAACAGGCCATGGACTGGTACCAGTCCATGGCTCAGGGTTTGGGGACCCCTTTTCTAGGGTGTCTGACTCCTTTATCTCAACATAATACTTTTGTAATGTATTCATATTGTTCTATCATTAACTTGTTTATTTTAAATTAATGAATAGCATTTTATTGTATGACTATTTCACAATGTGCTTATGTGTCCTGGTGATGAACATATGGTTTGGTTCAAACCATTAGGCATTGTGCATTAGGCTGCTGTGAAAATGTTTGTACACATCTCCTTGTAAGTACCTGGAACTTTGGTTGCTGGGTCCAGAAGTATGACTTACTTTATAATAAATAACTAAACAATTTTCCAGTATGTATATCACTTTATTATCTCACTGGCAAATTTCAGTGTATGAAATTTGTCATTACCCCACATCTTCACCGGTATTTGGTTTGTCAGTGTCTTTAAGTTTAGCAATTCTAGAGGGCATAAAGTCTTACATTGTGCTTTCAATTTGCTTTTAAAAAAATTTTAAATTGTCACATCGTAATTGTATTTATTTATGGGGTACATAGTGATACTACAATACATGCAATGTGTAGTGATCAGATGAGGGTAATTAGCATATCCATTTCAAATATTTATTATTTATTTGTATTGGAAACATTCAGTATCTTCCTTCTAGCTGTTTGAAACTTAATATATTATTGTTAGCTATAGTCATCCTAGTGTGTATAGCACACTAGATCTTACTCCTTCTCTCTAGCTGTGATTTTATACCTTTAGCAAATCTCTCCCTATCCTTCTCTTCCTCCTACCCTTCCAAGCCTCTAGTATTCTCTGTTCTACTGTTTACTTCTAGGAGATCAACTTTATTTTAGCTTCTACCTATGAGTGAGAACATGTGTTGTTTAACTTTATTCCTGGCTTATTTCACTTAACATAATGTCTCCAGTTCCATCCATGTTGCTGCTCACAACGGGATTTCATTCCTTTTTATGACTGAATAAGATTGCATTGTGTATTTATACCACATTTTCTTTATCCATTCACCTGTTATTGGACACGGAGGCTTATTTATTATCTTGACTATTGTGAATAGTGCTGCAGTAGATGTAAGAGTGCAGATATCTCTTTGATGTACTAATTATTGTTCCCTCTTTGGATAAATGTCCATAGGGGGATTGTATGGCAGTTCTATTTGAAGTTTTCTGAGGAACCTCCATACTGTTCTTCATAGTGGCAGCACTAGTTTTCATTCTCAAGAACAGTGTATAAAAGTTCTCTTTTCTCTGCATTCTCACCAGTATTTGTTATTTTTTGTCTTATTGTACAATAGCCATCCTAACAAGGGTGATGTGATACTTCATTGTGATTTTGATTTTCATTTCCCTGGTGATTAGTGATATTGATCATTTTTTTCATATAATTGTTGGCCATTTCTGTGTGTTTTGAGAAATGTTTGTTCAGATCATTTGCATATTTTTAAATTGGAGGAGTATTATTATTATTTTTGCTGTTGAGATGTGTGGTTTCCTCATACATTGTGGATATTAGTCCTCTGTTGGATGGATAGTTTGCAGTATTTTCAATGCAACAGGCTGTCTTTTTACTCTGTTGATTGTTTTCTTTGCTGTGCAAAAATTTTTTATTTTTATATAATCCCATGTATTTACTTTGTTTTATCTTTGTTTGTTTGTTTTGTTTGTTTTTTGCCTGTGCTTTTTTGGTCTTATTCATGAATTGATTTCCCAGCCAAAACTCCTGAAGCATTTCCCTTATATTTTCTTCTAGTAGGCTTAGTTTTGTGTCTTAAATTAGGTCTTTGATCAATTTTAATTTTGTATAGACTGAGAGGTGGGGGTCTAGTTTCATTCTTCTGCATGTGGATATCTAGGTTTCCCTAGCACCATTTATTGAAGACACTGTCCTTTCTCCAATGTCTGTTCTTGGTGCCTTTGTCAAAAATCAATTGACTGTAGAATTGTGGATTCATTTTGGGGTTCTGTATTCTGTTCCATTGGTCTATGTTTCTGTTTTTATGCCAATACCATGCTGTTTTGGTTACTATGCTTTGTCATGTATTTTGAAGTTCAGTAGTGTGATGCCTGCAGCTTTGTTCTTTTGGTTGAGGATTGCTTTGACTATTTGGGGTCTTTTGTAATTCCATATCAATTTTAAGATTTTTTTTATATCTGTGAAGAATGTCATTGATATTTTGATAGCAATTGTATTGAGTCTGTAGATTTCTTATATAGTATGGTTATTTTAACAATATTGATTCTTCTACTCAGTGATCATGGGATGTTTTTCCATTTGTTTGTATACTCTTCAATTTCTTTCCTCAGTGTTTTGGAGTTTGCCTTGTAGACTTGAATTTGCTTTTTCCTGATAGTGTTTTGCTTGTGCTTGTTGGTGATTTGTATATGTGTGTGTATATATATATATATAATTTAAATATATTTCTTTAAATAATATATCAGTAATATATATAATGATACTTACATCCAGTATATATAACAAATATCTATAACTCAATGTTAAATAGACAAATACTTTAGCAGATACTCCAGAGGAATATATGTGTGTGTATGTATTAATATTTTTAGATATATATAACATATTTAAATATTCTTGTATATAAATATATTTAAATATACATGTTTATGTTGCATATAATGTATATTAATGTTATATACATATAATATAAATATATAAATATAAAATATATATTATATATCTGTGTATATTAAATATACAACATATTTAAATATATTTATATAAATGCACACACACACTCCTCTATGGAGTATCTGCTAAAGTATCTATTTGCTTAACATTGAGATATAGATATTTTTTATATACTGTGGATGCAAGTATCATTGTGTGTGTTTGTATATATAATTTAAATATATGTAAATACACAAATATTTAAATATATTACATATAATATATAAAATATGTGAATATATCCATATAAATATATTCACATGAATATATTTAAATATAAGTATACAAATATGCATAAGCACACAAATGTATACATATATTTAAATATATGTAAGTACACACACACATATATTCCTCTATGGAGTATCTGTTAAAGTATCTATTTGTCTGCTTAACATTGAGTTATAGGTATTTTTTATATACTCTGGATGCCAATATCATTATATATATTACTGATAAATTATTTTCTTCAGTAAGTGTCCTATTTTATTTTTGAAATGGTGTCTCTTGATGATTAGAAATGTTTGGTTTTGATGACATACAATTTATTAACCTTTTTCTATAATGGTTGCTGCTTTCTATGCTTCTGCAAATAATTTTTCTCCACCCTGATCACAGAGATATTCCACTATATTTTCTTGGAAGTTTTTGAGGTTCAGCTTTTACATATAGGCCTCTGATTCATCATGAATTAATGTCATTGTGGTGTTTGAGCTTCATTTGTTGAAATGACTCTCATTTACCTATTGATTGCCTGGAAGATTTTGTTGAAAATTAATTATATACTTATAGATCTACAACTGGTACTTTGTTCTCTTTCATCAGTCTGTTTGTCTTATTTCACCACCGATTTTGTGACTTATATATTTTTATATAAATGTGAGACCCTACTGGGATATTGATTATCATATTATTAAATCTGTTAATCTGGGAGGATTGGTATATGAATTATATTGACTTTTCCTATCCATGGGCATGATGTATCTCTTAATTAATCAAATATTTTTTCATTTGTCTCAGTGCTGCTTTTTAGTTTGATCGTATAGATCTTGTCTATATAAATTATCTCCAACTATTTTATTTTTTAATGCTATTGTTAAGTCATACCTTTTTAAATTTTACTGATATTCCTTGCTCTGTTAAAACTATAATTATTTTTATATGATAATTTTGTATTTTACAGCTTTGCTGAATTCACATATTGTTTTGTTTTTGAGTCAGAGTCTCACTGGCTCTGTCCCCCAGGCTTTAGTGCAGTGGTGTGATCTCTGCTCACTACAACCTCCACCTCCTGGGTTCAAGTGGTTCTTGTGCCTCAGCCTCCTGGGTACCTGGAACTATAGGGGCACACCACCAAACCTGGCTAACTTTAATATATTTTGTACAGACTCGATTTTGTCATGTTGGTCAGGCTGGTCTCAAACTCCTGACCTCAAGTAATCTGCCTGCCTTGGCCTCCCAAAGTGCTGGGATTACAGGCATGAGCCACCACACCAGGCCCACATGTTAGTTTTAATAGTCACCTTTTCACAAATTCTTTATAATTTAAAATTACGAAAGCTGTGATTTTTTAAAAAAGTGTTTGTCTTCCTTTTCAAACTTTAGGCCTTTATTTTTGTTGTCGTTGTTGGCTAGGATATCCAAGACTATATTTTTAAGAGGTAGTAGAAGTTTTAGACCAGGCTGGGCAGCATAGTGAGGCCTTCTCTCTACAAAAATTAAAACAAACAAACAAAAAATAGCCAGGTGTGGTGGCATGCACCTGTCGTCCCAGCTCTCAGGAGGATCACTTGAGCCCAGGAGTTGGAGGACTACAGTGAGCTATGATGACACTACTGCATTCCAGCCTGGGCAACCCAGCAAGACCCTGTCTCTTAGAAAAGAAAAGAAGAAAAACATAATTGACATTGCTTCTGATTTTAGAGAAAAGCCATCTTTTTCCATGGAGTATATTAGCTTTACATTTTTTATGTAGTGTCCTTTATCACTATGAGGAAGTTTCCTTCCTTTCTCAATATCCTAAGAGATTTTATCATCATTGAACATTACATTTTGTCAAATTCTCTTTTGAATCTATGCATAAAATTATGTTTTTTTTTTCTTTTATATCTAGCTGTGGGTATTACACTAACCAATTTTCAAATCTTGGCCCAGGCTTGCAGTCTTAGAATTAACCCTACTTGGTCAGAATCTATTATCCCTTCTATATACTGCTAGATTTTAGCTAATCATAGTTTGTTGAAATTTTTGCACATATATTTCTGAAAGGCATTGTTCTATAATTGTCTTTTCAAAGCTTTTTCCTTACAATTATATTCACTCATAATATGTATTATGTGCATATATAAGGTATATATGAAATATATATTTATATAATTACTTTGTATTTTCTCTCACTACAATTGCCGCTTCATAGTGCTAGGGATAATTTGTTAATTGCTTTGCTTACAGCCTGGATCATAGTTGGAGGTCAGTAAATACTCTTTAAATAAATGAATGAGAAGGGCAAAGGGAATTCCTACAGATATGAGTATACAGAAGGTCTAAACTGTAGCTCATCCAGATGGGGTCTGGAGCTATAAACCGAATCAGTATGTTCCAGAACACATATAAGCGAACAATTATATCATTGAATTGATTATATTTAGAGGAGTTCTGTAACTCATTATACAATTAAGTTAAATAAAAATAGGAAATAATTCAAGACAAATAATAGTTGTATGAGAACTTAAATATAATAACATACTATGTGACTAAGTTAATTGCAATATTTATATAGTTATATGAGCACTGAATATACAATTAAACAAAAATTATTACAACTCTTGGATTGTTGAGGGGAGAAAAGTATACATCTTGGGGAAAGAAATAGCATAAGACCTATATCCTTATCCCTCATAGGACAAAGGTAAAATTGAAAAGTCAAAAATTAGCATGATAAATATTTAGACACATATGCAGAAAATATTAGAAAAATAGAAAGGTATTAAAAGTGATTTTATCCAAAGTGTACCATAGAGTTAGTGTAGGATGAGACATAGGCCTCTTGAAATAATATTTAATTTTTTTTTTTTTTTTTTTTTGGAGATGGAGTTTCGCTCTGTCACCCAGGCTGGAGTGTAGTGGTGTGATCCTGGCTCACTGCAAACCTCCACCTCCCAGGGTCAAGTGATTCTCCTA
This sequence comes from Trachypithecus francoisi, assembly GCF_009764315.1. Lineage (NCBI taxonomy): Eukaryota > Metazoa > Chordata > Mammalia > Primates > Cercopithecidae > Trachypithecus > Trachypithecus francoisi. The sequence continues at coordinate 21,735,665 of NW_022681474.1, forward strand.
CCTCAGCCTCCCAAGTAACTGGGATTACAGGTGCCCATCATCTTGCCTGGCTAATTTCTGTATTTTTAGTAGAGACAGGGTCTAACCATGTTTGCCAGGATGGTCTCAAACTCCTGACCTCAAGTGATCCACCTGCCTTGGCCTCTCTAAGTGCTGGGATTACAGGTGTGAGCCACAGTGCCCAGCCAGTATTCAATTTTTAAACTCCATTTATGTATTACTTTAATAAAAATGTAAATTAAATTAAAGATAAATTTAACTGGATAAGAGAGCTTATGTATAACAAATACATAAGACTGGTATAGTTTTTAAAAGCTCAGCAGGTTTCTCAAGACTACAAGATTACTAATCAGCTCATATATTTTTCACTATCATTATATTACTCGTAAATAATCTCTGTGAAGATAATTACATAAATATGGATGGTCATGTGAATGAAAGTTCCCTGGCCATGCTTATTCTCAAGTGAATTTTAAAGATGAAAGGTCTTTGAAAATGTGAATTTACACTTTTGGAGAAAAAATAATTCAGTAGACAAAACAGAAAAATAAAAGTTGCTGTCATTTTATTCCAGGATGTTTCATCCTTGCATTTCAACAAATGCTAAATACAAAAAATAAATAAATAAAAGGGGCGAGGCGCAGTGGCTCACGCCTGTAATCCCAGCACTTTGGGAGGCCAAGATGGGCAGATCACAAGGTCAGGAGTTTGAGACCAGCCTGACCAACATGGTGAAACCCCATCTCTAATAAAAATACCAAAAAAAAAAAAAAATTAGCCAGATGTAGTGGTGGCGGGCACCTGTAATTCTAGCTACTCTGGAGGCTGAGGCAGGAGAATCGCTTGAAATCAGAAGGCGGAGGTTGCAGTGAGCCGAGATCATGCCACTGCACTCCAGCCTGGGTGACTGACAAAAGCAAAACTCTGTCAAAAAACAAAATAAAATAAAAGAAGAAAGAAAGAAAAGGAAGGAAGGAAGAGGAAAGGAAAGAAGGGAGAGAGGGAGGGATGGAAGAAGAAAAAAACGACAACATAAAACACAAGGGAAAACATTTCTATACAACCTTCTTAGGTCATGCCTTGTCACTGTTAAGTTTCTCACACATGTGTACTTGTATGTGTGCTATTCTTCACTTTGCATTGCCCTTGAATCCATAGGCTGGACATTGCTATTCCTAAAAATTATAAAGGTCAATTAAACAAGAAGCTTTGACAGTTTTCACACTGTTTCGTGGGTATAACTCAGACTTCAGCTTGCAAACTGAAAAACTGAAATTTTCTCTTGGTTAGATTTGCACTAGATATACAAGAACATACATTTATCAATTCAAAACAATTCGTGACTGGTCTGTTTCTCTTTCACCCTGAATAGTGCAAAACCAATAGAACTAAATGAAATACAGTTCTTTACTGCTCTCTTAGCTTAAATTATTCTTTGCACTGGGAAATTGTTTAAGCGGCTATTTGTGAGGGGACTTTAAATTTGGCATCTTTATTGCCTTTCCAAAGAAAGTTCATTTAAATATGTGCATACACTAGCTGCTTTTTAAATGTTTTCAATGACTTAGTCTGCATATATAAATACACACTACTGTTTTTTAAATGCCTCAGTAATTTAGACTGCACACGCAGTACAATAAAGTACTAATGTAGAAATCCATTTTCTTGTGATACATAGAACATTTTAATATTCCGGAAATTATACTGTATAATCTTGCTAGAGTATACAGCTCAGATTTCAATTCATATTAATGCTATAGCCTGTTTCAGATAAATTAAAATTTTCAGTGTAATAGTTTACATGATAAATGTTCACATTAAAAATCTGATGGTTGGTACAAAGCCCAGTGGCACAATTACTATAGGCTGCTTTCTGCAAGCTGTAACAAATCTACTTAGTTTATTTCCTGACGTTCTATGCAAATTTTTGAAACAGTTATGTCATTTCATTTAGTATCACATCTTATTTCATAAGTGATTTGAAGTAGCACGTAAATGACATGCATATAGTTTAGCCAATGTGTACACATACATATACATACACATGTATATATACTGAAGGTTTATGGAATCAAGATTCAACCAACTCAGGGTCCTGGGCAGCCCTTTACAGTCTTCACTCTTCAGGATCCACAATGGTGGCATGCTCCTTCCAGGTAGCAAGGTGGATGAAGAGATAAAGAAACTGGCCAACAGGTGCATGCCAGCTGTCCTTTAAGGAAAGTATCTGGAGATCATCACAGGACCCGCAGGGTTATATGATATTAGCCAGAACCTAGTAGTGTGATCATACTACATTTTTCTGGAAAATGGATTTCATTCTGGGCAGCCGTGTAACCAGCTAAGAATTGTAAATCAGAAACAAAGGACAGATATAGGGGTCAAACATTAGTCTCTACCACGTGCAGTGATAACATATTGTGAAGGAATGGTCACAAAGTGAAATTGGCCATGGGATGCTGTGGCCCTGCACATTTTCTAGACATAGACTGAAAATATAAGCTTCTTATTGACCAGAGAGAAAAGAAAAAATGTGATGAGGTTGAACACTCATTGCTATAACCAATAACCAGGTCAGTAGAAACACAACTTATATTAGTTGAGAATCTGATAAAATTTTCTATTTATATACTTTCAATATTCCCCCAAGTAGGTACAATAGGTAATTTTAATATTTCATGTTTTAAGATAATGTTTCTCAATACATGCCAAGGTGAAATTCACTCATTGCAACAATGGAGGAATGCAAAGTTAGACAGCTAATGTATACCCAGATATAAGATGGTATAGCTTGATCTAGTGTTGTGTTTATTATAGAGAAAGGGTTTTTCTCTGGTGAGAGAGAGAGAGTTGGGAGAAAAATTTAATTACAGAACAATATATTGGGCGGCTTTAAGGTAATAGATGTTAATCTTGTTGCTATATCAAAATCACCTGCAAGGCCCTGGATAAGGACTTACCATACTGCCACCCGCTATGCTCTCCTACTAAGTTGGAAGGTCTCAGGCATGACCCTGCTATCTGTATTTTTCTAAAGATACACTGATTATTTTGATACATAACTGGTTGAGAACCATTGTTACAAGATGTGAGAATTATTGGCTCCTTGTTATAAGGAGAGAGACCAACTCCTTCCTTGAAAGCTACACACTAACAAAACTCAACCACGATGAAATTAAAACAACAACAACAACAATAACAAAAACAGACTAGTCAATCCTATAAACCAGAAGGAACTTGAATTTACAATTAAAAAGTTCCCAAAATGAAAAATCTCCAGGCGGCAAGGCACAGTGGCCCATGCCTGTAATCCAAGCACTTTGGGAGGCCAAAGCAGACGGATCATGAGGTCAAGAGATCGAGACCATCCTGGCCAATGTGGTGAAACCCTGTCTCTATTAAAAGTACAAAAATTAACTGGACATGGTGATGCATACCTGTAGTCCCAGCTACTCGGGAGGCTGAGGCAGGAGAGTCACTTTAACTAGGGAGGTGGAGGTTGCAGTGAGCCAAGATTGCACCACTGTACTCTAGCCTGGGCAGCAGAGCAAGACTTTGTCTCAAAAAAAAAAAAAAAAAAAAAAAAAAAAAAAAAAATCTGGAAAATTCTACCAAACATTTAAAGAAGATCTTTCTTCCTTTCCTTGCCCTCAGCTTCTTCAAATTATAACTCTCTCATATTTCATTTCCTCAGATTTCTACCTTTATTTAATCTGGGCTTATGAATCTGTGGTTAATAAGATGGTTAAGTTGTGTTGCACTGAGTTCCTGCTTCTCTGAGGAGCCTCTTAAGAACCAATTACATGTGCAGGGGCAAAATATTGTTAACATGGGACAGAGAGGAGGGGGAGGTCTCCAGACATCACAAAGTGCTTCCCTCACAGCAACTGGGTAGGTGTTCTTTGATATTGTGTGCTATTTGAACAAACAATGGAGGATAAAAATGTTTGAAAGCCAAGGAGTTGATAGATTCTTTTTAGATTTTTTTTTTTTTTTTTGTGAGCGGGAGCCTTGCTCCTGTTGCCCAGGCTGGAGTGCAGTGGTGAGATCTTGGCTCACTGCAACCTCTGCCTCCTGGGTTCAAGTGATTCTCCTGCCTCAGCCTCCCGAGTAGCTAAGATTACAGGTGCCCACCGCCACACCCGGCTAATTTGTGTATTTTAGTAGAGACGGGGTTTCACCATGTTGATCAGGCTGGTCTCAAACTCCTGACAGTAACTGATTGACCACCTCGACCTCCCAGAGTGCTGATACATTATTCTAGTTCACCTTAATATCCAAGCAAAGAACTCCCTCTTTTGTGAAAAGACTGTTTCTTTTCAATAAGTTGATTTATTGGGAAAAACTGAACAGGAATAGCAAGGAGGACTCTTTTATTTTTCAAACTATATTAAGTAAAAGGAGAATGATTATGGTAAAATAAATGAAACACTATGTGGTACGATTCTTAGAACAGGATTCTATTCCATTCAAAATGGTCAATCCAAAGTATAACATATTATTACCACATACCATGCTGAGGTATAAATAAAACTATACACAACTGCTGGGCTCAAAACTGATGTTCAAGCCCCTTAATTCCATTGCTAGATAATTTATTGGTTACGTTTTGCAAAATGAAGAGAAATAGTAAGATCATTTCAAAAATGAAAAGATGGCTTGTTATTTTGTGGTGTTTTTTAAAAAAGGAAAGGAATAATGCGTGCATGATTTTTATATATTAAGTAAAAAAGAATACAACCTTTTCTTACTAAAGAAACTAACATTTTCTTACTGAAATATATTTCATGCCCTTAAGCAACTGGTAATACACAAAGTTATTCAGAATGGTTTCTAGAGCCAAACTACCTAGATTCAGATCTCAGGTCTGGTCCCTACTCAATTGTGTAGTATTGAGGAAAATGCTTTATTCTCTGCTCATTAGTTTTTTCATCTGTAAAATGAGTATTAAGCAGAACTACTTCATAAGATTATTATGAAGATTGAATAAGATACATAAAATTCTTATAAGCATGACTAACAACTGAAAATTATATGTCTCAGTCATAAATTATTGGTGTTTTTTCATTTTTATGATACAAGTACCTTAACCATTAATGAATTAAGAACAAATTTGTTACAGTGAACATATATGTTAAAGGAAAATATCAGGTGTGAAAAGAGGTGATTTCAGGAATTAATAGATTATTATTTCTGAGTATTTTGTTTGCATTGCCAGTATTCTATAAACAAATTAACCCTGAACTTTATAAATAATGAAATATAATTTCCTTACAGTGGATGTTAAAATACTCTATGCACAAAGTTTTGCCCAGTTCTATGAAATACCATTGATAATCGCCAGCAATAAAATCCCAATCCCTTTCATTCACAATTTTCACCATTTTTGTCAATTTAAGAATCAAGAATTCTGTGATAAAGTAAGCTGGACACACAGATTTTAAAACATAATTGGATTAATTGACATTTTTCTCTCCCTATTTTATTAGAAACATTATGTATTTAGCTTTTCAAATATATACAGTTTTTGCACTCTAAACTTCATATTTCCAGAGGGCCAGTATTAGATTTTATACTGTTTGGAAGCTGCCTCTCTATCTTGAACTAGAACCATACCAAAGCTTAAACAATATGTATTCATTTAACGAAGAAGGGAATTAGTTTTGCATTTCCAAAAGCATTATTGAAAATAAATTCTCCACTGTAATTTATCACATGCACTTGTGATGATGATGATGAAATGAAATCCACTGATAGAAGTGGATTTGGTTGAATGAATCTGCTGTCAAAACTCCTTCTGTACCACTGTATCAAAAAATATTTTCCAGATTCAGACAGTATGTTTTTGGTGGCCATGAACAGAAGTATTAATCTGCACTAGCAAAGTCTTAAGACACGAGTAGTTGAAAGAACATGGGGCCTGTGATCAATCAGTGTGTAGTCTACCTCTTGCTCTGATGTGTGCCAGATATTTCAGAAGACAAATATTTTTTATGTCTTTTTCTGAATCTATTAAAAATATCTTGTGTTTTTCCCTTTATTTTGTTTATGGTTATTTATATTACTTGATATTCAAGTGAATTCCTTGCACTCTGACATGAACATGATCATGACATACTGTCTTCTGTGCAGAACTTTATTGGCTAATTTAGTACAGAATTTTGTGCCTCTGTTCATGAGAAATATTGGTCTATCATTTTCTTGTGTGTTTTTCTGCTTTTGGTATTAGAGTAATATTGACATCATAAAATACACGTAGGAGTGTTCCCTCTTCCTCTGTTTTATGGAAGAGTACATGTTGGATTACTATTATTTCTTCTTTATATGTGTCATAGAATTCATCAGCTAAATTTTGCCCTAGCGTCTTCTTTGTGACAAGACTGTTAATTATGGTTTCTATGCATGTAATAGTTGTAGGGCTATTCACCTTTATTTTTTTCCTCAAGTTGGATTTGGTAATTTGTTTTTGGAGGAATTGATATATTTCACCAAAGTTGTCAAGTTTAGTGTTATAAACTTGCTCATAATAATCCTTTATTATCTTCTTAAAGTCTATACAACATGTAGTGATACCTTGTCTTTCCTTTTTCGTATTGGGAATCTTTGTCTTATTTTTATTTATTCATCAGTACAGATGACGTTTTATCAGTTTTATTGATATGTTCAACTAAACAGCTTTTGGTTGAACTGCTGTTTTTCACAATTGTTCATTTTGTCTTTAATAGATATCTCCTCTTATCTCTATTATTTTCCTCCTCTACTTTGTGATAAATTTGCTTTTATTTTTCTAGCTTCTTATGATAGAAACTTAATTAATTTTAGATCTTGTTTTGTTAAATGTAAGCACTTATAGCCTGTATGTTACCTAAACTGCTTTACTTGGAGCCCATAAATTTTGATGTGCTGAGTTTTCATTTTCACAGAGGTCAAACTATATTCTAATTACTGTTGTTATTTCTTCTTTGACTCAATGGTTGCTTACAAATATGTTGTTTGATTTCAAATATTTGGGTGATTTTTCAGATACATAATTTGATACTGATTTCTATTTTAATTCTGTTGTGCTTAGAAAGCATGCTCTGTATGATTTTAATTCTTTTAAATTTATTGAAACCTGTTTTATGGCCTTTTATATGGTCTATCTAGTGACTATTTCACATGTCCTTAAAAACAATGCATATTCTGCTCTTGTTTGGCGTATTGTTATATAAATGTTAACTAGACCGGTCTGCTTGATCATGGGTTCATGTATTCCATACATTTACTCTGTGTTTTATCAGTAACTGAAAGAAGGGTGGTATACTTCCAACTAACCTTGCAGATTTGCTTATTTCTCCTTTTGATTCTGTCAGTGTTTGTTTGTTGTAATTACATGGATAAACACTGAAGTTTTTTTTTGTTGTTGTTTGTTTGTTTTTGTTTTGTTTTGTTTTTTTTTGGAGACAGTGTCACTCTGTCACCCAGGCTGGAGTGAAGTGGCACAGTCTTGGCTCACTGCAGCCTCTGCCTCCCAGGTTCCAGTGATTCTCCTGCCTCAGCCTCCCAAGTAGCTGGGATGACAGGCATGTACCGCCACGCCTGGGTAATTTTTGTATTTTTAGTAGAGATGGTGTTTCACCATGTTGGCCAGGCTGGTCTTGATCTCCTAACCTCAGGTCATCCACCTGCCTTGGCCTCCCAAAGTGCTAGGATTACAGGTGAGAGCCACTGTGCCCAGCTTTTTTTTTTTTTTTTTTTAATTGAATGACCCTTTATTACTTCTGAATGGTCCTCTTTGTTCTTGGAAGTATTCCATACCGTGAGTTCTACTTATTCTGTCTGTTCTGGTGGAATTCCAGCACCTACTGACCCGAAGTGATTTGTATGAATTATTCCCCTCAGCTGTTCAGTAGCTCTTTTGTTTCATTTTTGCTTATTTTTTATTTATTTTAAAAGTGTTTGGAATTTTACTTTACACACTATTTCTCTCTCAGATAAAATCCCAATTTACTCTTTCTCTTAAATCCCAATTTTCTCTTCCTCTTACACTTTTATGTAGTCTTTACCATAGAAGTGTAATGTCCATACATATTATAAAGTTTAAAGTAATTTAATATATTTATCATTCTTTTGAATATTATATGGAATTTAAAACTGTTTTAATCATTTCCTCTCTATTCATTTACATGTAGTTAGTTGTTTTGTCACATTTTGATACATTACATCAAAATGTGGCATTGTTGTTATCATTGTTTTTAATATTTACCATCAAGTGTACTGCTTTCTTTACTGGAAATTTTTTGTAATATCTTCGGTTTTTCTTCTAGGATCATTTGACTTCTTTCTAAAGAGCATTCCTTAGCAATTTCTTAATAGAGTCTTTTGGTGGCAAAATCTTTCACAAGATCTGCTGAAGGCACATTAGCCAAATGCCTTACCTCTAAATAGCTCTCCTTACAGATACATCGTATGTTTCATTCTCTGTTATTTTCATTATAACCTCATTGAAAAATGGGTTATGGCCAGGTGCGGTGGCTCACACCTGTAATCCCAACATAACAGGAGGCCAGGGTGAGTGGATCACTTGAGGTCAGGAGTTCGAGACCAGCCTGGCCTCCATGGTGAAACTCTATCTTTACTAAAAATACAAAAAAAAATCGCCAGGCCTGTTGCCAGGCACCTGTAATCCCAGCTGTTTGGGAGGCTGAGGCAGGAGAATCACTTGAACCTGGGAGGTGGAGGTTGTAGCGAGCCGAGATTACACCACTGCACTCCAGCCTGGGTGACAGAGTGAGACTCTGTCTCAAAAATATAAAATAAAAAAAAAATGGTTATCATTAATATTATGGAACAAAAAGCAACACAAGAGTTCAGGGAAGAAATGATATTTCCAACTGAGTAAAATTTTAACAGATTTTGTGGTATGTATTAAAACATTATTTTGGACCTCTGCTACTATGAAATTTGTATGTGTATATATTCAGGTGTGTATATTTGAGAAATAGCTTATAGATAATTGAACTTCGAAACACTACTCCAGTCTCTGTCCTTAATGTCAAAAATAGTCTGTTCTCTTAAATACTGCCTGGCTTTAACAATTAAAGATTGTTTTAATAATTTAAGAGTCTCAGATTTCATTGTGCTAAGAAATTCCAAAACTCTAGATCATCCTCACAGTATATTGTTTTGATGTCTTTTCCTGAATACCTGTAAAAATAAATGGAAGTTTGACATTCACAACAAGCCTGATCTACTTGTAGTGCGATGCATGCGATGACATCTGATATTATTTGATAGATTGAAGCATGTGTGTGTGTGTGTGTGTGTGTGTGTGTGTGTCTTAGAGAAATGGAGAGAAATGGATATAGTAAAAGGAACATTGGCATAAAAGTTAGAGTATCTGAATGGTTTTATTCTTTGCTTATCTGCTATTATGTGATCACAAAATCGAAGGCATAGTTTTGTCTCTTAATTTTAGTAACTCTGATTTTTATAATAGAAGTTTTTTTTTTTGTCATGTTTGAGTTTATGTAACATACAACTGCAGAAGTAAATACTTGGGATTTACACCTGCTGTTTAATTCAGATAAAGGTCTTGATTTGGACTTTCTTCTTTTTGTCCTTTGTAATTTCCATTAATTTTTCTGGTCTGCTCTGGGAGTCATTATAAATATAGGGAACCCTCAACCTCCACTGACCAGAAGACTCACTGAGTAGGAGCTGTTAGTACACTAGAATATTTAGCAACATAGATAGTTGTGTGATCCAATTATTTCAGGTAGAAGATTTTCATCCCATATCACTCCTGCTACTCAATGTTTCTGTAAATGTTAAAAGGATGTATACTCTTTTTTAACTAATTAGATTCTTACACCAAACTTCTTTGTATGACCTACTACAAGTTATTAAATGTTTTATGCAAATTATTAATATCAGGAATGAAGCAGGGAACACCACTACAGATACCATGGACATTAAAAGGATACTAAAAGAATTATATGAACAACTGTACGTTCACAATTTGCTAATCTAGATGGAATGTTTGTTATATAGGTAACTTGCATGTCATGGGAGTTTGGTGTACTGATTATTTTGTCACCCAGATAATCAACATAGTAGCTGATAGGTGGCTTTTTGATTTGCAGTCTCCTCCCATCCTCCACTCTCAAGTCCAGGTGTCTGTTGTTTCTTTCTTAGTGTCGCTATGTCCTCAAAGTTTAGCTCCCATTGATAAATGAGAACACACAATGTTGGCTTTCTGTTCCTGTGCTATTTTACTTAGGATAATGGCCTCCAGCTCCATTCATGTTACAGCAAAGGATATAATCTCATTCTATTTTGTGGCTTCATAGTATTCCATGGTGAATATATATCACATTTTCCTTATCCAGTCTAATGTTGATGGGCATTTAGGTCATTCCATGTCTTAGCTATTCTGGATAGTGCTGTGATGATCATGCATGTGCATATTTCTTTATGGTAGAATGATTTTTATTCCTTTGATAAATTTTTGATAATATGAACTGAGAGTTACTAAGCATATACTTCACGTGGTTCAGGCTGCTTAGTCTATTACATGTTACCTAATTTTAATCCTTATAACTCTGAAAGGTAGACAAGCGTTATTCTTATTTCCATTACTTAGATAAATCGTATTTGCATGTGATGATCAAAATATCTCTTCCAAAAACAAAAACTTTATGGGCTGACTATTTTAAGTCTATTTCTTATTTAGGATTAAATAGATACTAGATGCTAAGCCCTGGGTGTGCAGCAATATGGAAACAGTATACATTCTCCAGGACTTTGAGAGAGGCAAACAATTTAAGCCAGGAATTAAAGTATGATAAGTGCTGTGATATGGGAAGTGTGAGGTGTTGTGGAAATGTGTAGCATTTCGGTTAGTAGAACCTAACTTAGATCAAATGATGAAGAAAGGGAACCCTAAGAAAAAAGACTTAAAGTTCGAATGATAATTCCAGTATTGGAAGATAAGTATTCCAGGCAAGAGAGAGCATGGTGTGAGATGATATTGTGGTTTGCATTTGCATTCCCCTGATGATTCGTGATGTTGAGCATCTTTTCATATATACATTGTCCACTTGTATGTCTTCTTTGGAGAAATGTCTTTTGCCAGTTTTTAAATCAGGTTATCTGGGTTTTTGTGCTATAAAGTTGTAAGAGTTTATATATATGTATTAAAAATATATAATATATGTATTATATATAAAATATATACTATATAATATAAATATGTATTATATATTATATGATAGATATATTCACTATATGTTATCTATGTAGTATATATAAAATTGTATGTACTATATTTTGTATGAATTACTCCCTCAGCTTTTCAGTATTATATATAATATTCATATATATAGTATATAATATGTAAATATTATATAGGATATATACCATATAACATATAATATAGTGTGTATATAGTATATAGTATATATAGTATACTAGGTAAATCGTATTTGCATGTGATGATCAAAATATCTCTTCCAAAAACACAAACTTTATAGGCTATTTTAAGTCTATTTCTTATTTAGGATTAAATAGATACTAGATGCTAAGTATATATAGTATATATATACTAATACATAGTGTATATATATGTATTAGCATATATAGTATATATAAAATATATATGTATAATATATATTATATGCTATATATAATATATAACACATAGTATATATACTATATAGTATATGTGATATATATAAATATTTTGATATTTTAAATATAATTATATAATATATAATATACAACATGTAACACTAATATATAATTATGTATTATATATTGCTTTATATATTATACAGTATATACATAAAATACTATATATACCATATATACACAAACTCAGTATACTATATATACTATATAGTATCTAATATACATAATTATATGTTAATAATGTTACATGTTGTATATTATCTATTATATAATTATATATTTTACATTTAAATATATTATATATATTTATAAATATATATTATAAATAAAAATATAAATAAAACATTTATAAATATATACTATATACTATATTATATATAATTATATGTTAATAATGTTACATATTATATATATCATATAATAATTATATATAATTATATATTATATATTTTACATTTAAATATATTTATATATAAATTACATATATCTATATAGTATATATACTATAAAATATATAATACATAATTATATATAATAATGCTGCATATTATATATTGTATTATATATTATATATTACATAATATATTATATAATAGTTATATAATTATATATTATATATTTTACATTTAAATATATTTTGTAAGTTATATATAACATATTATATATTTTATATTATTTATCATTTTATAATATATTATATTATATAGTACATATAGTATATTATATATTATATGCAGTATATATTATATATAGCATATATAATTTTATTCTTTTTATATTTTAATGCTTCCTTTTTTTCTTTTCTTGCCTAATTGCTCAGACTAGTATTACTGGTACTATTTTGAATAGAAGTGCCAAGACTGGGCATTAATTCTTTACTCTTTATGCTGAAGAAAGAACTGAAAAATTTTCACTGTTGAGTGTAATGTTGTGTTTGAGCTTTTTACATATGACCTTTATTATGTTGATGTAAATTCCTTCTATATATAATTTAAGAGATTTTATTATGAAATGGTGTTGAATTTTGTCAAATAGTTTTTCTGCATCTATTTAAATGATCATAAGATTTTTATTCTTCATTCTGTTAATGTGGGGTATCACATTATTAATTTCCTGATGTTAAACTATTCTTGCGTATCAGATGTAATCTTACATGGTAATGATGAATGATCCTCTTAAAGTGCTGTTGAATTTGGTTTGCTAATATTTGGTTGAGGATTTTTGCATCCATATTTATTAGGGACATTGGCTGTAGTTTTCTTCTTTTGTAGTGTTTTTGCATGACTTTGGTATTGAGGTAAAGCTGGATTAATAAAATGAATTAGGAAATGTTCACTTCTCTTCAATTTTTTAGAAGAGTTTGAGAAGGATTAATGGCAATTCTTCTCTAAATATTTAGTAGAATTCACCCTTGAAACCATCTGGTTCTAGACTTTATTGGGAGGGTTGTTACCATTTCAATCTCATTACTCATTATTAGTCTGTTCAGATTTTCTTTTTCTTATGATTCAGTCTTAGTAGGCTGTAGGAATCTCTAGGAATGTATCCATTTATCCAAGTTATTCGATTTTTGGTGTGTAATTGTTCATAGTAGTCTCAGTGATCCTGTATGTTTATATGACATCAGTTGTAATAACTCCTCCTTTAATTCCTAAGTTTATTTATCTGAGGCTTCTCCTTTTTTCTTTGTTTGTCTAGCTAAGTGTTTGTCAGTTTTGTTTATCTTTTCAAAAACTGAAGTATGTATTTTATTGACATTTTCAATGGTTTATTCTCTATATTGTTTATTTATGTTCTAATCTTTATAATTATTTTTATTCTAACTTTGGGCTTAGTTCTTTTTTTTCTAGTTTTCTGGCAAATATAGTTAGGATGTTTATTTAAGGTATTTCTTTTCTTAATGTAGGTATTTATCACTGTATACTTCTCTCTTAGTACTGCTTTTGCTGCATCTCACAAGTTTTGCAATGTTGTGTTTTCATTTCATAAAATGTTAACAATTAACCTAACCAAAAAAATTTTGTCAGAGATAGAGTCCATGGTTGAAACTTATTTTCAATGGCTTCGTAATGGAAAGTTCACCTAATCAGGCAGGCCCAAACAATTCAGGAACAGCATAGTACACAAAATTGCCAGAAGCCTTCATAACACCAGTTTCCTGTCCAGTGGCTTCAATGTGTCATTCCATTCATCTTCATTTTCTACTCGCTTCCCTCTTGACCATCTATTGTCTAAAATGTGAAACTTATCCATGAGGTACATGCTTCTGTATGAGGTTTTATCACCAGCCATTTCCAGATGCCAGAAAACCTTATAATAAATACCTGAACTTCATTCCCTACCTCTTGACCCACATCAACCCTCATCCACCAGGTAACTTGCCTCCAGAGGTTCATGCGGGGGAATTACCACCATTGAAGTAAAGCAAGGAGTGATGTTATCAGCTCCCCTACCTGGAAGAAGGTGAAGACAAGAAGAAAGAAAATGTCAGATCCTGTAGTGTCAGAGAAAAAAATGTGAAGCTGATATCCCAAGTTGGATTTCTAAACAACTTTTTCTATTGAAATATTGTTACCCATGACAGTTAAATTCTATTGTAATATTGGAGTAGTATAATAATAATACCTTCAATATACATTCTAAACAACCTTATTCCAAAGCACTTTATTTCACTCATTCATTTATTTGACTAATATTTACTAATCACATACTAAGAGCCATGCACTGTTCTAGGCACCAGTGAGATACACACACACACACACACCACACACACACACACACACACACACACATACACACCGAATACTCCCTTAAATTAGCTTAACTTCTCTAGGATTTTGCTCTTTTTATCTCTTTTGAGTGAAGGAAACTAAAATTTATCAAATGTTGGTATGATCCAAGTCATATTACTGATAAATATCAGCACTAGAGGTCAAACTCAGGTCTTCAAAGGCATTGCTTTTTCTCATGTTTTATGAGCAAATCTCTATGATTGACATTGCATTGTACAAAAATTGCTTCTAAAAATTCCAAATTATAGACAAATAAATATGCATTTTAGAGAAAAATCTGTTGTAGAGTCAGTTATTAGTTATATATTTGCAGTCGTGCTTCTAAGGAGGTGTCTTATATATCGTGGCTTCTGAAAAAGATTGGAGTGAATGGATGCTAATGGAATGTATTTCCAAATGCCACATAATACATGACCTCTTAGTTCCTTAAATATTTTATTTCAGGATGAAAAAATAGAAGGCTTCACATTGGCTCTGATATAATTTACATCCTTGAACACAGTTTACAAGGAATGCTGCATTTGGGGAGATGGAGGGGTACTTTCCTAGATCAATAAAGTGATGCGCTTTTTTTTTTTAGCATTTGTAAATGATCATAGTCATGAATAAGCTTCTATAGTTAGAGTTCTGGAGCAGAGTGGGAGAGAGAGATGGGGTTCAGGTACCTGAAATTCCTGAGAACAATATGTTCCTTTATAGATTAAAATGAATCCACTCTTACTGCTTTTTGACCTCACTGAATGTGTTAGGAGTGTTCGCTCATTCTTGTTTTGTTTTGTTTTTTGTTTTAGGTTTCTGCCCACTTGGCTATTGGGAATGTCAGAATGGAAAATGCTATAGGCTGGAACAAAGCTGTAACTTCGTAGATGACTGTGGAGATAATACTGATGAAAATGAGTGTGGTAGCTCCTGCACTTTTGAAAAAGGCTGGTGTGGCTGGCACAACTCCCTGGCTGACAACTTTGATTGGGTTTTAGGGGTTGGTTCTCATCAAAGCTTAAGACCTCCCAAAGACCACACACTTGGAAATGAAAACGGTAGGTTATTAGATTGTCATAATTGCTTTCACATGATATTCACAATGTACATCAAAATGTCTTTTCCGACAGCAACTGGGGAGCTCTGGAGAGACCACCACGATGATATTGCAAGGCGATCAAACATGTAGTGAGTGTATGTTTTTTCTTAGGACTGCCATAAGAAAGGGCCACAGAGTGGATGGCTTAGACAACAGACATTTATTGTCTCAAATTCTGCAGGCTGGAAGTCCAAGATCAAGATATTGGCAACGGTGGTTCCTTGTGATGATTGTGAGGGAGTATTATCTCTTCCATGTCCCCTCCTAGATTCTGGTAGTTTCATTAGTTCCTTGGCTTGTGGATGGTGGTTTCCCCTAAGTCTTCACATCCTCTTCTCTGTGAGCATGTCTGATTCTTGGTCCAAATTCCCTGTTTTATTAGGACCCAGTCATATTGGATAAGTGTCCATCCTAATAGCCTCATTGTAACCTAATCATCAGCAAAAACCCTATTTCCAAATAAGGTCACATTCATAAGAACTGGGGGTTAGAACTTTGGCATATTTTTGGGAAGGGGGGAACACAATTCAAACCATAACGATGTTTAGCCAGAATCCAGTATTAATCATTAATTCAGTCATTTAAGTTAGATGAGAATGTGTGCTGCCATCAAACATCTTTCCTAAATGGCATCCACTTGTAATCAATAACCCTGAATTCTGCCACTCATATGATCATCAGCAAGTCATGTAACTTTTTGGATTCTCAGATTCCTCATCTGTCATTTTGAGATAATAAAATTCGACCTTTGTGCCTCACAGAGATGGTGGAGATGATGTATATGAAGGGATAAGAGTTTGAAACCTATAGAGATGGCATGAAAATTTAACTGTAAAACCACATATGTTAAGGGTATTGGGCATGGCTTATTTTTATAGTGAGTAGCTGAGATCAAGTCTCAGCCTCCTTGGTGAAGGAATAAAGGACAGTAGCAGAATGAAGAAGGGACCCTAAATCCCTGGATGCTACGTAATAGGCAAAGAAGTCTAAATACTGAAATTCCATAGGCCTATTGGGGAAAAAAAAAAAAAAAACAAGCCACAGAAAGCAAGACCAAAGTCTCATTCAAACACTCAGCTCTCCATACATGAAATGTTTTGGATATGTCAATGTGCAAGAACAAAACTCAATACCTTTCTTCCCATGTTACTTACTAAAATTCTCAGTATTTACACACTCAACAGATGACTGAATTTTTAAAAGCACATTTTATCACTCTTTTCTTTTAGATTTCATAGGTAGTCTTTACATTATTTTACAATCACTTGATAGTTGGGAAATAAATAAAATAATTTTTGTAACTATCTTGTTGATTCAACGGCGTACATATCCCATCAGATCAGTTAATCTGTGAAGCATGTGCTAAAAGCACAGACAGTTGGAAATTGTTCTGTCAGGAAGCTAGAGGCAAGGCTATTCGGTTTTCCTTCTGTTCCAGATGAAAATACTTTTGGCAGCTCAGATCATATGAATTGTAATTAAAGACCCTAACTATGATGGAAACGCAAAAATAATCCCATCATTGTTATTTTGGTCTTCTCTGAATTCTGTCCTTGTTCCTAGGGCACTTCATGTATCTGGAGGCCACTCCAGTGGGCCTTCGGGGTGACAAAGCACACATCAGGAGTACCATGTGGCGAGAATCCAGTGCAGCCTGCACCATGAGCTTCTGGTATTTCATATCTGCAAAGGCCACAGGATCCATTCAGATTCTCATCAAGGTAGGAACATGGCCTGTGATGCCTCTGAACTTATTGTGTTCTGTTTTAGAGACAGGGTCTTGCTCTGTCACCCAGGCTGCAGTGCAGTGGTGCAGTCATGGCTCACTGCAGCCTCCAACTCCTGGACTCAAGCGATCCTCCTGCCTCCGACTCCCTAATAGCTGGGACTACAGGCACGCACCGCCATGCCTGGCTAATTTTGTATTCTTTGTAGAGATCAGGTCTCACTATGTTGCCCAGGCTTGTCTCAATTCCTGGGCTCAAGCAATTCTCCCACTTCAACCTCTCGAAGTGCTGGGACTACATGCATGAGCCACCACACCTGGCCCCCTCTCTCTAGGTGTCATGTGGCCTGAGGGAGTTGACTTGCTAGAGAAGTCCCCCTGTTTTTCAAAGGTGCCATTTCCTGTGGCTGAAATGATCTATGGGGTTTGGTAAGCTGGGGCATGAGAACCAGCTTTGAGTTCAACATCATATCCCGTGATGATGACTGAATCCTAGAGACTCCTTATATAATAATAATTAAGAACGTACATTTCTTCTTCCTATTTCGTTGTTTCCTTCCCTATCCTTTCCAATAAAAGAAAATAGATTATTTGTATATCTGAAAGAAGAGCGGCTATCCATTTTTGCTCACATATGAGCGATCATTAAGGGAACTAATAATAGACATTCTGGTTCAAAGCACACTGTGCAAAGGACTGAACTACTCAGGAGAATGATCAAGGTATGATTACACGGAACTGCTTATTAACTGTGACACGGTAATGCATTTTCTTCCTGAGGATTAATTGGATGTTTCTGTCAGAGCTTTAATTTAGTATAACAAAGTGACAGTGTTCAGGGAACAAAATAACATAGTAAATACTAATATTAATGAGACTTGGTCAAACACCTTTACTCTTTACTGAGTTAAAACAGCAGCTGAAAGGAGAGACATGTGTGCGTGCGCAGGTATGTGTGTATTTATTTGAAGAATCTAGGTGGAATTCCTTCCTAGAAAGCTTACTTTAAAGCATGCCGTGAAGACCATTGCTGTTTTTTTTTTCCTCACACATGAGCTTTGGTTAAGTGCCCTGGCACTGAGAGAAAATGCCTGAGCTGAATACCAAAGAGCTTTTACCTCTGAACAGTTTATGTCTGCAGAGTCTATGTTTCATCGGAAACCAGAATTGACTTTATAACTTAGGACTCTTCTATAATGATGCAGAAAAGTCTGCCTAATAAAATACATGTTGCAAGAACCACAGCAAGTCATTCTTACATTTAAAGATGGAAACTTACCAAAATATAGCACTTAAAGTTCTCGTAAGAGGACTTCACTGGCACTCTTGGAATGTGATACTTGATTCTTTGGTGTGCACCATGTAAGAGATTTGGTACTGCTCTGTGGGCTTTGCTTTTATCATTTGCCTCAGTTGTATTTGCATTTCAATTATGTTATACTGACAAGCTTTATATTTCTAGAAAGTGCAATATTAAACCATTTTGTGGTATCAGTCTTCCTACCAAGGAATAGAATTCCTGTGGTTCCTGTAATTGATTCTTAGGGAAATTTAACAGCATTTTAAAAAGCCTATCTTCTTACTATACACACACACACACACACACACACAC
Organism: Trachypithecus francoisi; assembly: GCF_009764315.1. Classification (NCBI taxonomy): domain Eukaryota; kingdom Metazoa; phylum Chordata; class Mammalia; order Primates; family Cercopithecidae; genus Trachypithecus; species Trachypithecus francoisi. The sequence continues at coordinate 21,754,543 of NW_022681474.1, forward strand.
ACGCTTAAAAAGTATATGCCTATATTTAATTAGTCACGTTGATTGTGAGGAAATTTCTCATAATATATTTGGATTTTATATTCATGAATATTAGGGCAATCATTTCATCTTGGTGATTAATAAGATATGTGTTTCCAACCAGCATTACAAAGTAGTTATTTGGCTCTCTCTGTGTGGAATTAGACGCTGGATTTTACCTTGCTTATTCTTTTGAAAGCATCCTAGCTAGATGGTAAACCCAATAAAGGCAAGGATTCTGCCTCCGAATTCTTTCTTTCTTTACTCTTCATCTTTTAAAATGTTCCAGTATATACATGCGTTCCCTCTGGCTTGGCCCTCCCTCTCTTTTCTTAGGTAGGCCCACTTCTGTGTTTTCTGTCTTTTCCCTCCACACGGAGTCACACCCAATCAGGAAAACTCAGCCTTTTGCCGAACTTTCCTTGACCACATTTGCCTAGCCTCCCACAGTGGCTCCTTTTCTGAGTGTCTTGCAGCTCCAGAAAGATTCCTACTAACTGGCTGTTCATTAGAAATTATTCTAGTTCAACAAACTGATTGTAAAGTCTTGAGAGCAAGGCACTGAAGTTGTAGGCGCCAAGTGTCCCTCTCAGATCTTCAGAAAAGGGTCTGCTGGATGAAGCAAAAAAGTTAGTGGCCTCCCAGAGGTTGTGGCTGAGCTGGAGCCAATCCTTATTTAGGACGACCCTTGCGAAGGGATGGCCATTGTGCCTTACATGCATGACATTCAAGTCTAGCCTGAAGAAGAGTCTGTCATCTAAATCAGAAGCATACATGGAATCAGATAAAAAAGCATGTGCCATTGAACAATAATTTACCAGTAGCATCATTTATATGGGGTAATACTGATTATAGATCATTACAACAATGCATACATAAATACGTCTTTTATAGAACACCATTACTTATGTTATTTCATGGAATTCTTAGCACACCCCTCTGAGTTAAATAATGGGAGCCTTATTTTACTAAAGGGGTAGCGGGGTCACAGAAATAACTTTACCACCCTATAGCTAAATACCCAGTCAGGGACAGAGTGGGAATGTGAATCCAAGTATGTCTATGTCCAGAACTCATTTGTTTACTCCCAACCCCGAGCCCCAAGTGTTCCACACTGACTTTAATATTGAAATGAAGATCCCCTTTTACCTAGATCTATACACATTGCATAGAATATTTTTTAGGGAAAAAAAAAAACCAAACAAAATGAATCATGGTTCTTAGAATGGCCATATATGATTCTTAAATTACTCCTGTAATAAAAAAGTAAATCCAGAGAAACTTCAACAAAGCAAAGCTATTGCTTTTGAGAACATTTGGTAAAAAGCAGTATCATATTACCTATTACCTATTTCTGCATTTTTTGCCTTTGGTTACATGAGAGTTACTTTTCATTAGAGAGATGCAACTGAAACAAATGTAATTTTTGTGTCTTTAATCAAGCAAAGGGTGAATAATAAGAGGATCAAAAAATTGAGAAATTGATGTTAATTTTCTCTTCTTCTTGAAGTTTACTTTAGTTATGAATGCGAAAAAAAAAAAATAATAACCCTTAAAAGGATGTGGTTAACTTTTTGGAAGGAATAACAATTTTTTAAATACAGTTTGTTTTGTATGAGATCAGAGAGTTTACCAGGTAGGATGACTGGCTCTCACTCTCTGCTTGAGCCAAGCCAAACACTGTGTGATGAGATTCAGCCTGGGGAAAGCAATGACAATCTCTGTTACTCCACTCCTTCATTTTATGAGTGAGTCAAGAGAGGCTCATATGGGCCAAGTTATAAACTCAAGGTCACTAGTAAGTGGATCGACTATGACTTGAACTCAGGTATTCTGAAATTAAGTTTAGAAAGTCTGCGTAATTGGTTTGGTTTATGTCTTTCTAAGGAGGAGATTTGGATGTTAATCTAAGTAAAAATAACTGGGCCTTATCTTTTTCTGAATTTTGTAATAGTTCATTTTTAAAATGGCATCCTGGCCGGGCGCGGTGGCTCAAGCCTGTAACCCCAGCACTTTGGGAGGCCGAGACGGGCGGATCACGAGGTCAGGAGATCGAGACCATCCTGGCTAACACGGTGAAACCCCGTCTCTACTAAAAAATACAAAAAAACTACCTGGGCGAGGTGGCGAGCACCTGTAGTCCCAGCTACTCGGGAGGCTGAGGCAGGAGAATGGCGTGAACCCGGGGGGGCGGAGCTTGCAGTGAGCTGAGATCCGGCCACTGCACTCCAGCCTGGGCGACAGAGCAAGACTCCGTCTCAAAAAAATAAATAAATAAATAAAATAAAATAAAATAAAATGGCATCCTTATTTTTGTTAACATTTCTCATTTTTCCTTTTTAACTCATTTATATTCAGTATTAAATTTCTTATTAAATTTAAATGCATTACCTTCCAGACCACGTAAGATTTAAAACAAAAAATAAAACAAGTACTCAGGAGTAGAAAAGGGATTTTACAAGATGAAAGTTAACTCATTTTGCAAATATATTTAATTTTACTGCCACTGTTTTACTTGTTGTCACTCGTTTCCTGATGGGGTTAAAGTTGTTTTGTTTGTTTGTTTGTTTGTTTTGAGACGGAATCTCGCTCTGTCACCCAGGCTGGAGTGCAGTGCCGGCGCAATCTTGGCTCACTGCAAGCTCTGCCTCCCGGGTTCATGCCATTCTCCTGCCTCAGCCTCCCGAGTAGCTGGGACTACAGGCACCCGCCACCACTCCTGGATAATTTTTTTTTTTTTTTTTTGTATTTTTAGTAGAGACGGAATTTCACCATGTAAGCTAGGATGGTCTCAGTTTCCTGACCTTGTGATTCACCCTCCTTGGCCTCCCAAAGTGCTGGGATTACAGGTGTGAGCCACCGCGCCTGGCCCTGGTAGGGTTAATTAATGATGAGTAATATGTATACATGAATACCCTAAAAGTAATTTGAGGGAAATTTTGAAATGGACTTTGTTTTTGACAATTTGTTTTCATTGGGTAAAATCTGTCTAGCCTCTACAAGAAACAAAAGACCTTTCGTCTTTTCAATCAGTCTTTTGAATAAAATGCAGGAACACCTGCTACCTGAAGAGCATTATCTTCCTTTGGAACTATTCCATCTGTAATAAACTGTTGATATTTTAATCAAGATTACTGCATGCTTTAGGGAATTTGAATATATTTAATTGAAGGCATTTAGGACTATCCATTATGCAGTCATGATAGAAAACATAATATATTCAAGCCAGAAGTGGAAAAAAATAATGTGTTTCAGGAGAGCCCTCCTGATATAGCAACCTAGTTATGCTGAAAGACCATAATTAAATTAGTTCATTGCTTTATCTTGCTTAGTGGTTCAGATAATTTTATAGTTGGTGGGGTCTTACTCTCAGCTATTCATTTTACAGATGAAGGAAGCAAGAGTAAGAGGTTCTATTTCTTGCCTCAGCTCACATGGTATTTTAAGAAAAAAGTCAGGATGTGAATTCAGTTTTTCTGAATTCTAACTTAAGGCTGTTCTACTTGTCTTCCTAGAAATTTTATCTAACGATTTTGATATGTAATAGGGAAATAAATATTTTGTTCAAGAGGCTGTGAAAAATATCAGATAAAGAGAAGCTAGCTTTCTTTACCTAAAATACTGTGGCCATTCTGGGTCCACTTTTAACCTTAGTCTAGGGAGCAATGAGCCTTGGTTGTAGACAAGGGTCAACTGAATTCATGGTAAGCTCTCTGCATCCATCCAAACCCATCTCCACTGCATCCTCTGCGTGCATACTCACCACTGCCCTAATCTGAAAAGATTTACAACACAGATTGAGTATTCCTTATCCAAAAATCCAAAATTTGAAATGCTCCTGTGAACCTTTGCTTTGAGCATCATGTTGATCCTCTAAAAGTTTTGGATTTTAGAGCATTTCAGATTTTGGATTGCAGGGTTAGGGATACTCATCCTGTAACTGCTTTACTAGAGTAGTAATTAGACAGGTTTTCAGAATTAGGTTTATTTTGATATTGACAAGCTGCTGACTATTTTGTGTTATTTTGAGTATACTATTTGCATTTTATTCATTATTTCAGAAAAAGGGTATAGATAATATAGAAGATACATAGAATCTGGATAGGGAATTTGACTTCTCCAAGACTGTCATGTGGATTTTGGACTGTAAATCAATTAAACTACATTTTTAGTGCTTTTTCAGAATTGTTTCAGCATCTTAGCAGTGTAATCTGCATAGTTTTGTTATATTGTACTAATGTACTTGGCCAAATAATTGGAGAAAAGTTGATCTTTGCATTTTAAGGTGAGAACCACTGAGTATCTGAGACAGATCTCAGTCAATTTAGGAAGTTTATTTTACCAAAGTTAAGGACATGTGCCCATGACACAGCCTCCATAGGTCCTGACTACATGTGCCCAAGGTGGTCCAAGCACACCTTGGTTTTATACATTTTTAGGTAGACAAGAGACATCAATCAACATATGTAAGATGAACATTGATTTGGTCCAGAAAGGTGGGACAACTCAAAGCAAAGGGGAACTACTCGAAGTTGGGAGGGGGCTTCCATGTCATAAGTAGATAAGAGACAAATGGTTGCATTCCTTTGAGTTTCTGATTAGCCTTTCCAAGGGAGGCAATCAGATATGCATGTATCTCAGTGAGCAGAGAGATGACTGGATAGAATTGCCCTAAGCAGTTCCCAGCTCTACTTTTAAGTGATTCTAGGGCCCCAAGATTTATTTTCTTTTCACTAAGGTATAACCACGCAAGATATCAACACACCCAGAGTTTAATTTAGTTAATTGCCACATCACAATGCTTTAGTTATAGAAAATAAATATTTTTTTATATCATCTTAGAGAACATGGCAATAATTATTCCAGGCATATTTTTGAATATGTGAGATTTCCTTTTAAACTTCTTCTGTTCCCATGTTCTTTACCTTTCAGTGTCTCTACTTTCCAGGTAGGACTCCTACGAAGCTAGTTCCACTGGAATCTCTTCTGTCATGAAGAAAAGATGTCCATTAGGGTGCTAACACCTTAGTTTAATTTATCCCAGGAGCCCAGGAGTTTTTGCTTTACAGAGAAGCATATAATCAGCTCTAAAGAATGACATCATCACTACAATCGTTGCCTTTATGTTTCTATTTCTACTCCCACTAGCGCTGCCACTCTTGTGTGCAGTCCAAATATTGACTAATTCCTCTTCCCTTCCTTTCCCTCCCTCCTGCCCTCTCTCTCTCTCTCCCTTCCATCCTTCCATCCTTCGCTTCCCTTTCTTTCCCTTTCTTTCTCCTCTCCTCCCCTCCTCTCCCCTCCTCTCCTCTTGTTTTCACAGTCTAGCTCTGTCACCCCAGCTGGGGTGCAGTGATGCAATCTCAGCTCACTGCAACCTCCACCTCCCTGGTTCAAGCGATTCTCCCACCTCAGCCTTCTGAGTAGCTGAGAATACAGGTACACGCCACCACGCCTGGCTAATTTTTGTGTTTTTAGTAGAGACGGGGTTCACCATGTTGCTCAGGCTACTCTCGAACTCCTGACCTCGTGATTCTCCCGCCTCGGCCTTCTAAAGTGCCAGATTACATTCGTGAACCAACAGGCCTGGCCTCATTTTTTTCTATATCATGTGATGTCTTCCAACTGTATGAATCCATTTAATCTTCAAAATAAGATGGCAAGGAAGATATTTTGTTTGCTAATTTTACAGACCACAAAATTAAGACCCAGGTCACAAACAGTACGTTGAATAATCAGGATTAAAAAACAGTTCTAACTTCAATATTCATGCTCTTAACTGCAATACTCAACTTCTACTATTAGAATTTAAAATATTCTAATACTGAGAAGTCAGAAAGGTTACTGTCCCTCAAAGTTTTCCAGTGGCTCTGAAGTCATACAAATCAGAAATTTCTGTCTCTACATATTAATAAATCTATAGATGTATTCTACACATGTTAGAGAGGAGAGGTGACTGCATTGTGTTCATCAACTTCAGCAGTTTTATTTTTTTAACTTAGCTTGCCAGCTTCTAGTAACAGTTATTGCACTTATCTAAATTATTCCTTATCATATTTAATATAACTCAGACATTTTAAAATCAGATTTAATACAGCTGCATTTTATTTTTTAAATTATTTTTAATTGACACATAATAATTGCACATATTTATGGGGTACAGTGTGATGTTTTGATACATGTATTCATTGTATAATGATCAAATCAGGGTAATTAACACATCTATAACCTCAGGTATCTGTCATTTCTTTGTGGTAAGATCAGTGAAAATCCTCTCTGCTAGCTATTTTGAAATATACATTATTTTTAATTATATTCACCTTACTGTGCCAAGAAACACCAGAACTTATTCCTACTAACTGTAACTTCATACTCCACCAATCTCTCCCCATGTTCACCTCTCCGTCCCCTCCACATTCTCTGGTAACTACTATTCTGCTCCTTGTTCCTGTAAGATACATGTTTTTAGGTCCTGCATATGAATGAGATCATGAGGTGTCTGTCTTTCTGTACCTGGTGTATTTCACTTAACATAATTTCCTCCAGCTTTATCAATGTTACTACAAATAACAGGATTTCATTTTTTTAATGGGTGAGTAATATTCCATTGTGTATGTACTCTATTTTCTTTATCCATTTATTCATTTTTGGACACTTAAGTTGATTCCATATCTTGGCTATTGTGAATAGTGCTGCAATAAACATGAGAGGACAGATATCTCAACCTATTGATTTAATTTCCTTTGGATATATACCCAGTAGTGGGTTTGGTAGATTATATGGTAGCTCCGTTTGAATTTTTTTTTTCTTTTTTTTTTTTTTGAGGAACCAACGTATTGTTTTCCATAATGGCTGTACTAATTTATAATTCCACTAGCAGTGTGCAAGGGGACAGTGTCACTGGGTGTATAACACTTGTTATACTATTTTTGCTTTTGTTGTATGTGAATTTGAGGTCTTATCCAAGTTCCATAACCTTGCTAACACTTCTTTATCTCTCGTCTTTTTGATAATAGCCATTCTAACAGGCATAAGGTGATATCCATCATGGTTTTTATTTGTATTTCCCTGAAGATTAGTGATGCTGAGCATTTTTTCTCATATATCTCTTGGCCATGTATGTGTCCTCGTTTAAGACATGTATATTAAGGTCTTTTGCCCATTGTTTAATCAGATTATTTGCTTTTTTGACTATTGAATTTTTTTAGCTCCTTATTTATTCTGGATATTATCCCTTTGTCGGATGAATAGTTTGCAATATTTTATACCATTCTGTAGATTGTCTCTTCATTCTGTTGATTGTTTCATTTGCTGTGCAGAAGCTTTGTAGTTTGATGCAATCTCATTTGTCTATTTTTTCTTTTGTTGCCTGTGAATTTGAGGTCTTATCCAAAAAAATCCATGTCCATTCTGATGTCATGAAGCATTTCTTCAATATTTTCTTCTAGTAGTTTTGTAGGAATAGCTGCATTTTAATGTTGGTTGGGAAAGAATGAATTAGAAACAAAGTAATACCAATTATTAAAATATTTTAAAAAATCTGTAGTAGTGACTTTGTGAATGTATGTTAAACAAGATTTATGGAGGATGAAGTAACTACCATTATTTTAAAGGAGTGATAAACATAAATGATACTTTTGAGATAGCCAAAGTATTATAATGGGATATTAAAATATCTACTATTACTATTGGTGAGAAAGTCACAGGTACTACTAGTACCTGTGATCTGTTGCCTGTATTCACAATGTGAAGAAAATACCAAAACTTTAGTTGAAGTTTGTGAAAATAAAGATGTATTTCCTCCATCCATGTTACAACTCTCCTGAAAATTAATATTCTATTTCTAAGAAGCCTGAAGAATTTTCAATTTTATGAGGATATCTATCTTATGTGTTCAGTGTTTACATTTATTTATTAAGAAATATTAGTGTGCTTGTCTGTGGAGGAATTTCTTATATGAAAAAGCAATTCCAGCTTCTAACATTTGAGATCCATTAAGTCACTGAAGATAGCATTCTATCTGAGCCAAGTTTAGAGCAGACTAAGTATAAATGGGTTTAAATGCTGCCACAGCAAAGAGCTATTTCAGCCAACTAGGCATCAGGCCTGCAGCCAGGTCGAGTCAGCAACTTCCAAACTGACTGCTCATGGATTAATATAATGAGAGATTTGTCACCCGGACTCAAGAGTGCCTCTCCAAATGTCATAGTAGTCATAGACATTGTCATCTTAGCTATTATAAGATCTGAGAGAAGGAAGAGAAGAAAAGCAATATTGTGGCTTGTCTGGTTTAAAATATAATAGGCCAGTGGCTTCACATGGTACTGTCCATTTGCCCACAGAAACTTCGTAGGTACAATTGCTGTACACACAACTGGTCTGTGTAGGAATCCTGAGAGCCAGTTAATTTCAATTTAACTTTTGCTTATTTACTGATAGTATTTGAATTTGGATTATTTCAAACAAATTTTTCATGGTGAAACATTTCTTTTTTTCTCTTCTCATTTTTCTAGGGCATTGCTTGAAAAATTGTAACAGTTTTCAGCGCATGATAGTAACTCTGTTCTTAATTCATTGTTAATGCCTACTCTTCATTTTCTACAGTTTTCAATACGTGCTGCAACCAAAGTAGGGTAGAATTGCTTATCAGTGGTCTGATTGTTCTAACTGAATCACATTTCTGACTCAGATGCTGCTATAAGTTTGGCAGTCCATTTTTACCAATTACAAATCACAGAGTTGGAGTACAGAGAAAACCCTTGTGATTCACTTTTGTATGCATCGATAAAATAAGCAATTAAAATGGCAATAATCTTAGATATCTCTGTAAGAAATGAATATACAAAACAATAGCATTTGTAATCTTTGAGGGAATTTTTATTAAAATAAATGTTTTAAACATTTTTTAACAAATGAAGTATTTAGACAAACAACATTTTCTAGATTAGTGCATTTCTTTACATCTTCTGAAGAAGTCAAGAATATTTTCTGATAATCTGTTGTGACAATAAAGCTCATTGGTAAATTCTGCTATGGTTCTCCCGCTGTGGATAGTATTATGTGAAAGATATAAAGAAAACAAAAAAAAAGCTGAGCAGTTTGGGATATACTATGCCCAACTTAGACTATTTGTAACTAACAATTCCTTTAATTTAGGATTACAACTTTCTTCTGCAAGTACTGAGTTTCCAGCTCCATCCCGGTTTTTTTCACCCTTGCTTTCATTCATTGCAATTTAAACAGATAGTTAGTTAGCTTTTCCTAAATACACTTTGGTCTCATGGAGCTTGTGAGTTTAAAGTGGGCTTAACTACTGGCAAAAGGCAATGGTATGGCACGGATTCTTTCTATCAGAAGTTGTAAGAGCTTCTCATTGGACCCTGAATGTCCTTCAGTATTTAATTCTCCTCCTTCTGAAGTCATCCTTTTCCTGAAAAGGTAGTTTATGACTTCACGTGCTACATTCTTGGCGCTGGAACCTCTCTGAGGTTCATGGAATGAGTTTGAATTAAGTGGCACTGTGTTCCCATGTGATTAAGTCTTTGTCTCCTGGCACTGCTACACTGCTTGATGACTGAGTATGGAAAAGTTCTTTTCTCCAGTAACTAGGGAAGTTTCATGATGCGGACCTCATCTACCTTGTTTACTATCCTGTCTGTAGCAAGTAGCATAGTGCCTCGCACATAGTAGGTATTAAACACATATTTTTTAATTGAACGAAAGATTGAATGTACAAGCAGTACATAAATGCCAACTCTACGGAATAATTCAATATTCTAAGAATTAAAAAACTACTGAAATATTTATAGGCTGAAAGTGTTTAGAAGAAATAAAAAAATTAAATTGGATTTTGAAAGACAAGTAGAATTTGGATAAATAGAAGCAAGAGGCCAGGTGTGGTATGGTAGCTCACACCTATAATCCCAGCACTTTTGTAGGCCAAGGCAGGCAGATCACTTGAAGTCAGAAGTTTGAGACCAGCCTGGCGAACATGGTGAAACCCCATCTCTATTAAAAATTCAAAAATTAGCCAGGCATGGTGACATGTTCCTATAATCCTAGTTAGGAGGCTGACGCAAGAGAATCGCTTGAACCCAAAAGGTGGAGGTTGCAGTGAGCCAAGATTGTGCCACTGCACTCCAGCCTGGGTGACAGAGGGAGACCCTGTCTCAAAAATAAAAATAAATAAATAAATAAAAATAAATAGAAAAGAAGAAAGAAAGGAGAACATTATTTCAAATGAGAGAATACACAGAGGAAGAGAAGCCTGGCATGTATTGAGTGGACCCTGAATTCACTAATTATTGGATAGTAATTAAGGATATGATGTTAATGACAATAAAAAATAAGCATTCTACGCTCTACAGTCTACATCATACATTTGAATATCTGATACTGTGATTCTATTTGTGTCATTTAACATAGCACTGCTTCCATTGTTTCTGTAATTTTCAATTATTTCTGACTTATTAACTTATATTTAGCTTTAACTTTGTAATCATTTCTTTTGGGTAACTTCTAATGTAATATTCTAATGTAAATAAGTTATGATGTACCAAATTATATATGCAAATTAGCAGTTTGTATAAACACAAATAATAGGAAGTAATCAAATTGAAAACTAATCCAAAACTGCTTTTGGAACAGCAGAAGAAAAACAATTGAAAAATGAAATCCTTGAATATTATTTGAATGACCTTAACTTTTAATTTTTTCTTGATATGAGAAAACAAATTTCAACTTAGTTGCTAGATATTCATTCAGACATTGACATTATTTTCTTTGCAGCAATGGATATGATGACAGATAAAATAACTTTTGTAGAATTAAGAAAATATAAATGTTTAATTTAATTCTTATAACTCAAGTTCGCACAAGATCATCGAGAATCAAACATAAACAGCATTAACACAACAGTCAGTGGCAGCCAACAGGCACACGCTGGCCACCTCTAGTGATACGACTTTAAGATTGATCAAACAATCAAAAGAAAGTTATTTAATCAAAACAATCTATTTGCCAACACTGTAGCATTTGTCTTGTGTACTTTTCATGTAATTTTGGAGAACTCCAGTACCACTCATGTTGATACTTAAGAAAACATGATACTTACATAAACCCAACAAGAATAATTAAATTTTGAAGAATGAGACTTGCATGTATAGTACTGAGCTTTGGAAAGCCACAAACTGTGTCATATCTAAAATTCTGCTCCCCCTAGAACCAATTTTTGTCCCTTTGGGGCAATATTGGCCCCTCTTAAGAATGCGTGTTATACCCTCTACTTTTTCTCCAAATCCCATCTTTCAGTCTCTAAGAACCCTCTTTCTTCTGGGAAGGCCATCATTCTTCATCTTTTCAGAGAGCAAGTTGTCAAACTTAACACAATCACTAAACTTGAGTCCCAGAGATTGAGACCATCATGGACAACATAGCGAGACCCCATGATGTGGTTTGGCGGTTTCCCCGCCCAAATCTCACCGTGAATTGTAATCATACCCATGTGTCAAAAACGAGGCCAGCTGGAGATAATTGAATCATGGGGACGATTTCCCCTATACTGTTCTCCTGGTAGTAAATAAGTCTCAGGAGATCCAATGGTTTTATAAGTGGGAGCACAAGCTCTCCTGCCTCCCACCATGTAAAACATGATTTTGCTCCTCACTTGTCTTCAGCCATGACTCTGAGGTCTCCCCAGGCATGTGGAACTGTGAGTCAATTAAACTTCTTTCCTTTATAAATTACCCACTCATCGGTATGTTTTTATTAGCAGCATGAGAACAGACTAATATACCCCATCTCAAAAAAAATGAATAAAATAAAATAGCTATTCCCTTACAATCTTTCTTGATAAGCCAGGGTAACCACATATTATTAATACACATGTGTCTTCCATGCTCTTATTTATGCCTTTTTCTTATCTGTGCCTTTGTTAAATCCACGTCTTTTTCTACATTTGGAATGTTTGCCTCCTCTCCATCCTTCCCCCGCCAACACACACATGTAGATTTTGACATAACCAAATCCTGAACATCTTTCTAGACCCAGATTGAATATTTTCCCTTCTGCGTCTTGTCACTTACTACCACTACCTTGAAAGTCAGATGTAGGTACAATTTAGTTTTGTGTCCTCCATAATAAATGGCTCATTGTAGACTCGTATAGTGTTAGAAAAAATAAGACATTTATAGTGCTTAAAGAAGCTTAACTATGAATAGGGAGAAAAATATGTGAACCTATAATAATAATTTACAAAGTGGAAGATTTGGGGGAAATTGAGAGCTGATGATGGAATTATCTATGCAGTCTAAAAAGAAATTATGTTTTCCAAAAAAAAGACTAGTTTTGTAGTCCTGATTTAAAACCCTTATATTATGTTGTGGTGAGTATTATGCCTCCATGAATAAAAAATAGAAGCTATTAAAAATGGACTTGGATGAGTTACTATTCTTTTAATAAATTAGACCATATGGTTATGAATTTACTTTATAAATTAGACCATATGTATTAGGGTTTTGCCACTAAAAATTCCATGAATGACTCATTGAGGACTTTGTTACGGGTTACAAATGCTGATACATTTTATTTTCCATTCACAATGTGCCATTTAATATATCCACATATAATCATTGATCATTGCTTTGTCTTCTTTTATGCTCACCTGTTGGTGGCAAGAAAGCATACTTAGTTCTTCAGACTTATGAGCTGAGGGATCATTATTCTGAGTGCTAGCAATTGAAGTGACATAGAGACTTAAGGTTAAAAAGAAGGGTAAAATAATATTTTTATGTGAATTCATGGATTTCTTTTCATCAGCATTCGTGAGCCCTAAGGATTTTACAGGTCGTATTTTTAATGAGTTATCTTGACTCTTTTTGACTTCACTGGGGGGTCATTCAGCAAATAAAATTTTACCAAAGTTAGAGGTACATATGGCTCCTGAATGATGAAAGAATGGTGAGAATATTCTTTAGTCTTTTTAGGGTTTTCTTTTAAGTTATTTTTCAGAAAATCCCCAAATTATAAGGCAGAACATTGAAATTAATTACTTTGTTGGCTTCATTATAATCAGAGCTGAATTTTCTTGGTAGTCAAAAGAATATAAAACATAACAAAACATGTATTGTGAAAAGTATAAAATAATACTTCAAATGGTGTTAAGCTTTTTACTAAGCAATTTTGTTTCTCGTGAGGTTTTCAAAAAATGTCTAAGCAGAAGATAAATTAAAAATATAGTCAAGCTTAGAGAAAAAATACTTTTTATTTTGTTTTTCCATTTGAACACAAAATATAATGGGAGCATATAAGTAAAACTTTTACAATTTACTATGTTTCTTTAGATGTAGGGAGATTGTGAACAGTTTTATTTTTATAGATAGATGGTTTGCAGTGATTTCAGAATGCACTTATGTTTTTTTTATTATTACTTTATCCATGTAGTAATAAACATCATTAGGAAAAAAAACTCATACAATAATTTCAAGCAGATATTTCAGTACTTAATTTTTTGTATGCCTTGTAGAATGATTAAGGGCAGAGTGTTGACCTGGAACTACAGATAATTTATCTTTGGCTAAGACGTAGTATATTCTATTTCATATTAGAAGTTTCTGATATATGTTGCTCCCTTGAAAATCTTCTACTTATTTTTCTCTACACTTCCAAGCCACAGATATATGTTTTTTTTCTAAGTAGCTTAAGCACTGTTAAATATTTTAGAAAATTTTATTAATGTAAATATAGCCAGATCATTGAGTAGGCAAACAATCAACGGTAGCAAATAACTGACATATCCATAATAGAGTCACTTTGTTTTCCTAGACCTCTGGGGAAGTGATCGTTATGTATCGCTTCACTTATTTTGCACACACACACTGCAAATTACTTAAAATTCTGTTTCTGAAATAATTTGTTTAAAAACTACCACTTCAGAAAATTTCTGTTAAATTTATTAACTTCAATGTGAACGCCCTGAATCAGAATCATTATACATAACAGAGCACTCAATATATCCATTGTATCTTCTCATATGTGGTGAGCTCTGAAAATATATGAAATGCTATGCACAGAGAAGAGAAAGCAAATGTACTAGTTGCTTTTCCTTATAACTTCTTAGGAATGAGTCCATGAAAATGCATGTCCTATGTATATTCATGAAGAGAACTAGCATTTTATTTAGTAGGTTTTTCATGACAACAAAAAAATCAATCCTTTGAAAGGCAGAATTTGTGAAAAAAATCAAAATTTGAAATGAGGCATTGGTGGTCTTTTGTATATATACGCATTACCCCAACTTTCTAAATATTTCTTAATTTGGTAAGAATGCTTCAACATCTTCTTTGTTATTTTGCACCAAGGAAGTTAAAACTACTGGTAGAATATAGAAGGAGAAGTATGAACATAATTATTACCTTTTCTGGAAATTTACATTCAACAAGAAGGGTCACCTCCTCTCCCTCTTTGAAGTCCCAACCATTCTCTTATATTTTTGAGATTATTTTTATATCTCCCACGGAGTTGTTTACTGTGCGCTGCTTCTCAGCATTGTGTACTTTTCCTTGCAACTCCCAACAATAGTTTTGGCCATGGATTATTCTGTTCTAGTTGCTGCCTAAGAGTCTAAGACCCCTGACTTGATCATCTGCTATAATCAACGTGCTGTTTTCAACAAAGATTCTATTGGAGGAAAACCACATCTCTTTTTGGTCCCATCCGTCAATTCAAAACAAAAACACCAACACATGGCTTATTTGCATGTTATAGATTTTACAAAAGCATTGATCCTAATTAGAATCTTAGAACCCAGAATGTGGCTGCACTGAGAGTACAAAAGGAAAATCAGATATCAAAACTTTCACACAGAGATTCTCTCCATACAAATACCCTAGTTCCTAGACTCATTCCTTTGCATCAATGTTGACCCTCCTTTGAATCTATTAAAGGAACCACATGTTCTATTCTTCCAATGCATACACAGACTCCATTTTCAGGTAACACCACTCACTAAACACAGGGATTACTTTTGCCTTAGGATGCATTTTTTTTTCTTTTTGTTGGGGCGATGAAGACCCTGTGACCTATTGAGTTTATTTCCTGAAGTATGAGGTATTTAGCCAACAAAGTTTCACAGTGGGCTCCTAGACGTGACAAAAGATCACTGGCCATGTAGCTGGAGACAGACCTGGATTTGAATGTCAACTCTGCCACTTACTACTCATGATCTTGGGCAAACTACTTAGAATCCATAAGCCACTTTCTTTACATGTAAGAAATAATGATTATAATATGAGTTGCAAATTGTTTTCAGGGCCACCAAATGCTATAACAATGGATGAAAGGGTGCTTTGGAAACTATAAACCATTTAACACACTTTAGGTAAAGTTTTCAATTAATCCTTCATGAAATGTAAGCATAGGAAAGGGAGAAAAAGTAAAATTCAGAATATTTGTTTAGTTGTGTTGTTAAAATAGACTGCATTAATATCTGTATCATCTAAAACTGTGCCATCTATTACTTTTCTAAGCAGGAGTTTTCATTGTATTTCCATTTAAATGCCCTTTCACTTGAGGCCAGAATTCATTCTATGTGTTTGGTCTCACACGTTGTCTGGTTGGATGGGTATTCGTTAAACTTCGTGCCTGTGTTCACTGATAGCTGGGCCTTGATGGATCCCATCAGGTGGTAAGCTTAGAGCACAAGCTGTTATTGTTTGCCTCCCATAACCTGGCTAAGGGTGTCTGTCATTTAGGAGGTAATGTTAGAAAGGGAGAATGTTGTCAGCGGGTGAGTTATTCATGATGAATAAGTATCCAAGGAAAACTGAAATGTTTGTTTTTAAAGCAAAGGAAGGGCATTGAGATCTGTTGACATATTCTATTTAAAAAAATTATGCCGTTCTTGTAACATGATGAATGTTCAAATAATATCTCACAGACAGAAGAGCGTTAACATGACATAGTGACATGCACAACTCACTTAGTAGGTCTATAGTGAGAAAAAATACAATACCCTCACTTGTTATTAGAGTGCCAACTTCTCCATGAAAGCACAAAATAGGAGGATAATCTGATGATTAATATGATATCAATTTTTTTTTTTTAGTTTTTCATATAGAACCCTTGTGTATACCTTCTACTACCAAACACATGTGCTGCTTCCTGTCTTAAATGAGGCGGGGTCTGTCTTCCTGATGAATTCGCCTTTTGTCTTGACTCTACTCCCCACTCCCCAGTTCTGGAATCTGGCTTTTATGAGCATGGATCAGATTCCAAGATTTAAGCTTCAGTACCTGTGCTTGTAACCACCATATACTACTGCCTCTATAAATAACCCCTGGCCAGGCCTGGTGGCTCACAGCTGTAATCTCAGCACTTTGGGAAGCTGAGGCAGAAGGATGCCTTTAAGCCAGGAGTTCAAGACCACTTTGGGAAACATAGTGAGACTCTATCTCTACAAAAAATAAAAATCAATAGTCAGATGTGGTGGTGTGCACCTGTAGTCCCAACAACTCAGGACGATGAGGTAGGAGGCTCACTGCAGCCCAGGAGTTCAAGGCTACAATGAGCTGTGATTGTGTCACTGCACTCCAGTCTGGGCAACAGAGTAAGCCCTGTTTCTTAAAAAATAATAATAATAAAAATAAAAATTAAAGAACTTCTAATTGCTTTAGCATAGACAAATTGACAAAAGACATACATAGGTATCACACCTAAGAGGAAATAGAAAAGGCAACTAATAAACCTGTAAAAAGATGCCCTCCCACTATAGTGATCAGGAAAATGCAAATAAAGCCTAAATACCCAAATGTTGAGCAAAAGTTAAAAAGCTGGTACCAAGGACTCCTATGGATGTGGAACAAACAATTAAAAATTTAGTATACTCTTGGCAGGAGTATAAGTTGGTAAAACAAGACAATTTGGCAGTAGTAAGTAAAATTGAAGCTGCACATACTATCCTATTACATAGCCATATTCTTCCTTTGTATGTTCACTAGGAAAAATACTGATCTGTGTGTCCAAGAGGTATAAGCAAAAATGTTCAAAGCAGAGAGTTTTGAAAAACTCTGAAAATGGGTGTCTCCATAACACTGTAACCAAACACCATGGATTCAGTCTATCACTGAGACAAGGAGTATTGCCAGGGAAGAAGGCTTTATTATATTGCAGATAATGTCAGCCAGAGAGGTGATAGCCAAATCTCAACTCCATTCCTTCTCCCCAACTAAAGGATTTATATAGATGGGAAGGAAAAGAGGAAGGGAAAGGAAGAGAAGTTGGTCAACAGGCAGCAAGTGCTTGAATGAAGGGTCTAGTGTCTCATGGTAACCACGTGAAGGAAAACAGGAATTGAGGAAGGGTAAGGAATAGGAATTGGTCAGAGGCAGCAGGTGCATCTGTAGGTGAAACTGTAGGCTTCTCAATCTTCAGTTCTATGGGCATCTGGCTTGTTGGAAAATTGGGCCAGTTTCAACATGAAAGGAAAGACAAATATCAAACTTCACACATGGTTTCTCTTCATAAGCACATTCTAGTTCCCAGCCTTGATCCTTGACTTCATGCTTAACTCTCCTTTGAGTATTTTAAAGGAATAATATATTCTCTCCTTCCAATGAATAGATAATGGATGATATGGTCTAACAATGAAAATCATATATCAGTGAAATGCATTAACAAAAAAATTAAACAATTCAATTAGAAAATGGGCAGAAAACATAAACATTTCACTGAAGAGAATATACAGATGCAAAACAAAAGCACGAAGAGGTTTTCAACATCAGTAACCATTAGGGAAATACAAGGTAAATCCACAGTGCGATATCACTACACGCTGACCGGAATAGTGAAAAAAAAATTGATAATAACGTCAATACCAAATGCTTGGGACGTTATAGAGATACTGAATCATTATACATTGCTGCTGAGAATATAAAATGGTATAGAAACTCTGTAACAAAGGGTTTGGCAGTTTCTTAAAAACAAACCAAAAACTAAACATGCAGCTACCATATAATCCAGCAGTTGCACTCATAGTTGTTTATCCCAGAGAAATGAAGAGTTATGTTCACGCGAAAACCTGTACACAGATGTTTATAACAGCATTCTGTTAACTGTACTAGCCATTATCTAGAAACAACATTCTTTGCAATAGCCAATTTCTAGAAACAACCGAGATGGCCTTCAGTTGAGTGAATGGTTGAATAAACTGTAGCACATCCATACCCTAGAATACCACTCAGCAATGAAAAGAAGCAAACTATTGATGCATGCAACAACCTGGATGAATCACCAAAGAATCAGATTGAGTGAAAGATGGGGATTCCAGAAAGTGACTAATTTTTTTATTCCATTCATATGACATTTTTGAAATGACTGAATTCCTTTAGAAATGGATAACAGGCTAGGTGAGTTCAGTGGCTTACACCTGTACTCTCAGTGCTTTGGAAAGCTGGAGCAGGAAGACCACTTGGGCTCAGGAGATCAAAGCCGCAGTGAGCTATGATCATACCAATACACTCTAGTTTGGGCAACAGAGTGAGACCTGTCTTTAAAATAAATAAATAAAATAAAAATAAATGGATAACATATTAGGGATTGCAAAAAGTTAAGGAGGGAAATGGGATAGGAGAAAAGTGGGTACAGCTATTAGAGAGCAACGTGAAGAAGATTATCAGTCCTTGTGGTAATGGAGATGTTTTGTATCTTCACTGTATTTGTGTCAATATCCTAGTTATGATATTGTACTCTAGTTTTGAAAGATATTACCAATGGGGGAACTGGATAAAGGGTATTTTGAGATTGCTCCATATTATTTCTTAAAACTTCATGTGAATTCATAGTTATCTCACAATAAGAACTTTAATTAAAAATAATTGTGTTAAATTTAAATTCTAGTGGTGGTTTAGTTTCATTTAGTTTACATACAGCTAAAATTTACTTCCAATTTGTACAATGTGAAAGCATCTCCATCTTTTTAAATTTTTAATTTAACTTAATTTTAGTTGAAAAATAATGCATATGCATGCGGTGCATAGTGATATTTTGATGCATATAATATATGGTGATCACGACATATTTAGATCTGTAAACTCTGTAGTCCACAATATCATCACAAAATGGACAACAAAATAATCTTAGCCATTGACATTTCAGGTTTTGGTTAATTAGTAGCTTGTTCTGTGTCTGTTCCAAGCCATGTCACATAATTAATACATGGATAACATCCATGACTGCTTATAGTT
This sequence comes from Trachypithecus francoisi, assembly GCF_009764315.1. Taxonomy (NCBI): domain Eukaryota; kingdom Metazoa; phylum Chordata; class Mammalia; order Primates; family Cercopithecidae; genus Trachypithecus; species Trachypithecus francoisi. Next base: position 21,773,799 of record NW_022681474.1, read on the forward strand.
TTTTGTCAGTTTTACTCTCATTTAAGCAATTCTTAAACATTTTCCAAATGTGTTATTTTTGTACTTTCTGTTTTTCATATTGCCTGTATTATCCAATGTCAAGTTGTAGATTTAAGCTAGATTTAGTATGATAAATAGTTTTTGATATCCTACACCCAAGTTTAGTATAGATTTTTTTTTTCACCTCATTACAAACCACTCTAAATGAACCTTAAGGCAGTTTTCATGAACCTCAAGTCTAGAAAACAGTCATTTTTCTCACTACTTAAAAAGTATAGGTGAAATAATTTGCACTCTGGAATGAAGCTGTAGTCAGGCATTTCAAACCAAAAAACTTGCATAGTACAAGCCTAGGTCTTGACCTCTGAAAATCTAAATTAAATCTCTCAGTTAAGTGTGAACATTGTATACTTCAGGGAATAACCTTGATAATGGACGCTAGGAAAGTAGAACTAGACAGAAGCTAGTGAACAACTTTGCTCCTTATTCCCTCCCCTCCTTCTTTTTTCTTCCTTCTTCCCTCCCTCCTCTTTCCCTCCCCATCCATTCTTCCTTCCTTTTTTTTTTTTTTCTTTAACAAGTGTTTATTGAGGACCTACTTTAATCTAGGAAGAGTCAAGAATAGATGTTGCATGGTAGCAGAAAACAGATGATTAATTAATGTTCTAGAAATTCCATTTAGCTTATGGGATAATGCAGAATATACAGATGTAGACATCTACTATGTGAAAAGCTGAATTTGTGTACAAGAACATAAATGAATCTTTTTGACACAAATGTTGCCTAGTAATATAGTCCATCTTGATAAGATATATGACCATGTGGATTTTTCCATTTTATTCACTCTTAATTGAGCATTTTTGATAAATGTGCTATAATTTCTTTTTCAGAAAAACATTTTCAACAAACACAGGATTAATATAATATCAAATCTGAGACTTTTTGAATGAGAAGATTTTAAATATCAGGCCATTCTCTTAGGCAGCAGTAAGTGGAAGAATGGTTTTAAAACATTGTGTAGCAATTGTCCACAATAATGTGTGACCCAATCCAGAAAATATAAAATTCAGACTTTTGAGAAGATATTGTTTAGACTCCATGAGGTTGCCTTTTTTAGGTCAGCTAGGTAAAGAGATGAAGAACACAAACTAAAATAGTTGGGTTTGTGAATACATATGCTTAGTTCCAAAAACCACCACCACCAGCAGCAGCAGCTAGCATTTCCCTGGAGCTACCACCAATATTATCCAAACACAACCTAGCTCATAATAGGCAATTAATAAATGTTTGCTTAATAGAACAATTAGTGGTACCTAAGTCTTATTCATCTCTTCCTATGAACTAAGCACTCTTTTAACTACATGATCTCATTTAATGTGCATAATAAGTGCAAAAAAGCTACCGTGATCATACTTTATGCAGATCAGATAACTAAGTTACAGAGAACTCATTAACTTTTTAACGTTAGTAAGTGGTTGAGCTGGAGTACAACTCTAGACAGTCCAGTTCCAAGATCCAAGCACTTAACCATCACCCCAGACTAGCTGTCGATGTATAGGACTCAAAGGTTTACTAATTCCACACACAGCCATTACTCAACATTTAGCAGGCAAACAACCAAGGGACACTAGTATTTTCCTAGAATTATTTAAGCATAGCAGTGATTTGGAGCTTGGTAAGAGAAAATTTTAATTATAGAGCTAAATTAAGTTCACGGATGTAAAAACAATGTTGCAGCTGCCAAAACTTTCTGATTAAATGTGTAAACTTAAAAAATTAAAGTATAAGCCTTGCGGGACAACTGACTGCATACTTACGGTTTTTTATATCTTTACATTGATCGTTGCTTAAGTAAATTGTATAACATGCAATGATATTAAGAAGTTTGTGGCCAGGCACAGTGGCTCACACCTACAATCCCAGCACTTTGGGAGGCTGAGGTGAGTGGATCACTTGAGGTCAGGAGTTCGAGACCAGCCTGGCCAACATGGTGAAACCCCGTCTCTACTAAAAATACAAAAATGAGCCGGGTGTGGTGGCGGGTGCCTGTAGTCCCAGCTACTCGGCAGACTGAGGTGGGAGAATCACTTGAACTCGTGAGGCAGAGGTTGCAGTGAGCCGAAATTGCGCCATTGCACTCCAGTCTGGGTGAAAGAGTGAAACTCCATCTCAAATAAATAAGTAAAAGTTTATAATATTACTCTCTTAAATGACAGCAATGAGCTTTTAGCCTGCATCAATTAAACTACTTTTTTTTTTTTTTTTTTTTTGAGGCGGAGTCTCGCTCTGTCTCCCGGACTGGAGTGCAGTGGCCGGATCTCAGCTCACTGCAAGCTCCGCCTCCCGGGTTTACGCCATTCTCCTGCCTCAGCCTCCCGAGTAGCTGGGACTACAGGCGCCCGCCACCTCGCCCAGCTAGTTTTTGTATTTTTAGTAGAGACGGGGTTTCACCGTGTTAGCCAGGATGGTCTCGATCTCCTGACCTCGTGATCCACCCGTCTCGGCCTCCCAAAGTGCTGGGATTACAGGCTTGAGCCACCGCGCCCGGCCTCAATTAAACTACTTAATCAATTGAAGGGATACTAGAAAAACCCCATCAACCAGCAAGGAAAAAAGTAAAGAAGTTTGTCACCTGACAGGAGTCTTGTATGGGGGCTGAAACGTCTCTGACATAACTAGAAAACCCAAATGTGTACAGTGATTCAGTGGGGAATCCAAATGTCTGTCTATGTGTGTGTGTGTGTGTGTGTGTATTTTTTGTTTGAGATGGAGTTTCACTCTTGTTGCCCAGGCTGGAGTGCAGTGGCACAATCTAGTCTCACTGCAACCTCTGCCTCCCAGATTCCAGCAATTCTCCTGCCTCAGCCTCCCGAGTAGCTGGGATCACAGACATGCACCATCACACCCAGCTAATGTTGTATTTTTAATAGAGATAGGGTTTCTCCATGTTGGTCAGGCTGGTCTCGAATTCCTGACCTCAGGTGATCTGCCTGCCTCAGCCTCCCAAAGTGCTGGGATTATAGGCATGAGTCACCGAGCCCGGTCCCAAATGTATATTATTGCATAATAAAGACATGATGAGCTAAGAAATTAGTATTAAAACAAATGTGGGACTCTGGGATCTTTCGGGTGGAACCTGAAGCCCTATAGTGACAAATGGATAACTTAAACACACAACCTCCTGCTCATGATGAACTCATGGTGAAAAATGACAAACCAATGTAAGAAATAAGCCACTAGGAGGCAGAGTCTGCCAACCATAAAACAGAAGAATCATCATTCCACTACTGCTCCTGAGCTGATGTCTTGCCCGTCTTTCTCCATGAAAATCCTACTCATCTGTGAAGGGGATGAATTCTGTGATTTACCTATCACCGTTTCCTCTCATAGTAATGTTAAGTGTAGACATTTCATGTGTTGAGTAAATTAAAAGCTATTACTATGTAGACCAAACATTTTATTTTACAAAGAAAGAAAATAAATTATTCATATATGATGTATTTTAGAACGTAACTTTATTCTTAAAAATTGAATCTCTTTGTGTAAAGATACTGAAATCTTAGGAAAAAAAGTAATAGTTAACATCAATTGTGGAATCCCTCCTACGTGTAAGGTCACCATCATATACAGGATGTAACCCAGTTCTCTTAACAATATTATGAAGCAGTTATCCTTGCATTTTACAAATAAAACACTGAGACTCAAAGATTTCAGTCTCTGACTTCACAACCCTTGATAACAAAAAACTACTAAATAGTTTTGAAATTGAGGCCCTATTAATGATTTGACCATGATTCCATTGTGTAAAATGTCTTTAACTTCTTATCATCTTGCAACATTATTTCAAATTTAGGTCTGAGATATTGGTAGATTTATGTTCTCAGAAAAAGCACCTTCACCCTTCAACAGTAATATTCAGTTTACTATACTTTTCCTGTGCTTCTTTCACCAATTTTCTGCTTTCTGCTAGACTGATTTTGAGATTTCCTTTATTTACAATTTTTGATTTATGCTTTGAAAACTAAGTATCCAATTTTAATAATTTTATTTTGTTTTATTTTATTTATTTATTTTTATTATACTTTAAGTTCTAGGGTACATGTGCATAACGTGCAGGTTTGTTACATATGTATACTTGTGCCATGTTGGTGTGCTGCACCCATCAACTCGTCAGCACCCATCAATTCGTCATTTATATCAGGTATAACTCCCAATGCAATCTCTCCCCCCTCCCCCCTCCCCATGATAGGCCCCGGTGTGTGATGTTCCCCTTCCCAAGTCCAAGTGATCTCATTGTTCAGTTCCCACCTATGAGTGAGAACATGCGGTGTTTGGTTTTCTGTTCTTGTGATAGTTTGCTAAGAATGATGGTTTCCAGCTGCATCCATGTCCCTACAAAGGACGCAAACTCATCCTTTTTTATGGCTGCATAATATTCCATAGTGTATATGTGCCATTTTAATAGAAATAATTTAGGTTACTTCTCTTTTAATCATGAAAAAAAAAAAGAATTTTAGGGCAATTTAATTTATTACCTCCCAATCTTTTCCACCCATCTACCAGATTATTATTCTCTAGTTTCTCCTTGTTTTTCTGCACTACCACATAGCCAGTTGGTTTTTTTTTTTTTTTTTAATGATTTTAGGCTGTGTGTGGTCACTCATGCCTGTAATCCCAGCACTTTGGGAGGCCGAGGTGAGCGGATCACAAGGTTGGGAGTTTGAGACCAGCCTGACCAATATTGTGAAATGCCATCTCTGGCGGATACCTGTAGTCCCAGCTACTTGTGGGGCTGAGGCTGGAGAATCACTTGAACCTGGGAAGCAGAGGTTGCAGTGAGCCGAGATCACACCACTGCACTCCAGCCTGGGTGACAGAGCGAGACTCCATCTCAAACGAAACAAAACAAAACAAAACAAAAACAATGATTTTACCAATTGTTTATTGTTTTCCTCATAATTGATTCTCCTTCCTTTTTTTTTTTTTTTTTTTTGAGGCGGAGTCTCGCTCTGTCGCCCGGACTGGAGTGCAGTGGCCGGATCTCAGCTCACTGCAAGCTCCGCCTCCCGGGTTTACGCCATTCTCCTGCCTCAGCCTCCCGAGTAGCTGGGACTACAGGCGCCCGCCACCTCGCCCGGCTAGTTTTTGTATTTTTAGTAGAGACGGGGTTTCCCAGTGTTAGCCAGGATGGTCTCCATCTCCTGACCTTGTGATCCGCCCGTCTCGGCCTCCCAAAGTGCTCGGATTACAGGCTTGAGCCACCGCGCCCGGCCGATTCTCCTTCCTTCTAAGTACAATTTCCTCTTAAATGTAATAGATCATTTAGTAGTTTTATCAGTAAAGTTCTCTTACAGACTCTACAGAACTTTATATAATAATGTACTCTGTTCAACAATTAAAATTATGGATAAATAATTCCTACATATTGTCCAGAAGGTTGTTGTAGTGGTAGCACATGGGACACACTAGAGGGGGGATAAGAAGTAAAATTCATTCAGGTGCAACTTAAAATTATTACAAAGCAATAACTGATAAGCCATTTTGTCACAAATAAGATAACAACCTATGTGATAAATTTTAAAAAATATATTGTCAAGTAAGTGGTTTGTGACTCAGAATTGGGAAACCAAGAAAAGAGAGGCATACAGATCCTACGTTTTTTATTTGAGTTATTGGGGTAAAACTTAGAATAGGAAACTCAGGAAGACGATCAACCTAGTTTTGGAGAAGAAAATGATGAATTGGTTTTAGATTGTCATATAATTTTAGTGCTTGTATGACATCTAGCATGTAATATGAATTGTACAACTGTGTCCAGAAAGATATTAAAGTTGGAGGTGAAAGTTTGGTAGTTATTCTCAGAAATGTGTTAGTGAAAGGATGTCATAGTCAAGTTACAGAGTGTAGGGGAAGGGGAAGGAGGGCTTCGTGAAAGCTGTTGATAATCAGTACTGTAGTCAGCATCTTCTGAGGCAACCGATTCCCCCAAGAACTCTACAAGCTAGCAATTTCCTGGACAGCAGGCTAGCAATTTCATAGAGTTTCTTGCAAAATTTATAAATGGCATAACTTTCTATATAAATGTAAAAGAAAGTCATATATAGTGTAACTCTTTACTACGGGTCAAACACCTCAGGTTTCATATTGATTATAGACAGCCCCAAATGATCTTATTTTCCATAAAATCATCTTCATACCTTCTAGTTGAACTCATAACACTTTTTTTCTGTAGAAATAATATAATAAGCCATGATTTGTTTCACCTATTAGTCTATGAAGCCCTGTTTAAACCATAATGTAGCTCTACATTTGAAATTAAAACAATAAGTATAGAAAACATCTTTTTTGTTGTTGTTTAAACACCAAAATTATAATTCAGTACATGGGACAGAAAAAATAATCTTTAGTAGATACAGTAATTTTTAAATGTGCTAAATTAGAGATAACTGAAGCATGCTAGTAAGACACATCCATACCAAGGATTTATTTATTTGGGCATTTACCATATCTTATCAAGATTAGTATAAAATTTGTATTCATTTCAATAAAAGTGGTTATATAAACTTTTCCTAAAATAGTTAATGAACTGTGTTTCTCCCTTGTGAATTATTAGACAAAATCAATACTTTAAAGATATAATCCCTCTAATTTTTTATTTGTTGTTAAGATGACTTATCTTCATGAATAATGTGTTATTGTACTAGCTTAAGGCTAATTAAGTTAATTCACATATTTAAACATGGTAAATGGAAATCAATGTACTATTTCTGCATGTAGACCAAGCAGGAAAGCAAGATTTTTAAAAAAGGCATACTCAAATTATCAGATTATTTTAAAATTGGCTAATTTTTAAAAAATTCATAAGTATGCTGTTTTAAGAAATGGGCCTAGAGAATAGATGATTTCTATAGAATTCTACAAGATTGTTATTTTTGAAAAGACCCTAGGATAGCTTTCATATCAAAGAGAGACAATACCAAAATTGCATTAAGTGAAAAACCCTGCTTTGTAATACTGCCAATAGAAAGGGGTGTTCTCATGGTCTTTATAATCTCTAGACAATAAATCTTTGTGAACAGTGGTCATCAGTTTTCTGTGTTGTTCACACATGAAATCCAAATATTTAGAATAGGGCTTGATAAATTTGGTAAAACTCAACCTTTTATTTAATGAAGTGGGCTTTTAAAGTAAAAGTACAAACTGAGTGAAGAAAGTTTTCTGATTTTTCTCTGGCTATAAACAGTTTAAATGTTAGTTAGAAAGTGCAGGTTGCTTGTTAACTAATTTGCCTAACTTCCAGGAGAAACTGAAGTTCCTATTACCATTGATGTAGTTTGTGTTAGGTTTTTAGAATCTGGAATTCTACTTAATTGTGTCTGAAGTAGGTTAGATTTAAAAGACAAAGCAAGATAATGGTTGTGCCAATTAAACTAAATGAGAGTTACAAGGAAGCGATTTGTTCCCCAAATTATCTGAAAGTAACCCAAATTGAGAGAATCTGAAAAGCCACAAATCTGCATTTCCACAATATGCGATTTGTGGTATCAGCCAGTCCTTTTCAATGTGGGAAGGGACTACCTAAGAGCACCACAGGCTGGAATAAATGAATATTGAGAGGCAGAGATTAAGGTCCATCTTGGAGGCTGCTTGCCCGAGGGACATCCTGATAACCACTAGCAGCTTAATCTTCATTGATGTGAGTTCTAACCCTTCTCATCTGCTCAAATATATTCAGCAGCTCCTCACTGCCAGATGGAAAAAAATGTCTAAACCTGTAATTCCTATGTATAACTCAACAATTTGGCAACAAAAGTCAACTTTTACAGCTATATCTCATACAATACCTCTCTATTTACCATCCAGCTATGTTCTAGATTTTAATCCTGCTCTTCTGCTCAAGGACCTTGTTTTCTTGATACTCTTTCTTCTATTTCAAGTCTCACCCTCTCACTGCATCAGCAAATGAACCTACAAACATCTTTAAAAGGTTTTAATCTATCATATTCCTGGATTGAGTTATCACTTCTCTACTCTGCTTCCCTGGACAGGAAAACTTTTCAAAAACTTGCCATTCTTGCTCTTGCTTCTTTAATTTGTATTCACTGATCAATCCCTAAAACTCCACAGAATCTGCTCTTGGAAAGGCCATCAGTTTCATCTCACCAACAGGTGATGAACACTTTGCTACCGGTCACCAAATTGCTTGACTGTTCAGTCACATTCAACAACTGTGGCCAGCCCTTCTTGGAAGCCCTTTCTCTTCTTATGAGATACCATACCTCCTTGGTTTTCCTCCCACTTTCCCAGCTTTTTATTCTTATCCCTTTTTCCAACTGTGTCTCTTCCAATTTCTAGATACTGGATTACCTGAGAACTGGGTCTGTGCCTCCTTAATTTTTCTCTTCAAATGGTCTCTCTGGGTCATTGTATCTTTTCATATAACTATAAATGTCCACTGTTTTGTCCTTTAACTCATATCAAACTGCCTAATCAATTGGATTTACAGTAAATTTAACATACCAAATTGAACTTTGATTTTGGTGGACATTTTTAAGTTTCCCTATTTTATAATAGTTTCATGTGTATATGACTTATCTTCCCCAAATTAGGTGTAAATACTTAAGAGTTTTTGAAATAGCATTTTGTATTTTTCAACTTGTTATGACATATACCAGGAGAGGGGACTATTTGGTACTTAATACTCATTGAATTCCATTAACATATCAATATGGCAAGACAAACCCTGTGAAATAAATTTGTTCCACAGCTTTAGGCAGTGGAACAAATTTACTCTTAAGTTTTGATTAGCTTTACTAATTTACATAAGGAGAGATCTCTAAAATTATATCTTAAGTCAGCATATGTAATATTTTTAAGTGAATATGATATTGAGTGTCACATCAGCATTCTAGAATGCTTTTCTTAGACTGAGATCATTCATTTTTAGGTACACCTTGAGCAGCAGTTAATTGAGTGCTGTTTTTACTCACTAATTCAATACAATGTAAAGATCTCAATTCTGAGTGGGCTGAATGCATGTAACATTGTATGGATTACACTATGTATCACATCATATAAATGTATGATATAGTGAAAACATCATTTCCTTATTGTTCAACAAAGCTTTACTGAGTTCATGAGTGCCTACAGTGCACTGGGGTTACAACAGGAAACCTCACACACACACACCCCTTCACACACACCTGCCCTCTGGATTAATTTCTCTTAAGGAAAACAAATTTATTTAAGAAAACTCTTGACAAATTTTTTTAATATTGATGAGCCTATATGAATATTTTCATCATAAAATAAAGCCTTAGGATGAAAGTAGATCAATTGATCTGTCTCTATCTATAGATATAGATATGCTGATAAACTATCATTATAGATTATCTGTGCCTAGGAAAGACATACATTCAGTAAACTAGCTAGATAATAGATCAAATATGCACCATTCCCTCCGGCCCCCAACAAATACACATTGCTTTCAAACATAAACGCCATGATTTAGAAGATTTTAAACTAAAAATAATTTAAAAAGAAAGATTATGTTTTTCAAGCTAATCTCTTTTTAGGTATGTTTTATATTTTTCTTGGCATTTCAGCATACGTTTTTTGGAGATTGGGATTAAGGTTTTATTCATCTTTAAATGAACTCCAACAGTCACTGCTATGCCTGACATGTAGAAACATTGTAATGAATGTTTTTAGTGCCTTCCATGATGTCTAAATTGTTTACTATAACAGTGAATAATTTCAGTGGATTTCAGTGGATGCTACACTGTTATGATCATATGATTTTCCTTAGATACATTTCTGATTACTAAAATAATTGCAAAATTAAGATGTCATATTTTAATCATGAAATGTGATATAAAAGCTTCTTTTCAAAGCCACGTAGAAGAGATATCTCTTTATCTGCCAATGGAAAAAATATATATTTCAAATCTTAAGGTCAATAAATTGTGATTTTCTATCCATTAAACCCTTAAGGCTTTCATAATTTTTTTCTGTCCTTATAACCAACATCTTAGCCCAGGTTATCACATAGCAGCTTTGGAATTGCCCTCCTTTCATTCTAACTTCACATTTCTCCTAGTGCCTGGGACAGTGCTCTATATCCACTTTGCCTCCTTGAAAGCTATTCTATCTATCCTGCCACAAAAATGTAGTATGGTGGAACACGTAAATGATCATTTCATTATTCAGAATCATTTGGTGGTTCCCCATAACCACAGAGGATGAACTCAAACCATTTCAATATGCACAACTTTCTCCAGCTAACCGCCTTTCTTTCCACATCTCCAACCTCTGCCACTTGACTGCCACATGATCTATATATGCTTGTCTTTTAATACCTTCATTTCCCTTAACTCATGATCCCTTACACTTTCCTGGTTTTAAACATGGTCCTTTTAAAATGATTTTCCTCCTCCTCCTCCTCCTCCTCCTTCTTCTTCTTCTTCTTTTTTTTTTTTTTTTTTTGTATTTTTAGTAGAGACGGGGTTGCACCATCTCTACTAAAAAGAGTAGTTGGCCAGGCTGGTCTCAAACTCCTAGTCTCAGGTGATCCACCAGCCTCTGCCTCCCAAAGTGCTGAGATTACAGGTGTGAGCCACCACGCCCCGCAGATTTTCCTTCTTTCAAATGGAAAAATCCTTTTACTCTTCAAATCCCATTCAGTATTACCACTTCTCTGAAACATTCCAGCCCAAAACAGTGATCACTGTAATATATTCATACTTTAATTGTAGTGGTATTGTATTTTACAACTATCTTTTCCAATAGACTCTGAACTCCTGAAGGGCCGTCAACTTTTCTTATTCGTAAAGCTTAGAGCCAGGCGTGATAATGTTTATTGAATGGATCAATAAACTAAATACTATCCTACTGTTAGGAAAGGAAAAAAAATAAAAAGAAGACATAAAGTGTCACTCACTGTCCCCTATTAAATAGAAAGATAAAAGTGTTATATATAAAGTTTCGGTGCTGCAAAATAAATAGCACCGAAATATAAAATTTTCTTTTTAATTCTCAGCAAAGCAAGATACTTCTATAGAAGGGTTCACTCTTACAGATGGAGCAATGGTGAGCGCACACTTGGACAAGGGAGGGGAAGGGGTTCTTATCCCTGATGCACACGGCCCCTGCTGCTGTGTCCTTCCCCTATTGGCTAGGGTTAGACCGCCCAGGCTAAACTAATTCCAATTGGCTAATTTGAAGGGAGTGACAGGATGAGTGTTTTGGCGGGAAAAAATGGTTATGACAGAGCAGGTAATCAGGAATGAGTCAGGGTGGAGTAGGTAATCGGAAAGAGTCAGGGTGGAGTAGGTAATCGGAAAGAGTCAGGGTGGAGTAGGTGACCGAAATGAGTCAGGGTGGAGCAGGTAATCGAAAAAGGTTGCTTTACGAAGAAGTTAAGTTTAAAGTAGAAGGCAAAGAATTGAACACACTGACATATTTACTGATTCTTTGAAAAGAAATTTGGAACTTATATCTAACAAAAGTTATCTTCATAAGGAAAAGCAATCATATATTTGCTTCCATGGAATCCCTATTCCCTACATCTAATATGAAAAACAGAGGAATAAGTTTTTTCTTAAAGTCATGTCTATATTTAACTAACGCTCATCAGTGATTCATGCTCTGGGTAACAAGCCATTTAATCAAGTTGCAACTAGATAAGGAGGATGTTATTTTTAAATCCTTGTTATTGTGTCTTTTAGAGTCTTTTGTGCACACACACTCTGCCTGGATCAGAGCTTTGTCTCCTATGCTGCATAGCAATGTTATAAAATTTAAAAAATGCATTTGACTTACAGAAACTTCCAGGGGTGGAGAGTTACACAATAAATGTCATGCACAGGGGTGGCAAAGTCATCAGAGGCTCGCAGCATCCCTCAAATGGGCAACTCCAAAGTGGGCAAGGCTGTGAAACCATCTTCACCACTGGAATCAGGAGGGTGCATTTCATTTTCGAAGGAAACAGGGCTACTTGTCTCTTTTTAGTTGCCATTCATTTTGATTTTGTTCACATAGACTTACCTGAGTACCCTCTCTTACACTTGCAAAATGACTCTACCCATTGGTCTGTTATGGGATTTGAATGATAAAGATGAATATTCCCAAGGATATGTGGGACACAGAGTCTGGGCTAATGGGAGAGATCTTGCTCTTTGATCAGCCACCTCAGAGGGTTAGTGTTCCCTTCAAATCAGCCAAAACAACAATACCTGTTGTCTTTTCCTGTCTCTGAAGATGCTTTTGATGTATCTGTGTGTGTGTGTGTGTGTGTATGTGTGCATGTCTGTGCACACTTTAATCCTAGAATTTGTTAAATGCTATGTTTTAGAAACTGCCAGTGACACCAGGATTTGAACTGTGGCTCTCCAATGCACTCTGATTCTAAGCGCTGACATTCTAACGCTAGCTTAGGAGATGAATGGAGAAAGTCACTAACTTAACTAGGGAATAACAGGTAATTGTTGGAAAAGATGGGCAATCTTAAAAGGAAGTATTTTTAATTTCTGGTTAGAGGCTGCAGTAAAATAAGTATGAGACATTACAAATACTAAGTCCTGTAATTACTGTGTCCCTAGATAATTATGCCCCAGTTAGCAAACGTTTAAAAGCTTTGTACACTAAAGAGTATGAGAAAAACATTTCATTATTGCAAATTTTGCTAAATGCATCAATGATTAATTGCTGCACTAGTCAACATATCCCATATCTTCTAGTCATGTTAATAAGGTTAAAAACATCATTTGTGTTTTTCCCACTATCATAGTATTGGATTGTCAGCAGCTCATAAAGGTGATTTTTACAATTAATCATCTTTCTTTCCACTTTTCAGAGGCAGGTTGCTATTGCCTTTTTCCCCCTGGCCAGTAAAGGGTTAAATCCTCTACTTGAAAGACATGTTGAGAGTTTGGCGTAGATGCAGGGATTTTGAAGATCAGAGCCAAAGTGAGCGTGTTTGTGCCAAGAAGGATGGAAGGAGCATATGACTGGACCCATCTGTAGCAAATTGCCTTTGATGATGCAACAAAAAATAATTAAAACACAACAAAGAATAGCGAATGATCCCAGTAATGAGCAGAATCCTCTGGAAGACAGATAAAGATGCTGGTGCAGAAAAACAGCATTTCTTCCAGGAAGACATTTTCAAAAGGAAACCACACTGATTTAACCTTTAGAAAGTCTTACTGCTTCTATTAGGTTCCATTTAAATCATATTCTTTTCTAACCTCAAGTTGGCATTACTAATAGTAAAATTTTCTATGAAGCCCTGAGATGGAATGCCACTTTGCAGTATCTTTGCAATTTTATGATCTATAAAATACCTTCCTGTCAGAACAGAGTAATCAATGTATGAGAAATAAATTTCAAACAAAACAATAACAAGATATTGGTGAGAAAATATATTTTAGATGTTAAAAATGTTACATATAGAAAGTAAACACAACAAAACATAGAGCAAAACCAGAAGACTTACAACAGTTGCATCAGTCATGATATAGAACCTGAAGGCGTGTTAGACAAAATGTTAGAGAGGATTTAAGGATAGTAAAGAGAATTATTACTCTGTATTATTTGTGCATAGAGTAGTAATTGCTTTCTGGCCCCAGAGATACAGATCTAGAGTGAAACTGAACAAATGAGAATTGCATTTTTATACTTCATGATTAGATGTAGAATACCCTGGATCTATGGTTTACTAGAACCCTGTAAAATAATTACTATATTATTTCATTTTCTAAGCCAGATTTCACCTTCTGTCTATAATTTTTTCCTGAAGTTTATTTTGTCTGAGTTTTCATTTCCCCCTCAATGGGGGAAGTTTATGAAGCCTCACTAATTAGGCTGGAAATTTCAATGACAAAAAGTGCAGAATAATGATAGCATTTTCATTTTTGGCTCTTGTGTTTCAAGTATGCCTCCAAGAGGGCCTGCACTCTGTTTCTATCCCACTTTAGGGCAATCCCATCAGTAAGTAGGCTCTGGTATCTCTTGTACTGCTCATATCTACTGTTCTCCTAAGAAGTGAGATTCTTAAACCTTTGCAGTCCTCACCACAAACTCATGGCTTCCTGTCCTATGCTGTCAGGTTGGAGAATGCCTTTAGAATTGAAAGACTGATATCAACCAAAAATGTGCTAATTCCAATTTAGCAAGTTTTGGGAAGCCCAGCGATGGCTATTTGAGGATCACCTAAATCTTGTGTAGAAGACTTTGTCAGGTTGCAATTTATATTGTTCCAACAAACAGATCTAGGCTATTGTACACACCTACCACTCACTTCATGGTAAAATGCAATCCTATTTGCTCAATTTGACTCTAAATTTGTCTCTCTGTGGACCTGAAGTTATTACCAATCTAGGAACAAATATTATAATGATGATTTGTACTATTTTTAAGGTAGACTATTCCTCCCAATAATTAAGAGCTTATTATTAAATAAATATTAAATAATAGATTAAATGATAGGTAGATTAATCTGATACAAAAATGCCCTCCCACCCCCCCAAAAAACATAAACCTACAATGCAGTGCTCTAAGTGAATGGTGGTGGCAAAGTTGAAATGAAATACATTAAGCCATGAGTCACTGTCTGCAAGCTATGCAGTACAGGTGGTGCTCTGGGTGTCTATGGAAGAATATAGGTGCATGGAGAGGTTACTGTGGTAGGTTATTGTGTGTGTCAAATGATGAGAGCACCCATCCAGCTGCCAGGAATGAGAGAGGAGAAATCAAGGGATTGAGGCCCTAGGAGGGAGGTCATGTGTTCCATCCCCAAAACTGAAAAGAGACATGCAAAATTGGCAGATTCATGTCACCCTGAAGCCCTTCCTTCTGCTGTTCATGAAGGGCCAGGATGCAGCAGGGAGGCTGATTTCAATCTGCATACGGGCGGTCATCCTAACAATGAACACAGTTTGACATAGGAAGAGCTGATTCAAATGTCACCAGAGTAAATGGAGATGATTATTTCGTACAGATCATTTATGCTGGATGTTAATCTTACAGAGATGACATGTACAAATATCAATGCAACCGATTAAGAGATGGACATAACATCTGTAGTTGAAAATAAAAAAATATCCAATTTGTTTTGAATATCAGTTTAATGAAATAAATTGAGCCAAGAGTTTGGAAATCTAGCTCATGTATGTTTCTGGAATTATGCCGCTTGTTCTTTGTTTTTCTTTCTTTCTTTTTTTCTTTTTGTTTTTCTTTAAAGAGTCTTGGTCTGTTGCCCAGCCAGGGTGGAGTTCAGTGGCGCAATCTCAGCTCACTGCAACCTCTGCCTCCCAGGTTGAAGCGATTCTCCTGCCTCCACCTCTCAAGTAGCTGGGATTACAGGCACCCACAACCACGCTTAGCTCGTTTTTGTATTTTTAATAGAGACAGGATCTTGCTATGTTGGCCAGTCTGGTCTCAATCTCCTGACTTCAAGTGATCTACCCGCCTTAGCCTCCCAAAGTTCTGGGATCACAGGTGTGAGCCACCATGCCCGGCTGCCAATTATTCTTTAATGTAACCTTAACTAATTTGAGTTCTAAAACAATATTTAAAAATAATACTTTTCTTCACAAAATGTACACTAATATGAGATCTGCTTTTTTCACAGATATTTCAAAAATCAGAGCTAAAGTAATTTTCAGTGTTACAATTAAAATATTATGGCAATGTGTCCATTGCCTTTGTGAAATAGACAATTCAGCATTGCCTGCTTTGGTTTTCAGAAATTCCTCCAATTGTGTTTGGTGGTGAGAATTCATATTTGCTTTAAGAATCACATTTGTTTTTTTTCTGTAAACCTTGATATGGCTTTTATCCAAAAGACATAGAATTCTGACCTGAGTTTGCTTGGGAGCAGATACCAGCAACTGGATTAATATCAAGCATTAGAAAATTCTAGGTCTCTAGCTGACAAAAGGGTGGCTCTTTAAAACTGAATGTCAAAAGAACCAAAAAGTGAAATGGGAAAAAAAAAAAAAAAAAAAAAAAAGAAGAAGCAACAAAGGAGAAAAGGATAGGATTACAACAGGGAGAACACTTTGCAAATATCATATTCATGGTTGACATGAATTATATTGGATTTGCCTTTTAAAATATGATAGTTTTATATTTAATCATTTCATTAAAAAGTGTTTGGGGGCCATTTCTTCTCTTTTTATCTGCTAGAGTGGCTTTCCAAGAGAGTGACGATCTGCCCTTTAGCAACTATTAAATGACAATGTGAAGTAAACCCAAGCCCTTTTTATTAGCCTTTAAAAATTCGTCTTTTCCTTATTAGCCTTAATAATAGAGTTTTGGCTATTGCTGTTGACATTTTACCTCAGTTTGATCTTAATGTATTATTTGTGATTTCCACCTCTTCCCTTTATTCACCATCAGTGAGTCAGTCCTGTGGAAAATTGGTCTCCAGTGACTATTAAGAAATAGTAGCATTGAATATGTTCTGGTAGAAGGGTGTACATGTGTGTGGAAGTATATAGGTGTATGTGTATGTGTATATGGATCCATACCCACACTTCTATCTGTGACTGTCTGTCTGTCTGTCTGTCTGTCTATCTATCTATCTATCTATCTATCTATCTATCTATTAAACTGAAGGCTGACAAGTGTGCATTAGAGGAAAGATGCAGCTGTTCTCCATGGGTTGCAGAGAACTGCAAGGGCAGAGCGAAGTGAGGGACAATGTACCTATTCTCTGTTGCATTAAGGGAGCTCAGTGCATTCTCCTGAGATGTTTAAAACTGGAGAGGGGAGTAAGAGGGAAAAGATCTCCAGCCCACGTTTGACTCTGTTTCTTGATAGAGCAAGTAGTTTTAACATGGAAACGTATAGTTTTAACATGGAAATGTCTGTGGTCCTGGGAGTTGTGGAGGAGGATGATTGAATTGTTAAAAATCAAAATAAGGGTGATAATTTGTCCTTAGAGTCTCCTTCGAACCATAGGCTACCAACTCATTCATTAGTCTTGCCTCCTGCCCAAATCCCAGAGCACTAATCTAATCCATGAAAAATTTAGACATACATGTTTATTTTTCCTTAGTTTTCTTTTTCTTCATCTCTCTGCCAAAACATTTCACTGGAAAGAAAATAAGATGAGGGATGCTATTGTTTAAACAATTATTATTTCTAGAAAAATATTTTTAACAGTCTTATTAATGAGTGTTGACATATGTATATATATCAGCAAAATGTTAATGTCTTCCATATGCCAAGCATCATGTTAGAAGCTTTAAATTCTTGATTTCCAATCCTCACAATAGCCTGCATGGTAAATGTGACAGTTTTCATGTTTCAGAATGAGGAAAATGGGGTACTTAGTGGTTAAAACATGTCAAATAAATAGAGAGCTGGATTATTTCTGTTATACTCCATTGACTTCAAAATAAAGTAAATACAGATGAGTGGAGTTTGAGAATAGTGAAAGAGTTCAGTTCATTTGCCACTTACCATGAAGTTTAAGGGATGGAAAATACCTGCAGAGAGCATGATTTTTTTCCCATTCAGTACTTATGAAAGACATCACTAATCAGTCCTGACAATTTTTTTTTCCTACTAGCCACATGCAGTTTTAAAATCTTCATTCTTTGGTTGAGCATGGTAGCTCACACTTGTAATCCCAGCACTTTGGGAGGGTGAGGTGGGTGGATCATTTGAGGTCAGGAGTTTGAGACCATCCTGGCCAACATGGTGAAACCCTGTCTCTACTAAAAGTACAAAAAATTAGCTGGGCGTGGTGGGGCATGCCTGTAGTCCCAGCTTCTCAGGAGGCTGAGGCAAGAGAATCGCTTGAACCCGGGAGGTAGAGGTTGCAGTGAGCAGAGATCATGCCACTGCATTCCAGCCTGGGCAACAGAGTAAAAGTCCATCTCAAAAAAAAAAAAAAAAAAAAAAATTTCAGGCTGTGATAAATGAAAATAAATTCTGGCATCTCAAGTCTATGGGTAGGATTTTATATATGTATATTTTTTCCTTTTAAATGTGGTCTCATAATACTTTTCTAATTAGCTTCCTCTTTTCAATTATATAAATGTGTGTTGTATGTGCATATCTATATTTGCAGTTTCTTTTCCATAATGACTGTTGCTATGAGGAATGTTGATGCTGACACCTAGGTCAGTGCACTAGGATTTGCTTAATTTTTACATGAATTTTCTCTTAACCAGTTTTATCACTTAGTTTGATATTGTTATATTCTAGTATCTCCATTTGTAATGCTTAGAACAAGGATATGAATTCATAAAAACAATAATTATTCTTTCTGTATGGCATCCTTGTTCTTAGTAAATGTCTTCCCATTTATTGCTGAGTAATTAATTCACTATTCATGGGCATTTGGGTCTCAGTGCTATTGCCCAAGGCTTTAAGGGACAGACACAGCTCTTTCATAATATTAAACCTTAATGAGCATGGCTATCATATTTTTATATACATAATAAATTGAAAGCCTAAACCAAATCAAAATTTTATTTTTAATTCTCCCCCTGGTGTTTCAGCAGTTAAAATGTCCAGATAATAGATTATAGAGAGAATGTTGTTATAGCCATTTTAAAAAGAAATATGGGCCGGGCGCGGTGGCTCAAGCCTGTAATACCAGCACTTTGGGAGGCCGAGACGGGTGGATCACGAGGTCAGGAGATCAAGACCATCCTGGCTAACACGGTGAAACCCTGTCTCTACTAAAAAATACAAAAAAAAAAAACTAGCCGGCGAGGTGGCAGGCGCCTGTAGTCCCAGCTACTCGGGAGGCTGAGGCAGGAGAATGGCGTAAACCCGGGAGGCGGAGCTTGCAGTGAGCCGAGATAGCGCCACTGCACTCCAGCCTGGGCCACAGAGCGAGACTCCATCTCAAAAAAAAAAAAAAAAATATATATATATATATATGTATATGTATATATATATATATGTATATATATATATATATATATATATATGTACGTATATATATATGACAATTGCCTAGCAGGGGTTTAAACCATGTCTTACAGATGGCCTCTTGTTAATTTAGCTCTCTAGTTCCCAGTAGTGGATGGTGGCACAGACATCAAATTCAGACAAATCTGGGTTCAATCTCTTAAATTTCCTGCAATGTGTTTTTGGCCTCATCCCCTAAGTAGTCTGAGCCTCAATTTCCTTATTTGTAAAATGGTTAAATAATAGGTCTTCTCAGGGTTATTATTGCCATTATACAGGCTGTGTGTAAGATTCTAGTATAGTTACGTCTATTTTGGGGTTAATATTATTATAACTTATTTATAGAACATACATACATGAGAGCTAAAAGAGTCCCAATCATTTTGTGATTTACTGAGCATCTTCTATGTAGGATATATTGTACTAGGCATCTTTGATAGAGGAACACAGAGAATTAAGACATGGAATTTGCCTTGAACGCAATCCCAGTGTGAAGCTTATGTACGCTGCATATCACTGTATACACTTATGAATGCAGCCTAAATCTCAAATTGCATACACTAATTTCCTGAACTAGAAGCATCAAGAGCTGTAAATACTTGGCCTCTCTCACCTGACCAGAATCTCTGACCAGCATCAACATCCTCACTTTGTGGACAGAATAAAGAACAGTTTGACCCAGCGTCACTTTCCCCTACTGCCTTAGTTTCTCCTTGGGTTGGGCAGGGAGATTTGGGGAGATGAGGTGTTGGCAATTAGGAGGTGAGTGGATGATCTCCAAGAGTTTCACCGAGATTTCACAGCAAGCTCCATGTTTAATTAATTTCATCAAAAGTTTTCCTTCTTTATGAGGATCATGCATAGGTTTATCTGACTTCCTCTTTTTTCTTCTCTTAGACCTGAACCTAGGAAACTGCTTCAGAAAAGTCTTCTTCACCTGAAATTGTTCTGATCTGATTCTGAAATCTTTACCTCTGAAATTCTAATCCCTGAATAAGATCTTCTGCCATTTTATTTCTCAAATGACTTTTCTATGTCATGGTAACCCCAAGTTCCCCTTATTCTCCTAATCTCTGCCTGTTCTTTTCCTTCATAAACACCCCCGTCATCACCACCACAGGAGCTACTGAGTGCTTCAGGTCCAGATGCTCCCCAAATCCTTCACATGAATTATCTCTTTTAATTATCACAACCTTATGATTTAGGTGCTAAAGTTCACATACCCCTATCCATAATCTCTTTCAAACATTTGAAATGTCAAAAATTTGAAAAAAAATCAGGTAATAGAAAAATTACGTTATTTAAACTGCAAGCATACTGAAATGTTTAAAGTTTATGTATAAGGTAATCCCATTTTGAATTTTCAGAAATAAGATGAAATTAACCGTAGACTATTTTAGATTTGTATAAAGTGTATTCTACAGGAATAACCATAAATTCAAAGTCTAAAAAGCTCTGAAGTTTTTTAAAAAAATTATAACTCACTTGCCATCAAATTTGACAAAAACTGACATGAGCCTATTCGTAGTCTGAATTTGTTCCATTGAACATAAATAGCCATGTATTTTACTTTGGAAGTATTCCTGTATCTTATTATGGAACTGCTATTACAAACTTACTGGGCTATTATACCTAATATATGGTATGTGTACTATAAAAACTTTCTAAAATTTAAGCAATTCTGAATTTAAAAACACGCTTGACCACAAAGACTTGAATTAAGGGACTGTAAATACGTATTATTATTACTTTCATTTTACAACTGAGGAAAACAAAGCCAGAATAAATTGAGTGACTTGCCCAAAGTCACATACTAGTGTGATGTGACTGGGAGTCAAATAGAGTCACTTAGGCTGGGTGCAGTGACTCGTGCCTGTAATCCCAGCACTTCGGGAGGCCGAGACAGGTGGATCGTCTGAGGTCAGGAGTTTAAGACCAGCCTGGCCAACATGGTGAAACCCCATCTCTACTAAAAATACAAAAATTAGGTGGTGGCACACACCTGTAATCCCGGCTACTCAGAAGGCTGAGGCCGGAGAATCACTTGAACCTGGGAGGTAGAGGTTGCAGTGAGCCGGGATCGTGCCATTGTACCCCAGCCTGGGCAACAGAGTGAGATTCCATCTCAAAACAAAACAAATAGAGTCACTTGGTACCCAGAGCCTGTGTCCAGTTGCTACTAAGCCTGTGGATTTTTTGATACCTGCTGTAGTCCCCAGTTTTCTCAGCCCTACCTAGATATTTTACCTCCATATGTTCAATTATCTTCATCTGATTTCTAGTTCTTGATACTGCGCTTGTATCGATCAGTTCCATTAATGAATTTATGATATCTAATGTCAACTATATCTTCAGTGTGACCTGTCAGTTCTCCCACTTATTCCAAGGCTATGCCTACTCTCAGGCCCCTCAGCTTCACTTCCACAAATTCCCTACCGTCTTTAAGATTCCTGCCCTGACCCATCCCACAAATCTTTGTAATAGAATTAAAGACACTTTCAGAATATGGCCTATGTACCTAGTCATGACTTCTTAAGGTCTTTAACTCACTATTGATGTTCTCACCATCTCAGACTATTCAAGGTTCCTAAAATATTTAAACACTTCCATACTTCAGTATCTTCAATCATGCGGTTTCTTTGCTTGGAATTTCCTCATTTTCTTTATGCTCTTGCTGGTATCCTGTTCGCTTTCCAAAGCCCATTTCAAGTGCTATATACTTTATTACAACTTGCTAATTTCATACAGGTCCTTCATTTCATTGAGAGCCCACTACAACTTTTTGTTATAATAAAATTTGCTCACACACAAGTATAATCGTTACATGTTTTCATTGCCTTTTATCTGTGAGCTCCTTAAATCATGTATTCTTATTTTCCCATGTGACACCCAGCTCTATTGACACATAAAAGACACTTAATATTAATTGGATTTGAATGAAAATGATGACCTTAATGTGGATTGTATCTGTGCAGGTTTCATTATGTGTCTTACCTGCGCTAAGGAGTATTAAAATGTATTGAGCAAGTTAAACATGCCTCGTTCGAGTTTGTGTAAAACAAGCGTAGATTTAAGTTGTGTTTCTATAATTGTAACATTTTATCAGCAAATAGAAGGGTGCCTAATATATAGTTGATGCTCCATATATGGGTTAAGTAAGAAAAAAATAAAGTTATCGTATTGGGATTCTAATCGTTAGTTAATAAACACTTTTTTAATTTTAATTTTTATTTCAAGTTCTGGTGTACATGTGCAGGATGTGACAGTTTGTGACATAGGTAAACGTGTTCCACGGTGGTTTGCTGCACCTATCAACCCATCACCTACGTATTAAGCCCAGAATATATTAGCTATTTTTCCTAACTCTCTCCCTCCCCTGACCCCATGAACAGTAAACCAATTTTTATCCTACTTAATTCCCATCCTGCATAAATTAATGGCTAGACTTCTCTCTTTTGTTATAGACTTAATTCTTCCTTTGATACTTTGTTGTTTTAGCATAAAGTCCATTTTTTAGGTTTGTACTTCTTTTTTTTTCAGTATGTCTATCTAATTCATTAATATATTTTCAAAGTAAAACTTTGGATATTTTGACTCGTCTATTGTTAAGGAAATACACAATGGCATTTTTGTTTTGGAGAATCCAGCGATTTATTCAAGCCAGGAAATTTTCCCATTCCCTTATACGTATACAGTATATACTTTTCTGAGTAGTAACATATGTCTATATTTTATTTTTATGTCCTGTTAGATAGTATTGGTTTTCAGAAAATTTCACATTGAACATTTTACTTTTAGCACTCCTCAAACAATTTTTATCCATTTATACCCAATGTATGCAGGTGTTCCTCTGGGAAGAGAAATTGGAACAAGAATCTTGGCTTGAAATTTGTTGTTCCTTTGTACACAGTTGCCGTTTCACATGCATACATTTGTTTTATTTTCTCTCTCGTCATTCCCCACCCCTCAAAGAAAACAAATGAGCTGAGTTATGTCCAATAATTTAGCCATAAAATACTGTTCTTCAGTTTGCATTGAATGGTTATCAACCTTCATGAACGACAGTGTGCCACAGGACAGATACAATCATTCATAACTGACACCTTGCTTTTGACCTTGCTGCCTTTACTTATTACTCTTCCTGTCAGGTGCTTCCTAAGGACTTTTCATTCTTATTTTTTTCTCATTGTTCTTGTATGTTCCACCATACAATTTTTTTTTTTTTTTTTCTCCTTCAGGAACCAAATGTAGTGTGAAAGACAGTGAAAAATCAGCCATCAGCCACTAAGTGGGAAATCATCTTGAGTGTCATGGATTGGGGTTTTAATTAGGTTAGTGAGCCTTTTCTATACAGAGAGTATAGTAAGGACCTGGCGTGAGTCATTCTGAATATAACTTTGTCAGAACAATGAGCAACATTGGCTATTGTCTGCTATAGACAAGGCTTACTCTTTTTTGTGTTACCTAAGAATGAGAACAATGATAGTATGCCTCAGGAAAATCACCTATATAAATGCAACAATTCACTGTTTAGGGAAAACACCCTTTAGTGAATTTTGAAATGTTTATTTTACATTTGTGCAATTTAGGCATGCAATTTAAACTAATTAAGATTAATTTTTACCTATATCAGACAAAGAATCTGAAATCTAATAGTTGGATAGGGAAGTTTTGGGTCAACTTTTAGCCAGTGGTTGCAGTTCCATGAAATGCCTTAATTCATTCATTCGAAATTAATTGATTAAATAAATACTTATTTAGTGCCTTCACAATGCTCTGTTTTAGGCATGGGAGATCCAGAAATGAATGAAGTGGAGAAAGGGCTTGTCCTTATGAATCTTAAATTGTGATGGGGAAGACAGACAATTAACAAATAAGATTTTGAAAAGAGAAGTGAAAGGTGCTATAAAAAAGCAGGTTGATTCAATATGAATAAGAATGGAGCCCATTTTGAAAGTTCTGAAAAGGCTTCTCCAAAGTGACATTTGAAGAGAAAAAGCCAATCACTAAATATTGCTTTTTCTGCAGTTCCGATAATTGCGTTCCTGATATGTTTTCTCTTTCTTCCCCAAACTTGCAATATCCGAAGACTCTTGTGAACATTTTGAAAAGAAAACTGAATAATTTTGGATGCTTTATAATAAACACATTTTAAAATTACATTCTTTACATACACACTCAGTATCTGTTATGTAATGCACTTGTAGTGCCTCTGCACACATATATGTATATATAGATACAGTTATTCCACTTGCAGTTATTTATTGAACACTTATGTGCAAGGCACTGTATTAGGTACTCCTTATCAGATTTTACCTATCGTTATGTTATTTTTATCTAATGAAAGAGACAGGTATTTATCAGGTTTTCATGCCATGGAAAACTGTATATAAGTATAGTAAGTGCTAAGAAGGAGAAGTATATCCTGCTCTCAGAGTGTATGACAGGGAGGCATGCCTTTGTCGAGGGGGTCAATGAATGCTCCCATGAGGACGTGATTCTGCTGAAATGTGTAGAAATTAAGGAGGTTGAAATGGGGAAAGATAAAGAGTATTTCCTATAAATGTCCTGAGATGGGAGGGATCTTGGGTCATTGGAAGACTCTTTGAAAGGGAGTGTGTGACTGGAGCAGGAGTGAGGAGAAGCATGATAGAAAATGAAGTTCGGCAGAGAGCCTCTGAGCCCTTTAAACATGACAGCCTCTTAGTGT
Organism: Trachypithecus francoisi; assembly: GCF_009764315.1. Taxonomy (NCBI): domain Eukaryota; kingdom Metazoa; phylum Chordata; class Mammalia; order Primates; family Cercopithecidae; genus Trachypithecus; species Trachypithecus francoisi. The sequence goes on from NW_022681474.1 coordinate 21,798,442, forward strand.
CTTATTATGGTATCAATTTCATAGGATCACTTGATAAGTCAAATTTTGGTCAACAGTCATGTCAGATGGCTTATTAGACATGCTTTAGGACTTTGTGAAAATTTTTTAACTCCATTAACTATATCGAAGATCTAGAGGCAGCTGTCAGATGTTGCTTTATTAACTTCCAATCATGAGCATGGCAGAAAATGACCATTTGAACATGGAGGAATAAAAAAATAAACATCTGTGTGGAGAATGGAAAGGCTCAGTGAGAGTCATTCATGGGAACTGTGACCACTCTGTAGACAGACAGGGGACAAATAATGGCCAGGGTGAGATTGTGGTTTCTATTTCCATGGGAAGACCCTTGAAGGACCAAACACACACACACACACGCACACACACACACACACACCACACACACACACACACACACACAGGTATATTTATATCATATTTATGTGTTTGTGTGAATGAAAGAGAAACTAAACTTTCTATCATATATGATATAAATGAGTTTCCGATTCTGTAATTGGAAACCCTGGGAAACAGAGAAAGACTGGTGTGGTAAAAAGGAAAATGATTACTAAATATGGTTTCTACCTCTTCAGCTCCTCTACTGTGATCTCTATAATTTGCATTAAAATGCCTCCTTCGCCTTTGAGTCACATATTGGCCCAAATCTTTAAAGAAAAGTGTCAGTAAATAAGTATTTCAGGTTTAAAGAACACTATTCTAGTAAAGAATGGGAGGATGTCCTGTCTAAAATGATTTTATAAAATGTATGTCTAAATCACACATCTACCCAATGTGTATTGATCTAACCTTCATAATTATTTTCTCAGAGAAGAAAATTTCCTGTAAATGCAAGAGCCACTGATACAGGTATTTCTCCTACAATAAGAGCTGTTTGCAAGATATTTCTGTAGACGAGATTTTATGTGAATTTAAAATAGTCTACATTGATTGCATTTCATTTTTAAAAATTCAAAATACAATGAACATATATAAACTTTAAACATTACAAAATGCAGTTTAAAGAATATAACTTTTCTATTACTCAATGTTTTTCAAATTTTTAATATTTTAAATGATTTAAAGAATTATATTTATTAATCTACTAGATTCAGATATTATTCTACATTCAAGTCACTCCTTTCCATTTCTTTAAAGATATTTAAAAATATTTTATTGTAACTATGGAGGATTTTAATGTCAGAAAACCATCTATGTAGCTTGAAATATTTTTATGTTCTAGTCTTTTTCTGAGGCAAAAGATAAAACTAGACTTTCATGGCAGTGATTAGGGCCACACATGTATAAAATGATTTTTCTCTTGTTGTTGATTAGATTGAAAATGATTCCTGAATCTTTTTCAATGGTCCTGAATCTTTTTATTTATTATTTCCATGGTCCGCCTTAAACATAACTTAAGGTTTGATTGATAAAATATGAAAAAAATTAACAACAAAAGAATTATTGGACATACCAGACACAAAAAGAAAGTTTTATTTAATGAAAATATTGAAAGCTATGCTCTATTATATTAAAAATGAATAAAGGTCAGACAGTAGTTATAGTTATTAATTTTTCTGACTTGGTCACATTCATTTGGATAAATTCTCATTACATGTGGGAATTATAGAAAAATATACGTAATGTAATTTATAATATATATTTATTTTATAATAATACACTATATTATATAGAGAGCAGCTTTTAAAAATTTATACCTGCCTTATTTTAGAAAAGTTTTAGATTCAAGTAATTCTTGCAAAGATAGTACAGGGAGTTCCTGTATACTTCACATTCATTTTCCCCTGGTATTAACATGTTACATTAGAATGGTACATTTGTCACAATTAATGAACCAATAGTGTCCACTATTAGTAACTGCGTCCATACCTTATGCAGATTACCTTGGTTTTTGACTAATGTCATTTTCTGTTGTAGTACTCAGGCCTTCCTAGCCTCCTCTTGGTTATGACAGTTTCCCAATTTTTTCTTGTTTTTGGTGGTCATGACAGTTTTAAGGCATACTGATCAGGTATTTTTTAGAATGTCCATTAACTGGTATTTAATCTGATGCTTTTTAAAAAATGAATGGAGTGGGGTAATATGTTGGAGAATAAGACCACAGAGGTCCCATTGTTATCACATTGTGTCAAGAGTCCGTAGTATCAAAATGCAAGGTCATGGTTGATAGTAACTTTGATCACCAGACTTGATAAAGTTGTAAAGTTCCTTCCCATATCCCTGGAAAGTTGCTGTCCCTTATGCCCTTTTTGTGCATTTCAGAAGAAATCCACTGTGCGCAGCCCACAGTGATGGAGTGAGAAATCATGGTGCACCTCCGTAAGGGTGGAGGATCTATGTGAATCATTTAGAATTCTTTAGCATGGGATGTTTATCTCTTCTCCCATTTATTTCTTTATTCAACCTTTTTTTAATATTAGTATGGGCTCATTGATATTTATCTTGTAATGTGGGTTATAATTCAATAGCACTCTTTTTGTTTTGTTGCTCAACATGTTTCAGTTTGGGCACTGGGAACTCTCAGCACCTGTGTCACCTGTTGTATCCCCATTATTGTGGGAATTTATTTATTTAAGCACTTTCTGACTTTTCAGCCCTACAAGATATCCTAGGCTCTTGTAGATTGCAAGACCAAGTCCTAGAATCAGTTCTTTCTCCAAAGATCACTGGTTCTTTTATTGAAGAATAATATTAGAAATGACAACTGAGCACTGTGTTGCTTGCAGAGCCTCTCAGCTGACAGAACTAAGAGACCTGAGTCTATGTACAGATCCGTGAATATACACGTATCTATAAATATTTGTATATGCAATCATCTGTATCTAAATTAATCTAAATACAAGTTTACATTATTTCCAACTACGGTCTGTTACCACATGGATCATTCTAGTCTTCTCCATTAGCTTAAATGTAATCTTTCACTCCAACAGCGAGAAACCTGGTTTCTATATAACATTTCATTAAAATGGTTCCATCCCCTAACCATTTAATTAATCATTTAATTTTTGTAGATGTGGATAGTGCTTTCAGAATTGTAGACCTATACCCCTGTAGGAAACAGCTTTAGTAACCAGAGTACAGTGCTTACGTGCAGTTCCTTTTCGCTTTAGTTTTATAGACTCCAACTCATTTTCACATTTTCCTAGGTCAATAACTTATTTCCATTCATCCTTCTATGAGGTTGTTTCATACATTTGTAATACATTTGCATTGATTGGTCAGATTCTGCATTTCTTCCTGGCATATTTCAGACTCCTAAATGACCTTTTTAAGTGGCTTACTTTTAATGGCATAACATGCTGTTAAGTTGTATGAGTTTTGAAAAACGCTTAGTATCTTGAGCTTACCATTACAGTATTATACAGAAGAGTATCACTGCTCTAAAGAAATCCCCTGTTCCTCACCTATTCAGTTATCTTTCCATACTCCTGGACCACTGACAGTCACTGATAGCTTTATCATCTCTATACTTTTGGGTTTTCTAGAATATTACGACAATTACATTTAGAGGAGTATTTGAGGGGGGATATAATGACTCTTGAAACACTGAAAGTGCAATGAATATTAACAAGTGTGACTTTTTTTGTAGACAGGATTCTGTAGCAGAAGAAAATAACAAACACCTCAAAAGGACAAGGCCACAATATGGAGCTTAAATCTTTTTAGTTAACAGATAAATGATATGATGACTTGGGTATTGGTCCTAAGATCACCTGTTTTGTTTTTTTGATCTTTGTTTTATTTTGTTTCTTCTTTTTATTTATTTATATTTTCTTTGTTTTTGTTTGTTTGTTCCACTACTTTGTATACTTAATGTTTCAGTTGAGAGGGCCCTGATACCAATATGATTTTCTTTCCTTGTAAGTAAATTACTTCCAATTTCTGGAAGCTCGTGACATTTTCTCTTAAACTTGGAGTTTAGAAATGTCACCAGGACGTGTTTCAATCTTAACATTTTGAACTGTTCTTCAGCCCAGAAATTATCTTTTATTATTATTTTTTTGTTATTGTTTCTCCTCAATCTATTTCTCTCTTTCTGGAACTCCCATTTGGATCTAGATTTCCTGAATCCATTCACATTGCTTGTCTTTTCACTCACAATATTCACTTTTGTGCATTTTGCTTATTAATAGTGTTAATAATAAATATGGTTTGAATATAATATCAACAACTAATGTAATATGCTAATGCTAGCTACTGATAAGTGCTGAGCTTAATTTTAGACCTGGCAGTCTACCTTCAGAGCCTAGAGGCCTGTCAATACAGTGATACATGCTGCATTTTGAGATTACTTCACTTATTTCAGATCACATATATGGCTTCTAGAAATTTCAGTTCTATTATTGATTTAAGATTTTTTTCCTGAAATAATTTTGTCTTAATAGACCCAATTCTTTACATCCTCAAATTGCCCCATTCCAAGTCCTTCCTTACAATTTCTGGTAGTTTCTTTTTGAGAACATGTCTTTCTCTGCTATTAAATATGCCTTGATAGAAGTCCCTGATGTGACTTTTAGATTTTTTTAATTTTAAATTGTGGTAAAATATATAGAACATGAAATTTACTGTCTTATCCATCATTTAAGTGGTACATTTTAGTAGCTTGCAGTGCACTCACATTGTTGTGCAACCCTCACCACCATCTATTCAAGAGCTCCTTTCATCTTGCAAAACTGAAATTCTGTACCCATTACACTCTTAACTTTTCTTTCTTCCCTCCCCAACCCTTGGAAACCACCATTTCACTTTCTGTCTCTGTGTTTCTTTTTTTACTCTAGGTGTCTTATATAAGTGAAATCATGGAGTATTTGTCCTTTCATCACTACTCTACACTGCATAATAGAAATATAAATATGTCCTCAAATATAAAAATGTCCTCAAAGTACACACATGTTGTAGCATGTGTCAGAATTGGTTTTCTTTTTAAGGCTGAATAATATTCCATTTTATGTATATACCACATTACATAATGGATTATATATACCATAATCAATTCATTCATGGATGCACATGTAGATTGCTTCCACATTTTGCTATTGCAAATAATGTTGTTATTAACATGGGTTTACAATATATCTCTTCAAGTCTCTGCTTTCAATTACTTGCCCAGAAGCATAATTGATGGATCACATAGTAATTCCATTTTTAGTTTTCTATAGAACCTCCATACTGTTTTCTACAGTGACTGTACCATTCTATATTCTTACCAACGTGCACAAGAGTTCCAATTTTTTCGCCTCTTCACCGACACTTGTTAATTTGTTTTATAGTAGTCATCTCTGTGGGTGTGAAATAGACTTGATGTGCTTTTGATGGTTTACTTTAGTGTTCATACAAGCTATTGGGTTCTCTTGGGTGGTGAGTGACTTTTTTTCTTGTGCCCAGAAGACCCCACAGCTCAGACAGACAAGCCTTCTTTGTTGATTGCAGCATGAATAATGTTCAGTAAAAATGCTTTCCACAGGACCTATCCCAGGCTCTTCTGAACTCAATGCCTACAGCATGGTTACCATTCATCCAAGATTCACAGGCAACCGATGCTTTTTCTTGAATCCACTGGCTGTTTACTGTCATGGTTATGTGTCTCCATCAAGGAACTAGGAGCATGATAAGATCATGGATATGTTTACAAAATGCTAATTTCCTCAAAATTCTCACAGATTATACTTGAAAACTACCCATCTGTTGAATTTAAGTTTGTAATTGTTTTTAAAAATTAGAATTTTAATTAATTAAAATTTAATTTAAAAGTTACATAAAACAGCCACTATTATGTTCACTGGTAAACATTGTTCTGAAAGATTAAGGCAATGTACAAATAAAGTTAAAAGAGAGAAGAAGCTGGGCATGGTGGCTCATTCCTGCAATCCCAGCACTTTGGGAGGCCAAGGTAGGAGAAGGGCTTGAGCCCAGGAGTTTAAGACCAGGCTGGGCAACATAGTAAGACCTGGTCTCCTCAAAAAATAAATTTAAAAAATATTCACCGATTGTGGTGGTGCATCCCTACAGTCCTGAGGGTGGGAGGCTGAGGCTGGAGGATCACTTGTGCCTGCGAGGTCAGAGGCTGTAGTGCGCCAGAGTCACACCACTGCATTCCAGGCTGGGAAACAAAACAAGACCCTGTCTCAAAAAATAAAAGTGGGGGGAGATAAATATTAACAAGGAATAAATAAAAGTCATGCACAAGACAGTATAATTAAAAGTCAAAGTATTTAGTGTGCAGTACATTAGCTATACAACTATACTAATTAGCTAAATATATAAAAGTTTTCTTTATTTTAATGTATTTAGTGTGTATATATATAGATATAAGTAATAAATATATGTGTACTGTTGTTTTGAATGTTTCATATTTTTCATTTTGTATTATATGTATTTTATTTTACCTTTTTTCCCCCTTCCCTACTCCATTTCCCTTTTACTCCATAGGCAACCTTTCTAATGTATATTCTTTGGTTGTATACATTTTATAAGATGTGTGCTATTACTTCGAGTGTGTCAAAACTTACATTTTGTGTATTACATTTTCCCTTTCATTCTGTGTCTTAAAGATCCATCTTGGCTTTGATGTATACATCCAGTCAATTGCTTCTCACTGATGCAAAACAATTCCTGGGGCGTACTCATCACACTTTAGGTGTCCATCCTACCACTGCCTGATTGCCAACAAGTCTGAGCATCTCCTTTTATGCTTGTTGAGCTGTTGTTTCCTGTAAATTGTTTAAAAAGGTCTCTTTCACATTTTTCTATTTTTCTGTCATTTTTGCATTGACTTTGGGGAGAGTTCTTTCTTATACTAGTTTTTAGTCCGTATTTATATTTCTATTTTTATTATGGTAAGGCTTATTGCTATTCTGTTTCATATTTTTTCAAGTTTTACATTTTATTTTTGTTCTTATGAGGGTTTTAATCTAAAGCTTAAAACTCATTCTTTTTTTAATTATTATACTTTAAGTTCTAGGGTACCTGTGCACAACGTGCAAGTTTGTTACATATGTATACATGTGTCATGTTGGTGTGCTGCACCCATTAACTTGTCATTTATATTGGTGTTTCTCCTAATACTATCCCTCCCCCTGCCACCCCACAACAGGCCCCATTGTGTGATGTTCCCCACCCTGCGTCCAAGTGTTCTCATTGTTCAGTTCCCACCTATGAGTGAGAACATGCAGTGTTTGGTTTTCTGTCCCTGTGATGGTTTGCTCAGAATGATAGTTTCCAGCTGCATCCATGTCAATACAAAGGACATGAAATCATCCTTTTTTATGGCTGCATAGTATTCCATGGTGTATATGTGCCACATTTTCTTAATCCAGTCTATCACTGATGGACATTTGGGTTGGTTCCAAGTCATTGCTATTGTGAATAGTGCCACAATAAATATATATGTGCGTGTGTCTTTATAGCAGCATGATTTATAATCCTTTGGGTATATACCCAGTAATGGGATGGCTGGGTGAAATGCTATTTCTAGTTCTAGATCCTTGAGGAATCACCACACTGTCTTCCACAATGGTTGAACTAGTTTACAGTCCCACTAACAGTGTAAAAGTGTTCCTTTTTCTCCACATCCTCTCTAACACCTATTGTTTCCCGACTTTTTAATGATCGCCATTCTAACTGATGTGAGATGGTATCTCATTGTGGTTTTGATTTGCATTTCTCTGATGGCTAGTGATGATGAGCATTTTTTCATGTGTCTGTTGGCTGCATAAATGTCATCTTTTGAGAAGTGTCTGTTCACATCCTTCGCCTACTTTTTGATGGGGTTGTTTGATTTTTTTTCTTATAAATTTGTTTAAGTTCTTTGTAGATTCTAGGTATTAGCCCTTTGTCAGATGGGAAGATCATAAAAATTTTCTCCCATTCTGTAGGTTGCCTGTTTACTCTGATGGTAGTTTCTTTTGCTGTGCAGAAGCTCTTTAGTTTAATTAGGTCCCATTTGTCAATTTTGGTTTTTGTTGCCATTGGTTTTGGTGTTTTAGTCATGAAGTTCTTGCCCATGCCTGTGTCCTGAATTGTATCACCTAGGTTTTCTTCTAGGGTTTTTATGGTTTTAGTTCTAACATTTAACTCTTTAATCCTCCTTGAATTAATTTCTGTATAAGGTGTAAGGAAGGGATCCAGTTTTGGGTCTCTACATATGGTTAGCCAGTTTTCCCAGCACCATTTATTAAATAGGGAATCCTTTACCCATTTCTTGTTTTTGTCAGGTTTGTCAAAGATCAGATGGTTGTAGATGGGTGGTATTATTTCTGAGGACTCTGTTCTGTTCCATTGGTCTGTATCTCTGTTTTAGTACCAGTACCATGCTGTTTTAGTTACTGTAGCCTTGTAGTATAGTTTAAAGTCAGGTAGTGTGATGCCTGCAGCTTTGATCTTTTGGCTTAGGATTGTCTTGGCAATCCAGGCTATTTTTTTCATTCCATATGAACTTTAAAGTAGTTTTTTCCAATTCTGTGAAGAAAGTCATTGATAGCTTGATGGAAATGGCATTGAATCTATAAATTACCTTGCACAGTATGGCCATATTCACAATATTGATTCTTCCTATCCATGAGCATGGAATGTTCTTCCATTTGTTTGTGTCCTCTTTTATTTCACTGAGCAGTGGTTTGTAGTTCTCCTTGAAGAGGTTCTTCACATCCCTTATGAGTAGGATTCCTAGATATTTTATTCTCTTAGAAGCAAATTGTGAATGGGAGTTCACTCATGATTTGGCTCTCTGTCTGTTATTGGTGTATAAGAATGCTTGTGATTTCTGCACATTGATTTGTATCCTGAGACTTTGCTGAAGTTGCTTTATCAATCAGCTTTAGGAGATTTGGGGCTGAGATAATGGGGTTTTCTGAATATACAATCATGTCATCTGCAAACACGGACAATTTGACTTCTTCTTTTCCTAATAGAATACCATTTATTTCTTTCTTCTCCCTGATTGCCCTGGCCAGAACTTCCAACACTGTGTTGAATCTGAGTGGTGAGACAGGGCATCCCTGTCTTGTGCCAGTTTTCAAAGGGAATGTTTCTAGTTTTTGCCCATTCTGTATGATGTTGGCTGTGGGTTTGTCATAAATAGCTCTTATTATTTTGAGATACACCCCATCCGTACCTAGTTTATTGAGAGTTTTTAGCATGTAGGGCTGTTGAATTTTGTTGAAGGCGTTTTCTGCATCTATTGAGATAATCATGTGATTTTCTTCTTTGGTTCTGTTTATATGATGGATTACATTTGTTGATTTGCATATGTTGAACCAGCCTTGCATCCCAGGGATGAAACCAACTTGATTGTGGTGGATAAGCTTTTTGATGTGCTGCTGGATTTGGTTGGCCAGTATTTTATTGAGGATTTTTGCATCGATGTTCATGAGGGATATGGGTCTAAAATTCTCTTTTTGTTGTGTCTCCACCGTGCTTTGTTATCAGGATGATGCTGGCCTCATAAAATGAGGTAGGGAGGATTCCCTCTTTTTCTGTTGATTGGAATAGTTTCAGATGGAATGTTACCAGCTCCTGTTTGTATCTCTGGTAAAATTCGGCTGTGAATCTGTGTGGTCCTGGACTTTTTTTGGTTGGTAGGCTATTAATTATTGCCTCAATTTCAGAGCCTGTTATTGGTCTATTCAGGGATTCACCTTCTTCCTGGTTGAGTCTTGGGAGAGTGTATGTGTCCAGGAATTTATCCATTTCTTCTAGGTTTTCTAGTTTATTTGTGTAGAGGTGTTCATAGTATCACCTGATGGTAGTTTATATTTTGTGGAATCATTGGTGATATCCCTTTTATCATTTTTTATTGCATCTATTTGATTCTTCTCTCTTTTCTTCTTTATTAGTCTTGCTAGTGGTCTATCAATTTTGTTGATCTTTTCAGAAAACCAGCATCTGGATTCAGTGATTTTTTGGAGGCTTTTTTATGTCTCTATCTCCTTCAGTTCTGCTCTGATCTTAGTTATTTCTTGCCTTCTGCCAGCTTTTGAATGTGTTTGCTCTTGCTTCTCTAGTTCTTTTAATTGTGATGTCAGGGTGTCAATTTTAGATCTTTCCAGCTTTCTCTTGTGGGCATTTAGTGCTATAAATTTCCCTTTACACACTGCTTTAAATGTGTCCCAGATATTCTGGTATGTTGTGTTCTTGTTCTCATTGGTTTCAAAGAACATCTTTATTTCTGCCTTCATGTTATGTACCCAGTAGTCATTCAGGAGCAGGTTTTTCAGTTTCCATGTAGTTTAACAGTTTTGAGTGAGTTTCTTAATCCTGGGTTCTAATTTGATTGCAATGTGGTTTGAGAGACAATTGTCATAATTTCTGTTCTTTTACATTTGCTGAAGAGTGCTTTACTTCCAACTATGTGGTCAATTTTGGAATACGTGTGACGTGGTGCTGAGAAGAATGTGTATTCTGTTGATTTGAGGTGGAGAGTTCTGTAGATGTCTATTAGGTCTGCTTGGTGCAGAGCTGAGTTCAGTTCTTGGATATCCTTGTTAACTTTCTGTCTTGTTGATCTGTCTAATGTTGAACAGTGGGGTGTTAAAGTCTCCCATTATTACTTTGTGTTAGTCTAAGTTTCTTTGTAGGTCTCTAAGGACTTGCTTTATGAATCTGGGTGCTCCTGTATTGGGTGCATATATACTTAGGATAGTTAGCTCTTCTTGTTGTATTGATCCCTTTACCATTATGTAATAGCCTTCTTTGTCTCTTTTGATCTTTGTTGGTTTAACGTCTGTTTTATCAGAGACTAGGATTGCAACCCCTGCTTTTTTTGTTTTCCATTTGCTTGGTAGATCTTCCTTCATCCCTTTATTTTGAGCCTATGTGTGTCTCTGCACATGAGATGGGTCTCCCGAATGGGTCATCTGATGGGAAAGCACACTGATGGGTCTTGACTCTTTATCCAACTTGTCAGTCTGTGTCTTTTAATTGGACCATTTAGCCCATTTACACTTAAGGTTAATATTGTTATGTGTGAATTTGATCCTGTCATTATGATGTTAGCTGGTTATTTTGCTCGTTAGTTGATGGAGTTTCTTCCTAGCATCAACGGTCTTTACAATTTGGCATGTTTTTGCAGTGGCTGGTACCGGTTGTTCCTTTCCATGTTTAGTGCTTCCTTCAGGAGCTCTTGTAAGGCAGGTCTGGTGCTTGCAAATTCTCTCAGTATTTGCTTGTTTGTAAAGGATTTTACTTCTCCCTCACTTATGCAGCTTAGTTTGGCTGGATATGAAATTCTGGGTTTAAAATTCTTTTCTTTAAGAATGTTGAATATTGACCCCCACTCTCTTCTGGCTTGTAGAGTTTCTGCCGAGAGATCCGCTATTAGTCTGGTGGGCTTCCCTTTGTGGATAACCTGAATTTTCTCTCTGACTGTCCTTAACATTTTTTTCCTTCATTTCAACTTTGGTGAATCTGACAATTATGCGTCTTGGAGTTGCTCTTCTTGAGAAGTATCTTTGTGGCGTTCTCTGTATTTCTTGAATTTGAATTTTGGCCTGCCTTGCTAGATTGGGGAAGTTCTCCTGGATAATATCCTGAAGTTTTTTCCAACTTGATTCCATTCTCCCTGTCACTTTCAGGTACACCAATCAAAGTTGATTTGGTCTTTTCACATAGTCCCATGTTTCTTGGAGGCTTTGTTCATTTATTTTACTCTTTTTTCTCTAAACTTCTCTTCTCACTTCATTTTATTCATTTGATCTTTAATCACCAATACCCTTTCTTCCACTTGATCGAATGAGCTACTGAAGCTTTTCCATGTGTCATGTAGCTCTTGTGTCATGGTTTTCTGTTCCATCAGGTCATTTAAGGTCTTCTCTAGGCTGTTTATTGTAGTTAGCCATTTGTCTCATCTTTTTTTCAAGGTTTTTAGCTTCTTTCAGATGTGTTTGAACATACTCTTTTAGCTCAGAGAGGTTTGTTATTACCAATCATCTGAAGCCTACTTCTGTCAACTGATCAAAGTCATTCTCCATCTAGCTGTGTTCCATTGCTGGCAGGGAGTTGCATTCCTTTGGAGGAGAAGAGGTGTTCTGATTTTTAGAATTTCCAGCTTTTCTGCTCTGGTTTCTCCCCATCTTTGTGCTTTTATCTACCTTTGGTATTTGGTGATGGTGACGTACAGATGGGGTTTTGGTGTGGATATCCTTTCTGTTTGTTAGTTTTCCTTCTCACAGTCAGCACCTTTAGCTACAGATCTGTTGGAGTTTGCTGGAAGTCCACTCCAGACCCTGTTTGCCTGGGTTTCACCAGCAGAGGCTGCAGAACAGCAAATATTGCTGAACAGCAAATGTTGCTGCCTGATCCTTCCTCTGGAAGCTTCGTCTCAGAAGGGCATCCAGCTGTATGAGGTGTCAGTCAGCCCCTACTGGGAGGTATCTCCCTGTTAGGCCACTTGGGGGTCAGGGCCCCACTTGAGGAGGCAGTCTGTCTGTTCTCAGATCTCAAATTCTGTGCTAGGAGAAGCGCTACTCTTGTCAAGGCTGTCAGACAGGGACGTTTAAGTCTCCAGAAGTTTCTCCTGCCTTTTGTTCAGCTATGCCCTGCCCCAAGAGGTGGAGTCTACAGAAGCAGGCAGGCCTCCTTGAGCTGCAGTGGGCTGCACCCAGTTCCAGCTTCCCAGCCACTTTGTTTACCTACTCAAGCTTCAGCAGGGGCAGGCGCCCCTCCCCCAGCCTCGCTGCTGCCTTGTAGTTGATCTCAGACTGCTGTGGTAGCAGTGAGCGAGGTTCCATGGGCATAGGATCCTCCGAGCCAGGCGCGGGATATAATTTCCTGGTGTGCCGTTTGCTGAAACTGTTGGAAAGCACAGTATTAGGGTGGGAGTGTCCCAATTTGGCTAGGAAAGGGAATTCCCCGACCCTTTGCACTTCCTGGGTGAGGCGATGCCCCACCCTGCTTTGACTCACACTCGGTGGGCTGCACTCACTGTCCAACAAACCCCAGTGAGATCAACCTAGTACCTCAGTTGGAAATGCAGGAAAAAAATTCTTGTATTTATTTACCCTTATTAAATACTGAAAACTCTAGAAACAGATTCAAAGTATGATAAAGATGTCAGTTGAAAAAAAAAAGAGGCATTATTTAAATGGTTTAGAAAAAATGGCTAGTTATTTGGGAAAAATTTGTATATTCCCTTCAAACATATGAAATGGAACTTCCAGGTAGATCTGTCTATTAATATGTTTGTACAATTTGAAGTGGTTCGATCTTTTTAGTGTTTATTATTGCCTTTCTTTGCACAGCCCAAGAAGGAATGACTGGCGTAAAGTATGAAGACAAACACACTGTAAAATAAATATGCAATATGTAAGATAAATGTCCATGTGCATACTATATGTGAGGAATCAGTTCAAAATTTGGAAAAAGGTTAAATTAGAAGAAGAAAGTAATTCTTCAATATCTCTAACCATTTTTGTATTAATGTCTATTTTTTATTATTATTAATGTGGTTAATCACTTTTCATAGGCTTATTTCCTCTGGGTATTGAGATTAAAATCTATCTAAATGCAAGAGAGAAGTCCTTCAGCAGAGGCAAAGTTATGAGTTGGGAGTGAGAGATTTTTCACTTTCACAGTTTAAAACGAATTTAAATCAGGATATTAGGTAATTAGGTGAAGTAACGACATACGTGGAATAAAAATTTGGGAACTGACTACACAATCACTTTTTAAAAAGTTTATTAGTAATACACACACACACACAGAGAGAGAGAGAGAGAGTGTGCGTGCGAGCGAGAGCGCTTTTATAGTAGTTTTTTTTTTTTTTATGACTCTTTTTCCTGTGTTAAATTATTACATCTCCAAGATAGGCTCCCTGTCTTTTCACCTTTTTGTCCCTGGCATCTAACATAGTACCTGGCACTGTGTGAGCATAGAAAGTTTGCTGAATAAAGGAGTGAATGAATGAATGGATAAGGAAATAAATCTCTGTTGCACATTAGGATGAATATTTTTGTTAATTGTAGGGATGACATTTGATGTTATGAAACAACAGCTAATATATTAGAATGATGTCTTGTAATACATCATCATTAGGTTGATCCATGGTTGGTTTGCAAAATAATTTACCCTCATTTTTTTTTCTAACACATAAAATGACAGTGAATACATTATTTTTCTCTTTGTTTTTACTAGAAGACGAGTTGTAAGATTTAAGGAATGATTCACATTTTTTGATTAGCGTGATCATATGCTCTTCTTTGATGGTATTTGTTGAAAATTCTTTGGGGATTCAGCATAGCTAATGAGTGGCTTTATAAACTGCACAGGGAGATAAAAAAGAAAAGTTAGTAAAGTGAATTAAGTCCGTAAATCAAGACAGGCTTTTATCAATATCCAACCTCTAATATTGCTAGAAGTCAGACAGACCACCCTTTCCTTTAATGTTTAATTTAACTAACCATCCCTTTGATTTCAATTCACTAAGACATCACTGAGAGTCAAAGACTAACCTTGAGAAGGATTTATCTTCTTTAGTCATCAAAAAGATATGAAATTCCATTAATTAGGTGTGAATTTTCCACCCTTTTCAATACAGAAGTTACATGAATCTGTAGGTGTCAGATTTGTAGTTGTTAAGGATGTTAATGATCTATCTATAAACTGTTAGTTGTTTTGCAAAGTTAATTTTAGATTAACTGATGCATAGTTGTGCTTTCTGTAACCATGCAGAGGAAGAACCACTTGATCAAACATCTTCATCTACCTCAGCAGAACAAGGCATCTGACATATTTATTAGCATTAGTTCCCTGAAAACATGAAGTTATGAATGTCTAGCTCCTTGGTATACCCTCTTCAGACATTCCTTTTCGTTTTTTCCTCTTTAGCTTTTATTTTTTAGATTATCTGTAAATTACACATTTCATACCTGTATGCTATAAATCTATTGGAACATTTTGCTTTACTTCTGTATGTCATTTCCCTAAATCTTCTCCGCTAGTCTACTGTTTTGATTACAAGCTTCAGAGACAAAGTTTTTCTTGTGAATCATCATGAAAATACTATGACCCAGGACCAAGGAATATTAATTGGGAACTAACCATAAACGTAATACTGTGTATATATGTATATTTTTTTCTTTGCCAAATATCCATCATTATGATTTGTTAAATCATCTAGTTCCCAGAAAGGGCTAGACCTAGAATACCAAAGAACAGTGTATACAATCTAAGCCTTGTCCTGTGCTCAACTGGTTAATATGCTATTTTAATGAAGTTATCATTTTTATTTGGTCATTGGGCTTATATGTCATTTTATGTCATGTTACATTACACTGGGTCAGTTCACATATTAGAATATTGTATTACTAGTTAACCAACCTCCGATATTGATGTTTATGTAAGATTTTTAGAAAATTAATTTGTTCTTTTCAATTAAAAAAATTTTTGTGAAAACAATTATAGTTGTTACTTATATCATTACATTATAACAGTTTATGAAAATCAAAATAATATGTAATATAATTTTTGAAATCTTATTGCTGTTAAAATTATCACTTTTCCTCCGCACTCAATTCACTTCATAAATCCTTTATTACATCCATCAGTGATAAGTGATTTCTCCAACATATTTCTCCTTTTCTCTTTTCCTATGTCAGTGATTTAAGCTTTTTGAAGAAGGTACAACTTGAATAATTAAACAATATGAATAGAAGTTTGGATAGCTAGTGACATCTGAAACTGTAAACCCAGGGCCTCGGTAAACTGTTCAGATTTCATCAAATATCCATAATTTCATGTAAACACAAGGAAAGGTAGATTTTACTGAGTAGGGCAATGTTATGTTATGTTATGTTATGTTATTTATTTTTTGAGACAGAGTCTCACTCTCTTGCCAGGCTGGAGTGCAGTGGCGCGATCTCAGCTCACTGCAACCTCTGCCTCCCGGGTTCAAGCGATTCTCCTGCTTCAACCTCCTAAGTAGCTGGGACTACTGGCGCATGCCACTACACACTGCTAATGTTGTATTTTTAGTCGAGATGGGGTTCCACCATGTTGGTCAGGATGGTCTCAATTTCTTGACCTCGTGATCCAAGTAGAGCAATTTATAATAATGGTGTCTCTGAAAGTTCCAAAATAAATGTATTGCTAATTCTGCTAGTTTTTCTTTTGGGACATACTTTAGTAGATTAATATGCCTCTGTTTGGATGAGATAAACTATGTCTTAGTTATTATCAGAGATATGTTGAAGTCAAATAAAATATAGATAAAAATATGTAAAAAAATTTTTTGAGGGAAGCAAGAATTGCAATTTGGGGCATATACACAGGCAAGGTGGTCTTCAGTATATCTGAAGAACAAAGAGAAGATTGGAGGTTTTGTAAAAGAGAAATGTAAAAATAACTATTTGGTAGTATGCTTAGTACTTGGTCAACAAAATAATCTGTACGTCCAACCTCCATGACACGAGTTGGCCGGTATAACAAACATGCACACGTACCCCTGAACCTAAAATAAAAGTTTTTTAGGAAAAAAAAAAAGAGAAATGTTCCATATTGTTGTGAAAGAAAGTTCATTGGCACTGGTAAAGTTATGCAGAGCTGGCAAGCTCTAACTGGTGCATGATGGGTAAAACTAGTTTTAGAGTCTCAGCAGATTCTTTCAGTATCTGTCAGATACAACTAGTTTCAGGTTACAACTGTCAGTTTCAGGAGCTAGGTTTGCAGAGAATTTTGTTTTTGGAGCAGTGTTACATGCCCTGAGTGCTTTCCACAACCCCTGACCTCTTGACTCTGTTTGACTTGGGTTTGACAAGAATGACTCAATTCGTAAGATCAGTTTTCACAGATTCAGTGCTTCTTTGTTGTTTCAGTTTTTATTGGTCAGATGCTTGTGAGCTAAATAACTGGGTTTTGCACCACACTGCGTGATCTTCTTTCATGTTTGATTATTTCCCTCATACAAACTTCTTTACTTTCAGACAGAGAAAGGACTATCAAAAGTATGGCAAGAAAGTAAGCAGAACCCTGGTAATCATTGGCAAAAGGCTGACATCCTGCTAGGAAAGTTAAGGAATTTTGAAGTCATATTTCAAGGTATCAGAACAAGAGATCTGGGAGGAGGAGCTGCAATTGATGATATTGAATTTAAAAACTGCACAACTGGTAAGTTTTCAGAAAGCACTTCCATTTTGAAGCACATTTATAATCTAGCCATTTTATCTTTGTTGCACATGTTTAAAATGCTTTACTGTTTTGTATTTTGTACACATACACAAATCAATTGAAAGGTATAATTTTATAATTGTGAACTTAAAACTCTGTTAAGAGATAATACCTATCTTAGTCTGTTTGGGCTGCTATTACAAAATGCCATAAGCTGGGTAGCACATAAACAACAGAATTTTTTTCCTTGTGGTTCTGGAGGCTGGGAAGACCAGATCAAGACAGGCAGATGTGGTATGTGGTGAAGGCTCATTTCCTGGTTAATAGATGGCACCTTCTTGCTGTGTCTTCACTTGGTGGAGTCCAAGTGGAGCCCTTATAAAATGAGCTCCCTTGGGCCTTTGTTATAAAGGCACTAATCCCATTCATGAGGACTCTGCCCCCATGACATAGTCATCTTCCTGAAGACCCCATCTCTAGACACTGTCACCTTTGGGTTTAGGGTTTCCACATATGAATGAGGGGAGGAGAATAAACAGACCATAGCAATATCTTCTTCATCATTCAATTGCATGAGTGACTCCCCACTTCCTTCCATACTATCCACTTTCTAACAAAAATAATTTTTCCCTTCTGCATTTATTTTTAACACAATTTTAAATGTGAGCCTAATATTTACATGTATTTACCTAATTTAAACTAATTATAAATGAACCAGTAAAAACGGGTTAGAAATCCGGTAGTTAGTGCTTCTATAAGAAATAAATTCAATTAGGCAAAATTCAAGCAGAAATTGAGCTGAGAGCTGTGCTTGGGAGATTTCAAGATGCTACTCCAGCCTGTGAAGAGTAATCTGAAAAAAAATACTTCCATTTATCATGTTTCTAAATGAAAAGTATAACTACACTTAGATTCTCTTTACAAAACTACCCAGAAAATGTCAAAAATAATTATAAATACATTTGTACAATTTCACAGTTTGCAAAGTTCTTTCAGAGGAATTATTCTGTTTGGTTTCCAAAATAATCCTGTGTGAGATATACTGCCAAGGAAATATATGCCTTCTGTGATTTTCTATACTGATTCACTTGGCAGCAAGCCTCTGCGACTAAAAGAGCTAAACCTGAATGCTATTTAATTTTATTGTTGCTCTCATATTAAAATACCATTTCACTGAGGCAGTTCAAAAAATGTGACTTTGGTTTTTTCATAGTATTACAGCATCTGCTCTTTTTATGAGCAGTTCTGTTTCAAAAGATTCTGCTTAGAAATACATTCTTTTAACTTTTATATCCCTCTCCTCCAACCTATGTTTCTAGAAAAGGTGGTTGTTACTCAGTTACCTTATGTTACATAAAATCAGAAATTATGTGTTTCAGACCATTTAAGGAGCATATAGCTCCAGGTATCTATGTCATGTAGGAGACAGGATTTGGGCTTGAAGATGCTGGGGAGAGGGTGTCTTGATGAAAGAAGTTGAGGTTTTGCACATATATTCGTGTAAAGGGAATCTTAGACGTGAGAATATGCTTCTTGAACTCTCTCCTAGTAACTTTCCAAGTAATATGTTGAAATTCTATTATGGTTAGTAACTCAATCTAGAAATGATTTTGGCCACTCGAAAAGGAAAAATTCTTCAAAACTTTCTCTGAGATTTTAGAAAGGAAGAAGCTTTATTCAATAAGAGAAATTCCTTTCCTCTCAAGGGAAGCAGAATGATTCTTAGATGGGTTGATTCAGGACAGGAGGAAACAGAGTTATTATTCTGGCTTTACCAGTTTCATGTAGAAGTTTGCACTCTTTCTTCCCCTTTTTGTTATAGAGTTCTGTGAGAAAATACATGATTACAATTAATTTTGTTCAATTGAAGCCAACACTTGGCTAAGTTATACTTTAATATTGTAATATTTAGTGATCAACTGCTTTTAGGCCTATAGTTCTTTCTTTGTCATCAAGTAAAGAGGCATCATGTTGTCAGTTATAGTTGAATATGGTCAATTGCACATTTAATACATTTTCAGAAAAAGTAGCCACTGGTTTTTAACAGCCCAGCCAGCTACAGTTAACAAGGATTTTCAAATTGTTTTTCAGTAAAAATAGAAAACATGAAAAAAATTATGAGAAAGTTTGAAAGACTGTGAATGGAACTCAATGACATTCTTTTTAATCATCTTAGTTTTTAGCTTTATGCCAGCGAAATATCAGGGCTGTGTAATGTGGATGATCAGAAGGAGCTTAGAGTGTAAATTACACTAAGTTGCTTTCTGCAGTTGCCACTTTAGAAGATGAGAATGGTATTTAGCAAAACACCTCAAAGTCAGAAAGGCACTTTATCATGGGGTTAAGAACGAGGAGCCTCGAGTCAAACTATGTGGGCATGGCATTTGGCTGTGTCATCTGGCTCAGGTAAGTTTCTTCATTTTGCTTTGTGTCGATTTCCTCACCAATAAAATTGAGAAGATGAAAACAGTATTTTCATCAATGGTTTACATAAATATTAAATATGTTAATATATGTGAAGTTCTTTGAATAGTCTTGGTACATAGCAAAATTAATGTTACATTTTATTATTACAATGATCATCATTACTATTAACATGCCATATTCTAAAATGGTGCTTTATTGTCCTGTGTTAGGAAACCAACTTCAAATCATAAACTACCAGGTCACCACACAATTGATCATGAAGTTGTCGATGTTATGCATTTGAAATAAATAACTTAAAAAATGAGTGAATGTTTATTTCTGTCACATTCTAATCACAAAAAAATCCACACATATTGTATGCTACCATTTATATGAAATGTACAGAATAGACAAATGTATACAGACAGAGAGGAGGTGAGTGGTTACTTAGGTATGAGGGAATGAGGACAGGGGAATGGCTGCTAATTAATACTGGATTTCTTCATGGAGTGATAAAAATATTCTAATGTTGTTTATAATGATCAATGCACAACTTCATAAACATATTAGAACCATTAAATGTCATATGGCTAAACTTAATGGCATGTAAATTATAAATCAGTAAAACTTTTTAAATGAGAGGAATGACCCACCTGGGCAACATAGCAAAACTGCCATCTCTATAAAAATTTTAGGCCAGGCACTGTGGCTCATTCCTGCAATCCAGCAATTTGGGAGGCTGAGGCAGCTGGATTATTTAAGACCAGGAGTTCGAGACCAGCCTGGCCAACATGGTGAAACTCCAACTCTACTACAAATAGAAAAATGAACTGGGCGTGGTGGCACATGCTTGTAATCCCAGCTACTCAACAGGCTGAGGTATGAGAATTGCTGGAACCAGGGAGGCAGAGGTTTGCAGTGAGCCGAGATCTTGCCACTGCATTCCAACTAGGGTGATGGGGCAAGACTCTGTCAGAAAACAAAAAACAAAACAAAACAAAAACACAAAAAAGCAATAGAAAATTGAAACATAAGCCAGACATGGTGGCTTGCACCTGTAGTCCTAGCTACTCAGGAGGGTGAGGCAGGAGAGTTGCAACAGGCTGAGTCCAGGAGTTGGAGGTTTCAGTGAGCCATGATCATGCCACTGCACTCCAGCCTAGGTAACAGAGTCAGACCCTGTCTCAAAGAAAAAAGATCAAGAATTCTGGAAATATGGTGATAGTAGTGCTGTAACAGTTTTTGGATTTTCCCAAGTCCTCACACAAAACCATCAGAGAACCTAATTGGTAAAGTCAGCAAGTCATGAAAAACATATACAACAAAATTAAATGAAAATACAGCTCTACAAAATCTAAAATACAAACTAATAGGACAAACCACAAACAGTGACAAGACTTGTGTATTATTTATTTCTATAAGGGGGAAGGCAGGAAAATCACAAAAGAGTCAACAGATACTGGAAAACACAGCCAGGTTTGAGAATGGCAACTAACAGTGGACAGGTTTTCTGACTTGGAGAACCGAATGGATCCAAGGTATCTGTGATGAGGTCTGTGGGGCTGGAACAATTTGAACTCTCAAAATTGATCCAACAGGATTCCCTTCTATAAAAACAGCCCACATTGAAAAACCAAACAATTAAAAAACAAAGATGCCAATAAAAACACTCCCGGGAGTGGAATCAAATTGAACAGTGTAGGGACAGTTGAAGATGAGAAAAGATTTGCTTCAAAGTGTGGGAGAACATTAGCCAGGAAATGTAAACATAAAGGAACATTAAAGAACTTTAGTCAGGAAATGTCAAAAAGCAATCACCATATTTTTATAGATATATATAGATTTTATAGACTTATATACTCTTTTCAGATTTTGAGCCTACTCATATGAATTTAATCATATTCTTTTAGAGCCTCAGGTTCCTTATCCACAAAACCACAGGATCGTAATAGGTAATCTCTGCGATTTCCCTGCAATTACCTGATATAAGTCTGGAATTTATGCATATGTTTTTAAATTTCAGTATCATTGAGAGCAAATTTAAATTGGTTGTGAGTAGAAATGAGGATAGATTATATATACTGTATATATAATTATATGATACATATAAATCATATATATATAAAAAACGGCATATACAAATATTTTTAGACTTATGATGGTGTTATATCTGGATAAACCCATATAAGTTGAAAATGCATTCCATACCCAATAAACCCGTTATGAAGTCAAAAAATTTTAAGTCAAACCATTATAAATGCAGATGGATTTATGATGAAGTTACATCCTGATAAACCCATTGTAAAGTTGAAGAATTATAAATCAAACCATTGTAAATTGACTGTGCACACGTACACACAGACCCACATACACATTATACATACCATAATATGTATGGTACATATTTGGTAGTTATCTACTTTACGTGCAAATAGGAAAGCTGTTTAAGTTTCATATTTCTTTCTTTCTATTCAAAAACTTACAACTCAATTTATTAGATAATATTTAGAAAATAGCCAACATAAAGCTAGATATATTCTTTTTTATTTCTTTGCATTCTGAATACATTATGGTGCTATCTTCAAGTTACTATCAAATGTATTTTTCTAAAAAGAAAAATAAAGCAAAATAATGGGCATATTCTGTAGTCTGTCCAGGAACACAATAAGAAGGCTCTCTCCTTTTTGGACAAGTTAATAAGGAAGCAAATAGCTTATTCATATAAAAATAAGTGACAGATTATAAATTTGATGTCCCTCCTTTTTATTCAAGTTGGTTTAAAAATGATTTGTACAGAAATCTTATAAAATGCAGCAACCATTCCACAGAACAGAGAAGTAGGAAGGCAATTCTTATTGAAAAGAGAGGAATATCCTATCATTGTAATTCTAAAGTTCTAAATTTAAATGACTTCTGAAATTTCAGAATGTTACTTAAAGTACAATCATTTCTTAAGCACAGTCATTCACCTGATACTCAGGGAGCTTACTATAAATACTAAGTAGCATTTATGTCAGCTGTAAAGATCCCAGATCAGCAATAAGACCACTAGGTGTGAGTCCTAGCTTACGCATTTGCTGTCTGCTCTATGGTTTTAGGCAAATGACATGATCTTCTTTTGCCTTATGTTTTTCATCTATAAAATTGTAATAATAATGCTTCTATCTCGTAAAGTTCCTATGAAGATTAAATTATTAACTCTATACAATGTACTTTGAAAAATGCATGAGATATAGCAAGCATCTGAATATACATTGGCCAATAAGTGTAAATGAACTACACTGCAAGACTTGTTAATTGTTTTAGGGACAGCACTTTTTATAGCACATTTAGAATCTTGTTCTGTTTTGTTCCTTCATTTTCCCACATGTTCAGCAAACATTATCGATTTTCTAGTCTGCAGAAAGCTTTGTGCAATGCACTGCACACATCTATGGCGAGCTGGGCTGAAATGTGCGCATTCCAGAGTGTTCAGTTTTGTGGATTTTTCTGTTTCCCTTTTCAGTGCCCCTTTCTTAATTCCTGGCATTTGTCTCCCTCCCCAGTGTGTTCCCCCCATGTTTTCTATTTCCAGGACCCCTCTGTGAACTGTTCAAAGACACTGGTAAACCCAGTACCTCAGGGTAGAATCCAATAATGGTATAAGATGTTGCCTTTTCAACTGAATATCTAGAAAATCCAATTTAATGATGACCAGTTTTCAGTTCAAGGAAAAGGAAGAGATAATTTAGGGAACAGAATATTTCCAGAATCTTCTGACAGTAGTTACTCAATCTTTCCCTACATTCATACATAGCAAAACACTCACACCCCCTAAATAATCTTAATTGTGAAAAGAAAAAAATACCTTGAGGGTAAATAAAATAAGCTGGCATTGTTATAATTTCAGATGTCTTAGGTGTTGTCTTCATATATAATATAAAAAGGCATTCTTTTTTATCATAGCCACTTTCCCATCTTTCATTTTTTCCTGTTAAAAACTGTATGTATGACTCCTGAGTCCTTTAAACAGTGATTGATCTGGAGTGAAAAATAGTGGCATGATGATAATGATCTCAGTGCAGCATCATTCTGGATTCAAATTGAACTTGGGAGATCACAAAACGTTGATTGCTCTATATAAAGTTCACACACAAATAAATCTATAAAGAGAACTCCATAGATTTAACTTCAGAACTTACCTTCTTCACTTAGTTTACATGAAAAGCTGTATTTCTGCTCACAGGTGAGTGCTCTGAGTGTTGCATTCAGATCACTTGCAGGCTTCTTTTAAAGTAAATGTCAGAAAAGAAAAAGAAGAAAAAGAAGGTGGCAATGAGTAGAAAAGTAATGCGTATCTCACCCTAATGAAACAATTAAAAGTGATAGGTATGTATGTATATATGTATGTATGTATTTAGAGACAGAGTCTTGCTCTGTCACCAGGCCAGAGTGCAATGGCACGATCTCGGCTCACTGCAACCTCCATCTCCTGGGTTCGAGCGATTCTCCTGCCTCAGCCTCCTGAGTAGCTTGAATTACAGGCATGCACCACCATGCCCAGCTAATTTTTGTATTTTTAGTACAGACGGGATTTCACCATGTTTCCCAGGATGGTTTGATTTCCTGACCTCGTGATCTGCCCGCCTCAGCCTCCTAAAGTGCTGGAATTACAGGCATGGGCCACTGCTCCCATTGCTTTAAGTAAATATTGTCAGAAAAGGAAAAGAAGAAAAAGATGATAATCAGTGGAAAACTAATGCACATCCCACCCTAACAAAATAATTAAAAATGACTTTTATTTTTAAAAGTGGATGGCTAGATAATATATAGTACTGTGTAATGTAAGGGTGGATACATGATAGAGGAATGGGTGTAAGGATGGATGGATGGATGCATGGGTGGATGGCCAGACAGATGGTTTAATAGAGACCATGCATTCAAATCTTGTTATATGTGTAAAATTCAGAATAGAGCAAGTTCTTGTCTTTATTGAGTTACATTCTGGTGGCACATGCAGATAATAAGCAAAGTAATATATGATATATTATGTAGTAGTGATAAGTGCTATGAATGGTAAAGGGAAAAAGTAATACAGAAGTATTTCCCTGATTAGAGTGGGCAGAAACAGCCTATTTGAAGGTTGTAGTTGTACAAAGGCTTAAGTGAAATGAGGAGGCAACCATGCAAACATGTCAGGGAAGAGAAATCCAGGCTTAGCAACCAGTGAGGCAGAATTGCTAGAAGAGCAAATTGCTGGAGTGAAAGGGAAGAAGGGTAGACAGACAGTGATGGTCCTCATCATGCAGAGCTTTGGTATCAGAAATGCCTGCTCACAGCATAGGGATTAAGCAAGCCAAACCTGGAGTCAGACTTTCCAGGTTCAAATCCTGGCTTTGCCACTTACTTGCTGTGTGATCTTGAATAAGTGCTTAGCAACTCAGTGCCTCAGTTTCTTTATGGCAATAAAAATAGGACCTCCCAGCCAGGCATGGTGACTCATGCCTGTAATCCTAGCAGTTGGGAGGCCAAGGCAGGCAGATAACTTGAGGTCAGGAGTTCGAGACCAGCCTGGCCAACATAATGAAGCCCCGTCTCTACTAAAAATAAAAAAAATTAGCTGGGAGTTTTGGCACACATCTGTAATCCAGCCAGCCAGGAGGCTGAGGCAGGATAATTGTTTGAACCTGGGAGGCAAAGGTTGCAGTGAGCCAAGATTGTGCCATTATACTCCAGCCTGGGTGACAGGGAGAGACTCCACCTCAAAAAATAAATAAATAAATAAAATAAAATAAAGAACCTGCCTTCTATTATTAGAATGATAGTGTGGATTTAAAAGTTACTATATGCCAAGTGCTTTATACAATAACTCTTCATGGTAGCTACTGAAGCAATGTTTGATATGATTGCCATCATTCATCAACACCATCATATTTAATTGAATCCTTAAGACTCTGAAAAATTGAAATAGCTAGACGTTACACCAAATAACAGCTGAGCTGATTTCCTTACTGATGCTTAATGGCATGGAAACATAGCCTTATTAACCATAACATTGTAGAATACTACTAAAATAATGATAAAGAACTTGGAGGTAAAAGCAGTCACATAGCACCTGACATATCTGTCAAACAGGTTCACTGTCCACTGGTTACCAACTTGCCTGAGTCTGGTGAGACAGAATCCTCATACACTAGTTACATAAAGCAGCTTTATTACCTACAGATAGACAGCAAGGGACAACAGAAAATTAGGGTTCATCATTAAGCTGGTCCCTGCCCAGGGTGGATGGAATCTCATCTGTGCAAGACCCTGTTGCACCACAGCTGATGATCTGGCAAAGCCTGCCTGGGTCCTATACCTTAGGTGAAAGCATGAGAGAATGTTCTGTTTCTAAAAGGAATTGGAACCAAGACCGGGCTGTTCTAGAGCGTCCCTCTTATCTCAGAATGTTGCATTCCCAGCACATTCTGCATTTCTTCATGAGAACTGCAGGCAAGAAACTAGGGAGACCTGGGTTGGTCCAAGGCCACAGGGAGAAATGTTCAGCAATATCTAGTTTGCCAATGATTTCAAATGGTCTTGAAAGAAAACAAGTGATATCAGACATATCATTAGTGTTTCTAATAGTAGAATGTTTTAGTAATACTAGTTTAAGTATTTTAAAACATTGTAAGTGATGTTTTAAAAATTTTTTAATATTCAAATAATTCTTATTGTTACAGGTTTGTTTTATTTTGGATTCAAAAGTTTTTCAGTAAGGAAAGGGAGGGATAGGAATATGATCCTTAACTACAAATGTTATTTAACTTGAACCAGACCCAGGTCATAGCAGTTTCTTTCTTTACCTGATTATGTATGACTGTTTTTATACTAGGTTTCTTTATACATTGCAATGCACCTTTTGCACCTAGAGCTAAAATTTTCTGCCAACAATTGATATAATTTGTTAAATATGATCTTTGTATAAGAATCAATTCATACATTTAAACCTGCACTTTAAATGAAACCTGCACTTTACTTATTGGCAGGATGAAGTACGCAATGCTTCTCAAATGACAGAATAGTCTTATTTGAAGTAACTACATCCCTGCAAATATTGATTAACAAAAAGTGTCAAAGTTGTGTTTAAAAATAGCTTTATATAGTTTATCTCCTGATTATATGTTCTCTTCCAACTTATCAATATTAATAACGTCCATATATGAGTGCATATTTTACTAAATATATATTACATATGGATGCAAAGATTAATTTTGTCTTTTCAATGAAAGGTAACTGATTTTTATTGATTGAAGAATTTTCATTATCAAGAGGTAAGAATGGTGATATCTTTGTCATTGATTTATAGACAGATGCTATGTTTTTAAAAATGTATCACCACATGTGGTAGAGACACTCTGAATAATGTCAGTTTCTTTCCCACATGTCTCTCTTTTAGTTAAATGGGACAATGTGAATGAGAACTGGCCAGTGTGCTGTGAGGAAGTAGCATGTGTCATTTCCATTTGAAATATTTAAAATGTAGTGTACAATTTTCATCATTACAGATTTATTTTGGATTCAAAAGTAAATCTCATCAGGTCTCCCTTGCATGTTAAAAGGGGCCTTATATCCCAAATAGTGTATCTACATCTGCCTCATCTTTCTGAATCTGTAGAGGAGAATCTCTTAGCAAACTTGTTTTTTGCATATGTATTTTATATATATGTGTGTGTGTGTGTATGTATACGTATGTGTATATATATGAATACATATGTGTGTGTATATATATATGAATACATGTGTGTGTGTATATATAGTATTTTTAAAGATTTAAGTGGTATTTTTAAAGTATACCATCAAGCCCATCCTAACACACATGCAATTTACTACCTAACACACAATGCAATATTACATAAAGAGACATTATTTAACATTGAGTTTTCCAACTTCTCTACCTTGGAAGCAAATATATTTACTGTATTTAAGGTCACAGTCTGAGGATTGTGGTTGCTTAGTTAATAAACAAAAAGAAATCACAACCAAGCTATCAATCCTTTGCAGGTTTATTCAACCTGAAGATGTAAGAGAGAAGTATACTTACCTTCAGATTCTAATAGTCTAAAGGTGTTAACCAAAAGCTCCCAGCATTCCTGGGTTCAGCCTTTTGAGGAAGTACCCTCAGTGAATAAAGTTGACACTAAACAAAATTCTGAACAAAGAGGTGATGTCTCTGTGACATCAACTCTCTACCTTCAATCATTGCCAGTTATAAATCTAACTTTCTTTTATTGCTTGAATTGATTTGAGATAGGCTTCAGAAGAGAGGCTTCATTGCCATGGTCAACTAACTGCATTGTTCTTCATTAAGCCTTAGAGTCAAATAATTTGTTTCTTATAAAATCAGGGACTAGTCCTTTTTTTCTGGTCCAAGGCCATTCATTAAACAAAAGAACTATGTGATTCAGTGTATTATACTTTTAGTCAGTGTTTTCAAATTAAAAAAATCAAAGCCATGGATGAATCTAATTACTTTAACATTGTATTCAAGTAAACCATTTGTTACATACCTTGAAAGCATCAAATACTGCTTTATCTCTCAATAAAATTAAGAAAATTAGCATCTGAATGTTAAAATGGTCTGTATTTAAAGATGTAATTAAATCATAATCATAAATATTACTATTAATATAAATATATTATAATCCAAACACAATGATATTCCTTGGTTCATTTACATTATGCACATGTACCCTAGAACTTAAGTATAATAAAAAATAAAAAAAGAAAAAAAAAAAAAAAAAAAAAAAAAAAAAGCTTTTCCACATTCTTATGTAAATAGATTCTATATGAAGACATTTATTTATGTGTAGTATATATAGAGATTTGTCTATGCATTAATCATTTTTGCCATGTTATCTATGCAGGGGAAAATAAAACATTATGCCAGCAAAAAAAAAAAAAAAAAAAAAAAAAGAAAAAATAATTATTTGAGCAGACATTTTAGTAGGCTTAAATAGCCCTTGAAATATTCCTAGGTTCAGATAGAGGCAACTGTATTTCTGAACGTTAACATTATCCTCAGTTCATGTAATTTCTAATTAGAATTTGTTTCAATTACAATGAGCATTTTCATATTTAGGATCTAGGTCAGTAGGACCATTGCATAGAGTTTTTGTAATGATATGGTGTTTCAATTTTTACTGAACTATATTTATTTTCACATGAAATGAATATTGATGTTTATCAAGAAGACTTCTACTTTATACTCACATGTATTTTTTCCACTACATAATTGAAGTATATGCTATTTAGTCCTGAAATATCAGTACAGATATATACTAGTATATAAGATGTATAAGCTACAGTTGAACTTGGGTAGATGTGGAACACATGAAAATTACATTTAGTTGAGCCAAACATAAAGAAACAGTTAACAATAAAATCTACAGATATTTTTACATGCACAGATATTAAGCCAGGACTACAAACCAATCTTCTTGTCTATTACACTTGATGGAATGCATACACAATGTACATACTCACACACAGATTTGTTTTTTTACTATAACATAATCTATAAGTTTCTGAAAAATCTCATGTTTTGAATAATATGAAAAGAAGAAAGCCTTTGGAAAAATAGGGTTGGAGCAAGCCACTATAATCATAGGTAACCTAGTTACCCAGCACTAATATAAACACTAGCAATTACATTCAAACTACTAGTACAGTTTAAATTATCTTGAATTCCTAATAAATGGAGGAACTTTTGAGTAAATGTATGACTCTGCCTAAAACAGTGGGAATGGATGGGAGGCAAGGACCTTGATGTAAATGTAGTATAAAATGTTTAAGGCTGTTGAATTTTGAAGGCAAGAGCAAATTACCCAAAGACCAGGAGAACTAGGCAATAAAGAAGCACTTTCAAAAGAGAGCACGTGGATAACTCATCTAAAAAAGCTGGTTGAAGCATACTCTGTACAGTCCTGGAATTCCTTGACTTGCTGAGTTAGCTGTGCAAGTACACTTTGGTTTCATCTGCTGTATGTCGGTGCTACAAGAATTATTGTAGTGGTCAATTTCATGGACCAATCAATACAACTTCTGTGTTATAGGAACCTAATTCCTCCACTGATCAGTTGCACACATGCCTACTTGTTTAATTGTTTTACAGAAGCGTGCATTGAATAAGTGACAGTCAAGACAATGGAAGGAAATGAATAGATATTGAAAAACCAATGGGCGACATGTCATACTAGACCCAACATATGCACAATCTCATTTAAGTGGGGAATAAGGATGTTTAATATAGAATGGATTCTTGAAGGATTTGAGTCAAATGACTCACACAAATTGTCTGGAAAGTTGTCTGGGAGGAATTGGGAAATGAAGAGTTTAAGATTCTTGATTAAAAGGTCAGGAAGGAGTTCAGAAAAAGAAATCAAGTGTGTTTGGAGTTCTTGCCAGTAGCTTACTTTTTGGTCTTTTAGTCTTTGTACATTCTCATGATAATTTCTTGGAAATCTCTATGTTGATTTACTCTACCTGCCAACAATGTCAAACATAAAAGGAGTTTATATAAAGGTACAAGGAATCACATAGATCAAGAATACAGTACAACGTCAGGAAGATATGAAAAAAGACTAAAAAGTGAGAGGGGGTAGGGGCAGTGGCTCACACCTGTAATCCTTCACTGTGGGAGGCTGAGGCAGGAAGATCACTTGAGACCAGAAGCTCAGGATCAACCTGGGCAACATAGTGAGACCCCATCTCTACAGAAAAATTTTAAAAATTGGCTGGTGTGGTGGTGTACACCTGTGGTCCCAGCTACTTAGAAGGCCAAGGCAAGAAGATCACTTGAACCTGGGAGGTTGAGGCTGCAGTGAGTCGTGATCTCGCCACTGCAGTCTAACCTGGGTGACAGAAACTGTGTCTTTCAGCTCATCTTTTTAATTTTCCTTTCTGTGGAACGTCCATCTCTGCTTTACCATACACACAGAAAACATGACTCCGGGGAGTCCACGAGCCTGGACACGTTGTTGCAGGCACCTTTTAGTTTTGTTTCTAAATTCTCTGATTGACCTATCTTGGGTCAAATGGTCACCCTCAGACTAGTTATTGTAGACGGATGGCAGGATACATGAGACAAACGTGCCTACCGGAACTCCACCTTGGTGACTGTATTGAGGAAGGAGTGTCACCAGAATAGGGGAGTTGGGTATACAAATTATATTAACAATGTCTTATTTTCTGTATTCTGATGCTTCCTAGCAATAGTAAAGCACTTCTTGAGTGCATTTTTCAAGTGCAAACCAACCAATCTAGAGCCCACATCTCCACCTATTTCCTTTATGAAGCCCTCACACTCAGAGCCACTATCCACCTGCCTTAATCATCCTAGGGTTAAGTACCAGAGACTAGGAAGAGCCACCATGCCCCAGAGCTTACTGAGATTATTCAAACTAGCCAATTGCAAATCTGCTTCTCATAGAAACTACAATAAAGGCTCTTGCCCACAATTTTGCATCTCTTTCTGCCTCCAGATCAATCCAAGTGTTTCCCTTTGCAGCCTCCCTGCAGTGAAGTGTTCTTCCTTCACTCAGGATCTGTGAGTATAAAAACCTGTCTTTTCCATGGCAGTCATTTCCTGATCTGTTGGCCTCACCATGCTTAAATATTACTAAAACCTAAGTGAAAGCACAAATCCACTATAAGCTCATTTAAAATCTATTCTTAGAACATGATATTATGCATTCAATAAATATTAATACAGTACCTCCTACTAGCAAGTATAGAAGGTTATTACACAGATAAGTTGATTATTCTAATAGATGGCTAGTCCAATAGTGAGGATAAAAGTAATGAACTGCACTAGAGCAGTACAGTGAGAGTGGAGATGGGGAGAGGGGTGCCTGAAATATTGTGAGAGGAATGATAATTCGAGAGGCTGCTTTAGCTCTGGTAGCTTCCATCTGGCTGGCAAGAAAAAAAAAGGCAGAGAAAGAGGCAATGGAAGGACATACTTGATGTCTTTTAAAATTGATTTCTTGAAGCTTTTGTGTATTCTACTTACAATGAATTAACCAAAATTTAGTTGCGTGGTTAATTCATAAGGAAATCTACGAAATGTGTTTATTCAAAACTAAGTTGTATTACTAGGAAAGAGGAAGGGAATGTATATTTGAATAGAGAACCAATAGCCTACCACAAGTTCTTATAAGGTAATTTCTTTTTTTATTTCTTTTAAATTTAATTTTAATTATATATATATTTTTATTTCCATAGGTTTTGGGGAAATAGGTGATATTTGGTTACATGAGTATGTTTTTTAGTAGTGATTTGAGAGATTTTGGTGCACCCATCACGTGAGCAGTACACAGTGAACCCAATTTGTAGTTTTTTTAATCCCTTACCTCTCTTCCACCTCCCACCCTTTCCCAAGTCCTCAAAGTCCATTGTATCATTCTTATGCCTTTGCATCCTCATAGCTTAGCTCCCACTTACGAGTAAGAACATAGGATTTTTGGTTTTCCATTCCCAAGTTAGTTTGCTTAGAATAACAATCTTTAGTTCCACCCAGGTTGCTGCAAATGCCAAATGCCACTAATTCGTTCCCTTTTGTGGCTGAGTAGTATTCCATCATATATATATATGTATATATGTGTGTGTGTGTGTATTTGTGGTGTGTGTGTATATATATATGATGATACCACATGATGATACCACTATTGGTGGTGTGTGTATATAAATACACATACCACTATTTGTGGTATATATATATATACACACACATACCACTATTTGTGGTATGTGTATACATACACACACACACCATTATTTGTGGTGTATATATGTGTGTATATATGTATATATTTATATATGTATATGTATATATGTATAGACATACCACTATTTTTTTACTCATTGACTGGTGGGCATTTGGTTACGTATTTTTGAAATTGTGAACTGTGCTGCTATAAACATGTGTGTGCAAGTATCTTTTTTCGTATAATTACTTCTTTTCCTCTGGGTAGATACCCAGTAGTGGGATTGCTGGATCAAATGATATTTCTACTATTGGTTCTTTAAGGTCCATTCGCACGGTTTTCCATAGTGGTTGTACTAGTTTACATTCCCACCAGCAGTGTAAAAGTGTTCTCTTTGCACCACATCCACACCAACATCTATTATTTTTTGATTTTTTGATTATGGCCATTCTTGCAGTAGTAAGGTGGTATCACAATGTGGTTTTGATTTGCATTTCCCTGATCATTAGTGATGCTGAACATTTTTTCATATGTTTCTTGACCGTGTGTTTATCTTCTTTAGACAATTGTCTATTCATGTCCTTAGCCTACTTTTTGGTGGGGTTGCTTTTTTCTTGCTAATTTGTTTGAGTTCATTGCAGACTCTGGATATTAGCCCTTTGTCAGAGGCATATATTGTGAAGAGTTTTCTCCCACTCTGTAGTGTCTCTTTACTCTGTTCACTGTTCCTTTTGCTATGCAGCAGCTCTTTAATTAAGTCCCAACTGTTTATCTTTGTTTTTGTTGCATTTGCTTTTGGGTTCTTTGTCATGAAGTCTTTGCCTAAGCCAATGCCTAGAAGGGTTTTTCCGATGTTATCTTCTAGAATTTTTATAGTTTCAGGTCTTAGATTTAAGTCCTTGATCCATCTTGAGTTGATTTTTGTATAAGGTGAGTGATGAAGATCCAGTTGCATTCTTCTACGTGTGACTTGCCAATTATCCCAGCACCATTTTTTGAATAGGGTGTCCTTTCCCTACTTTATGTTTTTGCTTGCTTTGTCGAAGATCAGTTGGCTGTGAGAATTTGGGGTTTATTTCTTGGTTCTCTATTCTGCTCTATTGGTCTATATTCCTGTTTTCATACCAGTACCATGCTGTTTTAGGGACTTATAGTTTGGCCATAGTTTGAAGTCAAGTAATGTGATGCCTCCAGATTTGTTCTTTTTGGTTAGTCTTGCTTTGGCTATGTGGGCTTTTTTCTGTTCCATATGAATTTTAGGATTTTTTTTCTAGTTCTCTGAGAATGATGGTGGTATTTTCATGGGAATTACATTGAATTTGTAGATTGCTTTTGGCAGGATGGTCATTTTCACAATATTGATTCTACCCATCCCCGAACATGGGACGTGTTTCCATTAGTTTGTGTTGCCTGTAGTTTCTTTCAGCAGTGTTTTATAGTTTTCCTTGTAGAGGTCTTTCACCTCCTTGGTTAGGTATGATTCCAATTTTTTGTTTTTCTGCAGCTCTTGTAAAAGTGGTTGAGTTCTTGATTTGATTCTCAGCTTTATCACTGTTGTTATATAGCAGAGCTACTGAATTGTGTATATTAATTTTGTATCCTGAAACTTTGCTGAATTCATTTATCAGTTTTAGGAGCTTTTTGGAGGAGTCTTTAGGGTTTTCTACGTATATGATCATATCATCAGCAAACAGTGACAGTTTGACTTCCTCCTGACCGATTTAAAGCCCTTTACTTCTTTCTCTTGTCTGATTGCTCTAGCTAGGGCTTCCAGTACTCTGTTGAATAGAAGTGGTGAGAGTGGGCATCCTTGTCTTGTTCCGGTTCTCAGAGGGAATGCTTTCAACTTTTCCCCTTTCAGTATTCTATTGGCTGTGAGTTTGTCATAAACAGCTTTTTATAAGGTAATTTCTGAGCTTAAAAATATGTAAAAGTATGACTTTAATATATATTGTCAATTAAGAATTGGTATCAAATGTAAAGTTTCACCTAACCCCGTGTTCTTAGGGCTGTTTCTTCACATACTCTCTGTTGAGGTTGCTTGTTGTTTGATTCTCTGGAGTCTTTAAAAAAATTTTTTTTGAGACGTAGTCTCACTCTGTCACCCAGGCTGAAGTATAATAGCACAATCACAGCTCACTGCAGCCTAAATTCCACAGGCTTCAGCAATCCTCCCACCTCAGCCTCCCAAGTAGCCGTGACCACAGGTGCATGTGCCAGCACGTCCAGCTAATTTTTTGTATTTTTAATAGAGACAGGATTTTGCCATTTTGCCCGGGCTAGTCTCAAACTCCTGAGCTCAAGCAATCTACCTGCTTTGGCCTCCCAAAGTGCTGTGATTCCTGAGCCACCGTGCTTGGCCTCTCCGGAGTCTGTGGATATCGTTCCCTGTCTCTGTAATTCAAAAACTTAAACCTTTCTTACAATCCCACCACTCCCATCAGGTTCCTTTCCTTTTTTAATTTAGGTGCAATAATTTGTCAATTGCTTGAATTTCTCACCAAACTTTTTAAAAATAAATTTCAATTTTTAAATAGAAAAATTTCCTAATCAAGCAGATGAAATTGTAGATTGTTTTAATTTACATCTGTGATTAATAATGAGGTTGAATCTTTTTTAAAATTCATGTGCGAATTATTAAACATTTATTTTTCTTCTTTTGAGAATTACCCATTTATTTTCTTGCCAAGAATTTCCACTGAGCTGCTTGCTTTCTTGTATTCATTCAGAAGTGGTCTGTCTTCGTTAACTATTAACCTTTCTTATAAGATACAATGTAAATATGTTTTTCTTGATTTTCATTGTCTTTGCATGTTGCTTCTAGTAATTTTGATGAAAACTTTTTTCCCAATTTGTTTAATTTAGTCAAGATTTTCTTCTATTGCTTTTGCCTTTGTCATTAAGCTTAAGAAGTCCCCTAAAATTAAATAAATATTATCCATATGTTTCTATATTTTCTATCTTTACATTTTAGGGCCTATATTAGTTTGCTTGGGCTGTCATAATAAAATACCACAGACTAGGAATCTTAAACAGGGGAAGTTAATTTTCTCTCAGTTCTGGAGGCTGGAAGTCCAGGATCAAAGTGTTAGCAGGATTGGTTTCTTCTGAGGCCTCTCTCCACGGCTTGAAGATGCTTTTCTTCTATTTGTGTTATTACAAGTTCTTTCCTCTGTGCATGTACCCATTGAGTATTCCTCATTGGAAATCCTTGGGACCAGAAGTGTTTTGAATTTTTTATTTTTTCAGAGTTTGGAGTATTTGCATATACATGAGATATCTTAGGAATGGGGCCCAGATCCAAACACAAAATTCACTTATGTTTTATATACACCTATGCACATAGCCTGAAGGTAATTTTATACAATATTTTAAGTAATATATATGACCCATCATATGAGTCCAGGTGTGGAATTTTTCACTGACATCATACTCCGTGCTGAAAACATTTTGATTTTTGAAGCATTACCAATTTTGGATTTTCAGATTAGGGATATTTAACATTTTCATGCCTGGCATCTGTCTCCTGCTTTCTAAGGACAGAAGTCACACTGGATTACTGCTCCACCCTTAGGGCTTCAGTTCAATTTAAGGACCTTTCTTGATTGGGCCCGGTGTCTCATGCCTGTAATCCCACCACTTTGGGAGGCCGAGGTGGGTGGATCATGAGGTCAGGAGATCAAGACCATCCTGGCTAACACAGTGAAACCCCGTCTCTACTAAAAATACAAAAAAATTAGCAGGGTGTGGCGGTGGGCACCTGTGGTCCCAGCTACTCGGGAATCTGAGGCAGGAGAATGGTGTGAACCTGGGAGGTGGAGCTTGCCGTGAGCCAAGCCTGGGCAACAGAGCGAGACTCTGCCTCAAAAAAAAAAAAAAAATACCTTTCTTTCAGCGCTATCTCCAAATATAGTAACATAGATTATAGCTTACCCATATTATCTCATTTAACCTTTATTATCTCTTTAAAGGGCTTATTTCCAAATATAACTTCATTTGAGATACCAGGGGTTGGGACTTCAACTTAGGAATTTTGGGGGAGAAGATGTAATTCACCCCACAATAGTGCTATAGCCCTCATATGTAAATGTCCTTGAACCATACATTATTCCCAAGTTCCCTACCAAAATAATGTACCATAAGGCTTTTTTGACTTTTTTTGTCTAACAAGGTTTTTTCCCTTTACAAAATGCTAGTATATATTATTTCCCTTGTTGCATAATCTACATAGTTAAAACAAGTTTAATTAAAAAATTTTTATTTTAATTAAAAAAATTTTTTTTCAGATGGAGTTTCACTCTGTTGCACAGGCTGGAGTGCAGTGGCACGATCTTGGCTCACGGCAACCTCTGCCTCTTGAGTTCACTAATTCTCCTGCTTCAGCCTCCTGAGCAGCTGAGATTACAGGCATGTACTACCATGCCCAGCCAATTTTTGTATGGGTTTCTCCATGTTGGCCAGACTGGTCTTGAAGTCCTGACCTCAAGTGATTCACCTGCCTCAGCCTCCCAAAGTGCTAGGATTACATATGTGAGCCACCATGCCTGGCCTAGATAACTGAAAACAACAACCAAAAAGTCTATTGTGCTTTGCACGAAGAGAACATCCTGTATTCATTTTAGTTGTTTATTTCTTAATGGTTAATTAGAATTCCCTTAATTGTCCCACTCTGGTGGAAATTAAACTGTGGAATTAGGTGATTATCCTGATTATCACGAGATCACAGGAATTCTTTTGACTGGGTGATGCTTTTATTTTATTAATTGCTTTAAATGTAAGCATAGTCCAAAATATTAAAATGTTCTTTTAATCTATACTAAGACTAAATGTGTTAGTTGAATTAATTTTAAAAGAAAACAAGAAATAAACGTATTTTGAAATTAATAATTTATTAATCACTCACTAATGTTTTACTCTTGTTAATGTATTTCTAGATCTTCTTCAGTATAAGATATTTTTTCCTAGATATATTTTCATAAGTTGAGTCACTGAAAGTTACCTTGGTATGCATTAATTATTATAAGCACATTGAAATGAAGCTGAGTAGAATACAGCTTTCTTTGGGAATTAGATACAATTTTCTAGTATCTGAATATCTGATACAGACTGCTAGGGAATATCTGAAACAGACTCTGTAAGAACACAGCCTCTGTGAGGTTAGTTGGGGGCCCTACACCACCAAAACCTCAGTGTTTATATAATCTGAAAGATTCTGTATTCCCAGTCTTCACAAGATCCCAGAAAACTCATTTCCAGAAATACACTCATTTTTAAATTTTTTTCCCCTTGTTCTCATTGGTTCTGATACTAATGTTACCCACAGCCCTCCATGACAAATGTATTTCTATGAAAAGGTAAAACTTTGTTTTCCCTTCAGTTTTCTTTATTTCTCTCTGACTCTTCTCTCCCTCCTCTTTATTTTTTTAATAAATAATATTTATTTCGTATTGTGAAATGCATCAGTGACTGTGGTTCTCAAACTTGGCTACATATAAAAATCTTTTAAGGAACATAAAATACTATTTCTGCCTGGGCAGACCAATTAAATCTTTCTCTCTAGGTAAGAGGTCCTGGAATCCATACTTTTTAAAGCTTCAAATTATTATAAGGTGTATACAGTAATGTGAGCCCTTATTATACACATAAAAGAATATTTTTAGTGTACAGTTGCAGCTTAATAATAAAATAAGATGTTCCCCTTAGTTACTCCACACAAATTAAGTATATTATCTGTCTTTGGGAAATCTTTTATGTGTTCTTGTCGAATTACGTACTTTTCTCTTCTGGTAGAGGAAGTCATTGCCATGTCTTTTATGATAATGATCTTCTTGACTTTATTTTTAGTTTTAGCACAGCTGATTGTATTCCTAAATAATGCTATTTAATTTTGCCACTTTTTGTCCTTCATATAGATAGTTACACTACAAAATTTTATGCAATTTAGTGACTTGCTTCTTTCTGATATGTGTTTGAGATTCTTCGCTAAGCACAGAGCTGTGACTCATTCATTTCATCAATTACTTTATGTAATCATGGATGAATATTCCTATAATAAGAAAGAATTTCATTTTGTTTCTAATTTTTGCTTTTATGGAAGTAAGTAATAAGAAATCTAATCCACATAGAATTGGGATGTTTGCTGAGATTGGAGTTTTGCTATTGCATTGTCCTGCAGGTGTTTGAACTGGGTTACATGCCAAAAGTAAGTTACATGCCAAAAATCAGTGTTGCATAATCAAAAATTGTCATTCTCTTTCTTTCCAAAAAACTTTATTCAAGTGTGATTGCCATATAGAAAGCTGTATTTAGTGTATACAACTCAGTGTGTTTGGGGATGAGTATACACTCATGAAAAAAGTCACCATTGTCAAGGCCATAGACATATATCTCACATCAATAAGTTCCCTCCCATGCCCTTTATTCAAATTTTTGTGGTAAAAACAGTAAGCATACGGTCTACTTTCTTAGCAAATTTTAAATACTTAATATAGTGTTATTATCTAGAGGCACTATACAATATAGGGCATTCTCAGAACTTATTTATCTTGCATAACTGAAACTTTGTACCCCTTGAACATTACCTCCACATTTCCCCCTTCCACCAGACTCTGGCAATCACCACTCTATGCTTCTGTGAATCTAAAAGAAGAATCCACATATAACTAAAGTCATGTCATATTTATCTTTCCGTGTCTGGCATATTTCACTTAGGTAATACCTTCCAGAGTCACCCATGTTGTCCCAAATGGCGGGATTCCCTTCATTTTTCAAGGTTGAATAATATTCCACTGTGTGTGTATACCACATTTTCTTTATGCATTCATCCATCCATGGACATTTAGGTTGTTTCCATATCTTGGTTATAATGCTGCAATTATGATACCAGGTATAAATCTCTTTGAGATACTAATTTCAGTTCCTTTGGGATATATACCCAGAAGTAGAATTGTCGGTTTATTATGATAGTTTTATTTTTAATTTTTTAAGGAAATTCTCTACTGTTTTCTGTATGGTTGTACCAACTTATGTTTTCACCAACAGTGTGCAATGGTTTCCTTTTCTCCACATTCCCCCCTTTTATTTTTCAAAATAATAGCCATCCCAAGAGGTGTGCAGAGATAGCTCATGGAGGTTTTGATTTGTATTTCTCTAATGATTAGTGATATTGTCCATGTTTTCATATACCTGTTGTCCATTTGTTATGTCTTTTTTGGGAAAATGTCCATTCAGGGCCTTTGGCAATTTTTGCAAGTTAATTATTATTTTTTCTGTTGTGTGAGCTACTTATATATTTCTGATATTAATCCTTTATCAGATATATGATTCACAAATATTTTCTCCTAGTATTTTCTTGGGTCATGTAGGTTGCCTTTTCATTTTGTTGATTTCTTCCTTTACTATGCAGAACCTTTTCAGTTTGATGTGTCTTACTTGTTTATTTTTGTTTTTGTTGCCTCACATTAGGGGTTGACATCCAAAAATTTATTGCCAAGATCAATGTCAAGGAACTTTTCCCCTAACTTTTTTTTAGGAGTTTTACCATTTGGGTCTTATGTTTAGGTTTAATCCATTTGAGTTGATTTTTTTGTTTGTAAGATAAATGTTCAATTGCATTCTTGTGCATGTTGGTATTCAGTTTTCCCAGTACCATTTGCTGAAGAGATTATTCTTTTTTCATTGTGTATTCTTGGCACCCTTGTCCAAAATTAGTTAGTCCTACATGTATGGGCTTATTTCTGGGCTCTTCATTATGTTCCATTGGTCTGTGGATCTGGTTTTAATGCCAGTATCCACACTGTTTTCATTACTGTGGTTTTGTAATATGTTTTGAAATCAGGAAACATGATGCCTTTGGCTTTATTTTTCTTACTTGAGGGTGCTTTGTCTAATCAGGGTATTTTGTAATTCGGTATGAATTTTAGGACTGTTTTTTCTTCTGTGGAAAACGACATTGGAATTTGGGTGAGGATTGCATCAAATGTGTGGATCACTTTGGGTAGTATAGACATTTTAACAATATCAATGTTTCAATTCATGAAAATGGGATTTCTTCCCAGTTATTTGCACCTTTTCCTATTTCTCTCAGGATTTTTTTTTTTTAACTTTTCAGTAAGCATATATTTCACCTCTGCTTAAATTTCTGTTTTTGATTCTT
The DNA here is from genome assembly GCF_009764315.1 of Trachypithecus francoisi. Classification (NCBI taxonomy): domain Eukaryota; kingdom Metazoa; phylum Chordata; class Mammalia; order Primates; family Cercopithecidae; genus Trachypithecus; species Trachypithecus francoisi. The sequence goes on from NW_022681474.1 coordinate 21,838,846, forward strand.
TAATAGATGGGTTTGTTTTCCTAATTTCTTTTTCATATAGTTTATTTTTATCATGAAGAAACACTACTGATTTTTGCAAGTTGATTTTTGTATATCCTGCAACTTTACAAAATTTGTTTAATAATTCTAACAGGTTTTTTTGTGGATTCTTTAGGGTTTTATATATATAAGATCATGTCATCTACAGAGACAGCTTTCGTTTTTCTTTCAAATTTGAATGCCTTTTATTTCCTTTTCTTATCTATTTTCCCTGGCAAGGACTTGCAGTACTGTTTTAAATAAAAGTGGTAAGAGTGGACATTCTTGCTTTGTTCCTGATCTTAGAGGAAAAATATTTTTCTTTTTCACTATTGAACTTCACATATGGCTTTTATTATGTTGAGTTACATTCCTTCTATACCTAAATTTGTTGACAGGTTTCATCATAAGATGTTGAAATTTGTCAAATGCTCTTTCTCCATCTATTGAAATGATTGTATGATTTTTATCCTTTGTCAGTTAATGCGGTATACCACATTTCTTGATTTACCTACGTTGAATCAACTTTGAATCTCATGAATAAATCACACTTGATCATGGTATATGATCCTTTCAATGTGCTGACAAGTTCTGTTTGCTACAGCTTTGCTGAGGATTTTGCATGGATATTTATCAGGAATATTTGTCTGTATTTTTTTTCTTGTGTTCTTATCTGACTTTGATATCAGAGTGATGTAGGTCTCATAAATGAACTTGGAAGTATTTCCTCCTCTTCAGTTATTTGTGAAAGTTTGGGAAGAATTGTCATAAATCTTTTTTAAAAGAAGAATTTGACAAAATTCACCAGTCAAGCAATCCAGTCCTGGGCTTTTCTTTGTTGAGAGTTTTTGATGACTGATTAAATCTCTTTACTCATTATTGGTCTGTTCAGATTTTCTCTTTCTTCATGACTCAGTCTTGGTAGAATGTATGTTACTAGGAATTTATCTATTTCTTTTAGGTTACCAAAGTTGTTAGAATACATTTGTTAATAGTAGAACCATATGATCCTTTGTATCTCTGTGGTAACAGTGGTAATATCATTTATAATTTTATTTATGTTGTTATGTGGCCTTTCTAAGTCTAGCTAAAGGTTTATCAATTTTGTATATCTTTTCAAAGAACAAACTTGTAGTTTTTTTGATCTTTTTAATTTTTTTATCATTCCCTATTGCATTTGTTTCTGTTCTCATCATGATTTTCTGACTTCTAAATTTAATCATTGATAAATATGAATTTATCTCATACCCTTCACATATATTTTTAAATATGCAATTTTAATATCCTAGACAATAATATTTGCCATTCCAGTGACAACATTCCACATTCAATGGAAATTGAAGCTAGACATTTTTGACATCCAAAGCTTGTTCATATATAAGAAATATGAAAGCTTACTCATAACCTCACTTTATCCTCAAAATTTAAGTTGAGGATAAAGTGAGGTTATGACGTATATCCTGCCTCTATAACAGTGCCTGACATACTACAGACAACAAGCAAATAACTACGTAATTTTTTTAAAAGTATTTAAAAATTGTGGTAAAATATATAGAACATAAAATTACCTTCTTAATCATTGTTAGGAATACAGTTCAGTAGCCTTAAGTACGTTCACATTGTTCAACCATCACCATCATCCATCTCCAGAATTTCCATCTTGCAAAACTGAAATTCTGTACCTGTTGATAATAACTGATTGTTTTTTCCTTCCCCAGCCCCTGATGTCCACCATTCTACTTTCTGTCTCTGTGAATTTTTCTACTGTGGGTGCCACACATGACTGGAATCATACAGTATTTGCCCATTTGTGACTTCTTTATTTCATTTAGCATAATGTACTCAAAGCTTACCCTGTTGTAGCCTGTGTCAAAACTTCCGTGAAAACTTGTTTTTTTTCAGGCAGAATAATATTCTATTGTATGCATATACCACATTTTGTTTATCTGTCAGTGGACACTTGAGTTGCTTTTGCCTTTTGACTATTGTGAATAACGCTGCTATGACGTTAGTGCACAAATATCTGTTCAAATCCCTGCTTTCAGTTCTTTTGAATATAAACCAGAAGTGGAACAGTTTGATTATATGGTAATTCTGTTTGTAATTTTTGTAAGAACCACCACATTCTTTTCTATAGCAGCTCAATCATTTTACAATCCCACCAAAAGTGCATGAGGGTTCCATTTTCTCCACATCTTCACCAACACACGTATTTTCTGTTTTGTTTTGTTTTGTTTTTCATAGTAGTCATTCCCATAGGTGTAAGATGGTATCTAATTTTGGTTTTCATTTGTATTTCCCTAATGATTAGTGAGGTTGAACATCGTTTCATGTGCTTATTGGACATTTGTGTATATTCTTTGGAGAAATATCTACTTAAGTCCTTTGCCTATTGATTAGTCAGGTTATTTTTTTGTTACTGCTTTTGTCAAGTTTTAAGCAATCATTTTTTTTTAAATGAGTAAAGAGATGAATGTGAACAGTAGGATCACTCTTTTGCTTTGTCATTGAACAGCTAATAAGAAAATATAAATGCATATGCAGTTATAAATATAGAAACATTTATAAATTTATCCTATTCCCAATGTACATCCAAAGAGATTTGAATAGAAGTGTCCAAGTTTTAAAAATCTCTTCATCAAGTAGTCAAGTCTTTGTTTGCTATAATCTCATTAGTAACAAAATACTCTTTGCTCTAAGGCATAGCTTTTCTTTTTAATCTACCATACATTTCAACACAGTCTTTTGAACAATGTCTTCTGCCATCCTTTTCATTCACCAACTGATGTTGTTCCCTGGTGTCATTACAGGGAATAAGCCCATTGTAAGTTATTGATTTTAATATCATCTAATATTATTTTATAACTTTAGAAAGTAAATGATAATATAAAATATTATTTATGTTTTCTCAAAGAAGCATTTTGTTCTTAAAAGACTGCTGGCCAAGGATGAAAACAAACAAACAAAAAAATTAGAACTTTCAACATTTCCTATAAATCAAGAACTGTTTTGTCAACTTTGTATATTTTATTTTATCTTGGCAAAATCGTAGTAGAACCCATTTTATAGAACTAAGGGTGTAACAGGGCAGGAAATTAAGAATCAAGGAGGAAAAAAAAACCTAGAAAAATGAATGTTATACAACGTTTATTAAATGCCAAACATGTACTGAAAATTTTGCATTCATTAGCTCATTAAATGTTTACGTACCACTTCATATAGGAAGTTCAATATCCCTGTTTATCACACGAGAAATATGAGGCTCAGAAAGATTTGTTAAATTTAACCCAGTCACACAGTTGTGGCAGATTTTGCTGAGGGATTTTAAGATTTCATTTAAAAACATTTTAAACTTTCTTTAAATTTTCTTTTTTGTAGCTTTGTTAACAATTACAAAATAAAGAATATAAGGTAAAAATATTAATCTTGAGTCCCAGTGTCAATAATAATCCTCAGTTCACAGCAAACCTATTGAATTCTGAAGGCATGATTAAAATACTATGTCAAAAGTATAGTAAAGATTAAATTGTTATATAGCCCCTAAATATAAGCAAGTTCAATGGAAAGGGTAAAAGACAATATTATGCTGTGATTAGACTTATTTGTATTCATTTTATGCAGAAAAACATAACCTGTTCATTGTTTGACCCTGAAATTTGCACATAAATTGAAAATTATGTAACTGTGTTCTGCAGTGACCTGTCTACATCAATAATAGACAAGAAAGGCTAATTAAAAGGTCTCAATCTGATTGCTCAGCTTCTCAAAATCTCTTCTTCTTCATTAAAGCCCATTAATGTTATCAAAATCAGATTCTAAAACCTCATGTTTGGGAAAGTTATGTTTCCTTTAACGTGGGATTGTTTTTCTTTTATTACACACATCAGTGATGATTATTGATGCCGCTCCTCTCCTCACTTTGAGAATGGGACCTAAAAAGATCAATAATAGATGCAATTAATAGTTAATATTCATTTTAGTGCACATACCTTCAATAAATCAAGGGCATTTTTGCCAAAGATCGGAGAATGATGCGTCAGAAAAGTGAAGAAACAATTGTGGAAGCCATCCTTGGGGAGGGTAAGGTCCAAGGATCTCAACAGTAGGTGTGTATGGAAATCTGTTCCAATGAGCTGCCCACTAGATGCCTGTCCCTGCCAAACCTGGCATCTCTACATGTCTTAGTATAGCATTCAATCCCAAATGGAATAGTCCTGTCATTCTGTCTTTGATCAGTTGTCTATCCTTAGGTCAATTAGCCATGTAATATCATCTTGAGATACAGGATAATGAGTATTTGAGGGCTCTTTTCTGTCCCTCTCTGATCTACACCCTTCATCACTTGGCAAGGGGTATGTCCAGCTAAGAGGACACACCCACGCAGAGACATGCTCCCTGTTCCAGATCCAGGATCTCAGGTTTCTGTGGTTCACGTCTACTTCAGAGGTCTTTGCAGGCCTCTTCCCCAGCTCTGTACTCTGTGAGATGAATTGCCCTGCTGGTGTGCTTACCCCAGGCTGGTGGAGTGGCTAAGCAATGACTGTGGATTTGAGGCATTTGTATGTGAACAGGTTAGAGGTGGATTTACAACCATAGCCTGAGTGGTCATCTTGAACCAGGATACACATTCATTTTGTGTTTACTTTGGACACCATTCCAGGCTGCACATAATAGCACTTATTTTACAAGACTCTAGTTATGTTTTTTATTCATATGACATGTTCTTATACAATGAACATAGAACATTCGTGAGTCTTTCTTGGAGGTATGTACCCTTCAGAAATATATCTCTACATTTCAACATATGCTTCCAAACTCTCCATCTCATTAACCTAACTTCTTTGTCAAATTAAAAAAAAAATGTTTTCTACTGAAAAACAATCATGTTTTGATTTTTTCCAGGTATTCCAACATCTCATTTTATAGGATCTATGGTACTAAACTCTTAGCTCTATATAATTCTTGATTTTTCCATTCCAGTGGAAACATACATTCAGAGATGGGAATGCCTGGGCCTTGAAATGCACTACAAGAATATGTTTTAACCTCTTAGTGCTCAATAATATTAATAGAATTTTAATCTTACTTTTTACCTCATAAGAGGAATATATTATTGCATAGCTGAAAATGATACTCTTATATTACTTGTTATAGAAATTTTTATACTTGCATTTATATATTTTAAAGGCTACAAGAGAATAGTCAATGAATTAACTAAGTATCTTCAAGGTAATATTCAAAACTGTGTAAAATTTTAAAGATCCAAAGTAATTGAATGATATCATTCAAAGTTACTCAGGGGATTTTACAAACGAGAAAATAGAAATAAGGCCTGCTGGCTCTTAGTTGAGTGACTATTCTGCTACTCTATAGTAGTTGGAAATAAATAAATAAACACAATAATTGTTGACTTGCTTGGTCATGAAGCGGCATCATTGGGGCAAATACCTGGGGTTCTTTGTCTCACACCAGAGAAATTGTGGATGCAGACACACAAGAAGTGAGTTTAAGGGTGGAGGTTTAACAGGCAAAAGAAAGAGAAAAAAGAATAGCGCTCTCTCTTGCAGAGAGAGAGGGGCTCCCAAGTGGGACTTCTAGTTTTGTGCTGAAATGCATCAGATTTCATAGATAAGCTTGAGGAGTCAGTGTCTGATTTACACGGGGCCCAAGAGATTGGTCGGACCAGGTGTGACATTTGCATAGCACATGAAGAAGCTGGACATCCCACCCTAATCTTTTTATTATGCAGACGGAGTCTCTACCTGGCCATCACCATGTTGTCTGTCTGTTACTGTACACGTGGTTGACAAAAGGAAAGTTGGAGCTGCCGTGTTGAACATGCCTGGCTCCCAAGTAACCCTTTTGTATTGGCACAGTTGCCAGCATTCACCTGTGCAAGCTTCTAGTTTGCCTTTCTATGTCTGCAGCTGAATTTTACAGGCTGTTCTTTGTTGGAAAGGAAATGGTTTGGGGGCTGCTTTTATTAAAAGGGAAATCTTACCAAGGACTCTCTGGCCCTAACATTTTCAAACTCCATCAGAGTAAATCAACTTTATCACCAATATAGCCAATTAAACACATATCCTTACTGCACATTATTGTTTTGAATTATTGCTTCAATGTAAATCCTAAGCAAAAGCTATCTGAACAAAGGAAATAATCATCTCCCAAGACAAAAGTAAGATGCTCAGTTGAACCTGCCTCCTTTTGCCATTCCCTATCAGATATATATGACATTGATGCTTTGTTGTACAAATTTCATTTTACACCTCACCTTCAGTAGAGTGGAGATAAGCCAGGAGCAATGTGTGCACCCTCCTCTCAATATAGCAATTAGAAAATATTAATTAGGACTAAACACATAACATATCTCATTAATCATGCTTTTCTTCAAAGTTAGAGTTAAATTCAGCATGTGAAAAGGTACCCTTAACGAAGGACCTCTTTTTAATGAGGATTACAGTTTCCTGGTCTGATTTCTTTTCTTTCCTTGCAATTTTATATCTCATACTAAATTCACCTTTCTCAACAAGAGCATTTATTATTTCAATACTCCTTATTTCTATGACCCGATTCTGATTTGTTTACCTTTGCTTTCTGCCTCATTTCATCATGTACCATGGGCCTCCCTGTCTATGTAACAACCAGTAAATTGCTTCATTACCTGTGTTTATATAGAGTATCAAAGTCACCAAATATATCACATTTCAGAAATTATCTTGGGCAATGACAGTAATTATCAGACAGGCTCTTTATCCTCTGAATGGTTTTCAATGGTTGAGAGCTTTTTTAGCAACCATTTTTAACTGTAAAATAATCTAAGAATCATTTTAACCAAAGTATTTCAAATTCATTGAATGTAGGAATTAGCCTAGTACTAATAGCATGTTTAGAATGTATTTAGTGTTTCAGATAGCCACCTATTCTCACTGCAGTGGTGAAGCCAGACCAAGCAGTTTTTACCAAATTTAAACACAGTTCCATAAAATATGATTTGATCACTCAAAAGATATCTGGGTTTTGTGCTAGTATTGAGTATATAGTGATGATTATAATACAGTTTCTTCCTTTAAGGGATCCTTCATTTTCTTTCAGAATGGGCATGTTTAGTTTATCTGTTACAGAGTAAAGAAATCAAATAGAAAATGCACCATTGTATAGCATTTCAATATCATGTGCTATAACTAGGATATCTGGAGCCCCAGAAGAGCCAGATGGATAGATGGGTCTGAGGCAGGTCAGATAATTCTTCATGGAAGGAACGGCACCTAAGATGTGAGTTATAGGAGTCCATATTTGAGTAGGATGAGAGAACATGTGGATTTTGTTGGCTAAGGGTGAAGACTGTGGTGCCAAAGCATGAATTCTGGCTTGGCTATTAAGTAACTACCTGAAATTAGGTAAGCGAAATAATAAGAATTCTAGTACCTGTTTCACAAAGCTGTTTGGAGAATTATATGAGTTAATATGTTAATATGTAACATGCTTAAATTGAATAAGGCATGTAATAAATTCTCCATAAGTGCTAGTGCCACCATCATCATCATCACATCCTTATCATATCAGGCTACTGCTATAACAAAATAGATCCAAAAAAAAAAAAATCATAATCCAGGAAGTTTATCTCCTGTTCCCTTTACAGTAGTTGTCATGTAAACAGATTGGTGAGGCGGCTTTTCTGTTGTATTTACTCAGGGACCCAGGCCTTCAATCTGTGGCCTTCAAAGTCCATCCCACTGATCATGACTTTTCCATCCACGTGGAGAGGTACAGAACGTGGGGAACAGTGTGCAGAAGTCTGTATGGCCTCACCTGGATGTATGCACATTACTTCTACTCACATCCCATGGGTTAGAAGTCAGCCTTATGAGCTCACCTAGTAGCAAAACGAGCTGATAAATTGCCTGTGTGAGCAGCCACAGCCCAGAAACAAGCATGTGCTATAGAAGCGTGACCACAGGACCTGAAATAACCATCCTTCTCTACCATGTGGCTGAGGAGGGACAAATGCATGAAAGAAGATGGTGTGCATCTCCGGACCATACATGGATGGTCATCCTGAGATTGCTCGTGAGTCAAGGAGTAGAGAATGATAAATAAATTAGGAGGTAAAGAAAGAAGATAGTGTGTGAATTTTTAATCCTGTTTAGTGTATCTGATATGTTGTAGAGAAATCTCACAGAAAATGTACAATAAGTGTTTAGATCTCAGCAAAAGGAACAGGTTGCAATTGTAGACATCAGGCCATCAGCCTCCAGATAGCAGTTAAAATCAAGTGGGACTACAAAGGAAAATAAGTTGGGAGTCACAGTTTGTTTTCATAGAATTTAAAAGTCTGGACTGGAAAAGGAACCAAGAGAGGAGAAGGAAGGTTGAGACTTTGACAGAGTACCAGGAATATCACACCAAAGACCTTAAGAAATTGACGTTTCAAACCGGAAGGCGTTTTCAGCATATCAGCAGCGGCAATAAATCCAGAATGGAAAGGGGTTGACATTTATTTTAAAATGGTAATTAGGACATCATTAGATATCTAAGCAAGGATTCTTTTAGTGCAATAGTAGAAACTGCTAAGAGGCAAGGAGTGAATGATGACTTCTGAATCACTAAAGCACTGAAAATGTTTCTTTTTGCGTAACATCATAGTGGTCCTTGTCAGGTACACCAGTCCTGAGTTTTGTTCTTGTGTTGCTTTAATTTCTTGTTATCTATTCTTCCTTCTTTCTAGACCTTCTAAACAGGCTTTTTTTTGGGGGGAGGGGGGAGCAGTCTGAAACTGTAAACCAGTGTTTTGAAGTATGCATAGCCTAGGGTTCAGCAATCAGTTGTTCTAAAGTTATATGAAGAATTCATTTTAAAAACTGGACATTTAAAATATGTCCATACACAAAATATTAAAGATAAAATGAATTTCATGTCAGAAAAGATAGTTTGGTGTATATACTTTTCTTTCAAACAAGTATACATACAGTTTATGAAGTCATCTTTTTATTTAAAATATGAAAAGTCAAACTTTAGGAAATACTCCTTTCAGCATGCACCTTGCCTCTGTGTATTGCCAGTGAAATCACATTTTAAAATATTTTTCTAAACTTTTTCTGTACACTAATACATGGTCCAGTAACTCTGATAACACCTCTGATAATTTGGATGCAAACTGAAGTGTGCTGTCACTGAGATCACTAAGGTTACAGTTTCAGACATGTTGCTATTAATTGCCTGATATGTGCATTGACCTTTAAACCTAATTCTTTTGAACTTAAGATAGACTTTTTTTTTTTTTTTTTTTTTTGAGATGGAGTCTCGCTCTGTCGCCCAAGCTGGAGTGCAGTGGCCGGATCTCAGCTCACTGCAAGCTCCGCCTCCTGGGTTCACGCCATTCTCCTGCCTCAGCCTCCCGAGTAGCTGGGACTACAGGTGCCCACCACCTCGCCCGGCTAGTTTTTTGTACTTTTTAGTAGAGATGGGGTTTCACCGTGTTAGCCAGGATGGTCTCGATCTCCTGACCTCGTGATCCGCCCGTCTCGGCCTCCCAAAGTGCTGGGATTACAGGCTTGAGCCACCACGCCCGGCCAAGATAGACTTAAATTATCATGGTGAATCAAAAATATTCTATTATGTATATGTTCTAGATATTTGAAAATAGTGGTCATGTGATATCAAATCATTGGCAGTACTGAGATGTCCTTTTATTTGCAAACTTGCCTCTGATAGTTCCTTCTAGAATAAGAGAACAACTAAGTGAAATAAGTAGTTCATCTGTGAAGAGACATTTGGGTGCATGATCTTCCCAAAATATATGTCCCCTTTATTTTCTCAAATGTTGTTCTTCCTTCACGTAAGTATGAATTTTCTAGTCATATTTATTTGCGATGGGTTGCCAAACTTGCTTGATAAGGAAACTGAGAAGAATGGAATTTTATAAACAAGGAAACTCAAAAAGGAATTGATCCCTTTCTATTGAGTGTCTGGCCTATTATTCTACTTGGTTAAATGACCAGCTAGGATGGTAGGTAATTCGAAATGTCATCAACAATTTATATTAACACACCAGTACAAGCTAGGGCTACTTTTATTGTCTTCTGACAGCAACTCATAAATATATTCAATTATAGCACTAAATATACTGTTTTACTAATAACTTTTCATCACTGGATCATAAATTCCTCAAAAGTGAGAGCTATCTCCATATTTTCCATAGTGTCTGATAGTTGCTCAGTACATGTTTCTGGCATGAATAAATGGAAGGTTCTAAATTGTTGGCATCACTAGATATAAACACACTGTACTTTGTATGAGAGAGTGATTATTCTTATTATTCTCATTTAGAAATCACATTAAATGACTTATTAAAGATTACAGCTTTTATAAGAACTGGGGTTCATATCATTATCTTGGTCAACATATTTGCACTGCTCAATAAAAATCAGTGTTTACTCTCCAGAATTACCAGGTCTAACTAGAGGTTAACTTTTGCTTGTAATTCAAAACTTTTGAGAGATGCCTACCATAAAAACTCTCCAAAGATAATTTATCAACAAGTCAAAACAGATAAATCACGAGGAAAATTCATGTACTAAAAAGCTAAAAAAAACCAATCAAACAAAAAAACAATTTTATAGAAAAGTTTCTGGAAGTCCTAGCCAGAGCAATGAGGTAAGAGAAAGGACGAAAAGGCATCCAAATAGGGTAGGAAGTCAAATTATCTCTTTGCTGATGATAGGATTCTATACCTAGAAAGTCTGAAAGACTCTTCCAGAAGGACCCTGTAACTGATCCATAACAATGTTCAAAAAATAGTAGCATTTATATATACTAATAAGGTTCAAGTTGAGAGTTAAAGAGCACAATCCCATTTATAACAGCCACAGACTAAAAAAAATAAATAAAATAACAAAAAACAAAACAAACTTAGGAATACATCTAACCAAGGAGGTGAAAGATATCTACAAGAAGAACTATAAATAACACAAAAAAAATGGAAAAACATTCCATGTTCATGGATTGGAAAAGTCAGTATCATTAAAATGGCCATACTGCCCAAATAATTCAGGAGATTCAATGCTATTCCTATCAAACAACAAATATCATTTTTCACAGAATTAGAAAACACTATCCTAAAATCCATATGGAACCATAAAAGAGCCCAAATAGCCAGAATAATTCTAAGCACAAAGAACAAAGCTAGAGTCATCACATTACCTGACTTCAAACTGTATTATAAGGCTATGTTAACCAAAACAGCATGGTACTGGTACAAAAAATAGACACATAGACCAACGGAACAGAACCCAAAAATAAGGTCACACACCTTTTACCATATACAGAAAGTAACTCGAAATGGATTAAAGATTTAATGGAAGACCTCAAGCTATAAGAATCTTAGAAAAAAAAATAAAAAGCAAAAACGTAGGAAACACCATTTTTGACATTGACCGTGGGAAAGAATTTATGTCTAAGTCCTCAAAAGCAATTGCAACAAAAATAAAAATTGACAAATGGGACCTAATTAAAGAGCTTCTGCACAGCAAAGGAAACTGTCAACAGAGTCAACAGACAACTTACAGAATGAGAGAAAACATTCACAGACTATGCATGCAACAAAGGTCTACTATTCAGAATCTATAAGCAACTGAAGTTGATAACAACAACAAAAAAAAAACATTAAAAAGTGGGCAAAGGACATGAACAGACACTTCTCAAAAGAAGACATACATATGGCCAATGAACATGAAAAATGTTACACTTCACCAGTCATCAGAGACATACAAATTAAAACCACAATGAGATACCATTTCACATCAGTCAGAATGGCTACTATTAGAAAGCCAAAAAATAACAGATGCTGGTGAGGTTGCAGAGAAAAAGTAATGCTTATATACTGTTGGTGGAAATGTAAATTTGTTTAGCCACTGTGGAAAGCAATTTGAAGATTTCTTAAAGAATTTAGAACTACCATTCAACTCAGTAATCCCATTACTTGATGTATATTCAAAAGAAAATAAATCTACTAAAAAATAGATGCATGCGTGCATATATGCTCTTCATAGCACCATTCTCAACAGCAAAGACATGGAATCAACCTACGTGCCCATCAACAGTGAACTGGATAAAGAAAATGTACATATTATACACCATGGAATACTATACAGCCATAAAGAGGAATGATATGTCCTTTGCAGCAACATGGATGTACCTGGAGGCCATTATCCTAAGTTAATTAACATAGGAACAGAAAGCCAAATATCACGTCTTCTCACTTGACACGAGAGCTAAACCTTGGGTGCTCATGGACATAAAGATGGCAACAATAAACACTGGGAACTACTGATGAGAGGAGGGAGGGAGGAGGGCAAGGACTGACATGCTAACTTTTGGTGACAAGGTCACTACCTAGGTGACAGGATTATTTGTATCTCAAACCTCAGCATCACACAATATACCCATCTAAGGTAAACTTGTGCCATGTACCCTGTGAATCTAAAATAAAATTGTGTAGGTTTATCAACAGCACAGTTCACAATTGTAAAGATACAGAATCAGCCTAAGAGCTCAGCAACCCATGAGTGGGTAAGGAAAATGTGATATATATACACCATGAAATACTACTCAGGCATACAAAATAATGAAACAATGTCTGTTGCAGCAACTTGGATGGAACTGGAAGCCACTGTCTTAAGCGAAGTAACTCAGGAATGGAAAACCAAATACTGCATGTTTTCACTTATAAGTGGAACTAAGCTATGGATATAAGGAGTGGCATACAGAGTGGTATGAAAAACACTGGAAACTCAGGAAGAGGGAGGCTGAGAGAGTAGGTCGAGGGATGAAAAACTGCCTGATGCGTATAATGTACTCTATTTGTATTGCAGTTGCACTGAAAGCCCAGACTTTATCACGATACAATTCATCATGTAACCAAAACCATTTCCACCCCTAAGGCTATTGAAACTAATTTTTTAAAAATAATAAATCAGTGTAGCTTTTTTGAAAAGCAATTAATTTTTTGATATCAGAAGCCCTAAAAGACACAAATTCATCAATACATTTTTATACCCAATAATGGCATTTTAGGAGTCTGTCTTACATAAATACTTCCAATTATGAAGAAGCTAAATGTGGTTTTGATTAAATGTAAAATAATGTGAAAACTCTATAATAACGTCATAATGGAATTGTTAACTAAAGTAAGGGTATATTCAGTTTTCGTTATATTGTATAGAAGTGATTACTTTGAAAATCAGACAAAATATGATATAAATATAAAGAAGTAGAGAAAATATTGTGTATATGTTATGATTACAAGTGTAAAACCAAGTTACAAAACATTTTAAAAAGAAAAATGCAACAAAATGTTAAAGACATCGTGTAAAGAGGAGAGTTGTTTTTTACATTATCTATTTAAATTCTTACTTTAATAAAATATATTTTAAAAACTCAGGTTTCCATTTACTTATCACATGAAATCAAATGTCAATCTGCATTTTCAGAACCAAAAGACTTAGTTTCTCAATACTTCACAGAACAACATACCTTTGTCAGTCTGATCAGTGTTTTTAACTCCTGCTCACTCATGGACATCTTTGAGTCTTTGATAGTTAAAATTCTCTGTTGTGGTCTAAACTCCTTTCATGCCTTCAATGCATCTAGATGTTTACTTGCTTAAGACTTTTCTTAGATATATTTCCTGATTCACCGTATTCCCTGGGAAAGTTCTCTTGCACTTGGAATTTCACTAGGTCTTCCATAGATACATAGTAGCCTTAAAAACTCCAATTGTTTCTTTCCAGTTGATTCTAAAGCTGAATATGTGGATTTGTCAACTAAATAACATGGTCTTCAAAAGCAAAGATTATGCCCATTTTATGTTTAATATTCTTCGTGTGGTTATATGAAAAACAAAGGTGCTTAGAAACACATGCCCATGTGAAACTTGCCGTCTGGAATCTCAGAGCATATTGAATGCCGTCAGCTTAAGAAAGTAATAAAACAACAAGTGTTTCTTCATAAATATTATCTATAGAATGATTGTATCTAGTTCAGTGTAATGAGCTCTGTGTACAAAATTATTTTAATCCAAATTGAAATTTGTAGAGTCAAGGATTTGTAAGTCTTGTTTCAAAGTAAAATGAAACTAGTTTCCAATTGATGTCACTTTCAGGTTGGTGAGAGTTTGTTTAAATCTATAGTAGATTAGTGCTATATATATCATGTTCTTACTGGATTAAATTTTGTTTTCTTATGGCTGCATTATTTTCCAGGGCCTTCATAGGATCTTTCAGTTTCTCATGTTTTAGTTACATCTTTAGATCTCTATTTGTCAGTCTTTTTATAGCAAAGTAAATATTCTAGTTTTTCATATGCCATAACTTGCTAGCCAGGTTATTTTCAACTTTTATTATGAGCACCAATGTTCTATCCATTCTTGTATCATCAAATATAGAATATGTGAGATATCTTTCATTTCATGTATTTGACAACCAGGTGAATAGTTATTGCCTTTATCATTACCATTTTGGCTGAATAAAAAATATAAAATGGCTAAACACATGCAAAAGAGTCTTTCATTAAAAAAATCGATCTTTTCATGGGTGCAGCACACCAACATGGCACAAGTATACATATGTAACAAACCTGCATGTTATGCACATGTACCCTAGAACTTAAAGTATAATAATAATAATTTTAAAATTTGATCTTTTCAGTTTACTGTATTCTTGTCTTAAAAAAGATATGTGAGGCTGTTTTTATTTTTTTTTTCTTTGGACACTTAATATTTCATAGATATTCTAGTCATTGTTCAGTTGACTGCAATTCAAAGCATCACTTTATTTCTCTTCATGGCTCTGCTATTCTATACTATCAAAGAAAAGAAGCCTTATTTAGAGATGTAGCCTATTTTAGCCATTTTTTAAAATAAAAACCAAAGAACCAATTATTTAGAGTGAGTCAAAGCACATTTCCTCTGTGGAGTAATTATATGGCTTTACATCCTATGGCATGGAAAAATAAAATAATTTCAAATGCATAGACTTGCATATGGAAAAAATGTCCACATACTGCCCTAGGGTTAACTGTAAATTCTCACTAGTGTTAATTAAAATTATGTGGCAAAATTCCTAAACTATTCAGTAAACATGACCTTTAAGTCGTCGTCTTGTTAATGCCCATAATTGGACCATTTGCTGTTGTCTTAGGTGTTCTCTCCTCAGTCTTCATATTTGTATACACTAAATTTTACTGGTAAATTGGTTTTGGATGTCATATAGGTTTTAGCTATTGTATTATGGGCATAATCCAAAGGCTCTGGATATGCACTTTTAGTCAAGTCTGTAGGGTTGTGTTTTTTTTATTTGTGGAAGTACTGCCTGTCAGAAAATTACCTCCACTTCAGGTACATCACCTCTGAACCTATAATCACTATGTAACAAAGGAACTGCTGAATTTAATTTGTTGAAGTTGATAAAAAAAATTGTAAACCTTTAATATAAGTCACTATGAATCTGTGAAGTATTATCATTTGACTACATATCTGATGAAATAATATTTAAACATATGAATTGCTCTAAAAATTCTATGTCAATTCACTTTTCTAAGCCCCCTTTAGATGAAACCATTGTTTCTGAAATTATGATAACCAAGATTTGTAAAGAGCCATGTATCAGGTTCTGTGTGAGGCCAAAGAGAACACAATCAAATCTTTTGCTTCTAAGGAGCTTGGAGTCTGGGGGGACAGCCAGCCATGTGTAAATAGCTCTTATATGTGATGATACTCATTGTAATATAGGAATAAATGGGTACTTAGGTGGCATGAAACAGTAGTGTCTCACCTGGGGCAAAGACGGCAATGAGAAAGGCAAGACAAAAGTAGAGAAAGAGAAGTCATTTCATTGAATGGTAAGTTTGGAGAGCGGGCACCTGGGGCTCTGGAGGGAATAGTCAGGGCAGACAGAGGAAGTAGCTCCTGTGAATGCATGAAAACACGAAGAGCAAGGGACAGATTTGTGAAACCTTCAGTCATAGGATATAGAGCAATTGCAGGTACTTAAGAGGCACAGAAAATGAGACTGGAAAACTGAGCTGGAACCAAGAACAAAGGATTTTTAATGTCTTTATTAGGGGTTTGGATTTATGTGGTAGGTAATGATGAGCCTCAGTCCCCACCTGTACAACTATGGAAAGGCGTGTGGCCATGCAAAGAAGTTAAATCCTGTAGAGTTAGGATTTTTGTTAAGAATACTTTGCATTTACTAAGAAGTAGTTTGGATTATTACATGGGTTATTAAGATTCCGTGTACTGAAAAAAGTTGGGGGTCAGAGGAAAAGACAGGCTCCCAATCCGGTTCCATCCGGTTCTCCCACTATCCCCCACCAGGGGTCTCAGCAGCTCAGAGGGCAGGAGGAGCGGCAGTGCCAGGCACCGCGCACACGCCCTTCCAGAGCCAGGATGCCCAAGAGGAAGGTGAGCTCCGCTAAAGGGGCCGCCAAAGGAAGAGCCCAACAGGAGATCAGCGCGGTTGTCAGGTAAACCTGCTCCTGCAAAAGTGGAAGCGAAGCCGAAAAAGGCAGCAGCGAAGGATATATCTTCAGACGAAAAAGCACAAACAAAAGGGAAAAGGGCAGCAAAGGGAAAACAGGCCTAAGTGGTTAACCAAGAAAGTAAAGAAAAGTTACCTGCAGAAAACTGGGAAATGAAAACTGCGGAGTCCAGCCTCTGACGAAGCAGGAGAGAAAGAAGCCAAGTCTGATTAATACTAAGTACCATGTCTTATCAGCGGTCCCTGTCTCCCTTCTGGTATAATCCAGGGAAATATTTTTATCAGCTATTTTGTAAATGTAAGTTGTTTAGTAGCTCCAGAAACATTTTTGAGAAGGAGGGAATCCCATCTCATCCGATTTTTAAAGTGTAAATGCTTTCTTTTAAGAGGTGAAATCATTCGCTGGTTGTTTATTTTTTGTTACAACCAGAGAATAGTGTGGGATATTGAATTATGGAAGGCTTTCACTGTCTTGAGTGTCAGCTTAACATTCCATAGATGGGGAATTAGTTTTCATATCCTATAATACAAAGCATATTAAATGGCAATATGGAGTCACAATCCTGTATCTAATGTCGTTAACATTTTAAAGTACTTCTATTCCCATGTTGTTTTGTAGTAGAATTGTTTCCTGAAGAAAACTACTCCTTGATCCTGGCTCTCCCTGTCAGAATTGTAGGCACTCTGTAGTCTCTTTGGTTGTGATAGTTCTATTTTCCTAATAACTTTGTTACTGTGCTGTGAAAGATCAAAAATTTGAGTATGTAGTGTACATGCTATTCCGTCGGAATAACTTTAAAAGAGAATTACAATATATAGCTTTTTAGATTTTTGGTACATGTGTTAAGAATTGTGTACAAATTGAAATGTCTGTACTCAACCAATACAATCTCAATTATGAAAGAAAAAAATATCTTTTTATCTTTTTTTTCTTCGTCCATTTAAAATGTTTGATTTTTCTTTCTAAATGAGGCTGTGATGGGCCAGTGAAATAGGCAATGTTGGCAAAACAATGTTTGTTACAATAAAATACATTAGACATTTAAATAACCTTAAAAACCAGGTGAAGGGACATAAACCCAGTCAACTGAATCTGGAACGGTGTTTTCTGCACAAGCAAGTACAGGCAGACCTCTCGTTACAACTAATGTCAACAGAATGAAACATCACATCCTACAGAGGGAGCCAAGTGGGGCAGGGGGTGGGGGTTAGGAGGGTGAGGGTAGGGTGGGGGTGAGGTGAAGGGAGGCCAAGGTGGAACAGGGAAATGGCAAACCAAAACAACACAAACTGAAGTAGCAGGACTTTGCTCAGTGCAGAAAAATTGGCTTATGAATAAAAATTAGACTGATATCAAATTAAATTCAGATCATCATGGCAAAAGACACAATACATGCTATTTAGTTTTAGGAAAAACACACACACATTCATTTCCTAAAATCTGCTGCTAATTAATTTGCTGACGGTGTCTGCTGGCTTGACTATTTTTTATACAAGGATGTGTATTAAATACTCTGTGCTTTTGCCTAAGATAGTGTTAGTTCTCTGTACTTGCCAATGGACACTTTAATTGTGTGTATGAAAAGGAAAATCTTGCCCCATGGGAGTCAGAGAAAGCAAAATAAAATCTAGAGTATGAAACCTCCACGAGCCAGTATGTTCATGTGAAAATTCAGCAGAAATAGACAGTTGCTTTGAACAACAAAAAAATTAGTTAAGTTGAACATCTTCTTTATGTAAAATAGTCAAGATGGGAACATACCGCTAAAGTTAGTGTCTGTGCTATAGACCCAGATCACCAAAGGCATTATGAGCAACACAAATGACCAGGAAATCCCATCGGTGCATGCTGGCAGTGAGTAGGATTTGGTGGCAGGCTGCACACACCCTTTACCAGGTTCCAGGTAGTTACGGGCCACAAACTTGAGCATCTCATCCGTGAGAATCACGGGCAAGGAGATTTTCAGCACCATCAAAGTGCATAAAAGGTATTTCAGAAGTAGAATAAGTATAATTTGCTGAACCATTGAAGGTGGGACTGAGAAAGAGGAAGTTGGGGAAGTCCACCTTAGGCTGCCGTTGAAATCCTTAACCGGCTTACTAGTTGAAATCTATAAAATACCTAACAGGAGTCTTCAAGTCTAATGAAAATATTGACTAAATACTGCTTTTGTTTTTTGTTTATTTGTTTGTTTTTCTCTAGTGGGAGAAATCTCTGAGATTTGTCCGGTAACCACTGATTTTTTGTGTCGGGACAAGAAGTGCATTGCATCCCACCTTGTTTGTGATTATAAGCCAGACTGCTCTGATAGGTCTGATGAAGCTCACTGTGGTAAGTTTATCTGTCTGCTGTATGGCAGCCAGTTCAGCAGAGATTTTCCTTTATAAGTAGAGTTAGATATTGGCATTGATGATGGAGAAGAAGTATTATTTTCATGCACTAGAGTAGATTTAGAATAGCCCAAATATTTCCCCAAATTTGTATACAAGTATCAAATACAAATACAAATGGCAGCCCTTTCATATTCTTTACCCCTATACTGAGAACTGCAACAAGTCTATAGAAAATCATTTTACCAAAAAATAATCCCATTCTGTAATTAGGCACACTGTGTGTAGGGTTAAAATTAAAGTTTCTAGGAACTGCAGTAGCAATCTGCCTTTCTTTATTGGTCTTCATTTGTTTTTTCTATTATTTTTTTCCAAAAAATTGTTGATTTTGTATATGTGGCTGAAAATCAGCACTTTTAGTAAATACCAGTTTAGCAATTAATTTTATCAATTACATTGCACTGGAGAAAGAGGACTGGATGGGCCCCATTGGATTTTTATTCAAGCTTTAATTCAAGCAATGTTTTAAAACTTATATAAAAAACTAAGTATATAATTTTAAAATATGAGCAGATATTTAAATTCAAAGGATCTTTTTTCCATATATCTTTTTTTTTTTTTTTTTTTTTTTTGGACGGAGTCTCGCTCTGTCGCCCAGGCTGAAGTGCAGTGGTGCGATCTCGACTCACTGCAAGCTCCACCTCCCAGGTTCATGCCATTCTCCTGCCTCAGCCTCACGAGTAGCTGGGACTACAGGTGCCCACCACCATGCCTGGATAATTTTTTGTATTTTTAGTAGAGATGGGGTTGCACCATGTTAGCCAGGATGGTCTCGATCTCCTGACCTCATGATCCACCTGCCTCAGCCTCCCAAAGTTTTTTCCATATATCTTATTGGGGAAAAAAAGGATCTTTTTTCCATATATCTTATCTTTGCTAGAGAATATTGATACCATACGAGCTATCTGTTGCAGTTACCATTTGCTGCCTGACAAGCTACCCCAGAAGTTAGTGGTCTAGGCCACTGTTATATTTTGCTCACAATTTTTTGGGTAAGTAATTTAGGAAGGGCTCTTCTGGGCAGTTTGTCTCTGATGGCCTGAGTCGAACTGATAGGGTGGAGCTGGATAATCACATCCAGGATGACTTCTTCTCTTGATACTGTTTGGTCTTTCTGTCTTACTAGAGATGGTGTCTCTTCCTCCAGAGTACTCCATGTGGCTTGGGCTTTACATAACATGGCAGCCACAGGGTGGTAAGCCATTGTACACAGGACTGGCTACTACTAGAAAGTGTCCCCTGACCCTCAGGAAAAATAGCAACCGTTACTTTGATTTAGCCTCAGATGTTCCATAATACCATACCTGATTCCTGCTAATGGCTAAGCAAATAACAAAGTCTAGACTAGACTTGCAATGGGAAAACATCACACGTTAAATGTAGAGAAGGTTGTAGGGTGACCTTTTTGGAGACAAACTAGCACACAAGCGTATTTACATTCTTATTTTATAGCTCAATTTAATTTTTATTTCTTAGGATCTTACACTGATGCTTCCAGTGGGCTCATTTTCTATTTAAAATTTTTAATATATTTTTAAAGTTTAAAAAGCTGTGGTAAAAAATACGTAATAAAAGATTTACAATTTAAATGTATAATTTAATGGCATTAGGTACATTTGTATTATTGTGCAACCACTGCCACCATCCATCTCTAGAACTATTTTTATCCAAAAAAAACTAAAACTGTACTAATTAAAGAATAACACTCCATTTACCCCTTCCCCTAGACCATGGTAACTATCTTTCTCCTTTCTATCTCTATAAAAGATCTTTCATTTCTCTTCTAGGTACCTCATATAAGTGGAATCACATAGTATTTTTCTTTTCTGTGACTGGCTTATGTCACTTACCATAATGTCTTCAATGTTCATTTTGTATTTTAATTTTAAATGAAAGTATTTTTAAAAAGTAAAAACAGTCAACACATCTTAAGACTTTATTATTCATACCATAGAATTATAGTATTAATTTTATAAAATATCATGTATTTCTTTCATAGTATGTACATTCTCAAATAAAACTTATAGTGCACTGAGTAACATTTTCTAGTGTTATTTCTAGCTTATTTTAAATTCACCGGCCAGGTGCGGTGGCTCACACCTGTAGTCCCAGCACTTTGGGAGGCCGATGTGGGTGAATCACAAGGTCAGGAGTTCAAGACCAACCTGGCCAATATGGTGAAACCCCCATCTCTACTAAAAATAAAAACTAAAAAAATAGCTGGACCTGGTGGTGGATGCCTGTAATCCCAGCCACTCGGGAGGCTGAGGCAGAGAATTGCTTGAACCTGGGAGGCAGAGGTTGCAGTGAGCCGAGATAGTGCCACTGCACTCCAGCCTGGGTGACAGAGTGAGACTCATCTCAAAAAAAAAAACAATTCACGAAAAAAGTGTATTTTTAAAAATAGTGTAAGGAATTAATTTCAATGGAAGTCTCTAAAATGTGTGAAATCACCATTTTCCCCACAAGATGTACTAAGTAGGGCATTTAATAGTCACCCACAAAACAGTAAAGACTTGGACAAATTCAAGCCCGTAAACTGCACTCAGCACTCAGGTGAAAGAGGAGCCCACACATTTAGAGCATTAAGAGGGAGCACAGCTGCATCTGTGAGGAAATACAGAGGAGCCACATGATTAAGAGCCTGCCTACTGACCCCTGCACTTAGCAGCACATGCTGGCTGGATTACACCCCAAATCTTCAACGCCAAAGTGCTGTGCTAACATACCCTCCATCAAACCAAAGGCAAGAAGTCAGCTACAAATGAGGACTCTGAACAAAGCCTCAGTCCTCTGGAAACATCCAGAAAGGAATTCTAATGACTGTACTCAATCTGCACTGAAGTTAAAGGAACATTTGCACACAGAAATAAAAAAGAATCAGTGAAAGAACTCTGGCAACTCAAATGACCAGAGTGTCTTCTGTTCTCCAAAGGACCGCACTGGTTCTCCAGCAAGCATTCTTAATCAGGTGAGATGGCTGAAATGGCACACATAGAATTGAGAATATGGGTAGAAACAAATATTATTGAGATTCAGAGGACATTGAAACCCAATCCAAAGAAGCTAAGAATAACAATTAAGTTATGCAGGAGCTGACAGATGGAATATGCAGTATAAAAAAATAACCTAACTCACCTAATGGAGCTGAAAAGCACACTACAAGAATTTTATGATGTAATCACAAGTATTAGCACCAGAATAGAACAAGTTCAGGAAAAAAATCACAGAGCTTGAAGACTGGCTTACTGAAATAACATAGACAAAAATAAAGAAAACAGAATAAAAAGGAATGAAGAAATTCTCTGAGAAATATGTGATTATGTTAAGAGGCCAAATCAATGAATCACTGGTATCCCTGAAAGAGACAGGGAGAAAGCAAGCAACTTGAAAAATTGCTTTCAGGATATTGTTAGTAAAAACTTCGCCAACCTCACTAAAGAGGCCAACATTCAAATTCAGGAAATGAAGAGAACTCCTGCAAGATATTACACATGAAGATCATCCACAAGACACAAAATCATCACTTTTTTTTTTTTTTTTTTTTTTTTTGGTGAGATAGAATCTTGCTCTGTCGCCCAGGCTGGAGAGCAGTGACACAGTCTCAGCTCACTGCATCCTCCACCTCCCAGGTTCAAGCAATTCTCCTGCCTCAGCCTCCTTAGTAGCTGGGATTACAGGTGTCTACCACCACACCCAGCTAATTTTTCTATTTTTAGTAGAGATGGGGGTTTGCCATGTTGGCTAGGCTGGTCTCGAACTCCTGATCTCAAATGATCTGCCTGCCTTGGCCTCCCAAAGTGCTGGGATTACAGGTATGAGTCACCACACCTGGCCATAATAATCACATTTCCCAAGGTCAAAATGAAAGAAAAAATGTTAAACGTAGCTAAAAAGAAAGAGCAGGTCACCTACAAAGGGAACCTCATCAGACTAAGAGTGAATCTTTCAGCAGTGAATCTTTTGCCCTCCACGCCAGAAGAAATTGGGGGCCTATATTCAACATTCTAAACACACACACACACACACACACACACACACACAAACAAAACAAAACAAAACAAAACAAAACAAAACAAATGCTACAACCAAGAATTTCACATACAGGCAAACTAAACTTCACACATGAAGGAGAAATAACATCCCTTTCAGACAAGAAAATGCTGAGATGATTCATTATCAGCAAACCTGCCTTACAAGAGCTTCTGAAGACCATCACCAGCCACTACAGAAACACACCTTAGTACACAGACCAGTGACACTATAAGCAGCCAGACAAACAAGTCTGCATAACAACCAGCTAATGACGTGATGACAGGATTAAATCCATGCATATCATGTTAACCTTGAATGTAAATGGGCAAAATGCCCCAGTTAGAAGGCGCAGAGTGGCAAGCTAAATAAAGAAGCAAAACCAAGTGGTTGGCTGTCTTCAAGAGACCCATCTCACACTCAGTGGCACCCATAGCCTTAAAATAAAGGAAAGGAGAAAAATCTACCAAGCAAATGGAAATCAGAAAAAAGCAGAGATTGCAAACCTCATTTCAGACAAAATAGACTTTAAATCAATAAAGATCAAAAAAGACAATGATAGTAGATATGGTAAAGGATTCAATTCAACAAGAAGACCTAACTATCCTAAATATATATGCACCCAGCACAGGAGTACCCATATTCATAAAGCCAGTTTCTAGAGACCTATGAAGAGACTTAGACTCCCAAACAGTAATGGTGGAAGACTTCAACACCCCATTGACAGTATTGGACAGATAATTGAGGCAGAAAATTAACAAAGATATTCAGGACCTGAACTCAACACTTGACCAATGAACCTAATAGACATCTACAGAACACCCCACCCCAAAACCACAGAATATACATTCTTACTGCCAGATGGCACATGCTTTAAAATTGACCACAGTTGTACATAAAAATAATCCTCAGCAAATTCCAAAAAAATGAAATTATACCAACCATCACAGCACAATAAAAATGGAAATCAGTGCCAAGAAGATCTCTCAATACAATGTATTTACACAGAAATTAAACAATCTGCTTCTGAATGACTTTTGGGTAATTAATGAAATTAAGGTAGAAATCAGGAAGTTCTTTGAAACTAATGAGAACATGCATGCAACATATCAGAATCTCTGGGACACAGCTAAGACAGTGTTAAGAGGGAAATTTATAGCACCAAATGCCCACATCAGAAATTTGGAAAGGTCTCTAATTAGTAACCTCAAATAATTTCAAATTAACCATCACGGTTGTTGATTGGTGGGACATCTGCGTAAAAGTGTGAAAGTCCATGGAAAGGGATGACTAAGGCCAATACAGAGTGAGAAATGTAAACAAGTAAATGTGTGTGATTATTTTTAAATTAATAGGGGCAGCCTGGCTGTATGACTGCAAAATAGAAGAAAGGAATTAGAAGAGAATGTGAAATTGAAGGACATGGAAAAATGTGTAACTTTGAAAAAAATGAAGCTGTGGAATGTCAATAGCAGTGTTTGGATGAGGAGTTGAGATCATAAACAGAGATTAGCCTTAGGAAAGAGAAAAGTGGCATAGTTTGAGATTGAGAGAATGAAATGTAAGAGAATTTATCCTGATTGGATAAGTATCTTTAGCGTCAAAGATAAAGTCATATATTAAGCAAGGCGGGACAGAGGGTGCAAGGATGATCACAGAGAATAAAAAAGGATGTAGAATAAATATTGTAGGGCTGTATATCAGGGAGTCACTTACACAGAACACTAGTAAAGAATGTGCAGGTGACATCGTTCTAAAGAACACATAATGGCTGTCTTTTATATCCATTGCAAGATTCTGAATTTTTACAGATGTGTTGGCTAAACACCAGCAGAACGGAATGTCTCATTTTTTATCCATATCATATCATAAAAACCTATTCTATATTATGTAACACTGGCATGACAAACACAAAGAAGACACACATAGCCCATAAATAAGCATAGAAGAAGCAATAGATAATATAGTCATATAGAATGAATGAAAGGAATGTACATGAATACAAGTGGTTGTAATTTGTAGGTGTAAGATGCAATAATGCTTGAGAAGTAAAATGCTAATATTTTATTTAAATAATCTCAGGGATCCAGAAAGTTTTGTATGGAAATATTAAAGCTTTGCTTGCTGTATATTTAGTATCTATTTTTACAGCAAGGCTTCTTTCTGGTTACATTTCTATATGCCAACATTGGTTGTATGTTAAGGAAAAGTTGTGAACGAGAAGAAATTTTAAAAATTACACAAACTTTCTTTCTAAAAAGAAAGGAAAAGTAAATGATGACCTCAATTGATTCATACCGATTAAATCACCCTATCATTCTTTCTGTCTGTACAACACAGTCTGGTTTTACAGTGGGTACTCAAAAGTAATAACTGATGTACAAAAAAGAGAAAGAAAAATGAAAGCCTAGATCAGGGTATTATGATGGCACTTTTCACAGGTGACTAGAAATAGATACAGTTATTATCTATTAATTTTCCTCATTGTGAATAATTTAATTTTAAAGGAGTTATCAATCAACACTTTTAGAAGAGAATTTCTTTCTTTTTTAGTGACTAGCTCTGATATGTGATGCTGCAGTGACTGGTATGGTGTCCAAGATAATTTGTGTCCTATACAGTTTACTACTTCTCCCAAAGTGCCTTTTCTTTAGTAAATGACTTTGTGTCACTGATAGGCTATGCTATTCAAACATCAGAATAAAGGAAGGAAGTGAATTAAACATCCAGACAACTGAAGCTGTTTATTTATTTGACCCGAATAATCTTGTATTAGCATAATGTTATGTTCATTGTTCATGTGTAGACACAGTTTTAACTATCATCTATAAATATTATTCATCAATGCATAGAACTCCTTAATGGATAAGTGACAACATTCATACACTGCTTCTAGATCCTTCAATTAAAATATTATCAATGAGTACAAATGTCTTGATGCTGTAAATATATTTATAAAGAATTAGAATATGCAGATGCTAATTTTAAATGATCCCAAATATAGGGTAACAGCAAAGGTGATAGACATTTCCAGAAACTTCCATTAATATTTTTGCTTCCCCAGCACAGTATACAAGCACAACAGGAAGCTGCAATTTTGAAACAAGTTCAGGAAATTGGACCACAGCCTGCAGTCTTACTCAAGACTCTGAGGATGACTTGGACTGGGCCATCGGCAGCAGAATTCCTGCCGAAGCATTAATTCCAGACTCTGATCACACGCCAGGTATGTCTAGTAGCCATCCCTAGACCAAGAAATCCACTCATCTGGAAACCTGCTTTAACAATTTGTGTGAATTTCAGTGCGCATTTCTTATGTGTATGTGGGGACAGAGCTCAGTAGGTTTTACGGAAAGAGGGCTACTCCCTTCTGTTGCAAACTCTGAATTACTAAATAGACCCAGAACTGACACTGCTACAACAAAGAAGCTCACCACTCATATTTTAAGAGACTCACAGATTTTACTCTACCCTAAGGGTGCCATTAAATTCCCCAATTGGGGGAGGGTAGGTGGGTGGCATTCAGATTAATGATTGCAATGTGCAAAGATACACAACTGGCAATGCTAAAAGTTATCCTGTTGTGACAATGGCCAGTCATAACAATGAAATGGCTGACCACCAATTTCCTTTCCATCATTTGGAAGTACAGGAGCCAAAGTGTAAAATGCTAAGTGGTGGTGGAATGAGTGAGTATCAGCACAATCTTCACAAGTTTTGCTTTGTGCCCTGTGATTTCAGATTATGCAATCTTTAATGGCTTTACAGTTAATAGACTCAAAGTAGGAGTAAGCTTGTAATCTTATTTACTCTTACAAAGAAGTCCTACTGACTCAGAATTTATCTTAGAAATCTAGCTTTTATTAGGGATTTAAAAAAAAACTAAGATATTTGTGATGGCTAATTTTATTTGTCAGTTTGGAGGTGTTTTTGATAAGATCAACATTTAAATTGATGAGCTTTGAGTCGAGTGGATTGCCCTTCATAATGTGGCCTCCTCCAATCAACTGAAGGCCTGAATAGAAAAACAAAACAAAACAAAACACCAGCCTATGCAGCAAGAAGGATCCCCAAGAGAATGTCTTCAGATTTCATCTGCACCATGGGCTTTCATGGTTTTCCAGCCTGACAGTCCACCCTGCAAATACTGGACTTGGCAGCCTTCATAACTTCATGAGCCAATTCCTTATAATAAATCTCTATATGTACACACATCCTATTGATTCTGTTTATTAGGAGAACCCTAATCAATACCATATTCTTCAAAACAGTTGAAACATATGCACAGTAGAAAAGAATAAGATTATGTGAAATTGAAGTAACTTTCAAAAGATTGCCCTAGCCATTATATGACTAGTGAAAAGAGCATATTAATTTTATTATTTATATGTTTCAGACTGATTGAATGTATCATGCTATTTAATTACAATATGGCCATTCACTCTTGTTTTAAAGATTTTTCTCTAATTCGTTTTATATGGTGAATCACATGTATTGATTTGCATATGTCGAACCAACCTTGCATCTTAGGAATGAACCCTACTGGATTGTGGTGAATTAACTTTTTGATATGATGCTGGATTTGGTTTGCTAGTATTTTGTTGAGGATTTTTTATGTCTGTGTTGATCAGGGATATTAGCCTGTAGTTTTCTTTTTTCACTGTGGCTTTGCCAGATTTTAGTATCAGGGTAATGCTGGCTTCATAGAATGAGTTAGTCTCTCCTCCTCGAATTTTTAGAATAGTGGAATTGTCACCAGCTCTTCTTTATATGTCTGGTAGAATTAATCTTTAAATTGAATATACTCCCTTTGACTTGTCACATTGTATCTCCCTTTTCTTTCACAAGTTTTTGTTTCCCTTAAAAACATGAAGTTAATGTATACTAGATTATAAGTTGAACAGGATAGAGAATCAAGAAACTAAGGTCAGTAATTATAAGGATTTGGTTTATAACAAAGGTAGATATTTAAAATAGTAGGAAAAAGGTGCATGATACAGGATGGTGCTGGCATATCTGGTTATCCACCTGGAAAGACTTAAATTAAATCCAAGTTTTATATCATATGCAGCAATACAATCTAGATAAAGACTTAAATGTAACAAAAAAAAACAAGAAAATCCTTGCAAGAAAACAGAGAGTAAACTGTGTGTAATTTAGAGCAGAATATTTTATAACCTTCCAAACCCAATTTAGAAAGGATTTTGGCCTCTTTGACATAGAAGTCAACTTTTAAAACCTGGAAGTCAGCTTCTAAACCCAATTTAGAAAGCATTTTGGCCTCTTGCACATAGAAAGGCCGACACATAATGACTTATATGAGGATATTTACATCAGCATTGCTTTTAGCAGAAATAATGGGGAATAAATGAATGCCTATTATATGATCATTTATGTGTTCCTTCCTTCATTCACTTAGCTATTTGTCAAATGCCAGGCACTTGGCCAGGTCCTGTGGATGCATCAGTGAATAAAACAGGCATAAATCCCTGTCACAGTAGAGCTTACATTACAGAAGGAGGAAAAAGATAATGGGTAAACATAATAAATAAATAAATTAGATGGCTTATTAGAAGTTAAGGGGAGAAAAGGGAAGGAATAGAGTACATAGGAGTGTGAAAGACAGTAAGTAGGTGTGTGCCTTGGAGTTGGGAGGATGGCCATGTAAATAGGCTGATCAAATTAGACCCTGCATAGAAATGCCATTCAACAAGAGACCTGAAGGAGCTGTGAGGAAGTGACCTGTGGTTACCTAAGGAAAGAATGTTCCAGAGCTAGATCAACCTGTGTTTAGAAGGTGTCTTAACCCAGTTGCTAATGACATTTGGGGCAGTCTAATTAATTAGGGGTTTGACCTGTGCAATTGTAAGATGTTTAGCAGCACTTGAGGCCTCTACCAACTAGTTGTCAGAAGCACTCCTCTTTCTAATCATAATAAAGCCAAATGTCTTTAGAAATTGCCCCTGTTGAGAACCCAGAGAAACAGCCTGGAAGCCAAGGTAACTTGTAAAATCTACAACATGCAATATTACGCAGACACTAAAAAGAATGTAGTCATGTATAGTCGATTTGAAAGGATTTCCAAATAATAGTATTGAAGGAGTAAAGCAATATGCAAAATGTTAAGATAGTGTGATCTAGTTTTTCTAAAGCAGACAACTAGTACCCCCTTATTGTGCATATGTATAAATCTGTGCGTAGATATTACTATGAATGGCTGTAGCCATGGAGGAGAGTATAAAAGGATACATACTTGTTTATTAACATAGATTACTTGAATGGGTGACAGGGTTAAAGTAGAGAAGAGGAAGAAATAAACTCAATATAAAAAGAAACAAGGCCGGGCACAGTGGCTCGTGCCTGTAATCCCAGCCCTTTGGGAGGCCAAGGCAGGAGGATTGCTTGAGCCCAGCAGTTTGAGACCAGCCTGGGCAACACGGTGAAACCCCATCTCTACAAAAAATAAAAAATTAGCCAGGTGTGATGGCATGCCTATTGTCCCCACTACTCGGGAGGCTGAGGCAGGAGGATGGCTTGAGCCCATGAGGTTGAGGCTGCAGTGTCGTGTTTACTCCATTGCACTCTGGCAAGACTCTGTCTCAAAAAAAAAAAAAAAAAAAAAAAAGAAGAAGCAAATAACAGGAATTGTACCTGAAAAGAAAATCCAATATACATGGTGGTAGCACATTTGTGCGCTTATGAAAAATGTGGTGAATATGTTAAGGTTTGCCACTGGAAAGGTCTGAACTGTTGCTTGTCCTTTTAATATTTACTTTTTCTTCAATGTTTCTATTTATCAATTTTACATTACTAAAATACTTTTTCTAAAATTTTTAGAATATAAATAAGCAGAAAAAACTTTTCTAGTAACCTCAGAGTAATGATAAAGCCATCAATAAGCTTCATGTTTGTTCATACTCCCATTCTTTCTTAATGTATGCATTTTCAAAGAGAAATATTTTCTTGTTGATTTTGTAATTCTAAAAATATAGTGTAAACAAGGTTATATGTAGTGAAATATCTTGCACAGCATAGTTTTATAGTATTTTACTTTTTGAATATATCAAAATTTACAAAATCTAATTATAAACATTATTTTCTCCATTATGATAAATATCACAACAACGAATTGACATGTAGATGGAACTTTTTTTACTTCTGTAATTCCTGAAGATGAATATATGGGATTTTTTGAGAAAATATGAGAAACAAGCCAATTTTCATTTATTCTGCTTAGATCTAGACAATAACACGTGGACACAAATGCCTGTGAGTTCATTAGATATTGTCTGCCACAGTCTTCCCTTATGCTAAGACAGTATTTGAAAACTACAGAGCATGTCTTCTGCTACAATAATACTAAAGATAAAAAAACTGCAGGCTCAGTTGAGGACAAGATTAAAGTATAGTCAATAGATATGAGAAAGTTTACATCTGTTGTTCAAAAAGAAAAACACGAGTGATCAATGGATACCTTTTAATGGAAACATTAAAGACTATTAATAAGAGTATTAATTTTTCTTTTTTGAACTTTTAGAGCTTGTGTATGTTCATTAAAGACCACAGGCAAGTTTTGAATCTGGTTGTTTATGTAATGTTATATACAAGCAATGTTGTCCGCAGATTTAAAAAAAAGCAATAATTCTGACAGAACACTTTATTATCCTCCTTATTAATCACTACTTGAGACAGTATTTTTACAGAGTGCTGTCTTCAAAGCAGCCTGATTATATCATTCTTGATACACTAATACGGCTGAATGAGACTGTTTAGGCATCTCTGAGATAATGGGATGCTGAATAAATTGTAAGGACATTAATTAATTTTGACCCTCTGGGAAAAACAAAATTCTTTATGGGAAGGCCAACAAATTCAATGAGCCTATGGTCTGTTTCTACGCATCACAACATTGTTGTTAATTAAAATCGTATTTATGGAGTTTTGCACTTATTGTTGTCAAGACAAAGAATTAGATACATAAGGGGGCCGTTTTCAATGCCCGTCACAGGGCTATTTATGAGCCTTTTTGGAGACATTGGCGAAGCTGGAGAGAGAAACTACAAACATCAATCCACTCTCTGGTCTACACATGAATACTGTTTAGACTTAATGTATACAAGATTGAATGGCAACAGTGACATTTATGTAGCATGAATTCATGAAGGCGTAAGGCACAAAGCTGCTGCTGTCTCTTTTTTTCCCTTCATAACTTTATGCTCTCTTTAATGATATAATTGGCCATCTCCACAATTAGACTATCAACTCCAGTAAGACAAGTGTCACATGTTTTGCTGTTGTGACGTCTCCTCTAGCATTTAAATAAGTCTGAATTGCACCTGATAAATACTTTTGTAGGTTACTTGGAACTATCCCCTACTATATTTATTGACAGTGAAGTATTTTGGATTACCTAATGCATTAAGCATTTCCTGAGTGCCTGCTAAATACCATTCATTGTGTTGGGAACTGAGAATATGAATTAACTAAATGTTTGGTAAGTAACTAAGAAATCAAATATGCTGACTGATATAGCATACATGCTTACTATCGTGCATTTCTATACTAACCACTCAAGGCAGCCATAGCATTTGTAGTATAGTCAGCTCTATCAGTTAATATTTGAGATTGATTTCTAACCATAACTTTATTATATTTATGCCCAGCCAGGAAAGGAGTGTTCTACCCAAAGATGCTCATTTACAGCTATTAACACCTGCTAGAAAAATCTTACTTATTTTACAGTGAAAATTGAAATGCATAGATCAATGATCAGTTTCCAATTGATTGTGGAGTGAGTGGTGCCATTAAAATCCCTAACCCAGATTGGCCATGTCAAAAAAAATTCTATTTTTGGGACATGGAATTGCCATGCATATGGCTGATTTTTAAATTCTCTACAAATAAAAATATATCTTCAAGGGCCACAACAGACAGTTCCCTTTAAGATGTCTTGTGATTTAAGGGTCACTAGTAGGAAAGCACTAGTAAAATTTATCCAAGACTTTATTATCAAATCATTGCATGGTTAGAGACCATCAACAATTAGGGTACATATTTGTCTACAAAATGTCAAACTATCTTTTGTTGCTCTTACTTAATTTCTGGCAGAATTAACTGCAAAACCCTCACTATATGTTTTGCCTACTGTTAGCTTTAAACAAGGAATATGAATATGTGAATCTAAAAGTCTAACCCTATAGAAGAACCAAATCTACAATATGAGAAAATGGTCACATTTGGAATATCAGTAAAGTTTGTTTTAGTGTGAAATGGAGGATCTCTAAGATCATGTAGGGATATTGGTTTAACATGACATAGTCAACATTCAGTTAGGTTTTCTACAGAAGTTATCAACTGTGAAATCTGGATTTTGGCATTTTCTTACCATTTGTAAACAGAAAAGAAACACAGAGAAAAAATAAAAAAGACAAAGTTTTCATAATGAGAGCGGGGAGAAGTTTTGATCCTTGTTTTGGGAAAGTTGGCCACATCTAGGATGTCATCTTCTTCTGAAGAGAAATCTCTTTGGTCAGTTTTGCCTTGAGGTCTCCAAAAGATGTGCAGTCTTGGAGGAGTCATCTTGAGAGATGTGAAGCCAAGACTGAAGATTATAAAGTTTTGCTGCAGTATGACTGCTTAAAAGAACTTGGTATCATTCCTTCCAGTGGGGCTCAGGGGCAGTCTTTCCCTAGTGTTATTTCCAATCGACCCATTCTCTGTGGCCTAGATCATGAAAAATTTGGTTATCATCAGTTGGTGGGTCACAAAGGGCTTTCTTTTTTTTTTTTTTTTACATGGTAAACATATACTCTGGCGTGATACATTAAAACTTGGCAATATTTGGTCATTTATAAGAACGGGAGGTACAGGTAGCTCTATTATTATGGGTAAAGGCCTTCCAGTGACTATTTTATAAGATTTCATAATTGGTGTTTTCCAGGGGCAGTGGATCTTATTTCCATCAAGGACAGCAGTAATACATTTGCCCAAGGCAATCCAGTCTATTCAGTTAGTTTTGCATAATGCCATTGTGTTTGTAATATCTTATTTAACTCTTTGATGATTTGCCCATTGAAATGAGTGCCTCCACATATACACCATGGAATACTATGCAGCCATCAAAAAGGATGAGTTTGCGTCCTTTGTAGGGACATGGATGCAGCTGGAAACCATCATTCTTAGCAAACTATCACAAGAAGAGAAAACCAAACACCGCATGTTCTCACTCATAGGTGGGAACTGAACAATGAGATCACTTGGACTCGGGAAGGGGAACATCACACACTGGGGCCTATCATGGGGAGGGGGGAGGAGGGAGGGATTGCACTGGGGAGTTATACATGATATAAACGTTATGCACATGTACCCTAGAACTTAAGTATAATAAAAAATAAAAAATAAAAAAAAGAAAATAAAAAAAAAAAAAAAAAGAAAATAAAATTGCTTTTTCTAAAAAAAAAAAAAAAAAAAAAAAAAAAAAAAAAAAAAAGAATGAGTGCCTCCATCACTGGAAATACAGGAATACCCCGTAAAAGAAAAACATTTATAATGATCTCTTAGTTGACTTTCCCATACAGGAAAGCTTCTGTCTAACCAGGAAACATACAAACTACAAGAACACATTGATATCCCTTCAATGGGATAGGTGGCAATTGAGTGAAATCCATTTGTAAAAGTTTAAATGATTTATTGGTAGAAATGTAACACCTAAAGAGTTGATTGTGTTCACAGAATTATGGGTTTGACAAACCAAAAAATGCTTACAAATCATTTTAGCAATTTTAGGCTAGTCACTCCGATTTTTTTTCATAATTTAAGTCATCTTGAAATTTCCATAATGATTGGTGGAGTCCATAGTTTTAAATAATGGAAGATTTAAGGACTCAGGAAGGACCAAGTAGTCATCTGGGTCCTCCTTGGGTGTACAATTAACACTGAGTTTACTTACTTTTAAATAACACATTTGTTTCTTCATTTCAGGTGTATAGCACTGTTTATTAAATAGGTTGTCATAGATAATTTGACTTGGGTCAGTCTTACTGTGTTCACTTAAATTGCATATATGATATGGTTTGTATGTTTGTCCCCTCCAAATCTCATGTTAAAATGTAATCCCCAGTGTTGGAGACGGAACCTAGTGAGAGCTGTTTGGGTCATGAGGATGGATTCCTCATGAACGGCATGGTGCTCCACCTCTGGTAATGGTCCATATGAGAGCTCATTGGTAAAATGTATCTGGGACCTCCCCCTTCACTCTCTTGCTTCCTTTCTCACTATGTGATACAGCAGGTCCCCTTTTCCTTCTGTCATGACTATAAGCTTCCTGAGTTCTCACCAGAAGCCAAGCAGATACTGGTGCCATGCTTATACAGCTTGCAGAACCATGAGTCAAATAATTTTTTTTTTTAATAAATTGTCCAACCTAAGGTACTCATTTATAGCACTGCAAAATTAACACAGTATCTTAACAATTTCAGTATTGGCTGACTTACCACGAAAATCTACAACAGTATTTCCTTGGCATTCAAATTAATTCTTCTACTTGATGTTGGGTTAGCAATTTAAGTGCCAATCAGTTTCTACATTAAAATTCTGGGAATTCTTATCTAGTCAAATAGTGGGATCTTACAGTTATCAGAAACCTGTTATATTATATGCTATGTTATTAATATGTGTTTAGTATCACATTAATAAGGTTTAGTATCACTTATTATTTGACAGTGTTTCCCATGCCATTTAACATGTTAGATAAGCCTAATTAGTTTTACACCTCTCTTTAAATAAAGAGAAAGAAAGAAAAAAATTCTTTTGAGATATTTCTATGGCCTGTAGGAAAACTCCCTAAGTTAGTTCAAAGTCAAAAGATCCTAATTTAGATTTTGATTTTGGGAAGTCATGAAAAATAAGAGGTTTTAAATACTTGATTAAAATAGGATTACAGGGCACTGTGAAACAATGCTTACTCGTTTAGCTAGAGTGATACTTAAAATACTTAAAGACAAATACAGAAAGGTACATAGTTATAGGAAAGAAAAACCTTAGTTCATTTAGTAAAGAGAACTCACTTTTCTTAAGAAATGAAAGATCCTTTACAGACTGCATGAAGCGTAGGAAATTATCTTGGTAAAACACAGAATATTTGTTTCCTAGGTGAATTATCTAAAAGGAAAGCCTTTCACAATTTTCTACTAAAAGCAGACCAAGACTCCAAGTAAACCTTGTCGTTTTAACACAGAGGATCAAATTCTTGTTTTGTATCAGCATACTTTTGATATAAAACCTTAATTTTTTGAAGACTTAAAAATGATTCCCTATTAATTGCGGACAGTTTGATCACACATAAAATATCTGTTCATTCCTTCTACAACACCCTTTCATCCATTCAGTTTTTGTTTTATGCTTTTTCTTTTTCCCATTTTGAAACAGCCATTTCTTATGCTTTAGGACAAAGAAATATATATAATTTTATTTAACAACAAAAACACAACTTTATACTTTATAGCTTTTCTTACCAAAAACATAGCTTGTCATCTTTATATATTTGAATTTAGAATGGTTTTTCTCATTATTTCTAGTAATTTTAGTTATATGTATGAATTCAAATAATGAACTCTTAGTGACTTTAATTTACAGGGAACACTAGGAAGTAAGCAAGCAACTGAGGTATATCACACCAGCTTTCTGTAGATTGGCAAATCTATGAATCATTTCTAGAAACGTGCTTTTTCGTAGTACACTTTTTTTGGTATGACACAGAGCATGTGTACTAACAGTTTAAACTACCTTTAGTCTCTGTAATGAGAAACTATAGAAGAGGCAACATTTTATGTCTGTCCTTACAGAGTTTTTTTTAGTAGGTCACTTTAAGTGGTTGTTTGTACAGATTTAGCCTCAACTTACTCTTTTTTTTGTTTTTTTCCCGGGGTGCGGTGGGAGCCGGGGCGGGAACGGAGTCTTGCTCTGTTGCCCAGGCTGGAGTGCAGTGGTGTGATCTCGGCTTACGGCAAGCTCTGCCTCCCGGGTTCATGCCATTCTCCTGCCTCAGCCTCCCGAGTAGCTGGCACTACAGGCGTCCGCCACCATGCCTGGCTAATTTATTTATTTATTCTTTTAGTAGAGACAGAGTTTAACCGTGTTAGCCAGGATGGTCTCGATCTCCTGACCTCGTGATCTGCCTGCCTCGGCCTCCCAAAGTGCTGGGATTACAGGCGTGAGCCACCGCGCCCGGCCAACTTTCTCTTCTTGATGATAAAAGAACGTTAAAACCAGCTGGTATAGGAAGGACACCATTCTCCTGGGAATTTTAGATTACTTACATCTATTTAATTCACTTGTTTTTATGATTATGCTTGGATTGCTTATGAAGATGAGATATTAAACAACTAGCCATCATAGTAAGTTATTTTCCTTGCTGACAAATTTTGTAATGTAGAGACAACATAAGCTTGTTTTACTAATAAACCTAGGCAGAAAAAGTTGTGCATCTGAATTATATATAGTGTTGAGAAATCTGGAGATGTACCTGCTTTAATCAAACTCACACACTTTAATTAACTTTTATTTACCAAAGAGTATCCCAGATCATGTAAATTTGAAAATAATTTGTGTTAGTTTCTAAGAGTTTTTTTTTTTTTTTTTTTTGAGGCAGAGTCTCCCTCTGTGGCCCGGACTGGAGTGCAGTGGCCGGATCTCAGCTCACTGCAAGCTCCGCCTCCCGGGTTCACGCCATTCTCCTGCCTCAGCCTCCGGAGGAGCTGGGACTACAGGCGCCCGCCACCTCGCCCGGCTAGTTTTTGTATTTTTTTTAGTAGAGACGGGGTTTCACCATGTTAGCCAAGATGGTCTCGATCTCCTGACCTCGTGATCCGCCCGTCTCGGCCTCCCAAAGTGCTGGGATTACAGGCTTGAGCCACCGCTCCCGGCCAACAGAGCTCTTTTACAATTTGATTTTGGCGATCTTGTAAGGTGGTAGAAAAATATCACACATACATAACATACAGACAATTAGACAAAAATATATAGACAGACAGAAACCTTTCTTATAGCTTTTATTTGAAAATTTAAACGATATTTCAGGTGCAATAATATGAAACTCATTAATTTATTAAAGATCTGGAGTCAAATTTTTTATACATGGAACAAGATTGCTTTCCTAGATGACTAAATATTCTACTAATATTTGTGGGAAAACTTTTAAGATTTTTTCATTTGTTCAATTTTCAAATATCTTCTCCTCCTCCTCCTCTTCCTCTTCTTCTTCTTCCTCTTTCTCTTCTTCCTCCTACCACTCTTCTTCCTCCTCATCTCCTCCCTCCCTCCCTTCTTCTTCCTTCTTCTTTGTTCTTCCTCTTCTCCTTCCCCTTCTTCTCCTCCCTCTTCTCCTCCTTCTCCTTCATTATTATCATTTTCTCTATTCTTGCATTTTAAAATGATACCTATGAGGTCCTACAGAAGTCAACGTTAAATGTTTATATCTTAAAGTCACAGAACTTAAATTTCAGGCTTAAATACTGTAGTCTGCCTAAATCAAGAAAGAATGGCTTAAATACTGTAGTCTGCCTGAACCAAGAAAGAATGGCATAGTTAAAAGCCTAGTTAAGACAAGATGGCCACGGCAAGTACTTAAAACAAAAGTAAGGCTTTTTAGTTGACTGAGTAATTCCACTGGGTGAAGCAGGATTGAATAGAAAAAACAATTCTGACAAATGTTTTTCTGAAAAGATACAAATATCAATTGGATAGATTAAGACTATAGACTTTCGGGGGCTTGACTTGAAACTCGCACCACAGAAATATGTTTTTTTTTTTTTTTTTTTTTGTCTAAGGGATTGGTTGGTTATTGTCCTGGGAGTCAGCCCTTAAGTACTTTTTCTAGTAGGGAAACATTCCAGACCAATGTGAGTGCATTCATCAGATGGCTGGTGAAAATATGGGCAGCTTCTTTTCCAATAGCCTGGCTGTTTACAGTAAAGGCAGAAATCTCAGGGCACAGGGTTCTAGTTTGAAATCTCTCAGTTTGGGTTTTAAAATACACACAAGGAGGACCTCTTAGTCCCATAGATACAAAGACGTGCATCATGCCTTTTCTAAAGAGTTTTCTCACTGTAGCCAATGTAACTCTAAGTTACCTTTGGTAAAGTTCACCCAATTCTGTAGAGAACACAAATTCTAGGTCCATAGTTCTTATATATGAAATCAGCTGGTGTTCTAGATGGGGGAGTTCTAGATACCTGGATACAGATGAACCTACAATTTTATGTAGTAACCTTACCTATTGGATCCAGTCTAGTTTTGTTGTGAGGTTCACTATGAGCCTGGGCACAGTCATATCAAATAATTGTTCAAATAAAATCAGGGAGCTCAAAACACAAATTTGAGGAGCTCAAATCTAAGAGAGAAATCACCCACAACCTTCACTTGTTGCAAGAGGGCAATGGACATAATGGACTCAGCAAGTACCTTTACTTGGTCACTTGGCGCTTCTGAGGGTCATGGGAGGTGTCCTCCACATCCCACTTCTGACACCAAACTGTTAATTTAGACAAATTGAATTTAGCAGAGTTATTTTTGCAGATATGATTTATAAATCAGGTAGCACTCAGAACCAGAAAAGGTTCAGAGAGCTCTGCCTGAGTTTGAGCAAGTTTTTATGAGCGAAACACAAAGTGCTTTAGGGAATCCCCTGATTGGCTATACTGCTAGGTACCTGCCTTGTTTCGGAATGTTGTGATTAGTTGCCTGCCTATGACTGGCTGAAGCTCTGTTGTTTGTTATACTCCTAAGTTTTATTCTAGTTTGTGTACATACTAAGTTAGGTTGTAGCTTGTTTTGCAGAAACTCAAAGAGACAACCTCAGGCTAATGGCCTCCTGCTAATTTAATTTAACAACATTAACATGGCAATCTGAATGTATCAGCAATTTCAATGTCCATAAATAACTGTCTTCTGAATTATTGTGCAGATATTATCGTTTCTGTTTTATAATTTCCATAGAGGAAAACCAATGACTTTCTTAATTTTATATTTTCTTTATCTCTTATATGGTTTTCTTTTTCTTATATAATGTCAAAGTTGATATTTTATTATTTTTTGAAATTACAGAGTCTCTACTGACCTGTGAGATAGTATTTATGATAGTGCAATAACATCTCTATAAATGACATATGTTTCCTTCGTAATTAATTATACAAAATCATCCAGATCTCTATTTCCAAATTTTGTATTAATTGTTACAGGCTCTGCATTTTCAGGTAATGGTGTGAACATTTTTTTCATAAATACTAAAATGCAATTATCTTTGTCAGCAGAAAGATACTTTTCTTAATAAAATGTTTAGTTGTTTTACCAACAGTCATGTTCTGAAACTTCCTAAATGGAACAAACTTTGACTTACTACATAATTAGTTTCAATTTTAGTGGCAATTGCCATGCATGAATCACTCACAACCACTGTGACAATTATGACCATCAGCACTGCCAATGCAACACTAGTCATAAGGTTGATTTGCTTTAGATGTTTTGCTTTTACAATGAATTAGACAGCATTATCCCTATAATGTTGTTTGGTGTATGTAATGCAGGATCTCACTTTTTAATGATGTATGAATGTATCTCGGGTTATTTTAAAAGCTTTCTCTCTTTTTGTCTCTTTTCTTTGGCTGCCATAGAAATATCCCCTTCATGTTTACCATTACTTAAAAAATGTATATACATATTCTAATTTTTTGCATTGTCAACATTTTTCTTCAGCATAGTAAAGTTTTGCATAATAGCATTTATCTACACTATGAATATTAGTTTTTTTTTCTCATTTTCTTCTATTGTTGCCTCCTATTTTTCCTTTTCCTTTGACTTTTCTTCTGTTATGCCACCAGAACATATAAACATGAGGTAAAAGGAGATTTTATCAAGGAAAATGACAAACTATTATTATAAAATGAATAGTTATTAATATTACTAATATTTCCTACACTCATTATATACTTTGAAAAATCTTTAGT
The DNA here is from genome assembly GCF_009764315.1 of Trachypithecus francoisi. Lineage (NCBI taxonomy): Eukaryota > Metazoa > Chordata > Mammalia > Primates > Cercopithecidae > Trachypithecus > Trachypithecus francoisi. The sequence continues at coordinate 21,878,825 of NW_022681474.1, forward strand.
ATCATCTTTTAAAAATAATTTGGTTCTAGGTGGGCACAGAGGCTTACACTTGTAATCCTAACACTTTGGGAGGCCATCGCAGGAGGCAGGAGGACTACTTGAGCCCAGGAGTTTGCAACTAACCTGGGAGACATCGTGAGACCTTGTTGCTATAATTTTTTTACTAAGGTAGCCAGGTGTATATCTGTAGTCCCAGCTACTGGGGAAGCTGAAGTGAGAAGATTACTTGAGCAGAGGAGGTTGAAGCTGCAATGAGCTGTTATCACGCCAGTGCACTCTAGCCAGGGCAACAGAGCAAGGTGCCTTCTCAAACAAACAACAACAAAAAACTGGTTCTGATATTTTCTAAATATTATATTTGTTCAATGATTAAGTAAATACTTTTATTTAGTTTGGAACAAAAGACTATTAAAAGGTCTATTTCCACACAAAACAAATGAAGAGGGGTTCTTACAGTTGCTATTGTTTACCTCTTTTTAAAGGAATAACATATAACTAAAGGTAGATCATTGTTATGTCCACCTAAATAGAACATGTCTTGTTGTCAAAACTGATGTGACTCTTTGTAGCTACTATTCACTGAGTGTCAATCACCGTGCACTTGGCTCTGAACAGGCTTTTTCATTTAATCCTCACAACAACCTTGAGTCTTTCACAGAAGAGGAAATTGATGCGCTGAAAGGGTTACTAACTTTGCCCCAGCTACACAGAAGGCACTTATTGAACTTAGCACTGAAACTCGTGTATATCTAAAGCAAAAGCCTGTATTTGTAACCACGGTCCTTTTCAAAAAATTTTTTTATTATACTTTAAGTTCTAGGATACATGTGTACAATGTGCAGGTTTGTTACATATGTATACATGTGCCATGTTGGTGTGCTGCACCCATTAACTCATCATTTACATTAGGTATATCTCTTAATGCTATCCCTCACCCCTCCCTCCACCGCACAACAGGCCCCAGTGTGTGATGTTCCCCACCCTGCGTCCAAGTGTTCTCATTGTTCAAGTCCCACCTATGAGTGAGAACATGCATTGTATGGTTTTCTGTTCTTGTGATAGTTTGCTGAGAATGATGGTTTGCAGCTGCATCCACTTCCCTACAAAGGATGTGAACTCATCCTTTTTTATGGCTGCATAGTATTCCATGGTGTACATGTGCTACATTTTCTTAATCTAGTCTGTCATTGATGGATATTTGGGTTGGTTTCAAGTCTTTGTTATTGTGAATAGCGTCCGCAATAAACATACGTGTGCATGTGTCTTTATAGCAGCATGATTTATAATCCTTTGGGTATATACCCAGTAATGGGATGGCTGGGTCTTATGGTGTTTCCAGTTCTAGATCCTTGAGGAATCGCCACACTGTCTTCCACAATGATTGAACTAGTTTACAGTCCCGCCAGCAATGTAAAAGTATTCCTATTTCTCCACATCCTCTCCAGCACCTGTTGTTTCCTGACTTTTTAATGATTGCCATTCTAACTGGTGTGAGATAGTATCTCATTGTGGTTTTGATTTGCATTTCTGTGACGGCGAATGATGATGAACATTTTTTCATGTGTCTGTTGGCTGTGTAAATGTCATCTTTTGAGAAGTGTCTGTTCATATCCTTTGCCCACTTTTTGATGAGGTTGTTTGTTTTTTTCTTGTAAATTTGTTTAAGTTCTTTGTAGATTCTGGATATTAGCCCTTTGTCAGATGAGTAGATTGCAAAAACTTTCTCCCATTCTGTAGGTTGCCTGTTCACTCTGATGGTAGTTTCTTTTGCTGTGCAGAAGCTCTTTAGTTTAATTAGATCCCATTTGTCAATTTTGGCTTTTTTGCCATAGCTTTTGGTGTTTTAGACATGAAGTCCTTGCCCATGCCTATGTCTTGAATGGTATTACCTAGGTTTTCTTCTAGGGTTTTTATAGTATTAGGTCTAACATTTAAGTCTCTAATCCATCTTGAATTAATTTTCATATAAGGAGTAAGGAAGGGATCCGATTTCAGCTTTCTACTTATGGCTAGCCAATTTTCCCAGCACCATTTATTAAATAGGGAACCCTTTCCCCATTTCTTGTTTTTGTCAGGTTTGTCAAAGATCAAAATGGTTGTAGATGTGTGGTATTATTTCTGAGGACTCTGTTCTGTTCCATTGCTCTATATCTCTGTTTTGGCACCAGTATCATGCTGTTTTGGTTACTGTAGCCGTGTAGTATAATTTAAAGTCAGGTAGTGTGATACCTCCAGCTTTGTTCTTTTGGCTTAGGATTGTCTTGGCAATGCGGGTTCTTTTTTGGTTCCATATGAACTTTGAAGTAGTTTTTTCCAATTCTGTGAAGAAAGTCATTGGTAGCTTAAGGGGGATGGCATTGAATCTATAAATAACCTTGGGCAGTATGGCCATTTTCACAATATTGATTCTTCCTATCCATGAGCATGGAATGTTCTTCCATTTGTTTATGTCCTCTTTTATTTCACTGAGCAGTGGTTTGTAGTTCTCCTTGAAGAGGTTCTTCACATCTCTTGTAAGTTGGATTCCTAGGTATTTTATTCTCTTAGAAGCAATTGTGAATGGGAGTTCACTCGTGATTTGGCTGTTTGTCTGTTATTGGTGTATAAGAATGCTTGTGATTTTTACACATTGTTTTTGTATACTGAGACTTTGCTGAAGTTGCTTATCAGCTGAAGGATATTTTGGGCTGAGACAATGGGGTTTTCTAAATATACAATCATGTCATCTGCAAACAGGGACAACTTGGCATCCTCTTTTCCTAATTGAATACCCTTTATTTCTTTCTCCTGTCTGATTGCCCTGGTCAGAACTTCCAACACTATGTTGAATAGGAGTGGTGAGAGAGGGCATCCCTGTCTTGTGCCAGTTTTCAAAGGGAATGCTTCCAGTTTTTGCCTATTCAGTGTGATATTGGCTGTGGGTTTGTCATAAATAGCTCTTATTATTTTGAGATATATTCCATCAATACCGAATTTATTGAGCGTTTTTAGCATGAAGGGCTGTTGAATTTTGTCAAAGGCCTTTTCTGCATCTATTGAGATAATCATGTGGTTTTTGTCTTTGGTTCTGTTTATATGCTGGATTCCGTTTATTGATTTGCATATGTTGAACCAGCCTTGCATCCCAGGGATGAAGCCCAGTTGATCATGGTGGGTAAGCTTTTTGATGTGCTGCTGGATTCGGTTTGCCAGTATTTTATTGAGGATTTTTGCATCGATGTTTATCAGGAATATTGGTCTAAAAGCACTCCTCAGCAAATGTAAAAAACAGAAATTATAAAAAACTGTCTCTCAGAGCACAGTGCAATCAAACTAGAACTCAGGATTAAGAAACTCAATCAAAACCACTAACTACATGGAAACTGAACAACCTGCTCCTGAATGACTACTGGGTACATAACGAAATGAAGGCAGAAATAAAGATGTTCTTTGAAACCAATGAGAACAAAGATACAACATACCAGAATCTGTGGGGCACATTTAAAGCAGTGTGTAGAGGGAAATTTATAACACTAAATGCCCACGAGAGAAAGCAGGAAAGATCTAAAATTGACACATCACAATTAAAAGAACTGGAGAAGCAAGAGCAAACACATTCAAAAGCTAGCAGAAGGCAAGAAGTAACTAAGATCAGAGCAGAACTGAAAGGGATAGAGACACAAAAATCCCTTCAAAAAATCAATGAATCCAGGAGCTGGTTCTTTGAAAAGAACAGCAAAACTGATAGACTGCTAGCAGGACTGATAAAGAAGAAAAGAGAGAAGAATCAAATAGAAACAACAAAAAATGATAAAGGGGATATCACCACCAATCCCACAGAAATAAAACTACCATCAGAGAATACTATAAACACCCCTACACAAATAAGCTAGAAAACTTAGAAGAAATGGATAAATTCCTGGACACATTACACTCTCCCAAGACTAAACCAGAAAGAAGTTGAATCCCTGAATAGACCAATAACAGGCTCTGAAATTGAGGCAATAATTAATAGCCTACCAACCAAAAAAGGTCCAGGACAAGACGGATTCACAGCCAAATTCTACCAGAGGTACAAGGAGGAGCTGGTACCATTCTTTCTGAAATTACTCCAATCAATAGAAAAGGAGGAAATCCTGCCTAACTCATTTTATGAGGCCAGCATCATCCCGATACCAAAGCCTCATGGAGACACAACAGCAAAAGAGAATTTTAGACCACTGTCCTTTAATGTGGATTTCTCAAAACATCCCAAAATGTGTATAACTGATGACATAAAAATGGTTAGTAATTGATGGTTTGTTTTCCAAAAAAAAAAAAAAATGCTGCAATTGATATCATCTTTGTCATTGCATTTTGTCTATACCAAATGGCTCAAAACAAGTAAGTGTGTTTTTTCTATTCTTCTTACTCTAGTTGCTGTTTTCTTCCTACATATCAGTATCATTTCTACTTTCCCCTTGTCTTGTTTCACTTTTTAGAAATACAAGTATTCCGCTTCATACATACAATACCATCAAAAAATAAATCCAGGTGACTTTGTTGGCTGATGAGCCTCAGAATGCCTCTTGCAGATTTAGTTTTCTTAAAAGTTTTCTGTGGAAAGGAATAAATGATAGCCATTGTTTGCTTGTTAACTATAATTAGAATATAAGTGTTTCTCTATGAAACCGTAGTGAGTGTTTAGGTTAGGGTCCTTCCTGTTTATTTTTCTCTGAGACAGGTTTTTTACCTTAGTGATATTAGACAACAAGAACAAACCCTGATTATCTATAGCTGCTCAATATTTCTTCAAATATTCACCCCATCAAATAAACAGTAACTTTCATTTTGCTGCCAAAAAGCAATGCTGGTCTGAAAATATGAACCCCTTCTATTCATCCACATGTACCATCTGAATCAGATACCCAATCAAATATCCTTTGGTATATTTGTCTACATTTATTTAAAATATTTCCAAGAATATTTAACAACTGTTTCAAGCAGGACCCAAATGATGCTTGCTTGCTTGCATTTTTTGTTTATGCCAAAATGCCGTGAGATGATACTGAGTGAAAAATATGTGAATGAATCAATTCATTTGGAATCTTGGAGGGCATGATTAAACTGTGAATATGTAATCTGAAAACTTTTCAGATAAATTACTTCATCATTTTATAAGCATCTAGAAACTGTAATTTCTCCAAAAACAATCTCCTAAATATATATTTATTTACAGACTCTATTTCTCAGTAAAATAATAAACCACTAAACTTAACCATTTCTATCTTCCCCAAATCTTACTTCCTTGAATTTATTTCATTGAGTGTCCTTAAACTGTTACTCTATCACCATATCATTACATTTTGTCTTCAAGCATTACAGTTCTCTTTGACCTTAACCAAAAAAGAAAAAATGAAGTAAACTTAGTCTAGATTCTCTTCTAATGATTGTTTTGATATATGTATTAAATAATGTATATATACTAATATATATATATAATAACCATTGTTCATGTACTTTGTATCCTCCCCCTCACTATCCACACCTTCCCTGGTGCCCTTCAATCTGTCTTCTGCAAAATATTATTTCTGCAACTAATAATCATTGGTCACTCATTCTTGGTCATTGATCTAAATAGTGTAAAGATATTTTACAAAATGCAGTCTCTGTCCTCTTGAATATATTCTAGTTCTCTTCAAGGACTTTTACAATTTTTTAAATTGTAACAACCTGATTCTTGCTATTATATGTATTTAATACCACTAATCAATCACTTATTTCCACATTTGAGTTCCATACTATCATTTGCACACTAGGTAATTGTTCCTATCTCCAAGTCACATATTCAAATGTAAACTTGCCTTCCTTGCAGAAAGCATCTTCTTCTCATGACCCTACTATTTCTGTTATTGCCATCATCATTGTTAACACTATTAATTCTCTCTCAATTACAAATTCTGTCAGCTCTCTTTCTCAGCTGATTATATGTTTTCATATCTTTGCATTTTCACATCTGTCATCCATACTCACTTCTGGGCTATTGTAGATGTCAAGACCGCTCATTTACAATGCAAGTATTCTTCTGTACAAGGCCGCTCTTCACATTGATGCAAGATTAATATTTATAATTGGTGACTCCTGGTCCTCCAAATGATCAGAGGCTCTTCATTGCCTTTCAGTTTAGCATCAAGGACTCTCTGCATTCTCCTCCGAATTGTATTTTTCATTCTAAATCTTATGTTCCTCTTTTACAAACTGAGTTCTTGTACCTCAAAAGTACTCTGGATTTTATTAATATCAACACTTCATAGTATCATTGTTTTGGTATGATTTGTAATTTTTGGCTGATAGTAGACACTATATACTGGCTAAAAGAAACAGATTTAAAGGCCATTAGTGTGAGATTTTTATGTTTATCTGCCTTAGGACTAAGATTGTATTTACTGTTTGTTATAGCAGTAGGTGTCAGAAGGTAACATTTCCTCTGGTATCCTTGTCTTTGTCTTCCTTACGATAGTTGAGTTTCCTTGGAAGCTTCTTCTTAAGTAAGGACTGCAAGATGGCCTGTCTTTCAGTGGTCGTCCCCCATTAGTACACACCTTTTATGAAGTTTTCCCTCCTCCACCAAATGTAAGCCATCTTTTATTTGTTGAACTATGTAGCGTTTATGATCTACATCAATATTTGATATTATATGATCCCAGTAATCCGAATGAGCTGTAAATTATTATTATTATCCTCTTTTGATAGATGATAAGTATGAGACATAGTAGGGATTGAGAAATTTTCCCAAAGTCACAAAGCTTATAAGTATCAGCATTTGCCTTTTAACTCTGGCAATTTGACTCAGAGCTTGCCTTTAAAACAATACATATTATTATCTTGTGTTGTAAGATTCTTTTGGATTTGTTTCATATTTTACCAGTCTTATATTGTACATCATTCTACATCCAAATGAAAGACATGCTACCTTCTCTATAGTAGTTATTCAATCAATAACTTGCAATTAGTTGTCTTATTTCCACTGATAGAATCATCTTTATAGCTATTCTCTAAATTTCCTAGGAGAGTAGCACTAATTTGCAACTATGTTCTAAGTACTTTACATATAGTAGATCATTTAATTTTTACCACAACCCCATGAGGCTGAAGTATGTACTATAATTATCTCTTATTGCTTCAGAGTCCTAGAGAATTTAAGTAGGTTACCCAAGGTCACATACCTAATAAGTGGTAGAGGCAGGATGCAAATCAAAGTCTAGAGCTCCGGTGCCTTCAGACTTAACCAGTGGACAATCCTGCCTACAGTTCTGCCCATTACATATTCATTAAAATAATGTGATAATATATTTCCCAGTTTCAATGAAAATAACTATTCTTCTGTTCTTACTTGCTTTCCACACTCCTCCAAGTAAAATAGATCTGAAATTTAAATGAAGTCAAAGCTCTTTTATAATAGTGACCACATCATTTTACCTAAATAAAAGCATCTATCATTTATTTTATTAGTTTTCCCTTCCTGCATGACCATGAAACAAGTTTTACTTGTAATCTCAGTTTGGAAAATAAAGTTACAGAAATGTTATTAAGCTAATTCATGTTTCCAAAGGCATCTTGAGAAATAAATGTCTCATAAAGAGGTTTTTCAGGGTTCTTTGACTATGAGGATGTGGAGATTCAGAATCCCTTGTCTCTAGCTGTAACTTACAGGAAATGGCAGCCAATCTCACTTCTATTTCATCTTCCTGTGACTGAGGTATTCTTGCTGCTAAGTATATTAGGAGCTTTCAGAATAAGCTGACTCTACCTTGTGTTTCCATGCCACAACCAGAAGCTTCATGTTTGTATCAGATGAATGCATACTGTGGGGGGCAGGGTGGAGGGGGGAGTTTATAATATTGATTTTGATGACAGTTAATAGCATTAAAATAAGACATTCTGGTAAAAAGTGTTTTTATTTAAAGAGGCAATAATTAGTCTCAAAAGAGATTAATGCCTAAAGCATAACTTATTGGAACAAAATACAATGTATGATATTTAAAGGAAATAGTCATTGTAACACTCTTTAAAAAGCAAATCAAAATAATGTAATGGCAGACATTTTTATCAAATGCTATGAGAAAAATTCATTCGCCTCCAGAAACACTGCATCTATATTTTCCATTCTGACAACTTTGAGGAAACTTCGTTCTCTCGCTGGCCATATTTACATTCACAGCCTTAAAAAATTGCAGATATTAGTCGGGTGCAGTGACTCACGCCTGTAATTCCAGCACTTTGTGAGGCCAAGGTGGGTGGATCACCTGAGGTCAGGAGTTCGAGACCAGCCTGGCCAACATGGTGAAACCCTGTCTCTACTAAAAATACAAAAAATTAGCTGGGTGTGGTGGCAGGCACCTGTAGTCCCAGCTACTTGGGAGGCTGAGGCATGAGAATCACTTGAACCCGGGAGGCAGAGATTGCAGTGAGCTGAGATTGTGCCACTGCACTGCAGCCTGGGAGACAGAGTGAGAAAAAAAATTGCAGATGCACGTTGAAAATCTGGGGGAAGAAAATAAAAGCACAAAAGGGATTGAGAGCATTTCACCTGATAGTCATTAGACACCCTTCTATTGAGAGTGAGAGACAGTCAGAAATTATAGAGGATGCAGAGGCAGACTGAATAAATCTGACTCTGAAGAATGGAGCTTTTGCTATTTTGAAAGAGGCATCATGCACAGCATTTTTAAAAACTATTAGCCAGTTTTATTTTATGAACAGGAAAATAGGGAAAAAAAAGTCTAAAATTGACTCTTAATTTAAAGCAGGGAGAGAATTCAGATCACTAGAAGTGAGAAATTATCTTTTATTATTTTTCCTTAGTGCAATAAGTATGATTCTTCTTAGGGCACTGAAGCTGTCAAAGCATACCTTTCCTTTATTTTTTAAATTTTATTATTATTATTATATTGAGATGGAGTTTTGCTCTTGTCATCCAGGCTGAAGTGCAATGGCACAATCTCGGCTCACTGCAACCTCCTGCCTCCCAGGTTCAAGCGATTCTCCTGCCTCAGCCTCCCAAGTAGCTGGGATTACAGGCATGCACCACCATGCCCGGCTAATTTTTTTTTTTTTTGTATTTCCAGTAGAGATGGGGTTTCCCTATGTTGGTCAGGCTGGTTTCGGACTCCTGACCCTAGGCTGTCTGCCCTCCTGGGCCTCCCAAAGTGCTGGGATTGTAGGCGTGAGCCACCGAGCCCGGCTAGCTTTCCTTTAAAAGTACCAACTTTTTTTTTTTTTAACAGAAAAATGTAAAACTCATTACCTTATAGTAGAATGACTCAACAAAACAGTTTTAAAATCTCAAGATTGTAGCTAATCACATCTAAAAAACAAATTAGAATTTTTTACTCTCTGCTGATGTCAATGTGAAGAAATGTCCGTGAAGCATAGTATTTGATTCTGAATTTGGCTAATATATATTTGACACTCTGATACTAAGTATTGTGATTTGAGGATAGTACACTTTGATGCTGAATTTGAGGTTATAAGGTAAAAGTTGAATATTAATTGGAAATCTCTATCCATTGACTAATTGTAGCCAATTAAGATGCAAAATATAAAATCTGTGCCCCAGGAATCTTGAGAATTTATAATCATAAACTTACACAAGCAAAAGTGAAGTACTAAATGAAAAGTGTCCAGAAAATATTTGGTGTCAGTTTGGGAGAGGTAAAATTCAGATATATTTAATGAATACAATATTCCAGAATACAACACCTGGTAGTATTTAATTAAAGTGTAATCGATTTTACAAAATTAATTGAATGCATTCTGATCTGACTATATGAGAGTTAAGGAGCTTTTGAAAACGCAAGTAGTAAGCTGTAAAATAGTCCAAAATCAAACAAATAAACAAAAATTAAGCTTCTAAAAATACCTGTCCTGTGAATGTTGTTGATCTTTTCATAGAGTCATAAATAAAGCGAGTTGGTTTAATGATTTACTATTAAATTCTAAATATGTTGTGGCAGTTCAGACATTTAAACTTTATTATCTGCTTTAATAAATTCTGAACTTTGTGCGAGAGGCTACATTGACCTTCCCCAAGGATTTTGCTAGATATAAATAGGTAGGTCTCAATGAAGCAACTGAAAGTTTATAAATGTTTGAAAGTGGGTCTGGTCTGAGCTCACTAGATAAAGAATGAGTCTATTTCTGAAAGTATAATTCAATGTAAGGTATTATAACATTGAGATACAGTACATAGTTTCTGGATAATTCATGTATTTCTATTAATAATTTGAAGAAGCTAAGCAACTTTTCACCTTTATGATTCTCCAAAATATATATATATATGCATGTATATATATGGAATCACAAAAGTTTTTCCCACTTATAAAGTCAAACTTAGATATGCTAGAGTTTCAGAATTAAAAATTGCCAAAGATTAAATTTGCAATGATGTCTTCTAAATTTCCAGGTACATTTTTACATTCTTAAATTTTAAAATGAATACCTTGGCATGCATTAATATTTCGGACAAGAATCAGTTTTCTGACTTTTGTGTTAAACTGCGGAATTTTATAAGAGCAAGATTGAGTATGCAAATTTGAAGATGTTAAATGGGGATATACTTTGATAACTCAGCCCAGAGTCCGTTAATTAATAATTGGAATGGTTAGCTTTGATATTGGGCCTTACATGACATTGATTATTCTGTGCCAAAATAAATATCCTGCAGTGAAATAGTGGATGATCATTCCCAGTGAATTAATTTTCTTCACATTGTGTTTCATGATATAACCCTAAAATGCAAACATTAGATTGTATAACATTTCTTTGTATGACGTCATACTTTTGCTAAACTGGTTTTAGTAGTTGCTGTCACAAAAGTGACATTTACTGGGGAAAATTTGGAATAACAAAAGAAGGTAATGTTCAGTCCAATTTCAAGGTTTGGAAATTTGTGTAGTGCCCAAAAGACACACCCCCCATTCGAAAATAACTGTGGCTATTTAAGAAAGAAATAATGCATATGTTATTGTTTTCCCCTGTGTGCAATAATTTTCCAAGTACCTATAATATTGTTAGAATATTTTTCAAGTACTTGAAATATTGTTAGGTACCAGGCTGGAAGAAATATCTTAATTTTGTTTTTTAAGTACTTTTGTTTATTAGTAAATTACTGAAACTCTAAAGATGTTGTGACTTAAGTTACTTTAGGAGCCTGTAACTTATTACAAAGAATGGAGCATTTGGTTGGACTTAATTCAGGTTGCTGTAGAAACTTAAAATTGTCCTTTTATAATTAAGTATTGGACTAAAAGTATTGAAAAGAAATATCTGAATTAGTGAAATTTCAATGTATTTATGCAATTGGAGGAATAAATTTACATAAATCCAAGATTTTAAATCAGAATTCAATTCCTAACTTTGCAAAATTGGTTGAATTTGTGTCAATGAACCTAATTACTACTTTTCCTACTGCTCTAAATATTTGACTTTCAACATTGGGTTGACACTACAAAATGGAAAAAGAAATATTTAAAGTCTGAATTAAATAGGATCTGCTTCTGAGATGGAAGTACATTAGTTATCATTATATATGTTATAGTATTTGAGAACTGAACTATAAAAATAATTTATACAAACATGTTAGTTATTAACTGTTTGGGACAAAGCCAAGGCTATTTATTCACGTCCAGTATAGGATGAATATATTTGATACTTTCAATTAAGCCCTACTGTACATAAAGAGTTACTATAGCTCATTGGATTATACCATATTTTTCTTACTGAAGACAGTGTTTTAAAGTTGGTCTGATAAAGTGCGGTCTAAATGCGTTAGAAATTCTCAAGTGTATAAAAAGCAACAGAATGGAGAGAAATCCAGATGTTCTTATTTAATTAAAAATACCATGGATTTAAAGAAAGCATGTTTTTAGTGACTAAGCCACTGTTCGCAGTAGGTTTGACAGGTGCTGTGTAGGTATTCTGGCTTTGCATGCCACCTGTGTTGTGATTTTCCAAATAAGAAAACAAACAAGCAGTATTTTGGGAACAAAATGTGAAACTTAGAAAACTTTTTTTTTTTTTTTCCTGTGGCTAAATTAAATACTGTGTTCAGTTTTCCTAACCCAATATTTGGTGGTACATACAATATATTTCAAAGGACAATGCGGATAGAAAACAGTTTACTGATGCTACAGGAATCGTTCAAGTTCTTTTCATGTGTACTCTTTTGTCTTGAAAATTTTGCTGCAATAATTCTCAGGCAACGTTCCCTCTTATCTTACTGAAATAAAATTAGGCCGGGCGTGGTGGCTCACGCCTGTGATTCCAGCACTTTGGGAAGCCGAGGCGGGGGATCACAAGGTCAGGAGATCAAGACCATCCTGGCCAACATGGTGAAACCCCATCTCTACTAAAAATACAAAAATTAGCTGGGCTTGGTGGCACACACCTGTAGTCCCATCTACTTGGGAGTCTGAGGCAGGAGAATCGCTTGAACCCGGGAGGCAGAGGTTGCAGTGAACAAAGATCGTGCCACTGTACTCCAGCCTGGCAACAGAGCAAGACTCTGTCTCAATAAGTAATTAATTAATTAGAAAAATAAATTTTATGGAAATTTTCTTATTTTGGCAGCCTGTTAGTGAAAAGAGATATTTTCAGTCAAATAGGGTTTAAAAAAAAAAAAAAAAAAATAGATGCAAGTTATTTGCATCTTCCAGTCCAGCATGTAAGGAGCTTGGAAGGCATCATTCCTATCATTATAGAAGGAAAGGTGAACCAACTGAAAATCAATTCTTTTTAGATTAATTAGAGAACTGAGGTCACAGGCAAACCACTACCCCCAACACTGGACAGCCAGACAGCCAGACACAGAGTATCGCACGTTACCTGGGCAAGTAGCCCATGAACGGGAACTCTTCAGGGAACAGGTACTGGTGTAGGAATCCTAAATGTAACCGACAGATTGCTGCAGCCTCAATGTGGACAAGTTTGAGAGAAAACAATGTGATGGGGACCCAGTCCTTGGCAGCCCACACACTTTGGTCAATGTTCACTTCAGGGGCCCTCCCACATTCTCACAGCAAAGATGAAAGAAAAATCTCAGTTTTCAGCAGGAAAAAGGGGAAAAGTAGCCATTTTGAAATATTGCTAGAGCGTTCTGTTCTTAACAAGGCCTGCCTTCAAGAAAAACATTTTCCCGGAACCTAACCAACCTAGGGGAATAGAAATACCCAACTATGTTATAAGAAGTGAGAGGGAATAATTGAAAATACTATCTTACAGTACTTGTACTACCCATGAAATGGGTTATGTTGTTATATAAGTTGCTTATAAAATGGTATGATGATATTTGACAGAGGATTTGGTTTGGTAGTTATAATGTATATTGCAAATTCAAAGTCAATCCCTAGAAAAATAATGGAAAAACAGAAGATGTAAAATTGATATGTTAAGAGAGGATGAAAACAGAATCGTGAAATATTCAATTAAAGCCAGAGAAGACAGAAAAAACAGAAGGGGGGAAAAAAAAGAAACAAAGATTAAGAATATAAGAGTATTGAATACAAAATGGAGAAAAATATGGTAGATGTATAAATATTACTCCAACTATATGAATAATTAAAGTGCCAATCATCTAAATTCACCTGCTTGTCAAAATAGATACAAACACAAGACCCAACTATATACTGTCAGTAAGAAACCTACATTTAATATACACACACATTAAAAGTAAAGGCATGGAGAAACATATACCATGCTAATATTAATCAAAAGAATGTAGAAATTTAGATAAAGATGACTTTGGAGCAAGGAAGACTACAGGGATAAAAAGAAGCATTATGTAACATTATGTAGTAATAATGAGATCATTCTTCCAAGAAGCCAAAACATAGATGTTCTATGTACATGTAGTAAGACAATATTGTGTAGATGTCAGTTCTTCCCAACATGATGTATAAATTCAATGCAATTCCAATCCCAAGTTATTTTGTAGATAATTAATAAACTTATTCTGAAGATTGCATGGAAAGGCAAAAGACTCAGAATAGCCAAAAAAAAATTTAATAAGAATGTGTCAATATTGGCTCATTAATTGTAACTAATGTGCCATACTAATGCAAGAGGTTAATAATACACAAATAGTCTGTGGGAGAGGTATGAAGACACAGGAAACTCTACTTTCCTCTCAACATTAAACCTAAAGTTGCTCTAAAAAATTGTGTATTCATTTTTGTCATCTGTATTTTGAAGGACATTGTTGAAATATCCTTCAAAAAAATGAAAAGGCAAAAATCCAGGCCATTAAGTGGTGTGACATGGTCATCTAATTCTCCTTTGCAATATATTCTAGCCACTTCAATTTTCAATTGTATTCCGTTTCAATTGTATTCAAGCGTACAGCACATGAGTATTCCTTGCACTGAAGAATTAAATGCTGGGAGATAAAGGTAAACTAATACATATGCTGATTATTCTAATACATATTCAAAGATATAGCAGATGAGTATTCCTTGCACTGAAGAATTAAATGCTGAGAGATAAAAGTAAACTAATACATATGCTGATTATATGAAGAGTACTCAATTGACCTGACAACAAGTTTTTTAAAAGAAAAGCTTCAAAAGAGAAGCCTGTTTGACCACTAACTCAGAAATAATGCTTTAAAAACATGTATCTGAATAACAATACTAAAATACCACAGGAAATCAAGAATACTTTTAATTATAAATTATTTTAATAGCCTCAATTTTGAAATAAAATTAAATAGTTAACTGAAGGAAAAAATACACATACACATAGGTAACATATAAATATATGTAGAAAATATTTTAATATATATTAATATATGGTAGGTAAATATATGTAATAGATAAATATATTTAATTATATATTTTATATATTATAAATATAAAAATAGATGTGTAAATATATAATATATTATAAATACAAAAAAAGTGTATTTTTTCCTTAAATATCTATTTGTAGTCTCATTCATATAAATATACATTAATATATTTATATTTATATATTATATAATAAATATATATTTATATTATTTATTATATATAATTAAATATATAATACATTATATAATTAAATATTATATATAATACATTATATATAATGTTATATATATTTCTATTTACATATTTATACAGAAATATATTTATATTTACATATTATATATAATTAAATATATATTAATATGTAATATATATATAGAAAACATTAATAGTCTTGAATGAGACTACAAATAAATATATAACTTAAGGAAAAAATATACACACACATATATATATTTTACCTATCCACAAAGGGGAATGGTATGTATGATGAATTTCTGACAATGGCAACAGAAAAAAATGCAATTGTGTTTAAATGCAGAAATCTTTCACATACTAATGCATTTGAGAAGAAAAGAAGTTGTGTATTACTCAGAAAAAACTAATGTAATGACCCTAAGAATCACATTTCACTTTGCAGTCATAGCCATTCACTACTACCCTGGCCAGTGTGGGAATCAGAGCAACTGAAAATAAGATCCGATACTAGTCAGTCCCCAGTACCTACTCTGTACTTGCTGTGTGCACAGCATACGAAGTATTTTATTGCTGGAATCTGACAGGTTTGAGCAAATTAGGAGAACAGTAATACACCTTCATATTCAAAACCAGTATTTGATTACTGTATGAGTCACTGGCTCAAGGGAATTTTGTGAATCATATGATCATAGTGACACTTTTTTGGCTCAGAAGAATGAAATGTTATTGATATATGACTCCCAAAATGAAAATGAGTCTGTTTGATTGTGTGTATGTATGAGGATAAAAAGATATCTGTTAATGATTGCAATACTTTCCGACTCATGCGATATTATCATTGCACTGAAAAAAATTGTGTTAATCTATTTCAAGGTAGTGGTAAGCACTTCCTGTACGTCAACTCATCTGGCTCCAAGGAAGGATCCATTGCCAGAATTACTACCTCCAAATCCTTCCCAGCAAGCCTCGGAATGTGTACTGTTCGGTTCTGGTTCTACACGATCGATCCCAGGAGTATGGGAATATTAAAGGTAAAAAAGGAAGCCAGAGATTTATGATCACTGAAATATGCATGGCATGTTTAAACATTGTCTTCCCTTGTCTTATTTGTATTTTCGTTGGTCATACCACCAATGCTGATGCCATTAATTTCTCATTTCTTTCTGGGGCAATGGGATGTTGGCAAGCTGTGCTGTCATTCATCTTAATCTCATTCAAGATTTATCTCGCTGACAGCTGCCACCTGAACTCAATT
This sequence comes from Trachypithecus francoisi, assembly GCF_009764315.1. Lineage (NCBI taxonomy): Eukaryota > Metazoa > Chordata > Mammalia > Primates > Cercopithecidae > Trachypithecus > Trachypithecus francoisi. The sequence continues at coordinate 21,895,079 of NW_022681474.1, forward strand.
ATGTCGAATGCTATTTAAAAGATCATCTGGAGGTAAAAGAATTTGGGCAGATTCCACATGTATCTTCTTTAGCAGCTTAGCTAGAGACAGTAAAGAAATGTGATGTAAGACATAATGGTGAAGAAGATAATTTTCTACCCAAAATTCAGTAAAGGAAAAGCAAATTTGAGATTTTAAGTGTATATCAGCTTACAGTAAAATCAACATGCATGCTCTATTTTTAACTAATTTAAAGCAATAATCTGTACCAAATGCAGATACCTTTAATTAAACAAGTTGCTGCACTTATACTTTTCATTGTATCAATGAGTTTTTCAATCATTATGAACCAATTTTAAGATCCTGATTTCTAATTAAATGATTACATATCAGCACACCACACCTAGTGTTATTAACTTACAGTTTATCCAATCCTGTTTTTTAAATAAATGCAATTGGGATTTTGGTCCTTATATTAAATGGTCCTCTGTAAATAACAGCTCTTACTAAGTTCTGCCTTATATTTACATTTATTAAAAACATTCTATGGTATCAATTTTAATTCTCACCTTCACCTGATGAGGAAAGTATATTTTTCCCAATTTTACAACAAAGAAACTGAGATTCAAAGAGCCTTAGTAACTTTTTCAAGATTTCACAGTCAAAATTCTGATTTCAAAAATCTGATACCCTTTTTTTGGTGGGGGCCAGGGAGGGACAGAGTCTTCCTCTGTCGCCCTGGCTGAAGTGCAATGGTTGACCTCAGTTCATTGGAACCTCCGCCTCCCAGGTTCAAGTGGTTCTCTTGCCTCAGCCTCCTTAGTAGCTGGGATTTCAGGCATGCATCACCCTGCCCAGCTAATTTTTTGTATTTTTAGTAGAGATGGGGTTTCACCATGTTGGCCAGGCTGGTCTCAAACTCCTAACCTCATGATCCACCCACCTCATAATCCCGAGTGCCGGGATTACAGGCATGAGCCGCCATGCCCCCACCTCAAAAATATGATATCTGTTGCCCAGTTTCGTTTCTCAGATTCTCTGTGGTCAACCAGAGAAGTCAGAAGAGAAACATGGGAAAATGAGAGAAAGTAAAAAGGCCTTATCAATTCTAGGCATCGACAGAAATTGAAACTCTTAAGTAAAAATCCAAACATGCAAAGAAAGTTGAGAATTTATCCTGACTCTACGAGGATGTCTGTTTTTTCAAAGGAAGCCAGTAAAACAACAGAGAAAGAGGTTCATTTTTAACAGTCTGGGAGCACATGAGTAAATGCAAAGTATGTAAAAATTGTATTTTTCATAGTTTTTACTTCTAATCGATGAATATTCAGTAGATTAGCCTATTGCTTATGCTAAATATTATCCATTGTAATTTATAACCATTGAGCTTCAAGAAACTCCAATACATCTTATTTCTACTGACATTATGAAACACAGATTGCTACAACTGAAGAGGACACTAGTCTACAGTTCCTCACCAAAGCAAGTATCGATGGAAAGGCCACTAGACCTTTCCGTATAATATAGGCAGATTTCCGTCACTTTCTAAGAAATTGTTCCTTCCTCAATTCAAAAAGATCACTTGTGTGTTCTTGAGCTACTCACCAGCTGGACCTTCAGTTCCTTAGTTACCCAGTTAATTGGCCCTCTGTGTTTAGCCATGTTTCTGTAAATAGCCTTTGAAATAGAAATGTTGGCCTCATGTCTTGATTTCTGATACTTGGCTTTGGTGCCTACTGGTTTTTCTCACCAGAAGGTAGCAGTTAAGTATAACGACGCTTTTCTACCCTGAACAGTTTTCAGAGAGGTCTGCTAGAAAGAATAGTGGCAGGAAATTGATAACCAGCATGATACTAATTTTTCTGTAGCAATGGTCTTGGTAGGTACATTAGGTCATTCTTGCATTGCTATAAAGAAATACCTGAGACTAGTAATTTATAAAAGAAATAGGTTTAATTGGCTCACAGTTCTGCAGGCTGTACAGGAAGCATGGCACCAGGCATCTGCTCAGCTTCTGATGAGGCCTCAAGAAGCATTTAAGTATGGTGGAATGCAAAGTGGGAGCTGTCACATGATGAAAGCAGAGGCAAGAGGGGGAGGTGCCAACATTTTTAAATGACCAGGTATCATGATAACTGACTCACTATCATGAAGACAGCATCCAGCCATGACAGATCTGCCCCCATGACCCAAACAGCTCCTACCAGTCCCCACCTCCAGCATTGGGGATTACAATTCAACATGAGATGTGGACAGGGTCAAATATCTAAACTATATCAGTGGGGTTGACTGCCACAGTGACTTTCTTTTACCACGTCCATGGGTGACCTCAATAGGGCCAGTAATAAGCTCCTTTAAACATTTGATGCAGAGGAAGAGAGATATTTCTCTTTCTTTTCGATTACAAGTTGTAGAAACATAGACTAGGCTTGGGGCTGTTGGAGGCCACCTTTCCCTACAAAGGGAGAGAGATTGTTTGACAAAAAAGCTAACACACAGGGGGACACAGAGCTAAAGAAAGGGGAAGAAACAGAAACGTACCTGCTCTGTTTAAACTCTGAATCCCACTTTTTCTGCACCATTAGAATTCTCCTTTTGTTATTTGCTACTGAAAAAGCCCTAACCATTACAGAAACTCAGCAAAAACTGTTTTCCTAATGTGTCCTTATATCACTGATGGATCATAGCAGCTGGGCAAATCTTATTTTCTCAACTATTGCTGTGGAAAATCTTGAGTTATTCACAGACTGAAAACCTTCCTAAGCATGCAGTAATTTTACATGTGGAGGAACCAATGAAGTGGAAACCCATTCTCCCTGCTCTTAGGATTGAAGCATTCCATTAGCATGCTTTTCTTTTACCTGCAAGTTTGTGCTATCTTACAATCTCTAATTTGGGTATTATAGTGCTGCAGGACCACTCCTTATAAATAAAATGTGGACTCATGTTTGTGGCTCTATTTTCACAAATAATTGACACTAAAATTCCAATTAATATAATCTGGACTTGTGGTGGGAAAAAAACTTCTTTTTCCAAGTAAAAAAGAAGTCCTTTATTCCCCTTCTCTAATAATGTTGACACCATAAAAAAATCTTAAAAGAATAAAATGAATGATCATATCTACTGTTGGTGTGGATGTAAAGAAATAGATATTTATTGCTAGTTGGACTGTCAATTTGCAATTATGAAGAATATTTTGACAATTAAAAAAATTATAATTTTTATATTTACTAAAACATTTTACATCTAGAAATTTATTGTAGTGAAATAAAGGTAGATATATATGCTATTTTATTTATAAAATTTTTGTTGTTATTGTTGTTGTTTGAGATGGAGTCTTGCTCTGTTACCAGACTGGAGTGCAGTGGCGTGATCTCAGCTCACTGCAACCTCCTCCTCCCTGGTTCAAGTGATTCTCCTACCTCAGACTCCTGAGCAGCTGGGATTATAGACAGGCGCCACCATGCCCAGCTAACTTTTGTATTTTTAGTAGAGATGGCATTTCATCATGTTGGTCAGACTGGTCTCAATCTTCTGATCTAGTGATCCACCAGCCTTGGCCTCCCAAAGTGCTGGGATTACAGGCGTGAGCCACTGCATCCGACCAAAGTTCTTTTTTTTTTCTTTTTTTTTTTTTAAATCTCAATGTTTACCCTGGTAAATATTGGAAACCACTTGAGCATCAAATAGTAGGAATTACTAAAATATAATACATTCAGTCATATGGAAACACTGCAGAACAATTCTGTGAATGAATAATTAGTGATAAAAAGAAATGTTTATTATTCTTTAATGATCTAAGCAGATTGTTAAGGAATATGTATACAAGTATGCAATTAAAAAAAATCAAATTCTGGGCCAGGCGCGGTGGCTCAAGCCTGTAATCCCAGCACTTTGGGAGGCCGAGACAGGTGGATCACGAGATCAGGAGATCGAGACCATCCTGGCTAACACGGTGAAACCCCGTCTCTACTAAAAAATACAAAAAACTAGCCGGGCGAGGTGGCTGGCGCCTGTAGTCCCAGCTACTCGGGAGGCTGAGGCAGGAGAATGGCGTGAACCCGGGAGGCGGAGCTTGCAGTGAGTGGAGATCCGGCCACTGCACTCCAGCCTGGGTGACAGAGCCAGACTCCGTCTCAAAAAAAAAAAAAAAAAAAAAAAAAATCAAATTCTGTGTGAAAATGTGTATATGGCTATAGATATTTACCTGTATAAATATATGTATGTATATATAAGAGAGGGAAAAGGAATGAATGGAGAAATACACACTACAATGGTTAAAAGAATTATTTGAACTTTTGAGATGAAAAAGTTTAGTTTTTTGAGAGATGGAGCAAGACGGCCGAATAGGAACAGCTCCAGTCTCCAGCTCCCAGTGCAAGCGACACAGAAGACAGGTGACTTCTGCATTTTCAACTGAGATAGTGGGTTCATCTCACTAGGGAGTGCCGGACAATCGGTGCTGGTCAGCTGCTGCAGTCCGACCAGCCAGAGCTGAAGCAGGGCAAGGCATCACCTCACCTGGGAAGTGCAAGGGGGAAGGGAATCCCTTTTCCTAGCTAGGGGAACTGAGACACACAACACCTGGAAAATCGGGTAACTCCCACCCCAATACTGTGCTTTACCAAGGGTCTTAGCAAACGGGCACACCAGGAGATTATATCCCACACCTGGCTGGAAGGGTCCCACGCCAGCCCACAGAGCCTCCCTCATAGCTAGCACAGCAGTCTGAGATCTAACGGGAAGGCAGCAACAAGGATGGGGGAGGGGCGCCCGCCATTGCTGAGACTTAAGTAGGTAAACAAAACCGCTGGAAAGCTCGAACTGGGTAGAGCCCACAGCAGCTCAAGGAAGGCTGCCTGTCTCTGCAGACTACACCTCTGGGGACAGGGCACAGCTAAACAACAACAACAGCAACAACAAAAAGCAGCAGAAACCTCTGCAGACGCATACGACTCTGTCTGACAGCTTTGAAGAGAGCAGTGGATCTCCCAACATGGAGGTTGAGATCTGAGAACGGACAGACTGCCTGCTCAAGTGGGTCCCTGATCCCTGAGTAGCCTAACTGGGAGACATCCCCCACTAGGGGCAGACCGACACCCCACACCTCACACGGTGGAGTACACCCCTGAGAGGAAGCTTCCAAAGCAAGAATCAGACAGGTACACTCGCTGTTCAGCAATATTCTATCTTCTGCAGCCTCTGCTGCTGACACCCAGGCAAACAGGGTATGGAGTGGACCTCAAGCAATCTCCAACAGATCTGCAGCTGAGGGTCCTGACTGTTAGAAGGAAAACTAACAAACAGGAAGGACACCTACACCAAAACCCCATCAGTACATCACTATCATCAAAGACCAAACGCAGATAAAACCACAAACATGGGGAAAAAGCAGGCAGAAAAGCTGGAAATTCAAAAAATAAGAGCACGTCTCCCCCTCCAAAGGAATGCAGCTCATTGCCAGCAACAGATCAAAGCTGGACAGAGAATGACTTTGACGGGATGAGAGAAGAAGGCTTCAGTCCATCAAACTTCCCAGAGCTAAAGGAGGAATTTTGTACCCAGCGCAAAGAAACTAAAAATCTTGAAAAAAGAGTGGAAGAATTGATAACTAGAATAATTAATGCAGAGAAGGCCGTAAACGAACTGACAGAGATGAAAACCATGACATGAGAAATACGTGACTAAAAACTGCACAAGCTTCAGTAACCGATTCGATCAATTGGAAGAAAGAGTATCAGCAATTGAGGATCAAATGAATGAAATGAAGCAAGAAGAGAAATCTAAAGAAAAAAGAAGAAAAAGAAATGAACAAAGCCTGCAAGAAGTATGGGATTATGTAAAAAGACCAAATCTACGTCTGATTGGGGTGCCTGAAAGTGAGGGGGAAAATGAAACCAAGTTGGAAGACACTCTTCAGAATATCATCCAGGAGAACTTCTCCAACCTAGTAGGGCAGGCCAACATTCAAATTCAGGAAATACAAAGAACGCCACAAAGATACTCCTCGAGAAGAGCAACTCCAAGACACATAATTGTCAGATTCACCAAAGTTGAAATGAAGGAAAAAATCTTAAGGGCAGCCAGAGAGAAAGGTCAGGTTACCCACAAAGGGAAGCCCATCAGACTAACAGCAGATCTCTCAGCAGGAACTCTACAAGCCAGAAGAGAGTGCAGGCCAATATTCAACATTCTTAAAGAAAAGAATTTTAAACCCAGAATTTCATATCCAGCCAAACTATGTTTCATAAGTGAAGGAGAAATAAAATCCTTTACAGATAAGAAAATGTTTAGAGGTTTTGTCACCACCAGACCTGCCTTACAAGAGACCCTGAAGGAAGCACTAAACATGGAAAGGAACAACCAGTACCAGCCATGGCAAAAACATGCCAAAATGTAAAGACCATCGAGGCTAGGAAGAAACTGCATCAACTAACGAGCAAAATAACCAGTTAATATCATAATGGAAGGATCAACTTCACACATAACAATATTAACCTTAAATGTAAATGGACTAAATGCTCCAATTAAAAGACACAGACTGGCAGATTGGATAAAGAGCCAAGACCCATCTGTTTGCTGTATTCAGGAGACCCATCTCACATGCAGAGACATACATAGGCTCAAAATAAAGGGATGGAGGAAGATCTACCAAGCAAATGGAGAACAAAAAAAAGCAGGGGTTGCAATCCTAGTCTCTGATAAAACAGACTTTAAACCATCAAAGATCAAAAGAGACAAAGAAGGCCATTACATAATGGTAAAGGGATCAATTCAACAGGAAGAGCTAACTATCCTAAATATATATGCACCCAATACAGGAGCACCCACATTCATAAAGCAAGTCCTTAGAGACTTACAAAGAGACTTAGACTCCCATACAATAATAATGGGAGACTTCAACACTCCACTGTCAACATTAGACAGATCAACGAGACAGAAAGTTAACAAGGATATCCAGGAATTGAACTCATCTCTGCAGCAAGCAGACCTAATAGACATCTACAGAACTCTCCACCCCAAAGCAACAGAATATACATTCTTCTGAGCACCACGTCACACTTATTCCAAAATTGACCACATAATTGGAAGTAAAACACTCCTCAGCAAATGTACAAGAACAGAAATTATAACAAACTGTCTCTCGACCACAGTGCGATCAAACTAGAACTCAGGACTATGAAACTCAATCAAAACTGCTCAACTACATGGAAACTGAATAACTTACTCCTGAATGACTACTGGGTACATAACGAAATGAAGGCATAAATAAAGATGTTCTTTGAAACCAATGAGAACAAAGATACAACATACCAGAATCTCTGGGACACATTTAAAGCAGTGTGTAGAGGGAAATTTATAGCACTAAATGCCCACAAGAGAAAGCAGGAAAGATCTAAAATTGATACTCTAACATCACAATTAAAAGAACTAGAGAGGCAAGAGCAAACACATTCAAAAGCTAGCAGAAGGCAAGAAATAACTAAGATCAGAGCAGAACTGAAGGAGACAGAGACACAAAAAACCGTCCAAAAAATCAATGAATCCAGGAGTTGGTTTTTTGAAAGGATCAACAAAATTGATCGACCGCTAGCAAGATTAATAAAGAAGAAAAGAGAGAAGAATCAAATAGACACAATAAAAATGATAAAGGGGATATCACCACCGACCCCCACAGAACTACAAACTACCATCAGAGAATATTATAAACACCTCTATGCAAATAAACTAGAAAATCTAGAAGAAATGGATAATTTCCTGGACACTTACACTCTCCCAATACTAAACCAGGAAGAAGCTGAATCCCTGAATAGACCAATAGCAGGCTCTGAAATTGAGGCAATAATTAATAGCCCACCAACCAAAAAAAGTCCAGGACCAGATGGATTCACTGCTGAATTCTACCAGAGGTACAAGGAGGAGCTGGTACCATTCCTTCTGAAACTATTCCAATCAATAGAAAAAGAGGGAATCCTCCCTAAATCATTTTTTGAGGCCAACATCATCCTGATACCAAAGCCTGGCAGAGACACAACAAAAAAAGAGAATTTTAGACCAATATCTCTGATGAACATCAATGCAAAAATCCTCAATAAAATACTGGATCCAAACCGGATTCAGCAGCACATCAAAAAGCTTATTCACCATGATCAAGTGGGCTTCATCCCTGGGATGCAAGGCTGGTTCAACATACGCAAATCAATAAACGTAATCCAGCATATAAACAGAACCAAAGACAAAAACTACATGATTATCTCAATAGATGCAGAAAAGGCCTTTGACAAAATTCAACAGCCCTTCATGCTAAAAACACTCAAGAAATTCGGTATTGATGGAACGTATCTCAAAATAATAAGAGTGATTTATGACAAACCCACAGCCAGTATCATACTGAATGGGCAAAAACTGGAAAAATTCCATTTAAAAACTGGCACAAGACAGGGATGCCCTCTCTTACCACTCCTATTCAACATAGTGTTGGAAGTTCTGGCTAGGGCAATCAGGCAAGAGAAAGAAATCAATGGTATTCAGTTAGGAAAAGAGGAAGTCAAATTGTCCCTGTTTGCAGATGACATGATTATATATTTAGAAAACCCCATTGTCTCAGCCCAAAATCTCCTTAAGCTGATAAGCAACCTCAGCAAAGTCTCAGGATACAAAATTAATGTGCAAAAATCACAAGCATTCTTATTCACCAGTAACAGACAGACAGACAGCCAAATCAGGAATGAACTTCCATTCACAATTGCTTCAAAGAGAATAAAATACCTAGGAATCCAACTTACAAGGGATGTCAAGGACCTCTTCAAGGAGAACTACAAACCACTACTCAGTGAAATCAAAGAGGACATAAACAAATGGAAGAACATACCATGCTCATGGATAGGAAGAATCAATATTGTGAAAATGGCCATACTGCCCAAGGTAATTTATAGATTCAGTGCCATCCCCATCAAGCTACCAATGAGTTCTTCACAGAATTGGAAAAAGCTGCTTTAAAGTTCATATGGAACCAAAAAGACCCCGCATTGCCAAGACAATCCTATGTCAAAAGAACAGAGCTGGAGGCATCACGCTACCTGACTTCAAACTATGCTACAAGGCTACAGTAACCAAAACAGCATCGTACTGGTACCAAAACAGAGATATAGAGCAATGGAACAGAACAGAGTCCTCAGAAATAATACCACACATCTACAGCCATCTGATCTTTGACAAACCTGAGAAAAACAAGAAATGGGGAAAGGATTCCCTATTTAATAAATGGTGCTGGGAAAATTGGCTAGCCATAAGTAGAAAGCTGAAACTGGATCCCTTCCTTACTCCTTATACGAAAATTAATTCAAGATGGATTAGAGACTTAAATGTTAGACCTAATACCATGAAAACCCTAGAAGAAAACCTAGGGAATACCATTCAGGACATAGGCATGGGCAAGGACTTCATGTCTAAAACACCAAAAGCAACGGCAACAAAAGCCCAAATTGACAAATGGGATCCAATTAAACTAAAGAGCTTCTGCACAGCTAAAGAAACTACCATCAGAGTGAACAGGCAACCTACAGAATGGGAGAAAATTTTTGCAATCTACTCATCTGACAAAGGGCTAATATCCAGAACCTACAAAGAACTCAAACAAATTTACAAGAAAAAAAACAACCCTATCAAAAAGTGGGCAAAGGATATGAACAGACATTTCTCAAAAGAAGACATTCATACAGCCAACAGACACATGAAAAAATGCTCATCATCACTGGCCATCAGAGAAATGTAAATCAAAACCACAATGAGATACCATCTCACACCAGTTAGAATGGCAATCATTAAAAAGTCAGGAAACAACAGGTGTTGGAGAGGATGTGGAGAAACAGGAACACTTTTACACTGTTGGTGGGATTGTAAACTAGTTCAACCATTATGGAAAACAGTATGGCGATTCCTCAAGGATATAGAACTAGAAGTACCATATGACCCAGCCATCCCATTACTGGGTATATACCCAAAGGATTATAAATCATGCTGCTATAAAGACACATGCACACGTATGTTTACTGCAGCACTATTCACAATAGCAAAGACTTGGAACCAACCCAAATGTCCATCTGTGACAGACTGGATTAAGAAAATGTGGCACATATACACCATGGAATACTATGCAGCCGTAAAAATGGATGAGTTTGTGTCCTTTGTAGGAACATGGATGCAGCTGGAAACCATCATTCTCAGCAAACTATCACAAGAACAGAAAACCAAACACTGCATGTTCTCACTTATAGGTGGGAACTGAACAATGAGATCACTTGGACTCGGGAAGGGGAACATCACACACCCGGGCCTATTATGGTAGGCGATGGGAGGGGGGAGGGATTGCATTGGGAGTTATACCTAATGTAAATGACAAGTTGATGGGTGCTGACGAGTTGATGGGTGCAGCACACCAACATGGCACAAGTATACTTATGTAACAAACCTGCACGTTATGCACATGTACCCTAGAACTTAAAGTATAATAATAAAAAAAAAAGTTTCTTATTTTGCAGTCTTATGTATTTTATAATTTTTCTACCTGAAACTTGTATTAGCTTTCCAATAAAAATTACATATTTCTGAAGGGTCCTCATATTTGGAAGGGTTGAGAGACACTGCCCTAGTATGTGCCATAAACACATGACCACTTGTGTTAATAATAGCAAATGTGGTTCCAGAGTACATGGTAGCTTACAGTTGTCTTAAACTATTTCTTACGTTGATTATAGAAACCCTTCAGAAGGGATGTGGCAAAGAAAATACCTAAGATGAATTTTCAGAGGCAAGGGTTTATGAGGCAATAAAAATAGGAAGGCCTTCTCAAAAGAGATTCTGAATTGTAGATTGTGGGAGTATATCTCCTTGTCACCATGAATTTTCTGAAATCCCACTAAAGGTTATGCATTCCCTGCCCTTCCAGGATCTGCTCTGTATTCCAGAGAACTACACTTCCCTGGCTCCTTTGCTTTCTGCCTTCCTAGGTATGTTTGGTCAATGGAAGGTACCCACCAAAGACCTGAGGACAGGAAGAGAAAACGAGCCTTCCTCCTCTCTCTTCCTATTTTGGATTGAATCTCTAACTGTACCTTATCTGTGACTCAGCTTCCCCCAATTAGGCCTTGCTTCCTTAGTTCCAGCTCCCATAGAACATGCCCGAAAATTTTTCTATTCTTCCAGCAGCTTGACTTTGGCGACTTTCTTCCTTTGTCCCTCTCGTTTTAGGGATGGAAACATTCTACATATGGTAGGTTGCATCGTAATTTCCTTGCTGACTTCTCATCTGTTCCATAACCTTTGTAATCAGTCCCCTATATCTCTATATTAAACTTCCTTTATTTGAAATATGTTAGTTTAGCTACTCTAAACTTGATTTTGTCTGATATAAGTGTGCACTGTAAAAACACAAATCTTTTGATGCTATGACCTTACAAAATAATAATTAAAATATTGAGTGACAGTCAGCTTCAATTTGTCCTCGTAACATTAACTTATTTCTTAATAAGGTTCTAGTAAGTGGTAACAGAAAATATGTAAACAGACAAAACAGGTAACTATGAGACCTTCTGTTTGCTTGCTGAGAGAGGCATTTTATTTTGAATGGTAAGGAAGCACTTCTCAGAAAGATGATATTTGGATTTAGTGTTGAAAAAACAAGAAGGAGCCAGCTTTGTGAATATCTGAAGAAAGACTGCTCTAAGCAGAGGTTACAAGCTAGTGAAAAAGCTCCCATGTAGAAATTTCTAGGGCTAGCATAGCGGGAACAACATAGACCAGAAATATAAATAAGATTGAAGATGTAGGAAGAGACCAGGTCATTTATGACCTTGTACATGATCATTAGATTCAATTTTATTCTAAAAACCATGGAAAGCCATCAGAGAGTATTAACATGAAAAGTAATCTAATTAAAAAAATGTAAAAGGGCTGTTGGGCTGCTGTATGGAAAAGGGCTGGAATCTGGTGGGTAGGAGGAAATCGAAGTGAAAGTGAAACTTGATGTCTTAGTTCTTTCAGGTCGCTATTACCAAATACCGTTGACTGGGTGACTTATAAACAACATAAATTTATTTCTTCTAGTTCTGGAGGCTGGGAAGTCCAAGATCAAGGGACTGGCAAGTTTGATATCTCACCAGACCTTTTCTGTGACTTCACATAATGGAAAAGGCAGGAGAGTTCTCTTCTCTCTCTCCTTTTTCTCCTCCCTCCTCTTTCTCCAGATATTCACAAGGCTGGCTTCTTGTATTCAAACATCATTTTTCTCAGAGGGGCTTCCTTATCAGTTGATATAAAATACGTCTCTCAGCAGAAGATGAGTAATTACTTATCAAGGGAAACTGTTTTTTTTTTTTTTTCCGGAGAACTATATCACACATGGAAAGTTTCATAGCTACCTGTGTTGTTTGTCATTTCTCTTACTTGACTTCAGTCTCTTTATAATGTCACTAATCCCATTCATGAGGTCTCCCCCTTCATGATCTTGTCCCTCCTCTAGGCCCTACCTTCTGATACCATCACCTTCGGGGTTAGGATTTCAACATATGAATCTTGGGGAGTAATATTCAGTCCATTGCACGGGAGAAAAGTGAAGATGATTTCAGAAATCCAGGGTCACAAAAATGTGGCTTGATTTAAAATGCAATATAAAGATAAACTGAAAACCAGTGTCTATAAATAATGCATAGGACTTAGATCTTCACTGACATTTAAGATAATTTTCTAAATAAAGCATATCTAAATTTTATTAGCATATTAATGAAGTGTATCATGTAAAGCGAAAGCAATAAACTACTTGTATAGTTGATGAGATCAAGGTGAAATTCAATTATGATTTTCCTATTATGTTTTAAGATAAAAAGCCAAACTATGCTGATTTATCTCAGCCTTCAAAGTAGAGGGCTGCATAAAGAAAATATTTTAGTGAAATTAGGAAGACTTCAATATCTTTTCATCGTAAATGACTGATAATCAGAATAAAAAAATGTTCACATAGGCATCAATACCCTCCAATTGAAGGCTGAAGGAATTAGGGAACAATGCTAATTTGTACTTACTTAATAATTGCTTTATTTTCTAGTAATGCCAAACCAGAAGAACTTACAAAGATCAGTTTCTTTCTGTCTTTCAATTACCTACTTACATGTCAAATTAAAAGCACTCTTTAAAATGATGGTGGTCACTTTTTGATCCTCCTTGCCAAAAGAGCCCTGAATGAAACCAAATTAATTTCCCATTATATTATTTAATTACAGTTATTCAGCTTCCTACCTTCTGTTTTGTTTTGATGTTTAATGCTATCTCAATTGAGTTGGTCTATAAAAAGCAGTTAATTTGGCACTGGACAAGATGATTTCTCTAAAAATATCTAATATATTTTATTACTTCAGACTTATTTTTAAAGAAATAAAAGGAAAATGAATAGGTAACTCACAATTTATATTTTTGTAATATTTTTGTAATTTATATAAATTTCTAATTGCTCATGGAAAAAAAAAGCTACTTTCTAAAACTTCCATGATAACAGCTAAGTATATATATATATACTTATATATATATACACACACATATACATATACACACATATATATATATATATATGAATGGGATTCCAGAAACCGATTGTTCGTATTTTGGTTGAAATAGTCTCTATCTTAGATTTCAGGTGTTCTTAGGCCTCAATGAATTTCAGTAAAACCCATAGGATAAGACATTGAGCATGTAAATGTTCCAGTTCAGAAAACCATTATTGTTGTGAGCTGGTGCTATTGAGTTTTGTTTTGTTTTATTTCAATGTAATATTTAGGAAGATAGTAAAAGCAAAGAAAAAAAAACAGAATAACATCAGAGTCGGACTTAATATCAGATGGTTACGATATGCCATACACCAAAGTCCTTTATCATAAATTGATTAATCTGATTCTCACACCCTCCAATGAGGCAAGTACTGACATTATCGATATTTTAACAGATAAGGCAAATGAGATAGACAAAGCTTCAGGAATTTCTCCAAGGTCATAGAGCTGGGCAGATTTTCCCACATGGCCTATCTCTACTCTATGCTTATAACTGCTGCGCTTTTCTGCCTTTCAGAATTAGAGGGCTATTTTATGATATATTTAGGGTTTGCATTTTCATTATTCAAAATTGTCTTATATTTTCTACCAGTAGTTGATAAAATTTAATTCTTTAAAAGATATTTTGCATATTTCGTGTTCTGCATATTATACTTTTCAGTATACATTTGGTTGGAATTATAAATTTTACAAAATGGCATCATGGTAACTTAGTTAGATGTGTCCCCAAATGCTTAGTGTGTGTGAGTTTAGTGTGGAGGATGCTGTTAAGTATTTGTTTTACCAATAGTTGCCTATAAGACATACCATGCAATCCTTTTGTTCTGTTGCTTTGTTTTTTAATTTTTTATATTTTTGAGACGGGGTTTCACTCTATCACCCAGGCTGGAGTGTAGTGGTGCAGTCTTCACTCACTGCAGTCTCGACCTCCTGGGCTCGAGTTATCCTCCCACATCAGCCTTCCTAGTAGCTGGGACTACCAGCATGCACCACCACATCTAGTTAATTTGCTTTTTGTTTTGTTTTGTTTTTGGGTTTTTGTGTGTGTGTGCAGTGATGGGGTTTTGCCATGTTGACCAGGCTGGCCTTGAACTCTTGAACCCAAGTGATTTTCCCACCTTGGCCTGTCATAGTGCTCGGATGATAGGTGTGAGCCACGCACCCAGCGTGTTCTGCTGCTTGAGATGATTAACTTTTGAATGAGCTGCTCAAGGTCAAGGGCCACCAAGACTATATCTTCTTTGTCAAACTCACTGAAGGCCCTTCTGGTCAATTTTGTAATCATCTAGAATTTGTCATTAGATCTACAGTTGTCCTGTTAGAATTGGCAGACATTTCCGGAACCCATTCTTTAGGCTAGTGCAAGAGGAAATTCTATTCCCTGTGATGATAGCAGACATCTCATCATCATAATAGGCAGTTTAGCAGAGAAGAAAAAGAGTCTTACCCCAACTCAGCCTGTCTTAAATGCAGAATGACTGTGGGCCCTCTGGGGTGTGGTGCAGAGACACATGGCACCCACAGTGGAAGGTCTTTTGAGGTAGTAAGGCTTTTGATATATCATTCAACAATGATTCTCACAACCCATAGTGGATAACACAGCAAAAAATATAAATAATGAACCAATGAAATATGGCACATAGTGAGTTTCTAATAATAGAGGAAACGCATTGATACTTACGTTCCCTTAATCAGGTACTAGGTTGTCATTTATTGCAGTGAAGTAATAATTTAGAAAATGATAACCCTTGTTACTTAGCTGCTGAAAAGGCTCTGGTTATTCCCATGAGATGTGACCATACAGATTAGGACCCAGCCCATCTCACAGTTATCACTTGTGCCGCAGAAATTTCTCCAGGCACATGTCGAGTGAAAAGAGAAGTAAGAAAAGAACTTGAAGTTTCAATAGCAAAAAATATGTGAAGTTGAATATTCACTTGTATTTACGAAAAACATTATTTTCAGAAATTAAAATTGGAAGGCCAGGCACAGTGGCTCATGCCTGTATTCCCAGCACTTTGGGAGGCTGAAGCAGGAGGATTTCTTGATGCCAGGAATTTGAGACCAGCCTGGGCAACATGGCAAGACCTTGTCTCTTTAAAAATAAAAATATATTCAGGATAAAAAAATGAAAGGAATTAAGTGGGTGCTAGTTTGTATAACATATGCTTAAGGCAATATAACCTCAGGACTTTGTGTTGTGTTTCTTTTATTATTGACACTGTAAAAATGCATTCTTATTGTGAAAGTTATTGAGTGGCATTATCAGTATTCTGTCTCTAATTTTATTCATTTTCAAAGTACATTTTAACTAATTTTCTAGACTAACCAGTTCTCTTTCAATGCTGAACTTCATGGCCAGTATTTCTACAAGTGGTGTTAAATTGCTTATCAATGGTAGCTTTGGAGAATCATATTAGATAGTATTTAAGAGACGTATGCAATTATCCACATGCATAAAAGGTAGGGAGATGTGTGTAGAAGTTTTTAAGCATACTTAACAAATTTATAAATAGACTTGCAGAAAACCTAGATTATACCTTAAATCTGAGCATGCCTTACTATTTTCAGCAGAAACATGAAAAGTAATGTTCTAGGGCAGTAGCTCTTAAGGTATCACTCATCCTGGCACATTGAAATCATTTGTACAATATGACATGAGTAATGTGTTATAGCAATAGTTTAAATGAAGCAAGGTATTTTTTAATGATTTCTTTTTCTCTTTGTAAAGAATAGATTCAAGTTTCTCCCTCTATAATATCTATGTTTTCTATTTTAATCTAATATGTTTTATTGGATAGCAGAAAAAGGCAAGGTTTGGTCTGGTGTGCTAGAGACACTTAGGATCCTGTGGCAGGGTACACTTAGGAGTGTGTCAAGCATACAAACATGATCTATCACATAGTAAGAATCACCAGCTCTTATTAACACCTTAACAAAGATGGTTGAATAGATCTTGATAGCAAAGAGATACTTTGACAGCTGTGCCAGAGTAAACCTTGCTAAAATGTACTATGTATCTTCCATTGTTAATAATAGAAAATATAAACCATAGGATGGCAAAAAAACAACAACAACAACAACAACAACAACAAAACACTGCTATTAAGTTTGCTATTGAATTATAAATTAGGCAGGATGGGAAAGCACCACGCAAAATGCAAAGGTCGACACTCGAGAGAAAGAGCTAATCTAATTTGACCTTCAAAGCAGACTTTCCTTTCACAATATAATAAAAGTAGAAAAATAAAAGTGAACTCAACTTGAAGAATTATGCAACTAAAAATTAAAATCAAGTCACAGTTTTAAGACAGAGGCATGGGAATTTGCAAAAGAAGGTCTTTCTTACACCTGACTACAAATGGACTAGGTGCAAAGTCACCTTGAGAAAGAACCTAAATCAGCTTCGCTTGGAAGTCTGGGTCTGGAGCTGAATATTATTTCTTTATAAAGACCATTTAATATATTTGAAGCTCAAGTAACTTCTCTTTTACATTTTTATTTCATGAAAGCTACCCACCTTTATTTTACTTACAGATTCTGGGTTTAATGCCTTGTTTAGGAAACCATTTTCTGTCATAAAATAACAAAATATTTTCATTTGTTTTAATAATTATATAATTTATGATTTTAATAATTATATAATTCTGATTTCTAGTTTTAACTACTTAATCTAGTTATAATTCATTTTTGTTTACGAGTGGTGAGAGGTTAGAATCTTCTGATGGCTTTTTTCCAAATTGCAGTATAGTTGTTCCAATATCATTGATGTAATTCTTTGTCCTCTCCTGTGGATTGGACATGCCTCCACTATCATATGGTAAATTTATATACACAGATGTAAATTTTCTTTAAATGTGTGAAAGAATGATAGCTTCTCAGTTGGATACGAAGATAGGTAGATAAATAGATATTAGAAATACAGAGACAAACCATAATCCTCTCTATCCTTACTGTTATTGGCTTAATTTGTCAATGTAGGAAAAAGGTATTTTAGAAGCCTCCAGTACAATTATAAAAGTGTCTATTTGTCTTTTTATCTGTCTTAGAATTTTTTGTGTCAAAGTTATGATGTTGAATGCCTAAAGATTCAGACAGTTATGTCTGTTTGGAGAATTACAACTTTTATCAACAGTAAATGGCCCTCTTTATTCTTTCCCTGGAAATCCTGTATTATTTGTTAATAATATGGATGTTCTACTGTCTTCATTTTTTGTTGGATTCATATAAGAAAATAAAAACTTTTATCTGAGCAATGCAAGAGTCCTATTAATTATTACATCCGGGGAGACATTAAACTGAGATAGCAATCACACCCTACTCCCCTGGGTTTTTCTTTTTCCTTTTTTTTTTTTTTTTTTGAGACAGGATCTTGTACTGTCAGGCTGGAGTACAGTGGTGCAATCACAGCTCACTGCAGCCTTGGCTTCCTAGGCTCAAGGCTCAAGCAATTCTCTGGCCTCAGCCTTTCAAGTAGCTGGGACTACAGATGTAAAAATCATGCCCAGCTGATTTTTTTTTTTTTTTTTTTTTTTTTTTTTTGAGAGAGAGAGAGAGAGAGAGAGATGGGGTCTCACTATGTTGCCTAGGCTGGTCTCCGACTGCTGAACTCAAGCTATCCTCCTGCCTCAGAATCCCAAAGTGCTGAGATTACAAGCCTGAGCCACCATACTAGGCTTACGCCCCTTTTTGAGTTATGTAGTTATCTCTTCAAACTGCTTGTGATTGCCCCAAGCATCTATAAATTAACCTAATAATGCTATATCAGACACTGTAACCTACACCCTGTAGCTTCACAATGCATAGCCAATCACTTATCAATGTTATTTTTGCAAACCAATGGAGAATTCCTGGCAAACAACTTTGTGTCAACTCACTCCCTATCCCTATTTTTGCCTTTACAAATCCACTTGTAACTGCTGCTAAATGAAGTGTATATTCAGGGCAACTGGAATCTATGCTCCTGGGTTTCCATCCTCAAGCCTGGTCCAAATAAACTCTCTTGTTCACATTAATTTCACCTCACCTTCTTCTTTTTAAATCAATATATATATTATCTTGATTTTAATTATTCCATGCTTCTTGTCTTTAGTTATGCCTTTTATAAACAGTATATGGCTGGATTGTGTTTTTTTTTTCACACAATCTGAGCTTCTGGTTTTTTAAATGTATCAATTCAGTCTTTTTATATGTTGTAGTTACTGTTTCATTGTCATATAGATCTTTTGGTTATATGTTTTCTACCCCCCCCCCCCACCCCCACTTGTGTCTTTTTGGCTTTATTTTGGGTGTTTTTTTTTTTTTTTTTTAGATGGAGTCTCTTGTCACCCAGGCTGGAGTGCAATGGTGTGATCTTGGCTCACTGCAACCTCTGCCTCCTGGGCTCTGGTGATTCTCCTGCCTCAGCCTCCCAAGTAGCTGGGACTACAGGTGCCTGCCACCACACCTGGCTATTTTTTTGTATTTTTAGTAGAGATGGGGTTTCACCATGTTGGCCAGGCTGGTCTCGAACTCCTGACCTCAAGTGATTCACCCACCTAGGCCTCCCAAAGTGCTAGGATTACAGACGTGAGTCATCACACCATGCCTACTTGAGTCTTTAGATGGGTTGGCTAGATTTCTTTTGTTCTTCCTTATTTCCAGTGTTTATAAGTTTTACTTGCTGTGCCTTTTTTTTTCTAAAGTGGACTCATTTTTTATTGTCTATTATGAATGAAAATTAATAACCTATCTACCACCCACTAAAAGTAGATCTTTGGCAAAATTTGATTGGCCTGAATCATCTTCCCTAAAAGCTCTATGACTTATTAAAATTGTCTGGAACTAAAGTGTAAAAAATTTCTCTACCTTCTTGGCAATCATATTCATAAAAATGACCAAGATCTCTCTTCAGTTTTTCAATTCACAGTGTATTATCATCAAGTAAAACTATGCATTTTGCTGGATGATAATATCAAGCAGTGGGCAAGTTATCTTTGCTTACCACTCTTTATTAATGCCTATGCAATCTACTATATAGGATTCTTTTTGTTTGATATGCGTATTAGCTTGCTAGAGTTACCATAACAAAATACCTAGACTGGGTGGCTTCAACAATAGAAATGTATTTCCTTATAGTCATGGAGGCTGGAGGTCCAAGATCAAGGTGTCAGCAGGTATGGGTTCTTCTGAGGCTTCTTCCTTGACTGGTCACTGGTCACCTTTCCACTGTCCTCAGCAAGGTTTTCCCTCTGTGTAGGCATATCTATCCCTTATGTTTCTTCTTATGTCTTAATTTTTTCTTTTATAAGGGCATCATTCACATTGGATTAGGGCCTATCCTAACAGCCTCATTATAACTTAATGAGGCCCTGTCTCAAAATACAGTCACATTCTGAGGTTCTGTGGTTTAGGGTTGCAACATACAAACTTTAGGGGAACACATTCATCCTGTAACAGTATATTTTGCTCATATGCATTTCAGATAAGTGCAAAATGCTAACCTTTTGAGTTCCTGATTGAAAAAAACAATCATGTGTCTATATTGGAAAGATTGGTTGGATATAGATTTCTAGGTTGAAAATTATTTTTCCTTACGTAATTGAAGATGTGGCTGCACTGCATGCTAATATCCAGTACCTGGCTACTTTTTAGAAGACTGATGTCTGTCTGATTATTTCTCCTTCAGGATTTCTACACTACCTACTTTTCCTCATAAGTGAATAAAATGTTCTTTTTGTTCCCCAGAATCCATAAATTTTCCTGGAAATTTAATGAGCCCTCATCATTTGTCACCTTAGGGAGATTTTCATCTATAATTTACTTGGTTATCTCCTTCAAGGAAAACTATTAGACAGATCTGCAAACTTCTGGACCTTTCCCCACCAACCCCTCACATAAATTCACAACGTTTTCAGCTTTTAGTCCTCTGGCACTGTGGTCTTGGACGATCACGTCTTTCAGTTTTCCAATTCACTTTTTGGTATTTAATCTGGGTCAGTTCTGCTGTTCAGTCTATCTCTGAGGGTTTTATTTTTACAATCATACTGTTAATTTCCAAGAACTCTGAATGCTTCCCCCCTTTCGTATTTGCCTGTTAGATATGACTGACACCCAGATCTCTCAAGGAAGTTAATTTTATTTCTTTCTTCATTTTACCATTGGTTCTATTAACTGTCTTCCCCATGGTGTTCAGTATTCTGTTTAATGTAGAGTTTCTGTTTTACAGTCTTTCACAACTGTCTGGTTACTTAGTATTAGTGTTCTATTTCTATAGATAGATGAGTCTACATTGAATATTATTACTATGTGTGTTTTATCTTCTCACACCAAATAAGAAATTTCCTTTCCCTAACAGTGAATATGCATTCTGATTCAGGATCTCTGGTTTCATATTGCTCTGATGTAAAGGGCTAGCTGTTTTCTAGTGTGTTTATGTTTATGATGTATTGTTAGCTTGTTTATGTGTTGAAGGAGGTACACGTATTTTTATGGCAGTCATAAGGGATATTGCATCATTTCTCTGGTCTCAGTTCAAACTCTTGGAAACTCCTATGTCGGAGCTCCATTTCAGCAATGTTTACCCATCTTGTCTGTTCTGGGTATGAATGCTAGAATCAGCAACTCCTAACCCAAGGAATCAGCCTGGCTCTTCTGGAGTCCTTGGATTAATTACCAGATGGTGACGTATACACAGCTCCTTCTCTTTGGTCTTCATCTCTTTGAGTTATTCCAGAATTTGGCTGGAACAGTTCACATTTTTGTCATTGGTACTGATCTTTTCTTTTACTTGTAGGTGTTCACAAATGCCTCAGTTCTGTTTATGTATTTTCATCAAACAGTTTCCATTTGATTTAAAACTTCCAGAAAGTCCTAACTATGTTTGTAAGCTGGTACCTGTGATCCTGATTTTCCAGTGCTTCTGTGGATTTATGTCAGTGTTTTCCTGTCTTTCCAGTGGGACATTTTTGGAGAGTATAGATAAGTGTGTGTTTCAGTTAGCCATCAGAACCAGAAATGATTTTTCTAAGTATTTACAACTTTTGAAGAACCTACTGAAAGAACAGTAATTCGGCTCGGAAATTCATTTTTTTCCCCATTTGCTGCCTTGCAGTGTAAATTTTCCTTCAATTTGAGGGAAGGTGTTTTGAAGGCATTCTGAAGGTGGTCTGTGTAGTGATATTGTTCATTGAGAGAAAAGCCTATAAGTATCAGGCTAACTAACATTAAATGCTACATGGGTCATTTTGCTAGGAAGAGGTATTTTCTTGGTGCTTTATTTCTGATTAGTCCTATTTCTAGTTACTTGATCTCTTTCAAATAATGTGATGTTAAAGTTGAAGAGCTAAATACAAATCAGCTATTTCAATTTCCACATGCCTAGTAGCTATAAGTTTTTTCAGTTCTTCCTCCTGTGAGACATTCAGTGATGTTTATTACAAACCAGGTGAGGTGCAAGAAAGACTACTCGACTGGAACACAGGAAACCTGTGTCCAACACCCAGCTTAGAAAGTCACTAAGGATTAGAAATCCAGAAATTTCTAAAGCTCTCTGCTTCTCATCCTTCTTATTTGCAAGGACCTTAGCAATGCTTTTTAAAAAATCTGAAAAACCTAAAACTACATATGAAATTATTGTTTTAATCCCACAAAAGAATGCCAACTTCTCATAATGAAATTCCGCAGTTACCACTCTCATGAACATGACATGACTTATCCTTCTATATTAGCTCCTTTTTTCCACTGTAAGATATAAATGATAGGTACTAGCAATAGTAATAAAATGTGCTTAGTGTTGGTACTGAATTGACATACTTCACTTAAATTTAAACCTAATAACAGATCTGTCAGGGAGCTATAGCACACTTTGTTTTATTGTACTATAGCACACTTTGTTGTATTGTACTCCATTTTACTGAACTTCACAGATATATATATCTGTTATATACATATATATAACATATATGTAATACATATATATTACATAAATATATATGCATATTACAAATTGAAGGTTTGTAACAACATTGCATTCAGCAAGTCTATGTATGGCTGCTATTTTCCCAACAGCTTGTGCTCCCTTTGTGTTTCTGTGTCACATTTTGAAAATGCTCCCAGTGTCACATTTTGGAAATTCTCCCAACATTTCGAGCTTTTCTCTTATCACTATACTTTTTTTTTTTTGGAACAAAGTTTCCCTCTTGTTGCCCAGGCTGGAGTGCAATGGCACAATCTCAGCTCACTGCAACCTCCACCTCCCAGTTCACGCAATTCTACTGCCTCAGCCTCCCAACTAGCTGGGATTACAGGCATGCGCCACCACCCCTGGCTAATTTTGTATTTTTAGTGGAGATGGGGTTTCACCCTGTTGGTCAGACTGATCTCGAACTCCTGACCTCAGGTGATCTGCCCCCTCTGCCTCCCAAAGTGCTGGGATTACAGGCGTGAACTACCACGTCTGGCCTACTTGAGTCTTTAGATGGGTTGGTTAGATTTTCTTTGTTCTTCCTTATTCCCAGTGTTTATAAGTTTTAATTGCTGTGTCTTTTTTTTCTAAAGTGGACATCATTTTTATTGTCTATTAAATTATTTACATACTATGAATGAAAATTAATTGCACACTTGTAACTTACCACCCAAGTAAAAGTAGATCTTTGGCAAGATTTGATTGTCCTGAATCATCCTCCCTAACAGCTCTATGACTTACTAAAATTGTCACCATGCCTGGCCTCATTATATTTCTTATGGTGATCTGTGGTCACTGCTCTTTGATGCTACTATTGTATTTTTTTCTGGGGTGTTATGAACTGTAATATGAAATGGTGAATAAAATTGATAAATACTGTGTGTGTTCTGACTGCTAGATTGACTTGTGGATCCCTTGTCTCTCTCCCTCTCTTCGGGCCTTCCTATTTCCTGAGACAAGATCCCATCAAAATTAGGCCAACCCTTAAAGGCCAATGGTCTTTAAGTGTTCAAGTGAAAGGAAGAACAGCACTTCTCTCACGTAAAATCAAAAGCTAGAAATGATTAAATTTAGTGAGGAAAGCATGTTGAAAGGTGAGATAGGCTGAAAGCTAGACCTCTTGCTCCAAACAGCTAGTCAAGTTGGGGATGCAAGGGAAAAGTTCATGAAGGAAGTTAAAAGTGCTACTCCAATGAACACACACATGATCACGAAGCAAAACAGCCTTAGTGCTAATATGGAGAAAGTTTAAGTGGTCTGGATAGAAGATCAAACCAGCTGCAATATTCCCTTAAGCCAAAGCCTAATCCAGAGCAAGACCCAACTCTCTTCAGTTTTATGAAGGCTGAGAGAAGTGAGGAAGCTGTGGAAGAAAAGTTGGAAGCTAGTAGAGAATGGTTAGTTATGAGATTTAAGGAAAGGAGCCACCTGCCTAACATAAAAGTACAAAGTGAAGCAGAAAGTGCTGACAAAGTGCTTGATAAAGCAGCAGCAGGGTTTGAGAGGATTGATTCCGATTTTGAAAGAAGTTCTCCTGTGAGTAAAATACTATCAATAGCATCATTTGCTACAGAGAAATCTTTTGAACAAGGAAGAGTGTATCATGCACCAAACTTATTGTCTTACTTTAAGAAATTGCCGCAGCCACTCCAGCCTTCAGCAATCACCACCCTAATCAGTGAGTAGCCCAAAAAGGCAAGACCCTTCACCAGCAAGAAGGTTATGACCTGGAGGCTGAGATGATCATTAGCATATTTTAGCAATAATGTATTTTTAAATTAAGATATATACATGGCTTTTTGTAGACATACTGCTGTTGAACACTTAACCAACTACAGTGTAGTGTAAACATTATATGTGCTGAGAAACCAAAAGATTTGTATGACTCATGTTATTGCAATATTCTGTTTATTGCAGTAATCTGGAACTGAACCCGCAATATCTTTGAGCTCTGCTTATTAACGTGTCTTTCATTTAATAGCCATTAAAACTGAAATTTAAAGAGATTAAGTAACTTGGCCTAAAACGTTCAATTAATCTGGGAAAAGACAGGATTGGAATCTGGGTCCTAATTCCTATTACATTGCTCAGCTTTCTGGCTAACAGATAGGTTAAACATTGGGGGAAAGTTCTATGCTTTTGAAATATAATAGAGATTAACAGAAATGCCTCCCTATATCACAAATAATCACCAACCAATTTTGGACAGTCCTTTAGAGTTTGAAAAAGTATTTCATATATATAAACCCATTTAATTTGCTTTGAGGTGTTAGAAAGGAAACTGTGGGATTCTTGGTCTTCGTCTTAAATAAGAAAGGTGAAGAAAAAGATAAGAGTGATCTATTTCCTCAATCTTTAATGACTCAGCTGAATTGTAGATTGTTATTTCATCCTAATTCTGATTGTTCTAAGATTTGTTTATTATTATTACCCACTCCCCTACTTGCCTATGGCGCATTCTTTATAACATGCCCTAGATTATTTATAATTCAGTGACATCCAAACCCAGAAATTGTGGTGAAGTTTTAGTGCAACAAAGTAATTAAGTTTTTTAAACTTTTTAATTTTAAGTTCAGGGGTGCATGTGCAGGTTTGTTACATAGGTAAATGTGTGCCATGGGTTTTTATTATTATTATTTCATCACCTAGGTATTAAGCCAAATAACTAGTACCCATTAATTATTTTTCCTGACCCCCTACCTCCTTCCACCCTCCACTCTCCAATAGGCCCCAGTGTGTGTGGGTTCCCTTCTGTGTGTCCACATGTTCACATCATTTAGCTCCGACTTAAGTGTGAGAACATGCGGTATTTGGTTTTCTGTTCCTGCATTAGTTTCCTGAGGATAATGGCTTCTAGCTCCATCCATGTCCCTGCAAAGGACATGATCTCATTCTTTTTAATGGCCACATAGTATTCCATGGTGTGTATGTGCCACATTTTCCTTATCCAGTCTATCATTAATAGGGATTTAGGTTGATTCCATGTCTTTGCTACCATTAATAGTGCTGCAATGACCATACATGCCTGTATGTATGTCTTTATAGTGGAAGGATTTATATTTTGTGGGGTATATACCCTATAATAGGATTGCAGGGTAAAATGCTAGTTCTGTTTCTAGGTTTTTGAGGAATCACCACACTGTCTTCCACAATATAAGTGTTCCTTTTTCTCTACAACCTTGCCAGCATCTGTTATTTTTTGCCTTTTTACTGGTAGCCATTCTGACTGGTGTGAGATGATATCTCATTGTGGTTTTGATTTGCATTTCTGTAAAGATCAGTGATTGAGCTTTTTTTTTTTTCATATGATTGTTGGCTGCATGTAGGTCTTCTTTTGAAAAGTGTCTGTTCATGTCCTTTACCCATTTTTAATAATGTTGTTTTTGTTCCTGTAAACTTAAGTTCTTTAGAGATGCTGGATATTAGTTCTTTATAAGATGGAAAGTATGCAAATATTTCCTCACATTCTGTAGGTTGTTTTTTTACTCTGTTTGTTTTGCTTAGGATTGCCTTGGCTATTTGGGCTCTTTTTTTGCTTTGTTCGTTTTGTTTGGGATTGTCTTGGCTATTCAGGCTCTTTTTTGGTTCCATATAAATTTTAAAATAGTCTTTTCTAGTTCTGTGAAGAGTGTCGATGGTAGTTTAATGGGACTAGCATTAAATCTATAAATTGCTTTGGGCAGTATGGCTATTTTAATGATATTGCTTCTTCCTATCCATGAGCATGAAATGTTTTTCCATTGGTTTGTGTCATCTCTGATATTTTTCAGCACTGTCTTATAATTTTCATTGTAGAGATCTTTCACCTCCCTGGTTCACTGTATTCCTAAATATTTTATTCATTTCTTGCCATTGTGAATGGGATTTTATTCCTGGCTCAGCTCTCGGCTTGACTGTTGCTGGTGTATAGGAATGCTACTGATTTTTATATGTTGATTTTGTATATTGAGACTTTACCGAAGTTGCTTATCAGCTTAAGAAGCTTTTGCGCTGAGACAATTGGATTTTCTAGATATAGGATCATGTCACCTGCAAACAGGGTTAATTTAACTTTCTCTCTTCCTTTTTGGAAGCCTTTATTTCTTTATCTTTCCCGATTGCCCTGGCCTGGACTTTCAGTACTGTGTTGAATAGGAGTGGTGAGAGAGTGCATCCTTGTCTTGAAAGGGGAACACTTCTAGCTTTTGCCCATTGAGTATAATATTGGCTGTGGGTTTGTTCTATGTGGCTCTTATTATTTTGAGGTATAGTCCTTCAATATACAGTTTATTGAAAGTTTTTAACCTGAACGGATGCTGAATTTCATTGAAAGCCTTTCTGCATCTATTGAGATAATCATGTGGTTTTGTCTTTAGTTTTGTTTATGCAATGAATCATATTTATTGATTTCTGTATGTTAAACGAACCCTGCATCCTAGGGATGAAGGCTACATGATTGTGGTAAATAAGCTTTTTGATGTGCTGCTAGATTAGTTTGCCAGTATTTTTTTTTTTTTTGAGGATTTTTGTATTTATGTTGATTGAAGATATTGGCCTGAAGTTTTCTTTTTTTTGCTGTATCTCTGCCAGGTTTTGGTATCAGGATGATGCTGCCCTAATAGAATGAGATAGGGAGGAGTCCCTCCTTTTCAGTTTTTTTGCTATAGTTTCTGTAGGAATGGTACCAGCTATTCTTTGTACATCTGGTAGAATTCAGCTGTGAATTCATCTGGTCCTAGGATTTTTTGGTTGGTAGGCTATTTATTACAGCTTCAATTTCAGAACTCGTTATTGGCCTGTTCAGAGATTCAATTTCAGGGTGTATATGTCTAGAAATTTATGGATTTCTTCTAGATTTCCTAGTTCATGTGCATAGAGGTATTTATAACATTCTCTGATGGTGGTTTGTATTTTTGTGGCGTCAGTGGTAATATCACCCTTATCATTTCTGATTGTTTATTTGAATTTTCTGTCTTTTCTTCTTTATTAGTCTAGCTAGCAGCTACCTACTTTATTAGTTTTTTTCAAAGTGCCAGCTCCTGGATTTGTTGATGTTTCGCATGTTGTGTGTGTGTGTGTGTGTGTGTCTCTGTCTCCTTATCTGTGAACATGGTAAGAACACTACTAACTCTCAGAGCAGTACCTGAATAATCCTGGTTTTTGTAAGTAGATGGATTTGTCTTTTAAATAAGTCGATGAATTGATTATGGTAGAAACATCTTTTAATTTCAAAAGAAAAAAATTATTTTTCTTTTGTTCAGTGTTTGCTTTTGTAAAGAATTAATAGTTACACTATAATAACACACTTATACTGTGTATAATTATACACAGTAAAAATCAAGTTCTGCTCTCCTGCCCTCCTTCCCCATGTTGCCTCCAGTATACATGTTCAAGCTATGGTCCACAACATTATTTTCTGATAAATATGTTATAACAGTTTGATCTAAGTGTAGATACATTATATTGTACTTGTCCCTGGAAGAAGACAAATTTTAATATGCAAAAGTTTATTTATATAATACATAAATAGAAAAAACTATAGTAGGCATACAACCTAATTATGACTTGTAGATGATGATTTCTAGATACTCTCCTACTAGAAATGAATGTTTGAAAGTCCTAACAAGACTATTTTATTTATATATGTACTCGTGTAGTCCTAAGAAGACTATTTTATTTATATATGTACTCGTGTTCACCTTATTCCATATACTGTACATGGCTATTGACAATCTGGGAATTTAAAGGTGAAGCCCTCAAGAAGCTGTTAAATAACTAAAAACAGAAACATTTGGGCTTTATGGTTGGACAAGGAAAACACTCAGAAAATTTCCAATGTAAAATTTCCTCTCAGTAGGAAAATATTAAAAAATAATTTTCTGGGTTGGACACGGTGGCTCACGCCTGTAATCCCAGCCCTTTGGGAGGCCAAGGTGGGTGGATCACGAGGTCAGATCAAGACCATCCTGGCTAATGCGGTGATACCCCGTCTCTACTAAAAATACAAAAAAAAAGTAGCCGGGCGTGGTAGCCGGCCTCTGTAGTCCCAGCTATTCGGGAGGCTGAGGCAGGAGAATGGCGTGAACCTGGGAGGTGGAGTTTGCAGTGAGCCGAGATCGTGCCACTGAACTCCAGCCTGGGTGACAGAAAATCCGTCTCAAAAAAATAATAATAATAATAATTTTCTGTATATATGTATGAATATGTTTATATATTGAATTTTTCATATATCTCGTGTTATCAATACAATTTAAGTCAAGACATTTAGTTGTGTTATTTTTCTGGTTAATCAGTATGTCAAAATATAAAAATATTTTGTTACATCATTTAAAAAAATCCATTTATCATTTCAACAGCTTATACCGTTTTTTAAAAAATTTTATATTCTTCATAACTAAATTCCCTGATTTCTTGTGTTAAATCTCCTACTTAAATTAAAACCTTTTTTGTTATTCAGAAACTGAATAATGTTTAAATTTAGCAAGTTCTCTTTAAGTTTTTGATGTTCTACATTATAAGCAGTAGCTTGAACATAATATCTTTACATATAACCTTGATAACATAAACTCTACTGTAATTTAATATTTTTATGTATTCTTGGAATCTATATTTTTATGACAAAGATTATGCTAAAATTATTACTTTACATCATAAAATGTTGACAGTTAATATATTACTGCATCTGTGTTCGACTAAAATTTAAAAAACATTAAAATAGAAATAGCCAAATTCATCCAGCAGTTAATTTTTAGAAAGCTATTTCAAATAATTATTACTGTGGTATGTGTGGCTGTTTTAGTAGAGTATGTTTGATATATGTAAAATTAGAAACAAATGACATTGGAATTAATTATTTTTCAAGGAAGTTAGCATGGTGGTTTTTCAAAATTATTGACATTTAAAAGTTATTAAAAATAAACATTTTGTTGAGAGTTATCACACAGAAACCCTCAGAATACAATAATATCAATTCCATTGAAGTACAAAAATATATGCTGTGATTTTAGTTGTTAATGGGCTTCCCATTAGACATAATGAATAAACAACATTATGACTTCTTAAATAATACTCCCAGTTTTCCTCATTGATCACAGTGGCTATGGAAACACTTGCCATAACATGTAATTATTCAATTTAATACACTGGAGGTATACATGTTGCTAATGAAATTACCTACAAACTGGCCGAAATTTCATTGAAATAAATAGTGAGTTAGTAAAGTTGACCAGAATTAATTGGGGCTAGTGGTAGGGTCAAATAATGGGGTAAGATATGTTGACATGTATTGGAGAGTTTCATGCTCATGACATGGGGGAGAAAAAGTCATGGTATGGTTTTGAGAAGTATAGTAGGAAGAGAATGGAAGGAAAATGAATTTGACAAGAGCATGTAGGATTGAAGATTTAAAAGACTGAATACAGAGAGAAAAATAAACTGTAAAATCAATATAAATATATACATTAATAAATATGTGCAGAGGTTGGGGAAAAAAACAAAGTGTTGCAGTTACATTTTCATGTAATTTGGCTTTCTAAAGTAATTTTGCCAGAAAAAAATTTACAAAATAAATATAATAAAGCCATTTATTTTTAAGTTACTGTGATATAAACCAGGATTTTTGTAAAACTCAGAGTTCACTTTAATTAGGTTCTGTATAGTATGCTCTGTTATCAACAAATTGAATTAGACATTTCACATCTTTTAAT
This sequence comes from Trachypithecus francoisi, assembly GCF_009764315.1. Classification (NCBI taxonomy): domain Eukaryota; kingdom Metazoa; phylum Chordata; class Mammalia; order Primates; family Cercopithecidae; genus Trachypithecus; species Trachypithecus francoisi. The sequence continues at coordinate 21,925,285 of NW_022681474.1, forward strand.
TTTTAAGAAATGTAAAAATAATTGGATAAGCTTGTAAACCAAGTATCCACCAGATGCTGGGGCTGAAGATTCTTTGGGATGAGTGCTTATGTGTCAGACTGGAAGTAGTCAACAGATCCAAATTCCCTTCAGACTGAATATCTTAGCTTCTTTTGTTAATTAAAGGATCAACATTAAAAGTTGTTTTGTTTTTTTTTTGTTCTTTTTTTTTTTTTTTTTGCTTAAGAAATGTCTCGAGAATCATCTTTTCCAAAATTTCCAATTTGACTTTAGGGTTTAAGTCTCACATTTCAGGTTTCCAAACTTTGGGCAAGTTTTAAATTTTTCTTTAGTTTATAGTCATCTTGATTTATTTTTGTTCTGTTTAATTTCCATTAACAGCTAGATTTCTGAAATTGATCTTGGATTTCTTTTGTACTTGGGGACACTAGCAACATGCTTAACTTCTGGCTCTGGAATATTTGGTGATTCTTGGTAGTATTTCTGGAATGTCAATTTAATATCATAAAATGTAATAAGATGACTGGTATTCTTTCCTTACAGTATACATTTTGGATATATTTTTATTTATTTATTATTATTTTATTTTATTTTATTTCTTTTGAGTTGGAGTCTTACTCTGTCGTCCAGGCTGGAGTGCAGTGGCGCAATCTCAGCTCACTGCAAGCTCCACCTCCTGGGTTCACGCCATTCTCCTGCCTCAGCCTCCCAAGTAGCTGGGACTACAGGCGCCCGCCACCATGCCTGGCTAATTTTTTGTTTTCTTTTTGTATTTTTAGTAGAGACGGGGTTTCACCGTGTTAGCCAGGATGGTCTCGATCTCCTGACCTCTGCCTGCCTTGGCCTCCCAAAGTGCTGGGATTACAGGCATGAGCCATTGCACCAGGCCATATTTTATAGAATAAGTTAACTGTAGATAAATTTTGACACTAAGAAAACAGTGACACAGTAAGATTTTTTAGTAAGAGGGAGGTCATTGGAAAAATGTACTATTGCAATAGAAAAAAATTAATATCCATGTATTTTCTTTGCTCTGGGTCTTATTTTCCCATGTGAAAAAGAGCATTGTGTAACTGCTGAAGTATACTATAAGCCAAATATAAGTATATAGAGATATATAGATAGTATTATATATAAGTATCTAATTATATATGGTATGATATATAAATATTACTATATTACCAAATTATATATAACTTTGGTATCTAACTTTAAAATTTAGGTGCAAAAAGAGAATATAGAAATATTTCTTTAATCTTACCTTTTTCCTCATTAATTATAGGATGTTTTAAACAGCACTAGAAAATGCCATATTTTTAAAAAATTATTTCTACTGATAAACAAAAATACTAAATCTAGCATGTTTGTCGGTTTCAAAGCTAACTATTTCTCTTTCATTTCTTGTTTGTTGCATTTGTTAGTCACTGAACTATAAAAAAAGTGCTGAATATCAATGTTAGTTAATCCAGGAAGATTTCCATCTTCAAAATGTTAAAATATTTTCTGCATATTACTGTGGTTTTTAAAATGACTTTTATAATCTCATATTCATTTATCATATTCATGTATCGTGAGGGTCCTCTTTTCCTGCAGTTACAGAACCTTAGTCTAACATACACAAAGTTCTTTACAATAAAAAAATTGTGTTTATATCTCCTCCAGCTTTTTAAATGCTTAAGACACTTAGTTTTTTTTTTATTATGTCCAGTTTGACATACAGAAGTTGATGACAGAAGCAAACAAAGGTCCTACTAACCAAGGAAAATATAACATCCATTGACTCACTTTATAACTCACAATTTCTACAGATAGAAAATACAATAGTCAATATACTGAGCTGTTACATAGCCAGAGATTTCATTCTTTCATCAATCATCTGGATGTCCTGATACTTCTAATATCCAATCATAAAAAGTTATTTTTTAATGATTTTTAAAGGTGTATACCATTGAAGAATCGGGGCTAAACATCCTGGTGTGGTCAGTGATTGGAAATAAAAGAACGGGATGGACATACGGCTATGTGCCTCTCTCCAGTAACAGTCCATTTAAGGTGGCATTTGAAGCTGATTTGGATGGCAATGAGGACATCTTTATTGCTCTTGATGACATCTCTTTTACCCCAGAGTGTGTGACTGGAGGTAAGTGATTCTTTCAGAAAATGAGAATAAGTATTTATTTTTAGTATCTAAGTATACTAAATATTTGGGAATTTCTGAGGAATTACATTTATTTCCAGGTCCAGTTCTAGTTACACATGGGAAAGAGTCATATATAGTAAGAAGTAAAGTTTATCTGCCTGTGAACTTTGCCATGAAATTTTCATGTCTTGTAGGCAACAAAATAACTTTGCACTAAAGTTGTTTAAGAAACCCTGAGGAAATTTTGTTCAGTGAATGTAGCTTTATTTTCTGCTTTCCTTATTCCCAAAGGTTCACAAGAACTGCACAAGGCAAAGGCCCCTGTGGCTACCTGTTATCTTCCAGACTGTCTTCTCCATCTGTATTAACCCTTCCCTTTCCCCAGGCCACGTTCCTTCTCCTAACCATTTCTACTGTACAAGCTAGAAGGCTCATTCTATTTCAAAAAGAAAAAAAAAAAAGTTATATTCTAAACACCTTTTCTAAAAAAGTCACCCCTTTAAATGAAATCTGAATTTCTGCTATTTAAGACGTTCCCCCGTAAGTGGGGCTGTTTGTTCCCTTACTGAGTCTTCCGTTTAAAATATTAAATAGTAGGGTCATTGTCTTTCTAGCCACTCAATGCCTCTTTTAAAGTTGTTTTTTTTTTTTTTCTTTTTCTTTTTCTTCCCCTAACACTCCTACTCAAAGGTTTCTTTTCTTTTAAGGCCACACATCTGAATTTTTATTCTTCTCATAGTTTATCTCTGGATTCTAAATCCTGGGCAATTTCAACTTCAGGTGACACACCCTATCTAAAACATCAACTTCTTTGAGTCTAATAGATAGTGCAAACCTGCTTCTGCAATAAGTCACTCCCACAGTTACATTCGGGGCCTGAGCATCCTCTTTGAAATCTTAAGGTTAAAAATCTCATATAATCACCACTTTCTCATCTTCATTACTCCTCTGAAGGCTGTTTTCTAGTAACATTAATAATAAGAAAAATATATTCTAGATCATCAAGGCCTCCTGGTTTCGGGGATTCCATAAACAGCCTCTTACTTTTTCACCCAATAATTATAGATTTAATGATTAACACCTTATCCAAATCCATTCACATTCTGAATTTTGAATTCTATTTTGTCCTATGTCTTAAATTTTTCACACAAATTTCAATACTATGTGCCAGGCAATTTGCTAAGCATTTTGCACATATTAATACATTTATTTATCAACACACTCCTGTAAATAGATTCTAGATATACATTCATATAATAATATGAATAGATCATTCAGCTGATATTCTGCCATAATGGCTTTATGGTAAATAAACTTATTTGCAATAAATTATAATTTATTTACAATAAGTAAATCTATTATTGTAAATAGATTCTAGATCTATATTCATATAATAATATGAATAGATTATTCACCCCATATTCTGCCATAAAGGCTTTAATTGTCTTTGCAATTGAGGTCATATAACCATCTGAATTTTCCAAAACTGCTGCTGGTCATGCTGATTGGAACCACTAAATATGCTGATATCTTACCTTAGCTAGGCCTTGTAGGGCCCCAGACACATGAGTTTCTCATTTCCTGGCGCCCATTTTCGCCAGCAGTCCTCAAATCCTCCCATTTCTCCCAGGCACATTCTTCACTCTGCTGGTATTCTTGTGTCCTTTGAATAGAAGTAAAGCCATTTTGTGATAAATTCCTTTAATTTCCCATTTTCACCCCCTAAATGGGCCTGCATCTGCCTCCAAACTCTTTTTTTCACCATTTATCTCAGGAAAAAAAAAAATTCTCCATCTTCCCAAGCATGAGTATATATTTTTAGAACATTTGCTTTCTCAACTTCTCTCGGCCATTGCTCCATAAAAGTCTTCTGTAGCTCATGTCTTCAGTACCTCTTCTTCCACTTATTCTTGGCTCTGTCTTATATATACATATATATATATATATTCCATAATATGTATATATACATATATTCCGTAATATGTATATATACACACATATATTCCATATGTATATATATTATAAAATGTATTATTATATATTATATATTGCTAATTACATTATTATTCATTAGTAACATATATATTAACATGCAGTTCATTTATATAATTCTACATACATCATTATATATAATATATACTGGAATATATATTTACATATATTTATTATATTATTCCATATGTATATAATGGAATAATACATATTTATATATATTTTATGAATTTTGAGCTCCTCAAGAGCAAGAGAAGCTTGAGAGCTTATATTTCATCTACAAAGTCTAACATAGGGCCTAGGAAATGTAGCCTAAGAAATTACTGTTTTTCAAAATAAGATAATAACAGTGAAAACTGATTGTGTGAACAGCAACCTAACATTCACCAAAGTATAAAGGTTCAACTTCCCCAGTATGTTATAGAACAGACTTTAGTGTCAAGGACTATTTAAAAAAACAAAACGCTGTGACCTTTGGCATTAAACCTTGAACTTTGTCATTTTGTGTAATAAAAGTACCTCTCCCCAGCCCCATTCTCTCCTCCAAAATCCAGAGTCTTAAGGCATAGCTTCTACAGCACGACTTCATTATTGATTCAGGCAGATGCTTTTAGAAAATCATAAATTAAATCAGCACTCCTAAAACTGGGGTGTACAGATGCCCACAGCAATGTCCTAGGGAATATGCAATACCACGAAATAAATCTGATGTAATTCATTGGGTTTATTTGAAGATTTTGGAAGAAAAGTTAAGTAATTTATTATGTGGCATTTGAAGTAAACACAAATCTACTATATAGTGGAATGTCAAAGAGAAAACAGAAAGCTTTAAAGGAATGTGATCCTTTAGCGCTATTACTAATGTCCTCTTCCCTGTGGTTTTTGGCACTATTGTGGAAAATTTTGAAAGGTGCCTAATAGATAATTTAGACACTGAACACCTGTGTCATATAATAGAAAATATGCATAATATATTGGTGAATATGAAAGTTACAACCAATGTAAGATCTAAATAATACAAGAGTCTTTTGTTAAGTGTAGAAAAATGGTAAAGAAAAGTGTAAAACCAATTTTAATAAGGTATCCATCAAAAAAGACATCTATCTATAAATCCTGAAAGATATACAAAATATAATATCTGTCTCTGAAAAATAGAAATATGAATTATTTTTCTTTTCTTCGTGGTATTTTTCTTCCATGTTTTTAAATGTCTGCTTAAAACTGTGTTTTTTGTAATTGAGAAAAAATAATGATGTTGCTTTATCAAGTAAAAATATAAGGTCATGATACATATAATTAAGAACCACATATTTTGGGTTAATTATTGTTTTAATCTTGCCCTAAATGAAGTTATTTATTAAAACTATTATAGGGCACTTTTGCATTGATGGATTCATTTCTATTACTCTTGAGTCCTGTGTTTTTCCAATAGTTATTCCTGTTAATAATAACTCCTATCTGTGAAACTCTTTGAGAAATGTGAGAACAGATTATAATTAGCTCTTCTTACTTGCCAAGGTTAGGGAACGTCAGGCAGAATAAACGTTATGGGTGAGCTGTTCTGCTAGTAGTTCAGGCATCTGATGTTTCACCGTTCAGGAGCAAATCTTTATCCTGTGCAAGAATGACTAATCTAGAATTAGTTTATCCTGTGTAAGAATGACTAATCTAGAATTAGTTTTGCCTTAGCGGTTTTTCTTCCAGTTGCCTTAACTTTCCAAATAACAGCCAACAAAGTCAGACAGAAGTTTTAGATGTTCAAGAAGGAAACAAAAATAGCAATTATATATATGCCTCAGAGACATTTGGTAAAAATTATCTTTTAAGTGTTAGTACTTAGCAAGGCAAACTTCATTTCCCAGAAATGCTGGACAAAGGAAGCATTCTTTTTCATATAACATTTAAAATAGGTCAAATTTTGAAACATTCCTCTTTAAAGTTTCTATTTTATAGGCTAAAAATCTCCAGAATAGGATGCAGTTTACCAGTGAAATATAGTTGTTAAAAAATGCAAGAATTCTGATAGTACAAGACCTACCACAATGAATGTTTACTGAATAAAGCAAAAAACAGAAATTAAGTGTTTTTTTTCAGTATCCATTTATGTGTTCATACTTCAGCCCTTAGGAAATGTGAAAAAGTCTATACCATTAAAACTACTAGCTTTGTTTGTCTTTCCTTAGTAAACACAGACAAGACACAAATGAACCAAGGCACCTGAATTAACAGATAACTTTCTTCGGATCTTATAACAAGACATCCAGATTTGTATGTTGAACATGCCAATTTTCTGCTCAGGTCCAGATTAACATCCTACGATTAAAAACAGCAAACTCTCAACTTCATTTCAACGTCATATTAAGTGTTTTGTTGTTGTTTTTATCACCCCCACAAACTCCCATAATCGGAAGGAATATAGAACAACATTTGTCACCCCAAGTTGCCTGAAGTTTTCTTTCCATGTAGAAGATTCCACTAAAAACAGCAGTCCTATCCCCCACCAACCTTTACCTTCCGCATTATTACTTGTCTGTCCTGCCTTAATTCCTTTACGTTTCCCAGGGCAACATTTTGTAAACGAGACAAACTTGACGAAATAGGAAATCTCCAGAAATTCTGAGTCAGCAGAAGAGTGGGTTTATTTTTATTGCATCTGTTTTCCTTAGCCATGTGAGTTTCCAAGAGAGAAATGTGTTTTCTGTTTTACTTCTATCATTTGAAACAAGGAGGATCTCATCTGTCTCTGTGATGAAGAAACATTTTACAGCACTGTTAGGACATGGATACCTTTAAAACTAAATGTGAGGTTGTAAAATATTTGAAACAACAATGGCTCGAAAATACTGTGCATATCTGCGCAGTTTTGTCAGGAGTTTGATAAGGTGGCAAATACCAATAGACACAACCCTATGGAGATTGCGCCATAGCTAGGAAGTGGATTATTTCCATATAGAAGTTGGCTGGTACACTGGGTAGAATATATCTTCTCAAAAATCCATGTTCTTTGCAAGACCTCAGAATATGACCTCATTTAGAAATATGGCCTTTGTGGATGTAATTAAGATGTGAATTAAGGGCATTTTGGAGTAGGATGGACCCTAATCCAATATGACCGATGTCTTTAGAAGAAGAAGAGGAGAAAACACACAGAGAATACCATGTGATGAAGGAGGCAGAGATTGGAGTAACTCATCTACAAGCCAGGGAATGCCCAGCATGGTCAGCCAAAAAGATGCTAAGAGAAAGGAGTGGAGCAGCTTCTACCCAGAGTCTGCAGAGAGAGCAGGGCCCTAGCAACACCTTGAATTCAGATTTCTGGTCTCCACAACTATCTAGTGTTTTCAGCCATCTACCTTGTGTTACTTTGTTACTGTGACCTTAGGAAACTAATACAACTGGGAGCATTGAAGCCTACTTTATAGTCAAGAAAGAACTGGGTGCATATCTTCATTATAAACTGCTTCCTGTTTGCTTTCTGTCTCTCTTGTTTGCTATCTGGGATGGGACCCCACTGAGCCATGAGCTCTAGATTCTGTACAGCGGGCAGACAACCTTGACCACAGGACATTTTCCTTCTGGATCCTGCCCCAGGTCAAGGTGATTGGAAACCCTCTCTGGACCTGGAAGCCATTAAGGCTTGGCCTCGCATCACCATGGCCCTCTCCTAGGAGGGCCTCAAGGCTGGCATGGCTCTGCATGGCAGGCATGGTGGATCAGGGCACCTGCCCAGCTCAGCCACTTCCAGGTGCCCCTTCCTCTGAACCAGGTGGCGGCAGCAGCCCTGGGCAGAAGAGAGAGCTAGGAAGTGGTCTCATGGAAGCCCAGTGGAGCAGAGAAATGAGAAACAAAGCACATTTCATTCAACTTTAGGCAGAAAAAGCAGAGATTCGCCCCCTGCCTCCTTTTCTTTCTCTTCCCAGAATAATCATTAAACTTTTCCCATGCTCAGCCACCCCTTCCCCAACAAAAAGAAAAAAAAACTTCATTATGCTAACTTACTACTCATTGGACCTGACTTTTCTCATCCATGAAATGATTATTGTCAGAATTTAGTAATATGCCTTTCCTAAGAGTTGCATTAACCACTTCATGCAAATGAGGAATCGTTTTGAAAAACCTAAGAATTATTCTTAAGTGACCTAATATATCACTTAATATTCCCCATCGAAACATGCTGCATCTGAAACTCCCTTAGATAAAGGCAGTAAATAACGAGAGGTGCTATGATATGTTCAAAAGCTGAGAAAACTCCAGTTTGGGAGATTAACATTATGGGCACTTTCTCCCCCTCCCCCCGCGACTAGGTTTTGTTGTTATTGAATTGAAAGAAAATAGACCTTCAGAGAGTGAATGGAGATTCTAAAGAAAAGAAATGTCATCATAGGGCATCCTTTTTGTCTTGACTTGATAAATATAAGTTAATGGCAAATAACAAGGTGCCAAACAAAATAAAGAATAAAATTCATAAGAAAGTCAAGGGGAGTAGTTCAAATTCTGTTTCACTGCTGAAAAATAATAGCTCTCACTTCATTAATGAATAGAGACTCCCATTCTTCTTTCATATCTCTAGGCTGGACTAGCAAGTCCAAGTTAGAATTTTCAGGTGTAATCTCTTAAGCACAAATTATTTAAAGGCAGGGATCTTTGTCAGTTGTGTTCACTGGTGTATTCTATATGCCTGGATGAGTTCCTGTTATGTAGTAAGCACTCAATGAGTATGTTGTATGACTAAAGAAATATGTTGAATGAAGAGACAATTAAGTAAAAGTCACCATTAGTTGAATTTATATGGCACCTCTCTCTTCATACTCACCAATGACCTCAGCCTGCAAAGTTGTCTCAATTTTGTGTTTGGGGAAAAGAGAGATCAAGAACAAGAGACAGAGAGAGAGACAGAGAGAGAGAGAGAGAGAATGAATTTTGTGAATAGTCCAGCAGGCTCTGTGTGGTTGTATTGAGTGATGGAAAGAAGATTGCTGGAATAAAATTATGGAGAGCTTGGTCTAAACCATAGTTGAGCCACTAGATACTTGTACAATTTTGAAGAAATCATTTAAACTCTCTAGACCATGTTATGTCATCGTAACATGGAAATGAACTAGATGATTGCTTAAATTCTTTCCAACTCTGCCATTTTGTGATTATATGAGACTAGATTTGGAGGAGAGGATTAGGGAAACAGAAAGAAGGCACAGAGCATGACATGGGAGAGTAGAGAATTCAGAGAGAATGAGGAGGGAGTTAAAGGAGATCTGGGAGTTAGAGGAGCGAGGTAAAAGTAGAAATGTCATTGCAGTTAGATGCAGAAGACTTCTCACTACTGGATGTGTCTTTGAATTTAAGTTTGCCGTTCATTCAGTCAATGCTAGTTGAAAATCTATGTGCTGCCCTCAAGTTGGATTGGAAAGACAGGTAGGAATGTAGCAATGTCTACAGCTCTCGAGGAGTTTACAATCTAAGAAAATACTGTTATAATGATGCATACCTGAAAGTTTAAAGTACAGTTTGAACTACATGGATTCAAATTGCCCAGATTCACTTATTTGTGGAGTTTTTTCAACCAAATGCAGATGGAAAATGCAATATTCGTGGGATTCAAAACCCACATGTACAGAGGGCAACTATTGGTATAAGCAAGACCCAGCAGGACTAACCAAAGCCCCAATTTGTAGCATTTGCCTATTTGGTGTAAATACTCCCAGCATGGTTGATTTCAGGCTTCTCATGTGACATTCCTGAAGGTGATATTAAGAATAGATACTCAGCATCATCCGGTGAACCAGTACCAGCAGGATGCCACACATAGTGTCAGAGGAGTGAGCCCCAGGTTCAACAGCGCCACCTCCCTCCCAGCTAGACAGTGGGATGAAAGCAAAGGCCATGGTTCATGGCAAAAAAATAAAGTAAATAAATAAATTAGCACATTTACTCAGCATTACTAATAGATATTATTGCCAATGAGCAATAATGTTTTCACAGTGAGGATATTTGTACCTTTTGTTTCAGTTGATAAAGAAGGCCTCAGAAGTCTCTTGGTTGTGAATAATGATAAGGAAATGCCATTAGTGTCTTCAGTGCCTGTGCATACCTTTGTAAATATCCACTTTGAAACCAGTTATTATCCACTGCTCCATATCCTTACTCTCAATACAGCTCAGTCAGTAAGTTCTATAAATGTTGCCATCTTTTCTTCTCCCAGTTTCTTTTTACTACCCAAGTTCTCATTTGAGACCTTCTGATTGTTGGTCAGAACAATCAGAACAATGGTCAGACTCTCTGTAACGACCACATAACTGATGTATCTAATTTATTCACACATATACAACTCCCAAATTAGTCCTCTAGTACCAATTATGTTGTCAGTTCCAGAAAGGTAGACCACTCCCCTATCTTACCAAAATAGAGAAAATAATATGTTATTGCAAGCAACAGAATTGTGCTTGGGCTAACTTAAGCAGAAAGTAAGTTTACTGAAAGGATATTGGATTGCTCCAAAATTCAGAAGTAAGGTTAAAAACCCAAACCAGGGACATGAGCAGGAAGTAAGTGAGGTTGACAGCATTTGAGGGTAAGACTGGCTAATGCCACTGCCTTCAAGTAATTGCTTGAAGAATTGTACCCCTCTGCCATCACTATGAATAATCTCAAATACTCCCTATGTCATTCCTCCAAAATAGAAAGTGCTGGTTGGAGCATACCATTTCCAATCCCAAGTCATACTTCCACACTTCAAAGTCACATTAAGTTACTCTATCATCTTTAATTTACACAACATGCCTCTCTGGATGATAGCCATTCTTATTCTCATTTTATCAGAGTTAAGCTTGAAAATTCTGCAACATTTGTGCCAAATTATAACATTAACCAGCAACAATAAACCCTCTATGTATACTTTCATGTTGTATAATAGAGAGAAAACAAATAGAATGGAAATTAATCAAAATACGTAAATTCATGCAAGTTATAAAGAGGAGAAGAATGCTTAGTGGTTAATTGCCTACTAAATAAGTTTCTTATTCTTTAGTACACCTACTGACTTGTCTGTCTCTGTCTATAAAATGATCACTTCAGACAGGATCCTTTGTCTTTCTCAAGTCATTCCCCATATCCCCTCATCTCCATGATTTTAGTCCTACCACTTCTCTGGCTGAGACAGCACAACCCTTTATCTCCTCTTGTGTAAATCCTCCTCCAATTTCAGGGACAGAGCAAAAGCTGCTTTCTTCATGAACTTCTCCTTAATCCTCCCCACAGGAACCCATGCTCTGAGATTGTCTTAGCCTTAACTTTGCAGTTCTTCTATAGTATATCTTACAAGATACTGTTGATATCTGTAGCTTGCTCTCTGTCATTTTTAGTTCCTCCACATTGAAAAATCCACATTGTCTTTTTTTTTTTATAGATATATGGTGATAGGGTTATGGATAACTTTCTCCTCATCTTTAGATTTTTTTTTCTCTTTTATGTATTTATTTTTAATTATTCTTTAAGTTCTAGGTTATATGTGCACAACGTGCAAGTTTGTTACATATGTATACATGTGCCATGTTGGTGGGCTGCACCCATTTAACTCATCATTTACATTAGGTATATCTCCTAATGCTATCCCTCCCCACTAACCTGTCCCCACAATAGGACCCGGTGTGTGAGTTTGATTTGGCAAGAATGAGTGATCTTTAACTTCAGAATGGATTGAGAAAATGTAAAATAAATTTCAAGTCAGTATATAACATAGAGTAGGTATCTATTGTATATAATATAACAATTGTAGATGAATTATTTAAAACTTTGTTTTAATATGATTGTCATTTTTATGATTTTGGTTCAGTTAGTGGTTCATAAGGCCTTGTTTTAAAATGAATAGTGATAAATGTATAAAAGCCGAAAGGAAATGATTATCAGGCAATCTTGATTCACTTATTGGATTATAGAGTATTATTAGATTTTAAATCCATTATTGTGGGTCATGAAGTCAAGTCTGTACTGTTTGTCAGAAGATGGGTTAATTCCTTTTTGCTCCTGGAAGGGATATTAGATTTGAAGGCAAAAACACTAGAGCCAGAAAATGGCATTAAATGCTAATACCAGGCAGGCTTAAGGGAGTAAAACCTGGGTTCCCTGCTTGACAGCCTTTGGAGGAGTCTGCCTGTTGTACTAGGAGGTGGTTCTTATTTGGTTGCCTGCTGATCATCAGGCTAGAAGGAATTTTGTTGAATTAGGGAGAAGAACTCGAAATGACAACCATGGAAAAATCACTCTCAGTGTGAATCATATTCCATTAGCTTGAATTTCACAAGTGTCTCATCCAGAGCTCAAAGATGAAACACAAACCACTGTCCCAACACTCTGTCTTAAAGACGAAGGCTTTTATGTGAATGATGACATTGGTCACATAAATACATATGCATTAATGAATATGCAGCATAAGATATATATAAAATAAAACATAACATGATAACTTAGTCATTTCACAACCATATGGAAACAATAATCAATTCCTAAATTCCCGGTCACTTTTGGAAATTATAACCTTTGCTGACTCTTCTTTTCACTCAGAAAAGCTCAGCATCCAAATGTTTTACCAGGCCAAGCATGTCAGAGAGATTCTGTGGGCTTTTCACAGCCAGGGTCAATCTGGCCCTGTTTTGTTCTCTTGGGCTAAGAGAGTCTACTTTTATTACGATTTTTCTGATTCCTTGGAACACATATGTTGTTTGCTGGAAAGCATCCAGACTTTATAAAAACAAGTTCATTTGTTGTCTAAGAAATAGGAGAATGCAACGTTGTTTTACTTAACAGTCTAAGTTTTAAGAAAAGATTTTTTTTCAGATAGAAAAAGAGACTTTCCCAGAATGAGACTTTTTTTTTTTTTTTTGCAGTAGCATTTTATTGATGTGTAAGACTATTTTACCCAGAAAGAACCAGTTGCTATTTTTAGAAATAGCTGAAAATGGGGACCTGGGTGGGATTGATGGTTCAACAAAGAGTGATTGTGCATATATATATGAGTCTTCATTTTTCACCATTGTAAAGTTGCTCAAAATAGAAAACATGGGATTAGAGAAATAACCCGGTTCCGGGTACAGTGGCTCATGCCTGTCATCCCATCACTTAGGAAGCCTGAGGCAGGTGGAACACCTGCGGTCAGGTGTTCGATCCCACCCTGGCCAACATGGTGAAGCCCTGTCTCTATTAAAAATATAAAAATTAACTAAATGTGGAGGCACATGCCTGTAATCTCAGCTACTTGGGAAGCGGAGGCAGAAGTATCGCTTGAACCCGAGAGATGGAGGTTACAGTGAGCTGAGATCATGTCACTGCACTCCAGCCGGGGGGACAGAAAAAGAAAACAAAAAAGAGGTGACAAACTCATGGCTGGGTTTTTTGTTTTGTTTTGTTTTGTTTTCACAAAATACATGATTGACCGATTTAAAGATCAGTCCAAGAACCAAAATATCTAAACTTGTGTTTTGTCCTTCCTTCTTCTGATGGTGTTGTAACTCATGTTATGCTGGTGAGATGTGCGCCCTGGGGGTTTCCATATACATCTTTTAGCTTACATCTTCATACTTGAGTCAGCCTGTTCTGACCAACAATCTCAGGGAACGTGTGTTATATAATGGGACAAGATAACCCAACAGAATTTAATCTAATAACATTTAGTTGTTTCTATTAGGAAGGCAGAAATTAGTCTAAACCTCTGTGTTTTATAAAATAATGATGTAGTCATATGCAGTGCTTTAAATGTTAGGTTAAGGGGCTTATTCACATTCCTCAAAAGTTACTCTTCAGTTAAATATAGCTATATTTGTCTTTGTCTTTAGTGCTGATCCCTGTTAACTGGAAGGTATGGTATCACAGTTGCTTGTTCTATTTGGTTGCATCATAGAGTGGTTGAGATATTGCACCTGGAAGGTATCTATTAGAGACAACTGTAGAATAATAGACAACTGTAGAATAATACCTGACTCTTGAGTGGTCTTCTCTAATGTCCATCTCACCAAATGATTTGTCTCTCATTTGACCTTTCTAAGACAGGTAAAACAGATGTTCCCAAAGTGCATATGAAATTTAACATTCTTCCTTCACTGATTGTCTAAAACTCCTAGAATTTTTTTTATTGTATATATTTATGGTGTGTGATGAGAGACGGCTTCTCACTCTCCATTCTCAGCCTTTTATACTAAGAGAAAGATCTGATTATTGATTGGTGCCAAAGCACCTGCTCATAATTTCTGTAAATAACAACTTTCCACTCATAGGACCAATGATGACTTTCTCTTTCTCAGTCTGCGCCAGCTAGCCAAGAATATAATGCATGTCCTATAGTCTGAAATATTCATTATTTCCTCTGTAATTTTAGGGTTTTATGGAGAACGTGAGCATAAGTGAGTCTGAATCAGATGTCAGTGTGTTGAATACTGACTAAAAATGGTAGACTTAACCCTGTAAGGCATTGAAGAACCATTTTTGTGCAGAGTTCTTCCTTTGGGAAATGTGTGCTGGAAGAAATGTAAATGTTGAATTAAAAAAGGAAAGTATTTAATAATACTGGGCCTAAAGTTAGAAGTCAAGAGTTGAGGATTTGGGGAATGCTTTAGCTATTAAATAAACTTGCAGTAAATATGGACTAGAGCTATCAGTGAGCAACAGCGTTAAATTAGGCCAAGTACACAACCTCGTCCAACATTGCATGTAATTGTGGCCACGCTAACACAGATATGTCAGACTGGGAACTATAGCACCATCTGGAAATGATTAAACAGGACTGAATCTGTAATGCACAGGGGTCCCTCTGGGTTCCAGGGCTCATGGCAGGAAAAAAAATGGCCAGCAACCACCCTTCCTTTTTATATTTTTAATATATTTTATCACTTTTACATACGTTTTAGATTATTGGGGATTACGTGAAGCCAGTAAATTCATCATGTATGCAATTTCATTCATTTGCAGTGGTATCACTATTTATGGATATGGAGGAATTATTTAAAATCCCGGCAAATATTGATGTTGGGTAAAAGTGATAACTCTTTTGGGGCCTCTTAAGACATTCTGTTTCTTCAGATCCTGTTTTCTTTCAAGTCTGCAGCCTCTTTATGTGCTGGGGGAAAGGAAGGACTCTGATAATAGGGTTTTCACTTCTCCACCTCAATCTCGTGTTTCCTCTGAATGACGCTGCCCATCATCCACTGCCTGGCTATCTTCTCCCAAACTCCTCTATTATTAGTGAGTAGCTTCCTGCTTTCAGGTAACCTACCTCTGGATGCATGCACACATATTTGTAAAAATAATGTATACAAACATAAGTGCATTTATGTTTGTGTTAAGTTTGGATTTTTTCCAGCTCCCTCCTATGTTGATTTTATTTAGCTTTGGCCTTAACTAGCTGCAGTTATTCACTTTGAAAATAATTATCACTTTGTACTTGGCATCTCTTCTCAGATACTTGTTAGCTTCCACATTGGACATAAGTTCTGGAAAGTTCTCCGTTTTCTTCACTCTTGTCTCTCTGTCTGGCTTTTGACTTTTTGGTCATGGCCAAATGAGCCTTCTTGATTTCTTATACTACACACACTCTGTGTACTTTACCTCAAATGTCAGGACTTTCTGAGTCTTTAGACAAATAGAGGTCATGTTCCATCTTTCTAGGAATATTTAAGCTGTTAAATATATGAAAATGAAATAAGATCAAATTATTCTTTTCTCTGTCCCCATTACAGAGGATGATTTTTTAAACTAAAGAAGAAATTAATATTTGTATACTTTATGAGGGGCTCTTATGGAGACATAACCACAGAGTTATAATTCACAATAACCTGAAAACACGGGTACTTATAATTGCAGCTACTAAATTATAATAGTTTCCCCCTCGTAGATTTTTTGTAATCTTTTTGAATGCTGTTAATTAAATGCCTCCCAGAGACAATTACCCATTTGTAACAGGTGTATTATATTTTACAGTGAGCATTTTTACTGTCTGTATCACTCAGTATGACAATATTTGGCAACAACATAATTTCTCTCCTTTAAAACTGAAGTTCTACGTGCATATCATTTTTCTTTCAAGACAATTTTCCTTTTCTCTAAACATATTAATCATAAAGATAAAAATCCATCAGATTATCCTTGGGCACTTTAAGCTTTTATGGAACTTGCATGAAATTCATGAGAACATTTCATTGAATTTCACTGCAAATTATCAGTGTGAAATAATTTTTATTGCTATAAGAAATGTGTTTCTACTGCTATGCAAATGTTGAATGAACAATGAAACTTAACATCTTGTGGGAGGACAAAGAAACACCCACAGTGTCAGGGATTGGAACTGTCTGCATAGCACAAAGTGAAGTGATGGTAATCAGAGACATGTCTTGGTTACTACGAAAGTCGAAGTTCCTAAATGCCAGTTCCTAAATCCCTTATCCTAGGTGTTTTTCTTTTCTTAAATATTTTCTTTTGCTCTTATAAGATCTATAGAAAATAAAATGGCAGGTTTATTCTTTTATATATATATATGCATGCATATACAACATCATTTGCAAAAGTCCTTTATGTAAAATCACATAAAACTTCTGAAGCAATTGGTAAAGACCTGTAGGATGCATATGAAATAAATGACAGAATTCTTTACTTAAATATGTTTATATTCAAATATATTAGAAAATTTATTTTTTAAAGAGCTTTCCAGTTTCTATATTGTTGATCTATCCTTTTACTACTTATGATTTAGTCCATGGAAAGAGTCAATGAAATCAATGAAAGAATTCTTCAGTTCATCCATTTTGATTATCTAACTTCATATTAATTATCAAGAAAAGTACAATTTCTATTTAAACCATTGATGTATTATTCATCAATGTAAGAAATATTGATTGAACCGATACCTCATGCCATTTACTCTGTTGGGCACTAGGATGTCAGTGTATTCTCAAAGAGAGGTTAAAACTTGTCCAATATGATTTGGAGTGTCCAAGCTCTATTTGAGCCACAATTTCGAGCAAAACGTGAGTAAAGACCTGGTGAAGATGCTATAATAGTGATGTAATTACAATTTCCTGACAAAGCACAAGTATAGCTTTGATTGTGGGATTTTCTGTTGCTTCAGAATCCTTTTTCTCAAAACTAATTTGTACACTAATTCTCTAAATTCTAAAGCAAGATTTCTTATTTATTCATTTATTTAGAGACAGAGTCTCGCTCTGTCACCCAGGCTGGAGTGCAGTGGCGCGATCTCTGCTCACTGCAATCTCCACCTCCTGGGTTCCAGTGATTCTCTCACCTCAGCCTCCGGAGTAGCTGGGATTACAGGTGCACGGCACCATGCCTGGCTAATTTTTGTATTTTTAGTAGAGATAGGGTTTCACCACGTTGGCCAGGCTGATCTTGAACTACTGACCTCAAGTCATCCGCCCACCTCAGCCTCCCAAAGTGCTGGGATTATAGGCGTGAGCCACCACGCCTGGCCTAAAGCAACGTTTCTTAACCTGTTTTCTGCTGAAACCCATGCTAGCTGATGTTTATGTGCTTGTCACATTACTTGCACAATGCAAAGACAAGAGAGTGAAATTGTATATATTGAATAATGTACGATTTCAGGGTAAACGTTTTATTGTACATTTTAAGCATTGGATTACTGCATATTAAAAGGGATTTAGAGAAATTAAAAAATTAAAATTTTAAGAGAAAAGTATCAAATATGATGTACAGACTGAAATATATGTTGTAAAGGATATTGGTACAAGATAGATAGATAGATAGATAGATAGATTGATAGAAGATAGATAGAAGATAGATAGATAGATAGATAGATAGATAGATAGATAGAAGATAGATAGCTCAATACCAATATTGGTATTTATGTGTACCAATATTAGTATATATAAATAAGTATGTCTAAATATGTGTAGCTGTATATATAGCTGTGAATGCACACCCTTATTCCTTACTGAAGGAAGCATGTTTGGTGGCATACAAGTGAGTGAGAGTAACTTTATTGCTGGTACAGCCTTGAATCGACTCCAATATACAAAGAATAAATCAGTTGCAAACAATGGCATGAGATACATTTTATTGCTGATTCCAACACACTTGAAACTTGGGCTCCTCCTTTTCAGAAACACTCCCTAAAGCATATAAACTAAGCTTTCATATGAATCTCTTTGTTCTTCTCACCCCAGCGTTAGGTCTGTATAATACCCCTAATCAGATGTAGCTTGAAAACTGTTGACTTAACAAAAACAAACAAAGAAACAAACACCCTTAAGATATATAATGAGTCATCTTGTCAAGATGAATCAACATTTTTTTGGAATGTCTTTATTTTCTCATCTCTTTCCCTCCATCACAGTCACGAACATTTCTGAGTGCCCCTCTACATTTCTTTTGTACATCCCTTCATCCTTTCTGGTGGTACTCTTTGGGGTATACGCAAACGACACTATCAACACAGAATGTACTATTTTCATTTGCTTTCCTGATCTAAGTTTTATTTTTGCACTGAGCATGTTAGGCTCTTCCACACAGTAACTGTCTCACGTAATGAACGACAACATGAATTTCCAAGGAGGCTAACTACTGTCGGGACCGACCTGAAAGCATTTCCCTTGCACAGTCACCAGCCTTGCACCTCAATGCCATTGGTTTTTAGCAACCTGACCAAGCAGCTCACTGGGCATAGTAAGAAATGGATCAATGTGCTTGATCAAGGCACAGTACATTTATTAAAGTGTTATGCGTTTACTTGCTGGATTGCTACATTCTCAAATAAATTTGGAGAAATTAGAACATAGAAATTTTAAGAGAATCACCAAACATGAGGTGTTGGTTACAATGTAGGTTCTAAGGAATATTGGTGGTGATAATATATAATATATATAGACATATTTTATATATGTCTATATATTTTATATGTGTATATATTCATATATAATACATATATAGGTGGTGAGCTATCTATCTATAGATCTGTCTTATGCCTTTGCAGGGATGTTCCTGAGAGAATTTCTATGAAATCTCTGATTTGGAGTATGCCTTAAAGTCAGCTTCCCTGGGAACCTGACTTATAACACTCTAAATGAATCTAGTTTAAATTAAATCTCCTCTGAATTGCTCCTCAAATTTTCAGAAGACAGATCTATAGATAGATATCTCATCACCAATATTGTTATTTTTTTTTTTTTTTTTTTTTTTTTTTTTTTTTTTTTTGAAGCAGAGTCTCGCTCTGTCGCCCGGACTGGAGTGCAGTGGCCGGATCTCAGCTCACTGCAAGCTCTGCCTCCCGGGTTTACGCCATTCTCCTGCCTCAGCCTCCCGAGTAGCTGGGACTACAGGCGCCCGCCACCTCGCCCGGCTAGTTTTTGTATTTTTAGTAGAGACGGGGTTTCACTGTGTTAGCCAGGATGGTCTCGATCTCCTGACCTCGTGATCCGCCCGTCTCGGCCTCCCAAAGTGCTGGGATTACAGGCTTGAGCCACCGCGCCCGGCCTGTTATTTTTATATATCAAAGCTAATACATGTATATATACAGTGTGTGTATGTCTCTATGTGCGTGTATGTATATACTTTATATTCTATAGCAGTTTTAGGTTCACAGCAGAATTGAGAAGAAAATTTCACATATACTCCCTGCCCCCACCCTCATAGTCTTCCCCGCTATTAACATGCTGCACCAGAGTGGTACATTTGTTACAGTCAATGAGATGAACCTACTTTGGCACATTGTTGTCACCCCAAGTCCATAGTATACATTAAGTTTCACTCTTTGTGTTGAAAGTTCTATGGATTTTGACAAACATACAATGATATGTATCCACCATTATAATACAATACATATAGTTAGTTTGACCGCCCTGAAAATCTCCTGTGCTCTACCTTTTCATTCCTCCTTGCCCTACTTCCCACCGCGTAATTCCTGGCAGATCTTTTTCCTGTCTCCATAATTTTGCCTTTTCTAGAATGTCATATCTTCGAAATCAGACAGCGTGTAGCCTTTTCAGATTGGCTTCTTTCACTAGTAACATGCATTTAAGGTAGTGCTGAGGCTTTTCAGAGTATTAAAAAGAGAACAATGAATGTTGTTCTTATTTTACAGAGTTAAAGGAATTGTATATTATTATCAGCTCCAAAATGTAAAGAATAAATCAACTGCAAACTGCCACATGAGATACACTTTATGGTTAATTCCTCCCTCCCTCCCTCCCTCCCTCCCTCCCTCCCTGCCTGCCTCCCTTCCTTCCTTCCTTCCTTCCTCTCTCTTTCTCTCTCTTTCTTTCTTTCTTTCTTTCTTCCTTCCTTCCTTCCTTCCTTTCTTTCTTTCTTTCTTTCTTTCTTTCTTTCTTTCTTTCTTTCTTTCTGTCTCCCTTTCTCTCTCTCTGTCTCTCTCTCTCTTTTTCTTTCTTTCTTTTTTTCTTTTGACAAAGTTTTGCTCTTGTTGTCCAGGCTGGAGTGCAGTTGCACTATCTAAGCTCACTGCAACCTTTGCCTCCTGGGTTCAAACGAATCGATTGCCTGACCCTCCTGAGTTGCTGGGATTACAGGCGTGTGCCACCATGCCAGGCTAATTTTTGTATTTTTAGAAGAGACGGGGTTTCACCATGTTGGCCAGGCTGGTCTCGAACTCCTGACCTCAGATGATCTGCCCAGCTCAGCCTCCAAACTGTTAGGATTACAGGCGTGAGCCACCATGACCATCCAGCCACACTTTTTTTTTTTTTTTTTTTTTTGAGACGGAGTCTCGCTCTGTCGCCCAGGCTGGAGTGCAGTGGCCGGATCTCAGCTCACTGCAAGCTCCGCCTCCCGGGTTCACGCCATTCTCCTGCCTCAGCCTCCCGAGTAGCTGGGACTACAGGCGCCCGCCACCGCGCCCGGCTAGTTTTTTTGTATTTTTTAGTAGAGACGGGGTTTCACTGTGTTAGTCAGGATGGTCTCGATCTCCTGACCTCGTGATCCGCCCGTCTCGGCCTCCCAAAGTGCTGGGATTACAGGCTTGAGCCACCGCGCCCGGCCCCAGCCACACTTCTTAAAGTACGTATGTGGCAGAGTGCATCCAAGTCAAAGGATAAACATAGTACATCTTCCAGGAGTATTAGTTTATTTGATTACCTAAAGGAAACCACTTATGTCAAAAAGTATGGATTTACAGTAGAATACAGAGTTTTCACTAGGTTGAAACAAGAGACAAAATAAATATGGAGTGAATGAAAGACTGCTCTTGGCTAAGAGACTACCTAGACTCTCCGTAGGAAGCAAAGTCATATTCTTCCTACATCAGAAATATTTCTTTAGAAAACTTGAGGAGCAATTCAGAGCAGATTTAATTTAAACTGGATTCATTTTTATGTTTGGAGAGTATTACAAGTGAGGTTCCCTGGGAAGCTGACTTTAAGGCACACTCTAAATCAGAGATTTCTTAGAAATTGTCTCAGGAACATCCCTGCAAAGGAGGGGAGGAAACAGAACTGGGCATCTGCCTGGTGGCAGGTGGGGTTTAGCTGTGATGCAGGTGCAGTAAGAGGCTCCGCCGATACCATGGGCAGCTCTGGAGCTGCACTGGCTCTTTGTAGATGTCTTACATTGAGGCATAGGCCCTGGGCCATCTTATCTCCAACTCACCGGTCAGTGAATGGAGCTGTTCCCAGGAGGAGATGTAACTCTGGAGGGCAATTCCT
This sequence comes from Trachypithecus francoisi, assembly GCF_009764315.1. NCBI lineage: Eukaryota > Metazoa > Chordata > Mammalia > Primates > Cercopithecidae > Trachypithecus > Trachypithecus francoisi. The sequence continues at coordinate 21,947,083 of NW_022681474.1, forward strand.
GGAGCCTGACTCAAACATGAGCTGTCATCTGGCCACCTCCCAGCAGCTGGGGGAATGGACACCTTGATGTGGATGGAGGAAGCTGGGCAACAAGCCAGTATGCACTATAGGCAGGACAAGCCCAACAGAGTCTTTGAAAAGAAGGGTCTAGAACAAGTGAGTTCTGAGTATCATTCAATAAAAAAAAAAAATTGGCATTTAATGCAATGGCTATCTCCAAAAGGAGAAATTTTTATTTTTGCATATCCACTGTAAGAAAAAAATATAGAGGCCGGGCGCGGTGGCTCAAGCCTGTAATCCCAGCACTTTGGGAGGCCGAGACGGGCGGATCACGAGGTCAGGAGATCGAGACCATCCTGGCTAACACGGTGAAACCCCGTCTCTACTAAAAAAATACAAAAAACTAGCCGGGTGAGGTGGCGGCGCCTGTAGTCCCAGCTACCCGGGAGGCTGAGGCAGGAGAATGGCGTGAACCCGGGAGCCAGAGCTTGCAGTGAGCTGAGATCCGGCCACAGCACTCCAGCCTGGGTGACAGAGCAAGACTCCGTCTCAAAAAAAAAAAAAGAAAAAAATATAGAGAAACACACATACACACACACATCATTCTGAATAGGAACTGGGAAACATAAGAAGTCTGTGTTTGTTTTCAAATACAGAACATTGCTTTCCTCATTTTTTTAAGACTTAGCTAAGTCATAGATATATTACTAAAGTTGGTTCTAGATTCTTATTACACGCAAAGAATTGTTAAACCTTTTCGACCTTTGGTGAGCTCATAAAGATGAAAGTTTCATGCGTAAAATACTTTAGAAAAAAATAATTTCTGTCCTTCTTAAGTGTGAGATTAATCTAATGAAAAGTTTGCAGAGAAACTATTTATTTGACCATGGTCCAGTACCAGAAGAGCTATGTATAAAAGTTTAAATATTTAAATCCAATTTACTTTCAAAGTTTGAATTTATAATTTGTACATTGGAACTTTGTAGTTTTGTATACTGCTGTGATCTCAGGCAGTTAGATTAAAACATGATAGCGATGTCTCCAAGTCATACATTTATCTATCTCCTACTTAAATATACTGATTTCTACGAACATAGGCTTCCTAAGCACAGCCACATGTATCCCAGATACATGACTTTAGTCATAGGGTCAGAGTCTAAATTCCTCCTAAATATATCTTCACTATTGGTTTAGTGAGGAGGGAGAGGGACTTTCAAATCTCATTTTTTAAATGAATTCACTATATCATCTTTACATATAATACAAATTATTCTCATACAACCCATAAATAAAAATAGTTTAAAATGTCAAGAAAACAAAATAAACCATTCCTGAACTGGCCTCCATTGTTACCTGGCTCTATATTTTCCCCTTAATATATTGTTGAGTCCCTCACTAACTAGCACAGAGACAATACAGTGTAAGAAGCATCCCACTAATCACCAATTAGTGAAGTCCTATATATTTACATACCTTCTCTGACCTTTAGAAACATCAGATAGTCAACACTCAGCAGTCAGCCTCTGCTTTAAGTTTGGCTTAATGTGGACTCAAACATTTGCTGCAGAAAAGTTTCATGTAACCAAAGTTTATTACACTAGCATTGAGTCTTTGGATATTTAAAATTTGTGGGCTTCAGGGTCTTCATTTGTAAAATGAGTTGGTTGGATTTGAAGCAGGCTACCTTCAGGATTCCTAGTGTAACATCTTAGATTACACTATGATTTTATCTGGCTTTAGATATGGCAGCACATGGCCTTTGACCTGTGATGAAGATTCAAGGACGGAGTGCAGTGTGACAAAACCATAGCAGATCTCTACGTCTGTGGCTCAAACCTGGCCAGGGTCTCAAGAGCCAGATTCCCTGGGTGGGGACCACTAAGAGACAGTAAATAAATGATACTCTGATATTATAACAATTTCCTTAAATTCTAAAATTGTGAGTGCATCTTTCCAAAGTTGCTAATTTACTGCATGAAAGTATCTTTACTCTCGAGCACAATCTGATTTAATAGTCCAATAGAAGGCATAGAAATCAAAATGTCTTTTTTAATTTGAAGGTGTCAGTTTCCATGTCAATGATGCCTTTTTAAAAAATATTGTACCTGTAAGAATGGCCATGATTAAAAAGTCAAAAAGCAATAGATGTTGGTGCGGATGTGGTGAAAAGGAAACACTTTTACACTGCTGGTGGGAATGTACATCAGTACCACCACTATGGAAAATAGTATGGAGATGCCTTAAAGAACTAAAAATTGAACTGCCATTTGATCCAGCGATCTCACTACTGGGTATCTACCCCCCAAAAAAGTCGTTATTTGAAAAAGACACATCCATATGCATGTTTATAGCAGCACAATTCACAGTTGCAAAGATATGGAACCAACCTAAATGCCCATCAGTCAACAAGTTGATAAAGAAAATGCAGTATATATACATCATGGAACACTGCTCAGCCATAAAAAAGGAATGAAATAATGTCTTTTGCAGCAACTAGGATGGAGCTAGAGGCCATTATTCTAAATGAAGTAAACCAGGAATGAAAAACTAAATATTGTATGTTCTCATGTATAAGTGGGAGCTAAGCTATGAGGATGCAAAGGCATAATAATGATATAGTGGACTTTGGGGACTCAAGGAGGAAGATTCGGCCTGTGGTGAGAGATTAAAAGACTATATATCGGGAACAGTGTACACTGCTTGGGTGGCGGGTGCACCAGAATTTCAGAAATCACCACTAAAGGACTTATCAGTGTAACCAAAATCTACCTGTTGTCCCCAAATTATTGAAATTAAAATAATTTTTTATGTTCCTGACATTATGATAAGGCATATTATTGAATCACATTTGCCTGTTTTGTGGGGTTCCTATTAATCCTAATTGGAAATTAATTTACTTCGATTAACTAAATTCATTTTATACAGTAATAAATGCAACCTGTAATGTCCCAACACTGGATGGAGGGAAATTCCCTAATGCCAACATGACTTGACTTGCTCTCTTTTTTAGGTCCTGTCCCAGCACAGCCATCACCCTGTGAAGCTGATCAGTTTTCTTGTATCTACACACTCCAATGTGTCCCTCTCTCAGGGAAATGTGATGGACATGAAGACTGCACAGACGGATCTGATGAAATGGATTGTCCTCTCAGCCCCACCCCTCCACTCTGTAGTAACATGGAGTTCCCGTGCTCTACAGATGAGTGTATCCCTTCCCTCCTGCTATGCGATGGAGTGCCTGACTGCCACTTCAGTGAAGATGAACTCATCTGCTGTGAGTTATTTTCACTAACTCAGTGTGTCAGGGAAGGAATGCTGCTTGAGAATGAGAGAGAAGGCTCCACAGATAAAATGAAGTTCTCTAGAGTCTTACTGGGATTGTATCGTTAATAACACAGCTTTCTGTGTTATGTTGCAAAACAAGGCATCTGTCCTCTGCTTAGTGTTTCTAGAAACACCCTGTTTGTGGTCATGCTAATTTTTGTTAAACCTCTCTATTTCCTTTTCCATTTACATCGGAGTCATTCATATGGAAGATGCCATTACATGTTTTTATCTCATTAACGTGTTTATAGAAGTGGTTTGAAGAAATTCAATTAGAATTTCTTCCTACCACAAAGGTTCATGAAGATGGCTCAAGTAAAGGGCATATTGATAGATATTTCCTTTTTGATCAAATGACAAATGTTGATTTTAATAGATCTATATAATTAAGAGTTGGATCTGGATAATTACCTGAGTAAATGTCATGTCATTAGGAGTTCACGGGATAATGCATCCTAGAGACATGGGTTTGAATTTCATCCCTGTTACTTACTATGTGTGCAGTCTTGGGGGAAGTTGAGCCCTGCCAATTTTGTTTTGTCATCCAGGTAATGAATTCAGTAATACCTAACTTACAAGACTGTGACGATTTGAGCAAATGCATGTAAAATCCCAAGCTTTGTATTCAGTACCTTTGATTTTTAGTATAATAAGCCAATGTCAGGTAGGGAAGGAAGAATGTTAGGTAAGAAGTAATTACACACATCTTAAAGTGAGTACATAATCATGGTGGTGTCCAAACGCCTAACATTTTATTTAGTTATTTGCTTGCTTCCTTGCTTATTTTATATTTTATTATACCGTATTGTATTTTTGGGTAAGTGCTGCAGTGATAGTGGTCCATAAACTATATGTTAATGATCATACTTTTTGGAATAGTAAAAGGCAGTTTGAAATGTAACTACAAGAGGGGAACATTGAATAAGTCTGGGTGCAGTGGCTCAGGCCTGTTATCCCAGCACTTTGAAAGGCCGAGGTAGGAGGATCCCTTGGGCTCAGGAGTTTAAGCCAGCCTGGGCAACATAGTGAGACCCCATCTATACAAAAATAACAATAATAATAATAATAACCAGGTGTGGTGGTGCATGCCTGTAGTCCAAGCTACTCTGGATGCTGAGGTGGAAGGATTTCTTGGGCACAGGAGTTTGAGGCTGCAGTGAACTATGATTGTTGTGCCACTGTACCACTGCACTCCAGCCTGGGAGACAAAGTGAGAATCTGTCTCAAAAAAAAAAAAAAAGAAAAGAAAAGAAAAGAATGAAAGAGAGACAAAGAAGGAAGGAAGAGGGGAAGGGAGGAAAAGAGGAAGTGGGGAAGGGAAGGAGGGAGAGGGGGACAGAGAAGGAAGGAAGGAAGGAAAGGGAATGGAAGGGAGAAGGAAGGAAGGAAGCAAAAGAGGGAAGGAAGGAAGGAAAGATGGAAGGAAGAAAGCAAGGGCTAGTTCAGGGACCTGTGTAGTATGGGACCTCTAGAAATCTGAAACAATTGGAAGAGGAGTAAAGATCAATGAAAGAAAGAGAGATGACCTTGGGATGTTTAAAGGCTTTAGCCTTAAATCAGTGAAACTATTTTCCTGGTTCAGACTAACAAATTGGTTTTCTAACTCCCTGTTATTTCTTACCTATATATTCTCTCTGAGATAAAGTCAACCTGTCAGGTCTTATAATCTTTTCTTAGAAGCAAGGTAAGCAAATGGAGGTGAATAGAAAAGAGAAAGCCTGCCAAATTACTTATCCCTGTTCCCATCAGAGCTCTAATGTAATTTGACTGATAGAAATCATATTAAGTTCAATATAGCCATATGATATTTGGCTTCAAATAAGACTGCTATTTAAAGAGAAGCTTAGGGAAGTACTGTGTCCTTATAATGCTAGGCATTCATTGGAAAAATGGAGTTTGCCTAGTCCTATGAAGTTCTGTTCCAAAAGGGAAATAAGCCCATGTTACGAAGAGATGGGGGACAAAATTCTAGAACAAAATTATAGAATAAGAGAACTTAGTGGTCAAAATTCACCAAACATTTGAAGATATAACAGTCTTTGGGGGCTTTCCTATTGGTTTAGAATAGGAAACCAATCATTTTGTAAACTCACATTCATTCATTCATTTATTCACAAACCTCATTAAAAGCCTGATGCCACATACTATGTTCATATTGACGAGACAGATAGATATGACACTGTCAGAGCTCAGGCAGAAGATGTGCTATACATTAGTGAAGGAGGCTAGTCAGTGAAAGTGAGGAACACTATATGATCAATCCTATGACAGAGACAAGCACCTTGTGTTAGAAGGCACATATGGAACTCTCTATGGTGCTAGGGAGTCTTTACATTTTCACGAAAGGAGCGATTACACAGCCAAACTTGGAAAGACAAATAGTGATTGGATGAATAAAGCAGAGATCTGGATTCAAGTGAAGTGAAGATTGTTCCAGGAGCAGAGAACAAGTCGTTAGAGTGAAGCATATTTTGTGTTGCTAGAGCAGAGCCTGTGGTTGGAAATGTAGAAAGAATCCTGGAGAGTGAAGCGGGACCCACATCTTGCAGAATCCTCACCCCCATGCCACCATGCCAGTGCTACATAACGGCACTTAAGTTGGATATGAGATGGATTGGAGTGAGGAAGAAGGACTGGTTAGGAGGTGTCACAGTTCAAATACAAAGCAATTAATTAGACTTTAAGGTAAAGATTATTAATAGACTTAAGGGATGGTCAGGTGATGAGGAAGAGAAAGGAATCAGCTGTGACTTCCAAGACTGTGCTTTCAGGGATCACGTCTATAGTTTGCTACTAGAGAAGTTTTTCTGAACACATAGGGCACCAGACGCACAAGGAGGAGGTACAGCCTTCTCTCCTGAATGTGAAGCTGGCTCTTGATCTTGCTTTGTTCCAACTACCATTTGCCATTGATTATGTCCTTCTCTTCCTTCCAGAAAGTAAAAGGGAGAGAATGTAGTCTGAGTGGTTTTTGTTAATCAAGAAAAGAAAAAAAAAAAAAAAAGAAAGAAAGACTTCCAGCTTTCTAATTTGGACATCAGGTCAGCTCATGTGCCATTGCTTAAGCTAGGGAAAATAGGAGAAGAACATGTTGGGGGAAGATGTGGCTTTAGTTTTAGACGTGTTGTATATGATAGCTGTGACCCATGCACATGAAAATGTTCAGAATGTGTTTGGAAGTGTATATATAAAGCTCCGGAGAGAGCTAAAATAAGATGATATAAGGATGCATGGCCATCAGCGTATGATTATGGAAGCTGTGGGTGTAGATGAGATCAAAGAGAGAGGAAAGAGATAAAGTGGCAGGCAGAACCTGAAGGAACAGCTAAAAGACCATTTAGAAAAAAGCAGACATTGAAGACACTGAGAAGATGTGGTCCTAGACACAGCGGGGTCACAAGAGACTGAGGATCTTAAAGGCAAAAATCCTTTAGTTTCAAAATATTCACAGGTTGAAATGTTTCTGAGAGATCAAATAAGAGAGGGCCTAAAAAATATAAATTGGAAAAAGCCAAAAAAGTGGTTTTTGATGATTTTGGAGAGAGAACTTTTTATGGAGTGGTAGGGCAGAATTCTGAAGCCACACTTTTTTAAGAGCAAATGGGAAATGTCAAAGAGGGAAATCAATTGTAGATAACTCTTTCAAGAAGTTGTAATTGGAGTGGAATGCAGGAAAAAAGAATTGGTTTCTTTGTTTTCCGTGACTTTCTCATGTTTAAATGTTGTAGAACTAAGGATTTGGAGATGTTTACAATTTTAGATGGGGAAGTTAATAATAATTGATGTTTACAGACCTTTATTTTTGCAGAAATAAATTTTCTAGTATTAGAAATGTTTAGATAAACCTGTGAGTTCAACATTTAAAAGCACTTCATATTTGAATATTGTCTTTCCATTGGAAACATTAATTTTTCATGGACTGAAGCAATATAGTTTTTATCAAACACATCCCCTTTCCCTAAAAAAAGAAGAGAAAAAAGAAACATGGTTAATTATATGGAAGAACAGCACAAAACTAGAAACACTCTTTCACTGATGTTCCTCTGATAGCCATCTTCTATTCACCAGGAGAGTTTCAAGATTTCATCAGCCGTTGTGTCAGTCAATATCCTGGCAAGAAATAGTTATTGATACTGCATAAGTTGAAAAAATATTAATAAGGGGATTGTTTATTAGAGAAACAGTATGCATAGCAAAACCATAAGGGATAGTAAGAGTGAGGGCTTTTATCACCTACAGACCAAAGAGTGTGAGAGGAGGTTCAGTTACCTGAGCCTAGAGTGAGAAGGGAGTGCATGGTAAGACGTTTAGTTAAGGGAAGCAGTTAGTCCATGCTGATCTCAAAGGGTCTTTTCGCTCTGTATTAATCTGCTGGTGGTGTTACCCATTGGCCAAATCCAATCATACACCAGAAGTTTAAAAGGCTTATTGACGTATCCTTATCGTCCAGCCTTCCAGGGCCCAGATGGGGAGAGAAGGTAGAGAATAGATCAGGAGAAGTACATGGAAACTATGCATCAGTGACAGAACAACTGTGAAAAACAAAGGGCATAAGTGGGTGTTTTACCTCCTTTCCAATGGTAATGGATATGTCCTGTGAAGTGCATGCCACTTCTGGTGATTTGGAATGGGTCATGTTTCTAAGACTTGTGGATCACACCTTATCATCAATATTTTTGCTATTGGCTTTTAAATATGTTAGCTATGATCTCAATATCTGATAGTGCTTTTGAACAACAGTGTAAAGATTATTCCTCTGCATTTACCAGCTTCATTTCTTACAACAGTGTTCCTCAGTTTTTTTCAACATTAAAAATCATGGTAATTAATCTGTTTTAGGGAGGTATTGGAGGAGTAAATGAAATTAATGTGGTAGAGTGCATAATACACACAATAAATTATCTCTCAGCTTTTTGCAATGAAAAATAATGATGAAAATATGTATACACACACAAAATATGTGTCTATATACACACACATATATATCAGATACATATATACACACATATTTTTGTGTGCATGCAAAATAAAATAAACAAGCATACCTTGTTTTATTGTGTATTGCTTTATTGCGCTTCCCAGATGTTGCATTTTTTACAAATTGAAGCTCTTCATCCTTGCATCCTGCAAGTCTGTCAGTGCCAGTTTTCTGACAGTATATGCTCATATCATGTCTGTATCCCATTTTAGTGATTCTCACAATATTTCAAACTTCTTCATGACTATTATATCTGTTTTGGTGATCTGCGATCAGTAATCTTTGATGTTACTATTGTAATTATTCTGCGATACCATGAACCATGCCCATATAAGATGGTAAATTTAATTGATAAATGTCATGTATGTTCTGACTCCTCCACCAATCAGCCATTCCCCCATTTGTCTCTTCCTCTCCTTGGGTCTCCCCGTTCCCTGAGGCTGAACAATATTGCAGTTAGGCCAACTACAATAGCTTCTAAGTGTTCAAGTGAAAGGAGAAAATGTGGGTCTCTCACTTTAAATCAAAAGCTAGAAATGATTATTAGTGAGTACCGCATGTTGAACACCAAGATAGGCTGGAAGCTGGCCCTCTTTCTCCAAACAGCCAAGTTGTGAATGTGAAGGAAAAATTCTTGAAGGCTACTCCAGTGAACACTGGAGTAGTCTTGAACACTAGTCCAGTGAATACGCAAATGATAGGAAAGCAAAACAGATATGGATTATTATGGATATAGAGAAAGTTTTGACATATTCCTGCTGAACCGTGGAACTCAGAGGAGGAGGGTTAGAAGAAAAGAATAGATTGATACCACTATTATTTAGTGCTTTTGAAATCTATCCAGACTTTCTGACAAAATGGTGCAGTGGGTTCATTCTTTGACACATTCCCTCTGCTCCAGCCTAATCAAGAGCAAAGTTCTAGCTATCTTTAATTCTATGAAGTCTGAGAGAGGTGAGGAAGCTTTGGAAGAAAAGCTGGAAGATAGCGGAGGTTGGTTTATGAAGTTGAAGGAAAGAAGCCATCACCATCACATGAAAGTACAAGATGAGTCACCAAATGCTGAGATGGAGAAGCTGTTCCAAGTTATCTAGATCTAGCTAAAATCACTGATGAAGGTGGCTACGCTGTGCAACAGATCTTCAGTGTCAGTGAAACAGCCTTCTATTGGAAAAAGACGCCATGTAGGGCTTCCACAGCTAGAGAGAAGTCAGTGCCTGGCTTAACTAAAAACTAAATATTTTCTAGTTATTATTTTGTTAGACATTAGGCTGTTGCACATTTAATTGGCTAAGGTGTAGTGCAGACATAACATTTATATGTGCTGGAAAGAAAACAACTTTATGTGACTTGTATTAATGCAACATTAGCTTTATTATGGTCATCTGGAACTGAGCCTGCCATATTGCTGAGAAATGCCTACGTACTTCTTCGTTTTTAACAAACATTATCTTATAAGATTTTGCTTTAAGAGTTTATCTTATAAGAGTTTGAAGATTATTATTTCCTAGTTTACTTGGTTTGCAATGTAATTTATCTTGTCTGTGTATATCCTAAAATGATTTAAACATTTGGGAAAGCTGAAGATCAGTCTTCTCCTGAAACCCTAGACAATTTCTGCCATTTGATTACAGCTTTTTGTTTGTTTCTTTTGTTCTGTTTTGTTTTACAGAATCTTGCTGCATTCCCAGGGTGGAGTGCAGTGGCACAATCTTGGCTCACTGCAACTTCCACCTCCCGGGTTCAAGCAATTCTCCTTCCTCAGCCTCCCAAGTACCTGGGACTACAGTCACAAGCCACCAATCCTGGCTATTTTTATTTTATTTTATTTTTATTTTTAGTAGAGACAGGGTTTCACAATGTTGGCCAGGCTGGTCTCGAACTCCTGACCTCATGTGATTTGCCCACGTCGGCCTCCCAAAGTGCTGGGATTGCAGGCGTGAGCCACTGTGCCTGGACCAGCTTTTTTTTTCTTTTTTTGGTTTATCTGTACTACTTCCTTATCCAACCTCTCTAGTCAAAAGCGACCTGCTGTACTCACTGAACCAGTAGAAAGCTTATTGATTTTCCATCTGTGGACTTTATTCCTACTTTACTAAATGGCTTTTCTCTAGCAATATTAAAATTTAAAATATGTTTAAAGATTCTGATCTTAACCTTCAGCTTTTATAGATCTCTGTATGCTAAAGGAATTTTCATTTTTATAAATTCTTCTCTACAGCGATGCTTTGCCTACTAAGTTTGACCTTACGGAATTTCTTTTGTTATTGTTTTGAGCTGTTTATCACTCCTGTATTATTGTTCTCTTGTAATCAGCATGTATGATTCTGGTCATTCATTTTTAAATTTCTCCCCTGAATTCTACATTCTAAGTTCTAAGACACTGTGTTACATATGGTGGAAGCTCAATATGTTTTGGTGTGAATTCATAGTCTAGCACCTTAGGAAGAATTGCTCAATAAAGAGTATAGCCTAAATTTTCTGAGTCAGCATTTTCAGTCAATGGAGATACATATTCTTAAAAACACTATTTATGTCCAACTTTAAAATATATTTTAATGGGCCATTTTCAAAATCAATTGTGTCAATTATCTATGAGACATAAAATAAATTATTTGTTCCAACCCATAATTATACTTGAAGAAAAAAATAATTTAGGAAAGAACTGGCAATATCTGTATAAGAAACATACATGGGGACATTTATTCTTGGGTCCTTTAAATAATTTACTTTGAAAAGGTTGTAACTTCATTGCATGTGCAAGGAATTTTTGAGACTAATCATCTTGAAACTTTTAGTAGCAGGTTTGGAGTAAAATGTTCAAATGAGAAGTTGTATATGATACCATCAAGTAAATCAGAGGAAAACAAAGCTGTTCTTGTTGAACCTGGGTTAAGTGCGAGACAGTTCTGACTATCTACTGCTGCCTTTGACATATTTCTGCTGAACCCTGGTACTCAGAGGAGCAGGGTTAGAAAACAAGAATAGATCAATACCATTATTATTTAGAGCTTTTGAAATCTATCCAGACTTTCTGACAAAATAGTGCAGTAGGTTCATGCTTTGACACATTCCCTCTGCTCCAGACACATCACAATGCTAGATAGTAGAGTTATTCCATTAAATACTCTGAGAAACAAGATGAACATCAACACTGGTACAGACCAGAACCAGAGTAGAACCACAAAAGGGATCAGGCCTGCAACCCGGAATTCTTAGCTTCCAGGTCCTGAAGCAAGCAGGAAAACAGAGGAACCATATTTCACATTCAATGGCAGCCTGAAATGAGAAGTTCTCATTTAGCTCTAACTCAATGCCAACCACAGCCTCTTCTTTCTAGGAAGTTGTAATCCTAAAGAAAGGAAGAACATAGTACAATTTTAGAACTGAAAACTGAGCTTCCTAATAGACAAATCAGATACAATTAAATTAATCAAGTTGCATACAAGAAAGGTAAAGTGCTTTGCAAGACTAGATAGCCATTGAATAGGCATCAATGCTCTTGATGGGCATCAATAAGGACACTTTTCTGAAACAACCACAGTCTTATGAGCAATAGCATCTCTAAGCAATTAAAATGTTTACCTATTAAAGTCAGATCAGTGTCTGCTTGCATTTCATGCAATACATTTGATGACATGTGTAGCATTACATAATGCATGTATTAGTCAGCACAGGCTGCCATGAGAAAATAACACATACTGAATAGTTAAAACAACAGGAATTTATTTTCTCAAACTTCTGAAGGCTAAAAGTCCAAGATCAACATTGTAGGCAGGTTTGATGTCTCCTAAGGCCTCTCTCATTGGCTTGCAGATGGCCGCCTTCTTGCTGTGTCTTCACATAGCCTTTCCTCTACATAAGTGCATCCCTGATGTCTCTCTCTTCTTAAAACCTCCATTACCTTCTTAAAGCTCCTATCTGTAAATACAGTCCTATTGCGGTTTAGGGTTTCAAGATATGAATGTTGAGGTGAGGACACAATTCAGTCCCTAAGAATGCACAACTGGGAAGTGATTCTACAAGCAAATGTGGTTTTCCTTCCAGAAATTTTTAAGTTAATGTATTTGAAATATTCCTCAAAAAGAACTGTGTTCCAGAATATCAGACTAGAAAAACATCAAGAGTAACATAATATTTGCATTTCTCTGATGGCCAGTGACGATGAGCATTTTTTCATGTGTCTGTTGGCTGCATAAATGTCTTCTTTTGAGAAGTGTCAGTTCATATCCTTTGCCCACTTTTTGATGGGGTTGTTTTTTTCTTGTAAATTTGTTTGAGTTCTTTGTAGATTCTGGATATTAGCTCTTTGTCAGATGAGTAGACTGCAAAAATTTTCTCCCATTCTGTAGGTTGCCTGTTCACTCTGACGGTAGTTTCTTTTGCTGTACAGAAGCTCTTTAGTTTAATTAGATCTCATTTGTCAATTTTGGCTTTTGTTGCCATTGCTTTTGGTATTTTAGACATGAAGTCCTTGCCCATGCCTATGTCCTGAATGGTATTGCCTAGGTTTTCTTCTAGGGTTTTTATGGTTTTAGGTCTAACATTTAAGTCTTTAATCCATCTTGAATTAATTTTTGTATAAGGTGTAAGGAAGGGATCCAGTTTTGGCTTTCTACATACGGCTAGCCAGTTTTCCCAGCACCATTTATTAAATAGGGAATCTTTTCCCTATTTCTTGTTTTTTGTCAGGTTTGTCAAAGACCAGATGGCTGTAGACGTGTGGTAGTATTTCTGAGGGTTCTGTTCTGTTCTGTTGGTCTATATCTCTGTTTTGGTACCAGTCCCAATGCTGTTTTGGTTGCTGTAGCCGTGTAGTATAGTTTGAAGTCAGGTAGTGTGATGCCTCCAGCTTTATTCTTTTGGCTTAGGACTGTCTTGGCAATGCAGGTTCTTTTTTGGTTCCATATGAGCTTTAAAGTAGTTCTTTCCAATTCTGTGAAGAAAGTCATTGGTAGCTTGATGGGGATGGCATTGAATCTATAAATTACCTTGAGCAGTATGGCTATTTTCACAATATTGATTCTTCCTATCCATGAGCATGGGATGTTCTTCCATTTGTTTGTGTCCTCTTTTATTTCACTGAGCAGTGGTTTGTAGTTCTCCTTGAAGAGGTCCTTCACATCCCTTGTAATTTGGATTCCTAGATACCATCTCACACCAGTTAGAATGGTGATCATTAAAAAGTCAGGCAACAACAGGTGCTGGAGAGGATGTGGAGAAATAGGAACACTTTGACACTGTTGGTGGGACTGTAAACTAGTTCAACCATTGTGGAAGACAGTGTGGCAATTCCTCAAGGATATAGAACTAGAAATACCATTTGACCCAGCCATCCCATTACTGGGTATATACCTAAACGATTATAAATCATGCTGCTATAAAGACACATGCACACGTATGTTTACTGCGGCACTATTCACAATAGTAAAGGCTTGGAACCAACACAAATCTCCATCAATGATAGACTGGATTAAGAATATGTGGCACATATGTACCATGGAATACTAGGCAGCCATAAAAAGGATGAGTTTGTGTCCTTTGTGGGAACATGGATGAAGCTGGAAACCATCATTCTCAGCAAACTATCGCAAGGACAAAAAACCGAACACCGCATGTTCTCACTCATGGGTGGGAGTTGAATAATGAGAACACTTAGACACAAGAAGGGAAGCATCACACACCGGGGCCTGTTGTGGGATGGGGGAAGGGGGGAAGGATACCATTAGGAGATATACCTAATGTAAATGACAAGTTAATGGGTGCAGCACACCAACATGGCATATGTATACATATGTAATAAACCTGTACGTTGTGCACATGTACCCTAGAACTTAAAGTATAATAAAAAGAGTAATATAATAAACTGTTACTTATTATTTTATTGTGATAATTCACTGGGACAAAAAAAATGCTTGCATCCCTGATCATTATTCTTTTTGTTTGCAGCCAACAAGAGCTGTTCTAATGGAGCTCTGGTATGTGCCTCCTCTAATAGCTGTATCCCAGCCCACCAGCGCTGTGATGCTTTTGCCGACTGCATGGATTTCCAGCTTGATGAGTCCAGCTGCTCAGGTACCCCATTTCCATTAAAATATTCTTGTGATATGAACCAACAACTTAACCTGCACACAATGAAAATATTAAAACTTGAGGTTCTAAATAATGGCAAGCATGGAATAATTGGATTTCTATTCTTGGTTTGGGGGCAGAAAGTATGTTGACATTAATTGCTACATTTCTAAAAATTATAAACATATAATGAGCTCATGCTAGATCTACATAATGTTTGATAAGAAAAATCAAAGATGTCATTTTAACACAATGTAATTTAAGATTATTAGCATTTAATAATCTCTCCTCTGAAAATTGCTTGGTTTCGCCGGGCACGGTGGCTCAAGCCTGTAATCCCAGCACTTTGGGAGGCCGAGACGGGCGGATCACGAGGTCAGGAGATCGAGACCATCCTGGCTAACACGATGAAACCCCGTCTCTACTAAAAAAATACAGAAAAATTAGCCGGGCGAGGTGGCGGGCGCCTGTAGTCCCAGCTACTCGGGAGGCTGAGGCAGGAGAATGGCGTGAACCCGGGAGGCGGAGCTTGCAGTGAGCTGAGATCTGGCCACAGCACTCCAGCCTGGGCGGCAGAGCGAGACTCCGTCTCAAAAAAAAAAAAAAAAAAAAAAGAAAATTGCTTGGTTTCTATAATAAAGAACCCTATTCAACCTAGTGCTATTGTTTTATTTTTAAATTGTGGTCTTCTTTTGTCCACTTCTTTATAAGAGTTTTCTATTTGCATAATCTAGTTACATATTTAAAACTAAATTTATTAAACCTTAGTTTGACTTCTAAACATTGTTCTTTCTTCTGATCTTGGAACATTTATACAGCATAAGAACTGATGGTATATATATGTCATTATACTTTTATCAAAGCTGCTTTAGAATTTTCTAATTTATTGTAGCCCCTTGTTAACATCTCTCCTGAGTAAATGATTTTTTTATTTCACATAGGTGACATATAAAATTACAGACCATTAAAGGCAATATGATTTTGTCCTAACTAAAGGATAATATAAATTAATGATAGAGATATATTCAGTGAAATTTCCTAAATAAATTGGAAATATTTTATATCAAAACTAGTTAAGAAAATACTCTGTATCTTTCAAGAGAGGAGAACATTATGAGATCTGTGGTAGAAGCATGATAATTGTCATCAAATCACATTGTGAAAAAGTCTTATTTTTGTATAATGCTGGAAGTGAGTACTCACACAGCACTGCATTTTATGAGTGCAAAAGCAAATGAAAAAGTGACCAAATCTGGCCCCATAAAATGTGCAAAGATGGATATTCTTTGTCACTTTTTCTGCACTCAGAATGCATGTACTTCAGATAAGATACCAGTATTATTTTCTTTACAGAAAGTAAGAAAGCCATTACTGAATAGCTCCATTCTTTGACACTAGTAAGAGACAGTATTTATGCCAGACCCACACTTATTTACATAAAGATGAGATTATCTTCAGCATGGTCCTATATGAGCACAAATATAATATGTTATAATTTGTTAGCTTCTTTGATATAGTCTGCTTTTAAAAGTGGGATCAGAAAAACAGAATACTTGTCATTCATACCCAGCAACAGACAATCTGCAGGTAGTACTGTAGAACACATTTTTGTTGTCCGTCTCTTTTCATCAGTCACCAGTCATGTTTACAGTTCGCTTCCAAAGTGTAGGTCATGTTGACACAGCTATTGAGTTAGAGTAAAATAAAGAACTAGTGAAATACAGTTTTCAGAAATAAAATCCCTGTTATATTATGTTTTATCTATTTACATGTTGTATGCTTTTTGGACTGTCAATTAAGTATAATAAAGCCAAGCTTCTTTTTTTTTTTTTTTTTTTTTTTTTTGAGACAGAGTCTCGCTCTGTCACCCAGGCTGGAGTGCAGTGGCGCGATCTCGGCTCACTGCAAGCTCCGCCTCCCGGGTTTTACGCCATTCTCCTGCCTCAGCCTCCCGAGTAGCTGGGACTACAGGCGCCCGCCATCTCGCCCGGCTAGTTTTTTGTATTTTTTTTTTTTTAGTAGAGACGGGGTTTCACCGTGTTAGCCAGGATGGTCTCGATCTCCTGACCTCGTGATCCACCCGTCTCGGCCTCCCAAAGTGCTGGGATTACAGGCTTGAGCCACCGCGCCCGGCCATAAAGCCAAGCTTCTGTTTTAAAGATGTCTTTAAGCCTGATCCACACTAAAGATTTGTCAATGTATATCACACAGTATTCTTTCTTTCCAACATTATATTCTTTTAAGGTCAGGATTTATTAGGCTTTTGTGAACCCAATCTTTACAGTATCCAATAATTCCCATAGTGGTCTCACCATGATCAGAATCTGGCCTCACCCACCCTGAGGTTTAAGTCATAAACAAGAATATTAAGGTTGGGCACTGTATAAATGTTACAGGCTACACATATTTCAATGAATCCTGTTCATGCCTAACTTATATTATAAAAGTATATTATTTTCCAGTTTTGGTTGCTTTGCAACCAGAAGTTATTGGCCAGAATTTGTCTGGCTAAATCTAAACTGAAAGGGTTTTTCTAGTCATTTGCAGTAGTAGAGGTTAATAAAGCTTATGCTAAGGTGAAACTATAATTATGATAATCATTCATTTAAAGAAGAATTAGGAAAGGACACTAAAAATGTAAAATTGTAGGACGGGACATTATAAATATAATAAATACATAAAAACACTGACAATGCTGGTGGTGATGATGATGATGATGATGATATAGCTTAATAAAGTTTCAGAAGTATTTAAAAACCAAACAGAACAAACGCAAATACTTCTCAGGCAAGTACTGTGGAGCTACTTCAAGTTTGTTTGTTATTATTTATTTTTTAATTGACACATCATAATTGTACATATTTATGGGGTACAATTTGACGTTTCAGTGCATATGTTTTGTATAATGATCAAATCAGGGTGGTTAGCTTATCCATCACCTCATGCATTAATTATTTCTTTGTGGTAAGAACGTTGAAGAGCCTCTCTCCTAGCCATTTTGTAATATACAATATCTTAATATTTACCCATTACCCTACTGTGCAATAGAACACCAAAACTTGTTCCTTCTATCTAATAGTAACTTTATACCCATTGGCCAACCTCTGCCTGTCCTTTTCCTCCCCTCTCTAATCACTGGTAAGCACTGTTCTATTCTCTGCTTCTATGATATCAACTTTTGAGGCTTGATAGATTTTCCTGTAGTCCCTGTGCCAGGATTTCAAGATAAAGAGAATAATCTCTTCCCTCTGGGACTTGGTTTGTTGCACAAAATATTTGGGTAGACTCCTAGGGTGTATATATCTCTTCAAACTATGTGCAAATAATCGTGTATATGCATACTTATCTGGGATAGTACATAAATGCCATGTGATTCAAAGGGGTTCATATGCCCACAGCATCAAAAACTGCAAGTAGTTGTAGAAATTCTGAGCTAAATAGCTAATAATTTGACATTTTTACTCTAACAGGCTTTGGAGTCAGAAGACAGGGTTTAGTTCTAGTTCAGATGCTTCTTTGCTATTAACTCAAGTAAGTTATGTGAACCACTTGAGGCCACATTTTCCTCCTCTGCAAAATGAGGATAATTATGGTATATAAGACACAATGTTATGAGGACTAAGTGAGATAACACATGTAAAACTCTTAGGCCAGTCCCTGACACATAGTAGGCCTTATATAAATGGTAGTGGTAATGGTGATTATAACCACAAAGGAAGAAAAGGAAGAGAAGAAGGAGAAGATGGAGAGAGCAATGTCAAGGAAACTAGGTTTCATAGGCAATGCAGATACTCCCCCCAATATGGAAAGATGATTGAGAACAATTATTTAATACCTTATACACACCATTCACTAGTATAAAAATGATAACAAATTTAATTTAACCTTCCTAGCAGTCCTATAAGGAAGTGATATCATACATATTTCTACTTGAAGAATCTTTTTTTTTTTGAGGCGGAGTCTCGCTCTGTCGCCTAGGCTGGAGTGCAGTGGCACGATCTTGGCTCACTGCAAGCTCTGCCTCCTGGGTTCACGCCATTCTCCTGCCTCAGCCTCCTGAGTAGCTGGGACTACAGGCACCCATGACCATGCCCGGCTAATTTTTTTTGTATTTTTAATAGAGACAGGGTTTCACTGTGTTAGTCAGGATGGTCTCGATCTCCTGACCTCATGATCCACCCGCCTCGGCCTCCCAAAATGCTGGGATTACAGGCATGAGCCACCACGCCCGGCCTCTACATGAGGAATCTTATACTTAGAGTACCTAGCTCAAAGTCCCATAACTCTTAAATGACTGAGCCAGGTATCATCAGGGAGCACCAGGATTCATGTGGTATCAATCTTCCCAGAAAACTAGTATATAGCACCTGTCACTTCCCTAGTCTCTATGTACATTAAGGGGGAAAAATGGAGGCTTACTTGCAAATTATTTCTATTTAAGCTTAAAACTTACTATTGTTTTTATATGTGTGTTGCTCTTTGGGAGTCAATGTGAGATACCCAGAATGATATTTCTGTGTAACCAGTTGTCAGTTGTATTGGCCTCCAGACACATATTCGTAATAACCAACACAAAGGGCTACAAGCCAGAGAGACATTGCTGTGGCTAAAGATTGGAAACCTCTGCTAATGGTAATATTGCCCCATAGATTCCCAGTTCCCATATTGGGAATTCTATCTACTTATCTCCTGGAAATACTCAGCCTCTTCATGGCTAATTAGCCATATCCATCTCCTTCCCCGTTTCATTTGCTCTCTGCTGAAAATTGTTTTGAGTAAATCAAAGCTGAAAATACTTTGTGCTGTGTCTTTCTGTATTATGGATAAAGAACCTGGGTCTAAAGCAGACAGTGATAAAATCTTATCACAGAGACAAACTGGGAGTTTTCTGCCCTGCAAAACAACAGGACTCACCTCTGTTTCCAGTGAACATCTGTGTTCTTTGCATTGTGCTCCACTATACAGCACAAAAATGCATGTTTAGATTCACACAGAAGCATTCTGATGTAAAGCAAGCTATGTTTCATTTTCTGTAATCAATTTAAATATGAATGACCCACCCCAAAATGAGCAGCTGTGCTGTACTGTTTGTTTTCTGATACTCTGCAGTCTCCGACACTGTTCTCATTTTTCAATAAAACAAAATCCATATTTGAGGAAGACTGAAATTACACCTAAGATCAAAAATAACCATAAAACAGCTTATCTAACAAGGTTTATACCAATTTGTGCTTTATCATATTGGTGGCTATTGTTCAGTCAAATCAGCAAATTTCTTCTTTGTAAAGGAGACCTCAAGTCTGTTCTGTTCAGTGGAGCATGCCACCCAGTCCTGAGGGAGGGAGCTCCTTACGCTCATCTTCGGCACCTTACTCCCTTGTTTTATGTAATTAGTTAAGGAGGACTAAGGGAGGGCAAGACGGGAAATACATTCCTGGGAAAACAAACTGCTGATTTTTTTTTGAAACCAAAAATGATGCCAGACTCAAGATATATTTCAGTTTTGATCCTAAACTGCAACTTCCCTCCTTCCTTGCTTTCCTCTTTCTTAATGCCTGCTATCCCTTCTCTAGTGTGCAATGACTGCCTTTATTAACCCATTTTCACACTGCTATAAAGGCATACCTGAGAATGGGTAGTTTATTTGAAAAAAAAAAAAAAGAAGAAGAGGTTTAATTGGCTCATGGTTCTGCAGGTTAGACAGGATTCTGCTTCTAAGCTGGCTTCAGGAAACTTATAATCATGATGGAAGGCAAAGGCAAAGCAAGCACATACACATGGCTGGCAGGGGAGGGAGAGAGAAGGGGAAAGTGCTAAATGCTTTCAAACAACCAGATCTCATGAGAACTCCACCATGAGACAGCACTAGGGGGATGGTGCCCAACTATTGGAAACCACTCCCATGATCCAGTCACCTCCCACTAGGTCCCACGTCCAACACTGGGGATCACAGTTTGACATAAGATTTGGATGAGGACACAAAACCAAACGTTATCACTGCTTAACAGTCTACTCTCTCATGCCAGCCTTTCCTTGTTTTACTTCAATACGTATTGCTTACATAAAATTTCTAGTTCTCTATTTTCTCACTTCCTTCATGATTATCATTTCTCTGTTCTAGTAAGTGTTTTCTTTGTCTCTGCTAAGACTGGGCTTATCAAAGACAAGGAACATTATCTATGTGACCCTATAGTACCAGAAACAGTGATTTCAAAATGACTTGAAAAACTCCGAACAGTGATGCTATCTAAAAGGCAGAGAAAAATATCTGAAGAAAAGCCTCAAATCTATATCTCTACTTCGTATTAAATATTTCATCTGAGGTTGAGACCTGCAAATTCCAATGCCCACAGGTCAGGTCACTTCCACTTGGATGCCCCTTATGCACTTAAAGCATAACATTATCTTTTCCTTTAAAAATCTTAATTCCCCATAAATTCCCCTCAGTGAATGAAACCACCAACTAGCCAGTGACCCAGCCAGAAAGGTGGACATTATCCTTGACTCTTCCAAATAGTCACCGAGATGTTTCAATCCTAATATTTAAATATCTCTTGAAAGGTCAACAACTTTCTACCCCCAAACCCATCCTAACCCTTTAATTCAGGCAACCATTATATTTTTGCTAGTTTATTACAAAAAAACTCTTAACGGGGCTCTCAGATTTTAGGCTTGGTCTTTCTGTTGACTTGACGCACTGCAGCCAGAATTCTAACACATGAAACATGGCACTTCCCTTCTTAAAATCTTGGCTGGGCTGATGTGACCCAAAAACTGTGTGTCTCTGACTTTTTTCTACACTATCTTTGTATTATGAGCAGTTCAACCAGACTGGGCTGTCTTCAGTTCCTCAAACATGCTACACCCTCTTCTGCGGCCTCTGGGTCTTTATGCTCACCTTGACACACACACACTACCACTACTGCCCAAATAAATGGCTACCGATTCTCTCCAGAAAGCTTTTTCTTACTCCCCAAATGTGACCAAAGTGCTCTTCTTGGTGTTCCCATCACTCTTAGAACATCCATCCCAATAGAGTAATTTCGTTCTGCATTTTAATGCCACACTCACGTTTATTATTATTATTATTATTATTATTATTATTTTTTGCATCTGGAAGGACAGTAGGAGCAGGGACCATGGTTGTATATCTTTTTAAAGTCAATATTTATTAAACTCATACTATGAACTGGTTGTTCTTCTAACAGTCTCACAAACCTATGTGATAGTTATTATTTGTTAACCTTGTTTACAGAAAGCAAATAGAGGCACAGAGATATTAACTACCTTACCCCATACTACTCAGCTAATAAATTGAGCTGAGATAAGCAGTTGGGCTCCTGTGCCCTCAGTCTTAACAACTATACTAAGATGTCTATATTATTTATTAGTATATTTCCAGTGCCCAGCCCAGTGCCAGACATTTTATGGGTGCTCAGAATATATTTATTCAATTAAAATTAAAGACAGGAAATTTTAATCAAGTGTTGGAGTTAAAGTAACCCACCGAGGGAGGACTGGTATCCTGCAAGAGAGATGTTGAATTATACCCCATAAATATGTACAATTGCAATGTGTCAAGTAAAAACAAAAAGCCTAGGAACAACTTGAGTCTTCACTGAATAGGGGAATTGACAGGCCTTGGTGGATCTAGATGTCTCGTGAGGGTATAAGGAGGAAGTTCATATGAACACAGCATCAGGAACTAAATGTGCTAACCACTCTCCCAGTAGTTACTCTCTGAAGATATTTAGCTTCTTTTTAGCCTGTTAAGTAAACCACCTTTGAAAATAAATGTTCCTGTTAAACTAGAACTAGGGAGTGACACAAGCAGTGAAATAAGAAGACCAGGGACAAACCTGAGTTATACTGACATCGATCACGGATGCAGAGGTAGGACATCTGCATACTCGTAAGTGAGTGACGTATCACAAAAGGCTTTTGCCTGCCGTGACATGAGGACTGTTGTGTAGAACTAGAGAAATGTTTCAGTAAACAAAACACTTTATTGTCATCACAAATATGTCTTGCAGACACATTCTAAATAAACTTCTCCCCAATCCGGGGGAGAAGTTCTAGTGTTCTAAAGCACTGTGAGATGACTATAGTTAACAATAATATATCATACAGTTTCAAATAGTTCCAAGGAGTATACTGAATGTTCTCAACACAAAGAAACAGTAAATTTATAAGATGATGGATATGCCAACTTCCCTGATCCCCTGATCTGGTCACTATACTGTGTGTGTGTGTGTGTGTGTGGTGTGTGTGTGTGTGTGTGTGTGTGTGTGTGTGTGTGTGTATACACACACACAGACTATATATATACACTATAGATATACACACACTATATATATACATATACATACATATACATATATATGTATGTATATGTATATATAGTGTATAGTGACCAGATTTTTTGCTAAAAAATTTTTTTTTTAAATTAAACAAGTAAATAATTTTTTTAAGTCTTCTCTTTTTGTGGATCATTCAGGCATGTGAAGGGCATGAACACATTCAGGGCAGCAGGGGCCAGTGGTCAAGTGTGAAGGGAGTACAGGAAAGTCACCTGCGGGAATTCTTTTGCTTTTTGCAACTGAAAAGGAATTTACTCTCAGAGATTATTAGATTTAATGTCATGACAAATAGTGATATCTTCTCCTCTCTCCTAACACTATTTATAATTAACTGGCATCTTTGTGATGCTTCTTTTTAGAATGTCCATTAAATTACTGCAGAAATGGTGGGACTTGTGTAGTGGAGAAAAATGGTCCTATGTGTCGGTAAGAAGCATTGTTTAATTTTTTTTATGATTTTTTGAAGCTGGCTTACTTATTTTTCTATAGGCTGATATAATAGAGCATCAATCAGTATGTGGTTAGTAAGGTAAAAGTAGTGGATAATGGCACTATTTACATTTATCTGTTTGAATAAGGTAAAGGAATATGTGAGTACATTTCAGAGAAATATGTGTTATTATGATTGTGTATGTTTTTCATAATTTTATATGTGGAACATATAATTTTAATAATACTATTCCTTGCATTTAATATTTCTATCAGGTTTTTAAAAGATTTTTTTCTGATATGAATATCTTTCTATTTCAGATGAACTTTGTGTATTTTCTGTCTTCATTTCAAAGTTCATATTTCTCTTTAACAACAAAGGATGAAATTAATTTATAAATAAAATCATTTGCTTGTGTATGCAGTGGGTATTTATAAGTAAAATTAAGGTATAGATAAGAAATACATTTGCAGACTCAAAGCAAGAGTAAACAAAAATAGGCCTTGTGATTTCTTTGGGGAAATATTTATATTGCATATCAAAGATGGCTTGATTTCTTCTCTCACCCTTTGGGGAATTGTGCAAAATAGTTTCATGAACTCCAAAGGAAATGATGCATGTTTCATTATATTTGTGTTTATGCCTGTATAAGCTAACAGACCAATGGATATATCACTTTCCTTATTAGAAAACTCATTGAAGGTTGCTACTCAAATCATTACAAAACACACAAAGGTATCTGAAAAACAATGATTAATAGTTGTTTGAGTCCTTATTTCTTTCTGAATCAACACACATAATTTAGAAAAAGTAGTTTATTCCTAAAAAAATTTTTAAAATCTACCAATTAAAACAATAGCAAAAATTTTATGATGGACTATATTTAGACACTGCTTTAGTTTAACATTGTTGAAATGTAACTACTACTGAGTTTCTTGAAACTGTTTTCTCTTTCAAATGTTTTAGATAATTTATTTCTCAGCATGTCAACAGAATTATACTTTTCCCCATGTCAGTTTCCATGGAAATTAATTTATCAGAAACTATTACTTGATGGAAAACAGGATACATAATATTAATTTCTAAAATCTTCTGAAAGAAGTTTGAATTATACCATAAATAATGTTTACTAAGTATCAACTGAGTAAATAATATTAATGTCAACTGCTTACAGTAAAGAGGTTTGATTTTTGTCCTCTTCAATCCTGACAGTTAGGCCAGAAGACTCCCAGAAAGAGCAAGAAAAGAGCTTTATATTCTTGTTGTGGTCTTAAATAAACTTAAAAAATTAAAATCCAGATGGTGAAGTCCTAAACTTCTCTCAAATGGGAGAACTCGAAGGTGAGGGAAATGAGACAGAGAATTGCGAGAAGAAAGGAAGTCAATGGAGAAAAATGTAGAAAGGAATTTACTGCTAAGAAAGTCAATCAAATGTCCTAAAGTATTATTTTTGATAGCAAATCATACTTTACAAATAGTGAAATAACCATAATGAACATCAGTGCAAACAAATGTTGGAATTAATGCTGTCTAGAATGTAGGTATGAAAAAATGACTTTTGAAACTTTTTCCGTATTGTAATAGCTTGGCCATTTCATTCAAATTTTTCTTTCTTTAAAATTATGAACTAAAAAGGTAATATATGAACTAAAAAGGGTTGTCATAAGTCTTTTTAAAACATGCAGTAGTGTATCAGGCAAAAAGTAGAACTCTTGACAGTCAAATCCTAGTCTGTAGTAGTAAGGTTTGTATCCATTTAGATATGTTTTTCTTTACACAAACACACATAGACACACAAAATTTTAAATTCTTAAATCCCTTGTATATTATTTTAATCTTTATTTTAGGTTCAGGGTTTATTTTAGGTTCAAAATCCTCCATGATGAGTTTACTTATGTAACAAACCAACACGTGTAGTTTTATTTATTAAAAATGTATTGAGTCAAATATTTATTAAGTAAACTTGTCATGGGGAATTTTGTACAGATTATTCCATCACCCAAGTACTAAGCCTAATACTTATTTTTTATTTTGCCTGATCCTCTCTTTCCTCTCACCCTCCGTGCTTCAGTAGGCCCCAGTATCTGTTGTTCCCCTTTGTGCATCCATGTGTTCTCATCGTTTAGCTCACACTTACAAGTGAGAACATGTGGTATTTGGTTTTATGTTCCTGCGTTAGTTTGCTAAAGATTATGGCCTCTGGCTCCATCCATGTTCCTGCAAAGGACATGATCTAATTCTTTTTTTAAGGCTGCATAGTATTCCATGGTGTATACGTACCACATTTCCTTTATCCAGTCTACCATCGATGGACATTTAGATTGATTCTTCATCGTTGCTATTGTGAATAGTGCTACAATGAACATATACGTGGAGGTGCCTTTATGATAGAAAAACTTATATTCCTTTGAGTATATGCCCAGTAATGGGATTGCTGGGTCCAGTGGTAGTTCTGTTTTTAGCTCTTTGAGGAATCACCACACCGCTTTGACAATGGTTGAACTAATTTACACTTTCACCAGCAGTATATAAGTGTTCCTTTTCCCCCCACAACCTTGCTAGCGTCTGATATTTTTTGACTGTTTAGTAATAGCCATTCTGACTGGTGTGAGATGATAGGTCACTATGGTTTTGACTTCTATTCCTGTAATGATCAGTAATGTCGGGCTTTTTTTATATGCTTATTGGCTGTGTGTGTGTCTTCTTTCAAAACGTGTCTGTTCATGTCCTTTGCTCACTATTTAATGGGGTTGTTTATTTTCTTCTTGTAAATTTGAAACCCCTCATATTAAAAAGGCACTTTAACCTGGAATTTATAATAAAGTGATAATCTTTACTTTTCACCTTTTCATCTTGGCAGTGTTTAGCGTGGATTGCTCTTTCTCATTACCCGGTTTCTGGGATATCACTGACTATGCCTGTCACTCTCCTTCACCCATTCCTTTTCTTTCCTGTTGTCTAAATATTGGGATGTTAGACAATGCTTGCGGTTTCTGTCCTGTCTGTCTGCACTCACTCACTATCTAATCTTGTTTAGCTTTGGACCTGGGTATAAAATTTGTAGACTTTGAATACAGCTTACCAGCAGACCAGACTCTACATTTAACCAGCGACACGACGCCAGATCTCATTCAGATTTTATTTGGATATCTCCTAGGCATCGCAAATGTCATGTGTTCTAAAAGACCAGTTTTCTGGACAGGCCATGTTCTTCTATTTCTCTAAGCTTTGGATAAACTGATCCTTCTGTCTAGAACCTTCTCTTTTTTAACCTATTTGCCCAGAGGATGCCTTTTCATCCTTTAGATCCAACATAGGTGATGTTTTTTCTGGGAAGCCGATTCCAGCCCAACCAGGGACGGTCGCTTTTTCCTCCTTCTGGCTCCTCTCCTCTCTCTTGCTTCCCTTTCCACAATATTTTATGAGTATTAGTTTTACAAAACTGCCTGTTGAAAATCAGCCCCATCTATCTAAAAAATGCATTTCCAGTAAAATTCTGTTCTTTATGATGATCAGAATTTGTTTTGCTAGTTTTCATTTTTAAGGATACCTCCAACAATTATGGTCATCGAAAAATTGTTAAATATGCTGACTTCTTACAAATTACACATTATGTAAATTAATAAAATGGGAGTGAAAAATGTTTAAAACTAACACAAAAAAGGAACGAAAGGAATAAATAACAATAGCACAACAGATCAGTTGCTTTTCTGGAAGAAACATTTATTGTAAAGTGTAACATTATATATTGACATCATTGCATTGCAAGTTTTTCTAGCTATTAATTCTTATTTATCTTTTGCAAGAATTTATATTTCTGACCTGATAATTTGTTCAAAATATCAAAACTAAATTACTATCTGACAAACGTGACAACGTGAAAACGTCTTGGTTAATAAAAAGCATTTCATCCAAATAAAGGCCATGCGCAGTGGCTCACCTTCATGGTCTCAGTACTTTGGGAGACTGAGGCAGGAGTATTGCTTGAGCCTGGGAGGTAGAGGCTGCAATGAGTTGTGATCGCGACAGCCTGAGTGACAGAGTGAGTTCCTGTCTCAATAATAATAATAATAATAATATTCATATTTTGTGACAGAAAAAAATTAATAATATAATCAAAGACCTTAAAGTATAAAATAGATTAGGATAAAAATATGTCGAGAAGAGAAATCAAAAGATTAGTTTAAGGAGGAAAGGTACAGTTAATTTTTTTTTTTTTTTTTTACTTATTTACTAACTTTTATTGTAGGTTCACGGGTACATGTGTAGGTTTGTTATATAAACAAATTACATGTCTCAGAGGTTTGGTGGACAGATTATTTCATCACCCAGGTAATAAGCATAGTACCTAATAGGTAGTAGTTCTGTCCTCACCCTCCGCCCACCCTCCACTCTCAAGCAGGCCCCAGTGTCTGTTGTTCCCTTCTTTGTGTCTATGTGTATTTGATGTTTAGCTCCCAATTAAAATGTCTAACTATTAAAAACTTTTAGGTATTTTGTATTGAAAGATGACACATATTCCATCACCATTGTAATTACATTTTCAACATTTACATTTAAGAGAGTGATGTCGGTTTCATTTACAGTAACCTGGAAATTGTATCTTTTGCAATTTATTAATATTAACCTGAAAAACATTAATTTTGACTTATTAAAGGGACTGTGAAATTTTTCAAAAACTCCTTTGGAGAGTTCTTGGGCAAAAATTTTGAAGACCATGAGCCAAGAAAACAAAGGTCATGTCTTCAATACCTTTTCATGACCAGTCCCTAATGTATACCTGACATTGCAAGAGTTATTTTAGTAGGTGGCTCACAAAATAAATGATGAATGAATGTAAAGTCCGGAAATTTCAAAGGAAAGCATCAATACATTGAAATATATTCTTGAAATGTATTGAAATGTGAGAAAATGACCTCACCATAACCCAAACTATCATTCAAAAAAGAATTAGTGGGGGATTTCCTATGTATGCAGCAGGAAGTACTGAGTAAGCGTATGATGTGTCCATCATGCTAAAAAGAAATTACTCTCCAATTTATAGGATAGAGCAACTACCCAAAAAAAAAAAATTGTCATCTATTAAAGAAATTCCATTTTACTGCAATGACAGAAGAGGGTGCTCTTAAATTAGAAATCTTGTAAACTATCTCAAATTTCATAATATGAAGAGACAAATGAAATTTCATTCATGCAAGGCCTTTGTTAAAAATAAAATTCAGTTAGAACACTTCCTTTCCCCACCCAAAAAACAGCAAAGAAACATGGTGTAAAAAATAAAATACATTAAGACCCTTAAGTCCAATTCCAAGCTAAATTGAATATTATTTTAAAAAACATATGATTGGGGTTATTTGAAAACAAATACGCGCAACACTTTAATTTAAAATTTTAAAGTCTAAGTATAAAAATGCGTTAAAAAAAAAAAAAAAAAACAGCAAGAATCAATTGAACCCAAGGAAATAAATTGGCTGAATTAACTTAATTGCTTGAAACCAGGAAAAAATGAAATTGAAAAAGTAAAGATTAAATTATCATTTTCAAAGGATGATATATTCAAATATAAATGTATTACGAAATTTTTAACAAAAGTGGAAAAATAAGGAAATGAAAATTAGATAAAGTAAGGAGAATCAAAGAGAAAGTAATTAAAGTGGAAGAAAAAGAACATTCATATGATTGGAGTCCCTAAAGAGGAAAATAAAATAGTAGAACAGAACTCACATTTGAACTATAATTCAAGTACACTTTTTTCAAAAAATGAAAAGAGACCTGAATTTACCTATTGAAAAAGTCAGCAAGTACCTGAAAATTTTAACACAAAACCAAAAACTCTAATGCATATCCTGGTAAAAATATTAAACTTTAAGATACAGAAAAAAAATTTCATGGCCTCTAGGAAAAGAACCAAATAACACAAGAGGACAAGGGATTTGGCTGGCATTAGACTTCTGAAAGCGAAGGAACAAAGAAAACTCTTGTGATTGTCTCCAGAGTTGTGAAAAAGTCTTTGAAAAACTTTAACATCCATTCTTTATATTTTAAGAAGAGGCACGACAGAAAATGTAAATTGATGGATATTTTTTAAGTATGGTAAACTCTGTATTCCCTATTCCTAAAGGTGGCACCTTCCTTAAGAGAAAACCATAAAAAGCACTTCCATTAAAATTAGAAACAAAGCAAATATAACCACTAGTTAAACTGATATTTCATATTGCACTGGAGGTAGTCACCAATAAGAAAAAAATTATTAAGAATTAGAAAAGAAGTTATCATGATGGTATACCTGGAAAACCCTAGAAAATTGATAAAAGTTAATTCAAACAATAAAAACAATTTAGTAAGCAGGTTTGGAGGATATAAAATTAGTATTCTTAGATTAATAGTCTACATACATAGACAAAACTATTAAAAGGAAAAAATGAAAAACAAAACTATTCACATTAACAACAAAAAGATAAAATATTAGAAATACATTTAATAAAATAAAAGCAAAGCTATATAATAAAAACAATCCGGAAGAACTTAAACAAGTGGAAAAACATTTCCTTTCCTGGATAGTTGACTCAACATCATAAAGGTGTTACTTCTCCCTAGATAATTCTATAAGTTTAACACAATCTCAACAAAAAGACCTACAAGCTTTTTGTAGGGGTAAACAATTAGATATTGCATTCATATGGAAAAATAAGTGGAACAATAGCTAGTAAAACACTGAAAAAAATAAAAAAAAACCCAACCTATGAGAATCTGAGTAGCCATGAGAAGCTATGAGAATACCAGTATCAATAGAATAAAACTTTTATTATTAAACAGCATTATGCAGGCATTTGAATAGACAATTCGACATTTCAGACTAGCAGAGTAGAAAGTTAAAAAATGAATCCAAGTACATATGAAAACTTAGTAAATGATAAAAATGGCATCTCAAATTTCTGGACAAAGATGAACTTTTTAAAAGGGAGTATTGGAGCAACTAGTTAAGTATTTGGAAAAAGATAAAATTAGAACCATACCTCACACTATATATACACAAAGATAATCTTCACTTAAATCAGAGTTCAAAGTGAACCCATACACACTAAAGAAATACACAGTAAATTTCTTTATACTATGAATGCAGGAAAAAGCTTTTTTTCAATGACTCAAATGCAATTGTATTTGAAGACAGATAAAATTAATTACATAAAAATTTATTTTTAAAAACCTTTTTTAATGACAAAAATTACCACCATAAGCAATATCGAAAGATAAGTGGCAATCTGAGAGAAAATACTTATGTTGCATGTATCAGAAAAAGGACAAATATTCCTAATACATAAAGAACTATTTTAATACACAGAGAAAGCCCAAATATCACAGAGAAGAGATAAAAAATTAATTTTAAAATATAGAGAATGATGCTTGTATTTATCAATGTTCTCCAGAGAACCAGAACTAATAGGATATGTATAGATATATAAGCAAAGATTTATGAGAATTGGCTCCTGTAGTTATGGAGGCTGAGAAATCCCACAACATGCCGTCTGCAAGCTGAAGAACCAGGAAATACAGTGATGTCATTCAGTCCCAGTTTAAAGGACTAAGAACCAGAGAAGCCAGTGCTGTAACTCCCAGTCCAAGGCTGTAGGCCTGAGAACTGGGGATGGATGTTGTACATCCCAAATCCCAAGGCTGACAACCAAGACCTCTGATGTCTAAGAGCAGCAAGATGGTTGTCCCATCTCAAGAAGGAACCAGTTCCCCCTCCCTTCATCTTTTTATTCTATATGGGCTCTCAATAGGTTGCATGAAACCTCCCCTCACTGGTGAAGGTGAATCCTTTTTACCCAGTCTACTGATTCAAATGCTAATCTCTTCTGGTAACATCCTCACAGACACACTCAGAAATAATATTTTACCAGCTATCTGGGCATCCCTTAGCTCAGTTAAAACATAGAATTAACCATCACAATGCATAAACATATGAGAAAAGATTCATTTATTTAAAAAAGCAAATTAAAACAATGCTAAGATGTCATTTCTCACTTCTTGAGTAAGCAACATATTCTGATAGCAAAGATATGAAGAAACACTTTGCTAATTGCTAATGCAAATTGGTATAATTCTCATGGAGGTGAATTTGGTAATCTCTAACAAAACTACATATTCCTTTACTTTGGGACCTAACAATTCCATTTATAGAATTTATTCTGTAGGCGGCACAGTTCTAACACTATGAAAATCCATGTCCATAAGGCCTCTGTCACTTTTATAATTTCAAAATATTTGAAACATCCTAAATGCCCACAGATGAATAATCTATTATATGATACACCCATACCATGGAATGCAAGGGGAACATAGAACAGTTAAGAAACTTTCCTTGGGCCAGGTATAGAAAAGTTATTTTCTGGGCCAAGCTACAGAAAAATGAAAAAAATATAGTTATCATCACTGAAACTGTTCTATAGCTTTCTTTCATTTGACTCAAATTTTAAAATAACCTAAAAAGTGTGTTATTGTTGATAATTACATGTCAAGCACCATCTATGTGTTTGACATGCCTGTGCTCATGACATAAACCTGTAGACCAGGTAATAGTATGTGTAATTCAGCAGTTAAGATGAGGGACATTTTGGCCGGGCACGGGGACTCACACCTATATCCCACCACTTTGGGAGGCCAAGGCAGGTGGATCACTTGAGGTCATGAGTTTGGGACCAGCCTGGCCAACACAGTGAAATTCCATCTCTACTAAAAATACAAAAATTAGTCGTGGTTGATGGCACATGCCTATAATTTTAGCTGCTTTGGAGGCTAAGGCAGGAGAATCACCTGAACCCAGGAGGTGGAGGTTGCAGTGAGCTGAGATCGCACCACTGCACTTCATACTCCAGCCTGGGTGACGGAGTGAGACTGTCTCAAAAAAAGAAGAAGAAGAAAAAAAAAAAGATGGGGAACGTTTAGATGAGGCTGAGCACAGTGGCTCACACCTGTAATCCTAGCACTTTGGAGGCAGAAGTGGAAGGATTGCTTGAGCCCAGGCTTTAGTGAGTTATAATCTCATATTGCACTTTAGCTTGTGTGACTGAACGAGATTCTATTTTAAAAAGAGAGAGAGAGAGAGAGAGAGAGAGAGATGAGACATGGTGAAATTAAGTACTTTTCCCAGAGACAAAAAGCAAAACAGTTGCTTGAGCCCAGATTCAAACCTAGTTCTTTGGCCACGATCTATGCTCAACCCTTGTGGATGCTAACTCTTTGGAGATCTGACTAGATGGCTTATGATTCTAGGGTTGCATGATACTATGAGTACAAATTGGAATAAAATACCTTAAGGAAAATCTAAAACTCAGCTTTATTTGCATTTGACTCTTTCCTTTTCTTTAACACACTGTGCAGTTTCGTTCCTATGAGAATCCATATTGCCTATTTTATGCTTTCCCACCTTGACTAACTGAAAAACTCCAGATTCATCCTTTACTTCCCATGTAATGTAGAATCTCCTCTCTAGAACATTCCCTGAACCCACACGCATATAGATTATATCCTGTGTGCAGTGCAGTGTACAATAAAGGAAAGAGATATGATTCTAAAAACTGACAGACCCAGGTTTGGGTATGAGCTCCACTGCTAACTAACTCCATGACTTTAAAAAATTACCTAACCTCTCACTAAGGCAGAGGATGAAAATGGACATTTGCTTACAACTAACCTTCTCTGCCATGATGAAGCTGTGAATTAAAAGAGGATACTGCAATTGCTGAAATGTATCATTAATAATTGTTTTATTTACTGAAGAATGTTTTTTAAAAAATTGTGTATCTAAAGACACTAGTAATCTGTTTGCCAATTGCATATTTAACATCAGCTAAATTATCTCCATAGCAACCAACAATCATTCTTTACTAGGTGGAATATAAAACAAATCATCAAAATTTAAGACCATGGCCTCTGCTGTTATTTTTTCAAGCATAATGTAGTACTCAAATGTTGAGGACTAACAAAAATCCTCATAATAACATTGGGATGCTTTGCAAAGGAAAATCATTCCAAAGTTTCAAAAAAGTCCATTTAAAGTAGAGAATATTTAGATATATTTTAGGTAATAAGCTTGAGAGGCCATGCAGGGTGGTGCATTATTTTCAAATCTACCTTATGGAAAAGACAGTTTTATAGAAAAGCATAAATTGCTAAAATTGGCCCAAGAATAGGCATAAAAGTTGAATACATTGGTGGACATAGGAGAAATTTAAAAGTCAAAACTGTAGTCTCTCCCTCCAAAAAGTGTCAATGTGTTTTCTGTCAAAAAACTGAAGGCATTTTCCCTTAAAACCAAGATTTTTTTTTTTTTTTTTTTTTTTTTTTTAAGTCAGGGAGGTCTGCCCGGCCTTGGATTATTCTGTTTGCTCACGGGGTTTTAGCCAAAGGTACAAGCCAAAATAAGTAGAAGCTAAACATATTGAAAAAGAAGAAACAAATATTTTTACAGATATTGACAGCCTAGGAAATCCACGTAAATTTACTGCAATACTATTAGATTGAAAACAGGGTTCAGCGAGATAGATGGAAATAAGATAAATATAAAAGACTAGATGAATTTCCTTTTCACTAGTAGTAATAATAATTAAACTAGATAATTGGAAAAGGGCTCCATTCTGAAATAGTAGTAATTATTATAATATATAGAGGCCTATACTGAACAGTACACATGCATCACCCACATAAAGAACCCTAAAAAGCACAAATGAAGGACCCTCACAGAAGACCTAAATAAATGGATAGAAAAAAAAATGAACAATCCACTTTCTAGAGTTAGTGATTTTCAATATTGCACAAATGACCATTAGCCAATTAATTACATTGACTAATTAAATCTAGTTAATAATTTAGATTTCTGTTTGATTTTAAAATAGGCAAATGGATTTTAATGTTCACTTGGAAAAATAAAACTTAAAGTCAAAATTATGAAATGGTATTTACAATACTTGACAATATAGCTTGCTATAAAGTCATTGTAAAATAAATATTATGAAGCTGGAACAGAAATAGACAAACAGACCCTTGGGAAAGAATAAAAAGTCTACCAATAGCTTAATGTGGTTACATAAAATTAGTATAAAATAGGTGGCATTTCAAGTTAATGAGAATGGATGAGTTAGAATATGTAATAATTGATATTAAGATAATTGGTTAGCCATTAATTTAAAATGTAAATTATTATTGACATAATACACAGGAATTAATTTCAGAATTATTAAAAGTATATATAGGGAAAAAGTATAAAATTTCTTAGGGAAAATAGCATGCAAGAGTATTTTAATATCTGGAAGTATGAAGGTCTTTTCTAAGCTTACTCAGCAGCCATAAAATAAAAGATAAACAGATTTGAAAACTTGATCAAATGGATGATTCTTAAACAAAAGTATTTAGTGTGGTAAAAGACACCATAAACAAAATTAAAAAAAAATAATAATAACCAGGGCCAGGTGCGATGGCTCACACCTGTAATCCCAGCACTTTGGGAGGCCAGGTAGGGTAGATCACCTGAGGTCAGGAGTGCAAGACTAGCCTGCCAACATGAAGAAACCCCATCTCTTCTAAAAATACAAAAATCAGCCAGGTGTGGTGGCAGGTTCCTATAATCCCACCTACACGGGAAGCTGGGGTAGGAGAATGGCTTGAACACGGGTTGGGGCAGAGATTTCGCAGTAAGCCAGGATTCCACCACTCCCTCCAGCCTGGGTGACAGAGTGTGACTGTCTCAAAAAAAAAAAAAAAAAAAGGAAAAAGGAAAGAAAAAACAATAACAGGCCAGGAGGAAGATATACAGGATACACTACAACTAGGGATTACTCATGATATATACCATTTTCCCTCAAAACAATAAAAATTATGTAACAGATAAACTAGACCAACATTATTTACAGAAAAAGGAAAATAAATGGTCAACACACATCTGAAAAAAAATTCAACCTAATTATAAATACATGCAAAGTAAGTCATGGATATCCTGTTTATACCTATTAAAGTTGCAAAACATTTTCTGGTAATATATATTATTTGTGAAACTATAGAAACACTGTCCCTTTTATATACAGCTTGTGGGACTATAACTTTTCTAAATATACCCTTGGAGAAAAATACAACTTTTGGGAAAAATTAAGTGGCAATATTCATTCAATGTTTTAATATACACATTCCTTAATTCAACAATCTCAATCCTAGGAATGTAGCCTACTAACAAGAAGTACAAACACAAATGTATTGCTCTTGGCATTTTGCAATAGCACCATATTGAAAACACAGTTAAGTGTTCCAATAGTGTCATGGAATACTATGTAATTTTTTTTATAATAGAAGATACAAATCCTGACATAGAAAAGTATCCATATTGTTAGGTGAAAAGACAAATGCCAGAATAATATGTATATTAAGATCCTGTTTGGAGAGGGAGAAAATGTGTAACTGTGTATAAAAAAAAGAAAAAGGAGACTGGTGAGTTAGACATCAAACTGTTAAGAATGGTTAGTGAGCTCTGTGGAAGACTGGCTTGGGGGAAAGAGAGATTTCATACTTGAATTTTTGCATTTTTATTTTACCAGGTACTGCTTTTTATAACTTAAAAAAGCATTAAAAAGATTTTTTAAAACATGTTGCTAATTTTTCTGGTAAGAAACAAAAGAAAAAAATAGTTTTTATATTTAAAAAAATACTAACATCTCTTACAGTAAAAGGCAGGCAGTTGGCTGCTTCTAACAAAGTGTCCTGTGGATGAATGTGCCCGTCCCTCAGTTTTTCTTTCCGTGTTGTCAGAAAGCATTACACACTTTCTGCCTCCTGCAGAGCCAAGCAAGCAAGACAGACCAGGAATGTGATTGAAGGTGAAGCAACAAACCGCTCTCGCCAAGCTCACCGAGCCTTCTTCCCTGCCTAATTTGCAGAGCTGGATTGTACTCCAATCACATATGCCAACAGAGTCGCAAAAACAAACAGCACAGTAATACCTAATTTCCCCCTCTCTGCTCTCTTTTCCCAGAGAGAAAGCCTCGTGATATGTTTGTACACTTAGCTATTAGATGGTTTTTAGGCTCCCGGTGATAGCCGTAAGCTTTCGCAGTTGGCACCTCCCGAATGAATGACCTGTTGACTCAAGCAGGGAGGGCATCGTCTAAGGAAAGGCATGGCCCAGATTCCGTTCACTGGTCATTGCTGACAGGGATTTGTGATCCAGATATTTTCCAAGATCTCTGGTATGACCTGACTGCTAAGTAGATATTTCTGTCCTCCGAGAAGAGTAGTGGGTTATTTGTGGAGCAGTATCTAATGCCAGAGGACTTGCTTTAAAAGAGAGAACAAGAAATAGCTGTCTAGAGTGTAAGAATCAGGAGATTCAAAAAACTCACTCCATCCCCCATCCTAAAGTAGCTGCATAGGAAAATGTTTCTACACAGTTTTCACTTTATCCGTTTTCCTAGTATGTGCATGACCAAGCTTCATGGGGTAGCCGTTGGTTGAAAATGACACCTCTTGTTTCTTTGCTGTCTGTGATGTGTGTGCATGTGGCCAAAGCACTCTACTGAACAGAAGCAAGAGACACAGCTCAGTGGTGGCGCTCAAGAGACTGGAGCTTCTAAGAATGCTGACAAAAAGTCATTCCTCAGACTGAATTTCACAATTTCCCCAACCAGGCCTCCCCAGTGGCCCTGGAACGGCAGGCCATCCAGCTCTGCTCTGATCCTACACAGCTTTTCTTCCTGCTCAGCCAGCATGAGTTTAACTATGTCAGAGTAGAAGCTTTTGTGCTGTTGCTAGGTGGCTGATCTCTGCCTTACAGAAGCAAAATCTAGCAAATGAGGTAGAACTTTTTGAACTTATCCCTCTTAGTAGAGAAATGTTGACAGATCTAAGTAGTTCAATGCATTTTAATTTTGAAACCTCCGTGGGACTTTTCTTATCCTCTGAAAGCACTAGTTAATGTTTGCCATTGCCCTAATCTGCTGTCTGTAATTCTGCCATGTGAGAAATCCCTTTGTATTTTTCAGAGAAAGACTTACTTTCCTTATTTCCACCAGGCAAAAGAAGGAGATAATGAAACTGGTTTATGTTCCCAAGTTTAAGGTTAAATTATGAGTATTCATGATCAGTGGTTAGAGTTTTTATATATGGTTATATAAACATACACTTCGGTATTGAATTAAAAAATTCATCTCTTTCAAATTTATTGCTTGGGCATCCAGAATGAAAACATATAATATCACTTCATAGTAAGTCTTTTCATTTTAGTGCTACTACCATCTAACAATTTTGAGGACTAATGTAGCATGCTTTCGGAATATATAGGGGGAATTCTAACTTTGAAATAAGAACATTTTCTAAGAATTACATTTTTCTTTCTGTAGATAAAAACCAAAAAGCAATATTTTCCTGTTACAGTGTTAGAATAAGAGTGTGTTTAATTTGAATAAAGACTTCAGTAATGAGAATAAGGCTTTACATATATTATTTTTTTCCATTTATTGAATTAAAAATGATATTGTAAGAATTTTCTCAATAGCAATGTAAATTATGATGTATTGTCTTTTGCTGTTGTTTATGGATTTTATGGTGTCAAGGGAACACAAGTTATATACATAAAAAGAATATTTGAAAGGTATTTTATACATAAATATATATATTTATAGTATATATTTAATTAGGATAAATTGCCCTAGAAAACATATATTTATATCGACAAGAATTTGCCTATATTTTTTGGTTTGTTTTTATGGCAAAACATCATAATATATAAAATTAAATTAGTCATTCATTGGCTATACAGTATATGAAACATCGTGATATACAAGAGAAGGAAGACTGGCCTTGGAATTAAAAGACCTGCCTTGACTGCACTTTGAAAAACTTTTATTTTAGATTCAGGGGTACATGTGGAGGTTTGCAATATAGGCAAACTCATGTCATGGAGGTTTGTTTGACAGATTATTTGATCACCCAGTACTAAGCCTGATAACCGCTAGTTTTTTTTTTTTTATCCTTTTCCTCCTCCCAACCTGCACCTTCAAGTAGGCCCCAGTGTTTGTTGTTCCCCTCTCTGTGTCCATGTGTTCTCATCATTTAGCTCCCACTTATAAGTGAGAACAGGTGGCATGTGGTTTTTTGTTCCTGCATTGGTTTACTAAGGATGATGGCCTCCAGCTCCATCCATGTTCTTGTAAAGGACATAATCTGTTTGTTTTTTATGGCTGCATAGTATTTCATGATGTATATGTATCATATTTCCTTTATCCAGTCTACCATTGATTGGCATTTAAGTTGATCTCATATCTTTGATATTGTGAATAGTGCTATAATGAACATATAAATGCATGTGTCTTATGGTAGGACAATTTATATTCCTTTGGGTACATATCCAGTAATGGGATTGCTGGATCCAATGGTAGCTCTCTTTTTAGTTCTTTGAGGAATCATCACACTGCTTTCCACAATGGTTGAACTAATTTACACTTTCACCAACAGTGTATGAGAGTTCCTTTTTCTCCACAACCTCACCAGCATCTGTTATTTTTTGACTTTTTAATAGTAGCTATTCTGATTGGTGTGAGATGGTTTGTCATTGTGGTTTTGATTTACATTTATCTAATGAACAGTGATTGAGCTTTTCTTCATCTGCATGTTGGCCGCATGTATGTCTTCTTTTGGAAAGTGTGTTCATGTCCTTTGCCCACTTCTTAATGGGGTTGTTTTTTCTTGTAAATTTGTTCAAGTTCCTTATAGATGCTGGATATTAGACCTTTGTCAGATGCCTAGTTTACAAAGATTTTCTCCCATTCTATAGGATGTTTGTTTACTCTGTTGATAGTTTCTTTTGCTGCTGCACTTAATAATTGTATAGTAGTATCAGCCAGGAACCTGGTAGAAAGAGAATTCAACTCAGACGGCCCAAATAAAAAAACTTTCATGAAGTGGCCTCTTACTTTAATGAAAGTATGAGCAAGGTTGAAAGAACAACATATTGAGGCTCCAGGAAACTAGCGACAGTAGAGAACCTAAATCTAAAGAGACAAAGAGTAGACCTTTGTTAACTAGCTTCTAATGAGAACTGGCACTGTGGTACAGCTTCAAAGAAAAATCTTTAGTTGGAGGACAACCTGGTAACTGCCATCGTGAAGAAGTTGGAGGAAGCAGGCAAAATGTATTCCACATTCCCTGTCCTTCCACCTTCCTGTCTCCAGCTGCTGTCTTCCATTGGCCAAGAGAAGCAGGAAGCCAGCCAACCAGGCAACATGGATAGGAAAGCAGTCCATAGATTCCTTTCTCCCAGGGCTCTGAGCCAGCACCATGATGCTGGTGAATCTTTTTATCTCTATCTTAGTATATGTAAAAGTTATAAAGAGCATTCAGTTTCTAGGAATAAAAATCTGGCTTAAAAACCTAAGGAATGATGATTTTTTTGATAACAAAAATTGTAGTGGTAAATGATTACCGATATTGTTTCACTTATTCAAGGACAGCAGAAACAAATCTGTGATTCTCCCAACCTTACATGCTGGGCCCAGAACTCCATCCTCACCCCTTTCTAGAGAAACCCCAAAAAAGGCAGGGCAGAAAAACCAAAAGAGCTTAACCAGAGGCCTCACCCAACAATTTTTGCATATGTCTCATTTTCCTAAGAAATATGCTGAAAAAAAATGTTAAGTGGCTGTTTAGATTAAGGTACAGTGACCAATAAATAAGAGATTATCCAGATTATAAGAGTGTGATTTTTAGACCTTTTGTGCTACATTGAGCCTATGAAAAGTGTTGAGAGAGAAATGTTAAGAGAGTGGACTTCTGGGCCAGGCATGGTGTCTCATGCCTGTAATAACAGCACTTTGGGAGGCTGAGGCAGGTGGATCACTTGAGGTCAGGAGTTCAAGATAAGCCTGGCCAATATGGTGAAACCCTGTCTCTACTAAATATACAACAATTATCTGAGTGTGGTGATGTGCACCTGTAATCACAGCTACTCTGGAGGTTGAGGCTGGAGATCACTTGAATCTGGGAGGCGGCAGTTACAGTGAGCCAAGATCGTGCCACCGCACTGCAGCCGGGGCAACAGAGCAAGATTCTGTCTCAAAGAAAAAAAAAAAAAACAGAGAGAGAGAGGGGGGACTTCTGAAGGTTTCTTGGCCATGTTGTGAGTTTCACACCACCCCACCCCCGAAGGAGAAGTACAGTGTAATTCATTTTGAAGGGACTTCCCAGAGAGTGTTGATATGTTTCTTATAGTAGTAAAAGCTCATAGGAATGTTTGTCAAGCACATGAGATATTTAAAAATATTTGCTGTGGCTATCAACCCATCATATCAAAGCAGAGCAAGAGTAGCTAAAACATTGGAAACTCCACGTCTTCCCTTAGAAGTGAGTCAAAAATATACAAATCCTAGAGACAGAATATTCTACCCATATTAATAATGCCAGCCTGGTGGCTTCAAAAAGATTTCCCCAAATAGTTTTGTCAGAAGTTGAGGAGACCCCAAAGTAAAGAAACTCCAAAAAGCCTTGCGAAAAAAAAACTTACAGGTTTTTTTTTTAAGCCTACAGGACACAGTATTCCCAGGAAGCTTCCCATTCAGGTAATAACCAGTCTCAACCCCTCAACACCTGGCTTAGCTTTGACAAGACCAGATGAGATCAGACACGCAAACACATTCAGGATAGTATGGATATATGGTTATAGGCCACAGTTTCTTTTTCTTTTCTTTCTTTCTTTTCTTTTCTTTCTTTCTTTCCCTTTTTTTTTTTTTTTTTTTTTTTTTTTTTTTTTTTTTTTGACAGAGTCTTGCTCTGTCACCCAGGCTGTAGTGCAGTGGGGTGATCTCAGCTCACTGCAACCTCCATCTCTGGGATTCAAGCAATTCTTCTGCCTCAGCCTCCCGAGTAGCTGGGACTACAGGGGGGCGCCACCAGACCAAGCTAGTTTTGTTGTATTTTTAGTAGAGATGGTGATTTGTCATGTTGGCCAGGCTGGTCTTGAACTCCTGACCTCAGCTGGTCTTGAACTCCTGACCTCAACTGATCCTCCCACTTCAGCCTCCCAAAGGGATTACAGACATGAACCACCGCACTCGGCCACACAGTTTCTTCTTAAAACACCTGCCAGGCCCAGAGAACTGGAAGCACACTCAAATCAAAAAGTTATTCCTCTCCTTTCCTGCTGCCTTCCCAGACTCCAATGCCAGATGAGCAGAAGACACTGGGACTGGAGTAGCTGAAGAAGAAGGAAAATGTCAACTCACCTACTCAGATGGTGGTCAACCTTCTGGAGGGGAAGAAATGCTGCTAAATGTGAGGTTTTGGTTGTTACACAAGACTGAGCATTTAAATCACCAAAATTAGGTCCATTTTTGTGACTTAGAGTGCCCATCACATTATTGATTTACCCAAGACTAATCAAGGAAGTCATGAGATCTAGTAGAAATATTATTCACATGTAGCAGGTTTAAAGATCATGGAAGAAACAATGGATTTCTATTTTAAATTATATTCCATAAGTCATGCTTGTGGAATATGGAGACTTAGACTTTCAGTTTGGCATTGTTCTGGATTCTGTTGGTAAGAAAGGAAAAAATGGACATGGGAAAGACAGCAGTCTTTCCCATAATACTCATTTGCAAAGCAAGCAGAGTGAACTAGACCAGGGACCTCAACATGGTTGCACAGCTATACAATAATCATATGCTATAAAAAGTAAGAATGCCATAAAAATTTAGCAAGAAGAGTTGGATTCCAGAGACCTATCTGAAAAACAACAACAACAAAAAGCTAAATTGTCTGGACATCTGACTCCACTAAAGGAATCAACAAAAAGTGCTTCGAGGTTGGTGAAATAGAGGTTCACTGTATGAAACCGGGTGTGCAAGCAACGTTCTGTACCCATGAAATTAGGATGAAGAAATGGTGCAGTTTTGCCTTGATCTGTAGCTTTTCCAGAACTGAATATTTGTCGTAGCAAGGATCACAGACTGCCTTGCAACTAGTACTTGGATCAAACCTTCTATAGGAATAATCCCTAAGATGATGGCAGCACAGGGGCCTTGAAACAACAAAAGACTTAACTGGAGAATGGAAGAAAACCTAAGGAAAGTAACCCTAAAATCACTGCACAGAAAAACATCAGAAGGGAGAAAACTTCAATTCAAGAGAAGCTCAAAAATAGAACTCCAAGACAGTGAGAAAATCTTGTGGTAAAAGAGACAGAAAGTGAAATCAGCAATTGGAAAATATGCTCCTGATAAAATAAAAAGAGTAAGTCAGCTGAAAATGTGTTTAAATAAGTGTGTTTATGATTCTCAAAAACTTGAAGAAAAATAGTTCATAAGAAACAAAAAGAGTTAAAAAGTTCAAAAGCAGCTGATTAAAGAAAAATTAGGCATAAAAACTAGTCCCTGGAAATTTAAAATCAAATCCAATTATGAGTTAAATACAATCAAAGAGAGAAGTAATAAAGTGAAGGATATCATTAAGGAATTCACTCAGAATACAACACAGAAAGAAAAAAAGATTAAAAAAAAAAGAAGAGTAATGATATATGTGATATATGGATGAATAGATGGAAAGCTACAATGTACAGCTGTTAGGATTTCTAGAAGTCTTGGCTAAAATATTTTTTAAACATAGTGAAAGAATAAAATATCTCAGAATATTTCTTATTTGCATAAAATTTGCATAAAATAACCTCAAAAATTCTCTCACATACATGCATGCAAAACTTACACTGAAATAAACTAAAAATGCACACCTTGACATATTATTGTAAAATTGCAGGAAAACGAGGAAAATAAAATATTTAATTTTTTTAATTGTATTTAGTCTTAATTTTTCTTTCTTTTCTTTTTTTTTTTTTGAAATAGAATGTCACTCTGTCACCCAGGCTGGAGTCCAATGCACAATCTTGGCTCACTGCAACCTCCTCTTCCTGGGTTCAAGCAGTTCTCCTGCCTCAGCCTTCTCAGTAGCTAGGATTACAGACACGACCACCACACCCAGCTAATTTTTTGGAAAATAAAATATTTTAAAAGCCTCCACAGAAGTAATACAAATTACCTATATAGTTTTAACAACTACATTGACCATGGAATTCTCTTAGGACAATAGATATCAGAAGACAACAGAAAGAAAATACTAAGGCAAAGTAATTGTCAAGCTAGAATCTCATGCCCTAGTAAACTAGTTCTACGAAGACAGGAGGGTGAAATAAAGACATCGTCAGCCAGAGTTAGGAATATTTACTACCCATTGACTTTCCAATAAAGCAAATAATTCCTTGGTATGTATTTAAGCAAAAAGAGAAGTTTATCCCCAAAGGGAACATGAAGATAAACAAAACAATTGGAATAATGTTGGTATCAACAATGCTTAAGGACAGAGCAAAAGAAGTATAGACCAATCTTTCTTATGAATAAAGGTGGATTAAAAAAATTCATCATGAGTTTAAATACACAAAACAATACAGCCTCAAAATAAATATATATAGTAAAAATTGACCAAATTACAAGAAATATACATTTCTAGGATTGAATAAAGAATAAAACTTAGGCCCGGTGCAGTGGCTCACATCTGTAATCCCAACACTTTAGGGATTACAGTGGGAGGCTGTGGTGGGTGGATCACCTGAGGTCAGGAGTTCAAGACCAGTCAGAGCAACATGGTGAAACCCTGTCTCTACTAAAAATACAAAACTTAGCCAGGCATGGTGGCATGTGCCTGTAATCCCAGCTACTCAGGAGGCTGAGGCAGGAGAATCGCTTGAGCCCAGGAGGCAGAAGTTGCAGTGAGTCAAGATTGTGCCATTGCACTCCAGCCTAGGCGACAGAGTGAGACTCCTTCTCATTAAAAAAAAAAAAAAAAAGAATAAAACTAATTCAGAGTAGATTTTTTTAAATGTGAGATTACTATATTATTTTGTCAATAAATTTTAAAACTATACAAAATTGGTAATTATTTGGAAATTTTAAATTACCAGAAATGGATTAGGATGAAATAAAAGTAAACCTGTCACCCTAAATAAATTGATAACCAAAATGTCATCCTATTAAATGGCCAATAAGACTTGATAAGTTTATTTTTTCCTTCACCTTTTAATGTGAAATATACATTTAGAAAAGTG
This sequence comes from Trachypithecus francoisi, assembly GCF_009764315.1. Taxonomy (NCBI): domain Eukaryota; kingdom Metazoa; phylum Chordata; class Mammalia; order Primates; family Cercopithecidae; genus Trachypithecus; species Trachypithecus francoisi. The sequence goes on from NW_022681474.1 coordinate 21,991,377, forward strand.
AAGAAAATACATATGTCAACCTAACACATAATTGCAAAACAAACTCCCATATCTGATGGTTTTAAAACTTAACTTTACCAAATTTTAATGGAACAATAATGGCAGTTTCATGCCACCTATCTCAGAAACAAACAAACAAAAAAAGAGGTAGAAAACTATCCTACTTATTTGATGACTTGAGATAATGTTGGTATCAACAATGATTAAGGACACCACAAAGGAAGTATAGATTAATCTTAAAAGTAAAGTATTAGAAAATCAAATTTATTAATTGTCACCAGGTAAGGTGACTTAGTCATAGAGAGGTTCAGAAGCTTGCCCTTGTGCTCATGATAAAACTGGATACCATGTGACCCGGCTCCAGAATTCCAGTTGAGAGGGGAGTTGCTGATGATGTGTAACTATCTAAGCCACATGATTAAAATTATTTTTGGAGAGGTTATTGTCCTACTCACTTTGTAGAAAAAAGAAATGCATTAGCCAACATCCAGCTACATGATGTAGTGGGTACCTGGGGCTAAGTCAGGGCACTGGCATGCAGTAGTGAAAGTAGATGCAGTTCCCAAAACCGCTTTGAGATCACTTCCTTGAAAAGCAGCCAGGTGATCCTAGAGAGACAGCATTATGTGGCACATTTAAGAATTTCGTAGGCCAGATGCGGTGGTTCATATCTGTAATCCCAGCACTTTGGGAGGCCAAGGCAGGCAGATGACCTGAGGTCAGCAGTTCAAGACCAACCTGGCCAATATGGTGAAACTCCATCACTACTAAAAATGCAAGAATTAGCCAGGTGTGGTGGCAGGCGCCTGTAATCCCAGTTACTCAGGAGGCTGAGGCACGAGAATTGCTTGAACCCAGGAGGCAGGGGTTGCAGTGAGCAGAGATTGTGCCACTGCACTCTAGCCTGGGTAACAAGAGAGAAACTCAGTCTCAAAAAAAAAAAAAAAAAGAGTTCAGTCGCCATGGCAAAACTGTCCATGCTAATTTGTCAACAAAAGGAATGCCAAGGTTTTATAAGGTAAGTATCTAAGCAAAGGCTGTGAATAAGGTCACATGCCAGAGGCTACTTTTTTCCCCCTTTTTGTTACTTTCCATGAATTATATAAACATGTTAAGTATGTTACAGACACAGGGAAAACAAATGGAGGTGGGGATGAAAGTAGAGAGATTGTTTACAGAGATTGAAAATAATAATAAAAGTGACAGACACTCTATTAGTCATCTAAAAGTACAGTGATCCTGCATTAAGGGAGTAGCAGAAGGTTTATTTTAGAAAAGAGATTTTAAAATGTAATAATTAATTGGGTATGAGTGAGGGATGATTAAGAAGAATGAAAAAGCAAAGGATTCTGAGCCTTCTTAATCACTTGGAAAATGGTAGTACTGTAAGCAGGAAGTGGAATGTCTAGAAGAACTGTTGTTTTTAAGAGAAGAGACCTACTGTTCTATTAAACTGTCCAAAAAGCCTATTTCCAGCTACTTCAGGAATGTGAGTCAAGCAATCCTGCACCAGAGCTGGGATTTGTTTGTGATGATTATGGTATATATTTTAGCCTTTGCCCTCAGATTCCAGTGAGGTCACCACCCACAGAAGATTGTCTGTGGAAGCTGGGTATTTGCCAAGACTCCTAAGAAGGGAGCTCAGATTCAAACCATAAGAGACACGTCAGCAAACAGTTTAACTTCCTTTTTGTCATGTGGGTGACCATCATAACAGAGAGCCTGGCTTTATTTTATTTTATGTTTAATTTTTGTAATTGAAGCCTCATGAATACTAAGTTCTCAAAATTTGCTTTATCTAGGGGTTGTTTGGGGGTGGGACGGGGGTGAAGGTTGGGGAAGAAATCAACCAGAGCTCCCTAAGAAAGAAAACCAAACTGAAAGTAAACATTAGGAAATGGAAGTACGGCATGGTCCCAAAGTTCAGATGTAGAGACACATATAGGGTTAAAAGTGAGCAACATTTTTCTTCTTCAAAAAGTGATTGTATAGCAAAGAAAAATAAAATAGTCTTGATCCTGGACTTTTATTTCGGAAAAAGTATCCATTATATCATCAAGGAGGACTCAGCTGTACACAGATGGGTGAAACTTATGAATTTATTATTTGTCTCTAGAACACTGCAGGATATAGTCATCTCTAAGGGATCTTGATTAGGCAAGTGGCTGAGATGGAGTTAAAATGAAATAGACACATCTCTTTGATCTCCACAAGAATCCTGTAAAATAATTCTCTAACTACCACACATGGAGATACCATACCCTTTAAGGTAACATTTCCTCAGTTCACACCATACATTTTGAGAAATCAGCAACAAAAATAACACTTCAAAATTGGAGTTTCACTCTGCATAGTGTCCCTGAAGGAGTCACTTAAATCTCAGTGGTCCATTCCTGTAGTGCACGGGAACCATTAGTGTTCATCTCAAGCCTTCTACCTTATTAGTGTGAGAAATGACAGACACAAATGATTTTATTGAGAGAGGAAATTAAAAGAGTATAAATGTATAGCAATTGAATGTTAGTGTGCGCTCTGATCCTATTTCCAACATAAATGCCTCTGGTGGGAAGCTAAGCACAGTATCATTTTCAAAATACAGATAATGTGAATGTTTTTAACGCAACAGGGCAAGGTGTAGTTTCAGTCACCATTAACTAAATCTAGAGTTACCATTGCCCTAAAGAGTCAATGTGTGGCTTTGTGTCTATATTTCACATATATTAGAAAATACGGGATTTTGGGGGTAGTGGTGAGAGCAGAGATGGTGGTTAAGTGCACAGGAAAGCTGTGCAGATTCCATTGAAATGGGTCAAGTCACTTTCTTTCCCCGCAATGCACAGGGAGTAAATGCAGTTACTCCCCATTGACTGTAAGGCCCACCGTGGGGGAAAGGGATGCTTCGTTGTCATCTTTTTTATTTTATTTTTTTCTTGAGAAAGAGTTTCGCTCTTGTTACCCAGGCCAGAGTGCAGTGGCGTGAGCTCAGCTCACTGCAACCTCCACCTCCCGGGTTCAAGCTATTCTCCTCCTGCCTCAGCCTCCAGATTACAGGTGTGCGCCACTACACCCAGCTAATGTTTGTATTTTTAGTAGAGACGGGGTTCACCATGTTGGCCAGGCTGGTCTCAAACTCCTGACCTCAGGTAGTCTACCCACCTCGGCCTCCCAAAGTGCTCCGATTACAGGTGTGAGCCACCACACCCGGCCTTTGTTGTCTTCTACTCACTGGCTGCCATTCCTTACAGTCCCATTGCAACATCCAAAAGCACTTTCATTCCTGGAAAAGAAGAACCAGGATAAGAAAGTAAGTTTTAATTTTTTTTTTCAAATAAATAAATGTCTGTGGGGAATTTCAAAAAAGTTGCTAATTGAAATAACTTTTATTTGTGTTCCTTTCTACCCTAACCCTGTCCTATATAAGGTATTTTATGGAGTCCCCTAGCCCTAGACTATTTTGTAAAATGTGGTATCTAACAGCATCTAATTCTAATTTGTATCTTTCTAGGTCACTATTACCCTGTGGTTAAAAACGTTTTTTTTGTTTTTTGGGTTCTTTTTTTATTTCGTTTTTTTAACTTATCTAACTTCCTCCTTTCCTCTTTCTACCCAATCCAGAAATAACTGTGTTTGTGGTGTTACACAGCAAAACAGCTGAAATGTGGAAGTGATATATTAAGTTCTTGTTCAATGAAAATTTTTTAAAAGGCAAATAAAATAATTTGTTAGAATAATGGAGTTCTGTATTTGAAAAAAAAATAGTTTTCATATCCAATAGGAAATCATCTAAGAATTGCTTTCTACCCATATTGTCATTTTAATACCATGTACATTTATTTATCTTGGACATTCACTTCTACTAATGGGCCCTTGGCAGAAAAAAGATAGGCTTAAATAAGAGAAAAAGACAATTGCATGCATTTAACAGGTTAAAACATCCCTAAAGGTATATTTAATGTAATATACTCTCTATGATGATGGGTAATTTTTTTTTGGACAGCAAATATGGTAGGATGAATGTGACAAACAGCTAGATACATAGTGACATTCTAGAGTTAGCATTCAAAACCTTATTCTTGGATAAAATAATTTAATAATGCAACACTGAAGATACTATAGATAAACTGTACATGTCAGAGTATAAAGCAATAGTTATGTATATACCAGTCATTGCCCTTTGATCACTAAACAGAGGCTTTACATGCAACCAAAAAGGATGCACTCTGAAATACAAAAAGGAAACAAGGTAGTGGGTAATACTTTATTTTAAAAATATGGTTCATACAAGCAAAAGACACCTGCCCTAAGAAAGATGTATAATTTTGTTTTACTTATTGAACAAATGTCTTCTCCCCAGTACCATATTGGACATCATTTAGAACCCTTTGTTAGACTCTAGTTCTTCTTTACATATCATAGGAGGCAACATGTAAATTATAGAAAAAACAGGACCTTCAGAAACCTTTTGTTATATTCTTGGAGTCAAGAGCCTTTGTTAGGAAGGAATTAGCATTGTGGCTATGTTTCTCAATTTATAATCTAATGTGAGTTTGCCTCTCCCTTATGCAAGCTCATTAGTTGATTTGTAATGGCTGGTACAAGCAGCATAAATTTAATTACAAGTGCATTTTACAAAATATTTCCCAATGACTAGACATAGCTTCCCCAGAGTGAAATTGTAAATTTAACATTCATGTATGTTAAATGACCCAAGTGGTGTTACAACCCACAGATCTAAACTCTGTCCCTTTATTATTGGCAATAACAAGTAGTTCAGAATAGTAGGAGTCAAAGATTGTCTTTGAGTGAAAAAAAAAGATTAATGCATAATTTGCCTCAAAATTAAAACTAATCTTGATCATGTGGAGGATATTTCTAAAAAATGTCTTCAAATGATACATTACAAACTCAACCCCAAACTAAATTTATTAAAAGTTCATAACATGCTTAGTTTCAAAGAGTTATCTCAGCAAAACATATATTTTGCTTGTTAGCTTATGCATCTCCACATATTGGCTTGAATTGTAGAAATCAGATGACAGACTATTCCAGAAAACCTAATGAATCTTGGTAGTTAATTATATCACTCTTCTGTGAAGGTGTATTGAACTCTATGATCTCGAGAATTAGCAAATGGGTAATTTAAAAAATTTTCTTTTTTTAATGAGACTGTACTCCTGCTTTTGAAATCCATTCAGAGGTACAGAAAGTACTTATGTAAAGCTAACCAAAGCAAACAAGAATGTCAAATTGCTTTACTTGAAACAGTCTGCCTGCCTAGTTGACCCTCTTACATTGCTACTTCCCGTTCCTCAGTAAAAATGGAGGATAAAGAAAAAGCAAAATAATACAAAACAAAATAGAATATATTGAATAGAATCATAGGGGAAAAATATCAAAATTAGCAGTACGGTAACTATACCTACCATCTGTCTGGATTCATCCTACTTCTAAAGCTAGGAACAAATTAGAAAGATCTAAAAACAACAACAAGAAACACATTCTGCATAGAAATCCTCAAGTTCAACGTAGGTAACATTCCTACGAGAAGATCTGAGGCTTCTGAAATTTGAAATCCTTGATTAAATGCCTCAAGTTTGAGAGCCTGGAGGGAAAGAGTCAAAGATTATTACATCTATGTATTACTAGTAGTGGGTATAAGGTTGTTAGGTAAGAGGGAGGACATGAGAGAGAATATTTCTAATAGGTTTCAGGGAGTAGATGTTGATAGGCATGAGCAAACAAAGGGATTATTACCATTGGCTCCAGAAATTCCTCCTTCTTCAGGTTCTCACTGAACTTTATTCACACTATGACTTAATAATTGTAGTAATTTTGTAGTTAGTTTGAACGTTACTATCTTATCACATCCTTGTGGCTAGTGATCAAGTCCCGTTTGTCTTCATATCTCTTTTTTATATTCTCTCCGTTGTAGAAAAAAATATTGTATATCAACCAGCATGGTAATTAATAAGTAGTAATGTGGGTAAAATAAAAATTGTTTAAGCCAGGCGCGGTGGCTCACGCCTGTAATCCCAGCACTTTGGGAGGCGGAGGTGGGTGTATCACCTCAGGTCAGGAGTTCGCGACCAGCCTGGCCAACATGGTGAAACCCCGTCTCTACTAAAAATACCAAAAAAAGAAAAAAAAAAAAAAGCCGGGCATGGTGGCAGGTGCCTGTAATCCCAACTACTCAGGAGGCTGAGGAAGGAGAATTGCTTGAACCTGGGAGGCTGAGGTTGCAGTGAGCCGAGACTGCGCCAGTGCACTTCAGCATGGGCAACAAGAAAGAAACTCCGTCTCAAAAAAAAAAAAAAAAAAAAATTGTTTAAGCATTCATGAATAAGATTGTGTTTATTATTTATTCAGTTAACCAAAGTTAATTGATTATTTGACTAAAATGTTCAATAGTTTCGACAAAATTTTATAATAGGAGCTCATATTAATTAAGACATTAGAGTAGAAAAATCAGCACTAATTCTGATTTGAGCTCCCACACTACTCCAATAACAGATGAAATTAAAGTGTAGACACCAGAATGTTTTAAATAGAATTGTATTTATTAGTACACAGTGTCAAGTCTAGAAACACTGCCTATCCTGTTCCTTTCCTTGAAGCATGCATTGCGTTTCCCCTTTCCTATCTATTCCCTCCCTTTCTTCTCCCATACTCTGTGCCTGGGATGCTGGCCATCCTGGACTGCATCAAGAGGCTCCCTTATCCTCTGGCTTCTAACTGAATTCAGCCGATGGGATGCATTGGCAAAGGTCAGAGGGTGGAGGGAGAATGAGAGTATCTTCCCCAGCTCCCTTCCTTCTGCACCACTGTAGACTATGCTTTAATAAGAGCTAGCTTCTGGCAAGCAGCTCTCTGCTAGAGATCTATTTCTTCAAAGAGCTCTCTCCTCTTGCCTCTTTGGCTTTTTACTGCTGCTTGACCTAACATACTGCTCCATCTTTTGTTGCATTGCCTAAACCTTTCCAGTGTTTTGTAAAATTCCCTTCAATAGACTCTCCTTAAAAACCCAACTTGACTATGTCCTCTGTGTTCTGCTGGAACCCTGATAAACTCCTCATCTTCAAACTCTTGATGTTAACAAGGGATAAGATTCAAAGGCAATGCTTTATTGGTGTGTAGGTTCCCTAACTACAGGAACCAGAAATTCTGTGGGATACTATCTTCCTGAACTCATTTAAGATACCTGATCTGCTGAAGAAATCCCATCATCCTTCATTTGAAAGAGACATTAACATTGTCTGGAGGCTTAGAAGGTTCTTACTGCAACTGCCTTATCAATCTACTTTGCTAGAAGAAACTTATGCTCCCAAATGCTTTGCTTACGGTCATTAGACATGAATGAAAGGAAGCAGTTACTTCATTTAGATCATGCATAGTGATGGGGGCCAGTTTGTGCTTATGTAAGTAAAGGTTATATGACTTTATCCTTCCATACAAGACAGCATCTGATTCTAAACCATGAAATGGACTTAAGTCAGGACCATCTTAAAAATGAGGACTTTCCAAGAAGATCTTATCCCATGACAAGACCTGGAAAAAAATGTGTTAGTAGATAATATATCATCTAATAATATAAATGATTACCATTTTTTAATATTATGAATCAGGCACCATTGTCTCATTTAACTCTAAGGAAAATAATGAGAGTGTTGCTTTCAGATGATGAATTTGAGGATTAGACATACATTTCTAAAGTCGTGTGGCTAACAAGCAGCGAAATTGGAATGTAAACCAAATTTTTCTACCTGTAGGTAATATTACTGTAACTCTTAACCCTCATAACTAGCCTCTTAGTGCAGATAAGAAAGCAATAGTTCACATATCTATTGTCCATGTGAAGTAAGTAACAGATCCTGTAAAAATTAATTTTGTTTTGATAATAGAATGAAGCAATTATCTAGCACTGATTAAAACTTGGAATAAATCACATTAATTCAAATTCAAAGACATTATCAGATCATTTTTCTTATTTTCTCATTTTAATAGTGTCATTATATCTCGTAAAATCTTAGACGAGACCTCTGAATTCAGTATATAAGAAATGGATAGGAGTTGAATTATTATTTTTTTAATTTTTAAATAGGAAATTAACAACTTGTCTGTTTTCCTGTGAAAACAAATTCTGGTTTGCCTTTATTTTTGCTTTTGTTCTTGTGGACTAAATGTAAGTTTTGTAGCTTGTAGAAATAGAAAAAGCAATTTATTTTTATAACAAACATGGATAAAGCTTTTTCAAAAATGTTTCTTTTCTTTTTAAAACATGAGACTGTTACTTCTTTTGTTTATTTTCTCTGAGACTATCCAAAGGTTAGCATTTCCTTTACAGCAGTTCATTAGCAAGAGTGCTGGCATGTAGGGGCTGCTGGCTGGGGTTACTAATAGGAAAACTCACTGCACTGTCTGATCTACTACATCATTTCCAGCTTTTGGTTAACCAATGACCAAAATATTTGTAGAACATAAAATATTTTAGGGCTCGGCCCAGTGGCTCATGCCTATAATGGCAGCACTTCAAGAGGCCGATAGGGACAGATCACTTGAGGCCAGGAATTCAAGACCAGCCTGGCCAACATGGCAAAACCCCATCTCTACTAAAAATACCAAAAATTAGCTGGGTGTCATGGCACACACCTGTAATGCCAGCTACTTGGGAGGCTGAGGGAGGTGAAAGTTGCAGTGAGCCGAGGTCACGCCATTGCACTACAGTCTGGGCGACAGAGTGAAACTGTGTCTCAAAAAAAAAAAAAAAAAAATAGGTTTAAAGTAGGTCTTGAAGTTTCTTCTGTTAGACTCTATTAGTTTCTCAACAATAGGATGTAAGTACCTGGGCAACAAGAAAGAAACTCCATCTCAAAAAAAAAAAAAAAATTGTTTAAACATTCATGAACAAGACTGTGTCTATTATTTATTCAATTAACCAAAGTTAATTGATTATTTGACTTAAATGAAAAATCTGTATCCCTGACACTCAGAACAGTGTCTGGCAAATTTGTGCTTTAAAAAAAAATATATAATGCTAATGATAATCATTTTTATAAAGTTGTTTTGTGTGTCGAATGAGAGATAACCTATATAATCTTTCACTCTTGTTTGTGACAGAAGAGAGGGACAGAAGGCGTTGCACTGTAGTTTAAGACATGGAATGTGCTGGAGGTGTCATCCTCAACTGAAAGCTCCTAACTGAGCTTTGCTCAGCACTGAGTAATCAAAGACCTATGAGAGGTAATTGAGCAGACAGGAGAAAGGAACAGAGATCACTTTAAAAAGCTGGATGAAACTTGAAAAATGTCTTCAGGTGACCTAGAAGTGTTTCTTAAATATGTGTCAACAACAGAGCCCTAGCATCAAGAAGAAACGAATGCACTTCCCTGGAGAAATCTGAGGATACAGCTTGAAGCAGTTCCTTGCAAACATGACATTTCATCAGAGTGCCCTGTTTTATCTTGAAGAATTCACACAAATTTGCAATGTACGCTCTATTTTATCTTCATATATCTTTAGATAGCAATGATTTTCCAAACTCATCGAATCTAATTGATGTCTCTCAATTAAGTATGCCATTTCTGCTGTGTTTTGAATATTCCTAGCACACCACTATTAGGCCAGCCTGTTAGAGGAAAACCAAGCTAGAGGAGCTTACCATGCCCAGTCTCCTTGGGAGTACATGGCAAGTAGGCTTTCCACAGGAAAGTGACTGTTATAAATGGGCTGCACCTGAATAGGAATAGGAATAGGAATAGACGAGTAAGGTGACCAGTGATTTATTTTCTAAAGTGGAAAGTGGAACACATTTGAATGCGAAAGGGTCACAATTTAGCCAGGACAAATTAAGCAACACTCTCCCAAGTAAACCAGCACATACAGTAATCTAAGTTGTAGAGGGAGATCCTAAGTAAATTGTGCAACGGATAGAGCAAGAACTGTCCAACTGGTTTAACCAGGGATATTGACATTTTATGTATCAAAAAGATTGGCAGGAGATAGACTAAATGAAGTCATTAAATCAATAATATGAAATATTAGAACTTTTGCTTCCAGCTATTGTGGAATAACTGACATAAGACTTAACCATCTTGTTTTCGACAACCATAAAACTAGGCAAAATATATGACACACTCTTTTCCAACATTGGACAAGAGTGCTGCACCACACAGCAATCCCTGTGAGAAGGGAAAGCCGGGAGGTAAGTCCCATGATTTTACAGACTCTCTGCCTGGGGATAATTTCCCAATTGTGGCACAGAATGTGAGTGTCCAAGCAGAGCATGATGACTAGGGAAGCTGGAGCTACCGGAATTTGCAAAGCAGGACTCAGGGAGAGGAACCTGTGCAAAGGAGAGGCCTAGAAGAATGTGAAGGCCATGTTCCACATGCACAGTGCAAAACTCCTCAAGGGTTACCAGAGAGAAACTGCTGTGGGACCAGAAATGAAAGAGAAATATTAGAGATCAAGCAGTCCTGACAGGTGTTGGAAGTCCAACATGACCAAGTAGAAAGATCCTATTAACACATTTTTTAGCATCGCTGGTATTCATTCAAGACACATCAAATCTGTTAGAAGATAAAGCCTTACTTTAGATTAAGAATCACACCTCAGAATAAGGCCTATTCCATAGATCATCACAACAAAGTCTAAAATCAAACCTTGACAAATGCACCAGGGAGAGAAAGTTTGGAGTTTGAGTCCACCAAGTTAGAGGAGCTTGGAAAACCCCTTAGGCTTTCACAGATCAGCCCTATCATAGCTTAAAACTATGCTTTCACGGGCTTCAAGAGAATCAACCAATAAATGAACTGAGGTCTGCTAGAGAAAAACATCAACACTCTTCAGAGGAGGATGACCAAAATATCTCCAGTATATAACCTACAGATCTAGTGAATACAAACTTACAGAGATCCAGAAAAAGAAAACCCTTAGTCAAAGAAAAAAGCAGCCAATACAAACCAACTCCAAAATATCTGATTATTACAGTTGGTATCTATTTTATATATATCCTAAAATTATTTTTTATCATTATAACATGTTTTAAACCTTTAGTTTTGGGAGTAAATGTGAAAGTTTGTTATATAGGTAAATGCATGTCATGGGGATTTGTTGTACATACTATTTCATCACCCAGGTATTAAGACCAGTGCCCAATAGTTATCTTTCCTGCTCCTCTCCCTCCTCTCACCCACCTCAAGTAGACCCCAGTATCTGTTGTTTCCTTCTTTGGGTTCATAAGTTCTTATCATTTAGCCCTCACTTATAAGTGAGAACATGTAGTATTTGGTTTTCTGTTCCTGAGTTAGTTTGCTGAGGATGATAGCCTCCAGCGCCATCCACAGTCCCGCAAAAGGTATGATCTTGTTATTTTCTATAGCTGCATAATATTCCATGGTGGGTATGTTCCACATTTTCTTTATCCAGTCTGTCATTGATGGACATTTAGGTGGATTCCATGTCTCTGCTATTGTGAACAGTGCTGCAATGAACATTCATGTTTATGTGTCTTTATGGTAGAATGCTTTATATTCCTCTGGGTATACACCCAGTAATGGGATTGCTGGGTTGAATGGTAGTTTTGCTTTTAGCTCTTTGAGGAATCACCATAGTGCTTTCCAGAATAATTGAACTAATTTATACTCCCACCAGTAGTGTGTAAGTGTTCCCTTTTCTCTGCAACCTTGCTAGCATCTGTTATTTTTTGACTTTTTAATAATAACCATTTGGACAGGTGTGAGATGGTATCTCATGTGGTTTTGATTGCCTTTCTCTAATGATCAGTGATATTGAGCTTCTTTTCATATGCTTCTTGGCCACACATATGTCTTCTTTTCAGAAGTGTCTATTCATGTCCTTTGCCCACTTTTTAATGGAGTTGTTTTTGTCTTGTAACTTTAAGTTCCTTATAGATTCTGAATATTAGACCTTTGTCAGATGCATAATTTGCAGATATTTTCTCCCATTTTGTGGGTTGTCTGTTTAGTCTGTGGATAGTTTATTTTGCTGTGCAGAAGCTCTTTAGTTTAGATACCATTGGTCAATGTTTGCTTTTTTTGTAATTGCTTTTGCTGTCTTTGTCATGAAATCTTTGCCCGTTCCTATGTCCAGGATGGTATTGCTTAGGTTGTCTTCCAGGGTTTTTATAGTTTTCTGTTTTACTTTTAAGCCTTTAATCCGTCTTGAGTTGATTTTTATATATGGTGTAAATAAGGTTTCCAGCTTCAATATTCTGCATATGACTAGCCAGTTATCCTAGCATCATTTATTGAATAGGGAGTCTTTTCCCCATTCTTTGTTTTTGTCATATGCTCAAAGAATTAATGGAAAGTATGATCTTGATTTTTAAACAGATACGGAATCTTAGCAAAGAAATGGAAATTATAAAAAAGAACAAAATGGAAACTCTAGAACTGAAAAGTCAATAAATAGTTGGACTGAAAATTTTCCTGAGTAGGATTAGTAGGTTACAGATGTCAGAATAAAGATGCAGTGGCTTTGAAGACAGAAATTATCCTATCTGGAAAAGTCTACAGTGATGAAAGAAAAAGGAATTGTCCAATAAAAATACCACTGGAAGCAAACATGAAATACAGCACAACTTCAAATGGAAAAAGCTGAAAATGTGTCATCAGCAGCTGTCTACTATAAGAAATGCATAAAAATAGCATTCAGGCTGAAGAGAAATAATACAAAATGGAAACATGCATCTATAGAAAAAAAGGCATCAAGAATGGCAATTAAGAAATAAATCTAGAAGACTATATTGTTTTTCCTTATTTTTCCTTAAAAGACAACTAACAGCTTATAGCAAATCTGTAATAAGTGTTCTGTGACATCGTAAGTTAGGAAATAGGAAACATGTAGAGTAAGAGACATAATAATAGCAAAATAATGATGAGGTGGGGAAATGGAATTATATTGTTGTGAGTTTATGACATTTGTAAAGTAGAAGATAGGGAGTTTCTCAATAATAGGGAGGTGTAAAGTCAATAAAAGTAGATTGCAGCCTCAACTAATGTCTCCGTAATAGCATTTTAATACATCTTAACATTCCAGATTTCCAACCAATTCTCAAGCACCTTTCAATTCAGCTCAGGCTCCCTGAGCTGCCTCCTTTGTCTCCCATTACAGCAGTTTAGCAGCAGTTTCTACTAAGAGTGAGAATAGATGTCCTTTTGGCCTGACAGTGAATGCTGACAGCAGGAGAGTGTACTGCAAATTAGAGAATGCATCAGGAGTAGTTTGCAAACCCACTGAGTGGATAATAGCCAGTTTCCCCACTATCTCTAGAATCCCTTGTCCATATCAAAAGATGGTCTCTGCTCTTGACCCAAATGGAATACTTTAAGTCAGGAATGGAATCTTTTACACAGTACCATTTCTCTTCTTTTTCTCTGTTTAAAAATGTTAAATGGCCACGAGTCCAAATAATTTAGTTACTGTCTTACAGTAAAATTTTAATTAACTATCATGGTTAGGAAATTGATATTTCTGATTAACTAAAGATTAGTTAGTAAAATTGATTGGGATTGGAGCATCCTTGAATATGTTGGGGTGTGCTATGGTGATCTAGTTCTTACCTAACTTCGAAAAAGTTAATGTTTCTTTCTAAATTAAAAGCAAGAGGATTGTTTCATCCCTCAACAATGTGTCTTTAGAAAACACTTTAAATAATGATTTAAGGTAGGCCAATGCATCCTACTTACATATTATTCTTATTTTTAAAAGAAGGCCATTATTTGAAGGAGAAAAAGCATAATGTGAAAAAGCAGACTACTTCAAAACCACAATTATTCAGTTATTCATTAAATAGTTCCCTCACACAAAACAAACAAACAAACAACACTTAATGATCATTGTTATGTACAAGGACCTGGGATCAGATGTGGATAAAAACATAAAGAAGGCAACTATCCAAGCTCCCAGATGGTTAATATAGTGGGAGAGACAGATGAGCAACAGAGCCACAATATAATGAGATGTTGCACAACATCTCACTGTAAAAGACATGTAAGCACTGTAGAAAGAATGCCATGAGATCAGAGAGTGGGGCTTGATTCATTCTGTCTCGGCATGATGTCAGGGCTCTCAGTTACAAGCAAAAGAAATAAATCTGACAAATTTAAATATAGCGGATGAGTTTTTGTTTTTTGTTTTTAAATGTTGCATGACCCACAGAAACACTTGGAGGTCTGGAGAACAAGGCTTGGGGTTTATGAAGCCAGGCACAAGGGCCAAATTGATGCAACAGAGCTGATGGAGAAGGGGCACCAGCGTGGCTGCCACTTGAACCTAGGGCTAGCCTTGTGGCGATACTGTCTCAGAAACGACAACTGATGAAACTGCCAATAGGGCCAGCAAGGGTGACCATGATGCATCACTAGATCCAAATTCAAAGCCCAGGATGAGAGCCTGTCCTTGGCAGAGCCTATGTCATGTGCTGACACCCTGGCTGACGTGGAAACCAAACAAGCAAGTGTCAGGTGCATTCGACTTTATCATACAAGGTTGGTTTGTCCTCCCACTTCATTTTTAAAGCACTCTTGAGGTGAATCTTGAACAATAAATTCATTCTTACTAAGTAGGCAAGGAATTTCATGTTCTAAGAAGAAAGAGCCAAATGTGCCAAAGCATAATTTTCAAACTGCGAGTAGTTTAGTAGTGCTCGAGTATGTGGCCCATATGAGAGGCATGGAAGGTGAAATTCCAAAGGTAGATAGTACCCAGATCATGAAAGTTTGTGTATGATACTGTAAAGAGTATGAGCTTTATCCTCGGAGAAATAGGAAGAGAGATTCTCGGATTTGAGTGTTATGAAATTCACTGTGTGCTGTGGGAGATACTCTGTGACCCAAGTGTGGGTCAATGTCGCACCGAAGCAAGGAGGATTTGTCCAGAGGTGATTAAACTGGCTAGCGCAGTGACTCACACCTGTAACCCCAACACCTAAGAACTACCAGCTTAGCAGGAAATTGTATACCCTGTGATTGGCATGCATTATCTAACTCTTTATATAAACCTTAGGGGTGAGATTGTTCCCATTTTATAGTTGAAGAAATTGAGGTTTACAGATTTAAATAACTTATCAAGATCATATAGCTTATACGTCGTAGAGCAGAGACTCAAACCAAAGACAGTCTGACCAAAAGCTTTGGCCCCTTCCACCATGCAATGTTGCTTCTTTCTCAACAATCGTGTCTAAGTGCCAGACATTCATTTAGAACTCTCCAGGGGAAATCACCATGGGCATAATTTATATATCAGTATGTCTAAGATTGAATTAAACATCATCTTGGAAAACCTTCTAATGTATCCGCCTCTCTTATTCAGAGACCATTATTCCTAGCAATCTATTGTACAAATCAGCAATCTTGAGTGTTTGGGGAAAGCATTCATTTTCTCTCATCCCTGAGCAGCTGGAAACATCTGATCAGTTTCCATCTCTTGCTGATTTCTCTTTTACACTTTATTAATTTTTTTTTTTCTTTTTTCAAGACAGGGTTTCACTCTGTCACCCAGGCTGGAGTGCAGTGGCACGATCATAGCTCACTACAGCCTCAAAATCCTGGGCTCAGGTGATGGTCGCACCTTAGCCTCCTGAATAGCTGGGAGTACAGACATGCACCACCACGCTCAGCTAATTTTTGAATTTCTTTAGAAAGAGGGAGGTCTCACTATGTTGCCCAGGCTGATCTCAAACTCCTGGCCTCAAGCAGTCCACCCACTTCGGCCTTCCAAAGCAAGATTTTTTGTTTCCTTAGATCTAAATTGTTGTTCCATAGGTTTTAAAGTGACACAAAAATAGCAGCAGAAAGAAATTCTTGGGAAAGAGGTTAACGTTCCTATGTCCTCTTGTACTGAAGTTTTCATTTGTTCATTTTTAATTTTTTCTTCTTGCCTCTGGCAGACTTTGTTTCTTACCTCTAAGCAGGTAACTCAGAGGCAATGTCCGAATAGTCTATGTAAATTTCAGAGTAATATCAAAGTTATTCTTTGGCGGTCCATGGTGATTCATTTCCATGAATTTTTCCACTATCGGGTCTTGTCTTCCTCCTCTATTTTTTTGAGACTTTGTTGGAGAGTTAATTTGGGCACTCCTTTGCTGCTAAGAAATGATTCTAGATCTCAACCCAGAGTCACCCAGATGGGTGAAATCCAAGTGCAACTGTAATCACAAGTGTTAACTTTTAAATTAATCTGTTTGTTAACAATGAGCAGAGTTATTAATACAGCGAGTAGCTTCCTGACATGTGCCACATTAAAAATAGGCAGTCATAGCTATTTTACAGCATAATATTGTCTCCTTTGGGAGCAGATGGAATTGTGATTTTTTTTGAAATGACAAAATGATTTATCACCTCCCATAAGCACTGCCGTCTACCTGGCAGGAATGATGCATCCCCTGGCATCCTCCATCCAGTGGGAACAAACAAGTTTGATGGATAAAAGACTAAACCAAGATTAAGAAAAGGGAAAGAAAAAAATGTTATCAAAAAAGTGGGGTTTTTTTTAGCATGTCTTATTAACAAGATGTGTAGCAGAACACATTTAACCAAACACAGTCATCATTCAAGCCTGTATGTGAATGTCTGTTTAATTTTATCAGTGCTTTAATGATTTATAGTGTAAGCATCAATGGAAACAAATATAAAGGCTGACTTCAGCTGGGACAAATGACCATTATCAATATCTCTACGTAGATGAACCCGAAAGGAGAGTCATATTAAATAGTGCAGTTGCTTGTTCTGACTATATCTGAGAAAGGAAACCTTTGCTGGTAATAAATGATTGTCTTTGCTTTGCTTTCACTTACTCTCAATTGCGAACAAATAACTTTCAGTTGAATCTGAAATCCAATGTTCTTAAAGTAAAAAGAGCTTAGGAAACAAAGTTCCGGAAAGAAACTACCTTTGTTGTTGAGTAAAATACAAATGAGACAGAATGATAATTGAATCTGAAAATACCCAGGCACAGAAGGCAAATCAGAAAGTGGCTACCAAGAGAATTAGACACAAGAAAGGAATGTAAAAGAGAAACACATCTGTGTGTGCTGGGGCTGGATGCTTACATATTTATGGACTGTTTCAGCTTCCTACCCCACCTGCTGCATAAAAGTCTTATGAAAATTTGAGCTATTTGAGTTCAGTAGGGATTAAAGAAGTGCCACATTATTTCCTATTAATAATAACTTTAAATCAGAATTATGTGAGACTGAAGATGCATTTTAGAAACAAACACGATGCAGTTTGTCAATACTTTGCCCTGTTCTATGGAATAAGAATCATGAAGAATAGGAATCTGTAGACAGAATAAAGCTGCAAAGGTATAGAAACTGCATTTGAGATCAAAAAGAAACATGCATACGTTTTGTTGTTGTCGTTGTTGCTGTTGTTCTCCCACAGTCTTTTGGTTAAATTGATTTTGAAAATGAAATGCAAATTGGAGACTTTGAATTTCTGCAGTAAGACTTGAGAAAAATGATCTGTTTCTAGAAGTTTGTACTTAGTATGCCTGAATGGCAGGAAGAGACAAGTAATTTTATAAACGATTTCTGGCCCCAGTTTATCCATATTATTTGGCCCTCCAGATCTTACTTTCTTCAATGTAATTATTGTTGATCTGAAGATATTCTTGACATCAAAGAGCCTAGAGATCCCAGGAAGTTATATATATGTGTATGTGTACATATGTGTGTGTGTGTGTATGTGTATATATTTATTTATGGAGATAAGATAATTTTATTCACAATTATTCTAATTCTAATAATACATGAGATATAACATAATTACTTTGTGAGATATATCTAGACATATGACATACTCATTGTTAAAAAAAAAAATACCACTAGAATAAAGATTTTGTTTTAAGGCAGGTAGTGACTCAAATAGACCCATTATTACCACATCTCTAATTTACCTTCTGCCAATTTCCACATATTTCTATTCCACTAAAGGGCCGCACACTTACCTTCATTGATTTCAGGCAGTAGAGTGTGTGGAATTTGGGGACAGAGTGTCTGAGTAAGAATCTGGGTCTGATGCCATCTAGCTGATTAAGTGTATGGAATTTGGGGACAGAGTGTCTGAACTGGTAGCTGGCTCTGATGCTGTCTAGCTGCAGGAGCTTGGACATGTTAATCACATTCTCTTCGATATTCTCATATATAAATTGTAGATAGTAATGGAACCCATCTCAGAGTATAAGTGTAAGGATTAGCTGAGTGAAACTGGTAAAACAATGCCAGGTATATAGCAAGTGCTCAATTCTGGAAACTATATAATTATTTCAGTTTATTTGTACTAAGAAAAACTCTACCATTTTACAGAACTTATCAAAAAGCGGAGTATCTTATATCTTGACCCAAATATATAAGTCCCAATACTGCTTGAGGTGTTTAGAGATTCTAAGCCATTCTTCAATTTATTTATGCTAACCACTTATAAACTCATATTTGAAAAATAGCTATGAAAGTTCAATTATTGGCCGGGCGCGGTGGCTCAAGCCTGTAATCCCAGCACTTTGGGAGGCCGAGATGGGCGGATCACGAGGTCAGGAGATCGAGACCATCCTGGCTAACACGGTGAAACCCTGTCTCTACTAAAAAATACAAAAAACTAGCCGGGCGAGGTGGCCGGCGCCTGTAGTTCCAGCTACTCGGGAGGCTGAGACAGGAGAATGGCGTGAACCCGGGAGGCGGAGCTTGCAGTGAGCTGAGATCCGGCCACTGCACTCCAGCCTGGGCGACAGAGTGAGACTCTGTCTCAAAAAAAAAAAAAAAAAAAAAAAAAAAAAAAGAACAATTATTTTAGAGTGCTTTATTTGGTGTTATTTACAATAGACTGTATATTGCTCTTATAATTAATGTTTTGTGAGAACAATAATCAGATACATTCACCTAAACTTTCCAATTTACTAATTCTATAAATGTTTTCCTTTATTAAATATAATTTAAAATAATAATAAGGGCCAATTACTTCTTGCTGAAGGGCCACCAATTATTCTCAGTATTCCTTTTGCTACTGTGGTCCAAGAAACCCTGGCAATATTTCACACAGCAAACATTTATGGTTTTCTGTCTGACTCAAATTAACCTCTGCCCTGTGTATTTATCTGCAGCCTCCATGTAATCTTATAAAAACTTTCCCAGTAGATACAAATTTGACATTCTGGGAACGTTTCTCAGCTGTATACCTGCTTTATGAATGGTATGATGACTTTAGAGCAGACAACCTTTTATTCATTAGGGTGTCTATCAACTTGTCCAGTAGTGATCTTGACCTTGTATTCATGAAGCATTTTACTTTGGGGCTTTTTTCATTATGACACACTCAATCTCATTTGCTGTAATACCTTTCTTCACTCTGCTTACAAGCACTTGCAGTTTTATTGTGAGCTATCTATTGATCTGGTGTGTTTTTATTTTTAATTTAGAGGATCTAAGGGCATAGTTACTACTAAATCAATGCATTGCACCAATGTAGATATGAATGAAATAATATTTTGCCAAAATGGTGATGGTTTTGTATCCTTCCTTCCATCCACCAAATCTTTCCAATCTATAGATCACAGCTGCTATCCTCATCCTCTCACAGTCTTTTCATTCCTTTACCCTTGATACTATGGTGCACTGGCAAAGGTGTTCAGACCCCTCGCCCACTCCCTAATTAGCTAATTCAGTCTTTTCTCTCTCTGACCTGTCTTCAGCTTTTGCTTTGCGAACCAATCTGGCCTTTACCCATAACTGAATTTTTATTCTTTGTTGAATTAACTCCTCTTTCCCACATCCTAACAATGTACATTCTTCCATACTCAATCTTCGGGTCTTTGCTTTCTGTTTCTTAAAAATTCAGAGCTCAGAGTGACTTTCCAGAAGAACCCAGGAAGAACACACTCCAGCCCAGGGGTCCACATCAGGGGCCTCTGTATCTGGGGTCAGGAAACCCAGTCAAGAGGGAGCCCTCCCTACACACTGAGAAATGACTGCAAACACAGTAAATTACAGAGTTGGGATTTTTTCTTAATGTTTAATTTTTTTATTTTAATTTCTGTTGGTACATATTATGCATATATATAATGGGACACATGAAATATTTTGGTACAAGCATGAATGAGTAATAATCATATCACAGAGAATTGGGTATGCATCACCTCAAGCATTTATGTTTTGAGATAAACAACCAATTATACTCTGTTAGCTATTTTAAAATAAACAGTTAATTATTATTGACTGTAGTCTCATAGGGTTTTTTTGTTGCTTATTTCAAAAATAAAGGAATGAAAAAAGAATCAAACAATATAGATTATATACACATGCATCTAATAATTAGTTAAAAACACCACTAATTTATGGCCAGGTGCAACAGCTCATGCCTGTAATCCCAGCACTTTGGGAGGCTGAGGCGAGTGGATCACCTGAGGTTGGGAATTTGAGACCAGCCTAACCAACATGGAGAAACACTGTCTCTACTAAAAATACAAAAATTAGCCAGGCATAATGGCAGGTGCCT
Source organism: Trachypithecus francoisi (assembly GCF_009764315.1). Classification (NCBI taxonomy): domain Eukaryota; kingdom Metazoa; phylum Chordata; class Mammalia; order Primates; family Cercopithecidae; genus Trachypithecus; species Trachypithecus francoisi. Next base: position 22,011,884 of record NW_022681474.1, read on the forward strand.
GTAATCCCAGCTACTTGGGAGGTTGAAGCAGGAGAATCACTTGAACCCAGGAGGCAGAGGTTGCTGTGAGCTGAGATCGTGCCATTGTACTCCAGCCTGGGCAACCAGAGTGAAACTCCATCTCAAAACAAACAAAAAAAAACCCCACTAATTTCAAAATGTACAAGTCCTAAAACATTAAGAATCTCCATTATACATTCATTCAGTCTACACATCTTGCCTTCTGCTATTTTTGCTTTTGAGACCTCTTTAAACATTGACATGTTCATCTGTAAAATGTAGTAACAATGTTTGCCTTGGGTGGTTCATGGGGCTATTCTGAGATCTGAATAAAATAATGTGTATAGAAGTTATTTGAAACTTCTATTCTGTAGATATCAAGCATCAAAGATATTTTAGCTTTTGAAAGAGAGCTAAACAGTTTATCCCTGGTAGTCTAGTGGTTAGGAAAACACACCACATGCGTGCACACACACACACACACGCACAAACACACACCCCAGTTTGGAATATTAGAGCTTTATATTAAGTAAGGGTCAAGAGTTATCGGCCTAATAACTGCTCTGTCAAAAGCTGGGCTATTTCTGTCCAGTTAATTCACTTCTCTGACCTCCAGTTTTCTTATGTGTAAATCAGAGTAGAGGCAGGGACTTGGACAAGAAGAACAATTAAGGTCCCTGCCAGCTTGAATTTCTATTACTGTCTCCTATTTACCTACCGTGGTAGTTGGCATGACCTCCAATTTCATACGGTTTCTTTTCCACTGTACCATTGGCCACAGTTGACAACCACGCTCGATTTCTCTGGATGGTTTACCTCGGATAGTAGTTATTGCTGCATGGATGTTCCTAGAAGAATGCCATTAAAAATAATCTTGATATTTTTTTAAGAAAGAAATGAAAAATCAATTGAGCCAAACATTTACTTTGGAAAACAAATGGTTTGTTATCTGTAAGTGTTTTAATTGGCAAAGCAGAAAGCTGCCTGTTTACCACATGACCAAAAAATGACTAGTCTGTGTATTTTCCTACTTTTTGCTCTTCAGCCATCAGGGTTATTTTAGGACAGAGAGCTCTTCCTGTCTATTTCAGTCTTCAGCTAGTTATCTGAACAACTTTTATCAATATATCAGTTGCTTTAGCCTTTATACTTCTAATAATTAGCACTATACACTGCATATATTAGGAGCTTAATAAAATGATTATTTATGGTAATAATAGCAAATATTCATAGAGTGTGTAATATGTACAGTTCTAGGCACTTACATGTGTTAAATGAGTTACGACTTACAATAGCCCTAGGAGATGGGTGCTATTATGTTTGTGTATTTTACAAATAAGGAAACAGAGGCACAAAGGAAGTCAATCATTATCTTTATCTTCTTACTTACACGATGAGATTCTTAAGTTACCCCTCATCAATCAACTATTTTTTGAAATACCTATTTCTATATTCATTACCACTGATACATAGATAACCTTACATTTTTAAACCATTCTTTTAAATTTTAATATGGGATTCCATATATTTTTCCTGTTCATATCAATTTCATTCGCTTCACCAGTTGTCTGCCTCATAAAAGCCATTTCTTCTTGTAATAACGCATTGTTTGGACCTTCAGGATAATGTTCCTTTCAGCTTTTCCTAACATAACTGTAAGATTACACATTTAATTTTCTCATGTTTTTGTATCAAGTCAATAAATAAAATATATAAGGTGCTCACGTCCCTGTTGCATTTCTTCCTGGGCAATTTGAAGCCCCGTCTCAAATGGAATGATGAGTGTTCCATTTTCAGCTCCATACTCTACTGAGGTAGAAAATTCCCTGTCCGTGCTATTTTGTCCTCTGATTTGCTGAACTGGTAAATAACAGGTACTGAATTTTCTAAGATACAGAGAACAGCTTGAGCTATTAGGAGAATTTCTCCCTAACTCCATCCCCACTTACAGTGACTTTAGCTGTAAGAACTAAATCACACAGTCGTCATGTGCCCCAGTCGATACCTTCGGGCTGTGTTTCTCTCTGGGGGTTGATTCCGCTGAAAGGACATAGAGATAAAAGCACACCCTTGTAGTAACAAAATGACTTTTTTTGTTCTCTGCTAGGCACTGACTCTGAACTTGTGATTAATGTCTGGTTACACAGATAATATGTCAGAGCTTGGGTATGTTTGTGTTAATCTGTCGGGTTTATGATTTGGAGACATTTCTCCCAGACAATATTGGTCTCAAGTTTTCTTCTTTTTCTCTGTGATATTCTGGGTTATACAGTCACATCAACACAATTTAATTAAAAATGTGTAAATTGAATGACCAAAAACCAAATCTATCCAAACCCGTAGACAAAGCAGTGACCAAGGCAGATGGTACTACTGCCTTCCTGGACCTTAGAGCCTGAGAGGAGAAATACACTTTTAATGAGTCACTCTGTATGCATGATGAGTTTAATGGGAGTGGAAGAACAGCGTCCTAGGCATGTTTACAGTCATCAGGCACCATGTTAAAATGCCCAAAGTTCCTTATGCACTACCTTCACCTTTCTCCATGTGAAAAGTAGTTTTGTTTTATTTTGACTTGACTTGCTTTTGAGAGTGAAGAGTAACTGTCATCACTTGAAAGCATGGAATATTTTCTCCTGTAAGTATCTAATCTAATAAAATAGCATGCGTCAAAATACCAGTGGCATTAATTCTAGCAGGTTTTTCCACTTCCTTACATTTTCATAAAAGAGAAAGCTAGTTAGCCACAGTTCTCATCGTTCCTCAAAGAACTTATTTTACAATTGAATTTCCTTGTTTAACTATGTTTCCCCTAAGTTCAGTCTGTTATCTTTCCATGCAGAAAGAAGTAGTAGATACTTCAGTTACTTTAACATCATTCTTCCTAACAGACTTAAGAATTTTTGTTTGGTGAAAAGGAAAACAAATGACAGATGAAAATTAACAAGAATATAATTACAGAGAACAAACCAAGGAAAACAGCCTTAACTGCTATTGTCAGAAATGATGCATCTATTAAACACCGTGGCTAACACCAAGATGAACAAAATAAGTACTTCAGGTTCAAAAACTGAGATTCTAAATTCATTTTCCAATATATAAATGGATTCAATATGACACATATTCCTTCATTTTTTAAATATCCAAAGAAGTAGCATCTGTTAATATAATCACAGACTATTTTAATATGAAAGAGTATAATTATTATGTACTATTCTAAGTCCTAGGAAGAAAAAAAATAATTGAATAAGACTTTTTAAATGTATTCTTGATATTGACTAGGTACTGTTCAATACCAACATATTTTGTATTTATAATTGAATACACATAAATTAACTTGTTATTTGAAGCAAAATGCATACAGCAAAATCAAAGCGTGAATGGAAGTTAAAGGACCTTTAAGTTGAAAGTCTCCATTGAGGCTCTCCTTCACCTGATCTTTAAAAGAGATTAACAAGCACACTAATTTCATCACAGAGCAGCAGGTTGCAGAAACAAAAAGCAAAGAGATAACTAATTCTTTTATTCACCATTTGTTATTTAACAAAATTAAATACTATTGTTGAGTTTAATATATATCATTCTTTTTGAAGAATCCAAAAGACTCTCCCACTCTTAAAACATTATATATTTGTAGCATTTCTAAGATGTAAAGAATATACAGTGGTGTGTGCAGACCAAGGTATTAAGAGTTTTAATGATTTACTCAAGGTCATCCAATTATTCAAGGAAAGAGAAAAGTCAGGTTTTTAAATTTTCAACTGCTCATGTTTTTGCACCATTTTGTGCATTTCTGTATGTAACTTTGGAAAACATGATCCTGATAATGATTCATCAGGGCGTGACTTGCTCTATCACCCACGCCAATTCCATAACAAAAGCAATAAGAGTAAGAAAAGTGAATCAAAAATCTGAAAACTCTCAGAGATCAACCAGGAGAGTGTGACAAGGAAGCCAATAATTTGTTCTAGAATAAGCCAAGGTAAAAAGCTTCAAGAGAAGAGTTCATTTTTTGTTAATCATGGAATGTTGACCCTCAGAAGAGGAGTATACCATATCCATGGATGGCTTGAGTGGCCCTGTAGTGGGATTTTTTGTAATTGCTGGATTTCTGTATTTTATTTTATTTATCTTTATAGATTTAGGGAGTACAAGTGCACTTTTGTTACATGGATATACTGCATAGTGGCAAAGTCTAGGCTTTTAGTTTAGCCATCACCCATATAATGGACTTTGTACCCAACTGGTAATTTTCCATCCCTCACACCTTTTCCATCCTTCCATATTTTTGTGTCTCCAGTGCCTATTTTCCACTCTCTATGCCCATGTGTACAAATTATTTAGCTTCCACTTATAAGTGAGACCATGTGATATTTGACTGTCTTTCTCTCAGTTATTTCACTGAGGATAATGGCCTCCAGGTTCATCCATGTTGCTGCAAAAGACATGATTTCATTTTTTCTTATGGCTGAGTAGTGTATCATGGTAAATATCTATGATATTTTCTTTATCCAGTCCTCCACTGAAAGACACTTAAGTTGAATCCATGACTTTGCTATTCTGAATAGTGCTGCAATGAACATACAAATGCAGGTGTGTTTTTTAATGTAATGGCTTCTTTTCCTTTGGGTAGATAGCCAATAGAGTGAGTGCTGAATCAAATCATGGTTCTAGTTTTAGTTCTTTGAGAAATTGGAGCACAATTTTTAATGGGTTGTCAGAAGATAGAGCAGAACCCAGGTTGCATGACAGGGGCTGCACTCAGCTTCCACAGAGCTACCACAACCCTCAGACAGACAGCATCCGGCTTTCAAACCCTTCATCTGGGAAACAGATGAACTGCTTTCAGACAATTTCAGAATAATTCGCTTGTTAGGATAGAGAAATGGGAGTTTTCTTCCCTGATGTTGGTCTGGACAACAGGTAGATATGGTTAAAATGTTCTGTCCTGCTGGGCTAGCTTTGACCAGTGTTTTCTTGGCTAGACAGAACAGGCCTTTTGGGGAACTTTTATTGGCCGCACCCACACATGTTTCTGGGTTGTGGCCTTTTCTACTGGCCAGGCAGGGACATATAAGAAACAAGGAAAAGGCAAACAAACAAGCAAAAACAAGAGGGAATTCATCCCCAAGTGGTTCATTGATTCCTGAAGTCCCTGAACAATTTGCCTTCTCTTCTCTGCTTTCAGAGTCTTCCATAGGTGACTTTCATATTTTCTCCAGGGTTTTCTTGTGATCATCTGCTAGAATAAAATGAAATGCCTTTGCACCATCTAAGACTCTAGTGTCGTAGTATAAAATAAAATAAAATAAAGAAACATGGTGACTAGTTCCATCTACCTACTAATTTAGATTGTTAATTTAATGATTAATTAGATCTAATGTAATTTCTTTCGCTTTGTACCTTTCTTGTGACAGTGGTTTCAGAATTTTATATATTATCTAGTCATCAGAATAATCATGCACTCCAGGGATTTTTGATTCAGTAATTCTCAGGCAGGCTCAGGAGATCTCTTTTTTTTTTTTTCCTCCTTCTTTTTTTAATTGCTTTCCTAGTAATTCTGGTGATGAGTCTAGTTGTAAATTGCTGGCTTCAAGTGTTAATTCAATTTAATGGCCTTTGTATATGTCAAAAGCAAGCTTGTTTATTAAGTTAAAGGCTTCACAGAATAAAAACATGTTTCTTTAAATATATGGAGGCCCACAGCTAAGGAAGAAAAAAGATGTAATTCCTGTATTTCTGATATATTTTTAAAATTTATGTTGTTCTGTATTGAAAAGAGCTCTTTTAATATATTTATTATAAATTTAAAAATTCAGAAGCTTATCCAGTTTAAACCCAAAACCTCAGAAATAACCAAAATTAATATGTTTATATGTCTTTACCTTTAAAAGTGGGATCATACAGTTTGTTAACCATTGGAATGCTTCTTTTTGTACTCTTTATCATGACCATTATTTTTGCATTTCATTAGAAATATCGTAAAATAATATTAATTATTCACCTATCATCAAAAATTTAGATTTAAGCCAAAGGCTATTACCTTGAATCTTAGCAGATCAAGAGGTACTTATTAAGATTGATTGTATTTATGCCTTTTGTAAGAGAAGAAAATAACTTTGTCCTCTACCCATCTTAGGTTCATTGACTAGGGCTCTGCAAATTAGACTGACAAAACATAGATTAACAAGACAAAAAAACAAGTTTATTAACACATATATACACATGGAGAACTTCATGATGAGTAACTCAGAGGTGGTTAGAATTTAGGCTTACATAGCATCCTAACAAAAGAACAATACATTTACAGAGAAGTGACAAGACAGAACAAACAAACAAAATAATGGATTTTGAGCTTCTGGGGTGGAAAGTTGTGGGACAAAAATAGAGGGAAACTAATGGCAGATGAGGGCTAGCTAATAAAGTTCCTTTGTGTAGCACCTCAGTGCCATCTTTCCTCCAGTGATAAGGTCATTCTCCCATTCTTCGTACCGGAAGCTGATTGGGGGCAGGACCTTCATCTACCTACTTAGGGTAGGACCCCTAAGGGGAATTTATGTTCTGTTTTCAGGCAGATAAAGGGAATGGTAGAGTTCATTCTCTGTGGTTTCTTTATCAGTTGCCCCAAAGTGATCCTTTTTCCAAAGTGGCACATTTTAGGGTGATAAAACTCAGATCCCCTTCACCTTCCTCCCACAAGACATTGCACCGTTTCACACTACTGATACAGCAGCTTCCCTGAAATTCTACTAAAACATGGGCATTCAAGGCTTTAACTTAAACATTTACTTCTCTATGCTTTTCCTCTCAGAGCCATCAATTACCATTCAGGATTTCTGATCCCGTTTTACAGAGTACATTTGCTCATCTAAATGAATCCTGTCCTCCCTCCATTTTCCCAAACTCTTCCTTTGTGTCCCCTGGATCTCTGGCTCTGTGGTTAACTAACTGTCCTGTAGCCTTAAGACCTACTCTAATGATTTATTTATTTATTTATTTTAATTCTTTGCCCTAACAGAAAACAGGCTATCCCTGGAGGACAGTGCTTTTGCTGTGGCCCTCTCAGTACAAGCTGGTTATGTGTTCACAAGTCAAACGGTTAGAATTCAAACCCAGGAGGGAAACAGGTGTCCTCCTCATCCCTCCTTGCTTCCCCCAAAACTCTTGTCCTCCGTCTTCTTTCAAAGCCGCTAGCTTCTTTGAGGTGCGTGCCATCTGGCTACCCTGTTGCTATTCCTCATAGTTCCTGGCATCAGCCTCCTCACAATTTATTGATTTGTATTTTTTACCTGTATTTATTTCCATTCCTGTAATCGTTCTTAGTCACCTAACCATCCATGAGTTTATCTTCCAAATGCTCTTGGTCCTTTCAGTTGTCTGACCTCTCCCTAATTAGCTTTTCTTCAATACTTTCAGATGTTTTCATTCTTTTTGTCCTATTCTGGATGTTGTCACCACTTACAGCTATAGTATTTCCATTTCAGATATCACTGTTTCTTACTATAGTGCTGTATGCTATTAGACTATGGAATCAGTCTAGTACTTTCACTGCAGTATTCCCTGTTGTTATTCAGATTCTCAAACTATTGACTTCAAACCCTTTTTTACATATTTTGTTATTTTCCTCCTCTTCCTTTACTTCCATTCTTACCAAACTTAAATTCCATGCTCCATTATTGAGAGTATTCTCTTGGAAATATTGTCAATTTCTTTTTACCTTTCTCCCTGAATCATGTTTATTGGGAAAAACTTTACTTCCAAATGAACCCAACTACCTGTCTTTTCTATGACTGTATTAGAGCAGCTAAAGTAGATGGAGAACATTTTAAATGCTGGTAGGTAGCTGGTAGCATAAGCCTTTATCATTTCTCCCTTTCCAGACTAACCAAAACAACAACAAAAAAGAATAAAGCCATATAAATCCACAAGGGCAGGGCAGTGAAGAATGAACAAGTAAAGTTAATAACATTTTAGAAGATAAGCTGTAGATGGCGGAGTGACTTATTGGAGTGGAAGAGCTGGAACCTGTGTATCTGTAGAAGCAGCTATCAGTGAGGAGCAAATGCGTTCACTTTACAGACACCCTAGGAGGCCGAGGAATTAGCAGTAACCTGCATCTCACACTGCAGAATGGAGCATTAAATTGGACATAAAATTGCTTGCTACCCTGTAAGGAGTTCTTTGACATCCAAACTCCAGGTGTACCCCATGAGGCCCCACCCCCATCACTGCCTCTCAATAAAGGAGATTTATTCTCTAGAAAAATTGTGCCAAAAACTTTGGACTAAGGCCAGGTTCTGTGGCTCACACCTGTAATCCTAGTGCTTTGGGAGGCTGAGGCAGAAGGATCGCTTGAAGCCAGGAGTTTGAGACCAGCCTGAGCAACACAGGCAGATCTCATCTCTATTTTAAAAAGAAAAGAAAAAAGCCTTTGGACTCAGTAACAGCCTACTTAGCAGAGGGCAGCTATGAGGTACTGTTCCAGTGTTTTAGTCCTTTGGTGCTGCTGTAACAAAATACCACATGATATAGTTTGGATCTGTGTCCCTGCCCAAATCTCACGTTGAATTGTAATCCCCAATGCTAGAGCTGGGGCCTGGTGGAAGGTGTTTGGGTCATGGGGACAGAACCTTTGTGGCTTGGTGCAGTCTTCACAATAGTGAGTGAGTTCTCACGAGAGCTGGTCATTTAAAAGTATGTGGCACCTCCCTGCCACTGTCTCCTTCTCTCTTGCTTACCCTTGCTTGCTTACCCCTGCTTTCACTGTGTAATGTGCTGGCTTCCCCTTTGCTTTCTGCCATGACTGAAAGCTTCCTGAGGTTTCACCAAAAGCTAAGCAGATGCAGCACCATGTTTTCTGTACAGTCTGTGGAACTGTGAGCCAAACAAACCTCCTCTCTTTATAAACTACCCAGTCTCAGGTATTTCTTTACAGTAATGCCATGATGACCTGATACATCATAGAAGGATTTATTTTTCCTAGTTCTGGAGGCTGGGAATTCCAAGATCAAGGTGCTGGCAGATTCAGTGTCTGTTGTGAGCATTCTCTGGTTCATAGATGGTGCCTTTTTCTGTGTCCTCACATGATGGAAGGGGCAAGGCAGTCCTCTGGGGCCTCTTTTATAAGGACATTAATCCCATTAATGAGGGCTCCACCCTCATGATCTCAACACCTCCCAAAGACCCCACCTCTGAATATACTCCAATTGGTAATTAGGTTTTCAAGAAATAAATTTAGGGAGATACAAACATTCAGGCCATAGCACCCAAGAATTGCCTATTTGCATGTTTACTGGAGAGAAACCTATTCTCATTTCCTCCCTGGTTCCTGGGAGACCAGCAGCCACTCTTAGATCTTCCCCATGCCAAACTCCCACTGCCAAGTATCTCTCAATGGGGAGGCGAAATGACACCAGAATGAAGCCTTGAAAAATCTATAATAAGGCATGCACCAAGAAAGGGAGGCTGGTGACCTAAAACACAGCCCTTCAATCACCCAGTCCAGTCCATGCTAGACACCGTGTGACCATTTTTTCAGGGCTTTACTCATCAATGCACCCAGAAAGCTGAGAATAACCAAATATGGGAGGACGCCACTAATAAGAAAGCCAGATAAAACTAATACATCAACAGATTCTGGTAGAAAAATATAACCCCAATGAAAAAGAAATGATATAGAGATCTGAAGAGAAACATTTAATTCTATTTAATATGTGCAGAGAGTTAGAAAATATACGTGATATCTGTGAAAAAGTAATGACTAGAGGAAAAAAGGGATTTAGGAAATTAAAATACAACACTCAAAAATTTTAGACATTGACAAAAATACTGGAATATAAATTCAACCCTTTCTCCTCCAGAAAAAAAGAGTATAAAGAAAAGGAAAATGTGGAAAAAAATAAGAAAATTTAAGGGTCAATTCAGAAAGTTCAATATCCAAATAGTAGCAATTCCAGGAAGAGAGAATAGAGAAAATAGATCAGGGAGAAAATGGTAAAATAAATAATGCAAAAATTTCCCCAGATTAATGAAGGCCTCTAACTTCCAGGTACAATAAATTGGGAAAGATTTATACCAAGGCCCTCCATAGGGAAATTTCAGGGAAACTGAGATGGCAGCACTGTCCATAAAGATTATCTGTGAATATAACTGTCTACATAAAAAGATTCATGAATACTGAAAGAATCACTGGAAGCTGGGAGATACTGGAGCAATCTTCTTAGAAACTACAAGGTAACAGAGTTATCTAGAAGCTAGAAGATAATGGAGAAGCTGTCTAGCTATCTAGAAGCTAGAGGATAATGGAGAAACTGTCTAGCTATGTAGAAGCTAGAAGATTTGCATTCATTAAATAATTTTTGAACCTGAGTTCCAAAGCCAACCAAACTAAAAATTGACTATGAGCATAGTATTTGAAACAAACAAACAAAAATTATTTAGAAATTAACCTTCTATGCACCCTGTACTCTAGCAAAATGAGGGAGGAAACTGAGGAAGAGGAAGACATGTGATCTGGGACCCAGGGCTGAAGTTTGAGAGAAGGTCTACAGGTTGTTAAGTGGAGGACCCCAAGAGCAAGCCATTCAGGCTGGAGCAAAGGGACAGGGGATTTTGGAAGTCTTCTTCTAAAACTTATAAGTTTCCCTTTCCTAAAGGAAACGGGTAATCATAGTTTATCTAGTACTTTAATCTAGTACAAAATTATGTTGAGAAGTTGTTGGAGAGTTTAGGAATTAGCCATAAAGCATAAAGAGCTGAGCAAATGAAGCTAAATTAGGTAATTAACTCCAGAAAAAAATTAAAAAATAAATGATCATTAATCCTCATACACTATTGACTCAGCAGTAAACCATACTGTTTATGTAGTAATAATGTTATAAACTCTGAATATGAATTTAATTATATCAGGTGGTAGAGAGAGGCTGCTAGGATGGCAGTGAGTAAGAAACTGCTGGTTTTATAGTATAGGAAAATTTTTAGTTATAACAATGAAATAGATAAAGAACCTCACATATGTGTATGATTTATCAAAATAGAGGTGCCCACTAGAAGAAACAAATCAAAATTCTTTGTCTTCAGAACTCAAGACTTCCAGTGCAACTTGAATTTTTGAACAATATACATAAAATAATTAAATGAAAATAAAGTATAATGCCTTCTCTCTCTTTCACACACACACTCTCTCTCTCTCTCTCTCTCTCTCTCTCTCTCTCTCTCTCTCTCTCTCTCTCTCTCTTAGTTATAACCTTAAATAGGCATTCAGCACTGCCTTAAGTTTCACTACATGTTTCTGGTTTGAATGCTTTCTGGAAGTTAAAAATTACTCCAAATGTATGCTTTCTTCTCTTCCCCTCAATCCTCCCACTCCACATTTCTGCAAATTATTTACCCATAAATTTTATTAAGGGATTCATTATCAAAGAATTCCCAAGTTGTTCCATTAGCCAGCCTTCACCTGTCGTCGTGATCCATGTCTTCCCTCAGGAAAGACCTTTTGCCTCCAACACTCAGAAACCCATTCCTCCTCCTCTTCCCAAGAATTTTCATTATGCTCTTGCTCTCTTTCTCAGACACTAGCCTCTCTACTGAATTGTCTGCTGAATTATCAACAAGCAGGCTCACGTGGCTACCCTAAAACAAGAAAAACACAAACCAACCCTCAATTGTCCTCACTTCTATTCCAGCTTCCAACAGATTCTTCTCGTTCATTTCATGATAAAACTTCTCGAAAGCGTTGACCACATTCCTGTTTCCAACTTGGTCCTCACACTGGCAGTGCAACCTCCGTGACTCCGTCATGAACCTAGTTACTTATACCTTTGCATATTTTCTTTCTCGACACACATACACTCCCTCCAATAAAATGTAAGCTTCATGAAGTCAAAGAGTTTATCTTTTGTGCTGCTATCCTGATTCTTAGTACGTAGCACCTAACCTTCAATAAATATTTTGACCACTATAATATCTTTATTTCACAACAAGGCAATGATTTTCTAAAAGATATTTTAGCATAAAATGTATAGTACACACTGTGGAATGTACAGTATGATGACTACTTGAATAGATTTTTAAGATCTAAACTTTAAAACCCCTTCTATTTAGTGTAAATATGGAATGTGAATCCCATGCTGATATACATTTATTATTTTGCATCAATCTGTGTGTATGTTACATATGTAAATATAACATGCTACAAAAATAGCTAAATATTGGCAGGCATGGTGGCTCACACCTGTAATCCCAACACTTTGAGAGGCTGAGGTAGGTGGATCACCTGAGGTTAGGAGTTCGAGACCAGTCTAGCCAACATGGCAAAACCTCGCCTCTATTAAAAATACAAAAATTAGCTAGGTGTGGGGGCACGCACCTGTAGTCCCAGCAACTGAGTAGGATGAGGCAAGAGAACCATTTGAACCCAGGGGGCAGAGGATAGAGTGAGCTGAGATGGTAACACTGCACTTCAGCACTCCAGTCTGGATGACAGAGCGAGACTCCGTCTCAAAAAAAAAAAAAAAAAAAAAAAGGTAAATATTTATCACTACAAACACCACCAATACATTCTATGTATCCATTGCCTAAAAATTAGAATTTTAGTGTCCATTTGTTTCCTGGAAAGTGTAGTGGAAAACTAAGGAAATAATGAAAACTCTATACATTTTTAATTTAACAGAAAATTCCTGCAGCTCTGTAGATGGGATGGGGCAAAATCACTTGGTACCAGGATTTATTGTGACAGAAACTGCTGAACCCTAAGTAGAAGATAAGTCAACCTTTCTTTGGTAGCGATCATCTCTTGCTCTGCCTGTTTTTTTTTTTTCATTCATTCTTTCTTTTTTCCAATTTTTCTCTTGCCCTAACCAACTAGAGTGTCCACAGGCCAGGTGGTAAATGTCCTATTGTCCTTAAAACTTATGAGATTATTACAACATGGAATAGTTCCTAGGAAACTCATTTTTCTTCCACTGTTAGCCATGCCACCTTATTCTTATTCCAGAGAGTCCACATCTCTGTCAACTCCAGCCCCATCTTCACAGGTGTTACACATTAAAGACCATCATTCTTCATTTTTTCCAATGATGTGAAGATTTCAAAGATCATTAAGTCATCTAACAACAAAGATACATAAACAGTGGAATTGCTCTTAGACCTCTCTCTATATATATAATATTATATTACTGCCAGCTCTTTAGACTCCTTTATAGGAGATCATCTACTGCATAGATCAACTTTGAGGTTGAGCTATTATTTTGTAGATGTGTTATATTTGATTGATTCAATAGAGATATATAGCTTTTTGGTTTTTTTGTATTTTTTTTTCTTTTGAGACAGTCTCTCTCTGTCACCCAGGTTGGAGTGTAGTGGCGCAATCTCGGCTCACTGCAACCTCCGCCTCCTGGGTTCAAGCGATTCTCCTGCCTCAGCTTCCCAAGTAGCTGGGATTACAGGTGCACACCACTTTGCCTGGCTAATTTTTGTATTTTTAGTGGAGAAAGCGTTTTGCCATGTTGGCCAGGCTGAACTTGAACTCCTGGCCTCAGGTGATCTGTCTGCCTCGACCTCCCAAAGTGCTGGGATTACAGGTGTGAGTCACTGCACCTGACTGATATATATCTTTTTGAAACCTATCAGTTAACCTTCATCTTTTTAAAAGAATACATATAACCTGAGAATTACCTTTTGTTGAACATTTTTGAGATAATTCACCAGTAAATTGATAGAGGCCAGAGAATATCTTAGGAGATTCTTCATTAATAGGAAAATAATTTTGATTTTACTCATTTTATGTGTTTAGAAGAGCTTATATAATATGAGGATTATTTATTCATTAAGAGTTTGAAGAAATTCATAAGTAGAGTGCTTTTTGGTGGAAATTTTATTGGAGGTAGTCGGTTGACAACTTAGGACAATAGATTTTCTGCTATATTTTTACTTCTCTCCCACAAGGCCCTCTGCTTTTTATACAAATTTATTTGCCTTTGGTCGAGTGTGGTGGCTCATGCTTGTAATCCCAGCACTTTGGGAGGCCAAGGAGGGCGGATCATGAGGTCAGGAGACTAAGACCATCCTGGCTAACATGGTGAAACCCTGTCTCTACTAAAAAAAAAAAAAACAAGTACAAAGAATTAGCCAGATGTGGTGGCGGGCAACTATAGTCCCAGCTACTAGGGAGGCTGAGGCAGGAGAATGGCGTGAACCCGGGAGGCGGAGCTTGCAGTGAGCCGAGATCGCACCACTGCACTTCAGTCTGGGCGACAGAGCGAGACTCCATCTCAAAAAAAAAAAAAAAATTATTTGCCTTTTCCTTATGGATTAGAACTGTATACTGAGGGAAGAGGCAGTTTTCACTAAATGCTGCAGCACTATATACTCTTATATTCAGATTGTGGTAATTTAATTAAGATGTTGACACCTATAAATGACACTGTTCTCAGATTTTCTTCTGTGCATAAGATTTTTTGAGCTCTATTATCAGGCAAATATTGGCTTATTTTCCAAATGTATAGCATGAAGATTACCTTTTCCTGAAACTTTGAAAGAACAAACAGTAACATAGCTTAGATTGAAGCATGTGGTAAGACTTTTTCAGTATCATAAATATTATTGAACTATCATGGATTTCTACAGTTTCTGTTACTTTTTTATTATTTACAGTATCTCTTTAAAATCATTGATTTTATTCAGGTTTTCAGATTTCTATTGCTAGATCTGTTTTTAATATATGTACATAATATTTAAATACTTTTATTACACTTACAAATGTATTTTAAATATATATACATAATTTATATGCATGTGCATGTATGTGTCTGGGTGCATGTGTGTGTGCATAATGTTTGGGTAGTAAAAAATGCAATAAAGAAAATTAGGGTAAGCAGATGTCAGAAAGAGATGGGGAGGAGCTGATGGCAGTGGCATATCTTAGACTTGTTAACTAAGACATCTCTGAGAGGGTATAATTTGAGTTAAGATCACAATTCCATGAAAGTGCAAGATATTCTAAGATTTGGGCAGAGTGTATCTGTCACTGGAAAGAGCAAACATGAAGTCACTAAGAAAAGGATAAGCTTAGTATATTTAGGGAATGGCGTAACCTTATCTCCACTGAGTAAGTTCAGAGGCCAGAAAGCTCATGGTTTGATAGGATATGATGTCTATGACCTAGTGCAAAGCCTAGCAAATAGAAGGTACTCAATGATTACTTGCTGGCCAACATGTTCAGAGTTTACACTTTTCATCTCCATTTGATGGAAAGCCATTGAAAAATTTTCTGTTTTATGTTCACCAAGTAGAGAACCTCCTTGTTTTCCCAAAAGGTCAAAGAGAGTCTTAGAGCATCATAGATTCTCAAGTCTGGCCCCTCACAGATTCTGCAGTTGGTGGAAATTCCTTCCTTCCAGAGCCCAGCAATTCCTTGCTTGTTCTTTCTAATTTCAACATTCCCATTTTTGTTTATTTGTGTGCTTTTATGGATATTTCAAGTGATAGAAAACATGAATAAGATCTTACTGGAAATAAGAGGCCAGAATATACATTTTAAAGGAAAAAATCTTTCAGACTTCCTATGAAAAGAGAAGAAAATTTTCAAAAACCTGTTTCTTGGAAGGACTACACTCCACAGCAAAAATTTAATGCCTTCACCTTCTTCATCTTAAAACAAGACTGGTTTCTATTGACTTGTATCCATTTTCAATTGCCCAGTTTGTGAATTATTTAGTTTTCTCTCTATTTCTTCTTCCTTTTTTTTCTTTCCAACTCCAGGGAAATATTACTTCATAACAGCTTGAAAAAAACGAAAGGCAGAAGAAATAGAAAGCTCAAAACACCAACTTCAGGACATTTTTTTTAACTAAAACTTATTTTTTAGTATCATCTCAGCCATAGCATCACATCATCAACCTGTTTGAACAAAGAGGGAAAAGAAGAATGCTTTTTATCTGCTGCATTTCTACTCAAGTAATTCAAGTTATTTCAAATGTACTGTAATAATTTTGAAATAATGTTGAAGTGTGCTTCCTTCCTACATTTGCAATTCTGTGCAACTTGACTACCAATTCAAATGAAAATTGCAATAAAAACCACACAAGAGCACACGATTTGCATTTTCAAGTTATAATCTAAGGACAGAATTTGATAATATATAAACTGCCTTTTTATGAAGAACTGAAATAAATTTACTATTTCACTAATATGGTACAATGGCAAGCAGACAAGCAGTTCACTAATATTCACATGGTACAATGACAAGCAGACAAGCAGTTCAGAGGCCCTGAATTTACTACTTACAAAGCCATTGCTCTCTGAACTTCAATTTCCTCTATAAATTGGGAATAACACTTAATCTTTCACAGGGCTGTTCTAAGGCAGTGGTTCTCAAAGTGTGCACCCCAGACCAAAGTGTATACCCAGTAATGGGATTGCTGGATGAAATGGTATTTCTGGTTCTAGGTCTTTGAGGAATCATCACAATGTCTTCCATAATGGTTGAACTAATTTACATTCCCACTAGCAGTGTAAAAGCATTCCCATTTCTCCACAGCCTCACAGCATCTGTTGTTTCTTGACTTTTTAATAATCTCCATTCTGACTGCCATGAGATGGTATCTCACTGTGGTTTTGATTTGCATTTCTCTAATGATCAGTGATGTTGATCTTTTTTTTTTTATATGTTTGTTGGGTGCATTAATGTCTTCTTTTGAGAAGTGTTTGTTCATGTCCTTTGCCCACTTTTTAATGGGGTTGTTTGGGGTTTATTTTTGTAAATTTGTTTAAGTTCCTTGTAGATTCTGGATATTAGACATTTATCAGATGAATAGATTGCAAAAATTTTCTCCCATTCTGTAGGTTGTCTGTCCACTCTGATGATAGTTTCTTTTGCTGTACAGAAGCTCTATTAGTTTAATTAGATCCCATTTGTCAATGTTTGCTTTTGTTGCAATTGCTTTTGACATTTTCATCATGAAATCTTTGCCCATGCTTATATGCTGAATGGTACTGCCTAAATTTTCTTCTAGGGTTTTTATAGTTTTGGGTTTTACATTTAAGTCTTTAATCCATCTTGAATTAGTTTTTGTATAACGTGTAAGAAAGGGGTCCAGTTTCAATTTTGTGCATATGCTAGCCAGTTATCCCAGCACTATTTATTAAATAGGGAATCCTTTCCCCGTTGCTAGTTTTTGTCAGGTCTGTCAACAATTAGATGGTTGTAGATGTGTGATCTTACTTCTGAGTTCTAGATTCTGTCCCATTGGTCTATGTTTCCGTTTTTGTACTAGTACCATGCTGTTTTGGTTACTGTAGACTTGTAGTATAGTTTGAAGCCAGGTAGCATGATGCCTCCAGCTTTGTTCTTTTAGCTTAGGATTGTCTTGGCTATATTGGCTCTTTTTTGTTTCCATATGAATTTTAAGGTATTTTTTTCTAATTCTGTGAAGAATGTCAGTAGTAGTTTAATGGGAATAGCATTGATTTATAAATTACTGTGGGTGGTATGGCCATTTTCACAATATTGATTCTTCCTATCCATGAGCTTGGGATGTCTTACCATTTGTTTGTGTCTTCTCTGCTTTCCTTGAGGAGAGGTTTGTAGTTCTCCTTGAAGAGGTCCTTCATTTCCCTTGTTAGCTGTATTCCTAGGTATTTTATTCTCTTTGTAGTAATTGTGAATGGGAGTCCATTCATGATTTGGCTCTCTGCTTGTCTATTGTTGGTATATAGGAATGCTTTTGATTTTTGTACAGTGATTTTGTATCCTGAGACTTTGCTGAAGTTGCTTTTCAGCTTAAGAAGCTTTTGGGCCGAGATGATAAGGTTTTCTAGATACAGGATTAAGTAATCTGTAAACAGAGACAGTTTAACTTCTTATCTTCCTATTTGAATACTCTTTATTTCTTTCTCTCCTCTGATTGCCCTGGCCAGAACTTCCAATTCTATGTTGAATAGGAGTGATGAAAGAGGACATCCTTGTCTTATGCTGGTTTTCAAAGGGAATGCTTCCAGCTTTTGCCCATTCAGTATGATATTGGCTATGAGTTTGTCATAAATGGCTCTTATTATTTTGAGATACATTCCATCAATACCTAGTTTATTGAGAGTTTTTAACATGAAGAGATGTGGAATTTTATTGAAAGCCTTTTCTGCGTCTATTGAGACAATCCATGATTATGTGATTTTTGTCTTTGCTTCTGTTTATGTGATGAACTATGCTTATTGATTTGCATATGTTGAACCAGCCTTGCATCCTGGGGTTGAAGCCTCCTTGATCATGGTAGATAAACTTTTTGATGTGCTGCCGGATTCAGTTTGCCATTATTTTGTTGAGAATTTTTGCACTAATGTTCATCAGAGATATTTGCCTGCTCTTTTCTTTTTTTGTTGTATCTCTACCAGGTTTTGATATCAGGATGATGCTGGCCCCATAAAATGAGTTAAGGAAGAGTCCTTCCTTTTTTAATTGTATGGAATAATTTCAGAAGGAATGGTACCAGCTTCTCTTTGTACCTCTGGTAGAATTCAGTGGCAAATTCACCTGGTTCTGGGCTTTTATTTGTTGGTATGCTATTTATTCCTTACTCCATTTCAGAACTTTTTATTGGTCTTTTCAGGGATTCAGCTTCTTTCTGGTTCAGTCTTGGAAGGGTGTATGTGTCCAGGAATTTATCCATTTCTTCTAGATTTTCTAGTTTATTTGCATAGAGGTATTTACACTATTCTCTGATGGTTGTTTGTATTTCTGTGGGTTCAGTTCTGATATCCCATTTATTGTTTTTATTGTGTCTATTTAATTCTTCTCTCTTTTCTTCTTTATTAGTCTAGCTAGTGGTCTATTTTATTTTATTTTTTTCCAAAATACGCCTCCTGGATTCGTTGATTTTTTGAAGGGTTTTTCATGTCTGCCTCCTTCAGTTCCACCCTGATCTTGATTATTTCTTGTCTTCTGCTAGCTTTGGAGTTTGTTTCCTCTTGGTTCTCTAGTTCTTGTAGTTTGGTGTTAGGATGTCGATTTGAGATCTTTTGAGCTCTTTGGTGTGGGGATTTAGTGCTACAAATTTCTCTCTTAACACTGCTTTAACTGTGTCCCAGAGATTCTGGTACATTGTCCCTTTGTTCTTACTGGTTTCAAATAACTTCTTGATATCTACCTTAATTTCATTATTTACCCAGGAATCATTCAGAAGCAGGTTGTTCAATTTCCATGTGGTTGTGTGGTTTTGAGTAAGTTTCTTAATCTTGAGTTCTAGTTTGATTGTGCTGTGGTCTGAAAGATTCTTTGTTATGATTTCAGTTCTTTAGCATTTGCTGAGGAGTGTTTTACTTCCAATTATGTGACCAATTTTAGAGTAAGTACCATGTGGTGCCAAGAAGAATGTATATTCTGTTGTTTTGCAGTGGACAGTTCTACAGATATCTATCAGGTCCACTTGATCCAGAGCTGAGTTCAAGTCCTGAATATCCTTGTTTATTTTCTGTCTCAATGATCTGTGTAATATTGACAATTGGGTGTTGAAGTCTTCCACTATTATTGTGTGGGAGTCAAAGTCTCTTTGTAGGTCTCTAAGAACTTGTTTTATGAATCTGGGTGCTCCTGTATTGGGTGCATATATATTTAGGAGAGTTAACTCTTCTTCCTGAATTGGCCCCTTTACCATTATGTAATGCCCTTCTTTGTCTTTTTTGATCTTTGTTGGTTTAAAGTGTTTTTTCAGAAACTAGGATTGCAACCCCTGCTTTTTTCTGCTTTCCATTTGCTTGGTAAATTTGCCTCCATACTTTATTTTGAGCCTATGTGTATCTTCGATATGAGATGGATCTCTTGAATACAGTACACTGATGGGTCTTGACTCTATCCAGCTTGCCATTCTGTGTCTTTTAATTGGGTCATTGATTCTATTTACATTTAAGGTTAATATTGTTATGTGTAAATGTGATCCTGTCATCATGATGCTGGCTGGTTATTTTGCAGACTTGTTGATGTAGTTGCTTCGTAGTGTCATTGGTCTTTGTACTTCAGTGTGTTTCTGTAGTGGCTTGTAACAGTTTTTCCTTTCTATATTTAGCGTTTCCTTCAGGAGCTCTTGCAAGGCAGGCCTGGTGGTAATGAATTCCCTTAGCATTTGCTTATCTGAAAAGGATCTTATTAATATTTCTCTTTTGCTTATGAAGCTTAGTTTGGCCAGGTATGAAATTCTGGGTTGGAAATTCTTTTCTTTTAGAATGTTGACTATTGGCCCCCCACTATCTTCTGGCTTGTAGGGTTTCTGCTGAGAGGTCTGCTGTTGGTCTGATGGACTTCTCTTTGTAGATGACCTGGCCTTTCTCTCTGGCTGCCCATAACATTTTTTCCTTCATTTTGACCTTGGAGAATCTGATTGTGTGTCTTGGGGTTGATCTTCTGGAGTATCTTACTAGGGTTCTCTTGATTTCCTGAATTTGAATGTTGGTCTGTCTTACTAGTTTTGGGAAGTTCTCCTGGATGATATCCTCAAGTATGTTTTCCAACCTGGTTCCATTTTCCTCATCTCTTTCAGGTACACCAATCAGCTATGAGTTCCGTCTTTTTGCGTAATCCCATAGTTCTCTGAGGTTTTGTTCATTCCTTTTCGTTCTTTTTTTCTCTAATCTTGTCTACCTGCCTTATTTCAGCAAGATAGTCTTTACGCTCTGAAATTCTTTACTCTGCCTGGTCAGTTTGGCTACTGACACTTGCGGCTGCATTGCGACGTTCTTGTGTTGTGTTTTTCTGCTCCATCAGGTCATCTATGCTTGTCTTTAACCTGGTTATTCTGGTTAACACCTCCTGTAATGTTTCATCATGGTTCTTAACCTATTTGCATCGGGTTAGAACATGCTCCTTTAGCTCAACAAAGTTCGTTATTACCCACCTTATGAAGCCGACTTCTGTCAGTTCGTCTATCTCAGCCCCAGCCCAGTTCTGTGCCCTTGCCCGAGAGGTGTTGCGATCATTTGGAGGAGAAGAGGCACTCTGGGTTTTTGAGTTTTCTGCATTTTTTCGTTGATTCATTCTCGTTTTCATGACTTTCTCTATCTTTGATCTTTAAGGCTACTGACCTTTGGATGAGGTTTTTGTGGGGAAATGTCACTCTTTTTTTTTTTTTGAAACAGTGTCTTGCTCTATCTCCAGGCTGGAGTGCAGTGGCACAGTCTCAGCTCACTGCTACCTCTGTGTCTCAGGATGGCCTCCCCACATTAGCTGTAGCTGGGACTACAGGTATGCACCACCATGCCCAGCTAATTTCTGAAATAACTGTATCTCTGTGTTAGCAGTTTATTTTACTTTAGACTTAGTAGAACAATTATAAATAAAACTTTTTTTTTAACTTTAGACTTATTAGAACAATTCAAGTCAATTAAATGACTGGAGTAAACCCTCTGCCAGTTCCAGTCACATTAATTGTGAACCCATGCTTAGAAAACTTGAGGTTCCTCATTTGTTTTCTCTGACAATGAGACAAATGAGCTGAGATGGGCACACAATGACAATAAAGGTGGGAGGAGTTTTTGTTCCAGGCGTTAGTATAATGAATGGGTGTTACCGAGCACACTCAGGAATAAGTTATTTCCAAAACTCCTTCGTTATAACCTACTAATAGCAAAAGACCTATTAGAATTTAGGAAAGATTTGATTAGGTTGGCTGTGGCTGAAAGCGTCCAATTATATTTTATTTTTTCCTTTCTCCTCTTCATGTTAAGAAAGCAGGCTCTTATGCATGAATGGAGCGGGATGTTTATCTCTCTCTTTCAGGTGGGCTCTGCCTAATACTTATAAATATTATGAAACATGCCAGAGCTAATTAGATGTGCAAGAAATTAGTCCAAGCAAATTAATCACTGCTACTCAAAGTGGAATTTTAGTGCCTTGTGGCTCAGAGATTATTTAGTGACTTCTCTTGCTTTCTCATTTTGTTACGATATAATTCACCCATGACAATGAGAATGGCTTGCTGAGGATTACCTCAATTTTCCCTTCTGCTGACAGAGGCTCAGCATATGGCCCAGAGAACACTCGGTCTGAGCTGCAGCTTTCAGGTTAAGTTGGTAGAGCAGTACTTTCTCCCACCTGGAGCCCTTCTGATGGAATAGAAACTTCACCTGGGCATGGGGAATAGTCATGCACATGGCAGGTACTAAGCATCTTCAGCATCTGCTGTGTAACAGGAGCAAAAGCCTCCAGGCTACTGAGACATCAAAATGGGTTTGAGGCCGGGCACAGTGGCTCACTCCTGTAATCTCAGCACTTTGGGAGGCCGAGGCAGGCAGATCACTTGAGGCCAGGTGTTCAAGACCAGCCTGGCCAACATGGGGAAACCCCATCTTAAGAAAGAGAGAAAGGAAAGGAAAGGAGAGGAGAGGAGAGGAGAGGAGAGGAGAGGGGAGGGGAGAGGAGAGGGGAGGGGAGGGGAGAGGAGAGGAGAGGGGAGGGGAGGGGAGAGGAGAGGAGGGGAGGGGAGGAAGGGAGAGGAGGGGAGGGGAGGGAAGAGGAGGTTAGGGAGGAAGGGAGGGAGGTAGGAAGGGTTTCTAAATAACAGAATTGGTAAGCCACGAAAACGGAAACTGGCAGTGATTTTTTAACTCTTTCTAAGTCTTAACCGAGTGCTCACAATGGGATCAGAGACTGCGCTTGCTAGATCCAGCTCCTTGGCAGACCAGGCTGTTAGGGAATGTGGTCCTAAGGTCAGCTGGGAAAAGCCACGACCAGAATTTATAGCAGAAAGCTAAAAATTGTGTAGCAAACAGCTTGGCATAGCACTTTACAGTCTACAATGTATCTTCATGTGCATGGTAATATTTAATTCTCACACACATTCTGAGAGTGATACTTATTGCCGTTTGTAAATAGGAAACTGAATCTGCCTGACTATCCCAAAGCCACATAGCTAGAAAGCAGCAGCGTCTAGCTTGAACTCCAGGTGCCCTGAGTCCTGCATTCCTTTCTCTTTCCAGCCTCACAGCTGCCTCTCTATATCTTGAGATGTTTGCAGGCTGAGGCTTAATGTGATAAACGGACATTTTCAGACCTATACAGCCAGAAATTTATTATGTTATGAGAGTGTTGCTCTCATAACAGATAAAAATTGTGAAGTTAATTAGCTTTACAAATGGTTTTTATGCATCCTTTTATTTATTTAAGTTCTGGGATCCATGTGCAGAACACGCAGGATTATTACATAGGTGTACATGTGCTGCGGTGGTTTGCTGCACCTATCAACCCGTCATCTAGGTTTCAAGCCCAGCAGGCATTAGGTATTTGTCCTAATGCTCTCCCTCCCCTTGTCCCCCACCCACCGACAGGCCCCGGTGTGTGACGTTCCCCTCCTTGTGTCAATGTGTTCTCATTATTCAACTCCCACTTATGAGAGAACGTGCAATGTTTGGTTTTCTGTTCCTGTGTCAGTTTGCTGAGGATGATGGTTTCTGGCTTCATCCACGTTCCTGCAAAGGACATGAACTCATTCTTTTCTATGTCTGCATATATTAACTTTAGAAAGAAGACCAGAAGCAAAACCATGTAGTCAACAGAGCCAAAGTTGAAAATCTCCATCAGATTGTACCCTTTGGTGATTTACAGCTCAATCTCTCTGTGACTTCGTCTTCTCCTCTATGAAATGGGCAAATAATTCGGACTTTGTAACATTATCATATCATTAAAAATCTAGAAAGCATTTAGAACCTTGTTTAGCACATAATGAGTACTCAATAAATATTTCTTACTGGGTGGGCTTTATATAATTTCTAAAGCATATAATGTAAATGAAGAATGACACCATCACCTTTCAACATGATAGACATGAGTTTCATAGTTATGTTGCTATAAAATATGCCTGCTAATGGCTGGGCATGGTGGCTCATGCCTGTAATTCCAGCACTTTGGGAGGCTGAGGCAGATGGATCACTTGAGGCCAGGATTTTGAGGCCAGCCTGGTCAACATGGCGAAACCCCGTCTCTACTAAAAATACAAAAATTAGGCATGATGGCACATGCCTGTAGTCTCAGCTACTCAGATGGCTGAGGCAGAAGAATCCCTTGAACCTGGGAGATGGAGGTTGCAGTGAGCCAAGATTGTGCCATTACAATCCAGCCTGGGCGACAGAGCAAGATTCTGACTTAAAAACAAACAAACAAACAAACATAAATAAACATAGCCTGCTAAAAAGAAAAACAAGGCTATATACTATAAATACATAAATTATAAATTGAATCTGGAATATATTCCAAACATACTGCTTCTGAAGGAATTTTTCTCCACATCCTTCAAAACTACAAAATTAGAGACTAAGCACGGTATGGAATCAGTATTCTATGATATAGAATTAGTAAATCTGCAGGTTAGTCTAGGATCCTATTAACAACTCATATTTGGACATATCTCTCCAGAAAAAAATCAGTTATAGGATTTCTATATACTTGGATAACCAATATTTTCAAAGCACAGATACAGTATACATATATAAACACTTCCTTCTTTAGAATACATATAATTTAATTTATCATATGGTCCATAAATGCCCAGGTGAGACTGCACATTTTTCACTTTCTAGGTCTGGAAAAATAAAAATTCATGAAGCAATTCTTTGATGCTCTCTTTTTTTTTTTTTTTTTTTTTTTTTTTTTTTTTTTTTTTTGAGACGGAGTCTCGCTCTGTCACCCAAGCTGGAGTGCACTGGCCAGATCTCAGCTCACTGCAAGCTCCGCCTCTCGGGTTCACGCCATTCTCCTGCCTCAGCCTCCCGAGTAGCTGGGACTACAGGCGCCCGCCACCTCGCCCGGCTAGTTTTTTTGTATTTTTTAGTAGAGACGGGGTTTCACTATGTTAGCCAGGATGGTCTCGATCTCCTGACCTCGTGATCCGCCCGCCTCGGCCTCCCAAAGTGCTGGGATTACAGGCTTGAGCCACCGCGCCCGGCCAATGCTCTCTTTAAGAACTTTTCTTTATTTTATTTTCTATTTTGCATCTTAGTTATTTTTACATGTATTTTTCATTTTCTCGCTAATTTCATGCTTCTACAAATTCTCAGCCATGGCTTGTCCATCTTCATATCCTCAACATATCTGGTCGAGTACCTTGTACATAGTAGACATTCAGTAAATATTTTATGAACACAGGATTATTGATTTAATGAGAAGAGCTGTAGGGAGTAAAATGGAGAAGTAGAAGAATGAAAGTTTGTGTGTAGATGTGTGTGTGTGCTAGTAATCAAAGACCCGATTCAAACTGGCTCATATGATACAGGAATTTATTGACTTATACAACTAAAATGTCTACATGCAGAGCAGGCTTGGAACATGAACTGATGGAAAAGTTCGCAATGCCATCAAAGTTATTCTGCTATTTCTTCATGATTTTGAAGGCCCTGTCTTCCTATTAGTTGATTTTATCCCTTGGCTGTTTATTGTAGCACAATGGTAGCAGATGAGTACCTGAGATTAAGAGGGCTGCATGCTTCCTCTTTTACATCAGAGTTGGGAAGAAGAGGTCTCTTGCCACAATTATCCATCGAAATGTACCCTTTTGTGACAGAATTCTTACTGGATAAACTTACATCCATGTCTATCTATGAACCAATCCCGTGGATTGGCAGTGCCGTGCGGTGATAGGTGTGGTTCTGAACCCACATTAGAGCAAGAAAAATGGCATGACCCTAGGAACTGGGTTGAGGGTTCAGTTCTGTTAGCAGTGGAGAGTATCTGAGTCATGCAACACTTAAGTATGTTACTGTAGGCAGTAAATTCTTACAGGTCTGCAGCAACCTCCATTCTTGCCTTCTCAGAAGAAAGAGTTCCACGGAGGGGCATAAGACAGAGGAGAGACACAGGCAAGTTTTAAAGCAGGAGTGAAAATTTATTTAAAAACTTTAGAACAGGAATGAAAGGGAGTAAAGTATACTTGGAAGAGGGCCGAGCGGGAAACTTGAGAGATCAAGAGCACAGTTTGACGTTTGACGTGGAGTTTTACATCTTGGCATACTTCCAGGGTCTTGCATCCCTTCTCCCCTGATTCTTCCCTTGGGGTGGGCTGTCTCCATGTGTGGGGGCCTACCGATGCTTGGGAGGGGCCGTGCGTGGTCTGTTTGCTGGAGTTGTGTGCATGCTCTCTTGAGGCGTTCTTCCCTTACCAGTCCAACATCCCTAGAGGAAGGTCATATACCAGTTAAACTCTGCCGTTTTGCCTCTTAGTGTGCATGTGTGAGCCCATTTGCTCAACTCCAGAGATCTTATTAGGAAGCTGCTGATCTCCAGTTTCAGGTATTTCTATCTACTGGGAAACTGCCTTTGCTTCAGCTGTGGCCAATTATTATTTTAGCGAGGCAGCTTAATAACTGCCTAACCATCACCTGATGGTCACCTGGCATTTCTGGTGGAGGGGTGCCTTCTTCTGCCCCGTTAATATCTGACTAGTGACCTGCTGTAACAATCCCAACCAAATCATGGAAATGCCAAACAATTTGTGGCGGGAAGGGAGTGAGAATGGAAGGCTAAATGAATTTGAAGGAGGCGACCACAGCATGTGCAACATACATTGGGTAATAGTTTAAACTTCCAGAGTTCAAAACATAAGGCTGAAATGCTGCAGTGTTACACTCACACATATTAGACATGCAAAAGAAGTGGTAAAATGTAGAGCCCCATAAAAGCTCAAAATATATCAGGTCCCCTTGGGATGCTTTTTACTTTTAAGTGCTCTTTGAAAAAAAAAAATAGCAAGTGTTTTTTTTTTCCCCCCCCGTTAAGATTAACTGTTAATTTTATGAGTAAAACTGATTCTAATAATTCCCTATAAAAATATGACTGCCAAAGTAATTACATCACATCTAACATTTTTTTTCTTCTTGACATTAAAACAAACAAGCATTCTAATTTAGATTGATGTGTCTTAGTACAAGTATTATTTAATGTTTATGGTCTTTATGGATCTTTTTGGATTACACAAAGGGCAGAATCATATTTGCATTCAGCCTTGTGTAGTCATAAAATAGCAAAGAGATTACCTGCAAAGGGCTATTCTAGTCCTTAATTGTCAAGCTCCTAAAGTGAACCTCATTGTGCTATTCCTTTAGGATCCTTCTTTCTGGCCTCAGACAATGGTTCAGCATTTCCCATACCCACCCACCAAGCCACTCAGCCACTCAGCTCCCCACAGCTATGCCAAAAATATCCCTACTTGTACTGGTTTTCTCTGGTTGGCATCAGCCTAGCCTAAACCCATTGAATTACCTCCACCTAGCTTATCCACTCTCCCTGTCCTATTTCTTTCTACAGGAGCCTTCACCCTTTACCCCAACCAACTATAAAAATACCCAAAACACCACTTAAAAACAAATACTTGCTTTATCCCTTCAGGATTAGACATTTTCTCATTTTTCATTTGTTATACAAATCTTACTGATTTACTATTGAGAAATATTAGGTAGGTGCAAAAGTAATTGCACTTTTGACCATTCCTTTTAGAAACAACGACTGCAATTAATTTCACACCAATCTAATAAATAGATGAGGGAGATAGCTAAGCTTCCCTACCCAGATTCCATGTGAAAAATAATGGAGAAAATCACTGTAGTATTTTCTTTGTAAAACACCTTAATTATTATTATTACTTATTTTTATTTTTATTTTTGGAGATGGAATCTCACTCTGTCCCCCAGGCTGGAGTGCAGTGGTGCGATCTGGGTCACTGCAACCTCTGCCTCCCAGGTTCAAACAATTCTCCTGCCTCAGCCTCCCAAGTCGCTGGGATTACAGGTGCCCACTGCCATACCCGGCTGATTTTTGTATTTTTAGTAGAGGCAGGGTTTCGCCATGTTGGCCAGACTGGTCTTGGAACTCCTGACCTCAGATGATCTGCTCGCCTTGGCCTCCCAAAGTGCTGGGATTACCAGCGTGAACCACTGTGCCCGGCCTATTAATATCATTATTTTTTGAGACAGGGTTTGCTCTGTTGCCCATGCTGGAATGCGGTGCATAGCTCCCTGCAGCCTCCAACTCTTGGGCTTATGCAATTCTCTCACTTTAACCTCCTTAGTAATTAGGACTACAGGGGCACACTACCTTGCACGGCTAATTTTTAAAATTTTTGTAGAGAAGAGGTCTCTCCCTGTTGCCCAGACTAATCTCAAACTCCTGGCCTCAAGTAATCCTCCTACCTTGGCCTCCAAAAGTGCTGGAATTACAGGCCTGAGCCACCATGTCCGACCCTAATGATTCTTATTAGTTAGTTATGGTTAGCTTGGAAGATAAGGGAGTCCACCAAGCTCTAGTTAGTGCAGACAGGATTTTCTATTTTTGCTTCCAGCCCACAGTACACAGGGGGATGGCAGGAGAGAAATTTCTTTCACTGCTGTTGTTCAAAGAATAGGTGGAACTTCAACACACCATTCTCGCATGTGATTAATGCTGTTCTCTGCGTGCCATTAGACAGGTTGGAAACTCACCCCTTTCAGAGAGATTTTAAAGAAATCCAGGGATCAGACTGCCACAATTACTTTGAACACTGGATATTCCATGGAGGAGGTTTAGTTTAACAAAGATGAAAATGCGTGTTTAATATTCTCACTTGCTTCTTTCTGCAACCCAGCAAATGTCTCTCCCTTCTCCTCCTCTTCCACCTTTATATACTGGGGTGAAGAGGAAAGAAGAAGAGGAAAGAAAAGCAACAACAATAAAAAGTTTGAACGAAAAATACACATTTATGTATACATGTACAATATGATAATTTCTAAAAATAAATGTCTGTGACAGTTATTTGCACAGATATCTGATCTTAAGGAAATGCGTGATATATCGTTGAGAGAAAAAGCTAGGTGCAGAGAGAAGTATATGCTTCTATTATAGGAAACACACATACAAAACCAATATATAGATAGCTCTATGTGTTTGTATATCTGTATGTGTGTGTGTTCTATGAGAAGGTAAAAGTAGTAGAAGGAGACATACCCTTAGTTACCTTGGGAGGATGGAATTGCATATGGGAATGGCGGTTTATGTTTTAACATACATTCGTGGATAATTTCCTTGTCACTTCAAGTACATATTATTTTTGTTGTTGTTGTTGTTGTTTTTTGTTTTTTGTTTTTTTTTGTTTTTTTTTTTTTTTTTTTTTATTTTTTTATTTTTATTATACTTTAAGTTCTAGGGTACATGTGCATAACGTTTATATCATGTATAACTCCCCAATGCAACGCGCGATGGCGGACGACACCGCAGCGTCCCGCGGGTCACGTACATATTATTTTTAATGTAATAAACATCAAGTGACAATTTTACAAGGGAAATTTTCTTCACTATAGAAAATTTTTCTTTACTGTAGAAAAATGCACTCCCTTTTGGATTTGAGGCAAATGATGGATAAAGTAAAGTAATATTGGACACTGGTGCCAAATGAGTCAATTTGTAAAAACAAAGAACCATATGGAAACCATGTTTCTATCTTATAAAGTCAACAAGGTGACTATTGAAAAAAATTATCTTACACAACGATATGAAAATAATACTATTTAATTTTGGTTTTGCTTTGGCTTAACGTTTTTGGTTTCTTGTCAAAGTTATCCGTGTTCCTGGTATCTCATTATTTATTGACATTCATCATTTTATCCCATGACAGTTCTGTGATTTTATAAGGAAACTTGTTACACAGGAGGGGATAATTTGGGAATTTTAGCATGGAGATTGCAATTTTTGCTTCAGGTAGCAACATATCCATTTATATTCAGACTTACTGACTAAAATTTTTGGAATCATAGATTTCACCATGTAAGTTTAAAATCTCAGTAGTTTCTACTCCCATTTAAAAATTTACTGACATCTATTAAAATCTGTAGAAGGTAAATTCTCTCGAAAACATGTATAGAAATCATTTTATTTCAAGATGGCAGGCTGATACACACAAAAAAACTGAAGTGGAAAGTTTTGGGGGGTAGTGTATTCATTTTTCTCTAAAATCATTTTTTGTAACTTTGTTATGTAAATATCACAACAAATAAAGATATAAATGAATCATACTTATTAAATTCAAGTTTTCCTATGCCAAAAATGACTACAATTCAACATATTTTGAAACTACTTTTGACCCTTACTGTAGTTTATTTCCTATTATTTTCTCATGTTAGCTGATAGGATGATATTAGTTTGATTTGTTCTATAACATAACTGCTCTGTGGTAAAATCAATCAATCAATTAGTAGTATATATTTCCATAGCTATTGGAAGGAAGACCCCTTCGAAGATTCTAATACCTTTGTTTTATTTAGAAACATACATAATAAAACTTCTAACACTAGAATGGGAAGGTCTTTACAAAGTGCAGAATTGGAGAATATCCTGCGCCTCTAAATGGGTGATAAGGTTTATTTCTCACTAAATCTTTCTGTTATTTTTATTTTTATAGGCAAATTTTTATCAGTATAAGAATGAATTTTCTGTCTTTATTTTTTGTTTTATCCCTCGTTCTATGCATATTTTCTGTAAAATTAACATAAGAATTATTTCAGTCTAGTTGAACTCCCCATAGAACTATCAAAAGGCCACTCAGTATTCTATTTGTTCATCACCAGGTTTTATATATAAATATAAATATACATTTAGATAAATAGGCAATATAGATTACAGATAGGTGGATAGAAGATAGAACGAAAGAAAGGTAGGTAGGTAGGTAGGTAGAGAGGGGGAGAGAGAGAGACAGCATCCATATTCTTTCTCCATGTGTCTTGGGTTTCCCCATTATTTTTTTTTTTTTTTGAGACGGAGTCTTGCTCTTTCGCCCGGGCTGGAGTGCAGTGGCCGGATCTCAGCTCACTGCAAGCTCCGCCTCCCGGGTTTTACGCCATTCTCCTGCCTCAGCCTCCGGAGTAGCTGGGACTACAGGCGCCCGCCACCTCGCCCGGCTAGTTTTTTGTATTTTTAGTAGAGACGGGGTTTCACCGTGTTAGCCAGGATGGTCTCGATCTCCTGACCTCGTGATCCGCCCGTCTCGGCCTCCCAAAGTGCTGGGATTACAGGCTTGAGCCACCGCGCCCGGCCCATTATTTTTTTTTAACTGATGCTCCAAGACAGTTTCCACTAAAATTTATCAATAGGCACATTCAAACATGTACTGTTTGTCTAAGATGATTACCGTAGCCCTGATGCCAGGAAAGTAGCACTTTCAACATTTAAAGGAATTGAATTAACTCAGAGTGAAAATGTGTCCCCATCTCTCGATCATACCAGTGTGTGCACGTGTGAAAGACTGACAGGTCGGATTCACAAGGTCAAGTGAGGACTGACAAGGAATGCATCTTAAGGACTGTGAGGGGAAAAATCAAATACCCCAGTCTCCCACAGTTATAATTTATTTTAATCTGAATTGCAGAAACATTAAAACAATGACATTGTCTTCCACTTCTACTTTTAAAATAATATTTGCTAAAGAAAGAAAGGCATTCTGATAGGCCTCCATGAACATCTAAGCTTTTTATATTTAAAGAAGCTGATTGCTTTTGTGAAGGAATTACTTCTGAGCATACAAATTTTCAAACTTAAAAGAGATTAAGTGAAAATGTGATACGTTGTGCTGAAGAAGCATTGCTTCTAACACTCAGTTTTCATACATATGTATTCAAAAGCTAAGTCTTCATCCTATTTTGTAGCATGTACTGTGAAGTTGGCAGGAAATTTGACCAAACCCATCATAATTTGTTTCCTGTTGCTGCTGGTAAACAAGTGTGTGTACATAAACTTTCAGATACTACCAGAAAAATTTCAATACCTTTACTGCTTAGCAATAAACCTTATCATCTCCCTTAGAGGCAGAAGGTACTCTTTCATTCTTAACTTTCTCAAGACCATCCGCACCAGTGTTAAAAGTTTCATCATGTACATCCCTAAATAAAACAAAGGTGATGGAACCATAGTAAGTATCTGAGATTTTATTAGTGCGTCAAATGAGATTATTAACCTGTTTCCAAGTCTAAACACTTGAAGGATTATGCCTTTGTAATGAGAAATAAATGTGTTCTCTGGTTTGTGTTTATGGTAATGTAAAATTTGAATCTGCTCCATCAGTGTTCTGAAATAACTTAAATCTCTTCACTATAGAAAAATGCATCCCCTTTTGGATTTGAGGCAAATGATGGATAAAGTAAAGTACTATTGGACACTGGAGAAGAATGAGTCAATTTTAAAAAACAAAGAACCATGGGGAAACCATGTTTCTACCTTATAAAGTCAAGAAGATGAATATTGAAGAAAATTATCTTACACAACAATATGAAAATAATACAATTTAATTTTGGTTTTGCTTTGGCTTAATGTTTGTCGTTTTTTACCAAAGTTATCCATGTTCCCAGTATCTCGCTATTTATTAACATTCATCATTTTATCCCATGCCAGTTCTGTTCAAGTATGTTTTCACTTTTCTTTTTTCCAACTATTTCATTTTACCTCATTTCCAGATGTGGACAAGGATGGAACGGAAATCGATGCCATATCAAGTTGAATCCTCCTACTACGGACTCCACGCATGCTCAGAATAGTAGGTGACATTGTGACTAAACCAATGGCTTGGTTTGGGTGGTCTCTAATATATTTATTTCACTGCATATTTATCTTTTTCATTGGTTTAAAATTCCAGATATATGGACTCTCCTGGGTATTGGATTAGCATTCCTGATGACTCATATCACAGTTGCGGTCTTGTGTTTTCTTGCAAACAGAAAAGCACCGATAAGGTAAGTGATGCCTTTAGTTGCTAAATGAAATATACCATAGCAGAAAAATTTTCTGCAACATTTCCTTTGCTATTTTTTTCTGTCACTCCATATTACATGCAGGAAACTTTAGTGTTTTCATGCTTTATGGATTTATTTTTCTGGGCAGAAAGGAGGAGCTACCTAACAAGAATTGCTCTTCTTTTTTTAGTATAAAGCCTGAAATTTACTTTTCAGATTATGTTAGGAGCCTTTTTGAGGGCATCTATATATATATAACATTGTCATATATATATACACGACATTAT
Source organism: Trachypithecus francoisi (assembly GCF_009764315.1). Classification (NCBI taxonomy): domain Eukaryota; kingdom Metazoa; phylum Chordata; class Mammalia; order Primates; family Cercopithecidae; genus Trachypithecus; species Trachypithecus francoisi. The sequence goes on from NW_022681474.1 coordinate 22,044,886, forward strand.
CATATATATATATACGACATTATCGTGTGTGTGTGTGTGTGTGTGTGTGTGTGTGTGTGTGTGTGTGTATGACATTATCCACAGACTAAAAAGACTTGAGGGGCTAGACTTGCCACTTCTGGTGGTGCCTGGGGAAGATAGCAGAACAGCAAAGGAAATTCTTTCTTTGCTTACACAGTGTATGAGCCTGTTCTCACACTGCTAATAAAGACATACCGAGACTTCTGCATAATTTATAAAGGAAAGAAGTTTAATGGACTCACAGTTTCATATGGCTGGGGAGGCCTCACAATCATGGTGGAAGGCAAAAGAGAAGCAAAGGCATGTTTTTCTTTCTTTCTTTCTTTTTTTTTTTTTTTGAGATGGAGTCTCACTCTGATGCCCAGGCTGGAGTGCAGTGGCACAATCTCGGCTCACTGCAACCTCCGCCTCCCAGGTTCAAGTGATTCTCCTGCCTCAGCCTCCCAGGTAGCTGGGATTACAGGCACCTGCTACCATGCCCGGCTAATTTTATTTTTAGTAGAGACGGAGTTTCACCATCTTGGCCAGGCTGGTCTCAAAATCCTGACCTCATAATCCACCCGCCTCAGCCTCCCAAAGTGCTGGGATTACAGGCGTGAGCCACCGTGCCTGGCCGCCAAAGGCATATCTTTCGTGGCAGCAGGCAAGACAGCTTTGTGTAGGGAACTCCCCTTTATAAAACCATTAGATGTTGCGAGACGTATTCACATCATGGGAACAGCATGGGAAAGACTCACCCCCATGATTCAATTACTTTCCACCAAGTCACTCCAATGACACATGAGAATTATTACAATTCAAGGTGAGATACGGGTGGAGACAGCCAAACCATATCACATAGGGAGGCAGGACTCTTAGCACTAATGTTTTAGCCCTAGCACCCCATGTACTGAGCATGTGCAAAACAGGGCCAAGAGCTGCTGCATCGGTGTGAAGGAACTCTGCAGGCTGGGCTCATGCATGACTCAGAGACCCTCACAGTCAACAGTGCCACCAAGGGTCCTGGATCTTTTCTACCCATTACCCATTTTCTCATTCCTAGCATGGGTTCCAAGTAAACCAAGTAATGAATGTGATTGGCTTTTATGAACTCAGCAAGATAAGGGCTCACTAAAAGATTTAATAACATTTTTAGAAGTTAAAGAAATGCATCATATCTTGAACACCTGAGTTTGTGGTCAGAAATTTAGATCTGCTGTAACACCAAATATGTCACAGAGCAAAGGATACTTCACTTTTTTCCTTGATGTCAATTTGTACATCCCTCCTCATGAATTATCTTCAGATCTCCAGCCTGCAATCGTGTGAATAAATAGACAACTATCTTGATAACAGGAATTATAGCTAGGTTATTATGGAACTATGGTGTTCATAAGAAAAAAATGATATTTGTAATCTATTAAGACTGTCTTGGTCCAGACACAGTGGCTCATGACTGTAATCCCAGCACTTTGGGAGGCCAAGACGGACAGATCACTTGAGGTCAGGAGTTCAAGACCAGCCTGGCCAACATGAGGAAACCCTATCTCTACCCAAAATACAACAACAACAACAACAACAAATATTCCGGTGTGGTGGCACATGCCTGTAATCCCAACTACTTGGGAGACTGAGACAGGAGAATCATTTGCACCTGGGAGGAAGAGGTTGCAGTGAGCTGAGGTCACGCCACCACACTTCAACCTGGGTGACAAAGTGAGACTCCAAAAAAAAAGAAAAAAAAGACTATCTTATTCAATATTAATTATGTAATTATTTTTTGTGAGCCTACAATATACTAGACAACATGAACACAAACATGAATGAGAAGCAGTCTAGACTTTAAGAAGTTTCTAAGCTAGAGAAAGAAGCACTCTAGGTGAAATACTAGTTGTGTGCTAGAATACACACATGTATTTGTCTGGCTTCTCCAGAGAAACATTAAAAAAAAAAATAGGATATAGAGATAGAGACAGAGAGAGAAAGAGAAAGAGAGAGAGAGAGATTTAAGGAGTTGTCTCATGCCATTATGGGGACTGGCAAGCTTGAAAACTATAAGGCAGACCAGCAGAGTAGAAATCCAAGTAAGAGTTGATGGTCCAGTCTTGAGTCTAAAATCTGCAGGGCAAAACACCAGGCAGGAAACTCTGACAGTTTTTGCTTCTCAGTCTTAAGACAGAACCCTTTCTTTATAAGGAAATCCCAGTCTGCGCTTGAGCCCCCCGCCCCTACTCCCGTTATGGAGGGCCATCTGCCTTACTTAAAGTCAACTGATTATAATGGTTGATCACGTCTGAAAACTACCTCCACAGCAACCTCTAGACTAGTGTTTGACCAAACAATCGGGCATCATAGCCTAGCCAAGTTGACACAAAAAGTTAACTTTCATGATATATAAGCAAGCTGTCATTTTCATACCACCAGCAAGAGCGTTCGAAAATAATTCTAAATTTCACGATTTCTCCAGATTCATGTTGAACAGCCTATCATTGGAAATTATTGAGAGGACCCTCGCGCAAATATTGGTGTCACTATGCCAAAGCCCGACAGAGCCGCCTCTCTTGCTCTCTTCTATTTCTCTTATTTTCTTTAATTTTACATGTTCCTTTCTCTTTGCTTCTTACCTTCTTTCTCTGCCAGACTCTACTTCTATTTACCCTTTTCCTATTTCTTTGTCCTTCTTCTCTTAACCTCAAATTTTCTTCTGTCTCACTGTTTTTTTAAGTATTTTCTTCCAGTAACTTCTTTAGATTCCCTAGGGTTTGCCTCTCCATCCACTTTTCTTCCTCCTCTACACATTCTCCATAGATGTCATTCATTTCCAAGATGTTAAGTGACATCTAGATGTAAATGCCTTCAAGTCAGGTCTGTTTCTTACTGAAATATTTTTCCAAGCTCCAGATCCATACCATGCTTTCAACCATTTGTTAGACTTTCCAGCTGAATATTTCTCTAACTACTTTGACCTTAACATATGAGATATTAGTGCTTATAATTTCCATATCCTGGAATCTACCTTTGAAGCCTGAGGAATAAAGGGGAGCATCATTATTTGAGGTGTAAAGCTCAGATATAGCTATTTTTATTGTCTTACCAAACACACCAGAACTCTAATAGTATCCATCCCTCATACACAAGTATCACAAGGAATTGAGTGAAATTGGCTACACCCCTCAAATAAGAGGTTCAAGTAACACATGTTCTATAAACTGCCAAAGGCTACCAATAATTGGGGTCAGACACAAATCCCTGAGGCTCGCAAAAGGAAGCAGAACCATCTCTGTTGAACCATCTCTTTCCTCTTCCCAGTCTATATAAAGAGATGACTGGAAAGAAAGAAGGATGAGAGTTTTTGAAGTTCCTGTCTTTGGAATAGTGCAGTATATTTGGTGAGAAGTTTTTCCTCTTTCCTGGGAGAAAACATGGGGAAGGTGAGGAAGATACCATCACCAGCACTATCCAAAATTAATGATGGAAAGGCTGCAAAAGAATCAATAGTTTAGATTGATGACGGCTAGAAAACAGATGCAAAATCGACAAAAATCTATTCCCTGGAGCTGCGTCAGAGTAGAGTGTAAAGAAAACGTTTCTAGGAGTGTACAGACAATTTTGGCTTAATGTTTTGAAAGTAGATGGCCACTTGAGTATTCTGCCCCAGCAAGTCTTAAAAAGACTGTGGTATGGAATACTATGTAGCCATAAAAAAAGAATGAGTTCATGCCCTTTGCAGGGACATGGGTGAAGCTGGAAAACATCATTCTTGGCAAACTAACACAGGAACAGAAAACCAAACACCGCATGTTCTCACCATAAGTGGGAGTTGAGCAATAAGAACACATGGACACAGGGACACATCACACACTGGGGCCTGTTGGGGGATGGGGGGGAAGGGGAGGGAGAGCATTAGGACAAATATCTAATGCATGCAGGGCTTAAAACCTAGATGGTTGATGGGTGCAGCAGACCACCATGGCACATATATACCTGTGTAAAAAACCTGCACATTCTACAAATGTATCACAGAACTTAAAGTATAAAAATAATAATAATAAAGACCATGATGTAATATGTACCTGGGAAGGAAGCAAATTGTACTGTGGTGAAAGCAGGGAAAAGAGGGAGGGAGGAAATTGTACTATGTCTCAGTTATGTAGATCCACAGAAGATGTGGAAGCTGGAGTTTACTTTCAGTCCATTCGAGGAAACACGGAAAATAGAGATAAATTGGAATTGTAGGGTTGTTCAGGCAGTGCTCATTCAGGTGAGGTGATGCCCTTCCTGGACAGGGCAATGCGGCAGGGTTGAGCTGAAGGTAGACGCAGCTACCTTTCCTTTAAAAGGTGTATTGGGCCGTTGTTGCATTGCTGCAAAGACATACCTGACACTGGGTCATTTATTTTAAAAGAGGTTTAATTGGCTAACAGTTCTGCAGGCTATACAGGAAGCATAGCACCAGGATCTGCTTCTGGGGAAGCTTCAGGAGGCTTTTACACATGGCAGAAGGCAAGGCAGGAGCTTGCACGTCACATGGTGAAAACAGGAGCAGGAGAGAGAGAGTAGGGGGAATTGACACACACTTTTAAATGACCAGACCTGGTGAGACCTCACTCACTACAGTAAGAACAGCATCAAGTCGTGCGGGATCTGCTCCCATGACACAAACATCTCCCACCATGCCCCACCTCCAACACTGGGGATTACAATTTAACATGAGATTTGGGTGGCAGCAAATAACCAAACGATCAATATATCATAGTACATCAAAAGACATCCAATGATAGAAGGGTCCCAAGTGAAATTGATTTAGAAACACACACACACACACACACACACAGCCCATACACTGTCACCATGAAGGCCACAATAACAGAAAAGTCAAGCCAAAAAGTCAGAACTACATTAACCCACTGCAATGGAAGACACCTCCCTACTATTGACAAGTAACAAGTTACCAAAGAAGATTCCAGCCTGTTTCCATGTCTTCTCTGTGTCTATACTGTACAGCTAAGCCTTGACAAAGGAGTGGGGCATGCTTCAGAGCCAAAACATAACCTTCCCCTCTTTCCTTGCTCCAGGCAGCAGCCTTGTACAAATCTGCCATCTGCCATGAGGAAAGGGTAGGAGGCAAATAGAGGTTGGAATTTGGTTTTATTTGACAGCCTTAAAGTGGATTAAACTAAGTTTTCATCATTAAAAGTGACCATAAATTTATGAAATTTACCCAAGGTAGATGAACTGGACCAGGAAGAAAGGAGGTTGATAAAATATGAAAGAAATGAATAATTGCAAAAAAATAGAAGCACTTTCATGTTTCTAAACTACCTTGTTGTGATACTTGATCTATGAGTGACTCAAGTCTTAGTCTCTACTACCTAATAGAAGCGGGTTAGGTACAAGATAATATCTATCTCTAACCCTCTGATTACCTTCCTGGACACCTTCTCTTCTGATTTCCCTCATCTCCAAACAAAAGGCTTTTTTCCCTATGACTGCCAAAAAAAATTATCACCCAAGACTGTAGTCAGTTTTAGTGACCTTTCGAGTCATTTGATCCGCACCTGCTCTTAAGACTAAGATAATGAAGTTCTTACAAGTTGTACTCAAGAGGGAAGGATTCCCTCAGGCCGGGTACAGTGGCTCATGCCTGTAATCCCAACACTTTGGGAGGCCAAGGTGAGAGAATCTCTAGCTGAAGACTACCCTGGGCAGCATAGCAAAACCACACCTCTACAAACAAATACAAAAATTCACCAGGTGTGGTGGTGCGCGCCTGTAGTCCCAGCTATTCAGGAGGCAGAAGTGAGAGGATTGCTTGAGCCTGGGAGGTCAAGGCTGCAGTGAGCTGTGATTGTACCACTGCACTCCAGCCTGGGTGACAAAGCAAGACCCCATCTCTCTAAAAATAAAATTTTAAAAAATTAAAAAGAGAGAAAGAGAGAGAGAAGGAATCCTTCAAAGGAAGCAGACCAGCCTCAGCAGATGGCTGGGCAGACCCAAAGGTTCACTCTACTCAAGGGCTTCAGACCCTCAGATCCTTACTCTCAAGCCTCAGTGACCTCATAAGGGGATGTGGCCCAGATAGTTCTAGGGAATCATTTTGCAGATGCTCAAATGTCATATATTCTCTTCTGAAAGGGATCTAATTGAGGAAGGTGTGCCAGCTTGCTGTGCCTTCTTTGTCATTTCCTCTTTCTCAAATGTCCTTTTCCTTATCTCAAAACTATATTGGGGAGATGGAGGAATATGCCCTGGAAGAAGGGAGCAGAGGGACACTCAGGGACTGAAGCACCCAAAAAAGAAACTTAAGTAGCAAAAGATGAGATTCAAGACAAGCAATATGGGAAAAGGAGCAGGAGATAAACCTTTGCCAAGTTTCTGTATTTCCCTCCCCTTCCCCTCCCCTTCCCCTCCCCTCCCCTCCCCTTCCCCCCTCCCCTCCCCTCCCCTCCCCTTCCCCTCCCCTCCCCTCCCCTCCCCTCCCCTCCCCTTCCCTTTCCCTCCCCTCCCCTCCCCTCCCCTTCCCCTCCCCTCCCCTCCCCTCCCCTCCCCTTCCCCTCCCCTTCCCCTTCCCCTCCTCTTCCCTCCCCTTCCCTCCCCTCCCCTCCCCTTCCCCTCCCCTTCCCCTCCCCTTCCCCTCCCCTCCCCTCCCCTTCCCCTCCTCTTCCCTCCCCTTCCCTCCCCTCCCCTCCCCTTCCCCTCCTCTTCCCTTTCACCTTCCCCTCCCCTCCCCTCCCCTTCCCCTCCTCTTCCCTTTCACCTTTCCCTCCCCTCCCTTCCTCTCCCCTCCCCTTCTCTTCTTCTCCCTCCCCCTTTTCCTCCTTGTTTTCTCTTTCTCTTCTCCCTCCCTCACCTTCTCCCTTCTCCTTTCCCCGGTTCCCTTTTCCCTCCTCCCTCCTCCCTCCTCCCTCCTCTTCTCTCCTTTCGCTTCTCACCCCTTAGAATTACAAATCACAATCAATAGAGATGATTGTGCTAGGACATATTTTAACATTTCTATTTGAGTTGGACAATAAAGTTAAACTTCTCAAAATTCTGATTTCATTGACTGGACAGACAGCCCGACTGGCTTTGTCCTTTAGATTAAGTGAAAAACAATTTCTCTAGTTTTAAGGAGCTCAATTTACATCTTCAAAATTTCATGCTATTATATTTAAAGCACATCTACAACATAAAACATGTTAGAAATGTAAACATATAGTAAAAGTCTGAAATAATATGAACCTAGAGATGCAAAAGGAGATGCATAGCTTTTCAAAATTATTTCATGAAATATTCAAGTGATAATACAGCAAGTTTAATTTTTCACTGTTCCCATTCTTCCACACCCTACTCCTGGGAAAAGTCTCACTATTCCCCAAAAGCATATGACTATTCATGACCTCTGCCTGGCAGAGCTAGTCAACCGCATATATATTTGATACCAGGCACGTATTTCCTGCCATCCTGTCGGGGTGAGTCAGTCAGAACGCTGTCCTCAGCAACAATGTTATAGCAATGATGACATTATGTTGTAACAGCTATTTCCACATTAATCCCTATTTTTATGTTTCCAGTGTCTGGGATTGTGTGCATAATTTATATCTAATATATGATTGCCGAAGACTATCTAGACTTTATTTAAGATTATCTACTTGAAAGCATCACCAAAAACATTGCTTATCCAATGATTACATCCACATAATGATATTACAAGTTAAGCCTCAAAATCAGTCTTTTTGCATGAAATCGTTTAAGCCCTAAAGTAAGTTAAAATGTTTGGCCAAGGGATGGGTAAGTGAAATAACGTGGCTCACCTTGAAAATAATGTCCAAACCTTGAGATACACAGAACTTCATGTAAGCAGGAAACCGTCACCCTCTCAACATTAACCTTAACCTTAAGATTTTTCCATTAGATTTTGTACAAAGAATCTGTGGCATAAGAGGCCTTCAGTAACTTGAAAGAAAAAATTTTTCATTGCTTTTTAAAAACAGGGAATGGAGCATGGTGTGCTCAGACAAAGCTAAGCACAGGAACTAGCTCTTAAAGTTGTTGTTAGAGATTTGATTTCCTGGATTTTATTATACATTCTGTGACTCTTCTGTTAGCTACTTGCCACCTAATGTGTTTGTGAGGACACTTTGATTACAGGGGAAAAAAAGCAACTCAAGCTGATTTGATCAAAATAAAGAATTTAGGGTGAAGACACAGGATGTCTCACAGAGCTCAAGGGTGGGAATGAATGAGTAGGGCCTCAGAAAGGCCTAAGCCAGAGGAATTCTTCATCTGCCTCTCATCTCTGTTTCTTTCTGCTTGTCTATTTTGATTCTCTCTCTGCAGGTGTATTTCCTCTGCTTCCTGTCCCCGTAACAAACCAGTGTTGCCTAGAGGATGACTGTCTATGGGGCAAGGGCCATAGCACACCATAGCTTCAAGGAAACATACCAAGGCATTCTCGTGGGGGGGACGGGCCAAAAGAGAGATCATTGTGAAAGATCTCTGAAAGCCGTCTTCTACATCTATCCTCATGGTTCAAAATACTCCAGATTTTCATTAGTGACACCTTCAAGGAAGCAGGAAATACAGCAGCCTTCAAGAGTTCATAGTAAAAGAAGAGAGATATAATCATCAGATCTATATATGTAAATCAAGATTAAAGGGTACAAATAGGCCTGGTGCAGTGGCTCACACTGGTAATCCCAGCACTTTGGGAGGCCAAGACAGGTGGATCACTTGAGGTCAGGAGTTCAAGACCAGCCTGGCCAACGTGGCGAAACCCTGTCTCTACTAAAAATACAGTAATTAGCCAGGGTCCCTGTAATCCCAGCTACTCAGAAGACTGAGGCAGGAAAACCACTTGAACCTAGGAAGCAGAGGTTGCAGTGAGCTGAGATTGTGCCACTGCCCTCCAGCCTAGGTGACAGAGCAAGACTCTGACTCAAAAATAAATAAATAAATAAATATTAAAAAATAAAGGGTAAAAATAAACAGTAAGCCATTTATTCTTACCTTACCAGCCGCCTGACTATGCCCATTGCTTTCCTTTTTCAGACTATATCATCTTTGCCTGGGGAACCATTTGCAATAAATAACTGTTTACTATTCAGCATTGGGCCACATCCTCTTGAAGCACTGTACTAATGTAGTAAATAAACTAACAAAAGTTAAAAATCAGAATTATTTTTAGCTGTGCTGAGAGATAACATATATTCATGTGAAAAGTTGTTTGAAAAGTTTAGATCTGAAAATATCCTAAGTAATTTCATAGAATCACAAGTCAGTTTGGGCTATTAAAACAAAATATCATAAACTGGGTGGTATAAACAAGCATTTATTTCTTACAGTTCTGGAGGCTAAAAAGTCCAAGATCCAGGAACTGGCAGATTCAGTTTCTGGTGAGGACCCTCTCTCTGGCTGCAGACAGCCACCTTCTTATTGTATTATTACATGGCAAAGACAGAAAGATCTGGAGTCTCTTTGCCTTCTTATAAGGGCATGAGGGCTCTACCTTCGTGGCCTCATGTAAGCCAAATTACTTCCAAGGGCCCCACCTCGTAATGCCATCACTTTAATAGGGCTTCAGCATATAAATTTGGGGGGACACAAACGTTCAGTTCATCACAGTAAGTACGCAACAGTAGAAAGAGTGTTGAGTAGGAAATTATAAGATGTGAATGTGATCTGGAGCAAGTCTCATAATTCCCTTCCACAAACATTTCTTAAGACTTCCTTTGCGTCAGCAAATAATACCCCCACTTTCTGGTTTGTCTGAATATGTTCAGTTATAATATATGTTTGACTCTGATGAATGTTATGATAGAAATGTAACCCAAAATACTTTGGGGGTAAAATGGAAGGAAAGAATGATCAAGAGAATGATGCTTGTTTATATTTCTGATAAGGAAAGAAAGCAGCCAGGAGTGGGGCCCATGCCTGTAATCCCAGCACTTGGGGAGGCTGAGGAAGGCAGATGGCTTGAGCCCAGGAGTTCAAGGCTAGCCATGGCAATATGAGAAAACCCTGTCTCTACAAAAAAAGAAAGAAAGAGAGGTGATTAGGATCCCAAATCTTGGAGTAGCTAACCGATGGGAGGTACAGAACATTGTTTGAGATTCTTGAATGGTTGGCCCTGGCCCCAAATGAAATATATATTCCTGTATTATTATATTCTCTCTATCAGACTCTTTCTCACTGCAAACATTGTATGATAATGTGAATCCTTTAAGGTAGAAATTTAGCTGCTATCCAAGCCTGACATCCCTAGATAGGCCTAGCCTGCACCCACTGATGAATGTTTATCCTTAGCAAAAATCAAAATCTTGCTTACTCTGTGCCTCAAGGCATACAGCTGCTTTTGCAGCTACAGTGTCACAAGCAAGCCTGTCCTGGTCCCAGAAATACTTAGCCTTAGCAAACTGGAATTTTACTAGCACAGTGACCGAGGTCATCTCATAATGCTTGCAAAAAACTGTTACTCTGTCCACGTGTCCACATGTGCCTTCGCCTACAAGAAGTAAAGCTGTTCTCACAGTTTGAGATCCACAAACCTCACTCCCAAGTCCCAGTCCCTTGTGCATATATTGGCCATGCTCTGACAATCCTGCTAAATGTTAACTTTGAGCCAGAGAAGGGAAATTGAGAACAGGATTTTGAGATCTTACCCTTAAAAACAGGGTTAAGCCACCAATGTGATTCCTCCTCCTCTTCCTCCTCCTCCTCCTTCTCCTCTTCCTATTCCTCCTGTACCACCTATTCCTCCTCCTCCTTTTTTCTTCTTTTCTATTTTAAAAGAGAAGCCTAAACAGCCTGATCTCTGATTTTTTTCCCTTAATCCCTAGACCTAGACCTTGTTCTCATGTCCTGCAATAGTTTAAAAAAAAAAAAAAAGAAAAGCCCACAAGAGACACTTCAAAGGAAAGAAAGCATTTCTTTCAAGCCAGTCATTATTTATTCCACCCATAAAACGTTCTACCCCTTACCCTTTTTGCAGAGATTTCATAAAGTTAGACCTCCTTGTTCAGAGTAAAATTAGAGGTGTACCTTGATATATGGCTTGAAGGCAATGGATACTGGAGAGCCAGCAATTTGGATGGATGAATTCACAGGGCTATAAAAGGAGATAGCATTTGGATTGAGATCTGAAGGATGGAGAAATCTGGTAGAGGTGTGGAAAGGGAGTTCAAGAAAATAAAAGAAAAAGGAGAAACTTTTGGTTTCAAAAACGATGGACACAGCCAGAGAGTATGGGAAGGGAAACAGATTACCCTTAGAAGAGTGTGCTGTAGAGACGTGGTTAAGGTGTTTGAAAGCTACCGAAAGAGGTTTTTATTTATTTCATTTTATTTAGATGGACTTTCGCTCTTTCGCCCAGGCTAGAGGCTGGAGTGAAGTGAAGTGGCATGATCTCAGTTCACTGCAACCTCTGCCCCACCCCCCCGGACCCAGGTTCAAACGATTCTCCTGCCTCAGTCTCCCCAGCTTCCCTTGTAGGTGGGATTACAGGTGCCTACCACCACGCTTGGCTAACTTTTGTATTTTTAGTAGAGACGGGGTTTTTGTCATGTGGGCCAGGCTAGTCTCGAACTCCTGACCTCAGGTGATTTGCCCACCTCGGCCTCCCAAAGTGCTAGGATTACAGGCATGAGCCACTGCCTGTAATTTATTGTTAAAAAGGAAAAAAAAAAAAAAAAAAGGCCGAGTATTGTCTCCTGTCTCCCTCTCAGATCCACCCTCCACTCATTGTCCACTGAACAAGACAGAGAAGGATAGCAGTTGGATCTAGGAGCTGGCTTTTACAGATTTCATTAATGGGCCCCTGTCTTCTGAATTTGCCTTATATTTGACCAAACTGGAGCAACTTGAGACAGGAAAAAGAGGGAGAACTGGATATTCATAACCCTGGATTCCTTCCTGCAACCTAATTCTAGCTGGCTGCTTGGAGCGACAGGTTTGTCAGCATACCCTTACACTGACAACTTCCAATAACCCTTTCTCCTCCTCTTCCTCCTCATCCTCCTCATCCACCTCCTTCTCCTCCTCCTCTTTTCTTCTTCCTCCTCCTCCTCTTTTCTTCTTCTCCTCCTCCTCTTTTCTTCTTCTCCTCCTCCTCTTTTCTTCTTCCTCCTCCTCCTCCTTTCTTCTTCCTCCTCCTCCTCTTCCTTTCTTCTTCCTCCTCCTCCTCCTCTTCCTTCTTCTCCTTCTCTTTCTTCTTCCTCCAGCTTAAGGTGGTAACAGGCCTGATATTACTAGCCCAGCACAATGCACATCACTTATGATTTCTCTTAATTCTGGCCACACCTTCATAAATTGCCACTTTATAAAAATGTCAAATTTTCCAGTTTAAGTATGTCAGCTGGTTCCTGCTAGGGCCCTAACTGATATGAACAAGGCAAGTGTTCTAAGCAGAAGAAGACAAGAGCATGTCTGTCTGTGTTTAAGAGAAGAATACAGAGTGTGAGAATAGATTTTAAAAGATTGAGAAAGAGGTTTTCAGTCTAGAGGGCATAAGCCTGTTCAAAAGACTTAGATGAGAGATGATAAGGACTTGAACCTGAGCAGCAGTGATTGACTTAATACAGGAAGTGAGAAAAAAAATTAAAAAGCAAGCATCAAAGATGATCCTGGAGTATGATACTTAGATGACTGTATAGTTGATAATGCTGAGATCTGAAAACTGAAGAGGAAAACTTATTTGGGCAGTAGGAAGGAAATTATTTTATAATGTGTATTTTCTTATGCATAGAATGAGGAAGTTGGCATGAATCAGTTTTATCTAAACTTCTGTCATTTATAGGCTACCCTCACAATTTAGACCATGACTACATATGATGTTATGATGTGTTTTTTTTTTTAACTTACCTTCTTTTTCTTTCTTTTCCTTTCCTTTTTTTTTTTTTTTTTTTTTTTTTTTTGAGACAGGGTCTTGTTCTGCTTCCATGCTGAAGTGCAAGGGCACAATCATGGCACACCGCAGCCTTAACTCCCAGGCTCAAGCAATCTCCCACCTTAGCCTCCTTCATAGCTGGGACCACAGGCCTGTAGCAACACTCCCAGCTTTTTTTTTTTTTTTTTTTTTTTTTTGTACAGACATGGTCTTGCTATATTGTCCAGATTGGTTTCAAACTCCTGGTCTCAAGCAATTCTCCCACCTTAGCCTCCTTCATAGCTGGGACCACAGGCATGTACCAACACTCCCAGCTGTGTGTGTGTGTGTGTGTGTGTGTGTGTGTGTGTGTAGACATGGTCTTGCTATATTGTCCAGATTGGTTTCAAACTCCTGGGCTCGAGTGATTCTCCTGCCGGGGCCTCCCAAAGTACTGGGATCATCACATACCTGAGCCACCATGCCTGGTCACATTGATTTTTTATTTTTGTTTATTTTGAGACGGAGCCTCGCTCTGTCGCCCAGGCTGGAGTGCAGTGGCGCGATCTTGGCTCACTGCCAGCTCCGCCTCCCAGGTTCATGCCATTCTCCTGCCTCAGCCTCCTGAGTCTGAGGGGTCTACAGGCGCCCGCCACCATGCCCGACTAATTTTTGTATTTTTAGTAGAGATGGGGTTTCACCATGTTGGCCAAGATGGTCTTGGAACTCCTGAATTCAGGTGATCCGCCCGGCTCAGCCTCCCAAAGTGCTGGGATTACAGGCATGAGCCACCACAGCCAGCTAGCCACATTTATTTTTAAATGGAAACAGTGTATCCCAGAAACATGGATCCACCTTTTTTTTTTCTCTCATTTTTTTAATTGACTTCTTACTTTGCTCTTTCCTAAGCAAAAATATTCATGAAGTCATGGGTTTGATGTGCCATTTATAAATATTTCCATTATGACTGGGCGCTGTGGCTCATGCCTGTAATCCCTGCACTTTGGGAGGCCAAGGTGGGAAGACCACTTGAGGCCAGGAGTTCAAGACCAACCTGGATAACATGGTGAAACCCCATCTGTACTAAAAAAAAAAAAAAAAAAAAAATACAAAAATGAGCCAGGCATGGTGGCGCGCACCTGTAGTATCAGCTACTTGGAGGCCTGAGGCAGGAGAATCACTTGAACCCAGGAGGTGAAGGTTGTAGTGAGCTAAGATTGGAGGTTGGACACTGCACCCTAGCCTGGATGACAGAGCAAGATTCTGTCTAAATATGTATTTTTTTCATTATGCTTTTAATATGAAATTTAACTATAAAATTATAATCTTTGTGTTGCCTAAAGTTAATATCTTTTATGAGCCATTCACTCCAACAACATAATGGGAAATAATAAATTATTTTACGGTTCTTTCCCAGCTCTGAAATTCTATGATTTAAATAGAATATTGAGCTTAGTTCTTTTGGGTCCTAAGTATTCCCTAGTTGCAGTGTAACTCGGCGTTAAATCATTCAGCTATAAGGGTGTCTTTAATTTGACTGAGTAGTGCTCTACACTTATCTTTGCATTACAACTCCCTGAAAGAGTTAATGCTCATTTTAAAAATTAAAAAGATGCCTAATTTATAATTCACGATTAGATGAGACACTCGGCAACTTTATCTGTATGCTGGTCTTAACTACACAACAGACTGATGGTTAAAACAACAAAGTCTGGGGCTCATTTGTTGTAATTCCATTTGCTGAAAAATCTCTGGAAAGTAGGGACACCATTGGCATGTCTTGCATCTTCCCTAACACATTGTGGGAATTTTATAAATAACATGTTGGGCAGGTACAAAATCAGAAGCTGAGAGAGAAGATTGCTTGAGCCCAGGAGTTGGAGGCTGTAGTGAGCCATGATCATACCACTGCACTCCAGGCTGGGCAACAAAGCAAGACCCTATCTGAAAAACAAAACAAAACAAGCAGAGGGACTGTGCTCAGTTATTCCAATATTGCCCTCACTTGAGACTATTTAATTTGGATGTCTATGTGTGTGACAGATTCTGCCCCTAAGTTCCTAAAAAGCAGTGCCTGGCAGCTGACAACCTATTTACCAATTTTACTAATAAGGATATCACTCTTGCATTATTTTTCTTAGAGAAATGAGTGCATGATGAACCCTTTTTAAAAAGTAATAATTGTATTTACTGATGGAACATGATTTAAAATTTCACATGTATTCTAACTAATACCTCATATTTATTTAATGAATTCCTTCATCATTTAAGATATTATTTGACCATACAAAATCAGTTTACATGCAATGTATCAGGAACACTTTTATTGAATAATGCAAGCTTCATTGGTGTGTATACACATGTTTGTGTGTTGTTATTGCTGAGTATCCCAGGTTGTTCTTAATCCATTTTCATTGGACACAAAGTCCAAACAATCTATAGAACAATACAAACTGTATAAAATATATGAAGGCTACTTTACTGTATTACAGCTCCATATTCTAATTATTTGGTCTGACAGCTATTTCACCATTATCATTTCGTCAGTATATCTCTGTTTGGCAGAGACTGTCCCTGAAGCGACGGTTGTAGCATTTTTCAGCATCCTCCCTCTGTTCACAGTAAATCTTACACAGCAAGAAGACAACCTTTCAGTCTCTGACATTTCTGGGTTGCACTGTTTCCTTGTACAAGCAATCAGTGTAGATGAATGTGCTATAACCAAATCAGAGATGGCTCTTAAAAGAGGTGACTTCGGTAAATGAAGAAAGACAGTAAAGAGAAGTGAGGTGCTTTATTGGTTTTAAGTTATGTAGTTTTCCAATGGCATGCAGCAAATATATTTGGCACCTTTGACTAGTGTGAATCAATCATGTTACCGAAGGTTAGAAACTTGAGAGGGAGATCGGCTTCTTAATTTTTGTTTAATAATTGCTTTCTTATCTTATCCTGATAGACTCTTTTTTTACTTTCAAATCTTCTGTCACATCATTTCTTCTTAAATGCATCCTTAGGGACCCTCTTCCAACTTCCACAATCTGTTTATTGTGTTTGGTTTTCAAGCTCACTAATGAATCAAAGTTCTTCAAAGACCAGTTTATTTTCATCTTTTCAAAGAAAGAAACACATAAATCAGAAACTCTTAGCAATTCATTCTTATTTTTTTTTTTTGGCAAACATCTGTTAAGCACTTATTATTTGCTAGTCACTGTGTTAGGGGCTAGGAATATAAGAATAAATAGTAGTTTATACTCTAATCGAGGAGGTATATATAAAAGCAAATAATCTCAGCACTGCAGTAAGCATATATCAAACATATACAGTCACTTCATAGAAAGCACTGGGAGAGGAGAGACAG
This sequence comes from Trachypithecus francoisi, assembly GCF_009764315.1. Taxonomy (NCBI): domain Eukaryota; kingdom Metazoa; phylum Chordata; class Mammalia; order Primates; family Cercopithecidae; genus Trachypithecus; species Trachypithecus francoisi. The sequence continues at coordinate 22,061,085 of NW_022681474.1, forward strand.
TCTTTGGTTTGAAGGTAATGGTACTATGGAAGGTTGAGAAAGCGTTGCTGCAGAGGTGCTGTATCACTCCAACCTGGACTCATGGATTGAAATCTACCAAGTGTCAAAGAAGACCATCCCCAAAATAGAGCAGCCTGTGTACATGTGTATGGCACAGACTGTGATAGGGAATTGTTTCTGAAACACCAGGGGTTTGGTCTAGGCCCTGCTGCTCACTGCACAGAAAGCCAATCACTTAGACAACAAGTATTGCCAGGGAAGAAGGTTTTAATGGGGTACTGTAGCCAAGGAGATGGGAGATCAACCTCAAATCCATCTCCCTGACCAATTAAAATCAGGGATTAGTGGAGAAGAAATATAACCATCTATGAGAAAACAGGAATTAGAGAGGGGTAAGGAAGAGGAGCTGGTCAACAGGGAACAGGTGGTCAGTTGGAAAATTGTAATGGGTGAGGGGTCTGACATCTCACTGTCCAGATCCAGTGGTCTGATGAGTTTCAGGTCCTCTATACTATCTGGGAGGCCTGATGGTTGGTTTCCTGAGAAAGGAACTCAAATAAGACAAATATCAATTTCTATGTTTAGTCAAAGAAACCATAAACATCAGCTCTATGAAACACTTGAGTCAGCTTCAGAATTGCATGGTTAGTGTGAACAGAACACAGGTCGTGGATGAAAAAATGGTGGGCAATTGACTAGGAGTTTAATAGAGAAAGATCACTTTTAAGAAACCAAACAAAATCCTAATTGTATCTTTGTATGCCTATAATTTGTTTTTAAATAGGGTATTTAAAAATAACTACAAGAAAATGCAGTTTTATTGCCTTTTTCAATGTTTCCATTGTCCTGAAAGCTGAAATTGTTCATAGATTCAGAACAGTTTAAATGTATTAATAAACCCAAAGTGAGATATATGTGAAGGAATTTGTGGATATTCAGGAGTCATAATGAAATAAGATCATTTTTCTAGACAGATTCTTACATAAGGCTATTAAGTTTAAATCGTCTAAAAATATTTAGGAAAAAGGAAGCTGCTAGGTGATTGCTAAGGGAAATCATGAAAGCTGATAATTAACTTCAACATTGAATTAGTTTTCAATTAAACAGATTATGGGTCTAAAATAATCCAATAAGAAAATTATAGTGAGTTTTCATATAGAGTAATTTGCAAGGAAAAAAATGTTTCCTTCTGGTCAGAGAAGGTTAGACAGTACCTGGACCTTTCCAACCGTGGAAATTTGGAGATATCACATTCTTAAGGGGAAAGGAAGATAAAAGAATATTTTTCGAAGAGATAGCTAGCAAAATCATGTTGAATGAAAAACAGAAGTCAACCAGGTAGGTCAATATTTACTCATGTCTGTGCCAATAGAACAGAGCCACTCAAATGATGTGTGTTGAAGGAACAGCTCTGTTTTTGTTTTTGTTTCCAATCCATTATATACCAATGTTTTGTAAAATATAATAAAAAAGAATTCTTAGAAAAAAGAAATAAAGAGGGGGTCTCCTCTTTTGGCTTTAGAGGAGCCCCCTCCCTCTGTCTCTGTCTTCTTCCTTCTGCCTTCTTCCTTCTTTCTTGCCTATTAAACTATTCAGTCCTTAAAACCACACACAAAAAAAGAGACAAGAAATAAAAAGACAAAAAATACTAGTCCGACTTTCTTATTCTTATCATCAACAGACATAAAATTACTCTGTCAAATTGCTATGAATGTTTCTAAACATATATTCTCCGTTCTTATACTTTTCTGATCCTGGAACCATATGCAGATAAGACCAAAACCATACATAAACCACACTCTGAGTAGCTCTGTGGTAGGGGATAAGGCATATAGTTGGAGCTCAAATAATGTTTCCTAAGCAAGCTGGGAAAATAAAGAGTTTGGCTCCACCCATGGGAAGTTAATCTTCAAGAGACATGAATGTAAATAAGTTGATGCCACTAAGTCCGTTTTTCTGGACAGATTCTTACATAGGTTGTCAACTTTTAATTGTCTGAAAAATATTTAAGAAGCAAGTCGTTAGGTGGCTGCTAAGGGCAATCACAAAGACAGCGGTATTGCCATTCATTTGCAACCCAAGAGATTATATGTCTAAGAGAATATAATAAGGAAAGTAGAGTGAGTTTGCATATGGAGCAATCTAGTTGGAAAAATATTTTATTGCAAGGAGAGAAAGTACTACTCATCCTCATGGTAAAATGCACAATGCACAGTGGCGCTCAGAGAAGTGGTCAGTCTGACTCCGGAGTTGGCAAAGGTTCTGGCCAATGAGAAAGGCATTCAAAAGCAAATGCAAGAGTTAAGAAAAATGTTGAAGTGGGAAAAGTCCCCTTATCCCTCTTGCAGAGCATGCAATGGGTGTGTGGGTCTCGCTCCGTCAGTGCCCCGCTGCTCGAACCTCTAGGGGGAGCATGCAGACAGGCAAGTTGTGGGGATCCGACCCCACAGCAGTGTCTAGGGTTAAGTTTTTACAGCGCCCCAGTGGGCGTGTGTTACAGTATGCTCTTTCAGTTTAGCTGTCTGTAGGCGGCTTGTGTTATCCAGCTCAATTAGACCCTCTGCCTTATGGCAAAGACAGAGGGCTTTCTGTTTTCCGGATTCTTGCTTTGGTGTACTGGAAAAATCGGGTCACACTTGGGCTTGGAGGATGGGTGCAAGGGTTTTTATTGAGTGGTGGTAGCTCTCAGATAATGGAACCGGAAGGGAATGGATTGGGAAGGTGGTTTTCCCCTGGAGTAGGACTGCCCAGTGGCCGGGCTCCCCTCCAACCACCCCGGCCAAACTCCGCCTCGTTCTGCTGGTCGGCCTGCCAGCGTCTACTGGCTTCTGCTGACGTCTGTTTGGGTATTCTTCCACCAGTGTGTTCCTCTCGACATCCAGCTGCTTGTGTGTCTGCCCGCTAGGGTCTCGGGGTTTTTATAGGCACAGGATGGGGGCTTGGCAGGCCAGGATGGTCTAGGAAATGCAACATTTGGGCAAGAAAACAGAAATGTCTGTCCTCACCTAGGTCCGTTGGCACAGTCCTGGGGGTGGAGCCCTGGCCAGGGACCTGCCCTTCTCTACCCAGCTCTTCCCTGTCCCCTGCCGTATCAATGTGACACATCCAAAAAGCGGTGAGTAGTACTGCAGGGCTAGGAGGTAGCTTGAGAAGAGATGATAAAAGAGGGGAATCAGCAAAACAGGGAACATGAAAATCATGAGGCATGCAGATCTCATCTTTTATTTAGGCAAATGTCCTACAAGGTGTGTGGGCAAGGTGGAGGTGGGGAGCTCAAGTTGGGGACACATCTTGCGATCTTTCCAAATTGTGAAACTATCACCCCTACCCTGAGATTCCAATGCACAACTGACACATAAATAGAACTTGGGAAATCCAACTACATGGGTTTAAAAGAATTTAAAATGTTAATTAATCTCATCACCTAGAGTTACATAGTGTTAACATTTTGATGTATCTTCTTTTGAACTTTTATCAGTGTATAAATATGTACATGCAGTCTTTCCTCTTAAAATTGAAATTGCTATGAAATTTATTTCTCCTTATTTCCCTATACTGACCATTCTCAAACATTTTGGTCTAAACATACTATCACACCTTTAAAACTTATTGAAGACCCCAACGAGTTTTCTTAGGGTGGTTTATACCTATCAAGACTTACCATATATGAAATTAAACTAAGAAATATATACAATTATATTTATTAATAGCTTTTTAAGTGACAAGATATCCATTATAACCTATTATGAAAACATATTTGTATATTTAAAGTATATGGTGTATGTATACATATATATGAAATGTAACATTCATATATATATATATATATATGAAATATAACATTCTATTTAAAAGTGAACTTTACCAACTGTGGAGCTTTGAGGTATCACATTTGTTGAAGAAAGAGAGAGAAAAAAATATTTCCAGAACAGGTAACTAGCAAAAATTTATCAAAGGAAAAGTATATGTTAGCCAAATAAATAAATATTTATTGATATTTGAACCCCTAGTGCTTAGTAGAACAAAGCTACTTGTATTAGTCCATTTGCATTGCTATAAAGAAATACCTGAGGGTGGGTAATTATAAAGAAAAGAGGTTTGTTTGGCTGACGGTTCCGCAAGCTGTACAAACAGCATGATGCCAGCATCTGCTTATGGTGAGGCCTCAGGAAACTTACAATCATGGCAGAAGGCGAAGGGGAAACTGGCGCATCACATGACAAGGGTGATCGAGAGAGAGGGAGGAGGTGCTGTGCTCTTGTAAACAACTAGATCTCTCATGAATTCATAGAGTGAGAACTCATTGCTGCAAGGGTAGCACTAAGCCCTTCACAGGGGATCTGCCCCCATGGCCCAAACCTCCCAGTAGGCCCACTTTCCAACACTGGAGCTCACATTTCAACATGAGATTTGAAGGGGACAAGACATCCAAATCATATCACTACTCCAACTAAAACAAACCTTTCGTGAGAGCTAGTGTGGGATTCTTATATCCATGTCTGCATTAAAGCCATTATCTTGATTTGTTGAAATATATGAACCACATTCAACCTCACACAGATACGTATTTTTACAAAGGAGGTGAGATGGTTTGGATCTGTGTCCCCACCAAACTTCAGCTCAAATTGTAATCCCCATTGTTGGAGGTGGGGCCTGGTGGGAGGTGATTGAATCATGGGGGCAGAGTTTTCATTAATGGGTTAGCACCATCCCCCCAGTGCTGTTCTACTGATAGTGAGTGAGTTGTTGTGAGATCTGTTTGTTTAAAGCTGTATGGCACCTGCCCCCACTCTCTCTTGCTCCTGCCCCAGCCATGTGAGACGTGCTTGCTTCCACTTGACTGTTTATTTCCTTAGGCATCCCCAGAAACAGAAGCCACTATGCTTCCTGTACAGCCTGCAGAACTGTGAGCCAATTAAACCTCATCTCTTTATAAATTACCCAGTCTCAGGTATTTCATCATAGCAATGCAAGAATGGAAAAATACAGAAGGTGTATTTTACTAGCTTTTGAGATAATTATTGATACTTTTTATTACACCAAAACTTTACATGGGGTGGTTTCTTAAAATACAATTGTAATGCAGAATCTGAAACCATATCCATAGAATTTTTGAACCGTTACATTAAAAATTCACTGGTCTATTTTTCACTTTGAATGAATCACTTACCTATGTGTGATTCTGTAGGATCGTGCATGTTACATTTAGAAAATATTGGTTCACTGATTTATGCAGTATGTCAGTTGCTGACCCATTTCATTCTGCAATATAGCAAAAAAAAAAAAAAATCAATCAATTATTTAAGAAAGAAGGAGAAATAGAAATACTTGAAGCTGAGGCTGGATAATTTATAGAGAAAAGGGTTTTAATTGGCTCACAATTCTGCAAGCTGTAGAAGAAGCTTGATGCCAGCATCTACTCAGCTCCTGGGGAGGAATCGGGGAGCTTTTTTACTAATGGCAGAAGGCGAAGCAGAAGCAAGCACATCATGTGGCAAGAGCAAGAGTGAAAGAGACTGAAAGGAGGTCCCACACACTTTTAAACAACCAAATTGCATGAACTCAGAGCAAGAACTCACTCATCACCAAGGGGATATGGCGCTAAGCCTTTCCTGAGGGATCTGCCCCCATGACGCAGTCAGGTCCCAGCAGGCTCTACCTCCAACATTAGGGATCGCAATTCATCATGAGATTTGAAGGGGACAAATATCCAAACCATATCATAGCCCTATACCACTAAATATTCTTTAAAGTATGACTTGAAAAGGTTGATGTGTCAAGTACATGGATCATCATTTCACCATTCTCCTATTAGACATTGAGCTTGCATCTAATTTTTCATTATTATTGATAATTTATGATGAACGTTTTTCTATATGCATTTTTGTCTTTCTCTGTAATTATTACCTAAAGACTGACTCCAATAATTTTACTAGGTCAAGACAGATTTTTCAAATGTGCTGTTAGGGCAGGCATTGTGTCTAAGGCCTGTAATCCCTGCGCTTTGTGAGGCCGAGGCAGGAGGATTGCTTGAGTCCAGGAGCTCAAGGCAACACAGCAAGAGCTCATCTCGGCAAAACAAAACAAAAAAAAAATTAGCTGGTCATGGTGGTACATGGCTGTAGTGCTAGCTACCCAAGAGGCGGCGGAGGGAGGATTGCGTGAGTCCAGGAGGTCAAACTATGATCCCATGACTGCACTCCAACCTGGGCAGCAGAGCAAGACACTGTCCAAAAATATATATATATATATTATATATATATTATATATATTATATATATTATATATTATATATATATATATATATTATATATATATATACACACACTATCAAATATATTTCCAAAGGAACTTTCTGCTAAGCATATGGTTTCTATTAGATGGTTGTGAATTTGCTAACACTGCACTTGAGAAGTGGAGTGAAGACGGAGCTCCCATTGGCAGCCTGGGTTTTCTTTAAGGTTAAGTTACAGAAACCTGGGTCAGCTTTATTCCTACTAATTGCCTCCATATTCCTGGGCATGTTCCCATTAAAATGCTCTGCCACAGCAAGACTGCTTAAACAGTGACGGTTTTGTGGTCAGCATATTTATTTCCTGCCCGAAAAGAGTGGAAGAAAAATAAAGCAGCTGCTGTATCATGTGAATGAGTTTAGCAAAATTTGGTGTTCCAATTGTTTGGTTTTGTGACCCTGGGTGATGAATCTTTTCCTCTGCCTTTTGTGGCATTTCTGGTTGTGTTTGCAAACCCAGTTCTTTGTGAACTTTTTCACCCAAACATTTGGTTCAGTTTGTTCCTGAAATGAACGAGGAGTTGGAATGAAAATGTGAGCTCATAGACATTTCCCCTTAGTGTATCCTTGCTTTTTCAAATTGGCTTCTTTTCTTTCTTTCTTTTCCTCCAGATTGTTTATTAGAAAAAAAAAATCATCATTTGACAGGAATAGAGACCATTAGATAGTTTGCGATTTACATTCTCTTATAATTCCTCTCTCTCTCTCTCTCTCTCTCTCTCTCTCTCTCTCTCTCTCTCTCTCTCTCTCTCCTCTCTCTCTCTCTCTCTCTCTCTCTCTCTCTGCAGTGGTCAGATAACATGGTATTTTATGGGAGTGTACACTCAGTAAGAATAGGTTGACTTCATAGACTCAACCCATTTCTTCTATTACCTTCTACTACCTTGTGCACAAAGTCATTTTTCTACCTGTAGACTTCTATAACAGATCTAATGTGTTACACTGCAATGATGCACTATAAATTATAAGCTTGGTGTTGACTTTTTTATGATAAACATGAACATATGAAAATGCCCCCAAAATCAAACTCTCTAAGGCATTGTTGCGCTTCAAGATCTCCGTAAAATCTCCCCTCCCTCCTTGCCAACACTTTTACTGAAGTACATCTTGGCATCGTTTCAGCTTGATGTTTGAAAAGTATTTGTTGAAACAACCTAGTGTAACCCTTTGCTGATTTTCCTAAAATACCGTGGTTAGGAACTTGTTACTTTGTAACATTAGATTGCAGTAACAGGATCCATACAATAAATGCTTTATCTCTTGAGTTAGAGAAAAAGTGCTTCTAAGCATCTGGTTTGTTTGTTTCTTTTTGAAATTATAGCCTGTGTAATTGATTGTCCTGCTTAAATTTGATTTCTAGAATCTTAAAGTCTAAGTTGCATCCTGCCTCTAATAAATATACATACTCCTATGATAGCCATTTCATGAACTGTCCATCTTGTTACCTTTGCCTCAATTCTATTTTCCTGTTCTCAGATTCACTTTCTCCAACTTCCTACCTACTTCTTATCTGTTTTAGGTTGTTTTACTGTGCTATTGTTTTTATAACATGCTATAAATCAGTCTTTATTACAAAAAGGACAAAATAGTGCCTAAAATTAAAATTTATGATTACTTTCCTTGAAAAAACAAGTTTATTCGAACAGGCTAAAAAATGGACTGTAAATGATCAGAGAGCAGGTGTAAAATAACACTTTAAGGTTTTGAGAAAAGAAAGATGATACATTGAATCATTTGAGACTGAGAGTTACATAGGAAACACAGGGCACCAATCTCTTATGATTACTGCAAGTTGAAAATGAACAAGTAAACAAACCACAAAACCTATTTCCTTAGGTTATAAAGCCAGGGAAGAAAAAAAAATTAAAGAACATTGCCCATTGATTTTTAGGATGAGACAAAGTTAAAAAAAAAAAAAAGAAGAAGAAGAAGAAGAAAACAGTACCCTGGTTAAGAAACAAACATTTCTAAAAAGATCTCTTCTTGGCAGAGGGAAATACATTTAATGAACATTAAAAATAGGTATAATTAAAATCAAACCCAGGAATATTTTATTTTTATTGGAATGCTGTATTGTATTTTCCTTTTATCTGGAAGATTAGTTCATTGGGAAAGGCTTCAAATTCCTTAAATCTTTTAAGACTGGAAACATTTGGGGAAAACTAATTGAAGACTTTAAAATGAGAGAGGTGGAAGTAGGAAGAGGAAAATTAAGATTTACTTCCCTGGGACAACTCAGATTCACCATTAATTACGCTAAACAAAATAAAATGTAATAGGCATGACTCCAGAATAAATGAATTCTATTTCCACCAGTGAAATTATTGTCTTTCATAATTTAGATGCATCCTTTAAAAAAAAAGTCACATGCATTTTTATGGTTGGGAAACATCTCTCCCTAGTAGTAACAAATCAAACTCTTCACAGCCTGAAAATTCACTTGAAGACCTTGATGTTTATGCATAGATATTCCATACCCCTCATTGTTTAAAAGAAATACATAGGAGGAACACAGGTCTTTATTTTTCAAATATTGTAAAATAACAAATTAGTACTCAGGTGATTTTTCTTTTCCAGCCATATAGCTTTTTCATTTTCTCCATAGTAGAAATAAATAGAAAGGCCATGCCTAATCTAGTGTACTCTGCTCATCTTCAGGGAAGCCTCCAAGCTACTCTGGGCTGCCACTTAAACAGGTGAAAAAGGAATGGAAAAAGAAAAACAAAACAAAACAAAATAAAAAACAGAGGGCAGAAGTTACTCCTGACCCACTTAATGTCTTGGGCTAAGCAGAACAGGAAGCTACATACAAACATGGCTCTATTGAACAATAGTAACAAATGAATTGTCTTTCCTCCGTGGGGGTTGAGGAAATATATCATTGAGGGTGGAAATAAGCAGAGAGAAGTTAATGGACTTCATTTCATCACTAAACCTTTAGACCATAGACAATTATCATTATTCTTTCTACAAACACTCAGTTGATTCCTACTGTCTTCCAGGCATTCACAAGGTGCTGTAACAGAGAGATGAGGAAACCAGACATGTTCCTTATCCCTCATAGGACTTGGAGTCTAGTTGGGGAAGAATCTCAGTTGCTCCATCTGTAATAGAAGACAGAGACAAGATGATTGCAAAGGTTCTTGCTAGGCTCTAAATTAATAAATCTATTTTATTTAAATTAAAAGTAATGCTAGCCATGGTGGCTCACACCTGTAATCCCAGCACGTTCAGAGGCTGAGGTGGGAGGATTGCTTGAGGCTAGAAGTTCAAGACCAGCCTGGGCAACATAGTGAGCTGTCATCTCTACAAAAAATTAAAAAATTAGCTGGGTGTGATAGCACATTCCTGTAGTCCCAGCTAGTCAGGAGGCTGAGGCAGGAGGATCTCTTGAGCCCAGGAGTTGCAGGAGTTGGAGGCTGCTGTGGGCTAGGATCATGCCACTGTATTATGGCCTAAGTGACAGAGCAAGACCATATCTCTAAAAAAAAAAAAAAAAAAGTGGAAAAAGTTCAAAGTAATACCGTGATTATTAATTTTGACACCTCCTTATTATTGTTCTTTATACCAATGTCCTTTCATTTCACAAATTTGGGGGTCAGGAGAAAGAAGCAGGAAGTTTAAAAGAAGATATAAATGACAAAAGGAGGAAAGCATAAGGAAAGAAGGTGAAGAGAATGGCACTCAACTATCGGTAGGCACCTACTTGTGATAAGCACTTTATAAACACGGCATTTCATCTAAGGGCAGAAACCAGCAGTTGCCACCCTCTGAAAAGCTCTAGAGGGAGGAGCCGTATACTAATCAACTTTGTAAATCTAGGACCCAGTGCAACGTTTGGTACGTAGTATGTGTCCTAGACATGTTGGGTGAATGTCAATAAGTAAATAAGAAAAATGATAAGTAACATTAAGAAATTCTCTTTCCACCATCTGAAGGAGTGAGTTACCACATTGGAGAGCATCAATTCCTTTCAGGCACTTAACTCATGACAATTGTGTCTCAGATTTTAGGATATTGTCTGACATCTTACAATGTCTAGAAATCATTTCCCTCATGGAAGCACGAGGACCAACGCCTCTACACAAGAAATACAGAGAAAATACCTTTTGATAGATAAATTATTTTGTTTATCCATTAAGATCATTTGACACCTACATTGTAATTATCCTAATTTCAGACAGTATGATTCTTCATACTTTCACGTGGACAGGTTTCGACACTGAGGTTTTATAACACAATCCACCAAGATACGATGAAAATAATCATCCATGACCCTCACAAATGGTATTCCCTTTCACTTAAAAAAATCTGTGCTAACATTTTGAGCTCATGTCAGGCACAGTGACTCACACCCATAATCCCTGTGCATTAGGAGACCAAGACAAGAGCATTGCTTGAAGTCAGGAATTTTGAGTTCAAGACCAGACTGGACAATATAGCAAGACCCCATCTCTACAAAAAAATTTAAAAATTAGCCAGGTGTGTTGGCATGCACCTATAGTCCCAGCAACTCAGGAGGCTGAGGCCAGAGCATCACTTGGGCCCAGGAGTTCAAGGCTGCAGTGAGCTGTGATCACACCACTGTATACAAGCCTGGGCAACAAAGTGAGACTCTGTCACTAAAAATAAAAAATAAAAAAAGTTAAACTTTTGAGCTCATTTTTCTTTGAATATTTTCTAAACCTAATTTTAAATATGAACATATTGTAACAGTGTTACTCCCATGAGATGGTAGTGGAAACTTGGTGTTTGGTGAATTTCACTACGCAGCAGGAGCAGTTTTACAGACACACCAAGTGACTTACTCGTAAATTGGGGGGGAAAATCAAAAACAAAAACAAACACATGTCTGTAGTTAACATAAAGAAATTAAATCACTCATTTATCACCAAAAATGGCAATCAATTTAGTAAATAAAGTGAAAACACTCAGTAAAACAAATTATAAAAGTGTATGTTAAAAATTAACAAACTTGCAACGTGTGTAAAAGGATGTTCATTTTGAAGAACAGGCCTCTCAGCAGGAACATTGTGCTGTCACTGTCGTAGACACGTCAGCATTTGGCGTGACAGCTAGTCTCACTGTCACCTTTGTTTCCTTTCAACCCAGATAAAGGTTTATTCACTTAGCTAGTCTAAAGATGTTCACTTTAAGTGGCAATCAGACTCTACCCTGAAACTGTCCAAACATTGCCATAATAATTTTCCTATACACTAGCTTTAAAATTGTTTATATTAAGGAAGTTTTATAGCCCCACTTAGCTAGGGATAAATGCGGTTATCAAAAATAAACTTTTGCCAGAGGAACTGGCAAAAAAAGGAAGTAAAAGGCATTCAAATTGGAAAAGAAGACGTAAAATTCAGTATTCACAAATGGCATGATTCTCTATATAAGAAATCCCAAAGAATCCACAAGAAAGCTACTAGAGCAAATAAACAAATTCAGAGAAGTTACAAGGTATAAAAACAACACTCAAAAATCAGTTGTATTGCTACATACCAGCAATGAACAATCAGAAAAGGAAATCTTGAAGGCAGTTCTATTGATAATAGCATCGAAAAGAATAAAATACCTGGGAATAAATTTAACCAGTGAGGTAAAAGATTTATACACTTAAAATCACAAAGCATTATTGAAAGAAATTAAATAAGACCTAACTAAATGGAAAGACACACTAAGTTCACAGAAAGGAAGACAATATTGTCAAGATGTTAATACTAACTAAAGCAACTGATATGGTTTGGCTCCGTGTCCCCACCCAAATCTCATCTTGAATTCTAGTTTCCATAATCCCCACAAGTCATGGGAGGGACCTAGTGGGAGGTAATTTAATCATGGGGGTGCTTACCCTCATGCTGCTGTTCTCATGATAGTGAGTAAGTTCTCACAAAGTCTGATGGCTTTATAAGGGGCTTTTCCCCCTTTTGCTCTGCACTTCTTGCTGCCACTGTGTGAAGAAGGGCATGTTTGCTTCCCCTTGTGCCATGATTGTGAGTTACCTGAGGCCTCGCCAGCCCTGTGGAACTGTGAGTCAATTAAACCTCTTTCCTTTTTAAATTACCCAGGCTCAGGTATTTCTTCACAGCAGCATGAGAACAGACTAATACAGCAAACTACAGATTCAAGACAATCTCTATAGAAAATTCTAACAGCCATTTTTGCAAAAATGAAAAACCTCTTCTCAAATTTATAAATTGCAAGGGTACCAGATAGCCAAAACAATGTTGGAGAACTCAAACTTCCCCATTTTAAAATTTACTACAAAAACACAGTAAACAAAACTGTGTGGTATTGGCATGAGGCATGAGAACATACGTATAGATCAACTGAAATGAATTGAATTGAATTGTAAATTCAAATATAAACCCATACATGTATCATGATTGATGTTTGACAAAGATGTTAAGTCCATCCAATGGGGAACAAATAGTCTCTTCAATAGATGACATTGGGACAACTGGATTTTGACATGCAAAAGAATGCAGATGGAACCCCTACTTCACACCACATACAGAAATTAGCTCAAAATGGATCAAAGAGCTACATGTAAGAGCTAAAGCCATAATGCATTTAAAAGAAAATAGAGTGGTAAATCTTAATGGTCTTGGATTTGGAAATTGATTCTTTCTTAAATATGACACCAAAAGCACAAGCAACAACAAAAAATAAATAAGTAAATTGGACTTTATCAAAATCAAAACCTTTTGTGCAACAAAAGACATTATCAAGAAAGTGAAAAGACAATCTGCAAAATGGTAGAAAATATTCAAAATTATGTAACTGATAAAAGTTTAATATCAAGAATATATAAAAATCCATACAACTTAAGAACAAAAAGACAACCCAATTTCAAAATGGGCAAAGGACTAGAATAGTCATTTCTTCAAAGAAGATTACATATAGTCAATAAGCACATAAAAAGATGTTCAACATCACTAGTCATTAGGGAAATGAAAATCAGTACCACAATTAGATACCATTCACTTCCACTGAGATAGCAATAATAATAATAATTTAAAAACTGAAAATAACTAGTGTTGATGAGGATGAGGAGAAATAGAAACCCTCACATTGTTGGTGGGAATGTAAAATGGTGCAGCACTATCAACAGTTGGTAGTTCCTTGAAAGTTAAAAAAGAATTACCAAGTGTTCCATGAATTCAACTCCTAGTTACACACCTTGAAGAATCAAAATTGAGACTTAAGCAGATATTCATACAGCAATGTTCACCATAGCACTAGTCACGATAGCCAAAAGATGGAAACTACCCAAATTTCCATCAACAGATGAATGAATAAACAAAATGTGGCATATACATCCAATGGAATATTATTCAGCAATAAAAATGATTAAAGTTCTGATACATGCTACAATATGGATGAATCTTGAAAACATTATGCTAAGTGAAATAAGTCAAACACAAAAGGACAAATACTGTATGATTCCACTTAGATGAGGTACCTAGAGCCTAGAGACAGAAGGTAGATCAGAGTTTACCTGGGACTGGTTGGACGGGAATGGGGTGTTAATGCTTACCGGCCATGGAGTTTCAGTTCAGAGTGATAAAAACATTTTGGAAATAGTAGTAATGGTAGCACAACGCTGTGAATGGAATTAATGGCATTGAGTTGTATACTCGAAATGGTTAAAATGGCAAATTTTATGTGATATATAGGTTACCACTCTTAATTACAAATTAATAAAAGTAACATGACTGAAAACCATTGAATTGTATCTAAGTTTGTGAATTGTATGGCATGTGATTTATAGCTCCATAAAGCTGTTAAAAATAAAAATGTAAAACATTCCCCTCAAAGTCATGTTTATTGGATGTAACATAGATTGGTCTTTGTTTTATTCTTTTTTTCTTCCTTCCCATTTGTCATAATTTCAGACTATTATAAACACTTCCATGCTTTTATCAACACTAAAACAATGTTGTCAGTTAATAAGTGAATTGCATTAGAACTATAAATATGCTCACTAAATTAGAATTGGAAATTGCCATCAGAATTATCTTAGTTTTGCACTGACATATGTCTCTTGTCGCACATTCAGAATTCCACTTCGCACGGTATCTGCACATAATGGATCTAAGATAAACTTAATTTATGTGAATGCATAAGTCAAGGGAAAAAAACTTGTATGATCCGTGCAACTTCCTTTCCTCTACTCAAAAATTCTAAGTCAGTTCCTTTATCATCATTATTCCTAGAGGTGGTTATATTCTTTAGAACCTCAATTCTTACAACTCATTTATTCATTGGTAGGGGGGAAAAAAATCAACTCCTCCTTAAGAGCTACCAGCATATTGACAAATACAGTAAGTCAAACATTGCATTTTTTTTTTTTTTTTTGGCCTGATGAAGACTCTTCATTACACCATTGAGTTTCAGAACTGGCCAAAAACTTTACAATGAAACAAACATTTGATTTCCCTCATGTAAGGATCCATCATTCTAACTAAAATTGCCTGTATTTGAATATCAAATTGACATAGATGATGAAGATGGAAAATCATAGTATTGAACTTGAAATAGTAAATGTGTAGAGTGACATTAGCAATTTCCTTCGTGGAAGAATCTGTGGACGGTGTGTATAATAGTTTACCTTATAAATAAATAGGAAAGACATTAAAATGTAAGTCTAATAATCTAGGGATTTTCAAGAATGGGAGATGTATCTTTGATCTGGGAAAAATAAAAGCAATTTGAGACTACGAAAAAACAAAAGTTGCAGTAGGAAGGATTTGCCATTGCTTACCTCCCAATACTCACACTGAAACTCTTTCTTCTTTTATTACAACTCCACACCCTTACTCTTAAATATCTTCCTTCTTTGTAGTTACCCAAATCTTGAAGGCCAGGCACCTTCAAATGTTGTTTTTTCATTTTAATAGAAAATTATTTTAGACTTAAAAGCCTTTCTGAAGACAAGCAGCTTCAATAATTGAATTAACAGGGCTGAGAATTATATAAATTTACCTGGCTTCTGCCTGCCAACCATGGTCTGGGTCATCTGGAGTCCCAGCAGTTTAAGACCAAAAATAATTGCTTCATATCAAGATCTTTTGTGTTGCTTCTGCCTCACATCCTTGTGACTGACGGCCAAGCTGGTCCCTTCAGCTCCTGGTTGCATGCTCGGCCTTTGACCATCTGTCCTGTCTAGCCCTGTGGTTTGGGTTTCCTCTTGCTTCCTGATTTCATGCCTGATTTCAGCCTCTATTAATTTTTCTGAGCTCTCGGTGTCAGCGGCTGTCTTATCTTTACTTGGTTCCTAATTTCTATTTTGTTTTGATCATCCCTACTTCCATGTCCAATTTTTCCTGCTTTGGTATTTTGATACATTTCAAAACGATACTTCACTCCCTACCGAGTCTCAACTCCAAGATTATCCGTGGCTCAGCTCATGTACTAACCCTGCTGTGTACTGAGATTACTACTCCAAGAATTTAACGTAGACTAGTCTTGAACAAAGTAAAGGCAAAGAGTCAAACACAACTTATTCAAATTAATCAGAGCAACTAATAAGCATTCAATTAGTGCTTAAGGAATTAACAGATATTTGTTGCCTCAGTTCAGACTTTTTTCAAGAATAACCCACAAAATAGATGCAAATGGCCCGATTCATCAATAAGCAAAATGTACCCGCAGTGAGGGTGAAACATTTAATCTATTGTATATTTAAGCCAGTGGAGATCAGGAAGCTTAAAAGACACTGAATCCACGGGGAAAAGATATTGCCAGCCAAACATAAGTAGCCAGATTAGACTGTTAGGCTCACTGATGCTGCAGTTTCTTTGAAAAGGACCATGTGGTTTGGTAGATGACAATAGGCAGTTATGCCTATGGCAATTTGTTTTTAGAAATCCAATCAGTAAGAGCTTCCTTTTTAGTACATTTTATTTTGGGACTTAGAATTATATTACTGACAAACATTAATTTTCACTGTATCCTGATCAGGCTAAAAATATATATTATACATACATTATACACTGTATTATAGAATTATCATACATTATATATTTGTTACTCTTGTCATTAAGCCCTTAAAACAATCATCCTGGAATTGGTCTTCCATTCTCCATTGTGTGTGTGTGTGCATGTATACACAGGCAGGTATAGGATCCTTTCGTGTGTGTGTGTGTGTGTATTTAGTTTTTGGTTATTTTTTGTTGTTCCTATGATGGACATTTTTTCTTCATCAGTTGTCACCAAGTAGTCCAGGGCTGTGTGTCTTCTAATAAGTCTATTAATTCTTAAGTATAAAAGGAAAATAATCATATGAAGGCCAGTTAATTATAGTGAATTATGCACATCTAGTCTGATATGTGATATTACCAAGGGCTTGCTGTTTTTGATTTTCATGAAACACTACCCTAAAGAACTTTTCAGAACACTTGTACTTAACTTTGCTGATGAAAATGTTAAAGACTATGACTCATGGGCTACAGATCTTTATGACAGATACTGTCATGGAAAACAGTCTTCAGGATGTAGTGGTTTGGCACTTTGCAGTGTCAAGGACTTCAAGATGGCCTTTATCACTAGTACAGCTTCATATTACATTGTTCTTTCTAATGTTGGACGCTTTGCACTGAGTAATAGTTTAAGAAATCAACATTCAGACTACTAACTTTTGCCATTTCTTTTATTTGCCTGGGTTTATTTGGATCTAAATACAAATTACATTTGCTTTCATGAATGTGATTGCCTTGGTGTCCTGCAAAAAAAAAATAAAAAACAAACAAACTTTACTTATGGTAATACATTCACGGAAATAAGTGTGCTGGCTAGACAACGTGTCTCAAAAGTTTCTAACAAACAATAACCTGAAAATGTACTATGGTAAATGTCAATACTTTTTATTTTTTAATTTTTTTGATGGCCTGTGTGCTTTAAGGAAAACCGAGGGAAGTAGTAACTGTGCCTTTGTCAATCCAGTTTACGGGAACTGGAGCAACCCAGAGAAAACAGAGGTAAGTGGCAAAGTGTGAACTGTATCATTTCACACAAATGCAGACACACACACACACATTGAACAAGTGTTGCTTGAACATGTTTCTACGTCATAACTAAAAGAAACGTTTTAGTGGAGTTATTTCAATTGGGGGTAGAAAGGAGTTTCCGTCTCTACAAATATGCCATGAGAATTGTCCATTTCAGGACAGTTTCAATCTGCTTGTAAGATCAGTTCACTGTTAAACGGCATTGTGGTCACTGTTTATACTCAAAAAGAGCTGACAAATCTGGAAAATATCAGTTTAACCCACAGAGTATTAGTCAGTTACTTATAGTAACTATTAATTGAATGTCTTTCATATTTTATTTTCAAAAACAAAAGAGAGGATAGCATTCTATTTTCTGTTTAAATTTAGGGTGACTAGTGAGGGCCATTACCTGATAACTTAGAAGAGAAAAAAGAAGTGAGAATGTATTACATCTTCCTTGGACCTTTTTGGGGCTATCCCTTATTTGTATAAGCAGGGAGAAAATGGCAAGGAAAACCTTTCTTGTTCCTTTTTTAGATTTTTTTAATTTTTAAGTCATTTTTAGGTATAGTTGACAAATACAACTTTTATATGTTTAAAGTATACATTATATTTTACTATAGTATACATTGTGAAGTGATTACTACAACAAAAGTATTTAAAATATCTATCACCTCACATAGTTAACTGTGTGTATGTGTGTGTGTGTGCACGCTGCAAACACTGAGGATCTCTCAGCAAATTCTGAGTATATCACACAGTATTATAGTGAGATGTCATACATTAGATCCCCAGAATTTATTCATCTTGCACAAAAACTTTGCACTCTTTGATCAACATCTCATTCCTTTCTTTTTATTTTTCTCATTCCTTTCTTAAGTAAGTGTTATGAGACTTCATCTGGATATAAAGTAGATTTAGTTATGACACACCACTTCTGAACTATAAAAGTTTTATTACGTCTGATTTTAGAGCTATATAAAATTCACTCCTTATAAAGTGAGTATTATATAAAGCTAAAATTTTAATTATTCTTTTTCTTTATGAAAATAGGTCATAGTTTTTTATCTTGCTCTTGGTTATGAAAATGAGGTATCAGGTCAGGTAGTTTCTAGTAGTTTAAGAGCCTTGAGTGCTGTGGTCGAAGCCTAACAAAACACTTGACTTTTTCATTTTTGCGTTTTAATCAATAATGATATGATACACACTTTTATTATTGTTTTGGTAGGAATGAAAACAGGAAGTAAACGATTTCCTAAAGCACAGAGAAAATGAATTTAGATGATTCAACAAGTAAGACAGAGTAAAAATGAAAAGGTAGACCTACTTCATGGATAAAAAACACACACATATTTAAGAAAACAAATGTAATATATCTTTTTGACAAACTAGGATGGTATAATATAAATATGTTTTCATTTTTACTAGAGAAAGAAAATTTGTTATTTTTTTGAGACAGAGTTTCACTCTTGTCTCCCAGGCTGGAGTGCAATGACATGATCTTGACACACTGCAACCTCCACCTCCTGGGTTCAAGTGATTCTCCTGCCTCAGCCTCCTGAGTACCTGGGATTACAGGTGCCTGCCACCATGACTGGCTAATTTTTGTATTTTTAGTGAGACAGGGTTTCAACATGTTGGCCAGGCTGATGTCGAACTCCTGACCTTAGGTTATCCGCCCTCCTTGGCCTCCCAAAGTGCTGGGATTACAGGCGTGAGCCACTGTACCTGGTCAGAACATTTAATATTTTTATCCTCAACTTAGTTTAACTTTTACTGCCTGAAAGATACACCTGAGATAAGGAATTAAAGTGAGATATTTTAAATTTTATATCTTTTATATTAGTGTCTCATAAACTTGTAGTAAGTAAAAAGTGGCTCGGTAGGTGTTATGGATTCTTTACTTTCTACTGAGATGGGTTCTGTTGCATTCAGATCTGTACTTCTCAGCAAGCACAGGAAGGGGTCTCCATCAAAGACCCACCTTTCAATCTGCTTTCAAGATGGTTTCCACTGTGTGTGAGTGTGGTGGCGTAATGGATGACTTGAGAGCACCTCGGAAGTGATTTATGTTTATTTTCTATTTTGATAAAAGAAAAATTCCTTTTTCGTTTTCTGTTTTCCTTTCATTATGAATGGCTAAAGAAGAAATCCTGGCACATCTCCTGGCCTGTGTGGCTATTTTGATTTCGATTGTTTCAGAAGCAAATGACTTTGTATTAATCAAACTAGGTCTACTTTCCCTATCATCAGAAAGATAGACTTCTCTAAATCTATCCTTCAAACTATTTTTTTTTTTAATTCTTGGAGAAAACGCTCACATTCTGATACAGAAATGGAGAGAATATTCATGGCAACATTCGTTGGCAATTCATGCCAATATTCATGGCAATATTCATTGTAAGCAACTGCCACGTACCCATCAGCCAGCTTCAAGGACTATCAACCCATGGTCATTGCTGTTTCACCTCTACTGCCCTCCATTTCCTCACCCTCCAGAAGGTTTTCAAACAAATCTCATATCATTTAATTTCAACCGTAAAGACTTCAGTTGTGTTTTTAAAGGACAAGGACTTTTAAAAATATAACGGCAGGATCATACCTAAACATTTAACAAGAATGTCTTGAGGCCATCAAACACTCACTGTTCAACCTACCCCAATTGCCTCATTAAAATGTAAAAGGTTTTCTATGGGGATTTTGTTGTTATTGCTATATTTTAAAAATCGGAAATTTTAGAAGGTAGATGCATCCAAATGGGTAGATATGTCTCTTAAATCTCTTTTCATCTCTAGGTTCTATTTTCTCTCTCTTATTTTTTTTTTTTCCTTGCACATTATTTGTTGAAGAAGCCAGACTGCTTGTCCTATAGAATTTCACAAATTTTAGGTTTTCCTGTAAACTATATAATTATAGTTTACAGGAAACTTAAATGAAATGGCATTTAAACTTACATAAAATGGCTTTGTATACTTAAAGTCATTGGTTTTGTTTTGTTTTGTCTAACCTAACTATATTCAATACAGAAGGCTTAGTGAAACTAGCATCAGAGAAAGAAGTAGTCAAAATACTGGTCATTGCATTTCCCCACCCCACCAGAGGTGAGGCAGTGGTGCCTAAGTCCAGAGGACCCCAGGATACATGGAATCTAGGCTTGTGTCAGAAACTCAAGCAGTGCGGGCTGTAAGTGCTGGAGGAAGAGTCAAGGATGTTCTAGTTATTACTCCAGTGAAAATCCATTAGGACCTTTGCTGCATTCTGCGTGATCTTTAAAGAGGTTTCTTATTTTAATGCCTGAAATCCTACCCTTTCAAATGTGTTTTTCGTCTTCAGAGTTCTGTCTGTTCCTTCTCAAATCCATTCTATGGCACAACATCAGGAAGCCTGGACAGCCTGTCACATCATCTCAAACAGCAGCATCGAGACCAAGTCTGATCCAAAATGTGTAGTTTCTAGAAAATTGAAGTCTCCACAATCTAATAGAAACTCATCTTCTACAATGGTAAAAAGAGAAAGGCTTTAAATGCCAGTGTAATTATAACATTTATGAATGAATCTTCTTACAGAATATAGGGAATGTTTATATGGAATCAGAATCAGTACCTTATCTTCACTGAACATCTGAATATTTTAATAAAATTACTACTTAATCAAGTTTCTTGTTTTGCTTTGATTTCATCTTTTTTTAAATGATGAATCAATTTGTTTCAGATTCTGAATACAAGGAAGTTTTAAAATGCTCTTTCTTTGCTGTATAGCTTGGAAACGCAGGTGAACTGACTTGGTATACACACGGGTAGAAATGGACAAATCACAGCAATCCAAGGCAACATAATCATAAGTTGTTTCAGCATGTTGTAAAAAAAGTGTGATAAATTATCCGCCTATTCTTGCCTTTTTCAAATGATTAATACTTTTCTACAGACATAAAAATAATGGTAAACCTAGGCGTTAAGAAGCTTGTAGCTGCAAGAAACTGAAAACTCCCCAAGCTAACGTCTTGAATTGTGTAGCAATCATTACCCCACAAACCAGGAAATTAGGAGATGGAGCCCCTGTTAGGATGGTCATTGGAACACTTCCATGACCCCAGTAAGAACCTCATCGGTTGATGAGTTTCACTTCCCAGCCTGTGCTCTCAGGCTAGGTCCCCTACAGCTTAGGTGAGCGCTCCAGCACAATGAGCTGCAGCATCGTTGTGTTCGCAGTAAAGTTCGGAGGCAGAGAGGCCCATTTCTTTCTGCTTTTCACTTTTGACCAGCAGGAAAATCCCTTCCCCCACGCACTGCCCGCCACAGCACTCTTCGCATTGGCCAGCATAGACATGGAGCTCAGGCTGAGCCAGTTGCTTGGAAGGCAATGCGGCCACCGTGATTGGCTGGAACCCTTCCCTTATACCCCCTGGGGCTGAGAGTATCTGTGAAGCACCTTGTGAAGCAGATGACTGTAGGTGCTTAAATGAAATTGAAGTTAGGAAAGGTGAAGGGGATTATATCTATTAGGCGGCAATAAGCATCTAAAGGAAAGGAATGTTCCTCTCTCTAGTAATGTGCCCTGCAATCACTTCAGTGGATTTAGATAGAATGGATTAGCAATCTGCCCAGCCCTTGCCCTCAAGGGGTTGAAGAGGAGAAAAAGCTGGGAGTCACTACCACTCGATTATCTGGGACATTTCTAAGCAGAATAGAAAGTCAGTTGTATGCCATGTAAGTTTCATTATTCTGTTAGTGCCTTTTGTAAAAGTACAGACTGGCGGGGAAATATTATTTCTCATCAATCTTGCAGTAAATCTCAAATTTTATCTAAATTAATTTTTTGAATGCATTATTGTTTTGCTCTGTATTATCTTTTTCTAATTGCTGCTTTCATATTGACACTAACGTTTTTGATTTCGGAAATATTCACACGAGGAAAGGTCAGTAGTAGTAGCAGGTGTTGTTCTTGTCCTTGACTCAGTCTGAATCCTGGAATTGTGGGACATAGATGCTTTTGAAAGTTGCATTTGTTTTAGCTTAAAACTGCTAATATTATCCACATAGATTTAGCATATTTGCTTAAGCATACAGTATTCTTTTTAAAAGAATAGAATTAAAATTCAGCTATGGTCACAGTAAAGAACTCTTGAGGCTACTATGTGAAAAATGTAGGAAAATGCAATTCCTTACACAAAAGATAATAAAGATTATTCTACAACTTCAACTGACCTGCTTCACAGGGATATGGAGAGAATTCGTGACATATAAGGAGCCCCAAATACAGGTTAATGACAGAAAACCAACAAAGAACAGAGATGAGAGTACTCTTTTTTTTTTTTTTTTTTTTTTAATTCTACTTTAAGTTCTGGGATACATGTGCAGAACATGCAGGTTTGTTACATGGGTATACATGTGCCATGGTGAGTTGCTGCACCCATCAACCCCTCTTCCCCTCATCTGCATTAGGTATCTGTCCTAACACTCTCCTTCCCCTAGCCCCTCATCCCCCAACAGGCCCCAGTGTGTGATGTTCCCTCCCTGTGTTCATGTGTTCTCATTGTTCAACACCCACTTGTGCGTGTGAACGTGTGGTGTTTGGTTTTCTGTTCCTGTGTTAGTTTGCTGAGAATGATGGTTTCCAGCTTCATCCACGTCCCTGCAAAAGACAGGAACTCATTCTTTTTATGGCTGCATAGTATTCCATGGTGTATATGTACCACATTTTCTTTATCCAGTCAATCAATTACTGGCATTTGGGTTGGTCCCAAGTCTTTGCTTTTGTGAATAGTGCCACAGTAAATATATGTGGGCATGTGTCTTTATAGTGGAATGATTACTGCCCAACGTAATTTATAGATTAAATGCTATCCCCATCCAGCTACCATTGACTTTCTTCACAGAAGTAGAAAAAAAACCACTTTAAATTTCATGTGGAACCAAAACAGAGCCTGTATAGCCAAGACAATCCTAAGCAAAAAGAATAAAGCTGGAGACATCACACTACCTGACTTCAAAATATACTACAAGGCTACAGTGACCAAAACAGCATGGTACTTGTACCAAAACAGGCATATATGCCAATGGAACAGAACAAAGGCCTCAGAAATAATGCCACACATCTACAACCGTCTGATCTTTGACAAACCTGACAAAAACAAGCAATATGGAACGGATTCCCTATTTAATAAATGGTGTTGGGAAAATGGGCTAGCCATAGGCAGAAAACTGAAAGTGGACCCCTTCCTTAAATACCTTATACAAAAATTAACTCAAGATGGATTAAAGACTTCAATGTTAGACCTACAACCATAAAATCCCTAGAAGAAAACCTAGGCAATACCATTCAGGATGTAGGCATGGGCAAAGACTTCATGACTAAAACACCAAAAGCATTGGCAACAAAAGCTGTAATTGACAAATGGAATCTAATTAAACTAAAGACCTTTTGCACAGCAAAAGAAACTATCATCAGAGTGAACAGACAACCTACAGAATGGGAGAACATTTTTGCAATCTATCCATTTGACAAGGGGCTAATATCCAGAATCTACAAGGAACTTAAACAAGTTTTACAAGAAAAAAACAACCCCATCAAAAAGTGGATGAAGGATATGAATAGACACTTCTCAAAAGAAGACATTTATGTGGCCAACAAACATATGAAGAAAAGTTCATCACCACTGGTCATTAGAGAAATACAAATTAAAACCACAATGAGATACCATCTCAGGTCAGTTGGAATGGTGATCATTAAAAAGCCAGGAAGCAACAGATGCTGGAGAGGATGTGGAGAAATGGGAACGCTTTTACCCTGTTGGTGGGAGTGTAAATTAGTTCAACCATTGTGGAAGACAGTGTGACAATTCCTCAAAGATCTAGAACCAGAAATACCATTTGACCCAGCAATCCCATTACTGGGTATACACCCAAAGGAGAGTACTCTTAAGGGTATTTAAATTTTTCTTCAGGTGCAAGTTATATGCACCCTAAATTGCTTAAAGCAAGTAGTTAATAAGGTGTTATAAATACAGATTGCAATTCTTTGAAACCAAAAAATAAAACTGATTTTTCTTATCCAATATGTAAAATAGGTTCAGTGCCCATGTTCAGTTTTCTTTATTTGACAGGAGATTCAGAAATGAAGAATTTAGTTTTCTTTGCATCATGTTTCTTTGGAAAAATTTTTGGCATAAGTCCAAATTTGCACCATTGTGATTGTAAAAATAGGCAAAGGTGGAAGAAGGGAAAACCAGCAGTGCACAGCGTCCACAATTATATAACCTATTTTCCAAAACATACTTTAAGCATAAAATCATGTAACAATAACAACAAGAAACACAAGTATGAATTATCTGTCAAATACTGTTCTAAGTATTTTATGTATTTTAACTCATGTAAATATAAATAATATACTGTATACTATTGTAGTTACTAGCCACATGTGGCTATTTAATTTGAAATTTAAATTAATAAAATATATATATATTTAAACTTTTATGTTTGGGGGTACATGTGCAGGGTTATTATGTAGTAAACTTGTGTCATGGGAGTTTGTCGTACAGATTATTTTGTCACCCAGGTATTAAGCCTAGTACCCATTAGTTATTTTTCTTGATCCTCTCCCTCCCCCTACCCTCTACCCTTTGTTAGGCCCCAGTGTCTGTTGTTCCCCTCTATGTGTTCTCATCATTTAACCCCCACTTATAAGTGATAATATGCATACCCTTAAGCATATTCTGTTTTCTGTTCCCATGTTAGTTTGCTAAGGTTGATGGCTTCTAGCTCCACCCATGTTCCTGCAAAGGACATGATCTCATTCTTTTTTAGGGCTGCATACTATTCCATGGTGTATATGTACCACATTTTCTTTATCCAGTCTACCATTAGTAGGCCTTTAGGTTGGTTCTGTGTCTCTGCTATTGTGAAAAGTGCTGCAGTGAACATATGTGTGCGTGTGCCTTCATGATATAACAATTTATATTCCTTTGGGTATATCCCTCATAATGGTATTTCTGGATCAGATTGTTGTTCTGTTTTTAGTTCTTTGAGGAATCACCACACTGCTTTCCACAATGGTTGAAATAATTTACACTCCGTGAAGAGTGTATAAGCATTCCTTTTTTGCTGCAACCTCATCATCTTGCCAGTTATTTTTTTACTTTTTGATAATAGCCATTCTGATTGTTGTGAGGTGGTATCTTACTGTGGTTTTGATTTGCATCTCTCTAATGATCAGTAATGTTAAGCTTTTTTTTTCATATTTTTCATATGCTTGTTGGCTGCATGTATATCTTCTTTTGAGAAGAGTCTGTTCTTGTCCTTCGCCTACATTTTAATGGGACTGTTTGTTTTTCTCTTGTAAATTTGTTTAAGTTCCTTATAGATTCTGGATATTAGACCTTTGTCAGATGCATAATTTATAAAAATTTTTTCCATTTGCAGGTTGTTTACTCTGTTGATAGCTTCTTTTGCTGTGCAGAAGTTCTTTAGTTTAATTAGAGTCCATATGTCAATAAAATTAAACCTAAAATGTAGTTCCTCAGATGCACTAGCTACATTCCAAGTGCTCAGTAGCTAAATGTGCCATTAGCTACTATATTTGACAACCAGAGAACACTGCCATCATCCCAATAAGTTATTTTGGTGAGCATTGGCTTCGAACAAGGTTGAAATAATGTACTATAAATAGTACAGTAATCTTTATTAATCTAATTGGTGCTCAGATTATTTCCCAGTATGTGTATTTTAACCAGATACAGCCCATTTTCACATGATAATAAATTAAAATAATACAAAGGATATTGAGCTGAAAGCAAACTAGCAAACCTATGTGATGAAGTTGATTTTAATAATGTTTTCTCACAATATAAATGTGTTATGTCATTCTGTTATACCCGCATCATCTTTGAATATTCCTTTTTATATTTAGATGGAACATTGAAAAAACTACGTAAGAATTTGCTTTTCCCTTTTTAGCTTCTTGATTTTCAATCATTTTTCATATTTATCACACTAAGAACTGAAGATTCACATTCTCCTTGAAATACTAACTGCATTGTGTTTGGCTTTTAAGGGTATGCATTTAGATAAACCAATTACTATATCCAGGGGAATGTTTTTTGCAATAAGTAGTCTTAAATTTCATTCTTATAAATAAAAACCAGGGAAAATTCATCATGAAATATAAAAAGACTGGACTTTTTTTTTTCCCTAATGGCCTTTTAAAAAAAATCAAACGTCAAGTGTATATTTTCAATGTCAAACCAATGACAGCTTTGCGATTCTTAATGTTATTCTGCTTTTCTTTGTGTCAACTTGCAAAATACTTTGCATTTCATTGCTAATATGTCTAGAAAACCAATGCAAGGGTTAGTACCTAAAGAAAATAATCATCAAACTCAAGAACCTACTCTTTAAATAATTAATTACAAGTGGAAAGGCACCACTTTCTACAAGCATCCACTTATGAAATTTTAATGAAACTAAGTACAAGCTATATCTTGAATTAAAGAACTCTGTATCTGTGAATCAATTTGAGTATGTATGAACAAAAAATAAATGATTATAATATTTTAGGACCTACTTAAAAATCCACAGTGATACATGTCATTAAACATTCTGAGAAAGTAAAGTGCTCTAAAAAGCATGTTTTCTTCTCTAGAATGGAGAAGCAATAATAAAGAGCCTTTTGTTTTCCTAATTTTAAAAATTTTTGCTTATTTATTTAGGCCTGATCTGGCTTTTTTAAAGGTAACTTCCTTGGAACTTCATAATATCTGTCCAGAGTTTTGTTACTGAGAAATATGCTCAGTAAATTAGGATAATATAATTTAGGGCCAATAAAAGAAATGCCATCCTAATAGATCAGTAATGACAAATCTAGTTTTCTAATCCAGATTCTTACTGAAAATATTAAGTAAATATTTAATATATTAATAACCATAAACTAATGGTTAAATATTTAGTCACTGTGACAAAACTTGCCTTGCTGTTAATTTGTTCAACAAATCTTTGTGAAGAATTTTTATAGTGAAAGAAGTAAGAGAAGGCAGTGAGGAAGTGAGATGACAGCTGAATAACAAACAATGTATATAATGTGGCCATTACCCATCTATCCTCCTAGGACATCTACCTTCTAGATGCCAGCCTCATAATTATTCTCTCATCAGTACTGGAGTTTTTTCAAGTATACAAATTAAGAAATTAATAAACTAGAAACACATATAAAATGAAGTCGGTAAACAAAATTAAAAGTTGGTTTTATGAAAAGAGTGATAAATCCTTGATGAAACAAAAATTTATAAACCTTTGGTAAAAACAAATTATAAAATTAATAATAAACACTTAAAAATCAGAGAAAAAACACAATGTACAAATAGCCAATGTCAGAAATAAAAATGATATAATCACCCCAGATCTTACAAACACTAAAAGGATAATTAAAATGTTGTTTATTAAAAAGCTTTATGATAAAAATAATCAAAATTCAGTGGAACTAAATTTCTGAAAATGCAAGTTTTCTAAAACAAGCATAAGAATAGAAGAGCTAAGTAGTCCTATAGCAAAGTAATTGATTCATGTTAAATAATCTTCCTTCAACAAACTCTAAGTTCATAAGTTTCACTAGCACCTTTTAAGAATTAATCACATTTAATTAATTTAATTTAATTACATTTAAATTAATTACATTTAAGAACTGACCAACTTATACAAGTACTTTCAAAGAATAGGAAAAGATGTAATACTTCCCAATACATGTCATGAGCACAGCATAGTTTTGATACAAACCCTGACAAAGACATTGTAAGAAAGAAAAATTTTAGGCCAATGTTACATATAAACACGAATGTGAAACATTAAGTGTGTGCATATATTATATATTATGTAATATATGAAGTTCTAAATATATGTTATATATAATATAAATATACGATATATGTGAATAACCAAATATATATATTACTGTTTTTGTATTTACTCCATGAATGCAAATTTGGTTTAACTTAAAACCTCAGTGTAACTCAACACATCAGCAGAATGAGAAAAAAGTATATGATAATTATAATAAGTGCGGAGAAAAGATTTGGTAAAATACATCTGTTCATAATAAAAATTTTTAGAAAACTAGGAAATTAAGGGAAGTTAACATTATTAATATGATAAAAGGCATCTGCAAAAAAACTCACAGCTACATTTAATGGTAAAATGTTGAAAACTTTCACTTTAACGTGAGGAATAAGCCAAGTATACCCGCTATTGACACTTCTTTCAAAATATTTTAACTGTTTACTGGGTGTCTTAGTGAGAAAATAAGACATGAAAAAGAAATATAAGGTATAAGAACTGAGAAGGAAAAAAATACTGTAATTATTTACAGATAGTATGATTGGTTACATAGAAAATTTAGAACAATCTCAAGGTTAATTAATTATTGACTTTAGTAGGTTTGTTATACAATTAATATATAATGTTTAATTGAATTTCTATAGATCCTGAAACAAATGTAAAATAAGTAAAATCATAAGTTAAAAATAAATACATTAGAATAAATTTTACAAAAGACACATATAACTTAAAAATTTTAATGAGAGATATTAAAGAGGACATGTAAATAGAGACATACACCATGTATTTTTTTCAAATTGATCTGTAAAGATTCAATTAAATTCTTACCAAATTTCTGCCAGATATTAAAGACCTGAGGAACTGATTCTAAAATCTATATGGAAATGCAGTGACCTAAAATTAGCCAAAAAATGTTGAAGAATGTAGTGTGAGGAATTCTTTATTGAAGATCATATATAAAGTTAGAATAATTTTCACATTGTGATATTTTCTATCTATAAAGATAGAGATCCCAGAAACAGACACCCACATAGAGGGGTACCTGATTTCCAACAAATGGGGAACTGCAAAATAGTGCAGAAAGGGCATTTTCAGTGACAGACTAAAGCTTTGTTTCCATGCAGAAAAATTAGTGAAACCTGACGTCCCCCACCTACTTTAGGTGAACATCAATTCCAGGTGGGTTTTATTGAACAAATGTTCCCCAATTTATGATGGTTCCATTTAGGATTTTTGACTTTAAAATACTGTGAAAGGAATGTTCAGTAGAAACTGTACTTTGAGTACCCACACAACCATTGTTTTTTACTTTCTGTATGGTAATCAATAAATTACAGGAAATATTCAATAATTTATTATAAAATGAGCTTTGTGTTACATGATTTTGTCCATCTGTAGGCTAATGTAAGTGTTCTGAGCATGTCTAGGGTAGACTAGGCCAAGCTAGGAAGTTCGGTAAGTTAGATGTGTTGAATGCATTTTTGGCTTATGATATTTTCAATTTGCAATGTGTTTATCAGGATATAACCCCATCATAAGTGGAGGAGCATCTGTCCATCTAAATGTGAAAAACATAACAGTAAACCTCCTAGAATGATCCAGAATATAATATATACAAAAGTATGATTATCATCTCCATAAGAGGAAGACTTCTTAAATGAGCACAAAATTAACCATAATAGAAAAGATTAATAAATTGGATATATTACATTTAGACACTTCTGTTCAACGAAAGATGCCATTAAGAGATGAAAAACAGTGAATTACATAAAACTAGTAAAATACATATACAAAGAATATATTTTTATTACTTTGTCACCCAGGCTTGAGTGCAGTGGTGCAGTCATGGCTTACTGCAGCCTCAATCTCCTGGACTTAAGCAATCCTCCTGCCTCAGCCTCCGGAGTAGCTGGGACTACCGTGTGTGCTTTTAATTTTTTTTATTTTATTTTTTTGAAGAGATAGTACTTCAGCATGTAGTTCAGGCTGGTCTCAAACTCATGGTCTCAAGTGATTCTCCCGCCTTGGCCTCTCAAAGTGCCGGGATTACAGGCATGACCCACCATACCTGACCAGAACATATATATATATTTTTTTAACTCTAAATCCATAAGAAAAAAGCAACAGAAAAAATAGCAAGATACTTGAACATGAAATTCACAAAACAAAATGAGCAAATAATCATATGAATACATCCCAACCTTGTAAATTATCTGGCAAATCCAAATTAAATGTACAACTAGATAGCACTAGATACTAGGTTCATACATGCTACTACTTGCCAATCTGAATGGCTAAAATTTAAGAAGACTGACAATACTAAATGTTAGTGTTATAGACTATGTCTCCCCAGATTCATATGTTAAGTCCTAACCCTCAGTGTGATAACATTTGGAAATAGGATGTTTGTGAGGTAACTAATGTTAGCTGAGGTCATGAGAGTTGGACCACCATGATGGGATTAGTGACCTCATGAGAGACACCCAGAGAAACCTCTCTCTGTGTCCCTCTCTGTCTCTTTCTCTCTTTCTCTTTCTGCCTGCCTCTGTCTTTCTCTCTCTTTCTCTGTCTCTCTCTGTTTCTCTGTCTTGCTCTCCATTATGCCATGCATGTGAAAAAAAAAAAAAAATAGATCATGTAAACACACAATGAGATGGCAGCTGCCTAAAGCCAAGAGGAGTTTTCAAAATGAAACCTACCCTGTCAGCACGTTGATCTCAGACATTCCAGCTTCCATAACTGTGAGAAATATGTTTCTGTTGTCTAAGCCACCAGACTATGGTGTTTTGTTACAGTAACTCAAGTTGACTAAGACAACTGTCAAATACCAAGGATACTGCCAACAAACTGTTGACAATACCTAGGAAATGAAGCAACTAGACTTTCATACCTGCTGCTAAGCGTGTAAATGTGTCATTATCTTCTAAAGCTGAGCATATGGCTACCTCATAACCCACCGTTCACCCGCTTCAGGAATTCCATACATATGTGAATCCAGGAATTTTATATATATGTATCTCCAATGAAATGTGCAACCAGTACACAAAATTGCATACATATATGGATTGAGATACATATATAAGAATAATGATTACCACATTATATAAACAGGAAAAAATCCAAGTATCTGTCAATTGTGTGTGTGTGTATGTGTATAATACATTAAGTAAAGTGTCGCATAGTAATAGAACAATAGAATGAACAAACTACAGTACTTGCAACAGTGTCGAATCTCACAAACACAATGTTCAGGAAAGAGGGTAGATGCAAAAACATATGTATTAGGAATATAGTGTTTAGGTGTGCAAGTCTAGGTGGTGAAGTTATGAAAGAACATATGAAAAGGAGATCTTGACAATGACCTACTTTTTGACCTACTTTTTAACTTTTTGACCTACTTTTTAATAGAGGCTATTACATAAGCATGATTTATGTGATAATTCATGAAACTATGTATTTTGATTTTTTTAAGTTGAGATAATTCATATACTGTAACATTTACCATTTAGCCTATTATACAAGTAACATGAAGATATTCTCCATTGCATAAGCTTACATCAGACAGGAATAACTCACTGATAGTTAACAGCCTAATATTAATAAATGATATAATAAGCACCCTATTATTTACACTGTTAACCCAACACAGCCATACTCTAAGGAAAGATTACAAAAAGTAAAAGGAATTCAGCAAATCTTACACCGCCTGTTTACCAAAAACCACCTCTAGCATTACCAATATTAAAGGCACTGCCTGCCCAGTGACATATGTTCAATGGCCGCGGTATCCTGACTGTGCAAAGGTAGCACAATCACTTGTTCCCTAAATAAGGACTTATATGAATGACCACACAAGGATTCAGCTGTCTCTTACTTTTAATCGGTGAAATTGACCTATCTGTGAAGAGGCAGATATGAATAAATAAGAAGACCGCATGGAGGTTTAATTCATTAAGGCAAATAAAAACTCGAACAAGCCTAGAGGCCCTAGCCTACTATCCCTGCATTAAAAAATTTTGTTGGGGTAACCTCGGAGCATAATTCAACCTCCATAGGGAGGGGACTTCGTAAGAGGAGAGCGATAGAAAGGGCTAGGGTTGGAGCAATAATATAAAGGGTAATACGGGAGGCGGAGCTTGCAGTGAGCTGAGATCTGGCCACTGCACTCCATCCTGGGCGACAGAGTGAGACTCCGTCTCAAAAAAAATAAAAAATAAAAAAAATAAAATAAAGGGTAATAGTAGATATTGAGGGCCATAAAGGTTCTTTGGTGAAAAGTTTTATTGTGTCAATGAATGGTTGAAGCAGCCCATAGGGACCTACAATGTTGGGTGCTTTGTGTAGTTGTATATAGCCTAAGATTTTTCGTTTGATGAGTGTAAGGAACGCTATAACAATAAGAGTGGGGATAAGGAGAAGGTTAATTATAGGCATATTGTTAAGAAGAGGAGTTGAACTTCTGATTATTAAGTTTTAGGTTTTATGCAATTGCTGGGCTCTGCCGTCTTAACGAACTTACCACTTACACTAGCATTTTTGCATATGATATATCTTAGTGCCTATCTTCGTTTCCAGCATCCCACCCCAAACATAGGAAATATGTCTGATAAAGAATTACTTTGATAGAGTAAACCATAGAGGTTAAAATCCTCTTATTCTAGGATTTGAAATACTTTGAAAGAATTCCTACATTCTATAGGAATTGAACCTACCCCTGAGAATCCAAAATTCTCCATGCTACCTATTACACCACGTCCTAGAGCAAGGTCAGCTAAATAAGCTATGGGGCCCATACCCTGCAAATGGTTACACCCTTCCCACACTAATTAATCCCTTAGCTCAACTTAGTATTTCCCTTACTATTTTCACAGGAACTCTTATCACAATGCTAGGCTCACACTGATTTCTCACCTGAACAGGCCTAGAAATAAACAAACTAGCCTTACTCCAATCTTAATTAAAAAAATAAATCCCTGCTCTACAGAGGCAGCCACTAAATATTTCCTTACACAAGCAAGCACATCTACAATTCTCATGATAGGCATCCCTCCCAATAACCTGGCTTCCAAACAATGAACAATTCTAACCACTATCAATCAATTCTCATCCTTAATAATAGTGGCCCTAGTAATAAAACTAGGAATAGCCCCTTTTCACTTCTGAGTCCCAGAGGTAACCCAAGGAATCTCTCTAATGTCTGGTATACTTCTCCTGACATGACAAAAACTAGCCCCTATCTCGAGTATGTTTCAAATTTTCCCATCAACAAACATGAACATTCTTCTATCTATCAGAATCCTGTTATAGTGGGCAGTTGAGCGGGACTTAACAAAACACAACTGTATAAAATCCTGGCCTACTCCTCAATCACTCACATAGGTTGAAAAATAGCAGTAGTAATTTATAACACAAATATTACCACCCTAAACCTGATTATTTACTTTAACAACAACCACATTTCTAGCGTTCAACCTGAGTATAAGCACCACAACCCTGTCACTATCTCATGCCTGAAACAAATTAGCATGGTTGACACCTATAATTCCACTAAATCTACTATCCCTAGGAGGTTTACCCCCATTAACAGGGTTCTGCCTAAATGAATCATCATCCAAGAACCCACAAAAAGCAGTAGCCTTATTGCCCCATATAAATTATAAAATTCAGTGATTTTTATATATATTCTCATCTCATGCTTCTATTACCACAGTCTAATCCCAGAAACTGTTTCTATTACCTCAGAAACAAATTCCATATCTGTGAGCCCTTATTCCCAATTCTCCCTTTCCCACATTACCTGACAATTGCTAATCCACTTTCTGTCTTTGTAGATATCTCTATTCTAAATACTTAATATAGATGAAATTATCTACCTCTCTGCAGAATTCACAGGAAAAAAAGGGAATTTATATGGAAATTTTTATGTCTGGCTTCTTTCACTTAGCTAATGTTTTCAAGATTATCAGTGTTACAGGATGTTCTAGTACTTTAATGCTATTTATTGTTGAATAATATATAGATATATGTATATATTTATATGGTATAGATATGTCACATTTTATTTGTACATTCATCAGTTTTTGATAAACTGGATTATTTCCACTTTTCAGCTATTATGAATAGGTCTGCTGTGTGCATTCATGTATAAGTTTTTGTGTGAGCAAATAGTTTCAGTTTCAATTATCTTGTATATATATCAAGGAGTAAAATTACTGGGTTATATTTTTTAACTTCTTCAGATATCACCATACTATTTTCCACACTGATTGCATCATTTACATCCTTACCAGCAATGCATGAGGGTTCCAGTTTCTCCATATTCTCACAAAGATTTGTTAATATCTGTATTTTTTTTTAATCATAGCCACCCTAGTGGTGATAAAGTTGTATTTTGTGGTTTTAAGTTGGATTTCTCTAATGATTAATAATGTTGGGAATCTCTTCATGTGCTTGTTAGCCATTTGTATATCTTCTTTGGAGAACTGTGTAATGAATTCTTAAATTTTTATGTTGCACCTGTATCCATTTTCAATACAAGTTTAACTTTCTCACACCAGAAGCAGCACTCATTTACCCTTGACACAGTGTCCAGTCTAGACCACACCCAAATTACTCAAGCTGGTGGCCAGAGAGGAGAACTTAGGGATGCCTTTTCTGTCTAGGAAACTGGGATTCCCTGCCACTTCCTTTGAATGCACTATTCAAGCATTTGTCCACAAACTTAAAATGACCCACGCCCGATTTCATTATATATACTCTCATGAGCTCACTCTCTGCCTGACTCTTCATTCCTGCCTACATGATACAGGGATTAAGGACCACCCTTCTGACTCATTGCGCCCTCCTTGACCTGGATCTGTAAGTAAAAACCTTTGAACTTGTTCCCTATTGTGGTGGTGTATTAAATTTGTGCCTTCCACCTAAAGGACCAAGCGTTGCTCCAGGTTGAGCTTTCCCTGGAACACCAGAAGAGAACACAAGGTCAGGTTCCTAGCACCAGAGCCTTCGTCAGAGAAGCATAAACTGTACACATTGCAGAAGAGCCACAAGAGCATCTGCCAGTATAAACAGGTTTCCCATGTGAGAGACAACCAACCTCCTAGTTACAGGTTGGACAACAAGGCTTCAGGTCACCTGCCAGCTAAAAGAAGTATCCCATGAATAGCACAAAGTAAACACCCACATCTAGCTTCTTTGTATTCTGTTAGGGTTCAGTTGCTGGCTTCTCTAGTACTAGAACCTCAGTTTAGCTGGGAGCTCAAAAAACAAACTGTCTACTCAAATACTTTGGCCATTTTTCATGGACTTATTTTTAAATGGTTGAGTTATAAGTGTTCTTTATATATTGTGGATACTAGACCCTTATCAGATAGATGATTTGCAAACACTTTCTACCATTCTGTGGGTTGCCTTTTCGCTTCCTTAATCGTGTCCTTTGATGTACAATTTGTTTTTATTTTTATGATGTATGATTTCTTTATGTTTTGCCCTTGGTTGTGTGTTAGATGTTATATCTAAGAAACTCTTGCCAATTGCAAGGTCAAGAAGATTATACTGTTTTCTTCTAAGAGGTTTTCTTGAGATTCTTGGATGTGTATAGTTTTTTAAAATCAAATTTGAGAAATTTTGGCCTTTTTACTTTCTGGCCTTTTTACTTTTCCTCTTTCTTCTGGGCCTCACATAAGTGGTTGTTGGTGTACTTCATAGTTCCCACAGATCTCTGAAGTCTATTCATTTTCCTTCATTTATTTCTCTTTCTGTTTCTCATACTAGAGAATTGTATGATCTTTAAATATACTGCTTCTTTCTTCTGCATGTTGGAATCTGATTTTGAAACCCTCTAGTAATCTTTTTAAAATTTCAGTTACTGTATTTTTCATCTGCATAATTGCAGTTTAGTTCTTTTTTATAATTTCAATATCTTTCTTGATATTCTGTATTTGGTGAGACCTAATTTTTATACTTTCATTTAGATCTTTACACATGATTTAGTTCAACTCTTAAAAATGACAGTAAAGAAAATAATAAAATTTATAAATACCATAGATATTTTAGTAAAAGCAAAAAGAATATTTATTGGTTAAAAACACAAAAAACACTTACTGTATACAAAACATACACCTAATGTAAAGTGAAGTTGAAAGTAGAGTGGTCAACTAAGTCATTTTTTTTAATGTCAGCCAAATCAAATTCTGATTAGGAAAATTAATATTTGAAAAAACTGAGGCCAAGGAAATATCATTAAGTGTTCCTGTGAGCTTTTATTATGCTTATAAAGAATATGATCAGTAATGATAGCATAACTACCACGAACCTTCTTTACCAAATCACATAATATTTAAATATATAAAGAAAAAAATCCTCTGAGTAGAAAACAATACTAGGGAGAGGTTTAAACATAATTATCCCTGTCATTAGCAAA
Organism: Trachypithecus francoisi; assembly: GCF_009764315.1. NCBI lineage: Eukaryota > Metazoa > Chordata > Mammalia > Primates > Cercopithecidae > Trachypithecus > Trachypithecus francoisi. The sequence goes on from NW_022681474.1 coordinate 22,097,613, forward strand.
TCAAATACATCATAAACTTAAGTGTATAAGGTATAAATAATAAGGGTAGTCCAGAAATACATGAAAATCTACACCCTATCAAAAACATATCTTTCCAAGCTCCATGAAATATTCATAAAAATTGATCATTAAAAGAATCTTTTAAAAAATCAATAAATTAACATAACCTGAATTGATTATGTTCTCTTTTCAAAAAGCAATGGAAATCATTATGGCCTAAGTAAAAACCAAACCGAAACTTAATTTACCTGACGGAAAATTAAAATACGTCTCAGAGACAACTGTTAATAAGAAGAGATAAAATAACGGTTTGATTGTGTAATGTATTTGGGGATTGGTGACAAAGAGTTATCTTTTTATGAGCTGTCACCAAAGATGCATGCACATGAAGATTTGTCACTTTGCTTATTTTGCCAGTAAATATAAGGATAATTTAATTATGTATTTAATTCAATTAAAAATGGCAAAAGAAAAAAGCCTATGGACTACATTAAAAACTGACTAAAAAAGATCAAATGGGAAATTTGACAAATTATAACACACAGGCATATATTAAAACTGATTATGAGACCCATGCACTTCAACAGTAATAAAAGAGAGAAGCTACCAACCAGTCCAATAAAATAAAGAAAATATGAAAATCAAGAAGAGGAGTGAGATAAGGAAAAGCTTTACAAATATTGGCCAGATTTTGAAACTATAAAAAGTACTTCGTACTAGTGAAGGCTAATCAATTTGAAAACCTAGATAAAATTAATGATTTTCTAGGGAAATGTCAATAAAAAATTGAGGCAACAGATAACAGAAAACATGGAGCAACAACTGTAGCAGACATTCAGAAATCACAAAGCAAAGATTATTTCAAAGGAAATTATTTCAGATTGTCTAGAAAAATGTACATGTGATTTGGCCAGGCACGGTGGCTCATGCCTATTATCCCAGCACTTTGGGAGGCCGAGGTGGGTGGATCACTTGAGGCCAGTAGTTCAAGACCAGCCTGGCCAACATGGTGAAACCCAGTCTCTACTAAAAATACAAAAATTAGCTGGGCATGTTGGTACTCACCTGTAGTCCCAGCTATTTGGGAGGCTGAAGCATGAGAATCACTTGAACCCAGGAGGTGGAGGTTGTAGTGAACCCAGATTGTGCCATTACACTCCAGCCTGGGGAACAGGGTGAGACTCTGTCTCCAAAAAAAAAAAAAAAAAAGAAGAAGAAGAAGGATATTTACATGCAATTTAAACAATTCTGTACCATTGTTCTCCTTTTTCAATTGTGATACCTGCATTATTATGTCAAAAAACTGTAATACAGCAAAGAAAATATAATTTTGACAGATGTTACTTATAGAAATTGATATAAAAATTATGAAATAAATGTCACCAATCCCAGGTAGGTCAATGAAGTTCTCTCTAATGGGAATTTGCATCTTAAACAAAGACATAGAATGGAACATGGTTATGAAGTGAACAGGGCTGAAGCACTTGAGAGAAATGCCTGGAAATATGATGACCTTACTTCTGATACAGCGATACACAAAGCAAACCTACATCATATTCTTCATGGATTCTGGTTGTTTTGCTTTTTTCTTTAATTCTGAGAGCTCCCTGGTATCCTTCCAGTGTGTCTTTTTTGCTTGCTTAAGATATTAAGGTTAGTTTCTGTTACTAAACAACCAAAGAATACCAACTTAAGCAACATAAGTTGGTGCTTTTCTTAGTTCTGGCTGCTATAACAATGTATCCTCAACTGGGTTGCTTAAAAAGCAGACATTTATTTCTCAAACTTCTCGAGGCTGGGAAGTCCAAAATCAAGGGGCCAACAAGGCAAGTTTCTTTCTGAGGCCTCCTGTCTTGGAGGTGGCTACAATCTCCATTTGTCCTTATATGACCTCTTTTTTGTGTACACTCAAGCAACCTTGCTGGTGTCTCTTCTTTTTCTTTTTCTTTCTTTCTTTCTTTCTTTCTTTCTTTCTTTCTTTCTTTCTTTCTTTCTTTCTTTCTTTCTTTTTTTCTTTCTTTCTTTTTTTCTTTCTTTCCTTCCTTCCTTCCTTCTTCCTTGCTTTCTTCCTTCCTTTCTTCCTTCCTTTCTTTCCTCCTTTCTTTCCTCCTTTCTTTCCTTCTTCCTTCCTTCCTTCCTTCCTTCCTTCCTTTCTTTCTTTCTTTTCTTCTCTTTCTTTCTTTTCTTTCCTCCTTTCTTTCCTTCTTCCTTCCTTCTTTCTTTCTTTCTTTCTTTCTTTCTTCTTTCTTCTTTCTCTCTTTCTCTCTCTCTCTCCCTCTTTCTCTCTTTCTTTCTTTCTTTCTTTCTTTCTTTTCTTCCTGATGGAGTCTTGCTCTGTTGCCCAGGCTGGAGTGCAGTGGCACAATCTCAGCTCACTGCAACCTCTGCCCCCCAGGTTCCAGAGATTCTCCTACCCCAGCCTCCCAAGTAGCTAGGATCACAGACATGCACTACCACACCCAGCTAATTTTTGTATTTTTAGTAGAGATAGGGTTTCATCATATTGACAAGGCTGGTCTCAAACTCCCGACCTCAGATGATCCACCCACCTTGGCCTCCCAAAGTGCTGGGATTACAGATGAGCCACTGTGCCCGGCCTGATTTCTCTTCTTATAAGTGCACTAATCCTATCATGAGGATTCGGCCTTCGTGACCTCATTTAATCTTAATCTCCGAAAGGCCTCATATCAAATAACATCACATTGAGGTTAGGGCCTCAACATTTGAATTTTGTGTGTACACAAACATTCAGTACATAATAGTACTGTTATAAGAACCTGCCATTTTTGCCATTATTAGTGCATAGATAATATGTGTGGGAAATATATTATGAATTGGCTAAGAATATAACAGAATAAGAATGCAGACAAGGAATGTGTTAGGAAATGTATCCCTTCAGGTTTCCAATAATTCTTCCATGTCTTCTTTATAGATACTTCTGCATATTGCCTGTTATTCAGGATTAATCATAATCATTCAAAAGATAAGTTTTTCAGAAAAAAAATTATTAAAGTAACAAAAAAAGTATTTTGATTTTTTTTTTCTTTTTTTTTTGAGATGATTTCACTCTTTCACCCAGGCTGAACTGCAGTGGCACGATCACTCCTAGTGCAGCCTTAACCTCCTAGGCTCAAGTGATCCTCCCATCTCAGTTTCCCAAGAGGCTGGGACTTCTGGCATATGCCACCACACCCAGCTATTTTTAACACTGTTTTGTAGAGACAACATCTCACTACATTGTCCAGACTGGTCTCAAACTCCTGAGCTCAAGTGATTCTCCAGCCTCAGCTTCCCAAAGTGCTGGGATTATAGGCATGAGCTACCATGCCCAGCCAGAAATATTATATTGATAGATTTTCAGAAGGCGTGATGGTTAATATTGAGTGTCGATTGGATTGAAGGATGCAAGGTATTGTTCCTGGATATGTCTGTGAGGGTGTTGCCAAAGGAGATTATCTTTTGAGTCATTGGACTGGGAGAGGCAGAGCCACCCTCAATCTGGGTGGGCACCATCTTATCAGCTGCCAGCATGGCTAGAATAAAGCAGGCAGAGGAAAGTGGAATGAGGGAGACTTGTTGAGTCTTCGTCTTTCTCCTGTGCTAGGTACTTCCTGCCCTCAAACATTAGACCCAAGTTCTTCAGCTTTTGGACTCTTGAACCAGTGGTTTGCCAGGGGCCCTCAGGCCTTTGGCCACAGACTGAAGCCTGCACTGTTGGCTTTCCTACTTTTGAAGTTTTGGAACTTGTACTGACCCACAACTTCCCTGCTCCTCAACTTGCAGACGGCCTATTGTGAGACTTTACCTTGTGATCATGTGAGCTAATTCTCCTTAATAAATACCCTTTCATATATACATATATACTACTAGTTCTGTCCCTCTAGAATACCCCTGACTAATACAGAAGGCATTACATGCTTTGAGAACAGACTGTAAGAGCAGAATGATAAAAATACCTTAAAAATAAAACTCATGAAAGGTTATCACTGAATTAGCAAAGTTATTAAAATTGCTTTTAAAATAAATCATGAAAGATCACAATAAATATTTACTTGGTAAATTTTGCATTAATTTGGTCTGGTAGACTCCAATAAGCACAATTCCACTTTACTTTGACTTTCCTTATAAACATTCTATGGTGAGACATTCTGAGGAGGTGATATGTTATTCCTCACAAATCAATTTATAGGACCTTACTTTTGCTGCCGATGCAAATGGGTAAAGTACTGAACTGTACAAATCTTGAAACACATTAAAATACATGTCACAATACTATTCATTATTAATCTGCTCATGGAAACAAATTTCAAGAAGTAGAGGATATTTAATGTCAAATTAAAGCAGGCTTGTGATAGAACTCGACACTATAATCACATTAATATCAAAAATGATAATAATTTATGTCAGTGTGCCTGAAAATTAGTAATGATTTCTCAGCTAAAGAAAGAAGGAAATGTATTCATTTAAATGACATTAATTCTGTCCAGGTATATAAGTAACACATTCAAACCCATATATAATTCTATCCCATGTCTGTACACATTACAGGCTGCAAAAGGAAAACTCCTTTAGTCCAGAAAATGTGCAGTTTAACAGAGAACTTTGTAGTGATGGTAGAACAAAGTGCTGATAAAAGTGTAGCCTTTTCAAGGACAATATAGATAGAAATAGAAATAGAGATATATGTCTATGTGTGTGTATATATGGGTAGCACGCATGCGAGAGACAGAGACAGAGAGAGATTGGTTCTGGTCTGTGTCAAATCATGAAATTGAGGCTTAAGTCCTTTCTTTTGCTACCCTCTTTAGTCTACTCCAGTCTAATTGTGGCCATAATGGAAAGACATCACTTCTCCGCACCTGCCCAGACAAGCCAAGTGTCTCAGCGTCCCTGGTAGGAAATTCTTAGGTCGCCCTCTCTGTGCCTGCACAGTTCTTGGGTCCTGGGAGCTCTGTTTCTTGGGAAGAATCCCACGTGAGAGTCTGAGGGCAGATCTTTCCCTTACATGTAAAAAATAGTAAGGAACTTACAGATTCCTTAATCTGTAAGTTAAGATCAACTTCTCGTATGAGACATTTTTTTCTTTTTAGTCACCTTTCAAGTCGCTAAAATCGGTCAGTTTTCATTCTAATAATGTGCCTATTAGAAAAAGTATTTTTTGGTAGCTTCAGAAAACTACAAAAATCCACCAGTTTTTCTTAAATTTGTACATTTTTCTACAAAATAAATTCCTCTAGAAAATTTTGATTAGAAAAGGACCTTGGAATTTCACTTCTTGAAGAACATTTGATGGAGTATATCAGATTCAGAGATATTGTATCATATAATTAAATGGAATAAAGTAGGGAACACTTTTATTTAAAATTGTAAATGGTAACAGAGGAAAACAATGCAGAGTCGCCTGTGCCCTACATATAAGAGACAAGACAAATTATGTATGTGCCAAACAGGATTTCTGTGATCTAGAAATTTCTGAAAGCAAATTTTAAAATTTTTGAGAGCACTAGAATTTTTTTCTCCTGATACCTATTTGGCAGATGCCCATTTGTAGTTTGCCGAAACATTTGCATTTTTCCACACTGAAGATGCTTGCAAGACACAAATATGAAAATAGACTCTTTCTGATTCAAAAGACTGCCAACCAGTGCTTGGTATTATACATTTCAATGCTTGGTCATTTAGTGTTGCCAAAGTAATTAAAACCAATTCTTTGAAATTGAATTGCTCATTTGATGTGTCTTACATTAATTGCAGAACCACCTACCACACTGAAAATGCTCGTCCAACAGAGGCTGTCTTCTCCCCAGAAATCCTAGTTCCAAATGATTTTTTCTTTCTGACGTTACAGAAAAAGCTTCTACAATAGGCACATATCAATTCTTCACAGTTCAGCTCGTCCTTCTATGATTGATGCATAATAGATACTATTGTAGCTGTTCCAAATACTCTTGTTCTTCTTCGTCACTCTCTATCATACCATGACTCAAAAGACAATGAGCACATTGCTGTTTTTAAGCTGCTTTGATCTACTGCAGCATCTAGAGGCAGAACTGAAAGGAAAGAAAGAATGATGGAAAAAGATCTCTGAAAACCAGTCTGGCCAGTGTTTATTTCCATGCAGAGCATAAAACCACTACCAAGCCAAAGATCAGAATGAATCTAGATCAATTAGTGCAAGAAAGGAGCCAGTGTTTGATGGGTGTCTATGAATCATATCACAGCAATAACTATAATTTGGAAGTTGAAAAATTATCAAAGCTGATATTACAATTAAAAGCTCAACTTTTATGTTTTATTGGAACTAAATGTGTTTGATGGGAACTAAAAAGATAAATATTATATTGTCTTGATGTCTTTTGGATCTAAAATATCAGTATGAATTAAAGTGGAGTAAAAACGCATTAGGACCAAATAAACAGTGTCCTTTCTTCCCATTAAAAGCTCCACAAATAAAATTCCTCTTTTGCTGAAGGTTTGTACACTGTCTACATATTTGCAGTGGCATATTTAGAAATAGAATGCCTTGGAAAGTGATTTTATAATGCAAGTTCATTATTTTTTCTACCATGATGAGAGGAAAGGAGAAGAATTCATCTTATTACTTGCTAACAAAATATTGTTGACTTGTTCCACAAGATCCTTTACTATGTAAATCTTAGGGGATTTTTATTCGTGTGAGTGTTTTTGTTTGTTTGTTTGTTTTGAGACAGCCTCTTGCTATGTTTCCCAGGCTGGACTTACTCCTGTGCTGGGCTCCAGTGATCCTCCTGCATCAGTCTACTAAGTAGCTGAGACTACAGGCATGACCACCATGCCCAGCTAATCTTATTTTGTGTTTGAATTTGCAGAAAGACTATAGCATGTAAAAAGATTTTAGAATTAAAGACTTACACTGAAACATATTTACATTTTTAACTGATAGCGAAGATTTTATGAGAGCAGCAGATCACTCATTATTATCAAGATTGATTTAAACAACTGTTATACTTTTATTTTAAGGATTTCTTGTACTCCACTATAGGTAAAATGTTATATTATTTTTAAGGGATTGATGTAGATGTTTATGCTATACATCAGTAACTTATCACAGTAAACTTTCAAATGTCATTTTATGTAGAGCGTAAGGGCCTTACAACAGTATTTTTCTATCTTCTCCCTCTTTTCTTATGTGCTGTTTTTTGTATACTTTTGCATCTGTATATGTCAAAACTCCACAATGCATTGTTACTATTTCTACATTATTATCTTTTAAAGCAATTCAAAACATGGAAAAACATCTTTTATATTTTACCATTATTTTTACCCTTCCAGGCACACTATTTCTTTGAATAGTTTCTAATTTTCAATCTGATGTCATATTCCTCTGTCTAAAGAATAAAGAACTTCCCTAATAAGCAAAGGGCTAATGCCAACAAATCCTCTAAACCTTTATTTGCTAATCAACTTTTAATTTCATATTAACTTTTTAAAGATTTTTTTTGCTTAGTGTAAAAGTCATGCTGAAAGATTTCTTGCATTACTTTAAAGATATCACTAATTTTTGGAGGAGTTATAGAGTTTCTAAGAAGTCTAATGAAATTATTATCTTTGTTTCTCTCTGTAATATTTATATTTTTTTCTGGTTGCTTTCTATATTGTTCTGTTTTTAATTCGTTTTTAGCTGATTGATCATGATGTGTATAGGTGTGTTTTCAGAAATTTAGCCTGCTTAGGGCTCTTTTGAGCTTCATAGATCTGTGGCTTATATTTTTTCCATTAATTTTGAAAAATTTCAAAAAACAATTCTTGCCTTTTCTAGTGTCTAGAAAAAAAAAAAAAAACAAAGAAAAAATGTCTGGCTGTTTTCTCTGCATATGTTTATTCTGTTCCATTCTCTGTCTTCTTCTTCTTTTGGGACTCCAATTTCATATATGTTAGACCATTTGATACTGGGCTGAAGCTCCTGGGAGCTCAGTCTGTTTTGGGTTTGTTTTTACAGTTTTTATCTTTGTGCTTCAGTCTGGATCATTTTTACTGACCCATGTTCAAGTGTATTTATTATTGTCTCAGCTACATTTAGCCAGCTGATGAGCCCAGTGCAGGACTTTTTCACCTCTGATATCCTACATTTTATTTTTAATGTCTTCATTGTACTTTTTAGAAATGATTTCTTCTTGTCTGCTGAAATTCCCCTTCTTCTCATATGTGTTTACTTTTCCACAAGCTTCTTGTGAATTATACTTATGTAAAATTCTCTATCAGACAATGTCAACATCTCGATCACTTCAAAACTGGACCTTTTGATTACTTTCTCCTCATGATGTATTATTTTCCTTGTTTTTTTTTTTTTTTTTTTTTTTTACTGTCTGATAAATAGCTTTATTTATTTATTTATTCTAAGAGACTAGGTCTCATTCTGTCATCCAGACAGGAGTACAGTGGCACAATGATGGTTTGCTGCAGCCTCCAACTCCTGGGCTCAAGCGATCCTCCCACCTCAGCCTCCCAAAGTGCTGTGCTTGGATTACAGGTGCATGCCACCATACCACCTGGCCCTGGTTGATTTTTATTGAATGCTAGATATCATACACAGAACAGCAGAGACTGAAGTAAATAGTATTTATGTGTACAAACGAGCATATACCTCTTCTTTAGTCATGATTTTAGTGCATGGGTTTGAGATATTTTAATCAGAAGCTTACATCTTTGTTTCTGTTCTCATACTCTTTAGTTTACCACAGACTTCAAACCTTCTAGCAGTTGGATATTGTTATTTTGAACTTTGAGTACAGACTAAGGCACTAGAGGTTTTATTCTGTGCTCACGCTCCACCCTTATGTTCAGCAACACCTGCATGTCTAAGCTAAAAAACTGAGTCTCACTTCACTTTCTATCCCCACAAGGTGCTAGATTTAGGGTGGGAGCAGCAATGGAGGGAGTTCTGTGGTCTCCTTCTTGGCCCTCGGGGGTGGGTCTCCTTCTGGCCTGTGTGCGTGACTGGCCCTCAGGGATGGTACTTCAGCACTCCCGGGTGTCCTCACTGTGGCATTGGTCTTAAGGAGGAGAGAGTTCTCTGTCTCTAACCCAGCATTAATAGATCTCTTCTGGGTATTGATTTAGGATCCCAGGCAAGACAATTTTCTGGTCTTTCTAAGGATTGGGAGTTACAGTTTCTGTCCTGTTAAGAACTGAATTTTGTCTTACTCAAAATTAGTATGTCAAAGCCCTAACCCTCAGTACTTCAGAATGCTGCTGTATTTGGAGACAGAGCCTTTAAAGAGTCCATTAACTTAAAATGAGGTTGTTAGGATGGGCCTTAATGCAATCTGACAGGTACCCTTATAAGGAAATGAAATTTGGACTCATAGAGACCCCAGGGATGTGCACCTGGGCAGATGTGGCCATGTGAGAACACACAAGGTGGCTGTTTTCAGGCTAAGGAGACAGACCTCAGAGAAAATCAAAGCTGCCGATTGATCTTGGACTTCCTCTAGAACTCTGAAAACATAAATTTCTGTTATTTAAGCCACCCAGTCTGCAGTAGTTTGTTATGACAACCTTCGCAAACCAGTACATTCCCTTTGACCCCACTTCCCAAGCAGCAATAAACCTTTGTCTGTGTCCTGAGATACAAGAGGTTTACCTACCCTTCTACAGGCAGATGGATTTCATTTCTACTCTTTCCCAGAGGACATGGATGTTCAGCTGAGCTCCTGGTGTGTGGACAAAGAGCTGAATTGCCGCCCCTGTTCCAGTGAGTTAAGCCTTCTACATTGCGGCAGAGACCATCGAAGTGGTAGTACTCCAAGCTTGTCCCCCACCAGCAGCCAATTACCCTGGTTGCTGTCAAAGGGAAATCTCCAGTTTCTTGCTCTGCCTCCAGACGTTTTTGTGAGCACCTGACAGAAGCCTATGGAAAAGTAATTGTGAATGCAACTTTTGCCTGAGGCTTCCACCTTCTACCAGCTCACATGTTAACTCATGCTTGGCCTTTTAAAAGTTGTTCAAGTTTTGCCTGATTTCTTCTTTTTTAAAGCAAATTTATTGGCTTTATGGGCCGGGTGGCTTATGCCTGTAATCTCACCATTTTGGGAGGCCGAGGTGGGCAGATCACCTGAGGTCAGGAGTTCCAGACCAGCCTAGCAACATAGTGAAACCCCGTCTCTACTAAAAATACAAAAATTAGCGGGGCGCAGTGGCAGGCGCCTATAATCCCTGCTACTCTGGAGGCTGAGGCAGGAGAATCGCTTGAACCCAGGAGGTGGAGGTTGCAGTGAGCGAAACTCTGTCTCCAAACAAAACAAAACAAAAAAACCCAAAACTTTATTGAGATACAATTCACATACCATACCAATTCACCTATTTAAAGTGTATAATTATTCAATGGTTTTTAACATATTCACAGATTTCTGTACAACCATCACTATAGTCAATGTTAGAACATTTTTTCATCTCAAAAACCTCATAGTTTTCAAGCTCTCATCCTCACCCAAGCTGTCACCCCAGCCCAAGGCAACTACCAATCTACTTTGTCTCTACAAATATCCTTGTTTTGGAGTTTCATATAAATACAATTGTATAATAGGTGGTATGTTGTGACTGGCTTCTAGCACTTAGCATGCTATTTTTGTGGTTCATTTGTGTTGTGGAACATATCAGTACTATGTTCCTTTTTTATGGCTGAGTAGTATTTCATTGTATTGCTATACAACCTTTTGGTTTATCTGTTCATCACTTGATGCACATTTAGTTTGTTCCCACCTTTTGGCTGTTCCAAGTAGTGTTTCTATAAATATCCGTATACAAGTTTCTATGTAGACATATGTTTTTATTTATCTGGGGTGAAATCTAGCAGTGGAATTGCTGAGTTATTTTTTAACACCATATTTAATTATTTGAGCAACTGCTACACTGTTTTCCAAAGCAGTTGCATGATCATACATTCTTACCAGTAGTGTATGAAGGCTCTCATTTATCTGCATTTTCACCAACACTTGATAGTATCAGACTTAGGATTCTAGACATCCTAGTGGTTAGGAAGTGGTAACTTGTGATATTTATTTGCATTTTCCTGATGACTAATTATATCAAGAATCTTTTCATGTGTTTATTAGGCATTTGTATGCCTTCCTTACAAAAGTGTCTATTCAGATCCTTTGTCCATTAAAAAAATTTTTTTTTTAATTTTTGAATTGGAAGAGTTTTTATATAGTCTGGATGGAAGTCCTTTATCAGATATGTGATTTGCAAATATTTTCTGCCATTCTGAGGGTTGTCTTTTCACTTTTTAGATGGTGTCCTTGGAAGCGCAAAAGTTTTTTTGTTTTTCTTAACTTTGTTGGAGTCTAATTTATCTATTTTTTGTTTTGTTGTTCATGTTTTTGGTATCATGCCTAAGAATCCATTGCCAAATGCAAGATCATAAAGATTTATTTTATTCTTATGTTTTCTTGGTTAAGGAAATTTGTGCCTGTATTTATAAGATATATGAAGCTGTACTTTTCTTATGATATCTTTGTCTAATTTTGGTATCAAGGTAATAGAAGTCTCATAAGAAGAATTGGGAAGTATTCCCTTCTCTTCCATTTTTTTGGAAAGGGTTTATAAATAATTGGTTTCAGTTATTCTTTAAATGTAATATTTGGTAAGATTTAGTGGTGAAGCCTCTAGCCCTGGCCTTTTCTTTGTGGGTAGTTTATTATTATTATTTCTCCTTCAGTCTAGCCGCTTATCATAGGTCTAGTCAGATGGTCTGTTTTTGTCTGGAGTCAGTTTTAGTCATTTATACGTTTCCAGAAATTAGTCCATTTTTTCTAAGCTGCCTGATTTGCTGGCATACAATTGTATATGGCGTTCATTTAAAATCTTGTTTATTCCTATAGGGTCCATAGTAATGTTCCTTTTTAAATTTCTGATTCAAGTGACTTGAGTCCTCTCTCTTTTCTGTGGTAAATCTAGCTAAAGACTTGCCAATTTTGTTATTCTTTTTAAAGAATCAGCTTTTGGTTTCACTGAGTTTGCTCTTACTATTTTCCTATCCACTAATTCGTTAATTTATTTTCTAATATTCATTATATTCTCCATTCTGCTTGCTTTATGTTTAGTTTGCACTTCCTTTTCCAGCATCAAAAGGTAGAAGATTAGGTCATTGATTTAAGATATTTTCTTACTTTATGTGATTGGCATTTACTGCAATAAATTGGCCTCTAGGCAGTGCTTCAATTGCATCTAGTAAGTTTTGATATGGTGTGTGTTCATTTTCTTTTATCTCAAAGTATTTTCTGATTTGTCTTTTGATTTCTTCTTTGACCCACTGATGATTCAGGAGTGCGTTTAATTTTCACATATTTATGAGTTACCAATTTTTTGAATGCTATTGATTTCTTTTTTTTTTTTTTTTTGAGACAGAGTCTCGCTCTGTCACCCAGGCTGGAGTGCAGTGGCGCGATCTCGGCTCACTGCAAGCTCCGCCTCCCGGGTTTACGCCATTCTCCTGCCTCAGCCTCCCGAGTAGCTGGGACTACAGGCGCCCGCCATCTCGCCCGGCTAATTTTTTGTATTTTTTAGTAGAGACGGGGTTTCACCGTGTTAGCCAGGATGGTCTCGATCTCCTGACCTCGTGATCCACCCGTCTCGGCCTCCCAAAGTGCTGGGATTACAGGCTTGAGCCACCGCGCCCGGCCTGAATGCTATTGATTTCTAATTTCATTTCATTGTAGTCAGAGAACGTATTTTGCATTATTTCGATCCTTTTAAAGTTATTGAGGCTTGTTTTGGGGCTTAGCAATGTTATTGGGGCTCCCTTTTAAATACTGAGTAATTTTTTTCTTACTGCCCATAAGATGTTTTCCTTGTCTTCACCTTTCAACATTTTTACTATGATTTGTACATTTGTGGTTCTCTTTGAGTTTATTCTATGTAAAATGCATTGAGCTTTCTGGATGGGTACGATACTGTTTTTCAATACATTTGGGAAGCTTCAGCTATTGAATTTTGCCTATTTTTTTTCCGTTCCTTTCTCTCCTCTCCTTTGGTACTCCCATTACACATATGTTGATATGCTTAATGATGTCCCTCATTTCTCTGAAGCATTTGTCACTTTTCTTCAGTCTTTATATTCATTCTTTTTATTTCTGTTTTTCAGCTTACATAACTTTTATTGATCTGTCTTCTACTTCCTTATTGTTTCTTCTGTGAGATCCAAATCTAATGTTGAGCTCTTCTGGTGAATTTTTTAAATTTAGTAATTACTTAAAATTTTCATTTGTTTTCTAAAATTTCTATCTCTACTGATATTTTATATTTGACATAATGTTATTATTCTTTCTTTACTCCTTTATTTTTTGTTGCTTTAGCTCTGTGAACATACTTATAATGGCTACTTCAAAGTCTTTTTCTGAAAAATCTAACATCTGGTCTCTCTCACATGCAGTTTCTATTGCCTAATTTTTTTTTTTTTGTATGCCTCACAATTTCTTTGTTGAAGATTTTCCATAGTATATATAATTACATATATATAGATATTTAATGTATATATTAATTAATTTAAAAGACTACTCAGAAATTCTGAGTACTACCCAATCCCAGGGAGGACTTGTTATTATTTGCTTGAGTGAATTATTTCAGCAAAATCTATGTCTCTTCATCTCTGGTGTTAGCTTTTGATGTTTTTCCTCTGCAAGGTATAGCTTCAAGTGTGCCCGTAGTTGCCCTAGAATGACAGTGGTACTAGTAAGACTATTTTCATCTCTTTCACTGACCACTCTTAGCTATTAAACTCCACCAATTACTGGCAGATTGTTCTATTGTCTTTAACAATGCCCTATGACATAAATTGTTCCATGAACTAATCCAATCAAATTGTGGCTTCTCTGACAGAATAGTTACTGAAGTGACTGATTTTTGCTCAGACCTCAGGCAGACTCCAGGGAGACTCTTTGCAGATTCCCTGGTTCTCTCCTTCAAACTTGTTGTCCTACAGTGTAGACTGCATCTTTTTTTTTTTTTTAGAGCAAAGATTTCACTCTGTCACCCAATCTGGAGGGCAAGGGCAGAATCACAACTCACTGCAACCTCAAAATCCTGAGCTCAAGCAATCCTCCTGCCTCAGCATCCTGAGTAGCTCAGCCTATGGGTGTGCACCATCACACCTGGCTAATTTTCTAAAATTTTTTTGTAGGGATGGGGGTCTCACTATGTTTTCCCGGCTGACCTTGAACTTCTGGACTCAAGCAATCCACCTGGCCACAACTGCCATTATTCTTGACAGCGCGTCTAGGATTGAATTTCTTCTCTCTGTTGCAAATGAAGTCAGTTCCTTAAAAATAAATGAGGTGGGCCGGGCACAGTGGCTCATGCCTGTAATCCCAGCACTTTGGGAGGCTGAGGCAAGCAGATCACCTGAGGTCAGGAGTTCGAGACCAGCCTGGCCAACATGGTGAAACCCCGTCTCTCCTAAAAATACAAAAATTAGCCCAGCATCGTGGTGCATGCCTGTAATCCCAGTTAGTCTACTCCAGAGGCTGAGTCAGGACAATTGCTGGAGTCTGGGAGGCAGAGGCAGCAGTGAGCTGAGATTGCACCACTGTACTCCAGCCTGGTTGACAGAACAAGACTCCATCTCAGTAAATAACATCTGATTTATTTACTAGGATCCCAGTACTCAGTGAGTGAGAGGAAGAGTGAGCAGGGCCCCAGTATTTATCTAAATAAATAAATAAATAAATCAGATGTTATCTGTTTTTTGGCTTGTTTTCACTCAGGCAAAATCTCTGAACTAAGGTTCTGGAATTATAGGCGGAGAGGATGGTAGTCTCTGTGAGTGACATCCCTGCTCTAGGACCCCAGTACTCAGTGAGTGAGAGGAAGAGTGAGCAGGGCCCCAGTATTTCAGCAGAACACACCCATGGTAGAGTCTCTGACCCAGGAGTGATGGCTAGGCAGAAGGGTATCCCCACTCCTCCACTGCACTCACACAGAACTTTGCCTCAGCAGCTGGTGTTTGGGATCAGGAATGGAAAGCAAGGATGCCCTGCTCCTCCTGGGAGGAAAGCCCTCCAGTTGCGAACTGGGAGGAGAGGCAGCCCAGCGTTCTTGGAGGCAGCAGTGTGGAGTCGGCCTCACTGAGATGACAGGGAGTCGAAAGGAACTGGTCTCGGCTCAAGTACTATAAATACTTGCCTTTATTGCAGAATTTTCAGGGATGTTCTTGAATAGATGTTCATTTGCTCTTTGTCCTTGGGATCATTTCTAGAGGTTTTACACAGTTGTTATTTCTTGTAGTTTTCACCCGTTTCAGTAAGGAACAGGGGAGCATGGCTCCTCATGCCGCCATGCTGGAAGTCCATCACCTAATTTCTTACCTGCTTTTGTTACAGACAACAGGCCCTTGGGTCCTTGTGTAATGGAAATGTACATGGGCCAACCTGATTTCCCAGATAAGGCTTTATTTCAGGGCTTGTACTCCAGTACAAGGGAAACAGCAGAGGTGCAAGGATCCTCTGGCAGGCTCCTTAAAAAGCCAGTAGGGGCCGGGCGTGGTGGCTCATGCCTGTAATCCCAGCACTTTGGGAGGCCGAGGTGGGCGGATCACGAGGTCGGGAGATTGAGACCAGCCTGGCCAACATGGTGAAACCCCGTCTCTACTAAAAATACAAAACTTAGCAGTGCGTGGTGGCATGTGCCTGTAATCCCATCTGCTTGGGAGGCTGAGGCAGGAGAATCGCTTGAACCTGGCAGGCAGAGGTTGCAGTGAGCTGAGATCACACCACTGTACTACAGCCTGGGGACAGAGCGAGACTGTCAAAAAAAAAAAAAAAGCCTGTAGGGATTTTTTTTAATTAGGCAAAGTGCAGGAATTGATTTTACTAGGAAATCGAGAGCATAGGAAAGCCAGAGTGACAAGTTTTATTATTATTATTATTATTATTATTATTATTTCATTTATTTATTTTTGAAACAGAGTCTGGCTCTGTCGCCCAGACTGGAGTGCGGAGTGCTGTGGCGCCATCTCAGCTCACTGCAACCTCCACTTCCCAGGTTCAAGCGTTTCTCCTGCCTCAGCAGCCGAGTAGCGGGAACTATAGGCATGCGCCGCCACGCCCAGCTAATTTTTCGTATTTTTAGTAAAGACGGGGTTTCGTCGTGTTAGCCAGGATGGTCTCTATCTCCGGGTATCGTGATCCACCCGCCTTGGCCTCCCAAAGTGCTGGGATTACAGGCGTGAGCCACTGCGACCAGCCGAGTGACACCTTTTTAAAAATCAACTCCATCTTAAAACTAGCAAGGCACATTCCTTGCCAGCCATGACCCACTGTCATATGATGTTTAAGGCTGAGGATGCAGCTTAATAATGCCTGCAAGGATAAACACCTGGGACAACAAAACACCCAGATGTCCCGATATTATATAACAATATGCACTTTTTAAGTGATAATACTTATGCTTTGTGCTTATGCACTAAAATGCCAAGGATAACTTTCTTTAAATCAACAAAGTAATAAATTCTGTCATTCTGCCAGCCCACCCACATGCAGACACAATTTAGCTTAGCTTTTATATAGATAAGACCCCTATATAAGAAAAACTTAAAACACAGATGTTGCATTCCTCCTCTTGCTTTCTGAGAACACCCTACTGAGTAGTAAAGTAACTGAGTAGCTTTCAATAAGCTCTCTCACTGCACTCTGTAGCTCGCCTTGCATTCCTTCCTGCACACCATCCAAGCATCCTATCTTGGAGTCTGGATTAGGACCTCTTTTTCCCGCGGCAACAACGGGGATAGGGTATGCAGGCTCTGCTAGGCAAAGCGGGTGAGGGGTAGGGGCTGCAGGTCCCTTACCTGGTTGTGATGGTTATCTTGAGTAATGGGTCACCTGGTAGTCTGGCCAATGGCAATAAGCCTTTCAATCAGCGTTACTTTCCTGGGTGGGGCATTACTCATGGTTTCAGTCACGTTCCACTCCACATCTACCACACTAATGCCAGGGCAATTGTTAAAGGGCATTTTGTTCCTGACTAGCTGCCTCCTCCATTACCTTCATGTTCCTGGAAATTGTGACGCCAAAAACAATCTACAGTCAATCAAGAGCTTGTGTTATTTTAAGGTAAATTCTTGGAAGACAACTTAGGATTGGCTTCTTTTTTCTTTAAAAATCTGATTGGAACTGCTGCTAATCGGAGTCTATATTCAGGGAAACAAATCTGTGTTACCAGGTGGCTATCCTCAAGCTTTGAGCTGGAATATACTCTACTTAATCGTACTTTCTGAATCTCATTATTTAAAGTTAACATTTTTTATGTCTATACAATATTACTGAGTATAAATATGTCCAGACCTTATTAAAATAAATTATGGTTTTGATAACCTTTTGAATTTCCTGTGTATTCAGATGTAGACTATTAATTCAACCATTTATTTCACAAAAAAATTATTAAGCACTTCTATATATGATAATACCGTAGTTTTCAGGGATGGGTGACTAAATCCTGGGTCTTACCTTCCAGGAGATGTCAGTTTACCAGGAGACACGTGCGTGTAGAAAGATAACTACAGAAAGACTTAGTAAAGGAGCTAGGAAAAGCTAAGTCTGAGAAATATTGGGGAAGCCCATGGAAGTAGAAGCTAGAACAAACGCTTTCTAGAAAGACTTAGTAAAGGAGCTAGGAAAAGCTAAGTCTAAGAAATATTGGGGAAGCCCATGGAAGTAGAAGCTAGAACAAACGCTTTCTAGACAAGTTTCATGTGTCTGAGGATTGGATACAAAGTATGGCGAAAATGAAACCAGGAACATAGGTCAAGGCACGTTAATAAAGGATGCTGTGTCTTGATAAGGAGTTACAGCGTGACAGGTGCTTTTGGATAGAGAATAACTGGTAGCAAGGAGACTAATGTAAAGGCTATCATATCAACCAACAGTTATTTGAATTTGGACTAAAAATGTGGCTGTGTGGGTAGAAGATGTTGAAACCTACTTTTATGGTAGAATTGGCTTTTTTTTTTTTTTTTTTTGACTATTTGGCCACGGTGGTTTAGAGAAAGAGAACGTAAAACTACTGTAGGTTTCTGGCTTTCAAGTCTAAGTAGATATTGTTATAATAATTAACTAAATTATTAATGCAAGGCAGAGAATCTCATCTCGGAAGGAAAATAATGAATTTGGAATTAAACATGTTAAATTTGAGTAACCTAGATATTCCAGTGATGATTGTAATACACTGTAGGTAACATGGATCTGCGATTCTAGACCAATGTGCAAGTGTGAAAGTGAGAACAGGCAGACCTAGATTTACATTCTGGTTTCCTTTCTTTCTTTCTTCTTTCTTTTTTTTCTTTCTTTCGATCTCTCTCTGTCTCTCTCTTCCTTTCTTTCTTTCTTTCCTTCTTTCTTTCTCTTTCCTCTTTCTTTCTTTCTTCTTTTTCTTTTTCTTTCTTTCTTTCATTTTTTTTCAGAGTCTTACTCTGTCACCCAGGCTGGAATGCAGTGGCATGATCCCAGCTCACTGCAACCTCTGCCTCCTGAGTTCAAGCAATTCTCCTGCCTCAGCTTCCCAAGCACCTGGAATTACAGGCATGTGCCATCACACCAGGCTAATTTTTGTATTTTCAGTAAAGACAGAGTTTCACCATGTTGGCCAGGCTGGTCTTAAACTCCTGACCTCAGGTGACCTGCCTGCCTTGGCCTCCCAACATGCTGGGATTACAGGTGTGAGCCACTGCACCCGGCCTACATTCTGGTTTTCTTAAACAAGTTATTTTACTTTCGGTTTTAAAGTACAAGTAATATGAGCTACTTCACAGAGCTTTTAGTGGGTGATTAAATTACAAGTGGATAGTGCTTCAATAAATGACAGCTATGATGCGATTTATTTTGTTTGTAATTGATATATGATAATTGTTCATGTTTATAGGGTATAGGGTGATGTTTCAAAACATGTGTACAATGTATAGTGATCAAATCAGGGTAGTTAGGATGTCCACCACTTCAAACCTTTATGATTTCTTTGTGATGATGCTTTCAAGATCGTCTTTTCTACCTATCTTGAAACATAACAATACATTGTTCTTAGTCACCATACTACATAACAGAACACTGGAAGGTAATCTCCCCATCTAAGTATTGATGCTATTTGTTAATGAAGTCTGATTTGTATTAACAGAGATGAATTAAATTAACCAAACAGAGTACATACAGGTTGAGTATCACTTATTTGAAATGCTAGGTACCAGAAATGTTTCAGATTTCAGGTTATTTTCTGATTTGGGAATATTTGATTTATACTTACAAGTTGAGCATCTGTAATTTGGATATCAAATTAGGGTTGAGCATCATGTCAACACTAAAAATGTTTCAGATTTGGGAGCATTTCCAATTTTGGATTTTCAAATCAGGAACACTCAACCTGTAATGTGTTTAAAGTTAAATCCAAAGAAGTGCTTCTTGGTACAGTTTTGTGGTTTAACAGAATACATCAACCTTAGGTCAAGCTTGATCCTTTAAGGTAGCAGAGCAGGAGAAAATCTAAATAGAGTTTGAGATTTGTTTTGTCTTTTGCACTTTTCAAGTGCTTTCTTATGTATTATCTCATCACATTCTCAAAGCCATTCTTTGAATGAGGTATGTTCACCCCAATTTTATAAAATTTATGACTTGCCTGCCTAAAGTCAATCACAAAGTGTAGTTATGGGACTGAACGCTCAAGTCTGGCTTCTGGCTTGCAGCCTACAACTCTATCATATGAAACCTACCACTCAACAGGCTCCACATTCATCCTCCTATTCTGAAACTTACCTTAGACCTCAATAAAATAGCTCTATGAAAAAGGACCTTTGCAAGGCAGCTCTGACATGTAACTTTTTTGGCTCGAAAGCACATTAGCAGTTTGTTATTACCATTCAAAAACTGCCTTCAAGAAGGAGACAAGAGATCAAAACCAACAAGTAAATTAAGGTGTTAGGTGCACGATTCAATTAAATAATTTGGAAATATAGGTGATATTGTTTTTTTCAAAAGTCTGTGTTGGAATTCTAATGCTGTTATGACATAAAACCAATCAAATTGTAAAAAGGTTACTGCTGTCGCCAAAAAGTCAGCCCCCACACACTCAGTGCTGTCGTAAATAATAGTTATCCTTATGGAAAAACTAACACATCTTGTTAGCTATATGTCAATATGAAAAATAAAATTCAAAATGAAGCAAAAATATATGCTATAGACTTTTCTTCCTTCGACTCTTTCATCTCTTCAACACTCTAAATTTTTTCTTAGGTTTTTCTTGTTAATCGAAGAAAGTTTAAGCATATGAACAATATTTTGTTACCAAGTCCATGATGCATTTCTTGAAAACTTACTACTCTAGTGACAATATTACTATCATGTGAACCATCAGTTTCTGCAAAATAAAATTTGTGTTTTATTTTAAGTTAATAAAATAAACTTAATGAGTTAATGGTGATATCTGCAGTTTTCCTCCTTTCAGGAACCTCAAAACACTCATAAAAGTACCACTTCGGCTGTGATAAGAACACTTTCTCCTCCAGTTAGTTTCTATTTCTTTCTTATATTCCATGAGACAATGTCCCATGACATGAGAAGATGGGAACTTAATTCCGTTCAGGCACATAATTGCTGCAGTCCATGGAAAATAACAGCAATAGGTCTTGAGTTCATCTAAGAAGAGCAATTATGCATTAAATGATCCAGTTTATGCTGGACATCTGTAGCATATAGCTGTAATTAATCAAGAATTGGTAAACATAAAAATATTAAATATGAGGATAAGCATTCCCTGTTGCTTGTTTTTTTTCCTATTCACTAAAAGAGAACATGAATATATTAGAATTAACAGTAAATTATGAAAAGGTTTATTTGAAAGAAAATCTTGAATCTTCAAAGTTTTGAGATAAATAACCCTCCAGAAAACTGATTCTTGGTAAAAACCTTTATGATAGGTCCAAATTGGAAGGAATGAGGAGAAAACATTTTATTATAATCAAGAGAAGAAATAGAAAAAGTAAATGGGGGAGAGAGGAAGTTTCAGTTTATCCATCATCCTTTGAGTAAAAGTTAAACGATCAAAAATGATTCTAATATTCTGTGTCTGTGCACTCCTAGGTAAAATAGTAAGGTATGCAAAAGATCCAGGAAAAACCCTCCAATATAATACTCAAGATTATGTGCATTTTGTGAAAAGGATAGGTAAACTCCAAAAAAGTATAATTATATAGGTATAATTTTAGGTGCTCTGGCATCTGAACAGAAATGGAATTTAATCCAGTAAATGACTGTGGGTCACCTACTATCTTACCTGTACTGTTTTTACTGCTGGGAATAAAGAGATGAGTAATACCTGGTCCCTGTTCTGGATAAACTGAAAATCCAGGCAGTATTTTAGAGCACACCCCAAAACAAGCAAACAACAAAAACCACAATAAATGACTGAAGTCATAATATGAATAAATTATCATCACAACACAGAGAAATACATGCTTAACTTTTAGCCTAGAGGAAACAGAAATGCAGATTAGTAAACAGCCTCTCAGAGGAAGTGAACTTGAGCTGGCATTTGACCAATGTAGAGTTGTCTCCAGGCAGGCCAGGGTAAGGGGTGGCGTTCGTTTAAGTCCCTCAGAGCCTCTGACACTCTTTGAAGTACTTAATGACATGAAACATATTTAAAATGTGCCCATTTATGCATGATCATATGAGTTGAATTACATTTGACAAGATACTATAATGTGCACTTTGTAGACATTAAATGTTTATCAACTCAATTTTGTGATTTTTAAAATATATGTAATACAATAGAGTTTCCCCATTTTCCAACACTTTCTTGCACTCTTGGAGAACTCATATTCTTTATGCAGTATTCCCATGGTGCCTAATGAAAAACAATGACTGAGGAGAAGGCATTCCAGCCACAAGGTTCAGTGGAATCCAAGCTCTGGGAAGATACATATTTAAGTAGAAAAGTTTTTTGGCCCATTAAGACTGCTATAATACAATATCTTAGAATGAGTAGCTTATAAACAACAGACATGTATTTCTCACAGTTCTGGAGGCTGTGAAGTCCAAGATCAAGGCTCTGGCATATTTGGTAGATATTGAGGTCCTGTTTCTAGTTTGCAGATGACCTTCTTCTTGCTATGTCCTCATATGGTGGAAGGGGTAAGGCAGCTCTATGAGGTTGCTTTCATAAAGGCACTAATCCCATTCATGAGGGCTTCACCCTCATTACCTAATCATCTCCCCAAAGCCCCATGTCCAAATACCATTGCATTCAGGGTTAGGTTTAGACATATAAATCTGGGGGGGACCCAAGCATACAGTCTGTAGCATAAAGCCTCTCAAATCATAATATCACCGATTAGCCCTGTGGAGGCATATCCATTTCCATGTTGTCATAGTTCATTCTTTCCACCCTGTAGTCAGATGTCATCAGCAAAGTGCCTGATTGAGGATTTCTCAGAGAACATACTTCCCCACTAACTCTGTAATTGTGGATAACTCCCTTAGCCTCTTCAGCCTTTGTTGACTTGTGTGTAAAATAAGGATAGTACTATAGTACTCTAAATACAATGTATTTGAAGTTGCCTATGGAAGACTTTCTGGAGATGTAAGGCATTAGAGCAGCCACAATCATTCAGTGTTTTTTATTTACCACTCTTCTTAGAACCCAGGAATGGCAAAAGTACTTAAAATGTTTTCTTTACTAGAAAAGCAGCATGTAATAAGAAAATGAGTAAAACTCCTCTCTTCTTTACTTTTAGAAAGAATTGAAAGAGAGCTTTTCTTTTAATAGAAAATACTTGAGAAATGTTGGCTTTCTTTGTGAATTATCATATGTAAAATCGTACTTGACTAATAGCATGCAATATTTAACCTTAGCTCAAGCTGTGAGGAATTAGACTGATATCCTTCCCACACATGTAGAGTGACAGTAATATGATCTGAGGCATTTGGGGCTTGGGAAGATAGCTAATGGTGTAAGCATGTCAATTAATCAATATTTTAAACGTAAGCACATTTTTCTTTTTCTTTCTTTCTTTCTTTTTTTTTCTTTTTTTTTTGGCAAGGTCTGGCTCTGTTGCCCAGTCTGGAGTGTAGTAGCATGATCTTTGCTTACTACAACCTTTGCCTTCTGGGTTCAAGCAATTCTCGTGCCTCAGTCTCTTGAGAAGCTGGGATTACAGGTGTGCACCACCATACCCAGCAAACTTTGATATTTCAGTAGAGACGTGGTTTTGCCATGTTGCCCAGGCTGGTCTTGAACTCCTAAACTCAAGTGATCCACCTGCCTCGGCCTCCCAAAGTGCTGGAATTACAGGCATGAGCTGCTGCACCCAGCCATTAGAAATATTTAAAATGTTGTGTAGATTGTATATTTTACAGGAAAAGTTCACAGTTGAAATATCTTACCTAATTTACCTATATATCACTAGCAACTTCTGGTTATTATAACTTAACACTAACAATCCCCATACATATTGAAGAGTAAATTTTGTTCTTTCCAGGTGTGTTATTGTTGCCAGGGGTAGGTATTTGGTGTTTTGTTGTTGTTATTGTTAGACACTTACTTGTGTTTTTGTCAAGGGGCTACAATTATGTGCTTCAGATACCAGAAAGCATTAAAATATATACAGTGAGATATCTCCTGTCTCTGTCCCCAACTTCCAAGTCTTCATTCCTCTCTTCCATCTTCTTAATCCCATTTTAGCCACACCCCAC
The DNA here is from genome assembly GCF_009764315.1 of Trachypithecus francoisi. NCBI lineage: Eukaryota > Metazoa > Chordata > Mammalia > Primates > Cercopithecidae > Trachypithecus > Trachypithecus francoisi. The sequence goes on from NW_022681474.1 coordinate 22,121,318, forward strand.
AAATAACCACCATTGTTAATGCTAACATTAAACGCTTTGCTTAAAAAATTAAAATATGACCATTTAGTCATTTGTAGGAGGAAACTGATGGGTATTTTATAGACTCAGAGAAATTACAGAAGCAAAATCTCGGAGAATTGAATAAGGAAAGGGACTTATATAACAAGTGAAAAGCTTGTGTCATAGTTCGTGTCACTGTCTGAGTCTATCTGCTTTAACAAATTATTCCCTGAAAAGCAACTGTGCAGTTGACCTTGTGTGTGCCTGCTGCTGTAGCTTGTTTCTTCAAGGAAAATTCAAAACACTCTGTTAGTCTGTTTTTTCATTGCTATCAAGGAATACTTGAGGCTGGGTCATTTATAAAGAAAAGAGGTTTTACTTTGGCTCATGGTTCTGCAGACTGTACACAAAGTATAGAGCCAGCATCTGCTTCTGATGAGGTACTCTGGAAGCTTACAGTCATCACAGGAGGCGAAGGAGACCCTGCACATCACATGGCAAGAGAGAGAAGCAGGAGGTCCCATACACTTATTTATTTATTTATTTACTTTTTGAGACCGAGTTTCACTCTTGTTGCCCAGGCTGGGGTGCAATGGCACGATCTCGGCTCACCATAACCTGTGCCTCCAGGGTTCAAGTGATTCTTCTGCCTCAGCCTCCCGAGTAGCTGGGATAGCAGGCATGCACCACCACGTCCAGCTACTTTTTGTATTTTTAGTAGAGATGGGGTTTCTCCATGTTGGTCAAGCTGGTCTGGAACTCCCGACGTCATGTGATCCAACTGCCTCGGCCTTCCAAAGTGCTGGGATTACAGGCATGAGCCACTGCACCCGGCCACACTTTTAAACATTCAGAATCCTGCATGAACTCAGAGAATGAGCTCACTCATTAACAGGGGGATGGCACCAAGCCATTCATAAGGGATCTGCTCCCGTGTTCCAGTGCCTCCCACGAGGCCCCACCTCCAACACTAGGGATCATATTTCAGCATGAGATTTGGAGTAGACACACAACCAAACCATATTAAGTCTGAAAATGGATAGATCAGGATATGCCCTGCCAAATTCATGGCATTGTAAAATTTTCTCCCAGGGAATAATGTCATCATTCTGTCACTAACTTTTTATTTTGTAGTTAAGGAAACAGAGCTCATAGGCATTTTGGGCACTTCCAGAGTTTTTACTTCCTTCTTTCAAAATAAATTGATATTTTGAAATAATTATATGATAAATTTGGTCACCTCTACAAGCTAAGAATAATCAATCTAATTTAAATATTCTCTATTGATATTGTAAAAATATATTTGTTGAATGAAATTAATAGTTATGTATCAGTCGATCAATGTTAATAAATCAAGGCAAAAAATATTTGTCAGGTTTCTTTGGAATAAAGTACATATAAATCGAATCACTCTTCATTTATCAGAAAGACCTACTTGCATTATATTATTGACTGAGTTTTGTTGGTTTCAAAACTTCTTCCTTATTCCATTCACTCTTGGTTTGAAAAATTATTTCTTACTCCATTCAGAGAGCATTTTGATATGTATCTGTCCCAGCACCTGCCACACAGCCTGACATATAGCAGATTCCAAATAAATATTTGCTGACATCTAGACCAATTATATATATTACAAAATTAATATTTGTTATTTTTTCATGTGATATTTAACATTATTCTTGACGATAAAGGATTTTTTATACAAATTTATTGTTTATTTGCTTTAAGAAAATAATTAAAAACTAGAAAATGTTATAAAAGATAATTGTTCTCAGTTTCATAATTTATTAAACATGTAACACAATTAGAAAATTTTAAAAATAAGCAACTAAGAACATTGCCAGAATGAGTTCATCTCACAAGGCATCATACATTTCTTTGTTTGAGATTTTTCACAGAAAAGTGGGAAATGAGTGAATCGTAGCCACGTTGCAGCCTATTTTCCCAAACTTACCTTGTGTTTTTTAATTTTAAACAAAACTTTCTTCTCATGTCATTACCCTCCATCTTTATCACCACAATCCTACTGCCACGTCAACCGAATGAAACTCCCTATCCTGTCTTCACTGTGTATCCATCTCTTACTCTATCTTGAAGCTTCCAGTGAAGTCCTCCCTTCTCCAGGAAGCCTCTCCTCCACCTCTCAGCCTTCAATACATTCTTTGCCCTGAACTCTTACGGTAGCGACAATACTCATTGCATACTTAACCTCCCTTATATTTAGACATTATTGGCTAAGTTTCTTGTGCATCCGTTCTAGTCAGATTGATTTCAAGAATTTCAAGAGTAAAAACAGCCTCCACGTTGTCTCAGTTCAATCCTGGGAATTGAGAATGTGTGAGAAACTAGGGCTCACCGAGAGGGGGTAAACGAATGCCTCACATTCACAGGTTTGCATGGCAGGAATGAATACCTCTCTCATTCCCCAGTGTTTCTGCTTTCTTACTGTGGACCCAGAGAGTAGGGCCTTTGCATGTCTTTCTATCCACAACAAGGCTAAGCATACTGCCTTACAGAGAATGCATTTGGGGTTCTTCATTATTGTTGTTTTGTTATAAACTTGATGTAAAACATATAGTCTACTATAGGTTTTAGGAAATATTGGCTCAGTGCTTTGATAGAGGAGCATTTGTGCTGGCATGCATTCATATTGTAAAGCAGCACTTGCTTTTTGGAGGCTATTTGGCAACAGTCTATTCCTGTGTTTGACAGGCCCGTCACAACTGACTCATTGGGCAAAACAAATTCTATGTTTAGACAAATAAAAAAGAGGGGAGAAGCTTAGAAAGTTGGATTAATTTACCATTATCAAAAACATAAGAACACATTATGTTTACTTATGCCTCCCTCACTACCCTACCTAGCAAAAGAAACCAGATATACACACACACATATATATATACACACACACACACACACATACATACATGGAATGGACTAAATGTTTGTTTTGCTTCAAAATTCATATGTTGAAAACCTACTTCCCAATGTGATAATATTTGGAGGTTGTCTTTGGAAGGTAATCCTAACTACTCAGGAAGCTAAGGCAGGAGAATCACTTGAACCCAAGAGGAGGAGATGGCAGTGAGCTGAGATGGTGCCATTGCACTCCAGCCTGGGTGACAGAGTGAGATTCTGTATCAAAAACAAACAAAGAAAAAAAAAAAAAGAGCTCCTTAAAGTTGTTAGAGGTATGGCAGACTCAGCAGGAGTCCCATTTTCCCCTCGCTGTCCTCACCTGGGTCCTCCGCCCATTGCTCAGCCATCATCACGCCTCTCACATCACCTAGCTTCAGGGTCTTATCTCTCAGCCTCACGGTGATTGGTTCAGCAGATAGTGGGGCTTCCCATGTCTTTTCCCACCGTCCATAGGAAGAGCTGCAACTACCCCAGTGGTGGTGGACGACTCCCGCTTAGACCAGGAAGCGATAGAGAAAGCCATTTTGGCGACTGATTCTTTCTTCCACACTCTGCTTTCCCGGAAGCCCTAGGGGATGCTGTGATTACTTGGATCAATTCAGTTATGACTCGTGCATCCCTCTTTCTTAGGGCAAAGTTCGTAAGTCTCTGACCTTTCCTATTCTCTGAGTTACACAATAATAGCAAGAAAAGTGACAATGATGATAATTAACATTTATTAGAACTTACTAGGTGCTAGATAATAAGTACATTTTTTACATGTAACTCATTAATCATCATAGTTCCATGAGGTAAATAGACAGTCATGTGCTCCGCAACAATGTTTTGGTCAAAGACAGACTGCATAAATGGAAGTGGTCTCATAATATTATAATGAAGCTGAAAACTTCCTGTGGTTTAGTGACACTGTAGCTGTCCTAATGTCATTGTGAAACACATTACTCACATGTTTGTGGTGATGCTGGTGTAAACAAGCCTATTGTGCTGACAGTAATATAAAAGTATAGCACATATAGCATAACTGTGTATAATACATAATACTTGCTAGTGATAACAAACAATATTATTACTGGTTTATGCATTTACTATACTATACTTTTTATTATTATTATAGAGTGTACTCTTTCTACTTACTTAAAAAAAGTTAACTATAAAACAGTCTCAGGCATATATTTCAGGGAGCATTCCAGGAGAAGGCATTGTTTATATAGGAAATGACAGTTCTATACATATTATTACCCCCAAGAACCTTCTAAGTGGGACAGGATGTGGAGGTGGAAGACAGTGAAATTGGCGATTCCAACCCTGTATTGACCTAGACTAATATGTGTGTTTGTGTCTTAATTTTCAACAAAAGTGTTTCAAAAATAAAAAAATTAAAAATGAGAAATTTTAAAAAGACAAAAAGAAAAGCTTGTAGAATAAGGATATCATAAAAGAAAACATTTTTGGACAGTCATACAATGTATTTGTGTTTTAAAGCTAAGTGTTTTTACAAAGGAGCCAAAAAGTTAGAAATCAAATGTTTATACAGTAAAACATTACAGTAAGCTAAGGTTAATTTATTAATGAGGAAAGAAAAATATTTTTGAATAATGTAGTCTGGGTATACAGTGTTTATAAGGTCTAGGTAGTGTACAGTAATGTCCTAGGCCATCACTCACCACCCACTCACGACTCACCCAGTGCAACTTCCAATTCTGCAAGCTCCTTTCACGGTCACTGCCCTATATAGGTATACTATTTCTTATATACTATGCTTTTACTGTACCCTTTCTATGTTTAGATACATGAATCCTTACCAGTGTGTTACAATTGTTACAACTGCCTATAGCATTCAGTCCAATAACATGCTGTGCAATATCGTAGCCTAGAAGCAACAGACTATTCATTCCATATGGCCTGGGATGTGTAGGAGGCTCTACCATCTAGGTTTGTGTAAGTTCACCCAAGGATGTTTGTCAACAACGAAATCACCTATCCACACATATCTCAGAATATATCCCCATCAAGAAGTGACATATGACTCTGTTATTCCCATTTCTCAGTTAATGACTTTGAGGCCCTCAGTAGTTGAGCAATTTACCCAAATTCACAGCTTAAAAGTGAAGGCAGCATTCAAACTCTGTCTGCCTCTAGAATTTGTATTGTGAACTATAAGTTCCAGCTGCCTCTCATAATGTACATCCCATAGTAATAATAACAGTATCGATGACACTATAGATACCCATTGATAAGGCCCATGCTTTGAGTAGTTTTTCAATGAGTTGAATGGGTTACACTGAATTAAATTATTTGCTGTCTCCCCTGGTTCCTCCAAATAGGAGAACCCTTGTGGGGCTGGCTAAATGGAGCTGGAAATGTAATCTGTAGTTAGGAAACATTAGGGGCTTTTTGTTTGTTGTTAAATCTAAGATAACTATTTATTAATAGCCTTTTGGGGATGTTTGAATGTTTATAAAGTATTATTACAATCAGAGTCCACTTCAAAGTATAATCGAGAGTTCAAATGGTTTCCTTCTTCCTTAACCTTATAATACAAAAGGGAATTCACTCCTTTTCTGCAAGTAGAAAATCTGAAATTTAGTTATAGGAAAGAAGAACATGAAAGTGCAAACTTGTTTTTTTCCTTTGCCTTTGAAATCCATCATCTTCCTTTACCATAGAGACAAAAGATCATTATAATTTTTTTCTAAGATTATTAGAATTTATTTCATGTGCAATACTTCCTGGCTTTAATATCTCATAAATTTGAAATGTTCTGAATTTCTATGGCTTAGTTATTCTTCAGGAAGTATTTATCTTTCTGTTTGTTTGTTTTTCTTAGCACATTTAGAAAAAGAAAATATTTGTACTCTCATTTGTCATGTAACAGTTCCTAAGCATTCCAATTTATTCTTCAGAATCTATTACTGTGGAGTCGAAAGCCTTATCATTTTAGGGACATTTTTAAGCTTTCCTATTTTTCTCTCCTGGCACTTTCAAAAACTTCTAGCGTTAACTTTAACATTGCATTTCTGAAATTTAATGAAAATCATTTTGTCTTGGATATTACCACAAGAAATGAATTTAGTGACCAATATACATGTTTTCACCCCCACTACCTAGTTAATCTACAATTATCAGGGAAGAAATAATCTGAATGAGAAAATTTCCAGAAATTAGGAATTTGCTAATTTAAATATTCAAAATGTGGAAAATATATATGGTTGACAAATATTTTCTTGCTTTAAAAAGAATATGTGAAGCACAACCTAACCACATTTGTTATTCAGGTTTCTGTAGAGGTATAAATTATTATGGAGTACTGCAATAATACAACAGCTATTTTCTCACTGATAAAACTCCTTCTCACCTTAAATTCAACAAGTTTATTCAACACACATGTTTAATGAATGCCTATTATATTTGACACTCTGCCAAGTGAATGATAACTTATGAAAACAGCGCTCATATAAAAACATGGACCATCACCAACACCCCCTAAAACCTCCCCCAGTGGCTTCTCCCAATCATCAACCCCACCTCCTTCCCATTGCTATCTACTCTTTGACTTCCTACATCATATTAATTAGTATCCTTTGTAAATGAAATAATATATATTCTTTTGTATCTTGTTTTTTGTTTAACATTATATTTGTGAAATTCATTCGTTTCATGGCATTTTGCAGCAGTTTTCATTGTGAATGAATATACCAAAAATTGCTTATCCATTCTGCTTTTTCATGGACATTTTGGCCTGTTTCTAATTTGAACTTATAGAAATAGTGCTATTTTAAATATTCTTGGACATGCCTCATGGTAAACATATGTATGCATTTTTGCTAGGTATTTATCTAAGTAAAGAAGTGCTATGTTTTCAGATAAACGTATGCTTAGCTTTAATACAAAAGGGTCACATCACATAGTCTCCACCACCGTTCTAGAAATCTCACATAATACTTCTGAGTATGTGTATCTCATTGGCCATAACCCAGCCGAAGGCCACATACCTAGCTTCAAGAAAGGGAAAGCAGCAATGGATTTTGGCTGGATCCATTCCTATCCTTAATAAAATCTGAATTCTGACACCAAGAAAGAAAGGGAGTATTGGTAATGCGTGACAAGCACAGGTCTCTGCCACACTAACTCTCCCTCAGCCCTTGCCATCTCGGGAAATAAACTATTGTCCACCTAGTTCCAGTAAAAAATCCCAGGGTCATTCTTCACTCCTCCTACCCTCTTCCAGTCTATCAGCAAGTCGTCTTGTATTTCCCAAATACATCTCGACTCTATCATCTTCTCTCCTCCTCTGCTATCCCCTTAATATAAGCCTGCATCATCTCTTAGAGAGATGCACTATTGCAGCCGCTTCCTGTTGGAGCTCTTTTGATCCAGTTTTGCTCCCCCGCCATCCTTATAGCAATCAGTATGGTTTGGTTAGGTTTGGTTTTGCCTTCCTGTATGGGGGGTTTATTTCCTTCTAATAATGCCACATTATTTCCCTATCTAAAAGATTTCAATGGCTTCCTTTTGTACTTAGAGTAAAAACTCAACTGCCTAACACTGGCCCTCGTGAACATCTACACGTTCATTCCATTCTCATCCTCTGCTCCAGCTACAAAAGCTTCACATACATCAAATTCTTTCCCACTTCATGATCTTTGCCCCAGAACATGCTCCTTCCAAGTTTTATGGTTTTGTTTGCAGTTTGTCTCCCACCATGGGAACGTAGGCATTGTGAATGTAGGGCTTGTCTGAGCTCTGTACCCAATGGGAAGGGGACCAGCCTAAACCCTGGTGGTGGTGAACAATGTTGAATTAACAAATGCATCTCTTATTTGTGAGCCTATGAACAATTTCGATTTCTTATTATGGCTTATACTCTGTTCTAAATATTCTCAATATTCTTTAGCAAACATGGATTGCTCTTGAATGTTAAAAAGGTTTAATTTAGTGACTACATTAAATAATTTGCCATGTATAATTATTAACTCTGAAGTTAATCAATTAGTAATGTCAACTAATATTTTGCAGCAGCACCTAGAATACTTAATATATAGTGTAGGAACATCAGGTAACAGACAAATCAACATACATTATAACTTCGAGGAACTTATGATTCTGAAATGAGAACTAAGAAATAAACATAGCTATCTATATTCTAATCCAGACTTTTTAAGTTCTAGAAAAGGTACATGAGTTAAGTGTGAGTAATTACTACATAATTTTTTTCTCATTAAATGTTGTTATAATGGGTCTCAAAATTCTGTGGCAGAGTTTTGATCAAGTTGTTTCCATTAAAAATTACTCATTTTAAAAACTAATAACTTAAAACTGCCCCATGCAGAAAATGCCAAAATAGTCCACAAAACATTCTTCTTTTCTTCTAAAGATTTTGTGACGTGTTGTTATCATTACCCAGTTTTTTACTATTAAACTTAAATGGCCAATTGAAACAAAGAGTTCTGAGACTGTTCTTGTACCACTGATTAAGACTGTGATGGCAGGTATTACAGATAATTCCATTTAGCCATATAATATGGTTTGGTTTTGTGTCCCTGCCTAAATCTCATGTCGAATTGGAGGAGAGACCTGGTGGGAGGTGATTGGATCATCGGGGTGGATTTCCTCCTTGCTGTTCTTGTGATAGTGAGTCCCTTGTGCAGCTGTTATGTAAATAATAACAATACTATTCAGGTATTGGAATGATAATACCATTCAGGTATTCAAGGCAATACCATTCAGGACATAGGAATGAGCAAAGATTTCCTGATGAAGATACCAAAAATGATTGCAACAAAAGCAAACATTCAAGTTCTTGCTTGATCTTACAGCAAATATTTCTCCATCTTATTTCATGTTTTATTATTTACCCTAAAGCAAATCTAACATAAAAATAAGAAAAGAATAAAAACAAATAACAAAGAAAACCACCAGTCTCTGAAGCAAGTTCCCAAGTATGCCAGCAATCGCTGTCTAGATACTAGGAAAGCATTTTCCAGCAATTGGTCTAACTCAGCAGTGCTGTTCAGCTTACTTCAGGGAAAATGAGCAGCTTATTTGATATATGCTGGATTAATCTGCCTTTTCTACAGGATAACAGCCTCAGGGAAAGGCACCATTTGGAAATCAAAGCTGAAAATCTTTAAGACCTCCAAAGAACACTAGAGATAAGGTACAACTGAAGTTAAAAAGAAACATTTAATAGCCTTAATTTATCTTAAAGAATAAATGCCTCATGACATTGAAAGATGTTTAGTAAGCTATTTATTGAAAAGGACCAAGACAAATATTATGTAAAGGGTGGCAAATTCTAGCAATGTTATGGTGCTATTTAAAATTACTTTGATAGGCATCCAAATGGGAAGAGAGGAAGACAAACTATCCCTGTTTGCAGAGGACATAATTCTATATCTGGAAGACCCCATGGTCTCGGCCCAAAAGCTCCTTTAGCTGATAAACAACTTCAGCAAAGTTTCAGAATACAAAATCAATGTACAAAAATCAATAAAATTCCAATACATCAACATCCAAGTCCAGAGGCAAATCAGTAATGAAATCTCATTCACAGTTGCTACAAAAAGAATAAAATACCTAGGAATACAGCTAACCAGGGAAGTGAAAATCCCTTAAATGAAAAATATACAACACTGCTCAAAAAAAAAACAGAGATGTCACAAACAAATGCTCATGGATAGGAAGAATCAGTAATGTTATAAAAGGCCATATTGTCCAAGGGAATGAACAGATTCAATGATATTCCCATCAAACTACCAATGGCATTCTTCACAAAACTAGAAAAAACTATTTAAAAATTCATATGAAACCAACAAAAGAGCCTGAATAGCCAAGACAATTCTAAGCAAAATGAACAAAACTGGAGGCATTACGTTACCCGACTTCAAACTGTACTATAGGGCTACAGTAACCAAAACATCATGGTACTGGGAGAAAAGCAGACATATTGAGCAATGGAACAGACGAGAGGGCCCAGAAATAAAACTGCACACCTACGACCATCTCATCTTTGACAAAACTGACAAAAACAAGCAATGGGAAAATGAATCCCTATTTGATAAATGGTGCCAGGGTAATTGGCTAGCCACATGCAGAAAATTGAAACTGAACCCCTTTTTTATACTGTATACAAAAATCAACTCAAGATGGATTAAAGACTTAAGTGTGAAACCTAAAACTATAAAAACCCCTTGTAGATAGCCTAGGAAATACCATTCAGAACATAGGAATGAGCAAAGATTTCCTGATGAAGATGCCAAAAACGATTGCAACAAAAGCAAAAAAACGACAAATGGAATCTAATTAAACTAAAGAGCTTCCACACAGCAAAAGAAACTACCAACAGAGTAAACAGCCTACAGAAAGGGAAACAAATTTTTGCAAACTATGCTTCTGACAAAGGTCTAATATCCTGAATATATAAGGAACTTACACAAATTTACAAGCAAAAACAACCCCATTAAAATGTGGGCAAAGAACATGAACAGACACTTCTCAAAAGAAGACATACAAATGGCCAATAAGCACATTAAAAGAAAGCTCAATGTCACTGATCATTAGAGAAATGCAAGTCAAACCACAATGAGATATTATCTCACATCACTCAGAGTGGCTATTATTAAAAAGTCAAAGATGCTGCTGAGGTTGTGGAGGAAAGGAAACCCTTATACATTGTTTGTGGAAGTATAAATTCATTCAGCCATTGTGTACAGCAGTGTGGAGATTCCTCAAAGAGCTAGAAACAGAATTACCATATTACCCAGCAATTCCATTACTGGATATATAACCAAAGGAATATAAATTGTTCTACCATAAAGACACATGCACTTGTATGTTCAATGCAGCACTATTCACAATAGCAAAGACCTGAAAGAAATATAAGTTTCCATCAATGGTAGACTGGAAAAAGAAAACATAGAACATATACACCATGGAATGCTATGCAGCGATAAAAAGGAATGAGATCATGTCCTTTGCAGGAACATGGATGGAGCTGGAGGCCATCATCCTTAGCAAAGTAATGCAAGAATAGAAAAGCAAATACTGCATGTCCTCACTTATAAGTGGGACCTAAATAATGAGAACACACGGACACATACAGGAGAACACCACACACTGGGTCCTACTTGAGGGAAGAGGGTGAGAGGAAGGAAAGGACCTGAAAAAAGTAACTATCCAGTACTATGCTTAATATCTAGGTGACAAAATAATCTGTATACCAAACCCGCATGACACCAGTTTACCTATGTTACAAACCTGCACATGTACCTCTGAACCTAAAAGTTAAATAAATACATAAAATAAAGAAAATAAAATTATGTCGACTCTTTTTGCTCTTATTTTCCTATTTACTTCTTGAGAAGTATTTGTAGCTATAGTTTTATTAATAAAAAGCATCCTCAGAATTCTAGACATGAACTACTTAATAAATGATAGTTACCATTTATTGTGCAATCACAGTAATATGCAAAGAAACCTAGTCACATTTTTCCTATATCCTTTATAAAGCCTGATCCTGCCTCAGTTCACCTTGGTTATTTAATACATATTCATTTATTTTACTACATCGTTGCGAAAACAGTGTATTGAAATGAAAAAATAATTCTCAATTCAATCACTTATTAGCATTTATTAATAATCTATGGTTTTGCATAGATTTTCATAGATTTTCTATGGTTTTTCATTGATTACATAACTGCTAAAGTTCCTCCTGGCTGTAAGCTGTAAATCCTTTAGTTTTAGTATTCTCTCTCCTTCTTCCTTCCTTCCTTTTTCTTTTTTTCTCTCTCTTTCCTTCCTTTCTGCGTCTGTATAGCATACATTCCCCTTCACTCACTCAACCAATATTTGTTGAAGACCTACCACGCACTCTTCCAGTGTAATTCAGTAATATCAAATAAGTCTTTGCCTGCTTATGGATTCCTTGAGAGAAGACTCAGTCTGATCCATTCTTACATTTTTCCATGGTGTCTGGAAGAGGGTATTTGCCTTGTAGATACAAAAAAAAAAAAAATTAATGAAGTGAACTTTTCACTACTTCAGATTTTGAAATGCAGTACTGTTTTTGATAAATTACAGTTAAAGGAACACCAGATGGCCTCAGAGACATTGAACCAAGGAGACAAAATGTAGATAAGTATAGGCAGTTACCTTTTTCTAAATGTGTTCATCTTCCATAGAAGTTTAATTTTCAAAACTTATACATCTGTGTCCTTTAAACGACCTTCAGAATTCTGATTTCAGACTTTCATAAGCAGCGGACACACATTTTAAGCTATCACGAAAAAGAACGCTTCTTAGGCTATTCAATTTTGATGACATCACCATTTATGTGCACCAGAGGTTTTATAATTATTTTAATCTTATTTCATTTTGTCCTTAACGCTTGACAAAAAAATATGAAAACTGAAAAATAAAACATGCTGACTTGGCTGACAAGAACTATGGCTCTCATAAACCTAATACATTTTAAATAGCAGTAGAAAACTTTTAAGATTTTAAAAATATATCTTAACCAGATTCTGATTAGATTTAAGCAGATCTACCCTGTATTTGGTTGTTAAATTAAAACAAACAAACAAAAACAACTTTAATATGTATAAAATGTTGGAATTTTATCATGGAAGATTAAGTGTAACAAAAAGAGGTTGCTTTTTTATTTTTTCTTTAAACTCTCTGGGAAGAGACACTCTTCCGATATTTGACTATTATCTGATTAACGTGCATGAGACTTTCACACACATTTTCAAAAATGCATTTGATATGAAAGTAGATCTATCCAACAGGGGTCTCTGATAGCCAATTGGTGGTGGTATCCTCTCTTTTATTTCTCTCTTTGTTTTTCTTTTCTTCTGTCTCCTTGTTTTTCTGTATTTTCTCTACTTATGCGTTAGGCTTGCTAGTGACACCTAGAGGTTTCTGCAGGCACGGCATACCACAGGATAGAAGAGTTGGTTGATCGCTACTATGAATTTTAAATAATTAGAGGTTTTGGAACCTATATGTTTTCTTTTGTCTCATTTTTACAAAAGCTACAGAGAGTTTGAAGACATTTGATAATTTTTAAAATGCTTGGCTAGTTCAGTATGGCACAGTCAAAAATGTGTATGTGTGTTCGCACTGGATTAAAAACGTGACTTTGTCATTGATCAGCTGAGCAACATATTCACTTAAAAAGTTGGGTTCCACATTTATAAAATGTCTATTAAGATACTGATGACTTCAGATTTTTGTGAGAATCAGATATATGTATATAGAGCACCTGACATATAGTAGGTACTAAATAAATGGTAGTTATTATCATGATGTGACTTATAATGTTCATATTTTCTATTACACTGGATTAAATTATTTTTACATCTAAAACATGGGTACAATTAAATGAAATTGAAGATTGTCCCCTCAAGAAAACCTTGAAAATTAAAAGCAAAATTGACTATCACTTCCTATTTTTATCTGATTTTTAGGAAAGTGTTAATAAATTCATCAATGTTTAACAGAAGAGCCTTGGGTATCAGTGACAAAAGCTCAAATAATTAAGACAGTGAATAAATTAATTGTGAAAGCAGATCTCTTCCTTAAAAATAAGACATTGAACAAAATGTTTCTACATTTTCTCATAACTCAGAGATACCAAAATGGTACTGAATCATGACCACTCTCCTTATCCTTACTAACTGAAAGGAGAAAATGTTCAGAAACAGTGAAATTCAAAGGATTTACATCTCAAAATCGAGCAGCAAAAAATGCTGAATGTCTCCTTTTTCCACACTGATCCAACTTTAAAAAGGTCTTTAAATCCTTAGAGGAAAACACAAGGGAACCATTAAAACAAACAAGAATCAACAACCAAGGGAAGAATTTGAATTGTTTCATTTCTTTGTTTATTTTATTGTATATATATATATATATATATATATATATATATATATATTCTTCTCCTCCAAATATTTTTTACTCCTCTGTCCTGGATAGTGATTTCTTTTCCCAACACCTCAAAACTTTGCCTCCACTCTTTTTTTTTTTTTTTTTCCGTCCTCTTTCATGATTATTTTTATTTGTGGTTCATCTGTTGATTCTACACTGTAAGATATAAGGGCAATTTGAAAACATCTTGAGCTTAGTACCAACTTTATTAAATAGATAAAAATATGAGCTCCAGAAAGCAAGCTATGGGCCTGGAAACTGTTGGTATTTTAAAAGCAGTGAGCATATATAGAGGAAGGAGCACATTCTGTACTAGGGTTTCTCTCAGAGGCGATAGGGTTACATATTCAGTACTGGATAGGACAAGAAGTGAAGACACCATAAGAGGTTGACTATGTATTTCCATTAAAGTGAATTACATGAGCAAGTTAACAGAGGCAGAAAGAATACAGGTTTAAAACTTGATGACTTGGGTGAAGAGCACGTCATCAAGTTTCAGGGCTGCTGGAGAAGATCCAAGAAATGTGGGCAATATCAAAGACAGCTTTGAAAGACAGAGTCTAAGGAGGCTGACTCTAGTGAAGAGCATAACATCTCTGAGAAAATAATTTTGGTGACAAAATGGAGAAAGGGTATAACTTACTCATTGTAACATTCCAAGCCTAAGGTTTCAAGTGCCTGAAATAATAAATTTGGGATGCTTATCTAACTACGTAATATTTCCGATAGAAAATAATACTGCATTTCTAGTTGCAGTAGAGTTTACCATGTGGTTTTATATTATTTTATTTTTTACAACCACCTTCTGAACTAAGGAAGGGATTGTTATTTTTGCTTTACAGAGGAGAAATGTGATACTCAGAGGGTGTGTGTGACAAGCTCCAAGACACAGGTAGTAAGTAAAATCTCGATCTTGTCTTTTAATTGAAACTAGAAACATAGGAAAAAACAACAGAAATTACAACAGTTCAACAGTTATTTAGAGTTATCAATGATTTGAGATTTAAAAATATGGAATTTAACATTTCTGGTTTCAAAGCAATACACGGTTTCCATATGACACTATAGAATATTTTAAGTAAAAAAGAAAAGATAATTTATCTGATGTATAGTTAATTGTGCATTAATAGCTCTCATGTTATTGGCTTGGGATTATAATTGGAAATTATATCTGAAAGTAATAAAATCATAGTTGAGGATAGAATGAGACAGGCTTTACCAACCTTTCCAAAATTCAGATGACTTTCCAAATTTTATTTTTAAAAAGTCCACCAAATAATTTTTTGAAAGATTAATAGATTCTCACAGAGCACAAATACATAAAATAATGGCTGCCTTTTGAAAGATTACATTGTTTTCACATATCTCATTCGTATTTGAGGAGAAATTAGGACTCATATTTTCTCACAAAATGTGAAGGGAAAGGCTCTAATAGCATTTTAAACCACCAAAAGGGCATGGTTGATTATTATACTCATGTGGTTGAATTTCTTTAAATTTTGCTTTTTAATGAATCTTTAAATTATAGTGTTAATAGTTACACTTGTTAATTTCAATAGAATATTTTCTGTAATAGAAAAAAACAAAACCTGTAGCATAACTAAAGAAAAAAAGAAAATCAAGTGAAATGGAAGAGTAAATGCTAGATTCTCCAGTCTCTGTTAATCTCTTCCAGGCTTTGTTAATCTCGTGGTTGAAACCAGAAACTTGCATGCCAGTCATTTGGTGTGTACTATATACACTCTGATTTAAAAGATATCTGGAATGACACAGCATCAGATTGTTCCTTCTAACACTTAAGTGTCCTTGATACATAGAAAAGAGAAGAAAGTGCCAGTCAGGCAGATTAAGACCTTTACTTACAAATGATTCATTTCCCTGCTTGCTTAATTTCTAAAAGTAGATATCTGGGTATTATCCAACAAAATGAATGGAAAACTGCCAGCCTGCATGATATACACATGTAAGACTGAAGTCACCTGATATCTGGGGCAAGAATTCATGTTACACACTGAAGGATGCACTTCAAACAGAGGTTTATACTTTACACAACTTAAAAATAATAGTTAATAAGAAAACAACTTTTGAGAGGAACTAATTTGCTTTGTAGTGAATTGCATCCAAGTATGTACATAATAGTTGATATATGTGTATATAAATGATATAAAAGTTGAAGAGATATCCTAATTTCCCACTGGTTTGTTGACCACGTCTTTATTCCCAGAACCTATGAATATCTTACTTTACATGGTGGAAGGGACTTTGAAGACATTAATTTAAGTACCTTGAGATGGATGATTCTGGATTATTTGGATGGGCATGATATAATCACAAGAGAGAGGGAGAAGAATCAGAGTCAGTAGAGGAAAGTGTAACAATAAAAGCAAAAGGCTGGAGCTATGCAAGGTTCGGGCCATGAGCCAATAGATGCAGGAAGCCTCCAGAAGCTGAGAAAAGTCAGGGAAAGTATTCCCCCGAGAAGAAACGCAGCCCTGCCAATCTCTTTCTTTTTCCCTGGAGACACATTTTAGACTTCTGCCCTCTCACCAGACTGGTAGGGTAACAAATTCGTGTTGTTTTAAGACACAAAGTTTGTGTTTATTTTAGAGACAGTGTCTCGCTCTGTCCTGTAGTTTGGAGTGCGGTAGCACACTCATAGCTCACTGCAGTCTCGAACTCCTGGGCTCAAGCGATCTTCCTACCTTAGGCTTTCAAGTAGCTAGGACTACAGGCTCATGCCACCATGCCCAGCTAGCTGTGTGTGTGTGTGTGTGTGTGTGTGTGTGTTTTGTTTTTTTTGTTGTTGTTGTTTGGGTTTTTTTTTTTTTTTTTTTTTGTAGAGATAGGCTTTTGCTATGTTACTCAGGCTGGACTCCAATTCCCCAGCTTCAATCAATCCTTCTGCCTCGGCCTCCCAAAGGACTGGGATTACAGGTGTGAGTCACCATGCCAGACCTGTGGTAATATATTACAGCAGCAATAAGAAACATAATGAAAGTAAGATTTCCAAATAAATGCATAATAATCACATAACTTTGCTATAATTAACCATTTCTGTATTGTTCAACTTTTAGCTTGTTTCCATTTTTTTCTATTATAAATAGTGCTGAAGTGAATATTCTTATGCATACATCTTAGCATACACTTCTGATTTATTTTCTTTAGATTAAAAAACTGAAAATGGCTTGGAGCAGTGGCTCATATCTGTCATCCCAGCAGTTTGGGAGGATGAGGCAGGCAGACTTGCTTGAGCCCAGGAGTTTGAGACCAGCCTAGGCAACCCTGTCTCTACAAAAAATACAAAAATTAGCTGTGTGTGGTGGCACACATCTGTGGTCCCAGCTTCTCAGGAGGCTGAGGTAGGATGATCACTTGAGCCTGGGAGGCTAAGGCTGCAGTGAGTTGTAATCAGGCCACCACACTCCAGGCTGGGCAACAGACTGAGATTCTGTCTCTAAATAGGTAAATAGATAGATAGATAAATAAATAAATAAATATAAATAAATAAATAAATAAAATTAGAAGAAATAAAAACCTGGAAATGAAATGACTGCTGTAATATTTTTTAAATATTTAAAGACAGTAAAGAGCAACATAAAACTAACACTTCGATTCATACGTGAAGATGAACTTTTATTAATATAAGTAAAATATTTGTGATAGAGATCAAGTACCCTTGAATCCCCTTTTCCATCCTCTCTCCATACTCTCATCTCCTCCAATACAAAGACTGAAAAATATGGAATGATTCACAAATGTGTGAACCACCCTTGCACAGGGACTGTGCTGATCTCTGCACTGTTCCAATTTTAGTATCTATATTAATGAAGCAAGCACCAAGGTTTTATTTTATTCTTAAAAACACCCTTGAAGAAAGTAGCCAAGGTTATACATTATAGCTTGTTTATGACAACAATCCTTTTAGACTCCAAAATATCTTCATAGACAAGAAAAGGCAAATACGGGCCTTTTGAATGAGAAAGAGAACGGCAGAATTGAATAATGAGCCAATTGGAGCTATTTTTGCTGGATAGGCATTTCATTTTCACTGTTGATTTTACTTCACATTTAAAGTATGAAATGTTAAAATTTTTTAAATCTTCTAATTATGCATTTACAAACCATTACTGTCACCATTTCCAAATTAGCCAGACTGGTCTGTGTTCTGAACTGTGAAGAAAAGGCAATAAAGAGGATATTGTTCCCTTTACTGTAACTCTACCGTTTTATTCGAGTGTCATAGTGCCTACTTCACAATCTGATTTGAGAAGAGGTTCATCTGTCAAGCTTGATCATAATTTGGATGAACTCTCTACTTAGGCAGAACACCGCTCTCTTATGATGAGGATTCATTCCAATTGTAGAACATTACAAAACTAGAAGTTGACCTAGCAGAATCCCCAAATTAAAAAAAAAAAAAAAATCAAATATAAGATTTTCTCAAGGTCTGTAACTTTTTGATAAGTTTTACATTCCAAACTGTATTTATGACAGTATCAGTTTCTATTGAACAACTATGTTAATTCATTTGGAAGAACAAGTCACGGACCCTCGTCAATCTAAATATTCTCCAGCCTTGGCAACATGGTGAAACCATGTCTCTACTGAAAAAAAAAAACTAACCAAGTGTGGTGGTGTGCACCTGTAGTCCAAGCTACTAGGGAAGCTGAGGTGGGAGGATTACTGGAGGCCAAGAGGTGGAAGTTGCAGTGAGTCAAGATCATGGCACTGCATTCCAGCCTGGGTGACAGAGTGAGACTCTGTCTTAAAAAGTAAATAAATAGGCCGGATGTGGTGGCTCACTCCAGCACTTTGGGAGGCCAAGGTGGGTGGATCACGA
The DNA here is from genome assembly GCF_009764315.1 of Trachypithecus francoisi. Lineage (NCBI taxonomy): Eukaryota > Metazoa > Chordata > Mammalia > Primates > Cercopithecidae > Trachypithecus > Trachypithecus francoisi. The sequence continues at coordinate 22,140,003 of NW_022681474.1, forward strand.
GGTCAGGAGTTCGAGACCAGCCTAGCCAGCATGGTGAACCCCTGTCTTTACTAAAAAAAAAAAAAAAAAAAAAAAAAAAAGGTAGCTGGGCATGGTGGCACGCGGCTATAATCCCAGCTACTCAGGAGGCTGAGGGAGAATTGCTTGAACCTGGGAGGTGAGGCTGCAGTGAGCCGAGATTGCGCCACTGCACTTCAGCCTGGGCAACAGAGCAAGACTCCATCTCAAAAAATAAAAAATAAAAACAAAATAAATAAATATTCTAACACAAGATTTAGATAATACAACTTACACAAAAATAACAAGATATAAATTTACTGCCATTTAAATGATACATATTTGGAATTAATTCCTATAAAGTATTTTACATAACCAAAAACATACATTACAAAGCTAAAAATTAGTATTTGGGTAACAGTGAACTCTTGAAACACAAAGTATTTATTTCTTACAGTCGGTACTATTTTCTCAGATAAAGCCATGAATAATGTGTTTTTTCATTGCTTTCAATAATTTAAAAAGTTATTTAAAGCTAAAATAAATAATCAAATAATAGATGTCATTATATGTATGTATAAGCAATGAGAGATTTTATGTGTAATTAAAGGGCTAGTTTGCCAAGACATCAATTATTTCCCTGTTTAAAATAATGACCATATGAATAATGCACCTCCCTCTATAGGTATGTGTACTTATTCTGATAAATGAAGCAAGGAAGAAGAAAGTTTCCATAAATACCTCTAAAAAGCCCTATAGGAGAAACTATTGTTTTAGAATCAAAAGGATTTAAGCTTTGACTGGTAACATATAAACATAACCAAGGAGGAGCCATTAAATAAGATGGGCTGGTCTTCAACTTACCTGTTACTGTCCTTCCTAAATGCTGAGTAACAATTCATTATATAAACGAATTTCATCTTAGAGGAATGTGCTTTATATTTAATTTTTAGTGTATGCTTCTTACTTTCTAATCCAAATAAAACCCACTTCAGAAATACAGACACTTATGCCGGGCGCAGTGGCTCACGCCTGTAATCCCAGCACTTTGGGAGGCCGAGGCCAGCAGATCACCTGAGGTCAGGAGTTCGAGACCAGCCTGGCCAACATGGTGAAACCCTGTTACTACTAAAAATACAAAAAATTAGCCCAGTGTGGTAGCACATGCCTGTGGTCCCAGCTATTCGGGAGACTGAGGCAGGAAAATGGCTTGAACCCAGGAAGCAGAGGTTGCAGTGAGCTGAGATCACACCACTGTACTCCAGCGTAGGCAACAGAGTGAGACTCCATCTCAAACCAAAACAAAACAAAAAATGTAGACACTAGAGAAGTGTTAAAACAAAAAAAAAAATCATGCATTAGCTAGGCACAGTGGTTTGCTCCTATAATCCCAGCTACTGGAGAGTTTGAGGTAGAAAGAAAACTTGAGGCCAGGACTTCAGGACTTCAAGACCAGCCTGGGCAAGCCCATCTCTACGAAAAATAAAAATAATAAATATTATTCATTGTTATTTTATAGAAGTACATTTTCTTTTAAGGTTATCCTCATTCGTCATTAACATCAGAGAGAGAGTATAAAAAATGCATGCATATACACATGTATAATGGAAATTTATTGTTATGTCTTTAACCTAGGGTTGTTTTGGATGTGTGGTGTTGGGATGACTTGCATAATTTAATCACCTAAAAAGCTTGTTAAAAAATTACTTTCCCACGTTCCGCCCAGAGTCAGACTCACTGAATCAGAATCACCAGGCCGGGTGTGGTTCAGAAGTCTGCATCTGAAACAAGACTATCTGGTGATACTGGTAGAGGCAGTGGAAGGAGGGACCTCCAAGCAGCATTGCTTTAGGGGCTAATGTCAGATTTATCTAAGGTTTACTCTATAAAGCTTCCTTATAGTACATTTCGATGTAATACCTGAGGATCTCTATTGTATATTATGTGAGGTTTTTTTGTGTTGTTTTGACGGAGTTTCGGTCTTATTGCCCAGGCTGGAGTGCAATGGCACAATCTCAGCTCATCACAACCTCCATCGCAATTGTTCAAGCAATTCTACTGTCTCAGCCTCCTGGTAGCTGGGATTACAGCTCCCCCCACACACCCCCCACCCCCCCGGCCATGCCTAGCTAATTTTTTGTATTTTTAGTAGAGACAGAGTTTCACTATGTTGGCCAAGCTGGTTTTGAACTCCTGACCTCAGGTGATTCACCCACCTCGGCCTCCCAAAGTGCTGGGATTACAGGGGTGAGCCACTGCACCCAGTCCATGAGGCTTCTTTTTAAACTAATGATTGACAACGAATGGAACTGCCCATAATGGCAGTCCTTACGGAGTCACTAAATTAGTCCCATCCCCAGTTTGATACTAAGTCATTCAAAGCTACTTAAACGCTGACTCCTGCAAGCAGTTGTGTAACGGCACTGATTAGCCATTATACATGATTGATATTTTGTGTGCTATTTAATGTTCTCTTTTAATAAGCATAAAAATCTAATTCCTTTCTCATACACCCCACTTCCAGGGTATGGCAGCTACACCACAGCCCCATTCAGAATAACTATCTTTCTTGGCAGGGCATTGTGGCCTGTAATCCTAGCACTTTGGGAGGCCAGGGAAGGAGGATCACTTGAGTCCAGGAGTTCGAGACCAACCTGGGCAACACAGTGAAATCTTGTCTCTACAAAAAATAAAGATAAATAAAAATTAGCCAGGCATGGTGGCACACACTTGTGGTCCCAACTACTTGGGAGGCTAAGGTGGGAAGATCGCTTGAGCCTGGGAGGTCAAGGTTGCAGTGAGCCATGACAGTTGGGTGACACTACCAACTTTACCAAAAAATATACATATATGTGTGTGTGTGTGTGTGTATGTGTGTGTGTGTGTGTGTGTGTGTGTATTAGCCAGCTGTGTTGGTCCACAACCATAGTCCAGCTACTTGGGAGACTGAGGAGGGAGAATCGCTTAAGCCCAAAAGTCAAAGCTTCAGTGAGCTATGATTGTGCCACCGCACTCCAGCCTGGTCTGCAGAGTAAGACACGGCCTCAAAGCAAAACAAACAAAAAGGAATAACTATCTTTTTAATATTCCCATTAACTGAGATTTTATATTGTAGTTTGTATTTTTAAAAATAGACTTCCTTTCTTTCTCAAAAGCAAAACTATAACATCATTTCTTTTTCTATCTACATATCCTTGAAACTACCTTTGCAAAATGATGACAGTAAGAGAAATCTGACATAGTTGACTCCATCTTGCTTCTGACCTCCAAGCTGTCCTTGATCATTCCTGGAGATGGGCCAAGCTAACTTTGGGAGGTTTTACTAGTTTTCTAGTTTATGGTTTTACTTGAAAGCAAAGACTATAATGGTCCCTCCCTAAAACTAATCCCCTCCTTGTTCAGGGGCCTAAAACCACCTTTGGAAGACTAATAAAAGGCCACAAGAATAGGATTATGAGAGGTACCTGAATTATGATAAGCTAGGCATAGTTTCTATAATCTTTTATTGCTCAGGGCTTCTGTGGCCAGAGGTCACAAGATTTGTGAGTTTCCCAGTTGCTCATATAGAGAAAGTCACTATTGTAGAACCTAAGATTGGTTTTCAGAGATATCTTTCAGACTGACCCCACCAGGACTCCTGACTCATGACTCGACTGATCCTGTAGCCCCATCCAGAGGCAGACTCAGTGCACAAGGATGGTTTTCCACACCCCTATGAATCCGTCCCAACGAATCAGCAGCACCTATTCCCTAGCCCCTACCCACCAGATTATCCATAAACACTCTAACCTCTGAGCCTTTGGGGAGACTGATTTGAGTAATAACTTCAATTCCCCTCAGGGGCCACTGAGGGAAGAGGGTCACTTGAGCCTAGGAGTTCAAGACTAGCCTGGGCAACATAGTGAAATCCTGTCTCTACAAAAAATAAAGATAAATAAAAATTAGACAGGCATGGTGGCACACACGTGTGGTCCCAAGTACTTGGGAGGCTAAGGTGGGAAGATCGCTTAAGCCTGGGAGGTCAAGGTTGCAGTAAGCCATGATAGTACTACTGTAATCCAGCCTGGGTGACAGAGTGAGACCCCATCTCAAAAATAAATAAATCAAATTCAGATACCAATGAACATCAAATAAAAATGCAGATACCGAGTCAAGTGGCCATTATTCATCTTGAATCTAATTTTAGAGTTTATAAAATTGGCTACACAAGGCTTGAGATTAGTTAGTGATATGAGGACTCTCGGGTATCACTTGGAACCAAGAGAGGGATCATTATGTGGTTGTAACTCTGTGTCTAACCTCTGATCATATTATCTCTGTATTTCTCCCTATCCTGTATCAGGAATCATTCTTTGGTGCTGTCTCCAGAACTACATGTCAGTTATCTCTGATCATCATTTGCTAATATATATATATCTATCCAGAGTATGCTCAGTTGTTATAGCTTCTCACAGATCTTCAGAGTCTTTTAAATGTTACCTCTTGATTTTTATCTTTTAATGAACTTCCTCCCACTCAAGCATGGAGTTCTTTACTCCTACTCCTCTTACACATCCTCTGTCTTCATGTTCAGATACGACCAAGGCTAGTATACGCACTCTGTACTGTAGTGCAAGCATTTCTTGCCTAGACTTTGATCTTGGTTGGCCTTCATCAAGTAAGTTTAAAAGTGAATTCTCAGGTCCCTAAGCAATATATCTTTTTGCTTTCCCTACTACACAAAATAGAAAGTTTAAATGGTCTTTGGGGACGAATACAAAACACTCTTGTAGTAGCCCATTTTCACACTGCTGTTAAAGAACAACCTGAGACTGGTTGGTTTAGAAAGAAAAGGGGTTTAATTGATTCACAGTTCTGCATGGCTAGAAAGATTTTAGGAAACTTACAATCATGGCAGAAGACAAAAAGGAAGCATGTTTTACATGGCGTCAGGAAAGAGAGAGCGCAGGGGGAAGTGCCACACTTTTAAACCATCAGATCTCATGAGAACTCACTCACTATCACAAGAACAGCAAGGAGGAAATCTGACTCCATGAACCAATCACCTCCCACCAGGGCCCTCCTCTGACACGTGGGGGTTACAGTTAGAGATGAGATTTGAGTGGAGACACAGAGCCAAACCATATCAACTCTCCAGTCCCTAACATAAAGTAAGTAACTGACATGATCATCTTAATCCAATATATTAGAAAGCTTTTCCCTCTCATTGCCACAGGATTTAGAGGTTATGGAATATTTACAAGTTGTATAATGAAAATACAGAGATGATGTTTTTTATTTGGGGGATCTGTTTATTTTTTTGAAGGCCCCAAATCGAGATAGAAATTCAAAATTTCAAAACCTAAGTCATATTGACTACTGAAAAGACAGGAAAAGCATAAAGAATAATAAATAGAAAAATGAACTGAAACTAAAATGCTATTAGAAAAATTTTAAATAAGAAAGTCACTGAACTATTTTCAAAGTGACATATCAGAAAGAGAAACTTGCAAACAGCTAAAGCTAGTGAGGCAGTCCCAAAAACCAATAAGGAGAAAAATCATCCTAAAAATGATGGATGATTTAATCAGGACAACTAAAATTAAACCAGAAGGAGAGAATGCACACAGATAGTAAAATATGTCAGACCACATTCTGTAGAGCTAGAAAAAAATGGGAGTATTGAATTATTTAATAATAAATGGAATCCTCTAAGTATTAAAAGAAACTAATAGACTTTTCCAGTTATGTACAAAAGGCATTCATTAACAATAGCACATTAGCATTCATTAAAATGTTTTGGATGCTCTTAAGAGATTCTAAAGCTTTCATTTGCCTTTTAATACACAAATTACACTGTGATTTGTCTGTCATTTTAAGTAGGTCAGAGAATACCTGAGTTTCACTGTTCCTTCATCTTTTGCAGGATTTCAATAAATAGTGCATACATATTTCAGTGAATTAGTCATGATTAAATAATACTTATGTTCTACTGGAAAAAACATTGGTGGCCAAATTCTGTAACTTCTAAAGTACTTGGCCCTGACAAACTCAATACGAAGCTATAGGAAAGTTCAAAGTGTACAATAACATATTACTTGAAAGTTACATATTTTTTTTTTTGCTCACATGGCTTTTCATATTATTATTAGATCAATGTAATATTATCAGATGTATTCCTCTGAAATATCTCCCATCCTTTTTTGTTTGTAGTTAACTTGTAGGATATTATTATGTATGTATGTTAAATGGTATATGGTTATATGTTTTACTTTGGTCATTTTTTTCTGCTATAAGTACAATTTCAGTACTATTATGAACCAAAAACATATTTTTGACTGTCCTGGCAACTTACTTTGGTGTTGACATACTTCATAACATTTATCACAACATATTTGCTAATGGGAATATGGTTGCAGTTTAAAAATTAAAAATGACAGATGTGGACTTTTGGAGCATAATGCCTTCTGAGCCAAGATTTTGTATATTTCTCTTTTGAAAGATGCTAGTTAGTTCTATCTGGTTTAATACACTGTGGAAAGAAGTCTTCTGCCTGACTTGCCTGTGCCATCAGCATCAACTCAATCTGAAAGATATTTTCAACTTGTTCCATTAAAATGAGGGGTTGTTTATTAGCTTATTCTAAACAGATCTCCCAAATATTTGTCTACGAATTCTCTTCTAGTATAACACTGTTTATCTAATTATTTAATAAATTGAATTATTCATTTATCAGAACAAGAGGGAACATTATATTGTTTTTAAATTTAGAAATATACATTCAGATCTGCTAAGCATCACTTGTGAAGTAAATATGATTTCCTATAAAATTCTGGGTTTACCAGCCTGGGCAGCATAGTGAAGCACTGTCTCTACAAAAATACAAAAATTAGCTGGGTGTAGTGGTGTGTGCCTGTGGTCCCAGCTACTTAGGGGGCTGAGGTGGGAGGATTGCTTGAGCCCAGAAGGTCAAGGCTGCAGTGAACCAAGATCGTGCCACTATTTTCCAGGCTGGGTGACAGAGCGAGATCCTACCTCAAAAAAAAAAAAAAAAAAAAAAAAAAAAAAAATCAGGTTTATCTTTTCATCCAGGCCAAAAAATAGGCACAGTGAAGAATCCCTGAGATGACTGCGTTGATATTAACCTGTTGATGTGAGTGTGCAGGAACTTGCTGAAGCCATCAAGTTTCAAGTGACTGTATACACAGCAGAAAGAGTTTTCACCACACCCTTTTCTTGCCTTCTGAAGCTTTCACATCACATTACATGAGCAATCTTGACTCTTGTATATGTTGATTTTAATTATCCACATCCCATGTGAGATTTAGCCTTTATTCCTTAATAAAAGTGGATAAGTTGTGATAATCCAGTAACACTTCTCACATTTAAATGGTTCATATCTGCAATCATGTTGATATTCAGTTTCCTTCATTGCAGTAATATGTTTATAGCAAATTAATTCTATGGTATTGTCTTAGTTGAGGATAAAAAAATAAAATAGAAATGGAAGTGCAATATCTTAAGAAACAAAGTAGTAATATTTGAGGATGCAAAGGAGAGTTTTAGGGGGAAAAACCAGATTGCCAGGAAAATTCTGAAGCAAGTGATGATAGAAGGGTAGGTTAGAATAAGAATGAAACCAGAGTGACAAGACTACAAAGCAAACAAACAGGACTAATTTGTCTTTTAAAAAATTAAAATTGGTATATTGCAAAACCATTGCTATAAAGAATGTATTATTAAGTAGTATTTAAGACTTTTAGAGTATATGTTTTACAAATCTTAATGTTGAGAATAGAGATTGTTACACCAAGTTTATTAACATGAAATAAAAGAGCAAGTAAAAGTTAATTTTCAGCCAGCAGTCAGTGTTGAATGGTTCATATACAGGTAAACAGATAAATAACTCAAATGTATCTGCATTCTAGTCATGTAGCTATGGTACCTTGAAATATGAGTATGGCCTAAGGGATTTATATGGAATGTGTTTTCTTCTTCACTTGCTAGCATAATTTTCTTTTCCAACTTAGTTTTGGCTTGAACATATGAACTAATTATATGCCGTCGTTTTTGTTAAAATCATCTCAAGAAAGGAGGTCAGACAAATGTCTGTCAATGGATGAATGGATAAACAAAATGTATTATGTACATACAATGGAATATTATTCAGTCTTAAAAAGGAATGAAATTGGATACATGGCACAACATGGATGAACGTTGAGGACACTATACTAAGTGAAATAAGCCAGACCCCAAAGAACAAACATTATATGATTCCATTTATATGAGGTACCTAGACTAGTCAAATTCATAAAGATGAAAAGTAAAATAGTGGTTATGAAGGGATGGGGGAATGTGGAATGGGGAATTATTGTGTAATGAACACAGAGTTTCATTTTGGGATAATGAAAATGTTTTGAAGGTAGAGAATGATGTTGGTTTCTGAGATGGAGTCTTGCCCTTTCACCCAGGCAGCAGTGCAGTGGTGTGATCTTGGCTCACTGCAATCTCCACCTCCCGGGCTCAAGCGATTCTCTTGCCTCAACCTCCTGAGTACAGGTGCACACCAGCACACCTGGCCAATTTTTGTATTTTTAGTAGGGACAGGGTCTTACTGTGTTGGCCAGGCTGGTCTCAGACTCCTGACCTCAAGTGATCTGCCCTCCTTGGCCTCCCAAATTGCTGGGATTACAAGTGTGAGCCACCACACCTGGCCCAGTGCGAAAGTTCTTAATACCATGAAATTATACACTTAAAAATGGTTAGGATGCTAAATTTTTTGTTATGCATATTTTACCACAATAAAAGGAAGTTAGAGAACTTGAAACATCTTTAGCCCATTTAAGATCTTAGGATCACTTTGGAAACATGCTAAAATCCAACCAGAAAGAGTATGGAGAAGTACAAAATAATGGGCTGAGGTCAACATCCATTAGTGTTAAAAGAGCTATTACAACAAATCACTTTAATGAGTCATTTTAGTAAACATCTGTGTATGAAGAAATGTCTTTAAGGTCAATCTACCTCTTTTAAGAAATATTCAAAATATAATAACATGCTCTTCATCTGTTTATTTGTTGAGACTGGACTGATTAATAAAATATTTTAATTTTTTACAAGAATACATTGATAAGAAGACAAATGAGGAAATAAATCAATATATTTATTTGAACTATTTGCTAAGATTTCTAATAACTCAGCAGTCAACTTTCACCTATGCTACTCATGCTACTCTTTTTGAGACAGGATTTCACTCTGCCACTCAGGCTGGAATGGAATGCAGTGGCACAATCTTGGCTCACTGCAGCCTCAGCCTCCACTGGCTCGAGCTGGACTTAAAGTATGTGCCACCACACAAAAAATTAAGCTAGCTAATTTTTTTTACTTTTGTAGAGACAAAGTAATGCCATGTTGTCCAGGCTGGTCTAGACCTCTTGGACTCAGTGATCCTCCCACCTGTCTCCCAAAGTGATGGGATCACAGGCATGAGCTACTGTGCCTGGCCTGATGTAACTCATTTTTATCTTACAGATTAAAAGTTAATTCTTATTTAGTTAAAAATTATGCAAAGGGATGCTGAGCAGTAGTTTGCAGTCCTGCATTGTGGAGGAGCAGGCAGTATAAGGTTAATGAGTTTAAAGATATAAATATTTTCTATTATGACATATATTAACATTTTCAAACCAAAATGCATAAAAAGGTAGGGGGGAATTAGTGTATTTTTTAAATCTCTTAACAAATATTCTTAAATCAAAAGAATATACAAATGTGATGCTATTCTATCCCCACCTATTTTGAAAGACTTAACTTACTTTAATGTTAAAGTTAAACCAGATATTATAACTTCATGTACTATATCTTCTTATTATACTTTAATTATTTCACATTTATTTTTTATAAACATCCTTAATCTCCAAAGTTTTCAGACTATTTAAAAAGGTGCAGGAGTGACATCAGTAAAAATGTTAGAATAAGGATCTCAAAAATTTTCTCCTCTAGAAAAGCAACTGGCAACAGAATCATCTTTTTCAGGATTCTAGAAATTAACCAGATGCTTGAAGGAACCCAGAAAATGTTTATTCAATTAAAAATAGATACTCGACAAAAACCTGGGAGTTTTGTGGAATTTTATCATGCTCTAGTTCTATGTCTTGCTCTTCAACTCAATGGCAACCATAAAAAATAACAGTCTGCATTCCTGGTGCACCTTGGTAGCTATTGGAATTAGAAAACAGAGCTGGAACCATTTCAAAGAGTCATTTCCGAATATCTGTCCTTACTTATTTATTTATTTTTTTTTGAGATGGAGTCTCGCTTTGTCGCCCAGGCTGGAGTGTGGTGGCCAGATCTCGGCTCACTGCAAGCTCCGCCTCCCAGGTTCATGCCATTCTCCTACCTCAGCCTCCCAAGTAGCTGGGACTACAGGCACCGCCACCTCGCCCGGCTAGTTTTTTTGTATTTTTTTTAGTAGCGACGGGGTTTCACCGTGTTAGCCAGGATGGTCTCAATCTCCTGACCTCGTGATCCACCCGCCTCGGCCTCCCAAAGTGCTGGGATTACAGGCTTGAGCCACCGCGCCCAGCCAAATATCTGTCCTTACTAGACCTGCCTGAAGAATTCCAGATAGACCCACTTAGAAGGTAACTTGGCACTTTCCCAGTACTAAAAACCATATGGCAGGTGAGTGTGGGGGCATTTGTCAGAAACAATTATAAGCAAGAGTTTTACCTTTGTGGTTGCCTATGGAGATTGATAATTGATGGGGCAAATAATAGACTAACCAAAAAGTTTAAAAGGAGAAACTGAAGAATGAGATATCTAGATGAGTTTTGAGAACTTACAATGTATTTCTGGACTGCAGAAGACCACGTGCATGCATAAGGCTACAGAAAGACCTTATAAGGCTGTAAGGACTCACTTCTGGCTGACCGTCAGCAGAAAGTGAAGGCTTAAAGCATATTTGCGGATTGCCAGGCTGAGTGTTGAAGGCTAACCCCAACAAGCACATAGAGCCCCTTGGCATAGACTGAAATAATTTTTCAATCCTTTTTTTTTGTGTGTGTGGAAACTTCTGTCTAACCATTAACTGACCCCTTGGCTAACCAAATAGAGACTTAAGAGGCCACTTTTAACAAAGAATACAGACTTTATGAAGTTAGTTCAGAAAATTTACTAGATAAACAATGGCTATATCAAGCAGCAATAACAACAAACCCTGGTGAGGGAAGAGAATCTGATTTATAAAGTTGTCACATGGTATGATTTAAAATGTCCAGTTTCCAACAAAAAATTATGAGACATGCACAAAAGTAAGAATATTTAGCCTATGCACAGGGAAAATTCAGACACTATCTCTGAAGAAGCTCATATGTTGGTTTCACTAGACAAAAATTTAAACAAACTAGTTCAAATATGTTCAAAAACCTGCAATAAACCATGTGTAAATAAGTTTTTCTTAAGCATGAGAATTCATGCTCATAAATGACATTATAAAAAGGAATTCTGGGTTGAAAAATATAATAACTGAAATGAAAAATTTACCAGAGGGGTTCACCAGAATATCTAAACAGTCAGACGAAAGAGTCAGTAAACTTCAATACAGTCAACTGAGATTATTTTGTCTGAGAGACAAAAAGAAGAAAAAAGGAAAACTGAACAGATATCAGAGAATGGTGGGACAACATCGAGTGCACTGATGGATGCAAAACAGAATTCCAGAATGAGAGGACAAAGAGAAGAGACAGAAAAATATCTGAGGAAGTGGTTGGAAAAATTTATTATATTTGATGAAAATGATTAAGTTACACATCCAAGAAACTCAACAAACTCCAACTAGGAAAAAAATCAAAGAAATCCACACCTAGATATATCATAATAAGCTGTTGAAGGAAAAGAAAGAATCTTGAAAGTACTGAGAGAAATGATTCATCACATAAACAGAATTCTCAATAAGACTGATATTGAATTTCTCATCAGAAATATTGGAGACCAGAAGGCATTGAAATGATATATTCAGGCTGGGCGCGGTGGCTCAAGCCTGTAATCCCAGCACTTTGGGAGGCCAAGACGGGTGGATCACGAGATCAGGAGATCGAGACCATCCTGGCTAACACGGTGAAACCCCGTCTCTACTAAAAAAATACAAAAAAACTAGCCGGGCGATGTGGCGGGCGCCTGTAGTCCCAGTTACTCGCGAGGCTGAGGCAGGAGAATGGCATGAACCCGGGAGGCGGAGCTTGCAGTGAGCTGAGATCCGGCCACTGCACTCCAGCCTGGGCGACAGAGTGAGACTCCGTCTCAAAAAAAAAAAAAAAAAAAAAGAAAATGATATATTCAAAGTGCTAGAAGACATAACAAAACAAAACTTCATCAACCAAGAATTCTATAGCAGGCAAAACTATTTTTCAAAAATAAAGGTGAAGATAAAACATTCCCAGATAAACAAAAACCAAAGGAGTTCATTGCTGGAAAACCTGCCTGACAAGAAATACTAAAAGGAGTTCTCAGGCTAAAATGAAAGAATACTAGATAGTAACTCTAATTCACATGAATTTTCTTTTTTTTTTCTAAAAAGCACCAGTAAAAACAACTACATACGTAAACATAAAAGACAGTATAAGTTTTTTTTTTTTTGTAATTTTTTCTCCTGACTTTAAAAGACAACTGCATAAAGGAATATTATAAATCTACGTTGATGGGTGCACAATGTATAAACATGTAATTTATGCCAAAAACAGCATGCGGGGGATAACAAAGCTATATAGGAGCAAAACTTTTGTATGCTATTAAAATTAATTTTGTATTAAAATTAGATCATTATAAATTAAGATATTAATTATAATTCACAGGACAACTGCTAGGACAATAAAATATAAAAGAAAAGAAATAACACAAGAATTAAAATGGTCCTCTAGAAGATATATCTATTAAACACTAAATAAGTCAGAAATAAGGGGGAAAAATACATACAGAAAACTGGCCAGGCGTGATGGCTCACACCTGTAATCCCAGCACTTTGGGAGGCTGAGGCAGGTGGATCACCTGAGGTCAAGAGTTCAAGACCAGCCTCGCCAACATGGTGAAACCCTGCCTCTACTAAAAACACAAAAATAATCTGGGTGTGGTGGCGTACATCTGTAATCACCGTTACTCAGGAGGCAGAGGCAGGAGAATCGCTTGAACATGGAAGATGGAGGTTGCAGTGAGCCAAAATGGTGCCACTGCACTCTAGCCTGGGTGATAGAGTGAGACACCATCAAAAAACAACAACAAAAAAGAAAATGATAAGAAAATTGCAAATATGAACCTTACCTTATCAGTAATTCTATTACATTTAAGTGGATTAAATTTTCCAATTAAAAGATATTGCATAATAGATTTTTTAAAACAAAGTTTATCTGTATGCTAACTCTAAGAGACAAAATTTAGATTCAATGACACCCACAAAAAATTAAAAGAATAGGAAAACATACACCATCTAAAGAGTAACCAAGAAAGCTGGAGAGTCCATACTGATATTTGACAATAAAAGATTTTAAAACAAAAATTGTTACCAGAGATTAACAGAACTTTTTATAATTATGAGTCTACCTGCTGAGAAGATATAACAATTATAAACATATATGCAGTTAACAATGGAGCATAAAAGACATAAAAACTGAAATAATTGAAAAGATAAAAAGACAAAAAATAATAGTTGAAGACATTAAATAGCAGTTAGAACAAGTAAACACAAAATTAAACCTACTACTAAAGACTTGAACAAACCTATAAACCATCTAGACCAGAGACCTCTGCAGAACATTCTCTATATTTGTGGACTTCTGGGGAACGTCTGTGAAACAGCAGAATATATTATTCTCAAGTGCTCACTGAATGTTCTCCAAAATAGACTATGTATTAGTCAATACAACAAGTCTCAGTAAATGTAAAAGGTTTGACATCATACAAAATATGTTCTCAGACCAAAAGGAACTAAAGTTAGAAATCAATAATAGAGAAAATTTGTGATATTCATTAATATGTAGATATTAAACAACACATTCCTAAATGACTGATGGGTAAAAGAAGACATCAGAAGGGAAATTAGAAAACATTTTGAGATTAATGAAATGAAAACACAATATACCAAAACTTGGGATGCAGCAAAAACAGTATTCTGAAAGAAAATTATAGCTACAAATGCCTACATTTAAAAAGAATAGATCTAAAATCAATGACCTAACTTTCCACCTTAAGAAACTAGAAAAAAATGTAAGCTAACCTAAAATAAATAGGAGGTAAACGAGAGAGATTAATGTGGAAATAAAAGAAATAGCGAATGAGAATAGAAAAACAATCAAGAATGTTAACAAAACTGTCAGTTTTTGATTAACAAAATTGACAAAGCTTTACTTCAGTTTAGCAAGAAAAAAGAATACCCAAGTTATCAGAAATGAAAAAGTGGACATTACTACCAACCGTTCAGAAATAAAAACTATTATATGGGAATATGATAAACAAGTGTATACTAATAAATTAGATAACAAATGGAAAATTCCTGACAAAATATCAAAACAGGCTCAAACAGTAATAGAAAATCTGACTAGACTGATAAAAAAGAGAAATAGTAAATTAATAATGAAAAAAGTTTCCACACACACAAAAAAATCATACCCAGATGGCTTCACTGGTGAATTCTACTAAAAGATTAAAGATAAATTAACACATATTTTCCAATTGTTTCCAAAAAGTAAAGAGGAAGGAACACTTCCTAACTCATTCTATGAGGGTAGTATTACCCTGATACCAAAACCATGCAAAAACTTCCCAAGAAAAGACAAATAAAAACTAATGCCCCTTATATATATGGATGCAGAATTTTGTTAAAATGCTAGAAAGCTGAATTTAGTATCTGAGAAAAAGGACCATATCCATGACCAAGTAGAATTTCTCTTGAGTTATAAAGTTGGTTCAACACATTAAAATCGATCCATGTAATACGCCATACCAATAGAATAAAAGAAACAAATGCACAATCTTATTAGTTGATGCAGAAAAAAAAAAATTGGCAGAATCCAACACCCACTCATGATAAATATACTCATAAACTAGAAATGGAAGGAATCTCGCTCAACCTGATACAGGGCATCAGTAAAAACTCCACAGCTAATGGCATGTTTAATGGTGAAAGAGTTAAACTTTCCCTGTAGGATCAAGAACAAGACAACTACTGTCAACACTTCCATTTAACATTGTACCAGAGGTTCTAACCAGGGTAATTTGGCAAGAAAATATAACAAAAGGCATCTATCTATATGGGAAATGAAGACAAAAAAAGAAAAAATGATATTTGCAGATCTTATGCCTAAAAAAAAAAAAATCCCTAAGGAATTCTTATACCTGTAAAAAAACTATTAGACATAATAAATGCATTTGGCAAGGTTGCAAAATTAATAAACAAAAATCAATTGTATTCCTATCTATTAGCTGGTATATGCTGGATTTCTTCCCCCTCCAAATTCATATGTTAAAGACCTAACTCCCAGAACCCGAAAATGTGACTGTAATTGGGAATTGAGCATTTAAAGAGGTGTTCAAGTTAAAATGAGGCCATTATGGTGGTTCCTAATCCAATCTCACTGCTGTCCTTATGATAAAAGAAAATTTGGACACAAAAGAAGATGTATACACAGAGAAAAGATCATGTGAGAACATGACCATTTACAAGCCAAGAAGTAAGGCCTCGGAAGAAACCAAAACTGCTGGCACCCTGATCTGGGACTCTTAGCCTCCAGAAATGCAAGTGTTTACACCACTCAGTCAGTGGTGTTTTGTTGTGGAAGCCCAGCAAACTAATACGAGAACCATTCGGAATTAAGAGAACGATTTCATTTATAACAGCATCAAAAAGAACAAAATACTTAGAAATAAATATAACAAAACAAGTACAATGCTAGTACATTGAAGCTACAAAACTACATAACAATATTGAAATACATTAAAGAAGAACAAGATTAATAGAAAAACATCTCATATTCATGGATTGGAAGACTTCATATTGTCAAGATGGCAACAGTCCCAAAATTAATCTGGAGGTTCAATTAAATCCCAATAAAAATTCCAACAGCCTCTTTTGGAGAAATGGACAAGCAGATTCTAAAATTTATGTGAAAATGCAAAGGATTCAGACTAGCTAAATCAATCTTGACAAAAAGAACATAGCAAGAGGACTCGCACTTCCTTGTTTCAACTCTTACCAAGAAGCTACAGTAAGCAAAGCAGTGTGGTATAAGGATAGACAGGTATATTAATGGGATAGAATTGAGAGCACAGAAAGAAACCTATATGTCTACAGCCAACTGATTTTCAACAGTGATGTCAGGATCATTCAACGCAGTAACAATCTTTTCAACAAGTGGCTGAGACAATTGTATGTCTTTTTTTTTTTTTTTTTTATACTTTAAGTTCTAGGGTACATGTGCATAACGTTTATATCATGTATAACTCCCCAATGCAATCCCTCCCTCCTCCCCCCTCCCCCTGATAGGCCCCAGTGTGTGATGTTCCCCTTCCCGAGTCCAAGTGATCTCATTGTTCAGTTCCCACCTATGAGTGAGAACATGCGGTGTTTGGTTTCTCTTCTTGTGAGAGTTTGCTAAGAATGATGGTTTCCAGCTGCATCCATGTCCCTACAAAGGACGCAAACTCATCCTTTTTTATGGCTGCATAGTATTCCATGGTGTATATGTGCCACATTTTCTTAATCCAGTCTGTCACAGATGGACATTTGGGTTGATTCCAAGTCTTTGCTATGTGAGTAGTACCGCAATAAACATACGTGTGCATGTGTCTTTGTAGTAGAGTAATTATAATCCTTTGGGTATATACCCAGTAGTGGGATGGCTGGGTCATATGGTACCTCTAGTTCTAGATCCTTGAGGAATCGCCATACTGTTTTCCATAATGGTTGAACTAGTTTACAATCCCACCAACAGTGTAAAAGTGTTCCTATTTCTCCACATCCTCTCCAACATCTATTGTTTCCTGACTTCTTAATGATTGCCATTCTAACTGGTGTGAGATGGTATCTCATTGTGGTTTTGATTTGCATTTCTCTGATGGCCAGTGATGACGAGCATTTTTTCATGTGTCTGTTGGCTGTATGGATGTCTTCTTTTGAGAAATGTCTGTTCATATCCTTTCCCCACTTTTTGATGGGGTTGTTTGTTTTATTCTTGTATATTTGTTTGAGTTCTTTGTAGATTCTGGATATTAGCCCTTGTCAGATGAGTAGGTTGCAAAAATTTTCTCCCATTCTGTAGGTTGCCTGTTCACTCTGATGGTAGTTTCTTTTGCTGTGCAAAAGCTCTTTAGTTTAATTAGATCCCATTTGTCATTTTGGCTTTTGCTGCCGTTGCTTTTGGTGTTTTAGACATGAAGTCCTTGCCCATGCCTATGTCCTGAATGGTACTACCTAGATTTTCTTCTAGGGTTTTTATGGTATTAGGTCTAACATTTAAGTCTCTAATCCATCTTGAATTAATTTTCGTATAAGGGGTAAGGAAAGGATCCAGTTTCAGCTTTCTACTTATGGCTAGCCAATTTTCCCAGCACCATTTATTAAATAGGGAATCCTTTCCCCATTTCTTGTTTCTCTCAGGTTTGTCAAAGATCAGATGGCTGTAGATGTGTGGTATTATTTCTGAGGACTCTGTTCTGTTCCATTGGTCTATATCTCTGTTGTGGTACCAGTACCATGCTGTTTTGGTTACTGTAGCCTTGTAGTATAGTTTGAAGTCAGGTAGCGTGACGCCTCCAGCTTTGTCCTTTTGACTTAGGATTGTCTTGGCAATGCGGGCTCTTTTTTGGTTCCATATGAACTTTAAAGCAGTTTTTTCCAATTCTGTGAAGAAAGTCATTGGTGGCTTGATGGGGATGGCATTGAATCTATAAATAACCTTGGGCAGTATGGCCATTTTCACGATATTGATTCTTCCTATCCATGAGCATGGTATGTTCTCCCATTTGTTTGTGTCCTCTTTTATTTCACTGAGCAGTGGTTTGTAGTTCTCCTTGAAGAGGTCCTTGACATCCCTTGTAAGCTGGATTCCTAGGTATTTTATTCTCTTTGAAGCAATTGTGAATGGAAGTTCATTCCTGATTTGGCTCTCTGCTTGTCTGTTACTGGTGTATAAGAATGCTTGGGATTTTTGCACATTAATTTTGTATCCTGAGACTTTGCTGAAGTTGCTTATCAGCTTAAGGAGATTTTGGGCTGAGACGATGGGGTTTTCTAAATATACAATCATGTCATCTGCAAACAGGGACAATTTGACTTCTTCTTTTCCTAACTGGATACCCTTGATTTCTTTCTCTTGCCTGATTGTCCTAGCCAGAACTTCCAACACTATGTTGAATAGGAGTGGTGAGAGAGGGCATCCCTGTCTTGTGCCAGTTTTCAAAGGGAATTTTTCCAGTTTTTGCCCATTCAGTATGATATTAGCTGTGGGTTTGTTGTAAATAGCTCTTATTATTTTGAGGTACATTCCATCAATACCGAATTTATTGAGCGTTTTTAGCATAAAGGGCTGTTGAATTTTGTCAAAAGCCTTTTCTGCATCTATTGAGATAATCATGTGGTTCTTGTCTTTGGTTCTGTTTATATGCTGGATTAAATTTATTGATTTGCGAATGTTGAACCAGCCTTGCATCCCAGGGATGAAGCCCACTTGATCATGGTGGATAAGCCTTTTGATGTGCTGCTGAATCCGGTTTGCCAGTATTTTATTGAGAATTTTTGCATCGATGTTCATCAGGGATATTGGTCTAAAATTCTCTTTTTTGTTGTGTCTCTGCCAGGCTTTGGTATCAGGATGATGTTGGCCTCATAAAATGAGTTAGGGAGGATTCTCTCTTTTTCTATTGATTGGAATAGTTTCAGAAGGAATGGTACCAGCTCCTCCTTGTACCTCTGGTAGAATTCAGCTGTGAATCCATCTGGTCCTGGACTTTTTTCGTGGGTAGGCTATTAATTGTTGCCTCAATTTCAGAGCCTGTTATTGGTCTATTCAGGGATTCAACTTCTTCCTGGTTCAGTCTTGGGAGAGTGTAAGTGTCCAGGAAATTATCCATTTCTTCTAGATTTTCTAGTTGATTTGCGTAGAGGCATTTATAGTATTCTCTGATGGTTGTTTGTATTTCTGTGGGGTCGGTGGTGATATCCCCTTTATCATTTTTTATTGCGTCTATTTGATTCCTCTCTCTTTTCTTCTTTATTAGTCTTGCTAGCGGTCTGTCAATTTTGTTGATCTTTTCAAAAAACCAACTCCTGGATTCATTGATTTTTTGGAGGGTTTTTTGTGATTCTATCTCCTTCAGTTCTGCTCTGATCTTAGTTATTTCTTGCCTTCTGCTAGCTTTTGAATGTGTTTGCTCTTGCCTCTCTAGTTCTTTTAATTGTGATGTTAAGTGTCAATTTTAGATCTTTCCTGCTTTCTCTTGTGGGCATTTAGTGCTATAAATTTCCCTCTACACACTGCTTTAAATGTGTCCCAGAGATTCTGGTATGTTGTATCTTTGTTCTCATTGGTTTCAAAGAACATCTTTATTTCTGCTTTCATTTCGTTATGTACCCAGTGGTCATTCAGGAGCAGGTTGTTCAGTTTCCATGTAGTTGAGCGGTTTTGATTGAGTTTCTTAGTCCTGAGTTCTAGTTTGATTGCACTGTGGTCTGAGAGACAGTTTGTTATAATTTCTGTTCTTGTACATTTGCTGAGGAGTGCTTTACTTCCAATTATGTGGTCAATTTTGGAATAAGTGCGATGTGGTGCTGAGAAGAATGTATATTCTGTTGATTTGGGGTGGAGAGTTCTATAGATGTCTATTAGGTCCGCTTGGTGCAGAGATGAGTTCAATTCCTGGATATCCTTGTTAACTTTCTGTCTCGTTGATCTGTCTAATGTTGACAGTGGAGTGTTGAAATCTCCCATTATTATTTTATGGGAGTCTAAGTCTCTTTGTAGGTCTCTAAGGACTTGCTTTATGAATGTGGGTGCTCCTGTATTGGGTGCATATATATTTAGGAGAGTTAGCTCTTCCTGTTGAATTGATCCCTTTACCATTATGTAATGGCCTTCTTTGTCTCTTTTGATCTTTGATGGTTTAAAGTCTGTTTTATCAGAGACTAGGATTGCACCCCTGCTTTTTTTTGTTCTCCATTTGCTTGGTAGATCTTCCTCCATCCCTTTATTTTGAGCCTATGTATGTCTCTGCATGTGAGATGGGTCTCCTGAATACAGCAGACTGATGGGTCTTGACTCTTTATCCAGTTTGCCAGTCTGTGTCTTTTAATTGGAGCATTTAGTCCATTTACATTTAAGGTTAATATTGTTATGTGTGAACTTGATCCTGTCATTATGATATTAACTGGTTATTTTGCTCATTAGTTGATGCAGTTTCTTCCTAGCCTCGATGGTCTTTACATTTTGGCATGTTTTTGCAACGGCTGGTACCAGTTGTTCCTTTCCATGTTTAGGGCTTCCTTCAGGGTCTCTTGTAAGGCAGGCCTGGTGGTGACAAAATCTCTAAGCATTTGCTTATCTGTAAAGCATTTTATTTCTCCTTCACTGATGAAACTTAGTTTGGCTGGATATGAAATTCTGGGTTGAAAATTCTTTTCTTTAAGAACGTTGAATATTGGCCCCCACTCTCTTCTGGCTTGTAGAGTTTCTGCGGAGAGATCTGCTGTTAGTCTGATGGGCTTCCCTTTGTGGGTAACCCGACCTTTCTCTCTGGCTGCCCTTAAGATTTTTTCCTTCATTTCAACTTTGGTGAATCTGGCAATTATGTGTCTTGGAGTTGCTCTTCTGGAGGAGTATCTTTGTGGTGTTCTCTGTATTTCCTGAATTTGAATGTTGGCCTGCCCTACTAGGTTGGGGAAGTTCTCCTGGATGATATCCTGAAGAGTGTTTTCCAACTTGGTTCCATTTTCCCCCTCACTTTCAGGCACCCCAATCAGACGTAGATTTGGTCTTTTTACATAATCCCATACTTCTTGCAGGCTTTGTTCATTTCTTTTTCTTCTTTTTTCTTTTGGTTTCTCTTCTCGCTTCATTTCATTCATTTGATCCTCAATCGCTGATACTCTTTCTTCCAGTTGATCGAGTCGGTTACTGAAGCTTGTGCATTTGTCATGTATTTCTCGTGTCATGGTTTTCATCTCTGTCATTTCGTTTATGATCTTCTCTGCATTAATTAGTCTAGCTGTCAATTCTTCCACTCTTTTTTCAAGATTTTTAGTTTCTTTGCGCTGGGTACGTAATTCCTCCTTTAGCTCTGAGAAGTTTGATGGGCTGAAGCCTTCTTCTCTCATCTCGTCAAAGTCATTCTCTGACCAGCTTTGATCCGTTGCTGGCGATGGGCTGCGCTCCTTTGCAGGGGGAGATGCGCTCTTATTTTTTGAATTTCCAGCTTTTCTGCCCTGCTTCTTCCCCATCTTTGTGGTTTTATCTGTCTCTGGTCTTTGATGATGGTGACGTACTGATGGGGTTTTGGTGTAGGTGTCCTTCCTGTTTGATAGTTTTCCGTCTGACAGTCAGAAGGACTGTCTGTTGGTCTGTTGGAGATTGCTTGAGGTCCACTCCAGACCCTGTTTGCCTGGGTATCAGCTGCAGAGGTTGCCGAAGATAGAATATTGCTGAACAGCGAGTGTACCTGTCTGATTCTTCCTTTGGAAGTTTCCTCTCAGGGATGACTCCACCCTGTGAGGTGTGGGGTGTCAGACTGCCCCTAGAGGGGGATGTCTCCCAGCTAGGCTACTCAGGGGTCAGGGACCCACCTGAGCAGGCAGTCTGTCCGTTCTCGGATCTCAACCTCCGAGTTGGGAGATCCAGGGCTCTCCCCAAAGCTGTCAGACAGAGTCGTTCGCCTCTGCACCGGCCCCCGCTGCTTTCCCTATTGGACCTCAGGTGTGGGCTGTCCCCAGAGGTGGAGTCTACAGAGACAGGCAGGTTTCCTTGAGCTGCTGTGAGCTCCACCCAGTTCGAGCTTCCCAGCGGCTTTGTTTACCTACTTAAGCCTCAGCAATGGCGGGCGCCCCTCCCCCAGCCTCGCTGTTACCTTGCGGATAGATCGCTGCAGACTGCTGTGTTAGCAGTGAGGGAGGCTCCGTGGGCGTGGGACCCTCCCGGCCAGGTGTGGGATATATTCTCCTGGTGTGCCTGTTTCCTTAAAGTGCAGTATTGGGGTGGGAGTTACCCGATTTTCCAGGTGTTATGTGTCTCAGTTCCCCGGCTAGGAAAACGGATTTCCTTCCCCCTTGCGCTTCCAGGTGAGGCGATGCCTCGCCCTGCTTCAGCTCACGCTGGTCCGGCTGCAGCAGCTGACCAGCACCGATTGTCCGGCACTCCCTAGAGAGATGACCCCAGTACCTCAGTTGAAAATGCAGAAATCACCGGTCTTCTGTGTTACTCGCGCTGGGAGTTGGAGACTGGAGCTGTTCCTATTCGGCCATCTTGCTCCGCCCCTCGAGACAATTGTATGTCTATATGCAAAAGAATAATTTTTGTTCCCTTCCTCACATTTTATACAAAATTTATATAAGATGGATCGAAGATCTGAATATGAAAGCGAAACTACAGCATTCTTAGGAGAAAAATATAGGTATAAATCGACCTTGGAATAGGCATAGGTTTCTTATACATGACACCTATAGTAGAAGTAACCAAAGAAAAATATATACATTGTGCTTTATCAAAACAAAATAAAAGGTGCGTCAAAGAACACTATCAAGAAAGTGAAAAGACAACTCATATGATTTCATTTCTTTCAGAAAATGTTTGCAAATCCTACATATTTTAAGAACCCAACATCCAGACTATGTTGAGAACTTGTACAACTCAACAATAAAAAGGCAATCCAATTAAAAATGAGAAAAGGTTTAGAGAGAATCTTTTCCAGAGAAGATACACGAATGCTCAATAAGCCCAAGAAAAGATACTTACCATCAATAGTCATCAGGGAAATGCAAATAAAAACCAGAATGTCATACCACTTCACACCAACTGGGATCACTGTAATTTTTTTAAGTGAAAATTAACAAGTATTTGCAAGGATGAGGAGACATTGGAACCATCATGCATTGCTGGGAAAGTAAAAAGGTGCAACCACTGTAGAAAACAGTTTGTCATTTTCTCACAAAGTTAATTGTAGAGTTACCAAACTACTCATATGTTCACACAAATTGTGCTTGGATTTTTAAAGTCACGTTATTCGTGATATCCAAAAAGTGGGAACAACCCAAATGTCCAATAACTGATGGACTTCATCTTTTTCCATAGTATAATTCAATGGAATATTATTGGAAATAAAAAGGAACAAAATACAGATATAGTCAACAGCATGGGCGAATCTGAAAACATGCTAAGCAAAAGAAATCAGACACAAAAGGCCATATACTGTATGATTCCATTTATGTGAGCTCTCCGGAAGGAACAAATTCCCAGAGACAGAAAGTAGATTAGTGTTTGCCAGGAGCTGAGGAGAAAGGGGAATGGGCAGTGATTGTTAAAGGATATGGGGTTTCTTTTTGGAGTGATGACATGTTCTGGAATTAGATGGTCGTCTGGATTTTACCACCTTGTGGGCATACTAAAAACCACTGAATAGTGTACACTTAAAAAAGGTGAATCTTAAGCTATGTAAATTATATATCAATAAAAATTTTGTAGAGATGGAAATAAAAAGACTGGAAATCTAGGGCAAAAGAAAACAGGATGAATGCAAGATGAGGAAAGGAAATTCAGTACAAGTCATGTTGGCGGACACTAGCAGTGGTGGTGCCTATGGGAATCAGAGCAGTCCTGCCTCCAACCCAAGAAGCCCTGTGATCTGTGCCAGGAGTAACAGCCTCCACTAGGGGCTCTGCAGAAGCACAATTTCTCCTGGGGCTGATATTTGAGAGTCAAATTTCCTGCAGTTTAGATATTTCCATCAGTTTAGCAAAATCTGGATAGGCTATAAGGCTGACAACTGTGTCCAAAGCAATAATCACTTGAGAACTTTTCCATGTGCCCCATCACTCTGCATTGTACAGCATATTCTTTAACATGTTTATTTCATTTTTCAATTCACTAAGTGCTTGCTGAGCACTTGCCCATTTTCCTTTATTAGCAAAATGCAGGAATTTAACCTATCTTTGAGCACAATTTGGGAATAAGATTTAAGTTTCTATAATACAATGTTGCCATTTAAAAATAAAGATAACATAATGCTCCTACCCCCTTTTGAGAATATAGTGTTCCATTTTATTAACATCTTTTCTACTTTTTTTTTTTTTTTTACATTTTTATGCTTTGCTATTTACTGGTCAAAACCACTTTAGTTCATTCAGATTCAGAAAGGAGACTATAAGCATGTATGCCATGTTAATGCAGGATATTGTTTCATTATGAATGTGCCTATATTGTTAATTTCATCTAAATAGTACATGCAGTATTTATAGGAGGCTAAAAGGCATAAAGTATTCTTGTATGTGAAACGCTCCAATTAAAAAGAGTTATGTTAGCTGTTAAGTAAGTTTTAAAAAGATGTTTATTCATTTCAAATGCCGAATTGATAAAATTTTCTCCTTAAAACTGTAAAGAACAAAAAGCTGGAATTACCCATCAACAGTACAATAGAATTCCAGTTTATTCTCAGAGCAGATCAGCCAAGATGAACAAACGAGTCTTGTAATTGCATACCAGAGGTCAAAAATTAGCCCTACCAAATGAGGAGGGAGAGGAATTGCTGAGACCTAGAAGAAAGGTCATAATATTTGGACTGAATAAAAGCAATTCACTAATAGCAATTTCCCTTTATCTGACAGCAATTGTAGAAAGTTTTAACAAATCCTGTTAAAATGGACAAAAACTATTTCCTGAATAGTTAAGAAAAGATTATAATAAATGTCAAGTATTCTACAGCATGTATAGAATCTCATTTCCAAGGGAGTAAGCTGTTTTCTTC
This sequence comes from Trachypithecus francoisi, assembly GCF_009764315.1. Taxonomy (NCBI): domain Eukaryota; kingdom Metazoa; phylum Chordata; class Mammalia; order Primates; family Cercopithecidae; genus Trachypithecus; species Trachypithecus francoisi. The sequence goes on from NW_022681474.1 coordinate 22,164,966, forward strand.
AGCATCCTGTTAGCCAAGTTCCAATTTTGGACAGGTCCTAGGAAACACAACATTGTTAAAGACAGAGATGAAACAAGGTGATTAATTGTAAGTACATTTCTATAGATAGTATTGCACTTGGAATGTGTAAAAATCTCTCTGAAGCTTGGTAGAGATAAGGGTTGTAAACAGATTTGAAATCCACACAGCAATAGGTCACATGCTAATCTTTGCCCAGAGTTCTATGTTGTTGAGAATGATTCTGATATATTATTTTAAAGGAGAGAGTGTCATATGAATTCCAGATCTTTGTCATGGACAAAGAATCTAAGTGCTATTCATTTGTGGTTCCTGATTCATTTGTTCTTTGAGAGATTAGCTAAAATGAAGGGAGTGGGTGAAAGAACCACTAATTCTTTTCCTACATCTATAGTAAATACAAACAGACCTCCAGCCATTACTATATCTCTCCCTCCTGTCAGACGGAAGATGTAACATCTTCCACGAACGCTTACTTTGTTACTACAAAATGGAAAGAGACACTTCTACTGTGGTGAAATGTATATGGCAAACCCACATAATTTAGGCCACAAAATACCCTACTTTAGCCAGAATGATAAGAGTAATCTACTTTTTCCATTTCACTCTGAGCATACTGTCCTACATACATTTCATTTATTCGTTCCTTGCTACAATGTAAAGGCAGAGTATACTTTTAAAAATAATTATTCATCAACATTTAAGACAAATGATCAAAGCTTGAGTTTATTGTTATACAATGTTGCTCTTTCACCTTTATTTCTGAACAGCAAATCTCATCAAGCATGATTGAGTTTGCTTACTTGTATCTTCTCCCATACTTCTGCATTTACTATGTGTATAGCTCTTCATAATAAAATTGAGATAGGAGTAAACCAGTACAATTCAGCAGCATCAGTGACTTAACCAAACATATAAAAGTCTTTCCCGACTGACCCTGAATGACCATTTACCCCCTTTCAAATTTTGACATCAAATTTCTACTTACAAAAAATATATAGTTTCAATCAGGAGGGCAGAGCATTGATGACCCCAAGTAACAAGAAAAATGAACGCTGCGAAGACGCACATAAAATAATAAAGGAAAAAAGAAAGAAAATGATAGCAAGGATAGGTGGGGATTTACTTGTTCTCAGAGGAGGATACACCTATTTTTCTACTGTGAAAGAAGGAGAGATAACCCAGTCTAAAAAAAGAGATGCTTTCTTGAAATGGTTTCTGCTGGATTCCCCATTATTTTAGATATCATGGGAGCTGGAGTTGTGCAGAATATTTTGGGATGCTTTCCACATGGATTTATGATTCTCAAAAAGAATCAGCATCAATTAAACTATAGTTGACCCTTGAACAGTATGGGGGTCAGGGGAACGGACCCCCTACACAGTAGAAAATTCATGTACAATTTCGACTTCTCATAAACTTAACTACTAATACCCTACTGTTGTAAGAAAATCATAAGGAAGATAAAATATACTTACTGTTTATTAAGTGGAAGTAGATCATCAGACTTTCATCCTCATTGTCTTCACATTGAGTGGGCTGAAGAGGAGGAGGAAGAGACTGAGTGGACTGAAGAGGAGGAGGAAGAGGAGGGGTTAGTCTTGCTGTGTTAGGGGTGGCAGAGGAGGAAGAAAATCCATGCAAAAGCGGACCCTCCCAGTTCAAACCCCTGTTGTTCAAGGGTCAACCGCACAATCAAGTTTTGATGAGAAGACTCAGTTTTCAAACTCGATTTTAAGCAGGTATGTATCTAGGTACTCAAATTCAGATGTAATATTACATGGAATTTAAACACTCCTGGTTAAGCAGAAATAGAAGAATTGTTACCTAAGTAGAAATCAACCTATGGGAGGAAAGCTCAGGGAAGAGCCAGGGTCCTGGCATAATAAAGACTTGTAGGCATGACATATGTTTGTGTTTATTCGTGTATATCTGTTGTTTGGAAATAAAGAGCAAATTGAGTATTGGATTAAGGGAAACACATTTCTTGTGAGAGAGCCATCCTTTGAGCATCACATTTGCAAAGGTAGATTGATTATCCGGATCCACTTCCAGTGGGTTTTGTTGCAAGCTGAGACATCTATTGACAGCATCCATAGACTCTTCAGAACTTGGAGTGGAAAGGAACTTGAACTTAGAACACATGGAAATTTGTTACGTGATTGAAGTCTTCTCTCACTTTTGCTTCAGAAACACTTAAAGCCACGTACTTTGCGGTAGGCAATGTTCTACATTTATTAAATATAGAGCTAACTCATCCAATCCGTTGCAACCACCTTATAAGGGCGTTACTCTAATTCTCTCCATTTGATGGATGGATAACTGAGGCTAGGAGATAAATTGCTCATTGCAGGGCAGGTGAAATTCCAGCCCAGGTTATCCGGGCTTTAGATCCTGTACTTTTAACCAATAGCGCGTTGCTTCTTTTCCTTGTATTTATCTCTTTCAAAAATGATTAACTGTATGCAAAATAATATAACTAACGAGAGGGCCGACAAGGGTTAACGCGGAAACAGATCCCCGAAGTGAAAAAACAAAAACAAACCGGGGAGCCAGATCCCCTGAAAGCCCTGGTAGGAAATTCAATGGGCCTCCTGTTCCTTTAAACTCTCGCTTTCGCCCCCGCTGACACTTTACAAAGCCGCGGCGGCAGCGGCGGGGACCACGCTGCGGCGCGCCACCCTCCGCCACCCTCCCGCGCAGGGCTGGGGTCCGAGGGGGCTTCGCGGAGTCGGTAACCTAACAGGCTCTCGTTTGCTTTCTCCACACCCAGCCACTGCCAGACCCAGCCTCCGGGAGGGAGCGAGCTATGGTTAACCCTTTCGTGCCCACGGAGACCCCGCCAGGGTTGGGGCGGGGCGCGATGGCCCCCCGCAGTCAGGCGCGAAGGCGGCCTGGACGCCAGGTGGGTGGGGGGAGCAGTTGGCGGAGCTGCCCAGGACGCGCGAGCAGAGTGCGGGGATGGCGCCCAGGCAGCGCGGAGGTACGGCTCCGCGCTCCCCCGCTAGCTCCCCGGACTCGTCCCCTCTCCCCGCGCTCGGGGGCAGCCGGCTGCCGGGGGCGCGCAGGGCTGGAGTGGCCCTCTCTCTCCCCTTCGCTAGGCTCCCCCGGCTTAATCTGTTGGCGGGGACTCCTCAGCCAGCCCCGAGGAAAGTGCAGTCATTGGACAGGTCGGTGCGGGCTGCCGGTTTCAGGGAGGAAGGTGGGAGAAGCCTGGAGGAGCGAAGGGGAGGGCGGAGGGAGGAGGGAGGAGGGTGCGGCGGCAGATCTGGCAAATTGCGAGCTGCCTTCCCTCCTCAAAGTGTGGAGCAGGAGCGCTGGGGAGCGTGGCGACGGCAGCGTCTCCTCCGCCACCAAACTCCTGGGGCTCCGCGGGGGCTTGGGGCCACCTCCTCCTGAGCCTGGAGGAACCCTCTCCCGATAGGTTCTAGCCTGACTCCCTCCCACCCCACCCTTTTCCTTTCTTCTTCCTCTCTCTCTTTTTTTTTTAAAAACACACACACACACACATTTTTTTTTTCCTGCCTTCGGACCTCAGACTGCTGCAGCCCGAACGTTCCCAGGGCTCAGCTCTTTGGAGCTGCCCATTCCTCCCGCTGCGAGAAAGGACGCGCGCCCTGCGTCGGGCGAAGAAAAGAAGCAAAACTTGTCGGGAGGGTTTCGCCATCAACCTCCTTCCCGCAAACCTAAAAACCTCCTGCCGGGGCCATCCCGAGACAGAGGAAAGTTCCTGCAGAGCCGACCAGCCCTAGTGGATCTGAAGCAGGCAGCAGCGGCGCTGGCTGTGGAATTAGATCTGTTTTGAACGCAGTGGAGCGCATCGCTGGGGCTCGGAAGTCACCGTCTGCGGGCACCGGGGTGGCGCTGTCCGAGTGGAACCGACAGTTTGCGAGCCCCGGCTGCAAGTGGCCTTTCCTCCCCGCAGTTGTTGTTCAGAGTCGGGTGAGGGCTGCGAGTGTGGCAAGTTGCAAAGAGAGCCCCACAGGTCCGGAGAGGGCTGCGCTCCTGCTCGCGTTCGCTTCTTCCTCTTCTCGGTTCCTTACTGTGAAATCGCAGGGACATTTACAAAGGCCTCCGGATCCCACCGAGACCGATCCGCAGCGCTTGGCCCGGTCGCGCCTCTTGAATCGGGAGCCCCCGAGCACCGGCGAAGGACTGGCGGGCTGGGTAGGGAGGTGGCGGCGGCGGCATGGCGAGGTTCCCGAGGGCCGACCTGGCCGCTGCAGGAGTTGTGTTACTTTGCCACTTCTTTACGGACCAGTTTCGGTTCGCCGATGGGAAACCAGGAGACCAAATCCTTGGTAAGTAAGATGCACTTTGGCTTTTTGATTTTGTGCGCAGCTGAAGACCTTCCTGGAACTCTCATTCCCCCTACTCTCTCCCCCTACATCACCTGTCTGCCCTTGGGAAACTTATTGCAGTTGCTTTTCGGGTAAACTTAGGCTTCCCAAATGGGGAAAAGAGGGTTAACAAGAGAAGGACGCCGGGGACTAGGGGTTTTCTTGAGGCTTTCGGGCTTACTTCACCTGGGCGGCAGGGGGTAGTACTGTCTCCCCCAAGTAGCCCCGGGAGGGCTCCATTGTGAGAGCAAGCTACTTCTGTGGATACATCTCCTAGGACCTGGCATCTCCAGGCTGTGTGCTCTACGGCTCCTCCTCCTTCCTCGCTGCTGGTTAAATTAAGCGAGTGTGTGATGTGGGGTGGGTGGGGGACTTGGTGAAAGCCAGGGATTGCCGGTCTCCCCTCTGCGTGAGAAAATTCCCTGTGGCAGCAGCTGCCTTCCCCTGGCGATCCCCAGTAGCTCAGTCTAGTGAACTGGGCCAAGCGGGCCCTGGAAGTGGAGTGGGGTAGGTGCGGCCGGCGCAAAGGTGGGGAGCAGGTGGGAAAGGTGGGGGCGGGCGCGCCTCTGGATGCTTATACCCCTGCTCCCATTGTCCTCCGCCTGCCAGCTTCACAGACAGGTCTGAACGCGCAGACGGTTCCTCAGAGTGCCCTGATTTTGTCCCCGAGAGGACCCCCAACCTCTGCATCCTCTTAGTGGCTGTCCTGGCAGGTGCGCGTCCTGCGGGGAGCCGCGCCCAGGGGACGATCGCCGAGCGGAAGGCACAGGGCTGCCTCCTGGGACCCTGCCCACCGCGAACTGGGTGCCTACTCCCCATTTCTGCCTTTCAGTGAAGAAAGTGAAGACCCAGGCAGAAAGAGATCTTGGCAGAAATTGGTGAACTCGGATGGACTTCGAGAGGAGGTGAAACGAGAAAAAAAGAAAAAACTTGGAGGGAAAATAAAAGAAAACGAGAACTTACTGCTTAGGATAATCAATTTGTTCTTTTCTGGTGTGTGTGTTTGTGTGTGTGTGTGTGTAATTTAAATGATTGCCCAGAAATTATGCCTGCATCCTCAACAGTCAAACTTGAGAGTCACAGATGGAAGGCTGGGGGTACACCTGGGGATGCCAGGCAAGGTGAATCTTGAAGATCTTGAAGGAAACCCTTGAGTGAAATTTACCAAGCCGCCACTTAGAAGACAGTCACAACACTTCGCCTGTCCCTGGTGTAAACTGTTCTAGATAAAACACAGATACTGACTCTGCGCTCTTATTTATGGTTGGAGGGGTGTGTGTGTTGGGGTGTATGTGTAGGGAGGCAATAGGATGACAATACTTTTAAAGCTGAGAATAAAATGCAGATTTCTTGGGTGTTGATTTGTCTTTGTCACATTTAATTGCTCTGCATTAATGGACATAGATTGTTCTTGACTGTGTATGATTTATGACAGTAGACTATACCTTTTGTTTATTTCTCTGATATGTTTCACTGGTCGGAAAAAAATAACACTTTTAGCTTTCCAGGAAAGAACACATTTATTTAAAAATTGCAACAGTAATTTTCATGTACTTATTCATGGTATGAATAGATGCTTAATGAAAACAATTTATTCCACCACAAACGAGGCTAAAAGGATATGTGTGCCAACATGCATCCCAAGTTGTTTATTTAAAAACTTCTTTGGCACTAGGAATAAAAACTGCATTTGCAGTAAAAATAAATAAATAAATAAATAAATGCCAGCAAATGTTTATCTTTTTATAAACCTTTTCCAGTAATGTTACTGAAAAAAGAATATATGTACACACACACACAGATACATACACACACACACTTGCTATGCCAGGAAGTTCAGAAATTGAGGATGAAATTCATCCCGAAGTAAGATTGGCCATATAATTAAAAGCTCTTGTTGTGGGAAATATAAAATACTTAAAATGTTCAACATCAATGTACTGGTATTTTAAGATAGTTGAATATTTCTGATGAGAAATATACTCTAGAAGCCCATATATTGATAGGATTGATTTTTAAAAGAATGATTTTAAATTCCTTGGCAAATTTTCAAAGACTTTTATAAACCAAAGTAGCTTCTTTCCTGGACATCAATTTACATGTAGTTTTATGAAGAAAATATTGTAATTAAATGGTTAACTTACTGAATATATAAAAATGGCAAGGTGAAACAAAAAATACACAATTTTTTTGTAAACTAGTCTATATAAAAGTTCGATATGGGGGGAAAGTCCAACAGTCTTGAAATTTGGCACACAACAATCAGGATTTTTATTACAGACATTTTGGCACTGGAAAAATATCTGATTTCGTAACAGGGACTTTTTATTATGCATTACTTTAGTAAATGCTGCAGTTGACTTTATTGCCACCAGAGGGCAGAGAAACTGCTAATTTCCTCTATTCCCTTTTCTGTTTTAGAGGGAAGTAGTTTATGTTTATCATATAATTTACACTTATTTTAGTTGTTCTTTCTCTGGTTAAAGATTTTTTTCTGTTATTTCCTGCTTTTGTTGGAGTTAAACAATTTACTTTGAATTATTACTAATTTGTAGAGTTTGTTATGAGTGTGTTGCTGTTGAGACATAATCACTAAAGTCTGTTTGCATATAAACCTAGAGCAAAATAGTATAATAGAGGGTTTAATTCAAGTGAATATTTATTATAAAATGGATATCTGTCCATATTCTTGGGCAAAGGACAGGTTAATTATTTTATCAATCAATGACTTGAGGCTACATGCAAAATTTTAAAAATATGAAATCTGAGTTTCTTTTTCCTTTAAAGAATAGATACAAGTTTTGAAGCTTGAGGTTAGGTAAGTTTGGACTGAGACATAATTGTAGTGTAGAACATTTATGTCAAAGATAATGTTTTTGTTTGTTCATGAATGTCTACATAGAGGTTTGGAATTATTATTATTATTATTCTGAGTAGGAGTCTCACTCTGTCACTCAGGCTGGAGTACAATGGCACAATCTCCAGCTCACTGCAACCTCTGCCTCCCAGGTTCAAGCAATTCTCTTGCCTCAGCCTCCCGAGTAGCTGGGATTACAGGCGCCCACCACCACGCCTGGCTATTTTTGTATTTTTAGTAGAGACAGGGTTTTACCATATTGACCAGGCTGGTCTCAAACTCCTGACCTCATGATCCGCCTACCTCGGCCTCCCAAAGTGCTGGGATTACAGGCTTGACCCACCGCACCCAGCCTGGAATTATTATAATCAGGAGAATTTGCACATTTCAATGTGATCTTCAGAAATAAACCCTTGCTCCAGACAGGTTTCCTTACTACAAGAATCAGATACTCTCATGCAGAGATGTAGAAAATATATGTCCTTATCAATTAGTTTTGTCATTTTTTCCTAAAACTATCTCCTATTGCAGAAACATTATGTTTTTAAAGAGGAATGAGTTGATCAACAACCTTGATCATGGGATCTAAAGTCTTCAGCTGCAGGCTGGGTGCCATAGCTCACACCTGTAATCCCAGCACTTGGGAGATCGAGGTGGGCAGATCACCTGAGGTCAGGAGTTCGAGACCAGCCTGGCCAACATGGTGAAACCCCATCTCTACTAAAAATACAAAAATTAGCTGGGCATGGTGGCTGACACCTGTAATCCTAGCTATACTTGGGAGGCTGAGGCAGGAGAATCACTTGAACCCAGGAGGTGGAGGTAGCAGTGAGCCGAGATAGTGCCATTGCACTCCAACCTGGGGGGGTGACAAAGGAAGACTCTGCCTCAAAAAAATAAAAATAAAAATAAGTAAATAAACAAATAAATAAATAAATAAAGTCTTCAGTTACTTCCTCATCACATTAAATACAGTCCCTTCTCCATGGTCTTCACGGCCATTGCAGTGTGGCCTCAAGCACTTTCCCACCCTCTCTCCCCTGCCTGTTCTTGAATGCTCTCACCAGATGAGCTGCTGGAAGTTCCCTGAGTGTGTACCATGCATTAACACTTCTGCCATTCCTCCTGCTCTTCCTTTTCTAAGTCCATCTCCATCCATCCATTTTCCAATTTTTCCTACAGATTTATCTCAAATGACACTCTCCACAAAAGGATGTGTTGTCTTAGAATTCTCAGTGCACTTTATGCCTTCTTCAAAGGCACTTGCTTGATACTGTAGGGTTTCCTTTTCTTTCCATTTCTGCCTCTCTCTCATGTATTCTATTAGACCAGACCATACGTCCCTGAGGTCAGGGTCTGCTGTCATTTATTTCTGAATCTGCTGTGGCAACTACCAATAAATAGTTGCAATAAATGGTTGTTGGACTTAATTGAACTGAATAGAACTATAGTTCAAGCTGAATTATTAATTTGAATGCCACCACCTTGGGAGACTTTTAAAATAATTCCCATGCTAAGACTTTGTCCATCAATAGGATAGAAATAAATTTAAAACTAACTTCAGAGAGTAATTGTTGAAACCGAAGCATAAGATCCAGAAGCCTGCTAAATTATCCTTCTGCTATTAGGTGGGACTTTCAAAAATTCATTCAACCATTCTTCTGTCCTGCTGGTTTCTGAGTGAATGTTCACTCACGTTCTTAATCTCATATCTTTTTTCTTTTACATATTTCTTTAAAAAAATTATTTGTTTTAATTTTTATTTTTAATAATATGTATTTAAGCTGTGCAACATGATGCTTGTTTATTTTCAAATTCTGTGTATAAGAGAAAACCAAATTGCATTTGTATTTCTGTGTCTGAATTATTTTACTTAGCACAACGTCCCCCAGGTTCATCCATGCTATCACAAACAGCAAGATCTTTTTTAAGGCTAAATAATATTCCATTGTGCATATATATATGCACTATATATGCAATATATAGAATACATATGCACTATCTATGCAATATATAATATATATGAAATACACATGATATATATGCACTAGATATGGAATATATATGCATTACATATGCAATGTATATGAAATATATATCCAGTTATTCATCATTGGACACTCAGGTTGTTGCCATATCTTGGCTATTGTGAATAATGCTTCAGTTAACATGGGAGTGAAGATACCTCTTAAAGGCGCTGATTTTCTTCAGGTATATATCCAGAAGAGAGATTGCTGGCTCATATGGTGGGTTTATTTTTAATTTTTTGAAGCAACTTCATATTGTTCTACATTCCCACCAACGGTGTGAAGGGTTCCCTTTTCTCCACATCCTCACCCACACTTACTATCCTATTGTCTTTTTGACAGTAGCCATCTTAATATTAGTAATTGTGACATGATACCTTATTGTGGTTTTGATTTGCATTTCCCTAATGATTAGTGATGTTGAGGACCTTGTCATATATCTGTTGGCCATTTTTTTTTGTCTTATTTGGAGAAATGTCCATTTTTAGGCCCTTTGCCCATTTTAAAATCAGTCATATACCTGAAGCCTTCTGTTGATAGATAGGACTTTCAAAAAGTGTATTCTACTCTTCTCCTATACTGCTAGTTTCTGACTGCATATTTCCTTATGTTTTTAATTTAATATCTTGAAATACAGTATACATATATATGTACATATGCATACATATATGGTGGTTGTGGTGTTTCGTTTCACTGAAGCTGAAGACTACTAAATCATTTTGATTACTTGTGAGATTGCTTTTGAATTAAACTGTCTTTAGGCCTTATGCCACTAAACTATAATGAAGGAGGCTTTAGAAATATTGTCTCGGCTGGGCGTGGTGGCTCACGCCTGAGATCCCAACATGCTAACACTTTTTTGGGGGTCCGAGGTGGGTAGATCAGGAGGTCAGGAGATCAAGACCATCCTGGCCAACATGGTGAAACCCCGTCTGTACTAAAAATAAAAAAATTTGCCAGGTGTGGTGGCACACACCTGTAGTCCCAGCTACTCAGGAGGCTGAGGCAGGAGAATAGCTTGAACCCGGGAGGTGGCAGTTGACAATGAACCACTGCACTCCAGCTGGGTGACAGAGCAAGACTCCATCTCAAAAAAAAAAAAAAAAAATTATCATAAAACTTGTTTTGAGGTGGGTTCAGTGGCCCATACCTGTAATCCCAACACTTTGGGAGGCCGAGACAGGGGGATTGCTTGAGCCCATGAGTTGGAGACCAGCCTGGGCAACATAGGGAGGAGACCTCATCTCTACAGTTTTTGTTTGTTTTTTTTTTCCAATTAGCTGGGCATGGTGGTACACACCTGCAGTCCCAGCTACTTGGTAGGCTCAGGTGGGAGGATGGCTTGAACCCAGGAGGTCAGGGCTGTAATGAGCTGTGATTACACCACTGCATTCCAGCCTGGCCAACAGAGTGTGACCCTATATCAAAAAATAAAATAATAAAAAACTTGCTATGGTAGCTGTTACAGGGAGGTAGATGAGGATATTCTGCAATACATTGCACAGTGTCTGCTCCCCGAGATATTATGCCATGAGAAAATGAGAGAGAGAAAGAGAAAGAGACAGAGACAGGGTGAGAGACCTTATATTTCAATAACAGACATAGGTCTTTTGAACTTGTTTGTATCTTCTGGACATTATAAATAGGGGCTAGGAGTTTTACCATTTAAATTTTGGTTTCTTGAAATCTCAGTGCACAATTTGTGGCCCACCTCCAACAAGTATATAAATGTTCTGGCCTACATTTGTGTGCTAGCTTACCTCTGTCTTCATCTTACCTTTCTCACTTAAAATCTCATTTGGCATTTATTTGGGAAAAAAGCAAATAAGATTGAATTGCCATAATACATAAGGTTGTGTATCACGAAGTTGCTTTCCGCTTTCTCTTCATCTGATGAATTCCAGCCCTTTGGCTTTATTCTGAGCACATTTTCCCAAAGCTTTAATTATCTCTGTAGAGTACTCCATTCTGAGAGGTCTTTCTTCACTGAGTTCACACAGGATGTCTTCCCTCACTGCCTCCCACACAATGATTCTGTTAAGCTAAGGAAGTTACTACAGAATGACAGAGTAAGTAGTGATGCTTTTATCAAGACAGTTTCTTCCACTATTTATTGTGTTATAAATTAACAGGATAATAACTGAAAAAAGATGAGAATATAAAATATTCCACATGTGTTTATAACCAGACAGTGAACTCATTTCATATTTATTGTTTGGTTTTATTTTCCTCTTTTTAATTAAAAAGGTGGTAAGCTGGGGAACGATAGTATAGATTTGTATATTTAAATAGAATTAGAGGTCTTGTCAGGGACCTGTTTGGAATTAGCCCGTTAAAGATTACAGATCTGAACACGGGGTCAGACACTAAGTGACCTTACTGGAAATGCAGACTTTTAATCTCTTCCTCCAGAGGCCATCAAACCAGATCTAAGCACTAGTACCTTTCCCCTACCCTTCAAATTAAAATAGGCTGTTCTCACTCTTTCTGCTTGAGGCCTTATCATAGATAGCGGTCTGTGATTTTTGTCAAGAGAGGGTCACAGGCCAAGATGTAGACTGACTTCCTTTTTACTTGTCTGGAATCTTATTACTCAATTCCTCAATTATTTTTTACTCAATAATTGGACATTTTCCTTAGAATCCATGTCGCTCGAGGTCTCATCCTGTAGGTAAGGTGTGTAGCTCATTGAGGCTTTGAGAATATGGAGAGAATGTTAAGAGTTTGCCCTATAGAAAAACTGAATAGGAATTCGAATATTTAAAAGTCAATTTTCTATATATTCCTTGGAGTGTTCAGTAATATAAAAAGTCTAAATAGAACTGATATATTCTCTTTGAGTATGATGCTTCGTAAGTACACTCTGGTTCATTTAGATTGGGATACTGTATTCTTGGGTCCAGCTGGAATATGGAACATTGGACATTCAATAACGTTTTTTGGGTAGTAGTTTTATGCTTCTGTGTGTATCCACTTGCAGTAGTAACTCCTACCGTTTTCTCTCTGAAACCATAATATGAACATCCAATAACATATTTATTTCCCTAAAGCCTAAAAGGGAAGTAAGATAGGCAGAATTTATCATTTAGAGCATGAAATGCACCAATAATGATGAGTTTTAAGATGGGAAAGTATCTAAGGTACATTTCAGGTATTGTTCATGCTGAATCTATTATATTTCTTTGCTTAATTCTTTCCGACATACAAACTTAAGCTGTAGCTACCACTGACCTAATGAACCTGGTTATTTATATGCTGTCTGTTTGTTCATTTGTCTGGTCAAAAGGGCCCACTCACCTTCCTGTGGGCATAGCTGGCGGTAGCAAGTCTGGTATTACAGCCGACTTCTCCTTTTGGCTTTCTCTTCTCCTTCTTCTTTTGCTATCTTTTCCCTTGAATTCATTGAGAAATGTCCATATACAAATTACATAAATACCATCTACATTGCAAAATATTCCAATGCAAAGTGTATGTGAAGTAATTTTTGGCATACTGAGTCATGTTCTTAGTGGATATGGGTTCCTGTGACTTCAAGGAGTCCTGTCCTGAACTTTTAACTTTAAGATATTTAACCTCCTCATTATTTTGCCAGTCCACAGTTTTATGTTAAAGATTGCCCAAAATGTACTGCCTGTCCATAATTCTTTCAAGAATTATTGCTTCTGATATTAGCCATTTTAATTCTATTTATTATTTATATAGGTCCTGGGAATATACACCTTTGAGTTTTTTGTTGTTCTTGTCATTTAGCCATTTAATTTGCTAATTCCAAGAAACAAAAATTGAACTAAGAGCCATACCACTGTGTCTTTGCACTTTTTTTTCCCTTGGTGCTTGTTTGGAGCAGAAACAAGAGGATCATTTTAGATTATTTTGTCATATAACAAACATTTGAAGAATATTTTAATACTTTGAAAACTGTGGATACCCTGTGAAAATCAAGTTGACTTGTGAGGTTAAAACAAATTTTATTTCACATTTTAGTCTGAGAGCATTCTTGCTATATTACAAAGATGTTGCTCAGTGCTTTATTTTCTTAGGCTGGTTTTGTTACACTGGCATAGGATATTATATTTCTTGTATAATGTATAGTTGTACCTAATTTGATTTGTAACCTGGCTTTAAAAGTTTTATGTAGCTTTAAAACATGTTTACTTTTTTGTTCAAAATGAATGAATTTTATGAAAACCTTTTGTTTTATGTGAAGTGTGAGTAAATATAGCTCCTATATCGGAATCTTGCGGTCACATTTGTTAATATGGAAAGACTTGCAAAATGCTGATGGTTATGTTGTGAAACAATTTTGGTGGAGACTGAGTTGTGTAATAAATCACATCACTTGCTGTTTTGTTTTTAGCAAATGCATCTACTTGGGTTGGTCTTAATTGTAATCTGCTCGTCCACAACTGATTTATTCAGTTTTCCATCCATGGATAATTAGTGCTCTTCTGAACGAGGGGGTAGGAGCATCCTTGCAAATGTATTTTCCTGTTTACATGCAGGAGTTGCTTGGCTTATATTTAGAGCTAGAATTTCTGGGTTATTGGGTTTGTGAAAGGTCTACTCCAAAAAGATAAATCCTGAAATAAGCCCTGCTGAGATAATCTACTTTGACGATAAAGGGGGTGGGGGAACCCATAATTATCCCTGTACTGATACACAGTCTTAATTACTATAGCTTTATAATAAGTCTTTATATCTGACAGGACAAACCCGTCCTTCTTGTTCTTGCTCTTCAGAAGCTGGCTCTTTCAGGAGGTTCTTTCCTTTTCCAAAGCCATTTTAGAATAAACATTTCAGATTTTGCTACAAACTTTTGGGCTTTTGATTGCAATCTTATTAAATCTCTGGGTCATTTTGTAAATAATTCCATTTCTAAACAACTGGGAGACTACGTAATTTCTTTTCTACAACATCTAATGGCCAGAGCAAGTACCACAGGGTTTCATAACAATTTTTTTCTTTTTTTAGACAGATTCTCACTCTGTTGCCCAGGCTGGAGTGCAGTGGCACAATCTTGGCTCACTGCAACCTCCACCTCTCAGGTTCAAGTGATTTTCCTGCCTCAGCCTCCCAAATAGCTGCAACTACGGGCGCGCCACCACACCCAGCTAATTTATGTATTTTTAGTAGAGATGGGGTTTCACCATGTTGGCCATGCTGGTCTCCAACTCCTGACCTCAAGTGATCCACCCATTTCGGCCTACCAAAGTGCTGGGATTACAGACATGAGTCACTGCGCCCAGCCATCATAACAAATTGTTAATAGTGACTATTTGACAGTGACCATTTTTAGTTGAAATGAAATGTCCAGATGGAGAGCCGGAGAGGTTTTCTTATCACATCATCAAACTAACCATACATCTAATTGTTTCCTAGGAAACAAATGGGGAATGATAGTTTAATTAAAATGGACAACTCAGCTAAGGGAAAGAAATGTTAACACCTGGCTTCTTAGGAACTATCACAATGGAGGAGTGAGCTCAAGGCAAGTAACACATAGACACGATGATATTTTTGCAAAGTGCCTCTTAGCATCCTGTCCCTGGACCAGCAATGCTCCAACAAAGACTTTGTCTTAAATTTGCTGCATCTTAAGAAACAGCTTTGGAAAGAACGGTAAAATCTCCAAGCTTTAGGATCCTCCTTAACATTTGCTCGCTAGCTGATTCATTTCTATCCCATTGGAGATTTACTTTGAAAGAGAGTACAGTTTGCAAGTTGCTACCACTCTGTAGATAATAGAATTTGTTATTTGATTTAGACTACAGGCATTTGCAAATGAAAGGGGTACAATTTCCTTGTTTGATTTGAAAATGTCAACTCCACCTCCAGACTGGCTATGGCTCTGAACTCAGGCTCAGTGATCTGAGTATTTTTTTAATCAGGAGTACGTGGAAAAGCCAGGCGGCTTGTTTTATTTCTTAGTTGTTTAGCCTTCTTTATCTTTTTAACATCTGTTGTTCATTTCAGATATTTTTAAAAACAAGCAAGATTTAAAGTCATCCTGCACATGACAGTCTCATTGTCTGGACGTTGCAAAACAGTTCCATGCAGGAAGCCAGACTGGTGCAATCTCAGTTTTGTCAAGCTGTTTTTAGAAGAAATGTTTGAAAATAGGCATGGCCAATAAGAAGCTGATTTTTTTTTATGCCAAGTACTTTTGTTTGACTTCCGATGGCTTTTCTCCAGCCCCCAGTTCTCCTGTCCTGTCTTCAACAGGCCTGGCCTTTCTAGCCTGGCTTACTGCATAGGCTTCCCACCTTGCCTCCAAAATTGCCCTGCCGGAACCCATTCTTCATTCCACAGCCAGGAAGATCTTTCTAAAATGCAAATCTGGCTGTGTACTTCCTCTGTTGGAACCACTCCTGTGCCTTTCTGTTGCTCTAATGCTGAAGGTATCTGGTCCTGTTTGACCTCTTCAGGTTCAAGTTCAGCACTTTCTGCCCTTCCCCAGGATCCCCGTACGTTGTCTCTGTTCTGAAATTCTGCACGTGCCTTTACCTCTTTTGGGCGCACACATTTTCCTCCTTTTTTTTTTTTTTTTTTTTTGGCTTTTTGGCTTTTTGTCCTTCAGGTCTCCACTTAGCCTTGATGTCTTCATCGTTTCACTGATTATCAGTAGTAATTACTTGTGCCTGCATTTGACTATAACCCGCCTTCTGTGACTGATTCCCCAATGCTCCCTAGCTCCAAGCATAGGAAGCTCTCTGAAAATTTGCTGTAGGATGCTTGTTAGTGTTCCACTTTTACAAATGGTGCTGTGTTTGTTCAGGTTTATCCCTCATGCAAAGAGTTTTGTTGATACTTTCTTACCACATGTTTCTTTGGGCAAAATGTCTAAGTCACAATTTCTGTAATGTGATGTCCTGGGTTAAAATATCAATGACAGGCCAGACATGGGGGCTTATGCCTATAATCTCAGCACTTTGGGAGGCCTCTACTAAAAATACAAAATATTAGCCAGGCATGGTGACAAACACCTGTAGTCCCAGCTACTCGGAGGCTGAGGCACAAGAATCACTGGAACCCAAGAGGTGGAGGTTGCAATGAGCCAAGATCATGCCACTGCACTCCAGCCTGGGCGACAGAGGGAGACTCCATCTCAAAAGTAAAAAATAAAAAAATAAAAAAAGACAAAATGTACAGAGAAGGTAGAGATGGAGTGACTGCAAAGTAAGAGAATTTGTCATACATATTTGTGAAGAATTGAGAACTCATTTACAAAGGATGATTTACAAATGATCCAGTCATATTACTAAGCTAGCAAGAACAAAGAAAGGGATAGTTTAACCGGTGTTATCAAGAGCAGTTTTAAATTTCTGAGCTTTGTAAATCTGAATAACATTTCAAAGACTGTGAAAGGACAAGATTTTAATCCTCTCTAATAATTTATAACCCACAACTTGAATTGTCTGATAAAATATTAAAACTGGTTACTTTGCTTCTCTGGGGAGAATTCCGTAGTTAAAAATGATATATGGATAAACAATGAATGAAATAGAAATTAGAGATAGAGCCATGAAATTTGCATAATTAGCTTTCCACCTATCTCAAGGCGAAAGAGTCCAACTGGGAAATTCCCCTTGGGAAATAGATATTTAAGAGATTTTTCAGGTACAGACCATTGGACAGCCTTTTAAATATTTTTCAACAAAACGATCAATACAATCTCTTAGTACCACACTCAGTGACTTGAGTTAACTCTTTTCACGGTTTTAATTGTGATCCACTTGCTCACGTTTTAATCCATTCAGGTCAGCTTCTTCCATGTAATCAACGGTTTGTTTCTCTTATATTCAGAGAACATTTTTTTTTTCTTACCTTGGCTTTTATTGTTTTTATTGAAACATTCTCCAGAGTTCTTTCTCTCTTCCATACTCATGGTACAGTCTGAACATCTGATATTTTTATCTCCTCAGTATCTCTTTCCCCTATCCTTTGGTAACAGCACCCTCCCATTATTTAAGAATGTCCTCTCCCCACTCTGTTATTCTCCTGGTTTCTTTTAATAGTGGCATATATCCCATGACCAGCTTGTGTCTTAAAAGTGGCCATGCAGAGTGTACCTTCACCCTTGGACCTCAGGCTAATCGGTCTTTCTTTAACTATGCTTTGGAAAAGGGAAGGTTTTTTTTTTTTTTTTTTTTTCCTGGGAGTTGCTGCATTGGGAAGATAAAAGTCTAGAGCCATCCATAGGCCATCTTGGACTGCCCAATCGGATAAAGCAGGAAATTCTGATTTTGAGTTGGGATTTGTTACTTGCCACTGAAAGAGTCTTGAGAGATCCATCAAAGTGTTCAACTATATTGCTATTTGTATAAGTATTCAATTGAGGACTATTCTTCCCACTAAATTGTAAGCTCTATGAGGGTAGGAACCAAGGTTTGTTTCCTTTTTTTTTTTTTTTTTTTTTTGCTTGTTTGTTTTCTTGGCCCCTTTCATAGTGCACCTTTTCATAGAACGCAATTAATAAATACTTAATGATTTTTTCTGCATAATTTCATTTGGTAGGACATATTATCAGTGAGCATTAAAATGATTCAAATCTCAGATGTCGAGTGACATTCACCAGATAAGTCATAATTTGTGACTGTGATAGATTCTTTCTTCTCTGTTGGTTTTCTTGGGTAAATTTTGTCCCATTCTGATATTACATATTCAATTCTTGTACCTGGGTCTTCTTTTTCTCATCTTTCTTGGTGTTTCACTTACTGTCTTCCTTTATTTGGTCGGCAATTCCTGTCGTCATTTTATTTTTCCTGTGGGTATAGGTAAACTTTCCAGGCACTGAAAAACCATGAAAGAGAAGGCTGTAACTCATTTTTTTTTAACTTTTATTTTAGGCTCAGCCGTACTTGTACAGGTTTGTTATACGGATAAACTTGTGCCACGGGGGTTTGTTGTCACCCAGGTAGTAAGCTTAGTGTTCCTCCCCTTCCTCCCACTCTCCACCCTCAAGTAGACCCCAGTGTCTGTTGTTCCCCTCTTTGTGCCCATATGTTCTCATCATTTAGCTCTCACTTATAAGTGAGAGCATGTGATATTTGGTTTTTTGTTCATACATTAGCCTGCTAAGGATAATGTCCTCCATCCACTTTCCTGCAAAGGATGTGATCTCATTCTTTTTTGTGGCTGCATAATATTCCATTGTGTATAGGTATCACATTTTCTTCATCCAGTCCACCATTGATGGACATTTAGATTGATTCCACATCTTTGCTATTGTAAATAGTGCTGTAATGGACGTTTGCGTGCATGTGTCTTTACGGTAGAATGATTTATATTATTGACCCAGCAATCTCATCACTGGGTATGCACCCAGAGCTTTAAGTCTTTTATGGATGACATATCATAGCTTTTGTTAGTCCAATAATCTGTACCCAGAAAGAAGAGGCAAAAATCCTATCAAACAGACCATCAGTGCTCCATAGCCAATGCTTATTCATTTTGTTTAATTTTTTTTTTATTGGGATTCTCCCGAACTTTAAAAATTTAAAAATAAAACAAAAATAGCATAACTACGCTCCAGACATAGCACCTACCACATAGTAGGCTCTTAATTTAAAAATTGTTGACTGACTTATTGAATAGCCCGCAAAGGTCTGTCTTGCGTCTAATAAATGCATTGACTCATTTCTCTTTCCATTCATTTATTCAATAACTAATCAGTAATTAAAAAGAAACACAGAGAAATGCATCAATGCACTTATTAGAAATAAAATAGGCTGTTGTAGGTTAATTGGAAACCTAGCCATTCTGTCTCATATTCTTTATACATAAGTTGGAGACTGCCATATGTTACACATGTATGTGTGATGTGTACTTAAAATATATGACGTTTCATCATATAATTTGAAATATCTCTGTGAAGTTCAATTTGCCTAATTTTTATATTAGTTAACCTTTTCCTCCACCAGGGTAACTTCAGTTGGAAGATGTTTCTACTGTCAATTGAATTTTGTAATTCACTGTGTGAGATAGAAAAAGACATGGTTTCTATACATAAGGGGTGTGATTTACAAGAGACTATATGCATGTATATAACGTGGATATAGTGCAAGGGACAAACCCATACTTGTAGTTGCACAAGAGAGCCGGGGAAGAGTCCCGCGGGGGTGTGCGTTGTGGGAAAGTTCTCCAGGGAAGACAACATTTGATTGTCTTGTGGTTGCTAAAAGGATGCTTTTGATGCCAGATGGGCTTGAGTCCAAATCTTGGCTCTGAAATTTCCTTGCTGCCATTTTGACCTTGGGCAAAAATATTAACCCCCAAACCTCCATTTCTTCATCTGTAACACAGCAGTAAAATTACTCGTCTCTCTAGTCATACTAACCGTTGTGAAAAATGTCTGCTCTCTGAAGGTTTGGTGGGTTTCAATAGAAAAAAATAAGGACGTTGGAAGTGGGAAGTTAAGGATGTCAGAGGCAGAAACAAAAATGGGCAGGGCAAGGCATGGCGTTTTCTCTGAAAACTTTACTTAATCTTATTAAATATTAGTTATCGATGTATCTATATTTCAAAGTGCCAGACATAGAGCCATATCACCTTCGGTCTAGTAATAGTCATGTACGGTGCTACTGTTGCAGGTCTGGGAAAAATTCAGGCCAATGTGAGCCTTTGATGGCCACTGGAACAGTAAATTGCAGCAGCAACCTCTAACTAGGAGTGCTGACTGCACCTCCAGCAGGCTCAGACTTGCATGGCTGCCTGCGGGAATGCAAAGCATTTCTCTTATTCACAACCCTCCCCCTCACTCATTGATAGCCTAGGGCCAGATCTGGATGTGGATAACATTATTCCAGTAAAACGTGCAGTACAAGAACACTCAAGGAGTTTATTTTTTAACAAACTCATGTTGTGTAAAATGAGATGAGGATCTCAGAAACAGTTTTGTTTTCTTGGCATGGGCTGAGGACACGAAATGAAATTCTGCTGCGTCATCTACTTTGAAGCAAGAAAATAATACTTTGACCTTATGAATGTATTTGATTCTAGGGATAAATAAACCACCTTAGGACATCACACAATTCCCTTGGATGACAAGTTAACTTTTTTTGGATAATGATGCTCTGTGTATAAAGGGATCCAAAATGCTACCTGTGCATTAGTGAATTAATCAAAAAGGTAAGCAAATCTATGTGTAAGAACAAGACAGCTGTCCTAAGATTGCATCAATGAGTAGAAGATAAGAAATGTCAAAATAAAAAATGAATACAAATCTTTAAAAAACTTGCAGAGTTCAGAGTTTCCTGGGCATTTCATATTTCGCTTTTTTGTTTTTTTCCTCCAGAACTGTATGGAGGCCTTTAGTGTTTTAGTTGAGGCCAGCCCTAAACATATGGACAGTAGAAGTGGACGTCTTCATGGTGTTACTTGAGAGCAATGGAACCAGTCCTTATTCCTGCATGAACTTGCAGGTTGTCACTGACTTACGGAGTCATTTATTTGGGTTTAGGTAATATATCTTGGGAAATGTGAAATATTGCAAGGAGGAGGAATGGTCATCCATATCCTCTGCATTTGAAACCTAGAACAGGTGTGCTAAAAAGACACGTATAGTGTCCAGGTTTCAATGGACTGGGAAAGGAAGCCTTTGGCAAGGCCCCTGATTAGACCAAGAACAGCACAAAATCACTGAGAGAGAGAGAGAGTGTGTGTGTGTGTGTGTGTGTCTGTCTGTCTGTGTATGTCTGTGAAGAGGCAGGGGATAACAAAGGCAGAGGGACAGATGTATCAAAAAGGGGCTGAGAGAAAACTGCTCAAGAAAGAGGTTAGGTGGCTCTGAGGACCGAATCAATATCCCATTTGCTACACTATCTGTATACCATCTGTGCCGCCATTTCAATACACATCTGGCAATAGACTGTTTGTTAATATTACCAGACGTTAGTAGAACTTTTTAAGCTTCCCAAATTATCTAATTGGATTAGCCTATAAACTAAACAAAATTGGCTCAAGATATAATTGTTTTGAAAGGACTGAGATGAGTGAATTAAAGTGACATTACTATGCTGTTAGGTTGGGGTTGATGGTGAGGTTTAGCTCTGCGAATAATTATTTATTCACTCTACAAACATTTGCTAGATGTAGCCTATCCTCCTAGCTTTGTGATGTGAAGGGATACAAAATACAGCCTTTGCCAGGTAGAGGTTACCATGAAGTATTGAAAATAGGAAAGTAAAAAGGACAGTTGTAAGAAAATGTGCTGTGTGTGTGTATGTGTGTGAGAGAGAGTGGGTGCATTCACTGTGGCATTGAGAAACGGGAGCATCGGTCTTAGCCTAGAGAGTCAGGGAAGACTTCCTAGGGAGGTATGTCTGGGTCTGCATTTGAAGTGTGAGTGACAGGAGGGCAGAGTTGCTGGAAGGGCATCCTGAACAGAGAGAACAATCCTGGGGCAGAGAACTGTGAAATCTTCAGGGAACTGCCCTTGCCTGTTGGGCAAGAGCAGGCGCAAGATTAGGAAGGGCCTTGCACACCCAGCTGGGTGTTGAATTCTCCCATGAAGTGGACAGCTGGCCTAAAGTGCTGACATTTCAGACGTGAGCAACCGCACCCAGACCGATTTTTTATCAGCTGAGTGACAAACTCAGATGGACTTTTAGAAGGGTCTCTCTAGCAGTGGTGTGGAGAGCAGCTAGGAAGGGCAGGCCCGGAGACAGGCCAAATTCAGCACTACTGGATCAATAAAGATGGAGTGTGATGCAGGCTTCAGATAAGAGGAGGACAGCTAAGATAATTCTCATGTTTTCCAGGTGCTTTAGGGAATAGAAAAATGAGCTCAACCTTAGACTTGGCGAGTACTGAGGTGCTCATGGCATGTAGCAGTGGCAACAGCAACTCTCCCAGGACTGGGGCTCAGCAGGGAGGGCTCAAACGAGTTCAGGATGTCAAATCATTGAAGTGTACCTGGTGGTGGTGGAAATCAGCCAGTGAGCAGGAATAATCAGAGAAGAGCAGAGGGTCAAGGCTAGAGTCTTAGAGAGCTGGTCTGGGAAGGGGAAACTGAGGAATAGGCCCCCAGGCAGGAGATACAGGAGGAGCAACGTAGAGTGAGAGGCAGATTAGGAAAAGCATCACTAGGGCAGATCAGGGAATTCAGTAAGAGTGGTTTTGGTGGAGGAATGGTGGCTAGCTGGTGGCAGATTGTGGTAGGATAGTGATGAAGATCAGAGAAGGATGCAGTAATGTGGATGACATACCACCCTTTTAAAAAGCATGGCTGGGATCTGGGTGTGTTGACTCACGGCCGTAATTTCAGCACTTTGGGAGGCTAAGATGGGAGGATCGCTTGAGCCTAGCAGTTTGAGACCAGTCTGGGCAACAAAGTGAGACCCCATCTCTCCAAAAATAAAAATAAAAATATTAGCAGGATGTAGTGGTGCACATCTGTGGTCCCAGCTACACAGGAAGCTGAGGTGGGAGGATTGCTTGAGCCCAAGAGGTTGAGGCTGCAGTGAGCCAAGACTGGTCCACTGCACTCCAGCCTGGGCAACAGAATGAGACCCTGTCTC
Organism: Trachypithecus francoisi; assembly: GCF_009764315.1. Classification (NCBI taxonomy): domain Eukaryota; kingdom Metazoa; phylum Chordata; class Mammalia; order Primates; family Cercopithecidae; genus Trachypithecus; species Trachypithecus francoisi. Next base: position 22,187,725 of record NW_022681474.1, read on the forward strand.
AAAAGAAAGTAAAAAAAAAGTATGGTTGGGAAGTAAATGACAGAGAGGGAGTGGCCAGAGGGGAACATAATGGAAGAGGGTTTTTTTTTTTTTTGCTGGCAAAGGAAATTTGAGCTCATTTATAGGCATGGGGGAAAACAATCAGTAGGTGCATAAGTGAGTTGAGAATCTGTATGACCAATACAGGAAACCATGTTAGGATCATTGTCTCAACAAAAATGATCACAGCCCTCCAAAAACGCAACTTGACTTTGAGAAGGCGTTCTTTTATCACATGCAAGAATATTGCTGTGACATCCAATAAAAATTTAATTAAGGCTTAGATGATATCACATTTTATGTAACCTGAAATCCTTAAATCCATGAAATCACTCAAATAGAATCAAGTCTGTTGGAAAGAGAATCTCATCTTAAGAAGTGACAGCAGGAGAAATGAATAAGTTCCATTTTATTTTATCAGTGAAGTCTGGGGCTACGAAATGGTTCTAACAGCGTAAAGAAATAATAGCCACTTTCGAGAACAGGGTATGTAAAATAATTTGTTCAGTTTCAGCCACTTTTTAAAGCCAATTTTACACCCTGAAAGAAAGGCAATCCTGACTCCATTGTTTTTTCGCCAATAAGTAGATCGGGAATTACAATAATAAATAGAAGAATGTTGTTTTTCCTCGCTGTAATTAATTTTAAGGTTCTTGCGAAGATGAGTTTTTGTGGTGATTAAAATAGTCCCTTGCACATATTAGGTACTGAGTAAGCATTGTGAAATATGGATTTTCTAGCCTTTATTTGTGTTTAAGGAATCAAGGAATAAAGCTCAAAATTGACTTTCAAGAAATTTTTGGAACTTTCTTCTCCCTAGGAAACTGTAAAGTCTTATAAAAGAGGCATTATTTATTTTCTCCGACTATTTCCTGCTAGGTGAATTGAAGGTTTTTTGTTTTTTTATCAATAGTTGTTTTATAAGATTGTTTGAGGACTAAAAGGGCTGATTGTAATCACCTGTAACATGCTACCCAGCAAGACATTCCTGACCAGGTTGAAGTTAAAAAAAAAAAATGAAGAAGTGAAATATCAAGCTTATGCAAGTTTGAAATTACAAACAAGAACAAAAGTTAAAACCCATAAGCCCTTCTTATCAGTAGATTATCTTTCAGGATAGATTATATGGTTGTTTCTCTTAGTAATTGCAACATTGCTCTGTGTTCTCAGTGAGTGAGAGACAGAGAGACAGAGAGAGACAGAGAGAGAGAGAGAGAGAGAGAGAGAGTGTGTGTGTGTGTGTGTGTGTGTGTGTTTGTTGGTGGGCAAGCAGGGACAAATAAAGGAGTTGGAAAGAAGTAAAGATGATAAATGGGTGGCTTAGGTCAGGTTCTGGTAATTTTACATTTATGGATGAAGGCTAAGGTGGTTACATAGTTTGTGCTTGCTTAAATGTTCCGACCTAGTTTAACTTTGTAATGCATTGCAAACACAAAAAAACACCAAAATGCAAAATTAATGGATTTTGCAATTTGTTTTATAAGACATACAGAAATGCTAACATCGAATAAAAATGTGCATCGGTCTGCAGTGATCATTCAGCTTGTAGCTGAAATTGTTAGGTCATTTATCATTGTTTGTCTATGTAAATTGCTTTGTCACATGCTTCCACATAAGTCACCAACAGAGGCCTATCCTTTTTGTTTTGGTTTAGTTTATTTCTTGTTCACGTAAGACTTTTAACCTGACAAGATATTAGCAAAAAGTGACTAACATAAAACCATTTCCTCTGTCCATTACTTGCATTTTGGTGAAACAAGAAGGAAAAAATAGTTACAATTCAATAAATTTATATATTTATTGATTTATTTATTTTTGAGACAGGGTCTCGTTCTATTGCCCAGGCTGGATGGAGTACAGTGGTACGATCAGGACTCACTGCAGCCTGGAATTCCTGGGGCTCAAGCCGTCTTTCCACCCCAGACTTCCAGTAGTTTTAAATTTTTTTGTAAAGACAGGGTCTTGCTATGTTGCCCAGACTGGTCTCAAACTTTTGGGCTCTAGCAGTCCTCCCACCTAGGCCTCCCAAAGTCCTGGGATTACAAGTGTGAACCACCATGCCCGGCTAATAGATAACTTTACAAAATTTAAACATCTAGTTTCTAAATACTCACTTGTATTGCTAGAATAGTTTATGGAATTACTTATTTGCATATAAAAGACTGGAAACAACTCAAGCTTTTAATATTTTCTATGCTATTTGTTAACTTTACTCTGTGGTTTTCTAGCCCATGATAATAAATACAACATTGGAAATCTGTAATTAGAGGAATTTAAGTCCTAGTAAAACAGACAAATCACTTTGCTATAGTCTCCTTAAATTTATGGAGGTGTTGAAATGCTTTTGAAAAGTGTGAGCTCAGATGAACTTAAGTCAATTATTCAATCTTATAGAACAAAGATAGAAATATTTGTCTGCTATAAAAGCCTATTTTGGAAATTGAGTGTGACAGTGTACACAACTGCAGCCTGTTCAAACAGTTCCATCTGAATTATGCTTAATTGAATTTATTTTCATGGTTATTTCATAATTGGGAATAAGGATAAATAAGTGTGATATAATTGCCGATTTTAACAATGTGCTGGTTGATTAGAAAAGTGGTGACACATGCAAACTGGATTGTGGCACTCACCAGTGAATTCTGATGACTGTGGGTGTTACAAGTTTAAGCTTCAATTCCTTATAACCATTGCTTAAGATTACTGCTCTGGGGCCAGGTATGGTGGCTCACGCCTGTAATTCCAGCACTTCGGGAGGCTGAGGCCAGTGGATAACCTGAGGCCAGGAGTTCAAGAGCAGCCTGGCCAACATGGTGAAACCCCGTCTCTACTAAAAATACAAAAATTTTCCAGGCATGGTGGTGGGTGCCTGTAATCCCAGCTACTTGGGACACTGAGGCAGGAGAATCCCTTGAACTCGGGAAGCAGGGGCTACAGTGAACAGGTATCCCACCAATATCCCACCATTGCACTCCAGCCTGAGAGACAAGAGCAAAACTCAGTCTCAAAAGAAAAGAAAAAAAAAAAAAAGTTACTGCTCTGCTACCTTCAGCTTAGAAACAACAGAGAAAGGTCTAGAAAGCTTGTCCAACCCACGGCCCACGTGCCCTGGGCATGTGGCCCAGGACGGCTTTGAATGCATCCCAACACAAATTCGTAAAATTTCTTAAAACATTATGAGATTTTTTTTGCCATTTCTTTTTAAGCTTATCAGCTATCTTTAGTGTTAGTGTGTTTTATGTGTGTCCCAAGAGAATTCTTCCAATGTGGCCCAGGGAAGCCAAAAGATTGGACACTGCTCGTCTCGACTCAGCTCACAGGGGCCTTAGAGATCTCGCCTGGATTTGATTCCAAGTTTCATCGATGATTAATTCTGTGTCCTTGGGAAATTGCTTCACCCGCAATTCTTTGGTTTGGTCTTCTGTAAAATCAAATGATAATGCCCACCTCACATGTTTTTTTGTTTTGTTCTGTTTTTTGTTTTTTGTGATGATGAAAATATGAAACATAGAAAACTCAGTACCTGCTCTGGGGCATTCATCAGTGGTAGCTGTTACTTGTTTGTTAAACAGATTCTGGAGATACTCAACAGAGATGAATGTGTAATGGCAGACTCTTTAGAATGTAGATTTTGGGCATACATCCATTTACTTTCTTGCTGCCTGTTAAGGTTACAATATGTATTAACATCTTATGATAATAAAGGTTGAATGAAAATTTACTTGCTTTCATTCTACATAGCCATTGAGATCTTCAAACAATCTAAAATTTCATCATTTGAATAGGTTGGCAGTAGAATTTTTTAAAATCACTTCATGATAAGGAGAAATAATTGAAGACAAAAACTAAATGTTAACTAATTTCCTGTGTAATGTTACTGTAAGCCTAAAGGGTTTGTTCACCACTCTCCTTTCATCTTCTGATGCACTGATGTCTTGCAGATTCTTTTCCTTCACTAAAATCTATCTTGGAAATGCCAGTGGTCACCAATGTGTTTTGGATTGACAGTTAATGTGTATATATAATTGTGAAATGCTAATTTTTTTTCTGGAAAGGAATTTCTTAGGATTAAAACTAAAATAAAAGTTTTATTCATTTGACTACAGAGAAGGGAGAAGATTAACATTAACTAAAAACTCAAGTGTTTAAGCTTTAGATAAGTATGCAGCTTTCAAATAAGATTACAAAACTTTCCTAGGTGGAGGATTTAGGGGCTATCGGGTCCAATCTCTTCATTTTACAAATATAACCCAGGACGTTTATATGACTTTTGAAGGTCATAACCATAGTTGTGGCAGGCTCAGCCTTAAAATACTCTTTCAATCTTACTGTTATTAATATTAAATTTATCATTAAAAACTAAGTAAGTTCACAGTTCCAAGACAGAGTACATTGAATAGTAAGCTTTGGTAATAAAAATGCAATAAAAACACATTTTGTTTAAAAATTACACATCCTTATGCCTTGAGCCACAATGTATACATTCTTATTTCATCAAGGAACTTCTAATTTATATGACCTCATAAAAATTGAAAAAAAATTACTAGCAAAGGACAGTAAGGACTGGCCTATCCTCATTATTGCACTAAACATCATACCTGTGATATTACATGATTGAAGAGAATTTGGTAAGGAGTGTATATAATTGGTATATAATTTCAATTTTATTTTGGTGAAGCATTGAATATTACTGATTAGATATATACTATTCATGTCATTTGCTATTATCAAAGAAGTGATTATGACAGTGAAACAGATGTCAGAAAGCAATTACACTAATAACAACATGATTACCACCACCAATTTAATTCCAGAAACCTGCCTCGAATCCTTATGAAGCAAGTAATTTTCCTCAGCTGTCTAGAACAGGCATTGATCTGTGTCCTTCACCCATCACAATCTAAAAACATTTCAGCATTTTTGATTAATGGTACCATGGAACATCAGCGTTCGAATCCTTCTCTTTAAATCTTACATCGTTTTCCAAGTGATGTAATTTCTTTTTGAAGCTTGTTTTCACAGATGGAGGCTTGTTTCTTAGATTTGTTTTATATATTTGACCATGATCACACTTTGAAATGTGCGCATGATGATTAAAAAATCAGCCCATGCCTATTCTTTATTTTTCAAGTAACGTAAATTTCTAACTTGTTCTTCAGTATGTCTTTTGGTGTTCTACCTTTTTCACTAAATTTCAGTGTTTCCATTTTAAAATTTAATGCTTTTCCTTATTTCATATTTCTTTCAAGTTATGAAGGCAATTCTGTTCATTATAGATATTTTAGAAGATACAAAACAGTATATAGAAGAAAAAATCTTGTTTATCATCTAGCAGTCAGAAATGACCATTATTAGAATATTGTATGTTTCAGGGTTTTTTTTTTTTTTTATTGCTGCTTATCTATCTATCTATCTATCTATCTATCTATTGTTGTATCTATCATCTTTTCCCCCTCTATTTTGGTCACTAGCTGTGACCTCAGACAGCTAGACTTCTGTGCCTTTCTTTCTTCATTTGTAAAATGAGAATAATAGCAACCCCTACCTCGTATGTTACTTTGAGGATTAAATTAGTTAATTCAGGTAACGTGACTAGCAGAATGCCAGATATAGAAAACTTTCAGTAAGTGCTAATGATTTTTATTCAGCATTGCTCATTTATATCTTATGGGCCTGTACATCTTTTCATTTCTGTTTGTATTTTATAGTGTACATAGTAGTATATATGTACATAGCAGTATGTTTATAATGTACACAGTATTATGTACATTATAACATACAAAAAATAATACAAATGAAAAGAAACAAAACACCCCAATGGATAATCTGTCATGCCCCACATTAAAAACCACTTGGGAGCAGGCACAGTGGCCTGTGTCTGTAATCCCAGCACTTTGGGAGGCCGAGGTGGGAGGATCGTTTGAGGCCAGGAGTTCAAGACTAGGTAGAGCAACATCCCCAAATCCTCATCTCTACAAAAATTTAAAAAATTAGCCAGGCATGTTGGTGCATGCCTATGATCTCAGCTACTCTGGAGGCTGACAATTGTCGAGGAGAATAAATGATACTATTTACAGGTAGCTTCAGATCACTATATTTACATCGAGGTTTCAGATATACTGCAGTCATTTTGATAACTTGGTACTCTCTGGTGTTATCTGTGTCTCTTCACTGAATGGAAATATGAATCAAGGACATCTTAACATGTTTTGAGGCTTAAAATACTCACGGATGTACAGTAATGGGTTTCCATGCTGGGATTACTTTTAGGGTTCAGTTAAATGTATACATTTCCCACCCCTGTCCTTTCATAAGAAGTGTCCTGACAATTGCAGCTCCCAGTGTCCTTGCTCTCTGTTGATTTCTCCCATGTACTACCCACTGAAACCATGATCATTTAACTACCTTATTTTCCCACTTGTTTGAGTCACAGCATAATGAACATCTTTATAAGTAACACTCATGCTAACTTCAACTCAAAGGCCTAAAGATTATCTGCAAAACCTAAGCCAGTAAGAAGCTTTTATCTTGCTTGGACAAGGTGAATTTGAAGGCAGCTAAACACATTGCAAATTTAGAAGAAGGATGTAGGTCTTAACTTGTGGATAGACTTTTTCTCATATATGGGTTAATGAATATCCTTCTCTCCCTTGTGAATTCTTATTAATATAGGCCGTAAATAGCTGCATTCTTTTTTGCTCTATAAATGTTTATATTATCTGATATGATGTAAACAAATCTGATAGAAGTAACTAAAAAAAGCTGTGCAGAGCTGAGTTATAAGTGTATTTAGTGTTTATTAGCTGAGATGTTTTCCCCACATACCTTCAATTAAAAAATATATTTTTATTCTTTATTACATATCCTCCTTCTTAGTAATGCTTTTAACTTATGTCACATTTTTTTCTATAAAATTTACCGGACCCCTAATGTCTATGCAACAATCTGCCACTATATCTAGAGTATTTTGGTTTCCCACCAACATAGTTTTAAATCTTATTTAGCACAATTAACTTATTTATGAATACTGTTTGAAAACAAAGTGTCCATGTGGTAAACCGGCTTTTCACTGCTGCATTTTAAAAGATAACGAATGCAATGGAATACCTATTTTTTTGTTTTGTTTCACAATTTAAGGCTAAGGTATTAATTTGATAATTATTCAATATCAATTTATCCAATATCAGTTTATTCTCATGTTCTTTATTTGTAAAGTTTTTCTGGGTTTCCAAAGAGTCTACCACTTAATACCGTAGTATTCCTCCATAAGGGCTCCATCCACGGGTACCACTGGGAACTTCTGGCTGCATTAAGATATTTTCTAGTGAAGAAGAAAATCTGAGAGAGAAAAATAAAAGTTAGAAAATAAGAGAAGTGAGAAATATAGAGGAAGAATGAGTAAATAACTAAATGTGGTATATATACAAAATAGTTATCTGAAAGAATGAAATTTTGTCATTTGCAACAGCATAAATAGAACTGGAGGTCATTATATTAGGTGAAATAAGTCAGGAACAGAAAGAAAGATGCCACATGTTTCTCATTCATATGTGGGAGCTAAAAAAATCTGATCTCCTGGAGCTAAAGAATAGAATGACTGATACCAGAGCCTGAGATGGGTGTGTGGGTGGTAAAGGGGGATAAAGAGGGGTTGGTTAGTGGGTATAAACATACTGTTTGATAGAACAAATAAGCCCCGACATTCCGTAGCAGAGTGGAGTGACTGTAGTTAGCAAAACTGTATTGTGTATTTCAAATAGCTAGAAGAGAGGACTTGAAGTGTTCCCAGTACATAAAAATGATAAACACTGAAGGTGATGGGTGCCCCAAAAGCCTTGACCAATCATTACATATTCTACACATGTGACAAAATGTGGCACATATTCTGCACATATGTAAAATATTATGTATCTAAATAAATCAATAACAATGGAAAAAATTTAAAGAAGAGAAAAGACAGACAGGAAAGACAGAGACTGTAGCGGGCAGCAATCTCAACATCAATTACCTCAATTTCTCTCTTGCAGAACATTTTCTGACATGACTGTGAAAAGCAAAAGTATGATTTGTTGAAAAATTAATCTGACTTTTAGTGGAGAAACTGGATTAGGAGCATCGTTTATTTTGTAAATTTGTTTTTGAACCAATGGTTCCTATCCCAGTAGGTGGAGAGTTTCAGTCAAAAGGACTAAGTAACCAAAAACCTGAATGAAGCTGGACATTTTCCTCGATGCTCACTGAAGTCTGTGCCTGAGTGGGTAGAAATGTAGTGACTTAGTCAAAAGTGATGAATTACAAACCACTGTACACTCACAAATAGAGGAGGGCCTTGCTTTTCAAAGGCTACAGGAATGAGGGATTTTCTAATACGATGTTGAGGTCATATAAAAGATCACTGTCTTGTCTTTTCTTTTGTCTTTTCTTCCCTCCTTTTTTTTTCTTTTTGAGGTAGGTCTCTTAAAAGCTCTGTTGTCCGGGCTGGAGTGCAGTGGTGTGACCATGTCTCACTGCAACCTCTGCCTCCCAGGCTCAAGTCATCCTCCCACCTCAGCCTTCTGAGTAGCTGGGACTACAGGCGTGCATTACCACACCTGGCTAATATTTTCATTTTTTAACATTTTGTAGAGATAAGGTCTTCCTATGTTGCCCAGGCTGGTCTTGAACTCCTGAGCTCCGGCCTTGACCTCCCAAAGTGCTGGGATGAGCCAATACACCTGTCCAAAAATGTCACTTTTAATGGCCAAAATTCACAGGGTACTGGACATTGGAACCAGGAATATAGCCCCAGTTTGGGTTCAGGATCTAATTGTACAAGAAAATATCTTGCTTTGGTTATTCACTTCTTATGTGTGATAGGAACCCGCTGGGACATGACACAGGTTCTTCCTTAGCAAGCTGTCTGCTTCCAGACGTGGTTCTCATAGGGAGTTGCCCACCCCCAACCTGTGGGGCAGGTCATTTCCCTTCTCTGCTCTCCACGTTCCCTGTCTATGGAAGAAGGCCCTTGCACCAGGTCTGAAATTCTCACGAGGTATGCCATAACACAAACGTTATGCCAGTGTGCCCATAAATTGTAATAAACATGTAGGATTTGTTTTTTGCCGCAGCTTTGGAGAGACAATTATGGTGACTTCTTGTCAGATGAAATGTTAAACTGAACTGTAGAGAGTAGGGGTAATTTATCGCAAGCAGGAGGTGAAGTGTCACGTTAAGCCTGTGCCGCGTGGTGTTCCTTGGGATCTTTGAAAACTCTTCTTCTGGGTGTTAATGATAGAGCAAGGCCCTGGCAGGAAATCCTTCTCCCCAGGAAGTCATGCCATGTCAAGGGTGACCAAATTAGTAGTGATGCAGGGCAGGCGGGACCCAAAGTGGAGTTTACCCCATGAGAGTTTTTAGCTTTCCGCAGGAAATAATTCAAGGGCAAGCCAGAGGTAGAAGAAAACAGCTTTATGAAAGAGGCAGTGTTACAGCCCTAGTGATGTTACAGCTCCTGCAGAGCAGTCTAGCCCCTCAGCAGAGAGAAGCAGCTCAGGGCAGTTTTGCAGTGCTATTTATACCCACTTTTAATTGCATGCAAATTAGGAGGCAGTTCATAAAGAAATTTCTTAAGAAGGGGTAGTCTCTTTTGGGTCATTGGGTCATTGCCATAGAAAAGGGGCGGTAACTCCCAGGTGTTACCATGGTAATGGTAAATTGACATGCCATACTGGTGGGCCTGATTGAAAGCTGTTTCCTTCGTGGTCCCGTTTTAGTCAGTCTTCAATCTGGTCCAGTGTCTGAGCCCTGGCCCTGGAGTTGAATCCCACCTCCTGCTTCAGTAGGGCTCTATCTGTGGAGGGTATTTATTTAATTCCTTCAGGTCAATTCTCTTTATTTCCAAAATAGCCTGCCCAGGTCAAAAATTTACAAAGCTGCACTCAAAGATTTCTTGAGTCCAACCTTTGACTTATTCCTTCGTACCTCAAGTGTAGTCATGACAACGACCCTAAAGAATAAATATAAACCTGATGCCTGTGCCAAAGGTGAGTAATTTGGATCTGGTTGTGGCAGGAAAGCTGTTTTTAGAGGGGGAGGAGGAGGAGGAGGAGAAAATAAAAGGAAAAGAGCATTATTTTTCTCCACTAATCCCCTATGATTTGATGTTTTTTACCATAGAAGGTAAGATTAGAAAGAGAAAATGCGGGCTTTATGAAGTGATTAAATCTCAAGGAGGCAAAAAGAAAGTCAAATCTTACTGATGGGTTCTGAATCAGCTTATGAATTATCTTCTGGCTTTCAAAGGGACTGCGTTATTGATGTGATACCTTCCGTTTATCTTTTTGCATATATCATACCTCTCTTTCATTATAAAGAATAAATCCTACTATAAACTTTCTTGGTCCATTACAATAAAATTGATTTTTTGATTTGTCCATAATAAACCCAGCGTGGAAGACTTCCTTTATCTCACTAAACTTTTTTGGGGGGTCTGATATCAGTTACTCCATTGGGAGCCAATGTCAGGATACACAGCATGGGAAGAGGGTAACGTGGAAGGACAGTCTCATAGGCCAAGACCCCAAGTCACATAGTTGATCTGGCATCAAGTGGCCATCTCCGAAGTGTGACACATTTCCTGTATTAGTCTGTTTTCACACTGCTCGTAGAGATATACCTGAGACTGGGTAATTGATAAAGAAAAAGAGGTTTAATGGACTCACAGTTCCATATGGTTGAGGAGGCTTCACAATCATGGCAGAAGGGAAAAGGCATGTCTTACATGGCAGCAGGAAAGAGAGAGTGTGTGCAGGGGGAATTCCATTAATAAAACTGTCAGATCTTTTGAGACTTATTCACTGTCAGAGAACAACATGGGAAAAACTCGCTCCCATGCTTCAGTTACCTCCCACCAGGTCCCTCGCACAACACTTGGGGATTATTAACAGTTCAAGCTGAGATTTGGGTGAGGACACAGCCAAACCACAACACTTCCCCCCAAAATAATTTATTGGTCATTGTGTTCTATTTTACTTGAAGTTCTTCCTGAAAATAATTCAGCATTTCATAGGCTTTTGTATAAAATGTTTCAATGTGCATGCTTTCTGTATTTGTTTAGAGGGTAGAGGAAAGTGCAGATGATTCCAAATAGTGGATTTTCATGTGTGGCAAAATAAATGATCTGAGAACTTCTTCTGGGAACTCAGAAGGAGTCACTTTGGTTTGTGCAGGTCTGCAGAGCACATTTTAAGAACTACTGGCATAAGTCATTATCTCTGGTGGAAAAGGCTGCCTGGCATGTAGCTGTTAACTCAGTGGTTGCCCAAGTGCAGAGATTCAGCATTACCTGGGAATTCATAAGAAGAACTCTGGGCTTCAACTCAAATTTGCTAAGTCACAAACTCTGGGGGTGGAGCCCAGCAAACTGTACCTTAACAAGCCTGCGGGAAATTCCATACACATTTAAGTTTGAAGATCACTTTACTGCCCCCGTTCTCATTTTCTAATAATCCCAACCTCAATGTATTTCAGCCCAATGTTTGTCATAGCTAACATACATTCTGTTCTAAATGGTGTTATGGACTATGCTAAGCAATTCACATGCATGATTATGTTCTTGCAACACCACTATCACATAGAGTCTATATTTTGGCTTCATTTTAAAGATGGGGAAACTGATGCTTACAGTAATATACTGTACTGGGATTACACAATTAGTAAATAGCAGGGACTGGGATCCACAGTGTTTAACTCCTAAATCTGTGTGACTAACCATAGAACTATTCATTGTGTGTACCTACTGATTGCTAGGCAGTTAGATGCCAGTGTTAGAATAAAATAGTCCCCTACCCAGTGGAATCCCATTTTCATACATTAGAAATTGAGGTCGGGTGCGGTGACTCATGCCTGTAATCCCAGTTTAGGAGGCTGAGGCAAGAGGATCACTTGAGCCCAGGCGTTTGAGACCCCATCTCTATAAATTTTTTTTTAATTAAAAAAATTCTTTAAATTTAATTAAAAATTTTTTTTAATTAAAAAAATGCTTTTTCAGTGGAAGCCGTTTCACCTAGAATATACCATTTTTCTTCTCCTTTAATCCAGTTCTGTGGCCACTATGAAAATGAGACACAAGGCATACCTATTCCTGGAAGCATTCTCTGCTTTTCCTTATGGAATGGATCCCTTCTTTACACACTTTGCCTCCGTTTTTGTTGTCATCTGTTGCTGAAGTTTGATGGTTTTGCACTGTGTGTGTCTCTTACCTCTACTCCCTGCAGATGAATTGCAAATTCTTACAAGAGAGGGACTCTATCTGTTGGTGACTTCTCTCAGTTCCCCAGCAGGGTTCTTGACACAGGAGTCATCCAGTGAGGGTTCTTGAATGATAAGGATGTTTGTAAAATCTCTTCCATGCAAGTACAAATCTAGGTTGGGTGAGGGAGGGAACCACCTGAAGCACTGGAGGGAAATGGCTAAAATAAATTGAAAATACTTAGTAAAAGTACCGAAAGAAGAAATAACTGTTGTCATTGTTGTTAATTTGAATTTCCAAACATCTTCCATGTAAGTTAGTAGAGAATTTCAAATGTTTCCACAAAGTACCCAGTAGGATTGCAGTACTCCATCTTGTGGCTGTGTTGTACCCTCAGGCTGTTCTTTTTGGCTGCACTTGAATTTCATGAAGTGATGCTGTTTGCCTCTAAGGGCTTTGGAATGGGAGGATGGCAGGTTTTTTTAATGAACTCATTCTTCTTCCCATGAAAAGAAGCTTTCAGAAAAGACAATTTCACTTCATTGCTGTAACGTTGAGCAATGATACAAAAAAGTTTTTCACTTTAAGTGAGAAGTAAGATTTGATTATGTGAAGAAGGAATCCCTATTAATGTCCTATTAATATCCTATTAATATTTTGTGTCACATATATTTAGGAAATTTTAAATTCCTTTATGACCCTTCATTGCCCTTGTTTTTTATTTAATCATAGGGATTTGTGGAATTTATACAAGCAGTTTTGCAACCCACATGTGTACATAGTTTTAAAAAGGAAGAATAGTATTTTTGTTATAAAAGAAACAAGTTTATTGTAGATAATGGAAATTAAAAAATAAATAACAATAACGTAATTCAAATACATGTTTCTTTTCCATGTGGTGAATTTATTGATGTGTATTATAAACTAGGATATGTATATGTAGACAAGTATTCTCTCTTGCTCTCTCTCACACATAAACACACAAGTTGCCAAATTTTTTCATGAAAACCTACTTCTACAAAATGAAATCTAATATAATATGATACATGGTATAGTTTGACTGTAGCCCCACCTGAATCTCATCTTGAATCATAGTTCCCGTAATCCCCACATGTCTTGGGAGGGATCTGATCGGAGGATATTGGATTCTGGGGGAGATTCTTCGTGTGAACTCATTCACTATCTCATGATAGTGATCTGATGGTTTTATAAGGGGCCTTTCCCCCTTCTGCTTGGCACTTCTCCTTGCTGCTGCCATGTGAAGAAGGACATGTTTGCTTCCCCTTCCACCATGATTGTAAGTTTCATGAGGCCTCCCCAGCCCTGCACAACCGTGAGTCAATTAAACCTCTTTCTTTGATAAATTACTCGGTTTCCGTTATGTTCTTATAGCAGTATGAGAACAGACTAATACAGTACATATTATATCTGTTATCCTATTTCAATGGATGGGATGGGTTATTTTGAAGTTGAAGGACTATAAAGAGACATAGGCCCTTAGTGGTAGGAGAAAGTATAGGAGAAAATAAATTGCAGTAGAGATTTTCCAAAGTTCTTCCTAAAGGGAGGTCTGCTTCACCTGTGGTGTGGGCTTTGAGGATGGTCCAAGTAGGGCAGTCTCTAGCAGCATTAAATGTAGTTCTCTATGTTACATTTCCTTACTCCCTAAATTATATTAAGGTAATTTCATTGACCTAAGGTGGTAGTCAGTAATTGTCACCCACCTTAGCAACATTCATCAATATACTTTGCACCCTCTAAAGAGAGCAATGGTCAGGAGGGTGGGTGATGCTCTTTAATGCTAACCTCACTGCCTGACTTCACTGACAATAATTGCTTTACATGTCAATTTCCTTGTCCCGTATAGTTAAATTAGAAATATCCCTTATCTAACCTAGGAGAAAACTGCACCTGCCTAGCTGGTAGGATTTTTTTTTAGATATGCACACATTTTGAATAAGGAAAAATTAAATGTGTATTTTCCACAGCAGTAATTTTCAGTACGTAATACTAATACTTCCTTTAGTAAAAGTCTCTCTACTTCATAATAGTCAGTGAGAAGTTAGCTGAGTTGTTTCTAGATAATGGTCTTAAAACTTTTGAACATGTACTCCTTTTACTGGGCATTATAATTAAAAGGCAAAATGCAAAGCAAATTTGCTAAAAAGATTAATATCTCATGAATGTTTCATCACGAAAGACCCAACTAATCGTCTAATCGGTTCCTCCATGACCACTACTTACACACTCCATACTAAGAGACTCTAAAGCAAGAAACCTGCATTTAAATTACTATCTGTTAAATTCTTTATAAGCGCCACCAAAATATGCATTTTAAATAAAATACCCTGTACACTCCACTTTAGGAAAGACATGAATTTTAATGCATTTCCAAGGAGCAGATAAGAAAGCAAATCAGGGCTTACTCAGTGTTCTCAAATGACAACCCCAGACCTGGAGCTAAGTAAAAAATGGATTCAGCCGTAAAGCCCAGAGTCCTGTGCTGTTGGAGCTCAGAGGGCTTTCTGCCTCAAAAATAGGAGACCCTGCATATCATTCAGTTTGCTTTCACAAACATTTTGTCGAATGCTTACAACATGCCGCGCATTCAGATATGTAACCCCAGAAGATTTAAAGAATCACAAGACCTACTTTTTGCTTTGGAAGTGTTCAAAAGTAAAGGATTTTATGATAAATGGGCAAAACTAGATGTATAAACAAAGCATTTTACGACATTGATAAGGGTTATAGTGATGTCTTCACAGTGCTGTGTTTTTGGACGTAGATGGGGAACAATTATTCTTTCCAAAGAAGGTCAGATCTCGGGAAGATTGCTTTTCTCTTGCTCCCCTGTCATCATCCAAAGGAATAAAGTAACATAGATTAGGGCCTTTCCTATAATAACCTCTCAAGAAATATTTGTTCATTTGACCTGAATTGTAGCATTTCTAGTTCTTAAAATATTTAGGGTTTTTGTTGTTGTTTTTTAAGCAGTAGTTACACTTAACAATTCATAGCTTTTAACAAAGATTTCCTGCCTGCAACTTACCCCTCTTCACATGTTTTAGCTCCTCTCTTGTCAGTAACCGTTTATGACTCTGAGAAGCTGCCTTTGACGGAGCGTATGACTAATCAAGAGAGCTGGAATAACCCACGCTTTCCTTCAGCTCTTTTCCCTCATTTTTTTTTTTATTTTTTAATTTTAAATTTTATTTATTTATTTATTTTTTGAGACGGAGTCTCGCTCTGTCGCCCAGGCTGGAGTGCAGTGGCTGGATCTCAGCTCACTGCAAGCTCCGCCTCCCAGGTTTACACCATTCTCCTGCCTCAGCCTCCCGAGTAGCTGGGACTACAGGCGCCTGCCACCTCGCCTGGCTAGTTTTTTGTATTTTTTTAGTAGAGACGGGGTTTCACCGTTTTCCCTCATTTTTAATTTTTATTTTTACTTTTACTTTTTTGAGACAGAGTCTCGCTCTGTTACCCAGGCTGCAGTGCAGTGGCACGATCTCGGCTCAATGCAACCTCCACCTCCTGGGTTCAAGCGATTCTCGTGTCTCAGCCTCCCCAGTAGCTGGAATTACAGGCATGCACCACCATGCCCAGCCAATTTTTTGTATTTTTGGTAAAAACATGGTTTTGCCATGTTGGCCAGGCTGGTTGCAAACTCCTGGCCTCAAGCAATCCACCCACCTTGGCCTCCCAAAGTGCTGGGATTACAGGCATGAGCCACTGCACCCGGCATCTTTTCTCTTATTCTTTGAAGAAGCCAAGGTATTCAGACCTGAATGAAAGCTAGCAGATGGCGATAATAAGGAGCAGTGATTTTAATCAAGAAAGAGCCTGACATTTGCGTTCAGGGATAAGAGAAAATACTGGATCAGGCCACAAAAAGGTAATCTAGAATCTTGTTCAAAGTGTGGTCCATAGCAACATCGGTTTCACTTGGGAGTTATTGAGAAAGGCAGAATCTCTGCAGACCTACTGAATGAGGATCTGCATTGTAAACAGTTTCTCAAGGCCGGGTGTGGTGGCTCACGCCTATAATTCCAGCATTTTAGGAGCCTGAGGCAAGAGGATCACTTGAGCTCAGGATTTCGAGACCAGCCTGGGCAACACGGTGAGACCCCATCTCTACAACAAATTAAAAAATTAGCCAGGGATGGTGGCTCATGCCTGTGGTACCAGCTAGGAGGATCCCTTGAGCCCAGGAGGTTGTGGTCCCAGGTCCCTTGAGCCCAGGAGGTTGAGGCTGCAGTGAGCCCACATCACACCACTGCACTCTAGTCTGGGTGACAGAGCAAGACCCTGTCTCAAAAAAAAAAGAAAAAAAAAAAATTTCAATAAGCTCCTTTGCATATTAAACCTTGAGGATTGTTCCAAGTTCAGTGGAAAAGTTTTTAAATCATTGAAAAATGAGAAATACAAATGGATTCTAGCAAGTAAAGGTTTTCAGCCATCATGATACTGTTCCATCTCATATTCCACAAAGTCTGTTGACCATAGATAATATAATATGCAAATGATGGATAATTACATCAAAACACATATTCAGCCAAATGGATGATATTGTGGACTTTGTACCATTTAGTTAATTAAAAAATCTATGTTTTTATGATGGAGTTTATTATTTTGTCTAGTCTACAGAATAGTGCCCATTGCAAGACCCTTCTGAGGTGAGAACATTACCACGAGTCAATTATTAAGTAAAAGAATCTGATCATGTAAATATATTTTTTGATCTCTTCAAATTGTAGTGGTAGTTCTAACCCAATCATGTTCTTAGTCTGACACAATAAAATAAGCAATATAATCATCACCAGGCTGAGTGAAAATACTTTTTACTAATTTTGCAGACACAAGCTAATCAAGATAATTTGAATCTTGGACACAATTCAAGAAAGCCATTTATTTAACTACTCTGAGATTCATTCTTTCAATTGCTCAATAAAGGTTACAGATAAAGATAATACAGAAAATAGAGTACAGTTTTAAAAGGCTGAAGGAATGGACAAGGTATCAAATGTGGAACCTTTTATTATCTGAAACTGTAGGACTTAAAGTGAGTAATGCCTTGGTTTTGTTCTTAGATTAAGCATCACAGTTCATTAGAAGCAATACTAATTATTCCTATATTGCTTATTGAATAAGAACTGCAAAGAATATGAACATTACTTTCTCTTTGCTGAAGAGTGCATGTGTAATTAGATTGTACCACTTTGCTGTAACAAATATCCTTCTTCCTTCTGTTTCTCCTCCTTTATTTATTTATTTATTTATAGATATGAGGTCTCACTATGTTGCCAAGGCTGGTCTTGAACTCCTGGTCTCAAGGATCCGCCTGCCTCGCCCTCTCAAAGTTTTGGGATTACAGGTGTGGGGAACCACCCCCAACCTCTCCTTATTCCTCTTCTCTTTCCCCTTAGAGTTTCTGTCTCTGTTCAGGATCTCTAGAACACTGAAGTTGAGTTAACTTTCCATTACTGCTTTTTGGGGGGTTTGCAATTTCCCGAAAACTAGAGAGAAAACAAAGTGAAAATGAGGGATGAAGGGACACAGTAAATGGAAGGCCACAGTTTCATAAGGAAATATAGCTGGGTGCTTGATTCCACAGGTTGTGTCTCCTGCCAGGTTGTTGGAAATGAACATATCTTGGAATAGATCTTTTTGCGGATCAATTGCTTTTCTGACTTCTCTCATCCTTTGTGTCTCTTTGGTCCAAATTTACCCCAAAAGGCTTTGACTCCCCTTTACTTACTCTAGCCCTCTGCGTAGGCTCTGCAGAAACCAGCATTTCCATGGTTCTGGTTTGGTCAGACCTTGGCACTGGAGGTGTTGTGGCTCCCACTGTGGTGAGTGCCATGGAATCAGCACAGAAGGCTGACCCTTGACCCCTAGGGAGGCTGCGTCTCCCTATGGTGACAGGAGACAAGGCTATCATAGCCACAACTGGGTGTCTTACATGTGCTATCAGACTGGCTGGAATTTCTGGGGGCTGCTCTCCCCTGCAGCAGGGTGAGTGGGTGAGGCCTGGGAGGCAAGTGGCCTCAGCAGATCGGGACATCATATAAACTGTTTTTAGGACAGTCTCTACATAATTGCCTGAAATGATAGCATCTTAAAGGAAAACACCCATTTGTCTTTCCACAACAACCAGACTAGCCTAAACTATAGTATACAAAAGGCCTAGATATGTTGTTTTTAATATAAATCAGTGGCTATCAACCCAAGGCAATTTTGCCTCCCAGGGGCCATATGGCAAAGGCTGGAGACATTAGAGGTGGTCACAGCTTGAGGGGTCCTACTGGTGTCTAGTGAGTAGAGGCCAGAGGTTCTACTAAACAAGCTGCTATATACAGGACAGTGCTCTACAACAATTATCCAATCCAAAATGTCTTGGTTGAGAAATGTTCATATAGACAAAAACCTAGATTTTTTTTTTTTTACATTACAAGGTAAATTTAATATTTTATTTGGCGAGTGAAGTTAAAAAACCTCAGTTCCTGTCCCTTAGTTGCAATTCTAGCCTAGCCTGGCCTTCCACAAACACCAATGTCTTTGGGTAATCAGTGACCCTGGGCAAGAGGGGTCCCAGGACCTCCAGGGAAGGTGTTGGAGGGTGCCAGAGGCAAATTTCACATATTTAAAAATGTATCCTTAGCCAACTGCACAGTGATGAGAGGTTGGGCTTTGATCTTTACTCCCAACTCCTCTGTTCTACATCTTTATAATCCTTGTGTTCAAGACCAAGAATTCAGTCTAGAATCTTTAAGTCACCCCAGTGCTGAGAATTTATGGAGTAGACACACATCTGTGAGGCTGGCCGCCATTTTTATAACAGTTTTCCATGGCGAGAAAAATGTGTTCTATTAGAAACATACGTACAGTCATTAGAATCAGTTCAGCATTCATTTAAAATATTTTTACATATCTCAATTTGAAGAAATCTCCCACAGTTCTTTTTTTTTTTTTTTTTTTTTGAGGCGGAGTCTCGCTCTGTCGCCTGGACTGGAGTGCAGTGGCCGGATCTCAGCTCACTGCAAGCTCCATCTCCCAGGTTTACGCCATTCTCCTGCCTCAGCCTCCCGAGTAGCTGGGACTACAGGCGCCGCCACCTCGCCCGGCTAGTTTTTGTATTTTTAGTAGAGGCGGGGTTTCACCGTGTTAGCCAGGATGGTCTCGATCTCCTGACCTCGTGATCCGCCCGTCTCGGCCTCCCAAAGTGCTGGGATTACAGGCTTGAGCCACCGCGCCCGGCCTCTCCCACAGTTCTTAAAATGACTTTTGTTATTACTATGAATAGATTCAACTGTGTTAGAACTACAATGGAAATTACTTCAGGGCAGGAATCTTTGTTTTATTTATAGGTGTATCCAACAGTTTGTTGTACTACTAAGTAATTTTGGAGACTTAGTAGTAGAAATGACAGTTTTTATGAGAGAAATGTATAAATACACAAGTAATTAAAACTCAAATATGGGCCGGGCGCGGTGGCTCAAGCCTGTAATCCCAGCACTTTGGGAGGCCGAGACGGGCGGATCACGAGGTCAGGAGATCGAGACCATCCTGGCTAACACTGTGAAACCCCGTCTCTACTAAAAATACAAAAAACTAGCCGGGCGAGGTGGCGGGCGCCTGTAGTCCCAGCTACTCGGGAGGCTGAGGCAGGAGAATGGCGTAAACCCGGGAGGCGGAGCTTGCAGTGAGCTGAGATCCAGCCACTGCACTCCAGCCTGGGCGACAGAGCGAGACTCCGTCTCAAAAGGAAAAAAAAAAAAGAAAAAAAAAAACTCAAATATGATTTTTTTGGTTGTTCTGTGTTAATATATTGGAGGTACCAGGCCCACCAAAGTCTGGTGTCATTTCAAATTATCATCAATGGTTGCCTTTTGAAGTCCTTGAAATGGAGGTTTTTCCCACTTTTTCCCCCTTAGATATTTATATTCATGGAATCAAACAAAACTGGATTGGAGTCCTAGCTCTACCTCTTATTTCTGTGTACCTTCAGGCAATTTATTTGAACTTTCTAAACCTTCGTTTGTTCCTTTGTAAAACTTTTAGTACAGATCAAATGTTCCTTATCTGAAATTCTTGGGAGTAGAAGTGTTTCTGATTTCAGATTTGTCAGATTTTGGAATATTTACGTTATACTTAGAGGTTCAGCATCCCTAACCTAAACATCTGAAATCTAAAATTCTCCAGTGAACATTTCCTTTGAGCATCATCTCAGCCCTCAAAAAGTTTTGGATTTTGGAGTGTTTTGGATTTGGGATTTTCAAATTTGGAATGCTCAATCTATATTAAATAAGCTAATATAATAGGCATAGTTTAGTGCCTACAACAAAGCAAGTATTCAAAAATTGGGTGCTATTAGGCCAGGCACAGTGGCTCACACCTGTAATCCGCGCACTTTGGGAGGCCAAGGCGGGCAGATCATGAGGTCAGGAGATCAAGACCATCCTGGCTAACATGGTGAAACCCCATCTGTACTAAAAAAAAAAAAAAAAAAAAAAAAAGCAAAAAATTAGCTGGGCGTGGTGGCAGGTGCCTGTAGTCCCAGCTACTTGGGAGGCTAAGGCAGGAGAATTGCTTGAACCTGGGAGGTGCAGGTTGCAGTGAGCCAAGATCACCCCACTGCACTCCAGCCTGGGTGATAGAGTAAGACTCTGTCTCCAAAAAAAACCGCAAAAATAAATTGGGTGCTATTTAAAAACTGGTTATGTCAGATTTTATCAATCAGAGATATTTTGTCAATTAATATATTTACTAATAGTGTCGAATGTTTTGTGAACTATTTATTGTTTACATGTATATTATATGCTTTTCTTGATCTTTGTCTTTTTCTATTTTTTTGCTTTGAGGCTTTGGCTATGATAACATTATACTAATAAAAGTGATTTACACACACACACACACACACACACACACACACAATGTCAGCTCTCCTTATAATAAACTTGGTTTGTCAGACATCATCATCTGCCAGTTTGATGGTCTGTGATGAACTTGGACCCAGAGATGGGCATTGAGAACTTTCTCCAAAAAGTACACATTGAGTTTGAGAAGCATTTGTCAATCACTGTAAGTGTAGCAAGAATTCGAGCCTTGTTCAGAGTTTTGATGCTCACTTCATCTTTTTATATCCCTGTCTTCCCTGGCCCTGACAGCTCAATGCTGGCATTTCACACATTTCATCAGCTTTCTCCAAACCAAAAATAAACTGTTTCCAGACATAAATAAAAAGGGGAAATCAAAACAACTTGTACTAAAAATGTGAGAATTCTGAAGACTTTTTAATTTATTTTCCATTACTTCTTATTTCACAAACATTCTTAAATATCTTTTTTTATTGTATCCTCGAAGATACATCATACCATGGTTATGGGGATAAAGAAAACAATCATTGCTGAAATAATTTCCATATTGGAAAAATCATCAGGGAAGATAGATATGTACAATATAACTAGGATCATGCAAACTGAATTTCTGCTGTGGCTCTTTTATTTTTAAAGTGACAAATAATAATAGTCATAATTTATTAAACACTTGTATGCCAGACATTCAGCCATGCCCTTTAAGTAGCGTATTTTATTAAACTTTCACAATAAGCAACAGATTACCTAGTTTACAATTCAGGGAGCTAAGGGGTACAAAATTAAGTTACTTGCCTAAAGTTCTACAACTAGCAAGTTACAGAGCTAGTTGAGACCCTCACTAGAATAGGGAGTCATTTTATTATTTATTTCAGTTTCCCACAATATAATTAACACTATTTACTTTTTAGATTTCAATGACAGGAGAAAACCAAAATGGCCTACAACTAAATCCTCTCTTGCTGTCCTCTACATCTGTAACCCACACACTTCTTAAAGCTGTATTAATATTAAAATTGCAAACTGAACCCAATCAACTGAGCAATAAGATCATTTGTGCTCCTAATTAGAACTTCAGATAGAAATGAATCGTTTATATTTGTGTACTTTTTTGACTAAGAATTATTCATATACTTAAATATTCTTCTCTTCAGTTTAGAAGATATCTAGAAAAGGTATAGATGAACAACTTTTCAAGTTAGTGGCAATTGTCTGAAGGGTTCATTGTCAGGCCTCTCTTTTTCCAGTTTGTAAAGTTTGTATCCATGTATTGGTATGGCTGCACAGTTTGAAGAAGCAAATTGCCTCATGCCTCAGAGTTCAAACAGGAAACTAACAAAGACATTAGAGATGTATTAAAATATATGCCTGTTCTCCATTCCTTTCAGTGGCTGGACATGCTTAGGTTCTGAAGTATTATTTATGGGAGTAGAAAAATATCCACAGGAATAGATGTAAAGAAATCTTATTTACCCAATTTATAATGAATCAACAAATCCATGGGCAATTGATTCATTATCAGAATATTTAAAACACCATTTATTTTCTCTAAGAATTGGTGGTTTTGACGTTTTAAATCTATTTGTTGGGAGACTTTTAAAAATTGGACTTGCCTGTTGTTTGACTTACATAAATATATTCTTGAAATTATAAATGACTTTCTGTTCATCTGTTTGCTTTTATTACTGTTGTTTGCGAGCAACATGCAGCTAGGTTGGTCAAACGCTCATCTGGCCTCTTGGAGGAACAGAACCAACAGTGGAAAAAGGACAGAAGATATGAATAGCAACAACAGTTGAGAGTTACTGATTTCTGGGGACAAATTTTCAAGAAAAAATCCCCCTAGGGTGACTCTAGTCCCCCAATTTACCCTCCTTCGTCACTCATTCTTCCCATGCTCCTTTATCTGCCAGGGGCCTGCACCATGGAGCTAACCTGCTGTCTCCCGTTTAACTGTGGGCTCCTGAGGTGTACCAGGTACTCCTTCTTCAAAGCAAAATCCTCAGTGTTTGATTTTGATGCAGTTTCAAGAACAAAGTAGTGTTCAACAAATACTTGTTGAATAAATGAGGGGAGGAATTCTTGAAATCATTCTCCCTTTTACTTTAAGATTGCAGTGAACTTACACCAAATTAGGCATTCATTGAATTAGTTAATATTACTTTGTAAAAATATAAGTATCTTTAGTAGAGTCAGAGACTCTTGGGTTAATAGAAATGAATTGGTTTAGATTTCTGTCTTCTTAACATCTAACTGAAATTAGCTGCACTGAAGAAACATAAGTTTAATTGAGGGTGTAAGGTGTAGGGGAGAGTTTGGGAGAAGGAAAGTAAACAGTGTTGGGGATAGTGAGTAGTTTGCATTGTAGAATGGTCCAGTGGGCAGGAAGACGGGAAGTAGAAGGCTTCATAATGGCACTAGAAGCCATTAGGAAGGTAAGAGAGACTGGTAAAGAGAAGACTGAAAATGCTCTCTTAGTCCATTTTTGTTGTTATAAAGAAATACTTAAGGCTGGGTAGTTTATACAGAAAAGAGGCTTATTTGGTTCATGATTCTGCAGGCTATCAAAAAAGCATGGCGCCAACATCTGCATCTGATGAAGGCCACAGGAAGCTTCCACTTATGGTGGAAGGTGAAGGGAAGCAGGGATCCCATGATGAGAAAAGCAGCTAGAGAGAGAGAGAGGAGGAGGTGCCAGGCTTTCTTCAACAAAAATCTCTCAGGGAACAAGAGTGACAACTCACTTACTCCCACGAGAATGACACTAAGCCATTCATGAGGGATCTGCCCTCAGGATCCAAACACCTCTCACCAGGCCCCACCTCCAACACTGGGGACCAGATTTCACCATGAGATTCCACAGGGAAAAAAAAATAAAAAAACAAACAAACAAAAACCCCACACAATAGCACATGCCAAAGCAATGCTGTATAACCACAAACTCTCTAATGCCCCAGAGACAGCATTAAATGCTTTATATCCTTTCCTTGCTGTAATTTTTCTTGTTTCCAACACTCATTTTTCAGACTATACCTTTTGGTGTTACACTTCACACATATTATAGGTCAAGTAAGCTGTAGTGGGTTGACCTGAGGACCTATCCCCATTTGTTAAAGCCTTTCCATGTGGAAAATGCACAGGATAGCATTTTAGAATTTTAAGGAATCTTAGAAATCATCCAACTCAATGGATTTTTAACTTTTTAAGATTCAGAGTCCTATTTTTATTTTTATTTATTCTATTTTATTTTATTTGAGATGGAGTCTCTCTGCATTGCCCAAGCTAGAGTGCATTGGTGCAATCTCAGCTCACTGCAAACTTCCCTCTCCTGGGTTGAAGCAATTCTCCTCCCTCAGCCTCCTGAGTAGCTGGGATTACAGGTGCGCTCCACCATGCCCAGCTAATTTTTGTATTTTTAGTGGAAACGAGGTTTCACCATGTTGTCCAGGCTGCTCGAACTCCTGATCTCAAGTGATCCACCCACCTCAGCTTCCCAAAGTACTGGAATTACAGACATGAGCAATTGTGCCCTACCAGAAACCTATTTGTATTCAAAGAAAATCTTACTTTAGGTGAAATGTGTCATACAGATAAAAGCAAACCTGATCTGAGGGTGAGTATAATCACACTACTAACAGGACCCTCTTTCTCTCTTCTCTCTCTTTTCCCCAAGGGGGTCTGGCCTCTAATTAGACCTTGGCTTTGTCATGCTGGGTGCAGTTTGCAATCATTGATCTGAACAATTATGGTTGTTCACTGGTGAAGTAAATCCAGTGACTTTTATGAGCTTGGCAAAATGAGTTAAGAGCAAACTAAGTCTGGTCCCCAGTCCAGTGTGCTTGCCATAGTACTAAGATTTTCCAGCAGCAAGAATGCCTGGCATAGGGTCCAATATAGTGCCTAGTGCACTTCATAAATACATATTGACAAATGAGTGAAAGAAATGAATGAAAGAACACTAAACTCGATATCACAAGAGTATCTAAGAGTGCAATGTTCTGGCTGTTTTTGAATAGTCTGGGGGGAAATGAACCAATGGAGAATGAATTCACTCTCTGAAGGCACCATTTTCTCTACTCAATCTGCCTTTACACTGTGAGAAATCTAAACTTCCATGAGAATAGAAGGCATGTCTGTTTTGTTCATCATCAATAAATATCTACTATACCCAGGGCCCAGCACCACCTGAACAGACCAGATGCTCACTAAATATGTGTTGAATGTACTGTTTATGGATATTTCCATCTGTACAACTCTCAACTCAGCAGGTGGAACTAAGCTCATTCTCTTCTGTGTTGCAAGCATTTAGTTAAAAGTATGTACATAGTCTTCAGGACCAGAAAAAATCTGGGAGCCAGGTTTATCTAATCTTCTTTACTCCTATTCTGTGCAGCTAAAGGCTTGTCAAAGTCTGGTAATTTTACCTTCTCAACATCTCTTAAATTTGTCCCATTCTTTCTGGTCCCCAAGACACTTAATTACTGCAGGACCCTTGTATTGCTTTGTTGGGTGATTTTTCTTTTTTTCTTTTTCTTTTTACTTTCTTTTCTTTTCTTTGAAATGGAGTCTTGCTCTGTCTCCCAGACTGGAGTACAGTGGCATGATCTCGGCTCACTATAAACCTCTGCCTCCCAGGTTCAAGTGATTTTCCTGCCTCAGCCTCCCAAGTAGCTGGGATTACAGATGCCCACCACTACACCTGATTAATTTTTGTATTTTTTGTAGATATGGGGTTTCACCATGTTGGCCAGACTGGTCTAGAACTCCTGACCTCAGGTGACCACCCACCTCTGCCTCCCAAAGTGCTGGGATTACAGGCATGAGCCACCGCGCCCAGCCAGCTAGATGATTTTTCTTTTGCAGTAACCTCTCGGACAGACACTTCCAGTCAGTGTCTCCTTCCTCTTCTTGCCTGATTGGTCTTTCCAAAGTAAAACCTCACTTTACCACCTTCCTTGCTTAAAAGTTTAATGTCTCCCTAGCCACCGTGAGATTGTCTGAACACTTTTTTTTAGCATAACATTCCAGTAACCTTTTCAGTCTCATTTTATGCCTCTCCATTCTCAGCCTCCCCTAAATGACTCGAGTTCACCTACAGCACTATCGTCTCTCATATATATTCCTGTTCTTTTCATCCATGGTTATCTTCTGCCCCTGATTCTTTGCCTTGCAATTTCTTTCTCATCTTTCAAACCTCAATTCAAATGTCCAATCTTTTTGACCTTTTCTGCAGCTCCTCTGACCCCTAGCCCCACCTCATTTAGAGTTGGAGCACACCTTTTAGAACCCTTCTGGATGCTAAGATGATTGACTTCATGCTAATATCTCCACTGGACTCTGAACCTGATGGCTGGAACTCCTCCTTCGTAACCTGCAACTACATCAAGATCCTGGTCTTTTACTCAGAGAAGGTGTTATTTGTAGGCTACTCACATTGATTAACAAGTGGGATTGATTTCAACCACCTAGGGAAAAGCCAGCTCGTTTTCTTCAAGTTTAAATATAGGAGATATGTTAAATGGTGATATTTAAAGGTAAACAATTCTTCACATAGGAGATGAGGAAAGATGTTCTAAACATCTGCTTTTTTGGTAGAACCTATAGTGGCAAGTTATATATCAAAAGAATATAGTAATAAAAAATTATGAATTATAGATATAGTTATAATTGATGCATAACCTGACAAATTATTTAAACTAAAGTATTACAATCCAGCCAGCATCTTGAATCGGTTGTATTCTCTAAAAAGCTTTTGGTTCTTGTGACTAGGTTTATATCAATCACTCATGTGTCCCGTTCCTCAGATATGGTGTTTTTATGTAAAATGTGAAATTATGGAATTAGTCCCATTCAACCAAGAAGCAACAATTTTATGTAGCCAATACTTGTTTATTCATTAAAAATATTTATTAAATGCTTACTATTTTCAAGGCACTCTTTCAGGCACTGGAATTTCGCTAGTTATCTAAAGATTTGCAGTGAAGATAGCCAAGTGTTACAATAAGACAATAGAATTGTGGAAAGGGAGAAGAAAGAGGGTGAAGGTTCTTTTCCTTTCATTTGTGTTTTCTTCAAGTTTAAGAATTTGAATCAGCTCATGAACCATAAATGAGCAAGTTTACTGGGTTTATGTATAGCTGGTAAAGACATTTATAATACCTAAACTACACAACACGTATCCAGCAGCTACTCATTTTTCTTTTCTTTTCAACATGAAACTTCCCAGTCAGGGAAAAATGGAAATAAATGGTGTAGGATCTATTTACACCCTGCCAAGAGATACGCAAGCTTCTTAAACTTGTATAGGTTTGCATATGTTTCTTTTCATTGCCGTGAGTCCCCAGAGCCCTGATCTCTTATTCTTTCAGAATATAGAGGTGTGGAGGTGAGTTCTATGAAGCTGCAACTCTATGTAAATCTGCTCTGAGGAACAGCAGAAGTAGGTTGTAAAGAGCTTCCTATAATCCACGGAAGTGGCGTGTGTCTGTCTTTTATCAACCCTGTTCTGGTTTTCTTTTTAAATGACAAGAACACATGGGAGCCTTCCTTTTGTGGTTTTAATTTTAGAGGGTAAGAGGAGGCGATTTTAATCTTTACCATGTAAAACGAACCACATCGCTCATCGTTGAATCTTCATGTATTTCAATTTTCAATGGCATTGGAGACACCAAGGATGTGAATGTTGTGCTATTATGTTTTGGGGCCCTTTTCCCTCCGGGTTTTGTTTAGATGAATCTTGGATCTTGCATAGATGTTTGTGCAAAAGTTGTATTGACAAAGACATCTGTGCAAATCCCAGTTCAAAACAATGTTTAGTTCTGGGAATTGTTTAGAAACAGCTGCCGTCTGACATTACCTTCTAGAAGTGCTTGCAGGGCTGGTACGTTGCGTGGAGCATTTTGTGTTTGACTCTTACAAACTGATAACTGGGCTGCAAAGAAATTATATTTGATGTCGTGAGATGTTGTATATTAGACAGAACATCCTAGAATACAGGGAGCATCACTGCCCACTTCAAACAGGCCTGCAGAAAGGCAAGCGTGATACACAGCACTTCCTTGTGTGTAAGCTTTGTTGTACCGATAACTCCAAGGATGGAATTTTTGCTTGAATAAGTTAATGACTTAGTACCTGAAGGAAACAAGACATGCATGCCGTGACTTAATTTCATATTATTTTAATATATTTTGTAGCTTGTATATTAAAAGTTAACAAGCATTGTATATCAGTTCAAAGTAATAAATAAGCTATATGTTGGATGAGAGAGAGTAAAAACTTTTTTTGGAAGTTGTAGACCAAAGATACTATTCAAAATATTTTTTTAATATCAGCGGAAAAGAGTATTAGACTTGATAAATGTGTAATTTAGATACAATAATTAATGAAACATATGTTGGTCTCTGACTAATTAAAGCTAATTATCAATGTATAATACAACATACTACTTTCTTAGGTGAGGGAGCAAAATGCATAAATTGAGGCAAAATGCCATTTTAATTAAATCTGGGAAGATTAAAAAAAATTTTTTTGAGACAGGGTCTCACTCTGTTGCTCAGGCTGGAGTGTAGTGGTGTGATCATGGCTTGCTGTAACCTCAAGTGATTCTCCCAGCTCCTCCTCCTGAGTAGCTGGGACTACAGGCAGGTGCACCACATGTAGTTAATTACTTTAAAAATTTTTTTTTTTTGTAGAGATAGAGTTCTCACTGTGTCATCCAGGCTGATCTGGAACTCTTGGCCTCCAGCAATCCTCCAGCCTTGGCCTCCCAAAGAGCTGAGATTATGAATGAGTCACCTTGCCCAGCCAAGATTTTGAAATTTGAATATAAGAAAGAATGATTTCATGCTGATTAATCATATTTATGTTAGTTAGGCTAAAATAGGCATCTATCTGGCACATATCTTAGATTAATTCTGATACTATCACTAGGAAAGCCTATTTTGTCTCCTGATTTTGATTTTGGTCTCAAATTCTTTGTGAAAATATATGAAGTCTAAACAATGTGAAAATCAAAAATGGAACAATTTAAATATTTAATTTTTTATCAAAAAATATGATCTTTCTGCTAATAGTAAAGCTTCAGGAAAAGTGCTGATGAGATGCTGATATTTGGAAAAATGAGAGAAGATGGACACTTGATGAGAATTAGCTAATTCATTGTATTATACATGCTACTATTATTCATGAGGCAGCTATGATAAGCATTGTGCTAAGCAGTGAAGATGCAGTGATGAATAAGAGGCAGATCCTTCAAAGACAGCACAGATAAGTGAACTGGGCAAACAAGTAAAGAGGCTTTCTCAGGGGTGAAGGAAAACAAATCAGGAAGGAATTCACATCGGGCCATAGTCGGAGTTGAGAAACACCTATGGTAAGTTTAAAGGGTGAGTCAAATGGGGCTTCCTCCCCTGAGTTTGGGAGGGTGAGTGAGAGTTGGAAAAGCCAGAGAAGGCCAGGAAGAGAGGCATTCTTGCCTTTGAGGGTCAACTTCATCAGTATTCACAGAAGGGAGGATGATGTCTAAGGAAAAGGACCACAGTTCAATGTGGCTAGAGGAGGTTATAGGAGAGAGAATAGACAAGTAGGAGTTCTTCTTCTTTAGTTGTTTTACCAGCAAATTCATAGTTGTTAGATTGTCTCTCAATACTGTATTCTGCATAGAACCAGTGACGAAAGCAGTGGAGGAGGAAAGTAGATTTGTGTAAGACCATGGATTTTCTGAAAGCTGGGACATCTCAGTGACTCTTTGCCTGTAGCCAAAGTTAAACCTGCACAAATGACTTCTCTCTTGGGCGCTCTGCTGTTTCACTTTGGGTTAAAATCTTTTGCTTTCATTTTGAGCATAAGAGTCCAGAATGCTGATGGAAAAACCTTGGCTCTTTGTTATTTTTCAGAAATGTATTTTTCTACATGACAGTGGTAGAGGTGGGCTGCGCTTCATTTTGCAAATAGTGAAAAAACTTTACTGTACTCTGGAGGTTCTGCCCTCTCATTACTGGAAAGAATGGACCCAAAGATAGCCTCTTTGGCTTTGTGTTTTTATGTCTTTCCTATGTCATTATCATCTACTTTGCTACTTCTCTGCCATTTAGCATCCCAGAGTATAATGGGTAGTAAAAAAACGTCGAAAATACCTCCAAGCACCTGAATTTTCCTGTGAAAATTCGAATTCAAGGTTGTTCCTTTCTATTTCAGCCCTTGATCATCTTTGGAAGCTTCATAAACAACTGAGACTTTAAAAATGGAAAATTTAGAAAGAACAAACCATTACTGCAGTAGTAAGCGTAAAGTCAGTTTTCACAGTTGTCTAACAGGTTTCTTTAAGCTCTCTTTCTGGAAATACACAGTCTTAACTTCCAGCTGCCTGACACATGACGAACATTTACAATATCATGCCCTTAAATCCTCCTTCGATTTCCTAACAAGCACACAGCTACCATTGCCACCTTCCTGGTTATTATTTCAGCCATCTCAGAGATTCTTTATGCTTCTGCTGGCTTCACAAATTCACACCTTCCCCCCTCATTTATACTTCATTGCCAATGAAAAAAATAAATTACTGGAGTGGATACATTGCAAAAAAATTATCTTGTAGGCAATTTGTAGTTTTCTTGGCTCTTTAGAATGATTGAAAACAAAGGAAATTAGACATTTTGGGGGGGATGGAACTGCATAGCAAGATAATTGATTTCTGTAGTCTTAAGGTATTCTTTATTTGTTTAGTGGCTTAAACAATACAAATTTATTCTCCTGCATTTCTGGAGGTCACAAGTCCTCAAATCAAGTTGTTGAAATGCTATATTCCTTCTGGAAGCTCTAGGAAATAATTTGTTTCCTTCCCTTTTGCAGCTTCTAGAGCTCATCTGCATCCCTTGGCCTGTGGCTCCATCTTCCTTATTCTAAGCCAGCAAAGTTGCATTTCTCTGATCTTTCTTCCCTCCCGCTAAATCTCCTGTTCTGCCTCTTTCTCACACTTAAAAGGAACCTTGTGATTACACTAGGCCCACATGGATAACTGAGAATAATCTCCCTATCTTAAACTCAGTTGAGTAACTTTAATTCCATCTGCAATTTCCACCTGGAATTCCCCATTCTGTTCCCAAACTGATTTGGGGTTCATTCACCCAGTGCACAGAACAAGACAATACTGACACCAGGATTTGCAGCGAGAGAAAATGAACTAATTACTCATGGTCCCAAGCAATGAGAATAGGCTGCTACTGCTTAAGACTTGAACTTCCAGGTGGCCAAAAAGCAAAGAATTGAAAAGGAGGGGTGCATTTTAGGAAAGAAGAACTTACAGGCAAAATTGTAAATCAATACATGGAGGTTATACATTGGTTTGGCCCAGCAAGGTGGGATATCTTCAAGTGGGGGCTTACAGGTCATTGGTAAATTTAGAGATTCTTTGATTTGCAATTGGTGAAGGAAGCAAGGCTTTATCTAAAAAGTTGGGGTCAGCAGAAAAGAATATTAGTTTGGCCTGTGGGTGTGACCTATCCAGGTCCCTCAGGAAGAAATTTAGAACAAAGAATGACAATTGAAATTCAGTCCTCCTTTCCCTCTTTTTTTTTGAGACAGAGTTTCGATCTCGTTGCCCAGACTGGAGTGCAATGGTGCGATCTCGGCTCACTGCAATCTCCACCTCCCGGGTACAAGCGATTCTCCTGCCTCAACCTCTTGAGTAGCTGGGATTATAGGTGCCCACCACCACACCCGGCTAATTTTGTATTTTTGGTAGAGATGGGGTTTTGCTATGTTGGTCAGCCTAGTCTCAAATTCCTGACCTCAGGTGATCCACCAGCCCCAGCCTCCCAAAGTGCTGGGATTACAAGCATAAGCCACCACCCCTGGCCTCTGTTCCCTCTTGTCTGAGGCCTATGTGACAGGGCTCAGCGTTTTCCATCTGGTGGAGATCTGGATTTCTGTAAAACATCTCAGGGACACAGGTCAAGGAGGTATATTCAGTTTCTACGAGGAGCCAAACATCTGGTGACTTTAACTTACCGGGGGGCTATTTTTCAAGCTATTATTAACCTTCTTGCTTCTCAGGTTGCTCACTGACTCCTCAAGGCTAACTGGGTACGTGGAATTTCTCTTGAAGGGACTCACAATTTTTCCTTTATTTCCATGCTTGTGGGGAGGTGTGTGGCAGCCTTCTAGAGGCCACTCACAAACTGAGGCTCATGGCCTTCTTCCATATTCAGACCAACAGCATCACATCTTCAAATCCCTCTCTCACTCACCAGTCTCAGGGTACTCTCAATGTGAGAATAAAGACCTGGGTGGAGGTAAAGTTTCATCCTTGGAAACTGCAGAAAAAAATATATTGTGTGTGTATACATGTACCCTTGAAAAATCAGAAGGAGAGCCTGTCTGAAATTTGGTTATTTGTTGTCAACATTAGTAAATGCATTCCAATAAAATATCTGTAAGTTACCAGCATTCAAAATATTAGAAAGTTTCAACTAGGTTGAAACAAGTCCTTTGTCAATGCCAATTTAGAAATTTAAACTGTTATTTGGGGGCTATAGAACCTGTTTCAATGTGATAGGTGGCTTTGTAATATTTTTATTTATTTTATATTTTTGAATTGAATTGAAAAAGCTCTTTTTTTAACTTTTATTTTGGGTTTTGGGGCTATATGTGGAGGTTTGTTACATAGATATATTGTGTTTAATGGGGAATTTGTGTACAGGTTATTTCGTCACCCAGGCAACAGGCATAATACCTGATAGGCAGTTTTTTTATCCTCTCCCTCCTCCCACCCTCCACCCTCAATAGTCTCCAGTGTCTGTTGTTCCCTTCTTTGTGACCATTTGTCCTCAATATTTAGCTTAATAGGTAATTTTATATGAGATTTGAAAGTCTTAGTCTAGTGATCTTCATGTGCATTAAAATAAGGGAGTCCAGATACCCAGGAGTTCTGCCAACATTTAGCAAACTATTGGCACATTCTCAGAAATAGCAACCATTGTCCTGCAATGTCTGTACCTGATCAAAATGTAATGTAGTTTATTCATTTTCCGACTCTATACTTTATTTTATTTATTTATTTTTTGAGACGGAGTCTCCCTGTGTCTCCCAGACTGAAGTGCAGTGGCACGATCTTGGCTCACTGCAAGCTCTACCTCCTGGGTTTACGCCATTCTCCTGCCTCAGCCTCCCGAGTAGCTGGGACTACAGGCGCCCGCCACCACACCCGGCTAATTTTTTTGTGTATTTTTAGTAGAGACAAGGTTTCACCGTGTTAGCCAGGATGGTCTCGATCTCCTGACCTCATGATCCACCCGCCTCGCCCTCCCAAAGTGCTGAGATTACAGGTGTGAGCCACTACGCCCGGCCTTTCCGACTCTATAAAATTAGCTTGTAAAGAAAAGGTTAACTCTATACCATTGAAACAAAAAATATGACCCTTATTTTTAAATTCATGTTTAGTTAAGTAATTATCTAGTTAGTGTGTGGAGTCCACTGCTAGTGTATATTCTGTTGATTTATTTTTTTTAAATTGACCCTCTATTTAATAAAATACATTTGTTTTCCTTGAAAAATGTTGTAGTGTATTTACTCTATCAGCATATAGTTTTTGACCTTGACACTTTCTTCTTTAAATATTATTTCAAAACATACTAAGTATATAGGAGTTACCAAGATGAAGCATATTTGTGGTTAATTCAAAACTTTTAATGAGAAACTGCAAACCTTAAGTTAAAATATGTAAGATATTTTATTTCTTTTAAGTTTTTAAATGTTGACATTTGATTATACCCTCGGTGATAATTTTTTAGTTAAAAATATGCTAGCACCTTCTGCCCTATCCCACAGATTGTTATAGGCATATTAGAATGACTTGTCATGGGCTTTAGAGTCAGAGAACTCAGGGTTCAATATTTGGCTCTATACCTTTCGACCTTTAATAATTGTGAAAAGGGGCCTTGTGTGGTGGTTCATGACTGTAATCCCAGCACTTTGGGAGGCCGAGGTGGGTGGATCACTTGAGCTCAGGAGTCTGAGACCAGCCTGGGCCACATGGAAAAACTTTGTCTCAACCAAAAGCACGAAAATACGCCCTCTCAACAAAAAGTACAAAAATTAGCCAGATGTGGTGGCATGCGCCTGTGGTCCCAGCTACTTGGGAGGATAGCTGGAGCCTGGGAGGCAGAGGTTAAAATGAGCTGAGATGCTGCCACTGCACTCCAGCCTGGGCAACAGAACAAGACAAAAAAAAAAAAGAAAAAGAAAAAAAAAGGAAGGAAGGAAGGAAGGAAGGAAAGAAGGAAGGAAGGAAGGGAGAGAAGAAAACCAGTACATTAAATTTCTCTAAACCTACATTTTTTTCTCATTTGTACAACGTATTAATAGCTATATCATAGGAATCTTGTGAGGATTAAAGAATAAGCACAATGTGGTTAATGTTAAATTTAAACATTTAATTAATATTTAATATTATATCAAATAGTATTTCTTTGTATTTAGTTATCTGAAATGTTTAATTTTTATCTTATTTAATGTAATAGCAATGCTAGAACCATAGCTATAGCTTTATTAGTTTTTTTTTTTTTAACTTTTTATAACTCCCCCCCACCCACTCCCCCACCACTGCCAGCTCGCCTTATGTTTTTGGTTAGAAAACAAGTGCAAATATAATTTGGGATTAATTGTGGAGGAATATGCAATAATGCAATGGTCATCAAAGCCTTTAATAAGTCATCGTGAGCTTATCCTTTCATGTTGTTTTATAAAAGCACTCTATGGGGGTTTGGACATTCTCTTGAAGGGACAAGATAAGGGTAATTTCTGGTGAGACTCACATAGTCTTGGAGAGGAAAGCAGGATGATCCCTAAGACAGAGTAAGGATTTCTTGGCAATATTTTGCACAAATGAGACAAAGGGAACAAACGGGGTCTTATTCAAGCGACTATTATAAAATGATTGAAATGAATGAGATACTTCAACATAAAACCCAAATTAAATAAAGATAGACACGAAGGAGGAGAAATGCACATCAAAGGGAAAAAGTCAAATCACTAGGGTAATTCAGCAAAATTCAAAGTGGAAAATGTAACATCTGTGCTTCACCTTTGCATATAGTTAAAGGTGATGGATTAACTGAAATATTGTATGAAAAGTGCAAATGCTTGTATCATTTCCTGGCATTAGTAAGTACTAAATGGAACTTAGCTATAATTACTATTCCTTTTTTTAAAATTTTTATTTATTTATTTATTTATTTTGAGATAGAGTCTCTCTCTGTCACCCAGGTTGGAATTTAGAGGCACAATCTCAGCTCACTGCAATCTCTGCCTCCCAGGTTCAAGTGATTTACCTGCCTCAGCCTCCCAAGTAGCTAGGATTACAGGTGCCCACCACCATGCCTGTCTAATTTTTGTATTTTTAGTAGAGATGGATTTCACCATGTTGGCCAGGCTGGTCTCGAACTCCTGACCTGAAGTGATCTACCTGCCTCAACCTCCCAAAGTGCTGGGATTACAGGTGTGAGCCACCACACCCAACCTACTACTACTATTTGTACTTCAACTATTACTATTATGTTACATTTGTTTCTGTGTCATACCTGTTTGGTGTTAGGCTCAGATGAGGAGAGAAAATGTCATATATAACTTAATTACTACTTGCTGTGCACTGGATTCTCTGTTATGTGCTTTACATGCATGATCTCATGTAATACATACAGCAAAGCAGGTTCCATGAGGTAGGTTCTGTGATTATCTCCTTTATACAGATGAATAAGCTCAGATTTAGACTGAATGAATTGCCCAAGACCGGAGCTGGGATTTGACCTCTGGGCAGTTTAGTTGCTAGGAACCATTAGGAACTGATTTAATGCTTTCTCATCACAAGGGATTGGCAGGGACAGAAGGCAGGTGGAGATCCTCTTGGAAGCTGGAACATTATAGTATTTAGTGTCCCAAAGAAGAGAAGAACAGCAAAGCAAGAGGTAATGATACAGCACCATCTTTTCTTCCTAAAGAATTAGGACCTCATGAAGAGAACTGTTCACATATACTGCAAAGGGATTGATGAGGACCTTGTCATTCTTTTAACCACATTGTGTTGACTTGGGGACACACCATCATGAACCTTTTAATAATTACAAGATAAATTTAAAAAGCTGTCAAAACATAGAAGACAGACCATAGCATCATGTTAGTGTCAAATTGTATCACAGTGAGAAATTTTATTATAAGGTGTCCTTTTTTAGATTCTTTGAGCTAAAAGTCCTTTTCAAATATAATCTTATCAGTGAGGACCATCCTGATATTTCCCATTTAATTTTGCACAACGATCGCCCAATGTCCATTTCTTGTCTATTTGGCTCCGATGAGTCTTATCCCCTAGTATATCATAGAAATGACTTATATCGGGCCAGATGCATAATCCCAGCACTTTGGGAAGCTGAGGCAAGTGGATCACGTGAGGTCAGGAGTACGAGACTAGCCTGGCCAACATGTTGAAACCCTTTCTCTACTAAAAACACAAAAAATCAACCGGGTGTGGTGGCGGGTGCCTGTAATCCCAGCTACTCTGGAGGCTGAGGCAGGAGAATCACTTGAACCTGGGAGGTGGAGGTTGCATTGAGCCGAGATCGTGCCACTGCACTCCAGCCTGGGCAACAAGAGTGAAACTCTGTCAAAAAGAAAAAAAAAAAAAAGTTACATCATTTACCATATGTCCCTTTCCTTAAATGTACACCCTATAGAGGCAGGCATTTCTGTCTTTTTTATTTACTCTTATATCTCCAGAGCCTGGATGGCTTTAGGTACTTAGTAAGTCATGATTGATGAATGAGAGGCACCTTTTCAGGGTGAGTAGGCTGAGATGCTGGTTTGGAGCAATGGGTGAGTTATTTTTCTTCAGAAAATCCAACAGGTTCAAGAAAGAATTTCAGGGACCATTAGCCATAGAGTAGTCCAGGACATGAACGAAGGCATCTGCAAAGGCAACGCAGGTCAAGTAAGGGAGACATTGCAGAAGACAGCCGAGGCCATTTCATCCCTGAGGTGACGTTCAGCCCCATAAAGGTGAGCATCCAGATGTAAAGAATACACTCAAAGCAGGATTGGAAAGTCAGGGAAATCTCACTCACCTTGACAGTGGTGACAGCTCTGTTAGAAGGCATGATAGGTCAAAGTTGGCAAACGTAGCAAAAATGAAAATCGGGATCAGAAATCAGTGACCTCATAAGGAGAATCAGCCCAGCCGAGCAGGTGTCAGTCATTAATTATTTTGTCCTAAGGTCACTATGTACTTGAAATGTTTTTGTAGTTTTACCCTTAAGTGCTTAGTAAAGTTCCCTGAATAACTTTGACGTTGGCTTAGCTTAACTAAGGGGAAAAGCATTTCAGCCCCACCTAGACAAATGTGGTTTGGAGTTAGGATGTTCCAGAGGAAGAAGGGTGTCAGCTGTGGAGTTAAGCAACCGGGTGGGGTTCAGGGGAGCTGGGCAGAGTTAGAGACAGGGTGGGGGTGACTGGACTTGGGTTGGTGTCCATGAGTTCCCTCCAGGGTGTTGTCTGGCAAAGAGGGTCTGTGGTCATAGGACATATGTGTTCCCTGGGATAAGTCAACCCAAATGTAAAAAAAAAAACACTTGTTGCACCCTGGGACATGCTTTTAGAGTTTCTCTGGGTCTCCTTGAAGGTCACCACTGTGCGGGAAAGAGTCTGGACTGTTTGGTTCACTCCCGTTTTTCATATGTCTAATCTTTATGCTGATTCAAATGATTACAAAACTCCTAAGGGAACAGTTTGGCTATTGGCACCAAAGAATTGTTTTGACAGGAAATCTCCTAATACAGCAAAAGGGTCGGTACAGTTCAAAACAAGGGTGTTCATGCAGTGTTTTTATCATGTGCGCCAGAGTTCACCGACGTTCACGACTGATGTTTGTCCACGGAGTTCCCGGAGTGCTTTGTGGCAGAGATTTCAGGTGGAGAGAGCCTAGAGAATGATAAAAAATATATATATATATCTTCTATGGGATGCTGACTGATTCCATGCTTATTGGATGGCACACTCAACAGAGTAGTTTGTGGGTCTGTTTGTTTTGTTTTGTGGATTGTAGTTCTAGATTTAAAGGGAGTGTGTATCTAATCTGGCTTCCCACTACTGAATTATTGGGATTAACCGTCTCCTTCTCCCACTCCCCCACCCCTCCTCCCTTCCTCCTCCTCCTTCTCCTCCTCCTTCTCCTCCTTCTCCTCCTCCTTCTCCTTCTTCTTCTTCTCCTTCTCCTCCTTCTTCCTCTTCCTCCTCCTCCTCTCCCCTCCTCCTCCTCCGCTCCTCCTCCTCCTCCTCCTCCTCCTCCTCCTTCTTCTTCTTCTTCTTTCTTCTTCTTCTTCTTCTTCTTCTTCTTCTTCTTCTTCTTCTTTCTTCTCCTTCCTTCTACTCCTCCTCCTCCTCCTCCTCCTCTTTCTCCTTCTTCTTCTTCTTTCTTCTTCCTCTTCCTCTTCTTCTTCGAGGTGAGACCTTACTCCCTCAGCCAGGCTGTAGTGCAGTGACACAATCATGGCTCAACGCAGCCTCAAACTCCTGGGTTCAAACCATTCTCTCCATTCTCTCTCCTCAACCTTTGCAGCAGCTGGGACTACAGGTGTGCACCACAGTTCCCAGCTGAAATGACCATTTCTTTAATCTAGTGTTTGTCAAAGTATGATCCTTTGCACACTGAACCAGAAGTGTAGTTTTAGCAAATCTGGACTTGACCAAAACATTTGTAAAATATCTTAAAAAACATTATATAAAGTTTACTTTTTACCAACAAAAAAAGTACATGATAAGGAATTCCATTTCATTTATTTGGTATCACAAAGATCTATTTCCACTGCAAAGTAAGATTAGGGGTGTTGGGTGGCATGCAGTATTTGGTACTCCCTAAAATGATCTGGCATCAAAAGGAGGTTTGAGAGTAACTTCTGGGAACCAATTTTTGGTTCTTATGAGGACTTACCATAAATGATTTGTAAGGTTTTTCCTTTATGTTGAAGCCAGATTTCCATACTCTTAAGACTTCAAATATGCATCTGGGTGGCCAAAGAAGGCAGAGAGGGACACAGCCAGCTCAGTAAGATAGTGGGTAGATGTATAAACCTCCTCTCACTAAATTAGGCTTAACCCAATGCACAGCTTTCTAGCAAAGTTCAGCAACACTTATGATCATAGTGGATTATCTCTGTTATTCCTGCCAGTGAAATCAGTAGCAAGTGTAGGACTATTAATGAGCTTGCGTTTGTGATTTAATTTAGAGTGCAGGTCTAACTTCAGGAAAATGGCATGCAGTAGACCTGCAGAGTGTTTGAGATGAAGCCTTTTTTCTGTTTAGAAACAATTTCTATTAGGCAGACATGGAACAATTTTCTTTTAAACCATGGAATCTCCCCTTACTGGTTAGCATTGAGGGGAGCAACTCGCTTTCTAGAAATAGAGTCTTCCTAAGTTCCACAGGGCACGTCAGCTGCTGTCTCTTTCCTACTTTGCTCAACTTCGGCTGATCATTGACTCTCGATCATGTTCATTGTAAAAGACGTTGCAATGTGTAGGAATTGCAGAAGTAGGATCCCTGCCCTCAGAGGACTGTAGGTCTAATAGAGGAATAAGTAAAACACACAAACACTTGGAAAATAAGGTGTCACATGCTTGAGAACAGGACCATATTTTGCTAAAGAACTGAATGCGTCAGATGCGGACAAGCGAATTTTCTTTCTACGAGCTGGAGTATTCTTAGATAAGGCTTCTTGAAAGAAATAACATTTGAATTGAACTTTAAAGAGTATGTGTGATGTTAGTAGATACAGTTAGTGGCAGAAAGCATTTCAGTTAAAGGGATCACAAGGCCAGAAAAGCTGAGGGCTTGTCTAGGGGACCTGGGGGAAATCTGGCTGGACTGTCA
Organism: Trachypithecus francoisi; assembly: GCF_009764315.1. Lineage (NCBI taxonomy): Eukaryota > Metazoa > Chordata > Mammalia > Primates > Cercopithecidae > Trachypithecus > Trachypithecus francoisi. The sequence continues at coordinate 22,227,773 of NW_022681474.1, forward strand.
GGGAAGTTGGAGGATTTCTCAGAGACAAGGATGGGAAGGTTCATTGGCACCTGTTCTTGGAGGTTCTTATGCAAGGCTAGGGAATGTAAGCTACTTATGATCTGGGGGAAGCAACTGTCAGAATTGTTGTAGAGGAAACCTCGTCATGGGGTAGATGATTCATCTGAATGACTTCTCTGGCACCCTCTAAAGCATCACTCCTTAAACCAATCATATCTTTCTCAGACTGAAGGTCCAAAAATTAAATCATACATGCAAAGCAGTTCGTCAGTGCTCCATAGTATATGGTTAGCCTTATAATCCTTCCTTAGGATCCAATATAGGAAATTGTGCAGAAGGCAGAATTGTATGCCGTTTAGTTTTTCAGTTAATGTTCAATAATATGGCTGCGATAGAAAATAAACAGGAAGGAAATGTTGCATGGAGTTAGTGGCTCTTTCTCAGTTTTACTCATTGATTGTGTCACAAAAAGTAGATAACTGAAGGTTGTAATGAGCATCATGGACATAATAGAATGCTATGGTTTTCATTCAAGAAGAACAATCCAAGAGGCCAAAAAGATAAAATAGAATAAAGTTCATTTTTAGAAATATTTTTAAGCAGAAATTTTGAATAACTAAGTTAGGATTAAGCCAGCTAATGACCTTAATAATTGACAGTCATAGAGGTGGTAAAAGGTCCAAAACTTGGCTAGAAAATAAAAGATAAATAAGATGGAAATAAAGGTACTGTATGGTGTGTGTGTGCACATGTGTGCACTAGTCAATGTTCAATCTCTTCCCAGTATGCTCAGCTGAGCATGAATAGGATTCAGAGTTCTTACTATGAATTTCTGTTTTATAGCAGAAATGGAAATCCAAAATGTGATTAATTCAAATTTTCTAAGACATCAACAGCAAAAATTGTTTCCTTCAACTGTCTATTTTCCTTTCAAAATAAAATAAAATGCAAGCATTTGACAATCAGAGCGATGAGAGATTTTTGTCATCTCTTTCTAGTTCAATGTCATGTAAAATATGGGACATTTTGATTAAGAGAGAATAGCTTGACATGTTGATTTTTTGTGATGTGTGCAAAAGCACACTACGCAAATTTACTTCTGAAATTTTTGTAACATTTTTCTTGAAAAAAATAACCCTAGCAGCATTTTTCTAGAGCATTTTCTTTAGACAGACTCCACAAAATTTGAGGACAATCAGTGGTGGGGATTGCAAGTTCAAACACTGGTTCCCAGTTTATCCTTCCCCATTTCTTATTTTCAAGTTCATTTGCACTATGGTTCTGGGAGAGTAATAAAGGAACCAGAAGGAAAAAGAAAAATAGGTCAGGAGGAAAGATTTGGGATTGCAGAGTAAGAGATCTCTTCTATTGTGGTAAAATGAGTTTTGCTATCTTTGAAACTGATTTGAAACCAGTAAGAGAAAATTACGCTTCAAAATTTGAAAATCTTTGCAGAAACTGGATCTTTTCCTCAGCTTGATTGTGGTGAAATGTATACAAAGATGTGATGTTGGTTTCTCAACCCTCTACGCACACTGTGCTGCATGTATATCTTCCTCTAAGAAAGGAAAACATTTTAAAAGCCAATTTTTAAAGAGGAAACAAAGCAATTAGCTGGGCGTGGTGGTGCGTGCCTGTAGTCCCAGCTACTCTGGAGGCTGAGGCAGGAGAATCGCTTGAACCCTGGAGGCAGAGGTTGCAGTGAGATCGTGCCACTGCACTCCAGCCTGGACCACAGAGTGAGATTACATCTCAAAAAAAAAAAAAAAAAAAAAGACAGAAAAAAACAAAGTATCACTACATCTGAGTAGTTACGATGGAATCACTCCGTATGCGTCTAGTGATAGGAACTCTGTATATCAGTATTTTTCAATTCAATTTCTAAGTGTTTCATAGATTTTTGAGCTATGACTGTTGCATAGCAGATAAAAGCATTTCTGTTTCTAACAACTGTAACTGTTATCAGGTTAACTATTATCTTTTGGCTAGCTTAAAGTTGTTCAACTCAGATGTTTCCTAGGTGTTATTACAAATTACATTGCAGGTACTTAAAAAACTCATACAAAAACATATCCGATCTTCTGGTAATTAATATTAGCCAGAGATTGCCCACATTGAAGGAAGCTTAGAAAATATGTGATTCTATCTAAAATGAAAATTCAATTAAAGATTTGGAGATGGCCTCAATAAATTGTTTGCATTTCACTGAATATAAGTTGATCATTGAATTCTGTGATGATAAAATAACATTTATTGCTATTTATTTTGTAGATCAGCAAAATAAGGGAGGGAAGGTGAAGTGAGATAGAATGAGAAGGAGACAGAGGGAGGGGAGTTGAAGGGAGATAGAATGAGAAAGAGAGAGAGGGAGAGGAGAGAGAGAGAGAGAGAGAGAGAGAGAGAGAATTAGATGATATAACTGTAGTAAACTGGGACTTGACCAAGTTTTTCTGGGTCACCATTATTTCTATTACTTTGTATTCAAATCCAACTCCATAGATTGTTTGTCGCCTCCATAACTCATTCTCCCTTTCTTCCAGGGTAATACAATTCTTAGTTGGGCACACAGCTGTTAGCTTATGAAGTATTTTCTCATGCACCCATGTTTCTAGATATGACTGTGTGTCTAAGCTGTTGCCCAATGTGAGTAGAAATGTTGTGTGCAAAATCTCTCTTACTTTTACTTTAAAAAGTAAAAGATTACTTCTTTTCCCTGTGGGCTGGAATGTGGACCTGATAACCTAGCTTGAAGTATGCCTTCAAGGGCCATGCCCTAGTGGATAGATGAAGTGGGTGGCACCTGTGTCCCTGAATGACCTCATGGAGCAAAACCACTCACTCAGCCTGGCCGCCTGCCCGCCTCTGGAGAAAAAAATAAACCTGTAACTTCATTAAGTCACTATTTGGGGCTTTCTTATAATAGTTTAGTCTATCCTTAATTATTTCAGCGCTTGAAGTATATTCTTTAAAGCTTCAATGTGTTTTCCTTCCCTCTTATTTGGTCCTCAGCATGGGTTTTGCATCAGTGGAGTAATGTGTCCTACTGAACAAAATGCCAGAAAGTAAGTGCCTTGGTGGGGCTTCAAACAGCTGCCAGCAGCATTGCCACAATATGTCCTATAAGGATCAACCCTGATGAATTTTGAGAATATGCATAGTAAAGACATTTAGACTGGGCTTGAGCAAGAATCTGTCAAGTCATTGAAAATAAGTAAGAATGTTCTATAAGCTATAAATGTACTTTTTACAAATTATTGGCTATCAGATATGTGGATGTAAATATTTGGAAAATATCAGATGGGCATCACATATTTCTTAATCAGACTCTAGATTTTTTTAGAAAGAGATAGAGTCTCACTCTGTCACCCAGGCTGGCATGAGATTATACCATTGTAGCTCATTGCAGCCTCAAACTCCCGGGCCCAAGTGATCCTCCCATCTCAGCCTCCTGAGTATCTGAACCACAGCCATGCACCAGTGTACAAAAATAAAATAAAAGCTTTTCCCCATCTCTTGGATTTAAACAATGTATCTTCTTGGAAAAGAGCATAAACATTTAAAGAAACATTAAGGTTGCAAATTCCATTAGTAAATACGATCTTGACTCTAGCCGAAGTGAAATAATTTTTTTTGCGAATGATAGAATTCCCAAAGAAAATCTTTGGATTACTATAGTAGTCAATTCTAGGCAAACTCCTTTAATTTCTAATGTGCTCATTGGCATTTGGATTATTTAATCCGTCAATAAGCTATCTTTAGCCCCGATAGTTAATTGAAGCTAAAATGGTTTAAGGTCTTTCTGTTTTATTAGTTGCATTGCATAGTTTTTACAAATTAATTTGTTTTTATTGCCAAAATAAATCATTTTGTGTCTTTTTTCCACTAACACTTTTCAGTTTCAAATTGCCCTGTCATCTCCCACATATTAGAGAAGATATATAAAATGAACTCTGGCTTTTTCTGGATGTCATACTATTTTGAAATGGCTTTCATTAGGCATTTTGATTTTCAACTGTAAACTTGAGTCATTCCATGGGGAATTAAGAACAAGCAGAGGGTTTCTCCTCCACAAATATATATATAATATATCCTTTTTAGCTTAGTCTAATCCCAAACTTCCTTAGTTTTGATTGATGCCACTGCCTTGCACAGGTTGACTGGTCTTTAAGTAAGTGGTCTTGTCTCTGCCTGTATCATTAGCCAGTGAATCATTGCAGAATCTAGGGATTAAAATTTCTTAAGCATGCATTAAGAGGAAAAATAACATCCCTTCAATTAGGGGACTAAAGCAATGATAGGATAGGTAATTAAGACCCTGAAAATGACAACTTCCAAAATACCCTAAAGAATAAAATGCGAAGTGTAAGCCTGATTACATTTGAAATATTTAGGCTCTGTTAGATTTGACGATTTAGAAAATAATATGAGAGTATCACAGTGCTGGGCACATAGAATGTACTCAGCCAAGGTGTGCTGATTTCTTGCTAAATATTATTCATCTAGAATGATGTGGATGCTGTTTTATGTAAATTCTGGCAGTCAGTGAGCTTTATATCTCTATGTATGATGGTGCGAATCAAATTGTGCCATTATTTTTTTCAATTTTAAATGCTCACTATGTACTAGACACTTTGCCAAGTGCTTGCATTTCGACAAACACACTTGTTTAGCGATTTATGTATTAGACATAGGTACATAATAGAAGGCCTTGCATTGCAGGTCGAGAAGGTTGTATTGACTTCAGGAGGTAGTGGAAATTCATTGCACACATATGATCAAGAAAATGCAGTAAACCTACATTTTAGAAGGATTAATTTAGGTATGTCTTATAGGATGAATTAAAGTGTGAAGGAAGTAAAGATGGGACCCCAGTTTGGAACTTATTGTGAGTAATTCAGGAGACAAGCAGATAGTGTAAAATTATGGCTGGTCAAACTCTGATTTTTGTGGTCAGTGAGTTGATTGGGTTTTCTTGGCCATTCTAAATGTTTGGAAACCCCTAATCTAGGGACTTCTCTTTCCTTCTGTTATATTATTGGAGGAGAAAAATGTTATGGTGAGTTTTGAAACAAACTTTTAGTTGTTTTGACTCATGTGGACTGACGTTATTTTGAAGTGGCAAAACCATTCCATGTAAGAAACCACAACATGAGATAACATTTTAGACCGTAACTTGAGGATTTCAAAACAATGAAAACACAATGTATGATTAGTCCTTTAAAGCTTGGGTGACTACTCTTTGAGGTGTATTTATGAATAATTTTTTGGTATATGATGGTATCTATTACATGGCAAAGTTGAATAGTGATACTTAAAAAATCATTTTCTATTTGGAATCAGTGAGACAGCAACCCTATTATACTTTTCTTAAAAACATACTTGCAGTAGTCCTCCCTAATCCATGGGGCATATGTTCCAAGACTCCCAGTGGATCCCTGAAAGCTCAGATAGAACCAAATCCTGTATGTACTATAATTTTTCTATACATACATGCCTATGATAAAGTTTAAATAAATTATACACTGTAAGAGATGAACAATAACTAATAATACAATAGAACAATTATAACAGGATACTGTAATAAAAGTTATATAAATGTGCAATCTCTCTCTTTCTCTCTCTCAAGTTATTTTATTGTACTGACCTCATCTATTTTCAGACAGCAGTTGACTGTGGGAAACTGAAACTTTGGAAAGCAAAACCCAAGATAAGGAGGACTACTGTATTAAAATTAGAAATGTTGCTGAAGTGATATTTTGGAATTATCTATGAAATAAAGCATTCAGGACTTTCCATGAGTTACCTATATTCTCTCAACATCATCTATCTTTGCTTTCATTATTCTTTTTCTATTTTCTTATTCCTTTAATGCCTCTACCTTATGTCATGCTGTTATTACCCCCAGGATGTTTAATTTCAATTACTGCATCTTCAAGAACCATTTAACATACTATGGAAATCAGTAAAGATGATTCACAAAAATAACTTTGCATGTTTTTAATTCTTAGGAGTTTGTAAAAACACTTTTCTATCAATTATCTCATTTTAATTTTCCTAACAATCTTATGAGATCCAGAATGTTATTTTCCAATTATTACACAAGAGTAATTTAAAATTAAGTTGTGCTCAAGTGAGCCTTGAGCCTGCCTACATCTTTGAATGAGTTGAGGGTTTTTTCCAATATCCCAGTTACCTCCCATTTCTCCTATTTCTGAAATTTATGTGTAAGATGCCATTTTTATTTATTTATTTATTTATTTATTTATTGAGATGGAGTCTTGCTCTGTCACCCAGGCTGGTGCACAGTGGCATGATCCCAGCCTACTGCAACCTCTGCCTCCCGGGTTCAGTAGATTCCCCTGCCTCAGCCTCCTGAGTAGCTGGGATTACAGACATGTGCCACCATGTCTGGCTAATTTTTGTATTTTTGGTAGAGACGGGGTTTCATCATGTTGGTCAGGCTGGTCTTGAACTGAACTCAAGTGATCCACCTGCCTCGGCCTCCCAAAGTGCTGAGATTACAGGCATGAGCCACCACATCTGGCCACCAAATTCTTTTAAGAATGGAGCCTTTCACTTTCTCCCCCATTGACTCCTTTATACTGAGAATCTTTCAATGCTTAAGGCTAAGGCTAGTTACAAAGACTTAATTAGTAACTGAGCGCTTTCTAATTCAATGGATAACCTACTAGATTTACTGATTGACATCATCTATGTGATGCCAGATAACAGAATTTTTAACAGAACGTTCCTACTTTTTGACACGACGTGGCAATAAAAATGTTAAAGATTTGTTACATTATTAAGAAAATGAAAAGGGTCAAAGAATTTCAATAATTACAGTACTAAATAAAAATTGCTTATATATTTCCTAATTATTGAAACTGCCAAAAAATTCTGATAACTTCTCCAGTTTCCTGTTGTAGAAGGCATGGTTATTTATTAGCAGTTTTAAGTGATTGGGTCATGACAGTTCATATATCTTATTATTATGCAAAGTCCATATTGACAGTGTACTAATTCTCAATGTCCTCCTCATTTAACTGAAAGAATGCCTAACTTAACTTAATGTTCTAGTTACTTCTTCATGCAATCATCTTATGTTGTTAGACATTTTGGAAAGGTTTTGACTGCTGGTTCCAGCTCAAGTTCATGTGTTAATACTTGACATGTTTCTGATAATGTTGACATTAAGTGCTTACTAAACGCCTAGTTAAGTGACTAGTAGACTTTTCTCGTGATGGATTCCTAAATGATGGAACTCCAGCTGATACTGAAATAATTTGAATGTTTAAAATAAGATTCAGGTTCATACAAAGTTAGAGTTGCTTGTTTTTCCTCCTAAGATATTAAACATTTCACTTATGTTTCCGCCACTACTCCACACAATAAACATCAATGCATTATTATCCATTATTCTAGAGTAGCAATGTGAACTTGAGTATACCAATAAAGATAAGGGGTCAGGCAATTTCCATTCTTTAATTAAGGAAAACAAGAAGCCCAGAAGAGGGTCAATATCATTAGGAAGCTGAATAAATGTTTAGGTTCATAAAGGAAATGCAAAGGAAGAGGTTAGTGAAATTTGAAAAAATCGGGCCAAAAACTAGTAGATCCAGGACTTATATCCAGTTCTGTCTGACTCCAAAGTCAGGTGCTTCTTTTTCAACTCTGCTGCCTTGCTTCCATAAATAGATGTCACGAAGCTATGTGGTAGAGCTAAATCGATGAATCAAATATAATAGCGTGAAAAGTTTCGAAGGACAAATATTAAGTTCTGAACTTGGATTCAAAGAAACAACTCTGAACAAATGGATGAGATGTGGATAAACAGTAGCATATGTCAGAAAGATTTGTTAAATGTAAGTTCACTATTGGCCAACATTCTGACAAGGCCAGCCAAGACTATGCCTTGAACAGTGTTAAAAGCAGAACAGTATCAAGAACAAGTAAAATGAAAGCACCGTTATAGAGTGGTTGCTTGTGCTTGAGTCTTGGTTTTGTTTTTGCTTTTGTTTTTCCTACACTACCAAGGAAAATTTGGCAACAAATATTTCTTTTTCTTTTTCTTTCTTTTTCTTTTTCTTTTTTTTTTTTTTTTGAGACAGAATCTTGCTCTGTCACCCAATCTAGAGTGCAGTGGAATGATCTCGGCTCACTGCAAGCTCCGCCTCCCAGGTTCACGCCATTCTCCTGCCTCAGCCTCACCAGTAGCTGGGACTACAGGTGCCCGCCACCACGCCCGGCTAGTTTTTTGTTTTTGTAGTTTTAGTAGAGACGAGGTTTCACCGTGTTAGCCAGGATGGTCTCGATCTCCTGACCTCATGATCCACCCGTCTTGGCCTCCCAAAGTGCTGAGATTACAGGCGTGAGCCACCGTGCCCGGCCACTAAAATTTCTTAAGAAAAGAATTTGCAAGTTAAAAATGCATATCTTATATGGAATAATGTAAAGCATGAGAGATATTTAGTTAGTTACAAGGTAGCCTTGGTGCTGTGATAGTTGCCATCAAAACTCCACCCTCTTCTTTTCGATATGCAGATTATTTTGTCCAGATTTAATGTTCATAGCATGAAATTCAAAACTGAAAATCATCATTCTCTCCCTGTTTTACGTCTGTATAGGTTACTCTACTTCCTACATGAGTTTATAATGGTTGACTTCAAATGAGTGGTTGGTCACAAGGAACACACACAAAGTAATCCTGAGAACTTACGTCCCCTTTTCTTTTCCTAGAATATTGAAATAGTTTGAATAGTGTCTCCTAGGATCAATCTTTTGGCTGCTCCTTTCTTGCTATTTCTTTCTGCTTTCTTCAAACTTGGAAAAAATTTCATAGAGAAGGATGGGTAACGAAAAGGAAAATTCAGTTTAAGCATTTTGCGTCAAATTCTACGAGCCTCTCAATTGTCCAGTGTTCCCTCACCTCCACCCTTGTTAGTGGTACGGAAGGGCATCTCTGTTTAGATCAGTGATGTGCAAATATTACTGTCTCTGGATCTGCTTAAACTTTTTTTTTTTTCTTGAGAGACAGGATCTCACTCCTGCCCTGGCTGGAGTGTGGTGGCGTGATCTATCTCAGCTCACTGCAGCCTCGACTTCCTGGGCTCAGGTGATCCTCTCACTCAGCCTCCTGAGTATCCAGGCCTACAGGCATGCACCACCACACTTGGCTAATTTTTGTATTGTTTTATAGAGATGGGGTTTCGCCATGTTGCCCAGGCTGGTCTCAAACTCCTGAACTCAAGCGATCCACCCAACTCAGCCTCCAAAAGTGCTGGAATTACAGGCATGAACCACAATTACAGGCATGCCCAGCCTAAACTTTTAAAAAGTATTGAGGACCTATTAACAATAATTTGTTTATTGTGAGTTACATCTCTCGATATTTACTATGTCAGAAATTAAAGATGAGCGTTTAAAAAATTGCCTAACAACTTCTTTAAAAATATAAACCCTTACATCTTTACATGAATGAGATTTTTATGAGAAAAAAGGTGAAATTCTGAAAAGAAAAAATCTTAGAAGAATCATAATATGTATGTTTTTGCAAATCTCTTCAGCATTCAACTCAATGGAAAATGACTAGATTTTCATATCTGTTTCTGTATGCAGTCTCCCATGCTATCCTAGTCATATAACCTCTGGACAGTTTCGCTGTATACTTGTGATAGAATGAGAAAGAAAAAGATAGTGTCTCCGTATTAATATGAAAAGAATTTTTGACTTCATAGCTCCCTTGAAAGGATCTCAGGAACACCTACAGGTTCCCAGAACACCCTACTTTGAAAACCACTAGTTAGGATATTAGTGTGTGTTTTTAAATCTTCTAATTATGCCCTTTGTAGTTACCAATAACATGTTCTGTATACTAGAGTATGGATCAGTTATTCATTGAAACATCTTATTAGAGAAGCTAGTGATTGAAACTTGGAAAATAGCCTGGGTGTGGTGGCTCACACTTGTAATCTCAACACTTTGGGAGGCTGAGGCAGGTGGATCACTTGAGATCAGGAGTTCGAGACCATCCTGGCCAATATGGCAAAACCCTGTCTCTACTAAAAATACAAAAATTAGCCAGGCGTCATGGCTGGTGCCTGTAGTCCCAGTTACTTGGGAAGCTGAGGCAGGACAATCGTTTGAACCCAGGAGGCAGAGGTTGCAGTGAGCGGAGATGCGCCACTGCACTGCACTCCAGCCTGGGTGACAGAGTGAGACTTTATCTAAAAAAAAAAAAAAAAAAAACCCCGAAAACTTGGAAAATAATTTATATAAGTGAAATGTTGCTTCAGGAGTACCTGGGATAAATAAAAAGTGTGAGTGCATGCATGTTCACAAATGTATGTCACACATGTAAAATCTAAACACGTTTTCTGTTAATCAACAGAGAATGAAATAATAGAAATCACTCAAAATATCGATGGTGGCATAGACAGTATTTTCTTCTGTCTTGGGTGTAAAAGTGTTAAAACTTATTCAGGTCACTTGACACAAAAGTAAGAGTAAAATAGATTATTTCTTGAAATAGTAATAGACAGCTTTTTATAATTACATAGACAACATTAGCAGGATGTAAGTCACTTACAAATGACATTAATGCTAAGCCAACCAAAAGAAGGAAGAAAATACAACTTTGAATTACTTCTGCACAGCCCACATTCTGTCATGTATAATTTTTTAATTGCAGTTTGCTGTGTGGTCTTGTGAAGGAACACGCCTATCACTCCACTTCTGATGGTGCAAGATGCTTTGGTGTTCAACTGTGAGAAATTATTAATGGATTTTCTATAATTAAAACGCTCCCTTTTTGAAGAGCTTTCCTTTCATACCTTTAATTTTAAAAAACAAACTAGGAGACTAGGCTATTGCTTTGGCAAAAGAATGATAAGAAAGTATCATTTAGCAAATATTTATTGAACTGGGTAGATCAAAGGTGATATGAATTTCACTCCCTGATTCTGGGAGTGTACAGGACAACTGGGAAATGATTCAAATGTATCTAGGATTTGGCATAAGTTCCAGATTTTATTTTACAGGCCAAGTTCTTTTTCTTCTGGCTATTGATTTCCAACAAATTGTTTGGCAACCTTCAAAACAGTAATAATAAAAATGAACAGGAATGGATTACCAAGAGCAGGGTGCAGTGGTCTAGAGGGAGTTAGACCTACAATGAGATCACTATCTAAGAGAGGTTGAGAGAGGGGTGGTCTGAGGAGTTGGGAGGAAAAGCAGGTTAGTGGACAGTATTGTAACCAGAGTATGGCTGTAGGGCACAGACCAGCAGTCATTATCAGGGAAGCTCATTCGCAAGTGAGGGATGCATTTTAAGTCAGGCAGATGGAACAGAGACAAGGACAACGTTGGAAGAGATGGTACTTGCACAGATCTAGGTGACCAAGTGACATACATCCAAGAAGTTCATCAAATGATGAGGTTTGAGGTGGGATTAGCCATCCTTATGAGATGTGCAGAGAGGTAGGGTGAAGCTGGTAAAATCAAGGAAAGCACAGTTCCTAAAAAATGTCATTAAAAAGGGACATAAGTTGGAAATCAGGCAAGATGTATTACCTGAGTATATAGAACAGAAATGTCACAGTTTTGACATTGCCAACCAGTATTGTTTGGTGACTACCTCCGAAGGAATTTCACCTGTTATGAACATAAATTAAATACTTTGGAGTAATTTGATATACATCTTTTCTCAAGTTTAGCCCATGGCTTAATCTTGCAGAAGGTACTAGAAAAAAAAATACCATTATCTCTGGGAAACATTTTTTATGGTAATATAATAGAGGCCAAATTTTGACCCATTGCTTTATTGGAAAGCTCATCCAGGACTAGTATTCACTTCCTCCTTGTTCATGACTTAAAGTGCTTGATCATTTTGGGACACGGTACATCCCATTTTATACATATTTTTTTAATTGTCTTCAAATTCATATGATGACAAGCTCTGTCTATTCTTTTCATTGCCAGTTATTTTTATTTCTCTTAATGGCCATGTCACTCCGGCTATTAATCATGCTCTTGGGACCATGAATTAACTCATTCAAGCCACTCGGGCCCCTCCGACTACACTGGAGCACAACTCATTAAATGACTCATTATAATTGTTTTCAAATCACTAGGGACTCATTTAATAACTTGCTGGAACCATTCAATTAAATAGTGTCCTAGTGCCCTCAAAATGTATCCCTGTTTAATGACTCAGGCACTCTTAAAAAGAGAATTTATTAAGTGACCACAACTATGCTAGGGTTATAAAGTGGAGTGGGTTATTTTCTTATTTGCTTTCTTTTCCTTTCCCTATCTGTGGCCTTCCCAACATGTCTTACTGAGGCACCAGCTATAAATATGTATAAATAGTACAAAAATCTTGGACTATTGCAACTATAAGAGATAGTATGTTTGTTGGCCTTCAGTTTAGACATCTACAGGCAGGAAAAACATAGATCAAGAGAGGCCTTGATATTTTGTGCTCTGAGATGAACTCCAAATAGTGCCAGCCAGCAGGTAACCCATATAATTAAAATGAGGACTAACTGTGTAGGCACTGGGTTAAGTCTTTCTCTGAATTTTCTCACTGAATTCTCACAAAAATACTATGAGGTTGTTGGTTTTTAGATTAGCCTGGATGTTACAGAGGAACCAATTGAGGCTTAGAGTAGTGACAGGTGGAATAAGTAGCAGAACTGGGATCCTAACAGAGGCAGGCTCACGTTTCAGGGCCCTCTCTCATTCATTCATTCGTTCATGTATTTATTCCAGTTTCAATTATTAATGCCCACTCTTGTGACAAATTTGATAGCCTGCTGTGAGTAAAGGAAAGGGAGTCTATTATGTCAACTTTTGGGGATAGTCCTGGCCTTCCTCTAATTCCTTTGAACTCCACAGTCATGATAGAGAACTGCGTTTTTCATTTTGTTAATTAATTTTTTAAAAAATTTAATTTTGTTTTAAATTTCTATTTTAGATTCAGTGGGTATATGTGCAGGTTTGTTACCTGGGTATATTGTGTGTGATGCTGAGGTTTGGGTTATGATCCCATCACCCAGGTACTGAGCATAGTACTAGTTAGTTTTTCAGCCCTTGCCCCTCTCCTTCCCTCCCCTCCCTAGTGGTCCCCAGTGCCTGTTGTTGCCATCTGTATGTCCATGAGTTCCTGATCTTTAGCTCCTATTTATAAGTGAGAATATGTGGCATTTGGTTTTCTGAGAACTGCTTTTTTTTTTTTTTTGGAGACGGAGCCTCCCTCAGTCGCCCAGGCTGGAGTGCAGTGGTTGGTGCCATCTCGGCTCACTGCAAGCTCCGCCTCCCGGGTTCTCGCCATTCTCCTGCCTCAGCCTCCCAAGTAGCTGGGACTATAGACGCCGGACACTACGCCCGGCTAATTTTTTGTGTTTTTAGTAGAGACGGGGTTTCACCGTGTTAGCCAGGATGGTCTCGATCTCCTGACCTCGTGATCCGCCCTCCTCAGCCTCCCGAAGTGCTGGGATTACAGACGTGAGCTGCCATGCCCGGCTTTTATATATATATATATATATTTTGTATTTTTAAGTAGAGACCCAGTTTCACTGTGTTAGCCAGGATGGTCTCAATCTCCTGACCTCGTGACCCACCCGCCTCAGCCTCCCAAAGTGCTGGGATTACAGGTGTGAGCCACCACACCTGGCTGCTTTTTCTTTTTTTTTTCAGTCAAGAACAGCTAAAACCCACATTTTAAACTGAACGATGTATAACGTAGAATAATTATTTAATACCATTTAGACTTCTTGTACTCGTGCAATATAGTTAGATGTGCGTGCATCTGTATATAATGTATTTCTCTCAGTGATACTGATAATTGCCAGCATAGATATGCTCCCTGCTTGTAGAAGTCTAGAATACATATAAGTCACTTGGAAATATTCAGCTCCAGGAAATTCCTGTCCCCCTCCTTGCTGCTTTCCTTGAGATTCCATCATTTCTGACTTTCCCATGTAGGGTCTAACTTCTGACCTCATTTCTTCGTCACTGATCTGCCATGCACTCTTCTCCCTATGCAATTGCCTAGACATCTGTGATTGCTTCTCTTTTATGTCTTTCTTTCTCTGTCCAGCGCCCCCACTCCCAAAAAATATAAGAACCCAGTTGAGGAGTTAGAATAAAGCAAAATATGCTGCATTCTCCTTAAAAAAAAAAAAAAGTATTGGGTACTTAGTATTTCTATTATCTGGATAGTAATACCAAAATGCAATATTATAGTGGTTTGTGTGTCACTCCATGTGAGTAAAAGCACATGATTTCTTGGCTTTCCATTTTTCTGTGTCCCAATTTAAAGTTCCACACACAGCTAGCTTTTTACCTTCTTTTCCCTGCGCTTTCTTTTCCCTCTTTCTCTTTTCTCCCATTTTTCTTCCACAATCTTCTGTAATTAGCGTTCACATCTATTGGATTGTGCTGTAGAGTTTTGAATGACATTATCCAGAGTCTAACATGGGAAATACTATTTTCTGAGCTGTGCTCCTTAACTCCTCAAGCACCTACTGCAGGTGTTGGAAAAAGAAAGCCGCGGCTCTCCGCCTCTGCCTCCTCCTTAAAAGCTTCCTGTGTCTTCCCTACAAAGAGATTGGAACTAATTTTAGACCAGTTGCCCTTGGGAGGTCGGTAACCTCTGGAGCGATTATAAAGCTAGGCATGATTGAGGAAACTTCTCTTTCGCTTGTAGATTAATTTCATTTAGCTGTTATAACTTATTTTTTGAAGTAAAACTCAAGTCTAATAAACCAAAGAATTGGTTTCACCTTCAAGTTCTCAAAAAGCCAAAGCCAAATAACATTACATGTGAAATTGCTTCTTTGATTTAAAAAATTGGATTTTTGTTTTTACAGAATAAGTCAAGGGATCCTTACTGAAACAGAGAATAGCCTAGTTTTATTCTCATATTAGATCATTCTCTCTTAATTTGCTTATTTATAGAAAAAAGAACTCATGCAAAAAGACACTTCTTTTCATTAAAGTAAAACAAGGGACTTTAGAATGATAGAATATTAATATTGACAGTGTGGAGAAATATTCAGGTTACATTATTTACTGTAAAAAACATATATACCTGGTACTCAGCAGCTACTTAATAAATGTTTACATATAACAATAATACTTAATAAATACGTAAATATTTCTTCTACTGTGTGCCAGCCACTGTCTAAGGGCTCTTAGTGAATTCTCACAACCACTTAAAGAGGTCTGTGCTGTTATCATCTCTGTGTTGGAGGCGAATGTCTGTGGCGTGGTGAATTTGAATGACCTGGTTTGTCCAAAGTCATTCAGCTAGTAAGAAGTTGAGCTGGATTCAAACCCAAGCAGCCTGGCTTCCAAGATCCGCTCTTAACCACTATGCCACACTACTAGCCCAGTGCTGTTAAATAAAGAACTTGCTTGTGGAATCACATGCCAAAAATGCTTGTTGAAATAATTCTACGCAGGAAGACTTCAGATGTAAAGTTACGACTAGGACTCCCACTGAAATTGCTTAATGCTGTGTACATAGTCATGTCTAGGCATATTGATTGCTGTAAATTCTTAACTCAGATAGTTCCTATGATTTCATCTTTGGCTATAAAAGCCCAGTCTATAGTAGAATTGTATGTAAAGGAAAATAGCTTTTATAAATAAAGGTAAACTTCTTATATTTTGGTATTTCTTCCGCTTTCTCCTGCAAACCATTCCCGTATTTGATGGTCACTTTCTGCAGCAATATATTTTGATGTTCTCTGGTGGGCTGGCACAATAAGTCTCAATAAGGATTTTGTTTATCTATAAATAAAACCCTTAGTATATAGTACGAGCTAAGACCCAATCAGACAGCAGAAGGAGCCTGGCTTTCTTACTGTTGGCCTAGTTGAAATAGTCTTTTTTTTTGCCACTGTTACAATTTGCCATTGTCATCACAATCAGGTTCACTCAAGGCAGTTCAATTCCATAGATATTTAGAGATCTAGGTTTATTTTATATTACATCCTTAGGACATGGCTCTGACCTTCATCAAAGAAGGATAATAATCCTGTTTCAAGGGGCCTGGCATAGGTGATTATATCAGCTTATGCACGCTATGGTGGGGGGATGCCTAGGTGTGGGGATTACTTTCATTCAGATGTGGCTGTGACAAGCACACATTTAGCTAGGAGTCCAGTGTGCTGAATTGTAAGCCCCACTGTGTACTTACTTCCAAGGCTGGATATACATTCAGAGTGTCTAGTATTCTCCATGTTTGTTGTAGGAAGCATTAAATAATATTTGGAAGAAAAAAGTACCATATCCAGTTATTTCATTGGTTGAAATAGCTGACGACTTATAATAAAGTAGTCTGTGGACTGCTTAAACATTTTGTAGTGAATTCCAGTGTGTGCATTTTTATAATGATATTCTCAGTCTTAAATATCTTTAGAAAGTCATCTAACATAAATAAATTGAGAAAAGTTTTCCTAGTATGAGGCTGGTCATAAACGCCACCTGATAACTTTGAGACTTGTTTTAAATCAGGTGGAAGCTCTGTGCAAAAAGGTGGATTTGTGACCAATATAGTAATGGCTCCTTTTGCAAGAAGCAATACTTCCGAAATTAAGGGGAATGCATTAGATGTATACGTAATAACAATTGAAAATAATTTTGGAGACAGAACTTATTGTAAGTGAAATTCTGCCATAAGTGAAATAGTCCTTTATAGCCTTTCGATTTTCTCATCACCATGTCATGTCAGAAATGACAACTCATGTCTCCTCAACTAGTTACACAGCCCTTCACAGCACTGTTTCCTTTGTGGAAACCTCATAAGTGAACTTTGAAGAAGGAATCTGTATATTCGTGAGTAGAGTTTAGTAAATGACTTTACCAGTTAGGGGGTCAACCATACTAACAGCTCAAATCCCTTGAACCCTCTTCAGTGCTCTAGAGTTGGATTTGGTGTGATTCTCTTCCCAAGAAAAGAATGAATTCAGAGAACCACCCAGAGGAGGAAGTCAAAGCCCAGTTTTGAGAAAGAGAAATTAGCCTGGACACAGCACCACAGGCTGTAGTGCAGAACTGTGAGAAACCTTCTGAATCATCCAAGGAAAAAGAAAGGTACACCTTGATGAGAAAAGAAATTTCTGCAGTGTCCCTGAAGTCCCCAAGGTCCCAGAAATCCCTTGCAAACACGACACAAAACAAAACAAAAACAAAAACAAAAAACTGGTGTTTTCCTTTTTTTCCATTAGCACAATCCTAGAAAGTTAATTTGTTTCCCAAACTTATCTATGACATACTGTAAAAATTCTCCTTTATGCCCTGGTGCCATGAATCAGAGATTCATTTTAATTTTAATTTTAACCACTTTCAATTTCAATTGGAATTTATATATTCCTGAGGGGACAAAAGTGGGTTGGAGGACATTTATTTGGCCATATCTATTTGTAGATCCTTTTATTTGAACTACTTTTCTTTTTTATTTGAATTTTTAAGTATCTATTTTGAAATTTTAAGTAATAAACAGTTGATAACCAAATATTTTCTAATTTAACTGGCGTAAGTATTTTTATTTTTATCTACAATCTTACACCAGAACTATCAGATTTTTATTATTATACATAAAGTTCTGGGGTACAAATGTTCAATATCACTTGTTATTAGCGAAATGCGAATCAAAACCACAATGAGATAGCATCTCACGCCAGTTACAATGGTGATCATTAAAAAGTCAGGAACCAACAGATGTTGGAGAGGATATGGAGAAATAGGAACGTTTTTACAATGTTGGTGGGGGTGTAAATTAGTTCAACCATAGTGGAAGATAGTGTGGCAATTCCTCAAGGATCTAGAACTAGAAATACCATTTGACCCAGCCATCCCATTACTGGGTATATAACCAAATGATTATAAATCATTCTACTATAAAGACACATGCACATGTATGTTTACTGTGGCACTATTCACAATAGCAAAGTCCTGGAACTAACCCAAATGCCCATCAATGATAGACTGGATAAAGAAAATGTGGCACATAATACAACATGGAATACTATACAGCCATAAAAAAGGATGAGTTCATGTCCTTTGCAGGGACATAGATGAAACTGAACTACTTTTCTTAACAACTAGGGGAAGTCTTGAAACAGGGAAGTCATAATTGTATCTAAGAGGATGATGATGGGTCTGGAGGTGTCACGGGGGCCAGGGGACAAACCAGCCCAGTGTGGTAGAACTGGGTGCTTTTAAGACAGGTGAAGGGCATGGAAGTGAACAGCATCCAAATGTTTCCACATTCTCCAGCAAAATGGTCCGATAGAAATTTGATGAAAACCACAAAAGTGAGCTTCCTGTGCAATTCTAAATTTCCCAGTAGCCATATTTTTCAAAAGTCAAGCAATGGATGGAATTAATTTAAATATATTTTATTTTAATATGTGGCATTATACATATCAAAAATGTTATCATTTCATTGGGTAACAAATATAAAAATTACTTGTGTGGTATTTATTTTCCATGATTTTCCATTTGATTCCATAATACATTCATTGTATGTATTTAAAATACATCCAGTGTGTATTTTGCACTTAGAGCACATCTCATTTTGGACTTGCCCCATTTTACTCACTCAGTAGTCACATGTGGCTAGTGGCCACCACCTTGGACAGCTCAGCTCTGAAATTCCCTTTGATCAGGCCCCTGAAGTAAGCTTTCCAGCCACCATGTGAGATCATCTTCTGCCCTTGAAAAATCATGCTAAGGGCTGAGCATGGTGGCTCATGCCTGTAATCCCAGCACTGTAGGAGGCTGAGGCTGGTGGATTGATTGAGGCCAGGAGTTTGAGGGTGCAGTGAGCTATGATCATACCATTGCACTTCAGCCTGGGTGACAGAGCAAGACTCTGTCTCTAAAAAAATTTTTAAAAGGAAAAGTAGGTCTGAGAAGGAAGCCCACTTCAGAATCGTGGTACCACTCCAGGAAGGTCCTGGAGCAGGTCAAGGTGGGGGGGGCTCTAGTTGACCCTGCAGTCTTTCACTTTCCTTCACTCCAGGCTTTCAGTTCAAAAGGTATCCAACTGCTCCTCTCTTGATCTGCCATGATCTTGGCTTAGTTATTTCACAGCCATTGAGAGCTGACTCAGCAACAATCAGGCTGAGTCCAAGAAAGCAGCCCCTGAGCTGACTATATAAACTAACTTTGCAAACACAGCCTTGACTTTGCATACACAACCTGAGCTTTGCACACACAACCTTAGCTTTGCACACACATGGAAGGGAAGGCAAATTCTGGCAAATCATGATGCTCAGTCTGGCACCAGAGAGAGGCAGAGAATTGCAAGAATTGCAGTTCAGAGCTTGAATATTGATACAGAGCTACTTGCATTTTGGTTGGATTATTTGATAGCTGTATAACCTTACACTAGTTCGTTAACTAGGTTTTCTGTATACAGTGGTTATTGTTGGGATGGAATGAAGGAATGAGTATAATGTGCCAGACATAAATAAGTCCTCAATAAATGCTTGTTATTGATATCATCGTAACAAGCTTCATGGAAATTCCTGTCACTCACTCTGGTAGGGAGATTTCTACCTTTGATTTTTGTTAGATTTGAGCTTCGTGGATAGCAGTTCTGCACAATCGTGGGCTTTTGGTAAATAACACTTATGATTGTGGAAGAGAGATAATTTTGGGCAGAAGTTTACAAGTGCCATTAAAGTAAAATAAAATGGCATCAGGAACAATCTTCCTTGAGGTGTCTGCATGGCTCAGACTCTCAGTTTCTTTGGGGCTTTGGTCAAATCTTAATTTATCAGTGAAGTCTTTCCCGAGCATTTTGTTACACGGTAGCTTCTCTGCCTCACAAATCCCAAAATGTCTCCATCTGTCTGCTTATTTTTTTGCATAGCTCTTAGTACCACCTGAGGTTCTTTATATTTACTTGATTATTGTCTTACTCCCTATTAAAACGTAACTTCCCTAAAAATGGGGAATTTTTGCCTATTTCTTTGCTGCAGTCCCCTGTCACCTAGAACAGTTTCTTGCACGTAAGTTTCTGCCCTAGGGAGTTTTACATTCTTTTCTTAGCAGCAAAGCTCTTTTTGTCTGTGAGTACACGACTCATCTTATTTAAAAAGCCTCTATATTTCAGAATGATTTAAGTCTGTTTCTTTTCTCCATGTATCTTCCATGATTCCCTTCTTTCCCTTCTTCTTCTTTTTTTTTTTTTTTCTTGAGATGGAGTTTTGCTTTTGTCACCCAGGCTGGAGTATAATGGTGTGATCTCGGCTCACCACAACCTCTGCCTCCAGGGTTCAAGCAGTTCTCCTGCCTCAGCATCCCCAGCAGCTGGGATTACAGGCATGTGCCACCGTGCCTGGCTAATCTTGTATTTTGTTTTTTTTTTTTTTTAAATAGAGAGGGATTTCTCCATGTTGGTCAGGCTTGTCTCGAACTCCCAACCTCAGGTGATCCACCCGCCTCAGTCTCCCAAAGTGCTGGGATTATAAGTGTGAGCCACCACACCAGGCCAATTCCCTTCTTTAGTCAAGAGGGAATTAGGAAAGCAGTTTAGGGAACAGAAAACATAAGTATATGCTTCTGTATTGTATTTAAATTTTTAAACTTTTTTAAGACTATATATAATGTATTTTTATTTTAAATAAACACTTTTACATGTGAAATAAACACTTTTACATGTGAAAAGCTGACACCATGAGAAATTAGATATGTCCAAGACCTTGGAGTCAGTTAGTAGCAGAGCTAGCAATAGATGTTGGATCTCCCTAATTTGAGAACGTGAGATTATATATGATAATTTTCAGATGTAATAACATTCATTATTAGTAATATAATTAAATAATTTTTAAGTAGAAAGACTAGCTGCAAGATTTGTTTTTGCAAAAATGAAAGTTCTACCATGTTTATCTTCTTCTGTAATCAATGAAACTGAAAAAAATACCTGTTTGCCCTGTAACATCAAACTCATTAAGAAATTATTTTATCTTGAGTACCACAAACTTGAAAGTTATATTTATTATTGATTTTTTGAAAAGAAAAATAAATAATATTATTTCCAAGTAGACAGACAGTTTGAAGCTTAACCTTGAATCATTTGCTCAATAAGTACAAAGAAGAGGGAAGCTAGTTTATTTTTTATTTGTATTTTTTTGTTTTGTTTCAATTTTTATTTTAGATTCAGGTGGCACATGCACAGGCTTGTTACTGGAGTATATTGTGTAATGGTAAGGTTTAGAGTGCAAACGATCCCAGGCAAGACAGTTTAAACTTGACATCAAAGAATTTAGATATAATAATCATCAGATTTGTTTTGGTTATATATAGGTAAATTCTCTTTCTCGTGCTGCACTTAAGAATTTTACATCTATATAGTGTCTGGAAACGTTAAAACAGGTTTTAATTTACACGTATGTCTTGCAAGCAGAACTGGTGGAAAATTAACGGTGACAACAAAAATTAACTTACAACAGCCAAAACAAACTTTCATCTAGTCTGGTGAGCCTAGCTGGTAGAAAATTAACAGCAACAGCAAACTTTAACGACAATGAAAAAACTGACGTTAATGTAGAGATTAATGCCTATGGCTTATATATTTATTTGTCGGGGAAGCAGAAAACGAGGAATTTTCTGGATCAATGGAAGTTGAGACCTGTCCCACTGTCAAATAATTGGAATTGTCAAACTCCAGAGTACTTACTTACTCCTTGCCCATAGACATGTTTGACCTAGAACAATTTCTTACATGCAACAGACATTCATGAAATATATATTAAAATAAACCTTGAAGGGTGAATTAAACAAATATTTGCTTAGAATCTACAATGGTATAGCCACTGGGCTGGATTTCGTATACAGAGTTCTTGCCCTTGGGAGTTTTACAACTTCTTTTCTTAACAATTTGTCTATGCTAGAAAACAAAAAGAGAAATAGAAATAAACAGATTATAAAATAAAAACAACCCAGAAACTCAAAAGATGGCCCATTAACCACATGTAGAATTCACTCAGGATTTGCGAAGGGGAAGGTAACCATTTTCTTTGCCTGTCTCCTGCTACTCCTCTTCCACCCTGGCTTATGTGTTTTCTGTTTTCATCCCAGAGAATCCCCTCCAGTCCCATTGAGGCCTCTCAGACCAGTTGTTTATCTGACTTTTGCCCTTAAAGCTGCTTCTCATAACTTTTCATTACGCTTATGTAAAATGTGCACACATCATTGATATGCCAGTCACTTAAGGAATAAGAATAAGTTATCATAAGGTCCAATTTCTTTTCTAACCAGGTGGTTTATGAAGATCAAACAACCTGCTTGCCCTTCATCTGCTACTAGAGCTGGTGATGTTCTGATAATTAAACATTTTGGCATTTAAATTACCAACCGTTGCCTAATTGAGACATCATTTCTACAAAATTAATGCAGGATTTTTTGATTGCACGTATTATATAAGAATAAGTACTCATGAACCTTATCAAGACTCAGAAAGGACCTTTGAAGCTGAGTCACCAAAATCAAAGCATAAAAGGAGCATTAGTTTGCTAGTAATTGTAAGTTTTAAATATATATTTGGTCTGAAAGTATCACTAAATTCTTATGGGGAAAAAGTGAAGTTGTAAAAATCTATAAATCATTCAACTTCATATAGTAGCCAAATGTGAAAAGATGATAGGATACTAAATTAGCAGTATATATTACTACAATAAATACTAGTTAAGTATTTTAGATTTCTTTAACACCTTTATGTATACATGATATGAAATGGGTTAATTTGAGTATTTTTTATTAATCTGGCTCACTAGTTCTAATTTTATGTTAATTTCAAATCTTGATATTTCTTGGGACAAGAGCATCTGGTTATTTAACTTTTTGCCATATTTTCCTAGATGGTTAGAGAATTATTACACTTAAAGTCTTCAAGATGCATCACAATGAGAAAAGATATAGATGTAAAAATAGGAAATGTATCACACTTCTTCGAATTTCAATTTGGCCACATTATTTTTCTATGTCCCACTTAAAGGAACTTTAATGATTATTTCCAAAGGCATATAGCCGGTGAGATTTCATGTGCCTACTTAATTATCTGATTATCTTCATCACTCCACAAAGGATTTTGAAAAGCACACAGTAAGACGGAAGTACAAATAGATGCAATATGAGAATTAGAGAAAATATAGAGAACAGAAGATCAAGGAGGGTCTGGGAGGTGTATGGTGGGAAGTGGTATTTGGAATGACAACTTATCAGACACCTCTTTTAAACAGTTAGTCAAGTTGAGATTTTGGTTCTGAACTTCTTGAAGAATAAAGCAAAAGAGAAACCAACAGTTACAGGGTTCTCAATGTCCATTATGAAAATGTATGCCATTTCTTTAAAAGGAACAAAATTTTTCCTCAACTTTAGGTGAGAAAAAAAGCAAACACTATGCAGTATTTCTTCAGGTTGAAATGTAGTGGTCAAAGGTTTTATCAACATCCACATAGTTTTGGAAATAATGGATACCTCATGGTTTTCTGTGTTCGGGTTTCTTATTTATTTATTTATTTCTTATTTCAATAGGTTTTTGGGTAGTAGGTAGTATTTGGTTACATGCGTAAGTTCTTTAGTG
Organism: Trachypithecus francoisi; assembly: GCF_009764315.1. Taxonomy (NCBI): domain Eukaryota; kingdom Metazoa; phylum Chordata; class Mammalia; order Primates; family Cercopithecidae; genus Trachypithecus; species Trachypithecus francoisi. The sequence continues at coordinate 22,251,375 of NW_022681474.1, forward strand.
GTAATTTCTGAGATTTTGGTGCACCCATCACCCAAGCAGTGTATATTGTACCCGATGTGTAGTTTTTTATCCCTCACCCCCACCTGCATTTTGCCCAGAGTCCCCAAAGTTCATTGTATCCTTTTTATGCCTCTGTTTCCTCATAGCTTAGCCTCCACTTATGAGTGGGAGCATATGGTGTTTGGTTTCCATTCCTGAGTTACTTCACTTAGAATAAGTCTCCAATCCCATCCAGGTTGCCGCAAATGCCATTATTTCATTCCTTTTTATGGCTGAGTAGTATTCCATGGTATATATGTATGATGTGTGTGTGTGTGTACACACACACATATATGTATATATATACACACATATATATATGTATAACAATTTCTTTATATACTAATTGATGGATGGACATTTGGGCTGGTTCTATATTTTTGCAATTGCAAAGTGTGCTGCTATAAACATGTGTGTGCAAGTATCTTTTTCATATATTGACTTCTTTTCCTCTGGGTAGATACCTAGTAATGGGATTGCTGGATCAAATGGTAGATCTACTTTTATTTCTTCAAGGAATCTCTACACTATTTTCCATAGTGGTTATACTGGTTTACATTCCCACCAGCAATGTAAAAGTGTTCCCTTTTTACCACCTTCACGCCAACATCTTTTATTTTTTGTTTTTTTGATTATGTCCATTCTTGCAGGAGTGAGGTGGTATTGCCTTGTGGTTTTGATTTGCATTTCCCTGATAGTTGGTGATGTTGAGCATTTTTCCACATGCTTGTTGGCCATTTGTATATCTTCTTTTGAGAATTGTCTATTCCAGTCCTTAGCCTACTTTTTGACGGGATTGTTTGTTTGTTTTTTGCTGATTTGTTTGAGTTCTTTGTAGATTCTGGATATTAATCCTTTGTCGGATGTATAGATTATGAAGATTTTCTCCCACTCTGTGGGCTGTCTGTTAACTCTGCTGATTATTTCTTTTGCTGTGCAGAAGCTTTTAGTTTATTTAAGTTCCATCTATATCTTTGTTTTTGTTGCATTTGCTTTCGAGTTCTTGGTCATGAAGTCTTTGCCTAAGCCAATGTCTCAAAGGGCTTTTTTGATGTTATCATCTAGAATTTTTATAGTTCAGGTCTTAGATCCATGTTGAGTTGAGTTTTGTATAAGGTGAGAGATGAGGATCCAGTCTCATTCTTCTACATGTGGCTTTCCAGTTATCCCAGCACCATTTGTTGAACAGATTGTCCTTTCCCCACCTTATGTTTTCGTTTGTTTTGTTGAAGATCAGTTGGCTATAAGTATTTGGCTTTATTTCTGAGTTCTCTATTCTGTTCCATTGGTCTGTCCTATTTTTATATCAGTACCATGCTGTTTGGGAGACTATGGCCTTATAGTATAATTTGAAGTTGGGTAATGTGATGCCTCCAGATTTGTTCTTTTTGCTCAGTCTTGCTTTGGCTATGCGGGCTCTTTTCTGGTTCTATATGAATTTTGGGATTTTTTTTTCTAGTTCTGTGAAAAATCATGGCGGTATTTTGATGGGAATTGCATTAAATTTGTAGATTACTTTTGGCAATATGGTCCTTTTCACAATATTGATTCTAACCATCCATGAGCATGGGATGTGTTTGGATTCGTTTGTGTCATCTATGATTTCTTTCTGCAGTGTTTTGTAGTTGTCCTTGTAAAGGTCTTTGACCTCCTTGGTAAGGTATATTCCTAAGTATTTTATTTTATTTTATTTTATTTTATTTCATTTTATTTGCAGCTATTGTAAAAGGTATTGAGTTCTTTATTTGATTCTCAGCTTGGTTGCTGTTGGTTTATAGCAGAGCTACTGATTTGTATACATTAATTTTTTATCCTGAAACTTCGCTAATTTCATTTACCTGTTCTAGGAGCTTTTTGGAAGAGCTTTTAGGGTTTTCTAGGTATACAATCATATCATCAACAAACAGCAACAGTTTGACTTCCTCTTTACCAATTGGGATGCCCTTAATTTCTTTCTCTTGTCTAATTGTCTAGCGAGGACTTCTAGTACTGTGTTGAATAGAAGTGGTGAAAGTTGGCATCCTTGTCTTGTTCTAGTTCTCAGAGAGAATGCTTTCAACTTTTCCCTGTTCGGTACAATGTTTGCTGTGGGTTTGTCATAGATGTTTTTTATTACCTTAAAGTATGCCCCTTCTATGCTGATTTTGCTGAGGTTTTTAATCATAAAAGAATGCTAGATTTGGTCAAATGCTTTTTCTGCATCTATTGAGATGATCACGTCATTTTTAATTCTGTTTATGTGGTGTATCACATTTATTGACTTATGTGTGTTAAACCATCCCTGCCTCCCTGGTAGGAAACCCACTTGATCATATCAGATTATCTTTTTGATATGCTGTGGGATTGAGTTAGCTAATGTTTTGTTGAGGATTTTGCATCTATGTTCATCAGGGATATTCGTCTGTAGGTTCTTTTTTTTTTGTTATGTCCTTTTCTGTTTGGGTATTCGGTGATACTGGCTTCATATAATGATTTAGGGAGGATTCCCTCTTTCTTTATCCCGTGGAATAGTATCAATAGGATTGGTACCAATTCTTCTTTGAATGTCTCATAGAATTCAGCTGTGAATCTGTGTGGTCCTGGACTTTTTTGTTGTTGTTTTTTTTTTAAAAAATTACCATTTCAATCTCACTTATTACTAGTCTGTTCAGAGTTTCTGCATCTTCCTGGTTTAATATTTCCAGGAATTTATCCTCCTCTAGGTTTTCTAGTTTATGTGCGTAAAGGTGCTCATAGTACCCTTGAATAATCTTTTGTATTTCTGTGGTATCAGTTGTAATATCCCCCATTTCGTTTCTAATTGAGCATATTTGGATTTTTTTTTTTTTCTTTTCTTGGTTAATCTTGCTAATGGTCTATCAATTTTGTTCATCTTTTGAATGAACCAGTTTTTTTTTTGTTTCATTTATCTTTTATATTTTTGTTTATTTGTTCGTTTCAGTTTCATTTAGTTCTGCTCTCATCTTTTTTACGTATTTTCTTCTGCTGGGTTTGGGTTTGGATTGTTCTTGTTTCTCCAATTCCATGAGGTTTGACCTTAGATTGTCTGTTTGTGCTCTTTCAGACTTTTTGATGTAGGCATGAATGCTATGAACTTTCCTTTTAGCACTGCTTTTGCTGTATCCCAGAGGTTTTGATAGGATGTGTCACTATTATTCAGTTCAAATATTTTTAAAATTTTTATCTTAATCTCGTTGTTGACCCAATGATCATTGAGGATCAGTTTATTGAATTTCCATGTATTTGCATGGTTTTGAGGGTTCCTTTTGAAGCTGATTTTCAGTTTTATTCCACTATGGTCTGGGAGAGTACCTGATATAATTTTGATTTTCTTAAATTTACTGAGGCTTGTTTTGTGTCCTATCATATGGTCTGTCTTGGAGAATGTTCCATGTGCTGATGAACATAATGCATATTCTGCAGTTGTCGGGTAGAATGTTCTGTAAATATCTATTAATTCCATTTGTTGTAGTGTATAGTTTAAGTCCCTTGTTTCTTTGTTGACTTTCTGTCTTGATGACCTGTCTAGTGCAGTCAGTGGAGCATTACATCCCCCACTATTATTGTGTTACTGTCTATCTCATTTTTTAGGTCTAGTAGTAATTACTACTAGATTATGGCTGCCTCTGCTGAGTCATACAGGTCACTAGGGAGGTGAGGGAAACCCGGCAGTCACAGGCCTCACCCCACTCCCACATAGCCCACAGTCCCAAAAGCTGGTCTCACTCCAACCATGCCCCAACCCCTGACCACCCCCAGCAATAGCATCAAGTCTGTTTCCAGGCAGCTGGTGACCAGGGCTGAGAATTTCCCCAGACCACAAGCCTCCCTGCTGAGAAAGCAAGCAGACTCACAGTTTTTCAGTGTCTCATGAAACCTGTAGCAGTGACCCAGTTCCTTCAGAGGGTCTGTGGATTCTCTCGATTTCTTGGTATGTTCCTGTGGTTCTTAGAGCAAAAGTTCACAATGTGAGTCTCGACATGCTGCTCTGTCTGTCCAAGCAGGAGCTGCAAGCTTGTCCTGCCTTCTATGCACCATCTTCCTGTGTTAGGGTTTCTTAGCATAAGCCAAGGACGTATGTTATTAGGAAAAAGATTTTAGTAAGTAAGAATCCTACATTTGAGGGGACATCCTTGAAGTCTATAAACTACTACTTCTTGGGAAGTGAGACCCTCTTTAATCTCCACTTCAGTTAGTGTCATGTAGAAAAGGGACACCCTCCCTCTACAATGTGTGCTGGCCTTTTAGGTTATCAGACATCATTCCTGCAGGATGCTCTTTGACCCACCTCATATGCACAGAAATACTCTGTGCTGCTCACCACTTTCAGGTTGACTTTAAGATGTAGGCATAGGTAGCACCCTAAATCTTCATGGGAAGCAGAACCTCATGTGCTCTGATTGGTTCACTGTAATTGTTTCCTTGTTGATAGATGAGCACAGTTTCCTTTTCCCTTTGTTTATTTTAATTGGCATATGGATGGGTTCTTGGATGATTTCGGCATAGCCATAGCCATGAATCCAAAAGGATAGTCAGTGCAAATAATTTAACTAGAGGCCAAAAGAAACATGGCCCAAGCATCCAGCTATCTGATGGTTTGGGTTTATTGAGATATAAAACCTTTGGCAAAGTGATACTTTTAAGCCATTCTTTGTAAATATTATTTCTCCTAACTGGGTTTTTGATAGACTCTGGAAAATAAGCAATTAAAGGTTGTTTTGGGGTTCTCTTGTAAGAGACCCAAAGGAGGCATTCTGAGTAAGTGGTCTCGGGAAGACTCACACACTTAAAAATCAACAGAGTGCGGGAAAAGGTGGCAGGACTGGTGATATTTTGCAAACACTGAGGGTCCCTATAATGAGTGCTTTTTGGATTTGCTTATCTAACTCAACCAGTCAGCCACAGAAAATTCTCAATTGCACTCCCAATTAAATTATGATTTAGAATAAATAGCTCCTTTTGAATACCCCAGAATGAATTCTTTAATTGCAAAAGGTTCTCTGAAGTTACAAAATATTAGACTTTTTTTCGTGATGTCATTGGATATAAGCCAAATTAATTTAGGATGTATCTGCCAGATACCATGATTTTAGTTTTTGAGTAGAAGATTTTAAGACAGTCTTTCTGACAATAATTGACAAGTGGTAATGACCATTTATTGAGGCTATTTCTAGTTCATTCGTTTTTACAAGAAATATTTACTATGAACCTGTTATATATCTGGGCCCTGTTCTAGTGTTGAAGAGATACAACAGTGAAAAAAAAAAGACTCAAATCTCTGCCTTGATGGATCTTACATTTTAGTGATGTGAAACAGACACAAACTAAACTGAATGATAGGGCGTGTTAGACATTGATGAGTGGTATGGAGTGAAATAAAGAGGGAGGGACTAAAGTGTGAGTGTGTGCGTGTATATGTGTGTTCACGTGTGTGTGTGCATGTGTATGTGCACATGCGTGTGTGTTTTAAGATGTGTGTTACTATTATTCAGGCATAGGGTGGTCAGTGGATTAGGAAACAATTGGCACTGAGTGATAGTTTGTTACTCACACTCCTACAGGAGTAGGAGACACATCATGCCACAGCATGCAAGGTCACATGGGGAAGCACCAGGGTCAGTCAGGAGGAAGATGAGCAAAAGGAAAATGTGAACAAGAGCTTGTATTATGGTTTATGTAGCAATAAACAGGTGAGGCAGGGGAAACAGATTCTGGATTGGCTAGTGTGAATATTTTTAGTGGATTCTGTGGTATAGGGACTGTCCTTAGTTGCCCGTTACATAACTCTGGGGAGATTAGGGCAGGTGGACAGTGATTGTGTGAGAGCCCCATAGGGGAGGTGGTTGGGGGTGTGGGCCATAGATTGGTTGGTTTGCATATCACAGGTGTGCTCATAGGCCAGCGGATTTTACTATCCCTAGGGAGAGACTAATCCAGGAAGGGGCAGTTTCTCCTGAGTCAGCAAGGCCCCAGCACCAAAAATACAGATAATAAAGACATACTTAATGCTATGTACGTGTGTGTTGTTGCTCTTTTAAATGAGGTGGTCAGAGAAGATTTCATATATAAAATGACATTTGGGCATTATTGTTCCCCTAAAATGCTAAGCATTGCTCTTCTGTCTGCCTGGATCCCGGATATCTATGCCTCTCATTCTCCACCCCATGTTTGACAGTGAACAGACTGCACAGACTTGTGTGATAGCCTGCCTGTCACCTGTTTGAGGGTTCTGATATTTTCTTTTCTTCTTTTTTTTTCCCGAGCAAGGAAGCATGCGTGCAACTGATCAATAATTAAAGTTGGTCAGCTTCAAAGAGATGGCAGTGTAACTCCTAAAAAGATTTATTGTGGCATGGTAATCTTTTTTTTTTCCGTGGAAATGTATTTATTAAATTTCCCTTTGATTTTCAGGAAGTAGAATTTTATTTTCTTGAGTGCTAAGAGCCTGAAATTCTGGCCTTAGATGATAGTGGTGACTCTCCATGATCATTTCCTTTAAGGATCTTGCTGTTTCTAGTTCCAAGAAACACTTTTTAAAAAGCTTAAGGTTTAACCACTTGTGTCTTATTACCCAGAAGTAACATTGACTATTCTGTTGTTTGTCCCAAGATGTTTCCATCCTTGTTTATGATGTCCTCACCCTCTCCCCACCTTCACAGTAGATAGAAAAACCAACAAGTTAGCACAGGAACACAGAGAAGAATGGTGTTCTGGGATCAACATTATGAAAAGGCAAACCGAAGATGGACTCAGTCCATGATCTGCAAAACCAAACAGAACAGCAAAATAACCATACCTAAACAATAACATTAAATATGACTAAGGAGGTCATGGAATATTAAAGCAACTGCGACATAGATAGCATACCTTATTATGTTAGCTTTCCTAAATCTGTGGCTAAATCAGCAACACTGACATTTTTAGTAGAGAATGCTTCAACAGAAAACAGGAAATCAGCTTACTCCAGTGCTCTTCAAATGCTTTTCTTGTATATCACTTAAAAGAATGTGGAAACCTATCTATTTCCTCGGTTATTTTACAGTTGACATAAAAGTACCTGACTGCTAATAGCAGACTGTTCCGTCCTTGGCTGTAACTTTATTGCCATGAACCTCACACACACACCTCTCATCTTCAGAAAATCACGTGGACTTTATCGGCAAAACAGACACAGAATCTGACCAGTTTTCAGACCCTCACTGGTACCAAATGGGCCCCAGCTACCAAATCTAGTGTTTCAAAACCTTTCATTGTAAGATTTAATCACTGTGTTACAAAAGAGTAATTTATTGCTATAAAAGCATGATGTCACTCTTTAAAATAAATCAACTTTTAAAAAATAGCAATTTATAATTCACAATTATTTACTAAAAATGTATATGTAAATAAGATCCTAAAATAATTTTAGATGGTTGTTTTTATCCTTAAAATTATGTTTTCATTGTTATTGTACCACAAAATTTGTGTCAACATAATTTATTTTCAGTTGTAAAATCTTTTACTAGTCAATTTATTATCATTCTTTGAAATAAAAAAACATGGTTTTTTTTGTTTTTTTTTTGAGACGGAGTCTTGCTCAGACGCCCAGGCTGGAGTGCGGTGGCGCGATCCCAGCTCACTGCAAGCTCCGCCTCCCGGGTTCACACCATTCTCCTGCCTCAGCCTCCCGAGTAGCTGGGACTACAGGCGCCCACCACCACGCCCGGCTAATTTTTTGTATTTTCAGTAGAGACGGGGTTTCACCGTGTTAGCCAGGATGGTCTCGATCTCCTGACCTTGTGATCCGCCTGTCTCGGCCTCCCAAAGTGCTGGGATTACAGGCGTGAGCCACCGCGCCCGGCCAAAAACATGTTTATAAATTGAAATAGGACATTTTAAGAAGTTTTCTCTAGGGGTAAACTACAATATTTTGATTTATTTCTCTATATTGAGTGAGTTGGGATTACAATTGCTAGAAGTACCTAATTGATCAAAATATCACAAGTATTTTCTGTTTTCTGATAAGCAGTTATTAAACATAAAAGATAATGTACAGCTGAAATTTTATATCTAAAAGAGAGGGATGGGGGTGGGAGTTAGGGCCACTGATTAAGAACATTCTTCTAACATAGGAGTTGAATTGTCCTTTGCTTGGAGCCCAGGAGATGTTAACACTCCTAAAAAATGCACATATTAAGATTCTAATGAGTGAAAGGTATTCTCAGGGATCAGTTAGAAGACATAGTGAATGTAAGTTTAGGATCAAGATTATGTCTGTACTTCTCAGTGGTAATATGACTTACCTGACAATATACCCTACATATATTACCTCATTTATTCGGCACAGCAGTTCTTGAGACTACATCGGAATACTGTCCATGGGTCTTTGTGTATTTCCAGGGAAGGGAGTTTCTAAACAGAGGCCCCAGAAAGCTCTGTCCCTAAAATAAGGCGACAACCTTGCTTTTCTTTGCTAAGTATTGCTATATTAAGACCACCTAATTCTCCTTAATTTGAGTTTTTGATCACCAAACAACTTTGATTTCGCCACCAAAATAAAGTTCCCCTCAAGGAACGCATACACTAGCAAAGTAGTCCTTATGACGGTTTCCTATGATGTGTGTACATGAAAATGTCAGCATTCAGGTTTGTATATCAACCTCTCCTGAATTTAGATAGTGTGAGTTGTTACTCAGAAACAAAGTTTATATGGGCAAGAACTGCAGCTGTGGACCTGTAAATGAGGTGACTAGCCTCATAAAAGCTGAGAATCCCTGAATCAAAACCTCAGGGATGTTGGTAAATATTGTCTGACAATTTTACACCACACACTCACACACACACTCACACACAGATGAGATCATGAAGCTAATCTCATTTCTTTGTGTAGATTCATATTTATCTAGCCCAAACTAGACGTTATTTTCATTTTGTAGAAAAAACAGAATTTATCCCAGAGTCATACCACCTCAGCATTGCATTATCCACACGCAAGTTAGCAAGAAGAAAGAGATTAATAAGGCTTATAAAAGCCAGTATATATTTCACCAAAGTCACAAATCAGACTTGACAACAGCTTGGCAAGAGGTCAAGGAAATGATCAGATGACCACAGCAGAAGAGAAAAGGACCAACAAATCTATTTGCTCTTATTTACTCTCTCAATTGTTTTACTATTCATTCTTGCATTCATTTATGTATTGAATGATTCATGTATTAGTGAATGCTTTTGAGGTCAAGCAGTATTCAGTGTAGTAGAGATAGCAAGAAGAATAAACCATGATCTCTACTTCGGAGAAGCTTGTTGTCCAATGGCTAGAGAGAAGAGACACTGGTACATAGGTCCTTACACAAGTGATGGTGGTGATCATGACAACAGCAACAGATCCTTTTGTAACACTTACCATAAGCCAGGCACTGTTCTAAGAGCCCCTAGATATCAAATGCTGTAGCTGCTATAAAATGAGTGTATGTTCGATGTATTTCTAGAGGACTCATTAGAATGTCACCTTTAGTGCTGTTCATACTTGGGACCCTAAAATTCTACTTTCACATATTTTGGGAAATATTTAGTACAGAACATAAAATCAAAAATCAGTGTTGTGTTGTGTCTGTGTTAGTCTTTCACATACATTTTACAAAACCTGAGTGGTCCAGGGTGATGTTATAATTTTTGAAGTCACCTTTGTGTAACAGCAATATCATTGACATCCACAAACCCCAGGGACAAGGACAGAACAATGACTAGGGAATTGTACACTTTTATGTATATTTGCCTGCAAGTTCAGTGGATTTGTACTTGTAAACCTCTTTCGTCTTTGGAAATTAAATGTTCATTATCCAGGGAATCAGGATACTGCTGCTATATAATAATAATGACAATCAGAACAACAGCATTTTTATGACATGTAGTATGTGTTTCCCGCATTTTTCTAAGCTCTTTAGATGGATTATCTCATTTAATCTTCACAACTCAATAAAGTTGATACTACTATTATAACCACTATCCAGGTGAGGAAAATGAGTCACTGAGAGACTGTGGGATTACGGATCTGGTGCCTTCTGTGAAATGAGAAAGGAGTGGGTCCTTCCACTAGAGCTCTGATAACTACCCTTTCCCTTTTGGTCACATGAATGTTGGAGAGCCATCACTTTTTCAGTGGTTGTTTTTTTTTTTTTTTTTTTAATTTAATTTAATTTTTTGAGGGAGTTGTTATTAGAAGAGGCACAGGAATGTTGAGGAGCTGCTTCAAAGGTGGAATATAGAACATTCCATGCCTATCCTCACCAGCTGCCACTATCTAAGAATAGCCTAGTTCTGACCGGGTGTGGTGGCTCACACCTGTAATCCCAGCACTTTGGGAGGCCGAGGTGGGTGAATCATGAGGTCAGGCATCCAGGACCAGCCTAGTCAACATAGTGAAACCCTGTCTTCACCTAAAAATACAAAAACTTAGCCTGGTGTGGTGGCGGGCACCTGTAATCCCAGCTACTCGGGAGGCTGAGGCAGGAGAATCACTTGAACCTGGGAGGCACAGGTTGCAGTGAGCCGAGATCATGTCACTGCACTCCAGCTTTGGGGACAATGAGAGACTCTGTCTCAAAAAAAAAAAAAAAAAAAAAAAAAGAAAGAAAAAAAGAATAGCTTAGTTTGTGCCTCATCTCTCTCTCAAAAGTTTGGACCTTCTTGGGGGTGTGACTTGCTCACCAGCAAATGGGCTGCAGGTATTACCTGGTGTTAAGCTTCATTGATCGAAGACCATATAATATTTGAAAGTGTGAGTACAGATTATCTAGTGTGCATGCTTAAAAACTGAGCCAAAAACATGAAAGGAACCAGTGAGCATGTTGATCATTTTGAGATAGTGCTAAAAACTGAAATGTGTCTGTGGAACGGAATAAAAGTCTAAAGTTTACCCTTCTAGGTATATGTCATCTATCCACATTTTAAGATATAAATACTTAATTCCATTCTTACATAACTTTAAATACTGAATGCCTCCTGTAAACATTTTCCAATTTGCTCTAGCATAATTTTAAATAAAACCTCCTTAGCCGTCTCATTCCAGTTCTCTAAGGTTACTGTGTTGCCATATAAAATTTCCTATATTCTTTACATTATATTTGCTTCTGATGGTAAAAAAGTAGATATCAGCTTCAGTAGAGCCTTTGTCAAACATCCAAGGCATGAGAGGTGCTAGACTTATGGATTCATAGACAGAACTTAAGGGACCTCTGAAGTCATCTCGTTTCACCTTATAGTTGTGAAAACTGCAGACCCAGATAAATGAAATGACCTCCCCATTGAAGCCAGAGCCTTTGGTGAGTGAGCCAGGTAGAACCCAGTTCTCTTGTCTCTAGTTGAGGACTTTTTCTACCATGCCAAGGCACATACAGTCTTTTCTATTTTTAGTTCATTAAAAAAGAAAATTACTGTATCAATGAAGTATGTTACAATTTTTCTGGGTTACAGATCAGTATTGAATTCTGTGCGTATATAGATAGTGAATAGATAGACACATATTTAAGAGTGTATGTTCTTTTTTTTTTTTTTTTTTTTTTGAGACGGAGTCTCGCTCTGCCGCCCAGGCTGGAGTGCAGTGGCCGGATCTCAGCTCACTGCAAGCTCCGCCTCCCGGGTTTATGCCATTCTCCTGCCTCAGCCTCCCGAGTAGCTGGGACTACAGGCGCCCGCCACATCGCCCGGCTAGTTTTTTGTATTTTTAGTAGAGACGGGGTTTCACCATGTTAGCCAGGATGGTCTCGATCTCCTGACCTCGTGATCCGCCCGTCTCGGCCTCCCAAAGTGCTGGGATTACAGGCTTGAGCCACCGCGCCCGGCCAAGAGTGTATGTTCTATGTAAGCGAATTGTTTCTCTTTCTTTGAAATTTCTGTCTGTGTCTCACAATATTTCCCTGAAGCTATTTCTTTTCTCTAAATAGCCTCCACTCTATCTTGACTTATTACTTGTGCCATTTTCTTTTGACTTAGCTTACATTTCTCCGACTGATTCCACATGTTACTTTCAATCACAGCATCTCAAGACTTTGGACGAACAGCCCTGCAGCATTTCGCTTCTTTGGCATTCTAAAGGGAATTTAGTCTGAGTGAGCAGAACTATTAGAGCTGAGATGCTGAATGCTTTATCTTAGTTTTTTTTTTTTTTTTTCTTCTTTTTGCCTGTTTTTCTATAAGCCAGTTAATATTTTAAAAAGAAAAACAGGCCGGGCGCGGTGGCTCAAGCCTGTAATCCCAGCACTTTGGGAGGCCGAGACGGGCGGATCACGAGGTCAGGAGATCGAGACCATCCTGGCTAACACGGTGAAACCCCGTCTCTACTAAAATATACAAAAAAAATTAGCCGGGCGAGATGGCGGGCGCCTGTAGTCCCAGCTACTCGGGAGGCTGAGGCGAGAGAATGGCGTAAACCCGGGAGGCGGAGCTTGCAGTGAGCTGAGATCCGGCCACTGCACTCCAGCCTGGGCGACAGAGCGAGACTCCGTCTCAAAAAAAAAAAAAAAAAGAAAAAGAAAAACTTGTTTTGTTCTTTGTCTATGAATGTAGACTTTTATAAGCTTGTCTTGAAACCAAATTCATCAAATGAACAGGAATCAATCTGAACTTTCCCCCTTTGAACATTCTGGTAAATTGTTTAACAAAATGGGCTAGGACTTAGCTATAACATGAAGAGAATGGGACTATGGGAGGTGAATATACAAGTTAGTTATCAAACATCTCTTATGTAGGCTAGCAAGTCCTGCCTTAATCTTATGACACATATGACTTTGATATCACTTTTTTCAGATCAAATTTATTGGTCCTGGACAACAGGAATAATGATATTGGTAATATCTGTTGATAAGAGATATTGGTGCCATTTATTTTCTTTACTCCTCCTTAAAGATCCTTTTTCTACTTATTTTAAAAACAATAATAATTAACATTAGGAATAACTTTGAAAACTGCCACAAATCCTTTTAGAAGTTAGTGGTATATAAAGTCTGAGAACATAAAAATTGATAAATGACAGCAATTAAATATGATAAAATAAATTTAGGACCTCGCTAGCTCCTTCTCTAGCTAGACAGTGGATTTTTCTTCTGATTATCATCCAATGAGCTCATTATATTTTTTAAATTACTAGCTTTCCTAACTGTATAGTGCAGAAAACCAGGAGCTACTGGAGCTGTGTTAATCTGCACCTCTTTCCTAGGCAGTTTAATTATAAAAAAAATGCAGCTGAAAAGACGGTGTTTTCTTAAGCTTTGACTCGAGAGCATGAGTTTTAGTAGGCTCTAGTGTCCTAGATCTCACAAGTTGTTAAAGTATCTGAATGTTTTTGAATGCAGCTATACACAATGAATTGAATCCCCAAAAGAAATCTAGGAACATCAGTGATAATGGTTTGGATTTGTGTCCCTGCCCAAATCTCAAGTCAATTTGTAATCCCCAGTGTTGGAAGTGGGGCCTGGTGGGAGATGGTTGGATCATGGGGGTGGGCTTCCCCCTTTGCTGCTGTTCTGTGATAGAGGTCTCAAGAGATCTGGTTGTTTAAAGGTATGTAGCACCTCCCTTCTTTCTTTTTTTTTTTTTTTTTTTTTAAGGCGGAGTCTCGCTCTGTCGCCCAGGCTGGAGTGCAGTGGCGCAGTCTCGGCTCACTGCAAGCTCCGCCTCCCAGGTTCACGCCATTCTCCTGCCTCAGCCTCCCAAGTAGCTGGGACTACAGGCGCCCGCCACCTCGCCCGGCTAGTTTTTTGTATTTTTTTAGTAGAGACGGGGTTTCACCATGTTAGCCAGGATGGTCTCGATCTCCTGACCTCGGGATCCGCCCGTCTCGGCCTCCCAAAGTGCTGGGATTACAGGCTTGAGCCACCGCGCCCGGCCTCCCTTCTCTCTTTTCCTCCTGCTCTGGCCATGTAAGATGTGCTTATTTCCCCTTTGCTTTCCGCCATAATTGTAAGTTTCCTGAGACCTTCCCAGCTATGCTTCCTGTACAACCTGTGGAACAATGACCCATTTAAACCTCTTTTCTTTATAAATTACCCAGTATCAGGAATTTCTTTTTGTTTGCTTTTTTGTTTGTTTGTTTGTTTGTTTTTTATAGCAGTGTAAGACCGGACTAATGCCCTCAGTTTTATTCCTATTAGTGCACTGCTGACTTCAAACTTAGATGTTTCAAATTTCAACTCTTTTATTTGCAATTATTCATTTAGTAACTCAGTTGGTAACTGAGGTCATTACTTAAAATTAAGTCGAAATGTAGGGTAAATGTGTAAATCTCTTACTTCACTGTAGTGTTTTGATCAATTATGATGGATGAAAATAATGGCGCCTGCCAGCTTTAGGAGGCTGTGCTGTCAGCTATCAATAGCAGGTGATAGAAGAGTATGCTGGGGGTGGGGAAGTACATTCATTATTGTTTTCTGTTTCTTCTTTTTCTTAGAAAATGTTTATAGTATCTTTTGTAATATTACATTTCAACCTAGACCATTTACTGTGGAAATAGAAAAGTTAATTTCAACTACAGCTTTTTATTTTAGTTATACCCAAATCATCAATTAGAGTAGTTAAAACACACACACGCAGACACACACAGACACAAACACATACAATGGTAAGGATTATGCTTGAAAGGAAAAGATAAGATCCTCCATTTTCTACTGAAAAGGAAGATAAAGTAGGGAAGGAAGGAAGCGGGCAGAGGAAGGACAGGAGGAAGGGAGGGGAGAAAGGGAGGGAGCGAGGAAAGAAGGAAGGGTGGGAGGCAGGGAGGCAGAGAGGGAGGGAGGGAGGAAGGAAGGAAGGAAGGAAGGAAGGAAGGAAGGAAGGGAAGGAAAGAAGAAATACATCAAGTGAAATTACTTTGAGAATCATTTTTTCTTTTTTTCGTTTCTTCTTGTTTTGTGGAATATTAAAAAATAATTGCATGGTCTTATTAATCTCTCTGATTCCTTACTTTTCCATCCAATTTTAATTCTGAAAAGAAGAGCTAGGTAAAATATGTAATCATTGGGATTCCACTTCATTACTATATACAATCACTATATTCTGTCTCAGTAGATATTCCATTGATTTACTTGCATTACACAATGGGTTTTAAAGTTACTTAGAATCTGCATTTTTAATATCTTTATTAATTCACCAAATTGCAATCTTCCATAATGCACATGACCATTCACGAGAAAGAAATGATAAGTAAAGAGTTGAAAAGTTAAAGTTACTTCAAGGATTTCTTAGATTCTTTTTCAGGCCAAAGCATTTATAGCGTAAAGAGAAAAGCGAATATAAAACAAGATCTTGGTACTTTCATGTAATGACCTAATTTATACCTTTGAACAATTCTATAGCATAGGCTCCATCTTTAGGATAGGAACACAGAATCTGAGAGAAACTTAGAAAACTGAAGCCCAGGGTCATGCAAGTACAATCGTCAAAGTCTAGTCCCATACCTTTATGACCTGAAACCATGAATTAAAATTGTACGTCTTCTTGATGGATGGACAGTTTTATCGAGACAATTCCTTTCTGTCTCTGATAATTTTCATTGGTCTGAAGTCTACTTTATGTGATATTAATGTAGCCACTCTAGCTATTAATGTAGGCTCTCTGGATTTCTTTTGATTGGTGTTTGTATGGCACATCTTTACTTTCATACTACTTCTATCAATAAAATTAAAATTAGTTTCTCGTAGACACTGTATTGATGAGTCATATATTTTTTAATTTGCTCTACCAATCTCTGTCCTTTAACTAGTATATTTAGAACATTTACACTTAATAAAATTATTGGTAATTTGTTAAGGCTTAACTCTGCCATTTTAGTATTTGCTTTCTGTTTGTTTTCCTTGATGGTTGTTTATCTACTTTCCCTTTCTGCTTTCCTGTGAGTGATTTGAACATTTTTAGTGTTCCATTTTGCTCTACCTATAGTGTTTCTGAGAATATCTTTTTGTATATTTTTTAGTGGTTACTCTAGAGATGATGCAATACCTCTGAAACTAATCAAATTCTACTAATATTAATATTTTGGCACTTCAAATGAAATGTGTGACTCTTACTATCACTTAAGACATTTTAGCCATCTCACATTGTCCTAAATATCTTCTTTACATACATTGAGAACTATATTACAATACATAATTTTGCTTTCAATCATCAGACTTAATTTTTAAAAATCATGAGGAAATGAGTAGTGTGTTTTATTTACCCATATATTTTCCTACTCTGTTGTTCTCCCTTTGCACTAATGTTCCAAGTTTCTTTTTGTTGTCATTTTCTCTCTCTTTGAAGAACTTCCTTCAACAATTCTTTTAATTAGGCCACCAAGTTGTTTCTTGCATCTGGAGGTCCCTAGAAACTCAGTCTTCTCCATCTCTACCTTGTGGAATCTTCTGCTGCTTGATGCATTTGTTTTATCCAAGGTTTTAGGTACGATAAGAGGGGGGACTAAGGCAAAATATGCTAGCCCCATCATTCTGGAACTGGAAGTCCTCCCTATACTTTTTAAAATTTATTCAAGTTAAACCAAAAAAACGGCTGCTGTAGCCTCTGCAACTTGCTGAGAGCTCATTTAGGAATAGAGAGCTTATTTTTCCCTTCCCTCTGTCTCAGCTCGAGCCTAACAGCCAGGTGGTGCTTTCATGTGTACCTCTCTTGCATCCTAGAAAGTACATCTGCCTTGGAAATGCTCTGTGGGTAAGAATGTGAGCCGTATCAATGCAGATAAAATATTCATGGGGAAATTATGTGGAGGAAGTTGCGTTTTTTTTTTTTTTTTTTTTTAATGGAGTCTCACTCTGTTGCCCAGGTTGGAGTGCAGTGACAGGAGCGTGGCTCATTGCAACCTCCGTCTCCTGAGTTCAAGCGATTCTCCTGCCTCAGCCTCCTGAGTAGCTGGGATATACATAGTAAAATACACATATTTTTTAGTAGAGAGGAGGTTTCACCATGTTAGCCAAGCTGGTCTCAAACTCCTGACCTCAGGTGATCTGCCCACCTTAGCCTCCAAAAGTGCTGGAATTACAGGCGTGAGTCATCGGGCCTGGCCTGGAAGGAGACTTCTTGTCCCTTTTTCAACACACATATGGATAGATGAGCAATCGAAGTCTGAAAAATGCTCAAGTAAATATTACGATGGTAACAGTAGCCAACAATTATTTATAGGCACTATGATAAGCTATGTACTATTTAAAACAATTGTCACACTCTAGGAAATGATTATTTATTATTATCATCATCCCCATTTAACATACCAAGAAATTTAAGTCCAGAGACAAATCTCACTGAGCTACATAGTGGTAGAGCTGCAGTGAACTCAAACTTCCCCCCAAAGATCAGTGGATTAGAAATAAATATGTACGATACCTGGCACCTATTCAGTGCTTGAAAACTGGAGTAATAGTCATAATTACAATTTTCTATAATTTAAATAATCATGTCATCCAGGTATACTCATTTCCCAACATTGAGTCTCTAGAGCAAAATTCCATGTATATGCAGAGCAGAGATTTTTGTAGCAACAGTGGTTAAATATAGCTTTTCAGCCATTCGAAAAGAGGGATGATTAGAAATAATAAAAGTATTATGTAAAGAGTTTGAAGATCATTCTTTGTAAAGGGCTCACTGGTAAGGTGTGGCTTTTGACTGATTTTCATCATCTAAGTTGGAAAGTCAGTATCAACAATATCTCAACTCTTCTAGAAAACTGTGAAGTTTATTTAGTCAGGGCTTTTCTTGAGTCTGACTTTTGCTTTATGTTGCTAAGAGTGGGATAAGGATTGAGTCTAACAGTGCAGTTCTAGAAAGAACATCTTCATAGTGACTTGAACATTGCTCCGAGGCTGGGCACAGAGGCAGGATAGAACTGTGTTCAATTTTTTTGGTACTGCTATAACAACATTAAAGATATTTTATGTTTTGGTGGGCTGCAGTTTGCTTTAAGCTCAGCCGGGCTACCTTATAAACAAAAATATATTTTCCATGATACTTCAAATCCATCCTGAAATTAAGCATCAAAAGTATCACAAAAACTTAAATCATGCTTTATACTCATCAAATTCTATGACTTTCCTTTGAATTTTGGACATAAATTCTCGCAAATGGTTTTGAAATTCTTGAAAGTATCTGATTCAATTCAGCCTCGATCCTTTTTAGCAATGAAAGGGAATGCAGTTTCTGAATGTTAAGCATATATGTTCAGTCTGAATTTCAGTAACTGTCCTTTTAAGTTTAGGCTGTTTGTATTTCCTCACATCAGTAAGAAAGGGATTCAGACAATGTGGGTCTCTTAGAGGCCTTTAATTCTCCAAAAGTTCATGATATGTGTCAACAGCTGAGTAAACGTTTTAATGGGTATTTACAACCTCTCATCTGAATGCATTACGATCAAATAAATTAAATGCCTATATTCTGCTTCAGCTGCCTGTGAATAACTCAAACTGGGGGACTGGACAACAAAGAAAACACACAATCATGATCAGTTTTTCTCTCATGTTAAAGCAGTGAACCTACTTGCAAAGTTCACAGCACACACTCTCCTGGTGAGTTATGCAAAGAGAACCCACCGTATTTCTCCGTGGGTTTGAATGAATTAGTGGAATATTTTTACCCTTTCTATGCTGGTGTCCCATCACTGCGTTCAGCACTTTTGGATTGAGGTCTAAGTTCCCACACTCCATTTCAGCCATTGGACAGTTTGTGTATGGTAGCCTTATAGATACTATCTTCTTGCCAGAAGAGTTGAGCAGGTCAGGTATCCTAGTTTAGATGCGTTACCTCAGGCATGCAGATTTCATCTAGTCCTCCACTGTTTGAGAGAGATCAAGAGATCTGTGGTTTAAGATGTGTGGCTGGTTCATGAAAGAGTCAGGAAATTCCACCTGGTCTCTTCAAAAGAATGTGATTAACCTGGGTTGCAGGAGTTGAGAAAATGTTTTGCAAAACAGGTGGAGCTTCCTCCTATAAGCGTAAGTGACCAGAAACACAGGGCAGGTAGAGTTCAAGGTCAGTCCATTCTCTGCATTAAGGGAAGCTGTGAAAGGAAGGCCTTGGAAAAATTGAAAAGCACATATGGGCATGGAGGATCGTGAGCTGACCGATCTTTTCTAACGTCAAGTAAATTAAACACAAGCTGAGCAAATCAACGCAACTATTTTGTAATGAAATAAAGTTTTCAACTATGATGTATTTTAAAACAACAAAAATGGAAGCTTGGCCTGACCTCTAACTTTGGATTTGGGAGGCTTGGAAATTGTATAAGAGAACATATTAAAGAAAAGTAAAATATTAGCACAGGCAGTACTTTTCTATATGTTAATATCGAGACTCTTGACGAACGTAAGTAGGTTGGTTATGTAAGCTTTTCTTACCTCAAACAACAAATAAACTTTCTTAAAAGGGCATGGGTGAGAATGGCTTCCCTTTGGGTACCAGGAAATAGATTGCTAAGCATTTCTCAATTTTTAAGAAGTTATTTCATCATGTATGGAGTGCAAGTTGAGTTGCAGGGCATATAAGCATTATTGTATTAAGTATAAATGTGCATTCCTGCATCTGAGGGTCCTGTGAGGTCCATCTCCCAGGAAACAATCTGAATAGTTACTGAACACATGGGATGGGTCAGGGCAGATTGTGAGAAGCATAATGTTGATCATGTAAACTTAGATTTTGTACGTTTGTAAATATAGGGTATTTCCTGTATTGCACTGTGGCTGTAAACTAGGGAGAAATGTAAATACAGGGGCTAACTCTGTAAATAGTTTCTGATTATTCCTAATAGTGTGCTCCTTGAAAAGTGCTTTTCAATTAATGCCATATGTCAGATTCTTATCCAAAAAGGTGAAAATAAAAATCCATCTTATAAACACTTTGGTTTTAATCGATATTGGGTGTGCTTTTACAGTGTTGTGCTTATTTTGGTTTGCACAAAAACCTTATTAAAAAAGGACATTATCTTGCATGTAGGCACTTGCTAAGAGGAATACAGCTTGCTGCTGGAGAATATTCTAAACTGACAATCTTGTTGGGAGCCTGCTGTAAAAATATCTGCAGCTTGGAAGAATTGGAGATGGCTAATAACAATGACTGTAATTAATAGCTAATTTTTTAAGGAAAGAAATTAACAAATTGAGCTGATAACTGAACCAATTAAAAAACGAGAAGCAAAACGAATTCAGAGAAAGACAGCAATATGTATTGTCCTCACAGTTATTTCTTATGGACGTGTTTGGTGTTATATAATACATTTTCTTTCTGATATATACCTGCAGCTGAGAGTGGTGATTCTTGGCCCATCAGACCTTTGGTTTATTTAGCCTTTCTCTTCTGACTTTTATTATTAAAACTTGCCCTTTGGTCATGGTGTGTTCAAACTCTATCTAGACGATTCCATTCTAGACACAACACAACAAGGTGATTGTAAAAAGTTACTATGTTTAGTCTGCAAAAGAAAATGCTAGGCAAACACTAGGTGTGAACTACCTTCTAGTGTTTGAAAGGCTGTTTGAAAAGTCAGAGATTTATGGTACTGCAGAGTTCCCGAGTGTTGATTTAGGAGCAATGGAGTAAAAGAGAAAACAAATGACCACTTTACCCACCCCCAAACACACACTCAGATAATTTTATAACAACGACATTCTCACACAGCAGTCAGTGGCTGGAGGTGGTATCTGCTACCACTTTACCACTTTTAGATGGGGCAGTGTCTCTTGTTTCCTCTACCCCTGCTAATCCCCAACACTGAAGCCAAGCTCCTGTGGCTGTCGTGGTTGCATGTGATACGGCAGTGCCGGGAAAGGAAGAGCGTGATCCCTTTTAATGATACATAATGGGGGAAAGGAAGTGCTGAGTAGAGGCGGCTGTGGTCCCTGGCTAGGGCTCCACCCCCACAGACCTAGGTGAGGACAGGCATTTCCTCCCTTAATGTTGCATTTCCCAAGACCATCCTGGCCTGCCACAGCCCCATCCTGTGCCTATAAAAACCCCAGAGACCATGGCAGGCAGACACAGAGATGGCTCGATGTCCAGAGGAGCATGTATTCCTCAGTGGAGGAACACAGGGTGGCTGGATGTCAAGAGGAATGCACAAGTGTTTGCAGCATGCCACCAGGTCATCGACTGGTGGAAGGACGAGGAGTTTCGCTGGGACAGTGAGAAGGAGCGGCCAGGCTGCTGAGCAGCCCCACTCTAGGGGAAAACCCTCCCACACCATCCCCCTTTTAGATTCCCCCATCTGCTCAGAGCTACCTCCACTCAAACAACCCTCCCACTTCAGCCTCCAAAGTAGCTGGGACCACAGCCATGCACCACCACACCTGGATAATTTTTGTATTTTTTGTAGAGACAGGGTTTCACCTTGTTGCCCAGGCTGTTCTTGAACTCCTGGACTCAAGCAACCTACCGGCCTAATCCTCCGTAAATGCTGAGATTATAGGCATGAGCTACCATGTCCAGTCTTTATTCTGTTTAAGTGAACATTTAAATTAACTTTAGTTGGTATGATTTTTATGATTTTTATTACCTTATTTTATATATATATATATATATATAGAGAGAGAGAGAGAGAGAGAGAGAGAGACAGGGACTAGCTCTGTTTCCCAGGCTGGAGTGCAGTGGCATGATCATAGCTCATTGAAGCCTTGAACTCCTGGGCTCAAACAGTCTTCCCACCTCAGCCTCCCAAGCATCTAGGACTATAGGTGTGCACCACCATGTCTGGCTTTCTTTTCCTTTCTCTTTTTTTTTTTGCAAAGATCAAAGATGGGGTCTCACTATGTTGCCCAGGGTGGCCTCAAACTTCTGGCATCAAGTGATCCTCCTACCTTGGCCTCCCAAAATGCTGGGCATATAAGCCACTGTGCCCAGCCCCTAATTTGTATGAATTTTAAAAGCAGAACTTTGGTTTCATAATTTTAAAAGTATCACTTAGAATGTGACTTACAAAATCATCTTGATTTTTATGTGTTAAACTTGAGAAAGTATGTTCACAGGACATAATAAGAGACAATTAATCAAAAACCTAGAGGATATGTGATTCTGTAGATGTTTCAGAGGGACAGTTTCATTCCTGTTGGTCATCTTCCTCATAACTAAATAATGAGAACCTCTCTTCTTCTGGAAAGCTATGACATTAACTTAGGGATTTGGCAAGTATTTTAAGAAGACATGATTCTTGCTTTCACAGAGCATAGACTCTCAGATGATTAATTGACTTAGACCACGCATCATTACGTAACCAGACAAAAACAAAACATGCTAAGTTAATTTTACTCTTAGCTGCATTTTTCCCCATCAAAAACTCTGCTATGATTACAATTTTCCTCTTCCTTAAGGCAGCAGCTCTAGCTTTCATGGAGCCAGTGGGGCTACACAGGGCTGCAGTACAATTGTGTTGTGTGGTCTGGGGTCTGCATATAGGCCCTGGCCTAGGGAGGCAAGGGGCTGAAATCTAGCCTGTATTCCATGTGCCAAGCCCAGTGTGTTAGGGCCAGTTGGGACAACTGTGTCTATCTTTTATTATTATTTAATTTTTATATTTTTTAATTTTTTTGAGACAAGGTCTCACTCTGTCTCAGTCTGGAGTGCAGTGGCACGATCTTGGCTCACTGCAACCTCTGCCTCCCAGGTTCAAGTGATTCTCCGGACTTAGCCTCCCAAGTAGCTGGGACTAACAGGCATGCACCACCATGCTCGACTAATTTTTGTATTTTTAGTAGAGACGGGGTTTCACCTTGTTGGCAAGGCTGGTCTCGAACTCCTGACCTCAAATGATCTGCCTACCATGGCCTCCCAAAATGCTGGGATTACAGGTGTGAGCCACCGCTCTCAGCCAGGACAACTGTGTCTAAATGTTTCACCCAGAGGACACCCAATTCTGATGTCCACAAAAGTGCTCTACAGGCTAGCAGAGGCTCTGGAGCTAGACATATGCTTCTGCCTGCCCATTGTGAATTGAGGGATAGTGCTCCAGTGTGGTTAAAAACTTATCATAATTTGTACTTTATGGGGCTGTTCCTGGAGGGTAGGGTTATGTGTGTATGTTGGCGCAGAGAAGCAGTGAGACACACATCAGTGATAGCTTTGTTTACCTTCTATTTTTTTTAAGCACAGATTCTGGGATCAGGAGGAAGAAGATGGTGTTGGACGTGAGGTTTCCCTCTATGAATCATGATTCCACTTGACTTTAGCCTCTTGGAGTGTCCCTGGGGTTGAGCTTTTTGGAGGCTTCATTTGTGACCAGTACTGTGTGTGTTTTCACTCAGTACAGTTTTGAATAGATGCTACTGCATTTACTTTATGGCTTAATAGTATGGGACTCAAGAAGAAAGGATAAACGCTTGTCACCTTGGAGAGTATATTCAAGACTCAGCTTAGTGATTTGAGTGGCAAAATCCAGCTCAGTGGTTCAAAAAATAAAGTATGTTTTGAAAGCTCATAAAGTTGGTCTCCAGTGCCAGAAATTCCCATTTTGGACTGGCTTCAAGGCAATGAAAGCTCAGACACTGACTCATTGAACTATTTCCTTATTAACAGACATAGTACCAAGCATTTTTGAGGGTTGAAAAAATAACTGAACTGTCGTCCAAAACCTTTGAGCCTCTCAAATGCAAAGTTTTTTAAAACTCTTAATTTTGAGACTTTTGTGATTTCAAAGGAAATCTGATCTATCTCTCTTTATATGTTGTTTATTCTTAACTTATCCAAATGCTATTTGGCCAACGTTGGCTTATGTTTAAAAAAAAAATCTCTTAAGTCATTTTATAAGCTGCTCAGGGCTTTATTACTTTAGACCAGGAAGTTGTAAATTGCCAGCATTAAGCAGAAGATGTGTTGTTGAGTGCTAGTTTTATTTAAAAAGAATGAGATTTTATGTATTTTTGAGCAGATTTGCTTTATTGACAATCCACCCCAAAATATCATGTAACAGTTGAAATTTCCCTTAGATACACTGTTAGAAAAGTCTTGCCTAAAAAAAAAAAAAAAAAAAAACAACAACAGCAAGAGACATAAAGTATTGCTTAGTTAGAACAATGACCATCCAGATTATTTTGATGAAATATAGAATTAACACAGGGTTTATCAAAGAGTTATGTAAGAGTAAAAATCAAATGATTTTTATCATTTTTCTTCATGCTAATAAAATGTTATTCTAAGGGCATGGCATTATTATATATGTTTATTAAACTGAATACTTTTCATTTGATATGGGCAGAAAAACATTGCTTTATCCAATTGCTACACTGAGGCAATTAAGGATAATTGTAAAAATTCATGACAGTCAATAGAAAATGGGGGAGAAAAAGGATCTAACAAGCCTTATCTTTGATTCCGTGTGAAAAGATTGATTTGGATTTTTTTTTTCCTAGCAAAAACAGAGATATAAACCCTGCTCAAATTTTGTATAAAATCAAGTTAATAATCTTCAACTGATTCCCTCTATTACTATTTATCAATATACAATTTGGCCAGTCAGAGCTCAGGCCTGTAATCCCTGCACTTTGGGAGGCCGAGGCTGGTGGATCGCTTGAGCCCAGGAGTTCAAGACCAGCTTGGGCATCATAGCGAGACCCTGTGGCTACAAAAAAAAAAAAAAAATACAAAAATTAGCTTGGTGAGGTGTGCATGCCTGCAGTCCGAACTCCTCACGAGGCTGAAGTGGAAGGATTGCTTGAGCTGGGAGGTGCAGGTTGTAGTGAGCCATGATCACACCGCTACACTCCACCCTGGGTAACAGAATGAGACTCTGTGTGTGCACACTTCCCAAAAGTGCCAACTGGCCAGCACTTACCCAACCTCTCCTCCCCAGTAAAAAACTTTCTTATAAAAGCCTCAGCTTGTAAGCCATCAGGGTCTCAGCCAGACTCCTGACTGGGGCCCCTGGCAGGCTTATTCCTGTGAATAAACCTGTTTGGCCATTGAGTTGCCTCCTGTCTCTTACTCTCTTCGTTTACATTTTCCTAACATTGGGTGCCGAAATCTGGGGCCGGGATCTGGACTTCTTGGCAGAGAGGTTGTCTCTCGCAGCTTCCCATTCTCAGGCCCCTCTACCACCCTTCTTTGCACCTTCACAGCCCACTATCCTTTCTATATACCCCATGTGTTATATATTATGTATATAATTTACCGATTTCCTTTGAATTTTATGTACAGGCTGGCAATTACATTGACATTTCTGATGAGCGAAATCCTGTGATTCCTTGGCAAGGTTATGTAATAGTGGCCAATAAATGTCCTTATGTATTCACAGATGAAAACATTGAAACATAAATGGAAAACCATCTTTCCCAGCCACAACATGAGTAGCGTGGTTCCAGATAGAGTTAAAAATATATATATAGCTGTGCAAAAGCTCTTTAGTAATGAACA
This sequence comes from Trachypithecus francoisi, assembly GCF_009764315.1. Taxonomy (NCBI): domain Eukaryota; kingdom Metazoa; phylum Chordata; class Mammalia; order Primates; family Cercopithecidae; genus Trachypithecus; species Trachypithecus francoisi. The sequence continues at coordinate 22,276,755 of NW_022681474.1, forward strand.
GGCAACCTACAGAATGGGAGAAAATTTTTGCAACCTACTCGTCTGACAAAGGGCTAATATCCAGAATCTACAAGGAACTCAAACAAATATACAAGAAAAAAACAAACAACCCCATCAAAAAGTGGGCAAAGGATATGAACAGACATTTCTCAAAAGAAGACATCCATACAGCCAACAGACACATGAAAAAATGCTCATCATCACTGGCCATCAGAGAAATGCAAATCAAAACCACAATGAGATACCATCTCACACCAGTTAGAATGGCAATCATTAAGAAGTCAGGAAACAACAGGTGTTGGAGAGGATGTGGAGAAATAGGAACACTTTTACACTGTTGGTGGGATTGTAAACTAGTTCAACCATTATGGAAAACAGTATGGCGATTCCTCAAGGATCTAGAACTAGATGTACCATATGACCCAGCCATCCCACTACTGCGTATATACCCAAAGGATTATAAATTACTCTACTACAAAGACACATGCACACGTATGTTTACTGCGGCACTATTCACAATAGCAAAGACTTGGAATCAACCCAAATGTCCATCTGTGACAGACTGGATTAAGAAAATGTGGCACATATACACCATGGAATACTATGCAGCCATAAAAAAGGATGAGTTTGCATCCTTTGTAGGGACATGGATGCAGCTGGAAACCATCATTCTTAGCAAACTATCACAAGAAGAGAAAACCAAACACCGCATGTTCTCACTCATAGGTGGGAACTGAACAATGAGATCACTTGGACTCGGGAAGGGGAACATCACACACTGGGGCCTAGCATGGGGAGGGGAGAGGAGGGAGGGATTGCATTGGGGAGTTATACATGATATAAACGTTATGCACATGTACCCTAGAACTTAAAGTATAATAAAAATAAAAAAAAATAAAAAAAAATAAAATAAAATAAAATAAAATAAAATAAAATATATATATATATATATAAAATCCCCAGACCTGTATTTAACTCTCAGGCAGTCCGTGTAAATCATTTGGGGGAGATCTGAAAAGACGACAGATACCCTGTGTCCATGCTTCGTCTCTATCAAGTAACAGATTTTGGTAAAGACAGTCAACTTCTTGATGGTTCAGTTTCCACGTTTATAAAATAGATATTGGTGTCTGTGTGTTCACCTGTAATAAAGGTGACAAGTTAGTGCTAGTAAAATGTACTTCACTCCCCAGATGGAAAATGGAATTTCCTAGTGCCCATTTCATTACCATCTACAGAGATCATCATGGCCTGTCCCACATCTCAATGAAGTTGTAGTTCTTATTGGTTACCTCGCCATGCTTTTTTGGAGGTTGACAGTAAATGGATTCAAAATTGGGGTGAAGTTAAAGGTCTGCAAACTGTGACTATATAGAATATAAATTTGTGAACCTGCTTGAGACAGCCCAGTTAACTCACTTAAGTTCCAGCTGTGACACCAGTGAGCTGTATTTAACATCAAAGTGCCAGAGAAGGTCACCTAGGTCCTGCAGGAAAGTCTGTCCAGCTTATTGCAGCTCAGCTGGAACCAGGAGGCAGCAGAAGGCACGGAGAGCCTGTGTGGCCTCTGCACACCAGTGAATTTATCACCTGGCATGTGCTGTAGCAGCCAAGCAATTCTGCTGTAAGTGGGCCTTGTATGGACAGTTTTGAAAGACATATGACAGACCTGAAAATAGTCAGGAGGGAGTTGAGCAATCCCTCATTTCAGTGTAGTTAATGACAGAAGGGCATGGAGAGGCTTTTGACCTGCTTTTAAAAAAAATTATGTTTTTAGCAATTAACATTTGCATACCTATCTTTGAAAATAAGGCCACTATGAAGTTTTATGCAAAATTATATTTACAAAACAAACATGGACTTTGCACAGACTTTGAGTAAGGGACCGCTATGGGGTGACAGAGAGGAGTTGAAGTCACAGACTGATGAGTTGACTTTTCTGTTTAGAATCTGCCCATGCCAAAGCGGGCTTTTATCAGCCTCTGTATGACAATACTTAGGTGAGGAATAACATTCACTGAGTTGAGGTTGCCTGCTGTTTTCCACACAGTATACTGAGAATGTGTGCAGTCTGATGAGTTTTTCTCAGTAGCTGTTTTGTACTGGGGTTGATCGTCTAAATTCTATGCTCATTAGATTGATCTGCTGGCATTAGAGAGCTCCCATGTATGAACGCTCAGTGTATCCACATGGAGGCATTAGGCAGCAACCTCGGGGAGCTAAAGTTGATATTTTTCTTTATTTTTTAAATATAGGCCAAATAGGAATAAACATAGAAAATTTCGAGAGTAAAAGAGGTGACACAAAATACCATTCTACCTGGTCTGGCTTAACCAGAAATGAATTTAGAGAAGCAGAATTGCCAGTTTCTCACACAGCAATCTCCGCCGGTTATGAATCTGTGACTTTCTATCATCCCTTGGTATAAAATAAAGGCAAGAAATAATGACTTTTATTCGTGCTTAGCCAATGATCCAGGTGAGATTACGTCCCCATTGGAGTGGACAGGGCCTCCATTGCAGCTTAGTTTTATGGAAATTACAGTTCTGTACAGGGTGGGTGGCGGGTTTTTATTGTCTGCAGTATTGCAGTATTACATTGTCAGAAAATCACCTAAAGGAGTAGAGGAGAAAGCGCTGTCTGCTTAATAGAGGCGTCAGCAGGCAGAAATCCACGGACTCGCTGCACTGTGTTCATCTTGCCAGAGAAGTATAATAGCCAGTTACTGGAAAGGGCTGATTGAATCACTTTCTCAAGAATCTCAGATGGAAAAAAAAAAGGGCAAATGCAGAGTTCCTTTCCATCTTTTCCCATTGTTCTCATGTTGTGGGAAGACATTGGTTTTGAGAGTGGATTCAATGTCAGTTTTGTTAAAAGCATGCTCTTCTCCCAGTTTCAACTGTGCCTTGGAGAAATGTATGGAAGACTTCACAGTGAAATGAGAAAGCACATGGTTTCAGTTACTGAAATAAGACACCACATGTGGTGTAGCAGTGAGATGGGATAATTATTTGTATATCTATAAAGACCAATGAGAGCCCTGGACATTTTGATCATTGCATCTTTTATTAAGATAGACTTCAGAAGTTCACAAGTAGCTCCTAAGAGTTTTCCTCAATGTGAATAATGACAGTTGTCCTAAGTCTTTCTGTCTCTTGCCTCATCTTCATTTCTAATGTTTGAGCCCCAGAGTCATCAGCCTCCCTTCTCGCTGACCTTATTGATCTGCCCTCTGATGTACTATGATGTCGTTGCTGACAAAATTGACTTATTCATTCAGTCATTTATTTATTCAGTAGTCATTCAGTTTGTTTGGAGTGCCTAAAACATTCATGGTGCTCTGTTAGAATTCTGGGAATAAAAAGATTGGGCAGAAAAATCAATCCCACCTTGTGAAAGTAACACACAAGACACTGAACTGCAATAGAACAGGGTAGGTGAAGAGTCACGGGCATTGGGAGTGCAAAAGAGGGAGTGACACCAACTAGGAGATCCTGGAGGAAGCTGACATTTCACTTGGACTCTGAAGGATAAGATTATTTTTTCTAATGAATTAGGAATGAAGTCAATCCAGGTAGAGAGACAAATTTATAAAAGCAGGGAATTGGCCGGGAGCGGTGGCTCATGCCTGTAATCCCAGCACTTTCGGAGGCCAAGGCGGGTGGATCACAAAGTCAAGAGATGGAGACCATCCTGGCCAACATGGTGAAACCCTGTCTCTACTAAAAAAAAAAAATACAAAAAATAGCTAGGCGTGGTGACATGCGCCTGTAGACCCAGCTACTTGGGAGGCTGAGGCAGGAGAATGGCGTCAACTTGGGAGGCAGAGCGAGCTGAGATCGCCCACTGCATGCCAGCCTGGGTGACAGAATGAGACTCCATCTTAAAAAAAAAAAAAAAGCAAGGAATCATGGATAGGTATAACATCCTCCTGGAAAAATGAGAACTTCAGTGTCACTAACTTCTTTTATATGTATATTTTATTTCAATAGCTTTAGGGGTACAAGTGGTTTTTGGTTTCGTAGATGAATCGTATAATGGTAAAGTCTAGGATTGTAGTGCACCCGTCAACCGGAGTAGTGTACAGTGTACCCAATAGGTAGTTTTTCATCCCTCACCTCCCCTACCTTCCTCCATTCTGAGTCTCGAGGTCCATGATGTCACTCTGTATGCTTTTGTGCACCCATTGCTTAGCTCCCATTTATGAGAAGATGCAGTATTGGGTTTTCAATTTCTAAGTTAGTTCATTTAGAACAATGACCTCCAGTTCCATCCAACTTACTGCAAAAGACGTTATTTCTATCCTTTATATGGCTGAGTAGTATTCCATGGTGTATACATGTGACATTTTCTTCGTCCACTCATCTGTTGATGGGCACTTAGGTTGATGCCGTATCTTTGCCATTGTGAATTGTGCTGCAATAAACACACATGTGCAGGTGTCTTTATGATATAGTGATTTCTTTTCCAACGCCACTAAATCTTAAGTCTGTAGTAGGTTGTGAAAGACTTTAGGTCTGGGGGAGGAAGTCGGGACAAACTAATGATGGACACAATATACCATTGTATGAGTTTTTAGCTTTAGATACCAGGGTAAATTGAATGCCTTAATTTAATTAAGGCTTTTACAAATATACCTTTTTGTAGTGCAAATAATCTGTGTTTATTGTAAAATTTGGAAAAACAGGTAAGTAAGCAGAAGAAATTAAGAGACCTATATCCTTTTAATAATATGGGGGCACTTGGGAGACCATCCTATGATGAAGTGTGCCAGAGATTCAGGCCACCCCTTGGTGGGGCTTAATTCTCAGGACCTTGCTGCATTTGAAAGAAAGGAGAGTAGACTGGAGTTTCACTAGTTTTTTTTTTTTTTTTTTTTTTTTTTTTGAGACGGAGTCTCACTCTAGCCCGGGCTGGAGTGCAGTGGCCGGATCAGTTTTATTGTAGAGATCTCATCTGTCCTAGATTGAGTGTCTTTGGTGATGGATGGAAGGGAAAACAGGACTTTTCTTTTCTTTTCTTTTTTTTGAGACAAAGTCTTGCTCTGTCGCTGAGGCTGGAATACAGTGGCCCAATCTTGGCTCACTGTAACCTCCGCCTCCTGGGTTCCAGTGATTCTATTGCCTCAGCCTCCCAAATAGCTTGGATTACAGGCGCATGTCACCATGTCCAGCTAATTTTTGTATTTTTAGTAGAGACGGAGTTTCACCATGTTGACCAGGCTTGTCTCGAAATCCTGACCTCAGCTGATCAGCCCACCTTGGCCTCCCAAAGTGCTCAGATTACAGATGTGAACCACCATGCCCAGCTGATAGGGCTTTTTATCATTCTAAAAAGAACCCGTTCTTGGCTGGGCATGGTGGCTGGCTCATGCCTCTAATCTCAGCACTTTGGGAGCCTGAGGTGGGCGAATTGCTTGAGGTCAGGAGTTCAAGACCAGCCTGGCCAACGTGGTGAAACCCTGCTCTACTGAAATAAAAATAAAAATAAAAAAGAACCCACTCTCTAGAGGGTAGGAGTTTTTTACTGGGAAACTCAAATGGGACCAGAGAGAGCCCTTGATTCATACCCAACCCTCAGATTTCTATCTTGGAGAGTTAGCCTAACTAAGCCTTCCGTGGTTTCAAAATTGCCTTTCTGCATGTGGAGTAATTAGGTTCTGGTTCAGCAACGTGAAAGGTTAAATAGATTGTCAAGAGAATCTCTATTTCTTTGTGGAAATGTGTCCACACCTTTTAACAACTGACTGACAAATACATGTTTTAACAGTAAATCTTTTAAAACTCATGTTCTAAAGTGCCCTTGGATCTCTTTCCTTCTGACTTGGAAGCTATTTGTACACGTGCCAGCACACACAGGATTGAGATCAATTTTTTCTCTCTTGTGCAGGATCAGAGTCTAAGCAATGACTAGCACAAAGCTATGAGTCAGGAAGAAAAAAATGAAACAAAGCTGTGTTTCCATCCAGGCACTCTGAAATATAACCACTGATATGAAAAAACTGCCTGTTGGTTGCATGTCCCAAGATAAAGGACAAGAGAAGAGTTTCTATTGTAATTTTATGTTAATGCTCCCCACATTCATTTCACACTGTCCATACTCAGTTCCAGAAAATCACTTTGTAGGTGGAACTGTGTTAGTGACTGTCATTCTGAAAGTGCTGTGGTGCTAAGTTTCGTTGGTCTGTTTGCATGATCCAGAAGGAAAATTTCTCCTCCATCCTGGAGGATGTGTCATTTGAACATCTTTTAGCACTCTCAGAAGAACATAGATGTTCATTTATTCATTTTTTTCTCCCTAGAATTTCATTACTCTAGCCCACATTTTTTCTTTTTTCTTTTTTCTGTTTTCAGATAAATTTTAAGTTGCCCAGATTCCCTTAATGTCATTTACACAGGAGGCATTATACTCTTCTTAGGCCCAAATTCTAAAATTCCATTTTGGGAGATTATTTCATTAAGAAACTGACTGAAATCAATTTTAAAATGAGGATGAAACGTCTCAGTTGGAAACAGTAGCACTTCAGTAGCAAACATTTATTGATTTATAGAAGGATAGAAACTTCCTTTTTTTCAAAAGCAGCTGGGATGGTTTTTTCCATTTGAGCTCTCTGCAAACCACTAATAAGGTCTTTAGCTCTGTGATCTTAGCATAATTCATGGTTGTCAAGAGGGATATTTGCCGACTTAAAGGATATGTTGACTCTTATCAATGAAATGCAATGAAGCTGATATTTGTACTCGGAATTTTTATTTCGGGCACACTGGGCCTGTTCTGAATACATAGGAAGACCAGAACAATAATACTTGCTCTGTGATAAACAGAATGGTATATTGATTTTGGAAAATATGTCAGCTCAATTTGGAAGATTGCTAAACCGTATAAAACAGAGCCAGTTAAAAAAAAAAAAAAAGCCAGCATGGTGGCTCACACCTGTAAATCCCAGCACTTTGGGAGGCTGAGGTGGGTGGGTCACCTGAGATTGGGAGTTCAAGACCAGCCTGACCAACATGGTGAAACCCCCGTCTCTACTAAAAACAACAAAAATTAGCCAGGCCTATTGGTCAGGCACTTGCAATCCCAGCTACTCAGGAGGCTGAGACATGAGAATCGCTTGAACCTAGGAGGCGGAGGTTGCAGTGAGCCAAGATCACACCTCTGCACTCCAGCCTGGGTGACAGAGAAAGAGTCCGTTAAAAAGAAAGAAAGAAAGAATGACTATATATATAAAGAGAGAGAGAGAGAGAGAGAGAGAGAGAGGAAGGAAGGAAGGAAGGAAAGAAGAAAGACAGATGGAAAGAAAGACAGATGAAAACAAAGAAAAGATGGTGTGCTTGTGTTTGCTGAATGATGGGATTCAGCACAGCCAGTGTTGTCTTCTGGAACCAGCAAACACCCACATGAAGGAGAGCCGGTCCGATTAGTTAGATGACTTTGGGTAGATGAAGAGTACAAATGCATGGCAGGAAAGAGGTTTTCAAGAGCATGATCTGTTTCCCCTTGCGAGCTGAACCTGGACTCTTCAGAAGTCGTGAGGACAGGCCAGCTTGGCACGTTTTCTCCTTTTCAGCTTCCAGCCTGCACTCCTCCTTTCCCCTGTCACCTCTGAATGCTGTGTGGAGGCGCTGATCTGCCTAAGACCCAGGCTGTGAGCCAAGCTGTTTTTAATGACCGTCCTTAAGCTTCAGCCCAACAGCTGTTTTACAGGTGCGCATGATTCAGCAAGTAACTCACTGTGAGTGTATGATTTAAAAGGTGCACGTAAATCATTTGAAAAGGTATTTTAAATGCTCCGGTGGGCTCGCTATTTAAAGGAATCCTACAGCCAATCTTTTTTGAAAGGGAAGACTCTCCTAATGCCAGTAAGGATCACCGCCCCCTAGGTTTGGCCTTGTGTATATATGATAGATTTAAAGTGGGGTGAGATATATTTTCAGGCCGTCATGCTCTGCAGAGTCCTAGATTGAACTTCACCAGCTTGTTCATCAATGTTGTCGCTGCCTTCCTGCCTCACAGAAGCATCAGCTGGTTTGGCAGGAGGAAAAGGCAGATCATCTGCGCCTCTATCTGACTCACCTTCCCAGCCATACAGAGCAGTTTCAGGCTTGTCTCCACATTCCTTCTTTCTGTGAATGAAGAATCACATGGTCACATAAAAAATATTACTGGAGTTTCAAGGATGAAAAATTCAGGAAATATACTTAATGAAGTTTAATTTCAAAACAGGAAATATCTTCTAATTTGGGAAGTATGGGTGTGTATGTGTGTGTGTGTGTTTAAGCTAAATAATGAAATCTTATAAAAACTTCCTGCCTGAAGAATTTTGCATGACTGTACAAACAGATTTTTGATACTGTGTATCACATGCTGTTCAAATAACCTGGCAGTCCTAGTGGGTCCTGGGTCCACATCCCTTCCTGCTTCGTTGCAATCATGATGACATAGTATTCGCTATTTTTGTCAAAATGTTGACAAAGTACCAGAAACCAACTCAGTTGCTGGTGTTATTCCTACTCCTAATTTGTTTCTCAATTCTTCCAAAGGGTCTGTTTTTCACTCCTCTATTTATTTTTTTCTCATCCTTCTCCATACTCCCTCCACTTTCTTTTCTCTTGGCACACATGTGTCTTTTCTGATCTTGAACTTATCTTCCCTTCCAGCCTTTCCTTTCTATATACCAGGACCATTCAGTCAGCCAACTGGAGTTATCAGGGTGACAAGGCTCCAAATATCTCTCAGCACGTATTAAAATAAACTTGCACTTTCATAGACCTGCCTTCAGCATCCTTCATTTATGTTTGTTTCACACACTATACAGCATTTTATTTCTCTTTATTTTTGATTTTCTCACTTGGGGATTATGTTTACTTCTGCAAAGCAAGACACCAATCATATGTACTGGCAATGGAAGGAGAGCAGAAGATAGCTCTCCATGCAAAATGACTTTTAAGTAAATCATAATCTTTGGATAGATTATCCTCATATCTCATATTGGAGGTTTTAGTTGCAGAACATAAAGTCAGAATGTTATGGGAATAAAAAAATAATGCACACATTCTTTCTGAGCATGTTTGAATGCTACACTTTCCAAACCAAATGTTCTGAATTTGTTGTGCTCCATTTAGGTAATATGTCGCCTTTGAGATATACAGAATGAAGTTCATGACTTTGGGTCAAGTAGAAAGTGATTTGGAAAACGGGGAGGGGATTTGGCCTGTTCAATTACCTTTTGTATTAGTCCTTTTATCTAGGACACTCTTGCTGCCACACATAAAACTTCCCTTTGCAAAAGAGAGGTTAGATAATACTTTGACAGCAGAAGAAAATCAGTGTCAAACAAACAAGCATGGTACCAAGCATGCAAGTGTTGTTAGTTAGGCCTGGGTTGGACTCCTGGGTAACTCACTTGGTACTTGGGAGATCTTTGGCAAACTACTTAACTCATGTCAAGCCAAGGTTCTACTTGAGCAGAATTACTCATTATTCTTTTCTGTTTCCTCTTTTCCTTAAATACATTTTATAGTATCTTTTATAATATTAAATTTTGGCATAGATCATTTACTGTGGAAATAGGAAAGTTAATTTCAACTACAGCTTTTTATTTTAGCTCTACCCAAATCATCAATTAGAGCAGTTAAAACACAGGTACACGCAGTGGCTCATGTCTGTAATTCCAGCACTTTGGGAGGCTGAGACAGGTGGATCACGAGATCAGGAGTTCAAGACCAGCCTGGCCAAGATGGAGAAACCCGTCGCTCCTAAAAATACAAAAATTGGCTGGGTGTGGTGGCGGGCACCTATAATCCCAGCTACTCAGCAGGCGGAGGCACAGAATTGCTTGAACCCTGGAGGTTGCAGTGAGCCGAGATCTCACTACTGCACTCCAGCCTGGGTGACAGAGCGAGATTCAGTCTCAAAAAACAAAAACAAAAACAACAAACAAAATACACACACACACACACAATGCTGAGGATTATGCTTGAAAGGAAAAGATAAGTTCTTTCATTTTCCACTGAAAAGGAAGATAAAGTATGGAAGGAAGGAAACGGGGAGAGGGAGGGCAGGAGGGAGGGAAAGAAGGAAGGAAAGGAAATGGAGGATGGGAGGGAGGGAAAAAAGGAAAGAAAGAAAGAGAAAGAAAGAAAGGAAAGAAGAAAGTAAAGAAAGAAGAAAGAGAGAGGGAGGAAGGAAGGAAGGAAGGAAGAAAGATATCAAGTGAAATTACTTTGAGCAATCTTTTTTTCTTTTTGTCAGTTCTTCTTGTTTTGTAGAATATTAAATAATAATTGCATGGTCCTATTAATCTCTCTCATTCCTTACTTTTCCTTCCAATTTTAAATCTGAAAAGAAGAGCTAGTTAAAACACGTGATCATTGGGATCACAATTTATTACCATATACAATCACTATATTCTGTCTTGGTAGATATTCCATTGATTTACTTGCATTACCCAATGGGTCCTAAAGTTATGTAGAATCTGTATTTCTAATATCTTTATTAATTTAGCAAATTGCCATCTTCCATAATGGTCATGACCATTCATGAGAAAGAAATGATAAGTCAAGAGTTGAAAAGTTAAAGTTACTTTGAGGATTTCTCAGGTCCTTTTTCAGACCAAAGGAAAGGAAAAAGCCAGCCTAAAACAAGGTCTTGGTACTTTCGTGTAATGACCTCGTTCACACCTTGGAACAACAGACCAACAATAGAGATGCCACTTTCTGCATAAGGGTGATAGTTTCAGACTCAACCAGTGTGAGGTTTCCTATTGTGATCACTGCATTGGTCACCTTGATGGGAAGCAAACATAAGTCTTGTTAATAGTCTTGGCCTGACTCCCTTCAATCTCCTAATCAAATTCGCCTATAATTTGCTGAGGTGTTTTGGTGGCGAAAGAAAGATTATGGGCATAACTTCTACTTCTTTTTCCATATTTTGGTATGGTTGATTAAAATAAACGCAGTGTTCTAGTTTAGCGGTTCTTCCTATCCAAGGCAGTTCCTAACTAGTTTGCTTTCTAAACTGTTTCTTCAGGGATTCCCTGAGTTTTTATAAGAGCCATCGAATCATCTATAATGATGGGGTCTTCCTCGAGACCTGTTCTTTTTATGTTTGTTTTACTAAGGTGAAACAGGCCCTTTCACTGGCTTTTTAGTAAAAAATATTCAAAGAAATATCTCTGATGTATCTCAGGACTTGTAGGGTCCACAGTATTTCAACATCAATGTTGGCCTTGCTAATGCCCCAGGGCTGCCCCTTTTCCAGAAAAAGTATGTATACTCCTCTTGAAAATTTAGTAGAAGAGTCAGAAATTCATTGTTCTGCTCATCAAATCATTGACCATTCATCGGTGGGGGCTTTTAGCTTCTTTGCAACTACTGCACACATGACCTGGTCTGGCCCTTCCTCGGAGTTCACGGGTGGTGGAGGCTGACAGTGGGAACGTAATGCTCTTTGATAAGAACAGTGGTCTCCTCAGATGCTCCACCATCAGCCACGTACTTCTGCGCTTGGCTTTGGTTAACAGGCTGGCCAGCTGCAAGAGAGGCACGGCAAGGCATTACCTTGACAGCTGACAGGTGGTGTGGGCCTGGAGTGAGGGAAATAATCTGCAATCTGGAAATTTGCCATACTGCAACCTGGCCCATGGAAGAACTCAAGGATGCACGAGCTCCAGCTCCTCACCTTTCATCTTAGAGAGAAATATGGGCTGTGAGAGTTGACCAGAGGAGGTGCATATGTCCAGGAAGCACACCTGGGAGCTCAGGCTGGACATGTCACCACTTCCTCTTTGGCTCCAATGCACATTTCTGGCTATTGTCATCAGTGGTTAGCAAGAGGAAAGAGATGCTTGGCTCAGCATCCGAGAGAATTCAGTCACCCAAGAGAATATTAACACTGATGCATTGACCTGCCTCCTATGTTTTAGTCCTGTTCATGATAATGACAGTGAAGTGTCACCTCCCCAAGGAAGTGCAGCAAGACCATAAACAGAGTCATAAATGCCACTCAAAGCAATTAGTATTCAAAAGCACACTTTAGGACAGTGAAGTTGTAACTACGACAACTCTGCCGGCAGACTAAAGAAATGAACATTCTAGTACAACCATCAGAAGAAAAGTGTGGGCCAGAATCACATCCATCCAATAGCTAGATCCTGTTACAGCGATTCCTAGTAGATATCTAAAGAATTAATCAGTATCTGTTGTAAATCAAACAGACAAACATGTCTTAGTTCTTAGTTCCATTTTGATATTAAAACAAAAAGTTGAAATTATTGAGAAACAAAATGTATAAATTTGCTCATGGAGTGCCTTGATTTCTTTTTAACAACATTTTTATTGAAGTCTAATTTGCATATAGAAAAATTGCAAATTCTAATTGTAAGCTTGATATATTTTCACTGGGTAACCAGAACCCACATTAAGAAGCAGGATTTTACTGGGACTCCAGAAGTCCTGCATACTCTGCTCTGGAAACTCCCCACTCATCTCACCTCTCTCAGGGTCTCTATTACCGTGAATTCTAATAGGATAGATTGTTTTTGTCTGCTTTATACTTTATTTCGGGCGTTGGCAAATGTTTTCTGTAAACAGACAGATGGTAAATATTTTAGGCTTTAGAGACTATAGAGTCTCTGTTGCTACTAGTCAAATCTGACACTGCACTGCAAAAGTAGCAGTAGATCATAGCAAAATAAATGGGCATGACTGTGTTCCAATAAAGCTTTATTTACAAAAACAGGTGATGGCTGGATTTGGCCTATGGATCATAAATTCGCCAACCTCTGCTTTATATAATGCCTGACAATACGTTTGTGAGCTTTATCTACTGGTGAACTGGGGAGGGCTCACACCAGCTTACGAGAACTGATCTCATTGTGCACATATCATCCCAACTATGCATGCAGTGATGTATTGTTGGTAACTTGAAATAGTGCATGGTGGAGTATTTATGCCAAGGAAATTGACAAAGGTTACAAATTGTGTGCCTCCCATCACGGACCATTTGCCTTAGAATGTGACAGGGTTGGATCTCAATGGCAATTCATTTGATATCCCCAAGCCTCTGTTTCTTCATCTGCATTGGGGATATGGAAACATCCAGAGATACTTTATATATGAGCTGCTTAGCAAATGACTGTTACATAATATCCTATTCTGATGCAATTATGGTCTTCTAAAATATTCCAGATATTGGCAGATATTGACAGCCCATCTCAGCACTTTTTATTTTTTCAATTTAGTTCTTTGATGTTCTTATCGACTTTGGAAATGTCTCTTGCATGTGTTCCTTGCTCTCCAATGACACTGAGACTTAGACCCGACCCTCAACATTTCTTATCTAAAATTGTCCTGATTTCCTTTGATCCTCCTTTCCTTCAGTTCATCCTCCACAATGATCTCCAGGATTATGTTTTTCAAAGTGTTACATTAATCTGCTTGTGGGACAAATTAATGGCTCCTGATGCCCTGAAATTAAATGTAGTCATCTTTAGCATGTCATGGAATGGTCTTAGTCCCACATCTTTGTGGTCATTTCCAGACCTTTGCTTGGTCTGCCCTCAGTCAGAATATGCCAGGGTTTTGGTCTCTGCACAGCATCTTCCCAGGTCACTTGTTCTCAATTTTAAGGGCCAGTTTACAAGATACCTCTTCACTCTTCACTTCCTCCTTTTCTAACCCCTGATGGCCACCTCATCCACAGCAGAATGAATTGTTCCTTCATCTGTGCTCCCATGGTTATAGGAGCTTAATGTTATCGGAATACATATCACATTATTATCGGAACACACACACACATTATGTGATATGTGTGTGTGTGTGTGTATATATATATATATATATATATATATATATGCAACTTCTATGAGGACAGAGGCTGTATTTTTCTTCAGAATACTGTCCTGACATAGCTTTTCTGGCATGCCAATAGATGGCTAGAATGTAACTCAGAAAAACAAGGAAACACAAGGACAGGGGTAATGGAGGTTTCTTGCCACCACCCGGTGGCAGCGCCAGCCATCTCTGGGTAGGTTCATCTAAACAGAATTTCTTTCTAGATGAGGAAGGGTTCCTGGTCAGATGGACCTATGAGAAAGAGGCAGAGAAGGAGGCAACGACCAGTCCGTGGTCACTATCCTGTCTTCAGAACACCTTTAGGGGAGCTCATAACTCACTTAGGTGGCATGGTATTGACTCTGTCTGATATCAGTGATAATCATGGCTTTAGGCACAGGGTAGCAGTAGCTAACACATTTTCCTTCAGCCCTGGATGCCTTTTGCATTTGACTTCTCAATGGTTATAAAAACTCATTACCTCTATTTGCATGGTGGCATCGCTAGCCCTCTTGATTTGCAAACCCATGTCCATAGGCACAAGATTGTATACATTACATACAGGAAATGTTGGTTATCTTACCTCGGCATAATCCCCTAGCACAGTGGGGAGGCTTGAGGCTCTAACTCAGGCATAAGCATTCAGTGGTTCCCGTGGCAGGCATCTGATCTCTCACAAGCAAGAGTTTCAGTGACCTGGTACCGTGGGAAGATGAAATTGGAAAGGTAGCGTATTAGGCCATTCTCATATTGTTATAAAGAAATACCTGAGACTGGCTAATTTATAAAGAAAAGAGGTTTCGCTGGCTCACAGTTCTCCAGGCTGTACAGGAAGGATGGCAGCATCCGTTTCTGGGGAGGCCTCAGGGAGCTTTTACTGATGGTGGAAGGCAAAGTGGGAGCAGACATCTTACATGGCAGGAGCAGGACTGAGAGAGGGTTTAGGGGGTGGCTATACAATTTTAACAGCCAGATCTCAGGAGAACTCACTCACCATCACGAGAACAGCACCAACAGGGAAATCAGCCCCTGTGATCCAGTCACCTCCCACCAGGTCCTACCTCCAATGTGGGGATTACAGTTTGACATGAGATTTGGGCAGAGACACAGATCCAAACCATATCAGGCAGTGAGACCAAGTTGTGGATGGTCTTGAAATGTAACTTCAGACATGGGCTTTACTGGGTAAGCAATCAGCAGTACATGAAGGCAGATTACCAACAGTGTTGTAATTAGAGTTAGGTCAGAGGAGGATTAAGCTGGCAGTTGTGTGCAGAATTAATTGGAGCAGGAAGAAACAGAAACCAAACAATCTGTAAGTAGTCTGTTGCAATAGTTCAGAAAAAAATGTGATGATGTTCCTAAGTGAAAAAGTGGCAGTAAGAATGGGTGTCAAGGATAAAGTGGACATGAAAAAACTGAGATAGACTTTTCTGAACTTCAGAGCCAGTTGTATATAACGAGGAGGGAGATGTATCCTGTAATCAAAGAGTGAAATGCAAACATATTTCAAGGTTTTATGCACCAGTGGCTGAGAAGGCTCAAATGAAAAGAAGATAAATACGAGATAAACAGGTGCAAATGTGTTGAATAATACAAAGTAATCAATTAACACATCTGAGTGTCCCCTCTGAGATATCTGTGCTGTGCTTCATAAATTAATGAAACAGTCATTTCTAGGCTGAGATGCAATAGGACTTTAACAATGTAAAGTAACATTAGTAGTGATCTCGACTACAGACTAAGTTGGGGGAATAGATTACACCCCCTCTGGAAATGAAGACAAATCTAAAGAAAATACTGCTTTAAAAGAAAGAATCTCAGGGAGTTATATCTGCCAAGAAGGGACAACCCTGGTCAGAGTTTTCTCAATGATAGTTAAATTACATCAAATTAGGGTTTGGGGACATGATTTTTCCAAGATGCGCCCTCCCCCCAAAAAAATTGTACAGTAGCTCTAGGATTTATCTAGCTACATGTTTAAACTTCTATTTCCAACTTACATGCAAGATTTCGTAACTGCAAGCTCACAGAAAGTAGAATTTAAAAGGGCTGAAAATTTTCTCCTCTTCCTTTTTTTCCCCCTTTGGAAAAATGTCACGTGACGATGTATTTGTACCTACCCGAAGAAAGCATAGGAAAGGACTTCCTTCATATAGTGATGTGTGGAAAGGAAAATGGAACACAGTAGTTGAAAAAGACCCGTTATTTGTAGGGTTCTACTCCAGACTTTTGTTGGAGGAAATGTGACAAATGTGGCATAAGTAACAGAAAATGGGCATGTTTTTGAATTATGAGCAGAAGGGAATTCTAATTTTCCACCTATATAGCTTATAAAATCTGAAAGATGTTTATATTTGGACTTGAGATGTCAAAGAAGGAAATGAATTCCATTGGTATGGTTGGCTTTTTGTATAATATGTCTATGTACATGGATGTTTAAGCTGGTTGCTTGAATAAATTCAAATTTTCATAATTTCAAAGAGTTTAGGTGATTTAATATAGTCATGCAAAAGAATCTCAATACTAGAGGGTCTTATCATTGGATCAATTCATATGCTGGAAATGGAAGATAGAGAAATAACATGATCTAATGTCATACTAATTCTACATTCTGGGAGAACTTACTTTATTTAAAATATAGTGAAGAACCTTGAACCTAGTGATGTGATTTGTACTAAGATGCCTAGAACATGGAAATATATACTCTAGTAAAAATATTTTTTTAATCTGCTAAGAAGTTTTAAATGCACATTAACATTCAGAATGATATATAGAATCAAATAAACCATTTGCATGATTTATACCTTTAAAATAAATCTGAATTTTGGCTACAATTAATGGAATACTTTTATTATTATTATTTGTATTTCCTAAGACACGTCATTCCTTCATTGTATGCTTTACTTGGGTAGGTATAAGCACATCTCATTACTTATTGAAGCTTATTTTATTGTGCAAAAAAAAAAAACAAAACCATTTTTCTTGGATGTTCAACCATTTCTAAAACAACTTTCTGAAAATAAATCGTCATTGTCTCCTTGAATAATAAGAAATAAAAGAATACATGCCAACTGCCTATTACTCTCAAATTAAGAATTTGAAGACATTTCAAATTCTATTAAGAATTTCTATTAAGAATTTGAGACATTTTAGTACTTTTGAGATTTGACAAGAATTTATGAGACAGAGAAGCAGTAGAATTAAATATTTCATGAGAAGAAATTCTGTCAGAGTAGCTGTTAATAATTCTTCTAATTGTTGTACCTGTAAATGTTGGATATTCCTAATTTGAGCTATCTCTGACATGTGGGGTGTGTTTAACATTTAAACAATTATCTTGTTTGGTTTCGGAAGCTGACATCACGCAGGAAGTAGACTGCTAGAATCATTTACTTGTAGAGCTAAAGAATTTCAGGGTGAGAAGAGATTAGTTCTTTAATTTTATAGGTAAATAAGCTAATAAAAGCAGAATTCAAATAGGATTTGATTAAATTTACACAGCTATGCAGTGAGAGAATTCTTAATCCCTAGTGGAATTTCCCATGCCTCTGCTTCATTTTATCTCAAGCATAAATGCTTCTGATTCCTAGTCATGGAAACTTCCAAAGACACTTCCCAAAGAATAAACATTCTCAAGTAACTAGATGTGCAAAAGGCAGGACTGTGTGAGTCTGCTCTGTATTTTCACTTTGTAGAGATAATGTGTTCTTATCATGGTGCTCCCCTCCCACACATGGATCCCTGAACCAAGATGAGCAAATCAGAGCCCTTTCTCTTGGACCTGGGAATTGTGACAGAGAGTTAGTGTCATATGACTGTCCTTTCCCAGTGAATGCAGGTGTCCTTGGTGGCATCGTGTAGCTCTTGGAGGAGCTGCAGCTGATTGTTTCACAGCGAGAACGTGACGGGCAGAGCATTTTGTTGGAGCATTGCTGGCTTCCAAGGTCTGGGTCGTGTGATTCGCAGGAACCAGCAGTATTGACTATATAGCACACCACTGAACCTTGTTTAGGAATTCATCTTTTTTGTTCTCTTTCTCTTAAGCCAGTTCAAATGGAGTCTGTCACTTTAAATAATGCCTAATCCATGTTTATCCTTTTGAAGATCTTTACAGAAGGGAGAAGAATGCCTTTTGTGACTATTGAAAGTACAAAGAACTTTACCCTTCACTCATGGAAATGAACGTGGCCACCCACGGTTTTCTTTTCCTTCTTTCTCTTTTTTCCCCCTTCACTTCATACCTTTTGACTCTACTAACGTGTTGAGTTCTCATTATGTACTGTGGATTGTTTCACATAGCTCTTCTCATTTTATTTCAACGAGCTATTCAGTATTTTTTTATTTTTTCATAAGATGAGGTACACCTATTTCCTAGTCAAGCCCATTTTGTATTGTATTTGTTTCCAGCCTTTGACATTTAGAGAAAGAAAAAAAAAAAAAAGAACCTTGGTTTTGGAGTGGAGCTTTTTAACGTGATTGAAGTGTTGTACACAGAAGCAGAAAGCCCAAGTATTATTTATCTTGAACTAAGGGGAAGATTTATTAACTATCTACAGTGACTATTTTGTAAAGGTAGTGGGTAATTTTGCAGTCATTCTCTATCTTTTCCAAAGACCTAAGCTTAAATGGACCTAAACTAAAATATTAGAGATGCAGTTGAAAAGAAAAGATTGTCCAGATGGTAAAAGCTGTCGACTATCATATAGTGTGCTAAATAGTGCAACACAATACCTTCTACTATGCTAAAAAGACAGCATATTTATCTGTCTGGTATTTTGTGGTTATTGTTTCCTCTAATAATTTTGAGTACACTGTCTTATGGAGGTTGCATTTAATAACTTCATACATTTCTCTTATGACAGGCAAATTCTGTAGTTACTATGTATTGTCTTACATGACTCAAAACATTTCTCATTAAATCTAACTGAGCCAGGCACGGTGGCTCATGCCTATAATCCCAGCAGTTTGGGAGGCCGAGGCGGGTGGATCACTTGAGGTCAGGAGTTTGAGACCAGCTTGGCTAACATGGTGAAACCCGTCTCGACCAAAAATACAAAATAATTAGCCGGGCATGGTGGCGTGCATGTAACTCCAGTTATTCAGGCGTTTGAAGCAGGAGAATCACTTGAACCCGGGAGGTGGAGGTTGTTGCAGTGAGCAGAGATGGCGCCACTGCACTCCAGCCTGGGCAACAGAGCGAGACCCTGTCTCAAAACAAAAAACAAAACAAAACCAGAAAACCAAAAAAACTAATTGGGTTCTTCAAGAAATACTATAAAGAAAAGCCAAATCTACTTTCTGGAGTATATTAAATCATTTTATCCTTAGTTGACTAAATGTTCATTTAAATATTTGCAGGGGAAAAGTCAAGCAGTTATTTTTAATAATGAGGAGATGTATATTATGAATAATTATGCCTCCAGTTAATTCAAAAGCAGCATTTTGGCCACTAATTGTAATCTCACCACTTTTAAAAGTCTGTTTGTCATGCACTTACGTAGAGAAGTTATAATAATTTTGTTCAGCTTCCTCTCCATCCTTATATACTTGCCATTAGAGTGGCTAAAGATCAGATGTAGGCTGAACATTTTCACATAGGAGGAGTCTGGAGCTGAAGTGTGGAGTTACCCCACAATTATTGAATAATCCAGATTTAGCGAACTTTTGCTGTTTGCTGATTTAATAGGGCTTTTTTTTTTTTTTTCTTATAAGTGTTCTGCAACGTTAGGATATTTTTCAGTGTACACATGTATCTTTACAATAATAGATGCTACATTTAAACATTTCTGTAATGTTCTGTATAATCTACTTTAGGTCTTGGGTGAATATCTTATGCTTCTAATGTAAGGAGTTTTATGTCTTCGCCATATTTCTCTCAGAAACAAGACCACACCCTTTGCAGAGTGAAAGTTCTTTCATTGAGAAGCCATTATGTAGAATTCATCTCATATAGTGCTTTAGCACATAGGCATCACCGTATACTGTTGGCATGGCTTTAATTTATTGGTCAAGACCTGTTGAAGCACAAAATTGCTGTGCATTGTAAAACATTAGACCACATGAAGCTCCCTGGGCCACTGGCTTTCTTCATACACTTTGCTGAATATTTTTCCCTTTTCCCCTGTATCCTACCAGCCTTCTAAAGAAATTCTTCAAGTAGGAACAGTCTCGTCTTGTCCTTTTAGATTTATTAAATCAAACTGAGCCATCCTAAGAAAGTGGGCTATTTCGGTGACGTGTTTACTTGAATGAACAGGTAATAATAAAGGTGATTCGTGTTCCATTTTGGAGGAAGTGGACTTTTGCTATGCATTGTTTGTTGGGAACATCACTTGCCACATTTGATAGAATGTTGCCTTTGCACCATTAAAATGGCTTGGTATTAATTCTTACTACTTTCCTCTAAAAACTTGTGGGCTAATTTTTACTTTCCCAAAGCAATGATGCAGAAGCAGCCACAAATTTCATAACAATTTGAAGAATTTTAGATGATAACTGTAATGTTCTCATGAACCTGAAATCAGTTTGGTATGCTTTTCAGTGGATCCGGAATTTCTCGAGTTTTCTGGCAGTCTGGTGGTAGTAAATATTCTCCTGAAGAATAGAGAAATGCATGGTATAATCCCACTGAGAAGCCATACCATTGACTTCTGTATTTAAAAAATGAAAATAAGGTGCAGATTAGGAATCTATTTTTTTTCCTTCAACTTCTGACATGAAAATCTTCAGAGTATGTATGAATTCACATGGATATGCCAGATATTATATACTTGGAATGCGTATTTCCTTATCTGTTAACTCGTGTGGTTGGTAACTTTTCAAAAAAACAAAAGATGTCTGCATTCATATTGTTGCATGTTTTAGTGAAGTTTATGTTTGTTAAAAGAAAATCCTTAGGCAAACTAAATTTAACAGAATTTAATCGAACAAAGAACCATTGGTGAATCGGGCAGTCCCTGAACAGGAATAGGTTTAGAAGCTCCAGGGCTACCATGTGATTGAAGAAGATTCATGGGCAGAGAAAGGAAAGTGACGTACAGAAAATGGAAGTCAGGTACAGAAATAAAAGCACTGGTGGCCAGAAGTGATGGCTCACGCCTGTAATCCCAACACTTTGGGAGGCCAAGGAGGGCAGATCACCTGAGGTCAGGAGTTTGAGACCATCCTGGCCAACATGATGAAACCCCATCTCTACTAAAAATACAAAAAAAATAGCCGGGTGTGGTGTCAGGCACCTGTAATCCCAGCTACTCGGGAGGCTGAGGCAGAAGAAGCACTTGAACCCGGAAGGCGGAGGTTGCAGTGAGCCAAGATCGCACCACTGCACTCCAGCCTGGGCAGCAAGAGCGAAACTCCATCTCAAACAAAACAAAACAAGAAACAGAAGTATTGGTTACCGCTTACCGTTTGCCTTATTTGAACCTGATTTGAACAGTTGGCCACCTTCGATTGGCCAAAACTGAGTGACTGGCACAAGAGTAGCTTACAGTCTGTTTAAACATCCAGTTATGTGAGGAGGCAGCTTCATGCTAAACTTAATTTAACATGTTCACATTTCTGCCCAGATAGATACATGAGCACCTGTGGACTTCTTGGCCTTTTAAAGGCTTCTTCTGCTGACCTAGTAACTGTACTGTGGCTCCTCACTGAAGAGTCTGTCTTTTTGTCAGTGTCCCAGGTGGTTTAACAAGGGAGTGTCTTGAGACAATTTAAAAAATCTTGACGTGCTTGTAGCCGACCAAAGTCATGCAGTCCTGCTGGTATTCTTCCCGTCCTGCAAACCTTCAATTTGTTTGGAAGTGGATACCATCCTGGCAACACTCACCGAGGATCTGCTTTGCCAAGGTCAGGCTGGCCTGGATTCAGCTCTCTTGGCCTTGGTTTTTTATGCTTCCTTGTGCAGCCCAGATGGAACGGAGGATGGCTTTTAGCCTTGCGGTTCTAGTGAAATCCTTGGCTGAGAGCGGTTTGTTATGTGACCTGAATTGTCTGTGGGTTCATCAGATCCGCAGAGGACTCCATAGTGTTTCCATATTATCTTGTCTGTGCTTCCCAAGTACACTCATATGCTTACGGTCAAGTCAATTGCCTCTTGATAGCAGTGAATTAACTGAGTCTTGTGGAGTGAGAAGAGCCTGTATCTAACTCCAACCGACTACTTTCATTCAATGCGACAAAGCCCCGGTTCACTCCAATCAGATATGAAGGATTTATATTATGCTGTTCCCTGTTAAGTTGAAAAAGGTTTCCAGAGGACTGTAAATGTATTTTCACACTCGCTTTCAAATCCCCTGTTATAATTTTGGACAAGACCATGCAAGACAACGTGGGTTCAAATTGGACCCAATACTGTGTCCTGCTCAAATTCTCTTTGCCCATTAAGGATAACAATGGATCAGGCAGAATGCTCCCAGTATTGAAATCACTGTTAACATCATTTTGAATTGGTTGTGGCATAACAGAGAATTTTCCCAAGGCAACTCAGTTGATCTGAGGAATCTGCTGATTCCTCATGGAATCCCCTGCCTCCAGTCATCTCCTCCTTTACGTAATTCTAGACACCACTGCCTGAGTGAGTAATCTTCGAAATTGTAGCTTTAATAATAAGGGATGGGGAAGCCTCTCATTGTTTAAATAAAAAAATACAAACTTATTAATATTCAATACTCTCTATAACTTTTCTTTCTGGCTCCAGCTTCCACTCTGTCTCTTTGCTCCAACCAAATTAAATATGTTGTGTGTGATAGGAAGAATGATGCCTTTCCCTCCGCTGACCGAAGATGTCCACATCCTATTTCCCAGAACCTGTGACTCTGTTACATTACATGGCTAAGGGGAAGGAAGTTTGAAGAGGGAATTAAATTTTCTTATCAATTCCTTTGAGATGGAGAGTTTATCCTGGATTAATCTGGTGGGCCTCCTGTAATCTCCAGCAGTGGTCCCAGACCTTTTTGACACCAGGGACCGGTTTTGTGAAATACAATTTTTCCATGGACGGGGCGAGGGAGGGATGGTTTGGGGATGATTCAAACATGTTGCATTTATTGCACACTTTATCTCAACTAGACAGTGCCATCTGTGTGTGATGGGAGACAGAGGCAGATCATCACGCATTAGATTTTCCTAAGGAGCACGCAGCCTAGATCCCTCCCATGTGCAGTTTACAATAGGGTTTGTGCTCCTATGAGAATCCAATGCCGTCGCTGATCCAACAGGAGGCAGAGCTCAGGCGGTAATGCAAGTGATGGGGACTAGCTGCAGATACAGATGAAGCTTTGCTTGCTCACCTGCCACTCACCTCCTGCTGTGCAACCCGGTCCCTAACAAACCACGGACTTACACTTGTCTGGTCCATGACCCTGGGGTTTTGGACCCCTGATCTCAAGGGTCCTTATAAGTAAAAAGGGGAACCAAGGCAGAGAGAATAGAGATTTAAAGATTCTCGACAGCTGGCTTTGTAGTTGAAGATAGGGGAAGGTCACAGCCAAGGAATGCAAGTGACCTTTGGAGGCTAAAACAGGCCACCAAAAAAAAAAGAATTATTCCCTAGAGCCTACAGAAAAATGCAGCCCTATGGAAACTTTGATTTTAGTTCAGTGAGACCAGTTTTGAACCTTTGACCTCCAAAACTGTATGGTAAGAGATTAGAATTGTTTCAGCCTCTGCGTTAGTGGTAACTTGTTACAGCAGCAATGGGAAACACACCATTGTTGAGTGCAGTAGTTGTAAAAACAGACTCGGAGCCCAGGCTCTCAGGTTTGAATCCTGACCCTGACCCTAGCTCTGTGTCCCCGGCATTTTCTAGGACTTGGATTCCTTTCCCTGCTCAGTGATGCTCAGATAATAAAATATCTCCTTTCTCCAAAAACATCTTGTGCTTTACTACTACTATGTTTGCTAATATTATTAGGTTCACAGTTCTTTTTGGAAAAAATTGATGTGTCTCATTTAATTTGGCACTAATATTGTATCTTCCCTAAAAACTTTCTGTAATACACCTCAGGGTAATTTATGTCTCTCTAGCTTTGCTGTTTAACAAGTTATAACTTTTCCTATAGTTAATTGTTATATTTGCTTTACTGTCATTACTAATATTAATAACTCTTTGAAGAGATGGATAGGTTTTTTTTATATATGAGTCCTTCCTTCCCTCCAGGGTCTAGAAAAGTCCCTTGCTTATTGCAGATGTCCCTCAATGCTTCTGAAATTGAACTTCACTATTGACATGCGTCTTGTGAAATTAAGGGTCCAATAAGATGTTTTATGTTTGAGACTATGTTACTCACTTTAATAACTAAATGAGATCATGTACAGTGCAGTAAGCACTTTAGAAATGTTAAAGGATGAAATGGTTAAATAATCTTATTTAAGAACTTCCTGTGAAATGGATTTTTAAGTTCACAACTGTCATTTGTACTACAATTCTTCATTAAATTAATACCCAAAGGTATCCTTGGCATGTGTTATATAGTAAAGGCTCCAGACATTCAGTATATTATTATTAGGGCCTCAGAAGAAGGTAAAAATGAATAGAGATGTGTTCTCATTCCCATTGCCTAGTTCTCTACGGATGCCATTTCTCAAATTTCAATGAAGGAAAATGGAGAAAATAAGACTATTAACAGCAAGCAAGTAGAGAATGGCTTTGCAGAATGATTTTTTTTTTTTTTTTTTTTTTGGTATAATGGAAAGAGTGCAGTGCTCTCAGTTAAGAATGATTTTGATCTTCCATTCTACTCTTACTCAGAGTAGAATGACCAACAGTTTGCTAGTTCCACATCTCTGTTGATGGCGGATAGTTTTTTCTATAAATGATGCTTGATTGTTTCAGTGGAAAACTATATCTGGGGTCAGAAAAATGTGTGACTGTGTGGCACTTAATGCTGTGAGCTCTGAAGGAAGAGAGACCTGAATGTGGACTCCAGCTTTGTCATTTAGTGCTCCTGTGCCTTTGAGCCATGGTTAACCTCTCCAACCCTCTCTTTTCTTGTGGAAAGGTATTAATAATAAAAGAACTTACCTTTAAAAATGGTAGTTACTATTATTTCAGATGCTCTGCTGCTCATATTGTGTTTCATTAAATAATAAAACATTGCATAATTATTTAATAAGTACATTAGAGTAGACATACATTGGCCGGGCACAGTGGCTCACACCTGTAATCCCGGAACTTTGGGCAAATCAGGAGGTCAAGAGATCGAGATCGTCCTGGCCAACATGGTGAAACCCCATCTCTACTAAAAATACAAGAATTATCTGGGTATGGTGGTGGGCATCTGTTGTCCCAGCTACTCGAGAGGCTGAGTCAGAATTCCTTGAACCCAGGAGGCAGAGGTTGCAGTGAGCCAAGATCGCGCCACTGCACTCCAGCCTGGCAACAGAGCGAGACTTCGTAAAAAAAAAAAAAAAAAAAAAAAATTGACATGCATTATATATTTACATTTTAAAGCTATTTTAATGTATAAAACATATGCTCTGATATTCATTCTGGAAGGGTCTAGGGCCTAAATTTGTAACAAAGCATTCTACACATCAAAATACTAATTTTTGGGTGTTTGAAGACTAAGGCTAGTTGAATACTTGACTGTTAGTAGTCTAGTGTGAGAAAAATTCTGATATGCAGAAATAAAAGCATTAACAGCTGTTCTGACATGATCATTTTTCAATGCTTGTCAGAGCAGAGGACTCTGAATATCTTCTGAGAATACATGAGGCTGGATGCAGTGAAAAACTAAAACTACTAATAGAAATATGAGGGGGTAGATCAGAGATGCAACTTCAACCTCACATGAAATGTGATCAACGAGATTAACATTTTAGAGCACTATTATAAAATAACAAGAATGGTACTTGGTAAATGCAGCTTATGTTAGAATGTATATGGAATATTCATTCCTTAATATATACGGATTTGCTGTGTGAATATGTAATAGAAAATGATAATTCATCTCGATATTGGAGACTTCTGGAACATTGGGACTAGAAAATAGCAATGCGATAATAGAGAAATTTTCTTGCTCCAGTTACATGACACTTTTTAAGTGAAAGTGTAGTTAGTAATGTATGTGTCCTGTTGGCCATAACACAATGGTATTGTTTAAAGAACGTTAACTGAGTCACAGAAGATGTACTGATCATTTTATCCATGCTCAATATATGATAGGCAGATACATTATTATAGCCTAACTTTTGGAGACCAAAGTGAATTATTGATGGGAAGGCTGTCTTTCAAAGTGATATTTCCCCTTAATAAAGTAGACAGCAAAGGAACATGCTTTAAAGTAATAAGAGCCACCTATGACAGATCCACACCTAGTATCTTACTGAATGAGAAAAAGCTGGAAGCATTCCCGTTGAGAACTGGAACATGACGAGGATGCCCACTCTCTCCACTCATATTCAAAATAGTACTACAGGTCCTAGACTGAGAAACCAGGCAAGAAAAGGAAATGAAAGGCATCCAAGTAGAAAAAGAAGTCAAACTATTTTTCTTTACTGACAATATGATTCTATTCCTAAAAAACCCTGAAGACTCTACCAAAAGATTCCAGAGCTAATAAATGACTTCAGTCAAGTTTCAGGGTACAAAATCAAGGTATGAAAATCATTAGCATTTCTATATGCCAATGTGTTCAAGCTGAGAGCCAAATCAAGAACACAATCTCCCCTACAATAGCCACACACACAGTATACCTAGGAATACATCTAACCAAGGAGGTGGAAGATCTCTACAAGGAGAACTACAAAATCTTGTTGAAAGAAATCACAGATAACACAGACAAAGGGAGAAACATTACATACTCATAGATTTGAATAATTAATATTGTTAAATATTGCCCAAGCAATCTACAGATTCAACTCTATTCCTATCAAACTATCAATGACATTTTTGACAGAATTAGAAAAAAAACTATGCAAAAATTCATATGGAATCAAAAAGTAGCCCAAATAGCCAAAGCAACCCTCAGCAAAAATAACAAAGTTGGAAACGTCACATTACTTGACTTCAAACATAGTATATGGCTATAGTAACCAAAATAGCATGGTACCAGTACAAAAACAGACACATAGACCTATACAACAGCCTAGAGAACTCAGAAATAAAGCCACATGCCTATAACCATCTAATTGTTGACAGAAATAAGCAAGGGGAAAAGGAGTCTTTGTTCAATAAATGATGCTGGGATAACTGGCTAGGCATATGGAGAAGAATGAAACTGGACTCTACTTTTGGCCATATACAAAAATTAACTCAAGATGGATTAAAGATTTAAATGTGAGTCCTCAAACTGTAAGAATCCTAGAAGAAAACCTAGGAAACACCATTCTAGACATCAGGCTTGGGAAAGAATTTATGACTAAGTCCTCAGAAGCAATTGCAACAAAAAAATCTATGAGTCAGGCTTAAGTAAAGAGCTTCTGCAAGGCAAAGAAAAGGAACCATCAACAGAATACCCAGATAACCTACAAAACAGGAGAAAATCCTCAAAAACTAGGATCTGACAAATGTCTAATATCCAAAAATCTATAAGAAACTTAATTCAACAAGCAAAACAAATAACCCCATTAAAAAGTAGGCAAAAGACATAAGCAGACGCTTCTCAAAACAAACGCATACACAAACACATAGGTAGCCAACAAACATATGGAAAGGATGCTCATTATCACTTATCATTAGAGAAATGCAATAAGGTACTATCTCACACCGATCATCACAACGACCATTATTTAAAAGTCAGAAAGCAACAGGTAGTGGCAAGGCTGTGGAGAAAAGGGAATGCTCATACGCTGCTGGTGGGGATGTAAGTTAGTTCAGCTATTGTGGGAAGCAGTTTGGAGATTCCTTGAACTTAAAACAGAACTATCATTCTACCTAGCAATCCCATTACTGGGTATATATCCAACAGAAAACAAATTGTTCTACCAAAAAGACACCTGTACTTGTATGTTCATTGCAGCACTATTCATAGCAAAGATGTGGAATCCATTCAGGTGCCCATCAATGGGGGATTGGGTAAAGAAAATGTGAGACATAAACACTATGGACTACTACATAGCCATAAAAAAGAACAAAATTATGTCCTTCGCAGCAACATGGATGCAGCCAGAGACCCTAATCCTAAGCAAGTGAATACAGGAACAGATAACCAAATACCGCATATTTTCACTTATAAGTGAAAGCTAAATATTGGGTACTCATGCACATAAAGATGGCAACAGTAGACACAGGATACTACACGGTAAGGGGGGAAGGAAGGGGAACCAGAAGTGACAGGCTACTTGGGTACTATGCTCAGTACTTGGGTGACAAAATCAGTCATACCCCAAATGCCAGCATCATGCCATATACCCATGTAGCAATCCTGCACATGTACTCCCTGAATCTAAAATAAAAGAAAAAGTGGTATTTTCTTCCCCTTCTCCCTTTCTTCCTTCCTCCCTTGAGTATCCAGATCTCTCTCTGTCCATCCACTTGGCTACTTAACAGCAGCTGTTGTTTGAACCATAATGTGAGTTATTCATTAAGTCAGCCTTTTCACCAGCTGACTGGCTGCTGACTTTCTGAAAAATGACACTGATTTCTTAAGATCCTCAAATAAGTAATAAAAATCAACGATCTAAATTCATTCAACCTTAATTGAATAAATACTGTATGGATTCTCCCACAGGATCTCAAAAGCAAACCAAAAATTGTTCAGCTGAAATTAAACAATCTTTGACTGTATAAAACTAATGGGAGTTGAAATGCAGGAAATTCCATTTAGCAGTCAAAAACCCCAGAGCATACCAGACTTATTCAGAGCATTGCATCCATCTTTTGTTCAGAGAATATACAGGGAAATGTTGAGTATCTGAATTTCTAAAATGATTGCTTGGGTGAAGAGGACCTACTTGGATGTGTAACTATTTAAAAAGCAGCTATCTTGGAAATACAATGAGCTATAAGTGAAATCTGTAGAAGAATTGGCTAGTTGTTACTTGCTTCAGATTGTCAAGAAAGAAAATAAGACTTAGTCATGAGGGGCACATTTTAAACAGGTTAACCTGTCTTTGTCCAGAAGGGAGTCAACCTAAGGAAATGTAATTTTAATTTTAATTATTTATTTATTTATTTTTTTGGTCACTCTCCCAGGCTGGAGTGCGGTGGTGTAATCTCGCCTCACAGAAACTTCCGCCTCCCGGGTTCAAGTGATTCTCCTGCTTCAGCCTCCTAAGTAGCTGGGATTATAGGCACGTGCCACCACACCCAGCTAATTTTTGTGTTTATTAGTAGAGACAGGGTTTGACCATGTTGGCCAGGCTGTTCTCGAACTCCTGACCTCAGGTGATCTGCCCACCTTGGTGTGTAACTTGGAATTCTATAGTTTCTGTACTTTTTTTTAGAAACAAATTTCAGATATTATAGCTATCGTTTTCAGACCTTATTTATATGACTAGTTAGTATAGACTGCTGTGTAGCAAATGAATTGTGGGGAGATAGCAGTGAGAAGAGAGTGACCATTGAGATTGAGTGGTTGTGATTCCGAATAGGGATGTGGAATGGAAGGGAAGAGAAGTAGTGTCATTTGATTTAAGTATTTGGGGTACAGCCAATAGCACTTGCAGCAACACTGGATGTATATACCTGTGAGTGTGTAAGTGCACACGTGCTTGTTTGTTAAGGGTAAAAAGTGTTCCCAGAAATGGGAGATGAAGCAGTAGGAGAAATCTGGGGTAACACCCTTTTGTTTTGAGCAATAAAACAGAAACAGGTCTAGCAAAAATACCAATCCTGTTTTCAGTTTGATCAAAAGTTCAAATTTCCAGTAGGTCTAGTAGTAGTATTTAGCATTAAAATCCATTCTTCTGGATTTGTCTAAGACTGGAAAGATCAGAAGGCAAAAGACATTTCAATTTTCAATTTCAGAGCTGTCAATGTTCTATCTTTCTTGAACTCTAAAATTATTTTTCTGACAGGAGTTTATGATCATCATGCTCAAAGTGATCTCTAAGAGTGATTTTAAAAATTTTATTACAAATTTTCCTTAATGTAAAATGAAAAGAAGCTAGCTTGTTTTTTTTTTTTTTCTTTTAAATATGACAGCAAACATACTGTTTTGATGAAATGATGTTCTTCTAAGCCTTGGTGATTGTTTTAATTTCAAAGAGTCTGGAAATGAAAGTGACAGCTGATAACTTTTGGAAGTGTGGGCGGGGTGATGAAATCGTGCATTTAAATCATGTTAAAAGCTTGGCTTGTGTCTTTGGAAGCTTAGTAATTTACAGTAGTCATATAAATCCAGCTGAATCTGATGGAAGAAGGACTGAGGAGGTAGACTTTGGAATAGGCAGAGATTATGAGAATAATAATCAAAGAACAATTGATTCAGTTAAGCAAAATGTGTGGGCTTATCTTTTAAAGCAATTTCTTTGTAGATAGTTGATGAAAAGTATAGTAAGCCTTTGGTGTATTGACTGTTTTCTCTATCAGCCCATTTAACACTGTCTCCTGAACACAGAATTTGGTGTGTATTATTAATCTTTTATTATCCTTATGGACATTTTGAATAAAATTACTCTCTAAGCCAATTTTATGTAATTGGCAGCTAATGTAATTGGTGAATGCTATTTGAGAAGAAACCCAGGAGTAAGCATCTAGCATCTTATAGCTTATTCAGATGTTTCAGATGATCTGCATTTTGTAAAATGAAGTAATTTATTATTTGCACATGACATCTGATTTTTGATGATACATTTGTAGTCTATATTGTCTATATAGGACTTAGAACAAAAACGTAGGATGAATGTTAATTTTGTTTTCACAATACAACTTCATTTACATGGAACTTATTTTAAATTTAATTTAAATGAATTATTTCAGAATGACTTAAAGACTATTATCTTGGGATTCTATTCCATTTATTGACTTTTTTGAACTTAAACATGATGTTTAATACAGATTGCTCACATAGAGAACAAATAGGCATGATGAAATTGTTTCAAGCTGGTTAGATGGTATTGGATGTAAGTTGGAAAAACATATTTCTGTCACAATTTAAGCAGTCAGCAAATAATCAGGACACCTTTTGGTCTACTTAAAGGAGAGTCATGTAAGTAATGCCTTAACCGGCACTCTTGCTTCCCCATCCCTGTCGTATCTGTCTGTACACCTCTTTCAGGACCCTTTTCCTAAAGCAAATGGGTGATTGTCCTACCTTCTTGCTCACAAATTCCTAACTCTCTGTTATCAACTAAATCAAGCCCAGATTGGGCTCCAGTTGGGCCTTTCTTGTTGCCTGTAATTATTTCTCCTTCTGCCTTTCCTTGATTTTTCTTTTTTTTTTTTCCTGAGACAGGGTCTTGTACTGTTGCCCAGGCTGGAGTGCCCAGTCTTCTGAGTAGCTGGGACTACCGACATGCACTATGCCCAGCTCATTTTTCAATTTTTTTTTTTTTAAGAAACAAGGTCTTGCTATGTTGCCCAAGCTGGTCTCAAACTCCTGGCCTCAAGGGATCCTCCCACATAGCCTCCCAAACTGCAAAGATGACAGATGTGAGCCATTGCACCCTGCCTCTTTCCTGGATTTTGTACCAAATTGAACTATGTTTCTAGAAAAATGACATCCCCCCACCCATCTCCAGGAAATGCACCCTCATCCTGATTCCCCCATCATCGTCTTTCTACATTGCACCCGTCTTCTCTAACCAGTGGTATCCAAGGTTAGGGAGAGAAAGCGCGTGGTGCCAGGTCCGAGGGCTATCTTCATTCAGGTTGAGTGGCTTTATTAGCCACAGTTTCCTCGTCTGTAAATGTAATACAGCACTTTTAATATACAATGGTTTTGGGGACCAAATAAGATAAAATACATAAAACACATACACAATACCTGGAATACATTGGGTGCTGGGTAATAAGATAAATTCCCAGCTTAAAAAAAAAAAAAAAAAAAAAAAAAGTTGTTCTCAACTGTTTTCTGTTCCCACACTGGAAATAAGCTCTCCTCCTTTGAGGCGTCACGGCACTTCATTTTAAATTTTCAAATATTCTTGGCTGGGTGCAGTGGCTCACGCCTGTAATCCCAGCACTTTGGGAGGCTGAGGCAGGCAGATCACCTGTGTCAGGAATTCGAGACCAACCTGGTCAACGTGGTGAAACCCCATCTCTACTAAAAATACAAAAATTAGCCGGGCATGGTGGCGGATGCCTGTAATCCCAGCTACTCAGGAGGCTGAGACAGGAGAATCACTTGAATCTGGGACGCGGAGGTTGCAGTGAGCAGAGATTGCAGCATTGCACTCCAGCCTGGGTGACAAGAGTGAAACTCCGTCTCAAAAAAAAAAAAAAAAAAAAAGCATCATTTTTTTCTATTAGAGTAGATGTCAGACTTATCATCTCTATTAGGCTGTAAATTCTTGAAACTATAAATACTTTATTGGTTTCTGTAATCTCCACAGCATTGAAACAATCCCTTTAAATGAAAATGAGTCTTAATTGACTGGAAATATTAGTGAAAGAATGGCAGCTGCTCTCAGGTGCAGATGTCTAAGCACTTGAATAAATTTTTTAAAAGAATGTAAAATATCTCAGTAATCATTTTTTATATTGATTGCATGTTAAAATGAACACATTTTGGATCTGCCGGGTTTACTGGAATATATTACTAAATGTAATTTTACCTTTAAATTTACCTTTTAGAAAATGTACAATTACATGGGTGTCTCCCATTCCATTTCTATTGTACAGCTCCGGAATCTCTGTATTAACACTCCTCAGCGAAAACATCAGCTCTTAAAGAAATCTGTGCACTTGTGAATTTACAAATCTCTGATTGATAATAGACATTAGCTGATTTATTGTGTGGATTAATAGGTAAATGAATGAATGAGCAAATGTACACATGGAAGGACAGAAGGAGAGATGGAATAAAAGATCAGTGAAGGCACAGATTGTATCTGTCTCACATATTTATGTGTCCCTAGCATCTAGAACATTCTCTGTCAGTTAAGTGCTTATAAGCATGTCTTACATATTAGCATTATCTAAAAGTTTAGATTGGCTTAGTCCAAGTGTATTGAACTACCTCAATACTGGAATGTCTATGACAAATGGCTTGCTTTACACCCATAGGTTACATGATTATTTTGATTTTATAGTGCAGATAGTGAAAACTTAAGACAACTTAGCAATTAAGAAGTGCTACTGGGAACAATTCTGTTTAATTATAAAAGGGCAGTTTTAGATATCTACTGTGTGAGCACTTGCATAATTTGTGAAACATCAGCACAAATGTTCCTGTCTTCATCTAGGGCAACCCAATTTATGAAATTCAACAATTTGGAAATTTTATAAATCATCAAAAAGATGTCCATACTTTATTTGAACACTGTGACTTTTAGAGTTCACAAGCAAACTAGTACCAACTTACTTCCATCTCTCATTCTAGTCTTTGAACTGGGACTGTGTGGAAATTAGTTTTTGAGCAGAGAGTTATATTATTGACGTGTGTCACATTTTAAGAAGGCTGTTGCTCTCTTTGTAGTTTTTTGTTGATTCTATAAATGATTTACTGTAAATGTTCATTGTGAGAATATGTGAAATACAGAATGTTTAATATAAATAAAAGATCTGAGTTTCTGATACCCCAAAGCAGCCCTTAAAGTAGTTTCACACATAGTTCCAGACAGCGTTTTAGTCGTGCCCACATTTGGATTACATATATACAATTTTACAAAAATTAGATCAATTTTGTAAGCTTCTTAACTTAATAATATGCTGGAAATATCTTCTTTTCGTATCAACACATGAAATTATCACGTTTATGCCAGGGTAATGTTGCTTTAAATTCATGCATCATAATATATGTAACCTGGCTCCTCATGATGGGTATGTCAATCTTTTCCAATTTTTGATACAAATGACACTGTGATGAAGTGACTCGTGCATTCATTTTTGTTCACTGATTTGATGGACCCTTTAGTAAAAATTCGACCATACGTTCTTGCTGGGTCAGGGTTATGCAGATATTAGTACATGTTGCTAAACTGTCTTCAAAGAAGTTGTACCAATTTACATTCTGTTTCCACATTCCTTGGCAATACAAATCTGGTTTTTGCAATGAAAGTTATTGGGACAGTAACGTTTATTCTTTAGAGTTTGAGTTTTATGCAAGATTAACCAATATAAATACTCTTCTGATTGTGATCTCCTCAAGGTGAAATAGTTAAATTATTCTTTTGAGATTGTCTAACTTAGATCTGCATATTCTTGTAAGTTCAGCTTTCCGCTAGAAGTTTAACCTGTTTTTCATTGTATCTAAAACCTTATTGGATTAACACATGTTCTTCTTAAATGAAAGTTGTTGTTTCTATGT
Source organism: Trachypithecus francoisi (assembly GCF_009764315.1). Classification (NCBI taxonomy): domain Eukaryota; kingdom Metazoa; phylum Chordata; class Mammalia; order Primates; family Cercopithecidae; genus Trachypithecus; species Trachypithecus francoisi. The sequence goes on from NW_022681474.1 coordinate 22,310,944, forward strand.
ATATTGTTGGTGTTTCACGTAGAGAAGAGCAGACGAGGATAATAACCCACTTCTTTATCACCTCAAGGCAAAATCAAGCTTGATTTTATAGCAGTGAGGTACTTGTTATATAGTATACTCTCTAAGAGAGACACAAATAAATAATTCCACGGTTGTATTCACACCTGTCTCATGCTATTGTGGAAAGTGAATGTTTAGATTCCTTTCTGAACTGAGAGAAATTTCTTGAGCACTCACTATATGCTTGAATAAATATGTAATAAAACCTACAGACCTAAAATAAATTATAACCTATTCGCTCTACTATTCTTTGACATCTAAACATGTAACTTTGAACTGGAAAACTGATGTATTCCCTTTGGCCGTGAATGAAATGTCTGAAAAGCCAAGTATCTCTGTAACCATATCTCCTCTTGTTCTAAATTTAATTGGAATTGCATGTAAAATATTATGGACCAGGGCATTTAGAATTAATACCTCAAAGGCTGCAACGTAGTTCAATACTTGAAGTTCAAATTAAGTTCAGAAACTCAACTAGACCTTGTTTCCAGAGAAGTAAGGCAAGCAGTTTGCCAGTGCCATCTAGGCACATTATTTTGTAGCTAACAGGAAATTTTGAGCCACGAGCAGCCACTAACAGATCATTAGATCAAGTTTTGTGGCCTATGGCAGACAGGCTTCTGATTAGAAGTTGAAACAGAAAGCAACATAGTTGTTACTCTTCTTTGTGATATCTGAATAGAAGGGAGAAATCAAGCTAAATTTGGACTGTCATTTCCTTAAATGTTCATTTTACAAATGAAGACATTAATGCTGAGATGTTGAGCAGTTTACCCAGGATTATCATCCCTTCCATAAAAATCCCACTATCCATCTGATAAGCCCTTTTTTAAAAATCTTACAAAACTGTTGAATGATTTTTAAGGAAAGGATAATAAAGATACCTGGAATGATCATCTTGGTGTTTCTGAGAAACACATTTCTAACCAAAAAGGAAGATGAAATCAAAGAGCTTATTACTAGAAATAATGGGGTCAAAGCCTCATCCAACTTTACCTTTTGATAAAAAGCTAAAAAACAATTCATCACTGCAAAGAAAACAGCAAGTAATAAAATGATATCTTTATAGCCGTGAGTTTATTTGGTGCCTTTCTTAGCAAGGACATTGTCCAAGCTTTTATTACATTTATGCTGACTGTGTGTTAAGAGTTCATATCTTAATTTAAGAATCCTGAAATGGCTTGTCTCCTTGATACTTACTTAAATTAAATTTGGAAATATTTGTATCTGAGATATATCACAGTGTAAATAGCATAGGTCTTTATTTAAATCAGTAATTTAAAACCTGGGGTCTATGCATCATTTATAAACTCCTCTCGCAGGGGTGCCAGATGTATTTAGAATGTAAAACGTCCAGTAACCCAAACGGAACCCTAGGTACCCACAGATTTTGAAGATCTTCTATGAAGAGCTTGTTCAGCACTTTCACCCCCAATTCTATGACCTATAGAAATACAGAGCCATGGCCAGGATATCTGAAAACATTCAGGACATTTTCTGTGTCTCTGTTATTTCAGAGTTCTGTCACCTACCTATTTTTTCTGTGTTGTGCTGTGTGGCACTGATGTGAAAATCCACAGCATCTTTGAGCCCCTCCCTAAATCACTCACACAAAAAGTAATTATTTCATAAATACTTGCTACAGAAAGGGAAATTTGGAGAAGGATTTTAAACTGCAATAACAAGGCCAGGCAAGACGGCTCATACCTGTCATCCCAGTGCTTTGGGAGGCTGAGGCAGAAGGCTTGCTTGGGCCTGAAAGTTTGATACCAGACTGGCAACATAGCGAGAGCTCGTCTCTAGAAAAGAAAACAAAAAATTAGCAAGGGTGGTAGTGCACACATGTCGTCCTAGCTACTGGGGAGGCTGAGATGAGAGTACTGCTTGAGTCCAGGAGTTCCAGGTCACAGTAAACTGTGATCACACCACTGCACTCCAGCTTGGGTGACTGAGTGAGACCCTGTCTCTAAGAAAACTAAATAAGAAGAATAAAATAAAATAAAATAAATGCAGCAACAAAAACTGGCAAAAGGAAACAGAGGTTACCTCTTTGTAGTGTCTTTTGGGCAGTTCAACCTATTACATTGGTGAGGATGGGGCCTCTTGATTTTGCTAGCTCCTCTCCTTTTCCTTCCTATTCTCTCCTCTACCATCTTTTATTCTTCTATCCTCCATGAAGGTAGAACACTACTCTCCAGATACTCTAAAGTTGAGTTGTTCAAATGTCCTACAACCCTGCAGTCATACCATCTACTGAAACACGTATTAAAATATCTTTCCAAGCAAAGGCAGTTCCTGTTTAATCCCTTGACCAAGGAATTGTGGTGCCAGATTACATATTTTTTCCTTGCATATTACAATAAAAATTTCATATTAAAACATGAAAGTGACACAGACCTTGAACAATGTTGCTATTTGCATAATCAGTTGCTATTTGCATAATCAATTGGGATACAAATCATCAGCGTACATAGCTTGCTGTCCCTGGAAACTAAGAATAGAAAATCAATGGAGGCTTAAGTGTAGCAGTTTATTTAGCGCCTCAGGAAGCTGAACAGCAGTAAGTTACTTTCCTTGAGTTGTATTTCTGTGTTGCCAGGTAGTTCTGAAAGCTGCTAGTTAGACCATACAGCATGGGCTGTTTGAATTTACTTAGCTGTTGTTAGCAGGATGCTTCCTGTGTGTTTTTATAACAAAATTCTGCAGTGTTTTGGGGTAGTACTTCTGTGATTTCTCACTGGTAAAATACCCCAAATGAAATAATTATTGCATTGTTCTCATGGAGATGGATGTAACCCCACGGCAGAGATGTACACTGTGCAAACTCATTATTTTCAAGATCTAAATAGAAGTCGTTGATTTTTCCTGCCTATATCAACAAGCATCATGACAGTCCAACCAAATGAGATGTGGTACTTTGATGATCAATGTGAGGCCACAATTGGATTGTTGTGGAGCTCTAAGCACATCTGAGTGTGTGTAACTTAAAAACCTTTTGTTGCTAGCATTCTGCCAAGTTTCTGACACAAGTGTCACATTAAAGGAAGCTTGTAAGAAAAGTAAAATTGTTAGCAAAATCTCACACACTAGAAGTGACAAAAATTGCAGAAGGAGGGTTCAGCAGGAATCGTTGTCCTATGACATGATCAGTTCTAGAATTCATGCAGTGAGCCAGGTTAACTTTCCGGGAAGTTATGGAAGACAAAGCCGATCTTGTTAATGTGTGCCGTTCACCTAAATGAGTCAAATGGCACTGATACCCACATCAGCCATTGATGATTGGGTGGTACCTTGCACAAAGGTCTTGGAAAAATGTTTGCCCTGGGGAAGCATCACAGTGATCTATGAGAGGAGTCAATTTGATCAGCCTCATCAGGGTTTGCCTCGACTTCTGAATTGAAGCTTGATTGCTTTGCATGGGCGATGTTTTTGCTGTGCTAGGAGGGCCCTCAAAATGATGACACATTTTCTACCATGTCATGCGCTTGCTTACAAATCTGAAGGATCCATTTTCTGTTGTGGCAATTGGTGTATACCAAGTGAGCAGAGAGCTTGCTCCAATTATAACATCTCCTATGCCTTTTTTTGAGAGAAAATGATACTGAATGTATTGCCTTTTATCACGTGGAAATGAGGTGTTTTTAGTGACTAGATACTTAGTTGTGTTTCAAATGTGGAAAGAAATAATCATGGATTTTTCTTGCCATAAAGCTAAAATTTAGGAAAAATTCTTGTATATGAGATACGTGTTTCAGGAAATAAAGGGATGAATGTTGCAAGTTAAATCTTACTGAGTTTAGTATACTTAGATGATTTTATGTCTTGTCATTTTTCCCTGGAGAGCTTACAGTGAAAATGCATCCCAGATCCTCTGTTTGAAACTGGGATTCTACCTTACAATAGTAATATGATAAAATGTGATGAAAAGGAGTTTTTTTGTTTGTTTGTTTGTTTGTTTGTTTTGAGACGGAGTCTCACTCTGTCCCCTTGGCTGGAGTGCAGTGGCGCGATCTCGGCTCACTGCAAGCTCCGCCTCCCGGGTTCCCGCCATTCTCCTGCCTCAGCCTCCCGAGTAGCTGGGACTACAGGCACCCGCAACTGCGCCCGGCTAATTTTTTTGTATTTTTTTAGTAGAGACAGGGTTTCACCGTGGTCTCGATCTCCTGACCTTGTGATCTGCCCACCTCGGCCTCCCAAAGTGCTGGGATTACAGGCGTGAGCCACCGCGCCCGGCTTGTTTTTTGGTTTGATGGAGTCTCGCTCTGTTGCCCAGGCTGGAGTACAGTGGCATGGTCTCAACTCACTGCAACCTCTGCCTCCTGGGTTCAAGTGATTCTCCCACCTCAGCCTCATGAGTAGCTGGGACTACAGATGTTCACCACCATGCCTGGCTAATTTTTATATTTTTAGTAGAGACGGGGTTTCACCATGTTGGCCAGGTTGGTCTTGAACTCCTGACCTCAAGTGATCTGCCTGCCTCAGCATTCCAAAGTGTTGGGATTACATACAGGTGTGAGCCACTGCGCCCAGCCCAAAACTGAATTTTATTCAAGACAACAAAGCTTGAGGATTTTTGATGTGGTTACTTAGCACTCTTTCAATTGATAAAGACAGCAAAGGTAGGCTGTTCATTCATGAAATTTTTACTGACTAAGGGCCAGGCACTGTGGAAGACCCTAATGATACAGTCATAACCAGAGTGACATAACCTTGCCCTCCCATGTACTACGTGTCTGTCCGGCTGATGCATGCGTCACGTTGCAGAAACCTTGTGTGAGAGGAGGAATATGAGTCCATCTTTGTGTGCATTAGAATTTACTTCAGTATATCTGTTATGTCTAAACCAGTGTTTCTCAAACTTTATGGGAGATCAGAATTCTCTTGGAGGCTTTTAAAACCATAGATTGCTGCATTCACTTCCAGACTTTGATTCAGTAGGTCTGAGGTTAGTCCCAGAATTTGAATTTTTATCAGGTATCTGGGTGATGCTGATGCTGCTAGTCTAGGATCACATTTCCAGAACCACTGCTCTGAAAATTTACAACTGCAAAAATATGGAATCAGCACAAATGCCGGTCAATCAACAAGTGGATAAAACAATGTGGTATATGTACATACCGTAGAATACTACTCAGCCATAAAAGTGAACAAAATAATTGCACTCACAGCAACCTAAATGCGATTGGAGACTATTATTCTAAATGAAGTAACTCAGGAATGGAAAACCAAACATCATATGTTCTCACTTATAAGTGGGAGCTAAGCTATGAGGACGCAAAGACATACAAATGATACAGTGAACTTTGGGTAGTCGGGGGAAAGGGTGGATGAGTGAGGGATAAAAGACTACACATTGGGTACAGGGTACACTGCGTGGGTGATGGGTGCACCAACATCTCAGAAATCACCACTAAATAACATAGTCATGTAACCAAACACCACCTGCTCCCTAAAAACCTATTGAAAGAAAAGAAGAAAGAAAGAAAAAGAAAGAAAGGAAGGAAGGAAGGAAGGAAGGAGAGAGAGAGAGAGAGAGAGAGAGAGAGAGAGAGAGAGAGAAAGAAAGAACCACTGATGTAAACGAAGGCCAAAACTGTCTAAATACAAATGATGTGAAGTGTGATGGTGTGACTATTAAACAACAATTCACTTATGTTACTGAATAAATGCTACAGCAGAAGAATCACTGTCCCAGTAAAATTCAAAAAAAGTCTGTTTGTTTTTGCTCTTAATGTTATCATGAAATTAAAATAAAGCATTTTTAAATTATTTATTCTGTAATCATATAATTTATCTTACATTCAAAAACTATCCAAATTGAGCAGTTGCTGATAAGACATTCAAAAATCTTTTTTTTTTAACAAGAGGAGTGCAAGTTACAGATTAAGAGACATAACTTCTTTATGACTGCATAATATTCCATTTACATGTGGTACATATACAAATATGTGCCACATTTTCTTTATGCAGTCTACCACTGATGGGCATTTAGGTGAATTCCATGTCTTTGCTATTGTGAATAGTTGCTGCAATAAACCTATCAGGGGCAGAACAATTTATGGTAGAACAATTTGTATTCCTTTGGCTATATAGCCTAGAATGGAATTGCTGCGTCAAATGGTAATTCTGTTTTAAGTTCTTTGAGAACTCGCCACCATGGCTGAACTAATTTACATTCCCACCAGTGGCATGTAAGTGTTCCCTTTTCTCTGAAACCTTGCTGGCGTCTGCTACTTTGCAGCAACATGGATGGAGCTGGAGGCCATTCTAAGCAAACTAAAGCAGGAACAGAAAACAAAATACTGCAGATTCTCACTTATAAGTGGGAGCTAAATGCTGAGTATATATGGACACAAAGAAGGGAAAAACAGCCACTTGGGCCCACTTGTGGGTGGAGGGTGGGAGGAGGGTGAGGATCAAAACATTACCTATCAAGTACTGTGCTTATTATCCGGGAGACAGAATAATCTGTGCACCAAACCCCCATGACACACAATTTGCCTATATACCAAACCTGCATATGTACTCTTGAACTTAATTTTTTTTTTAAAAAGAGACATAGCTTCAAATATTGAGAATATAGCATCTAATTTATTAATGGTTTATCCTGAAAAACTATTTATAAATCATCAAATAATATACATTACTTATATTTGGGAGTCCATTTCGACCTTTTCTTGAGTTTTATCTGAAGTGTCTGCAGCCATCTTTTTTTTTTTTTTTTTTTGAGATGGAGTCTCTGTTTCCCAGGCTGGAGAGCAGTGGTGCAATCTTGGCTCACTACAAGCTTCACCTCCCAGGTTCATGCCGTTCTCCAGCCTCAGCCTCCCGAGTAGCTGGGACTACAGGCACCCGCCACCTAGCCCAGCTAATTTTTTGTATTTTTAGTAGAGACAGGGTTTCACCATGTCAGCCAGGATGGTCTTGATCTCCTGACCTCGAGATCCGTCCTCCTCGGTTTCCCAAAGTGCTGGAATTACAGGCGTGAGCCACCGCGCCCAGCCATGCAGCCACCTTTACTTATAAATCATGTTTATTTTTTTATCTTTCCTGATTGTGTAATAGACTGTGGCTCAGAACCCTCCCTTCCCTATCTGTGGAGAGACTCCTTTGTCTGGATTCTTTCTGTCCGTAGCTCACTTTGTACATCAGGTTTACAATGTTTCAGAAGTAGACATTAAAGGAAGGGGAATTCCTTGCACATTCATTTCCCCTGAAATCAGAAGTAACACACTCCATTGAAACCTACTAGAGTATGAACACTTTTCATTACTGTTATTTTCATCTGATATCTGATGTATTTGACCCAAGAATACAGATTCTGGGGAGGACATGATGGAAAATGTCCAAAGACCCGTTTTGATGAGCGCTGATTAGAACCAAGCTTCTGTTTCTTTAGGCTTTAGATCCTGCCTGAAGTCAGAAAATGAGTTTGAACTCAGGTTCTTTGGGAAGGTACCAGTAGTTTTTCACCTTCTACATGCAGTGATTCTAAAATGTGTAAGTGCAATAATGGCAAATTCAGTATTGGATAAAATATAAAGAATATGGCAACTAGGAACACTTTGCCAAAACAGCATCATTGGTTATAAGCAATGGTCTGCCGGTGAACGTTTAACAACAGACTCTCTAAGGAAAGAAAAAGCCCCTGATTTGTAGCCTTTGCCAATTTCTTTGGCTACTCCCACCATGGCTGAAGACTGAAGTCAAATTACTGGCCAGACCACACTGAAATGGATTTGGTAAGAGATGCAGACCATGGATTCCTGGGAGCCGGCTCCAACTCACCCCTAGAGGCTTACAACTTTATTTTTTGTTGGTTGGTTGGTTTTCAGGTGGGTGAACACAGCAATAAGGAGGTAGGGAGGTTGTGCAGATGTTCCTCAGTCCTTTATGAGGGCAAAATGGAGTTTCAGGATTGGCCCTTTTCCCATCTCCAGCTTCCCATTCCTGCGTAATATATTAAATAGCTTTCCATTTTTCATCACTGCAGAAATAACTCAGAAATTCAAAAGAACAATACCCTGAAAGGAGTTAAAAACTGATCCCTATAGGAAAGATAATAAGCACACATCATCCTAGCTATATTCATGTAGCAATGCCTCTGAGCCTTGGGCGTGGGTTGCTTATGCAGATTCTCTGGCACAGGATCACACACTATTGTCACAGCACTTGTCCCCTTGCTGTGTTGTTATTTGTTTGCGTGTCTTTCTGCCCCAGTGGACAGACCCTGAGCTCCTTGAGGGCGGGTACCATTTGTTTTTGTTTTTGTTTTTCTTCACTATACCCAAACCTTAGCAGAGTGCCTGGTTAATAACAGGCTCCTTTCCTGCATTCTGTGCCTCCATAGGGGGCAACTCTAAGAGCCTTTCCAGCTTCAGATCTCCCTCTGGGAGCAACCCAGGCTTCTGCTGCAACCACTTTGCAATTAAATTTTCTCTTTGCTTAATCCAGCTTCCCTCATGCTTTTGTAGGTAGGAATTGTTCCTGAGAGTGCTCCATAACAGATATCCTGCTTGCAAGCCCCCATTTCAGGGACAATATTTCATTTATGACATTTTGAATATTGCATAGAGAGATTTGGAAATTCACTTGGCCACTTTTCTACAGTAATGCATTTCACAGCATGAAATAATTTGCATTATTCAAAATTGAGTATCACATGAAACCAGTCTCCCTTTGCTTGACGGTATTATTAAACTAGATGATCCATTAGAATCTTTGACTTCCTAAAAATGTTTCTAGCACTGGGCACTGAAATCACCTGACTTAGCTGTGATTAATGTGATTGACAGAGTTTCAAGGCAGACTCCAAACACTTCAAGAAGGAGTTCTACCATAATCATAAAGTTTTATCCTGGATATTTTTGAATAATTGCTATGGACTATTGCTCATTTTTTGGCAGGGGTAGGTACTGTCATTGAAGAGGTGGATATGTGCCTTTGGTCCCAAGGCAAATGCTATGCTTTTGCAAAAGAAATCATCTTTTAATAGAACTTACTTTCACATCACCTGAATTCCTTAGTATGTCGTCTGAGATTCCTGGGTACCAACAATTCTCACGTGTTCTGTGTGTCACATTGCCAGTACAATCAGACATCTGCTTCTGGAATAATAAAGCTGTGTTTGTGGTGCCAGCACATACCTCAGCTTCTGCGAGTCAGGAAGCGTATTGTTGCATGTACTGGAACCATCCAGGTCTGCAAGAGCACAGCAGATTTCTCTGGAAAACAGGTTTTCTTTTTTTGTTGTGTTTTTTGGCTTTTTTTTTGTTTGTTACACAATTCAATGAAAGTGTCTTAATGGATGAATCTCAGAAATCAGGATGATTAACTTTAGACTTTGGCATGGACTCAAACAGCCATTATTAACACTGCGCTTGTGTGCCCTGGTTTTAGAATGAAATTCCTAATTTAATTATATCCCAGTAGTCCTCAATGGATTGACAGTGCCCTTCTTATTAATAAGATCTCAGTCTCAATTCCAGAAGATGTTTCTTTTAGGTATCAGTAAAGTGGGACAAGTAGACCTTCAGCAATTTTCCTGAATTAGGGAAGACTAGGAAGTGCTATTACAACCACATTGTAATCACCAGTATTACAAATTAGAGAAATATGTAACTATAGAGCTGCAGGTACTAAAAACACAGAGTAAAGTCATATTTCTTTCTTTCTCTTTATATATATGGTATATATATAAACATACACACATACATATGTATAGTATATATGTACTCACATATATACTACATATACATATATACACATATAATTATATGTGCATATTGTATTATGTGTATATACACATATAATATATGTGTATGTACACATATATTATATATGTGTGTGTATAATATATGTGTATATACACATATGTATTAGCCATTTTATTTTATATGTATATATACACACATATAATGAATGTGTATACACATATATAATATATATGTGCACATGTATATAAAATATATATATTATGTGTGTATACATACACACATTTAGATAGATGAGTAGACCAATGTAGCTGTATGATATAGATATAGAAATAGATGCATATCATAATTTGGGTTACATTTTTAGATGGTGTAAACCAGAAAGTGAAATGTCATTAAAGGAACTTATTTTATTAAATTGTCTCATGAATTTAACACACAGTTTTGCATTTGATGATTGAACTTGTCTTTCTCTTCCTTTTCCTTCCCTTCACCTTTCTTAATGCCACTGAACATAAAGCAAGACTGTCGTCCCACCACACTAGGCCTGAGACATTCCCACTGTGCTGAGAGCCCCATAATTTGAGAACAGGCCTCCTGGGCAGATAACAGTTTGCGTTACCATTTTTTAATCCCTAACATCTTCTGTGCTTCCCTCACATATCCTGGCCTGAAATGCAGAGGCCAGCGGGAAACACTGGGGAGAGGGCTCCCTGGACCTAGCAGTGTGATTATCACAGCTGGTGCTGGGTCGCTGTTTTCACAGCCACTTCCTGGAGCTGTGAATAGTCTGCCCAGACATAAATCCCAGCCCCTCTCTGTCAGTGCTAACAGATGGCAACCTCATGGCGAGACTTGTTTTATGGCACAGATTTTATACTCAGTTGTAGCAGCCAACCTTGTATAAAATGTGACTATAATGACACCATCACAGTCCTCACCTCTATCTAGAAAGCAAAATGTGTAACATACATGCTTTGGCTGCGTATTAGCTGCGTCGATCTAAATTTTGTGGATGTGGAAAATCACCAATGGACTTGTTGAGCAAAAAATAGTAATTTAGGGAACCCATGTGAGTTCATTAACATTCGCATATTGGGCTAGATTTTTAAAAGATATGCCTAGAACATGGAAAGATGGTAACAGTATCAAAGACAAGTAAAATGAAAGGATAGGAACTTCATTGTATCCGGATGAAATCAGACAAACAAGGGAATTTAAAAAGACAAATTAAAAGAAAGCAACAAAATGGGCTGAAAACACAATATTATTTAGTTATTGGGGCTTAAACCCGGAAAAAACACTATTTCATTTCTTACTTTAATGAAACCTAATCTTCAAACTAGAAAAAGTAGAATAAACATACTAAGAGAAGACAATTGTAATAATAAGTATAATAATAAACATAAGAGGAGATTAAATATTTGAAAAATGTGTTAAAATCAGACCTTACCACTTAAAATCAGCTCAAGATTCCAGGCACAAATGAGTGATGTTACAGCATAGTGAAAAAACATTGCAGATACTGTGTCATGACCACTTTAGCAGCAGGACTTGCTTTCTTTCTTATTTTAAAGCAGACAAAACAGTCAAAGATCAGATCATCCTGCATCAAAAGTGAATGTAGCATTAGGCTATATTGACAGAAGTTTGGTTTCCAGAAAAATCAAAGATGCGTCCTAATTAAGACTTTGATATTGTGTTTTCAGAGAACATGTCTTACATTGATGTTGATGAAACAGATCTGATTTCTATCAACTAAAATTATGAAGAAAAGAGAACAAATATTATGTGCATTAGCTGAAAGGACTTGGAATATTTTAGCCTAGAAAAGACATAAAGAGAAAGATAAGTTAGTTCAAATCTTTGAAAGGCTCAGATTCAGGCCTCATTTATGTCATTGCATTGGACAATAGAACAATCAGTAAGTTGAAGTTACAAGTAAACAGGTCTCCACTCAGCGTTAAGACAGGTTTTGTACAATTGCCAGCTGTTTAATTGAAGTGGAAATGAACTGCTCTGAGACAGTGAACCCTGTGCAAATGGAAAGTGAAGTCAATTGTTCAGGTTTATGGTGGAAGGAATTCTTGTATTATATGAGTGATTAAATATGATGACCTCACAGATCTCCTTCATTTCTTTTTTGTTGTTGTTGAGACAGTGTCTCCCTCTATCTCCCAGGCTGGAGTACACAATCTCGGCTCCCTGCAACCTCCGCCTCCCAGGTTCGATTGATTCTCCTGCCTCAGCCTCCTGAGTCACTGGGACTACAGGCGCACACCACTATGCCTGGCTAATTTTTGTATTTTAGTAGAGATGGGGTCTCACCATGTTGGCCAGCTGGTCTCGAACTCCTGGACTCAAGCGATCCACCTGCTTTGGCCTCCCAAAGTGCTGGGAATATAGGCATGAGCTAACACACCCGGCCCATTTCTAAAATTCTGTTTGGTTTTGGGGCATAGTGTCATTTTGAACTTATTCAGCAACTATGCAAGGTTGTAATATTTGAGCAGTGCTATTCATTCAAGCCATTTTACTTTCATATATTGTAAATAGCAGCAGGATATAGGGGAAATACTCAAATAAAATGTCTTTCAGTGATGTAGATGGTATCCTGTAAAACTATTGATTAAATACCAACATCATTGCCACAGATGGCATAACCCAGTGTCAGACCAGTAAGCTTCATCAGGGTAAGGCCACCAATCCAAAAATTGAAAACAGGTGGCAAAAGTTCCCTGGGGGACTTGGCATCTGTAAGTAATCAGTTACTGTAAAGCCCTGGTCAGACACAAAGTAGCTTCATTGCTGATGACATTTTTAATAGCTGAAGAACCTCACCACTTTATTTAATTATAATTTTAATATACAATACACACGCAGTTGATCACCTTTGACAATTGTTTGATTCTCTTCTACTTTCTTAGCCTAAGTTACAATATGATAGCCAGACCTTTTATTTTGGCGACACCAACAGATCAGAAATGCATGATGGAAGCCAAGATGAACTTGTCTGTCTCTATAGCTAGAAGGTTTCCATGTTGCATTTTCTCTGGTTCCTCCATTCATCCGTAACTGATCCTTAAGGAGAAATCAAATACATATGTGCTTGGTTTCTGTTCAGTGGAAATTAAATCCCACAAAAACCAAACTGTGGTTTGAACTGAAAATACTCATTTTTAAGGTATGTTACCAACATTTCTGACATGATATTCCACCAACCTCCCCCTCCCCAATAGAGATGGAAGTAAATTAAAGTTTATTCATAGCAAAATTGACATATAAGACAATGGATAGAGACATAAATTGCTAACATTGTCCAAAATCGGTATTTTCAAAGCCTTGGATCTTCTACTTCAAAGCTTTATTGGAAAGTACGATGGAAAGTAAGAATTTAGTAGAAAAGCCAGACTACACCATTTGGAGAAAAATGAATAGCTTAGAGTCCTTTGGGCATACCATGGGAAGATCTCTGTAGATTTCTGAATGCTATTGGCCAGTATTTCAGTTAATACGGTAAGATAATTTTTCTTCTGACTGTACTCAGTAATTTGTCAGAAAAGCATTTGCTTTATGGAAACAGTAAGTTTCTGCACATATAACAATTGAGACAGGTCATAAAATAGAATAGAAATATAAAGGAAAACAGCAGAATGATTTAAAATACCCTGTTTTTGGAAAATAAATGCTATGTGAAGTCAAAATATACTGCATACAATCCAGAAGTTTACTCACCTCCACATTTTCTGTTTTCTCCATAGTTACATAGAGAACTCTAAGGCAGAAGTCTGCCACATAAAGTGGCTACAATTTTAGTTGAAATGAAGAAGCAATACAGGGCATTGGAAGAAGTTTAATCTCATGCCTACGTTCTTGAACATGCCTCTGTCCCCCAGCCTCTTCCCTACACTGGGAGAAATTTTATCTTCATATGCCGCATTGTTTTCTACTAGGCATTATTCTCTTCTCTAAAATGAAGAAAGCATTTTGCATTATTGGCTTTGGTCAAGGCTTCGGTTTGTATTTTATTAGTTCATTCTGGTCATGAATGGCTGATTTATTGTTTGAGAAAACCTTTCTGGTCATCATGGCCTTCATACTTGGTATACATCAACTGTCTCATCATCATAATCAGGAGCCTGGATATTTTTAAAGTTTAAGAAAAGTAAGCCCCTTGACAGATTACAATGACATTTCCAAGACACTTCATATGAGGCAAATGGAATCAAGCAATAGACAGTGAATGCCTTCCTGTGTATAACTGTGATGTGAACTTAAGCCTTCTATATATAATGAAAGCCCTGTTGGATTACACACATCACCCTTCAGATGTCATAGCTGTTGCTAACTGCAAAGCACAAGTAATAGTCTCCTCTACAGCCAATGGAGACATTATCTTGGCTGCCAATTTTTTTAATTCAGAAGATAGATATGGCATTTTCCTATTGATTTCATTGTGTAAACATAAAGACGTATTTTAGACCCTTTTGACTGTGAAATTCTCAAATCCTCAAGTGTGGCTTTGTAGCTCCCAGGGATACTGCCGTGGTTCAGGAAGGGATTTCTGGGGAGTGGGATGCAACATCAGGGTGGCACCTCCATTGGTTCAAGAACTAGGGCAGTGAAAAAGCAATAGATAATAAGCCTGGTGTTGCACTGATGCCCCTGAGTAGTCCTAAAACAGTCCCAAGAAATCTAGACTAAACGTATTCTACCACGGAGTCTCTCTCTGAGCTTCGTTCCAACCTCACAGAAGGATTTGCTGAAGTTGGCTTGGACGTAAAAAGCGTAAAATCCCCTAGGTAGGTAAAGATTAAACCATGCAGCTATTTCTAGAAACTTGAAATTCTGCACTGCTCCTGATTCTCTTTATCTTAGTAAGATTTTTGATTTTAGATATGATTTAATATAATATACAGTTAATTGATAAGACAGCCCATTGGTGATTATTGTTTAGAGTTTCAAGAAGCTGACTTATTGACTCATTGTTCCTCTTCACATTTTGTTGCTTACCTTTTAGTTATTTCTGTTTTTCAAGAAGCTCTTGAGAATGAGAGGAGCAAACATGCCTGTGTTTTTTATATGCTAATCATAACATGATGAATGAGTTATTTCAAGAGGTGAAAATCATTGGCCAAAACTAAATTTCCCAGTTCACTGTATATTAGGATTTATCACATAGCTCAGTTCCTTGTTACCATGGGTAAGCAGAAAAGTACTATAGGCTAGTTACTATTTTGCCCTTAACAATCAAAGTTGTTATACCAGAAATCAGAGGTAAGAATTAAATAAGAGGGCTGAAATGAGGGGGCTGAGATGTACATTGTTTATCCTGGTGAGTAAGAAGGCTGGATAGGGGCTGGATTTAAAGGTTGGAGTTTGAAATTCTTGGATAAAGAAAAGTGAGCAGCTTCTGGGCAAAAGAAATACTTTTGGGCTTTTCTACATTCTAAGATTTATTAGGAAACTGTTGTTCTAGGCTTTTCTGCTTATCATGTGTTCTTCCCATTTATTCATCTCTCGACAAACATTTATTAAACTCCTTTTTTATGAAGCAATGTGTCTGATCGTAACTTGTTATGATCATAACAAGCTGGGATTATAACAAGTTAGCTCAGCCCATCCAAGAAGGAATGGAAGATGTGTTTACATGTGATACAAGTCAGCATATGTTCATTGCCATGCCGAGAGGGAGAAAGTTCTTGTGAATGTGTAATCAAGCTGGGGATCTGATGCGGCAGGGGTGGCTAAAGCACAGGGCAGATGAAGGGAGAAATCCCAGGAACAGGGAGTGACATGCGTTCTGCATAGAGGGAGGAAGGTTCAGTAATTACTTGGGGAGTGGGAGAGCAGTTCAGTTCATTATAGCTACAAGGTTTGAAGGGTGAGTTGAGACATCATTTGAAATGGACTTGAAGATCAGACTAAGATGTCCAGCCTTTATCCTGTGGACAATTTACAGCCAGTATACATTTTTGAGCAGAACTTCTGATACTGTGAAGATATATCTGGCTGCTTATCAGTGTTGGACTGGATAAAGGAAATGTGGTACCTCTACACCGTGGAATTCCATGTAGCCATAAAAAGAATGAAATCATGTCCTTTGCAGCAACATGGATGCAGCTGGAGGCTGTTATCCTAAGTAAATTAACACAGAAACAGAAAACCAAATACCCATGTGGAATCAAGCTGGGGATCACTCAAAAGTGGAAGCTAAACACTGAAGACTTATGGACATTGAGTGAGAAACAATAGATACCAGAATCTACTTGAGGGTGAAGGGTGGGAGGAGGATGAAGATTGAAAACCTACACATCGAGTACTATGCTCACTACCTGGGTGAAGAAATAATTTGTACACCAAATTCAAGCAACATGCCATTTGCCCACGTAACAAACCTGCACACACATCTCCCACAAAATAAGTTGGAAGAAAAAAATGATGTATCTGGCAGTCGCGACCAATGGAGACTTGATTAAGGAGAGAATGGATACAGGGCACAGTTGAGCTGTTAAAATAGGGAAGAGATATTTTTTAAAAGCCTGAACTTTAATGTAATGTTGGAATAAGAAGGAAGTGGTACTTAATTGACCAGTTGGAGAAGTTTGAGCTAATTCGTGTCCTTAGGGTGCTTTTTGCTGCACTGATGAAACAAATATATTTAAAACCTCACTACTTCCTGTATACATGTAGTAAATAATCAGAATTACGAAAAATATCTAAAATTTTATGTTAACTTGTATTTTTGCTAAAGGAAAAACCTATTAAGATTTTAATAACTTTTCTTTTCTTTTTTTTTTTTTTTTTTTTTTTGAGATGGAGTCTCGCTCTGTCGCCCGGGCTGGAGTGCAGTGACCGGATCTCAGCTCACTGCAAGCTCCGCCTCCCGGGTTCACGCCATTCTCCTGCCTCAGCCTCCCGAGTAGCTGGGACTACAGGCGCCCACCAACGCGCCCGGCTAGTTTTTTGTATTTTTTTAGTAGAGACGGGGTTTCACCGTATTAGCCAGGATGGTCTCGATCTCCTGACCTCGTGATCCGCCCGTCTCGGCCTCCCAAAGTGCTGGGATTACAGGCTTGAGCCACCGCGCCCGGCCAAGATTTTAATAACTTTTCTATGGTGGAAGCAATGCAATAACTCTTTCAATCCACAGATTAAAATTTAGATTTTTAACTTAGAGTCCTAATGAGATTTAGAAAGAGTTCTTAACTTTGAATTTTAATTATATTTTTTCTTAATAAGCTGTGCCTATAATTAATTTCTATATCTTTGTAAAAATTTTGTCATTTTCAATTGATGGAGGTGTTTTGATTAACTTTCTTCAAGATCTGAGTGTGTGTGTGTGTGTGTGTGTATATATATATGCATATACTCATTGCTATTGTGCTTATTGCAATGCACAAATTACTTTATTGTTTTCATTACTGTCAA
This sequence comes from Trachypithecus francoisi, assembly GCF_009764315.1. NCBI lineage: Eukaryota > Metazoa > Chordata > Mammalia > Primates > Cercopithecidae > Trachypithecus > Trachypithecus francoisi. The sequence goes on from NW_022681474.1 coordinate 22,328,148, forward strand.
GGAATTGGTAGGAAAAGAAGGATATTTGTTCAAAGATACTTTAGGTTTTCCACTTCTAATTAGAATTTCGACTTTCTATTTAGAAGTTAAAATCTGTAAGTAGAAACATACAAAAAAAATTGCTTTGGTAGACCCTACAGAATCAGAAGACATGCGTTTTAGGCTTACCTCTAGAGAAACAGCAGTTTTTCCAGTACAGGAAAAAGTTATAATACTGGAATTTTCCCTCTGATTGCCAGTCTGAGAGGAAGTGGTTGGGGAATGGTGACCCACCAGCCCGAAAGCCCCAAGAGCAACCATTAATAAGCACTCTTTGGTTGAACACCCATCATTATGGGGACCAAGCTCCCTGGGAGAGCGCCACTGTGCCTCCATTTGACATTCAGAATTGTCAGTAAGAGAATGAATGGAAGTGTACAATGTCTTCCTGAAACAGACTGAAAAAGTCTTCATTTGGAGGAACGAATAAGGAGCTAAAATTAGAACATCTCATTTTTTCATGAGAGTTTTATAGGTGAAACTAGAATCATGATAGTTACTTTGATTATGCTAAAAAGTGAGACTTGGGATCTTTTATGTATACCATGTTTTAAGTGCCAAACATTTTCAATACCCAACTTTTGAGAGTCTAAAAGGACAGAAAGCAAGTTTGATAGAGAGCATCAATAGTTTGCCTTTTGAAGCTCTTTTTGAAAAGCTAGAGAAAGATTCAAATTATCTAGATTATGTGGCTGTTCCTTTAAGTAGGATTACTTATGTCACGTTTGCATCAGGAAGTAGGTAAGTGGCCAATTTCTCATGTAGTTCCACAATCTTCAACAAAATCAACTTATTGCTGGATCCTCATTGCACCACGAGATGTAAATTGTTAGTTCCACAACCAGCTGGTGGTTTCTGTGGCCCAGGGAGGGCTGTCAGCCAGTCTATGGGCTGAAATGTTGGTGACAAAGCAACATTAACATGGAAATATGAAGTCGCTCAGAGGCCATACTTCCCTGGCTGATGGCTGGACTCTTAGCTCAGAGGAAGAAGGGAAAAATAAATTGCCCTGGTGTTTACTGGGTCTGGAAGTGAAGTCAAGAATTATCTTGTATGTGGGGAGAAAAACTTTCAGGGAGAATGAAGGAAAGAAACAGATGAGTATACAATTAGGGGACTTAATTTCCAAATCTTGTGGTCTTCTCACAGATAGCTGTAAATGCCCTGTACTATCTCTTAGCCACTTATAAACTCTGTAAGGATGGGGACCGAGTCTGGTTTGCTTACTATTATACCCGTGGATAACCTAGTTGGCATTCAATAGATCTCTACTAAATAAATGAGAGAACAAATATCTACATTTGGCCTGTAATTATGTTTAGTAACAGAATCATGGCAGTTCAAATAATGAAACAATGAAATGCTCTGGTCTTGATTCTTCAAGGCAACTTGTTGAAGGACCTAGGAAAAGGTCATTTTCTGACCTTCATAATGAAAATGTTAGATAAGTTTATCATTATTCCATTTTCACAAAAGTCATATGAACACATAAAGAGTTTTAAACCATCATCGGCTCTATCATATCCCACTTCCCAGAGGCAACTGTTTTCACTTTTTTTTTAGCTATATTCTCATGATATTTTTCTACTTATATCTAAATAATATGGTAATAGTGCTAGCTCTGGTTTTTCAACTTTAATAATTATCTCTTAAAACATAATGGAAGGCCGGGCGCGGTGGCTTACGCCTGTAATCCCAGCACTTTGGGAGGCCGAGGCGGGTCGATTACGAGGTCAGGAGATGGAGACCATCTTGGCTAATACGGAGAAACCCCGTCTCTACTAAAAAATATATAAAAAATTAACCGGGCATGCTGGCGGGCGCTAACCGAGTAGCAGTCCCGGCTACTCGGGAGGCTGAGGCAGGAGAATGGCATGAACCCGGGAGGTAGAGCTTGCAGTGAGCTGAGATCACGCCACTGCACTCCAGCCTGGGCGACGCAGCGAGACTACATCTCTAACATAATATAATATAGTGTAATGTAATATAATATAATATAATATAAAAATTTTAGTTCTTTAAATTTAATCCAGCCCCCGTCACACACCATTCCCCCAACTTTCCAATAATAACATTGTTAGCTATGTTACTAATAAAAGCACTATTTAGAGATGAGAAGTTTCAGATATTATGTTTTCCTTTATCTCTCTTTTAAGTTTGATTCCCTGTTTCACAAATTTCTTGTCTTTACTTTTCCTTGATTTACTGTCTGATTTTGGTACAATATATCCTCTAGTAGTTTCCTGGAAAAGAATACTTTGGACTGAGATGGATGGATCACTTGAGGTCAGGAGTTTGAGACCAGCTTGGCCAACATGGTGAAACCTCATCTCCGCTAAAAATACAAAAATTAGCTGGGCATGGTGGTGTGTGCTTGCTATCCGCACTACTTGGGAGGCTGAGGCAGGAGAATGGCTTGAACCTGAGAGGGGAAGATTGCAATGAGCTGAGATTGTGCCGCTGCACTCCAGCCTGATGACAGAGCGAGACTCCTTCTAAAATAAATAGAGAGATAGAGAGATAGATAGATAGATAGATAGATAGGAAGAAAGAAAGAATATGTTGGAGATAAATATCTTAGTCTTTGCATCCCTAAGTGGCCTATCCCCATGCAAAGTTGGCTGCACAATGAATTTGAAGTTGAAATTCATTTCTCCACACAATTTTGAAGGCACTGCCCTTTTGTCTTCTAGTTTTCCTGTGTTATTGTTGAGAAATCCTAAGTAATTTTTTGTTGTTGTTTATTTTTTTGTTTTATTTTGTTTATTTATTTATTTTTTTGAGACTGAGTCTCTCTCTGTCACCAGGCTGGAATACAGTGGTATGAACTTGGCTCACTGCAACCTCTGCCTCCCAGGTTCAAGTGATTCTCAGGCCTCAGCCTCCCGAGTAGCTGGGATTACAGGTGCCCGCCACCACACCCGGCCAATTTTTTGTATTTTCAGTACAGACGGGGTTTCACTCTGTTGGCCAGGCTGGTTTTGAACTCCTGACCTCGTGATCTGCCCTTCTTGCCCCCTAAAATGCTGGGATTATAGGCGTGAGCCACTGTGCCTGGCCCTAAGTCATTTTAATCTTTGGCGTGCAATCTCTTCTTTCTCTCTTTCTCGGTCTCTTAACTATTTTTAGCTGCCATCAGTGTACAAAAATTTCATGATGATGTGCCCAGATGTGTGTATAATGCTTCCATTGCAGGGCACCCAATGTATTCTATCAGTCTGGAAACTCATCATTGCTGGGAAACTTTCTTGGATTATTTCTTTAATTTTTCCCTGTCTATTTTTTCCTTGTTCTCTCTGTTTTATGTGTGTGGGGGGTGGTCTATTATCGAGGTCTGAGGCCTTCTGGAATAATATTTTCTGACTCTCTTTTATTTATTTTTTTCATTTTCTTGTCCTTATTTTTTTCCATTTCTTCCCCTTATTTTTTTTTCTTTCAATATCTGCTTTTAATTTTTCTTTTATTGTAATACTGTAATTTCAATTTCTAGGAGTTATTTTTCCCCTATTTTTTATTTAAATAAAATCCTGTTCTTATTTCATGAATAAAATGTATTCTCTGATCTTTCTGAGGATATTAGTGACAGTGTCCATCTCATGGCATAATATCTGTTCCCTTCAAATTGCCTGTATCTGTTTAGTCTCACTTGTTTATATTAGATGCATTCCACAGATATTGTGAAGTCCTTGGCTGTTTGCTCGTATTGTGAAATGGGATGCTAGAAAGCCGACTGGCATCACTGTAGATTGATCCAACCAGGTCTTTTAATCAGTCTTTTGTGCTGGGGAGATTCTGGGACCTCCCACTACATGTATGGGCTCTGACCAACAGTATCCATGTCACCCAGAAGATTGTTAGATGCAGAATCTCTGTCCTAACCCCAAACCTACTGATAAAATCTTTCACAAGATCCCCAGAATAGGAGCATTGCCCTGGAGAACAATCTTCTATCCATCTACTTGGAGGGCCTAAGCCTGGGCATTAGCATTCTAGGAGGCCACTGGGGGAGGGGGCAGAGGGCAAATGTTTCCATATTCTGATGATAATCTTTCAGCTAATCTCGTGATTATAAGGGCAATGTTGCTGCTTTCACCATTGCACAGTATGTTAGTCAGTCCAGGAAGCTGTGACGATGTATCATATACTCCGTGGCTTAAACAATATACATTTATTCTTCATAGTTCTGTAGGCTGGGAAATTCGAGATCCCAGTGCCAGCTGATTTGATGTCTGGTGAGGACTCTTTCTCTGGTTTGCAGATGGCTGCCTTCTTGCTGTATCCTCACATGGCAGAGGGGGTGGGGCAGGGAAATCTTGTGTGTCTCTTTCTTTTTTTATAAGGGCACTAATTCCATCATGGGAGGCCCACCCTCATGACCTAATCTGAGCCTAATCACCTCCCAAAGGTCACACCTCCAAATGTCACCCAATTGGGGATTAGGCCTCAATATATAAATCTTGGAAAATGTAAACATTTAGTTAATAGCACCTGGTGTCTCTCTGTTTTACCGTTTCCAGATAATATGCCTCCAGTTTTCTGCTAAATTGAGTGGATCATCTGTTAGTCTAGTTGCTTCTTAATCTTCCTAAATTTCCTACCCTACCTTCCCTATGTTTCTGGTATATCCAAACCATGAACAAATCCGCATTCTATTTTTCTGGTTAAAAATAAACTTTGTATCTCTTCTATTCTTTTCCATTTTATTTGTTTTATGGATTTCCGGTTTTTAAAGGTCCCTATACCTGGATTTTAGTGAGTTTTATGGTAATAGCAGAAACAAATGCATAGATTCAGCTTACAATCTTTAACCTGAAGTAGCTTAATCTTTAAGATTCGTCTGACTCTCAAATTGTACATGTCAATTTCTCTATTATCTCTATAGACTAGATATATCTTGTTACTTGGATTTTTTTCTTACTTTTTTCTTTATATTTTATTTTTATTCCACTGTTTATAAAACCCTGAGCTCTTTCATTCCTACTTGATTCATATATGCAGTAAAGAGTGTTGTGTTCAAAAGGATTTAGTTGTATAGAAATCTTCTACATATTCTTTTTTGAAAAAGAAAATCTTCAGGTGTATAGAAGAAAGTTTTCGCGTTCAAATTTAATTTCAACCCAGTTCTGATGTCAAAGTAAGTTATCGCCAGCAGAATTCAGTGTTACTAATGGGTGTTAGAGTTTCAGAAATATAACAATAGCAGGTGTGTTTTGTTTCTAGATTCACCCCTCAGTAATTAGTTGGCATTTGAATTGGATTTTAAATAGTGTGCTACCAATCACTCATAATTCCACATAAAACTCACCACTTTAGTTTTGATTACAATTGGACCTGCTATTTGATGATTAGTAAATTGGAGGCGTGAGAGGCAAATAACTCATTATTACAATGATGGTTTATTGGTTACTCTGCAAAGTATTGATTACAAGATAAGAGTAAGTTCTCATAATTATTTCTTACATCTGTGAAAATGATGGAACAAGTTCAAAGTAATCTTGAGTATTATTATCTACAAGTATTTTCTTATATGTATGAATGTATATATAAAGTGTGTATGTTGTGCAACAGGAAACAAAATAAATGTCTCTTGATAAAAGATCTCCAGGTTGAAGATTCTCACTCCATGTTGACATAGTAGTTCTTCAGCTTTAAAATATATTTAACTTGATTTAACCAAATATTCATAAACTTTATTTGCTATGGGGCCTTTTCTCTCCCACTTCTGCATAAGACTTTAAATGCTCCCATAGAAAAAAGGAAGGGGGAGATTAAAGCCAATTTTGTGATACCTCTGCATGATACGAACTTTGTGCCTCCTGAGCCTAGTTCAGTACTTAGCACAGTATTCAATAAATAGTTTCAAAATAATCTGAGCCAATTTAGTTAAGCTTTACTTCTTCCTTTCATCTATCTATCAATAGATAGATAGATTTTTTTTTTTTTTTTTTAATTGAGTCTTGCTTTGTGGCCCAGGCTGGAGTGAAGTGGTGCGATTTCTGCTCACTGCAAGCTCCACCTCCCAGGGTCAAGTGATTCTCCTGCCTCAGCCTCTCGAGTGATTGCAGGTACCCGCCACCACGTCTGGCTAATTTTTGTATTTTTAGAAGAGACGAGCTTTCGCCGTTTTGGCCAGGCTGGTCTTTAATTTTTTTTTTTTTTTTTTTTTTTTGAGACGGAGTCTCGCTCTGTCGCCCAGGCTGGAGTGCAGTGGCCGGATCTCAGCTCACTGCAATCTCCGCCTCCTGGGTTCATGCCATTCTCCTGCCTCAGCCTCCTGAGCAGCTGGGACTACAGGTGCCCGCCACCTCGCCCGGCTAGTTTTTTAGTAGAGACAGGGTTTCACCGTGTTAGCCAGGATGGTCTCGATCTCCTGACCTTGTGATCCGCCTGTCTCGGCCTCCCAAAGTGCTGGGATTACAGGCTTGAGCCACCGCGCCTGGCCGAGGCTGGTCTTGAATTCTTGAACTCAAGTGATCCACCTGCCTTAGCCTCTCAAAGCCCTGGGATTACAGGTGTGAGCTACTGCACCTTTTAAAGCAACTTTTTCAAATTATCACCTGAATTGCTTGGGGTTTTGTTTTCCTTCCTGCTTTAGACTCTCTGAAGTTACCACTTGACCAGTTTGCGTTACTACCAGGGGTTAGTTATATGACTAAACGTGAGGCAATGTGAGCTCCATCTTACCACCTTCTAAAATAAACTTGCCCCTCGGCATTTCCACAGTGGAGAAATGACTAAGCCTAGATAATTCAGACTGATCTGGAGCCTGGCATTTGGTTCATTTTCTAATTAAATGTGTATCATTGAAAATGTCTCCTTAAAAAACCATTTCATTTTCTTAGTGTCATATATCCTGGGTACCATTTGAAGTAAAAAAAAAAACATCTTAAGAGTTACTCAAATTCTCTTTGATTTTCATAGAGCCTCTGACTTCGTGTTTCAATTATATTTTACTAAACTGTTGACATACAAGACATATAAAAGATGAGAGTGAATGTCAATTTGATGGCGTGCCTGCATTTTTTAATAGCAAGATGATCTTGTTTTCTTTGACATCTCTTTTATGCTTAAATGAATGGATCTTTGTAGTGGGTATATCTAGTTGAAGGGTTCAGAGTATTGACAGATTTTTGCAAGTCGTACTTAGGAAGGAAACTTATACTCTTGTGTATCCCTCCCAGAAGCTAATTAACCACTAATTAAACACACAGTAAAGGATCAGTTATGTTTGTGATGTCTTGTGTCAGCCTGTTAGGGCTGCTATAACAAAATACCATAGACTGGGTGGTGTAAACAACAGATTTCAATACAGTTCTGAAGGCGATAAGTCCATGATCAAGATGGCAGCCAATCTGGATTCTAGTGAGGGACCTCTTCCTGGTTTGTAGCTGGCCTTCTGTTTGTTATGTTCTCACATGGCATTTCCTTGGTTTGGGCCAGACATCTATGGAAATGATAGAGCAAGAACATAGTCAAGTCATCTATGTGTATGCACACATACGTATAAGAAAATACTTGTAAATAATGATAGTTAAGATTATAAACAGGGAGCGAGAACACGTGCAATCTAGTATTTCTTCTCATAAATGCACTAACCTTACTGGATCAGGGATCAGTGTCAAATTTCTAATCTCATTTAACTTTACTTAATTCCATAGATGCCCCATCCCCAAATATAGCCAAACTGGGTGTCAGGGCTTCAAAATACAAATCTTATGGAGACACAAACATTCAGTCCATAACATCTGGTTTTATAACTTTTGTTGTATTTTTCACTTTGAGTTGATCTTGATTAATTCATTAAGGTTTAAATTTAAAGTTGTCAAGAAAAATGCCAAATCCGTTTTATCTCTTTAGTTCAATAGGGAGAATTGGTGCCTAATGATTTTTGTGACAAGTATAAGATTTTTAAAAATCTTGTGTTATTTTTGTTTCTCAGCTGTTTGACAATTGCTGAACCATTATTGAGAATAGTTACTGACAATTACTGACAACTATTGAATCTTCAATAGTTGAATCTTCAAGAATTTCAATAGTTGCTCTCTGTTTCTGTGTTTTAAATTTACTTCGAAATTCTTTGAGTTTGTCGAAGAGACAATGCAATTTGAACAATTCAGTGTTTGCCTCTCTCAACCTCTTGTTTCACATCCTAGACCTTAAAAATGATACAGTCGTCATAGACTTTTACAGGTGAAGAAACTGAGGCCCAGAGGGAAGTGATACTAAAGTCTTGATACATTGGTTTGTAGTACATGCTTTTGTCTTTTGTCAATTTATGTAGCTTGAGGTGCAATTGAGACTTGAACCTCATTCCATTGGAGGTGATTTAATGGGCAAATTTAATCTACACCTGATGCAGCAGAAACTTAGCAGAAGGAGATGTCTGGGACTCACCCCGACATCTGACCTGTCTTTTCTAAGTAAGCTTACTCAGAACCTGGAAGCATCACTGCACAAAATGACGGGTCAAGATGGAGTTTCACAGAATTATTGAAAGTCAAGGCTGGTGGTTGCCAAAAATTAAAAAAAAAAATTTATTTTTCAGTGGTGGCTAATTCAGCATGTGCCTTTTTGTTAGGTTGCAGCCAACTCTTTGTAAATGGTATCTATCAATATAAACACAAAAAGTTGAAATTATGTACTCCACACAATAATGGATTATTTCAAATGAGTATGACACTGATTGTAAGGACCTACTGTGGAATCAGAGCAAAATTGCCCTTCAGGCCTTTCTGAAGGTGAAGTGCAAGCCCCAATTCATTGTAAAGCTTTCTTGTGACCACTAACCATCCAGAAACTCCTGACCTCCCTTTTCTTTGTGCTGGTCAGTCCAGTGAGGCAATGCATGTGAAAACCCACACCCCTTTGACAGAGTCAAATGGGAATCTCCAGTGCTGGTATCATTAGTCCAGAATATACGGTATTCATGATGCCTGCCTCTACAGATTGCTGCAATTCTACATTTTGGTACAAACGACAAGAAACTTTCCCCAAAGAGTAAATGCATTCCTTTTTCTAAAACTGAATTTTTGTAAAATCTTACGACAATGAAGGAGTCATTTGAAATAATATTTCAGAATATTTTTCCTTGAGGAAGAAATGACAGCATGTCACATGTCTAATTTTAATCCTGGGGTCCCTGAATGGTCCCGTGTGACTGATTGGTGGTAGGCACATTCAGAACCGTCCCCCCGTTCTGTAAGTCTTTGTCTATTTGCAAGTCTACTATTGCAGTATCCTGCTTCAAACACCTTCACAATCTTTCTTCTAGGATATCATAGACTCCCGGGTTTATTTCAGGTGTGGAACAGACTGCTCTTTGCAGCCTAATCCAGAAATGCCAGCAATAGTATTAACAATCTAATTTGGTTTCTTCAATTCAATGTTAGGACAGTAAAGTTAATTAACATACATGTTTTTATATAGGATTCGTAGGTGATATGACTGTTACTTCATTTTAAAATAGAAAACATGCTCACTAGCTAAATTTTTGATGGATAACAGCAGCAACAGTAAGCTCTTTCGTTGTTCTTTTTTGAGATCTCTACTCAGCATCTAGCATCTACCCAGCATAAAACATGCCTTTATATCTTTAAAAAGAAATGACCTGTAAAAATCACCTTATGTATTAGTTTTGGTGGATATACAATATAGGATTATAAGGAAATAAACTAAATCACCTTCATTCTTCACAGGTGGTCATTCATATTACGAGGGGACATTGAATCATTCATTATGCAGTTGCCTCTTTATTGAACAAAGAACAGTAGATCTGAAAGTCCATTTATTTCTGTAAGCAGTAAATCTGCTAAAATTTAGATATATTATTTTTAAAATTTCTTTTTAGTGCTTTGTGGTAGTCTCCAAAGAATCATCTATTTTCAATGTTAACATACTTTTTACACCATTTGTGTGTTCTTTAGACTGTTTTTAATCTAAAATTACTTATATCACATTTGATGATATAAATCCTCTTCTAAGCCCCATCTCTCTGTAGGTAACCTCCACTTAATCACTAAAGAGAAAATTCTAAATCTTTAGTATTTACTGAGCGAATCACTTGATACTTCTAATTATCGGTAGTAGATTTGATAGCAATCAGGTCTGCAGTGAGTAATTGGCGAATTCTATTTTAAAATTTATTCCTTCTTCTACATTAATCCAGCCAAACTGGGAAAGAAGACATACTGTTTATCTTGTGAAAAACAAAAAGAAAGGAAAGAAACATTTTTCTTTAATTCTCTAAGCGTTCTTACATTGATAGTGTGGCTTCCTAAGGTTCTGTGTTGTTTGTTTTGTTCTTAGAGGATAAATGCCTAGTTAACTTTTTTGGAAGTCAAAGTCAGCAGGAGGAATTATCCGCTGGACTAGAACAATGTACTGCTGAGGGGGTGAAGACATTAAGTCTTCTGATGTAATAGCTGCTCTTACTTAGTAATTTTAGGTAACTCCAAGGAAACTAACGCCCCAGTGAGATAAGAATATGTATGTAGCTTTATTTCCTTTTGCCTCCCTCCTCTATCCGGGTTCTTCTTTTGTTCCTGTTATTTTCTGGAATCCCAGGTTTAATAGGTCCCTCCTATAACCTTGCTGCTCAAAAAATGGTCCATGGACCAGGGGCGGCAGCAGCAACACCAGGAGGCTTGTCAGAAGTGCAGGACTCCGGGCCCACCTTGGACCTCCCGAGTCAGATCTGCATTTTAACTCTTAATAGTCCCTCACCTTCCCTCAGGTGAATCCTGGGCATGTGGGAGCTTTTCCCAGATTTTCCGTAGTACCTGGCCTGCCCAGCTCATCACTCCAATAATTAATCCTGATATTTACAATATAAAAGGCAGGCCCAAACTAGAGGGTGATACATCAGTTTAAATGTGTTACTGAGACTTGGTCCAGCAGTTTTCCATATGATGACGTATTCCCACAGGTTGTCAAAGTGTCAGGCAAGAAAAAGCAGAAGCTACCACTTTGAGTTTCACATATTTATTTCCTATATGGGTATAATTCAAGCTCCAGAAAGAATTCAGGTCCCCTGTATGCCTCACTGCCATCGTGTACCCCTATCTCAGGGTTCCCCATTTCTGGACGGCCACTCCAGCAAAAGGTCTGGTGTTGGGACAGGTGTGTCCTAGTGAAAGCAGGGGAGGAATAGGCAGGATAATGACACTGAACATCCCAGGTGGACTTCGTGTGGGAGCTGAAACTGGACCTGTGGTCTGAAGACCCAGGCTCGGGTGTCAGCCTGAGATGTGAGACGTGTAAAGTGAGGCATGGTGATGTCTTTTCCTTTCTTTATTCGCATGCCATTTTCTATAAACAGTACACTTGAAAATTTGTCTCAGAGCATTTTGCTTTTCCTCTGGGGAAATGTAAAAGAAAATTTTATGTGTAGGGTAGAAACATGTTAATTGTGCATTAATTTATTCTAGAAGGGATGCAAGATTATTACTTTTGAGTGGGACTAGAGTTCAAGGAAAATAGTGATTTCTGTGCATGGCTGATGGTGGGACCTCAGACAGGGCACGTTACCCACCTGCAGTTGAATTTATTCTATGAAATTGGAGCCATGACACTGCCTTACACAATTCAAGAGCTGTTGTGAAAAATAAAGTCGATAGTAAGAAAGCACTTTTCAAAGAGGTGTATGCCGCTAAGGAGTTAATAAAAGAAGTTGCAAATACTTGAACAAGTCTTTTCATTTTTAAAATAAAATCAAAACCAATATGTATAGATAATCTTATATATGCACTCATATTCCACATAAAATTTTGGCTGATGCCTTCAAAGTATACATTTATGACCTTGAACTTCAGAGACACAGGAGAAATAGAATTCTTCGGTGTTTTACTGACAGCGATGTTTCCCCAAGTGTAGTTCTCTGATCTATCTGCTTCAGTATCCCCTGGGGTCTTTGAAGGGTATAGGTTTGAGGAATCTTCAGGAACACCATTTGTGATTTTAGTGCATTCTAAAATTTGAGAAACTAGTTTATGTGTACTTTTATTATCAATGATAGGAAGAATATAGAGATTGTATTGATATTCAATGTGTAGGTTGTATAACAGCTATCCTTAATTTTTTCTTTAATTCTTACTCTCGTAAAAGGAAATTGTATTTTTGTTTTCTTCTTGAAATGTTGTTTGTTCATTCATTCAACAAAGATTTCTTGAGCATCTTCTACAGCTGTGAAGGCTTATTTTCTGTTTAGGAAACCAATTTCATTACTCTTTGCATTCCTACATTATCAGGGCAATACATACATTGCAAACTGAGATGCTTTGGTCAGGTTTCCGGTAAGATATGGACCTCAAACCCAGTCTCTGTTTATGGACAATAAGCCACCATAAATTTTAGGTTGTCTCCTCCCCTTCTCCTGTCTTTGATATTATTTGTTAAAATTAATTTGCTGTCCTTTCTACCTGTTGGAATATTAAACAGAGAAAAATGGGGATAGAACAAATCAGGTTATTTTTGCTCTTCCATGCCACACCTTGTTACATGAAGTTTAAATCCACTTTTTCTATAGTAGAGATTATTGTAGTGGATTATAGTAGTGATCAATTGTTTTCTTATTTCCACTTAGAGAAGTTGCTCATGATGTGGAAAACTCAGTCAAGTATTTCATATGTCTTGTTAAATCCATGAAATGGAGAATTAACAATCCTAGACATTAAAATTGTTACTCACCTGTCAGCCTAATTATGTACTTACTTTTCTTCTCTGAGTCCTCTCTTTATGCTAACAAATAACTCATCAAATTAGTCAATCCCTGACTGACTTTATGCGTGATAGCCGGATATCTTCAGAATAAAAGCATTGTTTGCTTTTATCAAGTGTACCTAAGGTGGTGAAAACATATACTCAAGCAATGTATTTTGAAGTCAATAACAGCAGAGGTGATCATGTTAAGTCATGTGTTGGATCAAGCCTTTTCTTCCTAAAACCCTTCCAATGACTTTCCAACTCCCTAAAGTAAAATCCAACTTCATTGCATTGTGCAAGGCCGTGGGGGATACAGTTCCTTCTCACCTTCCCTCCTTGTCTCAGACCACTTTGCCTGTGCTTCCTCCACTCCAGACACACTGGTCCTCCTTCCAGTCCTCCAGTAGAAGACTGATTCTTGCTGGTGCCATGTTTTGGCTGGGGCTTCTGCAAACCACTGGGAAGCCTTTGGAAAATTTGAAGCTGGCATGATTTGATTAAGAAGAAATGAATGAATGAATGAACAGATTTACATCAAATTGAGGAGAAAGCACTTTTTTTTTTCACAAACAGGAACTTAGGCATTTTGCAGAGCACTCTGAAACATTTTAAATGTCAGTGATTGATAAACGTATTATGAACTAGTGAGAGGTCTTTCTAAGTGTATTTACAATGAGTTTAAATACAGTCGAGTTAGGATTAGCATTCTCAGAAAAGACCTGAATCCAAGCTTAGAAACTGGAATTTACATATAAATAGAAAATTAAATCAGTTTTCTAAACAGGTATTTTTGAAAATCCAATAACAGGTTAACAAATTTAAGGTTTATACAAACACAGAATATTTTTGACTTAATTTTAATTAAACTTCATGAAGTATTCAACTGATAAATGGGAATGGAACAAAACATTCTCTCAGCATTCCAATTAGCATTGAAAGATGTTGATGCTTAAAAAAAAAAAAAGAAAAAAGAAATGATCCCAGGCTGCCTGTCTGTTACCCAGCCAAGTAATTCATAACAAAAGGCAGGTTAAAACACTTCACTCCAGAACAGTGTGTTGGGAGTTGTGAGACATTATGTAAAGTTAAAGTGAGAACATGGTGATGTCTTTTCCTCTCTTTATCCACACGCCGTTCCTTATAAGTAACATACTTGAAAATTTGTCTCAGAGCATTTTGCTTTTCCTCTGGGGAAATGCGAAAGAAAATTATCTTTGTAGAATGGGAACATGTTATTGTGCATTAATTTATTCTAGAAGAGATGCAGGATTATTACTTCTGAGTGGGACTGGAGTTCAAGGCAAATAGTGATTTCTGTGCATGACCACTGGAAGTGCTCAAGGCTAGTGATCACAGATGTTTGAAGTGGGAAGTGGTTGTGGGATATTTATTTAATTGAGAAAGGGAGATGTATGTTTCACTGATATCTCCCTTTCTCAATTTTCTCAAGTACTACCATTATTGTTTTTTTTTTTTTTTTGAGACGGAGTCTCGCTCTGTCGCCCAGGCTGGAGTGCAGTGGCCAGTTCTCAGCTCACTGCAAGCTCCGCCTCCCGGGTTTACGCCATTCTCTCGCCTCAGCCTCCCGAGTAGCTGGGACTACAGGCGCCCGCCACCTCGCCCAGCTAGTTTTTTGTATTTTTTAGTAGAGACGGGGTTTCACCGTGTTAGCCAGGATGGTCTCGATCTCCTGACCTCGTGATCCGCCCGTCTCGGCCTCCCAAAGTGCTGGGATTACAGGCTTGAGCCACCGCGCCCGGCCCCATTATTGTTTATATTACTTGAAATATAAATGGAGCAAAGCCATTACCCATGTTTCGGCGTTGGGTGAAAAGACAAGTGAGGTTAATCCCATTCGGCTGGAGAACCTAGAGCGATGACCCCTGCCCCAGGCGTGGAGCAGTTGATGCCTTCACAGAATAACCACATATTCGACCAGCTTATTTCCAAAGAGGTTCCCTCCGCTTTAACCAAAACCTGAATTATGATTATGCAACTTTGCCACCATTCTAAATGCCTACACCTAAACAATGTCGCTTTCTTTTTTCGTTTTCCTAGTTCGTTAAAAGTTTGTCTAGATTTTCATGGTCACGTGCATCCCGCTGTCCCGGAACATATTTTTGTACCAACTTAATACCCTTTCTTTAGTCCAGAGTGTCATGCATGCAAATCTGGATGTAAATGGATTGAAATTTAAATATTAAGGTACACATGCCATCCTTTTTTTACTCTAGGTTGATTCTTTGAGTGTTGATGTCATTTTATTTTATTTTTTTCCGAGATGGAATCTCACTCTATCACCCAGGGTGGAGTGCAGCGGCACAATCTCTGCTCACTGCAAGCTCTGCCTCCCGGGTTCTCACTATTCTCCTGCCTCAGCCTCCCGAGTTGCTGGGACTACAGGTGCCCGCCACCACACTCGGCTAATTTTTTGCATTTTTAGTAGAGACAGGGTTTCACCGTGTTAGCCAGGATGGTCTTGATCTCCTGACCTCGTGATCCACCCGCCTCGGCCTCACAAAGTGCTGGGATTACAGGCGTGAGCCACTGCACCCAGCCGATGTTATTTGTTTTTATTTTACATTTTTATTAACAGAAAAGACAGGAAAAGTTCATAATTTAACTTCCCTTTTAGATATAACTTACATTTCATACCCTATTCCCTTTCCCGTACCCTATCTTGTTTAAAATTTAGACTCTTACCACCAAGTAATTACACTTTTTCTTCTCCCAGCCTTTGTTAGTGATGAATAAATGTAGTGCTTTTTGTCCTTGGTTTGGCTGGAGGTTCATCATTTACATAATCACCATTGTTGGGGTAATGTCACATGAGCTTACTATCCTTTTATTAGAATTTTAGAAGCTCGATGATTTTGAAAGCCTTTGCAAGCCTAACTGATAACTAAGGAAATATAGAATTGGAAAATACCTGATATGTGTAACTTCCAGGAAAGATTAAGATATTCTAATAATATTTCAAAATAGGGAACGTCTCTTGGGTTAACTGACAACTTCCTACTATTTTTTTGTGCTATAGTTCATACTTTTCTTTTCCTTAACCATTTGTAGGTTAGAGAAATTATATCTAACCTTCACTCTCAAAATCAAATAATCCTCTTAATATCACTATCTCTAATTTGTGAGAAGAGACTGAAAATAGATAATATTTAAGATTAGGTCTCCAGTTTCAAAACTAAATATTTACTTAATACTGGATTCAAGGACTAGCATTCTTCAACCCATACCATAGACATATTAAAAAGGAAGTATTTAGTATATGATATTATCTCCAAAATTGTATAGTTTGTCAAAGATGAAACATTAATATTCTCACTGTACAGTGGACAAAATCAAATGTTGTAGTGCTTTCAGTATTGTTATTTTCTGGTCAAGATTTTTCCATCATTTGATAAGGTCTAAAATGTTTACATTGGCAAAATTTCAAATTAGGATTAAGTTAATAATGCCGCTTTTTTTTTTTGAGATGGAGTCTCACTCTGTTGCTCAGGCTGGAGTGCAATGGCGCCATCTCGGCTCAGTGCAACCTCTGCCTCCTGGGTTCAGGCGATTCTCTTGCCTCAGCCTCCCCAGTAGCTGGGTTTACAGGTGTCTGCCACCATGCCTGGCTAAATTTTGTATTTTTAGTAGAGATGGAGTTTCACCATGTTGCCCAGTGTGGCTGGTCTCAAACTTCTGACCTCAGGTGATCCACCAGGCTCAGCCTCCCAAAATGCTGGGATTACAGGCATGAGCCACCGCGTCTGGCATAATGTCGTAGTTAGGTGGCTAACAATACAAATCCAGTTTTCTGTGGTTTAGCCTGAGTAAGAAGAAAATATCTGGGAGATGCTTAACAAAAGGTAAATGTTTTTTTAAAAGCAAAAGTTTGTAACGTATGTTTTGGAACTTGCCCTATAAAACATGATATGCTATCATGTCCTGCTGCTGAGTGTGTAAACTGATACAGGCTGAGAGCATTAGTGCACAGTTTCTACTCAGAAATTGTTTCTGAGCAAAGAATTGCAGTTGTTCACAAAAATATAGCCTCTAGTATCAAATTAAAATTTTAACTATTCAGGAATAGTTTGTGGTAGGCACAAATTGTCCATTAAATATTATATACAGTCAATAACATGGAAATATATTTATTATGTAATGCTGAAATCAAGTTATATGCATATATGAACACACACATATGTACACACATGCACACTTGTATGTTTGAAGACATGTGCAGGCTTGAAGAGAAATATTCTGGAAGGATATTCATTAAGGTGATAACTCTGAGCCCTGCACCCAGGACAGAATAATATTTTAATTGTTTTCTTATTTAATGATTTGTTTTTTATATTTTTTAAAAAGTATTTTAATTTAATAATTTTTAAAGCCCTTCAAGTTATTTACTTATGTGAATTTTTTTTTTTTTTTTTGAGATGGAGTCTTGCTCTGTCATTCAGGTTGGGGTGCAGTGATATGATCTTGGCTCACTGCAACCTCCATCCCCCGGGTTTAAGCAATTCTCCTGCCTCAGCCTCCCAAGTAGCTGTGATTACAGGCATTCGCCACCACGCCCGGATAATTTTTGTATTTTTAGTAGAGACGAGGTTTCGCCATGTTGGCCAGGCTGGTCTCAAACTCCTGACTTTGTGATCCTCCCGACTCTGTCTCCCAAAGTGCTGGGATTACAGGTGTGAGCCACCACACCTGGCCAACGTTTTTAATTAGAATGAGGTCATGCTTAATTTACTGTAAGGAATTTTTTTATTTATACAATGAAATTCATCATTTAATGACTTTTTGAACTGCACCATGTTAAGTCCATATTCTTCAGGTGTTGCTTATTTATAAAATAAAGAACATGATTTCTCTCTTATTACTTTGTCCTGAGCATTGGTGGCTATCTATCAAACATAATTTTTAGCAAAATCCTGGCAAGAACTTGTTGTCCTATATGAAAGACATTGTTTTTCAATTATTTTATGAAATTCAGGTATTTTTCTTAGTCTTACACTAAAGTAGGCCACATCCTTAGAAGGAATTTATTCTAAATATATATTTTAACAACTACTTAAAGCAGAGAGTCTTCTACTTTATCTAGAATTTGCTTTTGTGAGTTATAAAAACCTTTTATAAAAATTTAATTCAAAAATAAGAGAAAGAGAAGCCATTGGATTCTAAAAGTGTCAGAGCACAACTAATCTACAGGTGTTGATAGATTACTTCTGAAATGTGAGTTTCTATCTCATTTTAGTGCTTAATTCTTAACTAGTTGTGTGTATGTTTAAGGAATATATCACAAAACTGGAAATCTAATTTTAGTACAGTTTTTACTGTCTCGATTTCTTTTTTTAATGTAGTTTTGTTGATTATGGATTATTTACAATGTTAGTTAAATTATATAATCAGTGTAAATATATGCAATCGTGAAATTTAATTAGGGAAAGTTATTTAGGAAAGTAATGTCAGGATTCAGACATTCATAGCATTTTAGAAATTCTTGGGTACTTATTTCAAAACTGCTAGTTGGATGAATAGTAGTTGATATCCAAATTTAAATGTTTTATTCCCAAAAAAGTGAAAAAAATCTTGCTAAATTCAGTGGAGTGAAATAGTATTTAAAGTATGATTCAGGCTGTGCACAGGGGCTCATGCCTGTAATCCCAGTACTTTGGGAGGCTGAGGCCAGCGGATCACCTGAGGTCGGGAGTTCGAGACCAGCCTGAGCAACATGGAGAAACCCCGACTCCACTAAAAATACAAAATTAGTCGGGCGTGGTAGCACATGCCTGTAATCCCAGCTACTTGGGAGGCTGAGGTAGGAGAACTGCTTGAACCTGGGAGGCGGGGGTTGCAGTGAGCTGAGATCGTGCCATTTCACTCTAGCCTGGGCAACAAGATTGAAACTCTGTCTCAAAAAAAAAAGTATGATTCAGTTTGTGAATATCCAATATTTGTTGCCATTGCACTCTAGCCTGGGCAACAAGATTGAAACTCTGTCTCAAAAAAAAAAAGTATGATTCAGTTTGTGAATATCCAATATTTGTTAAATTTATACTGATGTTGAAATTTCTATTTCTCATCATTTTCCCTTTTTTTTTTTTTTTTTGGCTTAAAGTTCTACCATTTTGAGGAAAGAGGCTAAATGAAAAGTGATTTTTTTAACTCAAAATCATATATTTACCTAGAGAAACAAGATTTTCATATCAAAATATTTCACCCCTAATACTAGCTTGAATTAATCAGAATGGGAACTGGGTAAGTTGATGATAATGGTATGATTTATCTGATTTAAATCATATGCAATTTATAAAACATAATCAGACAGAGGTACATCTATTGGCTGTTGTCTGTGGTCATTGAGTAAGTCAGTCTGGGCACAACGTTGCACCATTACGGATTCCGATCCCACAAACTGAATATAGGGTTATGACAATATGGAATGAGATTGAGTCTATCAGACGTCTGGAAGCCTGGATTTAACAGAAGGCCCTCAGTGATTTGGGCCCTAGACATTTGCAGATCATCCCTCACACTGGGAACCATTAAGACAATTGATTACATCTGGCCTCTTCTGCGCAGTCATTTCATATTTTCCATAGTGAGGCTGTTGGCCATGATTGGTCCTTGTTTACAGAATTTTCCGTCTCCCCTGGTTGGCGGACTCAAACTTTTCATGTGACTTAGCTGTTAGTTCGGAGCCCTCATTATAAAATTAGCCCAATATAGGAAACAAGAGCAGTTTGAGATGACTAAAGATGAATAGCAGTGTGAAAGTGTTTTACCAGGAGGTTTTAGTTAATTGTTGATACATGAATTTTCACAAATTATTATCATGCACCATAATATCATGTATTACCATAATACATGAATTTCACAAATAGAAAACTTGAAAATGAATGTAGAATATTTAATATATGACCCCAAATAGCCTAAAGTACACAAACAAGATACTTAGCTAAACTGTAGAATAGGAGACTTTTTATAGGTGGGAAGGACCATGTGGCTATAAAGCTGCACCCTCTCATTTTACCAACGGTGGGAGGTTACATCCTAAACATTTTATGTGGTTTCTGGGTTTACGATGCAATGTTCTTTGTGAAAAATCACAAGAATCTTATTATAAAATAGATTTTCAGATTTAATTAAATGCTCTTTTTCTATTCATAGGTTATCTGTGGATTGTGGCTCCTGTGGAAAGAAGCCTATTCATTAAATAAATCACACAGATTTTATATGAAAATTCAGTGGACACTCTGAGTTCTTTGATCATTTTCCTTTTATTATAAGATAAGAGGTTATCATCATCACAGTATAACAAATGCTAAAATCGTCTTGAATTTTTCTTTTAAATTCCTACTAGATAGTTAATAGAAAACCCTCAATTAATGCAAAGATTAATTGTTTTAAAGTACTTCTTAAGTATTTCAATATATAATAGGAAACAATAACCAATATTACTGTGCTATTACTTTCTGCTCTGTTTTTATCTTAACAACATTTCATTTCCTTCTATTAACAGAGTCAACATGATGGGATATCCTATTTCTTATTTGCTTTTCCATGCTGAATTGTTTACAGATTTTTGCTGTTTTAAATAGCACACTTGGCCTAGATTATTTTTTCTCCTTTGATTGTTTTCTTGCGTTATATCACTAGGCTTTGTGACAGATTGCTAAACTGATCCTCTGAGTGATTAATCAGAGGCAGATTAGACAGGAATGAAGACCCAGCCTCACGACTCGGCTCTGGCTGCCTCCCAGAACCATCACTGTACTTCTCTCATACGTCAATTCCCTCATATGTAAAATGGGATAATAATTCATGCCACGCCCAAGCCAATTAGTAACCCTAAATGAGGGTTGTTGTTATCATTATTAACCTATCATCAGAAGCAATGTGTAAAATACCTTTGTTTTATAACCATTAATACAGTTTTATTCTATTTATTTTTAATACTTTAGTAAAGATGTAGCAATACCTTAAAGTTGTCTTAAATTTTATTAATGATGGCTCATTAGGCTTGGCATGCTTTTTATTTTCCATAGGATAATATATAATCATTACAAATAAAATTACAATGTCTCTTTACTCTTTTATGTAATAGTAAAATCATAAACCATTACAATTTAAAAGTGTAAATTAGTTAAGTGTATATTTTTGTTTTATTTATTTATTTATTTATTTATTTGTGAAATGGAATCTCACTCTGTATCCATGACTGGAGTGTGGTGATGCGATCTCAGCTCACTGCAACCTCTGCCTCCCGGGTTCAAGGGATTCTCCTGCCTCAGCCTCCCAAGTAGCTGGGATTACAGACACATGCCACCTCACCCGACTAAGTTTCGTATTTTAATAGAGACTGGCTTTCACCATGTTCCCAGGCTGGTCTCGAACTCCTGACCTCAGGTGATCCACCCACCTCGGCCTCCCAAAGTGCTGAGATTACAGGCGTGAGCCACAGTGCCTGGCCAAGTGTGTATTTTGGATTGAGTGCCTGCTTAATTGGATTTTCCCATTCTGTTTCGTTATATATATATGTGTTTAAATTGCCAAATGTTTTTCACCAAAACAACACCCTACAATGGTCCAAATTCCTGCAATCACTTCAAAGTCAGAGAAGGGTAAGGACAGAGAATGGGGAATGGGCAGGGCACTTCCATCTTGGTCATAGGCCTGCATGGTTCTAATTATCTGCTGCCTCTGAGATTGAACCCTTATGCCTCGAACTTCCAGGGTCATTCTCTGCTCATTTTCTAGTTTTAACTTAAAATTGTTCTTTTTTTCATCTAGTTCATAGCCTTCAATCTCACCGGGCCATGCCCACATTCTCCAAAGACATGTGTTGTATTTCTTACTGATTTCATTAACCACAAAGAACAGAGATGATGAACTGCAATCATAAGTGAAGCTAAACATGACCCAGCTGGCCAGTGAGCTATTGTGGGGTTAAGATCCTCTTGGTTAACTAGAAGCTTTGATAGGTTGTTTCCCATTGTATTCTTTTTTTTTTCTACCATTTTCTCTGACTACTCGGAAACATGATTACATTCTTTTTTTTTTTCTTTTTTTTTGAGACCACTTCTTGCTGTCACCCAGGCTGGAAGGTTGGAATGCAGTAGTGCCATCACAGCTCACTGCAGCCTTGGCCTTCTGGGCTCAAGCGATCCCCCAACCTCAGCCTCCCAAGTAGCTGGAACTGCAGGCACACACCACCATACCCAAATGTTTTTCACCAAAATTTACTAAATTTTGCAGTTATAGTGGAGATGGGGTTTTGCTGTGTTACCCAGGCAGGTCTCCATCTCCTGGTCTCAAGCAGTCTGCTTGCTTCAACCTCCCAAAGTGCTGGGATTAAAGGCATAGGCCACTGCACTCAGTCTAAAATCTTAATAAGTTAGACAAGAGGTTTCATACATAAACTTTTAAGACACCATCTCAGATCAACTGTTAACCTGGTTAATCATTCATTTGTTGATTTTTTTTGTTTGTTTTTTTGAGACAGTCTCACTCTGTTACCCAGGCTGGAATGCAATGGCATGACCTCGGCTCACTGCAACCTCCGCCTCCCATGTTCGAGTAATTCTCCTGCCTCAGTCTCCCAAGTAACTGGGATTACAGGCATGTGCTACTATGCCCGGCTAATTTTTTTGTATTTTTAGTAGAGACAGGGTTTCACCATGTTAGCCAGCCTGATCTTGAACTCCTGACCTCAGGTGATCCACCCACCTCGGCTCCCAAAGTGCTGGGATTACAGGCGTAACCCACTGCACTAGGCCTCATTGAATTTTTATTAAACAACTTTAGATACCTATTATATACTAATGTCCATGCTTGTATTGATGGGACAAAAAATATAAATAAGCTAGAGTCTCTATTTTGAGACATCTCTGTATCAGTGGTCCCCAAAACTACCCCAGCTTTGGAGATTTGCTGTTGGGATTCACAAGACTCATCGTTATAGTCATGCTCGTGGTTATGATTCATTACAGCAAAAGGAGACAAAGCAAAATTGGTACAGGGAAAAGGCACATGGGGCAATCAATGTCCAGGGAAACCAGGGCCACATTTCCAAGAGTCCTTTCCACACACACGGTATGCATTTTAAGTTTTCAGCAATGAACTGTTATAACACGTTCACAGTGTGAAATCTTATCTATCCCAGAAGTTCATTAAAAATTCAGTCCCAAGGTCTTACTGTGGGCTGGTCATATAAACTACCTTTTGTCTAGCCTGTAGCAGAATTCCAGACTCCCAGAAGGAAAAAGGTGTTCAGCATAAATCCTATTGTTTGCCCAGTTTAGGCACTGTGAGCCAGTTTTAGCAGTTACGGAATGATGGGAACCCTCCCTAAATCTAAATTTCCAGATGCCAGCCATGGGCCAGCCTTGCAAATAGCACTTTTCTAAGGATAGCAGTCTCATGCCTGCTGTGTTAACTCTCCTCTGCACAGTCTCACATTCCAGTGGTGGTAGACATAAGAGTGTTGAAGGAGTCAGGCAAAGGAGTTACTGAATTATAGAAGAAAACTCAATTAACTCAGCCTGGGGGAGTCAAGGGAAGTTCATTTAAATAGACAATATTGAGCTGAATCTTGAAGGAGTTATCAGTTTTCCCAAAGTCCTGGGGTAAGATAAAGGCTTTCATCCATGCAACAGTAACTATATTCATTGTAGGTAAAGAGATTATTAAATTCTGTGTGGTGGGAGCATAGGCATGATGGGGAGAAGGAGGAGATAGGAAAGTAGCTGGAACAAGAGGATGGAGTGTCTTGTAGTTGAGTGGATATAAGGAGTCACTCAAGGCTTGTCAGAAAAGTGAAGTGAAAATTTGAAAGGTGCCTCCAGTAGCAAGTGGAGAAAAGATTGGAAAAGGAAGAATTTGACAACATAACACTAGATAGAGCTGGGCATGGTGGTTCACTTCTATAATCCCAGCACTTTGGGAGGCCAAGGTGGGAGAATTGCTTGGGGCCAAGAGTTTAAGACCAGCCTGGGCAACAAAATGAGACCCCCCATCTCTACAAAAAATAAAATTAAAAATTAACCAGGCATGGAGGCCCATGCTTGTAATCACAGCATTTTTGGAAGGTTGAGGCTGAGGAATCACTCAAGGCCAGGGGTTTGAGGCCAACCTGGGCTACAAAGCAAGACCCCATCTCTACAAAAAATAAAATTAAAAATTAGCTGGGCATGGTGGTGTGCACCTGTAATTCTAGCTACTCAGGAGGCTGAGGTGGGAAGATCACTTGAGCCCAGGGATTTGAGGCTATAGTGAGCTATGATCATGCCCATTGCACTTAAAGCCCAGGTGACAGAGCAAGACTCTGTCTCTAAAACAAACAAATAAACAAACAGGCTAGGAAGCCAGGAGACAAAAGATGATGGAAATGTGACCTAAGGCACCTGTATTAGTCCATTTTCACCATGCTAATAAAGACATACCTGAAACGGGGTAATTTATACAGGAAAGGGGGGTTTAATGGGCTTACAGTTCCATGTGGTTGAGGAGGTCTCACAATCATGGGGGAAGGCGAGGAGGAGCAAATCACATCTTACGTGGCGGGCAGCAGGCAGAGAGAGGTTGTGCAGGGAAACTCCCCTTACAGAACCATCAGATCTCGTGAGACTTATTCACTCTCACTAGAACAGCACGGGAAAGACCTGCCCCCATGATTCAATGATCTCCCACTCAGACCCTCCCACAACACATGGGAATTCAAGATGAGATTTGGGTAGGGATACAGTCAAGCCATATCAGCACCTATGGTGGGAATAGAATATGAGGCAAACTTCAACCTAGGAGACACAAAAGTCTTCCTCAGAGCTTTAATAAAATAGGGTGTCTAGATCCCATTCAACTCCTTAGTATCTCTGGACCAAGCATTCTGTAAGCTTTATCTTCTGTAGCTACCTTAGTCTGTAATGCTGCCAGTTAAAACCTCAAAGCTGGGGTAGTCCAGTTTATCGACATACCTAAGGATATAGCTATTTTCTATAGAATTTTATCTTTGGTTCTGCAGTGAATTGAGATGCAAAGACATATGGCAGTCTATCTTAGCCAAATATTTTCATCTAGTCTCAGATGCATCTATCCAGCCAATCTGCTTTCAGTGAACACTCTGAATGTTCCAGAGGATTTACAGTAGTGATTTGCTTCACTTGAAAAGTGCAGGTCAAACTGTTTGTCAAAAGGTGCAGTAAAGATGGATCCTAATGACATAAGATGCATATCAATTTATGAAGTTGCTTTTTGGTGGTTTCACATGTATTACATGTGTGCTTTGTATGTAAAACTCAAAAAATGTTCAGATGTTTTCAGCAAATAACTGTTAGTTAAATGCAAGGTATTTTAATAAAATCATTAGTATAATACAGAAACATACCCTTCCAAGCACAGCTTTCTTCCCTTTAACTTTTATGTTATATTATAGTATATGATGACAGCAGAGAGACCTGCAAGGTTTGCAAAGTATAATATGAGGATACACATGAATTTCCTGTTCTACTTTCAGATTAACTGAACACTGTGGGGTTTCCTAATAATGTTTATTGGAAAAACAATGAAGAACTTTCTATTATAATAGTTTATCTGCTATTAAGATCAAATAAAATATCTTAAGAATGTGTTAAGATCAATTGTATTTACAGATATGTGTTTTCAAAGCTTCCTCTTCTTATATTCCAATGGGAATCAAGAGGTGCGTTTAGTGTTTCCATGAGCTGTGTGATTAATGACTATAGCCAAATATGTTGGGGAAAATGATCATTGAAGGTTTTTCCATCAGTGTTTACTTAACATACAGTAGACAGAAAACAAACAATCTGTTCAGCCAGACTATTCAAAGATCCCTCTTATTGTTTTTGCTTTTACTACAGCTGGAAAGGGAAAAAGTATGTCATATCTATTCCTTCATCTTGCTTCTGAGTCATTTGTTTTGGTGCTGATTTAAAGAGTAATTTAAAATATTTGTATGAGTTTGAAAGTCTGTGAAATGCATAGGAGTAATTTACAATACAGATAATGAAGCTGTGATTTTTCCAATTACCCTGTCTTTATTCTGTAAAACATCCATTTTGACTTGTTTTATCTTCTCTAAAAATCATTTAGAAGTGGGATCAAAATCTAACTCAGTTTCATACTTTTCAGTCTTGATGAGCCATGTACTACCGAATTATGAACACATAATAGGATTTCCTCTATGCATGACCAGGTAGCCTTGTTTATTCATGACATAACCAGAGAGAAAGAATTAGGTTTAAAATGCCAACCAAAAGAAGCAACCAAATGGATATTCATGGATGCCAGGCCCTAAAGCTGACAAATGTTCTCATTAGAAAACCCCTCAGGTTTTTCCTGAGATCCTGTTTACTCTTTGCAAACACAATTAGAGCAAGCAAGTGATCTGTTTTCCAAGTTTGAGGTAGCAAATACTAGGACGCACAGAGATGGAGGTTTGTCAACATTTGACTGTAATAGCTGCCAGTGGTGACAGCAAGGGAGAGATACAAAATCATAAAATGCTGCTAAACAATGGGGTAAAAAATCAAACCTCAGCTATCTAGAGACCAAACCTTGTAAGTGCTAGAGTAAGGATATATGCTTATCTCCTACCTGTCTGCTAAATTTACTGTTTCCTAATAATCTTACTAAAGGATGAGATTGAATGTTCACTACGAAAACAAGAGTTTGACACATTCATCAGACTTCTCAAATTTCAACTTAAGTGGGAAATGGAGACTTCATCGTTTCTAAGTTTTGGAGTTCCTTTTCATTTGTTCTCTAGAGAAGGAAGACAGGAACTAAAATAGGAAAGCAACTTTGACGAAGTTGAGAAGTAGAATCCCATGCAGAAGGCTCCCCAGTGTTAGGCATTCCATTTACTTTCTGTTCTGTGCCAGGATCCCAGAAGCTAATTTAAAAGGGGAGGGAGGGTGCTAATGGGTATTCGAGAAAGTTCTGTTTTGTCCTATGTTATAAATATCTAAAAAACGGTAAAAACTAATATCAAGGAGGAAGAAGTAACACTTATTTAAAAGAAACCAAGAGCTGCTTTGAAATTCTGTTTTGAAGATTTTAATGAAGACAAATCCTTTGAAATTGTAGGTGTCTTTTTTTCTGATTTACATTTTGGAAGACTGATATGCCTCTGGTTGACACCATTCCCTTAGTGTGTATGTTTTTAAAATACCATTTTTTATCTGGAATCATTTAATCTATTCTCTGCATGATGTTTGCTACCATTTCTTATCTAGGTTGACATTCTAACACGGATCTTGCATGGGTTTTCAGCGGTTCCTACGTGACTCTTTGTGTTTGCATAGCTACGTCAGGGGTATAACTTGCTAAGAGCTACTATAGCAAGTGCAAGGAAAACGCAGGTATCTGACATTGCCCTAAGTGTTATGCTAGGAGGTCTTATCTGGTTGTCATAAAGTTTTATTGCTTACCTGGATTATAAACTGCCTCATATATTTTTGGTAATTAAGCAGGATATATAAATAAAGCAAGTAAAATTGCTTTGTGCAGCTTTGCCTAAAACCATAGGTCTTAGAGCCTGACACATTCTCCAGAAAAGCTGTCTGCTTTTGCAGGCAGGATATTTTCATTCCCATTTAAAATATAGGGTAACAAAAGCACTGAGACTTTTTAGAATTATGCCGGATCATACAACCAGCAAATCTACTGGAAAGAATTCCAGCCCAAGAGTCCTGGATTCTTCCTTGCACAGTAGTTTTTTCATTACTAAATTTTGCCTGGTCTGATGATGCTTGTTCCAGAAAGACTGTCAACAATTCATTCATCCACTCATTCAGTCAGTCAATAAACACATTTTGAGTACTATCCAATGGCCAGTAGGGACAACAGTATTACAAAAAGAGATATTTTCTACAGTGATGATGACAATACTGCTTAGATATGCTTATTAAACATTGTGTGGAGGGCAGGAGGGTGTCCACACTCAGCCCTTCATGAACATGAAATTTTTTTTTAAGCCTACAGCAATTCAATAAAATGAACACAATGCTACATTTCCCTTGCGCTTGGGTTTCTCCCTATGGAGTTTTGGCTACTTTGGTCTCTGTGGTCCTTTTGAGCTCTAACATTCTATGAGTTCAAGGAAAGGTCTAGATGGCAGACATCATGGTAGTGTTTCTCTCTGGGTTCTATGCACCAAAATGTCAGACAATAAGAGATCTTTTAAGTTTACTGTGAAACCAAATAATATCCTCTCTGTCTGGAAGAATTAGTAGCACCTTTCTGAGTTGAAAGGGAAGTAGTTTAGGTAATTTTGCCTGTGATTGGTAGTGGTAACCTTAAGTTAGCTATTAGAGTTCTAAGTAGCTGAATCATTGTATTATAAGCTGTATTAAATACATTTTGGATTCTTAGAATGTGATTGTACCAAGGGGAACATAATGGCTATAATTAAATTTCTTCTCCCTTTTTGAACCCATATCTTGCCAGTTCTAAAACCCGTCCATTCATATCTTTTAGTAATAGCTGGGGAGAAGAAGGCTATTCTTGTTCAGAAACTGAATTTCCAATACTTGTGGCACACCTTCCCCTGCTGACCTACCGAAATGAAAGACGGGGAGTAATGATTAAATCTCATTTTTTCCTCCTGGAGTAGCAGGATAAGCTGGGTCAGCAAGGCCAGTCCCTGCAGACAGCTTTAAAATGCCTTTGTGATTTGATCTCCTTGCCTTCCCATCCATTTCTATAAGTGCCCATCACTGTCATCCTTTAGACCCTGACAAGATTTCAAGGTGAGAACGGTGCAAATGAACAAAAGTGCAGTGATGACTCCTGAGGGTCTTACTTATTAAATGGGTCAGGCAATGAACCAAAACTGGCTTGTAAGCTACAAGGGAGTTTCGCCCGTTTACGCAAAGACAATTTCATGTATTATTTAACCCGTTCATACACATTGGTGTCTCTTTGCTGTCCAACATAACGCAAGTGAAATAAATATAAGCTTACAAGTTAATGAGGTCTGATTTTTATTTTCAAAATAATCTGACAGTCACTTGGTTTCATCCCTTTGGATTCTAGATTGCTTTTTCAGAACAGCTAGAGAATGTTTATGAAGTGTGCATGTGGAGGGGCGAGGGAAGGGAATAAAAATGCATTGCTTCAGGGCAGCACATCTGTTTTTAAAAACTCTGCAAGATCTGCCCATTAACCACTGTCACAACTCCTGGTGTTTCCTGCAATTGCATTCCAATCAGAGATGTTGGTACCAGCTCAAGATGTCACAAGTAAACAGATTTAACCCTTATAAGTTAGCTTCCTATTCTCGTGCCTCATAGAATTATTTTTTCTTCTCAAGCCGACAGCACGTGCATGTATGGTACACATAATGAGTGAACACATTTTCTTTCTTTTTCAAACAGATTGGCAGTATGGAGTTGCTCAGGCCTTCCCTCACACAGAGGAGGAGGTGGAAATCGATTCCCACGCATACAGCCACAGGTGGAAAAGAAACTTAGACTTTCTCAAGGCGGTAGACACGAACCGAGCAAGCGTCAGCCAAGACTCTTCTGAGCCCAGAAGCTTCACAGACCTGCTGTTGGACGATGGGCAGGACAACAACACCCAGATCGAGGTAGATAAATAGTCTGGGTAACTGAAATGGATTAGTGAATATATTTCATGTAGATGCCCAACTTTTATTACATAAGTTGTCTCTTCATCTCAATCTAGAACTTGATGACAGTGAGCAGCGAGGCAACAATACTGTGCCTGCTCTCAAGGAATTCATTGTGTAAGAGCATCTTTATTTATTTATTTATTTTTGAGACGAAGTCTCATTCTGTCACACAGGCTGGAGTGCAGTGGCACGACCTCAGCTCACTGCAACCTCTGCTTCCTGGGTTCAAGCAATTCTTCTGCCTCAGCCTCCTAAGTAGCTGGGACTACAGGCATGTGCCACCACACTCGGCTATTTTTTGTATTTTTAGTAGAGATGGCATTTCACCACGTTGGCCAGGCTGGTCTGGAATTCCTGACCTTAGGTGATCCACCCACAAAGGCCTCCCAAAGCTCTGGGATTACAGGCATGAGCCACCTCTCTTGGCCCTGTGTAAGAGCATCTAAGTGCCATAAGCAAATCATCCCAGTGCCATGTGACATGTACAATAAAAGTATACAGGCTGTAGTGTGGCATGAAGGAGAGTGCGATGAAACTACTTGGGATTGAGAGTTGGGGTGCTGCCAAAGAGGCGTAGCCTAGAACTGGGCATTTAGGTGGGGCTTGACAGATTGAGAGGAGTTCACCTAATTGATGACCTGTTGATGGGAGGAGGGAGGGGGCATGCTAGGCAGAGTCAATTTCCTCTGCAGTGGCTGAGGTGTAGAATGACATCTCCAGGACTGTCTCATAGGGTGACCGCTGGTTCCAGTTTGCTCGGGGCCAAGAGGTTTTCTGGAACGTAGGACGGCTTCCAGTGTTAAATATGAAACATTTCTGGACAAACTGGAATGACTGGTCTCTCTGACTGAGTTATTCTTTATTATGGTTGCAGCTGTGAAGTGGAGGGAGGAGAGTGGTCAGAGAACAGTTTGCGAAGTACAGACATGTGCAGAGGGTGCATTTTAGGCAGATTTGAAGGTTGCTCAAAGGCCTCAAAGGTGGTGTTACATTTCTTAAGTTTCTGTAGTCCTTAGCACTGTAAATCACAAAATACGACCTTGTTTGTAAACTAGGTACAACAGAAACAAGCAAGTAAACTGGCAAAAAGCGAAGACCACCGACATGAGAGCAAACAGAGGTGATTTATCCAGTTTGCTCGGGCATAGCTTCGGCTGCCATCACTTGTTTTCAGCAGAGATATAAAGGCAGGTTGGGGAGTGGGAAGGATTTTAGTGAAAAATAGAAGGTTCAGATGCACTCTGATTGGAGGTTGTTGGCATGGCAAACCTGAATGAAGGTGGGCTAATTAGAAACAGCATGTTTGTTTGTTCCTCTGTTTGTTTATTTGTTTGTTTTGAGACTGAGTTTCACTCTGTCGCCCAGGCTGGAGTGCAGTGGCACGATCTCGGCTTACTGCAACCTCTGCCTCCTGGATTCAAGCCATTCTCCTACCTTAGCCTCCTGAGTAGCTGGGGTTACAGGTGTGCACCACCATACACGGGTAATTTTTGTATTTTTAGTACAGACAGGGTTTCACTATGTTGGCCAGGCTGGTCTTGAACTCCTGACCTCAAGTGATCCACCTGCCTCGCCCTCCTAAAGTGCTCGGATTAAAGGCGTGAATCACCGCACCCGGCAAGAAACAGCATCTTATGTTATTAGTTTGAGGAACATCTTTGGCTTTTAATGGTTGGTCCTGAGAGAGATATGAAGACAAAGGAATAGAGAAGCTCTCAGTTACTAAGGAAGTCCTGATCTTTCCGGGCTCACTACTGCCAAGGCTGTGTTGTGGCTTCCTGAACTGGCTGCTGGAGAGGTTGCGTCAGATGCTGTGTAGATGCTGTCTTGTTTGGTCCTCACAGCACAGAGTTCTGTTGTCACGTATGGTCTGCTTATTGTCTGCTGGCACATTCTCTCTCAGCCTGAAGTTTCAGTTCCTACTTTCTCTGAGCTAACAGGCTTATGATTTTTAAGAACCAGGCAGCATCCTTTTTACTGCACCACAGTCCCTGAAATACTCATTATTTAAGAAAAAGAACTCAGCTTCCTGAAGCAGATACTACCTAGTCCTGCAAATAGTATCAAGGCATCATTTTGTTCCCTCACATTGAGAGAAATCTTCAGAAGACCTGAAGCCCAGGCTGTGGGAATTCAGTATATTGGAAAAATATAGCAATTTCTCAAACCCCGCTCCGTGGCATTAGCTATTATGCAGCTATGGTGTTCGCAGGCTGCCCCAGCCAGGTCCCTTACCGGGCAATGGTCGACATGTCAGGAGCAGAAGTCTTATTATATCTCTAAGAGGATATTCTGACTCCTGCAGAGTGACCTGCTATTTTGGCAATGATGATGTCATAGCAGCTTGGGGTAGGCAACATAATTGCCACTCTTTAGCTGGGGTGTAGGGTCAAGAAAGGAGCACTGAATAGAAGCAGAGGCATTTCCTCTCTGCCCAGAACTAGGACTCGATGGATATTGAAAGGGAACAACACATCACTATTCGGCTAAAAGCCCAGACTTTACCATGACGAAATGCACAAAATCTGCACCAGTACCCCCTAAGTATATAAAGATTTCTAAATTTTTTTTTAAAAAGAAAGAGGAGAACACAGATTCCAAGAACTCTGTGATCTCTCCTGTGGGGTGCTGAATTTTCTTAAACACAGATTGTGAGAACTCCGTGATCTCTCTCGTGGAGTGCTGAGTTTTCTTAATCATTTATAAAATAAGGAATTTCTTTGATCGGGGGTATATTAACACTCCTGAAAATACAATCCCAGGGGTTCCTGTAGCTGTAATTTTGTTATTCAGCCTATTTTCCCACTTCCTACCTTAACAGAGGGAGACCACGAAGTGTCAGTAGTTTTGAATCAGTAAAAAGAGGGCAGAAGGATGGCCCAGGGGACTGTTTGGTGGGTACTCATCCAGGGCTAAGATCTGCCAGGTACTGTAGATGCTGTCTTGCTTGGTCCTCACAGCAGTCTCGAGAGATTTGTGTCCCCATGTTTTCCGGGCAATTTCAATGATTCTTTTACATGAGGGCAATTTCAGATTTAGGTTTTAGTAATTTCCTAAGATTTCCCATTAATGAGTATTCAAACCCAGCTGGTATTCAAATGCAGGCTTTGCCAGGCTCACAAGGTCGATCCTTTAGACTTGACGTTGCTCTTTCTAGCAAAAGGAAAGACAAATGGCACTTGAGTTATGTAGTGATTTTGAACAGCGGCAGCCCCTGGGTATCCATATGAGGGTAATTGTGGAGTTTCAGTCTGGCTCAAAAAAGACTTGTCTTGAAGCTAGAGTTGCATACTAAGAACACTGCCTTTATTTCAAGATTCACTTATTTTGATGGCATTCTGGGGATTGATGGAGATTATTGGGATCTAAAGCTCCCTAAGTAACTCGTTGGCACTGCCACTGGTTTTGGAAACAAAAATCTACCTCTGAAAGTTTGGAAAGTGTACTAGGCTGTTTTTGCCTTCCTATAAAGAAATACCGAGACTGGGTCATTTATAAAGAGAAGAGGTTGATTTAACTCACGGTTCTGTAGGCCATATAGGAAGCATGGCTCCAGCATCTGCTTGGCCTCAGGTGTGGCCTCAGGAAGGTTTCAACCATGGCAGGAGGCAAAGCAGGAGCAGGCATGTCACACGATGAGAGCAGGAACAAGAGAGAGCGAGGGGCACAGTGCTGTACATTTTCAAACAACCAGATCTCTCCTGAATTCACTCATCACCAAGGGGATGGCACTAAGCCATTCATGAGGGATCTGCCCTCATGATTCAGACACCTCCACCAGGCCCCACCTCCAACACTGGGATTACATTTCCAAATGAGATTTGGAAAGGACAGATATACAAACCATATCAGAAAGGTTTACTTATCCTGGCCCTTGAAATGGTGTTTGTGGGCCAGGCACGGTGGCTCACACCTGTAATCCCAGCACTTTGGGAGGTCGAGGTGGGCGAATAGCCTGAGGTCAGGAGTTTGAGATCAGCCTGGCCAATATGGTGAAACCTCGTCTCTACCAAAAGTACAAAAATTAGCCAGGTGTGCTGGCGAGCGCCTGTAATCCCAGCTACTCAGGAGGCCGAGGCATGAGAACTGCATGAGCCTGGACGGTGAAGGTTGCGGTGAGCCGAGACCCCACCACTGCACTCCAACCTGGGCAACAGAGCGAGACTAAGTCTAAAAAAAAAACAAGGTAAAAAAGGTAATTGTGAACACGGTTGCATCTCTTTTGGGGAAAATAGTTTTGCCTAATTGTTAAACAGAAATAAGAAAGAAAGGAACTAAACGCTTTTAAAGTGAATACTCTGTGCCTGGCATTGTTACAAGATCTTGCTTCTCTTTTTGGTTTATATTGCTAAACACAAACAATAAGCTAGAAAAAATTCTGTGTGCTTTTTTCCTTTAGATGCTTTCAAAGTCGGTTTCAGGGATCAGAATTATTTTGTCCTGCAGCCCTAGCTGCAGTAGTGGCTGTTAAAATTATGTGTATCACAGTGAGACAAAAACCACCCAGAATGGCATTCCTCAGATGTTCTCCTCATTTTTTTCATTGCCTAGACTTTATATTCTACTTTCACTTAAATAGAACAGCAACAACAACAAAAATCCCAAACCAAAACAAGACAATAGCATGTTTACTGTTTTGACACAAAGGCTGTTATTCTCTTCACTTGGTACTTGGTGACAGTATTTTTTCTGGCTCTTCACAAGAACAGATAATGGAAGGATTGTAAAACTTGGTATCCCAGTTAAATAATTCTTCCAGTTAAGGTTTTGTTGTTGTCATTGTTTTCATTTTCTAATATTCTTCCCGTGAACATATAAAATCTCTAGAAGCCAAGTGTATATCCTGTTGAATACGCAGGAACCCAACAGACGGCAAATGCCACTATTGATCTGAATGTTGATTTCTGTGAGACCTTTCTTCTTATATTTCCTCTGTTCATTCATATGGACATATAACCACTTAGCCAGGTGAGAAGTAAAGTACCTTCCACTGATGTGTAGGTATTAAAAATGAGGTGTCCTGAAACAGTCACTGAATGTGCTACTTTGTATAATTATTTTGGGAATATAAAGGCTTACAGGGCTTTCAGGCAGGATTGGATTCCATTCATGACTTGGCCTTGTTGGAGCAGCCTTTGCTGAATTCCACAACCTCAGGGACACATGTGTAAATGAGCAGGGCAAGCATCTTCCCCTGGAAGCTGGCCACCTTCCCATTATCTGGCAAGAAGCTCTTGTAGCAAGGATAGCACCTCACAGGATGGAGAGAGCTTCAGCAGTGTTGGCTGAAATTATTGATGCTTCATAAAGCTCAGTTTCACCAGCCTACTGCTGTAGAATAGTGTTGGTCACTTACAGTTCTTCACTTTATAGAAATCAATCACAAAGTCCTTCGTGACATGCTAGACCAAATATGTGGTTTTGAACACTTATTCACATGCAATATTGGAAGTCTCATATTCCCACTCTTGGGACACTGATCGTGTTTATGAAAAGGACTTTACTGTGTGATTTTTGCCTTGATTCAAAAGCCTCTGGATGACTGAAGAAGGGAGGTTTTAGAAATAGGGATTAGGGATCATATTAGTGTAGTTTCATGATCAAAAATGACTCAGAGATTGGGAGCTAGGCCAATGCGTCTGAAACTTTAACAAGCTTTCAAATCACCTGGGAATCTGGTTAAAACGCACATTCTGATTTCTTAGTTCTAGGCTGGAGCTGGTCTGATATTCTGTTTCTAATAAGGTCTCAGGTGATACAGTTGTGGGCAGGCCACAGGCCACACTTTGGGTTGTAAGGATTTAGCTATTAGTTTTGAGAGTAGAAATCTTGGATTAAATTTAGGTGCCTGCCAACAGTATGTCTTATGGAGTTCTCATTCTGGTACCTAATTAAAACTTTCAGTTGTATCCAGCAACTGTTGTATTATTCATGTGCATTAGAGTTCATATCTGAGGAAAGTACAGTCAAGAATGATCAACAAGTATATGTGACAGATTTAGCTAAAAAGTAGAGATAAACAGTTTTTCTCTTAAATACATATCTAAAAACTCTCTTTGATCTTCGGCTATCACACATACACTGCCAGTTGTGTTGGCATCTTATTTTTACAAATTGTGCAATACGTTTCTTTAAAAATTTTACCAGTTGCTAATTGCTATATACAAGGTCATTGCATGGGCTCTAATAGCTGATTGCAGCCTTTAACTAGAAAATCTATTTGAGAGGAAATAAGTCATCAGCAAATACTTAATCTGAAAAAAGAATGTAGGCCAGGCATGGTGGCTTACACCTGTAATCCCAGTACTATGGGAGGCCGAGGCAGGTGGATCACTTGAGGTCAGGAGTTCAAGACCAGTCTGGCCAACAGAGTGAAACCCTGTTTCTACTAAAAATACAAAATTAGCCAGGCATGGTGGTGCATGTTGTAGTCCCAGCTACTCAAGAGGCTGAGGCAGGAGAATTGCTTGAACCTGGGAGGTGGAGGTTGCAGTGAGCCAAGGTCATGTCACAACACTTCAGCCTGGGCAATGAAAGTGAAACTCCATCTCAAAAAAATAAAAAAATAAAAAAAAGTGATGGTGTTGATGATTACTTTATGAAGAAAAAGCAAATTTTGTAATGTTGATGTGGACAGAATCTCCATGTTATGTTTGCAGTATAGAGATGATATGGTTTGGCTGTGTCCCCACCCAAATCTCTTCTTGAATTGTATAGCTCCCATAATTCCCATGTGTTGTGGGAGAGACCCAGTGGGGAGTAACTGAATCACAGGGGCAGACTCTTCCCATACTGTTCTCATGATGGTAAGCAAGTCTCATGAGATCGGATGGTTTCATAAAGCGGAGTTCCCTTGCCTGTCGCCATGCAAGACATGACTTTCCCCCTCCTTCACCTTCTGCCATGATTGTCAGGCCTCTCCAGCCATGTGGAACTGTGAGTCCATTGAACCCCTTTTTCTTTATAAATTACCCAGCCTTGGGTATGTCTTTATCAGTAGCTTGAGAATGGACTAATACAAAAGAGTACATTGGATCATCCTTAGATGTGGAAAAGCTTACTCCTCATCTGTATTTTAAGCCTGCAGATGCTCACTCAGTTTCAGAGATCTGAAAGTGACAATAATGAATATAACTATAAAGAAGCAGTAAGACATCATCCCAATTCACAGAAATGGAGTGATAAAATTTTGTGGAATGTTGCTATGCTGGTTCCGTCTTTACACTACTATCGTGCTCAGTGAGTTCTTAGAAGAAAACCCTTATGTATAAGAAGAATGTGATAGTGTAGATTTTTGACATTTTTCAAAAGTATCCTTTGACATTGAACAGTCCTTTTGCTATATCTATTATGAATGTGAAAATGTGATGGAGTTTTTGTGTGTGAAGTATTTCCTTTTGGGGGACTCTTAAACTGGTAGATGTTTAACATGTGGCTGCAAAATCAGAAAATTGTGCAAAGGGAAGGCAAAGATTAATCGTGAAGAAGCGCACATCTTGGACCTCAAAGTGAACTGAAATCTTCCAAATGCTTGTAGGTGTCAGAAGATGAGAATGAAAGCATGTGAAAGCATGCAGTTGAAAAGGAGAAATATTGCATAGGTTCATGAACAGGCAGAAGGAGACCTTTGTTCTATAGAGAGGCAGGATTAATGCAGCGATGAGGTGTCATCTGAACCAAGTCACAAAGAAAGTGTCAGAAGATAGCCAGGTGTCACGGTCATACTAGATAGCGTGTTTTACACAGATAACCAGGAGCAAGATTTTAAACTTCATTGTGTATGACACTAAGGTGTTTGAAATTTATCAGGAAGGTACTTGGAAACTGCTATACAATATTAAATACAGAAAGGCAAGTTGGCATTGATGCTCCTACCCGATAGCTATGGGAACTGGATCAGAAATCCCAAATCTAGCAGTGAAAAGATGAGTTCAATTTAGCTTAGTGTGACATGAGATAGTGGTTAGGGGAAAGGCTATGGATGAGCATATGAATTTCAGAAATATTTAGATTTCTACTCATTAATTTAAATTAATCAATATTGCTGAAATTTTGCCTGACGTTCTGTTTCTTGCTTGATTCTGAAGGTTAATTGCAGGTCTCTGCCATTGCCTTTCCTGGCAGAGTGGCCTGATGCTACCTTGACAGCCCCTATCTAATGTGGGTTGAGAACTGGCCTCGTTTCTTCCACTCTGTATTGCCAAAGGTTGTGTGTTAACTGACAGCAAAATCTATTTCAGTCTTTTCTGTTTGGGTAATTTGCAAAAACACATGGATTTTAAACTTCTGATTTTTCTCCCATTCATTTTCGTTTAGCATATTGATGAGGACTTTACTTTGCAAAGAAAGTGTACTGAAAATAGTAAATCAGACAGAAGTGATATCTGCAATTATTGCTCACCCTCTAAAAAGATAATGAGGATTAAAATAGAGTATCATATATCTTGCTCGATTATAGATTATTCTTAGTTTGACATGTCAGCTCTTTATTGAAACAAAAATGGAAAAAGATCCATAACTGTCCTTCAAAGAGTTTCATGAAGAATAACTGAATTTTCTCTTTGATGCTTCACTGTTAGCTAATTGAGTTTACTTATAGTCATGGCATGAAAATAGTCTTTAGAATGATACATGCAGGTTGTAGAATTATTAACTGCATTAGTCATATAATTTATTTTCAGAACAAGAATTATGTTTCAGGGTTTACATTCTCCATGTTCAAAGAGAAATCTCATATTTAATCTCCCCATTCCCCAAAGGATCCTAAGATTAATTATATGATCATCACATCAAGTTTTTTCTACTTTAATTCCATAGCCATATTCCATAGTCATGAGGACTTTAATATATCCTTACTCTGCATTAAATAGTGACAGTGATAGGGGAATTTGAATATAGAGAATGCCAGGTAACAGTTAATCAGCTGACTTTCTATTTTATCATTTTGCAAACATATTTCTCTTCTTTGCCTATACTAATTTCCAAGAGGACATATCAAATATACTCAGATGAAAATTATTTTCAATGTGAAAATTATAGTTCAGCCCCAATGTCATAGGTCTAAATATTTGTCTAGTTGATTTTTAAAAATCATGTTACAGTTAATTATTTTTGTAGTTCAGAATATGTCCATTCTTTATATGTTGAACAAAGGACTCAGGATGAAGGAGCAAGTGGCCATTGAGTATGGGCTGGAACTCA
The DNA here is from genome assembly GCF_009764315.1 of Trachypithecus francoisi. NCBI lineage: Eukaryota > Metazoa > Chordata > Mammalia > Primates > Cercopithecidae > Trachypithecus > Trachypithecus francoisi. The sequence goes on from NW_022681474.1 coordinate 22,366,738, forward strand.
GGAGCAGGGAGGTCAGAAGATACAGGAGGCCTCCATTCTCCTGGTGGCTCATGGAGAAGTGTGCTTGCGCCAGAGTGCGGCTGGATGCACCCACAGAGGGAAGGTACTCCTGGGAAGGAATTCTTTGCTCTCCCAAGCATGGGAGAAATTCATACAGGGAAATTCACATTTGAGGATCCCACACAATATGGTCCAGGCTTAACTGCCAGCAGTTTAGCAAAGTGTGAAAAATGTCATCCACCAGCACCTAGACTGGGGTTACCATGTCTGAAGGAATATTGAATTCAGCTCAGCTCCTGTCCCTGTGGGGACCATAACTCATCTTCTTAGCTATCTATTTTCCTGGCAACAAGGAGAGAGCTTCCAGGATCATTCACTGGGCAATCCCATTCCGTATCAGTGGATTAGACCTTAAAGACTAGGTTTTCTTCCTGTGATTTTCAGAATCACAAATGGAATAATGAATTGATTGTACCTCAAGGGCTAAATAAATCTGAGTTGACACAGACATGCTGATAGCATTATTTTTATTACTGCATCTGGGGGAATATCAGAGCCGCTACTTATTTCCATGAAGATCCGTAGTATGATGAATCTACTCTGTCCGTGAACTTACATCATCTTTACAAGGACTGATGCTAGTTGGGTACACAAATCACAGTGAGTCTTTGCCATTTATTTTATCATACAAATTAATGTGTACTCAACAATTTAGCACCAATTCGTTGAAAACGTAAAGGATGACAGTGTCTGATAAACGGTGATGTTCTGTAACTGTATGTGACAACCAGAAGTTTCTATGAATCTTCCCTAAAAATGTCTCATGTGTCTTTGTCAAATATTGTGACTTAGATGGAAACACTATTAGGTCTACACATCGATAGGCCATTACAAATAGAGGAGGCATTTAATTTTTTCTCTGATTATCTAAACATATGTATGAAATTTTGTGTTTCTATTTTTAAGCAATGATGCATAATACACTCTGCTAAATATTCAGAGAGTTATACTTCACCTTGTATTTCTGAAGCAGATCTAAGATAGATAAGGGAATAAGGGTATCTCTCTCTCTCTCTCTCTCTCTCTCTTTTTTTAGATGGAGTCTTGCTGTGTTGCCCAGGCTGGAGTGCAGTGGTGCGATCTCTGCTTACTGCAACCTCCACCTCCCAGGTTCAAGTGATTCTCCTGCCTCAGCCTCCTGAGTAGCTGGGATTACAGTGTCGCCACCACACCCAGCTATATTTTTTTGTATTTTTAATAGAGATGGGGTTTTGCTATGCTGGCCAGGTTGGTCTCATACTCCTGACCTCAGGTGATCCATCCACCTCGGCCTCCAAAAGTGTGCTGGAATTGCAAGAGTCAACCACCACATCTGGCCTGATAAGGGTCTCTTTATAAAAACATTAGCATGTCTGATCCATGCATTGCTTTTGTGTTTGTGATAAAAACATTTGCTAATGTGTCACTCTATGCTCTATTAAAGAAGACATCAAATACTCAAATGTTCAAGAAAAGATGGTAACATTTAGAATGAAAAGAGACTGCCTTAGTTTCTTTTTGTATTTCCCTGAAAGAATACATTTCTGTTCATGCCCAAGCAATGCATAGATGTATAAATCTGTCTAGAAACAAAAGCAGTGAACTTGGCAGCCTTTGGGAACAGTTGTTTTTAGTTATTGTCTATATGTTATCTCAAACTTTAGCGATTAAATTGAAGTAATAGTTTGGAATCCATTGCACTGAATTGAAGGAATGCAATAAACTATTATGGCTGGAACTATTTTGCTTTTATAAGTAATTTCTAACTCTTGTAAACTTATATATTTATGCAATCTTTAGCTTAAAGAGCAAAGCTATGTAAATCACTAACATTCGCCTTTTAGATGATATCTAGAGATCTGTCCCTATCAATCTGTTTATCTCTCTACCTATGTATCTACCTGCCTACCTAGCATCTGTCTCTTTTATTTTGAATTCACAGTGCAGTTCCTGATTGTGCCCAAAACAATTGGAAAGAAAAACTTACAAAGCAAACTTCTATTAATTTGTTTAAATTTTTTAAAATTCACGTGTTATATCACCTCTTATTAAGGAAATCTTTTAGGTACTTCCAAAACTGAAGATGTTTTATTTCATGATAGGATTTTCTACCTAAAAGTAATGCTACCTGATCTTTTGTGGTTTAATGAAATTTTTTTATAATTTTCAAAGATGAATGCATTGATTTTGATTTTTGGATTTTTTCCCAAGAGTATTTAGGTTGTAATACTCCTTTTTCTAAGATTATAGTGCTTTGCACAGTGTTTATTATTTGAATGGAAATCTTTACTTGTTCTGTCATTTAAAACTAGTATAAAGTAAAAGCTAATTTAAAATTTTATGCCTTGAATATGTTTACAAAGTATCTCGCCAAACTTTCTCAAAGAACTGAAAACAATTCATTTGTCCATTGTAAATAGGATTATAGAATTATCTATTATATTAAAAACCAGGTATAAATGATCATCTTCTTTTTCTTTAATATATTTTAATAAAAATTGACTTAAATTCCCCTGTCCACTGAGTAATCAGATACTGCTTTATTTCTTTTACAAGTAAATGGAATTAATCTTCATCAAAATAGAAGAGTGTCACATTCAAATGGGAGAAATGTAGTTAAATAAGGCTTTGTAAGGAAACAACTATGAATAAATATAGAAATGTGCTAGAACAAAATTATAAGTATTCATTAGAAATTTTGCTCATGTTACCAATTGTACCAGATGATAGTAAAATTATCTCCTAAAGGCAAACACACTTTTTAGAGAAATCTTTGTATATTCACTGTTCCTCAAAAACTCTATGGAAAGTAATATTTTCTATCATATACCTAAGGAAATAAAATGAGTTAGTACATTCAGAGGTCTCCCCTTCCCCTTCTCCTTCCTTCCTTCCTCCCTCCCTCCCTCCCTCCCTCCCTTCCTTCCTCCCTCCCTCCCTCCCTTCCTTCCTTCCTTCTTTCCATCCTTCCTTCCTTCCATCCTTCCTTCCTTCCATCCTTCCTTCCTCTCTCTCTCTCTTTCTGTCTTTCTGCCATCAACCCATCCAAGGTAAATCGTTTGATTGCAGGAGGCCTTACTGAAGCAGCTAAGGCTCAGTTACTTATTGGTCCATAAGTAACTTAAATAGAAATTAAAATTACTTTTGCCATGAGAGTCAAAATGTTATTTTGCTCCCTTGAATAAGTTTGCTATGGTTTGAGCCGATTTAGAATGCATTTAATAGGCTTTGTTCAGATAGTTTTGTTGCTGAACAATAATTATAACAGCCATTTCAAGGATTTTAGAAAATTTTGCTTTGTCCATGCGTATCTCTTACCTTGTTACTAAAGAGAGAATGTGATATATTCTGCACACAATCAAAGTCATTTGCATAAAAGGACAAAAGAAAAAATAACTCTATTTTTATCTTTTCCTTAAGGACAATGTTGAAACATTTCAAAGGGAACTTTTTTTTTTTTCGGTTAGTGATCACTGGTGAATGTAAATTACAGTAAATGGTAAATGGCTGTGGCACTGTTCCTCCTGATTTTCTATTGATTTTTTAAATGTTGATCAGAAAGAATCAAGGAAGAGAAAATGATTTCCAATTTTGAAGCAGTCTGTGAGATAAAGCTAGAAGTGAGTTGACAGCAAGGAATCAGAATCTGGGACAAACATTAATTTTCTCACTTCGCTCCATTTTAATCCAATAGAGGTTTCTCCCAATCTCTGCTCAGTGGCTACCTTACCAATGTATCATTGTCTTCCTTTGGGCTGCAGTTGCAAAATTAGGAACTCAAGCACTTGGCATAGTAAGCAGTGCTTTTAAAAATCCTTATGTCTAGGCAAGGTTGGAATATACTAAAGTGGTTTTTTTTCAAAGCGTCTAAAGAGAAATTTGGTAATTTGTATGTGTGTGCATGTGTCTGTGTGTTTGTGAATTTGTGTATGTTTGTATGTGTATGTATGTGCACACTTAATGTGTGTGCATAATTTTGAAGGATTTTAATTAAAAATGACTTTTCTGGGAGGAATTAATGGTGGCTTGGATAGCCCTTATACATGATACTTATCGTCCTCTTCATTTAGATGTTATTTCACTGAGCATTACAATCAATATAAACTAAACAGGTACATGGAAGACTGGCCAAGACTCCATTTTGCTCCGCTGAATTCCTTAAACTTTATATGCTCTCTAGTTTGTGGCTCTGGAAGACAGGGAAGAGAGACAACGAAAAGAGACCAAGTATATGGCTCATGCCTGTAATCCCAGCACTTTGGGAGGCTGAGGCCAGCAGATCATGAGGTCAGGAGATCGAGACCATCCTGGCTAACACGGTGAAACCCCGTCTCTACTAAAAATACAAAAAACTAACCGGGTGTGATGGTGGATGCCTGTAGTCCCAGCTACTCGGGAGGCTGAGTCAGGAGAATGGTGTGAACCCAGGAGGCGGAGCTTGCAGTGAGCCTAGATCACGCCACTGCACTCCAGCCTGGGCGACAGAGCGAGACTCCGTCTCTAAATAAATAAATAAATAAGCAAACAAACCAAGTATAATTGATTAAAATAAAACAGAGATCAGAAAATTATGAAAAGGTAGAGAGAGGATAGGATGGTGAACCCAGCGGTCTGGGCACCATGAATGAAAATCTCCAATCCTCTCATCCTCACTGGCCTCCTTCCAATACAAGCACATAAATTCCCAGGAGCCTGGTCCACTTTGCTGTGTTCCAACCATCGTGTTCACTCTGTTTTCTTATTGGCAAATTTGCCCTCTAAACCAAGTGTTTCTTTTTACTAAGAACTCATATACTAGTAACGACTTGTGTCATCTGAAACCATTCCCCATGTCACCATTACAGTAAAGCCATCGCGAGTATAAAGTGCATTCTCTTCTGGAAAAAGTGAAAGGGCCTCTCTATTTAAATCAAGGTTTGGCAAATGAAACTCTCTGGATATCGCTTTAAACCGAGAAGCCATGAAATGACTGGACTGTTTCAAAAGACCAAGTATGGGGAAAATCTAACTCAGATTGAAATCTCCTTGAGAAAAGAAACAATGCTGGGTACTTTGCTGATGTTCATAAAGCATCCATTGATTTGAAGCAACTTGTATTGGATGTAGGGAAAGTAGTGTTTAACTGAGGGTTAGACATAAAACCCAGAAAGGAGAGAGAGGCTACTTCCTTTCTGACCAAGAAAACCAAGACTCATTTGTGGTTTGGACTGGAAGTAAAATGGAGTCCATGTGACAAGAAGTAGAACAAGGTTGCTAACAAAAGCCTGACATTTTTCCTTGACCATTTCCACATTAAAATGAATAGTGAAGTAGAATATGTGATTATAGCTTGGCCACTGGGATTCTTTGTCTAGCAGTAGATTTGTTTTCACACTCAAATTATCTGAGTACCATTTTCTTCTGCAAAAGAATAAATTGATGACAAACAGAGGAAAGGAAGGTAGTCATAGAAGAACTGAGAAAGTGTTTACCTGGTGGCCATGGTGTCAAAATCTGTCTACTCTTAGGCACAGGACAGTGCTTAGTACCTTCTGGAAATCACTCTTGTCTACTATAGTCCTCATTAACCTACGCTGGTCAAAGCTCAAGCTACCTGCACATATTTTCTTCTTCCTCCTTCTCCTATGTCTTGGATTAGTTACGGACTTGAGGCTGTCCACATACAAAATAAGAGTCAGAGGAAGCAGCATTTATATTAGCAACCTCGCTCCTTGCAAAATTCTGGAACAGAGCAAAGTGAAGCCAACAGCAGTTTCCAAAGACAATGAGGGGGCTTACAGGGAAAGCGTCTTCCTGGCTTTACACGCTGCAGCTTCTGTTCCACGTTGGTCATTTTGCTTCCGAGATGGGTGTTTTTACCTACTTTGCTGATTTCCTCTCTACTTTCTCTCCTAGGCAATCACAAATTGAAATGCTGCAAAGCACACATGCCTGGAGAAAGAGAGAGGCAGAGAGAGAAAAATAGGGAGAGAGAACAGAGAAGCACCTTACTCATTCCTGTCGGTGTCTAGAGTGACAGACAACCTGAAGTCACTGCTGTGAATCTTAAACTGCCCTCCCTGAGTGCTGATTGGACTTTCTCAGTAGGGAGTAGGCATCACAGTGCTTCTGGGTGGGCAGGGCCCATTGGGCAGCTAGGTAGAAGAAAGGGAACAAGGTTGATCAAAACACGGGACCCCTCCAGGGCTGTGCACCCACTTGCTCCTTGTAGACTCATTCACGACCCCCTCAGGTTCCTTTCATGCAGTAATCCATCTCTTAATCTCCTCAGAGTATCAAGAAATACCTGTTTCCAAGTTCCCTTGTGATGCGAACAATCTGAAATTTCTCTTTCCATCTTCCTGAAGTATTATGTATCTGCCTAGTTCTCACATGAAGAAATCGAATTCCAGTTTTAAAAAGGGCTCTATTAACCACTATTTTGGATTGATTACTCCCTTTGCCCTCACACAGACTTCCTCCGAACAGAATTCATCTGAACAAATAGTTCGGAGGAGGTTTCCACTTCCTCAATTACTAGCACATACCAAATTTATTTTCCTGAGTTCGTGAAAGTTACCTTGACTAGAGTTCTAAGGATTTCAAACTCTTCGGTTCCATTTTTTCTTTCATTCTCATATTTAAAGATGATCACTGCACTTAATTTGATGAGCAAATTCAAGTGGCCTTGGAGTCATGCAGGTAAATAGTCCTGGTGTTACAAGAAGGAGAAAGACAGAAGACCACACAGCATGAGTTATCTTAAGGGATTTTCTTTCTGGATGCAGGAAAACAGTGGGACTTGGGGACCATGGGGGCTACAAGGAGAACGCCCAGCCTAACAGGACAGCCATTAACCAGCTGCAGAGGATTAGGGGCATGTAGGAACCTGGGCCCAGCATGACAGATCTCCTAGTTTCTCCAGAGACATCCAAATGCTTACATAGTGGCTATTCATTCATTATTTCATAGTCATATGTAGCCCAACACAGTGATGGCAAAAGAAAATATTTCTACAGGGCCATCTCTCCAATGGGCCCCCAACTGCTATTGCTAGTGTACACCATGCAAATGACTCATCACCTTCCTCATGTAAACTTACTAGGCCGTCTCTCCAGAAAACCTTTTATTCCAGATTCCAGGAGACACTTCACTGCTGTCTACCTGTTTTCCCCATACTATGTTGAGTTGAAATCAGTAAGATACATGATTCTCGGATATATATATTCCAGACTTCTTCTCTTCTATTGTCTTATACTTATTTTATATAAGCACTATCCAGATGAAATACTTCATTTTTCTTCTATTAAAAACAAATCATTAAAAATAAGAAATGGAAGATAGTTTTAGAGCTCTCATCTCCACTAGTGATTTTGAAGAGAGTTTCCAAGATCATGTTCATATTTCTCTGAAATGTTAGTTTTTGAAATTGCAGTCACAGGAAATTTACTGCTTGCTTATAATCAGTTTGCTACTCCAAGTTTGCAGAAGTATTTAAACATATGGAGAAAAAAGCTCACATCTACTATTAACTGCATATAAATACTGTCATTTGAACAATGATATTTCTTCACATAATCATTTTTTGTTCTTTATTAAGACTGAAACATTTTAGACTTGCCAACAAGACTTTAGAAAGTCAGCATGATTTGAAACATTGGCAAAAGATTCAATTTCTAATAAGACAGTAGCTCTTCTATGGTGATTACTAGTTTACTAAAAATAAACAAATGGGGTTAAATTTTAGGATCATATAAACACCAAGTATGTGGATCGAGTATATATAAAATAGCTATAAGTATTTCTAAATTGTGCATAGATTTGAAGGGAAAAAAAAGAATGCTACTCAGCTAAATAAAAAGTAATGAAACTTGGCTGAATATGGGGGCTCATGCCTATGATCCCAGCACTTTGGGAGGGCAAAGCAAAAGGATTCCTTTAGCCCAGGAGTTCGAGACCAGCTGGGGTAACATAGAGAGACAGCATATAAATTTAAGAAAACATTTTTAAATAATGAAGCTCAACCAAATAAAAAAGAATGAAAACTGACTGTTTTAGGGGCAAACTTTGATTCCGAGAACTGATGGCATTTCTTTTCATGATTATAACAATTTCTACAGATATAGCTAGCTGGTATCTTACACAAGAGACTGGTTTTAGAGGTGTGATGAAGTAACTCGGTCCAGTGTAGACTGAGAAATTACAGGCAAGGCCGGGGTCGGGACCCACATCTTCTATTTGTAGCTACTGATTTTAGCAGACTCTTTCCCCTGCACCCTCGCACTGCAACCCTTTGTGCTGGTTCCTGGTAATTGAGGCCTGGTGCTGTGAACTGAATGTTATTCACTTAAATTCATATGTTGAAGCCCTAGCCCCCAGTGTGACTGTATATAGAGATAGGGTTTTTATGAGGCAATTAAGGTTAATGAGATCACAAAGATGGAGTCCTAATCTGATAGGATTGGTGGGCTTATAAAAAGAGAGGGAAAAAGACATCTCTCTCCGTTCACACACATTGAGGAAAGGCCATGTGAGGACACAGTGGAAGAGTGGCCACCTGAAAACCAGGAAGAGAGTCCTCACAAGAACCCGATTATGTTGGCACCTTGACACTGAACTTCCAGCCTCTAAAAATTGTGAGACAATGAATTTATGTTGGTGAAGTCATCTAGTCTATGGTATTTTGCTACAGACACTAAGCTGCCATGGCAGCACAGGCATATTAAGACTTATATATGTGGAAAAATGTTCTATTACACAACATTTTTCCAAAAGAGATCCTCATGAAATTTCTATCTGTTGAGCACCCAACCTGCCAATCTGATCTTAACTATGAGTGTAGGGTACTTTTTCAAAAAGAAAACAAAAATCTCTTTTCTTTTCTTTCTTTCTTCTTCTTTGTTTTTCTTTTGAGGCAGGGCTTGCTCTGTCTGCCCAGGCTGAAGCACAGTGGTGCAGTCAGAGCTCACTAGAGACTTGAATTGCTGGGCTCAGGTGATCCTCCTGCCTTAGCCTCCTGAAAAGGTGGGGACTACAAGCACATACCACCACATACAGCTTTGTTTTTTTTGTTTTTTTTGTTTTTTTTTGTAGAGAGGACTTCTTGTTATGTTACCCAGGACTGGTCTTGAACTCCCAGCCTCAAATAATCCCCCTGCCTCAGCCACCCAAAGCACCTTTTTATTAAAAGAGAATACAACTCCTCTTGAATCCTGTGACTGGCTGCATGAATAGCCAGCAATACCAGACTCCTAGTACATCTTCACTCCCAGTTCCCCACGGTCCATTTCCCAGTAAACTTGTGATCATTTATCTCTTAGAGAAAAGAAGCCTCTTCAGTTTTCCAGACTGCACGGTTTCCCTTTCTTCATTCATATAGACTCCCTCTGGTTATGGTGCTGGAGAGATTTCATAACCTCTTATACGTGTGTATCTCTGTTCGTGAGATATGTATATATATAAGTTTATTCATATATATGTGTGTGTGTGTATCTCTGTTCATTATCTATTATTTATAAACACTATTCCTTAGTGTTCTTAAAGTTTTAGGCTATTTTTGAAACTGATTTGGGTAGCTAAATCCTTTATATCTCTAACACATTTTGCATATGTCAACAGAACTACTCACAATTGCATATATTATTCAATAAACATTTATGCCTGATGAGAAAATTGAACCTCAATTAGCAGTCCTTTTCTTCCTTATAACCAAGATAATCCTATTTAGAATGAGATATTGCATAAGATAAATAGTGTCCTAAGAGCTCTGACCCAAATAACAGAGGACAAGCCAGAAATAAAACCTAGAAAGGAAAGGTAGAGGAGAAGACAAAAAGTAATCTGGAGCTTTTTGGAAAATTCAGACCAATTTCCTGTTATTTCTTGTCTGAATAGCGAACTATTGGTCATCAGTTTACTTCCAGAACTATGTTCAAACATCACTAAACAAAATATGCTAGACAGTTAAGCATAGTTAAAATGATGTCAGATATTATAAAATACATTTTTTATCCACACATAGGAAACATTTGCACATTCTCAAAAGCCTTTGTTCAAAATCTTCTTACGGTAATTTTATCCTGTTTGTTTTTGTTTTTGTCTTGTTTCATTTTACTTTAAATTCTGGGATACATGCACAGAACATGCAGGTTTGTTACTTAGGTATTATATACATGCCATGGTGGTTCCGTGCACCATCAACCCATCATCTAGGTTTTAAGCCCCGCATACATTAGGTATTTGTCCTAATGCTTTACCTCACCTTGACAGGCCCTGGTGTAATTTTATCCTATTTTAAGTGAGAAAGTTCTGTTGTAGACATCTTAATTTAGTAACTTGTTTTACAATTCTTAGCCAAATTTTTCATCCACAGATTGTTCACATATTAATCCTCATCCTAACCTCTGTATACAATAAGGCCACCCCCTCTTGTCTTGCTGTGGTCTCTTCCCCATTCATTTCTCAGATGACACAAATCTCACTCATTCTGATCTTTCTCCTCCAGTCACATTTTATTTTGTAGACATCTGCTTGAAATGTTGAACTTACAATTGTACTCAGCAAGAATGCATCACAGAACTGTACTGTAGCAGCAGCAGACTAGCAATGATGGCTCATTTACTCTCGGATTCTTCTCTATACATCTATTTATCAACTGTCATCTAAAAATTCAGAGTGTACTTTTTTACACGTTAAAGCAATAAGGTTCTCAGATAGATTGTGTTCATCTATTTATTCATTCAACAACTCTTTCATGAGTGCTAGTTGTCAGTAGTTTTTAGTAAATGAAGCAGATACAGATGGAGGCTTCTTGCAGCTTACAATCTAGTGGGGTTGGATAGAAATAAAGTAAACAAAGAAATCTATTATTTTTTTTTTTTTTTTTTTTTTTTTGAGACGGAGTCTCGTTCTGTCGCCCCGTCTGGAGTGCAGTGGCCGGATCTCAGCTCACTGCAAGCTCCGCCTCCCGGGTTCCCGCCATTCTCCTGCCTCAGCCTCCCGAGTAGCTGGGACTACAGGCGCCCGCCACCTCGCCCGGCTAGAAATCTATTATTTTAAATATGAAAAAAGAAAATGGGTGCAGAGACATGGGGTATTAGTGGAGGGTGAGAAAGACCTTTTAAGATAGGATGGTTGGGAAGATTTGTCAGAAACACTGAGTTCAGAGCCCAGAGGTCCTTGAAGGCCACATGAGGGAATCTGCATTTCTATGGAACCTGATGTATTCCGTGACCATTATTCATATCATCGGTAGCTTGATCCTCAGAGGACCTCGCAGGCTGCTTTCTAGAATAAGGATTAGAAGATTAGAAATGTGAACAAACTCTCTCCTCTACACGCTTTGATACATTCACTGTGGGTCCTTTTGCTTGCATGATTGCGTCCCAGCCTCCTACAGGTAACCAGAATCAGCTTAGGAGTTCTTGAAGGCTTGTACCAAGGTGAAGAAATGTGATGTACATGCAAATAATCATTTGCTACATTCATTATTATTGTTACTGGGATGAGGGAGTTGTGAATTTGAAGATGAAAACCTTGCAACTTTCCTAGAGTTTTTGTGAATAAAATATGTTAATACTTGGCAGAGTATGAGAAATACTCTGGACCTCAGCTCTGCAATTTAATGACCAGTATCTTGGATTATTTAAATATGTTCTACTCCACCTCCAAAGGGGGAGACAAAGTAAACATTATGGCAGTGGCCTCTGGAGCTTGGATATTATTATAACCCTCCTCTCACCAAAAAAAAAGTCTCTTAATGTTTTTTGGAAAAGTAATGGCATTTAAATATATATATGTATATATATATATACACACACACGCACACACAATATTTTAAATATATATGTTTATATATATTTTCTACAATTTATATTGTTTCAGAAAAAGAAAGCATTAAAAAGAAAGAAAACATAATGGACAGGCGCGGTAGCTCAAGCCTGTAATCCCAGCACTTTGGGAGGCCGAGATGGGTGGATCCCGAGGTCAGGAGATCCAGACCATCCTGGCTAACATGGTGAAACCCCGTCTCTACTAAAAAATACAAAAAATCTAGCCAGGCAAGGTGGCGGGTGCCTTAGTCCCAGCTACTCGGGAGGCTGAGGCAGGAGAATGGCGTAAACCCGGGAAGGGGAGCTTGCAGTGAGCTGAGATCCGGCCACTACACTGCAGTCTGGGCGACAGAGGGAGACTCCGTCCCAAAAAAAATAAATAAATAAAACATGATAGAATAAAATATCAATAAATAACTAGATGTATCTTACCAAATTATCCTCATTCATTCACATTTTACTCTTTGGGAACTACTGCTTTACAAATTCTTTATTGTAGATCTAAAACATTTCTCGATGTCATAAATACCTTATAGGTATGTGCTATGGTTTGAATGTGTCCTCCAAAAAGCATGTGTTTGAGACTTGACCCCTAAGGCAACAATGTTGGGAGGTGGGACCTAATAAGTGGTAATTAGGCCATGAAGGTTCTGCCTCATGAATGGATTAATGCTGTTATTGATGGACGGGCTTCTGATAAAAGGATGAATTCGGCTCCCTTCTCTTGCTCTCTCTTGCCTTCTCTGTGCCCTTCTTCCATGGGTTAACACAGCAAGAATGCCCTAATCAAATGCTGCCCCTTCCTTCTTGGACTTCCCAGCATTTAGAATCATGAGCCAAGACATTTCTGTTCATTATAAATTACCCAGTCTGTGGTATTCTGTTACAGCAGCACAAAATGGACTAAGACAGTCTGCAATCTACAAAAGTTATTTATAAGCAGCCACTTTCAAAACAGGTTTTATTAAAAACCTGCAACTTATTTGATTGCTCAGTATATTTCTCAGTTTGTATCTGCTGCATTTAAGATGGCATATGATGACAAAGACAGGGTAGAAAAGAGGATTTATTCATTCTGGATCTCTGGGGCCAGGCTTCATTACCCTAGAAATAGCAACAATTAAGAATTCTTATTTCAACTGCTAGGACATTCCTTTACATTGTTTCTATTCTGCAGACCAATACGTTGACTGATCTTATATATGAGACGTATTGGTCAATGTAATGGTCTGCAGAATAGGAACGTATGTGATATTCTGGGGGAAATTTCCACCTACCGTTTCCAAGGCAATCTGCTTATTTTGCCTCCTTGACTTTCAGAAACATTCCTTTTATTCCTCTATATGTTTTGAAAACTGTTGTTGACATTTTTCTTGTAATAAAAAACTTTAAGCCATCACAAGTTTTGTAAAATCTCAACTACATAAGGGAACCAAATATGAGTTGAATTTGACAAATAATGTCCTTCATATTGGACTAATTAGTAAGAAATCATCAAGTCCAAATAATCTAGTGCATAGACCTAGATTGAACTTTGGATTTTATGCTAGTTGTAGCAGAACAGTGACATGCTATTTGTTCATGCCTTTTCTTACTCATCTGATTCCAGGGAATGTTTATTAACAATCTTTGGTCTCCAACAGAACATATTAATTCTTCTCATTATTCTCTTCCCCCACTGTCTCCATTCTTGCTCTCTGGAGTAATAAACTTTTTCTCCAGAGGAAAACCCAAGGATAACTTTTGTTTTTGCTTTTCTTTTTTAAAAAATAATTTCTAATTTTATTTTAGATACAAGGGGTATGTGTGCAGGTTTGTTACCTGGATATATTGTGTCTAATACTCAGTTCCTGAGCACAGTACCCAAGAGTTAGTTCTTCAACCCTTGATCCCTACTTTCCCCCATGTAGTGGTCCCCAGTTTCTATTTTTGCTATCTTTAGGTCCATGAATACCAATTGTTTAGGTCCTACTTATAAGTGAGAATATGCAGTGTTTGATTTTCTGTTCCTGCGCTAATTCTTATAGGATAATGGCTTGTAACTACATCCATGTTGCTTAAAGGACATGATTTCATTCTTTTTCATGGTTTCATAGTATTCCATGGTGTTATATGTAGCACATTTTCTTTATCCCATCCACCATTGATGGAAACCTAGGTTAATTCTGTGTCTTTGCTATTGTGACTAGTGCTGCAATGAACAGACAAGTGCAGGTGTCTTTTTGGTAGAATGATATGTTTTCTTTTGAATATATACCCAGCAATTCCACTGCTAGTTGGTAGTTCTGTTGTAAGTTGAATGGTAGCTCTGTTTTCATTGCTTTGAGAAATTGCCAAGTTGTTTTTCACAGTAGCTAAACTAATTCACATTCCCACCAACAGAGTATAAGGGTTCCCTTTTTGTCACAACCCAGCCAGCATCTATTGTTTTTTTGACTTTTTTTTTTTTTAGACAGAGTTTTGTTATTGTTGCCCATGCTAGAGTGCAGTGGTGTGATTGCAACTCACCGCAACCTCCACCTCCCGGGTTCAGTGATTCTCCAGCCTCAGCCTCCCGAGTGGCTGGGATTACAGGCATGCACCACCACGCCTGGCTAATTTTGTATCTTTAGTAGAGGCAGAGTTTCTCCTTGTTGATCAGGCTGGTCTCGAACTCCCGACCTCAGGTGATCGGCCTGCCTTAACCTCCCAAAGTGCTGGGATTACAGGCGTGAGCCATAGCGCCCAGTCTCGACTTTTTAATTATAGCCATTCTGACTGGCATGAGATGGTGTCTCGTTGTGGTTTTGATTTGCATTTCTCTGATGATTAGTGGTGATAATCTTTTTTTAATATTTTTTTGGCTGCTGGTATGTCTTCATTTTAGAAGTTTCTATTCATGTCTTTTGCCCATTTTTACTGTACTTGTTTATTACTTATTCAACAGTTTAAGTTCCTTATAAATTCTGGATATGAGACCCAAGGATAACTTTGACATAAGCTTTTTTTTCACTTGTTTTCCCCTCCGGATTATTATTAATATTTTCACCATTGAGTAATAATTTTAATTTTATATATAAATTCACTAAATTTATTATGTTGCTGACAATTCTAAGCAATTTGTATTCACAATACAGATTAGTGAAAAGAACTATGTAGATAAACTCAGGCAGAGGAAATCTATGAGCAAATGAAACTTGTCTACTTTTACAAGCATTGAACTTTACAAGTATATGGAGTTCTAATATAGAGTATTCGATTATTCAAGTGAGTTCCTTTCCTGATTTCTTTTGAACTTTTCATCTGAGATGCATAGGTAAATCTAGTCGTTTTAGGTTATGTTATTAATGCGATCACTTAATACGTATGTTTTCCACTAAACTATAAGCAGCGTAAATGCAGAAACTATGGGTTTTTTTAAATATTGCTGTCTATATATTTCTTCAAATGAAATTCTCCTGAATAAATGTTTTTAATATCCTAATAGTGAATGGCATTTAATCTAAAAAGGCAGCTGGTTGGTATTTCAACTGCAAAGACTTGGAAAGAGAATATTTTCCTTCTGTGCATCAAATACCAGTAAGAAGTCCAAACTGGTCAATTTGGTCACGTGATTTATCTCCTTGAAGGAAATAAAAAATAAGCGAAGTGGTATCATTTCAGGAAAGTGGTTCAACTTTTAGCTTTTTAAGGATAAAGTATGATGGATCAAATCACCTGAAAATCTTCTAAAGATTCCAAAGCCCATGCCATATTTTAGAACAATTAAATGTGAATCTGGGCTGGAATGCAGGATATGATTCCAACGTGCAGACAAGTCTGGAAACCACCAAACAAGAGCAGAAACCACCAATTAGCCAAAATTTCTAAACTGATGGATGCACAAATTTAATCTTCCCCAAACTAAATATAACCTCTTTCTACTAAGTCCTATGTATGATTAGCATTATATTCTAATATATATAATTCTATAATATATTCTAATATATACAATATATTCTAATATATGTAGTCACACCCAATTTAATGCTTTGCATGGCATAGTTATGCAAAGCCTAGTTCTAATGTGCGGTGGTCTGAATGTGTCCTGCAGAATTCATGTGTTTGAAGCTGAATCCCCAGTGCAATAGAGTTGAGAGCTGGGGCCTAATGGGAAGTGTTTAGTTTATAAGGGCTCTGCCCTCATAAATAGATTGATGTTGTTATGAAAAGGGCTTGCATTATTGGATTCATCCCCTTCTCTCCTTCTCAATGTGAGGATACAGTGTTTGTTCTCTCTTGCCTCCTGCCTTCTACTATGTGAGGATGCAACGAGAAAGCCCACACAGGTGCCAGTGCCTTGATCTTGAACTTTGTAGCCTCCAGAACTGTGAGAAAATAAATTTCTTCTCTTTATAAATTACCAAGTCTGTCATAGCAGCACAAATAGACGAAGGCATTGTGCTTGCAGTCTGATTAATGATCTTTAAAATTGTGTGGATATCTCAACATGATGCAGCTTGTCCATGGCACTTTTGAAGATACTTTCTCTTGACACTTGTTTTGAAGCTGGGATAACCTGAAAAATAAATAAATAAATAAAATTCTACATCAAATCAATGCAGAAGAAACCATGACATGAAGATTCCATATTTATATTTGGAACATGTATAGGTGCAACCTGTGAAACATACAAAAAAATCTCAGAAATTGTCTAGATCTGATATGCATTAAGGAAGAGAAATCTGGACACAGCCTATTTACCAAGATTGATTTCAACACGGGTAGAACTTTAAGAGTCACCATTTCAAAAACAGATTTAGGACTATTTGTTTTCCTACATTTTTCTGGAACATAAACCTTGCTGTACATGATGTGCAAAGTGGTAAGCTCTACATTGACAGAAGTGAAATTCTTATATTTTGATCATTCTTTAAGGATAAATTGAAATACTTCATAGATTTCTAAAGTCTTGGCTTGGGCATGGTCATGCAGAGCACAGTGTGTTGCAATTTGGAAGTTTCAGCTAATTGGTGTTACTTGCTTTTAATTCAGTGGTTCCCAGGCTGGTCTGCATGTTGGGATCACACTCTGCATTCCATCTCAAAGTCTGATTTAATTGGTCTAGAGCGTGGCCTCGGGTTTGGAATTTTTCAAAGTCTCCAGGTGATTCTAATGTGCAGACAAATTTGAGAATCACTGCTCTAGTTCAAAGGGATTTGTTAGGTCGTGGTGTGTCCCACTTTAAGCATGTATCAAATAGAGAAAAATAGAAAGGCAGGTGTTATTTGAATATGAGAGGGAGAACTCTCAATTACAACTGATTACTCCTAAGACCTTGCTTCTGTGAGTGGCGTATGTACTGTATTTGGGAATCAATGGTATTATTTTCTCGTATTTGATTTTTAGTATTTAAAATGATATATAGATATACCAGGTTCTGTTTTAAAATATTAACTGACATTAGTTACTCTAAACCTTCTGGACTGTCTCAGTTATACTAAGTACTACAGGATTATTTCTGAGTGCTCCTCTCCCTCTCAAATACCAGCAAGTCCTTTGGACTTTTCATAGCCCTTCTTATAATAGCCTCTTTCTCTTGTTCTTGTTGGTAACCCAGTTTGAGCTATTATGAGTTTTATTATGTGCCTATTGGAATAGCATCCAAACCAATGTCTGATTATAATTTGTACCTTCTCTGGTCCACACCATTTTCTAGATTGTTCCTTCTAAGTCCACATTTAATCCATTTCTTCCAAGGCTCTCATCTTATACAGAATCAAGTTCAGACTTTCTGGACTGACACTCGAGGCTTTGTGCATTCTAATTTCAGCATATCAAACTGTCCTCAGTTCACATTACTCCTGTGTATGAGGTTTCGTTCTAGAGAGTTTCTGGATTACTTCTAGATTATTTCTGCCCTTTTCCCCATGATCAGACCAGTCCCTCTGACTAGAGTGACATTCTCAAATTCTAAATCATTTTTCCAGGGCCAGTTTTAATGCTCTTACTTCTCTGAACCTTATTTTTCTTACCTTTAAAACTGAATGAAATTTCCTTTCTTAGAAGGCTTATAGACTGAGTCCTGTCTTTAGTTCAGTAGTTATCTTCTCCTGGTTTGGAAAAGAGATATTTGAATATCCGTATCATTTTACTAGGCTGCAGACTTCTAGAGGGCAAAGACTAGATCATAAATACCTACTTACCCTTCATACCTCCCACATACATAATCCATGCATCATGAATACTTGTTAACTTAAATGCATGGCATGTAAAAGAAATGCTTGTAAAAAAAAAATAGGCCATTTGACGGCATCTTCTTATATTAGACTATAGTCTCTTGAATGTTTTCCCTGTATATTTATTTTTCTCGGGTCTTTCCAGCTAGTTCTTAGGAAAGTGAAAAGCTAATAACATTGATTCCCCTTCTCACCCCTGGGAAGTTGCAAGACAGAAGCAAAAAAAGAAAAAATAAGCAAATAAAAAAGAACAAATACTTCTTGGGCTGCACTGAAATAAAATATCTTCCAGCTATCTTGTAATTTTATTGCAAAGTATAAATGCCAGTTTTATAGATCCGAAAGAGAATATTTCTGCAAAATCAGCAAAACCGTATTATGAAAATATTTGTCTGCATGTATCATTGGTAATTTTAAAACAAAACCGCTCAACAGCTTGTGCTTTTTCTTCTTGCTTCTTTATTTTTAATAACTCATGAAAGGATTGCAAGTTCTCTTCTTTCGTTCTGCCCTTACTTACCCTCCACATCAGCTACCTGACATTAAATGAGTTGGCAACAAGGTTTTCCCTCTTCTAAGATGTGATCCTAAAAGAATTTGTCATTTGAATTTGGCTTTTAAATTCTTATTTAGAAAGCAGTAGGAAGATTTATACTGCTAAAAGTTCCTCTATGCCAAATGAAGGCACTCTTAGAGATTATTTGAAAAAAAAAAAAAAATGGATGCTACTTAAGAGTATTATGAAAATGATCTCTCAACAAAGTGAAAATGTGTACAGCATCTCTTTGGGGCAGAGTGGCCATACATATATAGTTATAGGTAGCCAGAGAGCTCAACAGCTCAGGAACAGGAAAACAAACAAACAAACAAAAACAACAACAAAGACTGGATGGCATTGTATTATACAAACAGCCATGAATTCCTGCAGTTCCTTTTATAAGGAGATAGGATCTCTCTTCTCACCTCTTCAATCCAGGCCATGCCTTGTGACTTGTTCTGATGAAAACAGTGTGAAGTGACATTGTGTACCTTGTAGGCAATGCCTCGAGAGGCTGTACAGCTTCTGCTCTTACCCCTCTTAGATTCTGTCACTTTATGATGTGAACAAAATCCTCTGAAAACGAATTTGGAGGAAAGAGACTTTATTCCAGTGAACAATTTGCAAACCAAGGAGATGCAGCCACCTCTGGTGTAAAACAAAGATACATTCCAGAGAGCAAAGGGAAGGCTCAAGTTTTGTAGCAAAAGATTCCTGCCACAGTTCTCAATCAGGTCTGTTTATGTAAATAAAGGATCAAAACTTGCTTAACTCTGATTGGTAGATACAGCTGAGCCCTGACTGGCTGAGAGAGGTGAGCGCTGATTAGTTGGTTCAGGTGAGCTCTGAAAGTCCCAAAAATAAAAAGGTGTGGGTTTCTGGGGAACTCAGAATATGTGTGTGACCCCTTATCAGCCAATGGCCACTTGGCTGTATTTTAAATTTAGGCCCAGTTAACAACTTGAGATCTGCCTTGAAGAACTGGCTCTTTCAGATTCATATTTGTTCATTGTGAATAAACCCGATCTATCCCACTTAGAAATGAGACAGCAAGTGGAGATAGAGACCCTAAACATGTGACCAAGACTGACTGGGACCGACCAGGCCCAGCTGACATACCAACTGATTGCAGGCCAGCAGTAAACTCAGCTGACACAGTGTAGAACAGAAAGAATTGGGCTCAGTGGCTTATGCCTATAATCTCAGCACTTTGGGGGGCTGAGGCAGAAGGACTGCTTCAGGTTAGGTGTTCAAGACCAGCCTGGACAACATAGTGAGGCCCCGTTTCTACAAAAAACTTTAAAAAGATAGCCAAGCATGTGTCATGTGCCTGTAGTCCCAGCTACTCAGGAGGCTAAAGCAGATGAGTCTTCTGAGCCCATGAGGTCCAGGCTGCAGTGAGCCACAATTGTGCCACTGCTCTCCAGCCTGGGCGACAGAACAAGATCCTATTAAAAAAAAAAAAAAAAAGTCACAGAGCTGGATTCTTCATAACAGCAAGGAAGAAGTAGCAGCACATTACAAACCAGTCCAATTTACTTATAAATTTGATTCACTATTCAGTTTTTGATTCTTGAAATGTTCATGCTATATTACAAAAAGTCCCAAGCCACCTCTGTTGGTAGTCTATTGGTAAGTAACAAACAACTCCAAAATTTGGTGGCTTAAAACAACTACCTCTTCATTCAGTATTCTTTGGATTGGTGAGGTGCACTGGGCTCCATGCCCAGACCATTATGACCTTTTTTCTAGGAGGTGACAAAGCCAAATAAATTAGCCTTGTAAAGTGTAAAGAAGTGCTAACATCAACAACTATGTGTTGAATATCTATTACGTATTCGGCAAAGTTCTAATCACTAGAATACAGAATTGGACACAATACAGAAAGTTATTTGTATTATTTGTTTATTTATTTATTTATTTATTTACTTTGAGATGGATTCTCACTCTGTCACCCATGCTGGAATGCAAAGGCATAATCTTGGCCCACTGCAACCTGCCAGGTTCAAGAGATTCTCCTGCCTCAGCCTCCCAAGTAGCTCAGATTACAGGTGTGTGCTATCATGCCCAGCTAATTTTTTGTATTTTTTGTACCGACGAGGTTTCACCATGTTCGCCAGGCTGGTCTTGAACTCCTGACCTCAAGTAATCTGCCCGCCTTGGCCTTCCAAAGTGCTGGGATTACAGGCTTAAGCCACCATGCGTGGCCCAGAGAGAGATTTTAAAGAAGTTTAGTGGAGGTGAAAGAAGAAAAAAGATCTCATGATAAACAATGTTTTAAAGGAACTTAAAACAATGAAAGCAGACTAAGGGAGGATTATTTCAGAGGCATGAAACAGCAGATGCAATGTATGATGTTGGAGAATATGGACATATTCATGGGACAACAAAAAAATCAGTGTAGTTGGTGTGGCATGTGAGATGATGAAAATGAAGTTGGAGAGATGGTTGTGTCAAGCACCGTGTATGGTAAGGATATTGGACTTTATTCTAAAGTGTGATGGGAAGCAGGGGCACGATATGATTAGATTTCTGGTTTAATAGGTTTACTTTTCAAAAGGATTACTCTACTATATAGAGAATAGAGTGGGGGAACTTGTATGAGAAACGGGGAGACCAGTGAGAGAGCTCTTACAGAAGGTCTGATAAGTAGCCTAATAGAAACAATTTGAGCAAGCGTGATTTTTTTTTTTTTGAGATCCTAAAAATTTTGATAACTACAACATATTGTGGAAGTGGAGAGAGCATTGACTCTGGAGTTTGTATGTGTTATATAGAACTGGTTTTATATCCCCGGGATTTATGTGGTGCTAGGCAAGCTACTCCATATGTCTCAGCTTCAGTTTATTTATTTTGAAAGTGGTATCTAATTCTCTGGTTTGTTGGAAGGATTAAATATATATTATGTGCCAAGCAAAGGCTTTCAAATATCATAGGTGCGTAAGTGTTAGTTACACTTATTACCAAGTTTTTGTAAATATGTGATTAATCGTTTTCTTGGTTTTAAAATAAAGGATCCAAAAGAAGAACCAAGCACCAAAATCCCAATATGATAGATGGCAGGGATTAAGCCAATGGATTAAAAATAGAGAGAATGATCGTTTCCAGCTGCATCCATGTCCCTGCAAAGGACATGAATTCATCCTTTTTTATGGCTGCATAGTATTCCATGGTGTATATGTACCACATTATCTTAATCCAGTCTGTCACTGATGGACATTTGGGTTGATTCCAAGTCTTTGCTATTGTGAATAGTGCCGCAATAAGCATATGTGTGCATGTGTCTTTATAGCATGACTTATAATCCTTTGGGTATATACCTAGTAATGGGATGGCTAGGTCATATGGTATTTCTAGTTCTAGATCCTTGAGGAATCACCACACTGTTTTCCACAATGGTTGAACTAGTTTACAGTCCCACCAACAGTGTAAAAGTGTTTCTATTTCTCCACATCCTCTCCAGCACCTGTTGTTTCCTGACTTTTTAATGATTGCCATTCTAGCTGGTGTGAGATGGTATCTCATTGTGGTTTTGATTTGCATTTCTCTGATGACGAGTGATGATGAACATTTTTTCATGTGTCTGTTGGCTGTATAAATGTCTCAGCAAACTACTATCGCAAGAACAGAAAAGCAAACACTGCATGTTCTCACTCACAGGTGGGAATTGAACAATGAGATCACTTGGACACAGGAAGGGGAACATCACATACCGGGGCCTATTGTGGGGAGGGGGGAGCAGGGAGGGATAGCATTAGGAGATATACCTAATGTAAATGATGAGTTAATGGGTGCAGCACACCAACATGGCACATGTATACATATGTAACAAACCTGCACGTTGTGCACATGTACCCTAGAACTTAAAGTATAATAAAAATAAATAAATAAAATAAAAATGGAGAGAATGTAGAACCCTAATTCAATATTTTTGATACTTCTTGAAGCTTGCTGGAAATATTTTTACATAAGGGAATGCTGAAACACAGAAAGTAAGTGACCCATTTTTTCTTCATTTTGGCATTCCCAGTATTATAGCATATTTATTCATTTCTAGTTTACTAACCAATATGGCCCCCTTTTATCAATTATGCATCGTATTAGTCTGCTCTCATGCTACTAAATAAAGACATACCCAAGACTGGGTAATTCGTAAAGGAAAGAGATTTAATGGACTCACAGTTCCACATGGCTGAGGAAGCCTCACAATCATGGCGAAGGAAGAGCAAAGTGACATCTTACATGGTGGCAGGCAAGAGAGAGAGCGTGTGTGGGGAAACTCCCCTTTATAAAACCACCAGATCTCATGAGACTTATTCACTATCACAAGAACAGCGTGGGAAAGATTCACCCCCATGATTCAATTACCTCCCTCAAGTTCCCTCCCATGACACATGGGAATTATGGGAGCTACAACTGGAGATTTGGGTGGGGACACAGTCAAACCATATCATGGATATATTTGTAGGTTGTTTTAAAAAATTGATTGGCTTTAAAGCTATGTTTTCTCTTTATTACTGTTCTTTTTCTCTTCACGTGTTCATCATTCCTCAAAACAATGCCATAAACTTTGAGGGTGAGACAAACTAAGATAATATGAAATCTATTGTGATTTTGTTTTTGACTCTTAGTACCATGCATCCTGTTTTTAAAAAAGGTTTTATTGTGCAAGATGTGCAAAAGTTGATTATGAGAATTTTTTACCCCAAAATAAATACATAAAGAGAGATTCCATCAAGGTTTAGCTATACATTGTTTTACCATTTTGAAATATTATGAGTTTGAAAACAATTGCCCAACATAGCATATCCTCTTTACCTGTCCTTCCTGTTAAGTTTTTAAAATGCAATCCCAGAATTTCAATTACATATATATGATTTCATTTTAGAGGTAGCTGTTAATCCCATTAGACAGAAATCTATTTGGATACTAGGTTTACTATTCAAAGTAACAGTATTTTCATAAAATTAGGTTGATTAAATATTCTCTTTATTCTCTTTAAGGTAATAATTATGCTAGCATAATATATGCTATTAATGGTCAGATTAATTTATTTGATTGCTACTCTTTCTATGCTTGTTCTGTTTGAGACATATTTTCATAATTAAAGTGATATGCTTAGAGGCACATACAAAATTCAGTAAAAAGGGAGTTTTCAGAATATCATTTATTTGTAAAACTGTTTTCCAATATTAGAGGCTATAGAACATTGCTCACTCTGTAAAGTCTGGTTTGAGATCTCTAATGTTTGAGGAGAATTCATGCTTCTATTAATGTTAATAGCATAAGAATGTAGAATGCCTGATTTTTGTTGTTGTTGTTGTTGTTGCCATGGTTTATAATCATGTGATACACACAACATTTCTGTCAAGGACAGGTAACATATATGACAATGATTCTGTATTTTTACTGTAACTTTTCTGTTTAGATACACAAATCATTACCATTGTGTTACAGCTGCTTACAGATTTCAGTACAGTAACCTGCTTTACAGATGTGTCGCCTAGAACAGTAGACCATACCACATAGCCTAGGTGTGAAGTAGATTATACCATCTAGGTTTGTGTAGGTACACTCCATAATGTTTGTACAATGATGAAACTGCCTAATAACACATTTCTCAGAAACTTGTCATTAAGCAACCCATGACTGTTTTTGTTAACAAAAGTGATGTCTAACAGCATTTTATAGTTTCCAAAATATATTCACATGTTTTTCTCAAGTAGACATTAACTCCAGTGTGGTGACACTAGTTTTATTCTAACTTCCATTTTGTAATCTTGAAGATAGAGGCTAGGAAAGTTATCTTTATTTGCAAAATGGTGTGCAGAGGGGTAATGTAGTACTAGATTCTAACTCTATGGCAAACGACATCAAACCTCCTAGAAAGAATCCATTTACAGCTGATTAATTGCTTGTTAATCACTTCCTGAATCTGGGAGGCTAAGATTTTAAAGACTTGGAGAAGTTAGACACAAAGAAAAAAGACTAAAGAAAAGTTTCGTTCTCTGACATTAAATGAGTAATAGTATTTTAAAAATCTGACTCATTAGAAGTATATTAGGCAAGATGTGGTGGCTCATGCCTGTAATCCCAGCACTTTGGGAGGTCGAAGCGGGTGGATCAGTTGAGGTCAGGAGTTCAAGACCAGCCTGGCTAACGTGGTAAAACCCTATCTTTACTAAAATACAAAAATTAGCTGGGCATGGTAGTGCGTGCCTATAATCCCAGCTACTCCAGAGGCTAAAGCAGGAGAATCGTTTGAACCTGGGAGGCGGAGGTTGCAGTGAGCCGAGATGGCATCACAGCACGCCAGCCTGGGTGACAGAGTGAGACTCTGCCTCAAAAAAAAAAAAAAAAAAAAAAGTATATTATTACCTTTCACTGGCAATACCAGACTAAACAGTAACAGTTACTTTAGAAATGAGATTATTGGCCAAGTAGTTACAAGTAGGTAGAAAGAAAACACCCAGTTTTTCCACAGAAGTTGATTATGTGAAATTCTTAACTGAGTTACAATTTTTAGAAGTTGATTCTGAATAAATTTTTGCAAAATTCTTTTAAAATTATAAATAGAAGTCAGTTATCAGTTTTTTTGCTAAGAAATAGATCAAGACAAATAACTGGATTTTTCCAAAAGCCTCCTTATATTAGAAAGCTTGAATGACAATTCTGATTCGTACTAGAAAATGACATGGGTTTTTGAAAATAATATATCTGGCATCTGGGGCTTTTTTATAAATCCAAACTTAATAAAGGAACTGTTTGTGTGTTCTGTGGAATAAAACTGTGCCCCCCATGCACTCCAAATGCATAGGTTGAAGCCCTAGGCCCCCGCGTGACTGTATTTGGAATCAAGGCCTTTAGGAAGTAAGGTTAAATGAGACTATAAGGGTGGGGCCCTAATCCCATGAGATTTGTGTTCCTATAAGAGGAGGAGAAGACTCCAGGGAACTCTCTCTCCATCTCCTGAGGACACAGGGAGAAATCAGCCCTTTACAGGCCAGGAAGAGAGCCCTCAATGAAAACAGAATCAGCTGGAACCTTGATCTTGGACTTCCAGCCTCCAGAACTATGAGACATAAATTTCTGTTGTTTAAGTCATCCAGTCTATTGTACGTTGTTATGGTAGCAGTATGTTATGTTAAGGCAGTATGCAAACAGTACCCAATTTCCAGCCCTGTTAAATGTACAACAGAAATTTCCATCTTTTACAAAGGGTGAATTTTTTTTTTAATTATTAGAACATTTTAAGGCCTTCCATACCATAGTAGTTTTTTTCCAGTGGATTGGAAAATCATACTATCAAGAATTAACAGAAAAAATCAGTGGCTGTGAAAAATGAACATGCATTTTACCCACCACAATTATATTGTGCGTTTGAAAGATAGTTGTGCACATATACACAAGACCCATAATTTACTCCACTTATGTTGATAATGTGTAGGGTCTCCAAGATTCTTATATTCCCTGCAACACATTCGTGAATTTTGCCTCCAACTTTGGGGGCAATCTACAATTTATCAACAAGAATGATTGTGTACCAATGGAATTGATACCAGTGCTAACTGTAACTAGCTACCTGCACTTGCTATTCAAATACATGCTTTTATCTCTCTTAGTGAGGACCACTTAAATCAGGCAAATGGTCTTCTGATCTATACCTAGCAATCACTTTCTATTTGCCTAGTGGCCAAAAGATCTTAGAAGCTTAGTTAAAAGACATTCCATGAGAGATCTAGTTCAACTCCTTCCTACACAGACTAAAGCCCAGAACTTACAGTGGCTATTTAGAGTCAGAACCTGTACTTCAGCTCAAATCTCCTCTGAGCTACATTATTTTAATGTTAATTGTATGTATTTTAGTAGAAATCACATACATATTGTAAACATTTTTTTGAATCACACTTTTTGTTGAGTTTGTGAAGCCCTCAGAAATCCCTTGTAAGTTGGCAGTGCACCCTAACTCTGCCTCAGATTCTTTTTCTGGCATCTTCTATCTCATCACTCCATGCCTGGGAATAGTCTATGGGGCTCATTCTTGAAAAGGTTCAAGGTTTGTACCAGGGAGTAGATAAATAAGGGTGTAGCATACCCAAGTCAAAAATACATTCTATTTCATTTAGTAAATGAACCAACATAAACACATACTAATATACCTCAAAATGCCTGTAGATCTAGGCAAGCACTTAACTGTGCTGTGTTAATTCTGTTATGAATTTGAAAGATCACAAGGGTATTGTGTTTTCACGGCCATATAGCTCCCCCAACTCAGCATAGCAGAGAGGACAATCTCATCTATGAGAGAGATTGTTACTGGGAAAATGGAAACTGTTTTATAATGGAAATACCGCTAGAATCCTATCTTTAATGTATTGTACAGTATTCTGACCTTACAGTAAATTCACACACATACACACACCCCACTCTACTACATTTTTAGGAGGGTCACTTAACTTTTCTGAAGGACACGCCTATAATCCCAGCACACTGGGAGGCTAAGGCGTGCAGATCACGAGGTCAGGAGATGGAGGCTAACATGGTGAAACCCCATCTCTACTAAAAACACAAAAACATTAACTGGGTGTGGTGGCACGCGCCTGTAGTCCCAGCTATTCAGGAGACTGAGGCAGGAGAATCGCTTGAACCCAGGAGGCGGAGGTTGCAGTGAGCCGAGATTGCACCACTGCACTCCAGCCTGGATGACAGAGACTCCATCTCAAAATAAAATAAAATAAAATAAAGAATAAAATAAATCATACCTAGAAAAGTCAAAGATATCGCTAGAGGGATAGACCATGCTACAAATAGATCAAGTAGGTGAAAATTCTTGGGGAATTGTGAAGATATGGGTAAACAACTGTAACAACACAGAAAAAATGTGCATAATGAGAGCTGGTGCAATAATCTGATATAACCAAGAGAAGACAGATGGATTGATTTTAATTCTTCTGACACTCTATCAGTAAACTGAATTGTGCACCATGTATTTGTTCTTAGTGTCTGAAGAAGGTATTAATGTAGTATTTGTTGATGGATACTGAAGTCTATTCAAAGCTAATATGTAATTGTTCTTATCATGCTGAAATTGGGCTTGATTTAAGGATGCTGAACACTTTATATTCTGTTCTTAGGCTTTTCAAATGTGTTTAAATAACATTCATTTAATATAATTCTTTAGCAACCCAGTGAAAGAAAGCTAAATACTATCATTCACTTTTTGCTGATAAAAAAAGTAATGTGACTTAATTATCTGCCCACACCTCACTCCCTATAGGTCACCTTCTAAGGTAATTGAAAAAGGTGGAGATTCAAGGGTGGAACCTTTATCTCACGTTGCTTTCAATGAGGTCTGTTTCCAATCCAGCTAGGAGTCGTTACTTATTCCACTGGTCAGCTCTTTAAGTCCAAGACCCCTGCCTTTTTCTGTATGATTTTACTTCTGGCAAAAGAGGGAATCTATGTGCAGGAAAGGCCACACTGAAATGAACTGAATGGATAATTGACCTCACTAAAGTGACAGCTTGTTAGGGACCAAGCCAGTGAGAACTAGAGATCAGTTCTCCTGTCTGCAAGTTTAATGTCTTCAACCACAGGCTATCTTCCTCCTCACCTTGGTTCCTTCCTGATCTACCCACAACTATGTCAGAATGTAGCTGTGTGTCCAGTTTACTGTCTATATAAATGACTGAAAAAAGGAGATGGTTTGGTGATGTTTCTGTAAAACACTTACAACAAGAAATCACTTTATAAAGATTTGAACTCCAATCTCTTATTCAAAGTTTAGCGGAAATGAATATTTTACTGCATTTCTCTTAATGCTGATTTTGTTTATGGCAATTAGTAAAAAAAAAAAAAAAAAAAAAAAAAAATTGCATTCTACAGCAGTTAAGTTATCAAAGCTGGCATCCGAAAGAAAAGGTAGTGGAAATTGACATATCAGCTGTTTCACAGAGGGATTTTAAGTTACTGACCTTGAATCTCCATATTGAATATCTGATCTATGGTATGTTAAAGGATTCTTTTTTGGAGAACTTTACAACATACTTATGATAGAAATTCTATAGAACTACTTACTGTGTGTAGCATATGGCCTTGTGTCTCTTGATCTATGTTGGCGGTTTGATTCAAAAAATCAACAATTAATACCCTTGAGCATCTTCACATATTTTCTAAAGCTGTATATAGAGAAAAAGAAAAAAGTGGTTTGCATATAATGTGTTTATTGTAAAAAATCCAAATAATACAGATGAGAGGGAGGAGAATGCTTCTAAATTCCATCATCTGGAATTAACCAGTCAATATATGGTAAATATCTTCTACTCATACCTTTAGGCAAATTTTCAGAGAGGGTAGAGAAATCGGTGAGTACAAATATGCACATTCATATTTGAATAGATGTAATTTTGTAAAATTGAGACTATAGCATGAGTGCTGAGAAATAAAAATAAAATTCTAAGCTTCTAACCAGCTGAATTGACCCATTTTGGCCAAGAGGACCTCGGAGAAACCTTAACAGCTGAGTTCCCAGCCGTGGTGGGATGGAAGGTCAGTCATGCCTCAGTGCACCCCTTCCTTATTAACCCTTAACCAGAATTCTTTCTAAGGAGTAAGCAGAAATCAGCTCTGGAAAACAATAAACAGATGACTGGTTCCTTTATCACCCTTAGCCAGTCATCTGAGGCAGGCACTGGACTCCCCCTCCCACTTCACTGTTTCCGCATGACCACTCGCCAGTTTCCCAGTGCAACCCTTCCCGAAACTAGACTGCCACGTCTGGACAGGTTTCCGCTGACTCAAGGAGGATGCCCAGTGAGAGTTTTGGTGTCCTTGGCTTCACCTTTCGATGTCAGGGGGGCCAGATCTCTACCCTTGGATCATGCTAACACCATTTTTTGTACACGTGACCCTTGAAGAGGCACAAAACTCAATTGCACTTGTGCGTGTTTCTCCTTTCATAAATACTCAGGACTCCTCCTGTAGCTTATTGAATACGTATATTCAGCTACCCTGATTAACATAAATCCCCGTATTGCTCTCGACTTTTGCTGGAGAATACCCTTCCCATTGCAGGGTGGCCAGACTGTAGCTTGCAGGAGCTGCCTTGCAGAAGGACTGGTAGCTCCCAGCTGGTTTGTGAGTGGACTATTTGGAATGCAATGTGAGATAAAGATCCTATCCCCTCCCTCACCTTTCCCAATTTTATTAAAATTTGGAAAGGAGAAATAAAACTTTCTTTCCAAATTTATGAACCTCATGATTCTTCAGTTGACAATACTATGTTTGAGGAAAATAATGGGCTTTCAGTGCCTGGCATAGAACCTGAAGGCCACTAGTTTCAGACTTTTACCTTAAACGGTTACCTAAAACATTAAAATTTTGAGTTTACCATTTTTAAAACTATATTTTTATACTTTCAGATTTGTCTGTTAATTGCCTGCTATGAAACATTAGATAGTTATTTTTATATTTTCATGGTTGATAGTAATGGCATTCTGATTCATAACCATAATAATGAAATTGTCCTTTTTCCCTTTACATGATTTTCATGGATACAGTGCTCACCCACCAGAAGATTTGCTATAGTTTCTCTCTTCCCATAGATAGCCACATGCTGAACACAGCTAATACTTACAGAATTTTTCATTAGAGGTGCTTTGATTCACCCATTGGTTGATTCAGTGTATAATTAGGCATTACATTTTTAAGAAGTTCTTATTGGTGGCATAGTCTCTGTATATTTGTATGTATTAAAAATATGTTTGTTTCCTATATATTTAAATTACAACTTGACTGAACAAAAAAATTCTTGAGTCACAACTCTATTCTCTGAGATTGTATAAACATTGTTAATATCAGACGTTACAGAGAGGTACCAGGTACAAGCTTATGGAATTTTTTTCCTCCATATAGATAGCTCAATTTATCATTCTAGATGCCTATAAGACTTCCTTGTTTAATCTATTCAAAACCTCATTAGGAAATTTTGTGGTACTCAAAATTCTATGGCAGATTTTCTTGAGACATGATGTGGAAATTCAAGTCTTTATCTCAGAAAAATATTTTTCTAATATATCATTATTTTTTTTTTGTAAGACAACTACATATGCACCTGATCTCCTTTCTGTTCCCCTGCAATTTCTGTGCTGACTTCTGTCTTGTCAGCTTGAGATGCCACAACAAAATACGATAGGCTCGGTGGCTTAAAGAACAAAAATATTTTTTCTCATAGTTCTGGCAGCTAAAGGTCCTAAATCAAGGTGCCAGCTGTTTGAGTTCTTAGTGAGGGATCCCTTTCTCGCTTATAGACAGCCTTCTTGCTGTATTCTCACATGAGAGAAAAAGAGAATTAAAAAGAGAGGGAAGGAGAGGAAATGAATTTCATATCTCTTCTTGCAAGGACACTAATCCTATTGAATAAGGACTCCAATCTTATGACATTATTTAGCCTTAATTACCTTCCTAAAGACTCTATCTCCAAATACGGCACATTGGGCACTGGGGCTTCCACTTAGGAATTTTAGCAAGGGGACACCAACATTCGATGCATAGCATTTGCCCTAGACATTTATCTCACTGTTCTCTTCCATTTCATGTTGTGTGTGCCTCGGAGCTATTCCCTGTGTCCTGACTGGTAATTTAGTCATGCTTATTCTGGCTAGTAGTGGGTTCGTCTCTGTAATTCTTTACCTGACTACTGCCAGTTCACACTTTCTCTCCTCTTGTTATTTCATTGTGTGCTTTTGGTTTCTTATACCAGCATGTTTTTTTTTTTTTTTTTTAGATCACAGGGAACTCTTTTATTAACTCTTTATTTCTGAGGAGTGTAGTATTCACGAGTAATATTTTATTTATTTATTTATTTTTTTTTTTTTTTTTTTTTTTTTTTTGAGACGGAGTCTCGCTCTGTCGCCCAGGCTGGAGTGCAGTGGCCGGATCTCAGCTCACTGCAAGCTCCGCCTCCCGGGTTTACGCCATTCTCTCGCCTCAGCCTCCCGAGTAGCTGGGACTACAGGCGCCCGCCATCTCGCCCGGCTAATTTTTTGTATATTTTAGTAGAGACGGGGTTTCACCGTGTTAGCCAGGATGGTCTCGATCTCCTGACCTCGTGATCCGCCCGTCTCGTCCTCCCAAAGTGCTGGGATTACAGGCTTGAGCCACCGCGCCCGGCCAACACGAGTAATATTTTAAAATAGACTTACCTTTAAATGAACTGCGTAGCTCTTGTGAAATCACTCTTATAAGGATTCAATATATTTGTTAATACTTGGCAAGAACCATTCAAATTATAATCTTCCTTTATTAATTAAGGAATGATCTTCAAGAGGTAGCCGATGCATTCAATGCTAAATAATCTTACTAAGAATTTTGATTATGTTTTAAGTATCCATGTATATCAAATGGCTACTACACTGATAGTCATATAATCTATATTTGATCTTTTTTATTTGCTTTTAAGTTCTAAATGAAATGAAGCTGGAGTTCAAATATCATTACTGCATGAGGCAATGTGAGGCATTCATAAACATTATCCATCATAAAATCCACACCCATGATAGAAAAGAAGGCAGCATTTGGGTTAGGAATTATATAGATTGATTGCTGCAGAACAGCTAAGTTGCAGCGATGGTAACTTTTCCTCCGTATTTTTGGTGAAAGTCCTCTGTTTGTCTACAGCTGCACATTTCCATGCATTTTCGAGAAACATGGATTTATACGATTTAATACCACATGTTGTGCCATCTACTTTCTCTAACAGTCGCTTTCCTAAATGAATTGGCAACTAGGCTTATCACAGTAGTGTTTTGTTTTATTCTCTATGGTGTTAGAAATAGTTTGCTTTTGAACAGAAGATGAAAATCTTTGCACTCAAAGTGGCTTTTGACAACTCCTTAAGTGCCATTGCTCCTAAAAAAGGATAAGACGTGTTTTGAATAATTTACTAGTGCTAAAATGTCACATTTTTGAGAAATCTATTTTATGGTTTTTCTGAATATCTGAGCCAAACACCTCTCTGGAATTTAATAACTTGTGTCTCTGCCTTCCTAAGTAAACAATAAATTGTCTTCCTTTTGGAATAAAAGTTGCCATGACAACTTGGCAGGCGTGGGCTACAGAAGTCAGATACTGAGCTCTAGTATTTCAAAGATGTGATATTGTTTTTGGCAGCTCTGATTTAAGAAAAACTGAAGGTGTATTTTCACATAGTATATCAGTGGTGGACTTCGTAATTAGACTAAATTGTGTATATTTTTGCAGGTAATTCATTATTTAAGTACAATGCTATTCTTGCTCTTTATGGTAACTTCAAGACTCTTTCTTAACTAATCACAGAAATCCAGAGATTAAGGAAAATGCCAAGGTTATTTTATAAATGCTGATTTCAAAAATTATACTGAACTCAATTCTGAAATTTTGACATTTTAAAGAAAATATCTATTTAGTAATTACAGGGAAATTTTGCAGCATCAAAGAATCTGTTATATAATTCACCTAAAGATTACATCTTTAACTTCAATGTTCCTGAAATCTTTGTAATAATACTGTCAATAGGGATAAAAATTAAATTTTGATTTAATTGAGTATTTTCTTCAAAACCACCCTTTTATACCATTCAGTGAAAAAATAAATGAATTATTATTTTACATAATAATTTAATTTTTAATTTTATAAAAATTTCAGTGAATGCTATAAAAGGGTGGCTTTGAAGAAAATATTCAATGAAATGATTTCTAGTTGGCCTTGCTCAAAGTTGCTTAAGTTTGGTTGCCAGTAAAAAGGCCTGTTTTTTCAGTTATGATTCTTTCGGTTGACCATAACCTAATTCAAGGTGATTTAACAATAGAAAAAGACTCAACGTTTCATGGAAATGAACAAGTCCAGTAACAGGTCACATCTAGATAGACTTGCTCAGGGATCTGGCTCTTCTTTCTTTCCTTCCTTCCTTCCTTCCTTCCTTCCTTCCTTCCTTCCTTCCTTCCTTCCTTCTTTCCCTCCTTCCTCTCTTTCTCTCTTTCTTTTCTTTCTTTGATAGAGTCTTGCTCTGTTACCCAGGCTGGAATGTAACAGCATGATCTCAGCTCACTGCAAACTCTGCCTCCCAGATTCAAGCAATTCTCCTTGTTCAAGTGCTATGCCTGGCAGTAGAGACGGGGTTTCACCATTTTGGCTCGGCTGGTCTGGAACTCCTGACCTCAGGTGATCCACCCGCCTCGGCCTCCCAAAGTGTTGGGATTACAGGCATAAGCCACCAGGTCCAGACTGCAGTTCTTTCTTTAGCTATGTGTTTGCCTTATCTTCAGACAGACTTTCCTCATAGTAGCAAAATGGAGCCAGTGGTTCCAGGTCTCACGCCTACATATCTCAGCAATCAGAACAAGGGAAATCATCTCTTCTCTACCTAAATTCCTGAATGTCTCAGTAATTGCTCCTTCTTAGGTTATCTGCTCATGCATGCCACCAACCACTGTGACCAGTGTAATAATAACATGAGCAAAATGGCCTGTGCCCAATGTTAAGGAAGGTTCCCACCTCCAAATCTTCTGGTTGTGAAGCCCAATACACACAGATGAGTTGAATACATACCAGAGACACATCCACAGTATGTTTTACCCTCAGACAACCCAAACTATCAGTGTCATTATGAGATTCTGGAACAGAGGGAGGGCTGGAAACCCAATGAGGTGTCAGAGCCTTTGGGGGCTGCATGATCTTCTTTCTTCTTTCTTTCTTTCTTTTTTTTTTTTGAGACGGAGTCTCGCTCTGTCGCCCAGGCTGGAGTGCAGTGGCCAGATCTCAGCTCACTGCAAGCTCCGCCTCCCGGGTTTACGCCATTCTCTCGCCTCAGCCTCCCGAGTAGCTGGGACTACAGGCGCCCGCCATCTCGCCCGGCTAATTTTGTATTTTTTTAGTAGAGACGGGGTTTCACCGTGTTAGCCAGGACGGTCTCGATCTCCTGACCTCGTGATCCGCCCGTCTCGGCCTCCCAAAGTGCTGGGATTACAGGCTTGAGCCACCGCGCCCGGCCTCTTCTTTCTTTATATTTACTTTGTTCTTTCTCTGTAGACCTTTCTTTTCTTTCACCAAGGTGTACATATAATTCGTGTCCCATACCCAGAATTTCATTGCAGATATACTTAGGGCGTTTTATTTGTTTGCTTTGTTTTTATTTTTGTTTTGTTTTTTTAAAATGGAGTCTCACTCTGTCTCCCAGGCTGGAGTGCAGTGATACGATCTTGGCTCACTGCAACCTCCGCCTCCAGAATTAAGCAGTTCTCCTACTTCAGTCTCCCAAGTAGCTGGGATTACAAGCACCCCCCACCACACCCGGCTAAGTTTTGTATTTTTAGTAGAGATGGCATTTCGCCATGTTGGCCAGGCTGGTCTCAAACTCCTGACCTCAGGTGATCCGCCCGCCTTGGCTTCCCAAAGTGCTGGGATTACAGACATGAGCCACTATGCTAGGGTCTTTATTACATAAACAAAAAACTTACTGTTAGCATTTAATCACTATTCTCAATATTTATATTTGGGTCATAGTCTCTCTTTTAGGCACGAGGCAAAATCTATTTAGAATACTATATAGAATATTCCTTTCCTTTTTGTAATAAGTTACGTATATATCTCAATTGATGATTTGCTAAAAAATACATGAGATTCATGTTTTGACTGGATTTCAAGAATAATTTTATTATATTTAATTATCACTTAGATGATAAATGAATTAGACAAAATTCACATCCCAAACCTTATTATTCAAATCATAGACCTATTTATTCAACATTTTTTCTTATACTTACCTGAAGGCTTTAAAATATTTTTTGTCGGCCGGGCGCGGTGGCTCAAGCCTGTAATCCCAGCGCTTTGGGAGGCCGAGGCGGGCGGATCACGAGGTCAGGAGATCGAGACCATCCTGGCTAACACTGTGAAACCCCGTCTCTACTAAAAAATACAAAAAAAGAAAAAACTAGCCGGGCGAGGTGGCGGCGCCTGTAGTCCCAGCTACTCGGAGGCTGAGGTAGGAGAATGGCGGTAAACCCGGGAGGCGGAGCTTGCAGTGAGCTGAGATCCGGCCACTGCACTCCAGCCCGGGCGACAGAGCGAGACTCCGTCTCAAAAAAAAATATTTTTTGTCTACTAACTCCTCAAATTGATTTCATGGTTATAAAACATTGCAATCAGAATTAGCCAAGAATCATATAATTTTTCTGGGTATTTCTTATCAAAATTGCTTCTTAAAACATTTACATCTCTTCACTGAGTGGGAAACATGGTGAACAAAGGTTTTGTGACAGGCACTATGGTAACACCAACGATGAGAACTCAAATAAAAGTAGAATGTAGTAGCTCAAATTAAAGGAAAAAATATATTGTCTTCAATATATTCATTTCTAGGACCATTAGCTGAAAGCAGGCCCTGATATAACCTTATTTTTAAAGAAGAGAAGTTTGAATTTGTTATTACTAATCATAATTATAGCATAATAGGTTTTTAGTAAAAATTTCAAAAGAGACATTTTTGTTCAAAAGGACCTTTTTGTTCTGGTGGAAAATTAGATCTTTACACCCAGTATATATTTCCTTCTAACTCTTGTATATTTAATAATTTCCTCTAAAGAAGACTACTAATTTTACACATACACACACACACACACACACACACACTCGTGTAAAATACAAAACTTAGAAGGAAATATATATTGAAATTGTTAAATATACAAAACATTTAATCACTATTCTCCACATTTATATTTGGATCATAGTCTTTCTTTTAGTCACAAGACAAAATCTACTTAGAATACTGCATAGAATATTCTTTTTGTTTTTGTAATCAATTACATATATATCTCGATTGATGATTTGTGAAAAAAAATACATGGGATTCATGGTTTCACTGGATTTCAGAAACCATTTTATTTTATCTAATTAGCACTTAGATAATAAATGCACTAGACAAAATTCACATTCTAAATTTTATTATTCAAATCATAGGACTATTTATTTATCTTTTTTTCTTACAGTTCATGTGTATGTGTGGGTGTGCACATTTATTTATTTAATCCAAATTCATTTCTCTTAGAGTTTAGTTAATTCATTTGGCTCTTTTAAAGACTATTAATACTCTTGAGTTCAATAGGATTTTCTTTTAAGAATTGTAGTTAAAACATCTCTGTTCTTGATATATATTATTATCTGTTATTGCAGGAGGATACAGACCACAATTACTATATATCTCGAATATATGGCCCATCTGATTCTGCCAGCCGGGATTTGTGGGTGAACATAGACCAAATGGAAAAAGATAAAGTGAAGATTCATGGAATATTGTCAAATACTCATCGGCAAGCTGCAGTAAGTGTTTTGACATTCAGGGTTCGTTTTTCCTACTGTGAAAAAAATGGTTGCTTTAATTGGCCTGTAGCCATTTCTTTTATAAGTTTGATAATTAAATATTAAAATGGCCCAACTGTGGTAATCACTTTTCAAGTGTATTCAGTTCTGTAATTGTAATTTAGATTAATAATTGCATATAAGATATGAAAGAAAATGAAATAGAATTGTTTTGATATACTGTCATTAATTTAACCAATTTTCTTAGTATATCTGATGAACGTATATTGGATTCAAAATTGAGTTTTATCTTGGATTATTTTTAGTTTTCTTATAATCCATGAGTGTATAGAACATTTTTAAAAATTACTTGCATTTGGTATCTTCCCATTTACGTGAGTTTATTCCTCTTCGTCTTGGATTTAACCAAAGATTTAACTGAAGTCATTTATGACTTAGATAACATATATAGAACAAATTATGTTCTTAAATGAAGACGTTTAATATAAAGAAAAATAATAAAATATAGAAAGCATCACATTGGTATTTTAAGCCTGGGCTCATTATTTCCTAACCGTGCTCCTGAAATAAGTAATTTAACTATTCTGAGATGCTTTCTGCGTGTGTAAACTGAAGATGAGAGGGAATATTAATACTAGTCTCCCTTTCCTTACATGGTCATGAATAGCCTATTGAAGGGCCAGCCTGAATGCTCAAATGCATTAGCTTTTTCAATCTTCACAACAATCCTATGATTTAAATATTATTACATCACACATTGCAGAAAAGAGAACTGAGGAGTCTTGGAAAATTCAGATAACCTGTCCAAGGGTCTCCACTAGAAAGTGATAAACTGGGATATTAACCTGGGTAGCCAAGCTGATGCTCAAATTTTGTGTGTAAAATTTATCACACTTGGTTCTCAGAATGTTCTTTGATCATCATTTTTTGATAAATGCCGGATTTCACATTTTAACAGGTGTTTGGTTTTGCTGGCCTGGGTAACGGTGGTGATAGTGTCATCGATGAAACCATGAGATGTTCACTTCAGTATGACCTGAAGTGAAAAGAAAACAGCTTTAACCTTTCAAGTGCTTTTGTCATTATTGACATAAAGACAGGACTAAGAGAGTCAATGGCTGAAGTTATTTAGAGAGGCATTGATTTGATAAATGTTAAATATCAAAATTTTTGGCAGTGGCCTTCCTTGTTTATATGTAGATGTTCCTGTTTTCAGGAGATCAACTGCTAAAAGCTAAATGGAAATTAAGAATAGTATACCATGATGATTCATTGAATTTTCAGTGTAGAGCACATGCTTCCTGAGCTGAGAAGCAAACAAAGTAGCTGCCTTTCCTTGCTAAATTCCATCATCCACCCCCACCCCACTTTTTTCTATATTCAGGCAACACCAGGTAGGCAACATGACAGATTTAGAAATAATTCACTGTGGAATTTCCAACAAATGTTCAAGAGAAGAGAAAATGGTAAAGAATAGATTCGAACAATGTCTATCTGAGATCTATTGCATTTGACAACCTTCCTACTATAGCACAGTGGTTAATAGTATAAAATATACTTTGTGGAGTTTTGAATGTTGGTGTGTGCACATGGGGATTCGGTGACGTGGCCTAGTTCTAGTGTCAGCCACTATGGGTGACATCTATAAGCAGAGAAAGAAGTTCCTCAGTTAAAGTATTAGCTGATTTCTTCCTCTATATAAATATGGCTACCATCTCTCTCCTCTGTGCTGCCCCCCAACGTAAAACAGTTTGTGTCCTGCCTCTCCTTAAAGAAACCTGTTCTCTTTGCAATAGGGTTTACTTGGTTGCCTTGTGACAGCTCTCTGATTGTCTCATGAAAAATGATAATACTGTAGACAGTCCATTTTTTTCTTATTGTTAGTATGGCAGTGACATTGTTTGTTGCTTTTAACACTTGAGGTCGCCTCAAACATAAATGGAAGGACTTGAACTTCTGGTTGTAACTTACCTAGTGCTCTTTATGTTGATGGTTAAATATATACAATTGTTAGAGGCTTTTGTTTTAGATAATCTGCCATTGTCATAGCTTGGGCTCTTGGTTATCCACGAGGAGTATTTAAGCCATTAACAAACATTTCTTCAGAGTTAGAAATTGGTGGAAAAAGCTATCAACAAAATTCAACACACTTCATATTAAAAACTCTCAAGAAACTACGCATAGAAGGAACATACCTCAAAGTAACAAGAGCCATCTGTGACAAACCCACAGCTAACATTATACTGAATGGGCAAAAGCTGAAGCATTCCCCTTGAAAACTTCCACAACTCTTTCATCATTCTTATTGAACATAGTATTGGAAGTCCTAGCCAGAGTAATTAAGCAAGACAAAGAAATAAAGAGCATCCCTGTTTTCAGATGGCATGATTCTATATCTAGAGAACCCCATAGTCTAGGCCCAAAAGCTCCTTTAGCTGATAAGCAACTTCAGCAAGTTTCAGGATACAAAATCAGTGTTCAGAAATCACAAGCATTCCTATACATCACCAACTGCCATGCCAAGAGTCAAATCAGGAAGGCAATCTCATTCACAATTGCCACAAAAACAATAAAATACCTAGTAACACAGCTAACCAAGGAAGTGAAAAATCTCTGCAATGAGAATTACAAAGCACTGCTCAAAGAAATCAGTGAAGACACAAACAAATGAAAAAAAAATCACATGCTCTTGGATAGGAAGAATCAATATCATTAAAATGGCCATACTGCCCAAAGCAATTTACAGATTCAAGGCTATTCCTATCACACTACCAATGACATTCTTCACGGAAGTAGCAAAATTCATTTACAATTCATATGGAACCAAAAAAGAGCCCAAATAGCCAAGGCAATTCTAAACAAAAAGAACAAAACTGAAAACATCACATTCCCCAACTTCAAATTATACTGCAGGGCTGAAGTTACCAAAACAGCATGTTACTGGTACAAAAACAGTCACACAGACTAATGGAACAGAATAGAGAGCCCAGAAGTAAGGGCACACACCTATGACAATCTGACCTTCAACAAACCTGACAAAAACAAGCAATGGAGAAAAGACTCCCTATTTAATAAATGGTGCTGGGATAACTGGCTAGCCATATACAGCAGATTGAAGCTAGATCCCTTCCTTACACCATATACAAAAAATCAATTCAAGATGGATTAAAGACTTAGATGTAAAACCCAAAACTATAAAAACCCTGGAGGGCAACCTAGGCAGTATCATTCTGGACATAGTAAAAGGCAAAGATTTTATGACAAAGACACCAAAAGCAATCACGACGAAAGCAAAAATTAACAAATGGGATCTAATTAAACTAAAGAGCTTCTGCACAGCAAAAGAAACTATCAACAGAGTAAACAGACAACCTACAGAATGGGAGAAAATATTTGCAAGCTATGCATCTGACAAAGCTCTAATATCCAGCATCTACAGGGAACTTAAACAAATTTACAAGAAAAAGAAAAAAAACATTAAAAAGTGGGCAAAGACATGAACAGGCACTTTTCAAAAGAAGACATACATGCACCAAGAAGCATATGAAAAAAAGCTCAATATCACTGATCATTAGAGAAATGCAAAACAAAAACTCCAGTGAGATATCATTTCACACCTCTTAGAATGGCTATTATTAAAAAGTAAAAAAAAAAAAAAAAAAAAAAAAAAACAGACGCTGATGAGGTTGCAGATTAAAGGGAACACTTATACACTGTTGGTAATGCTGTAAATTAATTCAACCATTGTGGAAAGAAGTATGGCAATTCCTCAAAGACCTAAAGACAGAAATACCATTCGACTCAGCAATCCTATTACTGGGTATATACCCAGAGGAATATAAATCATTCTACCATAAAGACACATGCATGTGAATGTTTATTGCAGCACTATTCACAAAAGCAAAGACATGGAATCCACCTAAATGCCCATCAATGACAGATTGGATAAAGAAAATGTGGTACATATATACTATGGAATACCATGCAGCCATAAAAAAGAACAAGATCATGTCTTTTGTGGGAACATGAACAGAACTGGAGGCCATTATCCTTAGCAAACTAATAAAGGAACAGGAACCAAATATACCACGTTCTCACGTGTAAGTGGAGCTAAACGATAAGAAGTTATGAACACAAAGTAGGGAAAAACAGACACTGGAGTCTACTTAAGGGTGGAGGGTGGCAGGAGAGAGAGGAGCAGAAAAGGTAACTATTGGTTGCTAAGCTTAATGTTTGGGTGATGAAAGAATCCATACAACAAATTCGTATAACATGAGTTCACTTGTGTAACAAAGTTTCATACATACTGCTGACCCTAAAATAAAGGTTAAAAAATCTGTATGTGCTATTATGGTTATATTGTATCTCAAAACCCAATATACACTTAGGGTTGGATTAATGACAGTGGAGGTATAAACCCTATTTTAAATACTCTTTCTCTTAATTTTGAATATTTTTGGCCTCCATCTTGTCAGATCTGATTCCATCATTATAGTTTTTACTTCATGATGTGTTTCATACAAGGCTGATTCAGCACAGAGCTTTGCTAGCCACAGTCTTGTGCACTCCTGTGCTTTCATTTATTAGTATAAAAACCAAATCTCTTATTTGGCAGGTCTAGATGGGCCAGAAAATTTGCATTTCTACAAATTCCAAGGTCATGCTCATGCTGCTAATCCAGGGACCATGCTCAGATTCTATAGCAGGGGTTGGCATCCTGTTTCTCAAAAGGTCAAGATAATTAGTTGTGTCAGGCCTTATGGTCTCTGTCACAACAACTTGACTCTATTGTTATAGCTTAATAGCCATAGACAATATGTAAATGAACAGGCATGGCTGTGTTCCAATAAAACTTTATTTATGCAAATAAAGACGACATTGGTCCTGTATCAACTTTGTTATTACTCTCAACAGAAAACACACACACACACACACACCATACATGATCACACAAACACACAAAAAAAACACACTGACACACACTTCCATTTTAACAATAAGATTGGTAATATTAACTATTTTCCATTTGAAGAAAAATGCTACGTAAACTCCTTCATTTAAATTTACAGCCTAAATATTACAAATTTACTTGCTAGAATATTTTTAAAATTCCCCACATTCTCTTTTCATAAATGTGATTACTAAATATTAGCCTGAGCTTTCCAAACTGTACAGAGTAATCCATGTTCTAGCATTTCCTCAGTTGGTCTTCCTACCTTTCCAATCCTGCCTGGTTCTCTGTTTCATTTCCATTGCACTTTTCTCAGAATAAAATCAAGTTGTTACAAAAGATGACAGAATTGTAATATTAAGGTGATATCATGACCAGGGGCTGAGTAATGCCCACATACACGTCTACATGCAACACACACACATACTTCATGTTGCTGAGGTGGTAAATAAAGCACAAGGGAAAATGGAAAATGGCAAACATGAATCCACCTTATTAATTAGCTTTGCTCCTGTTCTCATTGACATAAAAAGCTCTCTAGTAATTTGGCTAGAAACAGGATTTAAATTTAAGCTCCAAGGGGAAGAAGGGAGTTTCTCGAATCTTATCACCAGTTCATATAATTTGCATGCCCACGAGTATATATTCTGTCAACAAATTATGCAAAAAAAAAAAAAAAAAAGATTTAGCTCGGGATAGTCCCAGGACCAGAGGGCTAACAATTTAGCCCTGAATAAACAAGAGGTAGAGTGAGAAGGCAAGAATGTTGACCCTCCCAGAAGAGGCAACTTACCACCCACTTCCCTGTTTCCTGAAATGGAAAAGAGGAGGGTACAAGAGATATTTTACCTAGGAACATTTTTTTTTAAAGACATATTTCCCCCTTTACCATCACTGCATATAAATGTGGTCCAAACACTATTTTGGAATCTTAGATAATATTCTTGAAAGAGGAGGAGGGTGGAAATAAAGTAAGTTTTTCCTTTTCTCCCATCCACAATAATATCTTATAATTTCAGAGCAGAATAAAACATAGAAATCATTTAATTCACATATTTGACATGCCCACACACATTGGTATCTCTTTCTTTTTATAATCTCAGTCATAATCATTAGTATTTACATGACATATGTGTATAGTGGAATTTGATTACATGTGCTTTCAAATCTCTCCATTGTCATTTTTGTTTAAATAACATTTCTTAAATCATTATTGCAAAATAAGCAGATGCTAAAACCTAGTTTTGCAGTTGACAAATTAAGGCAAAGACCATGTCTTTCTAGCTAAAGCAAAGTGAAGAACTGGTATGAGTTCCTGCCAGATGGTAAGCAATGAGGCGGGCACTTTATATTAAAATTCTCACAGTTATCTGGGTATTTTGTCCTTCATTCAGAGCCGTACAGTTTT
The DNA here is from genome assembly GCF_009764315.1 of Trachypithecus francoisi. Classification (NCBI taxonomy): domain Eukaryota; kingdom Metazoa; phylum Chordata; class Mammalia; order Primates; family Cercopithecidae; genus Trachypithecus; species Trachypithecus francoisi. Next base: position 22,410,032 of record NW_022681474.1, read on the forward strand.
CAGGTTGCAAATCTAAAAGTTTCTGACTATAAAGCTAGAAACCAGCCTGGACTTGTTCTTTTCCCTCTTTCTAGACATTTGAAACTCCACATTTTTGTGATTTTTCTCTATATTTCTACATCTATATTATTTAATTTATTTCTGGACACAGTTTGATTCAACTGCCAGACATATTAGAATTATTTTGTCTTCTGAAATGACATTCTGATTGATAACTCCTAAAGATATATCTCTGTCCTGGTGGAAGAAGTCCAGCGTTTGATGTTAGGAAACCTTAGCTCCAACACTTATTTTTGTGGATTCTGGCCTCTTTGCACCTCAATTTTGTAACCTGGAAGAAAGGGGGTAAAAATGCCTGCCTTGACTGCCTCCCAGTGCAATGCTGAGAATAAAAATGAAATAGTTATAAAAGAACACTGAAAACCTCAACAAAACAATACAGTTGCTGAGCATTATTATTTGAGTGTTCTAATTCTTGACAACAAAAAAATAATAACCCTGTCAAAGAAAGTAGTTAAGGCAGTAAAAACAGATTGTATTTAGGGTTATTGCAATAAGGGAAAGAATCTTGATGCAGAACTGGGCTCAGTTCTGAATGTAGCATGGGCAAGACGAAGATATGGCCAAGAGCAGAGTGGGCATCAGTGGAGGGAAAGTTATGAGGAGACGTGAGAAGTAAGTGACGATTGTGCCTAAACTGAGTTGTTAGGATTTTTACTGAAGGAGGGTCAGGGTAATTAGATAGCAAGGGTGGGGGATGAGGGTTTGATCAGTATTGAGGATGATCAGACATCAAGGGTGGGGAGTCTTGCTAAACTGACTTAGCATCTTGTCATTCCCAAATAAGTTAATATCTGAGTCTCTCTAAGAGTCTCTCTCAGATAGATAAATACATAGATGCATAAATATGGATAGATGGATGGATGGATGGATGGATGGATGGACAGATGGATGGATGGATGGACAGATGGATGGATGATGGGTGGAAGAATGACTAGAGATCTAGGTATAGGATAGATGGATGGGTAGATGGAAAGATAGGTAGACAGATATATTAATAGATGGATGGATGGATAGATAGGTAAAGATGATTGATATATCTCTATATTTCTATCTATATCTTTCTATTTATATATTTTATGCCAAGCAATTGCCAGTATACTGTTTGCTAGACACAAACATACTCTGGCTTAAATATTTTTTAATCTTTCTATATGTTGGTAGGAAGATTGATTCTTTAAATATGAAACAGCAGCAAAATGAAATGGTTGAAGTGCTATTCTCTGTCTATCTCACTCTATCTCTGTCATAATGCAGGTAAGGTTTTTGATGAAACTTGTTTGACTTTTTATGTGTTGATTGTTTAAAATGTTTATATTGAACTGTCTTTGATGACATTTCTGACTACTTGAATATACATAGAAAAATTCATTTAAAAATTAAGTTTTCTGGAGATTTCCTTTATTCCCTTCAGGAAAATAACTCTGCTTCAGTTAGCAATGAGTCTCATATTTGCATAATGTTTAAGTTGGGAGAACTAAATTTGGCTGCTGATGGTGACTTTAGTAAGTTGGTTTTTCATATTGGACACATTTATTTTTTTCTGTGCATCAACAAATCTGTTGATAAGTGCTTATTTTTCAAAATGATTACATTGAAAGGCAATATAATTTGCTTTCTCTATTAGGCTATTATCTAGACTGTATGTTTTTGCCTGACTTCTGTTCGTAATGTCTAATAATAGGTTGCTTTTTATTTACTCTTACATTTGACTGGTTGAATAAACTTGCTGCATGCTGTCTTTTGAGTTGCTTCAATTCAAATGAGACACAAGTTTATCAACCTGGTCTTACTTGTCTTTGCTCGTAGGATTTTCCTCCAGTTTGATAACAGACTGGGATAAGGCGTATCTGCATATGTCTCTGTAGCTTAATTTCAGTTGAATAAAGTCTTCTACTTTTAGAAGTTTTAGACATGGAAAGGACTTTGGAGAGCCTTAAGGACAGCTGCCTTAAGAAATTCACATTGATCCATTTCTTCTTCATGTAAGAAGTCTTAGCTTCCCAAAGCAAGAAGTTGCCTTCTTATTTGACAGATCATATTTGAGTTCCTATTTCATTATAATTTAATTTAATCTTTATTAAAGGAAGAAGAAACATACTCGACATAGTGTAATATTTTTTTGAATACTATTCATATTTTTGCTCTAATCAAATTCTAAATACTCAGAAAATTCGTAGTTGCAAAATAGTAAAGGAATTCTCTTTGGATATTTAAAAGGTGTGTTCTAGTCTTCAGTGTCCTACGAAACAGATGTACACTCCAAAGTAATCATGGATTAATTTGTTTAAAAAATAACAGGGATTCAAAAGCATAGGATTTGGCATCATGAGATCCAAATTCAAGTTTCTTACAACTATGAGACCTTGGGCAAATCCCTAAATTCCCTGTCAATTTCTTCCTGTACTAAGTAGTTGTGATACTAATGTCTGTCCTGCCTACCACATACAATATATTAAAATGAAATGTTATGGCACTTTATAGTTACTTATGTAGTTTAAGAAATTCCACTATTAATTCATTTTACTTGAATTATACTTAGTTCACTTACCAAACTTGAGGTTAATCCCTTTTGTCCCAAGTATTATTCCAGGGCCTGACTCTTTTTCATTGCACAAAAGTAACATGATTTGAGTGGCTGAGTTGTATTTCTCTGCATGCCTGGGAAACGGGCTGGTCCACCGGCCTGGAAGCCAATAAGTACATGGAACAGTCTACCCCTGTCCTGCCGATGGCACTTACGACAGATTAAACATTCCCTAGGCCCACCTAATATGCTGAAGTTAACTCCTTTTACTGACATAATTACATAAATACATGCATATTACTAATAATTTAATCTACTCTTACTATTCTTCCTGAATCTAGGAACCAAATTTTAGACATAGAAAGGACTTTGGAGAGCCTTAAGGACAGCTGCCTTAAGAAATTCACATTGATCCATTTCTTCTTCATGTAAGAAATCTTAGCTTCCCAAAGCAAGAAGTTGCCTTCTTATTTGACAGATCATATTTGAGTTCCTATTTCATTACAATTTAATCTTATTTCTTCATCTTGGGTGTTTAGTGAAGGATGAGCACCATTTTTTATGTAACATTAGTCATGGAAGGTAATATAATACATTCTCTGTTACCAGTGATGGATATAAAATAATTCTAGATAGATAAATATCTATTCACCTTTTAAAGTCACAAGTGAGGCAAACATTTTAGGTTTCTGATAAACCCTGTTAGAAGGTTTCATATTAAACTTTTTTATAACCATAAACGCTGCTAAAAAGGAGACCCCTCAACCATGTCTCAGGTGCAATAAACAAGTGTATTTACTCTGCCTTTCACCTGAGATTCTCTTTTCCAACTTTTTTCTTATCATCTTTTCTGTCATCTCTTCAGGAGCCTATGAAGACTTACGACAGTTTAATTTTAGATAACATGAGTGTAAAACATATTCTCATCCTAAAGTTATTAAATGATAAAGATGTTACATGACTCCTTTGAAAGAAAATGTTTCATAACAGAAAATTTAGCAAACTGTAAATGGAATATAACTTTTTTTAGAGTAAATACATCTGAAAGCAGATAATCTTAATTCTTGTGAAAAATCTTAAATTATAAAATATTGTGTTTGAGGACTGAGATTTCCTGGGCAGGTTAGTATTTCAGTATTTTTTAAAATATTTTTTATACCTGGTTCCAATATCTTTATTTTTGTCTGTTCCTTCCTACCTAACTATAGCATATCACTTAGGTGATGGATGGATAATACCCTATGGAAAATGGCCAGGTTTCTATGTGGATTGTTTTTTCTTTTTTTCTTTTTTTTAAAATTATTTATTTATTTATTTATTTTTATTATTATACTTTAAATTCTAGGGTACGTGTGCACAACGTGCAGGTTTGTTACATATGTATACTTGTTCCATGTTGGTGTGCTGCACCCATCAACTCATCAGCACTCATCAACTCGTCATTTACATCAGGTATAACTCCCAGTGCCATCCCCCCCGCCGATAATAGGCCCCAGTGTGTGATGTTCCCCTTCCCCAGTCCAGGTGATCTCATTGTTCAATTCCCACCTATGAGTGAGAACATGCGGTGTTTGGTTTTCTGTTCTTGCGATAGTTTGCTGAGAATGATGGTTTCCAGCTGCATCCATGTCCCTACAAAGGACACAAACTCATCCCTTTTTATGTGGATTGTTTATAAACTGCCTTCCCATCAGAATGTCTAGTATGCCTGGAATTCCCAGCCCCAGAGAATAGGCATCTTTTTTTTCATTTTGCTACAGGTGCTCTGTTAGAATTCCAATGGGGCTAGAAGTGAAACCCTATTAGCCACTCTCTATTAATGATAGATTGCCAGAAATTTCCTACCCTGCAGCATCTGTCTGTAAAGAAATGCCAAGTAAGGTTCAAGTTTAATAACTGGGCCAAGGTAAAGCACATTAGTCCTGATTCCATGTGGGCTAAACTGTAGGATGCCAAGGATGTCATAAGGGAGCAATTCTTGGACGCTGTGTTGAGAAGCATCAATTTACTTAGTTTTTCGAAAAAAATCAGAAAGTTGACAAATGTGGCCAATGGAAAACATGAATCTGCATTTAAAAAAAGAGGTGGGGGGCTCTTTATATTATTTTTTGTAACTTTTCTTTCAATTTGAGATTATTTCCAAATAATTTTTTTTTTTTTTTTTTTTTTTTTTTTTTTTGAGACGGAGTCTCACTCTGTCGCCCAGGCTGCAGTGCAGTGGCTGGATCTCAGCTCACTGCAAGCTCTGCCTCCCGGGTTTACACCATTCTCCTGTCTCAGCCTCCCGAGTAGCTGGGACTACAGGCGCCCGCCACCTCGCCCGGCTAGTTTTTTGTATTTTTTAGTAGAGACGGGGTTTCACCGTGTTAGCCAGGATGGTCTCGATCTCCTGACCTCGTGATCCGCCCGTCTCGGCCTCCCAAAGTGCTGGGATTACAGGCTTGAGCCACCGCGCCCGGCCAATAATTTTTTTAAAAAAGAGAAGTTAGCAAAGGAGGATGAAGAAGGAAAATTGAACTTGGTCTAAATTTCAATTTCAATCAGCAATTGAATTTTGAATTATTTAGTCACTTCGCTTGTGAACTTTACCCACTGAATTTCAAATATTTTCTAATTGGTACATAATATTTTACATATTTATGGGGTGCAGGTGATATTTTGTTACATGCATAGAATGTGTAATGATCAAGTTGGAGCATTTGGGGTACCCATCACCTACAGGATTCATCATTCCTGTGTGTTAGGAACGTTTCATCCTAATATGTCAGGGGAGTAGTGTCAAAACGCATGGACTTGGAACCAGACTGCCTGGATTTGAGTCCTCACTTTGCCAACTGTGAGGTTTAACGCTGAGCATGTTATTAACTCTTTCTTAATCACTTCATCTATTAAATGGAAGTAATAACAGTACTTACCTCCTAAGGTTGGTCATTAGGACTAAATAATTTAGCATTTGTACAATGCTTAAAGTGATACCTGGGATAGTGTCCAAGATACCTGTTACATCGATAATAATAATTACTATGCAAACATTTACCTTTAAAAACAATCATTTTCCACTGACTGGAAATTAGGGAGTTTGTTCCCTAAAAGGCAGATTGTTATCAACTGAGAAAAGGAAGGACCTTTCCATTATCTGAACGATAAACACAATGAAATTGTTTTTGTCTTGCCCTGTTTGAGGATCATTGATCGAGGATGTCACAAAAACGTCACAACCTTCAGGCTTTGCGAACCGTAGTTTTAAAGACACTTGGCTAGCAGGAACCTCTAGATTTCAGTTGTGTCAATGGAAAATTTTAGGGTATACAAGTGCTACCTGGTAAAGTGAGATTATGTTTTCCAGAAACAAGTCTATTCTTCCTTTTAACCTAGTTCACTCTTGCCAAAGTTTCCTTACAGCAATGATTTTGGAGTTTCAAAGACCACTTATATAACACAGAGCTTTGTTACTCAAAGTGGGGTTCAGGGGGCAGTATCAGAAGCACCAGGAGCTTGCTAGAAATGCAGGATTTCTGCCCCCTGAATCTGGATCTGAATTGTAACAGGAACCCTAGGTGATTCATTCGCACCTTGAGGTTTGAGAAGCCTGGATAACTCTCTTGACTTGCTTCTAGGGTAGCATGAAAAATCTAGAAGCAATTCCTTCTGGCTCTCACCCAAACCCCATGTGTCCTTGAAGGGTTCTTTATAAAATCCTGTCACACTCTTTCTGTATCCCTGAACAGCTGGACTCTCTGAACTCTGCCAGAATTGTAAATATCACATAACTAATATGAATAATTCTCAGCGTTTGCAAGTACAGGCAAGCTACTGTAGCCACGTGTTTGCTGGGAACCACGCAGTAAGAGAGGTCAAAAGATATGGTGATTGTTCACTTATTCTCAAGTTCATGTGCACCAGCATCAGCTAATTGCAAATGAAATGTTTACGTTTTGTTTTCCAGTTCATGAATATTCCCTTGAAGAGCGCCATTCAATAGCCAGGATTAATTAAGTTCTAAGTTCTGCTATGAAAAAAGTGCTGAAGAGGTTAGAATTTCTAACTCGGAAAATCAATTCAATTGATGGACTTTATTCTCAAAGAAGTAGCCAGTTCTTTGTTTGTACATTTGTATATTGATCAGCCCCTTTCCATGAATATTTTGATCTTTTAATTAGGTTTCCAGTGTTTTCAGGGACTGGATTAATGACCCATGTCTGTCAACTCCTCCCAGAGTATAAGAATGGTTAAAATCCCATTAAAAAAATTCTACGTGGTAAAAGCACTATTATGATCCTGCCCACTGTGCTATTTTATTTTGGGATACACTAGGCTCACTTAGGGCCTGGAAGCAGGATCTTACTTTATGGTATAACAAAGAAGTTTGCAATGCTCTTTTTCAAATATATGCCTCTCCATGTTTTATTTTCCCTCTTTGATATTCGCTTGTTGTGAAAGCCTGCCAATTTTAATGTTTTTCTGCCAACCACGTTTTAGTTTATATTACTTTTATTTTTTATATTTTTAGAGACATGGTCTTGCTCTGTCACCCAGGCTGGATTGCAGTGGCGTGATCACAGCTCATTGCAGCCTGGATCTCCTAGGCTCAAGCAATCCTCCTGCCTCAGCCTCCCAAGTAGCTGGGATTGCAGGCCAACATGCCTGGCTAATTCTTTTTTATTTTTGTGGAGACAGGGTCTTGCTATTTTGCCCAGGCTGGTGTCAAACTCCTGGCCTCAAGCGATCCTCCTGACTCCCAAAGCACTGGGATTACAAGTACGAGCCACCGCACCTGGCCTATATTACTGTTATAAGCAAAGTTATTTCAGTTTAATAGGGGAATAAAGCACGAAATGACAACTACCATTGAGAATTTTAAATAAGAAAGTAAATGTTTTATACATTTAGAAGACATGCTCCTGGAACTATCCTTAGAGAGTAAGAAATGAAAACATCTGATCCTGGAATGTGAAAAAAAAAAATGAAGTCGTTGAGACTGGGCTGGTCACTGGGTGAGCAGGGACCCCCTGTTGTGCCTAGGCCCAGATGTGGCCAGTGGTGCAATGGCTCAGCCCAGCTTGGTGCTCTGTTAGCCCAGTCCCTGTGATTTGGTGCATTTGATCTAATTCGACTGCTCTGCGCCTTTCTCAGATTTTCTCTCTTTTGTGTCTCTGGCCTCATGCGTCTAGGTGCTTTCGAATGATGTTTTACTATTACTAATTTTTAAAGAAAATTATGTTGTTATGTCTACCAAGAGTGAAAGACTGACAATATTAAAGATTCCATATAGAAAACACAGTCACTGAAAGCTTATAACAGGTGGGAAACGAATCACGTAGTATAAAAGAAGAAATACAGAAAATATACAGTTGTCAAAACGCAGGGTTTTGGAGCCCAACATGTTTGGATTGAAGTCGTAGCTCTAATGCCTACTGGTGATTTGAATGTATCACTCATCCTTTATTTTTGTAAAATTTTGTTTTGAAATAATTTCAGACTTATAAAAAACTTGCAAAAAATTTTTAAAGAGTTTCCATGGGCCGGGCGCGGTGGCTCAAGCCTGTAATCCCAGCACTTTGGGAGGCCGAGACGGGCGGATCACGAGGTCAGGAGATCGAGACCATCCTGGCTAACATGGTGAAACCCCGTCTCTACTAAAAAATACAAAAAACTAGCCGGGCGACGAGGCGGGCGCCTGTAGTCCCAGCTACTCGGGAGGCTGAGACAGGAGAATGGCGTGAACCCGGGAGGCGGAGCTTGCAGTGAGCTGAGAGCCGGCCACTGCACTCCAGCCTGGGCGGCAGAGCAAGACTCCGTCTCAAAAAAAAAAAAAAAAAAAAAAAAAAAAAAAAAAAGAGTTTCCATGTAGATTTCACCTAGTGCTGTAAATTTAGCACCTTATATACCCACGGTACCATTGACAGTCTCAACAAATTTGCATTGGTACTATACTCTTAAATAATCCATGGGCCTTATTCCAATTTTCCTAATTGTCTGCAAATTATTTTTTCTTATTCAAGATCCAACGTAGGACCCATATAGCATTTATTTGTTAAATATTCTAGCCTCCTTCAATGTATAACAATTCCTCAGTCTTCGTCTTTCATGAACTTGGCACTCTTAAAGAGTATTGGCCAGTTATTCTGTACAATGTCCCTGATTTTGAGTGTCTACTGTTGCTTCATGATTAAATGTAGGTCTCTGTTTTTGGCAATACTATAATGGGGATGATATTTTGTCCTTCCTCGTGCATCATACCAGGAGGTACATGATGATAATAAGTCTCATTAGTGGTGAGGTTAATTTTGATTACCTGGTTAAGGTGATGCCTAACAGGTTTTGTCTTTTCACTGTAAAGCTACCATTTTTTCCTTTTGTAATTAAAAAAATCTTGTTGAAAGATGCTTTGAGACTATACAAATGTCCTGCTTCTCATTGTACCTCTACCTGATTTTAGCATTCATTATTGCTAAATACAGGCAAAATACTTAGCATAGGCCGAGACAGGCGGATCACAAGGTCAGGAGATCGAGACCATCCTGGCGAACACAGTGAAACCCCGTCTCTACTAAAAATACAAAAAACTAGCCGGGCGAGGTGGCGGGCACCTGTAGTCCCAGCTACTTGGGAGGCTGAGGCAGGAGAATGGTGGGAACCCGGGAGGCGGAGCTTGCAGTGAGCTGAGATCCGGCCACTGCACTCCAGCCTGGGCAACAGAGCAAGACTCCGCCTCAAAAAAAAAAAAAAAATACTTAGCATAATGTCTGATATATTAAATGTTAATTTCATTCTTTTAACACCTGCATATACAATAATTATGATTATTTTAATATAACAAAAATGAAGACATCATAACATTGCCTAGAAACATGTCTAATTGAGATAACGATTCTATTAGAAAAACAATTAACCAGAATTGGTTTAATTCTTTAAGAGCTGTGATAATGCACTGGTGTATTTGAAAGAACATAAATCATGTTCAACTATTTATTAGGAATCAAATAAAGAGCTATACTTGTTTGGGAAACTAGTTTTAAAGAACTATTGCTAGACACCTTCATGTACACAGTATATTGTTATACTTCATTGACTCAATGCTTATGATGGTCCAGGTATTATTTGGTCATTTGATCCTTATGATAACCTTTTGAAAAAGTGTCTTGACCTTACAGATGAGCAAACTATGGCTTTAAAAGATTAAATAGTCCGGGCACGGTGGCTCACACCTGTAATTCCAGCACTTTGGGAAGTCGAGGTGGGCGGATCACGAGGCCAAGAGATCAAGGCCATCCTGGCCAACAAGGTGAAACTCCATCTCTACTAAAATTACAAAAATTAGCTGGGTGTGGTGGCGCATGCCTGTAGTCCCAGCTACTAGGGAGGCTGAGGAAGGAGAATCGCTTGAACTTGGGAGGCAGAGGTTGCAGTGAGCCAAGATCGTGCCATTGCATTCCAGCCTAGTGGCAGAGTGAGACTCCGTCTCAATAAATAAATAAATAAATAAATAAATTTAAAAAATAAAAAAGGTTAAATAATGTATGAAATCACACAGTTACTAAATACCAAAGCTGAAATGTAATTTCAGGTCTCTGCGACTCCAAACCCATGCTAAAGCATTCAATAATTTGGAAAGAGCGATTAAATATTTAAAAATACAGTTCCATATACCTCCATTAAAAGAAGACTATAAAATATGTGTTTTATGATGAATAAAGGAGCAAGACAACAATAATCTATTCTAAGCATTTATAGGTGAATAACTTTTATATGGACCTTACACAGTTTCAATAAAGTTAGTAAATTGTTACATGTATATTGGAAGAAAATATCACATCCCAGTTAAATTTATCATAGATATATGGTGTTTGTTGAATCATTTTTATGTATTAGAGATGTAAATATTACTGGAAATACACCAATATACTAGAAATATTTATGTAAATAAAGCAAATGTAATTTTTCTTTTATTTTACAACTCACAAAGTTAATACTTGACATAAATGAACTGAAAATAATGTGACAATATTTATTTGATCTTATATTTGAAATTGTTTTTTGAAAAAAAATTATAAATACCACTTTACCAATAAGAATAACACCTCACCTATTTGAGAGTTTTAGGAGACAAATACGTGCCCCTCAAACATAATTATTTGAATGAATAAAAACAGAATATTAAAATATGTGTGTAAAACCTAATGATTATTAATTCATTCTTGAATAAGTGGTTGCTCATTGTATTCTTTTGATCCTTTGCTATGATAAACTCATGAGATCAGCAATTATGAAAACCACGGTGACTACTAATTTTCTTCCTGCAAGCCACTTTCAGCAGGCTTATGTCTTGTAAAGCTGAAATAAAAAGACTTGGGGAGTCAGAAAAGTATGACTTTATGACGGTAAATAAGAAACTGTCCTAAAACAAAAAGAAGTTTTTATTAGTGACATTTTAAAACATGACTTTGAGGATTACAGATGTGCCCATTCCGGATTCCTAACTCTTTATTCAAAGGTTTCTGTATTCAAGGTTTTGAGGCGTTGACTAATTAATTCATCCTTGCAATACCACTGAGAAATAGGCAAACAAGTCAAATGGGAATAGAGTATATTTTGGATTATAATTCCTGTGTTATTAAAAAAGAATTAGCAGAGATTGTAATAATTAGTGTGAAAATGGATAGCAATTAACATAGGAAAAATATGTAAAGAAGGCCAGAAGAGGTGTAGACACACTCAGAAATCTAGGAGTATGACCTGAACGAGTCTGATAGTCTGTTGCCCCCAGAAATTGTAATAGGATATGTTTTGGAAAAGCATGATGTGGCCTTAAGGCACAGTAATATATGGATGTAGGTGCCATAAATTTACTGCAAACCACCTGGACTCTGTACACTTCGACCGAGTCTTCAAAAAATGTTTCATAATTTTATTTTCTACCATATGAAAACATAATACTTCTTTTGTTCGTCTCAAAGTTACCATTCCCCCTTCTTTCAAATAGCTAACTCTTTTCCACAGATTTTAAGAAAGTAGTTAGCAAATTCAGTTGATTTTATTTATGCCTTTTATGTTCTTTAATATTTTACTTCAGAGTTTTTATTTTCTATTTTGTCAAGACTCTTAATCCATTTGTTGGGTCTTCCCACCACCATTTTCTTGAATATTTCTTTTTCTTTCATGTTAAATATTTCTTAAGGATGAAATCCAAGAGCACACAATGTTTAAGCTGTAGTAAATACACCATTGCTTCAGTATTACATTTCTTTTCTTTTCTTTTTTTTTTGAGACAGAGTCTTGCTCTGTCGCCCAGTTTGGAGTGCAGTGGCATGATCTCAGCTCATTGCAAGCTCCGCCTCCCGGGTTCATGCCATTCTCCTGCCTCAGCCTCCCGAGTAGCTGGGACTACAGGTGCCCACCACCACGCCCACCTAATTTTTTGTGTTTTTAGTAGAGATGGGATTTCACTGTGTTCGCCAGGATGGTCTAAATCTCCTGACCTCGTGATCCGCCACCTCAGCCTCCCAAAGCGCTGTGATTTTTTTCATTGACATTGCTTTTTATGACAATGCCCAGGGTTCTGTTAGCCTCTTTAGTTGCAGAAGAGTCCTTTGTTTTACATAATATTTGGGGTCATTTATTATTTAATTAAAGGATGCATAACTAATTAGTGACACAGCAAGTTTTCTTACGGCTATCCAAAATGGCTCTTCTTCTTGCATTCATAATCTCAATGGGTGACACTGTGGTTCACCAATCAGCTAGAAATCTTAGAAATCTGTGCTTGACTCCAGATGTCTCTCACTCACTCCAAACTTTTGAGTCCAATTAATCACAAAGTCCTTCCTGTAGGATTGGAAAGATGAATGTCCCAGCCTCTTGACCTCCAGTTAAATGATTCTGAGGCATGTTTTTGTGTTGTTTTGTTTTTTTCTCTACTGTTGCTCAGTCCATGGGGACTGAGGCCCAATTGGTTATAATGATAACATGTCCAAAACTATACCTGCTATTGTTTTTTTTTTTTTTCCTTTTTCCTTGTCTCACTTTTCCTAGTTCCTTGAGCAAGTGCCATCTGGGATCACCTTCCAAATAAACTGTCTGCCCCTAAGTCCAAACATCAAGATTGGCTTTAGGGGTAATCCAAGCTAAGCCAAGGCTTGAAGAATATGGAAGCCATGACCAACCAAGATTGAGAGAATATTGTCATCAGAAGGGATGTCACATATCTGTACCACAGACAAGAGCTAAGGGTAGCAAGTGCAAGGAACTAAAAGATGTTGCCTATGGCTGATTGGAGCAGAGAGTATGAGGGCAAAAGTTGTCAAATAGCAGGGACTAGTTCATGGTGTGCCCTAGAACTCATGTTCACCATGTTGGCATGACTCTCAGCGAGAATGGGATTCTAGATTGAATGATTTCAAGTGGGGGAGTGATATGCTAGGTAATATACAGCAGCAAGCCCCAACCATTCTGGCACCAGGAACCAGTTTCATGAAAGACAGTTTTTTCACAGAGGGTAGGAGGAGATGGTTTTGGGATGATTCAAGCATATTACCTTTATTGTGCACTTTATTTCTATTATTATTACATTATAATATATAATGAAATGATTATACAACTCACTATAATATAAAATCAGTGAGAGTCCTGAACTTGTTTACCTTTAATGAGAAGGTCCCATCTGGGTGTAATGGATGACAGTGATGGATCATCAGGCATTAGGTCTTATAAGGAGCATGCAACCTAGATCCCTCGCCAATGCAGTTCACAATAGGGTTCACGCTCCTATGAGAATCTAATGCTGCCACTGCTGATCTGACAGGAGGCAGAGCTCAGGCAGTAACACAAGCCATGGGGAGCAGCTGTAAATACAGACGAAGCTTCCCTGGGTTGCCTGCTGCATAGCCCAGTTCCCAACAGGCTATGGCCTGTGGCCTGAGAGTTGAGGCCCTGGCATACAGAATGAATTTAAAGAAAAATAGAGCCATGACACTTACGAGGAAGTTATTGCAATGATAGTGACTGATGTTTGGAGAAGAGTTATCAGTAGTGACTGGCAAGAAATGAATGGATTACACAACTGTTTAGCAGACAGTATCTTCCTTGATTGCCATCGTGATTCCATATCAGAGTGAAGCAGGCAATAGTGGTAACTAAGGAAAACTTGTCATTTCAACAGGGAAACTTCTCAGTCAGAATTATTGATGTATTTGCGAATTTCCTTTGAAGATCTATTTGTCCTCAAGAAAAGGTCTTTAGCTTAAATCTGTATCTCTGTATCTTAATCTAATTCCAAACATATTTGAATACTTACAGTGACTGAGAAACTCATATCCTAGTCTTTTGATTCATATTTGGTGGTAATTGTTAGGGTTCATTAGCGAAATATGTTTAAATCAAACTCTGACTCTAAAAGTGAGAATGCATAAGGTAAATTTTACCAATTTACTGATGAGCATGGAAATAAATTAGAATGATGGAAAACAATATATTAAGCAAGTGCTTTTATAAAATTATTCCTGACATCTTTGAGATAAATGATCCTGCCATTGAATCCTTCCTTCATTTTAGGGTTCTTAGTGACCACTTATTTCAGTTAGCTCCATGAAAATGAGTTTTGCTGCTCCTGTTAGCACAAAATAAAAATGATCATAAATCTTTTATAAAGATGAGGCTTGCATTAAAAAGAAAATCTAATTGAAAGTTGCTTTAAATTTTGAGTGATTACTTTTGTGTCAAATAAGTCATTAGAAATCGTAATGGCTATAAAAAAGCAATCATTTGCAAAATTGGAAAAAGCTAAATTCAATATAGATACACTTTTCTACTTTTAAAATGTGTATATTGGGAGAGATACAATATAGCAATTGTGGAATTTTAATGTAATAGCCTGTTATTATAGGTAGTTTGTACATATGTGCTGTTGGGCTCTCAACCAACTAATTACTTTCCCTCTGGATACTTCTATTTCAGTTGATCATCTGTATTATATTTGGTTGGTGCAAAAGTAATTGCGGTTTTTGCATTACTTTTAGTATTTCTCTTGTTTCTTGTCTAATAATATATCTACTTAATATCATTTCAAACATATAACAAAGATTAGGATTTTTTATGTTTTGGGTTTTAACAGATATATATATATACACACATATATATAAATATATATTTAACATTTTTGTATATACATATATGTATATATATTTTTAAAAATAGGCACTATATACCTGTATAGTTAAAAACTAAGAGCTAAAGCTCGTGGCCCCATTTTATGAAAACAAAGGGTGCAATCTAGGAACTGTCTTCCTAAATATCTGTAATGTACTCCAAACCAAGTGAAAGTAGCTCTCCAGTAACCAATATTGTTTATCCTACAGCTCTTGTATTTTTAAGAGTGGACATAATATGCTAAATTTGGAGAGCTGATTGTATTTGAAAGATAAAAATGTCTGCAGGTCAGCCGAGCGTCGTGGCTCATGCCTGTAATCCTAGCAGTTTGAGAGGCTGAGGCAGGTGGATCACCTAAGGTCAGGAGTTCGAGACCAGCCTGGCCAACATGGCGAAATCTCTCCTAAAAATATAATAAATTAGTCTGGCATGGTGGCAGGTGCCTGTACTCCCAGCTACTTGGGAAGCTTAGGCAAGAGAATTGTTTGAACCCAGGGGACAGAGGTTTCAATGAGCTGAGATTGTGTCACTTTCACTCCAGCCTGGGCAAAAGAGTGAAACTCTGACTCAAAAAAAAAAAAAAGTCTGCAGCTCTAGATCCATTGGTGCAAGACATCTTCCATGAAACTGCTTTTCATTATGGGATGTACATAAAACAAATTAAATATGTAATGATGTAACATAAAATCACTTTTGATTTTTAATCCAATGAAATCTTGACATAACATGCTCTATTATTTTTGGAGGAACTAGTCAAACTAAAATGAACCTCAGAATAAGTTGCTTATCATCAAGACTGAACTGATTATTCAGTGGACAACTAAAATGCAGTGGTGATGTGAACTTTATTCTTTTCACGTACTTCAAACTTTTAATTGCCAGAAAAAAATATTATATTATTTAGTACCACCGAGGACTCAGGTTTTAAAAGCAAACTATAATAATTGTGGGGTAAAGTAGAAGCATCATTTTTGTTTTAAGTGAAAGACTCTTCATTTCACATTTACTATGCTACACATTATTGATTTTCTTCTCTGGTGTTGTGTTTTGCAGAGAGTGAATCTGTCCTTCGATTTTCCATTTTATGGCCACTTCCTACGTGAAATCACTGTAGCGACTGGGGGTAAGTGGTTTTCTACCCATTCAGCTTAAGTAATCTATGGTTTGACTGCAGTTATTATTTTTAATGTACTCTATATTTCAAGATGGGTATTTATTGATAAAACCGTTGTGTTTTATCACAAAGCCATAGGTATAAATAAAACCAAAGAAAGGGTATTGTTATTGGAAAAACTTCTCAGCAGGAATAAAAAGTATTTACAATAATTTTCAACCTAGATCACCTCTGCTTTTCTTCGAAATTTTAATTCCTTTTTGGTAGATTGGTAAGACTGTCCAAATGGCAGAAGTTGGAATAGAGCTAGAAAGAAAGGCTGCTTAATGAAGCTGGTGATCTTAAATTTTCTTTTAATGTATATATTTGCTATATATATGTACACATATATAAAATATATATAAACCTATATAAGATAAAAATATATAAATATAAACATATAAAATATATGTACATATATATACACACACATGTATACACAAAAACACACAACCATATGCACATTAGCTTTGATCATTTTTTTCCTTGAGTGTTACCTGTTTTGATTGACAACTCATTTGAGAGTCTTCAAATAAAGGCTGAAATTCAGCTGAAATGTTTTAAATTTTATTTTTCTCCACCAGCTTAGAGGTTAGTTTAGAGATTAGCAATATCCTAGCAAAGTAATTATCATTCTTTATTGTGTATCTCAGAAGTCAGAAATATTTTAATCTTCAAGTGCTAGTAGAAGCGATAAGCAAAATGCCAGGGAATATCCCTGTAGGCTTTATGATGCAGGGGTGGAAGAAGGAGAAAAACACATAAAAATGGAACAGTAAGTAAAGAAGAAATTAAAAGAAATTCTATAGATGTACAAAGAGGCTGTGAGCATCTATACCCAAAGCACCATAGACAGAGTCTCTTTCCTTCACTGAATCTTACCAGGGGTCTTTTGGATGGTGTGGAAACCATGTTAAGCATTGCCATTTTTTTTGCCATACTTTAATATAAGACCTAGAAGATACTTAGGATTCAGAAGAAGAAGATTTGTAATCAGAAATATCAACAAGTAAATGGAAGTTTTTTGCGCACCTACTCTGAGTGATGGTAAGTAAGTCTACCTCTGCCTTAGAGTTGTGTAGCTTAGTGAAATATTAGGTAAAGGGAAGCAGAATGTGAGGAATTGCTTAGGAAATACAAGTGATGAAATATGCCCAGGTGCAGTGGCTCACACCTATAGTCCCAGCTACTTTGGAAGCCCAGGAAGGAGGAGTCCTTGAGCCCAGGAGTTCAAGACAAGCCTGGGCACCACTGAGAGACCCTATCTCTACAAAAACATTTAAAAGCTTAACCAGGCATGGTGGGGTGCTCCTGTAGTCCCAGTTACTCAGGAGGCTGAGGCAGGAACACCGCTTGAGGCCAGGAGTTTGAGACTGCACCGAGCTGTGGTCATGCCATTGCGCTACAACCTGGCTGGCAGAGCAAAACTCTATCTCTGAAAATAAAATAAATAAAATAAAATAATTAGCTGGTATGGTGGCATGCACCTGTAGTCTCAGCTACTTGAGAGGTTGAGGCAGGAGGATCACTTGAGTCCAGAAGTTTGAGGCTGCAGTGAGCTATGACCACACCACTGCACTCCAGCCTGGGCAACAGAGCAAGACCCTATCTCTAAAGAAAAAAACAAACAGAAATCAGAAAAAGAAAATACAAATGATAAGCTATGGGTTTCCGGGGATGATATTAGTCAAACATCTCTGAGTCTTAAATGAGAGTTAAGACTACAGAAAAATTGGTGTTTAAAGTGTTTCTTGGAGGATGTCAGAATTTCTATTGTTGTGTAGAGAAGGAAGAGAGGATCACAGAGTAGAAGATTCTGAGTAACTATACAGATGAGGAGAAGGGTAGGGTCTGTTTGGGATAGCAAAGAATTGAGTTTGAGTTATGTCAGTGGTATCTTTATAAAAAATATGCCATACTAAGATTGCAAAAGTAGGTTGGGACCATTTTACAAAATGCTGTAAGGGATAGTTTGAGTCACTAGTCCTTAAGTAAGAAAGTTTAGGAAGATGAATATAGATGTGTGGATAATACATTAAAGTGTAGAAAGACTGAAGTTAGCACATTTAACTGGCAGAATATTGCAACGATTTGTGTGAAAAATATTGAAGTCCTTGGTGATTTTGTTGCTTCAACCCAAGGAAAAGGAATCATACTATTGGTACCAAATACAGAGTCAAGAAGCATTGGCTTTAAGGAGAACCAGTGACTTCAATAGTGAAACTTAAATTTTCTGTGAAAATAGAAAGGAATATATCTAAATAAAATTGCTCACAAGAAGTATGTCTTTTGACCTCATCGTGTATATCCAGTATAGTGCCAGGCATTTAATTAATTTTGTTGAAGGGTTAAATGAAAAGGCGAAGAGGAAAATTGAAAGGTGGCCCCAATAAGCCATGAATCATATCCTGTCCTCTCATGTGATAAAATATAATAGAAATATCATGATTCTAAACTACCAACATTAGGCATGTTTTCTGAAATTTAGGTGAACAGTGTTCTATTGAATTTTTCAAAAAGTGAACTATGAACCACATATGCTTAAAATGTGTACACACAGTGGTAAAAATAATGACAGCTTTGCATTTTCAACTTCTCAAATTGTTTTACCTTTAAAACTCATGTAGCAATTCAGCCAATATGAAGTAAGATTTCCCCTAGCAGAGCCGGTAGGATCAAACCCAACCAGATGGTTATATCATCATTGTGACTTCAAAGTGCCATTTTCCTTTGTAAAGAGACTCAAAATAAGTGAAAAAAATCTAGTGTCCTGAATGATCTCTATCTTCTTCAAAGAAAACACTACTATAAAGACACTCCTTTTGTTTCTCTACTTAAAACATACTAGCATGCAACTTGCATATGACAATCTGTGCTCTGTTTAGCTCTGTTTAAAGAGGCAAAGCCAAGATAATCTACACATTAACCTGAGTTTCTTCAAAATGAAACCTGAGTCTCATGTAAAAGGTTCCAGCTAAATACATAGCTTGCTTGCTCTTTCCTTGTTCATTTCAGTCAATCAGTATTTCTTGAGCCCCTACAAAACACACAGCACAAGATGCTTCATTATATACAGAGAAGGATAAACTAAGTTCAGGAACTTAGAATCGAAAACGAGGAAGGGGTATTGATATGGTTTGGCTGTGTCCCCACTTGAATCTCATCTTAAACTGTAGCTCCCATAATTCCCATATGTTGTGGGAGGGACCAGGGACCACGTGGGAGATAATTGAATCATGGGGGCAGGTCTTTCCTTTGCTGCTCTCATGATTAGTGAATAAGTCTCAGGAGATCTGATGATTTTATAAAGGGGAGTTCCCCTGCACATACCCTCTCTTGCTTGCCACCGTGTAAGACATGCCTTTGCTCCTCCTTTGCCTTCCACCACGATTGTGAGACCTCCCCAACCATGTACAACTGTGAGTCCATTAAACTGGTTTCCTTTATAAATTACCCAGTCTTGGGTATGCCATGAGAAAAGACTAATACAGGCATGCTGCGAATAAGCACTAGGGAAGGCTGACTGCAGGTGCTGAAAGAGCAGAAGCTTGTTGAAAAAGGAGATCATGTTTGTTGGGCCAATTAAGAACAGTCTGGGAAAGTGATAATCTTTGGCCTTGGTCTTAGAGGAAGGTAGAATTTTAGTAGGAAAAGAGGCAGTTGAGAATAAGTGGAGAAGGAAGAGGCACTCCAGACAAGGGGATGCTGAGTCAAGGGACAGTGCTGAGTCCATATTGGGTATATTTGGAGGGCTGTCAAGTAAATTAGTTTATCCTGAAAAGAGGGTTTGAATGAGTCTAGTGAAGGGGAGTTGGGAAGAGTGATGTGTACTACTTTGAACATTAGAAATCTGGCCAGACATGGTGGTTCATGCCAGTAATCCCAGCACTTGAGGAGGCCAAGGTGGGCGGATCACCTGAGGTCTGGAGTTCAAGACTAGACTGACCAACATGGAGAAACCCCATCTCTACTAAAAACACAAAATAAGCCGGGCGTGGTGGCGCATGCCTGTAATCCCAGCTACTCGGGAGACTGAGGCAGGAGAATTGCTTGAACCTTGGAGAAGGAAGTTGTGGTGAGCCAAGGTAGCACCATTGCACTTCAGCCTGGGCAACAAGAGCGAAACTCCGTCTCAAAAAAAAAGAAAAAAAAAAGGAAGAAAAGAAAGGAAGAAAGAAAGAAACGAAAAGAGAAGAAAGAGAGAAGGAAAGGAAGGAAGGAAGGGAGGGAGGGAGGGAGGAAGGAAGGAAGGAAGGAAGGAAGGAAGGAAGGAAGGAAGGAAAGAAGGAAGGAAAAAGAAAAAGAAAAGAAAAGAAAAGAAATCTGGATGACAATCAGCAGGCACCGGGTTTCTTAGAGAAGTAGATCTGGCCTGATCTGTCAGTGGAAGGCAGGGTAGGGTGAAGGGGATGAAGGCAGAAAAAACAGTTACCAGTTGTTTGAATACTTGCTCATGGGATACGGTGCCTGAACTAGGATGGGTGCAGTGGAAAAAGACACAGGGAGCCAGTGCAAGCAAGACACATCATTTGAGTTGTTAAATCACTGTGGTTGGAAAGACTTACAGACAAAAGAATCCACTAGGATGCAGTGAATCAAGCTAAGAACAGCTTCAAGGACTTCTGAACCACAGAGATAAATGGATCTCTTCTGTGATTGACTAGACAGACGTCATAAGCAGATAGACCTATCTGACAGATGCTTGCCATCCTTACAAATCTTAAAAAGGTTCTTAACCACAGAAGGCTTGGAAGGAAAATGGAAACCACGAGTTGACTGCAGGCCATTCTCAATAGACCTGGGCTGGGAGTTTTAAGTAGAAACACAAAGATGCCTCTTTTGTTGACTGTCAGTTCTTTTTGTGTTTACAAATTCCTCTTGAACCTGTTTCTACATTGGGTGTGGGAAAAATTAAAGTGATAGGTTTTCATGGTGAATCCAAGCTGTGCTAATAAATAAAGGGAATGCTTTAAACCATAATCCTCTTCATCTGACTTCATGGTTTTGCCATTTCCCGTATTTCCTTGAAATCTCTCTATCTCTTTCCACACAGACGCAAATTTAACATTGAAATTAAGTCAACATAATGTCTCATGTTATTGCTAAGATCAGCACAACTTAAAAATGGAAAGTTGTTTAACAGTATAGACATATGCATAGTTTACCATGGCCCCTCTTTGTATATGTATTTTACTGTGAATAAGCTTAAGTTTCTAGTTTAAAATGTGAATTACAGCTAAAACATCTGGTCATTTATCTTATAAACTATAAAAATAAAATCTTTGCTTATTAAACATTTTAATATTCGAAAGCTTCAATAATCCATATGTACAATTGAATTGGAAATATCATCTATTTTCTGGTTCACTGATAGTGGAATCTGAAAGCATTCATTTATCTTTCTATATAAAAAATACTTCAGAATACAAATATTTCAAGCACTAGAAAACTAGTTCTCTGTGAATTTCATCAAAACAGTTTCATTAGTGATACCACCAAGATGTGTTTTTTGCATACCACACTGCATTATTTTTTTTCTATTTGAATATTTTAATTGGTTCTTTTTTACTATTAGACTGCTAGTGTGATCTTTTAAATGTTCAAAAATATAGATTTAAGTTTGAGGATTTGATTTGTAGTCAAATAGCTATCCTAGGAATGATATTTTTACCTGAGTCCGTCATGGGTACCATTACGGTGATGAGATGGGAGTATGTGAGATGGGTTAATTACTACTTTATGTAATGGGTAAGAGAAGAGGTAACGTTATACAGATAATTTTGGTCCCAGTATGTAAGTATGTAGAGAGATGGTGAGTCTTAATTAAGATAATGTGTGGAATTGTGGGAAGTTGGACATGAGATTGAAAAGCAAAGGTGATATGAATTTAAAAGCTAATAATGAATGTGTATTACTTACCTTGATCATAGGACAATTTGCCTTCGCTTTCTACACAGGTTTCTACTTACAGATTTCATAAGAAAGCTGTTTAAATTTTAGCTCTGTTTTATTTCATTTACTATGTAAAATACTAAAATGTTTATTAAGTAATATATTTACATATCTGAAAAATTATTAACGTGGACATTTAAAAAGTGAAACAGACAAAAGTAAAATGTAAATCTCCCTTCTTCCTTTGCCTCTTAGCTCACCAATTTCCTGCCCAAGAAAAAAAAATCTTACTTTTTGAAGTATGGTATATTAAAATTCAAACTTGGAGTAGTTTCCTGTATCTGGCCAATAATCATTAGATTTTTTTCTGTTTAAATTCCCACTAAGAGATTTTGTAAAAATTATAATGCATGTTATCTTCATTAGGTTTTCAGGAAGTATATTACCAAATCTCCCAGCTCCTTTTTTGTTCTGGCTTTCAAGTGGTAATATTTTAATTGTAGTCCCAAATAATATTTCATACTCTTTATAGGGACTTGATTAATAACAGGAATAAAAGTCTTTTTAGGAGAGGAAGAGAGTTAGTTATTACTCATGATGATTGATTTGTAAATACCAACCACATCTTCTTTCAAGTGTATAACCCCATAAAACAAAGTGTGGTGTATCCATTAACTTTCTGCATCTAGGGAGAAGGTGAATGGAGTTTTTTCGTATTATTATTATTATTATTATTAACAGAGATCACAGGTTATGGTTATCTGGAGATCTATGCATGAATGGAAGACACTAAAGAGATAGATGCTGGATGAAAGTAAATCCATTCCAACTGGCTTCAATAATTTAAAGTTATAAGCTCAAGTCTCAAGGATTCCTAGACAGAAAGATAAATCGCGTGATGTCTAATATGCTGCATCTAAATAATTCTCTGAGATAGACCTCCAAAAACCTGAGAGTTCGTCTGAGCTGTCTTCTTTGATAATTTACTCCTCCCTCAATCTGTCCAGTGTCAGCAGTAGATTCAGTAGCTTGAACATTATTATATATTTATGTATTTATTTTGTAGACAGGATCTTACTCTGTCACCCAAGCTGGAGTGCAGTGGCACAATCACAGCTCACTGTAGCCTTGACCTCCTGGGCTCAAGTGATCTTTCCACCTTGGCTCCCCAAGTAGCTGGGACTACAGGCATGCACCACCATGCCTGGCTAATGTTTAGATTTTTTTGTAGATATGGGGTCTCACTATGTTGCTCAGGCTGTTCTCAAACTCTTAGCCTCTAGCAATCCTCCCATCTCAGCCTCCCAAAGTGCTGGGATTACAGGTGTGAGACACTGTGCCAGGCTATATTGTTTTGTCCTTCACAAATTGCATATTCACAACCACTTTTGTTTCTCCTGTATGTCTGTTCATACATGCTTTATTTCATTAGCACTGGCTCCTTGCGGCAGGGGTGGGAAGCATAATTGGAAATTAAGTCATTAGGAGACCCAAAGAGGAAGCACCCAGGAGCAAGAGTTGACTCAATAGGAATCAGCAAGAAAAATACAAGACACAGAAACATGGGTAGAATGAAGGAGGGGCCATTAGACATAAACAAACGAGAGCAGAACATTGGCATATGATGGATAAGTCATGATTGGAGGACAGGAATAGGGTGAGGTGGATCAGCTGAGACAAGGGTGTAGGTAAAAAATAAGGTCTCCAGGCTCATCCCCTTCCATTGCCATAACGGCCACTGAAGTGTCCACTGATTGCTAGTGCTAGAATACCCCATTAGGGATGTTTATACCAGGAAAACATCATTCATCTTCTTGCAGCAGATCCAGGCTTTCTTGGAAACACTGGCAGTAATATTTTTGCTTGTAGCCTTTCCTAGTCACTGCAGCAGTAATTCAGATAAATAGCAATTTTACACAGATGCTTAAATACATCACCCAATTTAAAATAAAGGTTGTCTAAGTGACTCTGTTTAATTAATAAAGTAACAATGTATGCCAGATGCTCTAACATTGTCCAATCCTGGAAGATAAAGGAAAGAAATACTAAATAGTGTAGGACTGACATTAGACCCTGGCCATTTCAGAAGTGAGTTCAAAAGAGCTCCCTCAATTCCTACTTAAGCCAGAAATTGAGTTGCATTTTCTTAGAGAAGGTGTCAGGCTTCCAGGTTAAGATAAATAGACATTTGAATCTGAAATACTTCATCAGTTCCTAAGCCAAGCCAATCATAACTGTGTGATCTTCAGCAAATGACTTAATCTCTCTGATCTCAGTTTCCTTACCTATAAAATAGCACAATAGAAGTACCTGGTTCATAAATTTTTTGTGATGATTAAATTAATTAACATATGTTAATGATACCTGTTTAGTAGAAAATGCTACATAGATAGCATACGCTATTACTGCATTTTTTTCCACATGTACGTTTTCTCTTTTATTTCTTTTCAAAATGCTTTTTCTTTAAGGCCTGTGCTGTCTTTTTAGGTTGTCTGTTGTTTTCTCTGATGACCTCATTCATTAGATTTCTCTCCATAAAGCATAGAAAGGGTCTCAAGGAATGTTTAGGAACATAACCCATTGTCATCTCTAACTGCTCCTATTAAAGACTGGCTCAACCATTCGTGTCTAGGAAGTAGAATAGCATGTAAATAACTTGGGAAGTCCGCTTGATCAGCATGGCTATATCTATCATTTCTTGGTGCTGTTCAGAATCTCTCTAAAGACTGTCCCATGACGACATTTTGCGACTCTGGGACACCGTCTGGAAACCTTAGAAAATTTAGCAATTTTGTAACACATGGTAGAATCTCGAAATCTTTCTCTAATTGTGACAGCATAGTTTATAACTGGGTAACAAGCATTATAATCAGTAAGACATATATATTATTATACCCACGTATTCATTCTATCCTTTGTATAGCAAGAATTGTAGGGCCAAGTTATGAAAGCGTAAAGATAGTCAAGGGTGAAATGATTGGGATGGGAATGGACATCCCCCTTGGTAGCAGCCAGGTAGCCTTGAGGTTTATTTAATTGCTAACAATCCAGTTTAAAAATGTATTCAAGATCCAACCCCAAATGCAAAGTTAAATGTTAGTCCAATTTCTGTGTAACATTTTGCCTTTGAACTGGGAAACAGATTTCTCTATATTTAGTCATTATTTCATTACTACCTTTATTTTCAAGATCTTTTTCTATTTTTTTAATACATTACAGAAAACTAGTTGGTATAAAGTTAAAGTAGCTAAAAAAATATGCTCTCACTTAGAGCTATATAGCTCTGGAATTGAGACATAGTCATAAAAAAAAGATCTAAATATTTTGTTGGCTAATTCTAATGGGGTTATGATGGGGTTAGATTACTCTGTTGATGTGAATAGCCTGAGGGCTACAGAGAAATTTTCATTTAATCTAATGCTGGAATTATTGTTCAAATGAGAAGCTTCTCCTGAAGGCAAAGAAAATGGAAGAAAATGTCTTTTAATTGGCTTATTGTCAATTTCCAAAGCTAATTTTAAAAATAAGCACAATTTAGTTAATAGCTCATAAAGAAAATTCAAAGCACTTTTAGTTGACTCCAGAAAAAATGTAAAATTAAGATAATTTAGAGCAATTAGATTTTGTAAAAAAAAAAAAATGTAAATTATAGGGTGAAAACATTAAAAATATTTTAATTGTAGCAAAATATGCAAAGCATAAAATTTGCAATTTATGAATGTACTGTTTATGAAGTTGTAGTCAATAAGCTCTGAAAAAAAATTGGTTTTCCCCCTTGTTCTCCTTCTCCTCCTCCTTCTCCCCTTCTTTTTCTTCTTCTTCTTTGAAGCACGGTAATCTCTTCAGGTAAATTACTAGTTTCTTCCAAAATGCCTTGAAAACACAACTATTTTTCAAATCTTCACTCCAATGTATTTTTATAAGCCAGGTTTACTGTTCTCACACTCTTTACCTTTGTACCTCTTAATAATTAAAGATTATCTTGGAGAAATTTTTTAAGCTATTTATTTTATATTAGATAGAATCTAATAAAACTTGAGACAAGCCTGGACAACACAGTGAGACTTCATCTCTTCAGAAAAAAATATTTAAAAGTTAGCAGAGCATGGTGGTGTGCTCCTGTAGTCCCAGCTTTTCAGGAGGCTGAGGCAGGAGGATTGCTTGAGGCCAGAAGTTCAAGGCTGTAGTTACCTATGATTATGCTACTGCACTCCAACCAGAGTGACAGGGCAAGATCTTGTCTCTAAAAAAAAAAAATAAATCTAATAACTGATAATATAATTTGGAGATAATTGAGTACTCCCATTTTCTATACAGTTTGAAAAATAAGAGTCATGGAACATTATATATGTAAAAATGAAGTATAAGATTATGTGTTAGCAGGGAAAGAATGTTTATCATAATAATCAAGATATAATATTGTAAGTATACTGTGATGGTAATTTTTTAGAAATACATAGCAATGGAAGGAAGAGCTAATACTGATTGCTTTGAAATGATGACACTGGTCTTATGTTTCTATTCCCTAGTTTCCAAGAATTCAGTTGAAAAATGTTGTTTATATTTCAGTCCTCTTGTAATAATGATTATAAGGAGTGAGTAGAAATCTGGTTTCTACCCATTTATTTTAACAGAGAAGGGTACCCATATGTTTTAACACTACTTATCAGAGTTTTATTTCTCCCACTGGTATATAATACTGCTTATATTCTGAATTCTCTTATTTTCCAAAAGGCTTGAAATGTATTATTTAAATTAACCTGATTTATTTTATCATAAAAATAAAATATAACAATGCATTAAGAAGAAAACTAGAGAAGGACTACTTTATAATCCTGAGATTAGAAGCATTTTTCTAAGACTGATACAAAGCCCAGAGCCCATAAATGAAAATATTGGAAAAAACGCATACAATAAAATTTTCATTTACTAAAAATTCATGGCATTTAAATACGCTCACTTAAGAAAAGAGAAATAAAAACCTGGGAACTATTACAAGGAACTTAAATAAATTTACAAGAATAAAACAACCCCATCAAAATTGGGCAAAGGATATGAACAGACATTTCTCAAGAGAAGACATTTATGTGGCCAACAAATATATGAAAAAAAGCTCATCATCACCTGTCATTAGAGAAACGCAAATCAAAACTGCAACAAGATACCATCTCATGCTGATTAGAATGGTGATTATTAAAAAGTCAGAAAACAACAAATGCTGGCAGAAATAGGAATGTTTCTACACTGTTGGTGGGAATGTGTATTAGTTCAACCATTGTGGAATACAGTGTGGCAGTTCCAAAGGATTATAAATCATTCTACATAAACACGAATGTTTATTGCTGCACTATTTACAATAGCAAAGACTTGGAACCAACCCAAATGCCCATCAATGATTGATTGGATAAAGAAAATGTGGCACATATACACCGTGGAATACTATGCAGCCACAAAAAAGAATGAGTTCATATCCTTTGAAGGGACATGGATGAAGCAGGAAGTCATCATTCTCAGCAAACTAACACAGGAAAAGAAAACCAAACACCGCCAAACACCACATGTTGTCACTCCTAAGTGGGAGTTGAACAATAAGAACACATGGACACAGGGAGGGGAACATCACACAATGGGGCCCATCAGGGGGTGAGGGACAAGGGGTGGGAGAACATTAGGACAAATACCTAATGCATACAGGCTTAAAACCTAGATGACAGTTTGATAGGTGCAGCAAACCACCATGGCACATGTATACCTATGTAACAAACCTGCACATTCTGACATTCTGCACATACATGTATCCCAGAACTTAAAGAAAAAAAAAAAAAAGAAAAAAAAAGAAAAAACAAAGCAAAACAAACAAACAAAAAACCTGGGAAAGGAAATATTTAAAACACATATGACAGTGAAAGGACTGTTCTCCTTAATATATAAAGAGCTCATGTAAGTAAAAGAGAAATGTAGCAACTAAGCAATGAGCAAATGACAAAGAAAAGAAATTGCAGGAATTTCTGGTTTCAGGTATTTATTATAAAGTGTTTGGAGGTTGTCACTCCCATTCTATCGAGAAAAAGCTAAACAAACTGAAAATTGACAATTTCTATTAGACCCACGAGAGAGCTGAGATTGCAGGGTGTATTAGGGTTCTGTAGAGATACAGAACTAATAGGATAGATGGATATATGAAGGGGAGTTTATTAAGGAGTATTGACTCACATGATCAAAAGGTGAAGTCCCCCAATAAGCCATCAGCAAACTGAGGAGCAAGGAAGCCAGTATGAGTCCCAAAACCTAGAAACTAGGGAAGCCAACAGTGTAGTCTTCATTCTGTCCCTGAAGGCCTAAGAGCCCCTGGCAAACCGCTGGTGTTAAGTCCAAGAGTCCAAAAGCTGAAGAACTTGGAGTCTGATGTTCGAGGGCAGGAAACATGCAGCACAGGAGAAAGATGAAGGCCAGAAGAGTGAGCAAGTCAGCTTCTCCCACCTTCTCCTGCCTGCTTTATTCTAGCCTGTCTGGCAGTTGATTCGATGGTGCCCACCCCCACTGAGGGTGGGTCTGCCTCTCCGATTCCGCTGACTCAAATGTTAACCTTCTTTGGCAACATCCTCACAGACACACTCAGGAACAATACTTGGCATCCTTCGATCCAATCAAGTTGACCCCATCACAGAAGGCAAACCACTGTCCCCAAAATGTAGAGACACAGGCACATCCAAAGACACATGGAGGAGATCTGCTCATCTGGGGCAGAAGCCGCTGCAACCACAGATTGCTGATAATACTTAAAATGTGACTTCCGCAAAGCTAGAATTTCAGTGCGGATGAGCCTCAGGGTCGGAAACTCCTGAGGATTCTAGTCTTAGGAGGACCTTTAAACTTCTGTCGGCTTGACCCCCAGGAACCCCAGAAGGTTCTCCCAGTGAAGATCTATGAAACTCCCAGATGGCTCTGCTAGAGTAAGAGAAGAGTAATCATTGTGAAATATACCTGGAGCCTCCTCCAGAACAAAGACCTTCCTAGGGCCTTGTCCTAGCTGGGGGAAAGTCATTTCTCCCACTGGAGCGAGTCCCTTGAGTCTTCTAGGCTTACATAAGGGAGAATTAAAAATTCATAGTCAACAAGAGTCAAGACTTTAGGGAAATACATCTGGAATCCTATATCCAGGGAGGGGAGTAGGAGGCAGGGAGGGGGAAACCCTATTCCACTAGAGACACCCTTAAGAGAGTCACAGCCCAAAGATACAGACCGACTAAATACTAAAGACTAAGAAACTTCTAAACTTGAAATGCAAAGAAAAAAAGAATGAAAGAAAATAAAACAAAAGCAGAACAGAGTATCAGAGACCCGTCAGATAATAGCAAAAGATGTAACATCCATGAACTTCATTGGAATATCAGAAGAGAAGAAAAAGAGAAAGAAGAAATGTTTGAAATAATAATAGCTGAGTGCTTTCCAAAACTGACAGATATCAAACTAGGAAGCTTGGAGAAAAACAACCAGAAGATCACCAAAAGACCACACATAGGCATATTATTTGCAAACAAATAAAACAAGCAAACAAACAAGCTTTAAATAAACCAGAGTAAACTACAGCTCCCTGCAAAATACCCAATCAGTATTCTTCAACTGTCCAGGTCATTAAATAAAAACAGGAGAAGTCCAGCCGGGCACAGTGCATCACGCCTGTAATCCCAGCACTTTGGGAGGTTGAGGTGGGCGGATCACAAGGTCAAGAGATTAAGACCATCCTGGCACAATCTCTTGAAACCCCATCTCTACTAAAAAAAAAAAAAATTAAAAAAATTAGCTGGGCATGGTGGTGCATGCCTGTAGTCCCAGCTACTTGGGAGGCTGAGGCAGGAGGATTGCCTGAACCCAGGAGGCGGAGGTTGCAGTGAGCCAAGATTGTGCCATTGCACTCTAGCCTGGGTGACAAGAGTGAAACTCCACCTAAACAAACAAACAAACAAAAACAGGAGAAGTCTGAGAAACTATCACAGCTAAGAGGAACATAAGGAAACATAACAGCTAAATATAATGTCATATTCTGGATAGAATCCAGGAAGATCAAAAGGGCATTATGTAAACATAGAGAAATCTGAATACATTTAGTTAATAATTCAGCTAATAATTATATATCAATATTCAATATCAATAATTCAGCTAATAATTATACATCAATATTGTTTCAAAAATTTTGACAAAAGCATCATACCTTTGTCAAAGTATGTATGATGTTGGTAGTATGGGAAATCAGGTGTGGAGTATATGGGAGGCCTATACTGTCTTTGCAACTTTCTGTACATGTAAACCTATTTTAAAATTAGAAGTTTATTTTTTAAAAAGGAAATACAAGTGGCTGTTACACATATTAATACATAACCTCACTCCCAATAAGTGAAATGCAAGTTAAAACTATAGAGGTGCTGTTTTTACTTGAGCGATTTTAAAAGGTTTTTAAAAAACCTTTTAGTAACTTTTGTAGCTCCATATTTTCTTTAAGGTATGGAGAAAAATAAAGTCTCAAGATTTGCTGATGACAATGTATTATTATCCACTAAAATATAAAATGTATAACTAACACTATGATTTCTACTCCTAAAAATGTATCTTATAGGTGTATTTGTGTGTGAACAATGTGTATAAGGATATCCACTGCTAAAGACTGAAAACCACTTGAACGCCCATCGTTAAGGATGTTTAGGTTGTGGACAGGTTAAATAAACTACAGGAACCCACAGAGTAGAATACTATGTGGCCTTTAAGCAGAATGAGATACTTAAGGTATGTTTATTAAAAAAAAAAAAAAAACCACAGGATGCAGATAAATGTTACTTACATATATATGTATATATGTATGTGTACAGACAGATGTAGCTTATACATGTATAAGCTATCTCTAAAATAATTTGGAAGAAACATAGATATGCTTCCAAGTGAGCAGAAAAATCTCTGGAGAGATATACAAGAAACTATTAATAGTGGTAACCCGCCAAGAGACTTGGCAGACAGCTGGAGATTAGGAATAGGAAAGAGATGTAATTTTCACAATCATCTGTGCTTTTCAAATTATTACGATGTGCATGTATTACTTTTCAAACAGCATTAATATTTAAAATTCTTATTGGTAAGAATGGATACGAATAATTTCTGCAGTGTATGTATTTGTTTTTATTTGATAGCATCTTATAATATGTATTTGTCAAACAAAATTAACAATATTTAAAAGAGTATGCAGTATAAAGCTTTCTTCATAATTATTTTATTTCAAAATTTTTTAGAGCTTGAAGCAGTATAAATTGCTCATGAAATTGCCTATTTTGTTGAGGGAAAGTATTTAAATTGTTTATTAAGG
Source organism: Trachypithecus francoisi (assembly GCF_009764315.1). Taxonomy (NCBI): domain Eukaryota; kingdom Metazoa; phylum Chordata; class Mammalia; order Primates; family Cercopithecidae; genus Trachypithecus; species Trachypithecus francoisi. Next base: position 22,441,160 of record NW_022681474.1, read on the forward strand.
GGCTTATGAGTACCATTCTAAAACAAGGGATCCACAACTCTAGTTTGTTACATTCAAGGTTCCTCTGGATAAAACTGAATTAATACCAAATTGCTGAATGTTGCAGTGAAAGAAGGGCAGAAAAAAGATTTTCATGATTCTTGGTTGAAATGTAACAGTCCCACTAGGAATAGTAAGTATCCCCATTTAATTAACCAGTATATATTTTTATGTTATTGGCAACTATTTAATTAACAATATTATAATTACAAACTAAAAACAGATTCCCCAGAGTAAGGAGAAACAGGAAAATCTAAGTGGTTTGTACGTGTTTTCGCCAGTCTTACGAATTTGGCAGCAAGAAGCACCAGGGCTTCAAGAGTAGACCCATGCGGAAAAGGAGGTGGGTTAGAAATGGGTAAGGCCAAGACTGGCGGACACCATGTCCTGATTGGAGGCACCCTGTCGTTGAGTAAGGCTCCAAAAAGCAGGAGCCAGCCTTACAGCCGGAAGGTGGCGTGAGAACACACAGTAACACCTCTAGGAAGCCACAGTGGAGAGTCATTCTGGGCTGACCTTACAGCAGGCCCTATAACAGGGTAGTGGGATGGGAAGACTCAGTAATACCTTCATGAAGCTACAGTGGCGAATCATTCTGAATATCCGAGATTCCTTGTGGAAGGCAGGTAGGAGGCAGTTACCCAGTTAAGGCGTAGGGCCAGAGGCTAGTTTAGGCAAGAAGGAATAAACTAAACACCAAAAGCAACGGCAGCAAAAGCCAAAATCGACAAATGGGATCTAATTAAACTAAAGAGCTTCTGCACAGCAAAAGAAACTACCATCAGAGTGAACAGGCAACCTACAGAATGGGAGAACATTTTTGCAATCTACTCATCTGACAAAGGGCTAATATCCAGAATCTACAAGGAACTCAAACAAATATACAAGAAAAAAACAACCCCATCAACAAGTGGGCAAAGGATATGAACAGACATTTCTCAAAAGAAGACATGCATACAGCCAACAGACACATGAAAAAATGCTCATCATCACTCGCCATCAGAGAAATGCAAATCAAAACCGCAATGAGATACCATCTCACACCAGTTAGAATGGCAATCATTAAAAAGTCAGGAAACAACAGGTGCTGGAGAGGATGTGGAGAAATAGGAACACTTTTACACTGTTGGTGGAATTGTAAACTAGTTCAACCATTATGGAAAACACTATGGCAATTCCTCAAGGATCTGGAACTAGATGTACCATATGACCCAGCCATCCCACTACTGGGTATATACCCAAAGGATTATAAATCATGCTGCTATAAAGACACAGGCACACGTATGTTTATTGTGGCACTATTCACAGTAGCAAAGACTTGGAATCAACCCAAATGTCCATCTGTGACAGACTGGATTAAGAAAATGTGGCACATATACACCATGGAATACTATGCAGCCATAAAAAAGGATGAGTTTGCGTCCTTTGTAGGGACATGGATGCAGCTGGAAACCATCATTCGTAGCAAACTATCACAAGAACAGAAAACCAAACACCTCATGTTCTCACTCATAGGTGGGAACTGAACAATGAGATCACTTGGACTCGGGAAGGGGAACATCACACACTGGGGCCTATCATGGGGAGGGGGGAGGGGGGAGGGATTGCATTGGGAGTTATACCTGATATAAATGATGAATTGATGGGTGCTGATGAGTTGATGGGTGCAGCACACCAACATGGCACAAGTATACATATGTAACAAACCTGCACGTTATGCACATGTACCATAGAACTTAAAGTATAATAAAAAAAAAAAAAAAAAAAGGAAGGAATAAACTAGCCTCTGGCCTTATACCTTAACTTCCAGACCATGAGATTCCTCTAAAAAGACAACTGTGTAGAACCACGCACAGCTGCTGGCTGCCCTTAGTAGATACACCCTTGGACAGAAGGAAAGGCTGGCGTGATAGAACAGTCACAAATTTCCTCTCTCTTATATTTGGGCAAGAATGTGCACAATGAAGGCTTTCAGGACCAGATGCTGAAGGTGCTCATGAAGGCTGTGGCAGAGGAAAAAAAAAAAAAAAATCCCATGAGTTTTGGTTCTGGAAAAGTATTCCTATCAAAAAAGCTATACCTTTTTGATATGGTCCCGGTGGCATCTTTCTTTCAGTGTCTTTCTTAGGCAATAAATATCTTGCCTTTTTCATATGTAAATGGCACAACCCTCGGGTCAAGGACAAAAGCGTGCGTTTCTTTTTTCCTCTAGAGTTGCTGGGTTGCTTTGTCGAATGGCACCTTCTACAGCATTTCTACAAGCAGCTTGGCACCATTAGTACCAAGCTCTCATCTGTGGGCTTCCCCCCAAAAAAAGGGGGGGTGCTATGCGATTTAGGTTTTTTGTTAAAAAAAAAAAAAAATCTTACTTTCATAGACTAAACTGCAACTGTGTTTCTCAACAGTTTGTGTGCAGCAGGTGGCTAGCACAGAACTGATAAAATGTTAGAACGCATTGCAGACGCTGCCTCAGAATTGCCTGGAGTGTTTCTCTAAAATGTCCTTAGCTGTTTCCTGCTTATAGGGCCTGCTCTGGAACTTCCATGAGGTGCTGAGGGTCAGTAACCTGGTTAGAAGGTGAGGGAGGCTGGGCGCGGTGGCTCAAGCCTGTAATCCCAGCACTTTGGGAGGCTGAGACGGGCGGATCACGAGGTCAGGAGATCGAGACCATCCTGGCTAACATGGTGAAACCCCGTCTCTACTAACATACATACACAAAAAAAAACTAGCCGGGCGAGGTGGCGGGCGCCTTGTAGTCCCAGCTACTCAGGAGGCTGAGGCAGCAGAATGGCGTGAACCCGGGAGGCGGAGCTTGCAGTGAGCTGAGATCCGGCCACTGCACTCCAGCCTGGGCAACAGAGCGAGACTCCGTTTCAAAAAAAAAAAAAAAAAAGAAGGTGAGGGAAAGGGAAGGATGATCTACTAAATGATCTTTAAGCTGAGTTTGCATAGCATCTACATTTTTGTTGCTAAGATTCTGATTCATTTTAGTAAAAGCAGCAACATATTCTAATGTTTCAAATTTCAAACTGTATACAAGATTGGTGCTTAGAATTAATTATTATGATTTGATTTGGGGAGACATGGGAAAGCGATATGGATATGGGGACCCAAAGCCCATCTAAGTACCTCTGGGTACCACCACTCCTACACAGCTGAGACCTTCTGACACTTGAGCCAGGCATGTCATTCTTTCAACACCTCCCTCAAGATGATTCTCTTATTTAATGTGCACGCCTACAGAAACAAAATACACTTTAAGAAACAGACTGCCTTTATGTAACATCTGGTCAGTGAGAACTACATAGTAAAAATGTAGTTACAAAAATCATTCTATTTGCACCATCAAGAAAGCAATTAGAGGTTTTAGGCATAAATTCCTACAGCTGCCTATAAATGGTAAAAGGAAAAAATAAGCCACTACTCATCCCTTAATAGAATCTAATTACTTTCTTGTAATGGTTTGCTTGACAAGTTAAGATTTAGACTGCAAAGCAGGATATTGTTCTTACAAGGCTCAATGTCACCTCTGTTTTATTTCCATTATCCTGAGTTTTTCACTGGGGACACATACTTGTTATTTTCACTGGTTTGTGGTCTGATGGTATTTAAAGATAGCTAGTACTTGTTGACGAGACAGAGTTTCACCCTGTCTCCCAGGCTGGAGTGCAGCGGGGTGGCCATAGCTCACTGTAGCCTCAACCTCCTGGACTCAAGAAATCCTCCCATCTCAGCCACCCAAATAGCAGGGACTTTAGGCACCAGCCAGCACACCTGGCTACTTCATTTTTTAAATTTAATTAATTAATTAATTAATTTGTAGAGACTGGGTCTATGTTGTCCAGGTTGTTCTCAAACTCCTTGCTTCAAGCAATCCTCCCACCTCAGCCTCCCAAAGTGCTGGGATTACAGGCATGAACCATTATGCCCAGGCGTGTTATGTTGTATTTTGCAGAAATGAGGGCATTTTGCATGTTCTTTTTGACATTTTGCTAAATGCAAAGCATGGGCTTACAGGCAAGCCTCTCAGCTTCTTCCAAATGCAGAATTTGCGGCGGCCTCTTCAAATGCACATTACTGCTGCCATTTGGATAAGATACCAAAATGGTACATAGAAGGTTTTCTTTTTCCTCCCCTTCGAGAACAAGATTCAGAGAGACAGCATCTGTCACAATGACCTCATTAAAATCACCCATTCTTGAAGTGAACATTTGTAGCAGCTCCTTGAAAAATCAAGCCTGTAGCATGCCTAAGAAGTTAACTTCAAAAAAGCAATGTAAGTGCCAATCTGAATAACTGCTGTGCCACTTATACATGGCTTGTATTAAAAGCAATGTCTCTCCAAAGATTAAAGCCTACTGTATAGAGCCTGTTGGATCCTAAATCTAAGGCAAAAGAACATAGAAGATATTTCTCCCAAATTTTAAAGGATAAAGAATACATTCATAATTAGTAAGGATTCTCTGTGATCCCCTAATTCTAAAGAGGCAACAAAAAGAAAAAACATCAAAAAGATCATTTCAAAGGTTTTGAATTTTGTGACATACAAATCTATTTCAGGTTGTTAGTTCAAATGCATGGCCTCTCTTTCCTACGGGAGTCAAACCTGCTTTGCTTTGTAGCAAGGCTAGGCAGGTCTACACAGGCCCCAGAATTATATCTGAGAAGCACATATTAAATTTGCAGATACCACCCTCACCTCCATACTCTGACTTGCAGAGGAGGTGTTCGTGTGAGCTGTTTAGTTCAAAGATATTGAGGATCTACCTGTAACTCAGAGAATATTTAAGATAATTTATTACTACTAAAAATGGTTGGCTTGCTGAGTAATTTTTAAAAATTGCCAAGTTGTCCATTTCCATGTAGTAAAGCATAATCCATCATTCTCATTCCATTTGCCTTCCATGGAGAATAACTTCCAGCCAATAAATACTGATGTTACCCAGGGAGGTATTTCTTGAGCTACGTATGTAAAACCCTGAGTGGTTATAGATCCATCAGGAGCTTCTAACCATATGTAATTTTTCTTCCTCCAATTGATGCAGTTTAAATAGTTAAGCTCTGACTTGTTGGCAGTTGGATATACTATCTCTGATGAAGAGCCACTTGCTAGCAATGAAAAAGCAATTTCTTAACCTAATGAAGTAGATAATTTAAAACCAAGGGCTATATATTTGCAGTTTGTTTTAAAAGAAAAATAAACAGGCTACATTTAGTAGTAACATTTCTGTTATGGGACTGTGGTTTTCACGGCCCATATATATTTCATCCAAAGTTTTTATTACTAATTTCCCTACCACTTCCAACATATTTGTGAACCTTCCCAGTGTTTTAATCAAGGTCACAAAGGACACATTGGTTATGACATTTGGTCACACTACCATCTTCATGCCTTAACTTAAACGCTAATGAAGTGCATTTTAGCCCATATAGAATGAAAGAAATGGAAGGGATAAGTTCCTGTGGAGCAGGCTGTATAATCATTATTCCTTTTTCTCCTAAAATCAAAATGATCTAAACAGCCATGGGTCAAAGAGTGAACATTCAAATACTTCAGAGCACTAGAGACCTAAGCAGCCTGGAGATGTTTCAAATCTACTTTAACTCTGCTTCTGACAAGTGGTCCCTAATGTGTAGAGTAAAGATATCTCCTAATGCTGCAATTTCTGTGCCAATGCTTATTTTAAATAGCTGCAATGAAGGAGCTAAATGTTTCCAGTATGTATTAAATTATTTTAGTGAAGATCCCCAAGGCAAATGAGAATTTGTAGCCTTGCATTTAAGAGGAAAGCAGAATTACGAGTGAATAAGGTATTTTTCTTGGTTGAGAAGAATTACTGGAGTTCAACATCTTAGTGAACAGCTGTTACTCTGGGATAATTACGATTTCATAATAGTTGTAAAGCCTATTGTTAGCACTAGAGTCTGCTATTTACATGGGACACTGCTGGGTACTGTTGAGGAAACAAACCAAAAGGCATGATCTTTGTCCCCAAGAAAGGTAGAGATAGATTATAAACACCACCCATAGGAAACTATTCATAATTTCCACCTGTTAGGTAGGCAACAGAGTATGTTGGTTAAAGGGCAATCTATGAAATAATATGGCCTTGGTTCACATCTTGTCTCTGCTATTTAAAGCTTTGTGTCTTCTTTTCCTTAGCTGTCATATCTAAAAATTGGGTATACTAATCACATCTATCTTAATTATCATGAGGACTAATATTATACTTAAAGTGCCTAGAGCAGTCCTTAGCAAATGCTAAACACTCAATGAAAATTTGCTACTTTTTATGTTTGCTAAGGAATATATCTACTCTATGATTTAGTAGTATTAATACTGCATATCATTTTTTTCTCCAAATTTTATATTCGACCTTGTCTGGATCACATTGCTTCTGGGATACTCAGGCACAAGCTGGGCTCACAACTCATTGTGAAACTCATTCCAGCGTCTGTCTTCTTTCAACAGTGGATGATTGAATCTGAGCTTTGTCAAAACTATAAGTAATACATGTCATGGATCTTCAGAACTACTTAGAGTCAAAATAAGGAATGTTAACATTAGTAAAATTTAAAGGTCTGCTGTTAAATTTTAAAACACCTGTATATACGTGTGTGTGTGTTTAAATACAATGTAGAGATGTTAGCAAAGGCTTTGTAAGCCCAAACATAAAATCAATTTCCAATGGATGAGTCATGAAAGTATGTACGGAAGAAGTAACATTTGGCTGGAATCTTGAAGCAAGAGTGGGCTTGTGGTAGGCTCAGAAGCTGGGGAAGGGAGTTGCAGGCAGTGGAAGTAGAAGTACAGGTAAACTGCACACATGTGTTTGGAGAATGTTGAATAGTTCAGTGACTTGTCCCTAAGATTCATGGTGAGAGTTACTAAGAGAGAAGGCCAGGAAGACAGATGAGGAACATTATGTATAAGTCCTTGATATTAGAAGAAGGTTGAACTAACTTTATTTATTAACCAGTAAGCTGGGGTCATTGAGGGTTTTATGGAGAAAATTACTATGGGTTTTTTTTGCTTGTATCATGGAAGACAGATGGAAAACAGGGTCCTGGTCATAACTTTCCTAGAGTGGTTAAAAAACAATGGTGTATAAATTGGGCCAAGGTGAAAGACTAGAAAGGAAGGGCTTGAGAGAGAAGAGTGCATTGACAAAACTTTTACTATATGCTAGTTCATTGCAGGTAAAAGCCCAAGAGAGAATAATAATTAACTGATATAAGAAACATAGAACAAATAGAATTCATACATTTTGTGATGGTCCCATCTTTTTTTTTCTAACACAGGCTCCATCTTGTCTTTGTAAGGATGACGTGGACTTTTATTCTAACGGAGACTCCATCTTGACTTTGTAAGGATGACGTGGACTTTTTTTCTAACGCAGGTTCCATCTTGACTTTGTAAGGATGACGTGGACGTTTATTGTAACGCAGACTCCATCTTGACTTTGTAAGGATGAGGTGGACGTTAGGTTCAAGTCGTTTTTTGCGTATCAGAGGGAAAGCCCATCTTTGCCTTGACTTGGGCACCCTGGTAAACCATGGCCTTGGTTAATTAGCATTGCCAGTGGCACCCGCCGAGTGTCAAGGAAGCTGGCTCACCACAAACGAAGCTGAATCTTCCCGATTGGTAAACCACTTGTCCTAAGTGCTGGGTACACAGAGCCCACAGATGTTCATGGTGGTTCAACAGTGGTTCATATGTCTATCTTATGCCTTCCTCTGGAAGATGACAGGAGAATTAAATACAAAACAGAAAATGCCCATGTGTATTATCAGATACCAGGTTATTTTTTCAAGTTCAAGTACAATTCCCACGAAAATCAAGCAATAGTAACTCTTTCTCACAGAATGTAAAGCAACACTCTTATGTTCACCGGCAACATCTGAAATGATAATAGAGGATTAGGAAGCCACAAAAGCCAAGCAAGAGGTGGCTCTCGTGGTGAGAACAGTCAATTAATGAGATGGAGGGGAAGATACGCAGGGAGATGAGTTGTGGAGTTGTTCTACCCCCATGCCCTAGAGACAATATTGTCCCTATATTTAACTTTATTTTTCGAACTATATGCATTCTTCTCACTAGCTCATCTTCCTTCATATTGTGCCACATAAATATAATATTTAAGGTACATTTAATGCCTCCAGTAGAGTGATTCCTTAGCAAGGTAGAAAAAAATTACAGAAAAGTGCTGAAATTCTGAAGTTGAATATTTTCTCTGTGCATAATACGTGTGAATATTCCATTAACATTGTACACGAGCTGCACATTGAATACAATATGGTTTTGACAGAAACTGACATTACTTAGCTATCTTATTAAAAGCTCCAGAAAATACCCCACAAAATATATCTTAAAAGGTAAAGATTTACCAGATGTTAATACTAATTGAAAAAGCATACTTTTAAACAATATCAGTAGTATCATGAATGCACTATCCCACTGGCACAATTCTTATATTAAGGTATTTTCCTTAGAATATTCAATCAAGTGTCTAGTGAATAAAATTTCAGACACAGTATCCTGACTAATAGGTAACAAATGTTGCACACAGGAAGAATGTAGCTTTGTAAATTTAATTACTGCCAGCTCCTCCCGGTTTTAAAACATCAATATGTGATATGTTCAGCCTAGAACAGTATAGGAATTCAGTTGTATCTGTCCACCAGCATGTTTGAGCATCTCTGTGCTGAGGCCCTACATGGGCAGTAGGTTCAAGGGGCCTTGAAGGCCACATTGAAATTAGCATCACACTCCCCACTTCTCACCACCAGCATACCCTTCCCCCTGTGAACTGTATTTTTATCCACCCCTTTGTCCAAACCTGAAATCTTACTGTCATTCTTTACTCTTCTTCTCACTGGCTTTCATCATGTAGAACAATGACCAAATCTTGAACAGATGTATGTCTAAATCTTCCTCTAATGCAAAATATTTTCTACATACTTTCAGTCTTCACCTTCCCCTCTCTCCTACATAGCTCATATAGTTTCCTGACTCATTGTTATTATTCTAATCTTACCTTTCCAAACTTTTTTTCACATAAGAGAGTAAGAACCTTTTTAAGATGAGGCATGACCTTTCTGGCAGGAATTTCATGAAATGAAGGCTGTTCATTTCTCTTCCTCCTGCACTGAGTTTCAGCCATTTTTAAGTACTTCCAGGTTCCAATAACCCTCTTCTTCTTAGCTCGGCCCTTTTTAAGTGCTTGAAGTTTTAAAATCTTTAAGTCTGCGAGGGCTCCTCCTCAGATTCCTTACCTGGATTATCCCTGCAGGTCCTGGGGCTTCAGCTTGATGCACTCCTGCACAGAAAGCACCCCAGGCCCCCAAGACTGAATTCCGTGTCACTGGACTACTCTCTCTAGTACATGGTCCTCACACCTCTTGTAAAACATCTGTTCCTCTGTGCTGCAATTCCCTTCCTTTACCTCCATGGCCTTTGACGGCTTTGTTGTCAGCCAAGCACCTAGGCAAATGCCTATCGTAGTAAAGGCAGTGAATACGTATTTACTGGATAAATACGTGAGTGAATTTTATGCATCTAACCACAACCTTAGACAAATATTTACTAAGCGAAACTTCATTTTACTACCTATTATATCCCAGGGAATTGAACACATGGACAATTTAACAAATGCCTTCTATGGAGAAAAGAAGGAAAGGATCACAGTCCTTTCAGTTTGTGGTTCTGTAATGTATTTATGAAATACAACATAAATGATTGAGGAGCAGGGCTTTTAGCTTTAAATTAAGCCTTAAACTGATCATATGATTTTTAAAACTTAAAATGTGTTTACTTTAAACCTTATCCAGTGATCCATTTTTCAGAGTCTGTAGCATTGACAGGATAGTTAATGTTAGGAAATGTATGCTATTGACTTTTCAAACTAAGATTCCACTTTGCTTGAATAAATCTTTTTATAAACTCTATACTATTAGTACCACTTGACCCATAGTAAGTGCTCAGTTAATATTGGTTCAATGGCCATGACTACAAAGGTTTTAGAAATTCAAAAAGATGTTAAAAATGCTTACAAGGTATTTACATTTGGGAAATACATTTTGGACAAAATCTCACAGAAGTTGATTGCTGACAAGGAAGTTGGGAAGTGAATTAAAATATTTATTATCTGTAGTGGGTTGAATAATGGCCACACAAAGATATCCAGTCCCAATTCCTTAGAACCTGTAAATGTTACCTCATAAAGAAAAAAAAGTCAATGCAGATGGGATCAAGTTAAATATCTTGAGGGAAGATTGTGCTGCATTATCAAGGTCAGCCCTAAATGCAGTCACAAGTACTTTATAAGAGGAAGCTAGAGGGAGTTTTTACCAGTAGAACAGGAGGAAGCAATGAACCACGGAGAAAGAGATCGGAGTAACATGGCCGCAAGTCAAGGGATGGCAGCCCCCAACAGAAGGCAGAAAAGATAAAGAACGCATTCTCTCCTAGAGCCTCCAGAGAGAGTCCATCTTTTTGGCACCTTGATTTCAACCCAGTGATACAGATCTTGGACTTCTTGCCTCCAGAACTGTGACAGAATAAATGCATGTTGTTTTAAGCAAACATGTTTGTAGAAATTTGTTACAGCAGCCACAGGAAATGAATATAATGTCCATGTTATCGTTTCTTGTGTCCTTATAATCGATAAACCTGAGTTTATAACTATATTATTGATACAAGTCTCGGTGAAAAACAAGTAGATTTTTGGATTCCATCATCACTTTATGGAACAACTTCGTGTATAACATAAATTACCATAATATTTATTTTAGTTTTCTTTCTCTCTCCCCATTCTTCGTATTAGACCATAATAATTTAGGAGAATGTATGATAAATATTGGGAGAATATTAATCCTAATATAAGATGTTAGGATTATCAATATCTATACTAATATTTGACTATATATCTCTTGTTTCTAATGGGCAAGCCATTGGCAAATTTGAATTTCACCCTTGCTGAGCTCCATATGATCTTTGGTTTCCATAGCCATGATGCTTGTTGTCATGATAGTAGCAGTCTTTGGTGGCTAGTCACTTATGCTCTACCAAGTTCAGGAAAGTTTATTGTTCAGTTAAGGAAATAAAGAACATTTTTTTTTTCAGAAAGAGTTTATACATAAGTTACCACAAAAACCACATGAAAGAAAATAGCTAAAAACAAAAAACAACTTATCTTGTATTTATTTATTTACTTGAGACAGGGTCTCACTTCACTGCCCAGGCTGTGGTGTAGTGGCACAGTCTCAGTTCAATGCAACCTCTGCCTCCTGGGCTCAAGGGATCTTCCCACCAGAGCCTCTCAAGTAGCTGGGATCACAGGGATGGACCACCATGCCTGGCTAATATTTTATATTTTTGATAGAGATAGGGTTTCACCTTGTTGCCCAAGCTGGTCTCGAGCCACTGAATTCAAGCAATATGCTGGGCTTGGCTTCCCAAAGTGTTAGGATTACAGGCATGAGCCACCATGCCCGACCAACTGTCTTTTCAATTCAAGTGAAATTATTGTAAACAGCAGCTTACTCTCCTTACTTCTCATGTTAATTGGAAACAGTATAAATGGCTTTAACAGAAATTTAAAATACATGGAGAAAACCTAGGAATAGAGGAAATAATTTACAAAATATTTTGCCATGTATTAAATCTTTTGTAGATAAAGTCTTCTTCTGTATATGAAGACACCATTTCGATTTTTAGCTGAAGTAAAGGAACATCCTACCATGTACACTGGTTGATAGTAATTTGGATATGGCTTAAAATATCTGAGAACATCATCATCAGCATTAGATTGTTTCAATTGCTTTATAGTTTTCAGAATTATTGCTTTAACTCTGGCATATCCTAAGACACAGACAGTAGGCAACTCACCTAAGGTCATACAGAGAGTTTTCACTAACACAGAACCGCATATGGGTTTGATTTTCTGTCCAGGCTTAGACCAGAGTTTCTATAGCATTTCCCTCTGGAATTATGCTCTCAAAGTGATTCTTAAAACAAAATTTATGGCTGGAAGTGATAGAGAACTTGAGCTTGCTTACTACTGAGTTTGGTTTTCTTTCTCTTTTTTTTGTGCTCTCATCAAAGTCTGGTAGCATGCATTTCATAGAAAGTTGTAGAGGCTGTGACGTCGTTTTACATGCATCCTAACCTAGAATAGTTCATGGTATAGGCCTTATTTAAAAGATCAGTATGATCTTGGACCTTTTCTTTCTTTTCCTTCCCTTCTCTTTTCTAAGAAAAGTGTATTGTTGCTGTTGCTGCTGACATCATTTAGAGCCATCAAATATTGAGATCATTCACATAGAAGGCTTTTTTCCCCTGGGATTCACATCATGCTAACAAACTGCAAGAATTTTATTTTATAAGACAATGTAAAAACACTGCTGCTAATTTATTTCTTCATTGATTCAAGAAACATTTGCTGAGTATTGATTTCAAGTGATAGCTAGATCCTGTAATTATAAGAGAAGGTGCAAGCCTTCTAGAACTGCACAATTAGAACAGTCTAATAGAAATGTAATGTGGTCCACAAATGTGACCGCACATGTAATTTTAAAAATTTCTGATAGTTGCGTAAAACGTAAAAAGAGACAGGTGCAATTAATTTAAGAATATATTTTATTTAACCAAATATTTCCAAAATATCATTTTGACATAAAATCAATATGTTAAATTATTAATGGTATAAGTTTATTGTTTTTTTCTTTTGAAATCAGTGTGTATTTTATGCTAAAATCATGTCAGTTTAAACTAGTTACATTTCATGTGCTCAGAAGTCACATAGTAGCTAATTCTATAATATTAGACAGTGCAGGTCTACAGGCTTGCAATGTCCTAGGTGCAATAAATCCAGTGGGATTCATGTTTCTAGAGATATTTACAAAGTGGTGAGGAAACACAAGGCAACGAACAGTTAACTCACTTGGACATAAAGGAAAGTGATCGAGAAAATGTGTTTAAAAGGAGCACACATAAGAACTATGGAAAAAATAGGCAACAGTCTATCAAGGGAGAGAAGGGAAAGGATCAGGTGTAAGTGGGCATTTTAAAGATTTTAAGTAATTTGGTTATACTACAGTATTAGGTAACCTGAGGGAGAGTGGATTAAGGAGTAGTTCGTGGCAAAAAAAAAATGTGAAAGCAAGGAAGCTGAAGACAGAATTACGGAAAATCCTCTGCTCTACTGAGGAGTGCAGATGTTATCTTGTATAGAGCCTGGTGCCACTGGGTTATTTTAGGCAGATGAGTTATGAGGTGTGATTAATGTTTTAGATCGATGATCCTGCTGGCAGTTTCGAGTGGACTGGAGAAGGATGATACTTAAAGAAGAAAATAGTTAATAGGTTACTGCAATGGCCAAAGGAATGTTTCTGAAGATGAGATGACTTATTAAAAATGTTACAGAATCAAATGAGTTTGTGTAATGTTGGGTTAAATGCAAATAAATATATCTCTTCTAAGATGTTTCAGTTTTTACAATGTTAATGTTCATTGAAATTCATGAGGGAGACATGGTATGCAGTATTTCCCAAATTAATTTGGCCATAGAACTCCTTTTCTTCTTCTTCTTTTCAAGAGCCATTTTGCAGAACGAGTGCTCCCTGGAATACTTCTGGAATGCTGATTTAGGAAAAGCCTTAGCTGGAAGAAAAGGAGGGCACTGTGTGACCTTTCAAAGGTTTCTCCACTCTGTTTCTTGTCCTAATTAGTATCTTGTGCATAATGAATCTCTCCGTAAATGTTTCAGTTTTGATTAAATGATTTGGGCATGCCTCCCCGTCCCCCACTTTTTAAATCAGGACTAGAGAAACTAATTGCGGAATTATTACCTTATAGATAATAAAATCACCCTGAAAGAAAATAAGATTGTAGGAGAAAATTGGGATAAAAATAGAAGCCCAGAAATGGGATGAACAGAGAAGAGAAGGGAAGGAAAGATGAGGGAAGGGAGAGGCGTATAGGATGGTGATAAAAAGAAAGGGCAGAAAATTAGGAATATTTTAACAGCCAGCAGCAGCAGAAGAGAAAATGAAGCAAATTAAGAGGCAAGAGACAAATGGAAGAGAAAAAAGAGGACAAGTACTCAGATTTTAAGGCAGGAAGTGGACTCAAAAAAAAGAGAGAGGCCAACCATGCCAGACACAGAAACGAACCAAGTAGGAGCAATAATTTCGCCATAAGGACCTCAAGCTTACATTCTATGTGAATTATTAATTTGTAAAGCTAAGTAATTGTTTTGTATGTCTGATGACTGAGATATATTTTGTTGTAATGTTGAAGCTTGAAAATCCGAGCAGATTTACAGATGCATGTGTTTAGGACAGAAGCCAAGCAAAAAAAGTGTTCATTGGTGCCACAAAATTATTACAAGTATTGCGCAAACAACCTACTTTTCTAAATGTAGGGTCTATTTCTTTCATACATTAAAAAAAGCAAAATTAATTCCTTCTTAGGTTACTCTGAATAAAAATTTCAGAGACACAGTTTTGCAGTTTTCCGTGTGGCTGGTTTTCAGATCTATCTAGTCATTTCTGTCGGATACTTGGCACATTGTTTTCTTCTTGTGCCTTGGGATTCGAGTTCTGATGGACCCACTGAGCGAGGTGAGTGCTTTGAATTGATCTAGGGACATTTGTCTCCTGTGAATAAGTAATTTAGAGTTGAGAGCGTATGTAACAGTCGAAGTTAAGAGATGTCTTATTTCACCAAGAAATAGGTCATTTGAATCAGGAGACACTGAGTGTGCTTATGGTAATTACTGGAAGCAGGTGGACTTCACAGCCGGTACTGACTTTGATGAAAGAGACCTCACAGTCTGAAAATAGCCCATGTCGTGTTGCGTTCTGCAGGGAAAAATGAAAAAAAATTTAATAACTGACTTTGAAGTGAAAACCAATATTCTGTCAGCCCTCATTTATTTTCCATGGCCGGTTAGAGATACTATTACTATTTTAACTTGTTTCTGTAGGAAAATTGAGAGCAAGGTCTTTTTCCCATTTCCTGGACGTAATCCTTAAAACTTTCCTCCTGTTATACCTTTTGCAGTTTGCATGAATTGTTTTGATTTTACTTGAAACTTTTCTTTTTCTAATTTTAAAGTTGTAATTGAATAGAAAAACACCGATGAATTGAAAACCAGTAAGATATCAGCCACTTATACCGTACAGCCAAATCTGCTTTTGAAAACACTCAGGTAGTTTCTGCAAAAGTGGAAATTTGTTATAGGTGCCTGTGGACCATGGGAAGATATATTCAAATTTGAGGCAACATCTTGCCGAAAATATATCATTCTCTTGAAAATGGAAATATAGGAAGAGTTATTGCTTTGCTTTACAAATTATTTAATTTTAAAAATATGTCGTCTAAAAGTGATTATTACTTTCAAGTTATGTTTATAGAGTATTAAGTTATATATATTTATATAGCATTATATTATTTATAGTATTATATACTTATATAGTATTATTTATATTACTTATAAAGTTGTGTGTTGTGTGTGGTGGAGCGAGACTAACTATATAGCAGATATAAAATATTAGTTTCCTATCAGTTTTATTGGGTTTTTTTTTTTGGTGGGGGGTGGGGGGTGGGGGCGGTGCAGCTGCTGTAACAAGCTACCAAAAACTGGGTGGCCTAAAACAACAGAAATTTATTCTCTCACCATTCTGGAGGCCAGAAGTCCAAAACCAGTGTCCCTTAGCTGAAATCAGAATTGGCAGTGCTACCTTCCCCCTGCAGGCTCTACAGGAAAATGTGTTCCTTGCCTGTTCTTGCCAGAAGAACTTTACTTGTGACCATATCACTCCAGTCCTCAAGACCTGTATCTTCTCTCTGCTCTGTCTTCACATCATTTTCGTGTGTGTATGTGTGTATGTGTGTGTACGTATGTAATCTCCCATCTCCCAGTACCTCCCTCTTTTGAGGATACATGGATTGCATTTAGGGGCCACCTTGGAGAATCCAGGATGCTCTCCCCATCTCAAAATCCTAAATCTAATCACATCTTCAAAAACACATTTTCCCATATAAAGTAACATTTGTGGTTCCAGAGATTAAGACATGAAGATGTTTATGATGGAAGAGCATGGTTAGGGCATTTTGCAGCCTAACATTCTATTCAGTACACATTCTCACTCTCTTTCCTGCTAATAGCATCCTGATATTGTTCAAGATGGCATTGCTCCCAACGTGTGTAGGCGGTGGCTTATGATGAATCTAAACCAATTATGGGAGTCTATCTCTACACTCCGTGCAGCTCTGATGGACCTGTAATCCAATTCTGACAAATGAGACACAAGAAAAGAATCAGATTGTGAGTTAGTCCTCTGAAGAGAGCATTGGTAGAAGCATTGAATGCAATAGGCATGACTCACATTATCGTGGATCCTGTTCTCCACCTTGAAAGTAGGCATCATCCTTGTTACAAAGGCAACCATTTTATAAATCATGAAGCCAAAAGCTGATGAGCGAAGAAGTGACAAAGCTAAGAATGGGAAAACTGAAATAAGAAGATCATTATTAAGCAGCTTAAACAATAACTGTCATTTTCAGACTTTTGGATATGAAAAAATATAGAAAATAATAATAAATTAAAAAGTAACATAAACTCATGTTTGTTTAAGGTGCTGCTGAGTTCTCTATTACTGTGGCCAAAAGCATTACTAACAAGCACATTCTAAAATATTCAGAAAATACTGAAGAACATGAAGAAGAACAATATCGCCATTAACACCAACAACCAGAAATTATCCCTGTTAACATTTTGTAGTAGATTCTTCCAGCCATACAGAGGAGATCTTCTAGTTCATACTGTTTTAGAAAGTGCTCTTTAAGGTCTGATTATATTATGACCGTATAAATATTAATTTGCAAAACTAATATCTGCCTGATGGCCCATCTTTTTGATAAGTCATAGTTTTAAAAATCGTCCGCCTAACATTTATTTAGAAATGAAAATTCGAATATTTCACATACTTTCATTCCACTTCTCACAGATCCTCAAAAGAATTTTGTTTCAAAGTTAGTTTTTCTTTATATTGATTGTGTGGGGGTTTCTTTGCTCAGCAAGAAAATATAAAATAACAGTCCATGAAGAGCAAAATAAGAAAAACAAGTGCTAAATTGTGTGAGTGAGGGCCTCTGAGTCATCAGAAAATGTTGTTTTCACAGAACTTTTCTCACTTAAAGAGATCTGCTAGGAAGGCTCTGGGAGGATAAGGCCTAGTTAGAGTTGCTGAGGGAGTGATTATGTTGCTAGGGAGATTCTCTTAATTATGTTTAATTGGTATCTTATCATCTCTTTTACTGTATTTTTGTTTTTAGTAATTCATTTTAAAGTACACATTTTAAAAAATCAAAAGACCTTTTTGCAAAAGTAGTACTGCACAGTTACGATTTAAGGGGCCTAAAAACACAAACCAGTATGTATTATCGATGCAAAAGAAAAATAAAATATTATGTTTCATATGTCACCTATTCAAAAATTGCATTAATGGAAAGTATGAGTCTAACAACTTATTCCCTGTCGCAAAATTTATAGGAGGAATTTAGACCAGTAGCTGAAAGAAAGCAAAAAATGCCCTTCTTGTCACTACACATTAAGAGCACAAACTTTAAAAGAATCTCAGTCTAGCAAATGCTGATTATATCCACGGAAATAATTCCGATCATGGAAAACAGTACGTTGCACTGGGGAAAAGTGTGGAATGATTTCTGGTTAAACCAGTGATTGACATAGCGAGAATTGAGTCCTGTTCTTTCTCACTGGAACTAGTTACCAGAGGAGTTTGTAATGAAGTGTTTATAAATGTGTAATTCCATTTTTGTTTTGTGTGTTTATGTGGGAAAGAGAGAGAGATAATGAAAGGAAATGATAGATTTCCATGGTAACATAACAGAAAATCCATAACATGGAAGCGATGTGATGTCAGTGATTTTTTTTCCTCCAAGGGAAAGGGCAGAAGTACAATAAACATTGTGTTGTCATCAGCCAAGTGCAAGCATTTTGTGTATTTCAGAAGACACTTAATTTAATTCGTAGTTGACTCTAACATGGTTGTTCTGGACATGTCATTTGCGTCGCCCTTCTCCTCTCTCCCCAGTATGTAATTTCAGGTGAAATTGCCTTGGCCTGCAGAGTAATTGATAACAGCTTAGCAACACAGGTGACAGAAAGGAAGGGGAAGAGCATCTTTTGGTTACTTCAATATTTTTTGCCAACAATTTGGTACACTGTACCTTCTGATTCTCTGTTCAATCAGGTGATCTTGAAAATGTCCATTACCAGAACACAGTGTTTGCTGAGTACTCATGTCAACTGAGATGAAAATTGCATGCTATGTATTAACAGCCCTAATTATATCCACCCATGCTAAAATTTAAAAAAAAATTAACAGCAAGTTGTGAATTGTGTTGGCAATTAAATGACAATCACCATATGATGTTGTATGTTGTTCTCACTTACTAGTTTGGTAATTTAATTTGAACTTGTTATTAAGATTTCAAGCCATTTATTGGCCAACAGCTGTGATTCTTCCTTTCTTTTTAAAGTTTTCTCTCCAAATGATGAAAATATGTCAAAAGGAAAAATTGTGATACAGATAAGTATTGATGGCATCTGGTTTGGGGGTACAGTGGCTTCTAAAAATGATGTGTGAGGATAAAGATTTGAGAGGATGGGGGTAGTGTTGATCTACTCATCCATGTTCTTCCAAAGTAGGTGGATGGCTCTCATTTCAGTTCAGCTCAGCCAGTATCAGAAAGTTTGTGTGATTATGAGTCAAGAAAGAAGAAACCGAATTATGCACCCAAATAAAGCAAACTCCTGTCAACCGTCATTAATCATTTTATTCTTTAGACTGAGACTTCTAAGGAATCTACTCTCCGGATCAATCCTTTCTGCTTCTTGAAGTTTCCTGTTTTCTCTCTTCAGCTTTTGTGCACTTCATATCTCAAATCTTTGTATTTCAAAGCTTGAAAGCTGACTTCACCTAATTTCCGTCTTCAGTCATTGTGCTACTTCTTCTACTAAAAATGTCTTTGATTAATACTTATCATTGAAAAATCCTTAATGTTCTTACTTTGCTTTCTGGGTTGATCATCAAAAATCTTCAGCTACTGAAGTCAGTAGTGCCCCCCGACACCTTAACAAATCTAAGGACCGCTGACTGACGTGCATTCTTGACCTCTTTGTGGGATTAGGTTCTACTGATCCTCTCCTCCTCAGGAAACATTCTCTTCTTCTAGAGTCTATTAAGTGACAATATCTTGTTTTTTTACCAACCTTTTTTATACGAAAAAGAATTTATTTTTGAAATAGAATCTCACTCTGTTGCCCAGGCTGGAGTGCAGTAGCATGATCTCAGCTCACTGCAACCTCCACGTCCGGATTCAAGCAATTCTCCTGCCTCAGCTTTCTGAGTAGCTGGGATTACAGCCCCCCTCCCCACCATACCTGGCTAATTTTTGTATTTTTAGTAGAGAGGGGTTTCAACATGTTGGCCAGGCTGATCACAAACTCCTGACCTCGAGTGATCCACCTGCCTCGCCTCCCAAAGTGCTGGGATTACAGACAGGAGCCACCATGCCCAGTGAGTTTTTTACCAGCCATTCTAAGAGATCCTTGTCTATTTCAGCTCAGTGACTGCTACCATTGTGGTCTAAACTGCTCGTTGTTTATTTCTGTATTTCAGAAGTTTTCTGTCTGCTGTAATACCAGATCCACAATCTACATTCCATGTTGTTATTCTGCCTAGACAACATCTTACCTATATTGATTAAATTATTTTGATTTAGATAACTCGGTGTTTCCTAAATTGCACTACATTTACATAATTATCGTTACCTGTCTGAGGGTAAAAAGAATACTCTTTCATGTTTTTTTTGCACCACAGTCTTTATCCCAAGATATAACCATTGTTTTTATTCCTACTATCCCTTAGCCCATAAATTGAATCACTCTTTTATTTCTATTAAATGGACTATATGTCTGTCCTATTCCATCACCAGCAGCAGAAGGATTCTGGATATATTTTGAAGGGACTGGTAATAATATTTGCTATAAATTATGTAAGGGGTACGAGAAAATAGAGAAGTCAAGGGTGGTTTTAAGGATTTTGCTTGAGTAACTGAGCAAATGGCAGGGCCCTTTATTGTGGTACAGAACACTACAGAAGGACGAGATGAGGGAATCCTGTTTTTGGCATGGTAAATTTAAGATTCCCATAAAATATTCCAATGAACATGTCAGATAAGCAGTTAAGATCTTTGAATACAAAGGCTAGAGGAAAAATGGGGTCTGGAGTTGTAACGTTAGGAGTTTATCAGTTTTTAAAGTCATGCAATAGGACAAGAACACCAAATGATTGAGTGTAGGCAGCTGGAGAAGGTATCCTAGGCCCAGCCCTGGAGTACATCCATGTTTACAAAATAGGAAGAGGCAGAGCATGCTTCCAAAAGAGAGTGAGAAACAGCAGCCAATGAGGTGGGAAGCAGTGTCTTTGAAGACATTTGCTAATAGGTTTCAAGAAGGACATAACTATGTGGGGTGCCTCTGAGAGTCTAAGAAGGTGAGGACAGAAATCTCGCCATCAGGGTTAACGCAGCCATCAGGGACCACAGTGCTAAGGACCTACAATACGTTTAGGGGCCCATGAAATATTTTAATTTCTGTTTATTTTCAAATCAAAAGAAACACATAAATATAACGGCAATGCATATATAAAAATGAAACCCGCCTGGGTTGTATTTGTGTTGGTAACAATGCAGTCATATAGTTTTTAACACTGTTTTATGGAAGATCAGGCCCACAAAGGACTTCAAGTGCTCTGATGAGCATTAGATAGGCTCTATAGATGTCACTGCTCATACTGATAAGAAAAGCTTTGAAAAAGTCCTTGGCACCTGGGAGTTGTGGGTTCAAGGAAGAGGTGGAGAGGAAATTGAATGTGGATCTGGAGATAGTATTTTTAACCATTAAAAGAATGTTGTAAAGGGATACAGAGGAATAGCATCATAGCTGGAAGAGATGTGGGGTTAAAGGAGGGGTGGGGTGTGTGTGTGTGTGTGTGTGTTTGAGAAAACTAGGAAGGTACATTTTTTTTTTTTTTGAGATGGAGTCTTGCTGTCTCCCAGGCTGGACTGCAGTGGCACAATCTCGGCCCACTACAACCTCCACCTCCTGCGTTCAAGCAATTCTGCCTCAGCTGCCTGAGTAGCTGGGTTTACAGGCATGCGCCACCATGCCCAGCTAATTTTTGTATTTTTAGTAGAGACAGGGTTTCGCCATGTTGGCCAGGCTGGTCTCGAACTCCTGACCTCAGGTGATCCGCCCACCTCGACCTCCCAAAGTGCTAGGATTGCAGGCGTGAGCCACCATGCCCGGCTGACACATCTTTCATAAGACATAATTGAAAGAAGAGAGATTTTCAGAGCAGAAGGACATGGGGTCCAGTACCTGAAGAAAGGAGTTGCCTGAGATTGGAGCAGGTTTTTCCTG
The DNA here is from genome assembly GCF_009764315.1 of Trachypithecus francoisi. Classification (NCBI taxonomy): domain Eukaryota; kingdom Metazoa; phylum Chordata; class Mammalia; order Primates; family Cercopithecidae; genus Trachypithecus; species Trachypithecus francoisi. The sequence goes on from NW_022681474.1 coordinate 22,462,717, forward strand.
ATTATTTCTGTGTTCACAGTGAGATAAGAACTAAAGTCATTAGCTGACAGTGAGGAAGTCTGAGCATAGGTGGTAAATCTGAGGAGAGAGGACACAATATGAAATAGTCACATTTATCTTGAAAGAATGGATTGTCTAGGGAAACGTAACGAGATTGCTGACAGAAATAAGGTAAGAAAATTGAAAATGTTAACAGCAGTAGTTATTTCTGGGCAATAGGATCAAATATTATCTTTATTTTTATGATTTTTGTTGTCAAATGTTTTACACTGAAGTTTTCTCACTTCAAAAAACTATTGAGATTTTTAAGCCTCCTATTTTTAATATCTTACAGTGGTTTCTATGTTCTTTAGGAATTTTCTGTAGACCAACTCCAGCCCCTTGTAAGAATTCCCTGAATACTTAGTCTCCAGTGTATGATAGCATTCTGTAGTACATATTTTTATAGGTTATTTCAACTGCTCACTGTATGAATACGTTGTGTTTCTAATGAAAGTGGCAACTCTTTACTGCAGCAACTATGTTCTGTGTAGGTATTCGTTGCTGTTAATGTATTAGTTTACATGAATGTCATAAAAATATTTGTTGGCACATGGGTTTTCTCTCACTCTCTGTTTCACTATTAACATTGTTAAATGGCAGGGGGGAACACATTTTCAGCAGTAATCTCTCTTTCTTCTTGCAATGTTGTCAACTCTAACATAAGAGCTTCCAGATCAGGCCAGGCGCAGTGGCTCACGCCTGTAATCCCAGCACTTTGGGAAGCTGAGGCGGGTGGATCACAAAGTCAGGAGATCGAGACCATCCTGGCCAATATGATGAAACTCTGTCTCTACTGAAAATACAAAAATTAGCCAGGCATAGTGGCACGCACCTGTAATCCCAGCTACTCAGGAGGCTGAGGCAGGAGACTCACTTGAACCAGTAAGTTGGAGGTTGCAATGAGATCACGCCACAGCACTCCAGCCTGGCGACAGAACTAGACTCTGTCAAAAAAAAAAAAAAAGGAGCTTCCAGATCTTCTTCGTCCTGGACTCAGGGGGGCACCACCAGCTCAGTATCTGAATGCTTGACCTTAGAGAATGAGGTGAAGCTTATGTTTCCTGAGACTCTCCACCCGCCTTTTCTTGGCATATGGTGAAATAGTATTCATTTTCATATCATTGCTGCTTCATTCTGTTCAAGAAACGTTTTACATGTACCACAAATATTTGTGCCACATAAAACAACATCCTGTTTTTGTACAATGTCATTTCCATAGAAAATATCTTCTGACTCTCAGGTAAAATGATTTACAACTAGTTGTAACACTGACAACCTCGAATGACTATTTTGTTAAACATGATCATCCATATTAATGGCAGGAAGCAATGACATATGCATTAAAATGCAAATATTTGCTTTTATTTGGCTTCAGCAAGCATTGTGCAATTCAGTTCTTGTGTTCTCCAAGCAGCTGGGAGGGAGGAATGAGTGGTGAGGAAAAGCCCGTCTGCTGATAATTTACAAAGTGGATTGTCAAGAGTAAACCCAAGGCTGTAGTCTCTCCTCCTGCCCCCTACCCCCACCCCACCTTTCTCTCTGCAGCAACCCAGAGCAAGTTTCTCAAAGGAAACTGAAATGGGTATCACCATGGTTGTCAGGCTCTCAGCATCATCATTAAGAACCTTCTAGTGAACAGCCTGGTGCCCTGAGAGATCATCACATTCAGAGCCACATTCGGTGCAAATCCTTAAGCTACTCTCTAGTGATGTGGACCAGAGCATTATTTAATCTCCACAGATTGATTTGCTCATTTCTAAATTGGAGATTAAATTATACCATCAATAAAGCCTTGAAAAATATGATTATTTAAATTAGTGTTGGCCTTGAATAGTTTAAAATATCCATTAATTCCACATTTAATTCCACATTTAAAATTCCAGTGGTTATTTTGTATCAGACATTAAGCTAAACATCAGGGTTTCAAAGATGAAGCAGAATTCCTGCCTCTAAGTAGTCACACAACTATGTATGGAATTGGATGATAATGGCTTTGTTGACCACATTCACTTCCATGGCGGGAGGAACTTCCTTCTGTTTTATGTTTTGTAAAATTTATTTGTAGGTTGAAGACTCTTCACTTAGACATAAGTTTAAAATCAAGCCATACAGATCATATGACTCACGGGTTGAGTTATAAGAAAATCCCAGGTCTCCAAGTAGGCAGAGTCACTGCTGCCCTGAAGCTCCTTGATTTTATCATGGGGTTGGTCTGGTCTGTGTTAGGGTCTTTGTCTCTGTCATAAAGCCATGGGAGGCTGGAAGGTTCCTAAGCAGAGGAATCCCTGATTTTTGGATTGACTTTTGAAAGATAACTCTGACTGACACGTTGGCCAGTGCTGGAATCTGGCCTGTGATATCCCTCAAGATGGTCCTTAGAGATAGCTTGCTCCCCTCTAACCCCCTTCACCAAGCCTTTCATTGGCAATGTGCACATGGGATTGTGCGTGTGGGAGGAACAGGAGTGGGGAATTGTCATAGGATCTTTCAGGCTCTCAAAGGAGCCATATTCTGTATCATCTCAGAAGTGTTCATAGTCTATTTTCTTTGTCCAGAACTCTCCTTCACCTCTCTATTTTTTTCCCAATGAACCTTAAGCATCCTTCAACTCTCGGCCTTTCAGAACACTCACTTAGCTGTCCTGTGCTGTATTCTATATACTGTAGCTGACTTGCTGTATGCTATATAGTATATACCACGTATGTTATATGTTTTTTACTATATACCATATGCTGTAATATACAATATACTATTTGCTATATACTGGATATATACTACATGTGGTATAAAGGATAAAGTAACAGTAAAAATTAAAATGAATAAATGCTAACACTCAAAAAATGCTAAACTCCTTTATCCTTTATGTTATGTGTAGGAGACACTGTAGTCTATATATACTACATGCTATATACTATCTATATACTAGAATATACTACGTATTCTACATCATATACTGCATACTGTACTCTTTACACTGTACACTGCATACTGCATGTTTTCTCCATAGAATAGCATCTATTACTATTCCTTGGTATATGTCAATGTGTCTGCTTATTTGGTTACATATCTTTCATCTCCAGTAAAAGGCTTCACAAGGTTAGAAACCATGTCTGTGTTGTTTCCCGTTATCCATCTAGTCCTTCCACAAATATTTCTCAAAGGTTGAATAAAGGATAATAATCTTCTAGAAGAGACTAACTTTGATATTTCTGAAAGAAGGTCTATGAATTGATGGAAAATTGGGGAATTGAAATAACTTGGATTAAAAATGAAAGGCAGAAAAAAAGCACCTATCAGGCAACATCTAAACTTCTTTTTTGTTTGTTTTTTGAAGGGGTGGCCTGCCCCTCCACACCTGTGGGCAGTTTCTCATTAGGTAGAACGAGAGACTTGAGAAAAAGAAAGGAGACACAGAGACAAAGTATAGAGAAAGAAAAAGTGGGCCCAGGGGACTGGTGCTCAGCATACAGAGGACCCACATAGGCACCGGTCTCTGAGTTCCCTTAGTATTTATTGATAATTATCTTTACCATCTTAGAAAAAGGGAAGTGACAGGATAATAGGATCATCTTAGGGAGAAGGTCAGCATTAAGACATATGAATAACGATCTCTGACATGAATAAGTTTAAGGAAAAGTGCTGTGCCTTGATATGCATATGCAAACATCTTCATAAACCTTTTTAGTGCATAAAGAGCAGCATTGTGCTAGCAAGCCCCACCTTTCGCCCTAAGGCAGTTTTCTCCTTTCTGGGTAAACAGAACATACAATCGGGTTTTACACCGAGATGTTCCATTGCCCAGGGGCGGGCAGGAGACAGATGCTTTTCTCTATCTCAACTGCCAACAACCGCCAAGAGGCCTTCTTTCCTCTAGTACTGGTCCTTCTCAGCACAGACCCTTCACGGGTGTCAGGCTGGGGGACCATCAGGTCTTTCCCATCCCATGAGGCCATATTTCAGACTATCACAGAGGGAGAAACCTTGGACAATACCTAGCTTTCTTAGGCAGAGGTCCCTGCGACCTTTGGCAGTGTACGTGTCCCTGGGTACTTGAGATTAAGAGAATGGTGATGACTTTTAACCAGCATACTGCCTTCAGGCACTTGTTTAACAAAGCACACCCTGCACAGCCCAAAATCCTTTAAACCTTGAGTCACCACAGCACATGTCTCTTGCAAGGACAAGGTTGGGGGTAGGGTCACAGATTAACAGCATCTCAAATACAGAATAAAATGGAGTCTCTTATGTCTACTTCTTTCTATATAGACACAGTAACAGTCTGATCTTTCTTTTCCCCACAGTTTTTAATTGTAATCAATTGTAAGATTAAATCTGTCTTTATGAGACATTGTCCTAAGAGTAGTGATTTTTACTGGCCTTCATAGACTGTCAGAATCTATGTCCTAAAATTGTTCTGGGAGAGTTATTATGCAAAGGTGACTTTCACCAGTCTTCCTGATATACAAATGTCAATGTAGAAAAGAGCTATTCAGTTTAGGGGTTTTTGAGTATTAGAGTTTATTCAGTTGATAGTATTTTAGCTTCTGCTGTTTCTTTTTCCTCAGAATGAAAATTATTTCAAGACATTTAACTCTTAGGCATAAGGGTGCATATATTTATCTGAAACAAAACAATTTTACCAATAAATATGAGCAAACGAAGGAAAAATTAACAAGTAAATCTAGAAGATTATGCCTAAGGAAATTATTTTTAATAATTCTTTTAGATTAATCTTTGCACCAGATTTTATAAATGATTCAGATACAAATTAAGTATTGTGCAATTCTTATTATTAGACTTTTTGGACTACTTTACATAGATATCATCCCCCAACTTTGAAATATTTGAAGTAAATCTTCAATACAGTATTAAAAATTCACAGAATAAAAACTTCATCTTCCAATAAGCATTGACTGAAAACTCCGTCGGCATAGCAAGGCAACATTAGCAGTGACTGTTTCTGGATCCTTTGGCTCAACCCCTTTCTCTCTAATGTGGTGTTTCCCAAGTTGTGTTCTGTAAGGCTTAGAAATTGTCAGCAATGTAATGAAAGATTGGATCCCTTCTCAAATAAGTCTGGGGATTACCACATACCAATTTTCCTTCTTGGAAATTTACATTAGATTAAAAACTCTAAGGCATCCTACAATTCTTAGGAAATGTACTAAGGTGAAGTATTACAGCATTAAAGGGGAAAATCAAGGCACATGAAACAGAAATAATAGCATTTTTTGTTTATTTGTTTCTGTACCCTTTTCCCAATATCACGTGTACAGTAGATAGTGGATGCGTATTATGTAGGGGAGAGGAGAAAATTGTTAGTAGCAATTGAGAAAATCAGTGCATGGTAGATCAGGTAAAAATCATATAATGGCAGAAAAGGACTCGTACCACTTCGCCAGGACTTGAAAAGGGGTGGATATAGTTATTATCAGTATTAAATTTGGGAGAAATCTCATCATCCTCTTTTTTAAACTGAGGTTGTACCATTTGATAGCTTTGCAAATTACCATTCATCCCCAATCTTCTAATCTCTTTGACTCTAAAACCTTCCAGGTATCTGCCTTATCTTGATTTATCTAAAAGAAATATTCAATGAATATCAAGTTGGTAATAGACACAAAGTAAGATTGTAGGTGAATAAAAATGTAGGGTTTTGCTAAGTGTCTTTAAATGTTTTGTGATGCAGTCAAGGGCAAGTTATATGGACATTTGCTTATGTATAAAATAAAGGCTGTAAAGATCAAATAAGAACTGAAATCAACAAATGTCTTGAACATTTCTCCAAGGAGAAAAAGAAAAACTTTGGATCTTGCCTAATACTGGGACAATAAATTGCTTAGTAAAATAAGTGAGAGGAATCCCATTCGTTGTTATTTGAAATGCTAACCTGGCACTCAGGGAGGTGGTTATGATATTTATTTATTTATTTATTTGTCTTTGTGAAATAGAATATTACATTTTCCCAAAATTTTGCTTACACCAGTTAATCTTAATATGAAGATGTGTTTTCATCCTCTTGTTACCAGGATGCATTTAGCAATAGCTGTTGAGTGTTGCATATTGTCTCAGTGACACACTGTGTCATCCTTTTGTTATAAGGCATTATTTTTATAAAGTAGCATCTTGCTGCCTGCCATGGGAATTGTGGCTATGCATTGGCTTTAAATGTTTCCATACAAATTGGTAACTTGAGTATATTAGATATTTTTGTTACTCCCTGAGAGATAAAGCAGCTTCTCTCTTAAATTGATAAATTACACTATATTTCCAGTGATACACTGAAAACATTAAGAGCTCATTATACCAGAGTCTTTCTTCATCTAGGACATTCTGCTCCAGTATTTGTAAGCTTAGCTCCAAAGAATTAGATCAGTTTGATTATTTGCTATGAGAAAATATCTTCTTATATCTGGCTTCTCTTCTTAATGATTGTAAGCATTAATTTTCTATTTGAAAGTCATCTTTCAGATATCTTCTCTCACATGGAAGATTATTATAAGGCCATCTCAATGAAGAAGGTTTAAATGTTTTTTTAACTACTGTAATTAGAAAACGACCCCGATAGCAATACATCTTCAGAACTCGAATGACTTAACTAGTCAATTAACTTCAAACATGGAAAGTAACCTTCCAGAGGGCAGGATCCTCCCTGTCATTTTACTCTTGAATCCAACTCCCAAAACAACATCCCGCATCAAGTCAGCCCTCAGATTGCTAAACAGAGGAATAAATGAAATGTGTGAAGCACAGTTCTCATTCCCAAGCATTCATGGAGAGGTAGTAAAAGCGGAATCGGATGCTTTTTCTCTCGGAAGGCATATGTCTAGCAAAGGAAACAAGGTAACACAAAAAATATATATATGTAGGCATCCAAAATATTCCACGTGCCAGAAAAAAAAAGATGAAAAGTGACAGGAAAGTTCAAGGGAACACAAGACATCTGCCTGGCAGGGATGGAGACTGCTCAGGAAGGAGACAAAGCTGGAGAGAAGGTGGAATTTTTGGCAGGTGTTGTTATGCAAGGAGGGGTGCTTTCCAGAAAAGGGAAGCAGAGATGAGAGCATGTAGGAAGGAATTGGAAAAGAATGAAGAATAGAAGGCCTGCCCTTGCCTACTCTGGAGAGAAGACAGGATAGATTAATTAGTGCTGGGTCAAGGAGGGCAGTGAATGACAGACAGTGCCACTTAACACTTATCCTCCCCTTTCACCATAAATTTCTTATCTCTCCCACAATCTTTCTCACAAGTAATGACAGGGAATGGCTTGGTCAGAAATTGTCTCCTTATTTATTTGCCTCAATGGTAGTATTTATACTGTGAAATCCCCTTTTTTTGGAAATCACCTGCATTGATTTCTGTAATACCATCTTTCCTGGCATATTCCCTCCTTCTGTGGCTCCCTCCCACTCTCATGCATCACCAAGACTGGTCTCAGCAGCCTGCGCCCTGGCTTGGCTCTGAATGCTGGTCACTGCCATAGTCAACCCCACCTTGTGCCCCCAGACGGTTCCTCCCAGCAGCCGACCTTGGAGGACTTCAGGATCGGGGAATCAGCATCTCCTCTCCTAACCCTTGCTCTCTAGTTCATCAATTCTTCTATTTTTCTCCCAGTTTTGCAGGATCTCAGCATGTTACAATTATCTTTGTTTTGTTTTGTTTTTGATCAGCCTTGCTCTTTTATTCCCCGCAGAGACTCTGAGCCATCCCTCCCTTTTCATTCTCTCTGCCAACAGTCAAATTCCATGTCACCTCACACTTGTGCTACTCCAGTCACCTCTGACACTTATCTGGGCTCCCTTGTCTATGCTAACCCCCGACCACGGTACCCATATAATTCTACCAAACTAAAATAGTGTCTTTACTTTCTCTCCTGCCTACTTATACAGCGGAAATCAACCAGCATTTGTGGAGAACCGTGGTGGGCTACACAGAACACAGGGCAGATGGAGTTACGATGACAAATGCATCCCTGCTCTAGAGGAATGTTCAGTTTTGTGTGGGTGATAGACTTGCAAACCTAAGCTACTCACAGTGGAATCTATTCTAAAGTGCCTTAACATGTCTCGTATCATTTTTTAGTACTTTCTCATCAGCTTATTCATTTTAACCTCGATGGTAACTCCATAATGTCATTTTTTTAATGATGCAATGAGTCTCTCTCTCTCTCTTTTTTTTTTCTTTTTGAGACGGAGTCTTGCTCTGTCGCCCAGGCTGGAGTGCAGTGGTGCGATCCCGGCTCACCGCAAGCTCCACCTCCCAGGTTCATGCCATTCTCCTGCCTCAGCCTCCAGAGTAGCTGGGATTACAGGCGCCCACCGCCATGCCCTGCTAATTTTTTGTATTTTTAGTACAGACATGGTTTGACCGTGTTAGGCAGAATGGTCTCGATCTCCTGACCTCGTGATCTGCCTGCCTCAGCCTCACAAAGTGCTGGGATTACAGGAGTGAGCCACCGTGCCCAGTCTCAGTGACTCCCTTTACTTTAAAAAGAGAAGTATTTATTTTACATACACCAGCAACTAATATTACAATATCATATCATTTTACAGATAAGAACACTTTTTAAATTTTATTTTAAATTTGGATTTCTGAAAATAATTATCTTGTGATTCAGAAAAAAATATATTTTCCTTGGACCATAGGTGTTCTCTAAGTAAAATATACACATATATAAGCTAACATTTGGTTTAGTTTAGTTGAAAAGATAAAAACAAAATGTCAAACTGAAATGTTTGTTTTCTCAGTAAACAATGTAAAAAGAATCACACTGTAATCATTGCAGGAAAGACATGTTTACTTCATTTTAGAGCTAGTTAAGGATGACCAAATATATTTTGCAAACTTTGCATGAAATCCCAAGATGCCAGTCTCACAGTTACTCCTTCTCATGAGAAAGTTCATTCTCTCAGAGGACAAGTATTTTGAGATGGTTGTAACATCCAGAAAGTTCCCAGAGCCTAACGTATACTTCAAATAATTTCTAACACTCTGTGGCAATATTTTGATTAACATTTTATTAACTAAATGTCTGCATTCTTCCCAAATTCATATGTTGAAGCCCCTTTCCCAATGTGACAATATTTGAAGATGAGACTTTGGAGAGGCAATTAGGGTTATATGAATTTATTGAGGGGGAGACTCATGGTGGGATTAATGGCCTCTTATGAAGAGTCATCAGTGCCCTCTTATGAAGAGTCATTGTCTCTCCATGTGCACATCCCATGTGAGGACACAGCAAGAAGGTGGCCATCTGCAAATCAGGAAGAGAGCCCTCACCAGAACCTGACCATCCTGGCTCCCTGATCTCTGACTTCCAGCCTCCAGAATTGTAAGAGAATACATTTCTGATGTTTAAGCTATCCAGTCTATGATATTGAGTTATGGCAGTCTGAAAAGACCAAGATAGCAATTGAATTCTATTTGAAAGTAATTCACAAAGTTTTTCAGTTACTGAACTTACATAGGAACATTTTTAAAAAGGTCCTAGTTTCCAATCAGTATTCACTCTGCCACTAGCCTCATTTTGTGTTTCAAATTTCTCCTCCTCAATGTACAGACTTGATCACTGTTTTCCTGAAAAAAAGAATTCTCCCTTGAGCTCTGACTGCATGTCCTCCTCTCCATCATCCCCTACTTCAGTGAGACAGTATCCCATGGGCATCTTTAGTGAACTTTTTAATTTGTTAAGCTGTCATATTTGTTTGTCTGTGTTAGGTTGGGAACCCTTAGAACACAGTTCTGTCAAGGTGGATTTATAACACTTGGAGAGTTCTGCTTTATAGGTTTTTAAGTATAGAAATTTTCTTACTTTGCATTGATTTAACATCATGTTAATACTTAGGCTACCTGAGTTTATTCGAAAGATAAAACCACATGAAAGTTGGAAAGAAAATTTTTACCGTGGAATATAAGTGCTGTAGCTCTTTATACTGTACTTATGAAGTACTAATATTGTAGAAATACACATCGTCAACAGGAAAGTTAATGCTTTTATCAAATAAACTAAGCTCATTGCTTAAGGTTTTCTTGAGACTATGGAAAAATAAGTCAAAATGAAATAAAATGACCCTTGAAGTGATATCTTTTTGTTTCATTGAAGAGTAGTTTACCAATGTGTGTTCATGCATCTTTGTCTTATCAGGTGCAGAGATGCAAATTCAGTTTCATGGTTGGTTTAGCAGGGAATCCCTCCCATCTGTAGGCTTTGCAATGGAGAATACTGATCAGAGGAATCAGATTCTTTTCCCAGATTTCCATACTTTTCGCTTCAAAGTGCAAGTGCTTAATGCAAGGACAACTGACTCAACAGGTAGATGATCAGTGATGGCAAACCACCAAATGACCCTTTTGATTGTAATACCTAACACTGTATGGTACAGAAATTGGGTTAGTTAGCTTTCTTAGCTTACTAGCTAGCTTGCTTGCCAAGATTCGGTTAACTTTTACTCTAAACCAGCCTTCAAGCCCAAATTTCACTTTTTTTCTTCCAGTTTCCTCGTGGTAGTAACTGGTACCATCATCTTCCATTTAACGCCTTTCTCAGTCCTTTCGCCCTGTATCCAATAAGCCATCAGGACACTGGTTCTACTTTTAAAAACCCTCTGATGTGTCTACTTCTGCCCACTCCACTCCTAATTAAAGCCAATTCCATCCTTCCATGGGTTTCTGAGAGAGAGAGAACTATTCTCTCTGTTTCACCAGTGAACCCCTCCTTACTCATTTTCTACACATTCTGGCTGAATGAGCTTACTGTGTTTTTTTTTTTTTTTTTTTTTTAATTTTTGAACCACTTCAGTTGCACAAACAATATAGATAATGTGGAAAATACTAGTGTACCTATTCCCTAGTTTGAAGAGGAAAAATAAAAAAAGAAAGACACAGTTGATTTTGCCATGTACCCTTCTCAATTTTTTCCTCCATTCTTCTTTGGAAGAAAACATTCTCCTTAATGTGGTGCTTATCAGAATGCTCTTCCAATTAAGCAAATCCGGCTGGGCGTGGTGTCTCATGCATGTAATCCCAGCACTTTGGGAGGCCAAGGTGGGTGGATCACTGAAGATGAGGAGTTAGAGGTCAGCCTGACCAACATGACAAAACCCTACCTCTACTAAAAATACGAAAACTAGTCCGGTGTGATGGCAGGTGCCTGTAATCTCAGCTACTCGGGAGGCTGAGGTAGGGGGATTGCTAGAACCTGGGAGGCAGAGGTTGCAGTGAGCCGAGACTGAACCACTGCACTACAGCCTGGGTGACAGAGTGAGACCCCATTTCAAAACAAAACAAAACAGAAAGCAATTAGGCAAATCTGGTCAAATCTTTGTTGAACTCTTTAGTGTTTGGCCATTGCCTCTGAAAAACATCCCCAAAGTTTTGCTGTGGACTGGCACAGCCTTCCACCATCTGACCTCGGCCTGTCGCTCTCTGGCCACATCACACACCATTCTCTGTGAAGTCTGGAGAAGGCTTTTCTCTCTACTTTAGCCCTAATGCCCAGCACAATACTTCAAACATACTAAGCACTCAGTGATTACTTGTAAATCCAATGAGTACATGGATCAATGTCAGATGCTGTGTTAAAATACAAACATGAAAATGTTATAGTCCCTGTCCTCTGGGGTCTGTAAGAGGTGGTGAGAGAGGGGAATAGGCCTAGGAATGGATGTGAAAACAAACAATTTTTACTCAGTGTGAGAAGACCTGTAACAGACGTCTGGATGAGCACAGGCATGGAACACAAAGGGTGTAATCAGGCTTTCTGGGTTTGTGGAGAATGAAAGAAGTCTTCACAGACGAGGAGAAGCTTAAAAGATGAATAGGATTTTTCAGGGCACAGAAGCAGGAAAGTATATTTCAGGCAGAAACAGCAGCCTGTGAAAATGCATAAACCCATGGTACCTGCAGAGAACTGTGAGTATCTGGAGCACAGGATACATGTGGAGGGGTGGTGAGAGGTAAAGTTGAAGAGCCAGGCAGTGACCAGACCAGGGAGGGCTTTATATGGCAAGCTACTGTGTTTGAAAATTCAGCAATTCACACTTGAAACCCAGTGTATGACTTATGTATTGTGCCAAGTAAAGCACTGAATACAAAGATGAGTAAACTATCCTTAAAAGCTAGCTCATCTAACCGATGAGGAGATGAAATAAATCCACAATGCAATTTTTTTTTTTTTTTTTTTTTTTTTGCCGCTTTCTCTTCAAATACAGTTGTTTCCTGAATGGCTAGATTCTGATGACATTGGGGATTTGTCATTTTTGTCGTCATTGGATAGTAGTCATGTTGCCCTAAACCAGAGCAGGTCGCTCTTTCGCCTGTCACCAGCACATCCAGGAGGAGTGTTCATGTCAAGTTTTTAGAAACCCTCAGCATTGCAAAGCTTATGAAGGATAGCAAAGGCCACTTGAGAGGCATTAGCGACCTTGACTCGTGTCAGCTTGTCCTCTACCTTTTGCGAGATGGTCTGGGCTTAGTGTGGGGCACCTAAGCTGACCCCCATCCAAGGCCAGAAATAAGTAGCACACGGTAGAGTGGTTTCAGCCCCATTTTCGTAACAGCAGTAGAGCCACTTCTTTAGCTTAATGAGGGTCATCTTTCTCAATAATGTGTAAATACTCCTACAAGTGATTATGTAATAAATATATACCCTTCACACGTTAGTACATAATAACCCATTATATCTTTCCTGAGAGAGGATTTAAATAGGAAGGAGAGAATTCATGGTCATATTTACCCAGGTATATTTTCTGACAATGGCAATGTAAGAAATGTGTAGTGCTGAGGATTAGACAGTGAACTCTGGAACATTTTTTCTATGCCTCCCCCGTACTTCCCATATCTAAAATTTCTGAAAAGGTTAAAATACTATTACATTTTATTTAAATGATTTAAGGAAGTATTATTTTAGTATGATTGAGTGTCTTCTCTAATATAGGCTTGCCCCAGTTTCATGAAGCTTTGGGTACTTAGACAAGGTGCACTGTCATGGCCAGGTCAGGTTATCAGGACAAATCCTACCTGCAGCCATCTTGACTGATCCACTCACACATTAAATGGGAGCTGCAGATAAATGTCCATGGAAATAATTCCTCCCAGCACGATGAACCTCTTTATCTCTTCTTTAGCCGATAGAAAGTGGAATTTTTAAAAAGTCATCCTTCAGTTCTGATTGCTCTGAACCAGTTACACAAAAGTGCGTTTGAGATGTGGATTCATGCTGCTCCTCCACAAAAGCTGCATGTTAGGAAACCAGGTTATCAATTACAAAAGACCTTCCATGCCTTCCCACAGCCCCCTTTCAGAGGTGCCTCTTTTCATCCTAAGGAGATCATGGCTTTGCCCCCACGTCTTTTTGTAGATGTAAATGTAAAGGTGCTGTGGGAAAAATAGCTCTAAGATTTTTTTTTTCCCTCCCTGGAAAACAGTAAAATATTGAAGCTGCACTTGGAAGGTCTTTTTCTCTTGGTTGCACCCGTTAAACTAAGAGGAGATGTAGCGTTGTTATTACTTGTCTGCTCTTGGATTGTCCCATAGTTGTGGTTCTATTGCCTGCCTTTCTTTGCTACATACCCATTTCTCCCTGTTCTCAGTAATCTTCTCTGGTCAAAGTCACAGGAAATCGAGAAGTTAATAAGCCATTTTTTTTGAAGAGCACTTTCTAATGCTTTACTTTGGTTGGATAATCAGGTGTTAAGGTTTAATAGGAGTAAAAATGTTGGGAAGGGAATGGAAAAGGAAGTTATGTAATGAAGTAGCTTTAGAAGTAAGGTATTTGGCTACCTACAGATTGGTGGCTTGAAAGAAATGTACCAGTTTCTCTCTAAAGTGTGTATGACGTCTCTAGAAGTAAGAAGACATAGAAAGGAGAAATTTGAAGTCAGAATTGTTATTTGTAATCAATGACATCCCTTCTAAATGTTTTACAAAATATTTTATTCAGTCTTATAAAAAATTTTTTGGTAGTTGTTTTAGTTAGGTCTCTGACTTGTATTTTGCTTATTACGTAATTGCAAGTAAATTATACAAATTGTTATTGATCATTTAGGTATCAATTTTAAAAGAAGAGTTTATTGTTTCTGTATTTAAATAATGCACAATGAATAAAAATGAAAAAATAAATAAAATATATAAAGACTGGAAGAAAAAATATATTCTCATTTTCAGACAATACAATTATCACATACTAAAGCCCTTAAAAATGAAAAAAAAAATTAGTTCAGCAGTTGAGTGAGATTGTAGAATATAAAATCAATATATAACGTTAGTTGTGTTTCTGAATACATAGTCAGAAAATATAATTGAGCATAAAGTTTTCAATAACAGTAGCTTCAAAAGAGCTAAATAAATCAGAAGACATATAAAGATTATGTGAAGGACGTTGTGAAAAATTTCATAAAAAATTGAAAGATTTCCAAGAATATATAAATAAATAATGATAAATACCATGTTCATGGATTGGGAGATTCAAAATTAAAAGAAGTGAATTCTTCTCAAACCAACTTATAACTCCAATGCAATTTTGGTCAAAATATAACATGATTATTTTATGTGTGCACGTGTGCATGTGTGTGTGCCTGCACATGTATGTTGACAAAGTTTATATGAAAGAACAAAGGAACAGTGATTTTCACACATTCAAGGCAGACAGTTGATGGACTCTCAATTCACCCGGTCTGAAGACATAACAAGGAAACATTGAGCCATCCACGCAGGGATAAACAAGTTGACCGATGAATCAGAGTTGACTCCTGAAAAAATCAATCATTTTCAAGTTTATGAAAATTCAACTATGTATTGTCCAGCAGAAAGAATGGGATGGAATTTTCAAAAAAAAAAATGAGTCTGTTGTATTTGCTATCTCTACTAAAAAAAAAAGCATCAAATTTATCTGTGTCTAATAACCTATAAAAATAATTTCAGGTGAAAGAAAAACCTAAATGTGTTAGGAAAATTTACAAATCATTTAGAGAACAATTTAGAAAAAAATATATTTATTGCATCAGAGTAGGAAAAAATATTTTTCTGACTTTAGGGTAGGGTAGGGAAGCCTTTTAGGAATGCACAAAAAGCACAAACCAGGTAAGTGTTTTCCACATACCCGGGAAATTATCAGGGCATCTATCTATCTATCTGTCTATCTGTCTATTTTAAAGCTAAAAGCCATACCTAGACATCAATAAGAAAAGGTTAAGGTGTTTTAGTCACTTCAGAGAAAATGAAATGGCAATGGCAAATTAGCTTCTGGAAAATATTCAATTTTATGTTAACCTCAAGGAGATGTAAATAAATGCCACATGAGATATAATTTCACAACTACCAGTGATATGGTTTGAATCTGTGTCTCCACCCAAATCTTGTGTTGAATTAATCCCCAGTATTGGAGGTGGGGTTTGGTGGGAAGTGATTGGATCATGGGTGTGGATCCCTCATGAATTTTTTGCACCATCTTCTTGTGACTGAGTTATCTTGAGATTTGGTTGTTTAAAAGTGTGTCGCACCTCCTCCCTCCATGTCTCTTCATCCTGCTCTGGCCAAGTGAGATGTCTTGCTCCTGCTTTGTCTTCTGCCATGATTGTAAGTTTCCTGAGGCCTCCTCAGAAGCAGAAGTTGCTATGCTTTCTGTACAAGCTGCAGAACTGTATGCCTTGCTCTATCACCCAGGCTAGAGTGCAGTGGTGAGATCTTGGCTCACTGCAACCTCCACCTCCATGATCAAGCAATTCTCATGCCTCAGCCTCCTGACTAGCTGGGATTACAAGTGTGCACTACCATGCCCTGCTAATTTTTGCATTTTTGATAGAGACAAGGTCTCACCATGTTGGCCAAGCTGGTCTCAAACTTCTGGCCTCAAGTGACCCACCTGCCTCAGCCTCCCAAAATGCTGATATAAAGGCTCAGGCATTTATTTATAGCAAAGTGAGAATGCACGAATACCAAAAATGCCCAGTACCACAAAACATCGTATTTTGATGAGAATATGAAACAATAAGAACATGTACTTAGTGATGATAGATGTGTCAATTGGTATATTTATGAAAACAATTCAGCATTATCTGGTGAAGTTTAATATGCACATGACCTGTGACCTAAACATATAACTTCTAGGTTTATACTTTAGAAAAGTCTTGTACATGTGCACCAGGGCATGTGCAAAAAAAAAAAAAAAATTATGGAAGTACTGTGAAAGAGCAAAAAAAAAAAAAAAAGAAAGAAAAAGAAAAAAAAGAAAAACCCAAGGACAATAAAAATATAATCAAGAGTCTAATGAATAAATTAATTATGGCATGTTTATATAATGGAATGCAATACACCAGTGAAAAATGAGTGGAACACAGCTACATGCACAACAGGGATGATTCTCTTAGCAGTGCAGATTGAATAAAAATTTAAAAATTTAAGAAGAATGCTTACAGCGTCCATCAATCCTTTTGCAATCTAAACATAGGCTATACTATAGGGACATAAATGTATAAAGTAAAACTATAAAGAAAAGAAAGGAAATGGTAAACAAAAGTGAGTAAGAGTCATTAGCTCTCAGTAGGAGGGAAGCACTGCATCTTAAAGATCTTATTGCTTTTTATTAGATAAGCCTTTTAGTCTGGATGGTAGGTAAACTGACATACAGGTGCCCATTGCCTACTTAGTCATATGTGCATAAACACAAATTCTATGCATATATTGTGACTTTTATGTTTTTAAGAGTTATTTCTAAAAATTATTAAAACATGTAAATAAATAGAAATTAGATGAACATCACAAGATATTTTGATGTGTATGAATATGTATTTAAGAATTTTAAAATATCAGTTGTCCTTGCAGTGGCTCCCAAGGTCAAGGGAAAATGCTTTATCAGTATTTTGATCAAAATCAGTACTGTCAGTTGATTTTTTTGTTGTTGTTGTGGTGGTGAAATTATAGAAAGTAGAATCTCTAACATTTGAAAGTGGATATAATTTGGGAGAAAAATAGTAATGCTAAACAAATTCTACTCTTATTTTTATTTTTTAAAAACTGATACACAACAGATATATGTATTTTCAGGGTGCATATGATAATTTAATACATTCATCAAATTCTACTCTTTTTGGCCTCTATGAACATATTTCAAATAAATACAAGTAACCATGCTGGAAGAATGTACATTCTAATAAACCTTCCCTGGAGTCTTCATCAGGAGGAAATGACTGAGTAAAATTGATTTTTGCTTATTTTTTATTTAGAGTGGAGGATGGAGTAGGGAGAGAAATATAAGGCATGGATATGGTTAAAAAGACTTAGGGCTTCTTTCAGTTTCTCCCTGCTCTCAGCAATTGCAGTGCTTCCTAAAATAGAGTTGATGAATTTTATAAGGAATGCATTATATCTGTGAAAATAAATGCATTTTTGAAAATCTCAGTCAAGATGAAATTAACCAAGATATTGAAAGGTATGTGCATCTGGGTCAGCAAAATGAAAAAGACCATGGCTGAAATGCTTTTAGACTAAGTAAGCTGGATGCTTCCTGGATTTTATTGCAGTTCAGATTTAAAGATACTCGATATGTGTTTTGTATTGATTTATAAAATCAATGTACTTTAACATGCCATCTCTTTCTCTCTGTCTCTGTCTCTGCTCTGTCTCTATATATGTAGCTACATGTATACAAATGTGTCTATATAATAGATACTCATGTGTCTGTATATACATGCATCCATATATGCCTACACACACACACACACACACACAGACACACACATCTTTTTATAAAAACAAAGCCAAATGGAGTATAAATTCCTTTCTTTTCTCAAATAAGGCGAGTTTTTCTTTCAGTATGCAGTGTCTTATGTGTTCAAATTGTAGAGCATATTGAAAGTACAAAGAGTGAATTGCAATATGAACATACAGCTAGGTCATTGCTGTTTTGTTATGGTTATTCTGGCACTCTCACTGACTACGGTATCTCATGGTTCCTGGCCTGGAGGAGAGAAGGAGGAGTATATGGCAAACACAGCAGCAGTGGGGGACAGATTATGAACTAGTAAATAACCCAAAGTTGTCATGTCAAGGCATAGAACTAATTCTTAAACACCACATTCTGGCCATAACCAAGGGACCAGTAGGACATTTCAGTAGTACTGATAGGAGTGGCAGTGCAAAAAAGTGAGTTGTTTTTCTAAATCCATAGTGTAGATCTTCTTTAATCCAAAGCCAGTCCCAGGAAACTGTTTTCAAGAAATGGGGTCATGATCAGCTCCTATTTAGAATATTGGGTAATTTTAAGGAAATTACGGAAACTTTAGACAGGGAAGAAAGGCAAAGAAGAGAAACCAAACATTTAATGATAAGCTACCATATTCCAGGGACAGGATTGTATTGAGTTTCTTTCATTATTTATCTCATGTAATTCTCACAGAGGCTATTAGTATCACCATTTTGAAGCCAGGGAACCAAATATCAGAGCATTTAAATAATCTATTTGTAACAATGCATACTAAATGGCAGGGCCACAATTTACATTGAAGGCTTTTTTTTTTTTTTTGATTCCAAAAGCAAATTCTGCCCCCTTATATCTTTTCCAATATAAACTCTTTGGGAGTTAAATATTGCTTAAAGGTAAATGAATCTCATGGGAGAAGTGATTTAAGAGTATGTGTCAATAATAAATACACTCATGAGGAAACCATGAAGCTGAGGGTAGAGGCATCCAGGAGAGTATTTGAGGATGGGGAAAACAATCAAGTAATGAACATGTAAGAGACATGTGCTGAGTTGAAGGGAAAGGGTGATGCATTCTGAGTAGTAATGACATTTGGTTTAGAAAGCTATGACAGGGTAATATAGTGGCCGACTGCCATGGAAACTAGCAACAACTTGCAGTTTCTTAATTGTTTATAACTATTGCAGTTGGTATTTGGACAGGACAACTCTTCATTGAGCAGAAATACAGAACATTTAACAGCTGCCTCCCCCAGCTTGATCCCAGTAATGTCCCCCAGATATGGTGACAATCAACTCCCTACCCATATACCTATTTCCTAATATCCACTGGCACTTGAGAAGCAGAGTATTGGGGAAGTGGTATACCACCTGGCAGTGGGACTCTTAGGAGAATGTTGTAGAGATCTTGACTTAACTTACTAACAATTCCATATCCGAAGAGTCAAATGAAGCACTTAGGGAAGATTGAAATGAATCCTATGAGCCTGGTCCTAGCTGAGCAAACATAACTGGCTGTGTGTTTGAAGTGATGTAGAAGTGATTGAAGGCTTGAGCAAAATCCAACCTGTTTGTACTCTTGGATGAAGGGTTGAATAGAGAGATTGTATACCATCACCTTGGGGGACCAGACTACTAAAACATCTGAGAAAATGTAGTCACGATCACCACTCTGAGATTGCAAAAGGGCACATGTCTCAATAAGGGTGGAAATATCACAGAGGTTTGAGCCTGACCATAGGACTGCAAAGATCAAGAGCAAAGAGAGGAATCAATGCAGCTAGAGAGAGCCTCTATAGAGCTCTGACTTTAAAAGGATGTCAGAGTTCAGTGCAATGCTCCTTGTATTTGTGTTGCTTGGAGCAATTGCAGCTGCATTTATGTTGTCTTTTTAAAAAACCGATTAATGCACACAACAGTGTTATTTAAAGGGATTTGTATTAGCCTAATTTTATAGAGGAAATTGCAACTCAGTGACAGTAAGTGATGACATGAGGTCATACAGCTTGTAAGACAGAAAGGAAAACTCAAATCTGAGCCTTTCCACTGCATTTTTACTCCTTGCAGAAAGAAATGAACATATATATGATATTTATAACATATATTTTACATGAACTATACATACAACCTATTATACATACACTATATATACACATACATTTGTACATTTGTGTATACATATATACACATATATTTAATATACACAAAGATGTATATATATAACATATATATATATATAAAACACTAGGTTGGATATATAAGGATATGACACTACCTTGAACCTACAAGGTAAGTGCTAAGGCAGTTAAAACCCAAACCATCTAAGGAAATTATTGGGATACATTAGGTATTCAGGTGGAACAAAAAGAAAGAAGGAAGGAATAGACCCTTGATTTGGGACTGTTGGTACAATGCAGATGACTGTATTTGAGAAAGCAAAGCTCTTCCACTCTCTTTGAGTTTCTTTTCCTGTCTAAATGAATGGGATTTATCTTGCCATGAAAAGAGAAAGACAATGGAGAGATTGTCAGCACATTCAGCTTCACTGAGATATAATTGGCAAATACAATTTGTATATATTTAAGATGCACAATGTAGTGTTTTGATATACATATATGTTGTGAAATGATTACCACTATAAACTTAATTAATATATCCATCACCTCACATAGTTACTTTTTTTTTGGTAAGAACACGTAAGATCTATTCTTTTAGCAAATTTCAAGTATGCAATACAATATTATTAACAATAGTTGTCTATGCTATATATTAGATCTTCAGAATGTTATTATCCCGAAAAACTGAAACCTTATACCCTTTAGCCAATGTCTCCGTATTTACCCTATCCCCCTGCTTCTAGCAGCCACCATTCTACTCTCTGATTCTGTAAGTGTAACTTTTTATATTCTACATGTAGTATTTGCCTTTCTGGGACTGGCTTATTGCACATAAGATAATTTCTTCCAAGTTCATCCATGTTGACACCAACGACTTCCTTCTTTTTAAAGGCTGAATAGTATTCCATTTTGTACATATACCACATTTTCTTTATTCATCCACTGATTAGCACTTAAGTTGATACTATATCTTGGCCACTGTGAAGAGTGCTGCAATGAACATAGAAGTTCTGATATCCCTTCCACATAATTATTGCACTTCCGTGGGATATATACTCAGAAGTGGAATTGCCGGATCATATAGTACTTCCACTTTTAATTTTGTGGAAATCCTCTGCGTTATTTCCATAATGACTATACTAATTTACATTTCCACCAACAATGTATAAGAGTTCTCCTTTCTCCACCTCCTTGTCAACACTTGTTATCTTTCACGTTGTTCATAACAGTCATCCCAAATGGTATATTTTATTCTGGTTTTTATTTGCATTTCCTTAATGATTAGTGATGCTGAGCATTTTTTATGTACCTATTGGCTATTTGTGTGTTTTCATTCGAGAAATGTTTGTTCAAGTCATTTTTCCATTGTTTAATTGGGTTATTTGTTTTCTTCTATTGAGCTGAATTCTTTATATATTTTGGATGATGACCTCTTAGCAGATATGTAATTTGTAAATGTCTTCTCCCATTCTGCAGGTTTTCTCTTGACTCTGTTGATTGTTTTCTTTAACAGCTTTTCAGTTTCATGAAATCTCATTTGTCTGTTTGTGTTTTGTTTTAGGGGTCATCATATATATATATAGGGATCATCATATATATATAGTTTTGCAGTTTCTGGTCTCACATTTAAGTCTTTAATCTACTTTGAGTTGATTTTTGCATATGCTGTGAAATAATGCTCCAATTTTATTTTTCTACATGTGGATATCTAGTTTTCTAACAATATTTATTAAAGAGACTAACTTTTTAGCCATTGTGTTCTTGCCACAGTTGTTGAAAATCAATGACCATAAATGCTTAGATTTGGGGCTGGGCTGTCTACTCTGTTCCATTGGTCAGTGTGACTGTTTTCATTCCAGAACCATTCTGTTTTTATTTCTGTAGCTTTGTAGTAGATTTTGAAGTCAGGTAGTGTGATGCCTCCAGCTTTGTTCTTCTTGCTCAAGATCCCTTTGGCAGTTACAGGCCTTTTGTGGTTCCATATGAATTTCATGATTTTTGTTCTATTTCTTTGAAAATGCCATTGGGATTTTTATAAGAATTGCATTTAGTATGTAGATTGCTTTGGGTCACATGGAAAGTTGAATATTTTTAATTTTCAATTCTTTTAATCTATGATCACAGGGTATCATTCCTTTTATTTGTGATTTCTTTAATTTTCTTTCACCAATGCTTCAGTTTACAGATCTTTTATCTGTTTGGATAAAATTATTTCTAAATATTTTAATTTTTGGTGCTATTGTATATGAGAGTGTTAATTTCTGTTTTGGATAGTTCATTGTTAGTGTATAGAAACACAACTTGTTTTCACGTGTTTATTGTGTATCTTATACTTTCACTGAATTTGTTTATTAACGCTAACAGTTTTTTGGAGGAGTTTTCAGGGTTTTGTATACAGAGTATTATGTCATCTGCAAAGAAAATTTTATTTCTTCCTTTCTGGTTTGTCTTTTATTTCTTTTTTCTTGATTAATTGCGCTGGCTAGAATTTCTAACATTATATTGAATAGAAATGGCAAGAATGAGAATCCTTATCTTGTTACTGATCCCAAGAAGCATTTAGCTTTTTATTGTTGAGTGTGATACTATCTGTGGACTTGTCATACATATTCTTTATTATCTTAAGTTACATTCCATCTGTACCTAATTTGTTGAGAGTTTTTATCATGAAAGGATGTTAAATTTTGTCAAATGCTTTTTTGCATATATTGAGATGATCATATAATTCTTAATCTTCATTCTATTAATGTGTTATATCACATTTAGTGATTTGTATATGTTAAAACAAGGATAAAACCTATGTGATCATGGGGAATGATCTTTTTAATGTGCTGTTGAATTAGATTTGCTATTATTTTGTTAAGGATTTCTGCATCTGTATTCATCAGGGATATTGACCTGTAGTTTTCTTTTATTGTAGTGTTTTCATCTGACTTTGGTATCCAGGTAATGCTGGCCGTGAGAAAAGAGTTTGCAAGTGTTTCTTTCTCTTCGATATTTTTGGAAGATTTTGAGTAGTACTGATGTTAAATATCCTTTAAGTGTTTGGTAGAATTTACCCCAGTAAAGCCATGAGGTCATGAGCTTTTTTGAAGGTTTTTCATTACTGATTAAGTCTCTTTACTTGTTATTTGTTTTTTTCAGATTTTCTATTCTGTTTTTTTGTTCTGGTTTCTTTTATCCATATTTTCGATTCTATTTAGAGTTTCTATACTGTTCTGTTCAGACGTGGTAATATGTATGTTTCCAGAAGTTTATACACTGCTTCTAGGTTATCGAATTTGTTGGCATATAATTTTTATAGTAGCTTCTTCTGATCTTTTATATTTTTATGGTATCAATTGTAATCTCTTCTTTCACTTAAAAATTTTTTTTCACTCTTGTTGCCCAGGCTGGAGTGCAATGGTACGATCTTGGCTCACTGCAACCCCTGCCTCCTGGGTTCAAGCGATTCTCCTGTCTCAGCCTCCTGAGTAGCTGGAATTATTGGTGCATGCCACCATGCCCAGCTAGTTTTTGTATGTTAAATAGAGACAGGATTTCATCATATTGGTTTGGCTGGTCTTGAACTCCTGATCTCAGGTGATCCACCTGCCTCAGCCTCCCAATGTGCTGGGATTACAGGCATGAACAACTGCACCTAGTCACTTACAATTTTATTATTCTATTTTTTCTTAGTTTAACTAAAAGTTACTGTTTTGTTTATTTTACAAAAAAAAAAACCAACTCCTAGTTTAATTAACTTTTTGTATTTTTTTTCTAGTCTGTATATCGTTTGTATATTTTCTGATCTTTTTTTATTACCTTCCTTCTGCTAACTCTTTATTATTTCCTTTCTTAAGCTTAGTTTGTTCTTTTTTCCTGTTCCTTGAGGTGTCATATTAGGTTGCTTTTATGAAGTCTTTCTTTTTTCTTCATGTAGGTATTTATTGCTATAAACTTACCTCTTAGGACTGCTTTTGCTGCATCCCATAAAATTTAGAAAGTTGTATTTGCATTTTTGTTTGTCTCAAGATATCTTTTAAGTTCACTGTTGATTTCTTCTTTGACTCATTGGTTATTCAGAACTATGTTATTTAATTCTCACATATTTGTGAATGTTTCCAATTTTCCTCCTCTTATTGATTTCTACTTTCATTTCATTGTAGTCTGAAAAAATACTTGATATTACTTAAATCTTCCTAAATCTGTGAAGACTTTTATTTGACCTAACACATGGATCTATCCTAACAAATATTCTGTGTGCATTTGTAAAGAATGTATATTCTGCTGCTGTTGGATGAAACATTCTGTATATCTCTGTTAAATTCATTTGGTCTTCAGTCTTGTGCATGTCTTCTGTATACTTATTGATTTTTTTGTCTGGTTGACCCATCCATTGCTGAAAGTGGCAATATTGAAGTCCTCTACTATTATTGTATTGGTGAACTATTTCTCCTTTTAGCTCTCTTAATATTTGCTTTATATATTTATGTTCTTTTTTTTTGAGGCAGAGTCTCGCTCTGTCGCCCAGGCTGGAGTGCAGTGGCGCGATCTCCGCCTCCTGGGTTCACGCCATTCTCCTGCCTCAGCCTCCTGAGTAACTGGGACTACAGGTGCCCGCCACCACGCCCGGCTAATTTTTTTTTTTTTTTTTTTTTGTATTTTTAGTAGAGATGGGGTTTCACCGTGTTAGCCAGGATTGTCTCGATCTCCTGACCTCGTGATCCACCTGCCTCGGCCTCCCAAAGTGCTGGGATTACAGGTGTGAGCCACCGCGCCCAGCCATATATTTATGTTCTTAACATTGGGGGCATAAATGTTTATAATTTTATGCCCTTTGGATGCATTGATATCATTATCATTGTCTCTTTTGACAGTTTTTGATTTAACATCTATTTTGTCTGATACAGTTAGGGCTATTCCCGGTTTCTTTTGGTGCAATTTGCAGGGACTATCTTTGTCCATCCTTAACTTTCAGCATATGAGTGTCCTTAAAGCTAAGGTTAAGTCTTTTGTAGAGAACATATAGTCGGATCTTTAAACAAACAAACAAACAAAATCAATTCAACCACTATATGTCTTTTGATTGAAGAATGTAATCCACACATTTAGAGTAATTATTTATGGATAAGACTTACTATTTACATTTTGTTAATTGTTTTCTATTTTATAGCCCTTTTCTTGTTTTCTTCCTCTCCTGTTGTTTTCTTTTTTATTTGATAATTTTTTGTTGTGATATGCTTTAATTTCTTTATCTTTATATCTGCCATCAATTTTTCCTTTGTGGTTACCACTAAGCTTACATAAGACATCTTCAAGTCGTAGCGTATGTTTTAAACTGATAACAACGTAGCTTTCTCCACATACAAAAACTACACTTTAATTTCTCCTCTCCTCATATTTTTTGTAGTTTATTTCACAATTTTATCTTTTTTATTATGTATTCATTAATAAATTATTATAGCTATATTTCCAATACCTTTGTCTTTTAACTTTTATACTAGAGTTAAAAGTGAGTTGTGGAGCACTATTGGAATATAAGAATAGCTGAGTGTGATTGCATTCTGACCTTTACAGTGAGTCTTATTCTTTCATATATTTTCATATTGTTAGTTTCTATCATTTCACTTCAACTTAAAGATTCTCTTTACCATTTCTTATGAGGTAGTTGTAATGGTGATGAACTCCTGCATCTTTTGTTTGTCCAGGAAATTTTGTCTCTCTTCTACATTATAAAAGTCAAGTTGGCTAGGTATAGTATTCTTGGTTATTGCTGGTTTACTTTAAACACTTTGTATTTATCATACTTCTTTCTTTAGCCCTGTAAGGTTCCTGCTGAGAAACACCCTGATAGCCTTACAGACATTCCCTTTTATGTCGTGAGTACATTTTTGTCTTGCTGCTCTCAAAATTCTTGTTGTGTTTTTGACTTCAGAGAATTTGTTAATAACATGTTTTTGTGACGATCTGTTTCTGTCTAAACTTCTTGGGATTCTTTGGGCTTCATGGATCTGGACGTTCATTTCTTTCTCCAGATTTGGGAAGTTTTCTATTATTGTTTATGCATAATAAGTTTTGGCCTTTTCTCTTTTTCTGCTTCTTTTGGAACTCTCATAATGAATATATTGGTTCACTTAATGATGTCTCATAATTCCTGTAGGCTTTCTTTGCTCTTACAAAAATTCTTTTGTTGTTGCTCCTCTTACCAGGTAATTTTAAATGCTCTGTCTTCAAGCTTGCTGATTCTTTCTCCTGCTTTAACAAGTCTGCTGTTGAACCTCTCTATGGAATTTTTCTGTTCAGTTAATGTGTTCTTCCATTCCAGAATTTCTGTTTGCTTCTTTTTTTCATGGTTTCTATCTGTTTGTTACACTTCTTGTTTTATTCTTGTATTACTTTCCTGATATCAGTTTGTTTTGTACTTGTGTTCTGTAGCTCACTGAGCTTCAAGATGATTATTTTCAATTATTTGTCAGGCAGTTCATAGATCTCCAATTCTTTGAGGTCTGTTATGGGTGCTTTATTTGGTTATCTTGATGCTGTCATGTTTCCTTGATTATTTCTGAGCCTTGTTACCTTGCATTGGTAATGTACTCTGCATTTGAAGAAGTAGGCACTTCTTTCAGTCTTATATACTGATGTTGACAAAAAATTACCTTCACCACTCAGTCCATCCAGAAATTCTGTGCTGGTGGCTGATAAAGTCTATGTTCAGGCTTACTTCTGGAGTTTCTGGGAAGGCTGGCTGGATCAGCGCTTGGGTGGGCCTACTGCCTGGGTCCACAGAAGTTAAGCTGGTGCCTGGGTCTGCAGATGTATGCCTGGAGCCTCGATTAACTGGGCAATCCTAGTGTCTGGGTCTGCATGACAGGCATGGTTCCTGGGTCAATGAGTTTGGGCCTGCATCTTGGGTCTATGGGAATCAACCTGGCACAAGGGTTCACAAGGGCTTACCTGAAGCCTAGGTTTGTGAAGGCCAAACTACTTGGTACTGGGTACCACATCATCCAGCCTGGAGCCTGGAGCCATGTGGGCCAGCCTGGAATCCAGGATTGCAAGTGCTGGTCTGGTGTCGGGGTGGCCTGGAATCCAGGATTGCAAATGCTGGTCTGGTGTCAGGGTGGGCCTGGAATATGGAGTCACATGGGTTAGCTTGGAGCTTAGTTCTCTATGGGCCTGCCTGAAGGGGTTCACTGGGATGGGCCAGTGTCGGGGTCTACAGGAAGACTTGGTGCTGCTCACTTTACTCACCCAGAGGGTATCTTTCTCTGCACTGGGTTGCATAGGCTTGGAGAAGACTTGATGTGGGTAATGTGAAATTTTCTTACCTATCTTCTTCAATATGTCTTTTCTTATTTTTGGGCTCCACTTAGGTGCTATAATCTCTCACCTGGGTTTCTTAGTTCTTGTGAAGGTATTTTTGTCTATGGGTGATTGCATAAATTGATTTTTCTGAAAGCGGACAAGTACTGGAAACTCCTATTCTGCCATATTGCTACCATTACTCTACCTGCAGGATTAAGGCTTTTAAAATATTAGTTGGTTCTATTTTGATAGAGGAAATAAACTTGACGGCCAGTTCAATGTTTCCATGAAAAGCCAGGTGCCTTGTATACTATAAAACTCCAAGGGTTGCCATGCGTAGTCTGCAGTCTAGATATGGTTTTGAATGAACCCGTATCTAGAAATCCTAGACAATCAGAAACATTTAAGGAGGTGGTGAGGGGAGCTGTTGACAGTGATCACTAGGAGGAATTAACATTAATTAAGAACATGTTACATGAATTTCTTTTAGGAACAAGATGGAGGAAACAAGAACTGAAATCAACAATTTTGTTGTTAGTTCAAAATGAAAATTCAGGAAGAAGGTTTGGGCTTTTTGGTGTTTGATTTTTGGCTTTTGTTTGTTCGTTTGTTTTTTGTCTATCTTTCCCTCTTCATCTACACATTTCAACTCCTGTTCTTTCTGGAGTTGGAGAGAGACTTTTTATATGGTCAACACAAATTTTTATATTGGTAATTTTATGAACATAATTTGCAGCTGATAACAGAGTGGTCACTTGTTGCTTTTTTCCCCCCAAGGAATGGTTTTGTTGTGGTTTATAATCCCCAATGCTGCCTTATGTCAATAAAATTAAGGCGTCTATGACATGTGATATATGTTAACACATGTAAATATATTTTGATTTTGTATACAAAATCTGTTTGATGTCTTTTACCTTGACAGCTGGTTACAAGTATAAATATGGTCACTGTTTGGTGATTGACACTATTGTAGGTTGCTTCCTAAGAACTAATGAATATATTTTAATATAAAAGACCCTTGATACATTTTAACTTGACAGCTGGTTGGAATTCTAAAGGGAAAGTATTTGGTGATTGATAATATTATGGGTTTCTTCCTAGGAGCCAGTGATTAGTAAACTCACATGAATTTCTGAATGCTTCTATTTCTTCCCTTCATTTTATTTTACTAACCATCTAGTTTGCAAATACAAGCCAATATCCTCATAGTGAACTATATGGTCCACTAGCACCAATTTTATTCACAGGAAGTCTGTTACACAAAACCTGTCATTGCACTGTAGCAGCTGGCGGACCGTTACATTACCAAATAACTTACCACAACTTTTCATTTTCAGATGATCAATTGCTGCCACACAGGGTTTTGTTTAAAAATCTGACAAGTATTTGTATTAAAGAAGGTAGTTTATAGCATGTGAAGCGTATCATGATTTACAAAATAGAACTTTTGCAAAACATAATTTGAATTGTTCTGAGACCTCATCAAGTTGTTCAAGCAACTTGTCCACCAACAACACTGAGCTACTGACAAACAATAAATGCAAACACGCAGTTAAATAATTCAGTTCTTCATGAATAGAAGAAATGGAACACATACAAGGTTAGTCAGAGATCACGATGAGGAAGTGGGTCTTCAAATCCTTATGGATAAAAGATCATAAATTTCAGATCTATTTGATTAATGTGTAGAGATAACAGTACATATGTCATATAATAAAGATGGCATATACCATTATCATTTGCACTCTAAAGACAACATTTAGCTACAAATGTTCAATGCCCTACAGGCATACCCATCAACTCCAACCTTTCCTCTTGGGTCCAAAATATTAACTAAAAGATGATGAAGTAGAATATTTTATGGAGTACCTTACACATTAAAGTTTTACGGAGTGTTTCACAAGCAATTATAGTGTCTTTGTGCTTCCTTTATTATGATGACACTTCCAATTAAACAAAACAACCACTTGCAACCCATAGGAGGTTAACATTTTTACAAAGTGCTTGTTCCATCAGAATGTAAGGAGAAATATATCAAACTAAGAATTTTGGACACTCAGGTTTTTGTTATCTATTATCCTGTAGTTAGGATCAATAGTCTACCTTAAACAAGAATGAGGCAGGTAAACACATGTTGTACATTTAGGTCTGAAGCACAATTTTAAAGTCATATAAATATCCTAGCATAAGTCCAAGATTAACTTGTAACGCTTCATAGAAAAGGCCTCAAGGGGTAAACATTTGAGCAAATATAAGTGATTCATTGGTTTTCTGCAAACTTTTAAGCATTTGTCTTACAGTATTCACTCTTTCAGCCATCACAACAACCCAATGCTATTGACTCCGTTACACTCCCATTTAGCAGATTAGGTAACTGAAGTACACAGAGTTTAAGTAATTTAGTCACATCACTAGGAAATAATTTTCTTCTACTAGGAAATGAATTATCTCATCGTGTGTGATTCCCATGTCAATTTATGTCTCATTTGGTGAATTGCAATAGAGGAATATAATATAAATCTATTTATGAAATCTTCCAATTAAAATAAAGAGCCTTTAGTATTTCAATAAAAGTGTCATGATTTGAGGTGGTCAACACCCTGCTCTAAGGCATAAGTGCTGGAATTTTCACACAGACAGAACAGGTCTTTTCTTCCTCAACCTCCTTGTTTAAGTATAAAATCCAATGAGGGAGAGTATGTAGCAGATCCTTGAATAAAGTTGTTCTGCTCAACATCATTCTTCAATGTTGATGAGAAAAGAAACACAAAAAACTGACTCCTGGTTAGGGCCACTGTCTGTGTGGAGTTCGCGCGTTCTCTCCATGTCTGCGTAGGCTTTCTCTGGGTACTTTGGTTTCCTCCCACATTCCAAAGATGTGCACATCAGATTTATCGCATGTCGACGTGGTCTCAGTGTGATTGAGTGTGCGTGTATGTGGGAATGTGCCCTGCGATGGGATGACATCGGGTCCAGGGTTGGTACTTGCCTCACTCCCTTAGCTGCCAGGAAAGGCTCAGGCCACCTGTGACCCAGAACCAAAATAACTGGATAAATAATTATCTGTTTTTATTCACCTTCCTTAAATGTATGTAGAGCTCAAGTTTATTTAAATAAGTGTTTTTGGAACACTTTATTTCGAAGTTTGGTGAGGTTTTGTATCCAGAAATATGCCATAGGAACTTCATTCTTACTGATATCAATTAGCCAGTGCTGAAATTGGTTGCCTTACATATTTTACCTTAAAGTCACAGTTTCCAAGAACCTGGAGATGTTAAGTGAGGCCTTACTGGATAATTATGGAAAGTGTCATCCGGTGGCAATTTTAACTTGTTTATGGGGATTGTCAGCATTCCTAGAGTGATTGCCTTAGAAATGACGTCAAGATAAGTAAAAATAATACTGCCTAACTTTCTGTCTTCTAATGTATCTGTTGTAAGGCTGGACACACAATGACTGCAAAAATATATTGTAAAGAGTCCATAACATTTGGAATCACAAGACCTATTCTAGCCATGCGGCTTTAGGCAAATTACCCAGCCTTATTAAATACTTCATTTAATAAATGGAAATAATACTAATTGCACCATTATTCTTTTTTAGAATTGTGCAAGAACACAATAAAAAAAATACATGAAGTTTGGGTGCAGGGGCTCATACCTGTAATCCTAGCACTTTGGGAGGCAAAGGCAGGTGGATCACTTGAGACCAGGAGTTCAAGAACAGCCTGGCCAACATGGTGAAACCATGTCTCTACTAAAAATACTAAAATTAGCTGGGCATGGTAGTGCATGCCTGTAATCCCAGCCACTTGGGAGGCTGAGACAGGAGGATCGCTTCAGCCTCGGAGGCAGAGTTTGCAGTGAGCCAAGATTATGCCACTGCACTCCAGCCTGAGTGACATAGCAAGACTCTGTCTCTGAAAAAAAAAAAAAAAAGAAAATAATATAATTAGCAAAGGCCTATATAGATACTAGTTAATTTCACCATTATCAGAATAATATTTCAGGTTAGTAAATACATAGTTATGGTTAATAAATCTATAATGATTGAATGGGATTTATTCATGACAAGATCTACAATGATAGAATCCCCCAACGGACTCGATGAGGCTTACAGATGTAAAAACAGATTATTCACATGACCAGAGACCACCTACGGAAAGCGGCCCAAGGAAATTTTTCAAGGTACAACAACAAAGCTGTTGATTACAACCGATCTCAGAATTTGACTCTGGTTTTACTAATTGCTAAGGCAAAAGGGAGTGGCCATGTATTCGCTATTATTTGAGATTCAAAGAACAAAATATACTTGCTTCTCTTACTTGATTCTTTTACATGAAGGTATCTTTCTCAGTCCCAAATTTTCTGCATAAATGACCACTTTTCTGCAAAGGCAGATGAGCAGATGAGTGCTATTTATAGTAGAATCATATAGTAAGCAAAGGCGACATTGTATGATTAGCTGTTCAAATGGCTACAGAGATGTGTAAACAAAATGGTTAAAACATATACCTGAAGGATTATAAATCATTCTACTATAAAGACACATGCACACATATGTTTATTGCAGCACTATTCACAATAGCAAAGACTTGGAACCAACTCAAATGCCCATCAATGATAGACTGGATAAATAAAATGTGGCACATAAACCGCATAGAATACTATGCAGCCATAAAAAAGGATGAGTTAACGTCCTTTGCAGGGACATGGATGAAGGTGGAAATCATCATTCTCAGCAAACTAACACAAGAACAGAAAACCAAACACCGCATGTTCTCACTCATAAATGGGAGTTGAACAATGAGATCACATGGACACAGGGAGGGGAACATCACACACAGGGGCCGGCCAGTGGGTGGGGGGCTTGGGGAGGGAGAGCATTAGGGGAAGTACCTAATGTAGATGATACATTGACGATTGCAGCAAGCCACCATGGCGCGTGTATACCTATGTAACAAACCTGCACATTCTGCACAAGTATCCCAAAACTTGAAGTGTATATATTAAAAAAATTAAAAAATTAAAAATTAAAAATTAAAAAAATTAAAAAAAAAAAAAAAAGGCCGGGCAAAGTGGCTCATGCCTGGAATCCCAGTACTTTGGGAGGCCCAGGCAGGCGGATCATGAGGTCAGGAGATCGAGATCATCCTGGCTAACACAGTGAAACCCCCTCTCTACTAAAAATACAAAAAACTAGCCGGGCGAGGTGGCGGGTGCCTGTAGTCCCAGCTACTGGGGAGGCTGAGGCAGGAGAATTGTGTGAACCCGGGAGGCGGAGCTTGCAGTGAGCTGAGATCCGGCCACTGCACTCCAGCCTGGGCGACAGAGCAAGACTCCGTCTCAAAAACATAAAAATATAAATAAATAAATAAACATATTGCTTAAATTACGCCAAACCATTAAGAACCAGAAAAATAACATATATATACACACAAAATATACATATGTATTTATATAAATAAATATATATTTTATATATCATCTGTAGCTGGGAATGAATGCTCAGAACAGTCAAAGAAAAGAAGTAAATGTCTAATGGGGTGTTGGTAGCTATGAATGCCTTTAAAGCTTTGGAGTTTTTTTGCATTAATTTGCATAACGCTTTCTTATTTAACACCTAATTACATTCCCCTGCAAGCTTGTAAGGCTTGTCTCCACTCAATTATTAACCACCACTGAAGTGATATTTTTAAAATCTAGAAACTTAAGGAGAACTAGGTAATGCCTGTCATTAGATGGGCTTCACCAAGAAGTCAAGAATTTTATTTCTTGGTCGTTAGAAGCTAACCTGAGATATTGATATAATTAACTTTCAATATGGTGAAGAAAAACAAACAAGTATTCCCTGAATTAGTAAAATTAAACTCATTTTGCAGAGTAGTGGGGTTTTTTTCCTTCTTGGGGTTTTATTTTTTTTCATAGTAATTCTTCGTGGTGGTGGTACTAATAGTGGTAGTAGTAATAGAAGTACCAGACATGCTAGTAATTGTGGTAGCAGTTTCTTGTTCACTGTGGTTGTATCAACCATAATACTCGTAGTAACATAACTTATTTTAATAGTCTAGTAACAAAATAATTAAAAACTATATCTGTGGCTTATACATGTTAACAAATTCTTCTGTATTTCTACTTAGTTCTTTGGAAACAATTTGAAATTTCACCTTTGGCATTTGATAAATTATAGATTTGGGAAACATTTTCCTGATCAAAAGAAACAATAGTTAATGGTTTCTGTCATCTGAAAACTGGGTTATTGAGAGTGGAGAGAAGTTTCTTAGCAACTCTATGAAAGTACATGTAGTTTCTTAGCAAATCTATGTAGAAACATTGAGGGGAAAGTATATATATTTTATTTATTTAAATACTAGCAGTAAGTATGAAGTGTCTGAAAATCATCAGTGCTCTTACATTTTGCAACAGTGTATTTCTAGGGATTGCTGCTGTTCTTCTTACAAAGTTGTCTTGGAGAATGGATTTTGTACTTATTTAAAATTATCTTCCTTCCTTGAATAACTGACCTCCATCCTCCAAGTTAAGCAGTTTCTTCTATTTGTACTTGGAGAATATAAAGAAGAGAAATAACCTACTTGGAGCTATTTTCTCAGAAATAACACTTTCAGCGTCTAATTCAAACCTTTCCCTTAAGAGATGGTATCTACAGAATTTTTGTATTCATTTTAATGATAAATTATAAATGCATGCTGGTGAGGATAGGAGAAAAAATAGAGACCCTGGAAAACAGTTACTCTTCATGCTTATAATGTTAAGGATGTGATATTGTACTTTGAATATTAGGAGTATGACTGAAAATCTAGAAGGAAGTATAATAAAAGCAATGACCTTATCACCATAATATTTGTAATACACTTCAGCTAGGTGAAATTACAAATGTACAAAATTCTGCTTAAAGCATCAGGTATTTATTTTGAAAGATATTGCTTGGTAAATAAGAAACAGTAAGTCTTATAAGAAACAAGAAGTCATGATGATAAAAGTACACATTGAATATTTTTCCAGTTAAAATATTTTTTAAGATGAATAGCTACAGTTCAATTATGCTTTTGATGAAAAGTTAAACGGTAGTCAAAGGAAAGAAGATATTGCCAAAAAGAGAGAAATTAATTTCTAAGTAAATAGCTACAGGTTTAACTCTGCAATATCTTACCTAGGCATCACAGTTTGGAATTTGAAACAATGAAGACCACAATCTGCCAATGAAATATTTATTCAGACCATAAAATGAGTTATCAAAGTTTAACACTTTTTGAGCTTTAAATATCATTATCTTATTAATTCTTGTGAAAGTAGAAAAATGATTTATATTAGTGCCGGGTATCTAATTAACTCATGACTGCCCAAACATTACAATTGCGTTGTCACAAATAATTTGCCTTGCATTTTATTTGTATGTGTGCATTTGCATATGTATCTCAATTGTGTATTTCTTAGATTAATATTAAAATTAGTTAGCAATTCCTGAGCTGACTCTCCTTTCGGGCAGCTAAAGACTTTGAAGGCAAGAAGCCAGCACAGGATTAACAATTTGTCATGGATAATCCACAAAGTAAATAAACCTACTGTGAATAATAGAAAGGGAGTTAGACTTGTAACATAGGAGCTATTGAAAGTTAATTCAAAGCCAAAGTCCTCCACAGTAAATTCCTTCTCATTATCCAACTGCTAGAATAGACTGGCATTGATTAAATCTCTAAATAGGGAAGCATTTGTGCATTGTCAATGTTTTACCACCTTATCTGCAAACATATAGACTTTATCTTCTTGATAGCATGCTGATAATATAGAGGCTTGAGCAAACCAAGAATGTGAAAACTTCACCATGGGTGTTTAGCCCCCTTTCAACTTCCAAGAAAGAAAGAAAAAAAAAAGGATCAAAACATTTTCTACATTGTACCAGATGTCATTTCTAAAATTCCTATGCTGAGATGGTAGCTTAAATATATATCATGAAAATGAAATCACTCATTAAAAGGACTTGTGTGGTAAGCTAGTGTTAAAATAACAAGGGATTAATAACAACAAATTGAATATTTGAATTACTTATAATGCTGTATTAGCATTTTTAGTCTAATAATCTCATCCAGATAATAGTCACTTTTCCCCCAATTAAAATTGTACATGTTATAGATTTTGGATTTGCAAGGTTCTACCAAATTATACAAGAATTTGTTACTTAATCCAGACCAAGTATTGTTAATTAGATACTAAGATATTAAATATGTTCCTTTTTTTCCAGCTACCATGACATTTTACTTTCATAATATGACTGTAATTGAGTTTGTAGTATTTTAATCATAATTTTATATGGGCTTCTTTTTCTGAATATGTTTCCTATTTTTCTAATTCTAGGTTTCATATACACTGGAGAAGTTGTACATCGAATGCTAACAGCCACACAGTATATAGCACCTTTAATGGCAAATTTCGATCCCAGTGTATCCAGAAATTCAACTGTCAGATATTTTGATAATGGTATGTATTGAATAGCCTATTTTTTGCTGCAGGTATATTTTTAAACCTCAAGCATCAGATTCCTGTTAATGTTTTTGTTAACTGTTTATTTTTTGGTGTGTAAACTGCTTGATGCAAATGGTCTGAGATGACAAATGTTATTCTGCTAAGATTTATCAAGTACACAAATGGCATTCATTCATTCATTCAACACGTTTATTAACATCTACTATACGCAATAAAAATGAGTTGCTGTAGACAAGACCTCAGACAAAGCAAAGGCATTTATTTGATGCTATTTCAATAAGTCAGTTTTCCAATTTTCCCATCAGAAAAAATGGAAATAGGAATAATTTTCTTAGTTCTGATCTTCCAGTAGAGGGAGGTGGCATATATTGCCATTAAATTTCCAGAACTTATGACTTGTATGTATTCATAAGATGAACACATATTTTAGAAAGTATAAAGTAATTAGTTGTGGGTAGTTCAACTGAAGAAAATGAAGTTTTCTTGACTTTAAAAAATGAGTGAGAGCCTGTTAAGATTTATCAAACATACCAAGAGCAATATATCCCTGCTATTACTATTTTGGGACATATGAAATAGAGAAAAAACTAGAATATATCATTAAGTGCTGCCAAAATCCAAGCGAGAAATTCAAGGCCTTGGAGACCTAAATGAGTTTTCATCTCAACATCTTATTGAAAGCTGTAACTTTGGTAGAGAAAATAAATTATAGGTAACAAAGAGTTTATATTTGAACGATTAATTAAGTATAGAATTTTCTGTGTATTTATCATTCACAAATGATATTTATTTGTTCAAATGACAATTTTATGCCTGCAAATAATACAAGCAATTGGGGTGAACAGAGTTATTTCTACTCTTGTCTTATTTGTGATGATCAAGGAAGAAATTTGCTCATGGTTGGAATAGACTTGATGGTAGCCGTAGCCTTGGAGAAATACGATCATTTTGCTAAGAGCAATCTCCTGACCAGTGTGATGAAAGCCATTTTACAGGTCGAAATAGCACAATGAAGAAACTAAACATAGTTAGATATTCACCTTAGGAAATACACTTTGAACAGTTTGAGGAACACCAAGGTATGATCCAATATGAAGTAACTCTAAATGTTAGCTGTAATAATGATTCATCTCTATTATTTTAAGAAGTATTATATTCTCTTCCATTTTTTAAAAACTCATGAGGTGCTAACACCCAAGGATGTGCAAGTAGACTGTAAATACAGTATTCTTGAGGCAAAACTGCAGCCAGAAACTTATCTGAAACTTACTCTATCATTCCAATACAAAATTGCCTTGGGAATCTATCCTATGGAAATAATAAAAGATTCAGTGAACATTGGCTATTTTCCAAGCTCCGACATTCACTAGATGATATTAGGGTCATTTACTCATGGGCACATGATTCTAATGACCAGGACTTTATACTGTTGCTATCAAAATCATAAGGCATATTAAATAAGTCTCTCTACATATATTCTCATATACCTTGTTGCTAGGTAGCTCTTAATATTTGAATTTTACTTGTATTTTAGTGATTGTTAAAAATTGATGTATACTACTCCAACTGAATTCTAGGTTCTTTAAAAACAAAGACTGTGGCCATTTATAAGAAATCATTTTATCTCCAGTACCCTGCATAGATACTTAATAGGCTGTACGTCCTAAATAATTATTCAATGAATGAATAAAAATAATTACATATGTAAACTGAGTTTTTATTTCTGGGAATTGTAAAAGTATTAATACTCAAGAAAGTATGTATTTTTTACCCATTGAAATATCTTCTGTGTAATGACTTATTCCATAG
Organism: Trachypithecus francoisi; assembly: GCF_009764315.1. Taxonomy (NCBI): domain Eukaryota; kingdom Metazoa; phylum Chordata; class Mammalia; order Primates; family Cercopithecidae; genus Trachypithecus; species Trachypithecus francoisi. Next base: position 22,500,167 of record NW_022681474.1, read on the forward strand.
GAATCTAATATTGAGGAATATTGAGTTCAAACAATATGATAATGAAAGCCTGTGTTTTATTGAATGAATGAAACATTTTTAAATACTGTAAGGCTCTTCACAAAACCCTTTTAATACCACAACAACATGCTGAAATATTTTCAAGTTTGGCTAGACTCACTGACAGGATACTTAAAGATTGGAAATTCAACAATTTAGGAAAACAAACTTCTCTAGAGAAGACAGCAGCAGTTACAAAATTTAAATCAGCAAATGTTGAGAGAGCTATGCTATTACATAATAGAAAATTGAGCATGTGCAAACAGTATGCCTTTTTTTTTTTTTTTTGGAAACGGAGTCGTGCTCTGTCTCGTTCTGTTACCCAGGCTGGAGTGCACTGGCGCGATCTCGGCCCACTGCAAGCTCTGCTTCACGGGTTCATGGCATTCTCCTGCCTCAGCCTCCCCAGTAGCTGGGACTACAGGCACCCGCTACCGCGCCCGGCTATTTTTTTTTAATTGTTATTTTTAGTAGAGACGGGGTTTCACCATATTAGCCAGGATAGTCTCGATCTCCTGACCCCTGATGCACCCGCTTCGGCCTCCCAAAGTGCTGGGGTTACAGGTGCATGAGCCACCGCGCCGGGCCAACAGTGTGCTTTTTAGCAACCTGCTGCTAACAAAATATTGGGAATCTCTCCCTCAGAATTTGCATTAAAAACTTTAATTTATATAGCCCTCTTATTTTCATAAATAGTCAAGGGTAACTATATTTTCTTGTATTTAATGCAGGAATCGCTTGAAGGCAAAAGCTGTACTCCCCATGTTACAGGAAAGGAAACGGTTTCATGCAGATTAGTTGTGTCCAAGTTCACATGGAAAGTTTTATAGAGACAAAGTGCGAGTCTAAGTCTTCTGCCCTCTGGTTCATTGTTTTCACTGCATCACCAGAGTGCGATAGAAGCTAGAGGATAAGGGAGAGACTAGAGCTTGAGGGTTGTAGACATGCGTGAAGGAAAAAGAAGCTAGGAGGCATTTCACAATTAGAAAATTCCTGTACTTATAAAATCATGGGAAGTTTCCTGGCTATTGTCTTCTTGCTCTTTCTTTTTCTTTTTTCTTTTCTTTTCTCTTCCTTCCTTCTTTCTTTTCTTTTTCCTTCCTCCCTTCCTCCCTTCCTCCCTTCCTCCCTCTTCTTTCTCTTTCTTTTTTTCTTTCTCTTTCTTTCTTTTCTTTCTTTCTTTCTTTTCTTTCTTTCTTTCTTTTCTTTCTTTCTTTCTTTTTTTCTTTCTTTCTTTCTCTTTCTGTCTTTCTTCTTTTTATTCTCTTTCTTTCTAACGTTTGTTTCCTTCCTTCCTTCCTTCCTTCCTTCCTTCCTTCCTTCCTTCCTTCCTTCCTTCTTTCCTTCCTTCCAGGACAATATAGACACAGAGATGCCCGTGGAAGGAAGAGACCTGGGTGGTCTTCACTCATAGCTGTGATAATGGCTAAAAGCACCAAGGTCAAGTTAAAAAACTTTTTTTTTCTTTTTCACTTTTAAAGTTTTGCCTCAAAGTACATTTCTATACTTCAACATCCTTTCAGGACTTACAATTGGATATTCAAAATATTTGAAATAAAGTGTCTATTTAAAGTTGTCAGCTATCTCAAGAGATATTACTAATAGCACCAAATAATTACTGAATATTAATTCTTCTATGCAGTTGTAATTTTTAAATAGATCAGATATTTATTGCTGGGAGATAAGATTTGCTCTTTTAGTTCTATGATTTTCATTTTCAACACAACATTTTTGGGCAATAATTTTTTTTTTAACCAAACGGAAAAATCTAACAGAGTGAAGAAAAAGTCTCAGCAGCTCTTTTCTTTTCTTTTTTAAAAAAGAGAATACACAATGTCAGTTAAAACAAAAATGTGATTTCTCACTGGTGACTATTAAACTATGTTTCGGTTTTTATTTCATGTCAATTGTTTATAGTAAACACTGACAGAGTGAGTTGGAATGTAATATACAGCACTGAAGTTTCATCCCAGTGTGCTGCAAGGGGCTTCGAAATCTTAGCCCAGGGCCCTTTGAGCTTTTTGCAGCCTCCTGGAAGAAACACAGCAAAGACAGAAATACAAGCGTTGTGAACTCAAGGAGAAAATTCCCGTTAGTGTTAAAGGAACTCCTTCAATGTGGAAAAGTATATTTCTAAGTATGGAAAAATATTTTCAGGTCTTTTGTACGTGGTCCTAACTTTTTTCATGTGTTTTTTTCTCTCTCAGCATTTGTCAAATGTATTTGAAGTACATTCAATCCACTTGGGCTGCATTTTGAAAGTGGCTTATGGAAATTTAAGCAGACAGTATCTATTAACATTAATAAAATTCCAAAGGCAAAATTTCCCCACACTGAGTTAGCTCAATTATTGACCTTAGTATGAGGTTATATTTTAGTAAATATTTAGAGACTACTCAATCCTTTAAAAAAATTCCAGGCCAGGCGCGGTGGCTCAAGCCTGTAATCCCAGCACTTTGGGAGGCCGAGACGGGCGGTTCACGAGGTCAGGAGATCGAGACCATCCTGACTAACACGGTGAAACCCTGTCTCTACAAAAAAAAAAATACAAAAAACTAGCCAGGCGAGGTGGCGGGCACCTGGTAGTCCCAGCTACTCGGGAGGCTGAGGCGAGAGAATGGCGTAAACCTGGGAGGCGGAGCTTGCAGTGAGCTGAGATCCGGCCACTGCACTCCAGCCTGGGCGACAGAGCGAGACTCCGTCTCAAAAAAAAAAAAAATTCCAAATACTATTTCAATGACAGAATTTGATTAACCACATAAAATTGAAATTGTACAATCACCGGATTTGAAGGCCAGATGCAAAAACATTTTTGTGAAAACTCCCACCAGAATTGATAGGTATGTTTTCCTCATTGCATTTCTTCTTTTTACAATGGGTGTATAGGCACAGCACTTGTGGTCCAGTGGGACCACGTACATCTCCAGGATAATTACAACCTGGGAAGCTTCACGTTCCAGGCAACCCTGCTCATGGATGGACGCATCATCTTCGGATACAAAGAAGTAAGTGATGTATTGCTAATTTCTTTCCCTTCCCCTTGTTCATGACTGCTGCCTTTCCTCCAAGTGTCAAGAAAGGGACATTTTACAGCCATGATCCTCGAATCATTTTCTTGCCTCTTGGTTTCTTTTGCTTAATAAAAAATGTTTTAGTTAGTTTTAATCTTCTGGGTGCATTGATTGTTAGCTCTTTTGTTTTGTTTTCTGATATTGTTGGCATCAGGACCCATCAATTTCATGAAATTATTGAGTAATTATATTGAGTAATTATTGAGTAGAGTGAAATGCATCTTAGAAAAAAACATCCAATTTGGAGGAATTTCTCATCTAAATCTAAATGTTTGTATTTATGTATTTTGCTAGTGTTTTTTCACCTTGTTGATTTCTGTGTTATATTTTGGTTCTAATTTCAAAAGCATTTATAGACACAAACACTTATGTAGCTCAATGATCCAGTACTGAGATAGTTCCAGGAGAGCTGAGCTTACAATCCCTTTGACTAATGTTTATTGAAACTGGATAGGAAAGATAAATTAGAGATCTAAGTGACAGAAAGAACAAGAGAATTTAAACTTATGGTTTGTTTCATTTTAACAAACTGACAAAGTAAAGAATGAAAATTTACTAAATTGTAGCCTTAAATTTACAGAATATTTAGACTGGAATAACTGTGTGATTTCCAACTCTTTTGACAAAGTAATTAAGACCTGTTGGACTAAGAATATTAAAAATAAAGTTCCAGGAACTACAAATGTAATGTTTTAGATAGTCTCTAATTATGAGAGAAACCTGAACAGTGAGAATTAATAATGAGCATTATTAACCCATAGGTTAATGGATATTTATAATAATACAGACTCGATATCTTATGTTCAACTGAGGGATTACTTTTTCCTTGAGAAATGAATCCCAGATTATAAAAGGGATATTGAGGATCAAGAAAGAATTCACTTTGGTCAAACCTTCTGAAATTCATCTCTTCTGTAAAGTGCAGCATAATTTAATTACAATCAAATAGGCCAACTCTAAAAATTCCATAACCACGTCAGATATTTCTATTCCTTTAAAACATTTTTAATGAAATTTTTCATTTACTTGGGGCAATTGGGTAAGTAGGATATAATTATAGACTGTGTCCTACTTGGTGTTTATTTGTCCAAGTGTATGGTTTTGTTTTTTTTTTTTTCAATTTTTATTTCAGGTTCAGGAGTACATGTGTAGGTTTGTTATACAGGGAAACACATGTCATGGAGGTTTTGTTGTGTAGATTATTTTCTCACCCAGGTACTAAGCCTGGGACTCAATAGTTATTTTTCTTTCTTTCTTTTTTTTGAGATGGAGTTTCACTCTTGTTGCGCGGGTTGGAGTGCAATGGCCGGATCTTGACTCACCACAACCTCCGCCTCCTGGGTACAAGAAATTCTCCTGCCTCAGCCTCCATTGTAGCTGGGATTACAGGCATGCACCACCATGCCCAGCTAATTTTTGTATTTTTAGTAGAGACGGAGTTTCTCCATGTTGGTCAGGCTGGGCTTGAACTCCCTACCTCAGGTTATCCTCCCGCCTTGGCCTCCCAAAGTGCTGAGATTACAGGCGTGAGCCACCGCACCCAGCCCATAGTTATTTTTTCTGATCTGCCTCCTCCCACCTTCTACTGTCAAGTAGGCCCCAGTGTCTGTTGTTCCCTTCTTTGTGCCCATGTGTTCTCATCATTTAGCTCCCACTTATAAGTGAGAATATGTGGTATTTGGTTTTCCATTCCTGCAATAGTTTGCTAAGGATAATGGCCTCCAACTCCATCCAGGTCCCTGCAGAAGACATGATCTCATTTCTTTTATGGCCTCATAGTATTCCATGGTGTATGTGTACCTGATTTTTTTATCCAGTCTATCATTGGTGGCCGTTTAGGCTGATTCCATGTCCTTGCTATTATAAATGGTACTGCAATTAACATACACATGCATGTGTCTTTGTGGCAGAATGATTTATTTATTTTCTTAATTAATAGACTTTACTTTTTAAGAGTAGTTTTAGATTCACAGCAAACTGATGCAGAAAATACAGAGAGTTTGAACATACTCTTCTTCCCCTGCTGAACATCCTCCCTTATCATCGGTGTACCCCACCAGAGTGGCACATTTGTTGCAATAGATCAACCTACATTGACATTGACGCATCAATGTCACTCAAAGTTCTTAGATTACATTAGAGTTCCCTCTTGATGCTGAACTTTCTAAGGGTTTTAAGGATGTATAATGTCATGCATCCATCATTATAGTGTCATACAGAATCCTTCCTGCCCTAAAAATTCTCTTTGCTCTACCCAGTTTTTTGTTTCAATAGGTTTTGGAGAAACAGGTGGTGTTCGGTTACATGGATTTATATTCCTTTGGTTATATACCCAGTAATGGGATTGCTGACCTGAATGTAGTTTTACTGGTAAGGTTGTGGAGGAAAGGGAACGCTTATACACCGCTGTTGGGAGTGTAAATTAGTTCAGCCATTGGGGAAAGCAGTTCAGCCATTGGCGATTCCTCAAAGAGCTAAAATTGGGGCTATGTTTTTATATCAGAGCCCATCATATTTTTATGTCACACTCCCTGGACGCTGAGAGAATAATTCTCAACAGGACTTATTCATTTCTAGTTTTCATTGCAATCTAGTATATTGCTGGAACTGCACAGTGATGTTTTGAAATGTTCGTTTTCAACGGTTTCAACCAACAGTGGTCAAGTTTCTGGAAAGGCGCAAGGTCAGTAAGTGTGAAGACTTAGGTCTCACCAACTGGAGGCTCTGTCAAAACAGAGGTGTGTGTTCTTGTTGTGGTTTCGCTTGCTAGTCTTTATTATCAAAATTGTCATCTTTCTTTACACTGTTCTCAAAGGGTATCTCACATTGCAGAGTAACAGTTGATTCTTCCTATTCTCTGGTCTAGGTTGGTATTTTTAAAGGCCTTTTCTTCATTTTAATCAAAGAAAAAAGTTTCATTATGGCTTTCCTGTTTTGTTATGGGGAATTTCAAGATGACAGGCAAATTTAATGCTTTCTTGATATTCCCAGGCTCTTGTCATGAAGAATGTCTTCCCTCTGCACTTGGAGTTCAAAGAAGTCGTTTTTACTTTATTATTCACTTTACTTTAATTTGCCTTTCTCATCTTTCTTTGTTCTAGATAGAAAGTAGTTTCTACTTTTCTAATCTACCACTTTTTTTCTTTTTTCTTCCCAATAATTATTATGTATTTATTTTGCTAAGGCAAATAATCATTATGCTAAGGCAAATGATTATTTGTAAAATGTGTCATAAGAGAGTCCCCTTGCATTTGGGGTGACAGCTAGAAACTCCTGGTACTGCTAGAAAAATATTCCTAATCACATGATAGCATAAAATAGTAGTTTGCATAATGTATTATCATTTACAAAGTACTTTCATATGCATTATAGCATTTAATTCCTCAACAATTTCCTATAGCTTTAATATCCTAGGCATTTTACAATAGCAGTGGTACATTGAAGCTGTTCAATGAATGTTTATGACTTAATTATGGAAATAGATCATATATGATTATCTTCATTTTATAGCTGAGCAAGCTAAGTCAGAGAGATTAAATGACATACTTGAGGTCACAGAGCTAGTTAAGGATAAATCCAGAATTTAATTTGATGATCCCAAGACATCTCAACCATTTTCCCTGCCTAAAGAGATTATGTAAAACAATTCACAAATCTATGTCTCATTTGTTTTTCCAGTAAGTATTTCTTAATATTGGCTGTTTAAGAATCTTGCTTGTTAGACTGTGTCATATCACACAATTACAAGTATAGATAGGAGAGGTATTCCTGCTTCATTTAGAGAGCTAACCAAATTCTAAGAACATATAATTACAAGGAGAAAATGTTCTGTTCCTGTCCAAGCTAAACTTACTGAACTATAGATAGGGAAGTAAGTGTAATTCTTTCTGTAATAAGTTTCTTCTAATAGGCTAACACCAGCTTTGTTTTGTTTCATTATGTTTTACGTGAATGAGAAGAAAAATTCTGATTTACATAAAACCCACCACCAATTTGGGACTTGTTTTAAAATGTAAATTTTAATTACAATTAAATTTTACTTTAAAATTAGTAATGGATTGAAAGAATTCCGTTAGGTAAATTTCATTTTCAATGCCTTCATTCAATTTATCTCAGTATTTAAATGTGCCAACCATGCTAAGCACGTACATGACCTCCAATCCTTTCATGCTGCAAATATTGCCTTTTCTTCAATAGCATAATTTTTTTTGCAGTGCAAACTAAATGATGAACGATCAATAAATAAGAAAACGCATTTACAGTTGTAACAATCTTGCTTAGAGTGGGATTGAAATAGGGAAGTACGACTGCTGCTTAAAATAAGAATGAATACAGATTTGCTCATAATATTCAATGTTTCTTCACCAATACCCTGTTGTTTTCTAGAATCATATTGGAGAGAAGACTTGTGGACGCATGGATTCCCTTAAATAATTAAGTTATTTTTCCTGAGGTTGTAGCTCCTGTGTTTAACTAAAGATTCAAAATTCTGTTTTAAATTATGGGCCCTTATTGTTACACAGCCGTATATTTTAATTAACTTCAAAGATAGAGTTTGCTTAGAATTCAGTCAAAATACAAAAAGAATATTTTTTAAAGTTCTTTTTCTCAAATTACCAACTGTTCATTATAGTGCATTTTTCAATTTTAGAGTATCCAGTTTTTTTAGATAGCTTTAATTACCTATGAAATTAACTATGTCATCTATTTCCTTGACTATATTAATAACAATTATTTTAAATGTTGTAACTAATAACTCCAATATCTACATGTCTTATGGGTCTGTCTCTATCACCTGTTTTCTTTCTATTTCCTGTAGATTTTTATTCATTGGTCATGTTTCTTTGCATGCTAGATGATTTTTTAAATAAAATTTTGGACATGGTTTACAAAGTTCCAGAGTACTTTGAGAATGTAGATAATGTTTTCTTCCTGCAAGTCAGTTTACTTTATTTTTTTGGCAGTTAGTGCAGGACAGATTACCTTAACACTGTGCAGCTAAGCCCTTTCAAAGTTGAGCATCAGTCCTTATGAGACCAGAATATTTCTGGTAAGCCCTTACTCTTCTAGTCCTTCAGGGATCTCCACTAAAGATCTGGATTTTTACTATGGACCTTTTCCTTAGTGCCCCTGAATGCACGTATTTTTCTTCAGCACCATGAGACAGCCCAACAGCTGTGGAAAGGCAAATCATTCTTACCTGTGATCCCAAGTGGCTGTGATATGATTGATATAATATGATGTGCTAAGCTGTGGAATCAAAATGACTAGCCAGCAAAGACAGTCAAGGATATCAGAATGAAGCACGGAACCGTTCAGTCATGTATTGAAAAGAAAGTGTGTAGGGTCGTTACTTAAACTCCGTGAGCTAAGTCAGTGAGACCTTCTCACTCTCTGTCACTTGCTTGTAAATTGGCAAATGCTTTGATGAGAAAAGTGGTGTTGGGTTTATGTCTGCATTTTCCGTTCTTCGGGATTTTGGCTTTTCAAGACCTTGCTTTTTGATAACTACCTGAAGTTTTCAACGGAAGCTTTCCCTATTTTATTCACATTTCCTGCTTGATTCAAGTAGTAGAAATGATCTGAATCTTGTATGCCATAACCAGCAGTGAAAGCCACATTCACATTTAATAGTAACCTCCAAAGTTGATAAAATCTGGCGTTTCTTGAGCTCTTCATATATGCCAGCCACTGACCTAAGCATTTAAAATAAATTATATATAATTCTCACAAAAACCAGGAGTAGCTACCTTGGTCATTTACAGAAAAGGAACCTGAAACACCCAGAGACATTAAGTAACTTTTCTAAAGATATGGAATAAAGATTTATCCAAAGAAATACGACTCTAAAGCCCAAAGGCCTAGCTACTGTACCAGAATGCCCTCTTACAAACTTCCTTTTCAATAAGTGCTGAATCAATTCATTCATTTTGATATCCTTGACAGTCTTCCTCGGCCAGTCATTATCATACCATTGGCTAACATATCATAGCATAGCATATCATGGCTACTTGGGAGCAAAGGGAAGGTTTGCCTATCCACAGCATTATATTATTAATCTATAATTGTTTTAAATGAAAGAACCTGTACGTAGGCCAAAAAATGGATCCTTTCTTAAATACATGGAATTTGGCAACCAAACTCTCATTTTCCTATTCTGTTAGCAATTAGCTGTAACCCTCAATCTCAGCGTCTTCATATTAAGTTGCCATTAAATAGTGATGACTTTTTGCTTGATTACAATAGATATGGCTCTACTATTTCTGGTCTATTGATAATGTAACAAGGAAACTAACAATTCTCAAAAAAGTATTGTATTCCAGTGACCGGGTGTGGTGGCTCACGCCTGTGATCCCAGCACTTTGGGAGGCCAGATCACTTGAGGTCAGGAGTTGGAGACAGGCCTGACCAACATGGTGAAACCCTGTCTCTACTAAAAATACAAAAATTAGCTGGGCATGGCGGTGCACGCCTGTAATCCTAGCTACTGAGGAGGCTGAGGTAGGAGAATCGCTTGAACCCTGGAGGCAGAAGTTTCAGTGAACAGAGATCATGCCACTGCACTCCAGCCTGGGCGACAGAAGGAGACTGTCTCAAAAAAAAAAAAAAAAAAAAAAAAATGTATTTCAAACATGCTGGAGATTTGAAATAAGGGTCTTTACAGTCCTTGATGCTGTCTATCCTAGAATACTCTTACTTTGTAAAGTTGCAGTTTCTCTGACTTGTTTTATCTCTATTCTCATTATATACTTGGCATTTATAATCACTCTGGACACAAACTATGGATGGATGTCACTCTTTTTGTGTCAGTTGCAAACTCGGGTCCTTTTTTTTTCGTTAGCTTATGTAAGGGATAAAGATAGTCAGTAGGTTAGGAAACTGGTAATTTAAATAAAAATGTCATATAATCCTACTAGATGGCAATAGGAGGAAAATCACAGAAGAGGCAGGCTTAGCCCAGGAGTCAGCCTGTTCTGTCCATTTTCTTGGTTGAATACTTTACCATCTCCTTCAGCAGCAAATTTTAGAGGAGGTCAATATAGAGGAACTTTACTGTTTATTAAGTAAAATCACTTTTTAATCCACTCTACCATTTAAGTATTTAAACCTATGTTCCTTGGTGTCACATTTGCTTCTTCTATGGAAGAATGCATAGTTAATAAATCACCATTGCCAATTAGTTGTAGGTTTCAATGGGGCGGGACTCTTAATGCATTTTTGTAAAATTCTTTGAAGATTATTTATCTTATTTAAACTGTAATGACCCTTCACTCATGGTTAGCAGCCTGAAAGCATTAAAAGATGAACATTGGCTGAACTTGTAGAATTTATAGAAAAAAGGTTAATTCAAGAAAGTTAGAGAAGGCCAAAAAGAACGCAACAGTGAGACCACCACCATTTAGATATAAGGTAATTTCCTTCTGTAACTATTGCTACGTCTGTGAGAAAACTTGATGTGTGAATACAGTATATGCATCCAAGACATTTGATAAATGTGTGAGCAGAAAAGAATAATATATATGTACATATATATCTAATACAAGGATAAGAAAACCAGATAGAATAAAATGCTGATTTAAAACTCTCAAGAAATAATTCTAAGGAAAATATAGAGACAGATATTTTATATCACAGGACTTCCCTGTATTTTAAACAACTAAAGTATTAAAATTTTATCTACACAGTTTTATTTGAGATCTAATTCATTTGCATTCGTAGAGATATTTTACTTTTTAGCTATCTCACATATAGAAGTGCCTGACATTTTAATTGTTTCTTTACTTTTCCTAGTGTAAGAAAATGGTAAGTTGAATTATTCTCCCTTGATAATGTTCCAATGACAAATCCTGTGTATAAAAATAAATAAAGTAGCCAGGTAGAAAGATCAATGTCCCAGAGGAAATTATTTTATTTTATTTTATTTTACTTATTATTATTATTTTTTAAGACAGAGTCTCATTCTGTTGCCCCGGCTGGAGTGCAGTGGCGTGATCTCAGCTCACTGCAACCTCTGCCTGCCGAGTTCAAATGACTCCCCTGCCTCAGTCTCCCAAGGAGCTGGGATTACAGGTGCCTGCCACCATGCCTAGCTAATTTTTTGTGTCTCTCCCAAACCCAGGGTGTAGACTTTCCTTAATCTCCTTTCTTTTCTCTTGACGTCTAATTCCCAAACCATGTTTAGGTAAGTTTCCTTATCTAGCTATTGTCCCAGGTAAAATCCATACCAGAGTCTTGACTATCTTGAGTCCAGTGGCACAAGCTTCTTCAAGTGGGCACCCTGCATCGCTGTCTTTTGTATGAAGCTCAGACTCTTCGTGTGCCAATTCCATGTGAGCAGTCTTAACTCAGAGGGCACAGTTTTTACTCTGTGTATGTTTTTATGTTTTATGTTACACATGTGTTTGTAAACCAGATATGTTGCCAACATCTAAACATTAAAATATTTCAAGTAAAAATGTAGATTTGCATTTTTTCCTTGAGGACTCAGAAAGCCCTGGAAGCCCTTTGCTTGCAAATATTGCCTGGAAAATTCACTCATAGCGTGCACCCTCCAATATCTCCCTCATGAATTTCTTCTTTCTTACCCGAGGCACACAGTAGCTTATGTAGAAAGGAAGTTTGAAACCTGTTTTAAAGTGGAGGTGGATTTTACTTATCACCTTCATGCTGTTAGTTGACTGCTTCCAGATTTTCTACAGATTATGATTGTGGAAATGGGGGCAGGAGGCATGTTAGGAATTGATTGTTTGATGATAGCTCACCTTGACTTTCATGCTGTTAGATGCATTGCTCAATACCTGGCAGACGAGAGTTCAGGAGCTGTACACTAAAAAAAGGATTGAAATAATTGTGCAAATTGTTACTGATACTCTGGAAAGCAAATGAATTTTTACATTGTCAAATTTAACTGAAAGCCCTTCTATTCAAGTGTAGTTTACAGACAACTCAGCATTAATATTTTGGACTTTATGTGTTTGTTTGTTTTTTAGAGACAGAGTCTTGCTCTGTTGTCCAGGCTGGAGTGCAATGGCATTATCATAGCTCACTGCAGCCTCCAACTCCTGGGCTCAAGTGATTCTCCTGCCTCAGCCTCCCAGGTAGCTGGGGCTACAGGTTGTTATTTTGATAATAATAAAAGAGATCACGACTCTTAAAAATTAAATTCACTGCTGATAATACTGAAGCCAGATCAGATACTTAAGTAAAACGAAGGAGAAAGTTAAGGGTTACAGACAGATAAGAATGGGTAAAACGGAAAGCTTTGAGTTTATTGTGGGATTTTGTTGTTGCTGTTGTTTTTGATGTTAAGCTACTAAATACCATATTGCAAATTAGCAAGGAAACAAAAAATGAGTTTGGAGTAATTCTTTTCCAGTTAAGGTTTGATAGGCATATGATTCACATCTTGGAACACATACTACACAATCAAACCCTTGCTGAGATGCTGTGCTGCCTAGTGGATAGAGAGCTGGGCCTGTAATGGAAACAAATGAATGTTTTGGTGATGTTTTCAGGGCAGAACAAAGAGGAAAATAAAATTCCATTAACCATTACTTAAGCGGCATGCTGTTATCTCCCTAGTTTAGAGACAGATGTAAGAACCTCAGGTTTAAGGGATTACGTGGGGTTCCTGTGTGCTGGAGAAAGATACCACAGAGTGGAGAAGAGAGGAGCTTCTGTCTTTGACTCTCCTTCCAAAGGCCAGTGTGCTCTGCTCTACTTTTGCTTGCCCCTGACATCTTTTCCTGCCTTGATGTTGTGTAGCGATTGCAACCACTTTCTGCTTCTATGCTTACTTTGCTTTGCTTTAATATCTCAGTTATATAAAAATGTATACCAAGTAATAAACCTATCTCTATCTTGTCATATAGAGCAAAAATTATACTGTCGTTTAAAAGAAGTATTCATGAATGCTCTTAGGGGTCAAAATGGAAGTATGTTTTAGCCAGTGTGAAAGCTCCTTTTATTTCTCTCCTGTGGAGAGAATGTAATTGTAAAATCAATTCGCCAGAAACGTGCTATTCAATACAGATCATACACAGGCTCAGTTAAAATTCAGCTTTACTTTAATCTTAAGAAGGCAACTATTATAGACACTTGAAAATAATAAAGCTACATTGTTTTAAAAATAAAAAAAAAACTTCTGTAGTTGAGAGTTTTTATTATTTCAGTTTGGCTTCCTGACATCCCCAGGATCTCGTGATGACTCATGAGACATTTTGAGGATAAATATAAACTTGCGGAAAGGATAAGAAAATAGCTTCCCGTAATCAAAGTTTTGAAAGTTTTGGTGTTTGACATGTTTTTGGTCCATATGTTCATTGACTTTGGCACTTCATACCCTTCTAAATACAGAGTCTTCTATAAAATAGTTGATCGTGACAACAACATGTTCATTCTTGTGCTAATTTGCCTAATACTGGCTGTACTTCTAAATAGCTTGTTTATACATACACATACACACACACATAATCTCTTTGTTAGTAGTTAAAAAGAAGTTCATTTTACAGCCTGGATAACATAATGAGACCCTGTCTCTGCAAAACATAAAAATAAAAAAAAAGTAGCCAGCTACTCGGGAGGCTAAGGCAGGAGGATCACTTGAGCCATGGAGGTTGAGGCTGCAGTGAGCTGTGATTGCACCACTGCACTCCAGCCTGCGCAACAGAATGAGACTCTGTCTCAAAAATATATATATAGTAGAATAAATAAATAAATAAAATAAAAAATTTTAAATCGTTTATTTTAAATATACCTTTTAATAATACAGTCTCTAATTTTATGCAGACAGAGGACCCTGCAGAGTGGTTGGTCTCACTTGCTCACGGAGAGCTCACACAGCTCCCTTACTTGACTGCCTGTAATATTTTGAAGTTAAAGAGATCACAGTGCAAGAAGGCAGGGTAAGAAAGATAGGAAAATATCAGGTGTGGAGAGGCAGACATGTTCCATAGGAAATTTTAGAGAAAGTCTGGAATTGTTCATCTTTTCTTTATTAATCTTTGATGACATTAGGCATGTAATTCACTTGGCAAAATCCGTTTTTTGAAAATCTGGCATGTAATGGTTTCATAAAAGCCTTGGGTGGCTTCTAGGAAAATATAAGGAGTTGAAAGTTGCTTGTAAATTTTCATTTTAATATTTAATCAGGACAAAGAATACCGTTTTAGAAATCCTGGGCGTCTTACTCACAAGCTCTATGAAATTTTAATGGAGAGCATGTGAAGCCAGTGGTTTTGCCATAAAGTGATCATCCGTCTCCAGTGCTTCCTCTCCTGGTCTCTGAATGTTTCAGGACTGCTCTTGAGAGCTGCATATGTTGGTCCCTGCATATCCAAAGGACGCTTCTGATAGACCGTGACGTGAGTCAGTCCCCTGAAGTTGTACAACCTAACATTCCTGATGAAAACACTGTTTCGTTGCTCTTGCTACTGAAACCAAAAGGCTTCGTGGTATCCTTTACTCTCCTTTTGTCCCTCACTGTCCTTATTAAATCTATGGGGAGTGTCGATAGCAGTGCCTACATAATTCTTCCAGAATCTGGCCTCTGTTCACTTCCACCACTGTTACCACTTTGGGGTGGGTCACGGCACCTTCTCTTACCTGGAAAACTGTGATACCCTCCTAACTAGTTTCTCTGGCTCCCATGGTCCTTCTACAGTCTTGATTTACCAGCAGCCAGTGTGATATTTTCCCAAAATAAAGGAATGTCCTTCCCTCTGCTCAAAACCTCCCAAATCTTTCTGTGTCTTTTGGACTAAAATCCAGTGTCACTGTCATGCCTTGCAAGAAATACACGCTCCCTATGATCTGCCCCTACTACCTCCCATCGCCTTTGACACTCGTTTGGTACTTCTGCTCCAGCTGTAGAGATAACCCTTTAACTCCTAAAATACACCAAAAGCAATTCAGTCAAGCCCTTTACATGTGCCAGTGCATCTACCCACCGTTGCTTCCCAAATATCCACATGGCAGATTCTCTTACTTTGAGTTTCTGCTGAAAAATCACTTTCTCAGAGAGAGCTTCTGTGACCTCTTTTCTCCTAGAGACCCCCATTCCTCTCTATCTTTTTACTCTGTTTTAGTTTTCTCCTTGGTACTAACCACCTTCTAGTATGCTAAAGGTTTTACGTTCGCTTGTTTTGATGCCTGTCCCTGTTCTCTAGAATGTAGGCTCTGTGAGAGAAGGGTCTTTGTATTCCTGTCTGCTGTAATTCCAGTGCCTACAAAAATATGGAAAATATATCCAATTAATATCTGATGAATGAATGAATGGATTCTATCTTATCAAACAGCATGGACAATGTGTATGCCTTTGGGGGAAAATAATTTATAGGTAGTAGACGTCATTCTTAGGAATCTATTTTCTACTCTATAATCCTCAGTTATATTAAGACTCCTAGTAGAGTTATATGGTAGTAGTGGTTTGACAGATGCAGTCATCAGAAATCATTAACTCAAGAATATGTACATTTAAAAAAACTGGCAACAAGTTAAAGCATAACTCTTGACTGCAAATGATGATTTCTACCTAACTTCTGCTCTCTTTACATATAGGTAGAGTATTTCACCCTTATCATTTGAGTTTGTATCGTTGTTAACAATTTACATGTTGAAGCTTGGAAAAGTCAAAATCATTTGAAAAAAATTTAAGTTGATAACTGGAAGAATCAAAGATCATTTATAGTGATCTTCCTAGAGGGTTGGTCATGTCAGATAATTTTCAGTGATAGAAAACTGTACACCATGAAGCTATCCATTTTGGTTTTGGCTAAATTTTCCTCATGTTAAATGAATCTACATCTAGGTAATTTATATATTTTGGGCTTCGTATTTGAAATGCACAGACAAAAGAATGAACTAAAGAGACACAGAAGAATGAAAAAAAATGCTGCAGAAAATGAAACTTTTCTACTGGAACATTCCAATCTTTCAAGTTTAATTGTACCTAGAATTAGATATTTATCTGAAATCTGGGCATGATGATGTGTACCTGTAGTACTAAGGAGGCTGATGCAGGAGGATTGCTTAAGCCCAGGTGTTTGAGGCTGCAGTGAGCTATGATTATGCCACTGCACTCCAGCCTGGGCAACACAGTGAGACCCAATGTCTTAAAAATACACATTTATCTGATGCCCAGAAAATTAGGATGAGCAATACTACCTCATTTTATGGAGAAACACCCATATTCTATTCTATTGGCTATTTGATATTTAACAGAGAATGTACTGATTGATACTGCTGTTTAATAAACCACCCCAAAAGATAGTGGCTTAAAACAACTCCATTTCTTATTTCTCACAAGATGCCTATGGATCAGCTTGTTGGTTCTACTGTTATGGGCTGGACTCTGCTGATCTCAGCTGAGCTTCTGAATGTGTAAGCGGTTATCTGGTGGACTGGCTGGGAGCTGGCTAGGCAACGATAACTTCTGGTGCAAAAAAAAAAAATCCTTCATGTGTCTTGTATATATCTGCAGAAGACCAGCAGCATATATTTTCTTGACTGTAGCAAGGGTTCAAGAAAGGAAGCAGTAAGCAGATTTTTTAAGTTTTGTTTGTTTGTTTGTTTTTTGCTTCAAGTTTGCTGCTGTCCTCTTTTGCCATATTATTGAGCCTGGAGTCCGAGAGGGAGAGGACCGCAGAAGTACTGGGCAGAAGGAAGCCATTGATTGAGGCCATTACTGCAATCGACCCACCACCAATAAAAAACGTGGAGGAGAGGGCTTGACACAGACACAAAACGTAAAGGAAGTGGGTTGAAAGGAAGGAAAGAGATGGAGAAAAAAATAAAAATGAAAGATGGCTGGGCAAGGGAAGAAGAGATGGGGAAGAGAGATAGAAAAGTTGGAATGCGGCCAGGTGCAGTGGCTCACACCTATAATCCCAGCAATTTGGGAGGCCGAAGTGGGCGGATCACCTGAGGTCAGGAGTTCAAGACCATCCTGACCAATATGGAGAAACCTCGTCTGTATTAAAAATACAAAGTTAGCTGGACATGGTGTCACATGCCTGTAATCTCAGCTACTCAGGAGGCTGAAGCAGGAGAATCGCTTGAACCCAGGAGGTGGTGAGCCGAGATTGCACCATGTCACTCCAGCCTGGGCAGCAAGAGTGAAAGAAGAAAGAAAAGAAAGAAAGAAATAAAAAAGAAAAGAAAGAAAGAAAGAAAGAAAGAAAGAAAGAAAGAGAGGAGGGAAGGAGGGAAGGAGGGAAGGAGGGGAGGAGGGAAGGAGGGAAGGAAGGAAGGAAGGAAAGAAGGAAAGAAAGGAGGGAGGGAGGGAGGGAAGGAAGGAGAAAGAAAGAAAAAGGAAGGAAGGAAGGAAGGAGGGAAAGAAGAAAGGAAGGGAAGGTGGAATGCATAATCTGAAGAGAGGAGAATGCTTCTGGGAGGGCTGCAGGAAACAAGACATGTGACTTAAAAAACAAGCTCTGAAATAAACATGTACTATGCATAATGATATAATAGGATTTTCCAATTGATAGCAGTATAAACTCAAGTACTGCTGTGGGTATAGGAAAAGAAGACATACAATAAATTACCACAGAATTATCTGGTAAAGCCTTTTGCAACTTGCAGAGGAAAACTGAACTCATAGATGTTGGAGAAGGGGGTCAAACGGCAAATGACAGGAACAGTGGCATTTATATGATGGTAACAATAACAGATGCTTGCTTCTGTTAATAGATGCTGCTTAAAAATGGGATGATCATGTCTTATTAGGATACAAAAATATATAAGTGAATTGGAATTTTTCCCTATGCTTTTCCATCTTCTTGTATGCTTTAACTGTAAGTCTGTCTTAAATACAAATTACTTTCATATTAGAGTCCTCAACATAGGGTGTAAGACTGGGAAACAGTATAATGCTCAATAAGAAAGGGGATTTCACATATTGATACTGAACTTAGATTAGTAAATCAGTAAATAAAGTATATCAGCCGGATGCAGTAGCTCACAGCTGCAATCCAGCACTTTGGGAGGCAGCGGTGGGTGGATCACTTGAGGCCAGGAATTCCAGACCAGCCTGACCAACATGGTGAAACCCCATCTCCACTAAAAATACAAAAAAAATCTAACTGGGTGTGGTGATGCATGCCTGTAATCCCAGCTATTTGGGAGACTGAGGCATGAGAATAGCTTGAACCCGGGAGGCAGAGGTTACACTCCATCCTGGGAGATGGAGTGAGACTGTCTCAAAAATAAAAAATAAAAAATAAAGTACGTCAGACTGGGATATAAATCTTTGTTTTGTTTTGCTTGTTTTGTGTGTTTCTGTTATCCAAATACCAGAAGACTAATTTATATTGGTAAAGAATTGAGCATAGTGACACAAATTGGTTAAGAATTGAGCATACTGACAAAATTTGCAAACACTTTAACATTGTTTAAGAGAGACCTGAAATAGTACATTAAGGGAAAATGTCATCTTCTTTTTACTTGTTTCAAGGTAATTGCACAAATTCCAAAAGCAATGAACTTTTTTCTTAATTTTTCCATTTCAACAAAATAGCTCTTTTCACAGTTTCATGATGTCTTGGTCAAAAATAAGTCAGAGAGTTTTTATTATATTTTATATTATGTTATATTATATATTCTCTCCAACTTATCCCCTTCTTATTGTTATGCTGTTTATTATGGCTTATACAGCAATATCTGATCTAACATATTATTTAATGAATTACCCACAGATGGCCCAAAATCTGCTTATTCTGCCTAAAGACGTTTTTGGTGCATTTACTCTTTTCTTTTACTGTCCTGTTTCTTTGTTTATTGAAGATGGTTTCATTCCCATTTTTGTTTCTATAAAACTGATAATAAAGAGAGTAATCATATCTCCAGTGAATCTTTTCTGAATCTGGAAAAATGGACCCCAAGAGTTCATGTCATTTATAACTCTCTTATCATTTTTCATATATTCTCAATGTATCATTTTTTAACTGTAAATCTGTAAATATTAGAAATATCTATCGTATTCAGATCTTGGTTTCATTGAGCTTCAAATACAAGAACTGTCACACTGAGATGACCATAAGAGCTTTAGAAGTCTTTCATAGTAGTTTCAACCAAAATGGTGAAATGATTGCCAAATTTAATTAGCTATGAATCAGTGATGATATTGTCAAATGTATATTTAACAGTGCATTTATTTGTTTTTCTCTAGGTTTTATATCTATAAGACTGCTTATAAACAAGGATTTTCTCAAATTGTATAAAAACAAATATACAATGAAGTTTTTTGTGGAAAACAAAGAGTAAGAGGAGAATCTCTGTTTCCAAAATTATAGCCAGCACTAAATGCATTCATGATATGCCTATATGTGTAATAAGTTTGTAGCATCTAGCATCAATTATATTCTCTGATAATCTACTACTTTCAACATCAAGTAGCCACCTTTAGAACCAGGAACTATCTGTCTCTTCTATTCATTCAATAGCACTAAACTAATGTAATTTTTTGGTTTTATATGTCCCTCTTTTCTAATACTTTGGGCTCCCTCTCTAGTCTTTTATCTCCTTCCCGCGGTTTTGTCCATGAAACAAGAGGATCCTACTACCTTTCTTTCCTGTAAGAAATTCAGATCTAACATGTAGCAACCTGCTTTTTTTTTTTTTTTTTTTTCCAGATTCCTGTCTTGGTCACACAGATAAGTTCAACCAATCATCCAGTGAAAGTCGGACTGTCCGATGCATTGTCGTTGTCCACAGGATCCAACAAATCCCCAGTACGTAGAAGAAGGGCGGTCACAATGAGTGAGCCTCTCTGGAGATAAATTTAAAGGAGATTGATCTCAGGCAGATGTACCTGAAAAAAAAAATGGCTAATTAATTAGCCAATTGATGCTTGTTAATTCTGTGGTTTGGTTTATAACTCCTATTGGGTTATTTCTGTCACCCTTGAACTGACTCAGGTAAAGAGAAATTAAATAGCCAAGCCAAGAATGTGTAATTTTGGATTCTTTTTCTTGTTTCTTTTTCCTGTCTTCTGATTTGGGGTCTTACTCTGTCACCCAGGCTGGAGTGCAGTGGTGCAGTCACAACTCACTGCAGCCTTGACCTCTCAAGCTCAAATGATCCTCCTGCCTCAGCATCTTGAGTAGCTGGGACCACAAACATGTGCCACTATCCTTGGCTGTTTGTTATTATTGTTGTTATTATTATTTGAAGAAATGAGATCTTGCTATGTTGCCCAGGTTGGTCTTGAACTCCTGAGCTCAAGTGGTCCTACTGCCTCAGCCTCCCAAAGTGCTGAGATTGCATATGTGAGCCACTGTGCCCAGCCAGATTATTTGGGATAGTTGGCTTGACTAAGCAGATATAGTTCTTTTATTAATAAGAATGACATAAACAGTGACAGATTATTGGATTGATAGACATATGACGTTTATGTATGTTTATCTTAAGTTTCTGAGCAAAACCACAGCTTTGTGCTATCTTATATTTAATGTATTTGTGTAAAACTGTTTGGGAGTCTAAAGGAAGATGCAAGAAAAAGTACAAATTAAATTTTTTTAAAAGTACAAAGAAATAAAAATCTGGATGGAGCTATACTTACCACCAGAGAAAATATATATTTTCTTTAAATTATGGTTGCCTATCTAGTCTAGTTTACATTTTATGGAATAAAAAGGGATGTGTTACTTTGGATAACTGTTTGTTATATCAGAAACTGAAATGCAGACTGAATTAGCCATTCTGACCCTATAAATAGGCATGTGTTGAAAGCTTCTGGTTTTTGAATCTCCTTCACTCCAAGAACAGTCCTGAGAGATGCTTTGGTGTGGTAGTAAGCGAAGGTGGGGTGGGTGTGTTTGTGTGTTCTTATTTAAAGAAAGGGGAGATAACAAAATATATCTCAAGATGAGATCGTTTTTCTCTTTTGTTCAAAGTTCTTTTTCTTCTTTTTTTTTTTTTTTTTTTTTTTTTTTTTTGAGACGGAGTCTCGCTCTGTCGCCCAGGCTGGAGTGCAGTGGCCGGATCTCAGCTCACTACAAGCTCCGCCTCCCGGGTTCACGCCATTCTCCTGCCTCAGCCTCCCGAGTAGCTGGGACTACAGGCGCCCGCCACCTCGCCCGGCTAGTTTTTTTGTATTTTTTAGTAGAGACGGGGTTTCACCGTGTTAGCCAGGATGGTCTCGATCTCCTGACCTCGTGATCCGCCCGTCTCGGCCTCCCAAAGTGCTGGGATTACAGGCTTGAGCCACCGCGCCCGGCCCTTTTTCTTCTTTTATTTGATTACAGTGGTAGATAATTTATCACATGCTCATGTTCTTCGGTTGTGACTTGAGGTGATTGTACTTAATGATGCCAACTCTCAAATATAGACAGCAACTGGAGTGGAAGCTATACTTTTTAAAGCAATGTTTAATCAGCAGAAACATTATAGGCGTTATCTCACCACTGTGAGATAGCTTAGAACTGAATGCTTATCTTATAACTAAATGGCATTGATATCTGGTGGTTCTGTTTGGTGAAGAACATGGAGTTTCTCCTTGTTAGCCGAGAATTTGTGGGAGGCAATATTCAAGGGAATTGTTAAATCAAAGCAGGTTTTCCAGAAACTAAATTGTACTGTGAACAAAGCAAGGATACATGAGTATGTGTAGGCAACATAAAGGCATCCTGACAGAGCTCTTAAATAAGAGGCCGAGCCCTGGGACAGCTAAAGTTGGTTTCTGTCTGAGGACGGCCGTTCTCACATTCTTTCTTTCGGAGTTGTTAAATCAAGCATGGTTTGAGTCAATTATTGCACAAGTAAAAAGAAACACTAGTTTTAGTTTATTTGTTGGTTCTTTTTTTTGTTGTTGCTGAAAAAAATTATTTGCAGCTGACTCAGCAGGGCTTTTAGTCCATATTGTTGTTCTGATATATTATTGCTTAAAAAATAACACCAACCAAAATACCAAAAACTTTTCTTACAAATGTATTTTAATATGCAAGTATTATGTTGGTATATTCCCAATGTTAAAATTGTACTTAGATATCCGGGCCCTAAAGTGTAATTTTGCGTCCCTTGTTAGGCTGTCAAAGGATAACTATTATGTATTGGCGGAAAATATTTTCAAATACAAATCTCATTTAATAAATTGGCAAAATTTATATGAATTTTCAGACCAGATTATGTCTAAAGTTTGGGACTCAGCAGTTATCCAAAAGAACTTAATTCAAACTTAGAGTTCAGAGAAAAATGTCCCTCAGATAATTTGCATACTGAAAAGCAGTCACATTTTCTGTTAACCTTACTGTTCCATCCTGAGAAAATTAGCCAAGAAGGAATGAAAGATTTGGGTCTCTAGTTCTGCCATTGTTGCTGTTAGATGGGACCATATTTATGCAAGAAAATTAGAATCAATATGTTCTACTTAAAAATCATTTGGGAACAAAAAAATTTATCTCCTTAAAAGTCTCTCCCATATTTGTAAAGTATAACTGTGTCTGTTACATGAGCTTCTGTATAACAAGAGATATATGGTTGCATTGTATTCTCAGCTAACAAAAAGCGCATCTTTATGCCAAAGATTAGGATAACTCAAGATTAGCACAATGCAGGTTATACAAGTACAGTTCTTTTGTGAGAAATAAGTTGATTCCTACAGACCTATGTTACATATTCAACAATCAGAATTTAGACCGATATAAGTCCTTTTCAAAATTCAGTTCCCTTATTTAGCAACACTCGCTATTAGGAATTGTCTTTGTAGGGAATTTAAATACTTTGCCTCTGTTAACATTTTTCCCCCCACCAAGTGGATCTAGGGAACAACTGATGATTATCCTGAGTAGTGAGTAGTTTCATTTCTTCTGCATTGCAAGGTGTGTTACATAGAACCCTATTCCCATAAGATCAATTTTCTATTCTGTTAATCATTTTGGTTACACAGATTATATTACCTAAACCTCTGGCTTCATGTAGCCATGGGAACATGGGAATGTGAGCTAAAGCCTGGAAAAGAGTATTTCCCAGTAGATCATCATTACTATACCATTCTTATCAGATTTGGTGAAGGTTTGGTAAAGCATTCAAAATGCTGTAAAGCAATTTTAATTTATTTATTATTAAAATTTCTCCCCATTCATTCTTCCTCACAACAACAAAACACTTGCTTTTCAGTTTTTAAAGACCCCCAAATAGTAAATGATTTCAATGTAAATTTCAAGTGTAATTAATTAAAGCAGCTTTATTTTCTTTCATAAAAGATCAGGTGATCTGATAGTTTCAATATCAAAGGGAATTCAGGCATTGTTAGTAAATTGATAAATCCTTCTGAGTTTACAAGAGAAATACCTTTGCCCCCTCAAAATGAGAGGGAAAGGTCTGTGGTAAAACTAAGGCTTATGTTTAAAAAGGTGGAAATTAAAAGTAAAGAAAGTATAAGAAATATTGTCATTTGATTATTGGTCATGAAACGTTAAACTTTTATTTAATTTCTGTAACTTTCTTTCTACATAAAATGAGCATCTTAGTACCTAAAATGCCATGTATACACAGCATGCATTACCTAGCAGAGCGTATGTAGTATACTTGTACTTAAAGTTACTGTTTTTTCCATCATCATTATCACCTTTAAAAACAGCGATACTAGCTTAGATGTCACTGCCAAGTCCGGGTGCCCATCAGAGTGGAACCACAGAAACACAGTGACGGTGTCTCTCTGGAACTTCAATGCTTTCTGACTATGTGGTTGTGTGTTGCTTTATATCTCTTCATAAGACTTGAGTCTGCCTGTCTGTCCATCTGTATGTCTCTAAATCACTGTTTTTCATAAAATGTATTTGTAAAACTTTAGAAACAGAAAGAACCATAGAGATCAGCTAATTCAATATCCACAGGTACAGCTATGAAAAACAGGTCTAAGTATAGGACTGACTGTGGTTGTTCATTTCAGAAATATGAATGTAAAAATATACTTATGATTAGAAGCATAGCACATTATAATTCTGAGTAATTTGTAAATTAACAGGAACCCCAAGAAGGAAAATTTTAATTACCTAGAAATCTACTACAGAGAAATCGCAATAAATGTTTTCATGTATCTGTATCCAACTATTTATTTGTAATATACACATATATGAACATACACACACATTAAGAAAATTGGCATTATGCTGTAAAGAATTCTGCCTCCTGTTTTCACCTTCATATATAAAACATATTTTACACTGTTAAATATCTGTCCAAAATGTCATTAATAGCTATAACGAATTTCTTTGTTTCATAATTTATGTAACCTGTCACTAAAGAGGTTGGTTACATGGTTTGCATCTCATATTATCAGTAAAATGGTGCTAAATATCCTTGCTTTTACATTTTTGCATGTATCTGATTCTCAAAAAGTGAATTTGTAGATGCTGAATATTAATATTGTTTTGAATGTATTTTGACACATTGCTTCCATCAAGGTTGAAGCAGTTTACTACCCATCGTTATGTTAGAAATATCCCATTTCCTAAAGTGCTTTCTAATATTCATTCTTAACTCTGCAAATTTGATAAGCACAAAATAGTATTTCATTGTTGCTCTAATTGTCTTTCAATTACCAGAAAGTTTTAACACTGTCATATATTCCTATGTCGTTTGTAATTTCCATAAGTTCTTGGTGAATAGCTCTATCAAGTAATTCTTTCTCAGCCTCAGCTTATGTCCTTCCACATCCTTACACAACATGCAGAGGTCTTCCTGAATACATGCACAATTCTCACTAGTGCCACTTGCACTAGTGTGTTTCTCTCTCCTCCAGTGTAACACTTTGAATTTCAAGCATAATCTCTGGGGTGCTGACTTACCCCATCAGGCCTCACTGTTTCTCTACCTTCCGAGCTTAATGAGTCTAATCTTCCCAGCAAGAAACTCGGAAAATCCACTCATGCCATGTGGTTCTTTAATCTGGAAAAGATAAGGCCATGCCATTTAAGTAAAGAGAAAGTTACGTGAACACACACATGCAGGGCCTTGTTCCAATCTGGAAAGCAGCTGACCTCATTTAAAATGCTTCTACTCCAAGTTATGATGGTGACTATATCTGAATCCCTTAGAATATTCCTTTATTTTTCTCACTCACAGTGTATTATTTGGTACTTTCTTAAGGTCAAGCCTCTTTGTATCAGTATCTGCTGTTTTAAATGTATTGACATTGTTTGTGCTACAATGCACCCTTGCTTTGCTGTTTATTATTCATAGCTCCATAAGAAACATTAAACATTTTCAGAAATAAAACTGACAACTAGTAGAGCAAATATATTTTAAAAATACTACAAAGAGGATCATTGAACTCTTTGAGGAACAATTGTAGGTGTATATTTTGCTGT
The DNA here is from genome assembly GCF_009764315.1 of Trachypithecus francoisi. Taxonomy (NCBI): domain Eukaryota; kingdom Metazoa; phylum Chordata; class Mammalia; order Primates; family Cercopithecidae; genus Trachypithecus; species Trachypithecus francoisi. The sequence goes on from NW_022681474.1 coordinate 22,525,584, forward strand.
ATGTGGTCTTTTGATAAGCTTACAGACCAGGCACCACTTTTTTTCTTTTTTTAGACGGAGTCTAACTCTTTTGCCCAGGCTGGAGTGCAGTGGCTAGATCTTGGCTCACTGTAACCTCCACCTCCTGGGTTCAAGCGCTTCTCCTGCCTCAGTCTCCCAAGTAGCTGGCATTACAGGTGTATCCCCATGCCCCGCTAATTTTTGTAATTTTAGTAGAGACAGGGTTTCACTATGTTGGCCAGGATGATCTTGAACTCCAGACCTCAAGTGATCCACCTGCTTCAGCCTCCCGTAGTGCTGGAATTACTGGTGTGAGCCACCATGCCCGACCCAGGCAGCAATTTTTTCATATTACTTTTAGACAGTGAACAAAATAACCTTAACAAACAAAAACACAGCTTTGCCCATGAAATATACAAACTATCTTAAGCTTTAATTAAAAATAATAATAATAGCGTAGACCAGTATGCTATTCAGAACTTCCTATGCTAATAGAAATGTTGTGAACCTGAATCGTATCATGCGATCTCACTAGTCACATGTGGCTACTACGAACTTGCAATATGACTAGTGAGCCTGAGCAATTGAATTTTTAATTGAATTTAATTCATTAAGTTTATGTTAAATAGCCATATGTGCCCAGTGGCTATCATGTTGGATAGGGTAACCATAGACCATATCCACATATTTAAGTAAAATATTAAACGCCAAGCATAATACTTACATAAACATTGTTTTTATTTCTTCTTTGCTTAGGATAAAGGCCTTAGAACATTAACTGTGATTAAATAATAAATTTTCAAATATAAGTATATTTATTAAATAACAGCATTTCAAACATAATCATTTTAACTAATTTTTCCCATAGAAAACAATTTGCAATTTTGATTCAGTGGTAGGACACATTCACTATAATTATGTAGCAGCCATAATGAAAATATGTGGTCAAAACTTATGAAAAATATAAATAATCTTGAAAAAACTTGACCTTTTTTATGTTATAATATTTTCTAGAACCCAGTTCAAGCCCTTTCAGAGGAACTGGGCCTCATTTGTTATTTTCAGAGTTGTGGTCTTCTCATTCGCTTAAAAACAGATCAATCAACAGGTCTCCAGTAAATTGTGTCATCTTACCTTTGCTCACCTCAAAATGGAAAACGCTTCAAAATTATTCATTTTTCAGAAGATAAAATTGCTTCTGTTTATAGCACAATTTCATTAGGTGCTTACATTCTCAAGTATGCGCTAGCTCACCAAAGGCTCAACAAAAGCAGAAATAAATAGAAATCATGATGTTTGATAGAGGGCATTGCATAAAATGAGATTTTATTAGTTTAATGCATACATTTCTAATGTAAGCTAGTTGACTGACCCTGACTTGATTTTTAAAGACAAGCAAAATTCTAAAAAGTTTCTGGACATAGAAATCACTGATTAATCCATTTTTACATATTTGAGAATTTTTCTAAAATTGTTACGAACAAGAAAGGCTTTCTTCAGGGACTTGTGGTTAAATTCTTTCTTTTATTTCATTTTCTTTATTTATTAACATATAATCCTATACAATACTCTTAGAGAAAGTAAATGTTTAACAATTTAGAACTGTGTTTAGCTGGGAGCAGTGGCTTGTGCATGGAATCCCAGCATTTTGGTTGACCAAGGTGGGAGGATCACTTGAGCCCGCCAGTTTCAGACCAGCCTGGAAGGAAAATATTGGAGACTGAGAAGGGTGGGAGCAGGGACAGGGTTTTGGGGATGAGAAATTAGTTATTGGGTACAATGTACACTATTTGGGTGACAGGAGCGCCAAAAGCACAGACTTCACCACTACACAATATATCCATGTAACAAAACTGCACTTCTACCCCTTACATTTACACAAATTTTAAAAAAGAAAGAAAGAAAAGGAAAAACATTTGCTTCAGAAGCTGCCTCTAAGGCCTTCATTTTGGGATATTGTTTTCTGAGCCTCAACACACCCAATTCAATTTAATGAAGTCACAGTCTCCTTTGTGAAAAGAAAAAGAAAAAAAAAAAAAAGAGAGAGAGAGATGTAATGACTTGGCAAATACATATCACGCCTTCTTCCTGTAAGTCTCAGGAGCAGGGAGGCATGTCCCCTGCAAAAACACCAGGTTCAGAACAAGCAGCCCTCAGCAATGGAGCCATGGTATTGTCACTGGCCCGCAGCCCACCTGCCACACTGGCCCACTGTGACACTGCATGGACCCTTTACTGTCCCACTGCTGGTTCTGGTTCTCTTTTTGTTCCTTAATCATTTGTTTCTTTTACTGATGCCTAATACTTTACATATGGGGACATGTGAGTATTTGCTACCTGCATAGACTACGTAATGATCTTATCGGGTCAGGGTGTTTGGGGTATCCATCACCTTGAGTATTTATCAGTTAATGTCTTAGGAACATGTCAAGTCCAGGGCAAAGTAATTGTCAAAGGAAGGCAGGAAATGCAGCTGGTTTAAGCCATTAGTAAAATATACGTGAGAGAAAAAGAAATTTGAAGGTTGTTTTAGGTCATATTTTTTATTTCCTTTATGCTTACTCAAGTAACTTAGGAACTCTGGCCATGTAAGTTTTACCAGTGTCCTGAAACTTTGCCAGCAATGAGGGCATGTTGACAGGACAATCTAAAAGGCTTAAATTAGCATTTCATGCTCAACTAAGGTTTGTGTTTTATTGAATGCCTAATGACGTTATTATTTCAGAGAATTAGAACTACAGAGAGAAATTTTTAAAATGATTCTGGCAAATGCATTTTTTATTTGACAACTCCAATTAGCTAATTCTGCTAATGCATTGCACTTTTCTGAGGAAAGCCTGTAGCCACTATAATAGTGTCAATTGTATCTCAAGAGTCTCTTTTTTCCTGAGTCTTCATGCTGGAAATGAATCTTGTGGTTATACGATACAGGCTATTTCCATTAAAGAGTATTCAATAAACGGTGTTTGTGCTGGACTCGATTTGAATCAGAAAAGAAATAAGATACAAGCATATGGAGCCAGTCATTAAGCATTGGCAACACATAAATAGGGAAATGTTAGCAAATCATTCATTTGACAATTCAGACAAAATATTATAATATTTATACAATATAAGAGTAAAACAAGGCCGGGCGCGGTGGCTCAAGCCTGTAATCCCAGCACTTTGGGAGGCCGAGACGGGTGGATCACGAGGTCAGGAGATCGAGACCATCCTGGTCTACACAGTGAAACCCCGTCTCTACTAAAAAAAATACAAAAAACTAGCCGGGCGACGAGGCGGGCGCCTGTAGTCCCAGCTACTCGGGAGGCTGAGGCAGGAGAATGGCGTAAACCCGGGAGGCGGAGCTTGCAGTGAGCCGAGATCGCGCCACTGCACTCCAGCCTGGGCGACAGAGCTAGACTCTGTCTCAAAAAAAAAAAAAAGAGTAAGACAAGTTAGGCGATTTCTCATATAGTCTCTATGTGAATGTTAAGCTTTCAAGGCAGGAAAATGAACTAGATCATGGCTAATCATGCCTCAGAGTACTCATTAGTCTGTGTTCACTTCAGCTAGAGTGGATATTGATCAAGGAAGATTCTTGGTGTTTCCATATGATCACATTGTCCTTTCTGCTGGTATTGATCAGGCTTTCTAAAACATGCAATATTTGCACTTTGCTACACATCACTGTAAGATTTTGATCACATTTTCTCTATGTTAATCTACTCAAATTTAATTTTTCTTAACTTTTAAAAGGCACTGATGGGTGAGTATTGATCTATTGAAGTTGAATCACCATCACTAAGACTGAATGTTTAATTCAACTTTATTTTGGCTTATTCTTGGAGAAGACCCATGAGTAAAATATATTTTTGGAATCATATGAAAGCTTCTAGCATTGACAGGGGTAACCAGAATTCTAATTACTTGTTTCTTATAGAAGTATCTCTGAAATACTACATAAATGAGCATTTGGAAGTCGTCGTTAATTGGCAGGTCATCGAACAAAAGTAATTCTCATTAATTTGGATTTTGTTCAGTTCATCTCCTCACAATATGTAGAGGTCTCTGAGCAGGTAATAGAACTAGCATAGCAAAAGGAGGTCACACTTTCTCTTTACTCCATATGCACGATCAATAACTCTCAGAAGCTTCTCAATCATTGTTAGTAGTTGAGAATTTCAAAGTGTAACATGAAATAAAAGGAATACTAGTATTTTAAGCACCAAGTAATATGACAGATTCTGTGCAAACTTTAGTGTGAAGACTCAAGAACCCCCATCCTAGTGATCTTATGGAAAGGCCACATTATTTATTTATTTATAAGAACTTGATGCTTTAGCAAAATACATGGGAAAGCAATACATAGGAATGAATTCTATTTAGACACAGACAGAAGATGAGCCATCTTTTTATTTGTTTTAAAAGCAAAAAAAAAAAAAACAGATGTGATTTATATACTTCGTGAAACCTTACTATGTACCATGAAACCAGTATTTCCTCTGTTTTTTTAATGAAGTCTACTTTTTGAAGAATGTATATGCATCTTTCAGTTATACCAAAATTTCACTGTATTAGAGTTCTTAAACAGTGTTTTTCAATCTGATACCACTGAGATATTTTCAGGCAGTGACCCACAGCCACATCAAGTCACAGAAGGGTTTGCTTCGACCCTTTCCCCACCCCTTCTGCAATACAATTTCATGGTGAATAATTAGAAGTGGATAAAAATATATGAGTAGAGAAAAGGAGAGATACTTGTAGAAGTAAACATTTGACAGCCTCTGCAAATTCTCAGATGAGTAGGTATCTTCTTTTTCTCAACAATTCTACTAAAAGGTAACTCACTATCATCTGGGCCACCACATTCCCTGCTCTATATTTTAGAGAAGGTCATCGTTGGGTCTAATGATTTCGATATAAATTTAACTTTCTGTAAGTGAAAAATGGAGAAGAATTACTAGAAGTTTGATTCCAGGATTGTAGTGTGATTTCAGTAGGTTTGGATCTATCGACATTAGATTATTAACTGCAGCATGTAACTTGTATGATCTGAGGTTGTCATATTAAAGTTAGACAAAAATTGTATCTAATATGTAATGAGCATTTACAGTGTGAAAGGGACTGTCTAGCAATTTTCCTATATTATCTCATTTTAATCCTCAAAGCAATGCAGTAATATAGGTGCTATTATCCCTATTTCATAGATGAGGAAACTGAGGCACAGAAAAGCTAGCAAAGGAGCCCAAGGTAACACAGATTCCTCACAGCAAAACTGGGGTTTGAACGTAGACAGAATGTTTCAGAGCACATATTATTAACCACTATGACATTACTTCCCCAAATTGGATACTGTGATATTTTAAAAATAACTTATGGACAGGCTTAGTGGCTCACACCTGTAATCTCAACACTTTGGGAGACCAAAGTAGGAGGATTGCTTGAGCCCAGGAGTGGGCTCAGCCTGGGCAACATGGCAAGACCTTGTTTCTACCAAAAACAGTTCTAACAAATTAACTAGGCATGGGAGTGCATGCCTGTAATCCCATCACTTTGGGAGACCGAAGCAGGAGGATCACTTGAGTCCAGGAGTTCAAGACCATCCTGGGCAACATAACCAGACTCCATTTTTACAAAAAATAAGAACAAAGTTAAGTGGGTATGGTGGCAAATGCCTGTAGTCCCAGCTACTTGGGAGACTAAGGTGGGAGAATCGCTTGAGCCCAGGAGGTCCAGGTTGCATTGAGCCATGATTACACCGCTGACTGGGCAACAGAGGGTGACCCTGTCTCAAAAATAAAAATAAAAATAGTTTATAGCCTTATTAATTATCCATAGATGTGCTGTTATTCCAGAAATGCATTCATATCACTACAGGCATTTCAGGAGTGGAATAAAATCTTGACAACATTATTTTTACACTTACATTGACCAAACCCGGGCGAGCACATTAGTATAAGGCTTAAAAGGGCATTTTAAGTATATTTGAATGTTTTGTTCTGGTTTGGTGTTAAAATATGTTTGCTTATATTTACTGGATTTTAAATGGTTAGAGTTCTTGTCAAAGTCTCCATCTATCTTCTTCCTCAGGGACATTGATGGATTTGCTAATGATTTATAAACTACATTGTGCAATATAAATGCTAATTAACCTTCTTTAGATATTATACTGTGTATTTAATACGTAGCAATCCTTATTTTTAAAGTGATTTAAGTTCCTTTTTTCCCTCCAGCTTTATGGAGATATAATTGACAAATAAAAACCATATGTATTTAAGATATACAGGGTGATGATTTGATATATTTATGCATGCTGAAATGTTCCCCACAATCAAGCTAATTAACGCATTCATCACTCACATAGTTATTGTGTGTGTGTGTGTGTGTGTGTGTGTGAGGTGAGAAGACTAAAAAATCTATTTTTTTAAATTTCATGCACAATGCAATATTATTAACTATGATCACCACGAAATACAAGAATGATTTAATGTATGTTTTACTTTTATTGAAGAAGTTTATTCTAAACTTTTAAAGCAATCACATTGTTATTCTCCGTTAACTTTATTTAGATTGTGAAACATTTTTACCCATTTCTCAACACTTCAGCTTTAGTATTGAAGAAATGATATCATTTTACCTTCTTGATTTCATGAGTCAACATCTTTGAAAATATGTAAATCTATCCAAAAAATGTTTAGTATAGTCTGAATGGCAATGAGTTGAAGCCTTAATAAGCAAGTGAGAAATCTGAGACCCTAATCAACACTTTCGACTTCGTTGATAAAAAGATTTCCGGTTACTTGGCATGTGATTTTTATGTATTTTATAATCAGTCTTCTCACAGGATGAGGCTTAATTTTAAAACCACATTGGACCATTTGTATATAATTCTATATCCATTATTAAAATGCTGTTGTTTTGTAAGCAGGGAAATGTTAAAAGTTGATTTTTTTCCCATTTTTTTTTCTAGATGTTCGAAGAAGAACAATTTATGAATACCACCGAGTAGAGCTACAAATGTCAAAAATTACCAACATTTCAGCTGTGGAGATGACCCCATTACCTAGTAAGTGAATATGTAAACCTAGGTGGAAAACAGGATTTGCAAATTTAGTGGTCTGATCTGTTCAATGGTTATAATAATCGTATTAAATAATTACCATTATAATTGTGTTTGGCATGCATGGGCATTTTGATCCTGAGGATTGGGGGACAGTGATTTTTATTTTAGTTGAGTCATCTCTTTGCCCCCATGTTGCCTGCTAGTCTTTGTGAATCTGAATCTGTTCTTTCCTGTTTGCTAGCATGTCTCCAGTTTAACAGATGCGGCCCCTGTGTGTCTTCTCAGATTGGCTTCAACTGCAGTTGGTGTAGTAAACTTCAAAGGTAAAAATATAATAATAAGAATAATAATAAAATTTTAAAAGATATTTTGAAAGATTAGAAATTAAAAAGAAAAAAAAAAAACTTATGGACAGGCGCAGTGGCTCACACCTGTAATCCCAGCACTTTGAGAGACCAAAGTAGGAGGATTACTTGAGCCCAGGAGTTCAAGATCAGCCTGGGCAACATAGTAAGACCCTGTTTCTACCAAAAAAGTTTTAACATATTAACTGGGCATGGAGGAGGGTGCATGCCTGTAGTCTCAGCACTTTGGGAGGCCAAAGCAGGAGGATCACTTGAGCCTAGGAGTTGAAGATCAGCCTTGGCAACATAGCCAGACCCTATTTTTACAAAAAATTTTAAAAATCCCATTGAGTTTGAAGTGGATGTCAACTGTGTAGCATATGTATGCATTAGCACTATGGTATGTATAAAATATGTAGATATCATGATCAAAATGCAAAACAAAACTCATAAGTGGGGATTTTACTATTTTCCTTTGTCTGAGAGCTCAAAATGACTAAGAGCCTTTATATTTAATAAGGTCATTATCTGACATGTATTTATAATTCTCTGTGGGACTTAAAATACAGGATGATTATAGAGGAGTTGACGAGCCGATAAACCTACAGAAGCATGTTATGAGATATATTTTCATAGCAAGGGTAGTTTATAATAATCACATGAACATTCTTAGTAAATTCCTACGTAGCATCTCAAAGCTTATTGGTCGAGATTGCAGATATAATCTAATACAAATATAGAACATGTGGTTTTGACGTCACATTGTAATTAGCTAACTGTGAAACTTAAGCTACATAATTTACTGGTGTCAAAGAGGTTTACTGATTTTGATAGGTGGCAAAGATGGTTTTCCAGTTACTAGAGCTTTTCAGAGACTGAATAATCATTTGTTGGAAATACAGGATGAAAACTTGTAAATTTGTTTTGTTATTTACTCAACGATTTTGTGCATCGGTGATGTTCCGGGTACTGGGAACACAGCAGTAAACAATATTGACACGGTCCCTGTCCCCTGTGGAGTTTACAGTCCGCCTTTCTCGCCTTCAGAGTCTATGAAGATTGTTTCCCCAGGAGGAAAACTGAATATTCATGCTGTTAATCCGTGTATGTTATACCCGAGCTTTCGGTTGTATGAGCAGTCTGTCTTACCATCTTCTTGCTATAGCATTTGCTGTAACGATAAAGACATGCTCCAGGAATCCTTTAAAACTTATTGAAGAATTTGGCTGGGCGTGGTGGCTCAAGCCTGTAATCCCAGCACTTTGGGAGGCCGAGACGGGCGGATCACAAGGTCAGGAGATCGAGACCATCCTGGCTAACACGGTGAAACCCCGTCTCTACTAAAAATACAAAAAAAAAAAAAAAACTAGCCGGGCAAGGTGGCGGCGCCTGTAGTCCCAGCTACTCGGGAGGCTGAGGCAGGAGAATGGCGTGAACCTGGGAGGCGGAGCTTGCAGTGAGCTGAGATCCGGCCACTGCACTCCAGCCTGGGTGACAGAGCGAGACTCCCCGTCTCAAAAAAAAAAAAAACTTATTGAAGAATGCAAAAAAAAATGCCGATATTTCGATCACAAGCTTTGGGAAATATTTTTAACTCACTAACTTTAGAGCAACTACTGTAGTATTATGGGTAGAAAAATATTATTTATGATAACTTCTGTTTTGTTTTCAATTTAACGGGGCGTTCTAGTAATTTCCTTTGTGAAATGAATTCCAAATAATACAAAAGCAAGCAGGCAGTTTGCGTTTTTAAAAGGAGATTTTTAAGTTAGTTATATATCTAAAGTAGGAGGAACTGCTATAAAAGCAGGGTTTATGGTTATTTATATTGATATTTTACTAAGTTTTCCATAAAGATTATATGCATATCAGAAGTTATTCAAAATCTGTTTAGATACCGACATAAGGGAATCTAAAGAGATAACATTTTAATATGTATATTTAAGGAAATCTGATCTCAGAATTGGAAAATGTCCAAAGGAATTACATAGGAGGCACTGGTTTGAGCTGCATACCTACTTCAGATCCATTTCAGTGATCACCTCATCCAAGTCTGCGTGAGGTGCCTATCAGCTGTTTTTCTGCATCCTGGGCAAACCGCCATCATTAGCGTTTTGTGTGGGGCCTGCTGATGCTTGTTCATTTGTCTGTCTTCTTTGCTAGGCTCTAAGTTTATTAAAGGCAGAGACCATATCCAATTTGTCCTTATATCTCTGAAGCCTAAGAACATACGTGGGACTGCAGACAAAAAAAAGGATGAACACATGAATAATGATTAGCTTCCAAACGAAGGAATCATACTAAAATTTGTCTAGCCCAAAGGGTTTCCCAAGATGAGGGACTTTCAATGCTAAAACCAGGAAAGTCCAAGAAAAAAACAAGGGCCATTTGACCACCCTAACCAGAAGACAATTAGGAGAATTTTTGACTTAAATTGTGTTATGGTAAATGGAGGTTTTGAAGGTTCATCTAGAAACCTGCTTACCACTGATCGTTTCATCTTTTAATATAATTTTTGATGAAATATATGTTTAAACTTCCAAACAAGCAATTTTGACAATCAAAACATATCTGCGAGTTAGAATCTGCTTCTACTGTTAATACTTTCAGTTTATTGAGAGTTGTCTCTGCCAGACATTAAGCCAAGGAATTTGCAAATATCACGCTTAACATTTTCACAGCAGAGGAACCTGAAAGTTTTAGGAGCTCAGCTACGTGTACAGGGTCTCATAGCTCTTAAGTGATAAGTTTGGAGTCAAACCTCCATCTTTGTGATGCCCAGCTTTTGGTCTTGTTTTTTCGACACCTGTTCTGTGTCACACCTGCCAGGTTGCAGGTGCATCAAGCAAGATAATTTTCATTGCTTTCTGAAAAACTGTAGATGTATTACTGAAAAATAAATCTGTCCTAGTTGATGCCACAAGAAAGTATCATCACTTTGAAACTGGCATAAGAAGAATGTAGAGGATAATCGAGCAAAGTCTAAGGCTTTTGCATATTATTGAAAGCATAGTTTCTTTAAGATTACTGAGGGAAAGAGAGTTGGTGAGGCATATGAATGAGAAAGAAATTCTTCAAAGAACACTACTCAAAAAAAACTACAAGTTATCTGAATGTTACTGTTGGTGTTTTATTGAATACCAAACACTTATTTAAAATCTTGAATTTATTTTTAATTCTTCGGCAACCCCATTATATACATATCAAAACCTGTTTAATTAATCGGTTTAACTATGCCTCATGCACTTTTGTTCAACTTAATTTCCCCACTGCATTTTATAAATTTCTCCTTAGACCTGTAAGCTTCAGAACTTTGCTTTGCTGCCCAGAAGCATTTCCCCAGACTTTACAGCTTTTATGAACAAATTCAACAAAACAAAAGAAGTCTTAACCTAAGCAGCACAAAAATTGCCCCTCTGGTTTTTTTTCTCCCATCGCTCTTACTTTCTTCTTTGTGCTTACTTATCCCTGAATGATAATCAGTTGGTGGTAATTACTGAACTCTCAAGTAGGGCTTGCTCTAAAAAGATAAGATAATTTTAATTGGTTTGTTTATTTCATTTAATTCCCATTTTTCAGGGAGCAAAAACTAAGGCAAAATGTTTGCAATGGCTTTCCCAAGCTCTAAGAGAATCTGAGTTATAGAAACATAAAGAGATCCATGATCTCAAGTGCTTACTTAAATTACTTGGTCCATTTCTTTGAACTAAGAGTGCTTTTGTTTCCTCATTGCAAACTGAGAATACCTAATCAATCACTTTCAACTGCACCTTATAGCTTCACTCATTCCACAAAAATTTGTGAGTGTCTCTGTTCAAGTCAGTCACCAAGATTGTGTGTTCAGTAGTGAAAAAAGACAGACAAAAATCACTACCGAAGGAGAGCTTTCTATTTGGTATAGGGAGACAGAGTTCAAGCAAATAGATATATAGAAAATAGAGTTAATCGTGATGAGTGTTATGGTAAGAGAAATAAACAGGAAAATGTAAGGGGAGAATATACCAAAATTGGTAACAATAGCAGGAGTTTACTTTTTGATATTGCCTTTAAGTAACCTTGCTTTTTGAAGACAGCATGGTTTGATTAATTTTTAAATGAAAATATATTTTTTGCACTTATTCATTCACTCATTTATTTACTTAATGTATAGAATGCATAACACATGTCAGGCATTGATCTAAACACTAAGGTAGTTAGAGCAATAAAGTATTAATCAAAACCGTAGCTCTCATGGAGCTTGGAATTTAGCTTAGTAAGCCAGAAAATTAATGAATTAATAATTAGGCAGAAAAAGTCAGATAGTGATGGGTTGTCTGCTGGATTTGTAAGAGCCAAATTGCTCTTGGCTGGGTGGCCAGGAAAGGCTTTTTGGAGGGGGTAATAAATAAACAAAGATCTGAATGATGGGTAGGCAGCTACAGCGAGGTGAAAGCAAAGAGACTTGAAATGCCATTTGAATGGCCCATGCAGTGGCCCTATGGTGGGTCCAAGTTTGACCCAATGAGGAAAGGAAATAAACCTGGTGCATTGGGAGAATTCCAAGCTGATTTTGGAGTGAGAGTGACATCAGATAAGCTCAGAAAGCTACCCAAGTGCTGGAACACAGATGGCTCTGTAAGCTAGGGAGAGTTTTATCCTCAGAATCATGGAAAGCATTTAGACTTTATCACTTATGCAAAGAAGGCACGTGATTTTACCGTATTTAAAAGTGGAACTTTGGCTGCTTCATGGAGAACAGAGCTTTTGTTGATTTGTTTGTTTGCTTGTTTGGGGAGTGGTCCAGAATGAAAAGGAAGAGGCTAGTAGTGAGCTTGTGCAATAGTGCACAGGAGGTAATAAGAGTAACTTGGGGCCGGGCGCGGTGGCTCAAGCCTGTAATCCCAGCACTTTGGGAGGCCGAGACGGGCGGATCACGAGGTCAGGAGATCGAGACCATCCTGGCTAACACTGTGAAACCCCGTCTCTACTAAAAAAATAGAAAAAAATAGCCGGGCGAGGTGGCGGGCGCCTGTAGTCCCAGCTACTCGGGAGGCTGAGGCAGGAGAATGGCGGTAAACCCGGGAGGCGGAGCTTGCAGTGAGCTGAGATCCGGCCACTGCACTCCAGGCCGGGCGACAGAGCGAGACTCCGTCTCAAAAAAAAAAAAAAAAAAAAAAAAAAAAAAAGAGTAACTTGGACGAGTGTGATGATTCTGAGGATCAGGAGAGATCAATCAATGCAAGGTATTTGGGAAGGAAACAGATTATGTGTGTGTGTTTGTGCGTGTGTGTCTTAATCAAGTTTATTGAAGTATAATTTACATACAATAAAATATGCACATTTTAAATGTATGAGGCAGCTTTAAAAAGTGTAAATTCCCATGTAATGATCGCTGCATCAAAATATAGATTTCCTTCATGTTCCTTTACAGCGAATTCCTCCTCACCGCCACTACCTTATGTAGCAACCACTGATCCTATTCCTATCATCATACATTTATTCTGTCCAATCTACACCTATATATAAAGGGAATCACATGGTATTTACAATTCTGAATTTAGCTTTCTTTCACTCAACATAACATTTTTTCAATTAATCTATACTATACTGTTCAAATATCAGAAATTTGGTCCTTTCAATTGCTGAGTGAGTGAATACACAACAATTTATTTACTATTTGCCTGTAAATGAAGATTTGGGTTATTTTTAGAGGCTGTTATGAGTGATGAATAAACCCACTATGAATATTCATGTACAACCATTTTTACAGACAGATGTTTCCATCTCTCTGGGTTGGGTGGTAAATATATAACTTTATAAGGAACTATGAAATTGGTTTTCTATATGGCTATTTTGGATTTCTTTTTAAAAAATTTTTACTTTAAGCTCTAAGATACATGCGCAGAACATGCAGGTTTGTTGCATAGGTATACATGTGCCATGGTGGTTTGCTGCACCTATCAACCTGTCATCCAGGTTTTAAGCCCCGCATGCGTTAGGTATTTGTCCTAATGCTCTCCCTCTCCTCGTCCCGTACTACCTGACAGGCTGTGGTGTGTGATGTTTGCCTCCCTGTGTCTGTGTGTTCTCATTGTTCAACTCCCCTTATGAGTGAGAACATGTGGTATTTGGTTTTCCGAAACAGATTATTTACTAACAAATTAGAAGTGAAGTAGAAGGGAAGAAGAAGAATCAAGGATATTTCTTAGATTTTTGTTTCAGCAACTGGTGGATGTTGGCACTCTTTTGAGATGGGTAAGACAGCACAAGAAAAAAGACTAGGATGAAGAGAAATAAAGAGTTTGCTTTGGGACAAGATAAGTCTGGGATGCCTATCAGACTTCAAGTGGAAATGTTGAGTAGATAGGGGATATGTAAGCCAGGAATTCCAAGAAAGACTAGAGGTTCAGATTGGAGAGTCATTATCATATAGATAGTGTTTAAATTTGTGGGACTGAATGAAATCAGCTATGGAGAGAGTATAAATTGAAAGCAGCTTAAGAGGTTTCAGAAACTAACTTTGTGGCATGGCATCATAAGGTATGATGCTAATTTTTCATTACGTAGAATTGTTTTAAGTACATTTACATATGCATATGTTTGGATAGACATAGAAAACCTTTGAAAAGATATGTGAGAAACAACAGTATTTGTCACTCGGGAAACAAGTGAACAGGGAGAGACAAGAGACTGTTACTGTTTATTACAGACTTTTTGTATGAGTTGAATTTTTGCCACCTGAATTGGGAGACAGAAGGAGGAACCAGCAAAGGAGAAATAAGGAAACATTAGCTCTTTTAAGGAGTAGAAATGCACTCTTACTCATTTTAGCATCTTCCACAGTACCCAACACAGTGTCTGGGCAAATACAGATCTTTTACACGTATGGTTGGACTGAATTATGCAGATAATTAAGGCCAGGAATTTCTACTTTCCTGAGAACTCTGATTGCCCATTTTGGCTATTACTATCCACTGGGTTTTGTCAGTATTGACCAAATTGCTATAGAGAGAACTAAGCTTGTGTACGGCATAAGATGTCAATAATCACAGTGAGGCATGTTGAACACTTAACCTCTTGGTGTTAGTCTTTTGGTGCCTCACTTTCAAACAAAATTTTCCACCTTATATTTTCTTTTTTTTTTGAGACGGAGTCTCGCTCTGTCGCCCAGGCTGGAGTGCAGTGGCCGGATCTCAGCTCACTGCAAGCTCCGCCCCCCCGGGTTTACGCCATTCTCCTGTCTCAGCCTCCCAAGTAGCTGGGACTACAGGCGCCCGCCAGTTCCCCCGGCTAGGTTTTGTATTTTTTAGTAGAGACGGGGTTTCACCGTATTAGCCAGGATGGTCTCGATCTCCTGACCTCGTGATCCGCCCGTCTCGGCCTCCCAAAGTGCTGGGATTACAGGCTTGAGCCACCGCGCCCGGCCTCCACCTTATATTTTCTTAGATCCAGTCAAACTTATAAGCTTGCTCCTGGTAGAAACATATAAATAAAAGTATTCCATGATTCCATCCATTAAAAGAATAAGCAGAATAAGCCCCTCCTTATTCATGGTAAAGACATGTATTTACATAACAGCAGTATCACATCATTATTTGGGAAAATATATGAGATGATGGAAAAAGATGTTTCCTAACAACTTTTCTACATTTTTCGACTTTGTTATTTCTACTGCATTTCCCTGAGTGTACTCTGGAACTGCTGTTATTTTCCATTGAATGAACTTAATTCCTTTGCAGTAATGAAAAGAGAAACAAAAAGAATCACCTATATTTCATAAATTAATTGATTTGAAAGTAGGTGCCAGTGTTATACTTGTTTTATATATATATATAACATATAATATATAAAAATTATATGTAATATATAAATTATATATAAAAATTATATATAACCTACATATAGGTTTACATAATGAAATCTAAAAAAATGTGTATTTCAAAAATTTTGAAAATTTATCAAGTCAGAAATGTTGGCTAATTGGTTAATAATATGAAAATGTATTATCAATTAAAATTAATTAAGGATAAAATAATTCCTTCTTACTTAGCGGCAGCTAATTTTTGCAAATAAAATGTACTCATATCTTATGCTTATTTAGCTTATAGAAATTAAACTAAGTTTGGAGACAGAGAGAGACAGAAAACAAATTTAAGTAGTAGTTCAACCTATCTAACCTTTCCGGAATCACTAGTCTTTTTCTTCTGAATGAAAGTAACAGAGAGACATAAATATGCCTTTCTCCTTTGGTTTTGTCTCTATGTGCCCCTTTAAATGGGAATATTTGCAGCAGTAAGTGTGACTTTAGTGCTTAAAAAATACTGTGAGTATGTCCTTTGCAGGGATATGGATGAAGCTGGAAGCAATAATTGTCAGCAAACTAACACAGGAACAGAACACCAAACACTGCATGTTCTCACTCATAAGTGGGAGTTGAACAATGAGAACACACAGACACAGGGAGGGGAACATCACACACTGGGGCCTGTCAGGGGGTGGGAGGCAAGGGGAGGGAGAGCATTAGGACAAATACCTAACAGATGCAGGGTTTAAAACCTAGATGGCGGGTTGATAGGTGCAGCAAACCACCATGGCACATGTATACCTGTACAACAAACCCGCACATTCTGCACGTATATCCCAGAACTTAAAGAAAGAAACAAAACAACAAAAAACCTTGGGTATTTTCCATACTGTGAGGTTTTAAAAGTAAGCCAACAACTTTATGTAAGGTCAACCCAAGGCCTCACAGTCCATTCTGACATTGCAGGAAAAACTGGGTGTATTAAGAGACAATGTATCAGGCTCCTGAAGAATGTCATACCAAGGGAATTCCAAGCATATTTTGACTCTATCTGAGTTTTGCCTACTTATTCACCACAGTGCCTAGCCCTCCAACAAGGAGCGGCTTCCATGCTCATCCTTTGGGGGCGTATAAAGCATTCTTTTGGACTAATTTAACTATAAGAATTTTAAGACTGAAAGGAGAGAATCAGGACACTACAATTGTTGAATGACAAGCCAGATATTCTTGGAACAAATGGCCAAGAGTAAAAATTGTAAATTAAAATAAATCAGTAGTTAGAGTCAGTATAATTGTTCCTGTTCAAAGGTACCTTGTATATCCTAGAGACAAAGCATTGCTTATAACCCTTTGGCCATTATGGTCTAAGTTCATATTTGAAGCTACTTTTAGACTATACATTTACATGTTTGTTTCATATAAGGAAATTAACTCGCTTTAGTGATTAGTTGTGAAATTCATACCTGATAATCAAATAGAAAGCTATGTAGGAAATCCAAGAGCCCTGTTCCAAAATTAGTTACAACTTTAGGCTTATTTTCATGGATTGGGATAGGATAAAGTTTTGCTTGCCAAAGCACCTAATTTCAGATAGACATTTAGAACTCACCAAGCATTAAGAGTTTTACAAACTTTTGTTGATCCAGGTTCCAATATGCTGACTTCCTTGTAAGTTGATGCCACTTCTTTTTGCTCATCAGAATTACTGATTAGTAATATTCAGATAGTTAAAATGTTATAATTTTCACCATATAAGTTGAATGCCAGGTTTAAAATTAAAAATATGAATCTATTTATGATTTGGATAAAATCCATTTTTGTCTTTGCTGAAATATCAGATTCAACAAAATTATTTAATTGAAAGATTAATTGGAATACTTTATTGTCATGCTACCTAGACATCATAGACAGAAAGAGAGAGAATTGCTGTCATTTCTAATGGAAGACATCAAAGAAAAATTAAACTTTAATTGTTTGCAGTTAGCAACAGTGCATACATTGCTCATAAGTCTGAAACTGATGACCACACTAGAGTAGGTCTGGACTACATGAGATTCTTTCTCTATAGTGTATTCTTTTTCTCTTTAACTTTTATTTTAGGTTAAGAAGTACACATGCAGGCTTGTTATATAGGTAAACTCATGTCATGGAGGTTTGATATACAGATTATTTTGTCATCCAGGTACTAAGCCTACTAACCAATGGTTATTTTTAATGATCCTCTCCATCCTCCCCCCCTCTGCCCTCTGGTAGGCCCCAGTGTGTGTTGTTCCCCTCTGTGTTCACGTGTTCTCGTATTTAGCTCTCATTTATTAATGAAAACATGCAGTATTTGGTTTTCAGGTCCTCAGTTACTTTGCTAAGGATAATAGCCTCCAGCTTCATCCATGCTCCTGCAAAGCACATGATCTTGTTTCTTTTTTATGGCTGCATAGTATTCCATCGTGTATATGTGCCACATTTTCTTTATCCAGTCTACCATTGATGAGCATTTAGGTTGGTTTCATGTCTTTGCTATTGTGAATAGTGCTGCAATGAATATATGTGTGTATGTATCTTTATTATAGAAGGAGTTATATTCCTTTGGGTATATACCCAGTAATGGGACTGCGGGGTCAAATGGTTTATTCTATAGTAAGTGTTTTTGGGCTTTCTGTGTCAGGAGGTACTCAGCTGCCAGGTACCCTAGGTTCAGGAGCGTTCAAGAATTTAGGAAGCCTTTGTGAGTTATTCAAAAGTTTAAAAAAAATCCCAAGAATACCACTGGAAAGGGCGCCATGTTTTATGACCTTAGGTGAATTACATGGAAATGTCTGGTTGGACACCTAGTGGCCCAGCCAGCAATAAACAGTCTCACCTTGAACAAAGCAATAAAGCCTGCTTACTCTATATCCTGAAGTGGAAAATACATCTGTCATCTAGATGTATCAGATTCTGATATTCCTTAAAGCTGAATGGACCCAATTTCAGTAGTTCTCAAAGTTTCTTTTTTGTAGATCTTTTTGCTTTTATTATCTTTAATTGACACATAATAATTTTACACATTTATGGGGTACAGTGTGGTAGTTTAATACAGGTATACAATGTGTAATGATCAAATCAGTATAATTAACATATCAATCACCTTAAACATTTATTATGTCTTGGTGTTAGGAACCTATAAAATCTGCTTTTCTAGCTATCTGAAAATATACAATAAATTGTTAATTATACTTATTAACATAACTGTAATTCCTAGCACATCATTTACTTCAAAACTCTTTGCAGGCCTTCTTAATGGGTGAGGCTGCATCTCTGACTCAGAAATGGATAGAAAATAAATGCTTTAGCATTTAGAAAACATCATCAAAATCTTAAGTAGGATGTTCCTATGAAGAAATATAAAATAGTCATCTTTTCACTTTTCTGGGGGATAGCTTTTAACAAAAGTGGAAAAATCAGAAATGATTCCGATGACATTTTCATAATTTTCTTACATAAATATTGAAAGAGCTGGGTTGTGTATGAACATATTGAAAGAGCTGGGTTGTGTATTTTAAATGTCTTTCTATATTTTAGCATTACATTCCCCACAAAACAAATAACTAAACTGTGAACTAGTTTTGAAAAATCTTCTCATTTACCATCGTATCAGCCTTTTCAATAGAGAACTGTTAATCTAAGGTTCTTTTTATATTCAATACTCAATTAAATATATATCTAGTAGAGAAGTACATAACAGATGCTGTATGTCCAGTGATAATAAAAGGATATTCGACTGGTTGCCCCCCAATTAATATGAGTGTAAATAAATGTGAGTGTTATTAAATATATACTAAATATATGATATTAAATATACATTAAAAAGTTAATTGCCCAAAAATAGAACACTAGAACTTATTCCTTCTATCTGGCTGTACTTTGTATTCATTAACAAACTTTTCAGTATCTCCCCCTTTCCCCAACCTTTCTTACTCTAGTAGCCTTTGTTCTAGTTTCTACTTCTATGAGATCAACGTTTTTTTAGCTTCCACGTGTATGAGAACATGCAGTACTCATCTCTCTCTGCCTGGCTTATTTCACAGCATAATATTAATATTAATAGAGTTAAGAATTGTCGCAGGATTTTGTCAAGATGCAGATTGCTCTATAACTCACTAAAGATTCATTTTCAGTAGGTCCAAAGTGGTTCCCAGGGATTCGGCTTTTTAATAAGCCTTTTTGGGGAATGCTGAGATACTCTAGGACTAGGGCTGATCTTGTATGTCAGAGCTAAGGGGCCTGGAAGCTGCAATGATTTTGCCTAAGTTGTATGGAAGCACTTATTCATTCTTAACTTGGAAGTGAGAAATATAGAAAAAAATCTGTAGATATATTTATTATCAAAACATGTTAAGAGATAATGAAACTGAGCCTAATAAAAGAAAGCAAGAAGGTTTTGAATAAGTGTAGTATATATGATAAGTAAATCAGAAGATTTCAGAATATTGTGAACTAGTTAAAAAGATTGGAATTTTCTTTAGTTCTGAGTTTATATTAAATTATTGCTATCCAAGTGGTAATCAGTGTTTTAAAGAAATTTAAGGAGGTTCTAAAAATACCATACAACTAAGATGGTTGTTTTTAGCTTACAATGCTATAAGAGATAAATTGAACTTTGAATTTATTTTAGTTCAAGACCCTTTATAATCAGTTATTTTTTGCAAATTTTAATAAAGAATCTTAGCTTTTCTATTAAATAGCTTGTCCTGAAATATAGCATAAACAAGATTGTCTTTTAAGAATGCAAAGTAAAAGTTTATTTTTACCTCCTTTTAAGCATTCCAAACCTAAGTTTAACAAAAGTGTACTAATTACTTTTGTATGGATTAATTATAACAATACAGTGAGGTATGATGTTATTTTATCCATAACATGAAAGCATTTTGAAATATATATTTTGATATGAAGAATACTTTTGAAAAAATATGTAAGGTACTAATAACAGGGCTTCCCTTTGGAGAAACTGTCATGAATTGGAAACTGGCATAAGAAAAAATACATATTACCGTTTCATCATAATCAGATCTTTGAAAGACTTGAATTTTTACCACACACATGTATTATCTATAATAAAACCATCGATAAACAAAGGAACACACTTTTTAAAAGAAAGGAAGGCTGTATATATGTATTTATATATTATATATAATATATAAGTTTATATATATTATATATAAGTTTATATTGAATATATAATATATAAGTTTATACATATATAAGTTTATTAGGATATATATAAGTTTATTAGGACAATTTGGGCACTCAAAAAATTCAAAACTTTTTAGAAGCAGAAAATTATCAATGCTGAATCTATGTGCTATATAACTTTCCTCTGGAAAGATAATACTTGACTTACTATATGTTGAATATAAAATGCATGTACTTCTTGTCTTTTATCAAAATATGAATAGTATTGAACTCTGTATATTTATAGCTACTTATATTATCTGTCTACCTATTAATAATCTATTTTGCATTTTGGTCTCTGTCTTCTTTTGGCCACTGAGTCATCTACCAGTCTTTAATGAGGGCCATGGATAAAGAATAGAAACCAGTTTTCTTTTTTTCCAAACACTAAAGCAATAGGTGCTTAAGCCAAGCCTCCTAATAACTAAGTCCCACCTGAAAAATCAAGACATTCTTTTAAGTTGTCTTTGATTTTCCCATCAGCAAATGCAGTGTTTGCTTCCCATCTGAGTACCGTTTGGCAAACTGGAGATAAAGTCTGCAGAATTATTTAGCATCACATATATTTACAATTGCTTTTTCAAGATGATCCGAATGATTTTAAAGTTTTGTTTATGTATTAACCAACTGTGGTGGCTGCACTTTATATCATAATACTTTTATAATGTAGAAAGGCTAGACTTCAACAAATGTAATCTAACAAACGTATATGGACTATCTAAAAATGGAGCATTTTAGTGAAAATTATATATTTCATTCCTTTAGCTTGCTTGGATTAATAAAATGAATTCCCCTAGAAATAAATAAAAGTTAATTGTCCAAAAATGAAATTGGATTTGTTCACTTTAAAAACAGTAGGTGCTAAATTGGTATGGAAAAAAAAATATGAGCCTTACAGGACAAGGAAATGAAAATTTAGAAACAAAAGGCAAAGCTCACAATTGGCATCTGTTAAAAATTTAGTATTGAATGTAAAAGGAACATTCCATTAACAGTTTCCTACCATAAAGGCTGATAAGAGGGTAAATGAAAACATTTTTTAAAAGTAGTTTATAGTTTAGTTATTTGTTTTGCAGAGAATCTAATGGTAAACTATAGAAAGACATTTAAAATACACATTAATACTCAAGCCAGCTCTTTTAATATTTACGTAAGGAAATTATTAAAGTGTCATCAGGATCATTTTTGATGTTTCAGTTCCGTTAAAAGCTATCCCCCAGAAAAATGAAAATATGACTATTTTGTATTTCTTAATAGGAACATCCTAATTAAGATTTTGATTGTGTTTTCTAAATCCAGAGAGTTTATTTTCTGTCCAGTTCTGAGCCAGAGAGGCAGTCTTATCCATTAAGAAGACCTGCAAAGCGTTTGGAAGGAAATTATGTGCCAGGAATTCTGTCATTCATGGAAAAGTGCAAGAAATCCAGATAGATCATTCTGTATTATTCAAAGCCAATGTGATGAAGTTAGTATACATTATTAGGCAAAACACAGATAAAGATAATTTAGCATAATAATAAGATTTATTGCTTGAACAGAGGTCAACATTCAAATTTTCCTTTTCTGGGATATTATAGATAGCAATTGGCAGATTCTGGATTAATAAGACTAGTTTTTTTCTCTTTCCTAGAAAGCCACTTTTACTTTTACCCTCAGTTCTTCAGTTTTTTCTTCAATGACATTTCACAGTCGAGGAAGTACTATTCTTATTCTCTCCATGAATCATGACCTTGGCTGCAACAATTTCTAATGATAGGTTTTCTTAAAAATACACAGATTTTATGTTTCTAAAATCATGTCTTCTGACCACCAGCGAAGACCTCTGTATTGGCCCTCATCAGAATTATTCTATCCTTCCCTGCACCCTGCTAACACATCGGTTTCCTTTATCACTGCCCAGATTTCCTGCTGCTTTTGCTGATTTTAAATCACAGGGGCTTTGTAATAAAGGACAGGAGGGTTGTTTCAAGGGTAGGCCTGACTTATACCTAGAGATGCTTAAAATATTTATAATAGCTACCTTTTATTTTGTATTTACTATGTGCCACGCACTCCATGAAAGGCTTTACTGTCACTAAAGTCTATTAATTCTTGGATCTAATTCAAACCTTGCAACTGATTAAGAGTTAAGAGTTCGGATCCTTGTTTTATAAATGAAGTAAATGAGAATTAGGAAGGTGGTAAAGCTTACCCGAGGTTATGAAACTAGGAATTGCTGGAGGCAGAACTGAAAATAAGTTTTGTAGGCCGCATGGATTGGAGAAGAGATGAAAAAGCAAATGCTAAGGTTGAAATTTTTGCTGCATGTAGCCTTACCAAGTATGTGCATAGACTGGCTAATCAATCCTCAGTAGTCGTGTCCGTCAGGAAAAGGGAAGAAGCCTTTCCTGGCCTACTCTAAAGATTTGACTAGCTTATTTGTACTAACCTCCATTCCAAAATTATTCCAATGGCTTGTTATAAAAGATACGTGTAAAATTGCCTTTGAAAATAATTGAGGTTATTGCAAAGTACATAATTGACGAGGTAGGGTCCTCATAAAAATATTAAAACCACAGACTGGACAAAGTAATAAAAATAGCACACAGAGAATTACAAAAAAAAATTTCTGAATAATTAATTAAAATGGCAGGTAGCAAAAATGGTGTTTGAAAAATTTGTTATTTTGCGTGGGAAAATTATTTCTATATCACTTTTACCGCAACATTTTCTACTCATAGTTCAGAAAGTGGAGCACATATTTATATTTCTACAGCACCCACATAGAGCCAGACATGTGACCTGTGAAAAGAGAGAATAATCTTTGATATTACATTTTAGAAAAAATGGGCTGAAAATACTTCAGACATTTAAGATTTTAGTATGCAAATATAAACCTAAATTATCTAAAATAAAAAAGTGGACAAGAATGCATTTATAATAGGAGATAAGTATACAAGCAAACTTGACTAAAAAGACTGTCTGAAATTGAATACGGTATCTATAAAGAGACAAATGTTGTCTGTGAATCATGAGAATCAGATTAATCTCCTGTATGCCACATGCCTTAGGTTCATTGTCCCAATGTCCCATTTAGTCAGTGAGTGCTTCCTTCTCTTACAAACATATAATGGTTTGTCCCATAAATTATATGGCCCCCCTCCTTAGCACTATTCTGATACTCCTGGACATCCTCCAGTCGTCCCTGCTCTTGTCTAAGTTTTTACTTCGTTTGGTACGTTCAGAACCTAAGACAGAACTAGAATTTCTATGTTAGTGCAATTATTCTCCATAACGGAATTCTTGTGATACACACCATATGGCCTGTAAGCCCAGAATATTCACTGTATGTGGCCTATTCCAGGACAAGTTTGCCAGATAAATGGAGGATACATAACAAATGTATTAATGGGAAAAAAGTCAAACATGTAATCACAATAATCTAGTTTGAAAAAAATAGTGACTGTCTGGTTTTAAGGGGTTTAATGGTGTAAACTGTGATATCGTGATATATAAACATTTTTAATGAGTATTACTTAAAAGAAACAGCAGACAGCCAGTGAAGGACCAAGTCAGACTGATACAATAATGTTTGCAAATGAATAATGCAGACGATTTTGAAGGTGTTGTGTTGATGGGTGTTATAAATGGAAGGAGAGATAACATGAAAATTTAACACTATATATGCATTTTACATATGCTTACATAGCTTTTGCTAATAATGTTTTTCTGTCTGGATAAAAGGGGTGCACTCTGATATTCTAAGTCAGTTTCATTAAAAGCAAATTTTTAAAAAAAACTACAAGTCTAAGAATGCTTCTGTTAACATGAGATGACATTAAGTGTGTTTTATGAAGCAGAAAATTGCTTCACACCCAAATTCTTAAAATTCGTTTTTTTTTTTTTTTTTTGGTGCTGTCTTTAATAAGATATAGAACATTGGTACACATGAGCTGCATAACACTCTAATGGAATTAGCATTTAGTAATTTGATATTTTATATGCCTGACAAATCTGATGTAGAAAAACCAAAGAAATATGGAAGAACACTGTTTTATGACCAGAACCATGCTTTAAAGTGGAATTAATTTACTAATTCTTTGTTGGCAATCTACTTAAGGACATGAGCCTGGTGCAATGTTAGAAACTGACCCAGGCAAGCTCACAAATTTATAATAAAGAGGATATAACAAGAATTTTAAAAGAAAACAAAGCTTTATTTGTATTAAAGGCACTACTAAAATATATATATATATGTTAATCATTGTTATTAGACTTTGAGAAGCAAGTTGAACTCAGCTGTGTGTGTGTGTGTGTGTGTGTCTGTGTGTGTGTGTAGTTAAAATTCTCAAGCATGAAGTGTTAATAATATTAAGGGTATTATCTTGGTAACCTTGTAGCAAACTCTATAAGCCTTGATTTCTACTGAAATCAGTTTACTTCGACTAGAAATAATCAACCTTAAGGGTTCAGATGACAAAGCTGAATTTACCATGAACTCTAAATATGAAGGGAAAAACATAATTTTTTTGATCAAAATAAATTAATGAAATTGAACAATGGCTATTATTCAAATTTGAATGATTACTAGAAACTAATGTGGATTACCACATATTTATTAAAAGATACTCTAACTTAATCTGGTGCTTAGAAACGTTGTCTCACAAATATTATATCTTTTGAAAGATGTAGAAGTCAATTTCATTAAAGAAATATCTTTTAAGAGACAATGTTCTGCTGATTTTTGTAAGCTTTGCTCAATTACCATTATCTGGCATTATACTCCCTTGCATTGCATCTTCTATGGAAAAAGATGCTTCTCTTCTTGTAGTCACCTATCAATATTACATTATCATATTTTAAGTTAGCACATAGTGTTTATCTGAGAGATTTTATTACGTTATAAAACATAATCATAACAAGCATAGATGAATTAATTGGGTGAATCAAACAAATGATTTCATAAAATGGTTCTCAAATTGTTATTTTCCTTAAGCAGGAGAAACATTTTTGAAAAATAAAACTCCAAATA
Organism: Trachypithecus francoisi; assembly: GCF_009764315.1. Lineage (NCBI taxonomy): Eukaryota > Metazoa > Chordata > Mammalia > Primates > Cercopithecidae > Trachypithecus > Trachypithecus francoisi. Next base: position 22,550,975 of record NW_022681474.1, read on the forward strand.
TAAAACAGATAAGATGAGATCACCTTGGGTACAGTCTGCGGTCTGGGCTTCACAGCCAAGTCTATCTCTCCTCCACTGAAAGGGCTACCGCAGCCCCTGAGAGACTCTGCAAAACCGAAACTTGGACTCTGGACAGAGCTCAAAGATCAGTGATTCATGCATGTTTTCCTGGTTAAAAAATGGTAACCTTCCTAATCCACCCAGCCATTCTTTCTGCAGATCATTTCCAAGGACCCAAATCAACTGTGATGAGAAATACTTTGTCTCTTAAGCAACGAGCTGGTGGAGGGAGTGCAAATCAAAGGCATTTATTTATCTGGGGCAGTGTATTGGTTGCCTTCTTTAAGAGATAGGGGCAATGATAATGGTCCTCTCTATTCATTTATAGTTCTTTTCTAAATGTGTATGGTTCAAAAACAGAGTAAAGTTTATGCTAGTTCTCTGAGAAACGAGAAATACTGTCTTTATCCATCTCTCTGTAATTCTCAACACTCCAAATTAAATTCTGGAGCTTATTTGTAGTTAACTAATAAATTTGGAAAAAAAGATATTTCTTTGATGAGGCAATTGGCTCATCTAAAACAATTTCTAGTTCTGCTCCACAGTCCAACTTTGCTATCTTGGCAGAACAGAGGTGAGTTGATTCATTCATGGTTGATGTTCCTAAGGAAGATAGACAACCCTGAAACACCAGAAGCCATTAAAATGAACAGCATTGAAAAAAATGTATTGGTGCCAGGATAGCATTTCACAGAGGCACAGCACACCTCATCCCCTAAGATGTTCCATTCCTTTTTCCGAGGCACCAACAAGATAAAAGTTACAGCTCTTTCTTGTCTCCTTGTATGCATGTAAAGGTGCTATTCAAGTATAACGTTTGTATGAAGTCAAGAATTCTTAAGAAAGGGTGTCTAAAATGGAATCCTGACACTTCCACTAGTTTTATTTGTTATGGGATGTTTTCTTCAGCAACTCACAGCCAAGAGGAGAGATCTTCTTCTCCTTCTTTCCTGGAAAACTCAACTCTCACTTCCGTTCTACCAAGATAGCAAAGTTGGATGCTGGAAAGGACCTTTTAGATTTTGATAGAATTCATCTATAAAAAAGAGAAGATTTTCCCTTCCTGTTTTATAACTGATTTCTGTGGCTAAAGAGGCTGAAGTCCTGACTTAGAGGATTTCATGTAGATTTTCTGTATATGTCAAATGATAATATCTTATTTTTTCAATAAGCACTTCTCATAAGCACTTCTCGACCTGTGCTAGGTTCCACGGAGGGTATAGAATAACTGACATTTGTTGAGCACCCTCTATGTAAAACACCAAAAGAGTGCCTTGTCTACATTATCTCATTTAATACACACCCAAACTCAGCAAAGTTAGATTTCAGAATCTATCCTACTGAAAGCGAATCTCAAATAATAGCTTGCTGTAGATACCACCCAGTAATCTCCAATAGATGGCAGAGAGAGATACCGGCCCCAGTTTTATGCATGCAATTGTGAAGTTCATGTTCCTTCCACTAAATAATACAGCCTCATGTTTTGCAGTTGTTAAATGGGAAAAATTTTAAGAAATAGTGTCAAGTTGAGGTGAGACTTATATAAGAGACAATTGTTGAACACGTTTCATGTCAACTATTTCATGTTCAAACAGTGTTAGTAACTTGCACTTTTTCCCTCTCTTCTTCCCATTTTAGCCATATGAAATGTGGCATTTTTTTTTCTGGAAGTAAAAATGTTGGAAATTACTAATCGACTTGTTATTTGTTAATTCACGGCAGGAGTCTCCATTGTTCTTAGTGCCTGCACTTGAAAAGAAAGTCAGGTGTGGCAAAGTTGGATGTCTTTTTCTAATATGATGCAATGTGCTCCCAAATTCTTCAGGATGTGCTAATTTTCTGCCTAGAACAAGACTCAGAAGTTGTACTTTTAGTTAAGTGGAAACATAGCAATGTTGTTTAATGGAGTAGTCACTTTTAATCATAGGTGCCAAAAGCTATGAAAATAACTGATTTTACTCTTAGAAATAAAATAACAATAAATATAATCATCTTTTTCTAAAGTAAAAAATATGCAACATTTCATTCATGTATATGTAATCAGAAGAAACAAAACAATTTACCTAATGACAATCATAGTCTTCCTTCAAAAGCTATACCTCAGCTTGATTATTATTTATCTTTGAAGATCTATGTTTTGTTGTTGTTGTTTGTTTTGTTTTTTTGTTTTTGTTTTTGTTTTTATTTCTGACGGAGTCTTGTTCTGTCACCAGGCTGGAGTGCAGTGGCGTGATCTTGGCTCTCACTGCAACCTCTGCCTCCCAGGTTCAAGTGATTCTCCTGCCTCAGCCTCCTGAGTAGCTGGGACTACAGGCGCGTGCCACCATACCCAGATAATTTTTGTATTTTTAGTAGAAACGGGGTTTCACCATGTTGACCAGGATGTTCTTGATCTCTTGACCTTGTGATCCACCCACCTTGGCCTCGCAAAGTGCTGGGATTAGAGACGTGAGTCACTGCACTCAGCCTTTATTTTTATTTTTTTTCTTGAAATGGAGTCTCGCTCTGTTGCCCAAGCTAGATGCAGTGGCGTGATCTCAGCTTACTGCAACCTCTGCCTCCTGGGTTACAGCAATTCTCCCCACTCAGCCTCCTGAGTAGCTGGGATTCTATGGTGTTTCTAAAGAGGTTGAAGATCTTTCATAAATAAAAAGGCAAATTGTTAAAACATGTTTTCAGCCACACTCTGTTTAGTGGCCCAAGTCATAGTTAAGAACAATCAATGAAGAAATATTTTCCTAATAATATTGGAAAAACTAGCTGGATTTTAAATATTACTAGTTCTTGATAAACAGGAGTTTTGTATTCGTATTTCTAATTATTAAACTTCTGTTAGATAATAAATTTTCTGTCCCGAAGCTGGGTGCTGTAACCTTGATTGGAGTTCCAGTTAAGAGAAGAATACTCCTTGATCAGAGAACATTTCCCAGGGAAGACATCCTGAGTTGATTATCTCTGAGGGTGTGAGTAGGATGGCGGGGGTAAAAGGGAATGCAGTAAAACAGAAGGCAAGCAGCTAAAGTATGTTATAAATCAGAGGGAAATGATTTGGAAAGTAGTTTGTAGAAAGGCAATGCAAGTTGTCAGTGACAATGTGTTTATTAATTGTTCTTTGAGTTTCACTCTCATCTAAACCCCCAGCAAATAACTCTTAGTTATTTACAATTTCCACCTTACTACAAAAATTTACCTGACTCTGAGCATTTAACTCTAAGATATCCTTTGGGTTACAGCTGACTTTGTATTAATGAAATTATTAGCTTTTCAACTTTCTAACATCATAAAAAAATTATATCTCTAATGAGGATTATTAGGAGTCTCAACATTTCAACAATTCTGCTATAACCTGATGTGGTTGCCTTGTTTTTGTCGTGTAATCCAGCTATAAGTTAATTTATCATTTTACTTTGCATTCATATAAAGAAGACACAAGGCAGAAAGCAATTAATGATTTATTCTCCCAAGGCTTCACTTTCTTGGGTTCTTAACTTGCTTCTTCACACTGATACAGTACAATGTTGATTAGAAGTGGTGACTGGCCGTTTTGTCATATTTCTAACTCAAAGGGAAAATAGTCTTTCACTATAATGTATGAGGTTAGCTATACACTATTCATGGATATCCTGTATTATTTATTCTGTATAGAATTTGAAAACCTCAATAGTTAAAAATCCAGTCAATAGTTAAAATAACTAAAACATAGTCAGATAATAAATCTATTTTGTGAATACAAATGTGGTTTAATTTAAAGAAATCTATTAATGCAGTTAGTAGCACTGGTACTGAAGATCACTTGGTCATCTTGACAGATGGAAAAAATATTTGATAAAATTTAACCTTTTTTTTTTTTTTTTTTTTTTTTGAGACGGAGTCTTGCTCTGCTGCCCAGGCTGGAGTGCAGTGGCCGGCTCTCAGCTCACTGCAAGCTCCGCCTCCCGGGTTCACGCCATTCTCCTGTCTCAGCCTCCCGAGTAGCTGGGACTACAGGCGCCCGCCTCGTCGCCCGGCTAGTTGTTTGTATTTTTTAGTAGAGACGGGGTTTCACCATATTAGCCAGGATGGTCTCGATCTCCTGACCTCGTGATCCGCCCGTCTCGGCCTCCCAAAGTGCTGGGATTACAGGCTTGAGCCACCGCGCCCGGCCAACCATTTTTTTTTTAAGTTAACATTAGCAAACTGAGATAGAGGATACTTACTACATACAATAATAAATATTATTTTGCAACATAAAAATATACTAAATGCTGAAGCCCAAGAAATATTAAAGTAACAAAGAAGGCAAGGATGAGATCACCATTATTATGTAGCATAATTCTGTAATTCTAGTTACAGAAAAAAGAAACATAAGTAAGAAATAGGACTCTTGGAAAGGAGAAAGAAAAGTTATTATTTGTAAATAAAAGAATCAGTTGCTACACAGCAGTCAATAGTGTTCGACGTCAGACATGACTGTTTAAAAAACGCAACGATTTAAGCTTCTTGCCGGGCGCGGTGGCTCACGCCTGTAATCCCAGCACTTTGGGAGGCCGAGGCGGGCGGATCACAAGGTCAGGAGATCGAGACCATGGTGAAACCCCGTCTCTACTAAAAATACAAAAAAATTAGCCGGGCGCGGTTGCGGGCGCCTGTAGTCCCAGCTACTCAGGAGGCTGAGGCAGGAGAATGGCGTGAACTCGGGAGGCGGAGCTTGCAGTGAGCCGAGATCCGGCCACAGCACTCCAGCCTGGGCGGCAGAGCGAGACTCCGCCTCAAAAAAAAAAAAAAAAAAAGCTTCTTAACATTAGCAAAAATAGTTACTAACAAAATTAGTAATATATGGAAATTATATAAGGAGAAGAATGAATAATGAGGCACTTGACTAACACCTGAATAAACATTTAATGGATGTAAAGTTGCATTTAGTAATATGTCAACTATTTCCACATCTATTCTCTCAAATTCACAATAGCGCTATTATTTGGAACATTAGAATGTGATTATAAAAATTGCAGAGAAGAATTAAATGTGTATGACTAGTCAAGGAAAAAATAAAAATCAGGACAAGGATGGAAGATTTAAACTCTAGGTATTATTCAACAGAGGATTCTGAGAATGTTAGTCATCTATCTGGGAAAAAATATATATGTATTTTTAAATTTGGTTCTTACTTCTCACCCTATTCCAAAATAAATTTAAAAGAGTTTAGAGAATAAACTAAGAAATGAAATAATGGGGTAGCTGGGAGAGAATCTGGCAGTTGTTTCTTTAATGCTAAAGTAGGAGAGGCTTTTCTGAGCAAAAAAGCAATAAAAGAAATTTTAAAAGAAAAGGTTGGAAAACTTCACTATGTAAATATGCAAACTGCTGTATGGCCAAAAACAAACAAACAAAAAAATTTGAATTAAAGGGAAAATTACAGACACATGGTATATTTGACAGAGATTTAATGCTCTTAGTGTATAGAAATCTTTGCTTTAACAGAAAGAACAACCCAATCAAAAGAAATGCGGAAAATAAGTGATTGTACAATTTAAAAATGCAGAAATACAAAGAGTCAATGAACATTTAACCTCACCAGTAATATAAGAAATGTTAATTAAAACATGAAATATCATTTTAATATAAACCCAAAAAAGGTGAGGTTATATATTTTATAAGGCTTAAAATGACGTATGTAATCTCATATATAGGTTGAATAAATCTCCATAAAATTATCTCTATATAATGGGGTATATGCTGTCATTAAAAATTACCTCTTAACAACAAAAACAAACATAAACAAATGGCATTGCAACAAATGAAAAAGCTTCTCCACAGGAGGGTAAACAGCAAAGTGAAAAAAACCTACAAAATAGAAGATATTGATGAACTATTCATCTGACAGAAGATTAATATCTAGATGCAAGGAACTCAAACATCCGAATAGCAAAAAACCAACAACCTAATTAAAAACTAGGTAAATGACCTGAACTGATATTTCTCAAAAGATGATATACGAACGGCCAACAAATATAATTTTAAAAATACTCAGCATAATTAATCATCAAGGAAATGCAAATCAAAACCACAATAAGGTATCATCTCACCCCAATTAGGCTAGCTATCATCAAAAAGATAAAAAGTAACAAATGCTGCTGATGAAGACATGGAAAAAAGGGAACTTTTTTACACTGTTGGTGGGCATGTAAACTGGTACAACCACTATGGAGAACAGTATGGAGGTGCCTCAAAAAACAATAGAACTACCAGATGATCTAGCAATCCCACTACTAGACATTGATGCAAAGGAAGGGAAATCAGCATGTTAAAGAGACATCTCCACACCCATGTTTATTGCAGCACTATTCACAATAGCCAAGATATGGAATTAACCTAGCTGTTCAACAGCAGATCAGTGGATAAAGAAAATGTAGTGTATATACACAATAGAATACTGTTCAGCCTTATAAAGAAGGAAATCCTGTCATTTAAAGTAACATGAATGGAACTGGAGGACATTATGTTAAGTGTTTCACCGATTTCAAGTCCAGAACAGAAAGTTTAATGCCTCACATTCTCATTCAGATACAGAAGCTTTACAAAAATAAAAGGTGATTTCATGGAAATAAAATGCAGAACAGTGGATATTCGAGGCTGGGAAGAGTAGGTGAAAGAGGGAAAAAGGGAGAGATTTGTTAAAGGACGTATATTATAGCTAGATTGAAGGAGTAAGTTCTAGTGTTCTATTAAAACGTTATCTATATCTATTATAATGATATAGAACATATAAGAGTATAACATATATAATAACATACAATAACAATATAACTATTTAACAATAATTCTATATTATAATATAGTTAGCAATAATATACATTTTCAAATAGTTAGAAGGATAATGTTGAATGTTCCTAACACAAAGAAATGACAAATGTTTGAGATGATGGATATTCTAATTAACCTAATCTAATCCCTATACATTATATGTATTAAAACATAACTACATACCCCATTAAATGTGTAAAATTGTCATATGTCAATTAAAACGTTTCCTCTCAAAGGATATTTATGGACATGGAAAAATGCCTAGACTATCTACTTGGAAAAGCAAGCTATTACATGTTGTGATTCCAATTAATTGATTAATTCATTGGTACAAGTAAATATACATTAAATAAAGTTGAGGTTGAATGTAACACTAACATGATCTTAGCATTAGGATACACCTACTTTAGTTTGTTTTTGAATTTTTTGTAAATTTCCTTCAAAATAGTTATTTTTAAAACCAGCCAATGCTATTTAACATACACGTATTATGTAGAGTTCAAATTATTTATTGGACAATATTTTTCAAACTGAGCACTGCAGGTCAGCGTTTTTACCTAGTGGGTTACAACCAGCATTTTTTAAATGAATTATAATGACATAGAAAATATATCTGTGCTTTATGTGGATCTTTAGAAAAAAGGAACAAAAAAATGAAACATTGTGACAAATATTTAGCTTCAATATGTGCACACAGATATACACGTAAATACCCAAACACAATATTAAATATACTTGCTAGTATGGTTTTTTCTAAGAGGTTCAAAGACTCTATATTGGAGAAATTTTAATTGAAGATTTCAGAGATGTTGTACTTTATGTTGCCAATGCATTTCCATCCACCTGATGCAAGTGAAACCACACTGAAAGTCACTGAGGAATTCAGATTTCACTATTTCCGCAACTGCTGGTTTTTAAAAATGTAACAAGCGCAATAACCAAGTGGGGCTTAACTTTGTGAAATTATTGAAGCTACAATGCTCTGTAAAGAATGACTGTGTGAGTCAATACACAGCCAAGCTTGCACCATTTAAAATCCCCTTAGCCAGCATATTTCAATATGTACTAGCATCACTTAAAAAGTTTCACAGGTAGCAAAGATAGAAATTGGATTTTACTGTGAGAATAGTATTGTAAGCAAATCAGTCAAGTCTTTAGAGTCAAACACTGTAACTTTTAACTATTTTCAAATGAATGAATACTTCATTTTTTCCCATTCTAAGTGTTCTAAGAAATCTTTAAAATTTAGACATAAAATAAACACCAAAGCATCTAATAATCTAGCTAGAGTTGCTGTTTCCTAAACTGGGCTTAGTGGATTGTCCCATTGTATAATTGGCTTTGTTTTAATGCATCACAATTTCAACTTGTATTTCCATCTACCTTTTTATATGTTTGTCATCCCTGTAAAGCCCTGCACATGCACAACTAAGAACATTTTGCCAACATCATCAGTGGCTTTTAATCAGAACGATTTCTGAGAAAATTCACCTATTTCCAGATAAGACTCAATATTGTAGCTTCACCCAGTGTCAACTCTTTCCTATACTACACACTCCCAAACTGAAAACAGACTAGATATAAAGAAGTGACATTCACAGGAAGAAGAACTGCAGCATGCAAAGCCAATTGCAGAAATCATTTTCCTTGTTGGAAATTTTATCAGTGAAAGATAGGGTAACAACTCAAAAGTAATGGAAATACCTTTTTTGCCTATTATTTGGAGGAGAGTGAAATAAGATATGAATTTCTTTTTTTTTTTTTTTTTTTTTTTGAGATAGAGTCTCACTCTATTGGCCAGGCTGGGTTGCAGTGGCGTGATAACAGCTCACTGCAGCCTCAGCCTCCTACACTCAACCTCCTGCACTCAAGCAATCTTTCCACTTCAGCCTCCCAAGTAACTGAGACTACAGGCATGCACCACCATGCCCGGCTAATTTTTCTCTTTTTTTGTAGAGACAGGGTTTTGCTCAGCTACTCAGGCTGATCTTGAACTCCTGGGCTCAAGAGATCCTCCTGCCTTGGCTTCCCAAAGTGCTGGGATTACAGGCATGAGTCACCGTGCCTGGCCCAATGTGATTGTGTGTGTGTGTAAGAGAGATGACAGAATTAGAAGAATAAAAGTCCCTGATGTTGTTATGCTTTATGAATACATACATATTAGGGCCACTCTAGATTCTAGAAAACTAGAGGAAAGATTGAGCTCTTACTTTGGAAAACCTTCACTTTCTGGAGATTAGATAATGTGATCCCAGTTTGCTATTTGAAACCCATCTCTAAAGCAAAGTTCTTGTATTGTGCAGATAACTATTCTTATGAACATTGGATTATGATTTCAGCTACAAGTAGCATCAAGATCTTTTATCAGAAGAAAACACACTCCACCTTCTTGCATACTCTAATGATGTAAAATTTCATAAGTGATCCTACAATATTGTCTCTGTAATAGGTTATGAATAGATTCATCTATCATTCCCAGAGCAGTATATAATAAATAGTTCAGGCATGAAAATTCTGAAAATTTTCAGGTCAAGATAGTTGATTCTAGGAGAAAAGTGTTTAGAAATGGTCTTGTCCATTTCATGCCTGAGGCCAACTAGGAGTAAGCATGCCTGTATGAGAAATGAGATATGATATTTTACTAATTTATAATTTGAAATAAGGATAATTATAATTAACAGTTTAAATTTTATGACCATTTTTCAGTTAAACTTTTTCAGTATTTCTAAAGAAAATTATTTTCCCATATCTTATAGCTCCATACTACCAGTTACCTATTTTGTCATAATAAAACATGTTATTGGCTATAATCACTGCTGTTTATCATCTCCTTTAAAATACTGATGCTTCTTTTTAAAGCGTCTTCCCACTTCTTTGATGCCGGAGGATCATTTTTTATACTTTTGCATAATGTGGCAAGAAAATTTCCTAAATGCACAGTTGACTTTTCCATTAAGATAACACACCCCGATAAATACCCTAAGGCTACAAGGATCATATAAATCACCAGATAATTCGATGTAGTATTTGTCCAAAAATCTTAAGATTTTTTTTTAAAAGATTTTTTTAAAAATCTTAAGATTTAATTTTACAGAGCTTTATTTTTACATATAGAACATAGTTAAGCAAACTACAGTAAGTGAATTAAAAATATGACCTACTTCCTGGTTTTATAAAGTTTTACTGGCACACAGTCATACCCAATCTGTTTACACATTTATCTGTGTCTGTTTTCAAGCTACAATGGTGACTAGTTGGGACAGAAACAACATAGCCTGCAAATCCTACAATATTTACTATCTGGTCCTTTACAAAAAAAGTTTGCAGGCCCCTGGTCTAGAAACTGATTTCTAATAGGGTCTTAAGATTCTATGTAGTTTCTTTGCTAAATTCTTCGTAGAAGTTTCATTTCACTGGTGGAATGAAACGTTCAATTGCTGAGTAAGACAAGCACTTCATTTTTAATCCTTATGTATTGCTTATGTATGTATTTTAACATTTACTCTATTTTCTACATAGGAATATATTACTCTTGCAAAATAATTCCTATTTCTGAAATTCTTTCTACAAAACTGACATAAGTTAGAGATACGATGAGATTTATACTTTCATCTCTTGAATCGATACATGCCACAAGCTGGGAGAATATTGTTTGTTTTCTAGGCTACCTTATTTAATGCAATTCTCTTAGTATGTTTCCTGGGGGCTTTGAAATCAACACACCATTGAAATTGAGTGGAAATTAGTATAATTAATTTGAAGTACTTTATAGCTCTCTATTAATTTGTTTTGGAATCAGATAATGGTGAGAAGAGAATAACTTGGACAGGAAAACATTAAAAACCTACTGTAGTTAGGAGTTCACATTTTGTTGAAATCAATTATGTGAGAAATAATTACAAAACCATGTAATTTCTGTACATTTTGAATAAAGATTTGGCCCATATGTGAGAGCAAGTTAGATTTTCTCTCACAATATTCTATGATATTGATTCCCAAATATGATGATAAAGGACTTTATATTATAAAACACATTTCACATTAATATGGTACATAGAATTAATTCCTAAACATTTTCCAAATCCTGTCTATGAAGTGAAAACCTCATTTACTCATTTTTCTATGATAGTCAGATTTGGTGCATGCATACTATGTACCAAAGTTATTATTAGATATAAAGGTATGATTGGGTATTAAACCAGCTAACACTTACTTAATCTTTACTAGACAAGTACTGAACTTTTAATCCTTACATAACTTCCCCCACCTCATCTTACAGATGAGGAAACAGGCTTAGAAAGGAAAAATAACTTAAGAGTACAACGTTTCAGTCAGACAGAAGGAATAAGTTTCTTGAGATATATTGCACAACACAATGAGTATAGCGTATTGTATCTTTTGTATATTTGTATATTTTAATTTCAGTTAGACAGAAGGAATAAGTTTCTTAAGATATATTGCACAACACAATGAGTATAGCATATTGTATCTTTTGTATATTTGTATATTTTCGCTGTACCTATCTATTACATATTGTATATAATGACTACATTGTATATATAGTATAGTGTATGTTTCAAAATTGCTTACAGGGTAAATTTCAAATGTTCTCATCACAAAAAGAGCAGTATCTGAGATGACGGCTATATGAATTAGCTTGATTTAATCATTTCACATTGTATACATATATCATAATATCACACTGTACCTCATAAATATATACAATTATAATTTGTCAATATGCAATGCGATCATTCAAAAAAAAAGGGAAAAGAAAAATAACTTGTCTAAGATCACACACCTTTTGTGCCCAAGCCAAAATACTAACTCAAACAATTGGATTCCAAAGCCTCACTTTTAATCATGTTCTCCTGAAAGCTTTGTAAGATAAATTCAAAAGCTACCAATTGTATTATAATAGTGGACATTTGCACTTGGTCTTGGGTGGTCTCTGAGCAAGGGTGGCTGAATCTGCTTCTTGGAGGAGATTGGGGTTGAGTTGGATTGGGTTAGCCAGTTGGGTAGGCCAGCCATATGTAATAGTGTGCTCAGAGGCAGAGTCATGAAAGAGCATAGCACCTTCGGGGAAGGGAAAACAATTTGCTGTGCTTAGAGCAAAAGGAGGGTATGAATGGGTTGTAGAGCATGGGCTACAGGAGTGAGCAAGAGGCCTGAATATATGGTAGAGGAGGTCAGTGTGGGACGAATGCCTTGAAGGTGTTTATTTACAATAAAAATTGCTGGTTTCCAATTACCAGAGAATCTTATTCAGTTAGACCTATGAATCTGCATTTGGACAGGCATCCCAGGTAATTCCATTGTGGGAGAGCCTCTTTGTGAATCACCATTAAAAATGTTGGAAAACAATGTGCTGGATAGTGATATGGTTAATGTCATTGTGCTTTACAACACACACACACCCCTACAGCACACAGCAGCTCTGTGGGGACAGGAAGGTGTTCTCAAAAGTGATTTTGGTTTACTTAGAATTCAGAAATAATGTAAAGGTGGCTTTTCCTGGTGGTTTATACAACTCTCTCTCACTCACACATTCTTGTGCTTATAATTGCTTTGGGATGCTATTTAGATTACTGGCCTCTAAAAAATGATAAAATACCAGGATCCAGTTTTATTCATTTTTAAGGCACTATATGCTGCAAAGAAGTATGAGCTTTTCAAACCAAATTTCACTTGTTTTGTCATTCTCAGTCCTTTCCATTCTAGCCCTCAGTAAATTTCAATTAATAAGAAATTTTTGTCAATAAATAAATGATGAATTACTTAATTGATTTATATTTTCAGTAAAACCTAATTCATACAACATAACTGGGGGATTATTTAATAAATCAAGCAAACTGCATTTCTGCACTTTTCCCTGGGATTAATTTAATAATTTAAAGGACTAATTATTCCAAGGTAAAATTTCAGTTGATATGCAAATTTAAGATTTGACACTGTCTTGTTAAAATATAACGTAAAATTTCGTACGTCCCATTGACTTGAGATACATTTGAAACAAAGTAAGTGAAAACGAACCATGTTTTAGGAACGATCTGTTCCATTGAATTACTTATGGATATGGTCAGGTGGCTCCCAAGAAAATTTTTTTTTCTGAAGAAAATTGATACATCCCCATCTTCCAAAACAGAATGTCAGTACATTCTTCAATGTTTAAACAAACTTGAAAGGAAAATATAGGAGGGAGCACTCATGTAATTCATCTGGAATTAAATAGACACCACACGTCAAAATCTCATTGGGTAACCAGAGATGGCCTTGACCAACTGGGGATTCTCAAATTTAGGATGCCAAATCCCACACTAATGTTTACTCCACATTTAAGCTTGTTCAACACAGATGGTAGGCATAAAATAGCTTAACTTCAATGGACCATGCCCTGAGAGAATGAGAGAGACAGTCTTCTGTGTTGACAGGAGGGTTGTTTTCACATTCCACTTGAATTAAATTATGCTTGTTCATCCCATGGTGCATAATCTCTGGCAAGGATTCTTAGAAAGAGCTATCATGAGGACTCACTGCAAAACAAGTTAAAAATAATAATAAAAAAAAGAAAGATTGCAGAGTAACGCTGTGAGCACTGTAAGAAAATATAAGGTCAAAGTTGAACAGTTTCCATTTATTTTGAAAAATATATGAGTATCTATTTAGAGTAACATCATTAACATGGATTTTTACATATTATATGTAGATATATTGTATTAGTCCATTTTTCACCCCTCTGATAAAGACGTACCTTAGACTGGGTACTTTATAAAGAGAAAGACATTTAATGGACTCACAGTTTCCCACGGCTGGGGAGGCCTCACAATCATGGTGGAAGGCAGAAGACACGTCTTACATGGTGCAGACAAGACAGATTGAGAACCAAGCAAAAGGGGAAACCCTGTATAAAACCATCAGATCTTGTGAGACTTATTCACCACCATGAGAACAGTATGGGGGAAACTGCGCCCCTGATTTGATTATCTCCCACTGGGTCCCTCCCACAACACAGGGAAATTATGGGAGCTACAATTCAAGATGAGATTTGTGTAGGGACACAGCCAAAGTGTATCATGTATGTTTATATGTTAACATTCAGAGGCAATGTGTATCTTTAATTTCAATGAACTGGCAAAAGTAGTTTGAATTTCTCATATGAAAAAGATATGATGTATCAGATAGAGTGGATAATAGGATCAATATAAGACCCTAGCTTTCAAACATTCTCAATTAAATTTGATAATTAAGACATAAGTACATGAGATTTTTACATAAAGGAGGAAAAAAATTAAAGTAAGATGTATTCACAGCAATACAGTAGCCCCCCTTCTCCAAGACCTTTAGTGGATACCTGAAATCAAGGATAATACCAAACCCTATATATACTATGTTTTCTCCTGTATATACATACCTATGATAAAGTTTAACTTACAAATTAGACACCATGGAAATTAACAACTAGTAATGAAATACAACAATTATAACAATAGAGTGTAACAAAACTTACATGAATGTGATCTTTTCCTTTCCCTCTTAAAATATGTTATTGTACTATACTCACCTATTTTCAGACCATAGTTAACCATGGATAACTGAAACCTCCTGAAAGGAATGACAGTAGTAGCAATGCTTTGTCAGAATGTGCTCTGGATAGTAATTTCTGGGTCTTAGAAAATGATTGGGCTGTGTAAGAGTACGTAGGGAAGACAGAAAATTATTCCAGTCAAGGAAGACAATATGAGTGAACACAGTCTAATTAACATGATGCTTGTTAAATTAGATCTTTTAGACCTGACCTATTTCTAGTGCAATTGGGTGTCCCCAAGAAGATACTCGGGTTCCATGGTTCACTAGACAGACTCATAGAACTCAGAAAAGCTGTTATACTCAAGGTTGCCACAGGAAAAGGAGATGAGTTAAAATCAGCAAAGGTGAAATGCACATAGGGCAGAATCCAGGAGAGACCAGGACAAGTTGCCAGTTGTCTTCTCCCAGTGGAATTACACAGATAGTACTTAATTTCCCCAATGACAGTGTGCAATAATACACAACAAGTATTGCTAATCAAGGAAGCTCACCCAAGCTTGGTCTCCAGGGTTTTTATTAAAGGTCCATTCATTGGGATAGAATGCTCTTGTGACTAATCTTATCTTCCAGTCTTCAGCTCTCCCAAGGGTCAAACTGTTACAGCATGGCCCAGGGTCCCAAGTAAATGAAGTCAGATATTCACAGTAAATCAAATTGTCAGCATAAACTATCTTCATGGCACAAGACCCACGGTAGACACTCTTACTAGGCAGGGTAGTCCAGGAGTTCAGAGGTTACTTCTCAAGAGCAGGTCAAGGGCCGGTTTTGTCTTTGGAACATGCAGGGTCTGAAAACTCCACAACTGCCAAGTTAACATTTTACTGCACAAAAGAGAAAGAGTTTGTGTGATGGTGGGTCTTCAATGAATGAGTGAAATGAACGAATGAATGAACCTGCAATCATGAAATACAATGTTTGCAAAAAAAAAAAAAAGTCTGTATTTATTTGTTTTAATGATGAGAAAAAAAGTACAAGGTAAAAGAAAATCCACTTCATAGAATAGCAATTGGTCTTACCTTTGTGCAGGGATCTAGGTATTCCGTACAGGGCAGTTTGCTTTAACAGTGATTTGGTTGTCATGTGTGATCCTAACAGTGACAGTCTAAGGAGTGAGTGATTACTTAGCAAGCCTCTAAATCTTTCACTGCTTCTCTAGTTGCAAGTTCTATAGAAGAGTTAATGTTCTGCTAAACTGAAAATGTGAGAATGAACTACCTACTAATCTTTTTCTTTTAATTTCTGTCCACCACCCTGCACCCTATCCTTCCTTTTCTGAACTGCAATGTGGTCTTCTTTGAAGATGTTCCAGTGGATTTGATCGTCATCGGCAGGACTGGGTGGACAGTGGATGCCCTGAAGAGGTACACATGCTTTATTGTGACAGAATCCTGGACCAAGCTGTCCTATATATGTGTTTATAACTGTTAATAATTTCTATTCAAAATTCATGCCCTAAAACTTAATGAAAGGAGAAGGATCCTTCTATAAGCCGGATGTCTGCACATATTAGGGGTTCAATAACTGCTGGCTATTTTTGTTAAATTAGATACCATTTTCATTACATTGTAGCAACTTGCTACAACCTGTAATATATGCAGACATTGGGCTTAACTATTTTTATGTATTATCTCATTTCATTCTCATATTCATTCTATGAAAAACAGTGCCTGCACTGTCACTACCCTCATATTACCAAGGAGAGAAAGGGGAGGAGTAAGGAGAGCTTGTGGGGAAGGGTGGAGTGTGGGTTCTTGGAGAGTCAGGTAAGTGGCTAGGGAATAGTAAAGCCAGGATTGGAATCTGTATGAGCAAAGAGCAGTTCTCTTAAATGCTTGCTATTTCTCTAGGAAGTACAAATCCATTGTTTCTCTTTGTAACTCAAACAGCAAGACCAGTGGTATTGTGGAGGGTGGAAGACTGCAGCAAATTGGTGTGCTGTAATAAATGAGAAATTGAAAAACAGTAGTTGACATAGAGAAATGGTATAATGTTAACTCTGAAGGAAACATGACGGAGACGAGAGTGCAGTGAACTCATTTAAGCAATTGGATAACAGAAACAGTTTTAACCCGTTTAAAAACTTTGCAGTGAATTGCATTTACACTATCATCTCCAGATCATATAAAGTTATCCTGTAAAGTTTGTGAAGAAAAGTTTTTACTTCTTCTGACTTCATTAAGTTTTGCGGTATGAATTTCTAATTAAAACTGCTAACAATTACGGAAGTTTTTTATTTAGCAAAGCAAGTCATGCTGAAATGCTGTTTTAAAAACTCTTCGTTCAATGGTTACTTAGAGGCTTTTTAAATTCATTTTTGGGGGGCATGTCTCATAAAGATCTTGAGCAATACATTTTTAAAAAATTCTTGAACTTTAAATGCAGTATTGCCAGTGTAGCTTTAATCAACCTTTTGACATTTCATTGAGAGAATGACAGCAGTGTGTACTCATCCATCTCACCTCACTTATCTAATAATATTGTTCAAAAGAATATTGACAAAGCCGTAGTTGTGTTTTGAGACAATCATTTCTTTCATATAATCAGTTATCTCAATATAAAATGTTAAAAATGAATATCTGTATATGTGTAAAGATTGAGAATGTAATTCAGACATATATATTTTTCTCCCAAATTTGGTTTATCTTTTCATTTTCTCTATGATTTTATTTCACTAACTTTATCAATTTGATCTGTCAAATGTATCAATCTTTTATTTTTATAAGTTTTATATGCCTGTGCATTTTGTTTTAAAAGAATTTTCCTACCAAATTTCATCTAGGTGTTATTTTTATATATTTTTTCTGAATGTTTTAAAGCTTTGTCTTACACATCAAAATCTATTCCATTTGGAATTGGTTTTTATGTGTTATATAAGATAGAGATTCAGTTTTGTGGGTTTTCTTTCCCTGATGGATAGCCAAATTTCAAGCACTATTTGTTAATTAATCCTTTCTTTTGGCAATATCTTGCAAAGCCACTTATTTTACATATACTTTCTGGGCTCTCCTCTTCTGAAGCTCTGTCAACAGCTAGATCAGTGTCCCACTGAATTAATTAGTATTGCTTTATAAGAAATCTCACTATATACAGGACACATCTCCTTACTTTTTCTTCCTCACAAGTGTTTTGGGTAAAAGGGCTTTTGTCCTTCATATAAATTTTAGACTCACCTTATCAAGATCTGTAATCCATTAGTCAATACATCTTATTAACATTTTATTGGAAATACACTAAATTATGAATTATATCACATTTCCTAATTATGGAAGCTTTTAAAATTTACCTTTTTTACTATTGACTTCTAAACTAATTGAGTCATCATCAGAGAACATGTTATGATCTTTAAAGCTGATTGGAAATTTTTCATGAACTAGTACATGGGCATTTTGTACAAAGGGTCTATGTGTGTTCAAGAAAAATGTGTGTTTTCTTGTTGGCTGGGTGTCAAGCTTGATAAATGTGCTGTTCAGCTATACTTCTCCATGCTCTTTATTTTCACCTTCTGACTTCTTTGAAAGCTTGACATTTTCATCTTTTCCTCATATTTTTAAACATCCATTATATGTAATCTGTTTCCTTATTACTCTGTGCTGTATTTGGGACAATTTCTTCAGATATATTTACCGGTTTATTAATTCTCCCTTCATCTTGTTTAATATTCTATGTAATCTACTCACTGAAGTAGAAATTCCAACAAATACGTTTTTCATATCTAAACTTTAAATTTGACACTTATTACATCTGCCAAGTATTTTATAGTTTCATTTGAACAGTTCATTTCTCAATTTTATCTTTTATGATTTTAAAAATTCCATGTATGATTTTTATATGTTCCATATTGGATGATCCCATTATCTAAAGTTTTGGTGATCTAAATAGTATGGTCATTGTTTTTACTGAGTCTTTGTCAGACAGCTATTTTTTTTTTCTTTTTTAGTGCATATTTGTCTGATCCTATTCTAAGATCTAAATAGGTAATGTTTTCCACCAAAGAGGATTTGATGATGGGATCCTTAGGATTTTCGGGTTACCATAAGTCTCTGCCCTAATATGAGGAGGAGAAGTTCAGATTTATCTCCCGTCTACTGCTGTTGCAAGGCTTGTTCTCTTTAGAGCGATATTGATTTTGGCTTTTTTTCCTCAGGGCAAATTTTGCTTTTTTACTTCCCTTAATGTATACAGCTCCTACTGTCTTTATAGCACATTGCTTTTGCTTTGTTTTATTATTATTATTATTATTTTTTTTTTAGTGGGGAGGGGAATAAACAATGGAAAGGCACCGTTGCGATATTCTTTACCTCCTGCAAATCCTGATGCTTTAAAATTCAAGTTTTATTCAGAATTTATTTGTTTTGTAATAGGAGAGCTATTTAGTTCCTTAGTCTGCAATTACTGTCTAAAAGCAATCTGAGTCCGGGATTTCACTTAAACATTAGGGTGTTTACTGAACATGGGATCCTGTTTACTGAATACTAGGTCCTGTTCATTGACAATAGAAACACAAGGAGAGAGTAATATCTGGCAAGTTCCATTCTATACTCCTTGAGTTTGAGATGTATGTGACATTCACATGCATACACCTGGTCAATAGATGACTTTTTGGGCCTGAAATCCGGAAGAGGAATGTGGACTGGAAATATAGATTTTTGAATAATCAACATAAAGATGTTCATTGCAGTCATGGGTGTAGAGGAGATTGCAAAAGATAATGCATAGAATGAAGTGGCAGATCAAGAATGATCCATAAATAAGAACCGCCCCAACACTTAAGGGATGGACATAAATAAAAGGAAATCGAGATGGAGTTGTGAGGGAGGTGTCAGAACATTGGGGAGAGTGTGTGTCACAGAAACCCAAGACAAGGGAGTGAACATCTCCACCATAGACTGATGAGGTGTCAGTGGGACACCATGGAAGATGTTGGATATTTAGCTAAGAAGATATTTAGAAACATGGGTATGAGAAATTTCAACTCAGTTGGATTTGTAAGAGCAATATTGTTATAAATGGGGAAGCTGGGAGTCTGAGAAGACCAAGGCAGACTGATCTCTCTGCAAATATGACTGTCTATGAAAGGAAGGAAAGCAGTATAATATCAGGATGCATTGGGGAGAACAGGGAGGACTGGGTTTGCAAAATAAGATTAGATATGCTTGCGTACCTTTAAGTGCTGTTGGTAAGGAGCCAGCAGAGAATTAGAGGTAGCAAATATTGTAGAGAAAGGACTATGATCACATAAGCAAATTCACAATACCTGTGAAGGTGGGCTGAGTTGAGCTAGGACATAGGTTGAAAGAAAGGCTATAGGGAAAGGTCCCCATCCATTATCAAAGAAGGAAAGAATAGATCAGCCCAGAGTCAAATAAGTATGCTGATTCATGAAGAAATTTAAAGAAATCTTGCTGATCATGTCTCTTTATCAAGGAAATGAAAGGTGAGCCCAAGGAATAAAACTGGGAGGATCATGATGGGATTGCAGTTTTAGGTAAAGTGGAGAGAGTTTGAAATTCATACTGAGCATAATGGGAGAGGTAATTAGCAAGACACAGCAGGTCTGTTGTGCCAAGTGGTATGCACAGCCCTGCTGAGGATGCAGGAGATGAGTTTGTGGACCCCCCATGGCGGGTCTGTGTGATTATTCTCCAGCTGTGCCTGGCTTTGGAGCAGACAGGGATCTTTTACTATACTGGGGATCTTCTTTAAAGGTGTTGTAGAAAAAAACTAAAAAAAAAAACAAATAGAGCAAGGTGCTTGAAGCTGTTGAAATGAGAGGTTGAAGTAATGGGGGAAAAAGAAACGAAAAAAAACAGAATCATTTTGCTAGGCTTTCTAAGTAGTCAAAGAATAAGAAGAATTGGAGTTCACAGGTACAGGGATAGACTGAAAAAGGATAACTGGGCTTATGATTTCAGATCTCAAACATTTTCCACTACAGATATGGTCCAGGGTGTGGGGATGACATCTAAAGTGGTATCTGAAAGGAAATAATTAGATTAATGGGGCTCAGAGGTGCAGGAACTAGAATTTGGGGAATTAAATGAGGCCCAGGAACTGGAATTTGGGGAACTGAATGAGAACCTAATATGTTTGGACTTGAAGTGGAGAATAAACCTGTTTCACATCCTATTAATGAAAAGGAGACTGTCTCGGGATGTCTTCATTAACAAAGGGAAAGGCGCCTAGCGCTCCACTAATGATGAGAGAAGTTTAAGAATGATATTTATTTAACAATAATTTTTAAATGTGGGGTGAGAACTACTCATGTCCAGAATAGTTATTTTCTCTACTCAAGGCCCACCCGAGAGAGGGGGGTCCATTGAGGCACAAAAGGTGGATAGAAACACCAACTTCTAAGCTATAAAAGTTTGGATGTTGGAGGTTGTTACCAGTGCAGGTTGTGGGATTTATTTTCACAAATTAAAAATTAAAAATTCAGTATGTCCCATTTCCTGATGTTTTCAATATAACTCTGCTAGGAAGAAGATGAGCTGAGTGATTACATGAGTTCTGTTCAATCCTTTTCTTATGTGGCTTTGAATATTTCATAAAGCAAAACAAAATCTTAAACATTCATTCAACTTGTGACAGATGATTTTTGAAACAGTGAAGTAGTATGGGGAAGTTAGCAAATATTTCGGATTTACCATTTTTGGTTTGATATGAAAGGAATGCACTTTTTCTCCACAAACCTGAGTATGTTTTAAACCTTATCTTTATGCACATTTTTTTTCTTCTGGTATAAATTTTCCCTTTTAACAGTGGGTCTTTCATAAATATGCCAATATAAAATTTAGGGCAAGGTAAACAGTAATATGAAAGCTTAACAGCAGTAAATGATGAAACCTAAATATCTAAAAAGGGAAAAGCCTTGTTACATCCATCCTTTTTTCTTTCCTATTTTATAAACTTCATAAATTAGCAAAATCATTAATATAGCCTTGTGCAAAAGTAATGTATTCCTTGTCTTGATGTGAGAGGCTTTTGTGCCTTATAGCCCAGCTTCTTTGATGTAAGTTCTAAAAATAGATTTACGGTCATTCAATTTGTTTTCCTTTTCATTTCTCTTACTAGTCAAAAGAGAAGATGTGTGAGAACACAGAACCAGTGGAAACTTCTTCTCGAACCACCACAACCGTAGGAGCGACAACCACCCAGTTCAGGGTCCTAACTACCACCAGAAGAGCAGTGACCTCTCAGTTTCCCACCAGCCTCCCTACAGAAGGTACCCAAGAGATAGTTTGCTTGTTTTTTTTTTTTTTTTCCCAAAGGAAGGAAGGAAAAATCACTGTGTTGACATGTACTGCAATGGTTCCTACTCTCTAGATCTCTCTAAAGTTTTTCTTTGGCAAACTGGATTTTTAAGGGATATCCAAAGGGGAAAAAGACAAAATTATTGTGAACTAAAAGTAAATGCTGGGATACTTTTAATGCACTGTGCCTTTTTTTTAAGGCACACCTTTTACCATTGATTCTGGCTTCTTGTCCTCTCCTTCCTAGAAAAGAAATACAGACTTCTTCCTGTCTGGCTAAATTTTGTAGTAAGCAAATCCAACTTCACAATCACAGGTTAGAAAGGCAAGCCCCTTGATTCTGGATTCTGAACAATAGATAATTCTGTTCATATATAATTCTAATGTTTTCCAGAATGCAGTCAATAAAATATATTGGTCTATAACCTACACAGAAACACTGTATGTGTCATAGAAATTGTCCTTGAAAACAACTATTTCGTCTTCTAGGGAAGGCAGAAATACTAGAGAGTGTTAATGCTTGGGCACAGCTCAGGAGGAAGAAAGTGTATTACCCAACATACGTTAATTTTCTGTTCTGAATGATACCCCCAGGAGGGAGTGGGCAGAAACGTAAGAGTGGCCACGAATCAGGTTTGAGGGGGATAAATGGGTCTTACTTGTTTATTATTATAAGCCTCACTTTCTTTGGCTTGAATAAAAAATTAAATTAAATTAAATAATATGAAACTTTTTCTTTTAATTGGAATTTAATTTGATATTATAAGGTGAACTAGAATAAAGTGAGGTGGAGAGCAGCCACTAAGTGCATTTTGCTGCTTTTAAAAGCAACATTATCTTTTAATCCA
The DNA here is from genome assembly GCF_009764315.1 of Trachypithecus francoisi. Taxonomy (NCBI): domain Eukaryota; kingdom Metazoa; phylum Chordata; class Mammalia; order Primates; family Cercopithecidae; genus Trachypithecus; species Trachypithecus francoisi. The sequence continues at coordinate 22,573,506 of NW_022681474.1, forward strand.
CATTATTTTGGATTAGTATATTAAAGCCCACGAAAATATTCCTATAATTTAAACCCTACCCTTTAGAGTGAACTATAACCAGTAAAATAAAAAAGCATATCCTACATTTTTGTTCAGTCAGGATAAGATCTCTTTATATAGAATTTTGGTCATCTTTTCTAGCAATGGATAAACATTTAACTTTTGGATTTAAGTTTGTAAATATTGACAAATCTTAACTACCACAATTAATTTGGATTTTCCTTGATCTTGATTTTTAAAAATGAATAAATAAGGTCATAACTATAGGTTCTAATGACAATAAGTGATTTTAGAGAATTAAAAATAGTTGTATTTTAAGTTTTAATTATAATGCTTACTTTTCTTGTAGAACTTAAGAATCATTCAAGATGTTACCAAAATCTTGACATTACAATCTCTGTAGGAAATTTTAGAACTACATCATGTAAAGCAAGGACTTCCTCTCATTGTAGTAGAAATTACCTCAAGAAATTATCAAAATCCAGTCATGTTCCAATCAAAGCAGTTAGTAGACAATTACTAGTCATGAGATTTATGCTCCTTTGAAATCTTTTTCTGTTATAATAACTTTGAATTTCTCTTCCAGATGATACCAAGATAGCACTACATCTAAAAGATAATGGAGGTAGGAATTGACACTTTTCTTTCATAACCATTTTTAAAATATGAATTCATTTCATTTATTTTAATATAAGAAAGGCCATATGGACTTCTAAATAAAAGGTGAGGTTGTGTTTTATTCTCTGTTGGTATTTAACATGGGAAGGAGTCAGTGGGTTGGCTTCAAAGTGAAATGAAATCCTCGTCCTTGTGTTTGTCTATAAAACTATGTGACACCGATTCCCAATGATAAAGTGGAAAATTCAACTACACATCTTGCTATTCTTTGTTGGTCTAGTCCTTGCTGTATTATAGTGGTGTGTAGTTATCTACACAGCTACAGGTATTGGGTTCAATTGTGTTTTGCTAAATTGTCTGCTTCTTCAGCAGCTTCTATGCATAAAATTAGAAATAGAGCAAGTATGAAAACATATTGTCCTAGGTCTTTTTATCAGCTCTATGAAGTAAAGAATAAAACTTAGATATTTGAAAGAATACCTCGTTGGTAACATACTTAAAGGTTTTCCAAGACAATTCAGAAATATCTATAATGGTACTTGAAAATTTGAGGGAAAAAAGTTTTACTGAAACGATATTGTGAATGACATTGACTATGTTTTTAGAAATCGATCTTTTTCCTTTTAAACTATGTTGGCTCATGTTTGCTGGGTCTTAATAAAAGAGATTTTCATTAGTAATTTTTTATTCAGCTCAGGAAAAGGGTGTCCTCTTCTTGGTAGCATCTTTTATGTAAGTGCGAGCCCGTTTTGACATTGATCTAGGCATGGTTTTGCCTTTAAAGCCCTAGACAATTTCTTGAGTAAGTCAAAATCCAATGTGTACACGTTAGGCCTGTTTTTCTTATAATGGTAGAGAATAGTTTCAAAATCCCTCAGTTTAGGTTAAGTAGCTAGTGATTTGCTTTCTAGGAAGCTGATTTGCTTTCTAGGAAACCAGGGCGAGTATTAAATGACCAGCGAGTAGGCAAGGCTAGGAGCAAAACTGCACATTTATTTTTGGTCCCCCAGCTTCAGGAAAGAAGGTGTGGGGGAGAGGTGAGGTCCGTTGGTCTCCGGCAGGGGAGGCCGGGGGAGTCACCCGGTGGAGCTCTCGGGGCGGAGTTCCTACAGTCCCGACAGGAGTGAGGGGTGAGGAAGTGCGCCCAGCGCACCGGCCTGGAGCGCCTTTTATGTCCTGGGCCTGGGAGTGGGAGGGCAGTGGGCGGGACATAGGCGGGTCGGGCCGGGCGGTAGGCGTGGCTAGGCGGGTTCCGGTTTTTCTCTGACGGAGGTCGGGTTGCGCCTGCGCAGTCGACCCGTGCCTTTCCCAGGCGTGGGAAAGTTAACGGTGAAGAACCCAGAACTGCACCATCTTGCCTCCGTTCGTCCAAACAGCTAGTACTTCTATGCCTTTTTAGGACATTATTTATATCCCTGTATGTCTTTAGAGTTTATATCAATCCATCTGAAAGAGAGACCAGTTAGCCTCTTTATAAATACCATTATTATATCAATTTTCTACTGTCTTGCATCATTTTGTAGTGCTTTATTTCATTCATTTCTTATTCATCATTGTATTAATGCAGTAAGTGAATAGTTTTGGAAATGACCATCTGCAAAATATATACTAGCTAGAAATATATTAAAATCTTAGGGCATAAAGGGACTTTAGCAATCCTTCAATTCAGAACTGCCCAGAGGAGGATGTTAGTAGCATGTAGACATAAACCCTGTGTTGGGGTTACCTCATTTTGAGGGAAGAGATGTGGTATAAAGTTAATGGAATGGGGGGAAGAGTCCCCAAGAGACTTCTCTTTTACTTGTTACATTTAAATCTTAATGTGGGTGGTCATTATATTTGTTCGATTTTTCTCTGTGCTTTCTCTCTTCTTCCTGTCTTTCCTTCCTTCCCTTCCTTTCCTTCTTTCTTTATTTTGTTTATCTAAAATATTCTATCCTGCTAATAGGGAAAAGAAAAAAAAAGGATTCTTGTGATCAAATAAGTGTGAGAGACTCTGGAAAAAAAAAAATTAAAGAAATTTCCCTGCTGGAAAACTGATCATTCATTCATTCACTGATTTCTGCTCAATGCTTGCTAATTGCCAAGCGTTGTTGCTGGCTTGGGGCTACAGAAGTGAACAAGGCTTACACAAATCTCTGCTTTCAGAGAACATGCATTCTGAGTAATCCTCAACACGGTTATAAAGAATTCATACAGGCATGTCTCCACTGCTTGCTCTTAACACTTTTTTTCTGTTTGTTTTGGTTTTTTTGAGACAGAGTTTCACTCATTGTTGCCCAGGCTGTAGTGCAGTGGCACGATCTCGGCTCACTGCAACTTCCGTCTCCCAGGTTCAAGCGATTCTTTTCTCAGCCTCCCGAGTAGCTAGGATTACAGGCGCCCACCGCCACACCTGGCTAATTTTTGTTTTTTTTGTTGTTGTTGTTGTTTTTTTTTTTGAGACGGAGTCTTGCTCTGTCGCCCGGGCTAGAGTGCAGTGGTCGGATCTCAGCTCACTGCAAGCTCCGCCTCCCAGGTTCACACCATTCTCCTGCCTCAGCCTCCTGAGTAGCTGGGACTACAGGCGCCTCCACCTCGCCTGGCTAGTTTTTTTTTTTTTGGTGTTTTTTTTTTTTTGTATTTTTAGTAGAGACGGGGTTTCACCGTGTTAGCCAGGATGGTCTCGATCTCCTGACCTCGTGATCCGCCTGTCTCGGCCTCCAAAGTGCTGGGATTACAGGCTTGAGCCACCGCGCCCGGCCAATTTTTGTATTTTTAATAGAGACAGGGTTTCACCATGTTGGACAGGCTGGTCTTCAACTCCTGACCTCAGGTGATCCGCCCACCTCGACCTCCCAAAGTGCTGCGATTACAAACGTGAGTCACCATGCCCAAACAACATTTTTTTATGAATAGTATGTCATGGACTTCATGTTTTTGTGGAATATACTGTGATAAACAGTTTTCTAGAACATTACCAATTATCCCAATGAAAATACTTAGTTTTGTTTGAGCCATCGAAGAATCATAAAACTTCGAAGATTTTCTTAAAGCAGTGCCTTATGATGCCAAGCAATTGTTAAGTAAATCCTGCGATTTGAGCATAGGATTTTTGGTATACTAGAGAATCAACTGTCAGATTCTCAGATGATATTTACATAATTGATATGCAGCAGGCGATCATGAGAATTCCAAAATATCACAATTAGACTTCAAACTCTTTTTATGTCTATGGTTGTTAACAGAGCACTTTTCCTAAAAACATTCAAGTGCAGTTAGAACAGACCAGCCTGACTAGTATTAAGATAAATGCTTCTTCAAAAGGGTACTTAAGGGAAATCACACATTGCTTTTTATAGCATCCTTACTAAGTTAGTGTGCTATTGTTTTTTATTTTATGGAATGTGGAGATGCAGGAAGGATTACCAATTTAAATCTAACTTCATTATTTAATTAAGCATATTGAAAACAATTCAGTATTGTCCTTCCACTCCAATTGAATAAACATTTCTGCAAGACTGAGGTAATAATGAATAAGTGTGCCTAATTTAATGTTTTCTAACATTTACTGAGGTTGATTCTTAAAAACATGCAAACTAATACATTTTTGTAAATTTATCTGTGTTGTTGCAAAGAACTTTAGCACATTTGATTTCTTGATTTAATTTATTTAATTGGGCCGTTGTTTTTTAAATTAAGTTTTGTTATGTATATTTGAGGTTTACAACATGAATTTATGGGACTACGTATAAAAAATACCATGTTACAGTAATAAAGCAGATTGACAGGTCTGTCATCTCACATAGTTACTTTTTGGTGACTAATTGACTGTTTTTAAAAGCATTTTTATTTAGGGGCCTGTACTTTTCTGAAAAAAGGATGCCATTTTTCAAAGTAGTCAGTAAGTAGCTGGAAAGAAATGACTGAATTTCCCAACACTGTCTTTTTTAGTTATTGCATTACTTTCTCTGAGTGTTTCTGGGTCATTTCCATGGGTTAAAATAGTTGATTTTCTTAGTGGGATCCACTGCTGACATGATTATACATTCAGTTTCCAGAAGATTTTTCTTTCATCTTTGATATGAAAGCATTAATACTTCTGAGCAGCTGGACACCTAAGTCACACAACAGGGTTTCTCATTGAGAAGACCCAGACTGAGTTACAATCTGCTAAGTCACTCTTGATGAATCTTCAATTGTGCAGTGAGTTTCCTGATACATTTATATTAGGTCCAGTTAGAGTCTCTTAAAGTTTCAGAATAGTTGTTTGATTGGAGAAGTTTTATTAGTCTTCAGGGTTGAGTGGAAATTCTAAGCTCTCTAAATAATTTGGAAAAAGGAACATGAAAAAAATTGAAACAAAGAGATACCTAATACATTCAGGTCTCTTTAGTAAGATAGAGCTTTGATTGACCATTGAAATGGCTGGTTCTAAAAATGCAGATGATCCAATGAAGTCCCAGCTACTCAGGAGACTGAGGCAGGAGGATTGCTTGAACCCAGGAGTTCAAGGCCAAACTGGGCCACATAGCAAGACCCTGTCCATAAAAAAAAATTAAATAGAAAAATTAAAAAGAAGATCTTATGTAAAGACATCATTTTATCTCCAACTGAAATATTGCTAGTTACATGTGTAATATTAAGTTTAGAGTAATAGGTAGTTATAATCAAACAGCTTATCTTTCTCTTGTTTATGTGAAAAACAGAAGAGGAGGAATAAGAGGAGAAGGGAGAGGAAACAGAAAGGAAGAAAAAGTAGCAGAAGAAGAGGAGAGAGGAAGAATGTTTATTGAATTGAATGGTTACTATGTTCCAGGCACCATTCTAAATGCTATATCTTTTTACTTCACGCAACACCCCTGACTTGGTCTATTATTACTTATGCTTTATAGACAAGGAAACAGAGGTACAAAAATGTTACGTTATCTAGCTAGCACATGGCAGAGCCGGGATGTGATTCTATTTAGCCTTGATGCAAATTCCAAGTCTTTAACAACATCATGGTCCTTCTCTTTCACAGAACTGATTTTTTTTTGAGACGGAGTCTCGCACTGTCTCCTGGCTGGAGTACAGTGACATGATCTCAGCTCACTGCAACCTCTGCCTCCTGAGTAGCTGGGACTACAGGTGTATGCCACCACACCCGGCTAATTTTGTAGTTTTAGTGGAGACAGGGTTTCCACTATGTTGTCAGGCTGGTCTCAAACTTCTGACCTCAGGTGATCCACCTGCCTTGGTCTCCCAAAGTGCTGGGATTATACAGGTGTGAGCCACCGTGCCCAGTCTAGATCTTTTACAATCAACCTTCCCATGGGAAATGCCACAATAAGCTATTTTACTTATACCTACTGTAGTGCACCTTTTCTATAACAGCTGATTCTACTTAAAGTATTTGAACGTGAAGTTTCCTATTCTCATGTAATTGTGTATTCATTTCCATTTAATCCTTTCTGTGAAAATCACAATGCATTAATTCTCTTGTGTGTTTCAGTGTTGTCAGAATCCTTGGCATGTAACCTCTAAATTACAGGGCTGTAATTTACTGTAAATAATTTACTGTAAATTAGCTGTAATAAACTACAGGGCTGTAGTTTATGTTCAAAATCTGATTTAAGGTTCTTTAAGCCTTCTTGGTTTCTCTAGAAACATGGATTTAATTCACCTGTAAGGGGTACCTAGAATCCTAGAATGTATATATATATATATATATATATATATATTTATGTGTGTGTGTGTGTGTGTGTGTGTGTGTGTGTATGTATGTACGTATTTTGAGATAGAGTCTCGCTTTGTCATGCAGGCTAGAGTGCAGTGGTGCGATCTTGGCTCACTGCAAACTCCACCTCTTGGGTTCAAGCGATTCACCTGTCTCAGCCTCCCAAGTAGCTGGGATTACAGGCACACGCCACCATGCCCAGCTAATTGTTGTATTTTTAGTAGAGATGGAGTTTTGCCATGTTGACCAGGCTGGTCTCAGACTCCTGACCTCTGGTGATCCACCCTGCTTGGCCCCCCAAAGTGCTGGGATTATAGGCGTGAGCCACCGCGCCCAGCTATATTTTTTAAATATCTGTATTTCTTTGAGTAATGGTTATATGCATTTAAAGCCACATTTTCTTTGGATTTTCAAATTCTAGCAGTAGCTTGCTGGAAGAGTTACGTTTTTTAAAAAATGACCTAGCTATATATTTTAGCAGGTACAACTATTAAATGTCTTCTTTGACATTTGGTTAGGTTGCTTCCAAGTGCCATTCACTTCCTAATTAGAAATGTCAATATCTTCAAGATGCAAACTGGATAAAACTATGCCCAGGACTGAGAAGAGGTTTGCAAGTTGAATCAATGGCACAATTTTTAATTGAAGACTAAAGTCTTCAACCAGATTCAACTCAGTCTAGCAAATTGAATTGTGCCACTCTGCTATACTGCAGATGTTAAAATTATTTCAAGCTCTGAAATTCTGATTTGATTTCATTATTCAAAATTGGTTAACGAGATTTATCAAAGTACTGAAAACTGCATTGTCTCTTGGTTCATTTAAATGTTCTTCTCTTTGATAGAGTTAAGGATGCTTAAAAAATATGTAAATATAAGTTCTTAATTGTTGATAATATTTAAAGTATCAGCACTCCAGATAAGCATGATATCCAATACAGGTGATAGCATTTTTATCATTCTTCTTATTGCTGGGAATTTTATGAAACCTGAACTCTGAAAGGCTGCATTATTAAGTCAGAGGATGGTGTCCCCATCAAGGAGATGCCAAAGTTGATACATTAAGCAGTTTGAAGATCATGATTAAGTTAATTCAGAGGTACAAATCTGCAAGGTGATTGATTTCTAAGAACTGAAACAGATACACTTTGAATGAAGTCCTATGGAATGGCTGGTCTAAATTCTATTTCTGTTGTGTTCAGCTTCCTATTTCTGAAGATATTATAAGACTTTTTCATCCCAAGATAAAATGTTAGAACATTATTCTGCCTTTTCCCTGGAATACTTCTAAGGTTATATTTTTATTACCATGTCTGTAGTGATAGCTCAAGTGTCTAGTCATTTATCATTCAGTCAAATTATTTTTTGACTTTCATACATAAATCATCAAAGCAATGTATCTTTCCCATTTTTTTCCTACTTTTCCTTGCTTTTTTTCATACACTTCTTTTGTGTAGCTCATAGTCCTATAAGCAAAGGGAAACTGTTATTTCATTTTGACAGGCTATTGAATATCTATCACTTTTTGTTTTTAAAACTGTAAAACATCTTGACATTTAGTTTTATGTTTTGCTTTTTTTGACTACTTTTCATGACAGCACTAACCCTATTCTAAGTGTATATGTATCATCATACTGAAAAGTTCTTCTACTTTACAATGTTAATTTGAAATTTCCCTGGAATTTAGGATTTCTCTCCCAAACTTTTATCTAGAGTTGTGGTTCTTAACATTTTCTGTACATTTACATCACCTGGTTCCAGTCTGAGATGTAATTGTTATTTTATTATTCCAGCTTATAAAATTTTTACACTCAGACTGTTCTCCATAATAATTAAATATTAACCTCTAGGGCTGGAACCAGAGCGCCAATTTTTTAATTCCCAGATTATTCCAATGTTAGGTTGATAATAAATGGTCTGATTCAATGTTGCATAAATATTAAGAACCTTCAGAATCACTGTGGTGGAGAGTCTTGTTAAAATACATATTCTGATATGTAATTCTGGGATGAAGCCCAAACCTTTGCAATACATTTTTTACAAGCACATTGATAATGCAGTTGCCACCAAGCCACAGACTACACTTTGAGTATCAAGAGTTGAATGGATATTTGACCAAAAGAAGAATAACGTATTTTACTCTGACTCCACCCATTGGTCCATTGGTCCTCACCTATACCTCCAGGCTCTCCTGAAACAGTATTTTAATTGGTGACAACAAGAAATTATGTCTATCTACATGTAGAAAGTGCATCTTACTCTGCCGACAAAAGAAATCCAAAAGCATTATATCCATTATACCTCCTAAATCATGTTAATACAGAAGTGAAAATGAATTCATTTAAGCCAAACTTGCCCAACCCGTAGCAGCTATTGTTGGTGTCAGTGTATTTTATGTGTGATCCAAGACAATTCTTCTTCCAGTGTGGCCCAGGGAGGCCGAAAGATTGGACACCCCTGATTTAAGCTGTTGACAGATGTATTTGTTTTAGTAAAGATCGTTAGTATTTTGTATTGTGTTGAACCATATGAAATTGCTGATTTTTACAAAACACTTTTGACCTAGAAAGGTTGCAGTTTCATTGTTCAGCCTAATAGCTTGACAAATTGTTGTCCAGCATAGGAAAATAAAAGAAAAAGAAAAATCACATCAGGATACACTTTTTCCACTGTAAGTTAATTTGTAGCTAGAATGCGTAGTTAGAGTTTTTGCTGCTGATAGAACACAGAACAAGATGATATAGCAGAGTGCCTCTTAGGAAATGCACATGAATGGCTTCCACAAAGTAGCTCTAAATGCACTTTCCATTTGCCATCAGCAAAATGCTTGACCACCTCCCTCGAATGGATACCTACTTTCCTTTCCGTGTCCGCCTCCTGTCTCATTTTCTACCTGCCCTGTTCCTATCAGAAACCTAGACCAGGGAACTTCTACTGGAGGAAAGAAACTTCCATATTCCATTAGATTTTGGAATCTGAGACATATGAGGGGCTCCAGGAACAGGTTTTGTGTTACCCAATATTTCTTATGCCCCTTCTCCGTGTGTTCTCCATGTGTGAAGTGATTCTTTTTTAAACGTGAAATGTATAGTGACTATGGGAGATGGCCCTATACTACTAAAATATGTATGTCACTAAAACATTAATTAACTTTGATGCTGAATTGATTCAACTTGGTTTTATTTGCTTGAGAAACATTTCTTCAACTATTGTGTGCCAGACCCATTGTTAGGTGATGAAGATGCGAAGACCTACACACTCTGACGCCTGTCCTAAAGAAGCAAGTGGCCTAATGGGATGACATAGAGAAGTAAATTGATATTTAAGTATAGTGTGAAGAGTGCAAAGATAGAATCAAGAAAAACTATAGAAGAACAGAGAAGAGGTATCTAAACAAAAATAACATTACAAGAATAGGTCATACTTGATCCAAGTTTTGAAGTATGGGTAGAATTTCTGAGAAAAGGGATAGAAGAAAAGAATTTCAGGAAAGGGATTGATGTAGAAAGAGGTTCAGAAGCATGAAACATCAAGATCTGGTTGGGTAACTCTAAAGAGCTGCCAGATTTGATTTCCCTGGGGTAAAGATAGATACATAGTACTCTATGGCTGGTGAGGCTGAGAAGGTGGGCTTATTTCTCAGCCTCACCAGCCATAAAGTATCAAAATAAGTGCGGTGTCAGCATTCACAGTCTTTTATGCCAGACAATGGAGTTTGAACTTTAACCTAGAGACCTTGGGAACCATTTGTGTCATTTTGATAAGGGAGTGTCGGGACATGTTTTACATGTTAAGTAGTTGACCCTTGAAGTATTGCAGGGAACAGGAGGGACCGGAGTAAGAATGAGAGGCCAGAAAATCTAGTTAGGAGGTTATACTAGTAATCCATAGAAGCAGTGGTCAGAGGCTAAAATAAAGTAGTAGTTGACAATGGGAATAAAAAAGGAGAATGCACATGAGAAGTATTTACTAATGAAGTAGAAGCTACATAAGTTAATATCTGATTGGATGTGTGATTTATGTCATAGGAAAGTGACGAAGGTGGTTCCCAGGACATGGGTGTAAGTTATCTGGGTGGACAATGGTGCCATTGAATAGGAAATACAGGAAGAGAAAGGGGGTAAGCAATGAATTTAATTTGAGCATGTTAATGTTGACATCCGAATGAAAATGTCAGTAGACATTTTTCTATATAAGCCTGAAATTCACTTAGAAATGTAAGCATAAGATACAAATTTAGGCATCAGCAGCATATAAATGATAGTTGAATTTAAGGAGAAGAATTAGGTATGGGAGGATAGTATCAAGATGAAAAGAGTGGCCAGGCATGGTGACTCATGCCTGTAATCCCAGCGCTTTGGGAGGCCGAGCCAGGTGGATCACCTGAGCCCAGGAGCTCAAGACCAGCCCTGGCAACACAGGGAAACCCCGTCTCTACAAAAAAAATAAATAAATAAATAAAAAAAATAAGAAGACAAAAATGAGCCAGGCATGGTGGCACACACCTTTAGTCCTAACTACTGGGGAGGCTGAGGTGGGAGGATTGCTTGAGACTGGGAAGTCGATGCTGCAGTGAGCCATGCATGATTGCACCACTGCACTCCAGCCTGGGTGACAGTGAGTCTTCAAAAAAAAAAGAAGAAAAAGAGGAAGAAAAAAGGAAGAAAGGAAGGATGGAAGGAACGAGGGAGGGAGGAAAGAAGGAAGGAAGGGAGGAAGGGAAGGAGGGAGGGAGGGAGGAAAGGAAGGAAGGAAGAGGAAGGAAGGAAGGAAGGAAGGAGGGAAGGAAGGAATGGAGAGAGGGAGAGAGGGAGGAAGGAAGGAAGGAAAGGCCAAAGACTAGGAAGGGAATACAGGATTTAAGGTTCTATGAATAAAATCAAGAGTGTCATAGAGACAGCAAGAAAACAAAAAATGTTTGGTATCACAGAAACCAAAGGAGAAGAAAATTTCAAGGAGGAAGTAGTGAATAGTGTCAATGTTGCAGACAAGTCAAGTTAAAAAAGCACACACAGAAAAGTGACCATGAGATTTGGTGGCATAAAGACATTTATTGATCTTGACTGGATTGCATAACAATCCACCATTGTACAATCTCCAGGCAGAATTTGAAGATTCTGTGGACAATGAGGAAATTGGAGTCCCCAAGGACAGACTACTTTTTCAAGAAAAAGGGAAGAAGGGAAGTAGAGATTCTTAATTTTACCCGTCACAGGTGCTGAGGAGAAACACCTCATAAAGAAGAAAAAGAGTCATGGAGTGAAGTGATATATCCACACGCATGGGTGGGGCCAATCAGCATGAATGAGGGTAGGGAGACAGGAGGGAGAAGTTCAGGGCATTTTGTCTGAGATCGCTGTTTTCTCTGTATAGTGAGACACAAGTAATATGCTGAGAGTGAGTGGGAAGAGGGCAGAGGTCACGGTGTTTGGGAGTTGAAAGTCCCATAAAACATGAAATAGGAATGGGAAAGAAGCCAACTGCTAATGTGTAAAGGGCTCATCAGGGTCTGTTTGCAGCCTCCTAAACTTGGTGGCATTCCTTGAGGTTGTATGACTTCACCACTACATTTTGTTCACGCGTGCTTGAATTAGCCATGTGTATAATTCATGTAATACGTTGATGTTGACGGTTGATGGGGAGAAAAGATATGCTAGTCTCAGAATGGCATAGTGCTTTAAAGACAGTTTAATCCATGAGATGGCAAATTTAGTTTAATCTTCTTCTAAACAGCTAGGTTTTCAATGGCTTGCTGCTCGCAGTAAGACTAATTTTTGCTTTAGTTTTATTCTTCAGAGCTCAAAATTATTATTTGTGCAAGCTTTTTAATGTAACTTGGGTAGTAAGGACAGCAGTTAATTACGTGAAACTAATTTATAACAGTTTTGTAAGCTACTGTGACCAAATAGTACTTCAGTTACAGTAATAAATTAACAACTTGTTGGATAAAGTGTCAGCCATAAGTGATTTTTAACACGGTTAACATACTCACCAACCACTAAAGGAAAAAAAATGCAAAAACATACAGCTCAAAATTCATAGAAGGAATTTAAATGGAATTCTAAGAAATATTTGTTTAACCTGAAAAAGACAGGAGAGAAGGAACAAAGGACCATAAAACAGATGAACACAAAGAAAACAAATAGCTAAGTGGCAGACCAAATACAACCACACCAGTAACTATTTCAAATGTAAATAAAATAAGCACTTGTATTAAAAGCATAGGCTATCACACGGACTTTTAAGAAAGCCAGACCTAGCTCTACGCTGTGTGTAAGAAATGTATGTGAAAAATGAAGACAAAGATATAAAATGCTTCAAGATAAAATTATAGAAAAATATATATACTGCAAACATAACCACAGAGAATCTGAAGGTCCTATATAAATATCAAATTAAGTAGACTTAAACTAGATTTAAAGACAAGGAGAATTACCAGAGGAAACTATAAAAAGGTAAAAAAGGTGTCGGGCATAGTGGCTCACACCTGTAATCCCAGCACTTTGGGGGTCCGAGGTGGGCGGATTGTTTGGTCCCAGGAGTTTGAGACCAGCCTGGGCACCATGGTAAAACCCCATCTCTACTAAAAATACAAAAGATTAGCTGAGCATGGTGGCGTGCACTTGCAGTCCCAGCTACACGGGAGGCTGAGGTGGGAGGATCTCCTGAGCTCAAGGCTGCAGTGAGTCATGGTCACACTAGTTCACTCCAGCCTGGGCTGCAGAGTGAAACCTTGTCTCAAAGAAAAAAAAAAGGAAAAAAGTGCCAGTTCATTAGGAACCATTATAATTTTTTTTAAGTTAGACCAAAAAAAAAAAAAAATTAAGAAAGATATAGATGTGAGCAATACTGACAACCACTTTGTCATGATTGGTATTTATACAGCAGGGTTCCTGGAGGGTTTTTTTTTTCAAGTCCGCATGAAATGGTCACCAAGGTAGACCATATGTTGAGCCATAAAAATTACTAAATTTCTAGATTGTGGTCTTGTAGACTACATTCTCTGACTGCAAAATAATCAAACGAGAAGCAGTAACAATATAATGTCTATTGATAAGAAAGTAGATCTTAAATGTTCTCACCACATACAAAAATGATAAGCATATGAGGTGAATAGATATGTTAATTACCATGATTTAATCATTCCACAATGTATATATATATATATATCAAAAAATTATTTTGTGCACTGTAAAGATATACAATTTTTATTTGTCAATTATGCTTAATGAAGTTGGGGGAAAAATATATCTACAAAATCCTCAAATATGTGAAAAGCAAATCAAACTTGTAATATATATATAAATATATATAAATATTGACAAATATTGGCAAATATATGTAAATATTTGATATACATAAAATATATATTGAAGAAAAAACTGTAAGGAAAATTACAAAATATTTTGATGGAATGATAACTGATACAAAATACCAAAATTTATAGAATGCTGCTAAAAAGTATTTAGAAGGAAATTTATGGTTTTAAATGTTTATATTAGAAAGCATTAGAAAGGAAAAAAGGCTTAAAATTAATAACTCAAATGTCCAATTTAAGTAGATAAGTCAATTACAATTGTCTCAAATTAATTGTGTCTAAAATTGTGATATTTTATTAAAAATATTAATTTTAAAAGAAGGAAATAAGAGTAGAAAAATGAAATAGAAAATAGAAGGCTAATAATAGAGAATTTAACACAGTCATAAGCTGCTTTTTTGCAAATTTTAATAACTTTAATATCTCTAAGAAGACTGATTTTAAAAAAATTATAAACATCAAAATTCAAAGCCTGGAGCTGGGGACAAGTGGCTCATGCCTGTAATCCCAACGCTTTGGGAGACCAAGGCAGGAGGATCACTTGAGCCCCGGAGGTGGAGACCAGACTGGCTAACATAGCGAGACTCTGTTTCTACAAAAAAATTTAAAAATTAGCCAGACATAATGGCACATGCCTGTAGTCCCAGCTATGTGGGAGGCCCGAGTCAGGAGGATCACTTGAGCCTGGGAGTTTGACACGATCACCTCACTCCAACTCCAGCCTGGGTGACAGAACAGGACCCTATCTAAAAAAAAAAAAAAAATTAAATTCTCTGTTCATCCAAAACTCTGTTAGGAAAATGAAAAGGCAGGTTACCGATAAGAGAAAATATTTACAGTATGCTTATATTACAAAGGACTTGTATCCAGAAAATATAAATAACTCCTAAAAAGTAATAGTAAACATCCAAAACCTGAATGGGATACCATATCATGCCCATTAGGATAGCTAAACACTACACAACGCTAATATTGATGAGGATATGGTGCACTTGAACTCTATACATTGCTGATTGGAGTGTGATATTGTGCAATCACTTCAGAAAACTCTTTGGCAGTTCTTACAAAGTTCTGGCCTTTTAAGTCAGAAATTCCACTTCTATGTATTTATTTAAAAAAGAAAACATGTCCATACACACAAAAAAATTGTAAGAGAATATTCATAGCAACTCAATTCATAATTATCAATAACTGGAAATAGTTCAGATGTTTATCAACAGAAGAATAAACAAATTGAGCGCATGTTACACAAATGATTACTATTCAGCAGAAAGGAAGTATGAACTACTGATACATGCAGTAACACAGATAAGTCCTAAAACATTGTTAAGCAAAAGATGCCAGAGACAGTTGAGTATGTGTAGTATGATTCAATTTATGTGAATTTCAAGTAAAGTCAAGCTAATCTACAACAATGGAAATCAGCACAGTGGTTGCCTATACAGTGTTGGTCGGGGCTGTTAGGACGGACTGTAGGTGGAGACAAGAGAACTTTATGGGGAATGGAAGTGTTTCATATGATTTGGGTGATGGTTACTTGGTATATACAGTTACACAAATTTGGTAAATCGCACATTTAAAATTCCTGTATTTCAAACATGCAAATATGGCCTCTGTAAAAATAAAAATAAAAGCAGAAAGAAAAGAGAGGCATTTTGATATGCTTTCATAAACTAGACATAGTTTTTTTAAAAAATTCCTATGAATAAATTCTTCCAGTCTTCTTAAAATTCTCAAAGCAAAAAAAAAAAAAAAAGAAAGAAAAGAAAAAAGTGTATCCTTGGTGAACCAGCATCTTTAATTAGAAGGCATAAAATGTAACATTTCTGATCATGTGATTCATGTTTTGCTTTAAAATATTCACAGAATCTTCCCATGTAGTTGATAACGATGATAAAATTATCTAGCAATTATTGGGCTATTAACGATATACCAGGCAATCTTCTGAGGGCTTTACATGTTTAACTAGCTTAATCCTCACAGCACCCTAAGAAGAAAGTACTACTTGTAATCCCATTTTTCACTTGAAGTCTCAGAAGCCCAGGGATTTAAGTAATTTGTTCATAGTCACATAGTTTCTAAGGAATGTAGCTGGTCTATAATACCAAGGGCTCTGATTCCAGGCATGCTCTGTGCTCCTTATCACCCTGCTGTCCTGCCAGGAGGGTTGCTTCTAATATGGTCCAGTTTAGTATATAGTCATTTATTTGCTATTCTCCTGTTAAAGCCATCCAGTGTCTCAAAAAAAATAGCAGCACCAACTTTCCCTAATCATAGAGTTATTTTTATTTTTATTTTTTTTAGAGGAAGGCATGGTCTAACTCTGTCACCCAGGCTTGAGTGCAGTGGTGCAATCACGGCTCACTGCAGCCTGGAACTCCTGGGCTCAAATAATCCTCCCACTTCAGCCTCCTGAGTAGCTAGGACTGCAGGTGTGTACCACTATGCCCACCTACTTTTTTAAAATTAATTTTTGTAGAGATGGGATCTCACTATGTTACCCAGGCTGGTCTCAAACTCCTGGCCTCAAGTGATCCTCTGGCCTCAGCTTCCCTAAGTGCCAGGATTACAAATGTGAGCCATCATGCCTGGCCAGCAAATCATAGAGTTTTAAAGTCCAAGGGAACCTTAACTTCTTCTCTAATCCCATCCCCCAACACTTTGAGACCAAAGCCCTTGCAACTGTATATAACTTGTGGAAGTGTCATATGCCCACACAGCAGAGTCTGTTTGCGAAGGTGGTTTGGTGGAACAGGTTAGGTCAGGACCAGTGCGCACTCCCTGGACTAAACGTGTTCTGTTCCACATTCAAGACATAGAGCTTTACATTTCAGGAGACTTGGTGCTCCAGTAGCTAAGGGGTGGTCAGTGTGATAAATACAGCTTTATAATGTCCATTCTCCTAAGCAGCGTGATTCTGTCCGTGTTAAAGGCAAGTATTGGTGCAAAGCAGTGAAATATAAATACCCTGTACAAATGTTGCTCGGTGTTTTCACTTTTTTTTCTTTCTGTCCTGTGTGGCACAATTTATTAGTTCTCATAATACAAACTAAAATGAAATTCAAAGCTCTACCGAGCTGTTGTTTTTGTTATTTTTTGTCTTCAGGGTTTCTTTCTTTCTTTCTTTCTTTTTCTTTCTTTCTTTCTTTCTTTCTTTCTTTCTTTCTTTCTTTCTTTCTTTCTTTTCTTTTCTTTTCTTTTCTTTTCTTTCTTTTCTTTCTTTTCTTTTCTTCTTTTTTTCTGGCTTCTGATTCTGTCTCCCTGAGCTACACAGCACACACATAGAATTCTGCTCATTTACTTTCCTGGAGAGCTATAATATGCATCAAACCACAGCAAATAGCAAAAGGATTGTATGGTTGTTGAGAATATCGGTGTCTAAGGTTCCAGTACTGAGGCACACACACACAGGCTACCAGCAACTAAATTAATCCCTGCTTCCTTGGGAGATGCAAAGGTTTTTATTAATGTTATGCATAAATTCAGACACCAAAGAACTTGAGGTTGATTTAGTATTCTGCAGTTTTCCAAAGAAGCTGCTTACAGATAACCATTGAAGGGTTGATCTTATTTAGGTAGGCTACGAGACCTCAGAAGCTAGGCTTTTGTTTTCCAAATAGTGGCTGTGGATTCTATATCCCATGTCCAAGCTATTGTTTGGGACAACATGTTCCCCTTCAGGTGGTTGCAAGCACATGAGAGGCTGATCTTGGCCTTTCCGCTTGAAAAACTATGCACTGAAATGTCCTTGCTTTCACTCGCCATGCCCATAAGCTTCCGTGAGGGAATGGATTCCTTCTTTCCATGAATAATTTCAAGAAGTCCTCTCATTGCCCTGGTAGTGCAGCCATGATTGAGAAGAATAAGGGTAGTAATCAACAGAATATTAATGAGAGTTAATAATAGTATTAACAATAATACTAAAGAATCAGTATAACAAAGTATACTCATCAGTAGATTAACAAGTAGTATGAGTGGCACTAACAACATTAGTACAGCCATTCCATTGAGGATTTATTATATTTTAAGCACAATGCCAACCACTTTATAAGCATCCTCTCAGATCTTCACAACCATCAGGAGATAGCCCTTACTATTATATCCATTTTGCAGAAAAGAAGACAGGATTGAAGGGATGCTGGTCCTTGAGGTCCAGCAATGTGAGATCTGATGTTATTCTTGGAAACCCCAAAGGTTCCATATTTATGTTAGCCCAGTGGTTTACACACAAATCTGTCTTTCTACACTGATAGGAACAGAGTGAAGGGGATTTTTCTTCCATGTTCAGGAAACTTGATGGATTTGATAAGTAGTAAACATTCATCCTTATCATGTCAGGTTATGCATATAAATGATCTGTTTGAATGTAAGTGACTATTCTGAAATTGACAGAATAAATGGCACGAAGAGTCACTCTGCTCTGTACCTCCAAACCTTGAAATTGCTTTGTTGGCCTATTTTTGGTATTCTGTAGTCACTATGAATATCCTTGTTAGGAAAACTCTACTAAGTTTTTTCTGTAGTCAGAATCCCCAATATCTTAACCATGCAAGAGCTCGGCCTGAAATTAAAAGAGAAAACAGTTTATGAACTCCTTGGGTTTCATATTTAGCTGAAAATTTTAGGTACTAGGATTTTTTTTCCCCTGTGGATTCTTTGGTAGAAGCCGAGACACATTTTATTTTTATTTTTCAAAAATAATTTTTGGCCGCACTCAGTGGCTCACGCCTGTAATTCCAGCATTTTGGGAGGCCTGAGGACAAGAGTTCCAGACCAGCCTGGCCAACATGGTGAAAGCCCCTGTCTACTAAAAATACAAAAAAAATTAGCCGAGCATGGTGGGACATGCCTGTAGTCCCAGCTACTCGGGAGGCTGAGGCAGGAGAATGGCGTGAACCCGGGAGGCGGAGCTTGCAGTGAGCCGAAATCGCACCACTGCACTCCAGCCTGGGTGAAAAAGCGAGACTCCGTCTCAAAAATAATAATAATAACAATCATTTAAAGATATATTTTAAATAGGGAAAAATGATAACTTGATATAGAAAGCTGATGTTAGGAAAAGTTTAAAAGTTAGGTGTCATAAAGATCTTGACTGCTGAAAACACATGCGTAGGCAGATTATTACAAAGAAGAGCACATACAAGAAGTGAAAAATGATAATGGGTTATTCCAAATATTTGTTTTTGGTCTTATTTGTAGTATATATAAATACCATAAACCTTCTCTTTTTTAATTTTTTTCTTAAAGACAGGGTCTCGCTCTGTCACCCAGGCTGGAGTGCCGTGGCAGGATCAAAGCTCACTGCAGCCTTGATTCTTAAAATTTTCCCTTTAAGGTATCTGCACATACACATGCATAAAAGCACCGATCTTTGAATGAGACTAGAATCAGCCTATCATTTGGTGACTGTTATCCAAAATCCCTCATTTGGATAGAATTAAGTATTCCTTTTAATATTATTTCATAGAAATTTTATTCAGCTTCATTTTTCCAACATAAAAGGTAAGGGATTATCAGGTTGTTGTTTTTTTAAAGGATAGTCATACTCTAAGATCTTCCAGCCCAGAGCATTTTATATATTTCCCTGAATGAATTTCACAGCTGCCGACAGTAGGACAGACTGTAAAAGGAAAGCTGCCCTTGCCAGATATTGGTCTCACCATACATAATGCCCTTAGATGTGCTTTGTGCACCTGCTTTTATATCTTTTCACAGTGATTACCCAAATCCCTTCTACAGCAATGTCTTAACGTGAATTGTGAATGTATTGTCACAGTGATACCTAATGTGAATTAGGTACACCTTGTATAATAGTTTCAATCCATTCCAATGCCAGAATAATATTGACAGGCTGGTAAGCATTTAAAAAATAGTATCACTCTGATTAAGAAAATGAAAGAACTAAGAGGATTATGAAAAATTACAAAAGACTTAAAACACCAGAAGAAACTCTGAATGAAGTCAAAGTCATAATTGTGTATATAGAAAGTTAAAGACGTAAGAGAGAAAATAAATGAGCTACAAAATGAGATCAGTTGGAAGGGAAACTTACAAAGGGAAGTACAATTCACTTAAAACTTTTATCATTTGATTTTCCTTCATTACATGCTTTAGCTTGTAAATGGGTTAGGTACTATTCCACGGGGAAAGCCATGTCTATGTACGTTTTTAATCCCAAAGCGGAACGCGAACATTTTAAGCATTTATAGTTTAACTTTATTCTGAAGCTTTAAAAGAGTACATTTTGGCATCATCTGAGTAAGATTTATGAATTTTGAGCAAATTTGTGCATGACTTTGTCCAACCCATCAGCCTCTCTATCCCACAAAGGATATTAATATATTATGGAATTTATGGGCTGTAGTGTTTCACTTTAAGCCCAGGAGAAGAGTTAGTTCTAAAGTGAATAAAATTTCAGACAAAGAATATTTCTATTTTAGTTTTTTCTTTATTTCTCGACTTTAATTGTTGGCAGTATTTAATAGTAGGTACGGATCATTTTGGCAATGCATTAAAATATTTTACCATATTGGAGAATTATACTTCTAAATACAGAATATCAATGTCATATGCATGTAAATCCTAAGAGAAAATAGCAGTCATAGAAACAGCACGGAGACATAGAGTTTTAACATTAAATGCTACACTTTGAAAAAATAAATAAATATGTGTATACACATATATACACATATATATACATATATATGTGACATTTTCTTCCTTCTTTCCTCCTATCTTCTTTTTTTCTACCTCCTTTTCCTTTCATCTTTCCTCCTTCTTTATTTTCCATGATTCATGGACTGCTCCAAATTAAACACCTTGACGTGAGGTCTTGAATATTTTCTAGTATGTACTTAATATATTTTAAAAATATGTTGTCTTGGCCATGTGCAGTGGCTCACACCTGTAATTCCAGCACTTTAGGAGGCTGAAGCACATGGACCACTTGGGGTCAGGAGTTCAAGACCAGTCTGGCCAACAGGGTGAAACCCCGCCTCTACTAAAAACACAAAAATTAGCCAGGCGTGGCAGCCTGTGCCTGTAGTCCCAGCAACTCAGGAGGCTGAGGCAGGAGAATTGCTTGAACCCAGGAGGCAGAGGCTGCTGTGAGCCGAGATGGCGCCACTGCACTCTAGCTTGGGCAATAGTGAGAGCAGACAGAGACTCCGTCTAAAAATATATATATAGATATATATATAGATATACACACACACACACACACACACATATATATATATATATGAGTGTGTATACATTGTTTTTGCTATTATGGTAGCAAAAACTTTCCCAAAAATAGCAGATTGTTTTCATAGAATCGACAGTTCTTACAGTCTTCTCTGTGTCTAAATATTGATCTGCATTTCATAAAGCGTTGAAAAGCAATGACACTCACTGGGTCAGATTAGAGTATATTATATTGGATACTATTGATTTTCTTTGCTTCATTTATATATTGAAAATGTCTTAAACACAGTGCAAAAAAGGCCTTTACTTTGGAGATTTTTAAAGTATATTCCTGTATTTCCTTTTTTGGCTTGGAGACTCTTTTATGGCTTCTTGTTGCCCTTTATTAATTTCTCTTATTTTAATACACAAGATAAGGCTTTACAAAGACTAAAGATTTGAATTCTTCTGTGTGTTATGTTTTACTAAGTGTGTGAGAAGGATGCTTGTTTAGTTTTTGTTTGCTTTTGGACATGAATGGCAGCTCATAAGATGTTTGTATGAATAGAGGAAGAGTTTAGGTCTTAAGACTAGATTCCTTCTCATGTTTCTTTAATTTCCCTTAAAACCTACTAGACTCTGATGAGCTTTGTATTAGTCCATTTTCACACTGCTAGCAAGAACTCCCTGAGACTGGGTAATTTATAAACAAAAAAGGTTTAATTGACTCACAGTTCTGCATGGCCAGGGAGACCTCAGGAAACCTACAGTCATGGCGGAAGGCAAAGGAAGAGCAAACACCTTCTTCACAAGGTGGCAGGACAGAAAGAGAAAGAAGGGGGAAGTGCCACTTTCAAACCATCAGATCTCATGGGAACTGACTGTCACAAGAACAGCATGGGGGAAACCACTCCCATGATCCAATCACCTCCCACCAGGTCCCTCTCTCAACACATGGGGATTACAATTCAAGAAGAGATTTGGGTGGGGACACAGAGCCAAACCATATCAAGCTTACTGAGAAGTTTCTCACTGAAGCAAGTTCAGAATTCTCTTTGACATACTTCTATCTGCCAATTTAAAAGAACAATCAGTCGAGCCACAGATTGACATCTTAGTTTATTGTATATTTTGCAGGAGGGAAATGAACATACTCAAGCAGTCTTCCCTTGAGGTGAATGAACTAAACTTCAGTTATGGGAATTAGTAAGCATTTACGTTTTCTAAATTTCAGTTTTGCATTTGAGGTGCCTATTTTTTTAACTTTTATTTTAGGTTCGGGGTACCTGTGTAGGTTTGTTTTATAGGTAAATTATCACAGGAGTTTATTGTACAGATTATTTCATCACCCAGGTAATAAACATGGTACCCAATAGGTAGTTTTTTAATCCTCACCCTCCTTCCTCCCTCTACCCTCAAGTAGGCTCTGGTATCTGTTGTCCCCTTCTTTGTGTCCATATGTACTCAATGTTTAACACCCACTTAGGAGTGAGAACATCCACTTACGAGTGAGAACATAATATATTTGGTTTTCTGGTCCTGTGTTAGTTTGCTTAGGACAACGACCTCCACCTCTTTCCATGTTGCTTCCTTCAGAGAATAGGATCTCATTCTTTTTCTGTGGCTGCATAGAATTCCATGGTGTATATGGACCACATTTTCTTGATCCAGTCTACCGTTGATGAGCATTTAGGTTGATTCTATGTCTTTGCTATTGTGAACAGTGCTGCAATGGACATAGTGTATCTTTATGGTAGAATAATTTATATCCTTTTGAGTATATACCCAGGATACTCTAAATTCTGTCCGCAGATCTCCATAAATATGCAAAATCTGTACAATTTGATCAAGCATGATATTAAACTGGAAACCAAGTAGTGAAAGAATTTAAAATCAAAGCATATCAATGGAATGCTTCCTGCACCTTTAGATTTAATGACCTCTAATTAAGCCATCGTAATACCTGCCAATATACGCTCACCTAAAGACCATAGAAAGAAGCTGGAATAGAGATGCTTGTACTGTGGAGGAAATTGTAGAATCATTGCAGTAGCCAAAAAAAAAAGTAAATAATATGAGAGTAGAAAAATGCTTTCTCCAAAACTATGTGTGCAATTTTGGTCACTCTATTCGGATGGTCATTCCAAAGCATTTTGAAATAGTCATTGGTATGTGACACAAAGAAACTCTTGTAATATTTTGGAATTGTGTATGCTACATTTTTCCTTAAATGACTTGCTCTGTTAGAACACATCAAGTCATGTTGTACTCACAGATCTCAAAATATTTATTTTGTCTTCTGGTTAGTATTGAGAATCCATGAAAGCTGTTTATTTTATTAAAACAATCATCATCCAAAAATGTTATTAAATGGTTATTTGGCTAGTAATAAACTAGACTGTACAAATTGCATTATTAGATATGGCCGCAGTGTCTTGGCATCTAAAACAGAAATGTAATGGAACATTTTTAAAAGGAGATAATATAACTAAATTATTGTTAGAAGTGTGAATAAATAATAATTGTGAGAGTAAGTATTTATGTCTAAATAAAGGTAGTGAGATTCACCACACTCAAGGTGCAAATCTGGTTCTGACTGTTATATTCCAAAGATTGGCAACTTATGTCCTGCAAGACAAAAATAATTTTATTTCTGACAAGGACTCTTATTTAGTAAAATATGACCCTTGCACTCTTCTTCCTTCCTTCCTGGGAAGGGCTGCCTCCTTAACAGGTGCTGGTCCTCCAGCCCATTTGGGAAGTAGCAACCTGAGGTCAACTCACAAGTACTTTAATCTTCCCTCTCCATTCCTGCATACACAAAAGAAGTAAGACTAAGTC
Organism: Trachypithecus francoisi; assembly: GCF_009764315.1. Classification (NCBI taxonomy): domain Eukaryota; kingdom Metazoa; phylum Chordata; class Mammalia; order Primates; family Cercopithecidae; genus Trachypithecus; species Trachypithecus francoisi. The sequence continues at coordinate 22,597,165 of NW_022681474.1, forward strand.
AGGTGCAGTGGCACATGTCTGTAATCCCAGCACTTTGGGAGGCTGAGGCAGGAGGAATACTTGAGCCCAGGAGTTCAAGACAAACCTGGGCAACATAGTGACAATCTGTCTCTACAAAAAAAATTAACCAGGCATGGTGGCACATGCCTGTAGCATCAGCTACTTGGGAGGCCAAAGCAGGAGGATCACTTGAGCCCAGGAGTTCGAAGCTGCAGTGAGTCAAGATCACACCACAGCACTCCAGCCTGAGTGACAGCAAGACCCTGTCTCAAAAATGAAAAATAAAAGAAGAGGAAGTGAGGCTGAAATTTGTGAGGCTAAAACTTGGCATGCTGTGTATAAAGGACTGTTTATGATGGTAGATACTGACCTAAAACCCAGCCCAAAGACAAACCCCAGAGATAGAATCAGACACTGAATGGTTGGATAGATGGATGGATGGATGGAGAAAGGGAGGATAAAAAACAGCAAGAAAGAGAGGGATGGAGGGATGGAAAGATGAATGGAAGAGGGAGGGAAGGATTTGAAGAAACAGTCAAAGCTTCGTTTTTGACTCAAGTAGATATTTTTGCTACATTTTCCCTAAAGCCACATTTTCAATTAATCCTGTTTTCCCAGGAAAGCAATGTGTCATACTCTTATAAAAAATAAGAAAATAATCAAGTCCACAAGATGCAATAATACAAGCATACTTAAGGATGAGGCCAAATTTTTAAAAGCAACACATGTTAAGGGCAAAAACATAGTTTACATATTGTCATGAATCTGACTGTATAATTTGCCTCAACCTGCCTCATATAAAAAGTACGATAATATAATATCTCAATATTCATTAAGTGCTTATTGTGAGTCACATACTCTCCTAAGAACTTCATATGTATTAAATGTGGAATTCTCATATCAACCCTGTGGGGTAATTACTGTTATTGACTGCGTTTTGGAGATAAGGCTAACTGAAGACCAGACAGATGAGGTCATTTATTATAGCCTCACTTGATTTTTATTGGCGATGTGGTCATTCTAATACTGTAACCTATTTCCAAAAGCCTTTATTTTTATCTTTTTGCTTCCTCTCTTTTCCTCCTCCCTTCTCACCAAATATAGATGAAAATGTTTATGATGGCAGATACTGACCTAGGACCCAGCCCAAAGACATAGCCTCTGTCATCTTGGAGGTGTAATGTTCATTCTTTTTTATAAGGCAGAGTCTTGCTCTGTCGCCCAGGCTGGAGTGCAGTGGCAGGATCTCGGCTCACTGCAACCCCCGCCTTCAGGTTCAAGCAATTCTCCTGTCTCAGCCTCCTGAGTAGATGGGATTACAGGCACCCACCACCACACCTGGCTAATTTTTTGTATGTTTAGTAGAAACAGGGTTTCCACCTTGTTGGCCAGGCTGGTCTCAAACTCCCGACCTCAGGTGATCCACCTGCCTCGGCCTCCCAAAGTGCTGGGATTATAGGCGTGAGCAACTACGCCCGGCTCCAGTGGTAATTCTTTAACTGTTTTTCACATTAGTTTTTCTTTGCTTGAAGTTACCAGATTCTTTTCAGAATTATTTGCTAGAAGAACTCACAACATGAAATAAGAGGAAATAGCAGGACCTACAGCCCAGTGTTCATTGAGGAGGCATTGATCTGAGGTCCAGAATTCAGACATGGAGGCCAGATTGCTAGTGTGTGAGCTCAGTTTTACCTTAATAGTTTTGCAACCCTAGCTCATGTTCTGATTATCCTGTGCCTTGACTTCCTTATTATAAAGCAGAAATAATGGTAGTGCCCACCTCTTAGGGTTGTTGGTTTGGTACTTGCAAAGCAATACAATGATCCCTGGCACAGTGTAAATGAGCTATTATATAATGAATTACTCTAAATTTGATCTTGTTTCACTAATGAATTTCTGTTACATAAGGGAAACCTTTAGAATTTTCAGCCTTACTAGATTTGGAGAAGGATTACTGAACACCAACAGCAGTTCTCAAGCAAAGAGTTAACAAGAGCAATAAAAATGTAGAGGGGAGGTAGAAAGAATTAGGAGGTCATGTTTTTCCACTTTATCTGGAATTCCATTCGTTCATGTGGACCATACATTGTGATAGACATCCATGTTTGGTTTTTCTTTAAAAAAAAAAGTAAAATAAAAGAAAGAAATCAGTGCTTATTAAATGAAGTTTAATAGACAAAAAAATGTTTATAACATAGAGGCAAAGGGTAAAAATAACAAAGAGGTAAATTGGTCTTGAAAGTATTGAGGCCGGGTGCAAAGGCTCACGCCTGTAATCCCAGAACTTTGGGAGGCTGAGGTGGGTGAATCACTTGAGGTCAGGTGTTCAAGACCAGTCTGGCCAACACGGTGTAACCCCATCTCTACTAAAATTACAAAAATTAGCCAGACGTGGTGGCAGGTGCCTGTAATCCCAGCTACTCAGGAGGCTGAGGCAAGAGAATTGCTTGAACCTGAGAGGTGGAGGTTGCAGTGAGCCGAGATTGCACCACTGCACTCCAACTTGGGCCTGGGTGACAGAGCAAGATTCCCATCTCAAAGAAAAAAAAAAGAAAGGATTGAGAGCCACTGTTCTGAAACTTTTGTACATCTTAAAGAATAATCTCATAATTTAGAATACCAGTCATATGGTGTGCTTAAGATACAGTTACTGCTGTACATAATTCAGGAAGATCTCTAATTGCCTGAGTAGTCATCAACAATTACAGAATTTTAGAAAAAGATAAGACTTTAGACATTAGTTGTATTTGGCTGGTTGGCTTTGGTTAGGGTAGTTATTACTTTAGAAATTTAATTCCTCCCTTTGCTAACTCAGAAAAAAGAAATGTGTATTATAGTGAAAAACATCTCAGTAAAAGTTAGAGGAAATGATATTGTTCTGAGGTGTAGTGGAATGTTTTCCTTTGCTGTGGCGTTCCCTTCAGATAGTGATCAAAACTATTTGAGGGTCATAGAGCATCCATCTGTTACACTTTTAAAAAGTATTTTTGCTTAACACAGATTTTTCACAAATTTTGCTTGGAGTTCATGTACAAACTTTCTGAAAATGCTCATGTAGCTTACCAAAAGATGTCCAGTACTCTTGAATTTAAAATTTCCGTGAGAGGAGCTTTCAAAATTAATCAGTTTTTCCATAGGTAACTTTGTTGGTTTAATGAGAAAAATCAAGTTAAATTTAGTGTGTAGTTAATTAGAGTTTGAGGTTTCCCACAGTACTTTGAGAATAAAAACTATTCATTTTGCTTATCCAACTAGAAATTTTAAAACACAGGCCAGGCACAGTGGCTCATGCCTGTAATCCCAGCACTTTGGAAGGCTGAGGTGGGCGGATCACCTGAGGTCTGGAGTTCAAGACCAGCCTGACCAACATGGTGAAACCCTGTCTCTACTAAAAATACAAAATTAGCCAGGCGTGGTGACTCACATCTGTAGTCCCAGCTACTCAGAAGGCTAAGGCAGGAGAATCACTTGAACCCAAGGAGGCAGAGGTTGCAGTGAGCCAAGATCATGCCCTTGTACTCCAGCCTGGGCAACAAGAGCAAAACTCCATCTCAAAAAATAAAAAATAAAAACAAAACACAGTGACAAATGTATTTTGACTCACGAATCCTGTGGATTCTTCATTGCCCACATGAAGAGCACCTCACCTGTAAAATTGGTGTTGTGGAAAAGTTGTCCAGGAAGTAAAGATCCAGTCGTACTTTATTAAAAACACAAATATCTTCTCAGATGAAAATGCAAACTTAAGGGTAAGCTCATGACGGTCCTGACAGCTGGGATGTTCTTTCAGCTTCTACAGATGACAGTGCAGCTGAGAAGAAAGGGGGAACCCTCCACGCTGGCCTCATCGTTGGAATCCTCATCCTGGTCCTCATTGTAGCCACAGCCATTCTTGTGACAGTCTATATGTATCACCACCCAACATCAGCAGCCAGCATCTTCTTTATTGAGGTAAGTGTTGAGTTTAACACATGAAAACCATGCCAGTTGATGAACTGTATCCGTTTGCTAACACCACCTGGATTTAATATTTACCGCATGATTTCTTCATTTTTCAGTTTCAAGGTTTCTGATTTCACACACATGGATGCTCTCACCCATGCACTTTCGTACATATTGATAGATTGCTTTCAGATGATGGGTTCAGTTACCTTATCTCTGGAGCTTTGAAAGATATAAACTATCTTGTCTTTCTGAGATCTGAAAGAAAATGGGAACCATACTTTTTGGTCCTTTTACACCAAGTATGTTAACCAGCTGCTCTCCTTGTCCTAGGAGGAAATACTACGTATCTGGGAGGCTAAAGACTTAGCTTAAGTCAATTGCTCAATGAATGCTAATTGAGTATTGGCTGTGTGCATGATACAATATGATGGGCCTCTTCTGAAAATGCTCACAAACCATTTGGAAAAAATATAGTTTTCACTACAAAATGACAGATATAAAAATAAAATAATGGTATGTGCTGTTGCCATTTTGCATAATGTGTGTATATTTGTACATTTATATATAAATGCACAGACACACATATCCACACAGACACGGAACGAGAGCACCATGCTGAATAAGTGTTATGTCTTCATGTACAGAATGTAGGTGTGGTGCCAGTGCTGAGAAGGAAACAGGTGGTGCCAGTGCTGAGAAGTAAAAAGGCAAGGGGCTGTGCATAAGGAGCCATGGCTAAGCCCTGGGGTCTAAAAGGCTGAAACCAGGAAGCCTGAAGACCAGTGGATACAGTCTGTGTGTCTGTCTGTGTGACCAAGTCATCTCTGTCCTCCAGAAGGTTGGGTTTCCTGGGCCCCATGCATATGATGCAGTTTTTTGTTGTTTTGTTTTGTTTTTTGTTGTTGTTGTTGTTTTGACAGAGTCTCACTCTGTCGCCCAGGCTGGAATGCCATGGTGCGATCTCGGCTCACTGCAACCTCTGCCTTCCAGGTTCAAGTGATTTTTGTGCCTCAGCCTCCTGAGCAGCTTGGACTACAGGCAAGCACCACCACACCCAGCTAATTTTTGTGTTTTAGTAGAGACAGGTCTTCAGTATGTTGGCCAGGTTGGTCTCAAACTCCTGACCACAAGTAATCCTCCCGCCTTGGCCTCCCAAAGTGCTGGGATTACAGGTGTGAGCCACCATGCCTGGCCACATGTGTACCTTTGACTCTAACATCTGAATGGAACCACTCCTCTTCCAACACCAAATAAAACTAGAAATACTAAAGCAATAAAGGAAATCATCTCTTGCAGAATTTCAAGCACATAATTAGAATTATTCATTGTATGACGCATGGAAAGGTTGCTTGGAATTATGGTCACTTGTTGAGCGAGAAATTATAATGCCTTTTAAACTATGGAGTTAAAATTACCTATGCTCCTTATAATGGGGAGAGGTGAATAAATGCAAATCAAACAATTGCTTAAACGTCCTAGATGGCTCACAACTGTCTATAGAAGAAACTGCCATCTCCTTTTCCTTCTTCGGGGGCTCAAGGCTTTGGCACTCTCAATCTTACGTGTCATTTCAATCTTTATTCTCTTGGCTCCCTAATCTGGAGTTGGCATTTCTGTCAAATTTCATGCTTTGTTTGTCTCTGTACACAGCCCAGATTCTCCATGTCACAAAAACATTGCTCATTCTAGTTCCTCCATCAAAAATTCCTCCTGGTCAGGTACAGTGACACATCTGTAACCCCAGCACTTTGGGAGGCTGAGGCAGACAGATTGCTTGAGCCCAGGAGTTTGGGACCAGCCTGGGCAACATGGTGAAATTTCATCTCTAAAAAAAAATAGAAAAAAATGAATGGGGCATGGTGGCATGTGCCTGTAGTCCAAGCTACTTGGGAGGCTGAAATGGGAGGACTGCTTGAGCCCAAGAGGTCAAGGCTGCAGTGAGCCATGACTGTGCCACTGCATTCCAGCCTGGGTGATAGAGAGGCCCAGTCTAAAAAAAAACAAAAAATCCTCCATTCCCATATTAGTTCTTGAATTCAGAAGCCAGAAGGCCTTTGATACGGTGTACCCCATAAGCTTCTTTAGACCATCTTCCTGCTCGACCTCTGGGTATAATCTCTTTCTCTTCTGAAACTCTACCTACAGGGATACCTCCCTACCTTTCTCTGGCATTCATCTTTCTGTTTTGCATTAGAGTTCACTATGCGCATGATTTATTCCACCCTGCAAGACTCGTAAGTGCCTTAAGATTTGTATTAAATCACTTACGTTTCCTTTGAAAAATAGGGATTCTGCCAATATTTCCTGGAAAAACGTTCATAATAAATATCCTAGGACATTTCAGACTTTCAGTGAAATTTCATATAAAACATATTTCAGAAATGGCATCTTCATTTGATTCAGTAATTGAGATATTATCAGGCATTGCCTTGAACTGAAAATCTGTTGTTAAGTTCTGTTAATGTGCTTGGTTTTCTCGGAAGAAAGTAGACAACCTTCTCAAAGTTACAAATGCATTCTTCAAAGAGCTGCTGAGTGACAAGCTAGAAAGCCTCAGGGACTAGCCAGACCTCAGGCTGCTGCTACTGCCGTAACCCCCTCACATGTTTAAGCCTTTTCAAACTGTGCAGTTTATTTTCTGACATAGTGAAAAAGAAGACGCTGTGAAATATCTGATGGTGATGGTATTAGCGGCAAATTGCACAGTATGAAAGATCTAGTTAAAGCTGGTTCAAAGCAACCCCCGTATGACTGCAAAAATAGTGGAATATTGTTTTGAGTATTAGTCTCATTGTCTTATGTCTCAGAGCCTGTATGTCCATATGTGTGGAGTGTTTGCATATGTATACATGCACGTGTATTTATAGAATATGACAGCTAGATGGAATCTTAGAGATAATGTAGCTGTATACTCTCCTAACACAAAAGGAGACTGAGTGAGGCTCAGAGGAGTGGAATGACTTATCCAAGGTCAAAGAGCCATAGTTCTAAGAATAACTCTTTCTTCTTTTCACGTGTAAGCAAAGCAGAGTCACTCAGCAGGTCTCCCAGCTTTTCTCCTCTTGACTTTTTTTCCTTCCTGTGGAGTCAATTGCCAGAGTCTGCTTAAATCACTACCTATCTGACATGCTGCTGGGATCCTGCGGCTCACAGTGGCTGGGCAGCAGCTGATGTTTGGAGGTGATAGTCATAACCTTACTATTATTAAAACTGACCACTGTTTGCAAAATCAAAACAGATCCACGATGACCATTCTGTTTGTGATATGCAGACGTGTAAATTTGAAGATTTTAAATTATTAGTTACATTAGAATCGTTGTTGCATAAATGAGGGAACTGAATATAACATTTTTTTCATTGCCTTTGATGTTCCATACTATATTCCTATCTACTTTTGAAATGAAATTGATGTGCTTTCTTCTTTTATGAAAATGATACCATTCTTTATAGAAAATTGAGATAATACAGAAATGTAAAAGGAAGAAAAAAGAAAGTCATTTCTAGGTTCCAGCATGCAGAAATGATGACTATTAATAGTTTCATTTATTTTCTTCTGGAATTTGTATGTACATAATTTGATGTTTGCCCATTTGATACAGTGGTGATTTCACTGTAATACACATAGGTATTCTTTTTTAAATAACATTTTCTGTTTTATTATGATGGCTTTGTAAACATAATTTTAATGTTTGTATTCTATTCTATTCAACATTCATTCAATAGTTTTATACTGACTGCCTCTGATGCAGTCAAGTGGTAACTCGGAATGCACTGAGAGCCTAACATGTGCCTACAAGTCAAAAAGGACCTCCTTTCATTCAGAAAACTAAGACTGTGTGTTAGTTTTCTACTGCTGTTGCAACAAATTGCCACAAACCTAGTTACTCAAAATAACACACACTTGTCTTACAGCTCTGGAGGTCAGAAGTGCTAAAATCAGGATATTGACAGGGCTGGTTCCTTCTGGAGGTTTCAGAGCTTAATCATTTCCTTGCCATTTTCAGCTTCTACATGCTGCATGTGTTCCTTGGCTCATGGTTTCTTCTCATATCATTCCAACTTCTGTTCCCACCATCACATCTCCTACCACTAATGTTGACCCTCCAGCTTCCTTCTTGTAAGGCCCCCTTGTGACTACATTGGGCTCACCTGGGTAATCTAGAATAATCTCTGCATCTCCAGGTCTTTAACTGAATCACACCTGTAAAGTTCCTTGTAAGGTAACATTGACACCTTTTGGAGATTAGGACATGGACATCTTTGGGAGGCCATTATTCTTTTGAGCACAGAGTGTGTCAAATGTGAGATGCATCGCACACTTCCAATTAAACTGTAACACACCCTTGACTATAAGATATGTCCCAGTTTCAGTTATTAAAATGTAACCCAATGGATATCTTGAATATTTCACAGTGAAATCCAGACTTCACTAAGCACTTGTATGAGTTAGTTCCTGTGCTAAACACTGTATATAATGTGATGAAATTGAATGACTCTAGGCTGGGAGCGGTGGCTCATGCCTGTAACCCCAGCATTTTCAGAGGCCAAGGCAGGCAGACCACTTGAGGTCCAGAGTTTGAGACCAGTTTGGCCAACATGGTGAAACCCCGTCTCTACTAAAAATACAAAAATTAGCCAGGCATGGTGGCATGCGCCCGTAGCCCCAGCTACTCGGAAGACTGAGGCAGAAGAATCACTTGAACCTGGGAGGCGTAGGTTGCAGTGAGCCAAGATTGCACCACGGCACTCCAGCCTGGGTGAATGAGTGAGACCCTGACCCTGTTTTAAAAAAAAAAAAAAAAAAATTCATGACTCTGCCTTTGAGTGTATATATCAGAGCTCATGCACCCAGTCTCTTATCGCAGAGCAATGGGGTTCTTCCTACTTTTTCTTATTTTTAATCAACCCCGTTATAAACATATTAATAGTAACAGCCAACATTTATCAAATACACTAATAAAGTGATTGACACTTATTACCTCATTTAATCCTCATGAAGACCCTGAGTGATACAAAGGTTATCTTCATCTCATAGATGAGGAAGCTGAAGCATGGGCCTTAAGTAAGTTCTCACCATTACGCATTTGGTCAGTAGTGGAGTCAGGATTTAAGCCCAGGCTCTCCAGCTCCAGAGACTATGCCCATAATCACCAAGCTGTGCTGCCTCTCTATGTGTAAAGGGTTTTTCTTCATATGCTGTATGTAGAAATGTCGGCTGATATATATACAAGGACATGCATTATGTCCTTGGAACAGATTTCCAAAAGTAGAATCAAAGGAAGGAAATGAATGGTATAAAAGAATGTAGTAAATATTGCCAAAAGCATGACAACAATTCATGTAGCTGTTGCTATTATTGTCTATTTTTAGTGATGATAATGTCAGTGACTGTTATCTGTGTCTTTTGTTCTTTCTGAAAATATACACCAGTTACTATACATTTTGTGGACACAAACACCCTTCCTTATATAAAATACTTACATGGGCTTTAGCTTTTAGATTTCTTATTGTAGAAAGGAAATGAGATAATTAAGCAAATCATCACCCCATAAACAAGTGAATTAACTATTAATATCCCGTGTCTTCTTATACAAGATTAGATACCAGAGTTCCATTCTTCTAAAATGTTCCATTTCTATTCAGGCAAGCCGAATAGCCTATTTTTTATTAACTTATCTTGTATATTACTCCATCATTCTCAGATCTTAGACTGGGTAGTTTCTTTGACTGACTGGCTTGCATTTCATGTTTATGTGTCTAGCTTTTCACATTAATTTTCTAAAGGTATCTGATTTTGGCCAAAATCTATCACATTATATACAAGAATGTCTACACATGCTGTAAGTTTTTTTTTTTTTTTTGAAAATGAAGTTTATTATCTTGAAACAAAATGGCAGATAACACATATTTAAATAAGCATGAATTCCTTAATTTTTAAAAGATCTTGATGAAACTGGTATCTTTTTGGAAGAGTCAGTGTGTCTAGGTTCTACATTAAATTTAATGATTGTCGAACATTGCTAAGCATAAATTTTGTGACTTGTAATATATTTTATTGTTTCATGAATATGGGTCACAGAGATAAATGTTTACACTCTTGAATGGTATTCTACACATATCACTATTCAAGATTTTTAAATAAAATACTTAAAATGTAATCTAACTGAAGGTCAAGAAAATAATATTACAAAGTGATAATCACACAAAATCAACATTCCTATGAAAGGATTCTATTTGGACTATAACAAATAGTTTAGACTAGCCATCTTGCTGAAAGTATTAATGTTGAACATTGTCCTTAATTTTTCTTAGTATACATACATAATTGCTAATATTTGGACACTCATGTGCAGTTTTGATTGTTCTGTGCACATAAAAATGAAGAGAAATTGATAAGAACCTAATGATAAAAATGATTACAACCTTGGAAGATAGATTCTATAAGTAAAATATTGGAGGATTTTTTTTTTTTTAAATAGAAAAGTAAAAACTAAGAGTACCTAATCCTGCCACTTATGCTGCAAAGCTTTGAAATGTCCTCAGACAGAAAGGAGTCAGTTCAAATGATTACTTTAAAATGAAATCGGAAGAAGCAAAAGTTGTAGGAACAATGGCCCTTGTATTTCGGGAGGGGACTGAGATGGTGCAATGGCAATGGAGTTTGCCTGTAAATAGTAGTTATAGTTCCTACCCTGAGGACTGGAGAAATACAGGGTACAGAACTGTGCTGTCAATATGTGGCTGCTACCTATATGGACTTTGAGCTCTTAAAGTGCGACTTGTCTAGAACAACGTACGTGTAAAACACACATTGGATTTTGAAATCTGAGTACAAAAAATAATGTCAATATCTCATCAATAATTTTTATATAATTACATGTTGAAATGATAGTATCTTGGATATACTGTATTAAATAAATGTTATTACAATTAATTTTATTCATATTTGCTTCTAAAATGGACACTAGACACTTTTAAAATTATATACGTGGCTCATACTATATTTCTATCGGATGATTCTGGTTTGTAGAGAAAACCTTGCAGAGAGAAAGAATTAGAAAGAAAAGTTTGTTCCATAGTTTTTTAAAGTAGGAAATCAACTGGTTTTTAGTAAGAAGGAAAGGAGAAGCTTATGAGGAGGCAGAAGGCTGCCAAAGCCAACTGATAAGTTGACCAGTCACTCATTCATGTATTTAATATTTGTTGAGCTTCTATTATGCACCAAGTCCCCAAGGTACATTGGTAAACAAAATGAACAAGATCATCTTTGCTTTCATGGAGCTTACATTCCAGTGGGTGGAGACAGCTGATAAACACATTTTAAGTTATGTGTGGATTTCAAGTTGAATGATTAGTTTTACAGAAGAGGCAGTCACCATAAAATACTTGATAAAATGTTACCTTTTTTAATTGCTTGAGCAATGTTACCTTTTTTGATCACTTGAGCTCAGGAGGTGGAGGGTTCAACTTGATAGTAAGTGGCATTCTTATTCGTATCATCATTATCTTTATTTATTTATTTATTTATTTTTTTTTATTATACTTTAAGTTCTAGGGTACATGTGCATAACGTTTATATCATGTATGGAACTCAAGATATAGATTGTGTGTGTGTGTGTGTGTGTATATATATAAAATAAAGTAAATGTATAAAAAAAGACTACTCTCCAAAACAGTTTATTTTCCTAGGCCAGGTGCGGTGTCTCACGCCTGTAATCCCAGCACTTTGGGAGACTGAGACAGGCGGGTCATTTTAAGTCAGGAGTTCGAGACCAGCCTGGCCAAGATGGTGAAACCCCGCCTCTACTAAAAATACAACAATTAAGTAGGCATGGTACTGTGTGCCTGTAATCCCTGCTACTCAGGAGACTGAGGCAGGAAAATCACTGGAACGTGGGAGAAGGAGGTTGCAGTGAGCCAAGATTATGCCACTGCACTCCAGCCTGAGCAACAGAGTGAGACTCTGTCTCAAAATAATAATAATAATAATAATTTGTTTTCCTGATGGAGAAACACTCTCACCATTCTTAAAGTGTGCCTGAATTAGAAGTTATTAGTTATTTCCATAATAAAATCTGGACATAAATGTCTAAATACCAGTCATTGTTCATACCACACTTTTTAAATTCTTATTATTTCCAGAGCACCAAAATATCTGCTTTTACTGGGAGTGCTTTATATTTTCTATCAGCAAAATCAGGATACCAAAGCAAAAACAAACTTCAGCCTGTGTGCAACCTAGGGATTCTGTCACTTTTCCAAAATAAGTAGATGAATTCTCCAAGTATCTACCACAAGTAAATTTCCTTGAGGACTCATGTGTTATCTTAAAAGTGTAATGAGTTTTGCATTATTCTCTTTAATACAGACACGTCTGATATAAAAAATGATTCCACACAATCTTCAACTAATATTAACATTTCAAAAGGTGATTCATATCACTCTTGTAGCTATAAAACCCCAGTTGTATGGTTGTAGATATAAAATCCAAATAAGTTCAAACCAGCAGAGATAAGACCTCTGTTCCTGGAGCCTGAGTGGGCAGTATCCTTTCTACCCCTTTCTTGGAGTCAAGTCCAAGGTAGAAATACTCAGGATGGTGAAACAATTGTTTGGATCCTATGGCACCTGGTTACAGAGTCAAGACATCAAACTAGAATGCCTCACCCTGGCCCTCTAGCCTGAGCAGCTACACAGCATCATAGCAAGAGTCTTTTAAGTTTTTTGCCACTCAAGGGGATTCCCCATCCCAAGAAATATTTCTGGATCACAAGAACCCGTGGAGAATAAGATTAAAGACACACAGGCAGCTGTGGCCCTCAACTTTTCCTGGCAACTAATAGTACCACCAGGAAGCAAGCCAGAAGAAGGAGCCAGGCAAGAATTCAAAGGCTGCTGGGGAGAAAAAAAGCGTTTGCTAAGAGTTTGGCATCTTGCTTTGCAGCTGCTAGATGGATCGCACTTGGGGAGTTAGGAAGACGTGATCTGTGGACAAACCTATGTAGTTCATGAGAAATCGCTTCATAGCACCACAAATCTTTTTTTGTCTTGAAGTCACATATTTTTAATAACTGAGTTTTGCTCTTAAGGTATTTCTTAGTCTTAATTTCAGTTTTAAAGAAAACTCAAGGGGAAAAAATGATTCATTGAAATAAAATACTTTTTATTTTTATTTCTTAGGTGAAGCAAAAGATGGTGTTCATTTTTTATGAACTGCTGCAAGGAAAGTAAGATAAGGCAAAACACATCTGACATGGTTTGATATAACTCCCATTAAAGAAGCTATATTAGTAGATGACAGCTTTCCAGAAATATAGTGAAATGCAGAGAAAAGTAGGTGAAATTGGGTCACTTGAAAAAAAGAGACACTCTATGTATGTCAGTGGTTTTCTTTTCTCAATTTCTATTCTAAGATGCTAGAATTTTTATTCATGAACATCACTGAATGTTTTTGAGACATCAGTTGAAGTGCATCATGATTGCCTTGTACATGTAATCATCAAGATAAGATTTCTTTTATAGATGTCAGCCTTAATTTACTCTTCTAAGTAACACATTTTCATTTAAATTCCTAAAACTATAATAGTGTTTCTAATTTAATGAAATAATTTCTTCCCTTCATTGGGGAGAATTATTGAAAATACTGAATAAAATATCTCATACTAATCTGCAGTAATTTCTTTTTACTAATTAATTCCCTAATTATTTCAATGCTACATAAGACAATGAAAATCCATAGATGGATGGATGGATGAATAGATAAATAGGTAGATAGATAGATAGATACCACAGAAAGGTTCTTAATAGATGAAAGAATCAGATGGATAAATAAATGAAAATCTGCAAAGCTACAATTCACTTGGGCATTTGTAAGCTTGAATTATGACATTTTAAGGACATGATATATGTTTTAAGTATCCCGATTCTTCTGTTCCTCTTGAAGAGACTACTCTACTGACAGTACCAACTGTTGAGTAATTTCTTCCTTGTGACATTGGTAATTGTTCAGTGTTAAAATAAATACTTAAGCCTTTCTATTGTGAAAACAAATAATAGAAACTTTAATTTTAGCAATAATTGGTGCTTCACAGTAAAAATTAATTTATTCAATTACAAGATTATCTTTTCCACCAATTCCACTTAGTGTATTCTTTTCTAACAAACATACAAAACAACTAAACTAAATTAGTTTATTATTACGGCATGCTGTGGTTTATAACTAATACTAGAGTTATTTGTGATTGTAAGAAAAGTAAACTGTAAAATTTTCAGAGACAAAAACATTAGCAATCTAGGGAGAATGAATGTAAATAATGTATTATAAATGATGGTAGTAATCATACTTTTTGTAATTTTATTGGAAGTGAACAATCAATGGTATTTTTAGTTTGAAAATGGATTAAGGTTATTTTACTATATGATCTTGTGGTAATCCTTTTATAAAAGCTTTCTTAATAGAAACAAAGTAAATTTTAATGCAAAATTCATACGTCCTGTCTTACATCATGCAGTAAGTGAATATAGGGTCAGAATTATTCTATGTCTGTACTTTCTACTTTCAGCTAATTACTATATTCGTATTCTAATTAACATAATACTTAAAATTACTATAGGTGAGATAAATTTTAAATAGATGAAAAGCCATTTTTCTATTCAATTTTTTTGTTTGTTTGTTTGTTTGTTTGTTTTTCTTAAAAACAGAGTCTCGCTCTATTGCCGAAGCTGGAGTGCAGTGGCGCAATTTTGGCTCATTGCAACCTCAGCTTCCTGGGTTCAAGCAATACTCTTGCCTCAGCCTCCCACGTAGCTGGGATTACAGGTGCGCATCACCACACCTGGCTAATTTTTGTATTTTTAGTAGAGACGAGGTTTTACCATGTTAGCCAGGCTGGTACAGGGATCTTCTTGTTTCTTTTTATTATTTTATCTAATAAATCTCTGTTGTCCCTATCCTACTCATTACTCATTTTACTCCCAGGATTTTCTCCTAGTGTGGGTCACTGTCATGGTAGATGGCCTTGGCAAGTCAGTTTTGAGAATTCCTTGTGCTATACTGCTCCCGCCCCTTCAGAAATTCTTACACAGGTCCCCTGCACTCACTTGCAACTGGAGTGGGCACTTGCCCCTCTCACTTTCTGCTGCACTTCTCACATGGGCCTGCTGTGTTTTCCAGGCAATGCTTATTGGCTTACTTTGTGGTTTTCCTGTTTCCAGTCCTGCTAGACACCTTGTGGATTCCTGTAAAATCTGGGGAAGAGAAGGGACTCAAGAAATACTAAGAGGTACCCAATCCCTTACCTCCTCACTGAGTGGGGCCTCCCAACCAAGGCCTCTTTGCTACCATCTTTACTGTTTCATAGCTTTCACTCGTGACACCTACAGGTTCTGAAAAATCTGAGGTGACTAGGGACTGGCATGGGCCCAAAGCATACCACAGCAGCCTTAGAGAAAAGTGGCCAGACTGTTAGGTTGGACCCATTCCCATGTCTCCTCACCAGGCAGGTCCTGCAGGCCTGGGCCTCCAGGCACCTCTTGCCAGACCTATTGAGCCAGTACCAATTCAGCAACTCCCTGGACAGAGCCTCCAGGGACAGCTGAAGGCCTCTCTGCTACTGCCTCTGCAGTGGAACTGCCCTTGCCACCCCTGGACTAATGAAGGAGCAAAGAGTCTAAGTACCTTATCCATACCTCCAACAAGCAACTGTGAGCAAAAGAACAAAGCTGGAGGAATCACGTTACCCAACTTCAAACTATACTACAAGGCTACAATGACCAGAACAGTATGGTACTGGTACAAAAATAGGCACACAGACCAATGGAACAGAATAAAGAGCTCAGAAATAAGGCCACACATCTATGACCATCATTTCTTTGACAAAGCTGATAAAAATAAGCAATGGGGAAAAGACTCCCTATTTAATAAATGGTGCTGGGAGAACTGGCTAGCCATATGCCCCAGATTGAAGCTGGACCCTTTCCTTACACCATACACAAAAATCAACTCAAGATGTAGTAAAGACTTAAATAAAAACCAAAAAACTATAGAAACACCTGAAGACAACCTAGGAAATACCATCCTGACATAGAAATGGGAAAAGGTTTTACAACAAAGACACCAAAAGCAATTGTAACAAAAGCAAAAATTGACAAGTGGGATCTAATTTAACTTAAGAGTTTCTGCAGAGCAAAAGAAACTGTCAACAGAGTAAACAGTCAACCTATAGAAGGGAAGAAAATATTTGCAAACTATGCATCTGACAAAGATCTAATATCCAGCATCTATAAGGAACTTAAACAAATTTACAAGAGAAAAACAATCCCATTAAAAAGTGGGCAAAGGAGATGAACAGACACTTCTCAAAAGAAGACATGCATGCAGTCAAAAAGCATATGAAAAAAAAGCCGCATATCACTGATCATTAAAGAAATGCAAATCAAAACAACAATGAGATAGCTACCATCTTACACCAGTCAGAATGGCTATGATTAAAAAGTCAAAAATAACAGATGCTGGTGAGCTAGTAGAATAGTGGGAACCCTTTTAGCACTGTTTGTGGGAGTGTAAGTTAGTTCAACCATTGTGAAAATTCCTCAAAGAGCTAAAAGCAGAACTACCCTATGACCCAGCAATCCCATTACTGGGTATATGCCCAGAGGAATATAAAGCATTCTATCATAAAGACACATGCACTCAAATGTTCATTGCAGCACTCTTCACAATAGCAAAGACATGGAATCAGTCTAAATGCCCATCAATGACACACTGGATAAAGAAAATGTGGTACATATACACCATGGAATATTATGCAGCCATAAAAAAGAACAAAATCATGTCTTTTGTGGGAACATGAATGAAGCTGGAGGCTATCATCCTCAGCAAACTAATGCAGAAACAGAAAACCAAATACTGCATGTCCTCACTTATAAGTGGGAGCTAAATTTTAAGAACTTATGAACACAAAGAAGGAAACAATAGACACTGGGGTCTGCTTGCAGGGGAAGGGTGGAAGGACGGAGAGGAGCAGAAAAGATAACTATCAGGTACTGGGCTTAATGCCTGGTGGATGTAATAATAAGTACAATGAATCCCCATTACATGTGTTTATCTATGTAACAAACTTTCACATGTACCCCCAAACATAAAATAAAATTTTTTTTTAAATCTAATAAAAACTCTAAGGAACTAGTTTAAAACTAGCTAAAAAGCATAAAGAAAGTGATTTAAAACATGAAAGAACAACCCAAATTAGCATTAGAACACCTAAAAAATGAAATAGATGTGAGAATTAGAAATACAGAAAACATAATAATTTTGAAAATAAAAAACTAGATAATAGAAGAGCAAATAAACACAGTTATTAATGGATTACAAGAAGTCACAGGTTTAAAAGTAGATTTTTAATTGAAAAGAATTAAATCAGATAAAAAAATCTGAGAGGTAATGAAAAATAAGTTTGTCAAAGAAGGTTCAACATCTGGATAATAGGAAAGAAAAAAAACCAAAGCAAAAGAAAAGCCACAAACTAAAAAATGTTTAGTTCTTGAAATAAAAAAATTAAATATTGAAAGAGCATGCTATGTACCTGAGAATATTTACCCAAAACAATGAACATTAAGACTTATTCTAGTAAAGTCACTGGATAATATTTTTAAAAAAAAAAAAGAAAGAAAAAAATTTTGTGCACTTAAACACTTGAATTAAAAGCATATCTGAATTAGATAATCATCAAGTTTTTAACAGCAACATTTTGTGCTACAAAAGAAAATGGAGTAACCTTGTAAAAGGATGGAAAATGTCAGCCAAGAGGTTATATCCAGCAAAACTGACCGTTGAGTAGAAAGGGCATAAATAAATTATTATTCATGTGCAGGAACTCTGCCAATATTCTTTCCATGAGTTCTTCCTGAAAACTCTTTCCGAGATGAGCTTCAGATAAACAAAATGACCAGAAAGACATCCTACAAGCACTGGTGGAAGCGGTGCAGCCTTCTGCCAGAACTCAGAATGCATGCATGCATTTTTGCCTTATGACTATCCTTTGTGCATTTGAAGGTACCTATTGCTGTAACACACATCTCATATTTCAGCTTGCTTCATTTGGCAACAAACGTTTTGGAAATGTTTGGAACATGCTTACAGTTTTTTTTTAATATGTTACTCCATCTATATTTATTAAACAGCGACTGGTAATTTACACATATATATATACATGCACATCCTAAGCACTCATTTATTGAACGTTAAAATAATAATAATGTTTCCGGTGATAATACTACATATCATTTAGTATTGTATATATTGACATATAAAGTACTAGATGCTTCATAGTTATAGTCTCTGAACCTCATGTAAGTCATTAAAAAGAGATAGATATTTGTAGCAGAGCAGGCTTACTACTTACTATAATTCATGTTCCCGATTCTAGAGTAGAGGGTTGTGACTGGTAAGTAGTTGCACAATTAAAGATCTTTTTCAAAGTCTCTTGCACCTAAAGATGGACAGGTGACTACTTGTCACTCCAGAAAGTCACATTTAAGCCAAAGCTTTTACCAATTACGTGTGCCTTTGCCACACCTTCTCTCCTGCCCCAACAACTGGATATACAGTCCCCGGAGAATGGAAAAGTCAAGATGGAAGAACTGGGATTCACACAGGGAAAGAACTTGCCTCCCTTAAAGGGATTATTAACATAGCAAATAGTCACCATCCAGTGCATATAAGGTCACATAAGACATTTATTAGAGTAATGAGAAGTCAGGGAAAATCAATGGACTGGGTGTGTTTTAGCAAACAACATAATTATATTCGAATATTTCTTTGTTTAAAAAGAGTGGTTTATAAAAAGAGAACCAGGTGGGTTAAAAGCCATTGAAAATTTTGAGCAAAGTAAAATCAAAGACAAATTAAGATTATAAATATATTTATAGTGAGTAACCCAAATGTAAATTAATGAAATTGTTGGGGGAAAAAAAATAATGACCAAAAGTGATACAAGAACAATTGTTTATTGAAAATTACAACAGTACCCAAAAAGGGAAAACAAAATAAAATACATTTTTAAAATCTAAATAATTATATTTTTGGCCTTAAATTTTTACTCCCAATCAGTAAGAGCTATTCAGCAGAATAGATTTAGGACAATTGAAAATTTAGTATATGTCTATTTTTTAAATGAAACAATTCATGGTGTTTCAGTGAGAAAAGTAAATAACCAGAGATTAGGAGATTTAGAATTCTTTTTCATTTGTTAGAGTAGGCAGAACACTGGTTAATAGGTAGAATTGACTGATCAGTTCTCTTCTAAGAACTGGCTTTAAAATTAAATCGAGAGACTTTCCTCGTTGAGATATCATTTTATTCTTGGTGAATTCTAATAACAATATAGGCGCTCCAGAAAGCAACACTATCTGTCTCATTTCATCGCTTTTATCCCCAAGGGCAAGCACAATGCTTAGTAAATATTTGCTGAATAAATGCATCATCTAAAATAATCCAAGTGTAATATCAATAAACAGCATCATGAAATGACGGAAAATTAATAGTTAGCAGAGAACTTAAGGGAACATCAAATGCAGTCATTTATAACGTTTTGCGTGATACGTCTCACCTAAAAAGACATAAAACTCTGTTTTCCCGAAAGAACATTTGTATGCTTGAAAAGATAAACAACTCTTTAAATTACAATATTGATTTGATGCCCTCAGACATTTTTATACAAATCTTATTAGAAATGTTTTAGTTGAATCATTCACAGTATGATTTAAATGCATAAAACTAAAGTGGTGTGATTGATAAATAAATATTCGCCCCTTTAAAAATTATTATGATGTAGTGTTTAGTTGTTAAGGCTGACTGAAGGCCGTAGCTTTGTACTAAGTAGAGAATCAGTATCTGTCCTTTTTCTTAGTTTATATATAAGAACATGGAGAATGTGAGATAAGAATTGACTTGCCAAAGGCCTTAGTGCTTACCAGAAGCAGAATCAGAAATCAGTAAAATGCAGTAGGAAGACTCTAGCACCAAGAAGGCAGCAGATTTTGCATAAATTCCAGCTTTTACTAACTTTGTGATTCTGGTCAATCCTGAACCATTCTGTGTAACTCAACCAGGAGTTAAAACCAACTTTGCTGACTCTCCCAAGCAGCCTTCAACTTTGTTAAAAGTGCTATTTTAAACAGTAGTC
The DNA here is from genome assembly GCF_009764315.1 of Trachypithecus francoisi. Lineage (NCBI taxonomy): Eukaryota > Metazoa > Chordata > Mammalia > Primates > Cercopithecidae > Trachypithecus > Trachypithecus francoisi. The sequence continues at coordinate 22,617,294 of NW_022681474.1, forward strand.
AGTTTCAACCAAAAATTATGTAAATAGATAATTTATTTGAGGGATTCCTTTATTTCCCACTCCTACCCAATTGTCTTGAGCTATTGTTAAGTTATTCAAATGAGAAGAGGAAGGGAAAAAGAACAAATGATCTAAATAATTCACAAACCATATTATCAAACCCCTAAGTATTATACCATTGATTATACAAAACAAAACAAAACAAAAACAACAAAAAAGTTGTTTTTATAGGTTCTAATTGTTATATCTCAGTCATCTTGCTTTTTTATCTTTTTTTTTTTATTTTTAAAGTGTTGCAAACAGGATGACTTCCAGAGCTATCATCGGATTCACATGATATGATTACCATGGTTATCAGCACTTCTTTATCACAGGATGAATGCAATGCACTCTCAGGAAAACTTTTGTGGAGGTTACATGAATCTGTCTACAGCACAGTAATGAATATCACTGGAGCCCTAAGTAAGGAATGATTAAACACTGTTAGTCAGTTACAACATTGTTTGACAATATAATTACAAATGCATCTGTAAAGCCTCCACAATTGATCCTCTAAATTACATATATAGTATGTGCCCAAAATAAATAAATCAATTTCCTCAGATTTAAAAACATACACCATTTTGGATACTCATTTTTCAATGTAGGACCTTAAATAGGTAAAAAGTTTGCTATCTGCCTTTTAAAGTTTCTTTAAAACTTTTAATTTTATTCCAACATATACAAATTAAAAACATATGATGAAACCGGTCATATATGTAAGTGTGGTTTTGCCCTAGTTTGACTGATAAGATCACTCTGTATCTTCAAATGAATGGGTCCACTCTCAGATTTGATGACATAAATCATTCTCTTGGGTTGTTTTTTAATCATGTGATTAAATATGGAGTAAAGCACACAATTACTTTAGGATAGAAAATAACTCACATTAACCATTCCAAAGGTCACTGCTGATTAGACCTTAACTTTCCAGATTTCTGTAGCTTCACTTAGAAACACATTGGCACTCTAGACACAGGTAACTTGACAAGAACAATGTCTTAAGGAACATGGCCAGTCTGCTGTAAGGAGGCAGCACTAACTCACATTCGACTTTTATTAGGATATTTATGACCAGTGCAGCATTATCTTGTGTTTTAACTCAGTCACTAGGCAGCAGTGAACTGGCTTGTTTTCACACCCCCTGCAAAGTACTTTTCTTTAGAGTAAATTGCCTGTCTAATAGCAAATTATTACATGATTTGGGTAGAAAATAACCACTTGTGGCAATGTGGCTCAAAAAATAAAGAGATGCTGCTCAAAGCATTATTAACATATTATGAACTAAGGCTAATGTTGAAGAATATTCTCAGCTCGTATCACAGAAAATTAGTCAAAACCAAAGAATCTGTCTGTGCAGTACACTCTGCTAGAGTCTCTTACACTCACAGAGGGGTATAACTAAGGTAAACATACTTTCCACTTTGCCCAGAACCATTCTAGTTTATGTCTGTTGTCTGATGTAATTATTAATAGTTTCTCCATTTATTCTCAAAACTGTCCTAATTTGGACAATAAATCATATGGTCATCCTATGTGTGATTATATTTTCCAGCTTAGTATGCATCTAAAGACATAGGACACAAAAACTTTAAAGGCCCAACAGCCACATGAGAATTCAATAATAATGAAAGGAACATCAAAGGTATGATCAATATTGAATAAAGGATTCAGTCAAATGCTATAAAATACTTAAGAAAGAGAGAGATAATTAGGAGGAATCTCATTAAAGACATGATATTTGTGCAGGGTCTTGAAAGGGTGCTATGTTCTGGCTAAGTGAAGAGGAAGGGGAGATACCTTTTCAGATGGAATGGGGATATATTATGGTTTTAAAAACATTAAATCGGCCTGGCGCGGTGGCTCAAGCCTGTAATCCCAGCACTTTGGGAGGCCGAGACGGGCGGATCACGAGGTCAGCAGATCAACACCATCCTGGCTAACACCGTGAAACCCCGTCTCTACTAAAAAATACAAAAAAACTAGCCAGGCGAGGTGGCGGGCGCCTGTAGTCCCAGCTACTCGGGAGGCTGAGGCAGGAGAATGGCGTAAACCCAGGAGGCAGAGCTTGCAGTGTGCTGAGATCTGGCCACTGCACTCCAGCCTGGGCCGCAGAGTGAAACTCCGTCTCAAAAACAAAACAAAACAAAACAAAACAAAAAAACATTAAATCAAGAAAGGTCAGGGTGAATCAACTTATTTAACTATGTGTTAATATCTATGAGCAAATATTGAAAATGGCTTTAGTATAGATGGAAAATAGATATGGCAGGCTTTGAAGGACAAACACAGAATCTGACTATCATTCCATAAGCAGTGAGAATCAATGATGTAATAAAGAAGTGGGAGTTTAGGCCTGGCACGGTGGCTCACGCCTGTGATCCCAGCACTTTGGTAGGCCGAGGTGGGTGGATCACTTGAGGTCAGGAGTTCGAGACCAGCCTGGCCAAGATGGTGAAACCCCATCTCTACTAAAAATACAATAATTAGCCAAGCATGGTTGTGTGTGCTTGTAGTCCCAGCTTCTTGGGAGGCTGAGGAAGGAGAATCTCTTGAACCCAAGAGGTGGAGGTTGAAGTGAGCTGAGATCATGCCACTGCACTACAGCCTGGGCAACAGAGACAGACTCCATCAAAAAAAAATAAATAAATATATACATAAAATAAAAAAGAAGTAGGAGTTTAAAATGCTTCTGGGGAAGGAGTATAGTGAGCCAAAAGAAGAATGAAAGGACAGTCAGAAGAGAGTTAGAAGACTATCAGTATTCTATATGTGAAGTGGTTGCTGAGAGCTGAATTGGGGTGTTTATAGAGGGACAAGAATGAGGCTAATCCAGGAGCCATGTGGAGGAAGAAGATAGAATTTAGCAATCTTTGTTTGTGTAAAGGTTTATACGTGAAAGGGTTTTCAAACAGTTATCTTCGATTCTCAGCACTCCCCAATGAGCTCAGTAAATACAGAATTGTTAGATCCCTGTTTTACAGATAGGATGACTGAGATTCCAAGAAAGTAAGCAATTTCTGAACATTTCCTATATCTAATTAGTGGTAAAGGTGAGGAGGATGCCCTGATTCATTACATTGAATATGTAGGATGAAGAAGAATCAAAGATAACTTCAAAGTTCAAAATCTGTGTAACTGAGAAATTGAATTTTCTTTTTCTTTCTTTCTCTTTCTCTTTCTTTCTTTCTTTCTTTCTTTCTTTCTTTCTTTCTTTCTTTCTTTCTTTCTTCCTTCCTTCCTTCCTTCCTTCCTTCTTTCTTTCTTTCTCCTTCCTTCCTTCCTTCCTTCCTTCCTTTCTTTCTTTCTTCTTTTTTTCTTTTCACAGAGTTTTGCTCTTGTTGTTCACGCTAGAGTGCAGTGGCATGGTCTCAGCTCACCACAACCTCCGCCTGCCAGGTTCAGGTGATTCTTCTGCCTCAACCTCCCAAGTATCTGGGACTACAGGCGCCTGTCACCACGCCCTGCCAATTTTTGTATTTTTAGTAGAGATGGGGTTTCACCATGTTGGCCTCAGGTGATCTGCCTGCCTCGGCCTCCCAAAGTGCTGGAATTACAGGCGTGAGCCATCGCACTTGGCTGAAATTGAATTTTCTAATGACAGTATTAAAAACATCAGAAGGTAATGTAAGTTTAGGAAGGAAAGTGACAGGATGGATTTTAAGCAGGTTTGGTTTGAGCTGATGGTCAAGAAATTGGGTATCTTAAAAAAAAAAACTGAAAAAAAAGGGAATGGATTTGGGAAAACAATCAGGTGAGAATTGGGTTGGGTTTTGTCAGCACTAAACTTTAGGACGTGTTGACAGTTAATGCTGATGAATCAGAAAAGGGGACCGTTTAAGACAAAAACAAAACAGACACACACACACACACACAAACATACACACACACAAACATACACACACACACAAACACACACACATACACACAAACACACACACACACACACACACACAGAGCAAGATGCAAGAAAATATACCATCCTAGAAAGCCACAAAAGGGAAAGGGTCAAGATTGAAGAGACAGGCAGCAGCGTTAAGTGCTCTAGAGAAGTCACAGAAGAGGTTAACGACTAAGTCATTGGTAACCTGAGAGAATTAAAGCGGGGAGCAGGCACTGAGGGTGAAAAATGGTTTTGTACCGTGAAGCCAGTTGATGGAGCCGGACATTTCAGAGAGATATAGTACTGAGAGTTCGAAGAAACATCAAGTAAACCCTTTTCCCTGATGTTTGGTGTAGGTAAAAGGTAAAGAAACAATGGAAGGGGTGTTTTAAGGGTCTTGGAGAGGAGGGAGAAATGAAGTAACTTCCTAACAGTGACAGTATTATTAAACAGGGAAAGCAATTAACCATGCAACTGAGGAAGACTTTTGAGGACATGAAGGAAACATGCGTAGATATAAAAGCATTGACGGGAGCAAGGGATTAGTATCTTCGAAAGGGCTTCATTGGCTCTGTAAAAGTAGATGGAGAAATACATAATTGAGAGAGGGCAGCCTGGGATTGGATGCTAGAGCAAATAGATGGAATTTGGGTGTATGAAAATAATTCAACAAGAGAAGAGTAAATGAATCACTGACTTCCCAATGGAAATTACAGTGTGATTCTTTGACACTGGGTGAACCGGAACTTGTGACTTTTTTCTCCACTAATTGGTTCTGCTTAGGATCTGGAATAGGAAAATATAGAAGATAAGGATCTGTGATGAGGACTGGGGAAACTTACCCAGAATTGATGGTCAGATAAAGGAGAGAACAGACAGTAAGTTGGCTGAAGAGGCCCTCTATGGAATTCAGGCTGGCAGGAAGTTAAGTGAAGCCTGGGTGAACTGTAGAGGCTAATTGGATGTGATCTTCCACCATCTAAAGGATTTAGAGGCAGCGCAATGCCATGTAATAGCCAGGCTCTGGAGGTACCAGCTTTGAGGTGAAGTAGAAGGAGGAATGTAGAAGGGATGGAAGTGGATATTATTTTAAATATCCAGGAGGAACCCTGATCAAGGGAACGCTCAAGTCATTGAGTTGCTGGAGGAAATACAGGAGGGAAAATCAATGCACACAAAACCAGTGGCTGGCACTTTCTAAAGACCTGGAGTGAGTCTTGCATGCAGCTTCAGGGCTGCACTGATGGCGAGTTTCATTCTGTCTTCTGTTCCATTCATTCTGCCCATGCAGCCATCTCCGATAACTCCAAATGAAGGCATTTTTCTTTGAAACTCATAGCATTTATTGTGGAATGTTTCCAGTGGATACTTGATTTCATGCTGACTCTCAAATCTCATTGGTTAGCTCCTGTTCAAGTTTTTATATACAAATATATTATTTTCCCTATAAATAAGATAAATGCATAATTGCCTTACTTTTAGTACTGTTTTACATAAAGGTGTGCAAATATTAATTTTATCGGATGACTGAATGCATTTATCGCATAGTCATGCTCGGTTTGAACAACAAAGTGGCCAATAGTGGGCCGAAGTCAAAAAAGGAAAAAAAAAAATATTCAAGAAAGACAGCTTGTCACCATGAGTCTGAGTGTCATGCCTCTCATGGCAGCATAAACTATAAATAAGATCTGTGCAAGTGAACACAAGCACTTATTGTGAATCTCCGTGTATATAACACTTTGCCAGCTGTGGTGGATCAAATCTATCTGTTCCCAAGTGCAAGTAAAAAGGGGTTGCATCGTCTTGAGAGAATGGTAAAATTATAATAAAACTGACTCAAATAAAATTGGCTTTTTATTATCACCATGTACTAAAAATTCTAAACTCTGTTAGTGATAAAATATTCCTCCCTGATAGAAACTTTTGCTGATCTAAGCATTAAAAAGTGGGCTCGCTTATTGTTGAGTTTTACTGATGTAATATATAAGCTTCAACTTAGTCCAATGTTATTACTTATCCTTTGGTAAACATTGCCTTCTACATGGAAGTTAATTCAGAGAACTCCCAGTAACACACTTGGCTCCTGACAGTGAACTCAGCTACATGCATGCATTTAGAGAGTAAAAGTTAATCAGAGTTTGGAATCCATTGCATTTGTTTTGGGCACACTGATGTCTTCAACCTATAAGGTACGTTATATATCTGTGTTAAAACAGTAGATTCAAAATAAAGAATGATAGCATTGTGGTTGTAAAGACAGAAAAATAGAACTTAAGTCACTTCAATTCTGCTATTGCAAGTACAAATCATTCTCTGAACGTTGTGAAGTTCTTCATTTGGCGATATGCCCCTTTTTTTTTCAAAAAGTGCATTCATTCACTCTATTTCCCCTTTTTTATGGCAATATTTTATTTTTTTATTTTTAATGGTTTTTAGTGGCATAATTATATATCGATAAAGTTCAAAACAAGAAAATGTTCTCTGCATTTCTTTACTGCCATGATTATTAATTTCCTTTCATGATTATTACTGAGAATAATGTTGTCTTCTAGAGGAGCAGATGTTACAATAAGGATTCACTCCTGGTGTCAGATAGCTTCAATATCCCACTGCTGTGCATATTTCAGCATTCACAGGATATCACATTTGACTTCTAGAACATATATATAGAGCACAATATAGATAGATGTACATACATAGACACACATATACATATATATGTATGTTGACTACATCCCTGCAATCACAGGAACAACCACAATATGTGAAAAAATGTGACAAGAGATATTGATAAAATACCAGGAAACACCTGAAACAGCACAGGAAAAATAGAAGTGACTTGTAATCTGTAGGTGGGGATTCAGAAAATTTGCATGGGCAGGTGCAATGGCTCATGCGTGTCATCCTCACACTTTGGGAGGCCAAGGCAGGAGGATTATTTGAGGCTAGAAGTTTGAGACCAGCCTGGGCAATGTGGTGAAACCCTGTCTCTACTAAATAAATACATAAATAGATTAATTAAATAAATAAAAATAGGAAAAAATTTAGCCAGGAATGGTGGTGCACTCCTGTGGTCCCAGCTACTTAGGAGACTGAAGTGGGAAGATCACTTGAGCCTAGGAGGTTGAGGCTGCATTGAGAGTTGATCATGCCACTGTACTCCAGCCCAGGTTACAGAGCGAGATACCGTCTCAAAAGAAAGGAGGAAAGAAAGGAAAAGAAGAAAGGAAAGGAAAGGAAAGTATAGGAAAGGAAAGGAAGAAGGAAAGAAGCAAAGAAGGAAAGAAAAAAGAGAGAGAAAAAGAAAGAAAGTGTTCTTGGAAATATGTGAAACTAAAGAGGGAAAGAAAACAATACACATTAAGTGTTTGCAATGGGTGATTGAAAGATATTTATTCAGCCATTGGAGAATCGTTGACTTTGTGCTTTAAAGATGTTAGCTTTTGGAAAATCACACAAATTGTATGTTTTTTGTTGTTGTTGTTAACCCTAGTAGATAGCTGATCTGTATATGCTTGGGAACAGTTTTCATCTTGCACATGAACTGACTATGGTTATTACTAATTCTTCAGGATCATCCGTAAGACAGTTCTAGAATGAAGGCAATATATCAATGACAGGTGGTAATGGGAGACTAGAGAAGAGCTGACACAGGAAAATAAGGCAACTTCCACACCAGGAAGAATCAAAAGAGGGCGAGCAGAAAACACGCAAAGATCACCCAGGCTTTGCTTCCCACACGAGCAATTAGAATGCTCCTGCTTGGAATTTTCAACCACACCAGAAGACCAACAGATCAATTTGAGTGACTCTTTTTAAGGAAAAAGGGACGTATGTTTCATGAAGCAAAGCGATACAGTCACACACAGGAGCTGTTTATTTTAATAAGATTGCTAGATTCCCTGGCCAGGACCCAAAACCATTGTATTTCCCCATAGATAAAATTGGCAAATAAAATACACGATACTCATGTGAATCAGAATTTCAAAAAAAAAAAAAAGCCATAAAAATTAGTCTATGTCCAATTAAATATATATATTTTTAATGACTGGTTGTTTATTTGAAATCCAAACTTTATGGGTGTCTCATTTATTTGCTAAATCTGGCAATCCAACCTTTAACTTGTTAAGACTAAATAAATATTCAACACAAAATAAGGAAAATAGAGAAAAAATTGTATTTCAAAGAATGAAATAGAGAGAAAAAAATTCCTTCCCTTGGACAGTCAAACTTTATCAAAGCTAAATATTGAAAGGTTGACCTGGGTGCAAAAGCAAGCCTTCAGTTCCCATGAAGGTGTGCCAGAGACACAAGGAAGGCTGAGGTTCAATATCTTTTCTTCTTCTGGCTCCCGGAGGATGTTTCTGTTAGAAGAGACCTTAGAAAATCATCACCCTTGCTCTTCGAAGTGTGCTGTGTGGATCCACAGCCTCAGCATCACCTGGGAGGCTGTGAGAAAGGCAGACCCCGCCAGGCCTCCCTGAGACCTGTTGAATCAGGAGCTGTAGTTTAACAAGATCCCTTGTGATTCGTGACACGGCCAGGCAAGTTTGAGAAACGCAGATTTAGTTCTATAGTTTCCAAAACACATGTTTTAGAAAGCATAGGATTCGTAAACTCCATGAGGGCTTGGGGAGCGCACGCAAGCGGGAATCTGTACACCACAATTAAAGGAGACCGACCCTGTGTGCTTCACTCTGGGCTTCAAGGTAAGATTTTTATTAGAAAATAAAAAGAGTCCGTGGCTTAAAAATTAAAAGGAAGGAAGGGCCGGGTGCTTTGGCTCACGCCTGTAATCACAGCACTTTGGGAGGCTGAGGCGGATGGATCACTTGAGGTCAGGAGTCCAAGACCCGCCTGGCCAACATGGTGAAACCCTGTCTCCACTAAAAATACAAAAATTAGCTGGGCGTGGTGGCAGGTGCCTGTAATCTCAGCTACTCAGGAGGCTGAGGCATGAGAATAGCTTCAACCCAGGAGGCAGAGGTTGCAATGAGCTGAGATCGTGCCACTGCACTCCAGCCTGGGCAACAGAGCAAGACTCCATCTCAAAAAAAACAGAAGCAAACAAATAAACAAACAAAAACAAAACAAACAAGAAAAACAGAAGGAAGGAAGGGTAGGTTTTTTTGAAAAGCAATACTCTCGTTCATTTAGATTCGGAAACTGAGTAAGGAGACGTGACTTTCCCCAAGTCCTACACTGGGAGGTAATTCCAGCCTCTTTCTCTTCCCTCACTGTTCATGGAGGAAGACAGCCCCAAAATGGCAGAAATTTCTAATCGGCTGCTTGACGAGTGCCATTATGCACCACAGGTGTTTTCTATCTGGGCTTTTAATTTCAAAATCAGTCCCTTTTCTTTCATACTCATGACTGTAACTTCCTTTGGAGGGCTCATCTAACCCAACACAAACCCCTCTTTGTGTTGCTCTCTGAACTGGAAGAAAGGTCTCCAGCTGCAGTTTTGTGTACACTGCTCACTGAGGATGCCCTCCAGGTTCGTTTGTGGATATTTTAGCTAATTATCTTGCCATGGACCATTGAGTCAGACCTGGATGACTGTTCAATTAGTAGTACTGAAGCAAGAATTAGGGAGAATTCCTGACTGCACAGCCAACCCCCGTGCCAACATTATTGCTGCGAACATTTTCTTCTGAATATGATTAATCACATAAATAATTCTCAGAAATGAAATTAGAAATCACCCACGCATTGCACCCAGTAATGTTTTAAGACATTACATCCTGAAACTCTGTAATGAATTAACACTACAGTCTGGTTTGAATTCTTCGATTTTTAGCATATATCCTGCCCTGTTAGCAAGTGACCCTGTGGCCTTGATGAGTTTCTGTAACAATTTGAATTAGCCATTCTAAAAAGAACACAGATTTGGAACTGTCTGGGCCTGGAGAAAGAACAACATATCCCTTCTCTGAAATCCCTGGCTGTGCTCAATCATGCTTGCAAGTTTGTGGCAGGACTGGACATGAGGCTCAGGTTTTCAGATCCTTCCATCCAAGCCCGTCCCTGTACTCTGGGTAGATGGCTTCTATTATGGCATAGATGTTAAGGACTTTTCTATGCTAACTAAATATTCAGTTATTCTGTTAAAGAATGTAATTTCAGCACTTTGGGAGGCCGAGGTGGGTGGATCACAAGGTCAGGGGTTCGAGACCAGCCTGGCGAAGATGGTGAAACCCCCGTCTCTACTAAAAATACAAAAATTAGCCGGGTGCTGTGGCGGGCGGCTGTAATCCCAGCTACTCAGGAGGCTGAGGCAGGAGAATCACTTGAACTGGGGAGGTGGAGGTTGCAGTGAGCCGAGATCATGCCATTGCCCTCTAGCCTGGGTGACAGAGTGAGATTCTGCCTCAAAACAAAACAAAACAAAACAAATGCCCCATTCTTTTCATTTATAAAGAATAATCTGACTACATGCAGCTTGACATGGGAAATCAATTTCAGTTAGGGCCGATTTATGTAGATTTTCCTTAAGTGTAGGAATTTTAAAAGTTAGCAGAAGGAGGCAGAAGGGACAAGGATCAGAAAAACCTCAACACAGAAGGTTCTCTTTAAAAATTATGATCTTCTCTCCACTTTAAAGGCAATTATCTCAGGCAAACAAATAGAAAGATCCTAGAGTTTTAGAGGACAAATTAGCTATTATTTCACAGATGAAGAAACAAAGGCCCCGAGAAATCAAGTCATTTATTCACAATCACATAATTGCTTTGCGATGTGAGATGACATCTCCTATTTCGTTATGAAAGTGTTCTAAAAGAAAGGAGAATTTTGGTGAAGTTGTTACTCTTTGCTCGGCATTGTTATAGCTAAGACTGAGATGTGAAGGGATTATAAAAGAATACAAAATGAGATCGAATGTTTAAAACCCTAGCTACATGACATTTGTTAGATTTCATTGTAAATTTTAAGATATTATTATGAAAAATGCTTTTTAAAAATCCAGTAGAACTTGTTTATGAATTTTCAGTTTTTCCTGAATAAGAGAGCAGCCTTGAATAATTTTGTAGCTGGATTATACCTATTTTGTGCATCTTTAGTCATGAAATTGCATGAGTGACATACACTGATAGTTTAACCCAGGGGTTCCTGACCCCTGGGCTGTGGACCTGTACCTGTCTGTGGCCTGTTAGGAAATGGGCCACACAGCAGGAGGTGAGTGGCAGGCAAGCAAGCATTGCCAATTGAGCTCTGCCTCCTGTCAGATCAGCAGCAGCATTAGATTCTCATAGAAGCATGAACCCCATTGTGAACTGCACATGTGAGGGATCTAGGTTGTGTGTTCCTTATGAGAATCTAATGCCTGATGATCTGTGGTAGAACGGTTTCATCCCAAAACCATCCTCCTACCCTGTGCCCCCAACACCAACCCATGAAAAAATTATCTTCCACAAAAACCAGTCCCTGGTGCCAAAAAGGTTGGAACCACTGGTTTAACCAATTGTGTGTTTTTGGTGGGATCTCTAGTGATTTTAAATCTTGTTGGGATATTTCTGTGTTTTTTTCTACTCACTTTTTACTCATTTTTTTCTACAATGAGTAGAAAAAATTACAAATCAAAAAAATCCTTAAGGATATATGTAATTAGTTTGGAAAATATGATTGTACTCCGTTAACACGGGAAGCTTCACAGCCAACATTTTGTATTTTCTATTCTGAGGACCTTTGTGATACACTCACAAAGCACATGAGACTCACTATCAATAATCCTGCAGTCTTTTCACCTAAGAAAGAGTTGTTAATTCAGTAGCTCTGACTTATTAACAGAATACCAAAGTTGTTGGTATATTGTTAAGATCGAAATAAAACTACAGCCAGGTTCCCAAATGTTGGGTGAGTTATGTACAAACCATTGAATTTTAAGGAATAATTTCCATCATGGGAAAAATTAGCTTTGGAAGTAGGTAGATTTTTATTTTACGTCTTGGCCCTGCCATTTGCTAGCTTTGCAGGTTTGCGCAAAACGTAAAGGATGGAGTCGTGGATAGTAAATGAGATCCTGCATGGAAATCACCTAGTATAAAGCATGAGATAGGAAATAAAAGCCTCTTAAAATGTAACTTTCATGCCAGTCATCTGCAGTCCTTTTTAATGAAGAGCCACATATAGCACCATTTCTTTTTTCTCATCTTTAGTTTTTAATTTGTGTGGGTCCACAGTAGGTATATATATTTATGGAGCATGTGAAATGTTTGGATACAAGCACGCAATGTGCCATAATCACATCATGGAGAATAGGGTCTCCATCTCCTCAAGCCTCAAGCATTTATCTTTTGTGTTACAAACAATCCAATTATACTCTTCTAATTATTTTTAAGTGTATAAATTATTATTGACTATAGTCACCCTGTTCTGCTATCAAATACTAAGTTTTATTCATTTTTTCTATTTTGGGGGGGCCCCATTAACTATCCCCACCTCCTCCCAACCCTGCCACGACCCTTCCTAGCCTCTGGTAAGCCATCCTTCCACTCTATCTCCATGAGTTGAATTGTTTTGATTCTTAGATCCCAAAAGTTAGTGAGAACGTGTGATGTTTGTCTGTCTGTGCCTGGCTTATTTCACTTAACATAATGATCTCCAGTCCATCCATGTTGTTGCGAATGACAGGATCTCATTATTCTTAAGGCTGAAGAGTACTCCATTGTGTATATGTACCACGTTTTCTTCATCCATTCATCTGTTGATGGACACTTCAGTTGCTTCCAAATCTTGGCTACTGTGAACAGTATAGCACAATGTCTTTATGTGGCTGTAAATTCGTGCTAGGCGGCAGGGTTGTTCTTGCTACCAAGTGGCCCTGGAAAGGTGGAGTTTCAGAGCAAAATCTCAGTGGTGCTGCTTGCCCAAGGAAGCCGTAGCTTTGGAGAAGCTCAGCTGTGAAGTCACTAAAACCAGAGTTGGGGCTATGAGTAGTGAGCACTGCAACATGTCATCTTTATCCTGCAAACAGGCATAACCATGAGTTATGGTACCCACCTCCCTAGGGGTGCTTTGTATGGTTCCATTGTTGATTATTTCAGCCTCACCATAGACATGTTGTTTTGTTGTGTGGCTCTCTCTTTAGTTTTAAATTCTTCTTTTGAAAAATAGGGATAATTCAGTTTCACTTAATGGAACTTAATCAGCAAATAAATTTAAGGCATTCTGACCACATAATGTTACAGAGATCGCATTTAATATTATTAGTAGGCAGAATGTAATTACCTTGATTTGTATGTTTTTCTAGAATGTAGAGCTAATACTCATCCCTACTTGATGTGAAAAATTTTCACAGCCATTAATCATCGACATTGGCATGTAATTGGAAAATCTAAAAAGATACCAAATGCCAGTATGTGTATACTGATATGTAACCTTTTTTGCATTAGAATTCTTTAGATAGAAATGAACTTCTTTCAATATTTATCATCTTATTTACCCCCAAATTGCAGGCACTTTGATAAATGGAGTAATAGTTTCTAGTGTCACTATGGCTGTGAAATGCATTTTAGTGTCTTCTGCTGTGACAACTCAGTAATTCATTTCAGCACATCTATTTGTAAATCACAGGTTTGTTTGATGGACGGAGTGCTGAGGAGAAATGCTATCTTTTTGTCAATACAAATAACCTGTATTTTAGGACTAGTGTCTGTTGTACAATATTTGCTTCATAAGCTCACAATTGGCCACATCCTCTGATAATAGATTCCATTTTTAGGATATAACAGCTTTAATTTTCAAGCACAAAAAAAATCATAGATGGGTATGCTTAGCTAAATAAATAATTTCTTAAGACATTAAGTGATATTTCTTTTAGCTTATTTGCTAGGAAATTGGGTGCCTAATTGAACACACTTCTAGGAACAGCAGAATTTTATGATCTTAATTTTTGAGTGAACGAGTGAACCAAACGAAGTGATATCAGTATTGACTTGTAGAGAAGAGAGTGTCCGTGGCCATACGTTAAAAAATATGTTTTATTACAGTTCCTTTTTTGCCTAGTTATATTTGGGCATTTCAGACATACACATACACATCCTTTGAGGGCAGGTGTGACAAATGGTCTATCCTGTGACAGGGGTAGATAGCGCCATCTTGGAAATGCAAGCACAGGGCTTGGAGGGTTGATAAGGGGAACACTTAACTCTGACTGTAGCTATAATAAGAGATAATTTAACATGTTAATTAATTTAACATTTAATCTAAAATAGCTATCAAATAGATTTTTGTGGTGCTGGAATCTTACCCTGACGCACATTTTTTATTTTCGTGTTTTCTGTTTCAGAGACGCCCAAGCAGATGGCCTGCGATGAAGTTTAGAAGAGGCTCTGGACATCCTGCCTATGCTGAAGTTGAACCAGTTGGAGAGAAAGAAGGTTTTATTGTATCAGAGCAGTGCTAAAATTTCTAGGACAGAACAACACCAGTACTGGTTTACAGGTGTTAAGACTAAAATTTTGCCTATACCTTTAAGACAAACAAGAACAAACACACAAACAAACAAGCTCTAAGCTGCTGTAGCCTGAACAAGACAAGATTTCTGGGCAAGCTCAGCCCAGGACACAAAGGGTAAACAAAAAACTAAAACTTATACAAGATACCATTTACACTGAACGTAGAATTCCCTAGTGGAATGTCATCTATAGTTCACTCGGAACATCTCCTGTGGACTTATCTGAAGTATGACAAGATTATAATGCTTTTGGCTTAGGTGCAGGGTTGCAAAGGGATCAGAAAAAAAAAAAACTATAATAAAGCTTTAGTTCATGAGGGATCGACACCTTTGGTTCAAATGTTCTCTGATGTCTCAAATGTAACTGTTTTCCAAAGGCCGAACCCTTTCACTCAAAAGAGCAATGATGAATATTTCAAGATTGCTAAGAAAAACAGCTCATGCAGGAGTGAAAACAAACACAAAATAAGAAATTTTCTATATTTTCAGAACAGATGTGTGGCAAAAGGATGTTGTTTTTCTGGTCTAGATCCATCTGTACCAACAGGTTCATCACTTTACAGAACGAATCTTTTTATCTGTACAGGAGGTTCATACTATGTCTGCCTCTTCCTTCATGATGAATGACCTTTCTATGAGCTGTGACAAAATTTCTGAACTTTTAGCTAAGGATTTGGGAAGAGGGGGTGGCAAACGGGGCTTTCTATTCTCCTGCCTCAGCATAAAAACATCTGATTTATGCTTTAGGGAAGCCTTGCCTCCATTCCCCAACTGTGAAGTCCCATGAAACCAGTTGCTCTGGGCTGATGGAAACAAAAGGAAACAGTATGAAGAGTTCCTTAATCATTTTTGAAACAAAAATGTTAAGGGATTTCAAACTTATGGTTATTTTTAATTTTATGCCATTTCAGTACTAAAGACCCATTTCATTGCCGATTCCTGTCTAAGAAGCCATTCACGTCAGCATGGCGATAAAAAGAATGAAAAACCCTGCTGAATCATACAGTAATTTCCTTTAAAGCACATAGTAGTTACATAAATATATATATAAATATATTTTTGTTTATAACTAACACAAGGCAGGATCTTGTGACTGTAAGAGTGCATTTTGTCATCAAGACAAAACAGATGCAAGACGCATCGCTGCATTACTTCCATAGAGTTGTAAAATAATCCTTAATATTAGAATATTTTTCTGTCACTTAGCAAAAGTGGTTCAGTTCATTACCACGCCCATCATGTTCTTGACTATTTGATCCACTTTTTCATTCATGTCAACCCCTTCCCTCTCTGGCTAAATCAAGTGGATGCAGAAAGCTCCTTAAATGGAGGTATCAATTGCCCTGGAATCACAGTCCTGATTTTGAAACTTCCCCATGAATGAAGAAAGGAATGGAATGGCATCCCTTGAGAAGGAAAGTGGTTAATATATACACTGAGCTCCTAAAGTTTAAATTCAGGTACTGAGTGTACAATTTCGCCAACATTCCAACCCATGAGACTTTTACACTCTGTGCCAAGAAACTGTTGGCTTTTGTAAGGTACGGTGCTCAACATTTGCAGATTCAGGTCTCAAGAAGCAGAGATGTCTCATAAGCAGCATTTTCCCAACAGTTTAGCATCTGTACACATCTGCCTTGGACATCAGTCCACTCCAGAGTAGCATACTTTATCATCACAAGTGTCTGACATGAACCAATACCATTTTCTATTCCATATATTTTGCTTTACAATTTTAAGTATTTGATGAAGGTGGTAACTTTTTCCTAACTTAGTTAACTATTGCAAAAAAAAAAAAAATGGAAAAGCAAGGTGATTGAAGGATTGTGATGACAATCTCTTTGCAGCAGCTATGTTTGGTTTATGTGAAGTATCCCGGCTTATTCTTGTGGAGTAGGTTTGGTCAGACAGCAATAACCAAATGACATGCCAATATTACTGGTGCAACTGGTATTCTACAAATGCATAAGGAACACATAGACGACTTCCTTTTAGGGTAAAATGATGCTTCTTTCACTAGCTTTTGTGGTAGCCATGGCTTCCAATAGCAACTGTTTGACAGTTATAGAAATCTTGCATGTGCATCCTTAGTTTGTGTCCCTTAAGTGCTACTTAATTCTCAAGTAGTAATGTTATTCTTATACCCTTCAACGTTCATCTTCTATTTTGATTCAAAACAACTGATAATTCTATAAAAAACCATAAACACTCTGAATTCTTCAGTGAACCAAAGCACCAAATAATAGAGAAAACTTTTTGGAACTAGAGTGTTGGAAAACTTCTTAACAGAACTAAGAGTTAAAGGTAGTGAGAAGTGTGTGGTATATGAATTCTTTAGTGGTAAGGGGAAATGTTGGCTAAATCCTTTTCTTTCATGATACTCTCATTCTGTTTTATATTTCCGGTTTGTTCTTGTCCCCATTTGAGAGAACATACACACAGTTTCTGAAAATTCAAAATGGTTATCAATGCTTTGGACTTTATATATATTATGTATTAGAGAAGGTACAACTGTACATTACTTAATATACTATGAACATAATAGAATAACAAAAAAATTAAAGATAGCAAAGAGACAAAACTTCTGGATAAATCAGATAAATGGTGCTACAGAGGACTTTAGTTATGTCAGCTTATTTGTAAAAATAATAATCAGTGATTAGGTAAAGATAGTGAAACTCAAGAAAAATATCTTGACCCATTTATGTCTAGTGTTCCATTATTGGAATGCTAAGTTTATGGGAGTTATTTAGATCCTACTGCTCAAGGTCATCACCAAGGTCTGGTTGCAAAAATTCAAAAAATTGCAACCTCAGGCATAAATGGGTTAAGCCCAACAGATGGCACTGATCATAAATGATGGCTTGGGTGTGAAGGGTTTGGACATGAAGATGCACTAACACCTAGGAAACTAAAGACAAAGTGCAGTTGACCCCCAATTACTATTTTAGTTTGAGGTATCAAGGGCATTTGCCAATCCCTTATATGTAGCTTCTAGAGTTGTGCTGTCCAATATTATATCCACTAGCCAATGTGGCTTTTGAAATTAAAATTAATTATAATTAAATTAAAAATGTAATTCTTCAGTCACATATCAAGGGCTTAATAGCCACACCTGGCTTGGGGCTACCATATTGGACAACAAGAAACACTTCTGCGGTTGAAGAAAAATTTTTTTTTTTTTTTTTTTTTTTTTGAGGCGGAGTCTTGCTCTGTCGCCCGGACTGGAGTGCAGTGGCCAGATCTCAGCTCACTGCAAGCTCCGCCTCCCGGGTTTACGCCATTCTTCTGCCTCAGCCTCCTGAGTAGCTGGGACTACAGGCGCCCGCCACCTCGCCCGGCTCATTTTTGTATTTTTAGTAGAGACGGGGTTTCACCGTGTTAGCCAGGATGGTCTCGATCTCCTGACCTCGTGATCCGCCCATCTCGGCCTCCCAAAGTGCTGGGATTACAGGCTTGAGCCACCGCGCCCGGCCGGTTGAAGAAAATTTTAATGAACAATGCTGTAGAGGTGTTTCCTTTGAATTCCTTGTCCTTGGAGAAAAGGGAAGAGGAGGAAAGAAACTAGATTTGGTAGCTCTTGGGCCTATCGAAGCATTTTTTATCTTAGAGAGGCCCCATGGAGTAATGAAAAAAATACAAGCTGACATAGCTTTGAGTCCCCACTGTGTTATCTTGGGAAAATCATTTCAACCTCCATGAGTATCAATTTGCAATTTTGGAAAAGAAAAACATTTTTTGTCCTGTCTTTCTTGCAAGATTATTATGCAACCTGATTGAATGTACAGATGTACAGACTCTTAAAAACCTTATGTTAATGTAACCCATATAAAGTATGACTATTAGTCGAGTACCAGCACAAATTTGCATTCAAAGGATCAGTCCAAAAAGCATCCAAAGGTAATCAGTTCATCACATATCTGGAGAAAGTGCAAAAAGAGAATGCATTCAAAACACAAAGCAAAATTTTTCAGTTTCTTTTCTGTGCATCTGAATATTTCCTTTAGTATTTGTCCCACATGACATCCATCCCATGTATTTCTCCACTCTTTGCCAACATTGCCCGTGAACATCCTTCAACTGGCTGAGTTCTTTATTGCACAGAACCACTTAGCTTCTCTAGTTTCTTATGATTTCCTATTTTACATGTAACAGCAAAAGGAGGCTTCCATTTAGAAGGCAATATCTCGAACATAAATAATTTCATATTTATTTTATCACTGTAACACTAATGTAAGGAGCTATGGCATTAAAGTATAAAACTATTTGGAACTTAATGTAAACCTTTGCACATGCAGACTATATAAAGGGAATAAAATTATTTTAAATTATGCTAATATCCAGATACATATTCTAAGGTTAGTATCATTTATCAGTTTTTGGCAACAGATTCTTATGTTACGTCTTCATGAGGGAGTATAAATTTGATCATGTCCCTAATGTCTATTGCCCACTTGAGAAAGGTTTTGCCAGGATCCACGGATTGGTTCAAGATGCTTTCATTCATGATAGGAAATTAATATTTAAATAAGACTAATCGAAAACTAGATTCTCTGGTTTTAATTTCTTCCTCCTGTGAAATGTTCTTTTGGTTTGTATTTCTTTAGGCATTTTCCAAGTTACTGCTGCTTTTACTTCACCACTTCCAACCCCACTTTTGTTATCAGCGTCATATGCCAGAATCATGGGAGATCCAGCCTGGACAACATAGTGAGACCCCACCTCTATCAAATATATACACAAATATACATGTATATCATATATATGTATATTTGATAGAGATAGTAATATATATATATATATATATATATATATATGCATGCCAGGCATGGTTTCCCATGCCTGTAGTCCCAGCTCCTCTGGAGGCTGAAGTGGAAGGGTTGCTTGAGCCCATGAATTAGAGGCTGCTGTGAGCCATGATTGTGCCACTGCACTCCAGGCTGGGCAACAGAGCAAAACCCCATCTCTAAATAAAAAAGAAGAATCGTGAGACATCATGTAATCCAACCTCTTAATGTTACAGATAAGTAAACTGAGGCCCAAAGAGATATAGTCATAGTCCCAGTGTCAATAAACTGGGTCTTGAACTTAAATGTTTGTTTCAATTCTTATTGCCTACATCTCTTAATTGTTGGTACTTAAGGCCAACCAAGCAGCTCAGACAGCACAGTCCACTCAACGCTAACTTTATTCGCTATATTGACGATCTGCTCTGTCCTGTAATATAGAACATTGGATCAATCTTTCTCTATCTTGTTGCTGACTTAAGGAGGCTGCTATTGTTACAATATCCAGAGATTTCAAGTTCTAGCCATTGTGGGGTCTTTGTTGGGTTTTCAATGTCTCGTGTCTCCACCTCTGCCCCCATCTGTGGTCATCTAAGTTAGCAATATGATTTATTTTGGTCATTTAAAATTTGTCTACCTTTGTTTTATTTCTTCCCAAATGTATTTGAAAATGAATGATCTGTATAGCTGATTTTCTGACTACATATATAGTTGCAATTTTTATTTGCTCTTCAAACTATTACAACATTTTTGTCCTTATAAGGTTTTTTGGGCAGATAGTGCAAGGTCTGTGGTGTTACCTTTTATATACTCCTATTATCTTTTGTTTGTGAAGGATTTTACATTTTACAGAGCACTTTGATTCATCTCCCTATTTGTTCATTTATTTAACTGCTCAATTCACTGAAATATTTATTGAACACCTGCTGGAACCAAGTGACTGTGCTAGTAATTTGTGATATACAGTAGTGAGAGTCCAGGCATGTAACTGATCATTATAATACAATAAAATCCCTGAACCAGACTTTACAAGGAGATAGGATCAATAACACTCTATCAATTTTCAACTCTGTTCTACTTAAAAAGGGAGCTAGAAAGTATTTGCCTGAAGAATGTGTCCGAAACATAATACATCCCTGCATGTCTGTGTTTGCTCTGTTAGAAAGGACCTGTTAATTTTATTTGTGCGAAGAAAAGTTACTCAAAATTCTCCCTGACCTAGGAATACTTTCTAGTTCACTGCAGTCTTACTGGCCAGATGCAACAATTGAAGTGTGATTTCTCGAACCAATATTTCTATTGGGTTTTGAATTATTAATATCACTGTTTTGAGGTATTCAAAAACACGAGTGTATCCAAAAAGCATTTGCACTTTAGGCGTGTGTGGTGGTTATGTCATTTATTAGACCATCCCAGACATAAGACAATCAGGGAAATCAGAAAACTCCAGCCTCAAATGTGTCTATAATTTCCTGTTCTACCACTGTCATATCATAATATGGCATTACTTCTTAGGGTTTTGATTAAGTTGATCTTCTAGCCTCAACTTAAATTGTAATACATCTGCCTAATTATTGCCTGGAATAACTTTTCCACCATCCCATGCCCACTGCTCTCGCAATGATTATTGCAGAGAAGTAAGATGGTAATTATTCAAATAAAATCACATAACTTCTGGAATCAGTTTTTCCTAACAAGTTTATGGAATACATCATCATTGGCTTCTTCATGATATATTTATTACGAGTGACCAAATTATGCCTAGAGGAGCAAAATGCTCAAAATTTGTTATTATAGGTTAATTTCCAGCTCACTGTTGCCACTAAAAGATTCCGTGTTACTTTAAATCCAGGATAAAAGACTGGAAAAAAATTAAATGTAAGTCATAAACTGATACTCATCTTTTCCTAGTTTCTAAGGCTTATTAACATTTGCAAATTACTCAGTAAATGTCTTTCATAATGGAATCATATAAAAACTTTTGATTCGGCAGATAGTGATATTTTCTTTATTTTCATTCTGGTTGAAAAAAATCTCAATGAGTTCTCTTCATTCCACCAGAATTTTGATTTTTAACAGCAGTCTCTCTTTTTCCCAGCATTACAAATATGTATGTCTATATATTCATGACCAAAGTATCGCTTACTGACCATGCAGCTGTAAACCTTCTGTGCCTATCAAACAAATACATAGCATGAAACTAATTTTAGAAGTTTCATGGGGGAATGGTAGGGGGAAGTACAAACCTAAGAGTGAGTGAATGGAGATGATTCATGGGAAAAAATAAAAATCTAAATGTGCTATTAGGTAGAGTTATTAACTTCTTTTTGTTGTTATTGTCTGAGATGGAGTTTCGCTCTTGTTGCCCAGGCTGGAGTACAATGGCATGATTTCAACTCACCGCAACCTCCGCCTCCCAGATTCAAGCGATCCTCCTGCCTCAGCCACCTGAGTAGCTGAGATTACAGGCATATGCCACCACACTTGACTAATTTTGTATTTTTAGTAGAGATGGGGTTTCTTCATGCTGGTCAGGCTGGTCCCCAGCTCCCGACCTCAGGTGATCCGCCCACCTCGGCCTCCCAAAGTGCTGGAATTACAGGCCTGACCCACCGTGCCCGGCCAAGTTATTAACTTCTTAAGAGCAATGTGCAAATAAATATTCATTGATGACCAGTTCAAATTTAGGTCATTCAGACATCCAGACACTGGGGCACATGGTCTGCAAGTGATGCTGAGACCCCTGACGTAGAGAAATCAAAGGATATGCCCAAATAGTCTAAAATGCAGCCATCACCCCCCCATACCTCTTCTATGGCATTCATCCTAACATCATGGAGGCCTTTGTCCTTGAGAATTACATGACTTGCCCTAGAGAATTAGTGAACGACCAGAAAGAGACTTTCCATTTATCTTCCTTTGACTTAAAAGGCATGAAAATAAGGCAAAATAAATAAATAAAATAATTTTCCTGAGGAAAGCATAAGAGATGGCACTTTCCTTTCTGGGCTCAGAGCTGGATTTCTCTGAGGTTTGACCATCTCAGGACTCAGACAGACTCAAGTGCTCTTTTCTGGACATTTCTGGTGAAACCTCAGCCACCATGTTCAAGGTGGTTTGAGTGAAAACATACTCAGATTGTCACATTTATAGTAGGGAAATAAAAACTCAAATTAAGCATCCTGCAGCACGCTACTCTAAAAATAACATTAAGCAACATCAGAGCTTCACTTGCAAAGAAATGTTAAAATCGTTTTAGGGAAATCGGTGAAGTCTCTTTAGAAACAGACATCTTGTGTGTGGCGTAACCCAGTCTTGGGGCCCTCACGGAGAAGAAGGGGAAGTCTTTTCATTGGTTGGTCAAAACAAATCTCGAATTTGCCTGATTTGAGGCATTTGAACAGTGCCTGGAGAGTACATTATTTTCAGGGGAAAAAAAGGAGAGTCTTTTTTATATGCCAGCTGGGATCATGGGAACTTCGAATGCCAGGAATTTACTACTGTTTCTGGTAATTCTGTTTCTAGTCATTTGAAATGTTGAAGTGTGAAAAGAGAAGAAGTTGGGCACTTTTGCCGGGGGAGGCTTTCCATATTTTATGCCAGTTGCACTAGCATGCAGAATATTTGTAACGCATTTCAAAGTGGATATAATTGTACCCTTTGTCAGAATCACAAAGCTCACTGCAGTGCTGCTACAAGAGAACACTGAGGAAAATCTGACCCTGTGAACTGAGTCAACCCCAAACAAAAAGAATGACTATGTGTGTGAGTGCAGCACATGGCCAGTTCATTTCTCACTGTTTTGGAAAGTCCTGTGTGCCAAACCAAGGACGTGTCTTTCAGGTGAAGGTTAATTTTCCAAAGCTTGTTAAAATAGAACTTGGAAAACCAAGCATTTTGAATTTATTCCAGTCCTCTGGGCATCATTCCTATTTCTTCTGCCATGTCAAGGAGAAATTCCAAGCCTGCATTCTGTTATGCTAAAATAACAAGCCCATACTTCCTGATGACCTTCTGTTGAACGTACCTGAGCCTGCAAATGTAAAAATGATTGTATCTGAATTTGCACTAATGGTGTCTGAGAGCAAAAAGAGTGTGACCTCTATTGGAAACCTTTGTTCAAATTCAATAATTCAGAGATGCTACATACTTCTGCAAGCTTCCTGATTATGTTCACTGTAATATTAATGACCTAAGTTTGAATGCATTTCCTTACAGTCCATTAATTTGACATCCATCTTTTACCTGGGGATTATTATGATTGCAATAATTCATTAATGTTTTCTTCACATAGCTTCTTAAACCAAGTTTTTCTGCAACTCTTTCAGTTCTGCTTACAGTGTGTGGGAAATCTGATTTTTTTTTCCCCTAGTAATAGTTTGATAAGAAATTTAGTGTATTGACTGCCTCAGTGACACAATTCATCTTTAAAGGTGTGGAAGCTGGTGGGGACCAAATGTTACCTGTGTTTTCGCTGTTGATTGCTATTTTCACAAGTGAACCATGTTTTTCACTTACAGTAGGAGTCAACAAATTTGGGATTTTAGAAGGGGGAGAAGGGAACTATTTGTGTAATACTGCTGTCATATTTGACTACATATTAAAAACAATAAATGAGCATTTTGTTTTAATTTCTTAAATACCTTGTCTTTCAACATACTTTTTGTTTCCTTTCTTCCATTAGTGTTCAAAAGGTTCTACCCATTGTGGAAGAAATTCTGTGTGCAGAATTCAGAGGTGCAAGGCTGATGGCAATATAAAAAATTATTTTGCTTCTAAACCCACCCAGATATGGAAACTGATATTAGCTAGAGTGAACTGTAGAAAACAAAGATTTCAGGATTGCACAGTGTGTGGGCAATGGGGTGGAGACTTCTTCCCCTATTCCCAACCACAGTGCCCAAATGTTCAAGTCTCCTGGATCAGACAGATGGGATTTTAGCTGCTGCTTTAAAGCCTAGTGCTGGAATAAGTCAAGGTGCTTCAGTTCAGCTCTTGCCTCTGTCACTAATCTTGCTTTATGAACTCCTTTGATTTTCTGAATAAGTTCCAGAAGGTTCTCTATTACTCTATTCTTCTTCCAAACTGAAAATGATTGTATCTAATTCTCAGGATATTTTGGATGTGTGCCTCAGGTAATTTATGTGGAATGTGTAAAGTGAGATGTTTCCAATTCTGAATATTCCTTCCCCGTTTCCCAGTCGTCCACTCTTGGACTACCTTTATAACAACACCGAGTACGTACAGACCTGAACCCACGCCCAAGAAGCACACACAATGACTGGAGCTATCGGGAATTCCAGTCAGTGGCATTCCCTGAGCAATGGCTCTGTAAAATTCCATTATAATTTTTTTAAGAATCATACCTCTGTATAGATCTTTTGGACTGTATTGATTAAACTTTGATATTGTGGAGTAAATTCAGAAGTGCAATTTTAAATGGTGTGAATTGTCTTTATGATGCCAAAAAAAGAAAAATTATTAATGTGAATCATGCAATCTTCCCTAACAATGGAAAAACATTAGGCCAATGCTTTTAAAAAGGACTTGGTGTGTACCATTTCTTCAAATAAGTCAGTAGAAATTTATTCAGATATATGTTAAAGAAAAATATACTAATCACAATCACACAACTCTTAAATCAGCTGTAGATCAATGTCTTCTAAATAAAGAGAACAAATCTTTTCCTCACAGGTTCTCTCTTCCAAAGCACTATTTCTAGAATCAGAGTCTTCTGATATGCAGTTTGAAATTTTTCCCCTTCAGTTTATTTTATTGAACACTTATTAAATAGCTACTCTGTGCTATGTTCCCAAGTGTCAGTATTCTTGACACCAGGGTTACAAAAAAACAAAACCAAACAAAAAACAACAAGGTTTTTGTTGATTTTTCTTTTCTTTTCTTTTTTCTTTTCATTTTTTTCTTTCTTTCTTTATTTTATGTTTTATCTTATCTTTTTTTTTGAGACAGGGTCTTGCTCTGTTGCCCGGGCTAGGGTGCAGTGGTATGATCCTGGCTCACTGCAGCCTCGACTTCCCAAGTTCAGGTGTTCCTCCCACCTCAGTCTCCTGAGTAGCTGAAACCACAGGCATGTACCTGGCTAGCTAAAATAAATATTTTTTTGTAGAGACAGTGTTCGGCCACGTTGCTCAGGATGTATCAGACTCCTGAGCTCACCTGATCCTCCCGTCCCAGCCTCCCAAAGTGCTGGGATTACAGGTGTGAGCCACCGTGCTCAGCCAGAGTCTTTGCTTTTGGTTAGCCTTCAGTGCATTCAGGGAGACAAACATTTAAATAAATATGGCAAACCAAAGACTGTAGGTCCCAGGATAGAAATTTTACGTAATGCAATTAAATGGCAGAGGAGGGAAGAGTTAATTCTGGGTGGAAAAGGCCAGGAGCTTTCATGAAACAACTGGTATTTGAACTTGGTCTTGAAGGGTGAGTAGGCCTTCCCCAGGCAACGACCCATGCTTACCAGGGAGTAGGTGGACTAGGAGCTAATGGACCGGCTGTGTCAGAGGGATCCAAAAGGCAGGCAAGAGAGGAAGTCTGGCGAGTCACTGAGGCCAGAGAATTAGACCCTCGATGGCTTCCATGACTTTAGAGTTTGCCTTCTAAGCACAGATGCACTTGATAACTTTGAAGAACCCCAACTATTTCAGAAAGATCACCTCATAAGCACCATAATGGATGAATTGCACAGGAAAAAGCTGGGAGGCCGTTCTGGACACAACTGCTCAAATCCAGCTACTGCTTCCTGAGGACCATCCCTTCCTAGTTCTCTGATTTTCCTCTTCATGTCTTCAGTCCTCTATTAATAAAAACCCATGCCCATCAGGACATGTGCACTGCCTTTCTCCCCTCACAGTCACCCCTTCCAGCAAAATATATATTCCCTTTTCCCCAAAGTCATGGCACAACACAACTGGACAGATTTTCATGTGAAATCAGCCAGATTTGACCAGGTTTACTTATCTCTTTATGCAAGAACTCCCTTTTTCATTTTTAAACACCCAAGGCAACCCAGACAAGCCACACAGCCTGAGGGGGAGATTGACTTTCCTCCAGATGATGGTAAAACAGGAAAATGACATATCTCATCAATTTCCTTCTGGTCATTCCAGACATCTTATTAATTAAATCACTTGCAATTTGGGTAGAGAGGTTTGAATTTAAGATGTGGTTCCTGAAATCACCTAAAAATTTATTTCATTTTTTTAAATATTAGCACTTACCCCATTAATTTGTCCTCAGAATTAATGACTTGGCAAATGCTCATTCAGGAGTGTCTAGGGTTATTACAAAGCTTAGAAAACCTGCAGCCAAGAAAGGAGTTGAAAAGGTCAAATAGCTTCCCACTGAAGTGCATGGTGAAGTCTCCACCATGGAGACACTCAAATGTCTGTTAAGGGGAGAACTAGACTTCAGAGGGGATCTGAATGTCAAGATTGACAGGAATGAAAGACAAAATCTCCAAGATTTTAGGCAGCCCACAGCCTGCAGCCAGAGGATTTCAAAGGGTGAATGCAAAGTGCTTTTGGATAACTTGAGAGTACATTGAAGTGTTTCAGAGCTCTCTGAGGAGGCAGATAAATACCTGATTTAGTCATCAGGGAAATATGAAGATGTCAGTCGTAAAGGAAACTGATTGGCTCCCATGACCCTGGTTCTGT
The DNA here is from genome assembly GCF_009764315.1 of Trachypithecus francoisi. NCBI lineage: Eukaryota > Metazoa > Chordata > Mammalia > Primates > Cercopithecidae > Trachypithecus > Trachypithecus francoisi. The sequence goes on from NW_022681474.1 coordinate 22,644,135, forward strand.
GTTTAAAGATAACAGCCCTGCGAGGTCCAAGTCCATTCACGCTGCAAGGGAGCTTGGTTTGTGCCTTGGAGATGTAAAGAGCTGGTGGAAGAACAGAAACCAACCAGTTTGTTATATGTTAGGCCTCCCATTTATGGGGAACCAGATTTCATATGTGCACTTCACTACCATAGAGTCTAGCATAAATACAGGAAGGAGGAGGAGAATGCAAAAATGGAGAAAAGCTAGAGGTGCAGACAGGAAGCTACTGCTTCAGTTGGTGCCTGTTTCCCTGCTCCAGGCAGTGGGCATGTTAATAACTATCATCTACACATCTGCTTCTCCAAGTCTAAAGGTTGGACAATTGTAAATTTTGGAAATTTTAAAAATGTGTCAAAGAGAGAAAATCCAATGAGAGTCTCCTAAGAGTTTGCAACTTCAGGACAGGTAGAGACCCCAGCCTCCACCCGGTAATGCACCTGTTATTTTCTGTGAATTGCTATCACTTTCAAGACACACAGATGTACTTGGCCTCCCAAAGTAAATACACTTTAGAAATGCCAGCATCTCTTGATAAATGTTAATTGACCCCTTTTTAATGTGTATTATTTTAATGGCTGCAGCAAACTTTACTTAAAGCCTTTGATTGTCTACCAAATATTCCCCTGACATTTTTTTATGGTAAACTTTACAAACATTTGGAGGTTGCAGAATCATGTTCAGCTTTCTTTCCAGAATTTCTTTGTACAATTGCAATTTAGCTTTCTTTCCAAATGGATTCACTGTGGCGTGAGACTTGATAGAATGTGAAGCAAATTGTCCTCCTGGAATTTGGCTGTAAGCCTAGAGGATGGGCTGCATAAATTATTCTAAATGCCATAGAATCTTGCAAGTTATTTCTTTCTAGATTGTTTTAAATCTGCCTCAAGATGCCTGGAAGTGAGACACTCAACACGCAACAGCTCATTGCACAAAAGAGAAATAGTGACTTGCAAAAAAAAATAATAATAAATGAAACATCCTTTTTGTAAAATGCTGTCACTTGGAATTTAATTAAATGTCATCTTCTTGAGGAAATGCATGTTATTTGAACTAGGCCAGATCCCAGCAGGTTAAACAGCAACAGGGTAAATAAGAAAGGAACACCCCTGTTAGAGAGAAAAGTTAAAATGAGGTTGTTGAGATCACAGGAGACTCCTCAGTCACCTATGAAGCAATAAACTCCAGCAGAAGGGGTGTGTTCCTGGAAGGGGGAAGGCATCCATGTGGATTACCATTTTAATGTTAAAATTTTATTTTAAGTTCAGGATGTGCAGGTTTGTTACATAGGTAAATGTGTGCCAAGGTGGTGTGCTGCACCTATCAACCCATCACCTTGGTATTAAGCCCAGCATGCATTAGCTATTTTTGCTGATGCTCTTCCTCCCCTGACCCTCCTTCAGCAGGCCCCAGAGTGTGTCACTCCCCTCTCTGTGTCTGTGTGTTCTCATTGTTCAGCATAAGTGAGAACATGTGGTGTTTGGTTTTCTGTTCCTGCATTAGTTTGCTGAGGATAATGGCTTCCAGCTCCATCCATGTCCCTGCAAAGGACATGATCTCATTTCTTTTTATGGCTGCATAGTATTCTGTGGTGTATATGTAACATGTGGATTTTCTATTGTTTTGCTTCATGACCTGATGTGAAGCTTTATTAAGGCACTAGGATGAGAGTTCATTTACTTCAGATACACTGCTGCAGTCAGATTCATTTCCTTGTCATAAAATCACAACAAATACCTAACCTGGCAGTTGTCATCCAGAGACAGGAAAACACTCAGCTCACCTCTAAAACTGGAAGAAAGGTCCACTGCAAACTTCTCTCTGCCTCTCTCATAAGGATCAACTCAAGACCCCTGGATTATAAGAATCCAGTCAAAGTGCATCTGCACTCATGGATACATATATCAGTTTCTTGAGAAAAATTCTCTCTCTGCCAATAATACATCAGACCATGGGATACTTGCCCATGTAACAGTTATGGAAGCCAGGCCAGGCGTCATGGCTCACACCTTAATCCCAGAATTTCAGGAGGCTGAGACAGGCGGATCACTTGAGGTCAAGAGTTTGAGATCAGCCTGGTCACAACATGATGAAACCCCATCTCTACTAAAAATACAAAAATTAGCCAGGCTTGGTGGCACACACCTATAATCCCAGCTACTCAGGAGGCTGAAGTAGGAGAATTGCTTGAACCCAGGAGGTAGAGGTTGCAGTTAGCCGAGATCACACCACTGCGCTCCAGCCTGGGCAGCAGGATGAGACTCCGTCTTTAAAAAAAAAAAAAAAAAAACAGAAACAAACTTTGTGACATCGTACATGTGACTTCTCAAAGCCCAGGCTACTTCCTCTATAAAGTAAGGACAAAAATAGTACCTGATTCCTAGAATTATTATGACAAGTGAATGGTCTAAAATATTTAGCTTAGTGTTCTGCCATTAAACCCAAGAACAGTTTGCTATGCAACGATTATTGTTGCCAATGAAAGATCCGTTGATTTTGGTAGCAAGAATGCTGTCTTAGTCCTTGAGGAGATAAATTGAAGGCAAAAAAGCCGAGAGGAACAATTAACTGGATGAACAGATTGCAAAATAAGCAATTCCAACTAGAAATTGCATAGGAGGAAGACCATTTCCCCTACAGTCTTGTTACTCATTCTCCCTCAAGCCTCATTTCTTTCTAGCATTTATGTCAGTATTTTTCATTCCCCATTCTAAAATATAAAAAAGCAAAAAGAAGGGAATTTCAAACATCAAGTGATTAAAAAAATTAAAAATTAAATACCAAAACCCAAGTCTATATTAAGAAAAGATAGTGGGTTACGGAATTTAAGGAGGTAACTGCCTTCTATGTTCTTTATTCATTTGTTAATTTATGTATGGTTTTACAGAAAAATCAAATCAGGCTGCTGAGTGTTATTTTGAAAACTATTTTTATGTTTCTGTATCGAATTTCCCTGTTAGCAAAATGAGGAAAATGTTTCTGACATCTCAAAGTCGTTTAAAAGAGAATTCAGAAGTATAAGATGTTTTAAGCATATGCAAACAAACTTCATACGGATAGCCTAGGTCACAGATTCCAGCTTCTGAACTTGTTTACCCACAGACTATTTCTGACACCAAATGTGTGGTGGGTTTTTCCCACACCAGCCAATTCTCCAGTTTTCCAAACAACTGGATTTCCTACCATCCACTCAACTCCACTAACTACCCAGGGTGAGCAGAGACCCCAGGGGTGAAGAATTCAGTCTCACAGGACCGCCCCCACCATTTCAGATGCCAAAAGCAAGTCTCCGGCCACCCGTATTTCTAGCTGACCAGGTAAAATTTGCAGAACCCCACGACACACTTTTCAGTCCCAGTAATTTGCTGGAACAGCTCACAGATCTCAGGAAAACCATTCACTCACTGTCACCAGTTTATTGCAAAGGATATAACTCAGGAAGAGCCAAATGGAAGAGAGGCATAGGGTAAGATATGGGGGAGGGCACGGGGCTCCCACGCCCTCTCCGGGTGCTCCACCCTCCCAGCACCTCCGTGTGTTCCGCATCTGGATGCAGGTGTTCTTATGGAGGTCTCATTACAGAGGCATGATTGATTAGTCATTGATCATTGGTGATTGATTGATTGGCTAGCCCCTCTCCCCTCCTGGAGGTTGTGAGGTGGAGCTCAAAGTATAACCCTCTAATCAGCCCCCATCCTGAAACTACCTAGGGGCCCAACAAGAGTCACTTCTTTAGAACAAAAGATGTTCCCATCACTTGGGAAATTCCAGGGGATTTAGGAGTTCCGTGTCAGGAACCTGGACAAAGACCAACTGTGTGACACTAACTGTGTCACACAACTCTGTGAGTCAGGGATCTTTGCCATCCCCCTCTCCTTCTGTGACATGTGCTCTTGCTTACAACAATAGGAATGCACCTGGACCAGGTGTGATGGTTCACACCTGCAACCCCAGCACTTGGGGATACTGAGGCGGGAGGATTGCTTGAGGCCAGCCTGTGCAACACAGTGAGACCCTATCTCTACAAAAAATTAGGAAATTAGCTGACTGTGGTGGTGCTCGCCTGTAGCCCCAGCTACTCAGGAGGCTGATGCAGGAGGATTGCTTGAGCCCAGAAGTGCCAGACTAACAGACTAAAGTGAACTATTATTGCACCACTGCACTACAGCTTGGTTGACAAGCAAGACACTGTCTCAAAAAAAAAAAGAAAAAAAAAGAAAGTATCTGCCCAGATACTCCCATCATTCCTGAAGCAACTCCAAGCAGATGTCTCTGTAATGTGATAGTAAACTCACGTGGGAAGAGCAAACAAAACAAATTCATTTATTCAATGCATGTTTGTTGATCACCTTCCAACGTCCAAGTACCATTTTACATGCTGGAAGTAGAGTGATGTATTTATTTCACAAATAGTGTTGTTTTGTGCCAGGCACTGGTCTAAGCACTTTACAGATATTAGTTATTGAATTCTCTTATTATCCTTGTGAGGCAGGTGCTCTTACTGTCACTATGTTGCAGAAGAGAAAAGCAGTTACTAAGTGGTTGAGCTACTGATCTATGGCCACACAGCAAGGAAGAAGCAGAGACCAAATACAAACCTGGAGACTTTGCTCTTGGCCACTACTCCGGGCTGTCTTTGGAACAAAACAGTAAACAAACAAATACATGAAAAAACCAGCATAAATCCCTGCCCTCATGAGTTTGTATTCTAGTGAGGAGCTACAATCAGTTATCTAAGTAATATCTATGTATATATATAGTAAGTTAGAAAATGAATGCTATGTAGAAAAACAAAAGAGAGGAATGATCAGGAATGAGAAGCAGATTTCTCTTTGTAAGTGGGTAATCAGGAAAGGGAACATTTGAGCACTGACCTAAGAGTATTTCAGACAAAGGGAGCAGCAAGTAGAAAGACCATGCAGAGGAAGCCTCCCAGCACTTTCAGGAAGCAGCTAGGATGTCACTGTGGCCGGTGAGGAATGAGTTAAGGAGAGTCCTATAGAGGTCAGAGAGAAAATGCGACCGTGTGTTCCTGAGAAAGATGGAAAACCAGTGGGGAGTTCACAGCAGTCCAGGGAGAAGATCTGACTTCCTACTGAAAAGGATTACTCTGAATTCTGAGCAGGACAAAGGAAGAAACAGGAGACCAATTAGGAGGAAGCAGCTGTCATCCAATGTCCTATAACAGGGACCTACCATACCAGTCCATGGCTTAGGAACTGGGCCACACAGCAGGAGGTGAGTGGCAGGTGAGCAAACAAAGCTTTATCAGTATTTACAGCCACTCCCCATCACTCACATTACCATCTGAGCTCTACCTCCTGTCAGACCTGCAGTGGCATTAGATTCTCATAGGTGGGCAAATCCTATTATGAAATGTGCATGTCAGGGATCTAGGTTGCGTGCTCTTTATGAGAATCTAATGCCTGATGATCTGTCACTGTCTCCCATCACCCCCAGATGGGACCATCTAGTTGCAGGAAAACACACTCAGGGCTCTCACTAATTCTACATCATGATGGGTTGTATAATTATTTCATTATATATTACAATGCAATAATAATAGAAAGAAAGTACACAATAAATGTAATGAGCTTCAATAATATTGAAACCATCCCTCCACCCCTGTCCGTGGAAAAATTATCTTCCATGAGACTGGTCTCTGGTGCCAAAAACGTAGGGGACTGCTGTCTTTTTTTTTTTTTTTTTTTTTTTTTTTTTTGAGACGGAGTCTCGCTCTGTAGCCCGGGCTGGAGTGCAGTGGCCGGATCTCAGCTCACTGCAAGCTCCGTCTCCCGGGTTTACGCCATTCTCCTGCCTCAGCCTCCCGAGTAACTGGGACTACAGGCGCCTGCCACATCGCCCGGCTAGTTTTTTTGTATTTTTTTAGTAGAGACGGGGTTTCACCATGTTAGCCAGGATGGTCTCAATCTCCTGACCTCGTGATCCACCCGTCTCAGCCTCCCAAAGTGCTGGGATTACAGGTTTGAGCCACCGCGCCCGGCCAGGGGACTGCTGTCTTATAAGATGTGAAGGTTCTTGATGGTAAGAGACACAACACAATGACAATATGACAGAAGGCAGAACTCTCTGCCACTTACAGCTCACAAGGAGAGGAGGCTGCCAGGCAGGGCCACACAGGGCTGCACCCCAGAGAAAGCAACAGCAAGCTGACAATGGAGGGGATAGTTTACATGTACCAAGTGGGGTAAGAATAGCTAGGGTTCTGGGCTCCCTGTGGATGGGTCAATTTGAATATGGTGGAGGACTCTGGAACATAGAGGCTGCTCCTACTTGTCAGGCAAGTGGCCCAGGGGCAATTAGGGTGAATGTATAATAGTTTGAATGTGAGCCCAGATAGGGAAGTGGTTGCAGCATAGACTTAATAGGTTATTCAAGAAGGGAACAGACCAGCCTCCAGCAAGGACCTCAAAACTTGGTTAAGATGTAAAACAAAAACATAAATAAACTACATATATTACAATGAAGTAATGAAGATGGTGAGTATTGGTCCGATAGTGGTTCTATCTGAAGAAAGAGCCAACACTGTTTGCTGATGGGTTAGGTATGGGGTGTGTGAGAAAGAGGAGTCCATAGGATCTCCAAGTTGAGGGCCTGAGTCTGGATGGCAATTGCCGCTAACAAAGATGAACAAGACCACAAAACGAACAAGTTTGTAAGGAAAAGTTAGAAGTTTAGTTTAGAACATTTGGTGTTTGAAATGTCTTTTTTTTAAATATAAGATATTTAAGTAAACTTGTTGAGCAGAAGATAAATTTATGGCTCTGAAGTTCAAAAGAGATGTCTGGACTGGAGACATAAATTTGGGGGTGTTTGACATAAATACGGTATCTAAAGCCATGGGACCCAGTGAGATCATCCGAGAAGTGAATGTAGATAAAGAAAAATATGTGGCCTACTGACTGCATTTTGGGGCAGTCCAACATGAAGAACTTGAGTCAAGGAGGAAGAAACAGTAGAAGAAAAAGAAAAGTGGTGGAGTAGAGGGTTTAGGATCCGAGTGAGCAAAGTGTTTCAAGGATATAGAAATGTTCAGACTCACTGACAACCAAATAGGTATATTGACAATGACAATAAGATATTCTTGACCATCGAATTAGGAAGTCATTTACAAAACAGACACTTCATGTTGTCAAGGGTGCCATGCAGCACTTGTACCAATTTACACCACAATTAGGAAAAAAACTGGATAGAAGTTTCTGGAAAGCAAGTTAACATTATATAAAAGGAAAATCTATACAAAGTCTGCACACTGACATTCTGTGGTTCCTCTGCTAGGAATCTACCCTGAAGAAATAAGCAGAAACATGGACAAAGTTTTATACACACAGATGTTCTGTGATTTGTTACATAACAAATCATTCCAAAACTATTTATACTAACGAACAACTAAGAAAAAAATCAATTTTGAACAAGGAAAATTGTTCAATAAATTATGAGCCTCATACTAGGAGGATTGTGTAGCCCAGAAAAATCATGGTTCAAAAGTATATTTAATGACCTGTGAAAGTCCTCACGATACTACATTCATTGAGGAAAACAAGGTATTGCTTTTCTTTCTCAGTTATAACAAAACTAATAATTACCACGTATTAGACACCTACTGTGTGCAAGGCACTGTGCTAATCGTTTATATGTGTTATTTTTAATTCTATAAGTATGATGAGAAGGCAGAGACTCAGAAAGTTGTTTTGATCATACTGTGTTTGATATTAACACATTTGGGATCTGAAGGAAACATACAATATACACAGAAGGAAATCTGATGGCCTCTCCTAAAAACTCCTGTGTTCCTAAAGAAGTGTTCATGACCTACTACAGAAATATAATACAAACTGTGAGTTCATGATTCTTTTTTTCTAAAGATGGATTCTAAGAATGACAACAAAACATAGAAGTAAGCACTGATTTCTTCCTGTAGATTTCATTTTCTCATAATTTCATAATTCTAACCACTCACCTATAAAAATAAGGATCACTATAGAAACCCCTAGCACTGCCAGATGCAGTTGATGCCTGAACAACTTGGGGGTCACGGGCACTGACATCCTCAGAGTTGATGATCTGCTTATAACTTTTGATTTCTCAGAACTTAACTGCTAATAACCTACTGTTGATCAGAAGCCTTGCCAATAACATTAACAGCTGATTAACGCATAAACTAGTATCTACATATATTTTATCCACTCATGACAAACCTAAATTTTTTCCTAAATTTTTCTATATTTCTAGACTATGTGTCTTGTCTGCCAGCTTATTTCAAATGTAACATTTCTAAAGAAATGTTCCAATATATTTATTGAAAAAAAATCCATGTACAAGTGGACCCACACAGTTCAAGCCCTTGTTGTTCAAGGGCCAACTGTATTTTTTTATTTCTTCAGCAGTGGAGTTAATTTGTTGTGAGGCAAAAGGAGGAGTTCAAATACTTCTGGAAAATGTATTTTGAAGATGAACAGTGCTTACCTTTCCAACACAATATCTTCCCCCTTCATTCTGTAACACAGATTTTTCAAAGAGGTTCTTAAGGAATGAAAATTAATGTGCTTAGCATTCTAATGTATTCATTACTGTATTTCATGATGGCATACTATGTGTAGACACTCTGCTAGTTCTTTGAGATGTGGTTAGAGGACACTTGAGGAGACTGCTTTATAACCTAAGTCATACATAGTTTCTGTTGCAGATAAGCTCACTGTCTGGAGGAGAAGACAAACACATCACACATACATGCAATACAGGTAACAAAATGGAGTTCACTGCTTCCTGATGGTTATCAGCAAAGTAAAAGAGACAGCATTCTAAGCAGAAAGCAGCAGGATCAAAAAATGAAATGTGGCAGCCCTAGAGTGGGCTGGATATAGCAAGTAGTTCAGCATGGCAGGAATGGAGCTGTGCACAGGGTTAACATAACGGTTAATGTAAAGATTATTAAACTCGGCCGGGCGCGCTGGCTCACTCCTGTAATCCCAGCACTTTGGGAGGCTGAGGCGGGTGGATCACAAGGTCAGGAGTTCAAGACCAGCCTGGCCAACATGGTGAAATCCCATCTTTACTGAAAATACAAAAATCAGTTGGGCATAGTGGTGGGTGCCTGTAATCCCAGGTACTCAGGAGGCTGAGGCAGCAGAATTGCTTGAACAGGGAGGCGGAGGTTGCAGTGAGCTGAGATTGTACCACTGGACTGCAGCCTGGGTGACAGAGTGAGACTCTATCTCAAAAAACAAATTAAAAAATGAAAAAATAAGATTATTAAACTCTTTTTGTGCCTGGAAACTAGGAAGGCACTGAAAGATTTTATTGGGAAAAAATCATCAAAGTTCTATTTTAGCTGTGTGTCTATGACAGTAGTGTTCAGCAGGCAGCATCGAATGCAGAAACTTAGGTCAGTGTTCAGAAGCACAGACTGCTTGGATTCAAGTACTAAAGCTGTATGACTTCAGCAACATGCTTACTTCTTTGTGCCTCCGTGTCCTCATTTAGAAGAATGATACAAAACCAGGCAGATTCAAATTTAGAGAGCTGATGTTAATAATGCATACCTCATAATATCAGTATGAGGATTAAATCTGAAATAGACACAGTGCTTTGAACAGAGACAGCCATATAGAATGCATTCAATAAAAGTTAGCTATCATTTACATGTGTCTTTAGAAATCTGTAGCAGCTAGCTATTGTTACATAACAAATCATTCCAAAACTTAATGACTTAAAGCAGTCATTTATTTGTTCATGATTCTTCAGGTCAGCAATTTAGTCTGGGCTCAGCTGAGCAGTTTCTCTGATCTAGCCAGGCTAGGTTTGTTTGTATGCCTGAAGTCAGCTGTGTACTCAGCTGTTCTACACAATCTTCCAACTTCCAGCAGGCTGGCCAAGTCTTGTTTTCATGGCAGTGACGGAGTTTTAATAGGAAGAATTTAAGACCAAGGAGGTTTTAGACTTAGCTTAGAAATTACACACCATTATTTCTGCCACATCCTGTGGGCCAAACAAGTTACAAAACCAGGCAGAGTCAAAGAGGAGAAAAACAGACTTTACCATTTGATGGAAGGAGCAGCCAAGCCATGCTACAAAAAGCAAGGGGACAGGGAAAAGTAAAGGATTGTGGCCATTTTAGCAAATCTACCACAAGGTCTGAAGCTCAGGATTAAGACTGAGATTGTTGATACTGATTCAGCAGTCATCATCTGTAAATAAATGATAGTAAAATCTTGAAGCGGATAAGCTCATTAAGAGAGTTCTTCTCATCATGAGAAAGAAAAAAGAGGATTCAAGGCAAAACTCTTATAACATCAATTGTTAAGACTGGGCAGAGGAACAGAGAGCACAATGGGCCCTGAGCGACGTTGAACACAAACATGGAGAAGGTAACAACAGCCAATGCGATGAGAATAAAGAGGATTTAAGAAGTAATCTTTGGATTTAGCAGCAACCTTAGTGGGTTTGCCCATGGTGGAAGTCAGCATTTCGCAAACTGAAGAATGCATGGGAAATGAGCAGACCTGACTGGAAACAGTTTGGTGATATCAAGGAGGTGAAAGATACCATTGTACTTGGAGGAAGATGTGGAGTCCAGGAAGGGATTTTTGTTATGTGTTTATTTTCCTTTTTGTTTTTTTAGGATGGGGGTCATTTAAGCTTTTAAATTCTAATTAATATGGAGTGAGGAGAGAGTAAACGTTTAAAATTTCAGGAAAGGAGAAATAAGTGAGCCAGTGAAGGCAGAAGGAAATGTGATAGAGTTAAGGAAAATATGAACAAATATAGAAATAAGTTTGTTGGTTTTGTGGCAGTGGCAGGGGGCTTGTGGAGTCCTCATTGAATGGATCCTACTTTCTCTGAGAAGAAGAGGATGAGAGCACATTCTACACCTTAGAGGAAATGTGGCTCAGTGGGAGGTTTCCAGGGCAAGGTTGATGAAGCTGTGATGGAAACAGGAGATAATTTAGGGAATCATCAAGATCTGTCAGGTATCATAGCAAGGTCAGGTGACACTGGGTCCCAGGATGTGGAGAGGCCCCAATATGCATGACTGAAGGATTTTTCCCCCAGAAGTAATAAACTAAGGTGTTGATATGGATAAGATAGAGAATTGGACAGCTTCAGAGTTGGAATATTTTTCCCCCTGGTAAATGGAACAGAAAACCAACTGAGCCAAGCATAATTGAAGTGACAGGTAAACTGAGCTAAAGTGCAAAAAAAAAGTAAAGACAGCAGGGGATTGAGGAGAAGAAAGCAGTGTAACGTCAAGGAGCTGAATAGTTGTAAGATCAAGAACAAATGCAGTGACAGTGACTAAATGATGGAACTAGAAGAGTGTGTCACAGTCAGGGAGAAGAATGTATGAAGTTAACTTTTTAAGGTGAAGGCATCTCAGATTATAACAAGACCTAGGGTGTGGTTGTGACAAAGTTGAAATAGGTGGATGTTTACTAAAGGTGGGAAGGTCAAGACAAAGAGACTCACACACTGAAAGGGTCACCATGCCCTAGAGTCACCAGACAATAGAGGTGTTGAGGAGAAAAGAGGCACATGAATGAATCTTGTGCCAAAGTCTTCAGTGTTTGGGCGATGGCAGTGGGTTTGGGGTGGGAGTTTAACAGCTAACCAGTAGATGAGAGTGTGAAAGTCTTCAGAATGAAAATGGAGTCACCAATGTTAAGAAAATTCTGTCAAATAGAGCTAGGGAAGGCCAGAAAGAGAGGGTTCTCAGGCTTGTATACTTGATAACAAAAACAATCACAAAAGACTGTAAAAACCACAATCTTGTGCCAAGGCCATCACAATCTTACACAAAACTCACTTCTGCAAAGACATCTGCCCAGCAATTGCCTGTCCAACCTTGGACAAAAACCTTGTTATTGATCTTAGTAGCCAAGGATCATTATTTCAAAACACATGGCTTATGCACATAGATTGCTGTGGTATGTGTATTCCCATTGCAATGCTCTATTCCCAGATGAACATAATTTTCGTTTAGAGAGCCTCTCTTTGTTTATTATTTAGGTTGACAATAGTAGTGAGCATGGATAGAGGGTGGTAGAACTGGCTATATGATGCTATCAAGAAACAGGGTTGAGCTAGGTGTGGTGGTGCATGCCTGTAGTCCCAGCTACTTGGAAGGCTCAGGTGGGAGGATCACTTGAGCCTAGGAATTTGAGGCCAGCCTGTGCAAAATAAAGAGACCCTGTCTTTAAGAAAAGAAAGAGGCCGGGCGCGGTGGCTCAAGCCTGTAATCCCAGCACTTTGGGAGGCCGAGATGGGCGGATCACGAGGTCAGGAGATCGAGACCATCCTGGCTAACACGGTGAAACCCCGTCTCTACTAAAAATACAAAAACTAGCCGGGCGAGGTGGCGGGCGCCTGTAGTCCCAGCTACTCGGGAGGCTGAGGCAGGAGAATGGCGTAAACCCGGGAGGCAGAGCTTGCAGTGAGCTGAGATCTGGCCACTGCACTCCAGTCCGGGCGACAGAGCGAGACTCCGCCTCAAAAAAAAAAAAAAAAAAAAAAAAAAAAGAAAAGAAAGAAACAGTATTTATGAGAGAATGAATTCCCTCTTTCATTAAAAAAATTACAAATGAACAAACTTAAACCTGGCAGGGGACATGCCTATCCATTTGGTAAATAATAAAAGACTAATGTTCATTTTGGGTGCAGGTGTGAGAAAATGGGCACACTGACTCACTGCTGGTGGGCATAGATCTTGTTATAATTTTTTATTCATCACATAATTATTTATTTACAAAACACCATTAGAAACCTAGACATTTACTTACTCTGAATTAGTGCAGAGAAAACTCACTTTGATGTAAAACTCCTAAATCTGGCTTTAAAAGATTCAAACCCTAGAATTGGTCCAGTTTTGTACAGTTGCTGTATTACTCTGTTATCACACTGCTATTAAGAAATGCCTGAGACTGGGTAATTTATAAAGGGAAGAGGTTTAATTGACTCACAGTTCTGCAGGCTTAACAGGAAGCATGGCTAGAAGGCCTCAGAAAACTTATGATCATGGCAGAAGTTGAAGGGGAAGCAAATCACATCTTTCATGGTGGCAGGTGAGAGAGAGTGAAAAAGGAAACGCCACACTTTAAAGCCATCAACTCTCTTGAGAACTTATTTAGTATCATGAGAACAGCATGGGGGATACCACCTCCCATGGTCCAATCACCTCCAATTAGGTCCCTCCCTCAACATGTGGGGATTACAATTCAAGATGAGATTTGGGTGGGGACACAGAGCCAAACCATTCCACCCCTGGCCTCTCCCAAATCTCATCCTTTTCACATTTCAAAATCAATCATGCCTTCCCAACAGTCCCCCAAAGTCTTAACTCATTAATCCAAAAGTCCAAGTCCAAAGTCTCATCTGAGACAAGGCAAGTTCCTTCTTCCTATAAGCTATGAAATCAAACACAAGTTACTTATTTTCAAGATACAATTTGGGTATAGGCATTGGATAAATGCTCCCATTCCAAATGAGAGAAATTGGCCAAAACAAAGGGGCTACAGCCCCGATGCAAGTACAAAATCCAGTGGGGCAGTCATAAAATCTTAAAGCTCCAAAATAATCTCGTTTGACTCCATGTCTCACATCCAGGCCATGCTGATGCAAAGGGTGGGCTCCCAAGGCCTTGGATAGCTTGGCCCCTGTGGCTTTGCATGGTTCAGCCCCCATGGCTGCTCTCATGGTCTGGCATTGAGTGCCTGTGGCTTTTCCAGGCACACAGTGCAAGCTGTAAGTGAATCTATTCTGAGGTCTGGAGGACAGTGGCCTTCTTCTCACAACTCCACTAGGCAGTGCCCCAGTGGGGATAATATGTGTGGGGGTCCAAACTCACATTTCCTTCCTGCACTTCCCTAGCAGAAGTTATCTGTCAGGGCTCTGCTCCTATAGCAGACTTCTGCCTGGACATCCAGGCATTTCCATACATCCTCTGAAATCTAGGTAGAGGTTCCCAAAGCTCAACTCTTGTCTTCTGTGCACCTTCAGGCCCAATACCACATGGAAGCCACCAAGGCTTGAGTTTTGCATCCTCTGAAGCAATGGCCTGAGCTGTACCTTGGCCCCCTTTTAGCCACAGCTAGAGCTGGAGGGGCTCGGACACAGTGCTACTCAGCCTAGACTTCATTGTTCACATTTCTATCTGCATTTTGGTCAAGACCATTCAACAAGTTTCTAGGAAGTCCTAAACTTTAACACATCTTCCTGTCTTCTTCTGAGCCCTCAAAACTGTTCCAACCTCTGCCTGTTACTCAGTTCCAAAGTTGCTTCTACATTTTAAGGTTATCTTTATAGCAGTTCCCCACTACCTTGGTATTAAATCTCTGTATTAATTCATGTTTACACTTCTATAAAGAAATGCCTATGACTGGGTAATTTATAAAGGAAAAAAGGTTTAATTGACTCACAGTTCCATAGGCTTAACAGGAAGCATGGCTCAGAGGCCTCAGGAAACTTACACTCATGGCAGAAGGTGAAGGGGAAGCAAAGCACATCTTACATGACATATGACATAAGGGGAGAGAGAGGAGAGAGCGAACAAGAAAGTGCCACACTTTAAAGCCATCAGCTCTCAAGAGAATTCACTCACTGTCATGAGGACAGCATGGGGGAAACTGCCCCTATGATCTAATTGCCTCCCACTAGGTCCCTCTCTCAACACCTAGGGATTACAATTCGAGATGAGATTTGGGTGGGAAACGGAGCCAAACCATATTAGTTGCCATCAGTGCCATTAATTGGAGATGATTTCTAGAGTGTTTGTTGTCAGGATTCCTGGATACACTGACCAGGACTCTCTCCACAGCCAAACTAAATCTAAACATTTTCTAGCCATAATCTCATAGTGCCATTTCACTCCCCCGAAAACACCATTGCTAACTTGTTGAAAGTTCTGCCTGATAAAATGGCAGCACTCTTAAGGAGATGGAGGTAGACCCCTTATTAGTCCCATGATCTTCCCTATAACCAGTGTCAGAAGTGCTGAAGGAGGTTCTCCTGTGTCAGCAGCAACATCACCATACACACAAGGGTAATGTGGGATTGTCATCCCTTTCCCTTTACTTTTAAATGCTGGTCACCTCCCTAACACATGTGTACATCCAGTCAATAAAACCTTAATCCTGTCACTTTCCTGCATGTATATGATGTGCTTATTACTAAACTATGTGCTGGGGATAAAGTGGCAACGAAACCTGAACCAGCCCCTACCCCAATGGAGTCCACAGTCTAAGGTAAGGAGCAGCTTTTAAACAGATGACTAAACAAATCACCCTATACATAAACATATGCAAAAAACTGGTAAGAGCTATGGCGACAAGTACAAGTTTCTAAGGCAGCATTTAACAGAAGATGCCATCCTAGTCTGGAGTCAGAAAGGTTTCAACAACAACAAAATGACATTTGAGGTAACATTCGAAAGATGAGTGTGGGGAAGAACTTTCCAGACAGAAAACCCAAATATGGGAAGACTCTGAGGCAGGTTGAAATATTGCATATTCCAGGATCAAGAATAAGGTCATCCTTGCTGAAGTCCAGAGAGAAACAAGGCTAGAGGTGGGGAATCTGAATGGATTAATGATAGATTCCAGACTGTGTGGAGCCTTCCAATCCTAAAATCTTTTACATCTGCTATTCACACCCACCCCCAGCTTTAACTTCCTATTTGGATTGGATAAATCCTAGTCATCTTCAGATCTCAACTTTCGCTGGGAAGACTTCCCTGATGCACACATTAAACATACTCCTTCAGCTGTTCCTCCTGTTTTTTATTTCCTCCCTCAAAACAATCACCTCGTGTAATTTCAATTATTCATTCACATCTGCCTTCCACCAGATTCCGAGCTCCATCAGAGCCGGGTGTGAATCTGTCTTTTTCACTGCTTTCTACAGAACTTAGCACAGTGCCAGGAACAAAAACGAGTATGTTGAAAGAATAAGTGTCTTGCCGCGTGCAAACTGTCCCTGATATTGCATTTCTTGTTTCAAGCTAAACTGAAAGAACAGTCAAAATGGGATGTTTGTCACGAGAAATACATTGACAACTCTGTAAGAAAAAAAGAAAAGGTGTTTCTGCCTTAATCACACATTATCAAACTAGGTATCATGTTACTTATTCAAATAACAGCTTCTCTGGATAAAATTCTGAAGCCCGAAGCCCGTGTCAAAACAGAAGCAACACAGCCAAGCATCTGCTCTCTCTTCTGGCTCACCAGCTTCATTGCCCATGGAGGACGGACCTCCTCCATCAACATCTCAGGTCTTATGGTTAAAAAGCTCTGGAAAGTTGTTGACCTTGTTGCCTATTGATCAAGAGGTATCTCTGGCTGTGACATGGGATATACCATGGTCCTAGTTTGGGTTCCCTGAAAGACAAATTTGACATGGGTTTAAGAGCAAGAAGTTTATTTGGGAGATAATCCTAGGAAACACCATGAGAAAGTAGGGAAATAAGGCAGGGAAAGAAAGCAAGCCAAGAAAATATGTGATAAAACGCAGTCACTGCCGTGAGCTCAACCCCACTGAGGATTCACTGAGAAACTGTGTGGGACTCGTCTTGGAGCTGCCCCAGTGCTGGGCAAAGAAGCTGAGGTAGTTGCCACCCAGAAGGTAGTGGTAGTTACCACCTTGGTGAGGTAGTTACCACCAAAGAAGCTGAGGTAGTTACCACCCAGACTCATTTGTGGGTGGTCATTCCTTAGCATTTCTACCCTGCCTCTGTGATGAAAAAAACAAATTCTTTTTCCTCTGCTCTCTAACCACAACAATCAACACAGATGTGTGCTGTGACCCAATGCATGGGGATTTCTTCCTATCAACAGCAAGCAATCAATTCTGTAGCAGACACCAGCTGGGCATCATCCAATTCAGTTCTGACTCTGCCTACCTGGAGATGACAGTGGATCCCATAGTCGAGGGCTCAGTCCCACAAGGCTGCCCCTACCTATACACACAAGCTCCAGGTTGTTTTACCTGTGCTTCTGACCAACCCAATATAAATCAGAGACCCCATGACCTTCTCAGGTTCAATTAATTTGCTAGAGCAACTAACAGCACTCAGGGAACGCACACTGGTGTTCAGTTTATTATAAAGAATATTACAAGAATACAGATGAAGGGTGCATAGGATGAGGTATGGGAGAAGCAGTGCAGGGCTTCCATGCCCTCTCGTGGCGGGCCACCCTTCGGGAACCTCCAGGTGCTCAGCTATCTGGAAACTCCCTGAACCCAGTCCTTTTGGGTTTTTATGGAAACTTCATTGCATAGGCATGATTGATCAAATCATTGGTCACTGGTAATCAACTTATCCTTCAGCTCCTCTCCCCTCCATGCAGGTTGCTGGGGAGGTTGAATGTCTCAACCCTCTGATCCTGCCTTGGTCTTTCCTGTGACCAGACCCATATTGAAGCCACCTAGGGGGCTGCTAGCCATCAATCAGCTCATTGGCATACTAAAAGACACTTATCGCTACAGAGAGCCCAAGTATTTTAGAATATGCTTACCAGGAGACTGGGATGAAGACCAAATATACATTTCACAATATCACACTTTCCTTCTACACTCCAAGTACCCCCATGTGCTAAAAGTGCCCTCAGCCAACAAGTCTTGAGCTGAGGCACCAAGATAGTGGTGCCCATAAAATACTTTAGAATTCTTCCTTTTAAGATAGAATTCTAAAACTCAGTTGGCATGTTCTCTTCAAGGTGATTTTCCCAATACTCTGGTTATAATCACTCAGTGTCCGATTATGTTTATATTTCTCACTGTGTACAGATCACCAGCTTGCCTGAGTCCAGTGAGATAGAACACCCACACTAAGTTACATGAAGCAGACTTATTATGTAGGCAGCAAGGGGCAACAGAAGATGAAGTTTCATGACAAGCTGGTCTGCCAGGCTCAGGAAATCTACCTGCAGTGAATGGAGTCTCATCCGTGCATGTCCTGCTCGCACTGCAGTAGAGCACCCCAGAAATCAGTGTGCCCTGGGTTTTATGCTTCAGGGGTTACATGATATGCTAGATTAAGGCACTGAAGGTCATCCTATTTCTAGAAGAGATTGGGTGAGGGCCTGGGCTTTTCTAGCTCCTCCCTATCTGAGGGTATTGCATTCCCAGCATACTGTAGAGGTATTCTTGAAAATTACAGGTAAGAAAGAGGGGAGAATTGGGCTGATCCAAAGCTATCCGAAAAACAGTCCTGTAGGAGGTCATGGGGATTTTTCTTTTCTTTTCTTTTCTTTTGAGACAGGGTCTCACTTTGTCACCCAGGCTGGAATGCAGTGGCACCATCACGGCTCACTCCCCCCTCCACCTCCAACGTTCAAGCAATCCTCCCACCACAGTCTCCCAAGTAGCTGGGACTACAGGCACATGCCACCACTGTCTAATTTTGGTATCTTTAGTAGAGATGGGATTTTGTCAGGTTATCCAGGCTTGTTTCAAACTTCTGGACTTAAGGGATCCACTAGCCTCAGCCTCCCAAAATGCTGGGATTACAGGCTTGAGCCACCGCCCTCGGCAGGGGTTTTCTGATAATCTGTCAATGAAGTCGTTCCAAACTCTACCAACCCCCCAAAATATGTGTTTTTTCCCATTTTTATACATTTGCCCCATTTACTTATAATACCTTGAGCTATTATGTATCATAATTCTTAAGTAATCCAAATGTTTTTAGTACTTTGGGATTATTAACCAGATCTGTTGAAAATTTCTAGTAATTAATATTATACTCTCCATTATTCTTGGTACAGACTCTTCTGTCCATTTTCATACAGAGAGCCTTCTTTATTGTGGGTTAAGGAAGGAAACTAGCTCCTGAGCTCCAATAATTCTATCAATGCTTCTCAAGTGTCAGGTAAGTCACATTGCTGTCACATTTTCTGTGTCAGAAATTAACCAATGTTCAATGGCCTTGAAAAAGAATGAGATTATTGACTTCATCATTGATTTAAGCAGCAGGGGAAGTAAATGAAGAATGAATTATGTCTTTAATCTCTTCCATAGGCCTGGAAGACTTATTCCAGGGTGAAATATCAGACAGGAATTCTTTATTTCCAAGTTTTGAGATTTCTCAATCTAGAGACTTTAAAAATATCAGTAACAGAATTTTTCTAAACACTTTACCACATAGGATTCCCCATAATTTGTAACATATAGTTGAAAAACATCTCACTTTGTAAAAAGCAGGTACAGAGGATGTACCAAGGTGTCTTCCAGGCCAGGCGTGGTGGCTCACACCTGTAATCCCAGCACTTTGAGAGGCCAAGCCAGAAGGAGCAATTGACCTCAGGAGTTTGAGACCAGCCTGGCCAATATGGTGAAACCCCATCGCTACAAAAAATATAAAAATTAGCAGAGCGTGGTGGTTGCATGCCTGTGATCCCAGCTACTCAGGCAGCTGAGGCAGGAAAATCGCTTGAACCTGGGAGGTGGAGGCTGCAGTGAGCCGAGATCATGCCACTGCACTCCAGGATGGGCAACAGAGCAAAACCCTGTCTTTAAACAGAACACAACAACAACAACAAAAAGAAGCAGGCCCAGCTCAGCATTCCTCAATCTGAGTGCTGTGGGACCCAAGATATCCTTCCCCCTCTTTCCTGGTCTTTTAAGTAGATGGTAAACACTGCCTATGGCAATCTTGACCTAGAGACTCACAGTCCACAGTGATCTGTTAAATGACTCTCCAATGGCTTCCTAAAGCACCTTGAATGAAATACAAAACCCTTATTGTAACCCCTGTGCATGGGCCCCTTCTCCCCAGGCACACAGACCTCCCTGCTATTGCTCCTACAGGCCCACCCATGCTCAGGCCTCAGGTCTTTACCAGCACTTGCTGCCCCTCTGTCAGGACCACTCTTCCTCTCCTCCAGGCTCCTCTCCTCTACCAATCCCTTCCTGCAATTCAATCACAAGTCATTTCCTCACAGTCGCCGTCCCTGAAAAGCCTGTATTTAGAAGCATCTCCCTTTCCTTTCCAATCACCAATCCTTACTTTTCTTCACTGCACTTACGGTTTCCTGGCATGCTTTAGATTATTTACGTGTTTATTGGTGGTTTCCCCAAAAGAGTAGAAGAGCCATAAGGAGAGGTTCTATGTCCAGTGCCTACAAAAGTGCCTGACAGTAGTAGGTATTCAGTAAGTATTTGTTGAATTAATTAAAATGAATGAAGAAACTGCTTGGCTTTCATTGGGCAAGGTGCTGTCCATTGTTCATGATATAGGAGTTAAAAAAATATTTAGGCAGATAATGAAGGTAAAGAAGTCCTCAATAAAGTTTCCTTTTAATAAAAAGCATCCCGAAAATCATTTCTTTTCTAACAAAAAGTAGCCTGAAAAATCAAGCTGCAAGCATAGATATGCAAACTAGAGGCTTGCATAGGTAAATGCCGCAGCTGTGCCACTAGGAAAAGGCTACCTGGGGGCCAGGCATGTTCAACCTGGTGGCTCCATCTTTCCTTTTCTTTGTCAACCATGTGTACGGTGAGGAACAGACAACATGGCACTGGCCAGGTAGGGAACCCATCTGCATAATAAAAGATTAGGGTGGGATGGCCAGCTTCTACACACGCTATGCAAACATCACACCTGGTCCAGCCAATCTCTCAGGCCCTATGTAAATCAGATATGGCCTGCTCAAGCTCCTCTATAAAACCCCATGCATTTCATTACAAAATCAGAAGTCCCACTTGGGAGCCCCTCTCTCTCTTCGAGAGAGAGCTATTCACTTTTCTCTTTATTTTGCCTATTAAACCTGCACTCTTAAAGCCACTTCTTGTGTGTCCACATCCTTCATTTCCTGGTGTGAGACGACAAACCTCAGGTGTTTATCCCAGATGACGACACTGCTTCACTTCAATATTTTCACTACCTTTGACAGGAAGGATATTGTGTATGTTCTCCGGAGAGAGGTCATAGTCAAGGCTGCTTATGTGATGGCTAACAGCAGAGGAAGGGGTCATCCTGTAAACTGTGACTCAGCTACCTCATAACCCTGGGTACCCAAAGACGTTCCTCCCAAGGTCTTTTCCCTTGACATACTTGGGTCTAGTTAGGTGTTGCCAGGCGGCCTGTAGCCCCCAGACTGGCATGCTTGGGGATGGCCAGCTTTTTCCTGGGTGTAGCATGTGGCCATTGACTCTGATCTTCCTGACTCTGGCAAGCTCTGAATCTTCCATTTTCCTATCCACCACCCAGCCAAAGGAATCTCTTTATAGATTGGAGAAAAGCTCTCCTAGTGTTTCTGGCCATGATTCTTTGGCTAGTTACAATCAGGAATTCTGTCCTTTTTATCTCACTGTGAAAATCATCAAAATGCTCCTAAGTGCTTAGGCTTCTGGAAGATAAAAGTTGGAAAGGGAAGTATTTTACTTCCAAACTTCAGTTTTCTTCTCTGTCAAGTGCATGAAATGAGCTAATGAGCATAGAGCAAACTCTTTGACGAATTGGGGTGAAGGAAAGGAGGGAAGCAAAGAGTCAGTACAGTGAGAAGAAAAGAAAGATAGATTCATAACTTGGTGAAATGTTCACCCGTCTCCCAATAAGCTATAGCCAGGACAAAAATTACTTGGTGCATGGCTCTGAGTTTCAAAAGAAAAGGAAGAATGAACTCACTTTTGACTAAGTGTTTGAACACTAAGCTTAGTGTCAAATATTGAAGCTTTGTGGTTCCAGATAACCATTTTCTTATAAAAACATTTTCCTATAGTTATATAGCTTTCTAGAAAATTGCCCTTATTTTTGACGTATTAGCTTTGTAAAGTGTTACTTAAAAAAAAAGAAAATTTTTGAAAAAAGTAAACACTCTAGAATACTAAACCTTTTTGTTTTGTTTTATTGTTTTAAATCTTCAGGGTGTACTGTTTCTGTTATTGGTGTGTTCATTTGTTTCTTACTATTCTCTTAGGGATACCTTAAAAGCTGATATTGTAGCACCAGCTGTTGTTGATAAAAATTCTAGTTTAATCCAACCACTTTAAAAATACCTAACTTAAAAAAATAAACAAAGAACAAAAATCTCTTGGAATTTTTAGTTTTAAAGAGATAAATAAAAGATACATAGCAAAGTATATGCAGTATCTACCCTATGTCTTTATGAATGTTTAGGAAATTTATTTGTTCATTATCATTGGTAACCACATTTAAATGAAGAATAAGACTCAAAATGCAAATTAGTTTAAAAAAATGTATTTGCTTCCAGAAGGATGATGGCTTTGTAGCCACTTAGGTTTGGGGATTCACTAAAATGAGAGGCATTGATCATTTTCCCATTTCTCTGCCTCTATGTTCAGCCTAGGTTATCTTAAATCTACCAAACATTGTACTTCAGATGCCTTCGTATTTTATAGCTGCCAAGACAGCTACAAAAGAACATTTTGTTAAATTTAAACTGTAGTTGCCTTTTTCTTTAATTTTCTGAAGAATTTGGTAACTATAATGTGCTTATTTCTGTGTTTTGATTTTATTCTGTCATGCTTTGGATTAAAATTCCTAAGTAACAGATAACAAAGATCTCTTCAAAAAGATAAAGGTGGCTTCTAGAACAATCAGCCTTGATTTGTCAAGTAGGGAGAGGGCTGAGTAGAAAGGAGACCTGTGGTGATTTGGTGGGGTCTGAGCTGGGGAGACGGATTTCAAAGAAAGAATCTGAAGACCTGTGTATCAGTGCAAACACCTTCAGCTCAAGGGTTGGCTTGGCTTTTTCAGAAAATGATTTGTGATCTCATTTGAAATCGTTGTTTATGATCCCAACACCTAGTCCAATTCATTCTGGCTGATAACATAAATGATTGTGTCCTGTAGATAGGAAAATCCAGCAGTTGGAATTAGCTGCAGAGCTATAACGTATCATTGGCTTTATTAATCAAATCCACAGACAGTCGTTTTCAGGTTAAAGCTTTGCTTGTATACTTGCTACCTACCATAGTTGGAAGAAGAACCTAGAAAAACACCACACCTGAATGTTGCAGTTGTTCAACAAATGTACATTTTATTCCCCCATCGAGGTTTATAAATTAGTGAATTATGAAGAAAATGAGTCTAGTTAAAAGAAAACCAGTTAAGCAAACAAACAAACAAAAAACTATGGACAAATTAAAGTTTTCAGAGTTTAATTGAGCAAAGAGCAATTTGAGAATCAGCCAGCCACCTGAACCAGAATAGGTTCAGAGTGACTCTCGGGTTGTCACATGGTCAGATAATATTTATGAGCAGAAAAAGGGAAGTGACATACAGAAAACAGAAGTGAGGTACAGAAACAGCTGGATTGGTTACAGCTCAGCATTTGCTTTAATGGAACACATTTTGACCAGTTGGTCATCTGTGATTGGCTGAAACTTTGTGATTACTACAGGAGAAGGTTACTGTCTGTTTACAGACCCTATGCAATTGTGTAATCATAACCTAACTGGTTGTAATTCACCATGTATGGAGAAATCTTTAGGCTGAACTTAAAATATGAAAGGAAGCAGCTTTAAGCTAAACTTAAGTTAAATTAACAATTCCTCTCAATTTGAGAGGTTAACTAAAACTTGAGTCATTGATGCTACCCTGTCACCATCATAAATGGACTTGTTTTGTCTGAAATCCCCCTGGGAAATAGCAGAATAGTGGGTTTTGTAAGGTGAGAAAAAGGAAACAATATTTAAAAAAAAAAAATGATTACTTCAGATTACGTTTTTGTAAGGGTTAGAGCAGAGGGGACTTTCTTATTATGCTGGAATCTTCTGTTTTCAGGGAAAAGCTACTGGTCTGTGTTGAGATCAATGTACTTCTTTATGGTCTCAGTTTGACTATACGGCATTTAACATGAATTACTCCGATTTGGTTTGGTCTGGTCTGTTGGGGCTGAGTGCTAGAGTTCAGTCCAGAATAATGGAATCCCATAATTTTGTCTAACAATTCACACCTCTTGGTCAGGTCCTCACCTGGATTAGAATGTGGCCAAAACTTAAGGCTTTAACATTACTTCCAGTTACCATCATTTTGCATTTTCAGTCTTAGCACATCCTACCTAAGTTACAGTGTTCTCACGGTTCATTCATTTCTGAGTTTTTGTTGTTCCAGTGAGAGAAAGGCCATTTGACAAGCTATGAATGACTGCATAGAAACATTTAATACCTTTGAGAAAACACACTGCACTGGGGAGACTATTATGATTATCAGGGGGATAATATCACGAGTTTGGAGCGTGTTCCTTAGCCAGGGTACCTATGAACCAAACCAACTAACACCAAATACATGAAAAGATAAGCCGCATGAAGAGTCTACTCATTTTAATTAAGCAAGGTATTTGTTAATCCCTTGCAACTCATTTTCTATAATATCCACTGCATTCATTCATGTGCAACAAAATGTTTTAGCAGCTGCAGGTTCTTCCTTGTTCGACCAGTAGGTAATCAAGAGCAATTCCATTATCTAGCACAACTTTAACTAAATAACTTAAAGAAGTTGTACAACAATAGCTTTTGCAGTAGAATATTTTATAGAGCCTTTTATGAGGGATTTCTAATCATTGCTTCATAGATATTTACAACAAATCATGGAAAAAGAACCCTAACAAATGATGATCATCCAGAACTGTGAAAGCTCCCTGGTGATATTCTCTTTAACCTATGATGTAGGTTAAGCGTGGATCAATGCTCTGTTTCTGTCTGTGGAGCAACAAAAATACCATTAACATTCCTAGCCCACCATGGGACCTTCTTCTTCCATCTATCAAAGCATAAAGTTGCTCATATATAAGATTGGCTGTAAAGTCCTCCACAAATAAAATTATACCCCATAGGTGTACACAATATTGGCTGCAAAGTCCTCCATAAATAAATTTATACCCCATAGGTACACAACATACCTTTTTCCAGTTCCATTGTTCACATCGGCATAGGCAGGGAAAAAATTTAAGATAGGTAAAAGGTTTATGATGTCAGAGAAATCTTGATCCATGATCCTGGGAAAGCTGTTCATGTCTAGGGTGCCATCTGCTTCTGGAAAGAAACTTCCCTGGTTAGCCTGACCTTAAAGTCTTAAATGGCTGTATAGTTCTAAGAGTCTGGAGGGCCCCTTTTGAGTTGCAAGATTATGGACCCTTGCAATGTGTATGGCAAGGACAGTCTTTCTTTGATATCATTTCCAGAAGACTCAGTTTACGAATTCTAGAACATGAAAGGTTTGATTATCCTCAGTCACTGGATGATGGAAAGCTTATTTTACTTGGCAAAAATACATTCCCACATAATGCATTAAAGCATTGCAGCATTTAGTCATATCAGAGTTTAGGAGTGGAAGATACATGAGGTTCTATTATTAGTATTATAAGCCTTCAAGTGACCATTTCATAAGGAACCAACTGATGTTTTCCATTGGAAGTGGATCTGATTGTATTCAGTTAGCTTTATCCAATGCTATTGTATCTATAACATCTTATTTAGATGCTTTACAACTTGTCAAGTGAAACGAGTGCTTCTATTGCTGGAGGTCCCTCCAGGAACACCACATGAGGGAAAAACACATTTTTCTAAAAAGCGTTTGGCTTTTAGGGGAATGTTATAGCATTCACCTTCTTGCATAGATGGGAAAGCTTCTACACAACTAGAAAATATGTATTGAAAACAGCAATTGAATGAAATCCCTTTATAAATGTTAAAATGGTCCATCAGGTGGCAGAGATATATCTGAAATTTTGATTGTCTTCCCAGGATTATGGATTTGACAAACCAAACATTAGTCACAAACCATATGATATATAAAATATATTATATATGATATATAATATATACAATATATAAAATATATTATATATGATATATAAAATATATATGACATATAAAATTTATATGATATATAAAATATATATCATATATAATATGTTGTATATTATATATAAAATAGTTAAAACTGGATTTCGATCCTCTTAAACATCCATTTTGTTCCTCCAACTCAGGTGTATAGCACTGTTTATTAAATGGGTTAACTTAGGTAATTTGACTTGGACCACAGAGCTTATTCAAATTGCATATCTTAATTTCAGTACTGGCTGATTTAGCATAAAAATCTAGTAAAGTATGTCCTTGATGTTCAATTAATTATTAATTATTGTCTTGATTGGGTTAGCAGTTTTATAAGCCAGTAAATCTCTTTATTAGTGTTATGGAAATACCCATTTGGAAATACTTACTCAAATAATATGATTCTAAAGTTAACAGAAGCCTGTATTCAAGAGTGCTTATCAGGTTTCTTTCCATCCTTTCCATGAAAATCCTTGAATACATAACACTCTAGGATTTCACTTGCTTATGAAAATCTAGTAAATACATCAGAAGTTAGAAAATGCATCAGATTTAAGCAATTAACTGTGAATGAGACTTAAAAATCTTCATTTTTAAAGACCCAGTTAAAAAAATATTTGGTTATTTTTGTGGCCTACAACAATAAGAACCATAAATATCGCTGATCACATATACCAAGATATATCAGAATTTTAGAAATCTCATATAATTTTGGAATACATATTAATAACATATCCAAAAAATATAACTCAAAGTTAAAAATAATTTCTTATTTGACAATGCCTCCCATATAATTTAACATATGAAATAAGCCTATTTAGTGTCTCCCTTTTTGACACTTCAGGGGTCCTTTGTAATACTTCAAAGTTAGTTTGAGGTCAAAAAGACATCATTTTACAATTTGAAGTTTGATATTTGGAAGCTTGTCAAATATGTGAAAGGTTTAAAGCAATTAGAATAGGAACACAGATTACTGTAAAAATAACAAGCATTTATTTAGCCAAAGTGATAATTAAAAGGGTTTAAAAACAAACAAAGGAAACTTTACTCTTCTAGAGGAGATTCAATTTTTCAAACAAGACAGCATGAAAGAGAATTTGTCTATCCTTCTCTCCACTCACTCTCTCTCTCGCTCTCTCTGCAGTCTACACAAAAGGTGAAAAGAATATTTTACTCTCTCTACTAATACTACGTAAAATTCTTCTTCAAAAGAGAAAAACAAATTTTACTTTTGTATCTGTGTATTATCAATACTAAATCAAATAAATCCTTATGAATAAATCCATCCAATCTCAGCCAGCTTTTGACCATACAAGTTAAGATTTCCATAAATCTTTTATAACCTCTTACAACAATTTTTTCTATTTGTTCTTTTCCCAACTTTTTATATCTATTTAGTTTTATTTATGTCATCTTCTCTTCATTTTGAAACATCTTTAAATAACCTCTCAACTAAACAACTTTTCCTATAACAAAAACCACATCTTTTATATTTTTAGATGAAAAATATTTTATAATTTTTAAGACAGAAATATTTCCTCAATTTCTAAATTAACAGACTCAGTAAATATTTATTAATAAATATTTAATATATATATTTATAATAAATAGTATGTATTATAAAT
This sequence comes from Trachypithecus francoisi, assembly GCF_009764315.1. Classification (NCBI taxonomy): domain Eukaryota; kingdom Metazoa; phylum Chordata; class Mammalia; order Primates; family Cercopithecidae; genus Trachypithecus; species Trachypithecus francoisi. The sequence goes on from NW_022681474.1 coordinate 22,671,584, forward strand.
AATACATAATTAATGCATTTGGCAAAGTTTTTCTATACCATATAAAAATAATATGCTGAAGTATACAAACTTAAAGTTACTTTTATGTTTAATAATTAATATTTTGATATTGTAACTTAAGGTATTTTATGAGTATATACTACTTAATTTAAAATAGCATGACCTTAGTATTTTAGATTATTAAAAATTTTTTGAAACTCTGATATAGGTGCCCTCCCTAATGTCTTCCCCAGTTGTGGGTACCAAATACCCACGTGGTGCCCAGGATGACTATGAAAAGCAGAGGTCATCTGGATCCTTACATGTAGCTCAGGATAGAAGACAGAACTGTGAAGACAGTGCCTGTAGGATCTAAAGCCCCCCGGAATGGCCAAAAGGCAAAACTGGGCCAGGAAGGATACGGCCATATTGGGCTTATCTCTGACTTGCAGCTGATGTCACAGGTGCTGTGGCCACACATGTCCCTAGGCCTCACTATAGCCATCTGCCTAGATTTCAGAATCTAAAGTCTCAAAACCAAAGGCATAAGATCATAAACAAGACAAGCATAAAAAATATTACAGAAGGAGCAGTTTTATACCCTTAAAACATCTATCAGAGACTATATAAACCTGTTGGATCAGTAAATCCAGGCAAAAATGTCTGCATTACATTTAAAAGTAACAATTTTGAAGACATTCCTATTTTATTTTACCAACAATTTTAAAGATAGTTTTATTTACCAAATATCATCTTAGATCACATAGAAATATCACATACATATAACACATATAAACATACAGACATACAGACAAAAGAAAACCTTACAGCTTTCATGATGATTTTTCAGTTGTCAGCTTTCAAATTTTTTTTCCCCATTTACACTATCACTCTTGAATTTCCTGTTTCATTGTCCTAAGCAATTGTTAGCTGAGCAACCCTAAATTTGCACTTCTAAACAAATAAGTCTTAGGTAAAACAAGGTAGAAAATCTATATCTCAAAGACACAGAGCTGAAACTTCAGGCCTAAATATTGTATCATTATTTGCTCAAATTAAGAAAGGAGGGTGTAGGTAAAAGCCCAGTTAAGAAAAGATGGTCAGAAAATACATGTTAAGCAAAGATAAGACTCGTTATGTAAATTTAAATCAATAGTAACAGTTTCTAGGGGCTCAGTTCTCCCTCTCTTCAGGATGCACAAAGGCAAACACTCTTATGAATGGAGGTTTTCTTTATACATAAATTTATTTTATGAAAGGAGTAGCCAACTAAATGCCAGAAAGTGGTATTGTGGAGATTGATTGAGTTCAACAGGCAGTCTTCTTAACTCCTGTTGCTTAGAAAAACTTACTGAGTTTAGGGCAAAGCCCATTAAGCAACAGGGCAAGAAAAGCATCCTCTATGCATGGACTCAGCATAGATAGTTCTGAAAAAATAAGCAAGCCTACCTTGCTTGAGGGCCTATATTTTGTAAACATTTATTTTGCATTCTTCTAGCCTCTAGAGTGGTATACTAACTAACACAAAAACTAACAGAATTAATTTTTCTTATCCATTAGTTGTTTCAGCTGTTTATTTTACTTTCATAAAAAGCTTTTTAAGAGTGGCAACAAAAATACTGTAATTTTTTAAGAAACTTCTGCATATCAATAGATATATCTGAGTTAAACTAATTTGGGAGCCCATATCCATACTTTTTAAAGTGCACTGTTGTTCATTTGGAATGTTTTGCTGTACTTTTAAATTATCTTTAGTAGGATTTTACCAGTTCTGCAAACATTTGGTGTTTCTGGAGCCCAGTAAAGGTAGATGTAGCCAAAAGGTATAGTGCTTAGTTATTCACAAATTAAGGATTCCATTCTTACATCAAATCTTAGCTTTGGCTCTCAGATCTCCTTGATCAATTTAGCCAATAATTTTTCCCTTCCTAAGCACACAAGAGAAAGAAACACAGGGGATAAAATACAAACATTTCTGCAAACTTTTGACATCTAGAGTTTGCACCTTTCACAGTATTGCCATTTACTGTCAGTTTCCTTCCGACCCAGTCAGGCATCTCAGTGTGCAATTGGATACAGTATAGCTAATTATCAGATCCAATCTGATCCTTGGCCCAGGCTACTTTCTGTCACAACTTCTGAGCCCAGTTCAAATCAAAAGTTTTCTCAAACAAATTCAGATAGTTCAAAGCACAAATTCATGGAGCTTTGGAATCCAAAAGGGGAACCTAGTTGCTGTGAGAAAGCAATGGGCACAGTGGACCTGGCAGTTACCTCACTTGGTCATGAGGTGCTTCAGGGGTCACTGGAAATGCTACTTCATATTCAACTTCTGAAGCCACCTGTTAAAAGAAAAAGTAAAGACAAATTAAGTTTAACAGAGTTTAACTGAGCAAAGAATAATTCATGAATCAGGCAGCCCCCTCAACTAGAAGAGGTTGAGGGTGATTCTGGGATTTCCACAGAGTCAGATCATATTTATGAACAGAAAAGGGAAAGTGATGCACAGAAAATGAAAGTGAAGCATGGAAGTGAGGTACAGAAACATTCGGATTGGTTACAGCTCAGTGCTTGCCTCATTTGAACACGGTTTGAATAGTTGGTCTCCTGTGATTGTGTGATTGGCTGAGACTAGGCTACTTGTCTTTTTTTTTTTTTTTTTTTTCTCTTTTTTGAGACAGAGTCTTGCTCTGTCACCCAGGCTGGAGTACAGTGACACAATCTCTGCTCACTGCAAGCTCCACCTCCCAGGTTCATGCCATTCTCTTGCCTCAGCCTCCCGAGTAGCTGGGACTACAGACACCCGCCACCACGCCCGGCTAATTTTTTTGTATTTTTAGTAGAGACGGGGTTTCACCATGTTAGCCAGCATGGTCTCCATCTTCTGATCTCGTGATCCACCCACCTTGGCCTCCCAAAGTACTGGGATTACAGGTGTGAGGCCCCGTGCCCAGCTCAGCTACTTGTTAAAAGAGTAGGTTATAGCCTGTTTATACATCGAGTTAGGTTACAGTTCATTATGTATGGGGAAATCTTTAGGCTAAACTTAGAATATGTAAGCAAACTGTTTTAGGTTAAACTTAATTTTACAAGTCCCATGGATGTTCTGCAAAAAAAAAAAAAAAAAAAAAAAGGATTCTATGGTCAGGTAAATAGATGGAACTGCTGAGTCAAAGGTCAGGCTTTAAGCTGTCTATTAGCATATGAGGGTTAAAAGTAGAGACCAGGAGCCAGATTATCAGGGCTCTTCTTTCTTAGCTGTAAGACCTTGGGCTATGAATTTAACCTCTCCATTTTCTTACCAGTAAGATGAGGATAATAATATCTTCTGTTTCATAGAATTAGTATATTAATACTAATTAACATACACTGCTTGGAACATAATAAGGACTAAATAAGTACTTGTTAAATAAATAAGGTCTCTGAGAAATTCTTCAGAAAAAAGTTTGACGTAGAGTTTTCCTAACTTACTGCTCTCCTTTCTTCCTCCCTTGCCCCCGACAATAACTTTCACTGGGAGACCTATGCGTTAAAACACTCATTAAAAAATTCACTGAAGAAAATTTATTGAAATTACTTTTCTTTATTTTTTTATTTTATGTTATTTTTTTTTTTTTAGAGACAGGGTCTCACTATATCGGCCAGGCTGGTTTCACACTCTTGGCCTCAAGCATTCTCCCATTGTAGCCGCCTGAGTGGCTGGGATCACATGCATGAGCCACAATACCCAGCTTGAATTCACTCTTAATAAAGGATTACAAAAAAAGTTTAAAAGGGATCTCCATTGTACATTTCAATCATAACTCTAAAAGGCTCAGAAATTAAAAGAGAAAATTCCAGAATACGTCAAGGAAAAAAGTTGCCAGTTAATGAAGTGCATGTAATGCCGTTGATTTTTATCTGGGTCTCACTAAGGGGAATTGTAATAACAGCATTTAGCATGTGCTGAGTGCATCTGTACACCAGACACTCACCCAGCCTATTGAGAAGCCATTTCTGAATCCTAACAATTTCAAGAAGTAAATACTGTGGTTTACCCCTACTTTTTAGAGACTGAGGTTTAAAGAGTCTGTGTTTCTTGCCCAAGGTCACTTAGCTAGACATTGGTTGCTATGGTTTGAATGTCTGCTCCAAAATTTGTGCTGAAATTGAGTTACCATTGTAATAGTGTTGAGAGGTGGAAGCTTTAAGAGGTGGCTGGACCACGAGGGTTCTGCCCCCATGAGTGGGATTACTATCATTGAAAAAGGGCAAGTTTGGTCCCTTTTTTTCTCTTACGCTTCTGCCTTCTGCCATGGGATGACACAGCAAGAACGTCCTTGACATATGCTGGTGTTTTGACCTTGAACTTCACAGTCTGCAGAACTATAAGCCAATACATTTCTGTGCATTATAAATTACCTAGTCTGTGATATTTTGTTGTAACAGCAAAAAACAAACAAAAACAAAACCTGGGACCAGAGAAGTGGGGCATTGCTATAAAAATACATAAAACTGTGGAGGCAGCTTTGGAACTGGGTAATAGGTGGAGGTTGAAACAGTTTTGAACTGAAGGCTGGGGAAAGCATCAGTTGCTATGAATGGAATGTTAAGATGATTCTGGTGCAGGCTCAGAAGAGAATATCTGTGGGGAAAGTCTGAAACTTCCTAGAGATTACTTAAGTGGTCATGATTAAAATTTTGGTGGAAATAGGGATAGAAAAGGCAATTCTAATGAGGTCTCAGATAGAAAGAAGAGACAGGTATTGGGAACTGTCATAAAGGTCAACCTTGTTATAAAGTGACAAAGAAATTGGCTGAGTTGTGCCCTAGGACTTTACATAAGACAGAATTTGAGAACAATGAGCTAAGGCATCAAGTGGAAGAAATATCAAAGCAGCAACGCATCCAGGATGCTGTGTGGCTTCTTTTAATCATACATCATAAAATGTGAGCAGACAGAAACCATTTAAAGATGAAATTTATAATTAAAAGGGACTCATCACATAAAGATTTGGCCATGTGAGGAATAAAAAAGTCTTTTAAAAAATTCTCAGCCTGGCTATGTAAAGAATTAAAAAGTCTGTTTAGGAGAGAATATCCGGGGTGCAACCAAGTGGACCTTTGATAAGATCACTATGGATAGAAGGAAGCCAGCTGCTATGCATTAAGACAATGAAAGAATGTCCCCAACAGCATTTCAGAGATCTTTGAGGCTGCTTCTCTCGTTACAGACCCAGAGAAGAGGCTTGAGGGCAAGGTTTCCAGAGAGGAGCCTCAAACCACCTCAAGGGCCTGTTTCTTGCATTCTGGTACAGTGCTCCTTGGCTGCACCAGTCACTGCTCAAGTGGGCCCAGGTGCTGCTCAGGTCACCCCTTCAGAAGGCACAAGTCGTGAATCTTGGTGGCATCCACGTGGTGCTAACTCTGCAGAGGTACAGAGTGCACAAGCTGTAGGGCCATGATGGTCTTCAGCTAGATTTCAAAGGATGTATCTGCCTGGGGGCCCAGGCAGAAATCTGCCACAGGGTCAGAGCTGCCACAGAGAGTCCCCACTATGGCTGTGCCTGGTGGAGCCATTGGAGTGGAGCCACTCCCAAGATCTCAGCACTGTAACATTGCCTGTGTGCAACGCCAGCCTGGGAAAGCTTCAGGCATGTGACTCTCATCTGTGCAATTAGATGTGTGGGCTGAGCCCAACAAAGCCATAGGGGTGGGGCTACCTGAGGCCTCAGGAGTCCCAGCTCTGCGCCAGTATGCCCAAAGGTGAGACATCGAGTCCAGGAAGATTTTTCTGGAGCCTTAAGATTTAATGTTGCTCGCCCTGTCAGGTTTTGCACTTATAAAAAGTTACCTCATTTTAAAAATTTTCTTTACTCCTTTTTTGGAAATGAGAACGTCTGTCCTATGCCTGTCCCACAGTTGTGTTTTGGAAGTACATTGCTTGTTTGATTTCACAGGCTTGCGGCTGGAGAGCACTTTGCCTCAGAATGAATTGTGCCATGATGTTTAGGTGAGCCTTCTGACTTTTCAATTGATGCTGGAACTAGTTAAGGCTTTGGGGGCCATTGGGATGAAATTCATCTATTTTGTAGGTGAGAAGGACATGAGTTTTAGAGAGCTAGAGGCCCTTTGGAATGCCATGATTTGAATATTTTTATCTCCTTCAAAATTTATGTTCAAATTTAGTTGCCATTGCAACAGCATTGAGAGGTGAGACTTTAAAAGATGATTGCTGGGAAGACGAGTTAGGCCCATCTTTCTGCTATGGGATGACTCAGCAAAAAATCCCTCACCAGATGCTGGTCCCCCATTCCTGAACTTTTCAGCCTCCAGAACTGTGAGCCAACACATTTCTGTTCATTATACATTACTCAGTCTGTAGTATTTTGTTATAGCAGCCCAAAATGAACTAAGATGCTGGTGGAACCAGAAATACAAACACAGGTTTGCAGACTTCAAGTCCCATACCAAGAAGACTATCATCTTCAACATGTAAATTACTTCTCCCACCCCTACCCTCTTCCACCTGGGGCACTCATAGATCCCAAGCCCAAAGTTTTGTCCTAGGATCAATTGCTTTTGTAAATGGTTTGTCATGAGTTTTAACTTGTGAGAAATAAAAACAAAACCTGAAGTCACTGAATTGATTGAATGGACTCCCTCTTGGTCAAGGGGAACCCAAAGAAACCTTAAAAATGGAGTTCCTGGCCATGATGTGATGGGAGGTCAGACACATCTTAAAATGCCCATTTCTTATTAACCTTTAACCAGAATTCTTTCCTAAGGAGGAAGCAGAAACCAGCTCTGTAAAACAAGAAACAGATGACTTATTCTTTTATTGTCTTTAGCCAATCAACTGATGTCATCACCAGACACCCCCACCCTCTTCACAGTTTTGACATGACAGCTTGCCAGTTTCACAATGCATCCCTTCCTCATAAGAGACCACCCACCACAAAGGGGTTCTGTCCAGTGTATAGAGGAAGCACAGCAAGAGTTTTCGTATCCTCTGCTTCACCTTTTGGGGTCCAAGGGCTGAAAACTCCACCTTTGGATTATGCCAACACTGCCATTTTTTTTTTCATACATGAGACCCACAAAGAGGCATGAAACTCAATTGCACATGTACATGTTTCTCTTTTCATAAATATTTATGACTCCTCCTACAGCATATTGAATATGTATATAGCTAGCTAATAAATTCTCCATAAATTCCTGTCTTATTCTTTCCTCCCTCGAAGTGCTTGCTCTCAACTTTGGCTGGAGGTCACGCTTCTCAGTCTTCAGGATGGCTAGCCTACAGGCTGCAACCCTCTATGAGAACTAAAGGTCTCCTTTTCAAATTTATGAACCTCCTCATTCTTCAGTTGACCCTTGCATCATATGGATAACTATATACAGTAGCTATTGTCATCCCCAGTAATAGACAACACTCTGAAACATTAGGTAATTAACATGAATATATAATCCTGCTCACCATCTTTTCCCCTCCAAGATTTCACATTTTTACACAAGTAATAAATAGAGGAGACAGGACCCAAACCTAAATGTTCTCTCTGCTAGTAAAGAGCTCTTTCTACTGCATCTTACTGCTATATCCAGAACTTTGCCAATCCCACTGAAATCTGTCTTTGTTGTTCTTTCTTATTGCTGACATTTAACAAATACCACTGGTGGGTTTGCTCTGTTTGTCTCCTAATGCTGAAATATGTTGTAGAGTTCTCAAACACTGGTGGTATGTGCCTGCTTTGTTTCTATTTGGCCGGCCATGCTGACAGCACATGTACCAGCATGTGGAGAGACAGAATAAGATCCAGCCCTTTGACATGCATCTTGCTTCACTTTGGCACCATCCAGGCACCACCACATTCAAGAATCAGTCCAAATGGGCCTTTTTGTAAGAAAAAAAAGTAGCCGTTTTTAAATCTGTTATTGTTCAAAACCACTCAGTACAATGATTTTAACTAGTAAAATTCAACCCAATCAAGAACTTTTTTTCTTCTGTGTGGCAAATACAGCAGATGGGTCAAAAAAAAAAAAAAAAAAAAAAAGCAAACAGGGTGTTCTCAGAAGCACAGAGTAAAATGTACTTTTTAAAAGAAAATCTATAATGTGTACATATCTAAGTATACAATCAAGTTTTTAAATTTCTCATCCATTGATATGAAACAGACCCCTATTTTCCATATTATCTTGATGTAAATATCAGTATTATTCCTATTTTTGAAAAATAGTGTTCCCTTCAAACACCATTATACATGTGCCTGCATGTAGATACCACACACACAAATTATACATACACAACATATTTCTACTGTTAAATTTAGCAAGATCAACACCAGCCTGGGAAAAGCACCATCGTCTACCAATGGTCACAAGCATGGTGGGATATCAGGGATATCAGACAAGATACCAGGACCTCAAATCATCTTGACTTGAACGTCAGTAAGAAATGTCACTGAATGTGCCTCCTATTGGACATACAGCTGACAGAAACACCTGGTAATAAATAAATTAACATATATGCTACACATTAGTTACATAATATCAGTATCCTATTTGTCTTCCCAAATGACTTGTGATGGTTCATGTTACATGTCAACTTGACTGTGCTAAAGGGTGCCCAGACAGCTGGTAAAACATTATTTCTGGGTGTGTATGGGAGAGTATTTTCAGAAGAGCTGACCATTAGAATCAGGAGACTGAGTAAAGAAAATTGCCCTCACCTATGAGGGTGAGCATCATCCAATCCACTGAAGGCCTGAATAGAACAAAAAGGTGGATGAAGGAAGAAGGTGTTCGTGGCATTAGCTGGGACACCCATCTTCTCCTGCCTTCAAATGTTGGCACTCCTGGTTCATAGGCTTTTGCACTTGGATTGTTATTTTTACCATTGGCTCCCCTTGTTCTCAGGTGTTCAGACTAAGACTGGAATGACATCACTATTTTTTCTGAGCCTACAGTTTGCAGACAGCAGATGATGGGAGTTCTCAGCCTCTATAATCATGTGAATCAACCCCACATAATAATTCTCTTTCAATCTATATATATCCTGTTGGCTTTATTCCTCTGCAGAATCCTGAGTAACACATTTACTTTAGTTTTGGGGCATTTGCCACTTTCACCTCTGTTTTAGACTTTCTTTTCCCTAAAAAGAGGAATCCAGATAAGATATTCATCATTTATTTCTTTGCTCATTTATTTATGTGACAAATGTTTATGGATCACCCACAATAGCCAGAACCTGCTGATGTTCCAGCACTGGAAAACAGGTTATATTTCCTGCCCTTGCAGAAATAGAGGAGATAAACATTGGAAAAATAAACACATAGGTAAATATTTAGAAGTAAGCATTGTGATAAGTGCTATGCAGAAAGTGCATGTGGTCAAGGTGAAAATAGGGATATGACTGGGTTGGCTGCAGGGGATCAGGGAAATGATTATAAGATCAGTGTGCAACATTCTCCTAATCTAGCATGAGATACAAGTTGTTTAACCATGTATTCTGTTGAAAGAAGAAACACTCATAGGAAGTTGCATATTTTTCTAACAAATGCTAGGGAAGAGCCCTAACCTACAGGTCCCTTTGAATGAAGAGGACAGAAGATCTTTCTTATATTAGTCACCATGCCACACTGTGCAGTAGTGATCTGCCTGGGAGTCGACCCCTGACACAAAGGGAGCCTTGCATATGGGTGAAGCATAAATGGAGCCAATGGGCTATGACAGGACATGGCCAAGTTATCCAGGCAGTTAGAGAGTAAGTTCATGCATTAATAATTATTCATAAATAATTAATACATTAATGCATTCATAATGTAGACTTTAGATCCAGATTTGAATACTACTCTTTTGCTTTTAGTTGTGTGACCTCAGGTAAATTATTTAAATTTTATAATTGGCTTACCTATAAAATGAAGACTGTAATAGTTCTTAACTGGTGGTAACCATTTTGGTGAGAAATAGATGTGTTAATATGAATTAACGTGTACAAAACAATGCACCCAGCACATAGTAGATGCACAGTAAACAATTTTAAAAGCATGTGTCTTATATATAACATAAAATATTATTTTTATATTATATCATATCATATTAAAAGTATATATGTTCTTACCTGGAGCACTGTGTACTAAGCCTGCTTACTTGGTCATATTAAATAACCCACTCAGACCTGTTTAGTTGATCATATTAAATATGAAAAATATATAACAGGACACAGACAGCAGAGGAGCACAGAAGCTAAGACACAAGTAGAGAAAAAGCAGCAATTAAAAGTCATGAGTAAGCAGAAGGCATAGAAAAGGAGAGTAAGCCCACAAAAATGTCAGCAGGGTCAGAGACCATGAGAAGCTGAGAACCAGACTGGCAGCCCTGTGTTAGTATATTAACACGATGACTTTATTCTGTCAAGTGTTTCCTTCCTTCATGGGAAGTTATGATGCTACTAGATTTCCATATGTTAAGGGCATGCTCCATCAGTCACCCTCATGACTGACAGCATGGCTTCATCATATGGAAATGACAGAGTAGCTGCCAACAGCTCTAGGCTTGCATCTACACAACGTTAAGTCCAATAGAGAAAGATAACACATCTTTCTTTCAACAGGTTCTGCAAGTGTCAAGAGATATCATCTCATTGGTTTTGATTGGGACTCTTGCCCATCCCTCAGTCAATCACTGTGACTAGGAGAACAATAAGTCAGACTTGAGTCATGTACTGTCCCTGCAGCCAAAGCTAATATCAATAATTCTCAAATTGAATTAACTGAGATTGGTGATAGGATGGTTCTCCAAAGAAAAAGTCAGGGTAGCAGTGGATACTAGCAACAAAACAATCATCTCTACCATGGATGGTATCAGGGATACTTAGGCAAATTTGCTTTTCTTGATATAAACAGAGGGCATATAACATGTCATCTGAACAGGTACATGGCAAAACCGGGTTCCCTCTTTATAACCTCTCAGACATGTGTAATTCACATTGGAAGCCGAACACGTTGACTCTGCAGACCACCTCTATACATTCCTGCCACCACCACCAGGAAATCTACTCTTTATCTTCAACACTGCCTTAGTTGTAAGGGTTTGCTTTAGAAGTGTCTGCCAAAGTGCTTTGGGTAAAGTGTTACAAAGAAAGTGACATTACACCTGAATTTTATGAAGGATAGATCTGGTACAATATTGATTTCCATCAAATGAAGAGTTCTTGTGAATATATTTAATCAGAGCACTTATATCATCATTTCAATGAACCTTTCTTAAAGTTAAATAGTTATGTTATTAAATTCCTAGCTGCAATGAGCATGACTTTTACTGTTCAAAGGGAGAAGACATCTGAATGTTTCAGGCTCTGAGAAGAGATATAACATAAAGGTGAGGGGTGGTGTCTCATGCCTACAATCCAGCACTTTGGGAGGCCCCGAGTGGTGGATCGCTTGAGTTCAGGAATTCAAGGCCAGCCTGTGCAACATGGTGAAACCCCATTTCTACAAAACAAACAAGCAAACAAACAAACAAAAAATAGCCAGGCATGGTGGCGCATACCTATAGTCCCAGCTACTCAGGAGGCTGAGAACTGGGAGGATCACTTGACCCTGGGAAACCAGGGCTGCAGTGAGCTAAGATCACACCACTGCACTTCAGCTTGGGTGACAGAGTGAGACCTTGTCTCAAAAAAAAAAAAAAAAGTAAATAAATACATAAATAAAATAAACAGAAATACAATATAAGATCCCCTGGAAAATATTTCCTGTTACTGTTTAGGAGAGAATGCATGGAAAATTGAAATATTCAGAGTCAGAAAATTAGAGTACAGAATGCCAGGTGAAAACACTTTTTAAGAAGTAAAGAAGAAATTAAATAAAAGCATGTTAGAAAATACTCTTTCACAGTACTCCAATGTACTATCTTATTCTCCATTAATTCCAACATTGCTTAGGAGCAAGGATCCAGCTTCTGTTTTTCAAATTCTAGAGAAGCCATCACTTCGAGCTTTTCCACCATTTCTATGTTTTTGCAGGATAGAAAGCAGTGACCATCATTTATTTACCTACATCCAAATATCAAAATACTGAACTTTAAAACTTGCATCTCTGCGCTCAAAAATGTAATCGGATGTCTACTAACATTTAGGAATCTACTTACTCTATTAACAGGACAAGCTGTCCTCTTCATTTTGTCTGTAGCACCGAATCAGGCACTGTTGTAATAGAAGTCCTGTGCTTGTGTCCTTTGGCGTGCACAAGCTGGGGTGCAATATAGATTGTTATCACCACAGCAAGAACACAAAGAATTCTAAGCCCTCCAAGGAAGAATTGGTCTTCAAATGCAATGATGGGAAAAAAAATGAAAAATCCACACACCTCTAGATCTTTTCTTACATTTTCCCTCAGGGTCTATTCTTCCTATATACCTTCTGCAAGCAAGGTGCCAACTCTTCAATTTCAGCAGCTGCTATTATCTCTAAACTTCCTCCTTTTTTTTTTTTCCAGTTTAGAATCACATTTTATTTCCTTACACTAACTGAAATAACACACTTCACACTTTCCACTTTTGCAGCTGGGTCTGTCACATGTGTCTACTCACAGGGTTTATTTTATCTGTATCTCATCAACTTGCTCTTCACTTTCTGTTTTCTGATGAAGCACCACAGTGGGATCTGCATTCACCTTTTCAAGGTTTTCCTGCAAGGAATTAAGAGATGATTATCCAGTCCTATAAAGTCATCTTGGGAGCTTCTGTGTAATAAAAATCTAGTGTTGTCAATTTGATCGAAAGCTTTCTTAGGAAGAAATAAGAATTTTCCTTTCTCTTTTTTGAATCAGGGAAGTAGGACTGTTTCTTTTCCCTTTAATCATGAGTTTGCCATGGATGTTTTCTATTTTCTAATATGAAAAATCAAATTTCAAAACCTGTAACTTGAATGGACTATTAAATGCCAAGACTTGCTTTAGGAGTTTCACACACACAAAAAAAATAAATAAATAAAAAGGAAGTAGAGACTGGAAATGGGGCATAAGGGGCATAAGAAAGGGGTATAAGAATGTCTGAATGGAGTCAACAGTTCACTCTGTTAAAGAGATCAAAAGAGAACTCACTGAAGTCTTGGGAGCATCATCTGCAGAATGGCTGAGGTAATGCCATAAAGCAAAGTTTAAATGTGCTGTACGTGGTTGTGAAAATAAAAAGATACACACAAATCTGTGTCCTGGAATGCTGGAATCCATAATGCTACCAAAGACCACCTCTCAACCAAAGGACAGGAGAGGTAAATTGCAAAAACGAAAGTATAAATGAGATTGAAAATGGCATTCCCAGCCAGGTGCAGTGGTTCATGCCTATAATTCTAGCACTTAGGGGAAACCAAGGTGGGAGAATTGCTTGAGCCCAGGAGTTCAAGACCAGCCTGGCCAACGTAGCGAGACCTTGTCTCTACAAAAAATTTAAAAATCAGCTTGGTGTGGTGGCACGTGCCTGGGGTCCCAGCTACTTGGGAGGCTGAGGTGGGAGGATCAATTGATCCCAGGAGGTTGAGGTTGCAGTGAGCTGTGGTTGTACTGCACTCCAGCCTGGAAGACAGAGCAAGACCCTGCCTCAAAAAAAAAAAAAAGAAAAAGAAAAAGAAAAAGAAAAGAAATGAAAATGTCACTCTCTGTATGCTTTGGGAAAAAACTTCAAATAAATCTTAGGTAGACTTCCCTACCCATTTCGAAAGGCTGTTTCCTGCTCACATCATCATCCCCTCAAAATGTGTAAAAATTACATGTCCTTTCTCTGCCATTTCTTTCCCTAATCCTTCCTCATCCTGTCAGTCTGACTTCTGCCTCCAAAATACCCAAGGGGTTCATCATTCTTAATTGTCCTGACCTTTTCTTTCCCCTTACCTGATACTTTTGTCCCTAACCCTGTCTTCCTGGAAACCCCTTCATCCAAATCTCAGTGGCACCAAAAGACGGGGCGCTCTTTCCTCTCGTCTCTCTTTTCTTCACTGCTTCTGCTTCATGGCCTCCATGCCCAGATCCCTTGCTCTCACGCAGCGCACCCAGACTATTTCCCTCTGAAATCTCAGTCTATTGGCGTCAATCCCGCAAAGTAAAAGCGTGCCCATATTTGTATCCAAGCTCACTGGTTTCCCCAAAGCTGCCGTTCACCCCTCCACCTGCATTCCAGAAGATATCTTTAACGTCTTTTTCCTCCTAAGCCATTTACCTCTCTGCACATTCTGACTTCTGGCACTGGCACCCAAAACTACAAAGTTATTCATATTACCTTTTATAGTCTTTTTTTTTTTTTTTTTTTTTGAGACGGAGTCTCGCTCCGTCGCCCAGGCTGGAGTGCGGTGGCGCTACCTCCACTCACTGCAAGCTCCGCCTCCCGGGTTCACGCCATTCTCCTGCCTCAGCCTCCGGTGTAGCTGGGACTACAGGCACCCGCCACCACGTCTGGCTAATTTTTGCATTTTTAGTAGAGACAAGGTTTCACCGTGTTAGTCAGGATGGTCTACGATCTCCTGACTTCGTGATCCGCCCGTCTCGGCCTCCCAAAGTGCTGGGATTACAGGCGTGAGCCACCGCGCCCAGCCTATAGTCTTTTTCTTCTCCCTTTTGACTTGTAGTCACCAAGATCTTATTTTCTGTGTTCAACAACTCTAGTAATCTCCCGGTTCTCTTCAACGCTTACAGTCTCTCTCTATTCAAGCCAGGTATATTCAACATGGAGGTTCCCTCTTCCCTTTCCTTTGTCGCCACATGTGCAGTAAAAAAGCAGGCAACGTGGTGCCGGCCAGGTGACCATTTGCATAATAAAAGATTAGGGTAGAATGGCCAGCTTCTTCGCATGCTGTGCAAATGGCACACCTGGTCCTACCAATCTCACGTGCCATATATAAATCAGACATTGCCTCCTCAAGCTTGTCTGTAAAACCCCATGGATTTCACCATGGAACCAGACGACCCATCAGGACCCCCTCTCTCTGCAAGAGAGAGACCTTTTCTCTTTTCTCTCACCTATTAAACCTCCACTCTTAAACTCTCTTCTTGTGTGTCCACATCCTCGGTTTCCTTGGTGTGAGATGACGAACCTCAGGTATTTAGCCCAGACAAACGACACCGCTTCATTACCAATCAGAACCTGGAGAGGAAGGAAGCCTGTGGCTCAGGCCTGTAATCCCAGCACTTTGGGAGGCCAAGGCGGGCGGATCACCTGAGGTCAGGAGTTCGAGACCAGCCTGACCGACATGGAGAAACTCCGTCGCTACTAAAAATACAAAAAATTAGCTGGGCGTGGTGGTGGATGCCTGTAATCCCAGCTACTTGGGAGGATGAAGCAGAAGAATCGCTTGAACCCTGGAGGCACAGGTTGCAGTGAGCCGAGATTGTGCCACTACACTCCAGCCTGCGCAACAAGAGTGAAACTTCATCTCAAAAAAAAAAAAAAAAAAAAAAGGAAGCCTGAAGTTCAACTAGGTCAGCACCCCTGAACACAGAGTGCAGGATGAGAAGAGGAGAGATGGGATATGACTTGTGGGTGAGGGAACAAGCATAGGTATTTCTGGGTGGGTAATTCCAGAGTTTGTATTTCTAGCTTGTTTGGCATTATGCTTTATAATTATCTCTGCGTATTAAGATATTTCTTTTGTTGGATCATTTTTTTCATGTCTTGCCAACCTTATCCTGTTTAAGATTAATTGGTAAAACAAATCATGGATGCTGCCATGAGTTTCACTTTAACATAATGTTAAGATTTCGGAACCTGTTTTAATTTATGAAGTAATTTAAAACTAATATATGTGTCTTTTAGGTCACATCAGTATGTCAGCAATAGGTTCTAACCTTTCATTTAATCACTTGGCTTAAAGAAATTTTATATGTAGGTATATTATGACAGAAATCTATGGTGAGCACTCTCTTTTCCCAGCATTCATCCCAAACCATCGACTTTTCTCTTCAGCATGAAGTAAATGAAAGTGGGGAGGAAAATCACACAGAAGGAAGAGCTGTCTCATTTGATAAATGGAGTAAATGTGAATCGAATTCCATCTATTTGACAAATGGGCCTAATTTAACTCATGTCCTATGTCTGGTGGATTTCTCCACTTGGTGAACACATTAGTGTTTGTGGATTTTCTTGCCTCACTATGTAGAAAGGAATCCACAAGGTGACTCCTAGCATTTCAGTTCAAATATTCTTAAGGTCTCATTAAGTGATGAGATATCACACACTGCCTAACAAACTGACAGATATTAAAATTATCATTCGGACATTTCAGGAGTTTGTAGGGATAAGAAGAGAGTAGAGGGACAGGTTTAGGCCACATACCAAAGGGATCAGAATGGCATCAACTTACTCCATAACTGCCCTAAAAGACAGAATAGGAAATTACCTACAAAACGTATAGGAAATGGTTTATCATTTAGAATTCTATTTCCAGTCAAATAATTAAAAGTGTAAGTATAGGCTAGACATTTTCAGACATGCAAGTTATCAGGAGCAGTGTATTCCCTATGGACCATTTTTCAGGTTTTGGGAAGATATGTTCCACCAAAACGACAGTAAAAAGAAAGAGAGAGAGCGAAAGAGAGAGAGAGAGAGAGTAGATCTTACGAACAGAGTACACAACGCAGAAAAAAGTGAAAAGAATTCTCAGGATGCTGTTGAACTAAAAGCTGCAGAAGGCCAAGGGTGCACCCAATCCCAATCCAGACTGGAGAAAAATAATGAACATCTCCAGAGATCAGTCTGCAGGACTGAAAAAGTAATAATAAAAATAAAGGGAGCTGACTTGTGACCTGATGTGTTTGATTATGTGAGAGGCAGCTACTCTTATACAATCTATTTCAGAAAATTAAGATAAGGAGAAACTAACCAGTTTGCATAATCTAACTAGAATGACACTGATATCAAGAATGCACAAAGACTGGCAGAAAAAAAGATAATTGTAGATTATCTATGAGTATTATAAAATTTGAGAGAACATATTAGTGAATAAATGCGACAAAGTATTAAACTAGCACTATCAATTGACATTTATTCCGGGAATTTAAGGTAGTTCAAAATTTAGAAAATTTGTATATGATCAGCCACAATAACAGATTAAAGAAAAAACACATAATTTAAAAAGGATTAAAAAGGCATTTAATAAAACTTGGCATTCATTAATAATTGTAAAACAGAAAAATATTTGCAATGTATATCTCATAAAGATATTGTATCCAGACTATATCAAGGAATATAATAATAACAAAACAAGCTAATTAAAAAAACATAAAATGTTTGAACAGATATTTCAGTGAAAAAATATGCAAATGGCAAATACGCTCATGAAAAGATGCTTGCAAATTAAAACCACGATGATGTGTCAAATTTTTTTTTTTTTTGAGACAGGGTCTCACTCTGTTGCCTAGATTGGAATGCAGTGGCATGATCTTGGCTCATCAACCTCCACCTCTCAGGCTCAAGAGATCCTCCCACCTCAACCTCCTGAGCAGCTGGGACTACAGTCAATACAGTTCTTGAATGACTAGAACTAAAAGAAAAAAAAAAGGCAATACCAAGTGTTAGCATGAATGAGGAAAAACTGTCATGGCTGGTGGTAACACAAAATGGTATAGCTACCTTGTCTTATTTTTAATTTTAATTTAATTTAATTTAGAGACAGAATCTCTCTCTGTTGCCAGACTGGAGTGCAGTGATGCGATCTTGGCTTACTGCAACCTCCATCTCCTGGGTTCAAGCGCTTCTCCCGCCTCAGCCTCCCAAGTAGCTGGGACTACAGTCGTGCGCTACCACACCCAGCTAATTTTTTTGTATTTTTAGTAGAGACGAGATTTCACCATGTTGACCAGGATGGTCTCGATCTCCTGACTTCGTGATCTACCCGCCTTGGCATCCCAAAGTGCTGGGATTGCAGGCATGAGCCACCGCGCCCAACCTTTCTTAAAACTTTTTACTTTTATAGATTTCGGGAATACAAGTACATTTTTATGACATGGACATATTGCATAGTGGTGAAATCTAGGTTTTCAGTGTAACCATCACCCAAATAATGAACATTGTACACAACAGGTAATTTTTCAGCCTTCCCCCTCTTCCCACCTTTTGGAGTCTCCAGTGTCCATTTTTCCACTCTCTATGTCCACGTGTATGGTACAGCCACTTTGAAAAAGAGTTTGGCAGCTCCTCATAAGTTAAACACACACTTACCGTATGACTCATCAGTTGCATGATATTTATCCAAGAGAAATAAAAGCATGCACCCACAAAAAAAGCTACATGCAATGTTTATAGCAACTTTATTAATAATACTTACAGTAATCATGTTTTTAAATCTGTCTATATTCTATGATGCTTCGCTATCTTGGGAATTTATGGATTCAGGGAGAGACCTTCCCTTCTTGGGTTAGCTAATCCCTAGAGACGGCAAACAACTCATCCTGGGATACTACTCCACTGCTCTAAATCAGCCCAAAGCCAGATATGAAGACAAAGAGAGACCACCCCTGCGGCCTAGAGCCTGCTGAAATTCTTCACTCGAATCCTAAACCTGCCCAGCTGCTCGGCCTGTCTTTCTCATTCCTTTCTGTGAAAACTACAATCAAGACTGTGCCTCTGCCGTCTCCTCTCTGCTTCTCCCTCCTGACTGACCCAGGTGCTTCTCTGTGTGGTCCTGCCTACCATGGCATGACCCCTTCTCTTGGAAACTGTGAATAACAAAGTACCTTCCCGATGGCAGTTGTCTCCTGATCTGTTGGCTTCACCAAACCTGAAAAAAAACAATATCATTGGTACCTTTTAAGGCAGTACTCAATACTGGAAACACTCAAATGTCTGTCAATCGTTGAATAGATAAGATACTGTGGTGCATTACTACAATGGAATCCTGCCCAGCTATGAAAAGGCACAAGCTACTGACAACATGCAACAAAACGATGATGCTAGGTGTAAAAAGAGCCATTGAAGGTTGGGCATGGTGGCTCACATGTATAATCCCAGCACGCTGGGAGACAGGTAAGGAGATTGCTTAAGTCCAGGAGTTCAAGACCTGGCTGGGCAACACAGTAAGACCCTGTTCCCCCGCCACACACACACACACACACACACACACACACACACACATACACATACACATACACATGCATTAGCCAGGCACGGTGGGTAACACCTGTAGTTCCAGTTACTTCAAAGGCTGAGGTGGGAGGATTGCTTGAGCCCAGGAGTACATGGCTGCAGTGAGCTACGATCACCTGGGCATTAGAGCAAGACTCTATCTAATTTTTTTTAAAAAAGCCATTCACAAGGGGCTACATGCTCTTTGATTTCATTTATATGATATTCTGGAAAATGCAAAACTAGTAACAGCAAGTAAGTCAAGGATTGCCAGGAGTTAGTGGGGACAAGTTTAACTGCAAAGTGCCATAAAGGGATAGTTTAGAGTGATGGAAATCTATATCTTGAATGTGGTAGTGATTACGTAGCTGCATGCATTTGTCAAACTCTGTAAAGACAGGCGAAAAGGGTGAATTTTACTAAATATAAATTGTATTGATTTTCTATTTCTGCTGTGACAAATTACTACCAACTAAGTGACTTAAAACAACACAAATTTATTATCTTACAGTTTTATAGAAGCCTGACATCCATGTCCGTGGACTAAAATCTGAGTATTGGGAGCATTTTGTCTCTTTCTAGAGACTTTACGGGAGAATCTGCTTCCTAGTGTAAGCATGACCACCTGTATCTTTCCTTATATTTCTCTATATTCATATCCTTTAGTCACAGCCTGGAAAGTTTCTCTGATTTAAAAAACTTATGTGATTATTTGAGCCTAAAAAGATAAGCCAGAGCCAGGCGCAGTGGCTCATGACTATAATCCCAGCACTTTGGGAGGCCGAAATGGGTGGATCTAAAGGTCAGGAGTTTGAGACCAGCCTGGCCAATATGGTGAAACCCTGTCTCTACTAAAAATGCAAAAATTAACCGGGCATGGTGGCAGGCGCCTATAATCCCAGCTACTCTGGAGGCTGAGGCAGGAGAATCGCTTGAACCTGGGAGGTGGAGGTTGCAGTGAGCTGAGATTGCTCCACTGCACTCCAGCCTGGGTGACAGAGTGAGACTCCATCTCAAAAAAAGGAAAACAAACAAAAAAAAGAGAAGCCAGCATAATCTGCCCATCTCATGTTTCTTAATGTAACCACATCTGTAGTTTCTGTTTTGGTGAGCCAGGTTGAGCCTGTAATTTGCATTTTGAACAGTTTCTCAGATGATCCTGCTGCCACTCATCAAGAGACCACATTTTGGGGAACACTTATGGAGACATACAAGAGAATCTATGAGCCACTAGAAATAAGAATGTTTAGCAAGGTTGCTGAATACAAAACCTAAATAGAAAGTAAATCACATACTATCCGACAGTAATGTACAATTAGAAACTGCAGGCTTACACAGCATGGCTGGTGACATTAGCTAGCACTCACTCTTCTCTCTCTAATGAGGATACAATGGACTACAAGAGACTGAACTATATCTTCTTCTATGTCCAACAGACTTACATTCAACTTTCGCTCACACACACACAGCTGGAAAATTTTGTTAGTCTCTATCTATTTTATTTGTGTGGGTGTATATATATATATATATATATTTTTTGAACAGTTTCTCATATATGTGTGTGTGTATATATGTGTGTGTATGTGTATGTGTGTGTGTGTATAAAATGTGTGTGTGTGTTTTTAGAGATGGGGTCTTGCTCAGTTGCCCAGGCTGGAGGTACAGTAACATGATCAGAACTCACTGCAGCCTCCAACTATTGGGCTCAAGTGATCCTCCTGTCTCAGCCTCCTGAGAGGCTAGGACTACAGGCATGTGCCACCATGTCTGACTAATTTTTATTTTAAAAAACATTTTATAGAGACGGGGTCTTGTTATGTTGCCCAAGCTGGTCTTAAACTCCTGGCCTCAAGTGATCCTCCCTACTTGGCCTCCTAAAGTGTTTGGCTTACAGGCATGAGTCACTATAACTTGCCAGTTTTTTTTAAGCAGTTAATATAAAATTATAGCATGAAAATAAAGCAACCTGAATTTAGTAACGCAGCTGGAACAATCTGCAGTAGTGGTGGCAGTGGTGAGAGAAAAGGTCTAATTTAAACAATTTTCTGAGTTGTTGGTTGTTCACTTTTCTCATGGTGATGAAAGTAGACATTTTTTCAAAGGGGACAAGAAGCTGCTGGAGGTTTGCTGCTCCCAAGGATCTGGGGATCTTTGCACTACCCCAAGATCTGAGTGAGTCGTATTAAAAATAATGTAAGTCGCATTAAAAGTATGAAAAGTAACGGCAAAAACTGTAATTACTTTTGCACCAACTGAATACATTTGAAAAATGTCAATGTTCAATCCTAAGCCTGACAAAACTGACAAATAGGAAGCTTATGTAGTCAGTGAGAGTCTCCTGTTTGTCTCCAAGAGACGTCTCATTTTGCAGACATGTGGAACTACCCTCTTTCCGCAAGCACTGATTCCCATGTTGAAGCTTGCTAGACATGACAATGGGTTTGACTCAATTTAAAACTTCTTTTATTCGCGTAAGAATTTCATGAAGCTTCTTAACCAAGGATGCCAGAATTTCCAGGAAGGAACAGAGATTCTTAAGGCAATTTTCCCAAATGGAGCAGAATGTTGTATGAGATGTATGAATTGTGATGTTGGTACTTGTATGTACTGAGTTTCCCAGGGAGTGGGGTAATCAGTCAGACAGATTAAACCCTGGAAATTCTGATAAGTGTGTTTGACGCAGCAGTTATGGACCAGTCCTGCATGAAAGATGGTGTCACTGTAGATGATGTCACTCTCTAGAATGAAATTCATGACTTGATACCAGATCCTGTCATTGATGCCACACTGTTCAATTCTTGGGGGAGCCGATGAATGGAATGAAATAAGATAGAACTTATTGGACTATTCGTATCACTCCAGAACCTTACGTTAGTTTTAAAAGAAACGTATGTCATACCTCCTATGATGACTTGATGAGGACAGTTGTGAAAGTCTCCAAGCCAGGAAAATTTGTGACAACCTTGTTAGCTAATCAGAGCTCTAAATGTCACACCATGTTTTCTTCACCCCAGAATATTGAAGGTTTTAAATGTCTTGATTGCCAGAGTGCTATGTTCAATGATTACAATTTTGTTTTTACCAGTTTTGCAAAGCAGCAATGACAACAGAGACTTGATTAAGAAAAATGAAGAAAGAAATGCAAAAAGAGAACACATGTAGAAGGGAGTGGCTGCTTTCTAGATGTTCATACCAGGGACCATGCTTCTATAACCATCACCTTGTTGTTGCAGAAAGCCTTAGATATAATCATAGTGCAATCATTTTGAACTGTTTGCATTATTTTTCTTTTTTTTTTTTTTTGTATTTTTTAGTAGAGACGGGGTTTCACCGTGTTAGCCAGGATGGTCTCGATCTCCTGACCTTGTGATCCGCCCGCCTTGGCCTCCCAAAGTGCTGGGATTACAGGCTTGAGCCACCGCGCCCGGCCTGTTTGCATTATTATATGAAGGAGTTAGATATCTTGCATGAATGCTCTCTTCTGTGTATAGATGTTCTCCATCACTCTTGCTGTGAAACTGAAGTACGTGTAGTAAAAAACACCTTTTATGATATAAAACTTTGCAACACTTGTGAAAACAATTCAATTTAGTTTATGTGCATATAATATTTCTCCAAGTATCATCCAAAATTTCCTGCACACGAGGCTTTTGTCCCAATTAGGTGTTGGTCTCAGCCTAACCATCTGAGACTGTTCTGTTAAATTGCTGCCAGAATTTTACATCCAGTTGCCTCTACATTCTAACACACGTTCTTTGTTGTTACTGAAGCCAATTTCTACTTTATACAGAATTTTTTGCCACTGTAATTAAATTTTTTCTTCCATGAGTCAAGCCCTCTTATGAAAATGATTTCAGCTACTCATTTTGTGTATGCCTCTTTTAATGTTATTGGTCCCTGCATCTGTAGTACTTTAATTGATTTATTCTCTCACCATGATGTATTCCCCAAGCCCACCAAATAAAGCAATGCACTTAAAAAAAAAAAGAAATTGCACTAACAAAAAGATCACATTCACGATAAAAAAATAAGGTACCTAGAAATAGACTTAACAAGAAATATGCAAGATCTCTGTTGAGGAATGTATAAAATATTTGTGAAGGACATAAAGAATCCAAATAAGTGAAAAGATAACATGCTCCTGGTTTGGAGGAAATATGAGAAAAGTGTTCATTTTCCCTGAATTACACTGTAAGTTTCATGCAGTCCCAATCAAGATCTCAACAAGGTTTCTGTCAAACTTCAAATGTACTTCTAAAATTTATACAAAAAACTTACTTACCAAGAATAGTTACCACAATTTTGAAGAACAAACAAAATTGGGGAATTTTAACCAACAAAGAATTAGTTTTCTGAATATCTAAAGAATTTGTATGACCCAATCAGAATAAAACATCTCAATAGAAAAAAAAATAAGCAATTGATGCAAAGGAAACTAGCATAGCCAAAGCACTTATGAAAGATTGCATCAGGAAAACTCCAGTTAAAACAACAGACTATTATGTCCTATTCATCTTTCAGGAAAAATTTAAATGTCTGACAAAACTATGTTAGTGAGAATTTGGAAAAACAGGAGCACCAATTCCTGGTGGTGGATGTATAAATGTATACAAATGCTTTGGAAACTGTATAAGTCTATTTTCATGTTGCTAATAAAGACATACCCGGCCGGGCGCGGTGGCTCAAGCCTGTAATCCCAGCACTTTGGGAGGCCGAGACGGGCGGATCACGAGGTCAGGAGATCGAGACCATCCTGGCTAACATGGTGAAACCCCGTCTCTACTAAAAATACAAAAAACTAGCCGGGCGAGGTGGCGGGCGCCTGTAGTCCCAGCTACTTGGGAGGCTGAGGCAGGAGAATGGCGTGAACCCGGGAGGCGGAGCTTGCAGTGAGCCGAGATTGCGCCACTGCACTCCAGCCTGGGCGACAGAGCGAGACTCCGCCTCAAAAAAAAAAAAGACATACCCAAGATTGGGTAATTAATAAAGAAAAAAGGTTTAATAGGCTCACAGTTGCCCATGGCTGGGGAGGCCTCACAATTATGGTAGAAGGTGAAAGGCACGTTTTATATGGTGGCAGGCAAAGAGAGAATGAGAACAAAGCAAAAGGGGTTTCCTCTTATAAAACCATCAGATCTTGTGAGATTTATTCACTACCATGAAAACAGTATGGGGAAACCACCCCATGATTCCATTATCTCCCACCAGGTCCCTCCCATGACACATGGGAATTATGGGAGCCACAATTCAAGATGAGATTTGGGTAAGGGCACAGACAAATCATAACAGAAACCATCTTGAACAATCTAATTGTTGCAAATGCTCTTGCTCAATGATCCAGGAATCCCACTTACAGGTGCAAATCCTGAAGAAACTGGCCTTCAATAAGATTTGTCCTCATTGTGTATATTAGTGAATAAACAGAAACAACCTAAATGTCCATCCACAGGAGAACAGATAAATAAATTGTGGCATAGTTATCTAATGCAATATTACATAACAGAAAAAATGAATAAATTGAATCTGTAAGGATGGCATGAGTAAATCTTAAAAAGTATAATGTTGGGAAGAGGATTAAAAAGCAAATTTCAGAGTATATAAATTTATCAAATTTGCATAAAATTTAAAATGTTGCACCTAATTTATATGCACTGTTTACACACATAAAAATATGTTTATCAATGCAAAACCATGGATAAGAATGATAAACATGAGGTCCTCTTACTGGTTAACTGAGGAATGAGTGAATAACATGGATTCAAAAACGATGATGTGACCGGGTGTGGTGGCTCAAGTCTGTAATCCCAGCACTTTGGGAGGCTGAGGCAGGTAGATCACCTGAGGTCAGGAGTTCAAGGCCAGCCTGACCAACATGGTGAAACCCCATCTCTACTAAATACAAAAAATTATCCAGGCATGGTGTGCATGTCTGTAATCCCAACTACTTGGGAGACTGAGGCAGGAAAATTGCTTGATCCTGGGAGGCAGAGGTTGCAGTTAGCCGTAATTGCATCATTGTGCCCCAGCCTGGGAAACAAGAGTGAAACTCTGTCTCAAAAAAACAAAACAAAACAAAACAAAAAAACAGAACAGTGATGAGGGCCTCAACCATATTTGAAATCTTGCTTCTGTGTTTAAAATGTCTTACACTCAATGCAGCATTGAGTGTAGATTTGACAGAATTTTTCAACATATTTTATAGGTTGTTTTCTGGATGTTTGATATACTTCACAATTAAAACTGAAATAATTTTGTTTCCTGCTTTTCCACTTAATCGTACATTGTAATTTTTTTGTATAACACAGTAATATTAATACAACTGTTAAATTTCCCCTGATGTTTCATTGGCTGAATACTAAACCTTTCTCCTTTAGTTGGACAACTTTCAACTTTCCATTTGGTTTCAATTTTTCAGTATGATAACACTTCAAGCAAATCTTTTCAAAAAGGGCATTTTACAGTTTTTTAAAAACTGAGTATGAAATGGAGCACTTGAAAAGGGATGAACATGGCAATTGAGAAGAAAAGACAAGAGAAAAATTTTTCTTTTTAGTTGAAAGTTTTAAATCACAAATCAACTATTGGAAATAATTTGTAGACATATCCAAAGAAAAGGTAAATAAGGAACATTTAATTATCCTACAAGGAAGCATATAATTTTACAAAGAAATATTAGAGACAAACCACAGCTACATGCAAGTCACTGAATCACAACACAAGATTTCATGTTGTTCATATTCAAAGGCTATGTTTTCAATTGTTTATCAACCACGTACTCAGCTTTTCCATTGTACATATGCCAACAGTCTCTTCCTAAGTAAAACTGGGCATATGGAATCTTTCAGCTCTAAAGTCTGGCCTTTCAAGTTCTTCAAATATAAAAATAGCCAAAGAATGCAGTTAAAATGGGGGAAAAAGTATTTTCCATTCATGCATTGCTCTCAATTATATGTTCCAGAAAAAAATTACCTTCAGGCTGAGAAAAAGCATGAAAAATTTCAACCTCAAATCTAAAGATCAATACTTGTGAAAGTAAAAGGCAGGGAAATATGGTGGGGGCTAACAATTATCCATGAACTCTTCTGTTTATTTCCTAGTCTTATTATCTGCCTTTACTCTCAGAGACACACACAGGCACTAAATATTTTCCCTCTACAAAATGAGTTTTAATTCCACAAACATCTGGGAAAGAGAACGGATTGCAGAGTCAGACTTTAGTTTGAGTTCAATTTTTTCCATTTTATGTTCTATAAACTCAAAAAAAACCTAAATATTTCTGAATTTCACTTTCTCCCATCTCTAAAGTTAGAAGATGACTACTTTTATCTTGCTTTAAGTATTATTTGAAATAAAGTGTGGTATGAAATATTAAGTATTAATTAACAATCATGTTGCTGTTTCTCTACGGATTTAGCAAGCTGTGTGAAAGCTGTCTAGCCTACAAAAGGCTGTCAAAAGGTGTTTGTCTTTTTCCCCTTTCTCTTGGAAAACAAAAAGACATAAAATTATCATCTGCAAAAGCTGTAGTAGTTATGCTACTATGGTATATGCCATTGCTTTATGGAGCAACTTATTCGTTTTCTTTAAAAAATTGCAATGATAGACTGAATAAAGGAAATAAAGAAAAGTGGTACATATACACCAAGGAATATTATGCAGCCATAAAAAAAGAATGAGAATATGTTCTTTTCAGGGACATAGATGGAGCTAGAGGCTATTATCCTTAGCAAACTAACATAGGAACAAAAAACCAAATACCACATCTTCTTACTTATAAGTGGGAGCTAAATGATGGGAACACATGGACACATAGAGGGGAACAACACACACTGGGGCCTACTGGAGGGTGGAGGGTAGGAGGAGGGAGAGGATCAGGAAAAGTAACTAATTGCTACTAGGCTTAATACCTGGGTGGTAAAATAATCTGTATAACAAACCCCAATGACAGAAGTTTACCTATGTAACAAACCTGCACTTGTACTCCTGAACTTCAAAGAAAAGTTAAAAAACTTACAGTTGATACCAGTGCTTCACATAGCTCTTTAAATTTACTTGCTCTGAGAGGAGTACTGAATAGCACCTGCATCAGAATAAGCTGCGATGGTTATTAAAAATGCTAATTAATGGCTCACCATAGATCAACAACATTAAGCTCTCTGGGAATGTGGCCTAGGGGCATGTATTTTAAAACAATTGCCTGGTTTTTTTGTTTGTTTGTTTGTTTGTTTGTTTTCTGGCACGCAGTGGCATTTGAAAAAAATGCTCCTTCAATGTTTGGGTGAATATGGTCAACAACAACAGGGTTACTACAGATGCCTCCCTGTGCTGCACTGGGAGTATTACTACTATTCTATTGCAGACATGAAAGATTCAAGGTTCCTGTGGTAAGTCTTTTATCAAATACTGCCAGGTATTCTCTGGGGAAAAAAAAATGTGCCTGGCATAGGAGAGCACTCAGCCGCATGGATACTTAATAAATTACCAAGAAATGCCTAAACGTTCCACATACCAGGATAAAGCTTGCGCTTAGAAAGTCTTGCATTCAGCATGTTTCTTCGTGCAGATTCATGGTTGATTACACCTCGTAGGGGTGGTTTCCATGTTCAGAGCAGGCCTAGCCAATCATCTCACCAAGAGTCCAGGTCACATGTCACAACAGTGAAGGGAAATACCTTCAGAAAGGTTTATTCCAATAAGCAGAATCCATACTCACTGAACACTGCTGAGCTTCACTTCCCACAGGTGAAGGGCAGGTTTGGGAACTCTTCGTTAAGATTTTTTTTTTATTCTTACAGACAGGGTTGCTCTGTCACCCAGGCTATATAGTCCGGTGGTGTGGTCATAGCTCACTGCAGCCCCTATCTCCGGGGCTCAAGCCATCCTCCCACCTCAGCTTCCCCAGTAGCTGGAACCATAGGTGTGCACCACCAAGCCTGGCTAAAGTATTTTACTTTTTGTAAAGTTTGGGTCTCACTGTGTTGCCAGGCTGGTCTCAAACTTCTGGCCTCAAGTGATCCTCCCCTCTCAGCCTCCCAAAGTGCTGGGATTACAGCCATGAGCCACTGTGCCCAGTCCTTTGTTAAGATTTTTATATGCTTTGTACTAAAGTAATACATGTAACCACTTTTAAGGGCAAAGAAGGAAGTAACTGTCTCCAGTAAGATTTTAACAGTGTCAGGCTGGGTGCAGCGGCTCACGCTTGTAATCCCAATACTTTGGGAGGCCAAGGTGGGTGGATCATTTGAGGCTAGGAGTTCGAGACCAGTGTGGCCAACATGATGAAAACCTGTATCTATTAAAAATAAAATAAAATAAAATAAAATAACAGAAGTCATGTGCTTATAATCCTAGCTACTCAGGAGGCTGAGGCATGAGAATTGCTTGAACCTGGGAGGTGGAGGTTGCAATGAGCCAAGATGGCACCATTGCACTCCAGCCTGGGCAACAGCAAGACTCTGCCTCAAAAGACAAACAAAACACAAAGTAAAAAATAAAAAAAGAGAATGAATTTTAACGGTGTTATCTGATCGTTTGGAATAGCTGAGCTGGGACCCACGCATTTTTATTGCGCACTCATTACCCCACCTCCCTACCTCCCCACACTAGGACCTTTTATCTGCTTCCACCTCTTTGTATGCTTAGGTGTTTTTGTTTAGAAACTGGAGGAGAAAGAAGTTTGTGTGAGTGGAGAAAGATGGAAGAACTGCTGTGGTGTGTTTTTTGCTTCTTCCAGTATCAAGATACTAGACTATGCGTCTGTCTAGAGTAGAGAGATCCTGAGAGGGAGAAAAAAGGCACCTCAGCCGGGCGCGGTGGCTCAAACCTGTAATCCCAGCACTTTGAGAGGCCGAGAAGGGTGGATCACGAGGTCAGGAGATCAAGACCATCCTGGCTAACACGGTGAAACCCCATCTCTATTAAAAAATACAAAAAAACTAGCCGGGTGAGTTGGCGGGCGCCTGTAGTCCCAGCTACTCAGGAGGCTGAGGCAGGAGAATGGCATAAACCCGGGAGGCGGAGCTTGCAGTGAGCTGAGATCCGGCCACTGTACTCCGTCTCAGAAAAAAAAAAAAAAAAAGGCACCTCATCCTAAGGGAACTTCTTTGTTGTGAGGCGCAGTATTTAATTAGGCCTCACTCTAGCCTGGGAGAAACAGTCATCGGTGCCTTACACCTGCCTGCACCAATGACATGATTTCCAAGTCAGCTTCCTCAGTATCATGGTCTTGGAAAAGCAGTTGCCTTCAACCATGGATCCACACATTTCTGTAACTGTAAAGAGATGTTGTCTTTTGACTATAAATAAACTATCAGTTTGATGTTTTTAAGATCCATGTGGTTAAAAAAAAAGGGGGGGCTTCAAAAGAGGTACCCTATGGCATAAAATATTGAAGATGCATTGGAGAATGTGGACAGGCAGAGATGGAATGGCTCTCCAAAAAAGAGGATACCATAGAAGAAAAGGTGATGAGCAAGATAGGCTTTTTTTTTTTTTTTTTTTTTTTTTGAGGTGGAGTCTTGCTCTGTCACCCAGGCTGGAGTGCAGTGGCGCCATCTTGGCTCACTGCGACCTCTGCCTCCTGGGTTCAAGCGATTCTCATGCCTCAGCCTTCCCAGTAGCTGGGATGACAGGTGTCTGCCACTACGCCTGGCTAATTTTTGTATTTTTAGTAGAGACAGGGGTTTCACCATGTTGGCCAGACTGGTCTCAAAATCCTGACCTCAGATGATCCACCCACCTTGGCCTCCCAAAGTGCTGGGATTACAGGAGTGAGCCACTGCACCCAGCCAAGATGAGCAATTTGAAACAAGGCTGTTCTTTAAGCAAGGAGTCTGGTCGAGGTTAACTGGGGCCCTATGTGAAGGAAAAGGCCCAGCTAGTGAGGATTGGGGGTTACCATCCAAGCATGCACAAATTGTCAGGTTGACAGAGTCATTCAAAACTTCATGAGTAGGGAAATCGTACGGAAGAGTGCAGTGAAAACATACTAGTCCAGGCTAGTTCAATAATCCAAGCAGAAAGAAATGAAGAGACACCAGTGAGATTAGAAAATGCAGAAAGAGAAAGGCAAATGCTGCTGCCACTTTCAGGACTACACAAATCAGGAGACGGGCTGAACTGGAGATCCCAGTGAGTTGTAAATGGGAACAAGTCTAGAAGACACGTGAGACACAAACCTAGGAGTGAGGTGGAAAGAAGTGGGAGGCAGACAAGGTTAGAGATAGCAATTTGGGAGTTACTGATCAGCACATGGGAGTTTCTACTGCTCAGTGCCAGGTATTTTTCTCAGCTCAAGACTGATACTCAGCTTTTCTTTCCTCTATGAGCAGTCTCCCAAGGACTCAGCCTTCATTTCTCCTGTTCTTTCATAAACAGTGCTTTTCGTTCCCCCGTCGTATCTGCTGATATGATTTGGCTGTGTCCCCACCCAAATCTCATCTTGAATTGTAGTCCCATAATTCCCACATGTTGTGGGAGGGACCCCGTGAGAGATAATCTGAATAATGGAGGCGGTTTCACCGTTCTTGTGGTAGTAAGTCTCATGAGATCGGACGGTTTTATCAGGGATTTCTGCTTTTACAACTTCCTAATTTTCTCTTGCCACTGCCACGTAAGAAGTGCCTTTCACTGAGCACCATGATTCTGAGGCCTCCCCAGCCGTATGGAACTGTAAGTCCAATTAAACCTCTTTTTCTTCCAGGTCTCAGGTCTGTCTTTATCAGCAGCATGAAAATTGATTAATATACCTGCCTTCCCTATTCTGTAGCCTACTGAGGAGTAGAATCTAGTCTCTACACATTCACACATTCTCACATTCTTTTTCTTGCCTCTGTGTTTTAAGATTTTCTTAACAAATTTTTATAGGAAAGAAGACACGGCCCAAAGAGGCTCAAAGTCTTTTGAACTCTTGCTGTGGAGATTCCTGGTGTATAATTTCTGATGACCTCCAAGAAGGTAAATGAGAAGCTTCTAGGAGCCTTTATCCTTCCTCGCTTTTTTACTGAGCTTTGGTTCACAATATCCTCTTCCTCCCAGCCTTATTAAAGACTATTGTCCCCTCTCCTTAGCCTCCAGGTGCAATCCGGGCTGGAGATGTTGGCAACTGGAATTCCTCCAGACCATCAGGATCTGTGTCCTGTTACAGAAAGTTCCTTCTGTGACCCCTCCTCCCAGAAATAGCTGTCTCACCATTATAGTCTTACCTGCAGAATCAAGTGGTCTCTTCCCAGAAGAGACTGCAGATTTAATTCCTGAATTCTCCAAAATATCCAAAGCAAACACGGAACTGCTAGATTTAAACTATCTTTCTCGGCTTTTGCCAAGTTAAATTACTGCCATATACTAACCACGCCCTGTGGCTAAACTCAGAGAGCAGACCTGTATTTCAGTTTTTACCCCTATAAAATTATTGTTTGACTAATATTCCTCCTGTTAAGTTAAATAAACAATGACAGTTTTTAAAGAATTTAGATGTCGTTATTTTCCATCTTTGTGGAATGAAGGCTCAGTGTGCACTGCATCTTTTTACAAATCTCTTAACTTTCTTAAACATTGTGCTTGTTTGTGGTTCTCCCAATAACGACCACATCATTTCCTGAACATTCCCAGGGTGAACTCAGTGCAGATTCTTCAAATTTTAGGGAAAATTGGATTGGTAGAAAAAAACAAAAGCGACAATGGTTTTCAATTTTTTTTTTTCTATATTCTTCCCCACTGACGTACTGTACTGGTTAAAAGTGTCCTATTACACTTTATATTGAGACGTTAAGCATAAAAACTTTCCTTAGATATGTTCCTATGACATTTCATCCATTTCCAATACAACATGTGGGTAAGTAAGATATAGTGGATGTCAAGACTAATAGATTTATTTTATGCAAAAATATATAATCTAATAGCCTTCCTTATTAGAAGTGACTTATAAAACAGACATTTATGCAGTGATGTGCGGTTTCTGTGTTTAACATTTAAAATTATTAAATGGGCCTGGCTTATACTTTGTATGGAAGTTTAAAAGGTTGTCAAAAGTTAGAGATGAAGGCAATTTGAGGTTTTATTACCATACTGGTGTTTTGGACACAAGGCTAAAACACACAAAGATCAGGGCCCAAATAAACTGAGGACTGGCCGTACAGTAAGTCTGAGGAACTTCTGTGTGAGTGACAGGCACATAAGTCTTTGAGTATCAATGCTCTGTCCTGTAAAACTAAAGCATCTCAGTGGTTGTTTTGAGTCTCAAATGAAATAATGAAACTGGATGTGTTTTTGTAAACTGTGCCACACTAGGTGAAAAGCCAAGGTCATTCTGCTCTGTGGTTAGTAGTTCAGTTCTCTTAATGTGTAAGGCTTGGTTCTCCAGATTCTTGGTTGATAATGCCAACTATTCAACTATTTTCATCCAAGGACTTAAATAAGAAATATCATCTGTATTAGTCTGTTCTCATGCTGCTAATAAAGACGTACACAAGACTGAGTAATTTATAAAGGAGAGTTTTAATGGACTCACAGTTCCACATGGCTGGGGAGGCCTCACAATCATTGCAGAAGGCAAGGAAAAGCAAAGCCATGTCTTACATGGTCACAGGCAGGAGAGCTTGTGCAGGGGTACTTCCATTTATAAAACCATCAGAGCTCATGAGACTTATTCACTATCACAAGAACAACATTGGAAAGACCTGCCCCTCATGATTTAACTACCTCCCACCAGGTCTGTTCCAAGACATATAGGAATTATGGGAGCTACAATTCAAGATGAAATTTGGGTGGGGACATAGCCAAGCCATATCACTATCCCAGCTTTTTGGGAGGCCAAGATAGGAGGATCACTTGAGCCAAGGAGTTTGGGGTTACAGTGAACTATGATTGGGACACTGTACCCCAGCCTGGGAAACAAAGCAAGACCCCAACTCAAAAAAAGAAATACTAATGTTTTGGAGTACCACCCAGGTCAAGCCTTCAGGCTCCAGGTGTCCATTCCCCCAGCTGCTGTGAGTGTTGGCTACTGAGAGCTCATAGCTGAGTTCCTTTCCAGCAAATGCCCACATCAGAAGGAAACAGCCTTCCCTGGAACAGTCTGCTTCTAATGACCAGCTGATGTAAGAATACACGGGCCCAGCTCTCTGTCTCCACTGAGGACAATTTTGAAGAGTCTTCCGAGGTTTCATTTT
The DNA here is from genome assembly GCF_009764315.1 of Trachypithecus francoisi. Taxonomy (NCBI): domain Eukaryota; kingdom Metazoa; phylum Chordata; class Mammalia; order Primates; family Cercopithecidae; genus Trachypithecus; species Trachypithecus francoisi. The sequence continues at coordinate 22,704,820 of NW_022681474.1, forward strand.
CTGCTGGGATAGTAGAGGCCCCGTTTGCAAAGGCCTCATAGTTCTCAGTCACCCTCTGTCCAATCCTGCTTCCCCCGCCTCCTTACAGGGTTATTCCCAGGTGTACTGCCTAAAAAATTCTTCTTCAGGCAAATCTCCATTTCAGGAATTGGTGTCACTTAAAAGCTCTCCAGATAATTGCCGTCTATCAAACACAGAAGATCACTAGTTTAACCTCTGCATCAGGCAATATTGTTTCTAACATTGAAAGGCAGTGTGCCAGAAATTAAAGTGTAACATTTCCGATCTCTGTTCATCTGTCAGATTGGAATAACTCCCTTATGGAGTATTTGTTATAAGACATACATAATGTGATAATACAGTGTCTACAGCATTGTGAAAACTCAATAAATATTGTTTTTACTATTTTTATGGGATGCCAGAAAAAAGAGTGAAGGTTACAGTTCCATGTGATTGGGACTATATTAGATGTTCTCTAATGAAATCTTCAGACAAGTGATAGTACTAATAATAATGTGTAATTCTAGAGAGATTTAAGAGTAATTTATTTGGGTGTTGATATAGCTTGGCTATTTTTTCCTTGAAATTTCATGTTTAAATGTGATTCTTAATGTTAGAGGTGAGGTCCAATGGGAGCTGTTTGGGTCACAGTGGGGGATTCCTCATGAATGACTTGGTGCCCTTCTCACAAAAGTGAGTGAATTCTCGCTATTAGTTTCCAAGAGTACTGGTCATTGGAAAGAGCCTGGCACCTCCTCTACTCCCTCTCTTTTGCTGTTTCTCTTCCATGTGATCTGCCCATGCTCACTTCCCTTTGCCTTCTCCCATGCGTAAAAGCTTCTTGAGGTCCTCATCAGAAGCAGATGCCAGCACCATGCTTCTTGTACTTGCCTGCAGAACTGTGAGCCAAATAAACCTCTTTTCCTGGTAAGTTATCCAGCCTCAGGCATTCCTTTATAGCAATGCAAACAGACTAAAACAGATAGCAACCAAGAAAAGGGGCAGAGTATTATACAAAATGTAGGAGTCATTTTATATTTACAGTGGAGATATTTATGTAGGAAACACACCCACACCCACATGAAATTTATTGTTAAATAATGTTTGAAAAAATTCTGGCTGAAGTGTGTGACTAACATGATAGCATAAAATATTTGTTGTCGGCTGGGCACGGTGGCTCACGCCTGTAATCCCAGCACTTTGGGAGGCCAAGACGGGCGGATCACGAGGTCAGGAGATCGAGACCATCCTGGCTAACATGGTGAAACCCTGTCTCTACTAAAAATACATAAAAAAAAAAATTAGCCGGGTACAGTGGCAGGTGCCTGTAATCCCAGCTACACAGGAGGCTGAGGCAGGAGAATGGTGTGAACCCAGGAAGCGGAGGTTGCAGTGAGTGGAGATTGTGCCACTGCACTCCAGCCTGGGCAACAGAGCATGACTCTGTCTCAAAAAAAAAAAAAAAAAAAAATTTGTTGTCAATTGGTGCAAGTCACAAGATAATTAAAAGGTCAAAAACAGTAACTGGAAGGGTGAAGCAAAGCTTTGGGGGAGAATTGTTATCTATTATTTATGTAGAATTTAAAAAATCACTGGTGACCAGCTTGTCTCATTTCAAGAAGAAGAAAAGAATCAAAGTCCTGGATTTACACTGGAAGGTAGGATTTGTATAGAGAAGCTATTAACATTTTCATTTTTCTGCTCAAACACCTTTTAACAAGGGTCATGGTACTCTTACTCTACATGAAACAAATAGTCACCATGAGAAACTGTTGAATTATTCAAAGAAAAATAATAAGAAAGAAATTATCCAAAGAAAAAATAATTTCTTTATCTTAAATAGGATTGATGGGGCAGAACACTGTCAGGACTAATAAAGCATCATTATCCACTGTATCATCCCATAATCCAAATCAGTTTAAAGTCTTTAAAGTGCCTGATTCAGAATTTTTCCCCTTGTAATGGTTTGAAAAATTACCATCCAACACTATAATCAGAGAAGAGCTGCAATATCAGAACTGGATTATTTGCACTAATGTTTATCTTCAGTTTAAAAAAGAAATCAGGTAAACCAACTATGTAATTGGTAAATCAACTAATTAGTAAACCAACTAATTTTTGTACTGCTTCTAAATTTTATATACCGGTGTAAGTCAGTATTTCAGACCTTTGTAATACAAAATAAGATTGCAGTTAATACTTTTGTAACTTAAAAATTGTTTTTAAATATTTCAGATTGACAAGTAATGAAGGCTCTTACTCATAACACCTTATTGTATAAATCCTTGATATTTGTCACATTTATCTCTGATTACTTTAAGGCATAAAATGTGACTGGGTGTTTTGAAGCCCTCTGTGTTCCTCACTATAATTTCATTTTTCATTCTCTCTCCCCAGAGGTACTGCCTACCCTAGATTTGTATTTATTATTCAGTAAATACTTTTATAATTTTAATAACATATATTGGTAATCATTAATAAAATACATTTTTAATATAAATGATACTATTTTCCAACATGCTTTATTCTGCTTAGATGTTAAACTTTTAAGATGTATCTGAATTGCTATTTGTAAATTTAATTCATTCCATTATGTTAATAATTACAGTATTAGCATAATTATGTTACAGTGTTCCATTATATGATAGAAAACAATGTATTCATCCAGACTCTTGTCTTTGTGATCCAGCTTGTTTCTAATTGTTCTCTTTCACAAACATCCATTGTGCCTTGTATGAGGGCTTTTCTGTGGTATGTACCAAAAGTGGCATGGCTAGGTCCCAGGGTCACAAGCATTTTCAGTTTAACTCAATCTTTATAATTTGCTCCTGACAAATTATAAAGATTTAATCATGTTGACTGTCTCTCCAGCACTGTGTAAGAATTCCCAATTCCCTACAATCTGATCCTCACTTAGTAATACAGATTTTTAATCTTTCTCTATCTGGTTACAAAATTGTACCTTCTTGTGTAAATTCTCAATTTTCTAATTATAGTGAGTGCAAGCATATGTATTGGCTTTTAAAATCTTCTCTTCTGCTACTTGTCAGCTCATAGTTTATGCAGATTTGCTATTGGGTTATTTTTCTTGTAAAATTAATATTAGGTCCGCACATTTTTTGGATAATAAAATTGTCCAAGTATTTGCTAAAGTAACATTTAAATCTATTTAAGTTTAATAAAAATCTGGAACAATCTAGTTCTGATAGTTCAGCTCTTTTCTGATTTGTGTTGGGGGGTCATTTCTAAACTCTTTAGGGAGAAAAAATCTAAGTTAAGCTTTTTAAAGAAGAAAAAGCTCAAATATCTCAGTAAGGAAGTCGGGTTGAGAGGCAGGGTATGTACTTCATTTAGTATATACTTTAATTTTCCACTGTGAGGTAGGAATGTGTGTGTGTGTGTGTTTTTAAATTTTTCCATAGGTTATTGGGACACAGGTGGTGTTTGTTTACGTGAGTAAGTTCTTTTTTTTTTTTTTTTTTTTTTTTTGAGGCGGAGTCTCGCTCTGTCGCCCGGGCTGGAGTGCAGTGGCCGGATCTCAGCTCACTGCAAGCTCCGCCTCCCGGGTTTACGCCATTCTCCTGCCTCAGCCTCCCGAGTAGCTGGGACTACAGGCGCCCGCCACCTCGCCCGGCTAGTTTTTGTATTTTTAGTAGAGACGAGGTTTCACCGTGTTAGGCAGGATGGTCTTGATCTCCTGACCTCGTGATCTGCCCGTCTCGGCCTCCCAAAGTGCTGGGATTACAGGCTTGAGCCACCGCGCCCGGCCTGTTTACGTGAGTAAGTTCTTTAGTGGTGCACCCATCACCTGAGCAGTATAAACTGCACCCGATTTGGATAGTCTTTTATCCCTCCCCCACCTCCCAACCTTCCCCCCAAGTCCCCAAAGTCCATTGTATCATTCTTTTGCCTTTGCATCCTCATATCTTAGCTCCCACATATCAGTGAGAACATATATTTGATTTTCCATTCCTGAGTTACTTCACTTAGGATAATAGTCTCCAATCTCATCCAGATGACTGCAAATGCCATTAATTCATCCCTTTTCATGGCTGAGTAGTATTCCATCATATATATATATACACACACACACATACACACACACACACACACACATACCACAGTTTCTTTAACCACTCATTGATTGACGGGGATTTGGGTTTGTTCTACGATTTTGCAATTATGAATAGTGTTGCTGTAAACATGTGTGTGCAAGTATCTTTTTCATATAATGACTTATTTTCCTCTGGGTAGATACCCAGTAGTGGGATTACTGCATCGAATGGTAGTTCTACTTTTAGTTCTTTAAGGAATCTCCACTTTGTTTTCCATAGTGGCTGTACTATTTTGCATTGCTACCAGAAGTATAGAAGTGTTCCCTGAACACTGCATCCACATCAACATGTACTGTTTCTTCATTTTTTTTTTTTTTATTATGGCCATTCTTGCAGGAGTAAGGTGGTATCACGGTGGTTTTGATTTGCATTTCCCTGATGATTAGTAATGATAAGCATTTTTTCACATGTTTGTTGGCTATTTGTACATCTTCTTTTGATAATTGTCTATTCATGTCCTTAGCTCACTTTTTGATGGGCCAAGGATTTAGCCCACTAAAGCAAACTAAACAACCAAACCAACTGAAACAACCAAAATGCCCACTTTTTGATTGTTTGTTTTTTTTTCTTGCTAATTTGTTTGAGTTTGTTGTAGATTCTGGTTATTAGTCCTTTGTCAGATGTATAGATTGTGAAGATTTTCCCCCACTCTGTGGGTTGTCTGTTTACTCTGCTGACTGCTCCTTTTGCTGTGCAAAAGCGCTTTCGTTTAGTTAAGTCTCGGCTATTTATCTTTGTTTTTATTGCATTTGCTTTTGGGTTCTTGGTCATAAAATCCTTGCACAAGCCAATGCTTAGAAGGGTTTTTCCAATATTATCTTGCAGAATTTTTATAGTTTCAGTTCTTAGATTTTAGTCCTTAATCCATCTTGAGTTGATTTTTGTATAGTGTAGAGATAAGGATCCAGTTGCATTCTCCTTCATGTGGCTAACCAATTATCCCAGAACCATTTTTTGAAAAGGGTGTCCTTTCCACACTTTATGTTTTTGTTTGCTTTATCAAAGAACACTTGGTCCTAAGTATTTGGGTTTATTTCTGGGTTTTCTATTCTGTTCCATTGGTCCAAGAGCCCATATTTATACCAGTATCATGGTGTTTTGGTGACTATGGCCTTATGGTATAGTTTAAAATTAGGTAGTGTGATACCTCCAGATTTGGTCTTTTTGCTCAGTCTTGCTTTGGCTATGTGAGCTCTGTTATGATTCCACATGAATTTAGAATTCTTTTTTCTAGATCTGTGAAGAATGATGGTAGTATTTTGACAGGGATTACATTAAATTTGTAGATTGCTTTACGTAGTATGGTCATTTTCACAATAGTGATTCTACCTATCTGTGAGCGTGGTATGCTTTTCCATTTGTTTGTGTCATCTTTGATTTCTTTCAGAAGTGTTTTGTAGTTTTCCTTGTAGAGGTCCTTTACCTCATTGGTTAAATAATACTAAGATTTTTGATATTGTTTTTTGCAGCTATTGTAAAAGGGATTGAGTACTTGATTTGATTCTCTGCTTGGTCACCATTGGTGTATAGAAGAGCGACTGATTTTTGCACATTAATCTTGTATCTGAAAACTTTGCTGAATTCTTTTATCAGTTCTAGGAGCTTCCTGGAGGAGTCTTTAGGGTTTTCGAGATAAAGGATCATATCATCAGCAAAGAGTGACAGTTTGACTTCCTCTTTACTGATTTGGATGACCTTTATTTCTTTCTCTTGTCTGATTGCTCTGGCTAGGACTTTCAGTACTACGTTGAAGAGGAGTGGTGAGAGTGGGCATCCTTGTCTTGTTCCAGTTCTCGGAGGGAAAGCTTTCAGCTTTTCCCCATTCAGTATTACATTGGCTGTGGGTTTGTCATAGATGACTTTTAAAACATTGAGGTATGTCCCTTGTATGCCAATTTTGCTGAGAGTTTTAATCATAAAGGGATGTGGGATTTTGTCAAATGATTTTTCTGCACCTATTAAGATGATTATGTGTTTTGCTTTTAATTCTGTTTACGTGGTGTATCACATTTATTGACTTGCATGTGTTAAACCATCCCTCCATCCTTGATATGAAACCCACCTGATCATGGTGGATTATCTTTTTGATATGTTGTTGGATTCAGTTAGCTAGTATTTTGTTAAGGATTTTAGCATTTATGTTCATCAGGGATATCGATCTGTAGTTTTCTTTTTTGGTTATGTCCTTTCCTGGTTTGGGTATTAGGGTGAAGTTTTCTTCATAGAATGAATTAGGGAGGGCTCCCTCTTTCTCTATTTTGTGGAATAGTGTCCACAGGATTAGCAACAATTCTTCTTTGAATGTCTGGCAGAATTCTGCTGTGACTCCATCTGGTCCTGGATTTTTTTTTGGTTGGTAATTTTTAAATTATCATTTCAACCTTGCTGCTTGTTTTTGGTCTGTTTAAGGTATCTAATTCTTCATGATTTAAGCTAGGAGGGTCATATTTTTCTAGGAATTTATCCATCTCTTCTAGGTTTTTAGTTTATGTGTGGAAAGGTGTTCATAGTAGCCTTGAATGATCTCTTGTATTTCTGTGGTGTCAGTTGTATTATCTCCTGCTTCATTTCTTATTGATGTCATTTGGATTTTCTCTCTTTTTTTCTAGGTTAATCTTGCTAATGATCTATCAATTTTATTTATCTTTTCAAAGAACCAGCTTTATTATTCATTTACCCTTTGTTTTTGTTTTTGTTGTTTCAATTTCATTGAGTTCTGCTCTGATCTTGGTTATTTCCTTTCTTCTGCTGAGTTTAGGTTTGGTTTGTTCTTGTTTCTCTAGTTCCTTGAGGTGTGACCTTAGAATGTCAGTTTGTGCTCTTTCAGTTTTTTTGATGTAGGTGTTTAGGGCTATGAACTTTCCTATTAGCACCTACTTTGATGTATCCCAGAGGTTTTGATAGGTTGTGCCACTATTATCGTTCAGTTCAAAGAATTTTTAAATTTCCATCTTGATTTCATTTTTGACCCAGTGATCAGTCAGGAGCAGGATATTTAATTTCCATGTATTTGCATGGTTTTGAAGGTTCCTTTTCGAGTTGATTTCCAGTTTTATTTTACTGTGGTCTCAGAGAGTGCTTGATAAAATTTTAGTTTTCTTAAATTTATTGAGCTTCATTTTGTAATCTATGGTCATATGGTCTATCTTGGAGAAAATTCCACGTGCTGTTGAATAGAACATGTATTCTGTGGTTGTTGAATGGAATGTTTTATATATATATCTGTTAGGTCCATTTGTTCCAAGGTATAGTTTTAATCCATTGTTTCTTTGTTGACTTTCTGTCTTGATGACCTGTTTAGTGCTGTCAGTGGAGTATTGAAGTCCCCCACTATTATTGTGTTGCTCCCTATCTCATTTCTTAGGTCTATTAGTAATTGTTTTATAAATTTGGGAGCTCCAGTGTTGGATACATATATGTTTAGAATTGTGATACTTTCCTGTTGAACAAGGCCTTTAACCATTTTGCAATGTCTCTTTGTCCTTTTTTTTTTAATTTTTTATTTTTTGAGACAGAGTCTCGCTCTGTTTCCCAGGCCTCTTTGTCCTTTTTAACTGCTGTTGCTTTAAAATTTGTTTTGTCTGTCTGATGTAAGAATAGCTACCCCTGCTCACTTTTGGTGCCCATTTGCATAAAATGCCTTTTTCCACCCCTTTACGTTAAGTGTATGTGAGTCCTTATGTATTAAGTGCGTGTCCTGAAGGCAGCCGATAGTTCTTTGGTGAATTCTTATCCATTCTGCAGTTCTGTATCTTTTAAGTGGAGCATTTAGGCCATTTACATTCGATGTTAGTATTGTGATGTGAGGTATCATTCCATTCATCATGTTATTTGTTGCCTGTATACCTTGTTTTTTGTTTTTGATTTTGCTTTTTAAATTGTATTTTTGTTTTATAGGTCCTGTGAGCTTTATGTTTTAAAAAGGTTGTTTTGACATGTTTCCAGGATTTGTTTCAAGATTTAGAACTCCTTTTAGCAGTTCTTGTAGCAGTGGCTTGGTAGTGGCAAATTCACTCAGTATTTGTCTGAAAAAGGCTGTATCTTTCCTTCATATATGATGCTTTGTTTCGCTGGACATAAAATTCTTGGTTGATAATTGTTTTGTTTGAGGAGGCCGAAGATAGGGCCCCAATCCCTTCTAGCTTGTATGGTTTCGGCTGAGAAACCTGCCGTTAATCCGATAGGTTTTTCCTTTCTAAGTTACCTGGTGCTTCTATCTCACAGCTCTTAAGATTCTTTCCTTTGTCTTAACATTAGATAACCTGATGACAGGCAGTAATCTTTTTTTTTGATGAATTTCCCAGGTGTTCTTTGTGTTTCTTGTATTTGGATGTCTAGGTCTCTAGCAAGGCTGGGGAAGTTTTCCATGATTATTCCCCCAAATATGTTTTTGAAACTTTCAGATTTCTCTTCGTCCTCAGGAACACCAATTATTCTTAGGTTTGGTCATTTAACATAATATCAGACTTCTTGGAGGTTTTGTTCATATTTTCTTATTCTTTTTTCCTTGTCTTTGATGCACTGGGTTAATTCAAAGACCTTGCCTTAGAGATCTGAATTTCTTTCCTTACTTGTTCAATTCTATTGCTGAGACTTTGCAGAGCATTTTGCATTTCTACAAATGTGTCTAATGTTTCCTAAATTTTGATTGTTTTTCTTTATGCCCTCTATTTTCTTGAATATTTCTCCCTTCACTTCTTGTATCATATTTTGGATTTCCTTGCATTGGGCTTCACCTTTCTCTGATGCCTCCCTGATTAGCTTAATAACTAGCCTCCTGAATTCTTTTTCAGGTAAATCAGGGGTTTCTTCTTGGTTTGAATCCATTGCTGGTGAGTTAGTGTGATTTTTTTTGAGGGGGGATGTTAAACAGCCTTGTTTTGTCATATTACCAAGTTGGTTTTCTGGTTTCTTCTCATTTGGGTAGGCTCTGTCAGAGGGAAGGTTTAGAGCTGAAGGCTGTTGTTCAGATTCTTTTGCACCACAGGGTGGTCCCTTGATGCACTACTGTTCCCCTTTTCCCATGGATGTGACTTCCTGAGGGAGCCAAGCTGTAGAGATTGTTATCTCTCTTCTGGGTCTAGCCACCCAGCAAGTCTACCAGGCTCTGGGCTGGTACTGGGGGGGGTTGTCTGCACAGAGTCCTGTGAGGTAAACCATTTATGCATCTCTCAGCTGTGGATACCAGCGCTCAGCTGTGGATACCAGCACCTTTTCCAACGGAGGGGGCAGGGGGCTGAAATGAACTCTGTGAGCATTCTTAGCTGTGGTGGTTTAATGCTCTATTTTTGTGCTGGTTGGCCTCCTGCCAGGAGGTGGCGCTTTCCAGAAAGCATCAGCTGTGGTAGTATGGAGAGAAACCAGGCAGTGGGCGGGGCTCTAGAACTTCCAAGTGTATATACCCTCTGTCTTCAGCTACTAGGGTGGGTAGGGAAGGATCATCAAGTGGGGCAGGGTTAGGTGTGTCTGAGCTCAGACTCACCGTGGGTGAGTCTTGCTGTGGCTGCTGTTGGGGATGGGGGTGAGGTTTCCAGGTCAATGGAGTTGTGTACCTAGGAGGATTATGGCTGCCTCTGCTGAGTCATGCAAGTTGTCAGGGAAGTGAGGGAAAGCTGGCAGTCACAGGCCTCACCCAGCTCCCATGCAATCCAAATGACTGGTCTCTCTCTCACCATGCCCCCTCTAATAGCACGGAGTCTGTTTCCAAGCAGTGGGTAAGCAGGGATGAGAACTTGCCCCAGGCTACACACCTCCCAGCTGTGAAAGAAAAGGGCTTTCATACTTCCCCCATCCGTGGAGTCTACATGCTGGATTTGTGCCCTGAGCTCTGGCCAGGAGGCTTCTCCACCTGTTCATATTGTTACAAAGTTCACTGGAGACTGCCTTCTCTCTGTGGCATTTTCCCCATGCCTCTGGCCACCCTCCCAAAGGATCCCTGTGAGGCCAGGCAGGAATGGCCTGCTTGGGGACCCAGCAAGCTCCCGGGGCCTTTTCTGCTGTTTCCTCTACCCTTATATTTCACTCGGCTGTCTAAATGGACTCAGCTCCAGGTAAGATCGGGAGCTTCTCCTGCAAACTAGATCTTCTGTGTCCGTAGCGGGGGGGTGTGTTCAGAGGCAAAGGATCTCCCTTTCCCACTTCCCCAGTTTGGGCACTCACAGTATTTGGGGTGTCTCCTGGGACCTGCAGGAGCAGTCCGCCTCTGAATGGGTCCTCTCAGGATTCCTGATTTATTCCTGTAGTCATTCAGGAGCTAAAATTCATGATGCGAGCTTTCGCACACTGTTCTGTCTGTCCAAGTAGGAGATGCAATCCAGTCCTGCCTCCTGTCAGCCGTGATGATCACCTTTAATTTTTTTCTGATATGAATAACCAGTTCTGCTAGAACTATTTTGTAAAAAGCCCATCATATCTTGCTATCTTGCTGATATGTAATACTAAATCTGTTATATATCAGTTCCCATGGATTTGAGGGTATATTTTTGACCCAATTCTGTATCTTTTATTTATTGCTAATGTCTTTATCTTTTAATTATCTTGGATTACAGTAAGTCTTAATTTACTGTAGAGCGTATGTTTCCACCTTATTCTTTAATTAAATATCTTCAATATTTTCCATTCTTTATTCTTCTGTATTAATTTTATAAGTTGTTCATATTCTTTGGAAAAATTTAAAAGAAAAATCAATTTGCCAGTGATTGAAATGACATGATTTTTATTTCAAGTTAGAAGGAATAGGCATTTTTATACCATTGAGTATTTTATCATAAATATTTTTATCTCTTTTATCTACTTACTTTTTTATTTATTTCTATCTACTGAAAACTTTTGTTGCTTTCTTTAATCTACTTATTTAGAGTGGTGTTTTGTTCATTTATGCCTATATACTGAGAACTTTTGTTTTGTAATAATTTTTCTATGGTATTCATTAGAGCAATATTGGAGCTTTTGATACTTCCATATTAACTGTGTGTTCTGATTTCTATTTTTAGTAAAATAAAAATTGTCTTCTGTTCTACATTCTTTGTTTTTAGATCTACTGTACTAGCTAAAACTTAGAAAAATAAATTGAACAGAAATGGTGACAACAAGTATCCTTGTCTTATTTTTGGCTTAGCTTTAAAGAACTTCCAGTATTTTACTATTAAATATTATATGTACTACAGATTTTTGGCAAATACCCTCTAGCAGACTAAGAAAGTTTCCTTTTATTCCCAGTTAGCTAGATGGATTTTGTATTTTGCTTTGTGTTAATTATATATTGATATTGAATTTTTCAAATGCTTTTTTAAAAATCTATATAATCACATAAAATTTTCTCTTTAAAATGTTAATGTGATATGTTAATGTGGCATGCTACTTTAATACACTTGTACTGGGAAATATATAGAGGTATAAAAAATAGAGAAATGCTTGGTCATATGTCTGTCACATGTATAATTTTATCGACAAATCTGTCCCCCCGAAGATGGACTTTTTCCAGGTTTGGTGTCACCGAAGCCAATATACAAACTTGAAAGGGAGCATCAACCAGTGAGGACTTGATTCCATAGCTACAGAATTGAAAGGCAGAAGCCTGGCTCACAAATCAACTTTTGGACAAGTGAGGAGTAAGGGGGCCAAAATGTAGGCTCTCTCTAATGAAGGAGTTGGCCATTAAAAACGAGGCGAGGAATATTCATGTCTTTTCCAGAAATGAGTGGTGAACTGGAGTCCCGCCTTCCTTTTGTCCTTTAATGGCTTCTTCTGGTCATTGTCATGGTGATTGTAAACCGTCATGGCGATTGTCAACTGTCATGGCACTAGTGGGAGTGTCATTTAGCATGGAAATGAGATTATAATGAAACCTGAGCTCTTCTTGAAGTTGTTAAGTCCTTTGATTAGCTACCATGATTCTAACCAGTCTTAGGTGGTCTGGTTATAAATTGAACTTTTTGTCACAGGCATCCTGTTTCTCTTCTTCTTCTTCTTCCTCTTCCTCTTCTTCTTCTTCTTCTTTTCTTCTTTTTTTTTTTTTTTTTTGACGAACTTTCACTCTTGTTGCCCAGGCTGGAGTGCAATTGTGTAATCTCAGCTCATCGCAACCTCCACCTCCAGGGTTCAAGTGATTCTTCTGCCTCAGGCTCCTGAGTAGCTGGGATTACAGGCATATGCCACCATGCCTGGCTAATTTGTGTGTGTGTGTGTGTGTGTGTGGTGTGTGTGTGTGTGTGTATGTGTGTGTATTTTTAGTATTTTTAGTAGAGACAGGGTTTCTCCATGTTGGTCAGGCTGGTCTTGAACTCTCGACCTCAGGTGATCCACCTGCCTCGGCCTCCCAAAGTGCTGGGGTTACAGGTGTAAGCCGCCATGCCTGGTCCCTGTTTCTTAAAGATAAGAAGTTAGGATGGGGTAGAATTCAGCTAGGTCACATAGGCTGGGTTACATGAGGGGCGTCTTTGGGAAATAGACATAGAAATAAAATTCCTGGACAAAAGATATGAGTATCTATGAAGTTACTATTGAATGTAAAATGGTTCTTCCAATTAATTGCTTCATCACCCCTTAACCCCCTAACCCCTGCCCTCTCCAGGCCCAATCAGTGTGTTAGAATTACCATGTTTCTATATCTTCTCTAGTACTTCATCTTGTGAGGCATTTTGATTGTTGCCCATTAAACTAGTGTGAACTAATATCTACCTGTTGGATAAATTTACATTCTCCTGATTTTCACTTATTCATTTTCATACACTTATTGGAATTAAAATATTTCTATTAACAAAGAATTCTTATATTTCTAAAATAAAACCTATGTATTTTATGATAGCTTTTATTTAGACTATTTGGATGCAATTGGCCAATATTTAAGATTTTTATATCTCTATTTATGTAATATTAAACTATAAATTATACTCTCTTTTCCCAAATTTTTGGATTAAAGGTTACCATAGCATTAATAAAAACTTGTGAAAAATTCCTACTTTTTCTATTTTATGAAATAATTTCTTTAATATACAGATTATTTGTAAGCAAATTTTGGTAAGCTCTTCTGTAATACTATTTGGGTGTGGTAACATTTTGTCAATGTATTTCGGCTACTGAATCAAGTTTCGTAAATGAATATAGACTTATTTGTATTTTCAATTTCTTCTCAGGTAAATTCTATAAATTAATATTTTCCTAGAAACTTAATAATTTTATCCAAGTTTTCACATCTGTTGGCATAAAATTAGTCATGGTAATCTCTCATATGTTTAAATATTTTTTATTAGCTATACTGCTTGTCCCTTGCTCATTATCTTGATTGTTTTTATCAATCTGCACAAAGATTATTCATCACGTTAGATTTTTCAGAATCAAGATATTGGTTATTTTTATATTCCTTTGTTTTATATCTCATTAAAATTTTCTCTTATTTATTACTTTCTTCCTTTTACTCTCTTTGGATTTACTCTGTGTATTAGTCCGTTTTCATGCTGCTGATAAGGACATACCCAAGACTGGGTAATTTATATGGGAAAAAGGGTCCATGTGGCTAGGGATGCCTCACAATCATGTTGGAAGGCAGGGAGGAGCATGTCACGTCTTACATGGATGGCAGCAGGCAAAAAGAGAGAGCTTGTGCAGGGAAACTCCCCCTTATAAAACCATCAGATCTTGTGAGACTTATTCACTATCATGAGAACAGCATAGGAAGGACCTGCCCCTATGATTTGATTGCCTCCCACTGGGTCACTCCCACAACACATGGGAATTCAAGATGAGATTTGGGTAGGGACACAGCCAAACCATATCACACTGTAATTTTTTTTTTTTGAGTTAAAGTTAGTTCATTAATTTAAATTATTTTATTCTCTAACATATACATTGGAGGATAAAAGTGTAGTTTTATCTAACTTAAACTGCATTTCATAATTTTTAACAGCTTTATTAAGGTATAATTAACATACAATAAATTACAATATTAACTTGTAAATATTACACATTAAATATTATGAAATGATCATTCCTGTCCCCAATTTCCAGCAATCAATCATCTACTTTCTGTCACTGTACCTAAGTTTATATTACCTGGAATTGTGCAGTATATCTCCCTTTATTGTCTGGCTTTGTTCACTCAGAATAATTTTTTAGTCATTCATGTTGTTGTGTAGATCAATGGTTCATTTCTTTTTGTTGCAGAGTAACATTCCATTAGAGAGATACACAACATTTTTTAAAATCGTAAACTTGTTGATGAACATTTGGACTATTTACAATTTTTGGCTATTACTAATAGTGCTGCTGTCAACATTTGTGTACAAGTTTTGCTATGTACATACAGTATCATTTCTCTTGAGTGAATACCTAGGAGTATTTGGCTAAATCATGTCAGATTTACAATTTCCAATTGTACAATTTCTTTCCAAAGTAGCTTGGTTATTACCAGTCTACATTTTGACCACCAGCATATGAGAATTCCAGTTCTTCCACATTCTTGCCAACACTTTATTTATACTTTTAAAAATGTAGCTACTTTCATGAATGTCTTGTAATATCTCATAAGGAGTAAATTTGCATTTCACTAATGAATAATGAATAATGTCAAGCATCTTTTTAACCATCTGTCTAGCTTCTTTGGTGAAGTGTGTGTGTTCACAAGTTTTGTCTGTTTTTTAGTTGTTATTTTTTTTCTTACTCTTGATCTTTGGGAGTTTTCATGTATTGTGGATATAAGTCTTTTATCAGATATATGCTTTGTAAATCTTTTCTCCCAATATGTGACTCATCCTGTCTTCTTTACATTGTATTTAGAAAGCCATGTTTTAAATTTTGATATCTAATTTATTGATATTTTTATTTTATGGATTATGCTCTTTGTGTTATAGCTAAGAAGTCTTCACCTAATATAAAACCACAAAGCTTTTCTCCTACACTTCCAGAATTTCATAGATTCAGGTTTATGTTTAGTAATATATCAAAAACAAATCATGTATTATAAAGATCTACTACATATCACAATGCATCATACATTATGAATGTATGGCACAATAAGAAGAAAATGTATAATATATTTAAACAGTATAATATATTTAAACAGTGTAAAGAATGAACAAAAACACCTATATGCCCATAAACCAGTGTCTAAAGGAGAACATTACAATGCATATTCCTCTCTAATCTTAGCTCTTCTGCACACATCACTAGATGACACTTTCTTTTGTTGTTTAATGCTTAGGTCCCTAAACAACATACTGCCTTTATTGTTGCCCCTCCTTATCATTTGTAAAAATATAATCAAACTGTTTGCATTCCTGACTTGCTTTTCTTGTTTAACATTGTGTTTTGGAAATTCATCCAAGGTGTTTGTAGAATATTAATTTTTATGTCTATTATCTTATTTTATATATATATGTTTACTGTGTATTTAGGCAACCCACCATTGCTGACTTTTGATATTTTAGGGTTTTTATTTTATACCATGTTGAAATAAATATTTTTATGTTATATCCTCTTGGACATTATATGCTAATATATTTTCAATTGTTGTGTCATTTTATATACATATATTTTATATATATATACTACATATATATTCAACTTTATTAGATTATGCTAAATAGTTTTCAAAGTAGTTATAACACATTACACTCCCACCAGCAATGTATGAGACTTTCACTCTTAAACATACTACCATCAGTTAGTATTATAGGGCCTTTTCATTTTTAGCAACCTGGCTGGTATGTAATTGTACCTTATTGTTATATTAATTTCACTTGCCTGATGATTAATAAAATTATACATCTTCTAATATGTTTATTAGACACTTGTATTTCCTTCTTTTTTTGAATACAGGCACCTAAGAGATATTGCAGTGTTAATTCCAGACCACTACAATAAAGCAAGTATCACCATAAACGAAGTCACACAAATTTGGGGGTTTCCCAGCAAATACAGAAGTTATATTTATACTATACTTCATTAAGTGTGCAATAGCACTGTCTTTTAAAAAATAAATACTTTAATTTAAAAATGCTTCATCGCTAAAAAATGCTAACGATCATCTGAGGCTTTGGCAAGTCTCATCTTTTTCTGGTGGAGGGCCTTGCCTTGATGTTAATGACTGCACACTGGTGAGGGTCATGGTTGCGGAAGGTTGCGGAAGCTGTGACAGTTTCTTAAAATAAGACAACAATGGAGTTTGCAGCACTAATTCATTCTTCTTTTCATGAAAGATTTCTCTATAGCGTGCGACACTGTTTGGTAGCGTTTTACCCACAGTAGAATTTCTTTCAAAACTGGAGTCATTCTTCTCGAATCCTGCTGCTGCTCTATCAATTAAATGTATGTAGTATTCCAAATCCTTGGTTGTCATTTCAATAATGTTTAGAACATCTTCACCAGGAGTAGATGCCATCTCCAGAAACCACTTTCTTTGCTCATCTGTAAGAAGCAATTCTTCATCCATTCAAGTTTTAGTGTTTTTTGTTTTGTTTTGTTTTTGCACAAAGGTACTATGTGTAAATCACTTATTTATTTGAGGGAAAAAGAAAGGAATTGCAGTCATTCCTTCAATGAGGACTATTTGCTTTATTATATATATTCACCCTGCCACTGTTTCCATGTTTTATAGATATGCAATTTTTTGTTTCAATATGAAATCATAGTGTAATCTTTTAAAAGACATTTTAAGTGGCAAGCATAGATGCATCTATGACCAACTTTACCCAAGTACAGGAAATGGCATGTGGTGACACTGCCTGGCCAGCAGCTTTTGTGAAGCACTCTAGATTGTGTAAAACACTACAACCTTTGAGATGTTAACATGCAAAAACTATGTACATCTCAGTAGTGTGGACAAGTGTCGTAGTTTTCCAAGGACTGATGAGGTTCTCAGAACATGGGACTTTCAGCACAACTAGGAAGCCCCGGATAAACCTGCTCTATTTGATCACTGCAATCAGAATCAATTCAGTATGACCAGTCAAAGGTACAAACTTTTAGTTAAAAGATGAGTAAGTTCTGGGGATGTAATGCATATTATTACAACTCTAGTTAGTAACATTGCATTGTGTATTTGAGACTTGTAACGAGAGTATTTATATATATATATATATTTAAAAAATTTTTTTCTATTTTTATTTTTTTGAGATGGAGTCTCGCCGTCTCCCAGGCTGGAGTGCAAATGGCACCATCTCGGCTCACTGCAACCTCTGCCTCCTGGGTTCAAGCAATTCTCCTCCCTCAGCCTCTCGAGTAGCTGGGATTACAGGCGCCCGCCATCATGCCCGGATAATTTCTGTATTTTTAGAAGAAAAGGGGTTTCACCATGTTGGCCAGGATGGTCTTGAACTCCTGACCTCAAGTGATCTGCCTACTTCGGCCTCCCAAAATGTTGGGATTACAAGTGTGAGTTATCACGACCGGCCATGTGAAGAGAGTAGATCTTAAGTGTTCTCACCACAAAAACATGATAAGTAAATATGTGAGGTAGTGGATATGTTAATTAATTTGATTGTAGTAATCATTTAATACAAAATGTGTATATTATATGCATATATTATAGATGTATATATGTACATATAATATATAATATATATTTTATATTATACATATTTTCTAGCATATATTATAACTCATTGAGGTATAATTGACAAAAATGTTGTATTTGAGGTGGATAATGTATATATTTAAGATGCATAATGTGATTTATACATCACCACCTTAAATATATACATTTTTGTCACTTATACTTCAATGAAGCTGAAAATATGTTATGGTAATTTCAATGACGATTGTTTTTCACTTCTGTAAGTTTTATTTGTTTTTTCTTTTTTTTTCCAAATCAGCCTGCTGTTTTTTTAGGGTGTAACTATGGGTTACTTTCTTTCTTTTTTATATCAATTTCTTGGCTTAGGGCCTCTGTGCAATGTGAGTTTGTAAATCTATACCTTCACCTGCATGTGGCAAAGACCTGGAGTTTTGATTTCTCATGGGAAATTATGCTTCTCCCTCAAGCGTGCCCCTCCAGAGCTCAGGCAGAAGACAAACAGAGTCACAGGTAGGCAGAGTTCTGTAGTCTGTTTTCACTAACACGGAGTTCTTT
This sequence comes from Trachypithecus francoisi, assembly GCF_009764315.1. Classification (NCBI taxonomy): domain Eukaryota; kingdom Metazoa; phylum Chordata; class Mammalia; order Primates; family Cercopithecidae; genus Trachypithecus; species Trachypithecus francoisi. The sequence goes on from NW_022681474.1 coordinate 22,723,000, forward strand.
TGGCAGTCTAGGCTTAACATAGGGGTCTCTGTTTCCACTCACTGCCCTATATGGATCCATGGCTACCTGGACATTTTCTCGTAGCCATTAACTCCAGCATTTGCTGTAGGCCCCATGTCCAGGCCAATACACCCCTGCAACCACCCACCATCTGTAACAATTTAATTTCACATTGATGTGCCCACCACCAGCATCCTCAGTCTGTCTCTGTCTTATATCAGTTCCATTTCACACTTCTGCCTCTGAGTTCCCTCTTTATTTCTAGCACCTAGAGGTTTCCCTTTCTTTCTGTTTGGCTTAAGTTTTAAATGCTGCTGTTACTGTATTTTATCTAGCAGTTTGGTATGCCTATTAGAGGTCATGGTCTGCATCAACTCAGGCAATTGTCAGAAACCGGTGGAAATTATCTTTGTCCTCTTTAGCTTCATAAACACATACACACACACGTGCACACACAACATGGACAGAATAAAAGCTTCCCTTCTCCTGAGAATCAGTCTTACAGCTTCTTCCTTATGTACATGAATTATAGAGTTTTGATATTTTCTCAATTATGGTATGCATTCTGGAAAGAGAAATAAAAGTCAAGCCCCTTTCTTTCTGATTATATCATGAACTCCATCATTAATGTAAATGGATGAGTGACTTGATTCCAGGTTTACAAAGAGAGGCACTCAAGTCTGATGCATGAGCCTGAAAGGGCTTCTCTCCTCACAAACCCATGGACGTAATGAAGGGGCTTGGAGGAAGGAAAATAGTCCCTGCTCCACCTGACCTAAGTACATCTTCAGAATTCCAAAATCAGTGACAGATACCACATCCTAGGTGGATAGGATCTGCAGGAGGCACTTGGTGTCCTGTGTAGATGAGTAATGGTTACAATATCAGGAGTCTTTCAGGCAGACACATGAGCACTTTATGAGTGAGAAGCGGTAAAGCATTGTGGTTATAGTACTATACTTAATATTGGAAAGACTGAAGTTCACATTCCAGTTTAGCAAGAGTTCTTATATTACCAAAGCCCTTTGAGATTGAGTTTTCTTATCGTATAATAAAATATTTACTACTCAAATAATTCTTTATTTAAAATATACATTAATTATGGAGTTTATGATAGCATCAGAATTTTACCATAAATAATAAATAAAGCATAATTTTTATTATTATTTAAATAATATTTACTTCATATGTCTCTTAAATTTTTAAATAAGAGTGCTAACCCTTAGCGTAAACTAAAACATTTCAAAGTATTTATTATTACCTCTATTTATAGTATATTTCATTGTAATTATTACTGGCACATTTCTCTTACTACACAGGGAGCTCCTTAAATTCAGAGAGTTTGTCTTGTTCATTATTGTATCTTCAATGTCAAGATCAAGAAGCACTTTGAAACCTTTTGAATTAATAATCAAGGTAATACATTAGAAATACTAATCTAGTAAAGTCACACATCATGGATCAGAACTTACAGGACTAGAAATTGGAAGGTTAAGAAATCATGACAATATGAGGAAATTTGATGGGAACATGTCCTTAGAAATGGTGGCGAAGGATAAACAGAGGTCAAAGACTTCTAACTTTGGTCCCTGAGGGAGTCAGTTTCTGTAGAAAGAAACTTAAGTGTAATTTTTGATATCTTCTTCCATTTTTAAACTAAGTAGCCTTCATTAAATCCCCATAATCATCTGAAGTAACCTAATGTATCTCTGATCTTTGAAGTCCAAAGGCTCCTATGTAATACAAGTGCTCTGGAGTGCATCCGTGTCTGTGTATGTGTGTGTGTGTGTGTGTGTGTGTGTGTGTGTACATGAGGCAAGTCGTTAATTTGCAGATAATTTTGGTAGAAACCACTCAGGCCTATTGCTTCTTCTGAAGATAGTATTTTTTCACACCTTCTCCTTTGGGCATATTCACCTAATTATTCATCAAGAACTTACTCTTGTCAACATAATAGCATGGAGAGGGACAATTACTTAATTTGTCAACTGAATAGCACTGTCTTTGTTTGGTAGAACATGGCCACAAAACAAACAATTTCCATTGCTGTTTTAAAATCTGCTGATTGAATTAATGCCTTTCTTGAGTATTTTGTTTTCAGGATTATCTCTTCTAATTTACTTTTTCCATTTTGGCAACAAGTCAAATCTCTGTTGAAACCCTGCCCATCCTAAAAAGCTCTGGTGATATGCAGTGCTACAGCATCACTGTCTTGCTCAACAAGCCCCTTGGGAGTGAAAACTTCCAAGGGCTTGTGGAGAAATGGGGCCTTATGCAGCAACATCTGATGGTTGTCATTTACATTGCCTTTGGATTTTGCTCCTGAGTCTCACTGCAGTTGATAGACTGTATTAGCTTTTTTCCATGCTGCAGATAAAGACATACCTGAGACTGGGAAGAAAAAGAGGTTTAATTGGACTTACAGTTCCACATGGCTGGGGAGGCCTCAGAATCATGGCAGGAGGTAAAAGGCACTTCTTATATGGTGGTGGCAAGAGAAAATGAGGAAGAAGCAAAAGTGGAAACCGCTGATAAAGCCATCAGCTCTCATGAGACTTATTAACAATCACAAGACTAGCACGGGAAAGACCAGCCCCTGCCCCATGATTCAATTACCTCCCCTTGGGTCCCTCCCACAACACATGGGAATTCTGGGAGATATAATTCAAATTGAGATTTGGGTGAGGACACAGCGAAACTATTTCACAGGACTTTTGTCTAGGGTGCAGTTGGTGGCCCAGGAGATAACCTATGTAGAGCCATATGCCTGCATAACAGTTTTCCTGGGAATCACTGAATACAGCTTGAGCCATTGTGCTCCTAAGAGCTTCTCTGCGCCCTCAGGAGTATAAAGACTGAATTAATTTTCACTGCTTGTGAAGTGCAATGTTGATTGCCCACACACCACCTTATATGAGGTTGGTGCAAAGGTAATTACTTTTGTGGCTAAAATCACAAATACCTTTGCACCAACCTAATATCTTATTGCTGCTCTCAGTCTCATCCTTTATTCTTAAAAATATTTTCTATTGATACTACCAACTATTCAAAATTAAGCATGAATTCTGTTTCCCATTCCTGCTTACTACTGGCATTTCACGTTCTGAAGTAGAATCAATAAAATTTAAAGAAATACTCTTTTCCAATTTATTCCTTGATACTGCCAAATACAAAGGTATGTTGAGCTTGTCCCCTTGTCTCAGTCATACTTTACCAAAGAAGTTATTCAAAGGAAGGATAAAAATCTCTCTCTTCCAGAGCCAAGGCAGCCTTTTTCTATTGCCTTTGGATGTTAGAACTCAAAGTTCTCCTATCTTTGGGCTCTGAGACTTGCCCCACCAGTGGCTCCCAGGACTCTTGGGCCTTTAGCCTTGGACTAGGGGTTACTCCATCAAATGTCTTGGCTCTAAGACCTCTGGACTTGGAATGAACCACACTACTAGCTTCCCTGTTTCTCCAACTTGTAGGTTGCCTATTGAAGGACTTCTCAGCCTTCATAATCAAGTGAACCAATTTCCCCTAAAAATCCTTTTTCATATATAGCTCTCTGTGTATATCATATTGGTTCTGTCACTCTGGAGTACCCAAACTAAAACAGAAATTGGTACTGGGTTGGTTGCTATAATAAATACCTAAGAATGTGAAAGTGGCTTTGGAAATGGGTAATGGGGAGAAGCTGGAATGAATTAAGTGCTGGAAAAAGCCTATATTGCAAAGACGGGAGCATTAAGGGCATTGTGAGTGAGGGCTCAGAAGAGGAGAGCTGTAGGGAAGAGCTTTATTCTTGGAGATTACTTAAGTGGTTATGAACAGAAAGTCCACAGAAATATGGACTGGAAGGGCCATTCTGATGAGGTCTTAGAAACGAGAAACAAAGTATTGGAAACTGGAGGAAAAGCAGTCCTTGTTATCAAGTGGCAAAAAATTTGGCTGAATTATGTCCCTGTTCTAGGACTTTGTGAGAGTGTTCGCAATGCTGTATGGCTTCTCTTAACTGCTTATAGTAACACATGAGAAAAGAGAGTGATTTAAAGATAGAATTTAGAATTAAAAGGGAAGCAGAACATAAAGATTTGGAAAATTCTCATCCTGGTCTTGTAACAAGTAAAGAGTATGTTCAGGAGAGAAAATCAAGAATGTTGCCAAGTGATTGTTTGATACAATTGGCATGGATAGAAGGAAGTCAGGGGCTAGTCATCCAGACAATGGGAAAATTACCCTGAAGGCATTTCAGAGGTCTTCTAAGGCGGCCTCTCCCATCACAGGTCCAGAGAACCGTTCAAGGACACCGCAGGGACCAAGGGCACCAATGTAGTCATGGGGCTTGCTGCCAAGGACCTCCTCAGGTCTCTGCTTCCTGCATTCTGGGAAAGCTCTGACTAGCTGTGACTCAAGCAGGCCCAGGTGTAGTTCATGCCACCTGTCAGGAGCACACAAGCAGTGATCCTTGGCGGCATCCACTTGGTCCTAATTCTGCAGGTATGCTTCTTTCACTTAGATTTCAAAAACAGTATTTTCTGTCTGGGCGCAGTGGCTCATGCCTATAATCCCAGCACTTTGTGAGCCCAAGGCGGGTGGATCACGAGGTCAGGAGTTCAAGACCAGCCTGGCCAAGATGATGAAACCCCATCTCTACTAAAAAGACAAAAATTAGCCAGGCATGGTGGTGGGTGCCTGTGATCCCAGCTACTCAGGAGGCTGAGGCAGAGAATTGCTTGAACCCAGGAGGCAGACGTTGCAGTGAGCTGAGATCGGGCCACTGCACTCCAGCCTAGATGACAGAGTGAGACTTCATTAAAAAAAAAAAAAAAAAAAGAACATAATAATAATAGTATTTTCAGAAAGAATGTTTTCAAAGAATGTTTTATTCAGAAAGCCTCAGGGACCAAGGAGTGACTTGCCACAGGAGTGCAGCCCCCGCTAGGGCAATGCTCAGAAGAGCTGTGGAGTGGGGGATACCGCAGAGAGTTCCTACTAGGGCAATGCCAGGTGGAGCCATGGGAGCAGGGCTGCTCCTGAGACCCTAGAACTGTAGAGCCACCAGCATGCAGCACCAGTTCATGACAGCCACAGACATATGACTTCAATGCATGAAAGGTAAGGCATGGGCTGTGCCCTGCAAAGCCATGGGGATGGAGCTGCCTGAGGCCTTGGGGCTGCAACCTCCACTCCAGTGTGTCCAAGAGGTGGGACATGGAGTCAAAGAAGATTCTTCTTCAGCCTTAAAGTTGGATATTGCTTTTACTGTTGGGTTTAAGACTTACTTGGGACTTATTACTCTTCTCTTTTTTCCTATGTCTCCCTGTTGGAATGGAAAAATCCATCCTGTGCCTGACCTACCAGTGTGTCTTGGAAGTAAATAACTTGTTTGATTGCACAGGCTCACAGCTGAAGGGAAATTTGCTTCAGGTTGAATCATGCCTTGAGTCTCATCAATATCTGATTTAGATGAAACTTCTGAGCTTTAGGATTTTGAGTTGATGTTGGACCAAGTTAGGACTTCGGGGACTGTTGGAATAGAAATGATATATTTTGCCTGTAAGAAGTGCATGACCTTGAGGGGTCCAGGGGCAGAATGCTATGCTATGGTTTGAGTATCTTTGTTTCCTCCAAAATTCCTGTTGAAATGTAGTCCCCAAGGCAACAGTATTGTGAGATGGTGGCCTTTGTGAGGTGATTGAGTCATGAGGGCTCCCCCTCCATGAAAGGGATTAGGTGACCTTAGAAGACAGCTTGATGGAGTGAGTTTGCCCCTTACTGCCCTTCTGACTTTTGCCACACGAGGACACAGCATTCCTGTGCTCCAGACAAATCATCTGCACCATCTGGGAAGCAGGGAGCAGCCCTTACCAGATGCCAGTGCCTTCATCTGGGACTCTCCAGCCTCTAGAAATGTGAGAAATAAATTTCTCTTCTTTAAAAATTACCCATCCTGTAGTATTCTGCTGTAGCGGCACAAAATGGACTAAGACAGTTGCTATCATCAAACCTTGTTTTCATTATTAAATTTGGAATTCCTTGAGATCAGAGGCAAAAATATGCTTGACTTGTTTGAGGAATAGCAGAGGTCAGTGTGACCAGAATGGTGAGAGTTAAGGGGAGAGTAGAGATAAATGAAGTCAGAGGAAGCAAGGGGCCATGATAAGGACTTTGTTTTGACTCAGAGGGACATGGGAAGTCAGTGGAGGATTTTTATCTGAGAGTTGAAATGATTTGACTTTCACATTAAAAAGGATCACTTTGTCTGTCATAAGAATAAACAAAGGGAAGACAAGGGCAGGAGAATATAGAGCAGATGGGAGGCTATCGTTTTAAACCAGGTGGGAGGCTACTGCTTTAAACCAGGCAAGAAAGGTTGATGGCTTAGACCATAGTGACAGTACTGTTGGTAAGAGGTGCTCAAATTCCAAATCTATATTGGAGATAGATCCTATAAGATTAGTTGATGGATTGAAGGTAGAATAAGAGAGAAAAAAAGGCCATCAAGGATTCCTCCAAGATTGTTGACCTGAGCAACTGGAACAATGAAACTGACATTTGCATAGAGGGGAAGACTAAGGAAACCATATTTGAAAGATGGATATAGGGAAGACTGAGAGATTTATCTGGGGCATGTTTAAGTTTTTTGATGCCTATTAGACAACCAAGTAGAGGATAAACAAGTAGGATAAACAAGTCTGGAGTGTAGAAGAGTTTCATGCTGAGACATTAAAGTTTGAATGTTATCAGCAGGTGCAAGTCACTAAAGACATGAGAGTGGATGAGATCCCTGGAGAAGGGTTACACATAGAGAAAAGGAGAAAATCAGGGCAAGACATCTAAACTCTGATGCTCAGGGTGATAGAAAGGAGGAAAAATTAGGAAAAGAGATTACTGGCTTATGGCCAGCAAAGTCAGAGGAGAGATAAGAGAGAATGGCCATGACAAAGTCAAGTGAAGCAGGTGTTTCCAAGAAAGGAGGGAGTGAAAGATTAAATATGATGAAGATTAGCAATCAGCCCTTGTATTTGGCAACAGGGAGGTCATTGGAGACCTTGACAAGAGCAGTTTATATCTAATTGTTAAAATATGAACTTGATTGAAGGGTATTTGAGGTGAGAAACAAGACAGTGGATAGAATGTGTATAGACAGCTCTTCTCCTGCAGTTTCACTGAAAAGAGAAGCAGAGAAATGGGAGGTTGGATGATGAGCCTGTAGTCTCAAGTAAGGTTGTTTATTTCCCCAAAAAATAATTTTGATGAATTTACATCTATCAGCAGGGTGTATTAATAGGATAACATACAGATGACTTCATTTTGGTAAGAAGCAAGCTCTTTTACTTTATCAAATTGCTTTTTAATCTCCTGGACTCATCTGGCATTAAATTTGTTAGAAGATGTTGTTATGTTAGAATCTTATCACTGAAATATCTTAAATTCCGATGAGCTATTTATTCCAAGTATTCAAGATACTTGTCATAAAGGGAAGTCTTCCATCTTTTGGGGAACTGCAGCAGACACCTCCAGTTTTAGAGTCACATGACCTTATTAATGTTACTCTAAGCATTCCTTCAAAGTAATTAATACATTTTCATTTTGATCCAACACTAGACACTTCAGGATCAAGTACAGGGAACTGGGGTGGTTCTGGAAGGATTAGGATACATTCGCTTGGATTTTCAGTGAGTGCAGCTCAAGAACAAATACCAAGGAGTAAACCAAGCAGTGGGAAGTCAGGAGGTCAGAGACTGATGGTGAGCCAGGAAAACCAATAGTGTGGTGGAGACAAGGGGACTGCATGAACTAAGCCCATCATGGTACAAAAGAGCACTGGGTGATGGAAGAATGACTCAGGGCTCAGATAAGGATGGAGTGTGCAAATGTGGAAATACAGCTGCTTTTTATAGGCAGATTGGTCTGTTCCTGCTGGGCTTGGCCTTTCTTATTAAACTACTGCATCTGCAGTGCTTATACTCCAGTCAGTGTGTTCAGTATTTGAGGTGCATGAGCTTATTCAGTGGTTACCACATCTCTGCAAATGCAATATTGTTTATTTCATAAACGAGGAAGCTAAAGTTCAGGGAGGTTATTTGCTCAAAGTTATGCACCTGTTACACGGTTGAATCTGATTCTCTCTATTATAAAACACACCTTTAAAGTTTTCTGGTTTACTATCTATAGTTGTACAGATCACACAGTCCACCAAATTTCCTGTTAGCAACTAATAGAAAATAAGACTGGTGGGTGAGCATGGGCCTGGATGATATTTCATGTTGAGAATTGAAAGAATAGAAATAATTGCAAATGAAAGATTTCTGAGGCAAGCTGCAAAATGGAGAAAAGAAAGTTTATTTTAATTGTCAGTCTTCATTGTTGTTTCTGCAGTTAGCTTTCTCTACTTATTTTGCTTCTAAGCAGGGATATCAGTTTCATCTATTTCTTAATTTGCTCTGTCTCCAAGGCAGACATACGGTTCAAGCAAAGACTTGCAAGCATGCCAGGTGAAGTGCCCACAGCCCACCTTTCTGTTAGGTGATCATATAAGCTTTGAGACTGCAATGGGAAGAGTGGACATAAACAGAAGAAAAGGATGGAAGGACAATTAATAATGTAATTTACTGACAACTGTCGACCTTTTATGCAATTGTAACAACAAGAAGAAAAAATCCAGGTGAATTGCGAGAATTGAAAACAGATGAGAAGCATTTGGTATTTACATAGATACATTTCCTTAATTTTGTTTTTCAAACATGCATAACTATAGTTTTCTGATACTTGGACAATAGCTTTATACTGTAATATTTGTTCACTCCACAGTCTAAAATTTTATGTTTCCAACAGACTTCAGCTAATCTATAACATCATGAAGTGTTTGTTAGTTCATTGCCAACAAAATGTCATACATGTACACCTGTGAACTTATTGAGAACCTGTATTCCCCGTGTACTTACTAAGAACAGTGGGTTTTCTAGGCTCAAAGTCACAAAGACAAATAAGAATAGTGTGAGTATTACTTGACATGAAGTTATGAAAAAGTGCAAATAAAACTTATAGTGGGAAATATCCTCATGTGAAAAGCAACTTTTTTATTTAGATATATTATGTTGCTGGTGTCTGACACCCCCCTTTGGTTTAAAAGTATTTGTAGGCAGCAATTGCATTTATTGAAGACATAAGTGAAACTGATTCTTAAGTAAAGAAATGAATTTTATTTGGGAAGTACTATTTTAAGTCACCGGTGGATATAGAAATGAACATGCCTTATCAGCAAGTAGACATGTGAGCCTGTAATTCAAGGGAACAACGTGACGTGAAGGCAGATTTGGGAGTCATGATCACAGAAAAGATCACGGAACCATGGAAGCACACACAATACAAATAGAAGAGAAACAAGGACAGAAAATGTAACATAAAAGGAATAGAAACCAAGAAGATCAGAGAGGGGATATTTAGAATAACAGAGTATCAAAACAAGAGAGTTGTTTTATAATATATCATAGAAGAAATATTTTTTAAAGGTGTGAAGATGTTGATGAGGTTAGGAAATAGGAAGAAGAGAAGATGAAGGAGCACAACATGCTAAATTCCTGGCATTGCAGTGAGAGGAGGTAAAAATAATTTCATCCTATTTTGGACAACCAGACAAGTTTGTTAAGGAATATTTTCATTTGTTCAAACTTAATAGGATTGAGCTGGATTCACTGATTAATTTCAGTAGAACTGGAATCTTTGGTGTATTGAGTCTTCTCGTTTATGAATGTACTACATCTCAATATTTGTGCAGGCCATTTTTGTGTTTTTTAATAATATTTTATCTATTTTTTCATCCAAATCTTGTGCATATTTTGCTAGGTTATTTCTAGGTATCTAATCTTGTTTCCCTCATAAATATTATCTACCTACTATATTTTGTGATGAGTTGTGATGGTGCGAAGGAGTGTTCATGATTTCTATAGGTTGATCTTGGATCCAATGCAAGTCGAATTCAAACACTACCTGGACAAAGATAGCAACTTGATTTTAAAATTCAAGCCACAGAATAAAGAGCTAGGAACAACAGAGCAGTAATGATGGATTTTTTTTTCTACCACATGTCAAAACTTGCAAAGCTGTAGTAATTTTTAGTAATTCCTCTTACCATGCAAAAAAAAAAAAAAAAAAAAAAAGTAAATTCTACATGGGTGGTAGATCTCAATAGGAAAACAAAACTTTCAAAAAATTATAAGAAAATAAAGAGACCTTATAAAGGATTTATTAGACAAGACTCAAAATATTTGATTCATAAAAGTAAATGATACATTTGATTATATAATTTGATGGATACATTTGACCACATCGAAATTTAAAATACTGGTATAATAAAAGACAAACATAAAAAACATAGGCTAATGAAAGATATTTGCATATGTTAAAAAGAATTAGTGTTTGTAATATAAGAATAATTTCGGCCGGGCGCGGTGGCTCAAGCCTGTAATCCCAGCACTTTGGGAGGCCGAGACGGGCGGATCACGAGGTCAGGAGATCGAGACCATCCTGGCTAACACGGTGAAACCCCGTCTCTACTAAAATATACAAAAAATTAGCCGGGCGAGATGGCGGGCGCCTGTAGTCCCAGCTACTCGGGAGGCTGAGGCGAGAGAATGGCGTAAACCCGGGAGGCGGAGCTTGCAGTGAGCTGAGATCCGGCCACTGCACTCCAGCCTGGGCGACAGAGCGAGACTCCGTCTCAAAAAAAAAAAAAGAATAATTTCTACAAATCCATAGTAAGTAAATAAGCTGCTTATTATTGAGAGGAGAGCAAACCAACAAGGCCTACAAGATCCCAATCTCCTCCCATCCCTGTAGGTGTCATGAAAGTGAGGGGCATGTATGTGTACCTGAAAAATAATTTTAAAATAACTCAAAATCATCAGGGCATCAGGATGCAGTTATCTGGCATGGAAAGGAAATAGAATTCCAGGGGAAGAGAGAAGAGGGTAACATGGTCAAGGGATAGATTGTGGGAGAGATTTCTTTTGCTCAAAACTGCCTGCATGCATTGTTACCTACTCCGTCATCCTAGAAAGGCATAAAAAAAGCAGTAGCAGCTACAACTGTTAAACCCTGCTGCATGGAGCAGCATTTATCAACAGATGCAGCAAACTGGACAGCCATGGAAATTTCTTCTAATCAACTCAAACAGTGTGGAGGGAAAGGGTGTTTCCATGAAGGCAGAGGTTCATAGAGAGGGTTTTCCTACAGGTGAGGGAGTTCTCCACGCTGGCATGCAATACCCTTCTTTCTGCTCCAGAAGGGGAAAATGTTAAGACCTGGATTATGGTCCCTTTCCCCAAAGAAGTTGCTAGGGCACCTCTAAGGAATATGACCTCAGAGAGAAAAACAATGACCTAGCTAAGATCACATACCTAAGATCTATCTCTAAAATCTATCTGACACCTACAACTTACATCAAAGAGAGATAACAAAATTGTACAACCTCTACCAGATGGAGAAGCATCAATACAGCAGGGAAACATTTAAAATAAGCACGATAAATAAATATCCTCCAAGAAATAAGGGCAGCTTCTAATGACATAATGCAGAATTAAACATCTGTTTTTTAAAAATCAAGGAAAATTATTGACTTGAAAATACAAGAGTTGAAATAACAAACCCAACAGAGGGAATAAATGGCAAAAGAATTAAAGCAGAAGAGAGAAACAGTGAGGAGAAATATTACGTAGAAAAACTCTTAGAAGTCTTCAGGATGGCATAAACAGGAGAAAGATAGAAAAGCTAAGAGATATGGCAAAGAGAAATAGAAATGTCCGTATAATAAAGACAAATAATAGAAAAGGAAAATCTTTTTAGGAAAAACATTGAGACATTCCCAGAATTAGAGATTAAAACGCTCATAAAGGACCAACATAGATTAACAAAAAATCCCAAAACTGGACCCTCTGGTAGTTAAGTCAAATTTGGAAAAGAATATCAAAGGAAAAGTACTTGCTCCAGCAAATATGAATAGATAATATAAGGACATAATAAATACTCAATGGTGCTGGAAAAGAAACTTCTAATATAGAGAAGAACAGGACAGAGAATTAAAATGCTTCTGAAATATGGATAGATTGCTTTAAAATTAAATGAGGAGAGATTCCACTGTTTAATACGTAGTGCTGGGAGAACTAGCATTTTTAGAGAAAATAAACAAATAAATAAAAAGCTGGGTCCTTTTTTCACCATAACAAAGTTAATGGATTCCAGAGACTTTAAGCTTCTAAACATGAGAATTGAAGCCATAAAGCTAATAGGAGGAAACAGAGAAGTTCTTGTAACCTAAAAATGGAGAAGATCTTCTTAAAAACATGAAAAGCCAAAAGGTTTTCATAGCATCAGGTGGCAAAATATTAATGAATTTAACTGTGTCACATTAAGGATTTATATTTACCAAAAGAATGGATATATAAAATTAGAAGACAACAACTGACCATTATTTTCCATTCCCAAGACCAAAGCCAGATGAATACCTAGAATTTACATGTAACTCCTAACAATTAATAAGAAAAATATGGAAATTTTAAGAGAAGAAAGTGCTTCTTGAAAATATATGAATCAGCATAAATCAGAGAGGAAATCTGAATAGTTAACAAGAATGCATTATAATAGGAAAAATAAATAGTTAAAACATCCACTTATCATTTTATGTTCCTATTGTTGGCAAAATTAGAATGATGAATAGTAACACGTATTGGTAAAGATACTGAAAAAAGAGTGCTTGTATATCACCATCGGGAGCCCTAACTGATGCAACAATTCTAGAAGACAATTTGTTAATATCTACTTTGCTTAAATATCTATATACCTGACAACCCAGTTATTTTACTCTTGGTATATATATTGCAAATATTTCTCATAAGACATAAGTGAATATGAATAAGGACATTTATTTGGGTTATTGGCTAGCTGAATGTAAGCTGGGTCCCTCTTACTAACAGAATAGACCATTAAAAGTTGGTGGATGCAGTTTAGGGAAAACTATGAAGCACTGAAGCAACAAAATAAATTTAGGCAATAAGGAAGAGGAAGATGTCAAGAACTCCATCCAGTGTCTTGAGTAACGTTTATTATGGCATCAATTACTGTGATGTTGTTTTGGTAATCTATTGCTCCATAACAAAGCATCTTCACATTCAGTGGCTTAAGACAACAATCACTTATTTTGCCCACACATTTGCAATTTGGGTTTGAAGGCTAAAAGGGGATGGTTCATTTCATCCCTAGTGACATAAATTGGGTCACCTTGATCTTTTTCCAAGACGATTCCCTTACATGGTTGGCAAAGTGGTTCCGGCTGTCAGATGGAACCCAGGCTTCTTGGTCAGTGACCTCAGTTTCTTCCCATGTGGGCCTCCCCATGTGGCCTGGCCTTCCTTAGTATTCCGAAAAACAGGAAGTGGAAGCTTCCAATCTCTTAAAACCTGGATCTAAAAATTGCCACATGATTATTTCTGCCATATTCTAATTATCAAGCCTACTCAGATGCAGTGGGAAAATAGTCAAAGAATTTGTGGATATCATTTATCATCATAAACAGGTATAACCATCCATTTCTACATCCATATGTATCATTTGTTTGGCTACAAACGATTTACTCTCCTTCCATGTGAAGAATACTCTTATCCTTTCCCAAGGCTCCCCCAAATCTAATGCCATTATGGCGTCAACTCAGAGTCCAAGATCTCATTATCATTGAAATCAGGTTCAGGTGTAGATGAGGCTCATTAGGTATAGTTCCTGTCAGTCTGAAGACTGGCATGTTCCCCACAAACTCAACATACAATAGTGGACTAGGCTTAGCCTAATTGTAATAGTCCCATTCAAAAGGGCTGGAACACAGCCATGTAGCAGTCACTGGTCCTTTGCAAGTTTACAATTCACAACAGCGCACATTGCAGTTTCCTGATGAGGGCAATTCCTATTCTATGGAAATTATCCTGCCGAGCTATTGGCTCTGTCTTCTAGGTTTTTAGTCCTAGCTGTCAAGTCATACTTCATCTTCCGTAAGAAATCATTTGCCTTGCAGCTAAGTACTTTTCTCAGCCTGCTCCCTTTCTATGGACATTCGGGAGTTCTAAGTATCTCTTTTTACTTTGTACTATCTTTCCATTTCATTCTTAACTGACACCATTTTTTAAAAACATTTGTGGGTTTCTTGTTTATCAATTTATAGTCAATTTCATTAAAATAGAAGTCACGCCCACATTTCTTTCCAAGACAGACCTTGTGTGCCTTGAGTGGCTGGTGACACTGCTGTGGAATATTGCTCTTAACACCTAAAAGCCCTGTTATTTAAGCTAAAGCATCTATGATTCTTAATCACAGGTCTTTTGATTCTCAGAAGTCCTACTAGGTACAACCTTAAATTTTTCTGAAGTCTTTACAAAAAATCTTAAAGCTATACTCTTGAAATCTTTGCCCTAAGACCATGGTTTACTGATAGAGACCCGGAATTGGTCTTGGACCTAGAGCCATTTTTCACTTTGAACATTTCTTTCCTGGGTAAAAATGACAGTGAGAAACTTTATTTTTGAACACAGCAAGTCCTGTATTCTTTTATTTCCTCTAAACTTAGATCAAGAGCTTAACCGGTTTTTATTTAAGTTTATCTCTCTCTTCTTATATTTTATCACATGCAGCTAAAAGAAACCAGATGGCCCTTTTGACATTTTACCTGGAAATCTCCTTAGCCAGATCCATGAGCTTATTAGACATTTTCTCTACTATATTCTACAGGTGACAGTTTTGCTACACTTTTCACCACTGCCTAATACAGGTTATTTTTTCTGCAGCATTTCCCTTGCTGTCTTTCAACTTCAAATCCTAATCAACAATCACTTTCAGCTTCCACCTGCCACCTGGTCTCAGAGCTGACGCTATATTTTGATATTTGGTTATGGCATCATCTTACATCTAGGTAACAAATTCTGGTTCTAGATACAATATATATCAAGCACTCCAAGAGACAGCATGTGGGAGGTGCCAGCCTCTTAAAAGCTGGGCCCAGAAACTGCACAGCATCACTCTGAACAAACTTGTTCAGATTTAAGGGCAGGGGATGAAACTAGTGTCAAGAAAATTACTTCTCACAGATGGGGAAGTAAGAAGTGAGAGCAGGTTTGAAGATCAGAGCTCAATTCAGCCCACTGAATTAGAGATAGACAAGTTAAAATTTTTAATAGGCATTTGGATGTGATTCCAAATCCCCCCAAAAAGAGATCTGGGCTTGAGGAATAAATCTGGGAGCTATGAAAATGAATACTGTTAACCCCAAAAAAGAGTCTAGAGTAAGAAGAAAAGAAGACTCAAGACTAATGCCTGAGAAATTTTAACACAGAAGTGTCAGATAGGGGAGCATCCAGCAGTGTAGACAAAGAAAGAGTATCCAGAAAAGCAGGAAGAAAACCAGGCCAGCGTGGTGTCATGGAAGTCAAAGAAGAGAACGAGTTAAGAAACAGTGGTCTGGCCGCGTGCAGTAGCTCACGCTGTAATCTCAGCACTTTGGGAGAATCATTTGAGGTTACGAGTTCGAGACCAGCCTGGCCAACACGGCAAAACCCCATCTCTACAAAAAAACCCCACAAAAATTAGCCAAGTGTGGTGGCTGGGTGCTTGTAATCCCACCTACTCGGGAGGCTAAGGCAGGAGAATCGTTTGAACCTGGGAGGCAGAGGTTGCAGTGAGCCAAGATCGCACCACTGCACTCCAGCCTGGGTGACAGAGGGAGACTCTGCCTCAAGAAAAACACAAAACCACCAACCAAAAAACCCGTCATCTCATAACATGTGTGCACTTCCCCTCAGGCCTCCTGCCAACTTAACGAAATAAAGCACATAGAATAACAAATAAAAACAACATATTTTCCTACTGGGTTAAGGCTACTGGTAGGGTTTTGGCCAGATTATGAAATATGGTTTTATAAAAGCCAAGAAATATTTAGATACTGTGACTTTCCATATAAAAAATTATATATATATATATATAGAACCAGAAAGCTTGAGAGCTATGATAGTTATTGTCTGAGTGGAATCTACTGAATTTCTAATAAGGATGATATGCAGGAAACAGAAAAAGGAACTTCAAACCATCAGCATACTTGAGAATCATCCCTGCACACCATGGTCAGCCATTTTGCCATGTCATTTGTTTATTTCAAAGGAGAAAGATTGTCTTTCTGGAAGATTAACAACCAAGATATGATATGTCTTTTCACTAGCTATAAATTAAATACTAATACTGCAAAGAAGTAGAAATTTCCTTTTGAAACCAAATTCATGAAACCGAGTTTTGGAAATGATGGCTGCCTGGGTGGTACTGCTGGATCAGTTCAAGTTGGCTTATATTTATTGGAAGGGAACACTGCAATTTTCTTAAAATACTCTCTTCCATTCTAGAATGTTTTATTCACCTCAAGTCCAGCTCCTGGACACGCTGATGTCAGGATTCCATCTCACTTCCTTCTTGGTCTCCTCTCTCCTTCAAGGGACACAAAGCATTTGACCTAAATCAAGGACAAAACTCAAGAGTCTTTTTTTTTTTTTTTGAGAAGCTCTAAAACCCACTCTATGGATGACTACCCTACTGTGGAAAGAAATACTAATACATGACATGAAGCATTGTCAGTGCCTTTGAAGATGATTGGTTTCTTCTCTTGTGGGGAGATAACTGTAAAACCGCTCTTCTACAGATGTTTGCAAAATCTGGAAGTTCTGGAGGAAATGTCAAAATCTTCCATGTTTAGCACTGTATAAAAACTAGCTCAACACTTTGCTGGCATACCTATAAAGGCTGGAGTCACCTACTTCAGGTTGGTTTTCTCTGAAATATCCCAAAGAGGTTAACGAAATCCTGCCAGCAATTAAATATAAAAATGTAGAGAGATGAGCAAAAGAGAAAATATTCTAAGAGAGATGAAATATAAAGATTCCAGGAAGGATCTGGAAATTGTACAAGTTTTTCTAGGAGATTGATTTGAATTTTGGAAAAGTCTTCTAACTGCCTGGAGTTTATGCAAATCCAAGCTCTGAATGTTTTTGAGGTCTGCCCTATCAGTCATAATATATAATGGAAAGAACTAATTATCTTAGAACTGTGCAGCTGCATGCAACCTTCAGATTAATATCAGAGTTCAAAGAGAGAAGCAGATGTGTAAAGCAGAAGCAATGCCAGCTATGTACTTTGGCACATTGGGATATATTTGGTTTGATGAAAGAGTCTTATTCAATAATAATGTTCCATCTCTTAACCATGGAGATGGGATTAATATATATGAATCTGTCAACTAAGTTGCTGTTTTTCATTGTATTTGTTATTTTTCCATTTAGGGTTTAATAGACAGGAAATTGTAGCTTTTTCAGAGCTCGTGTGGATCTTGTAAATCCCAATGGAAGCCACTAAGAATAACAAATCCAAATAAGGTGCCTGTACTGTTGTCAATTGCAATTTATTATTATCTTTTTAGCAGAACTGAGAATAACACTATACAAGTCAATTTGCTGAAACTTGTCTCTTAACTTTTTAGCTAAATAGTTGAGGTTTAGAGGCACGTTTTTTAAGACAGTGAGTGTTTGTCCGCATTGTGCTTTAAGCAATCCTTCTAGATGCCTTGGAAAATAAGGCCAGTTTTCACAGGCTTGGAAAATCCTAAAGCGAAAGATGCTAAGTACTCATTTGACTCTGGAAGGGGTCTAGCTTTGTGACATTCGCATGTCTTTACTATAAGCCAGCCTTCAGCAGAAAAGGACAAAAACACACTTGGAAATGATCTAGTTAAAACTGTCCACAGAAAAACAACTGGAAATTAGTACAGCCATATGGAAAAACAGTGTTGGAGTTCCTCAAAAAGAAAAACAAAAATAAAACTGCCATATGATCTAGCAATCACACAATTGGGTATATATCCAGAGGAAATGAAATCAGTATGTCAAAGAGATATCTAAACTCCCATTATGTTTTTTAAGAGTTGAGATCTCTCTCTGTCATCCAGGCTGAAGTGCAGTGGTGCAATCACAGCTCACTGAAGCCTCCAACTCCTGAGCTCAAGCGATTCTCCCAGCTTAGCCTCTGTAGTAGCTGGGATTAATGATGCAAGCCAGTGTGCCTTTTTTTTTTTTTTTTTCGTTCGTTTGTTTTGTTTTTGGAGATGAAGCCTTGCTATGTTTCCCAGGCTGATCAATCTTGAATTCCTGGCCTCGAGCAATCCTCCTACCTCAGCCTCCAAAGTCACTGGGATTACATATGTGAGCCACTGTGCCTTGCTTGCACTCTCGTGTTTTTTGCAACTCTATTCAACATAGCCAAGATATGGAACCCACCTAAATGTCCATCAACCAGTGAATGGATAAAGAAAATGTAATTAGATACACAGTGGAATACTATTCAGTCATAAAAAAGGAGGAGGTCCTGTCATTTGCAATGACATGAATAAGCATGGAGGACATTACGTTAAGTGAAATAAGCTAGGCACAGAATGACAAATACCACATGACCTCACTTATATGTAGAATATAAAGTAGTTGAATTCACAGAAGCAGAGAAGAAAGTAGTGGTTACCAGGGCCTGGGGTCAGGGGAGTGGGAGTGGGAGACTGGGGAAATGTTGGTAAAAGGATACAAAATTTCAATTAGGAGAAATACGTCAAGAGATCTATTGTACAACATGATGACTACAGTTAAAAGCAACATATGGTATTTTTGAAAAGTACTAAGAAAGTAGATTTTAAGTGTTCTCACCACAAAAAAATTGTAAGCCTGTGAGGTCATGCATATGTTAATTAACTTGATTTAGCCATTCCACAGTTTGTATATATATCACAACATGTCATACACCATACATATATAGAATTTTTATAAATTAAAACATAACAAATAAAGAGAAAAAAGACTGAAAAAAATACATCAATGTACATGGTCATCATCTGTAAGTGGGAGGACTATGTTTGACTTTAGATTGTTCTTCCAGCATCACTTTATTGTTCTAAATTTTCTGTCATAGGAATGGAATAATATTTAATTGAGATGAAACTAAATGTCTTTAAATGTTTTAATTAAATTTTACTTCATGTAACATCTAACAGGATGCCAACTCCTTTATAAAATGAACACATTAGCTCATAAGTGGTGTGAATTTTTTAATTCTCTACCTTCCATGACATGTTTTCTACTGACAGAGAAAAGAAAAAGTTATGGCCCCTGATTTCCCATGTTTGTGGAGTATGAGCTTTATTTTCATATACCAATCAATAATGTGTTTTTTGGCTGGGTGTGGTGGCTCACACCTGTAATCCCAGCACTTTGGAAGGCCAAGCTGGGCAGATCACTTGAGGTCAGGAATTTGAGACCAGCCTGGTCAACATGGTGAAACCCTGCCTCTACTAAAAATACAAACATTAGCTGGGCATGGTGATGCACACCTGTAATCCCTGCTACCTGGGAAGCTGAGGCAGGAGAAACGTTTGAACCCAGGAGGTGGAGCTTGCAGTGAGCCGAGATCGCGACACTGCACTCCAGCCTGGGGGACACAGTGAGACTCTGTCTCAACAAAACAGATAAACAAAATAATAATAATAATAATAATATGCTTTTTAACCTTACATTTGAAAACAGAGCACATTGCTAGTGATTTGTTTTCCCTCATATCAACCAATGAGAGCTACATCCTAGCACATCCTAGCTGCCACCTGCAAAGATAAGAAATGATGTAGGGTTATATTTCGGACAGTTATTAGTGAAGAGGCAAGGATGATCTTCCCAGACTCAGTGTAATCCAGATATTATCATGCAGAATGAGCCACTGGAGATACTAGCCGGTGGAGGAGACACAGAAGAAAGGTAATGGCAGAAACTCTTTTCTGGAGTTTTTACTATTGCAAAGCAGCATTGGACATCAACAGCAGAAGGGAGAGAATAGAAGATAATGAGTGTTCAGCAACTCTATGACCAAGGGTCAAAGATATCAGCAAATTTCTAGACAATCTCCTTGGTACAAAGGACAATGTAAAGGCAGAGGGTATCCTTCGCCACTACACCGATCGACCAGTGTTGAAAAGCCATGCATAAGAATAAAACCACCTATCATATTCTGGAGGCTTTACTCTGTGCCAGACCCTGTGCTAAATGCTTGACATTCCTGATCTCATGTAATACACACAACTCTAAGATAGGCACTATTACCTAACTTTTCTAGGAATACCTGTAGCTCAGGTGAAAACTTTCCTAGAAATACCTGTAGCTCAGGTAGTACACACAACTCTAAGATGGGGACTATTACCCAACTTTTCTATGAGTATCTGTAGCCCAGGTGAAAAAAAAAAACAACTTAATCAAGATCACACATCTAGTAAATGATAGAGTTGGAATTGCAACCCAGGTCTGTGTGACTTCAAAGCCAGGCTCTTCAATGTTATGATGCATTGCTTCCTCCCATCTGTTTCCCAGAGTAACAGATGTATAGCTCTTCGCAGCTTGATAGCATTATCACATGGCATTCTCACACCAGCACTGGGATGTAGATGGAGCAGATGCCACCCTGGTACTATACATGCAAGAACGAAGAATAGACTGAGTGTCCAGCCCAAAGCAAGAAACCTGGCAAACAATGGCAATAGGTCACAAACCTAGGATTTCTTCCTTTCTTTTTGCTTCCTTTTAATGTATAACACATTGCAATTTCTCATTGCATCAGTGAAATGCCTCTGTGTAGCAGTGAAGTCTATGTTTTCTGTGAATTGAACAGAAACAATAATGACCCAGGCAGAACATAGCCAGAATGAAAATGTGATCACTCCCTCTGAAGGGACACAAAATAGCCAAACTGTGATCACCGTAAAGAGCTAGATTTGCATCTTCTCCTAAGTATGGCTTTAGTCAGTTACTTTATCTATTGATTTCCTGTGAAAATCTTGAGCCTATGTTTTGTGAGAAAAATGCCTGAAAGGCTTTTGATGAATTCCTTTTTAGCTTTAAGTACAACCATCAGGACAACAGAAGTGTTTCTCAGTGATGTAACTGCAACCAATTCTTTCTGCTTGTTTGAACCAAAGTACTTTTTGATTGAAAACTACCTCGTTCAGACCTGCTTTGAAGAAAGAAATGGAGCAGGATGGGTTAAAGTACTATACTGATCAGTTATTGCTACAATAATGCTGGGTAGTCACCTACCCACCAAGACAGTGGTATACAGCCCCGCACTTTGATTCCCAGGCTAAGTCTGCAGGTTGACTATGGTTCTGCTGATTTAGGGTAGGGTCTGATGTGCTTCAGACTATGGTGTAACTGGCCATGGTACCAGGTCAGTTTTTGTGGGTTAGGCTCATGTCTATCCACATATGTTTATTTTGGAGTGGAGGCTGAAGGGGAAGCTAATTGCTAAACTGAAAAGGCTCTTGAGAGAGCAGGTAAGCCAGCTTTCAATGTTTCCAATGTGGTCAGACTTGGTCCCCAAGGATTCCCCAGAGGCTTGGAGCTTTTACAGCAGGGCTCTGGGGGTCATAAACCAATTAGAATAAAAGTACCTATAACAGGTTGGACACGGTGGCTCACGCCTGTAGTCCCAGCACTTTGGGAAGCTGAGGCACGTGGATCACTTGAGGTCGGGAGTTCGAGACCAACCTGGCCAACGTGGCGAAACCCCGTCTCTACTAAAATTACAGAAATTAGTTGGGTGTGATGGCACACACCTGTGATCTCAGCTGCTCGGGAGGCTGAGGCAGGAGGATTGCTTGAATCCGGGAGGCAGAGGTTGCAGTGAGCCCAAGATCGCACCACTGCACTCCAGCCTGGACAATAGAGCAAGACTATGTCAAAAACAAACAAACAAACAAACAACCTATAATAGTGCCTAAACTACCCCCACCTTCTGTTGGAGAGAGAAATGGGATGGAGAGAGAAGAATGCAACATCCCGTACACCAAACCCAGTGCCAGACCTGACTTTATGACAAATACCAAAGCAATGAGAATAAAGGAGTACACTACACTCTCTTTTTTGTCCTAAAATTCTACTTTACATGGAGAAAGTCATGAGCATCTGCCATGTACAGTAGATAGAAAAAAAATTAATGAATAAAACATTGTCACTTTGGGTCCTATTTCCAAACTAATTAAAATGACAGAGACTAAAAAGAACCTTAGTCAATTTTTTTTCCATATTGAAACACTCGACTGTGATTACGTTTTGTTCTGCATAATGAAAAGATAGCATCTACTCCAGTGGTCTAAGTTTACACTTACATGCTTCAAATATCAGCATTCATAATTTGTGATCAACTGATTTATACTACTTTATTCTAGTAGACAGAAAATGCTCTTTATTAAAAATAAATTCCTAATACATGAAAGTTTTATCTCTTCTTTTTCTGTGTTAGATTCTTACTAGTTATTGGCTAAATCTTACTATAATACCTAATTTTGAATTCTGATATATTTTATGTCTTTATATTAAGCTCTGAATACATATTCTTATATCTGGGGATATTATGACAGGTACAGAAAAAACCCCCAAAATATAAAATAAACCTATTTCAGATACCTAACAAGAAAGCATGGAAATTCAATTATCATGGAAAATCTCAATATATTATAATTCAATTTGGTCTAGGTTCAAAAACCTACTTTCTGGTAACTGAAGTTATAGCAGGCCCATCTTCCAGTGTTCACTTTCTGCTAAGCTCAATTTGGTTGGCCCCTTCTGATCCACAGTTCTGATAGGACTACCATTCTAATATTGCCCCTCTGAGATACTGCTTTTTTTTTTTTTTTTCATGCTAAGTTTATCCACCGTAGACCACGGGAATGCAACCCAAGACTTTGCAATGTGCTCTGGCTTCCAGAAAGATACAGACTAACCTGGGTTTAAGCCCCCAGGAAGTGCTATGTTTGCTAGGAGAGGATTCCAGGAGCAGTGACACCATCATGGAGTCCAGCTGAAGAAAGAGATGGTTGTTGTCTGTAATCACCAGCTCTAATCAGGGCATGTCTCATCTTACCTGCTTTTATGTGAGTTCCATATATATCTCATTTGAAAACAGGGTTCTGGCCAGGCACGGTGGCTTACGCCTGTAATCCCAGCACTTTGGGAGGCCAAGGCAGGCAGATCACGAGGTCAGGAGTTCGAGACCAGCCTGACCAACATGGTGAAACCCCGTCTCTACTAAAAATACAAAAATTAGCTGGGCATAGCGGAGCGTGCCTGTAATCCCAGCTCCTTAGGAGGCTGAGGCAGGATAACTGCTTGAACCCAGGAGGCAGAGGTTGCAGTGAGCCGAGATCGCGTCACTGCACTCCAGCCTGGGGAACACAGCAAGACTCAAAAAAAAAAAAAAAGAAGGAAGGAAGGAGGGAGGGAGGGAGGGAGGGAGGGAGGGAAGGAAGGAAGGAAGGAGGAAGGAAGGAAGGAAGGAAGGAAGGAAAGAAGGAAAAACAGGGTTCTGCAATTCTTAAATTCCTTTTGATAAAGCATTGCCTTATATACCATCTCAGAAAATAGGAGGAAATAACATTCCCTGGTGTGCTTTTCAGGGTATCATAGAAGCCTCACTTCCCAGATCTATCTGTATCCCGCTATCTAAAATCACCTGTACAGGGAGAGGAGGTCCTCAGTGGCCTGTCTGCAGTCACTCACTTGGAGTTTCCCTCAAGTCAATGTAATCATTTGCAAACATTTAATAAGAGGCAAACTGGTTACTGGGGAGACTGCATCATCTTGTCTTGTATTAGCGTCTGCCCCAAGGCTTTCTCCTCATTCCTGTCTGCATTTTTGCTAAGCACCAAGCAGCACTTTACTTCCAATGGTCATGGGCTTCTCACATAGCCATAGCAGAAGATTCTATGAATATCTTTTTTTCCACTTATGTATATCTTTATGAATCTTCATATAATTTTGGTAAATCATTTATTTGTGCACTTTGCTGTTGAGGCCATGCTTAATTATTGCTTTTACATACACTTTGAACAGAAAATAGACCCCCGTATTGTGGCACACAAAGGAAGGTGATAGATAAAAGTTCCTTTTATCTCTGAAGAACTTAACATTCTCAAAGAACTTTGATGTTGATTAATTCACGCCATCTTCACAAACATGTTGGGTGAAAATAAAGGTGACGGCAGCAACAGAAATGGTTAGACTTGGATAGGAGCTGGTGTTTAAAGCAGATGCCTCCAAGAAAGATTTGTTTTGCCTTTTAACCATCAGTCAGTTATTTGTCTCACAGACCAGCCTGGTTTCATCTGCCCTGACTGTGGGCCCAGCTGTGGGAGTCTCCTATCTCTTTGTCTATTGACTCTCATTTCTCTAAGCCCTGGTCCTGGTTTAGCCTCCTGCTCTAAGTTCCTGCTTCCATTACTTCAATTGTTTTTGTTTTTGTTTTTTGGTCTATTTCAGTCAGGATTCCAATTCTGTCTCCAAATCTGGCTGCTGAATTGGAGCTGCTTATTTCAGTATAGAGAATTAAAAACAAAACAAAACAAAATCTACACCATAGAAAGACCAACACACAATTATCTTTTTTATTAAGGAAGATTTTAGAGAAGCTGCAAATCTAATAACATACTATTTATTTTACTAATTGTCCTTCACTTGCATTGAAACTACCGTAACTAAAAATTGGTTGAACCTCTAAATCCTCCTCTGAACTTTTGTCAAGCTCTTTAAAGTCAGTTCATTCTGTGTGTGTGTGTGTGTGTGTGTGTTTTAATTAGAGAAATATTACCAGTTATTAACTCCTTACTGTTCGCCTTTCAGGTCTCAGTTTAAATATCATTTCTTCATAAAGCTCTCCTGGGCTGCCCTGACCAGGGTTTGGTCACTGCTGTGGTTTGATTGCGTGTCCCCTCCAGAATTCATATTGAAGCATAATCCCCACTGTGTTGAAGTTAAGAGATGGGGCCTTTGGGAAGTGATTAAGTCATGAGTTCTCCACCTTCACAATGGATCAGTGCCTCATACAAGGGCAGGGGGAGCTAGTGTAGGAGCTAGTTTTTTGTTCTTGTGTCTTGCCAGGTGAGGATACCTAGACAGCACCATTTATGAGGAACAGGCCGTTGCTAGACACTGAACCTGTAGGCACCTCGATTTTGGACTTCTCAGCCTCCAGAACTGTGAGCAATAAATTCCTGTTGTTTATAAATTACCCAGTCCCGACTATTATGTTAGAGCAGCAGGGATAGACTAAGACAGTCACATGGTAATGTACACTTGTGTAGCACTGCAAACTTCATTACTTACACATCCTGCAGCTTTAACAATCCATACCTTTCTTCCTCGATAAGTTATAACTTCAAGGAGAGTAGAGAATGTCTTATTCACTTGCAGCATCCTCAGGCCTAGCACAATAACCAGTAAGTACATCACAGATCTAATGAAAATGTTGATCAATATGAATAGAGAGCAGTGTATTAACCATTGAGGATGTCAGGATCTAGACACCATCTCAGGCAATTCAACATCTAGCTGGGGATGCAGGTCATACAAATACAAATGCAAACAGTATCAGAATAAAATAAAGAATAATCAAATGTATCATAAATTCCAAAAAGCTATACTTTGAGTGAAATGTACAAGGTCTTAGAGGCATGAAGACAGTGGTTTGGGATGGCCAGCAAAGGTTTGTTTGTTTATTTGTTTCAGAAAGGTGACAACCAGAGAAATGGAGTAACTTAGTGGAAAGGATGCCTTCTTGGTCTTTTTGGCAAAGGAGATGGTGGGTAGCAAAGTAAAGAATTGCATGCATAATGGATTTGAAGAACACATCTGTATATTTTCATTTTATTCTATAGGATACCCAGGGCAATAGGGAATTCTTTCTCTTTTCCTTCCCCCTTTCTCCTCTCCTCTCCTCTCCTTTCCTTTCCTCCCCTCCCCTCCTCTCCTTTTCTTTCCTTTCGTTTCCTTTTAAAGTGTTATAGTCGATGTAGTAAAAGCAACTTTTGGGAACACTCAGTAAGACAATATGTATAGGTAAAAAATATGATGGGAAGGAATGGAATTTTGTGGTCATCCATGTGGTAGAATAAGGGTGACTGTAACCATGAGAAAGATGGAACAAGGACAAGACCAACAGGACCTGATGCCAAACTAGATGGAGAGGGGGAAGGAATAGGGAGTGTCTTAGGGCTCCCAGCTTTTGAAGGGGGATGAAGAATACTAGCCATATGTTAAAAGAGAGAGAAAAAGCCAAGGAAAGGTGACTATGTTGAATTTGAAGGGACAGCAGTACAGCCCAGCTATAAGAAATCACTCATGGATGGGTTTGATCTTGAGGCTTGGTTTGTGGCATGCGGTGCTGAAGAATTTGGTTTGAAGGACAGCTGCATACGGATGTTTTGCTTCCCTGGGGAACTTACAGAAGAGAGTCTTTAGTTAGGGAGGAAAAATATTCATGTACTGGCTTTGCTTATAAACCTAAAGGACAATAATAAAAAATATTAAATATTCTCTTGTGGAGTCCCAAAAAGTGATACTGACCTTTTTGGTTCAAACTTTTCATTCCCTATCAGTGACTTCCAATCTTCATAAAAATATGAAATATGAGTATAGGTCAATATTTTGACATTTATTGTTACTACTACTAATTTCAGATATTAAAGATGAAACATCAATAAGTAAACATGATTAATGTTTACACCAACTGGATCTTCAAGGCTAATCTAATAATGCAATCAGTGCACAAGTTTCAGATCACCATTTTCTCTCAAAGAAAAGTTTCTTACTAGATGTGAACTTTTGCAGCATGAACAGTCCTGAACAAAAGAAAAACTGGCTTGGCTTTTAGAATTGAAGATCTGAGTGTGCAGGAAGCAGGCCAAATTAGCTGCAAATAAAGTGCCTGCGCTATAAAAACAGTTCTGCAGCTTTTTCCAATGGCGCTGCCTTTGAGTCATCTAGGATGCACAGTGCTGTAGTTATTGGGTAGGTTTTTAGTTGGATGTTTCACAGGTTCTTCAAGAAATTAACAGATAGTCTGCAATGACGGGGCCAGCTATGAAATTGCTCCAACTTTTATTGCTGAAATGTTGACCCTTCTGTGAATGTGCCAGTGGCGGTGACAAGACTGCAGTTTGAAACCAGTCTGATGATCCCCACCTCATCAGGCTCCCATCTGACTTTAGCAAATTGGCACTGAACACCGACGCCAGCCTCTGTCCAGCACAGGAAGCCCTCCTGACACTTGGCAGTAGGTGTTGGGAGCCATATTGAGAAAGCCAGGAGTCTGACCAGATGGTAGCTCTCCCTTAAACTTCTTTAGAGATTTATTTTCTCTATGAAGCAGAGGGAATTGGCCAAGTCCGCCAAGCACATGGCCTTTTTCTGTACTTTCATCAGATGAGGAAGCCCTGGCTAGTCTTTTGGAAGCCGAAGACTTGGCAGGCTAGCAATCTTGGCAAAGCCACACAGCTCACAGACTACCAGGGGGCCCTTCAGATCACAAAGCAATCCTTGAAGTTTGCAGAGTTCCTAGATGAGGGGTGTGGGGACAGGTCAGGAATGATCCATCACAGACACCTAAAGGCATTCTGGAAATATAACCAGCTCTGCCAAGATAGAGGGTGAAAGAGAATACATTTAACAAGTCTTTCCAATAGAAAACTTATTTTGCAAGTGTTTAAATGCATAAATGTTGATTGGGCATTATGGCATTCCATCCAGGTATTGATTCCCACACATTTCCTAGAATGTGCTCAGACTCCGTAGGTTTTCATAATGAGGTTAGCAACTTTTATTTTCATTTAATATTAGTATTATTCCCATCTATTCTTTTAAGGAAAGGACAACAAGAGCACTAAAGGGTCTTACGCTCCTACTCTTCAACCTCCAACTGACTTTGTTTTGAAACAGCTTTATGGAGATATAACTCATATACTGTGCAATTTGCACATTTAAAATGCATAATGATGGTTGATGGTTTTTTATATATACATCATTATTCAATTTGTGGTAAGACTTGTGGAATGTTATTTTCCATTTTTACTATTTTAAAGTATACAATTCAGTGGCATTAATTATATTCACAATGTTGTGCAACCATCACCACTATTTCCAAAGTTTCATCGCCCTAAACAGAAACTCTGTAACCATTAAGCAATAACTCCCTATTCCCTCTTCCCATAAGCCCCTGATATCCTTTCATGTGCTATTTAGCTCTATGAATTTGCTTATTGTGGGTAGTTCATGTAAGTGGAATCATATAATATTTGTCATTTCATGTCTTATCTCACTTTGCATAATGTTTTCTGGGTTCATCTGTGTTGTAGCATGTGCCAGAATTTCATTCCTTTTTATGACTGAATAATATTCCATTGCATGTATATACCCCATTTGTTTATCCATTCATCTGGCAATGGACATTTGGGTTGTTTCCACCTTTTTTTGGAAACGCTTTGACTACTGTGCTCAACTGACTTTTGTATGCCTTTCAAAGGAGAGAACGTGTGCCTGGTTGCACTTTGCAATCAGGTGCACATGCATTCTGAATGCTTTCCAATTGTAAATGCTCTAAGGAGAGGCATCCCATGATAGACCTCTCACTGCCTAGCATCAATAAAGACTGGCTGGTAAAAATTGCATACATATAAAATAAAGGGCAGAATCACTGAACGCTTTCACTAACATAATCTATTTGAGAAAAGGTTATGTGGTTTTCCTGAGCATAAATCATGCCTGACTAATTGAACAGACTTCTTTGAGATGATACATATTTATGTGGAAAAACAGACACTGAGAATATGGCTGGTTTAAGCTTCCAAAATGTCTTGGAGGAAGTTTTACACCAAGGCTATTATGTTTTAATTAAATCACCATAGGATTGGAAATAGGAGCAAACAGTTTTACCATTACAGAAAATTGACATTCCATTCAATGAATATTTATGATGTGCTTAGTTAGGAACTATGGAAAATACAAAATAAGACATACTCCCTGTGCTCCCCCAAATCCACCTCCCAAGGGAAAAAGGAAGCACAAGTAATAAAATAAAATGTGTAGGACATGAAGGGTCACATCTTTACAAGAAAAAAATATAAACAATGGGTTTCCTTAGAGATTGTGCTCTAAGACCACTTCTATTCCAAATATATTTTAAGTAATGTTGTGGAAAGTATCTAGGGGAAAACTCCAAGCTTATGTAGGCCAATAAATCCTTCAAGGAAGGAAACTACAAATGAAACCATGCTTTGTGAATGAACAACAATAATAAAAATGATGAAAACATTTCATTGAGCATTGAAAAGGCTAGTGAACTAATACAAATAGTACAATCCATCCTAAAGAATAGGTTTAAATATAGCTATTATGCTCCATAAAATATGACCAAGTATAAATACCTAAATACATTTTTACCACATCCTAATTGTTATGGTGGGCTCATATGATTTAAACAACAACAACAACAAAAAAAAAACCAATGGTGTAAGATAATAATATGATGACTATTTGGGAACAAACCACAGTAATATCTCCTAACCTAATCATCATTTTAGAACAGTCATACTTAGAACATACACTGAGTTAGATGTTAGATGTTTAAAATTATGGGATTATAGAATGAATATAATCCTGCAGTCTCACAAGGTCACAAAGTCCATTGACATATTGAGAAATACCAACTTACTGAGAAATAATTTTTTAAAGAAAAATAAATTCTATATTCATATTTTATGTAGACATGAACAATACTATGATATGACTATGAAAAATTTTTGGTTAAAGTATGTTTAAAAAATTTCACAAGAGAAATCCGAAAAACACATTCAAATTAACTGGAGGAACACCAAAAGCAATAGTTTAGCTTTTATCAAATGTTATTCTCAACATTAACAACTTACAAGTTATTACCAGGTGGCAAAACATGAGGTACCTAATTGTGGAAATGCTAGTGTGAAATAATGTGAAAATGTCATTTAACTAAAAGAGAATTTAAAACATATCAGAATACTCAAACAATGCCAAACTTGTAAAGCTCAGTAGATATAATACTGATTGATCCAAATTAACCATGGGCCTATTTACTTCCAAGCTCTACCTCATTTTTCTTCTTTCTTTCTTTTCTTCTCTTTCTTTTCCCCTCCCTCCCTTTCCTTCCTTCCTTCCTTCCTTCCTTCCTTCCTTCCTTCCTTCTTCCTTCCTTCCTTCTCTCCTCCCTTTCCTTCCCTCCCTCACTCCCTCCCTCCCTCCCTCCTTCCTTCCTTCCTTCCTTCCTTCCTTCCTTCCTTCCTTCCTTCCTCTGTCACACTCTTTCCCTCTCTCTGTTTCCCTCCTTCCCTCCCTCCTTCTTTCTTTCTCGGACAGGTTCAGGCTCTGGAGTACAGTGGTGTGATCATGGCTCACTGCACCCTCGAATTTCTGGGCTCAAGCTATCCTCCCGCCTCAGCTTCCTTGGTAGCTAGGAATACAAGCACATGCCACTTTGCCTAGCTAATTAAAAAAAAAAAAAATTCTGTAGAGATGGAGGTCTCACTATGTTGCCCAGGCTGGTTTTGAATTTCTGGGCTCAAATGATCCTCCTGCCAGTTTTCCCTCCTTTTTCTGTTAACTAACAAAGATCTAATAGATCAGTTTGTAATGGATAAAGCATAATTGACCTGGAAAAAGTCCAGTGAAGGACAAGTAAAATGATTAGAGGCGTGGAGGGGGGTATCCATGAATACAAATTTTAAAGTTTTGAAATTTAGTTGCAAAGGTAAAGATAGAGTGAGGCTATTTTTGATGTTATTAGAATTGTAAAAGCAGAAACTAGGGAGAGGTATGGCTAGTTCATCACATTCTGGAATGCTAGAATGAAGAGAAAATCTCTTCAATCATCAGCGAGGAAAGTTTTAAGATAATTATTTGGGATAGAACTTCATAGTGCAAGGTGGACACGTTGTTATAGAGTTTAAACATGAAGAGAAAAATAAAAACAATTGAAATAAACTCACAAATTGACAAGTTCATGATGTGAGAAGACAATTAGTAGATTTAGAATTTTCCTTACCTTTAAAGGAGATGCTCATGCAGTCAAACATTATCTTCCAGAATTACCTTTATTGATAGTCAATTTTAGAACGCTAGACTGAATAAGGGCAATAAGTATGACCTACTCTTGTGAATCTTATGCTCTTGTGTTTAAGGCCAACTCCAGAGGGGAGACCTGACTGCAATCATGTTGTCATTTGTAGGTTAAAGAGAAATTAAGCAGAACAGGTACTTGGGAAGCTTTCTCCTCTAGAGCCTTGGACCCCACCTGACCATAGACTTCAAATGACTCTACAGGAAGCTACTAAACAACATTCTTCTTTACTCCAAAAGAACATGTAAGAAAATCTACCGATTTTAGAGAAAAAAATGAGTAGAATATTCTGAAATCGTAGAGATCCTCAAAATATGTATGTGACATTATCACACTCTTAAGAAATGCTAGAAAAGAAGTATTTTTTTTTCTGGAAAGGAAACCATTGATGAATCTTTTAATTTGTATTTATTATTAAAGCATAATAATAAATGAGTTGAACTGTAAATCACACCATTTCTAATTTCTTTTTTTCTCCTTTTTTTCCAAAATTAAAGCTAAATCCAAGTTGAAAAAGTGCATTCTCAGTAAAAGTTGGCTAATTTGTAGTGACCATTGTCTTTGACAAAAACAGATCAAGAAAAAGATCAGTTCATACAGAATTTGGATCAGGATTCACCTGGTTTCATGAAAGTTTCAATAACCATATCTAACACATTTCTCCTGTTTTACAAGCCAGAATTGTATTAGGTTAATAAACAAATGAGATTAGTAAAATGCAAATAATTCTTTATTATCAGGAAGTCACCTTTCATTCTACAATGTTGCACTGGAGCAAGAAGGATGCACAGAAGACTCCAATAACTTAGGGATAAAATAATGATTGATTGAATTTGCTTCAGAAATGATTGCCCTTTATCTTCTTGGGAAGAGATGCACTAGGTACCTCCAATTATGTAACTAGGATCAAAATTCATTCTTCCCTCTGGTAAGAAAATTATAAAGTAAAATCCACATCTCTCTTCTCTAGGTGCAATTTTGAAATATGCCTGGAAAGAATGCATTGGTAAAAAAAAAAAAAAAAAAAAAAAAAAGCAGCATATGGGTAAAAAATATGCTTCCGTTGAAGTGTTATATCAGAAAGCACCACCATGAGATCTATCATTTGATAGTTTAAAACCTGGATCAGATGGGCTCACTGCCTATTCACAGGCCAAATACTGAAGTGATGGAAAACTTGCAATAACACGGGAAAAGAGTCCCATTTCTTCCTCCATGCCTGGTACATATAGAAGTTGATATGTAAATTATGTGTTCTTTGGAGGGTTCTGTAAAACAATGATGGGCTTAGTTTAAGCTATATCCATTGGAGGCCAAAGGTTGTGATGAAAAATTATTATTTTAAAGTAAAATCCTCAAAATGTTCTTGAAGTGCTACAAATAAATGGGACCTGCATGGCCTGCTAGGTTCTTTCCTTTTTCATCTGAATGTCCTGGCATTGGATGGACCAATAAGTGCCTTCTTAAACTGGACTTGCTTCTGCACATTCTTCCTATGCACAATCACAATTTCCTATTTTCTCTTACACAAGTTTAACCATTTAAACAGATTTGGTTTTGCTAACAAATCATAGCTTTTGTTATCTTTTTAAATTGCTTGTTTAACCCTACACAAAATCTACCCCTTGATTTGCCGGAAATTTTGTATTCTGAATCAGGAAGTTGATTAAGCCAAAATTTCATGTGCATACAAATAACCCAATGATCTTGGTAATGAGTAAATTCTGATTCAGTAGGTGTGGTGTAGGGCTTGAAATTATGCATTTATAACAAGCTCCCAGGACATGCTGAGACTGGTGGTCTGAGGACCACACTTTGAGTAACACTGTTAAGCAACTATCATTTAACCCATCAATTATAACACTTGAGTGTCTTCTGGAGATATTCTGAGAGTGCCATTGAAAGTCTACATTTTTATGCACACACACACACACAAAAAGCCACATTTCCACTCAGAAACTGCTTTTATCTTTGCCTGGCTCATTCAGTATGCAGGCCCTACACTGAATTCATAAAATCAAACTACACATTTGAAGGACTATGTATCAGCCAAATAAGGTCACCCAAATACAGAGACACACACCTTCAATGAAAGAAAAATTACTTTTTGTTTCAATAAACTTCGCACATAAAGACGGAAAGTTGTTTTCTACTTTCAAGAACTTCTTACCAAAAGGAATGACAATTACTATACTTTGAAAAGGTCAAGAGATTTACCTTGGGTTTCTATAGCTGAAGAACTCCATCACTGTTCTGCGGAAGGTTGAGCTGCTTGGACTTTGAAATGAAATAGCTACTAGTGCAAAGATTTATCTCAAGCGTTATAGTCTTTCATAGGTAATTTTCTAGCTGGAAAAGGATGTGAAATGTTGGCTGGCTGTTTAGGAATATTGCTACAGTCTACCAAAGTGTTTCAACAAACTTTTTTTTTTTTTTTTGTTTTGAGACAGAGTTTCGCTCATGTTGCCCAGGCTAGAGTGCAACAGCATATTCTCAGTTCACTGCAACTTCTGCCTCCTGGGTTCAAGTGATTCTCCTGCCTCAGCCTCCTGAGTAGCTGGGATTACAGGCATGTGCTACCATGCCCAGCTAATTTTGTATTTTTAATAGAGACAGTGTTTCTTCATGTTGATCAGGCTGGTCTCGAACTTCTGACCTCAGCTGATCCACCTGCTTCGGCCTCCCGAAGTGTTGGGATTCCAGGTGTGAGCCACCACGCCTGGCCCAATAAACTCTTAAGAAGCATAAATTATGACATAGAATATAACACATAAGAAAATATATTAACAAGGTAAATTTAAATATAAATAATTTCTATAATTTAATGAAATAAACAAGTTTCTATACTAAAATATAGATTTCTCAAAAAGAAAGATATTCATTAGAATTCTAAGCAAATAAAGAATTTTAAGTGGGAAACATATAGGAAATAGAAAATAGGTAAGGGAGAATAGAAGAAACATTATCAGGCATAACATGAAAGATAACAACTGTATTAATTATGGCAACTTCATACATTCTCATATCCAAGTCCCCAAATTCTATGGATATAATTTCTTTTGTATTAGAATTTCAAAAATCTATGCTTAGTGAACAGACCGTGGGAAGATGGAAATTGACAGCCAGACAAAGATAAAGTAGGCAAAGCATTTAGGCCCATATTAATCCTGATTTCACAGAATCTATTCAAAATTGGAAGTAAATGCATTATCTGCAGATATAAAAATATCTGATTTTAATTAAGATAAAGCATCTCTCTAAGTAGGAAAACATTGATTTGTATGATGTCATAGCGTAATCTCCTTTTTTATGGTTTAGTAATTGGGAAGCATTAAAGGCAAATAACATTATGTATTTGTTCATATTGAACAATACAGGTGAATGGATTCAACAAATGATAGTGACAAATAATCTTCAGTCACACAGAAATTTTAAAATAAACAAATCAGATCTAATTAAACGAAAGAGCTTCTACACAGCAAAAAAAACTATCATCACAGAGAATGGACAACCTACAGAATGGGAGAAAATTTTTGCAATCTATCCATCTGACAAAGGTCTAATATCCAGAATCTATGAAGAACTTAAACAAATTGACAAGAAAAAAAAAACCATTAAAAAGTGGGCAAAGGA
This sequence comes from Trachypithecus francoisi, assembly GCF_009764315.1. Classification (NCBI taxonomy): domain Eukaryota; kingdom Metazoa; phylum Chordata; class Mammalia; order Primates; family Cercopithecidae; genus Trachypithecus; species Trachypithecus francoisi. Next base: position 22,757,689 of record NW_022681474.1, read on the forward strand.
CATGAACAGACACTTCTCAAAAGAAGACATTTATGTGGCCAATAAACACATTTTTAAAAAGCTCAATACCACTGATCATTAGAGAAATGCAAATCAAAACCACAGTGAGCTACCACCTCATACCATTAAGAAGGGTGATTATTAAAGAGTCAAGAAACAACAGATGCTGGCATGGCTGCAGAGAAATAGAAACACTTTTACACTGGTGGTGGTTGGACCATTATGTTAAGTTAGTACAACCATTGTGGAAGACAGTGTGGCAATTCCTCAAAGACCTAGAACCAGAAATACCATTTGACCCAGATATCCCATTACTGGGTATATACCCAAAGGAATCTAAATCATTCTATTATTGAGACACATGAAAACATATGTTCATTGATATATTCAATAGCAAAGACATGGAATCAACCCAAATGCTCATCAATGATAAACTGGATAAAGAAAATGTGGTCCATATACACCATGGAATACTATGCAGCCATAAAAAGGAAAAAGATCATGTTCTCTGCAGGGACATGATGGAGCTGGATGTCATGATCTTCAGCAAATTAATGCAGGTACAGAAAATCAAACACCACATTGTTCTCAATTATAAAAGTGGGAGCCAAACAATGAGAACACATGGACACAGTGAGGGGAACAACACACACTGGGGCCTACCAGTAGGGTAGGGGATGCACGGGAGGAGGGACAGCATCAGGATACATAGCTAATGCATGCTGGGCTTAATACCTAGGTGACGGGTAGATACGTGCAGCAAACCACCACGGCACACATTTACTTATGTAACAAACCTGCATGTCCTGCACATGTATCCTGGAAGTTAAAATAAAATAAAAAGCAATGTGAATATCTAGCCCTAAACATAAAAAAAAAGAAAATATATCAACATTCTCTATACTACTTAACAACTGGATTTTAAAGTTAACTTAAATGATCTCTGTGGACAGAGAAAGTACCGTTGCAACATAATGATACTGCCAGTAGTTTAAGAGGAATGATAGGAGAAAAAATTATCATTTGGACAGTAATAGAAAAGAAGGATTAAATATGGTAATAGATGCAGTGGAGATAATCCCAAAGAGGGTAGCAGTGCCTCAAGGCTCAGTCATATCCCCAGGATATACTTATTTCTAATAAGATTTGACAACGACTGTGCAAAGGAAAAGCCCTAAACACAATGAATCCTTAAAAAGTTCCCTTAGTCAGCCGGGCGCAGTGGCTCACTCCTGTAATCCCAGCACTATGGGAGGCCAAGGCAGGTGGATCACCTGAGGTTAGGAGTTCAAGACCAGCCTGGCCAATATGGTAAAACCCCCGTCTCTACCAAAAAATACAAAAATTAGCTGGGCGTGGTGGCGTTCATCTGTAATCCCGGCTACTTGGGAGGCTGAGGCAGGAGAATCACAGGAAACCGGGAGAGGTTGCAGTGAGCCAAGATCGTGCCACTGTACTCCAGTCTGGGTGACAGAGTGAGACTCCATCTAAAAAAGAAAAAAAATTCCCTTAGTTATCTTAGATAACAGCTTATTGGCAACATTGCGCTTTATGCCTTCAAATACATCTCTCCAAATGCTCTCAGAACTCACTTTTGTTTGTTTTAGCTTTGGTATAACAGCACCAGCCTGGCTGATGTTATGCCAAGATTCCAGTTGGTGGAAATGTAGAGTTACTCATAGCTATGGCTATTAGAAGGAAGATGCTTTGTCATTTGACTAATAAGGTTTTACTAAAGTTACAAGAGGTCTTCAAAGCTCCGAGATGTAATTCAGCAAAAAGTTAGGGATATTCGCAGAAAGCTGACCATTACATAAGCACCTTGACAGAATGTTTAAAATCTTTTCACCACATTGCATTATCAAATACTGCCACTCATGTTGCTATGTCCACGGACCATGGAAAGACTATAAAGACTTACTTGGTTTATTTCGGTTCACTGGCCTATAATTCCTCTCAGCTCCCTATTCTTTGGCCCTTTCCCCAGGATCAGATCTACTTAAAAGAAAACATCCTAAAATTAGCTTGACTGTGGTTCAATTTCAATACTCATACCTTAATTTAATAAAGGTATCTTCTTGTTGACTTCATTTCTCTTTTCTATCTCACATCCTCTGGACCCCAAATATCTTTCTGCTTCTGCTTCTCTTATTTCAGTGGCATAAACGACACCATTTAAAAGAGGACTTTTCTAATGTTTCATTTACACTGAGGGCCAATGAAAGCAAGATACCTGCACCCACATACATGCATAAGACGTTTTAGGAACCTATCTTTCTTCCTGTGCTCCTTTAGGTGTTCACTTTTTTAGCTGCTTATTAGGGGTTTGTTTTGTTTTGTTTTGTTGAGATGGAGTATTGCCCTGTTGCCCAGGCTGGAGTGCAGTGGCAGGATCTCGGCTAACTGCAACCTCCACCTCCCCGGTTCAAGCGATCCTTGTGTCTCAGCCTCCCGAGTTGCTGGGATTACAGGTGCCTGCCACCAAGCCTGGCTAATTTTTTATATTTTTAGTAAAGAAAGGTTTTCACCATGTTAGTGAGGGTGGTCTTACACTCCTGACCTCAAGTGATCCCCCACCCAGGCCTCCCAAAGTGGTAGGACTACAGGTAAGAGCCACCATGCCCGGTCTGCTCATTAGTTTTTCAGCAGTGAGAGATAAATCAGTTTCCCTTTGAGGCCACCCCTGCCTCATGTGATAAACTGAATGTTTATGCCCCCCCTCATTCATATGTTGAAATTTAATCACTAACGTAATGGTATTAGGAAATGGGGCTCTTGGGAGGCAATTAGATCACGAGGGTGGAGATCTCACAAATGGGATTAGTGCCCTTATAAATGAGATTCCAGAGAGTTCTCTCACCCCTTCTGCCATGTGAGGACACTGAAAAGGCAGCTGTCTAGGAACCAGGAAGTGGGCCTTCACCAGACACTAAATCTTCTAGCAGCCCCTTCATCTTGGACTTCCCAGCCTCCAAAACCGTGAAGAAGAAATTTCCATTGCTTATAAGCCACTCGGTCTATGGCATTATGTTGTAGGAGCCCAGACTGACCAAGATCCCTCAGTTTATTTATTTATTAATGTTGAAAAGGTTTATTGGGTGCTATGCTTTGGGCACTGTGCTGGGAGCTGGAGGTATAGAGAGTGGGACAGCATAGTCCTTGCTTTGAAAAGACTCACGGAATAATAGAGATTCTCCAATATTGGCTTTAGAATTAAAATAGAAAAGTGTATAGATCTCTTCATTCAGGTAATCATTCATTCACACATGAGCCACTTATTCATTCATTTGCATATGATGAACAGGAACTATAAGGTCTCTGCTCTTGGGAGTTGGGAGATTTTAGAGTGCCCACATGTGACTGGGTATGGTGGCTCATGTCTGTAATCCCAGCACTTTGGGAGGTCAAGGTGAGAGGACAGCTTGAGCCCGGGAGACTAGCCTGGGAAACATGATGAGACCCATTTCTACAAAACAAAAATTGTAAAATATTAGCCAGGCACAGTGGCTCACACCTGTAATCCCAGGTACTCAGAAGGCTGAGACAGTAGGATCACTTAAGCTCAGGAGGTCTGGGTTGCAGTGAGCTATGGTCATAGCACTACACTCCAGCCTAGGCAACAGAGCAAGACCCTGTCTCAAAAAAAAAAAAAAAAGAGTATGTATATGTGCGTATATGTGCTCATGCATGCATGCACACACACACACACGTGGACAGGGGATATGCAGATCCTGAGTCAGTGAGAGTTTCATTTTTAAAGGATATGTTTTATTTTGCCATCACACACAGTCTGCAAGATTTGTGAGTGCCACTTCATGCTATGCTGTGAATATGCCCCGATATCAGGCCTAATACAAGTCTTGTAGTTTTAATTTAAAATACTTTTTTGCTGAATATTTTACTGACTACAGCTCCACCTGAATCTCATTATGCAAGCAAGCAGGGCACTCTTTGAAAAAGGCATCCTACAGTGTCAACAATGCCTGTGGGGACTTAAAACTTCCACATTTATCTATGTACAAGAGACCTATGGTCATGCTCCATAGAGGGTTACAGGGAAAATATAGGCAGAGAGAAATCTTGGACTGAGAAATTTTTCAACATAAATGGCTTAGCGAGATAACATTATAGAGGAAATTCATTAGTATAATCTCACATTGATAAGCAGCTATTTCCGACTCTTGTCAGGTTTACACATTCCTCAGCTCTTTGAAACAAATGAATCATGCCTGAAAAGCTTTCATGATCGGCTTGAACAAGGTAAGAAGGAGCTTTCAAAATTCATTAGTAGAACTATGACAAGCTCAAGCCCCTTAAATGAGTCGCAAATATTTTAGAAAAGGATGTATGTGGGTGTGTTTATTTTTTATGTCAGTGGAGCAACAAAAGAAAAAAAATAAAAGTCTGTAACTCACTATGCCTCCAGAAATAAAAAGAAGACAATTGAATCACAAGGATCAGAAAATAAACCATTTTAAAAAGAGAGTTAACCAGTTAAAATCACGGCATGTTAATTTGTAGATATCAATAAATGGATTGTAAGTTGATAGGGAAAACAAAAGACTTAAAATAGCCAATGTAATATTTCAACACAATATTTAAGAAGAACAACAAAGCCAGAGGGCTGACACTACCCAACTTCAAGATTTGGTATAAAACTAGAGTAATCAATACACTGCAGTATCAGCAAAAGAACAAACAAATAAATCAGTGCAATAGAACAGAAAGCCCAGAAATGGACCCAGATGAATACAGTCAAGTAAGCTTTGATAGAGGAGCAAAGGCAATTCAATGAACGAAGGATCATCTTCACGGTTATAGTGCTGACACAACTTGGCAGCTACATGCAAAAAAAGATGAATATAGACATGACCTTTTACCTTCCAAAAAATTCAACCAAAACAGATCATAGATCTAAGTGTAAAGTTTAAAACTATAAAACTACTGGAAGAAAACATAAAACCTAGCTTACCTGGCTTTAGTTATGATTTTTTTAGCTACAACACCAAAAGCAATATCCATGAAAGAATAAAGTGATATGTAAAACTTCACTAGAATTAAGAATTTCTGCTTTATGAAAGACATAGTTAAGAGAATGAAGACATGTCGCAGACTTGGAAAAAATATTTGCAAAACACATACCACATAAAGGACTTGTATACACAATATACAAAGAACTCTTAAAACTCAGCAATAAGATAAGCAGTAATTAAGTTATTTATTTTTCCTTCCAACTTTTAAGTTCAGGGGATACATATGCAGGTTTATTATATGGTTAAGTTGCACGTTGCTATGGTGTGGTGTACAAATTATTTCATTACCCAGGTAATAAGCATAGTACCCGAGAGGTAGATTTTTTATCCTCACCTTCCTCCCACCCTCTATCCTCAAGTAGGACCTGGTGTCTGTTGTTCCCCTCTTTGTGTTATGAAAATAGGCAGTACTTGGTTTTCTCTTCCTGTGTTAATTCCCTTAGGATAATGGCCTCCTGCTGCATCCTCGTTGCTGCAAAGGACATAATCTCATTCTTTTTTATGGCTACATAGTATTCCATGATGCATATGTATCGCATTTCCTTTATCTAGTCCACTGTTGAGAGTCATTTAGGTTGATCCCATGTCTCTTCTATTGTGAACAGTGCTGCAATAAATACTTGATGCATGTGTCTTTATGATAGAGTGATTTATATTCCTTTGGGTATATACCCAGTAATGGGATTGCTGAGTCAAATGGTAGTTCTGTTTTAAATTCTTAGAGAAACCTCAAAACTAATAACAAATTACTTTAGCCAGAGTGGCTAATTTATATCCACAGTGGCTAAACTAACTTACACTACTACTGGCAGTGTATAAGCAGTTCTTGTCTCCACAATTTCACCAGCATCTGTTATTTTTTTCACTTTTTAATAACAGCCATTCTAACCAGTGTGAGATGGTATCTCATTGTGGTTTTGATTTGCCTTCCTTAAGTGATCTTGAGCATTTTTTTTCATATGCTTGTTGGCTTCTTTTGAGAGGTGTCTGTTCATATCGTTTGCCCATTTTTTAATGAGTTTTTTTGTTATTTGCTTGTTGTTTTAAGTTTCTTATAAATTCTGGATATTAGACTTTTGTCAGATGCAGTTTGCAAATATTTTCTCCCATTCTGTAGGCTGTTTACTCTGTTGATAGCTTCTTTTTGTGCAGAAGCTCTTTAACCTAATTATGTCCCACTTGTCAATTGTTTTGTTGCAGTTGCTTTTGGAATCTTCGTCATGAAATCTTTGCCAGGACCTATGTCCAGAATGGTGCTTCCTAGGGGGTTTTTCCTACAGTTTTTATAGTTTGAGGTTCTCACTTAAGTTTTTAATTCATCTTGAGTTGATTTTTGTATATGGTGAAAGAAAGTGGTCTGATTTCAATCTACTGTATATGGCTACCCAGGTATCCCAGCATTATTGAATAGAGAGTCTTTTCCAAATTGCTTTTTATTGTGGACTTTTGTTAAATATCAGATGATTGTAGGTACGCAGCATTACTTTTGGGTTCTGTGTGCTGTTCCATTGAACCATGTGTCTGTTTTTATACAAATACCATGGTGTTCTGGTAACTATATCCTTATAGAATGATTTGAAGTTGAGTAGTGTGGTACCTCTGGCTTTGTTCTTTTTGCTTAAGATTGCTTAGCTATTTGGGCTTCTTTTTGGTTCCTTGTGAATTTTAGAATAGTTTTTTTTTTTTTTTTTAATTCTGTGAAAAATGTTGTTGGTAGTTTGATAGGAATAGTGTAGAATATATAAGTTGCTTTGTGGAGCATGGCTATTTTAACAATATTGATTTTTTGAAACTATGAGCATGGAATGTTTTTCCATTTGCTTGTGTCATCTCTAATTTATTTCAGTAGTGTTCTGTAATTCTCATTTTAGACACTGTTCACCTCCCTGATTAGCTGTATTCCTAGGTATTTTATTTTATTTTATTTTTCTGTGGCCATTGTGAATGGTATTGCACTCTTTTGATGTTATTGGTGTACAGAAGTGCTTTTTGGTACCTTGAATTTGTACCTGAAACTTTGCTAAAGTTGTTTATCAATTCTAGAAACCTTTGGACAGAGTTTTTGGGGTTTTCTATGTATAGAATCATATCTGCAAGTGAGCTAGTTTGACTCCTTCTCTTCCTATTTGAAGGCCTTTTACTTCTTTCTCTTGCCTTGCTATCCTGGCTAGAACTTCCAGAATTATGTTGAATAGGACTGGTGAAAGTAGGCATCATTGTTTTTTTCTGGTTCTCATGAGGAATGCCTCTAGCTTTTGCCTAGTCAGTATGATGCTGGCTGCGGGTTTGTCATAGATGGCTGTTATTATTATGAGGTATGTTCCTTTGATGTTTAGTTTGTTGCGTGTTTTTAAGATGAAGGTATGCTGAATTTCATTGAATGTCTTTTCTATGTCAATTGATATGATCACATGATTTTTGCTTTTCTCTTTTTATGAATCACATTGATTGATTTGTGTATGTTGAACTAACCTTGCATTGCATGGATAAAGCCTACTTGATTGCGGTCAATTAAGTTTTGCTGTGCTGCTGGATTAAGTTTTGCTAGCATTTTGTTGAGGATTTTTGCGTCTAAATTCACCAGGGATATTTTCCTGAAATTTTCTTTTTTTGTTGTTGTGTCTCTGCCAGATTATCAGAATGATGCTGGCCTTATGAATTAGGAAGGAATTCCTTGTCCTCTATTTTTTGGAATAGTTGCAGTAGGACTGGAACCAGCTCTTCTTGATGTGTCTGTAGAATTTGGTTGTAAATTCATCTGGTCCAGGGCTTTTCTGGTTGGTAGGTTTTTAATTACTGTTTCAATTTCAGAACTCATTATTGCTCTGTTCAGGGTGTCAATTTCTTCCTGGTTCAATCTTGGGAGCTTGTACGTTTCCAGGAATTTATCCATTTCTTCTAAGTTTTCTAGTTTATGTGCATACAGGTGTTTGTAGTAGTCTCTAGGGGTTTTTGTATTTCTGTAGGACCAATGCTAATATCCCTTTGTCATTTCTGCTTGTGTTTATTTGGATTTTCTCTCTGTTTTTGTTTATTAGTCTAGCTAGTGGTCCATCAATTGCATGTATTCTTTAAAAGAATCAGCTTTTAGTTTAATTGATTTTTTGGTGTTATTTTGCATCTCCATTTCATTCAGTTTAACTCTGATTTTGGTTATTTACTTTCTTCTACTAGCTTGTGGGTTTGTTTGCTCTTGTTTTACTACATCCTGTAGGTGTGATGTTAGCTTGTTAATTAGAGAGCTTTCTATCTTTTTCATGTGGATGTTTAGCACTGTAAGCTTTCATCTTAACAATGTTTTAGCTGTGTCCCAGAAATTCTGGTATGTTGTATCCTTGTTTACATTAATTTCTAAGAATGTCTTGATTTCCACCTTAATTTCATTGTATACCCAAATATCATTCAAGAACAGATTGTAGGTTGATTTCCATGAAATTATAGGTTTTTGAGAGTTCTTCTTGGTAGCAATTTCTATTTCTACTGTGCTGTTGTCCAAGAGTGTGGTTGATAAAATTTCATTTTTTTAAATTTGCTGTGAATTGCTTTACGACCAAATGTGTGGTTGATTTTAGAGTATGTGGCATGTGCATATTAGAAGAATGGATATTCTGTTGTTGTTGAGTGGATTGTTCCATGGATGTCTGTTAGGTCCATTTGCTCAAATGTCAATTTTAGATCTCAAATATCTTTGTTCATTTTCTGCCTTGATGATATGTATAGTATGGTCAGTGGGGTGTTGAATCTCCCACTATTATTGTGTGCTTATCTAAGTTTCTTTGTAGGTCTCTAAGAACTTGTTTTATAAATCTGGGTGCTCCAGTGTTAGGTGCATATATACTTAGGAGAGTTAAGCCTTTGAGTTGAACACTTTACCATTATGTAATGCCCTTCTTTGTCCTTTTTGATCTTTGTTGGTTTAAAGTCTGTTTGGTCTGAAATAAGAGTACCAATCCCTGCTCTCTTTTGTTTTCCATTTGCTTAACAGTTCTCCATTCTTTCACTTTGAGCCTATGGGTGTCAGAGTATATGAGATGTGTTTCTTGAAGACAGCATACAGTTGGGTCTTGTTCTTTATCCAGTTTGCCACTCCGTGCCTTTTAAATAGGATGTTTAGCACATTTACATTCAAGGTTAATATCGATTTGTGCAAATTTGATCCTGCCATGATGCTGTTAGCTGGCTGTTATGTAGACTTAATTGTGTCCATGTTTTATAGTGTCAATGGTCTGTGTACTTAAGTGTGTTTTTGTGGTGTCCTGTAACAGTCTTTCATTTCCATGTTTAGCACTCCCACAAGGATGTCTCTTAAGGCATGTCAGGTGATAATGAATTCCCTTAGCATTTGCTTGTCTGAACAGGATTTTGTTTCTCTTTTTCTTATGAAGTTCAGTTTGGCTGAATCTGAAATTCTTCATTGGAATTTATTTTCTTTAAGGATGCTCCAATCTCTTCTTGCTTGTAGGATTTCTGTGGAAACGTCTACTGTAAGCCTGATTAGGTTCCTTTAGTAGGTGACCTGCCTTCTCTCTCGGTGCTAATATTTTTTCTCTCATGTTGACCTTAGAGAATCTGATGACTATGTGTCTTGGGGATGGTCATCTTGTGTAGTACCTTGCAAATGTTCTCTGAATTTCCTGAATTTGAATATTGACCTCTCTAACAAGGTTGGAGAAGTTTTCACGTACAATATCCTCAAATATGTTTTCCAAGTGGCCTGCTCTCTCTCCCTCTCTTTCAGGAATGCCAGTAAGTTGTAGGTTTATTCTCTTTATATAATCTCATATTTCTCAGAGGTTTTTTTCCCTTTTTTTCTTTATTTTTGTCTAAGTTGATTGAAAGAACTGGTCTATGAGCTCTGATATTCTTTCCCCTGCTTGTTCTGTTCTGCTGTTAATACTTCTGATTGTATTACGAAGTTCTAGTAATGAGTTTTTCATCTCTATCAGATCAGTTTGGTTATTTCTTAAAATGACTATTTCATCTTTCAGTTCTTGTATAATATTACTTGATTGCTTAGATTTCTTGGATTGGGTCTTAACTTTCTCCTGAATCTCTATGATCTTCATTATTATCTAGATTGTGAATTCTATGTCAGCCATGTTGGTCTAGATAAGAACCATTGCTGGGGAGCTAGTGCAGTCATTTGGAAGTAAGAAGACACTCTGGCTTTTAGAGTTGCCAAAGTTCTTGTGTTGGTCCTTTTGCATCTGTGTGGACTGATGTTCTTTTAATCTTTGAAGCTGCTGTCCTTTGGATCGGGTTTTTTGCTTTTATACTCTTTGATGTCCTTGAGGGATTGACTATGGTATAACATGAGTTTAGTCAACTAGCTTCATTTCTGCATGATTTCAGAGAACCAAGGCTCAGCGCAGCACTCCTGGGCTGTGTGTCCTAGCCCTCTGGTAATAGGACCAGGTCCATTCTTCTCTTCTATGACCCCTTGAGGTTAAACACCTGCTGTGATGGAGGTGCCAAGGTGTTTTTGGTCCACTGCCAACAACAGTCTAATGGGAGGTGCACCACAAGCACTTCACTGGGGTGGTGGCAGTGGGGTCTGTGCTCACAAGTGCATGGCAGTGGCAGCAGGGCTCAGGGTCTGCATGCATGATGCATGTGTGACAACATTGGTGGGGTAGTGGCATCCATGTGCTCATGCATGCTGGCAAAGCAGTCGTGGGGAGCCTGTGGGCAAGTGAACACTGGCAAAGTGGTGGAAGGAGGCTGTAGGCAGGTATGCACTGGCAGGAGCTCATCTGCCAAAGCTCTCTGATGGTTATGCAAAGTCTGTCAGCAAAAGAGCTATGGCAGTGGCCACTGGCATGTGCCCTGGTTGAGCATCTGAGGCTGTGCTGCAAGCAGCTGCAGCCAGGCAGGGACCCTGGGAAAAGCCAGCAGATAGCAGGGCACTCAAATTAGACTGGCCCCATCCTAATTGCAAGATAGCCCTTTTGCATTCAGCTCTGACACTCAACAAATGCCAAGGCCACCCACATGAGTATTGCAAGCCTTTGAAGATGTCCTCCACTGCCAGCATTCCTGTGTCAAACCCTCTGAGCTCTGCGCAGACCAGAGTCTTTTCCTTGCCACCCCTTCAAGCAGCTCTCCCTTCCAGCTTAAATGTCCATGGGTGCCATCGGGTCTCCTGCAGCTAGGATTCTGGAGGTTTGTCGTGAGAGTGGGCCATTTCACACCTATGCAACTCATTCCTTCCCCAAAAGCCAGTTGGGGCCAGGAACAAATCCTGGTGCTTGACAACCCTGTGCAGGCACCCCAATTTCCTTCTCTTTCAGCCCAGGGTCTGAGTGCTCTCACCATTCAGTCTCAAAGTCTGCCTTCCAAAGATCTGCCCAGAGTGTGCTAGTCTTCTTGATGATCTGGTCTCTCAGTGGGAGAAGCTCTTTCCAGCCGTATCTAGTCAGCCATATTGGTTCCTCTCCCTATTCCAATTTTAAAATGAGCTAAATACCTGAACAGACATTTTATCAAAGAAGATATACAGATGACAAATAAGCACATGAAAAGATGTTCAACATCATATGTCATTGAAGCATTGTGAATTAGAACATCATTGAGATACCACTAGGCACCCATTAGACTGGCTAAAATTCAAAATACTGACATAATCCAATACTGGTGAAAATACGAAGCAATAGGAATCCTCATTCACTGCTGGTGAGAATGCATAATGGCACAGCCACTTTGGAAGATAACCTGGCAGGAGGGAGGGAATAAATGAGAATTCACTGTGGTTTTACTCAATTTTTTTGTAAACTAAAAACTGCTGTAAAAAATAAAATGTACATTTTTTTAAAAAGAGGCAGTATAAAACTATTCCTGAAACAAAAATCACATAAAGATATACACACAATAAAAAAAGAAAAATATAGAAGGAGAGTCTTACCCTTTAGAAGAAATTACAGGACAAGAAATTAAAAGTGACATAAAATTGCCAACAGAATTTAAATGTCTGTCAATAAGACAATTATTTTTAAATGGAAAATAGGCACAGTGAACCCCAGATAAAAAGTTCAGGGACATTCAATTTCATGTTACTTTCTTATCCAATCCCATTAGGACCTCATGATTATGCTATATATTCTAAAAGTTCATTTGTCTCTTTTAACATAGGCAACACTCATATTCAACTCTAATTGACATTATAGCAATTAGAAGTCTAGGATATTGGCCAACCTAATCTAATTAAAGTTTCTCAGGGAATCATCATCATTATTTTTTAATTGTTGTATGCTGCAGAAGTAAAATAAGATTCATGATTCCATGTTATAACGATTACTGACATCTCCATGGTATTTGAAGAAATGTTACATTTTTGCTACATGGCCAATTGGGAAATGAAAAAGAGAATGATGTAGAATTGCACACAATGATGTGTGAATAACTCAATGATGAACAGTTATTTACGGATACTGACAAATGGCATAGTATTTAAGCAGCCAAGTACACTCCTAATGAATGAGTGCAACACCACAGCAGAAAATTGGTTTGGTCTTACATGCCAAAGAGTACTATAGTTAGCGTTTTGTTTTTGAGGGTTCCTTGGGCATTGGTAACTATGATTTAGGGGAGTATTAGCCTTGTGGCAACAAAAACTCTTTGTTTGAAGGTCTGATTGCTACTTAGTCATTAAATATGATGGGGTCTTTTCTGTCTAAGATGGATTTTATTTTAGTTGAGCTGTGGATAGTACAAACTGATTCTCAGTTAAAACTTGTATGAAATTTACCATCTTTGAGACCACTAATACTTCCTGTTTCAATACACAGGAGAGGCAGCAAACTCAAGTATGTCATGCTAGCCATTTTACTTCCTGGTCTTTCTGTGTTTAGAAGTTTTCATTCTACCATGAAGCAGACAAGATAAAATGTCATTCTGTTGCTGAGCCTACAGGACATAGATACTCTGTCACATTTTCGCTGAGTAGTCAATGTCATTTATGTGAGCACTTATGTGAGCATCTTCATCTGCTCATCTTGAAATTATTCAAAATCATCTTTACTTGTCCTCCTTTTTCTCAGTTTCTGAGACAATATATACTGTATATTTCTTTCTAATCTGAATAAGAACCAGGGATATACAAAGAAAAACCCGATAAGATGCAGCATTTTATCTATAGGATTGGTAATAAATTATATTCTGCCAGCATCAGGGGTTGGTGAGGATGTTGATGGGATAAACTTAGTATAAAACCTTGGTAGTGGCCGGGCGCGGTGGCTCAAGCCTGTAATCCCAGCACTTTGGGAGGCCGAGACGGGCGGATCACGAGGTCAGGAGATCGAGACCATCCTGGCTAACATGGTGAAACCCCATCTCTACTAAAAATACAAAAAACTAGCCGGGCGACGTGGCGGGCGCCTGTAGTCCCAGCTACTCGGGAGGCTGAGGCAGGAGAATGGCGTGAACCCGGGAGGCGGAGCTTGCAGTGAGCCGAGATCTGGCCACTGCACTCCAGCCTGGGCGGCAGAGCGAGACTCCGTCTCAAAAAAAAAATAAATAAAATAAAATAAAAAAAAATAAAAAAAAAAAACCTTGGTAGTATGGCCAGTTGTGGATAAAACTCCTTTGGTCTCTTCCAGAGCACACAGTTTTAGGTGGGAAGTGGATGCTGAACTAATGACTGACTATATTTCCAGCCTTTCTTCCAGCTAAGTGTGGTCTTGAAACCATAGAAGTTTCCTAGGTCATTACACATACAAAAAAATGTCCTATCCCCGTTGACAGTCACTTCTCATGTTTTTCTTCCTCCTCCCAGGCAAACACTGATCTACTTTCTGTCTCTATAGATTTGCCCATTCTGGGCATTTCTTACAAATGGTTTCATACATGTGATCTTTTGTGACTGGCTTCTTTCCATCAGCATAATGTCTTCAAAGTTCATCCATGTCATAGCATGTTTCGGTACTTTATTCTTTTTTTAGTACTGAATAATATTTCATTGCATATGTATACCATGTTGTGTTTATTACGGACATTTGGGTTGTTTCTCATTTTCAGTTATTATGGATAATACTGCTATATGCATTTACAAGTTGGGCCATGTAGTAACTCTATGTTTAACATTTCAAAGAACTGCCAAACTAGTTTTCTAAAGTTCCTGCAACATTTCACATTCCACTAGCAATGCATGAGAGTTTTCAATTTCTCGATATTCTTGCCAACACTTGGTATTGTCTATAGTTTTTTATTACAGCCATACGAATCAGTGTAAAGTGGTATCATATTGTGGTTTTAACTTACATTTTTCTGATGAGTGATGATGTTGAGTATCATTCCATGTGTTCATTAGCCATTTTTATATCTTCTTAGATAAATGTCTATTCAGATTCTTTGCCCATTTTTATTGTGCTTTTTTTCATTATTGAGTTGTCTGACTTTTTATATATTCAAGATACAATTCCTTTGTCAGATATGTAGTTTGCAAATATTTTCTCCCATTCTGGCTTCTCTTTTCATATTCTTGATGGTGTTATTTGCAACACAAAATTGTTTGAGGTTTATGAAGCCCACACTGACTTTTATTATAAGAATTTATCTTTATCATTAAGATAAATGAATAGCATCATAGTGAACATCAGGCCTGTATCATACAATGACCAAGAAACAGATGAGTTTGCTAAGAATGACAATTTTGATTAACAGTGAAGAACCATTTTCCAGGATAAATTCACTACAGAAAAAAAATTTTGGAACAGCTCCTGGGTAACTATCTGGTATAATCATTTTTCAGTTACTCTTCTGAGAATTCTCCAAAGCAATGAAACTTCTCTGGCCATTATAACTTGAAGCACTTACTAGATTTTTCTATCAGAATTATCTTTACCGAAAGGGAACTCTCAGATTACCTATCTGTTAATTAAAGATACTGTAATATTGTGATGCCAGTGGTACAGTGGCTTAGTGTTGTGTGTTCTTCCTTCTAAAAATCTTAAGATTAAAAAGAAAGAAAGCTAAGCTCGTAATATGGGCCAGGGACTTCAAAAGTCGTTTTACTACATGGAAAAATAATTCATAATACAGTCATTCAGGAGAAATTCTGCAGCCACAAAATATAGCCCTCCTTTGTTTTCCAGTTTCTGTAACAGAAAAGTGAAGTATTCCTTCAATTTGTCTTAAAGAAATATTAAATGCCTACTATGTGCCAATTATTTTACCAGATATTACAATGGAAAATGTGATCTATTTATCCTCAAGGGGAGTGTAGTTTGAGAAGGATGAGAAGAAAGATGTAAACCAATAAATATAATAAAGTGTTATAGGAACAGAGTATTTATAGGGTACAGGGGATGAACAAAAGACAACAATATGAGTGAATATATAGGTGCTTAATGTACATTGTTTCATCTTAATACACACAACAGCCCTGTAAATCAGATATTTCCATCTTCACTACACAAATGAGGAAATTAAAGCCCAGGAAAGTTAAAGGACTTAAAAAAGATTAGAAAAACTAATAAGTAACATGACAGAAAGTCAAAGCAAGGTCCCCTGATTGCAAAACTGTGTTTATTGCAATCTGTCATGTAGACCCTCAAACGCTCACTACACTTATCCTGTTAGTCAAGCTAATGATACAGTGGCAAGAAAAGTGTGGCTCTGGGAGCGTCAGTCATTCTGTGGGCTCATCAGTCTGCATTATCTATTGATTATTAATATATTCTCAATACAACTCTTCCTCTTCAAATTTAGATCTATCCTAATACACTGTCAGATTACAATAGCTATTAGGAATATGTAATTGCCCCCAAGAATCCTTACTAAACATAAGATTTTAAAGCCCTTATTTTTATCTTACAATGTTAAACCTTGTGGCAAACTGAATCATTGTTTACAATTCTTTTTGCCTCCCCTTCTTTACACCTTATACATCTGCAACCCTTACCACTTGCTCTTTTAATTCCAACTACCAAAATGGGCAGAGTTTAGTGCCCAATCCCATCAACATTGGGTTTGACCATTGTCTTGCTTTGAACAACGGAATAAGGGTAAAAGCAACTATGTACAGTTCCGAGGCTGACGGTGCAATGCCTGTTTCTCCTTGTGCACACTCTCCATGTGTACTTTATGTTTTCATGCATATTAATGACTGCTATTCAAAAAAGTTCCTCTGTAACTGTGTATCTTCAGCCTGAGCTCTACAATAAACATAGGCTGGAACACATCAGAGGCAAATCCACACCAAGAAGCCTAGTTCAGCTTAGATCAGCTGATCTCCAACTGTCCCGCAAGAGCATGGGAAATAAATACTTATGGTATATGCCACAGAGATTTTTATGGTTGTCGTTTACACCACAATAGCTAACAGAGACAAGCCTCATTCTCTTCCTCGTGGGGAATTTAGGATATAAGCACTCCAGACTGATTTATCCAGTTTGTAACATGAAACTTCAATGGATAATATGGTCAGCCTATTTGATCTCTAAGTAACAAGAAAATCATGATTACGGAGAATTAAGACCTGCAGCCATTACTTCCATTATAAAGTAAAAGTAAGGTATCCTTGAATGCATCAAACTTAATAGGTCAAAATTTGGACATTTTGTTTCCACCTCTGAACTTAATTCCTCTTTCAGTTTCCCAGCACAGTAAATGCCACCTTGGTCCAGCTAGAAACCCAGGAAGTCATCCTGAACTCTTTCCACTTCATTGCTCGCCACATCCAATCCATCAGCAGCTTTTCCAAAGATTTTCTAGGATTCATTCACTTCTCTCTTTGGCCCCTCTACAGTTTCCTAACACTTGCAAGCACATCAATCTCTTCTGCTCATCAAAACACACCATAAAGAGATTAGCAAAGACAAACCACAAAAAGCAAAAAATAAAAGCTAAAAGGATTTGCTGCCTGCCAAAAATTGTTATAAGGTTAGAACAGTGCTGTCCAATAGAAATAATGCAAAACACACACGTAATTCTATATTTTCTAATAATCACATTTAAAAATGTTAACACAATTATTTAAAATACTTTTAATAATATACTGTTACTTAAGTCAATGTATCAGAATTTCATCAACGGTAAATAAATGTAAAAATTAATTATGAGAACTTTATACTTTTTCATACTGTCTTCTTCAAAATTTAGTTTTTGTGTTACTTTCACAAAACACCTCAATCTAGACTAGTTGGATTTCAAGTGAATATATGATCACTTATGAATCAATGAGAAAAAGACAAAACATCCAAAAGAACAGTGAGAAAAAGATGTGAACAAAAATGAGTACATTCTGCCTTCGTTTTTCTCTTGTGTTTATAGTCATAGTACATTTAAAGTGCGTTTTCTGTGATCAGACTGAGACACTGTGGAGACGGCAGGGAGAGTTTTCTTCCTCTCTTGAAGGAATAAAAATGAATGCAAATCTTAATTATTCATAGTCATGATTTTATTTGTTACTTAGAGATTAAGCAGACTGACCACATTATCCACTGAAGTTTCATGTTTAATTCTATTATACTTTAACGGTGATCGATGTTTGTAAAATTTTAATTACCCAAGGTACTTTTGATTCTGATAGCCAATTCATTCCTCTTTGGAAAAACAGTGCTTCTATATCACAGAATCTTCACTATCAGCATGGCAGCAACCCAAAAATTGGTGGACAAAAGGGAAAAAAATCAAATTTACTTATTTTCTAAAGTATACAAATGTACTTACTTTCTAAACTCATAAGAAAGAAACTAAGCAACCAAGTTTAACTTCTAGTTCATTGCAGACAGCATCCTTGATAAAGGATTTTTTTTAATCTCTTAAAAACATTCACCTTGCTAAGTCCATTGTTTCAAATATACCTGAGAGTTTTGTCCTTTCAAAAGAACAATTACGGCAGTAATTTTTCTGTGCTGTTCATGAGCATGCTGAAAAGGTTATTCATTTCATAAATGATACTATTAGACTTCCTGGTGTTTTTTGTTTATAGAATTCCTGATAAGCTTCCTCAGAGAAATAAGAGTATAAAGGAAATAATTACTGAGCCTCAAGAAATAAATTTTTGACAGTCTGAGGTGGGAAATTGACTCATTCGGAAGAAGGAGGGAGTTAAATATTTGAGTCCCTCCAAGGCTGATGGCTCATTAATAGCAAGGAAAAAGGGCTCTGAGAGATCATGTGAAGTCCTGCCACTCACGTGTCCCATGATCCTGATATAAGAGCTGGCATGGATTTTCTCAAAATAGGGAGTAAAGTCAAATAAATAAAAGCCATAACATCACCTGAAGATATGGTAAAACAACATAAACGACTGCAATGTTAAAAACAACAGCAACAAAAACAGAACTAAAAGGAGTAAGACCACTGATGTGGGTTGGAGGTTTGTGACCCTGCAAGCCTCACGTTGAAATGTAATCCCCAGGCCGGGCGCGGTGGCTCAAGCCTGTAATCCCAGCACTTTGGGAGGCCGAGACGGGCGGATCACGAGGTCAGGAGATCGAGACCATCCTGGCTAATACGGTGAAACCCTGTCTCTACTTAAAAAAAAAATACAAAAAAAACTAGCCGGGCGACGAGGCGGGCGCCTGTAGTCCCAGCTACTCGGGAGGCTGAGGCAGGAGAATGGCGTAAACCTGGGAGGCGGAGCTTGCAGTGAGCTGAGATCCGGCCACTGCACTCCAGCCTGGGTGGCAGAGCGAGACTCCGTCTCAAAAAAAAAAAAAAAAAGAAATGTAATCCCCAGTGCTGGAGGTGGGGCCTGGTGAGAGGTGTTTGCATCATGGGGGTGGATCCCTCATGAGCGGCTTGGTGCCATCCTCTCAGGGTAATGAGTGAGTTCTCAGTCTCTGAGTTCACATGAGATACGGTTGTTTATAGAAGCCTTGGACCTCCTCCCTGCCTCTTGCTTCCTCTCTTGCCATGTGGTACATTGGCTTCCCGCCTCACCTTCCTCCACGACTGTAAGCTTCCTGAGGCTCTCACCAGAAGCCAAGCAGATGTTGTTGCCAAGCTTGGACAACCTGTAGAACTGTGAGCAAATTAACTCTGCTTTCTGAGTTATTCGGCGTCGAATATTATTCGAGTTATTTGGCCTCGAGTAATATTCAGCCTCGAATATTATTTGAATATTAATCGAGGCCATATATTATATCTGCTTATTCAGCCTCGAATATTATTTTACAGAAAGGCAAATGGACTAATACCCTCACTATATTAAGAAATTCAATAATTACTTTATAACACTTGGGAGGTCCAACTCCACCAACATGAACAACCAAGGAAGGAGAAATGGCATGGGGGCCAAGTCATGATGACCACACAGCAAGTCTGTGAGTGATGTTAATATGGGAGTAACCACTAGGTCCAAGTCACTCCCAGCCCCTAGTGTGAGCATCAAGGTGGATACTAAAATGAAAACCAATTGAGGCTGCATCCTATCTCAAGGGTTAGATGATATTTGGCACCAGACGCTGGAGAACTCTGGGTGAACCATCCAGATTTTTCTGCCAAGGGAAGGGAAGTTGTTGAGTGATTTGGGAGCCTAGAGAATGCACTCTGTGGGAGGAGAGGGAGACAATGATTGTGTTTCTTTCCCTGGAGACCTCATCCCCACCCTACAGCAGCTTAGAGACTAGCGGCAAGTCATCCTGCTTTCACTTGCTCTGAGCATTGCAAAAGTTTTCATAGTTTCGAGAAGCTTACTTTCCCTTCAGCACTTTTTAAAACCTACTTACCGATTTTATGGCCTACTTATTTCATGTTGAATATGATTTATAATGTGAAAAATCCCAACTGGTCTACTTTATGACCAGGAAGATGGTCCTACTGAGCTTTGGAATTGCTGTGCCTGTTCTTTGAGCTATAATATATAGCTCAGGTATTTTGGGGACATTGCATCCAAATCCAAAATGCGAGGTTAAAGAAAAAAAAACAACAAGCACATTACTTGAAATTGAGTCTCAGAAAAATGTTTCTTGAATTTTATTTCCTATTTCTCAATTTTCCTTTAGGCAATTAAAAAGCAAAACATCACTTCAGAAGATATACATTTAAACTACATTGTAGGGAGCATGTAATTTGAATTTAAATCCCCTAAATTATCTGTCCATTAGCAAAAAGCAGAGTTTGCACTCCAAAAACTATTTTGTTTAATTGAAAGTGCTCAAAGGCAACCCTTCATAAATATTCAAATTCAGTGACTTGAATTAATTTATAAACCTCCATTTAACTATTCTGTCCTGGGATACACTTGAAAGTAACAAAGCTAATAAGTAAAGGTAATAGACTATTCTCCACCTGGATTAATGTAGATTAATAAATTAATCCACCTTGGTTAATATAGAAAGTCTATCTTAGAAGTTTAAGCAAAATGCCTTATTACTTTTCTTCTTGGTAGCAAGGATATTTTAAATTATATCCTATATGATATCCTATTATGTTGGTGTTTCCCCCTCAATTTTCTATTTTGAGAAATTCTAAATTTATATGAAAGTTGTAAGAATAAGGACAATTAATATCTGTATACCAATTATCCATATTCATCAATTATCAACATTTTACTGCATCTTTCTCCTTTCTCTTTTGTGACTTAAGAGTACGTTTATATCTTGACAACTTCACTTCTGAATACTTCAGCCTTTATTTCAAAAGAACAAGAATATTTTCCTGCATAAACATAATTCAGTTATTCTAGTCAATCAAATTAACATTGGTACAATTCCATCATTTAATATTTACCCTATATTCAAATTTTCCTTATTTTCCAATAATGTCCTTTATAACTTTAAAAAAAAAAAACAGTGGGGTAAAGAATCATGCATTGAATGTAGTTGCTATATCCTCACCTATTTTATTCTAGACAAGTTCACTTGCTTTTAATTTTTATTCTTTGTTTTCTAAACAATCCTGAGAGGAAATTGCAGAGATTAACCAGAAATATCTCAGCATTTATTTCTAGAGAGCAAAGTTCTCCCCTTACTGAAGCAGTGTGCTTTAAAAACTTTGTGTGTGTGTTTTTGTTTTACTATATTTATTATAAAAACGTATTACTTCTTTTTACAAAAAATTGAGAAAAGAGAATAGGAGAAGAGAGGGAAGGTCATTAACATCACCCAGCGAGAAATTGTGACTGTTTTTTTATATTTCATTTTAGTCTGTTCTTTCTGTCTGCTTATTTGTTGATTTCACATCAGTTATATACAAGGAATATAACTGAAAAAGTTAAATAACATGCTTTAATTTCCACTTAAAAGCATCTCTCAAGTCAAAACACAAACACAAATACTGCTAGACCAGTAAGACCAAAAGATTCAGGTCAATGAGTCCAAAAATCAACATCAAGATTCCCCGGAACCCAAAAGGTTGCCTAGAGTCGTGGCAGTAAATTGACACACAAAATCTTTCCATTATATTATTCTTCAGAGTTTCAAGGCAACTCTTGGTGGATAAAATTGTAACTTCAGCCAGACTAATCTGAATTCCAGAATTTTCCACTGTGGCATTTAATGGAAGACATTGAAATGGCAAGGGAGCCTGAGATGGGGTGAGCATCAGAAGGGAATTTTCTCAACTGTGTCATGGCAGATTAGCTGAATTCCTCTCTAAGTGCCTAGGGGACATGACCAAGGTAAGAGGAGAGTTTTAAAATGAACTTGAGGGCAATAAAGGGCATCAGATGATAAAAAATGAGTTGATGTAGTTTTGGCACACATTCAAAACCTTCAGCATTTCACTAGATTTTTTTTTCATTATCATTGAGAATGCACTTTATATTTCCCAAAGGGAAAGTGTCCTCAAACAGAACCATTCAGAACACATTTCAAAGGAAATGAGGGTATCATGTTACACGTATATTGACCTGAAAAGGCACTGCAGAGACTGGCAGAACTACCTGATTAAATAAAGAGTCTAGAGGTTTTTGATATTTCTCTCAGCCAAAACTCTATGGGAAGCCAGACACAGACATCTGAGATTAGAATATTGCTCCAATGTGTAAGTTTATTACCAACTGGTATGAGTTTTATAGACATGCTTGATAAAAGTCTGACAATTTTTTTAAATGACTAGACTTTTCTGAAAAAGCAAGAAAGGAAAAGTTTAACAGTCCTTATGTCTCTTATAACAGCAAAGACAAAATGTAAAATGAATATAATTTATTAACTTATAGTCATGAGCCTTCCAAACTGTGGAAACAGGACCGCACTTTGAAATTCTCCAGAATGATTTTACATGACTACTCTTTTGATGGGTGTTGAAAGGAACAATTCATTATTATATGCAATATAATAAAAAAGATTAATTAAAGTAACAAATAAGAAACAAGAACTGCTTGTTCTTTGGGAGAGTTATTATTTTTTCTTTTTTTGTAAATATTATGCTCAAGATCAAGTTTATGCTTTTATGATACCATTGACTGTAATTGATAGTCTCCATTTTTCCTGTTTTGTTTATTTAAAAAAGAAAACAGCCATTTGTTAAAAATTAAGTTTGGGTTGTACTAACAGCTCATGTGAAAATTATAAGCCATGCTTTTTATATTGTTTTACTTTAAAAAATCAATTTGTAGCATAATAATTTAATTGGTTAATTTTAAATGCAAATGTAGCAGTTGTTGCTATAAAGTAGCATAACAGCCAGACCACATTTCAAGAAGTAATTTTAAAACTTTAAAAGTGCATAAAACTCTTCCATATGAGTGTAATAACATCATAAATTAAAATTTCATCAAAAGATATATATATATACACATATATTTATAGTCATTTTTACATATGTGTATATAGATGTAGTACAAATTCAGAGTCTTTTCTGATTATCAATATCAGGAAATAATAAAGAAATAAATATATTCAGTATGAATTGTTATCCCAGCCCCCCCACTACACACACAACTGCTAAAATATTACAGATCTGCTGTGTGACTGATGATAGAAAGTAAGTGTGCATGTTATCTTTTCTAATAAGATACCTCCTTCACTTTACATAAAGGACTTTGTCAGGCTATTTTCAAATTATTCCCAATTTTTAAAAAATGAAATGTTTTTCTGAACTCTGGACTTTCCATGTTCAGTGTTGATCAGACAATTAGGCCTTTTGAAATGACACTTACAGGAACTTATATCTTCTAAAAGGACAAATTACTACTTAAAAAGAGAATATGCAACAGTTAGTACTCCCAGATGTTCATTGTTAAATTCATGGCAAAGGCATGAACTCTGAAACTTCTGTATTTTGAGCTGCAAAAGATATCACAGGGGCCCAGCGCAGTGGCTGATGCCTGTAATCCCAGCACTTTGTGAGGCCAAGGTGGGCGGATCATGAGGTCAGAAGATCAAGACCATCCTGGACAACATGGTGAAATCCCGTCTGTACTGAAAATATGAAAATTAGCCGGGCGTGGTGGCACACGCCTATAGTTCCAGCAACTCAGGTGGCTGAGGCAGGAGAATCGCTTGAACCAGGGTGGCGGAGGCTGCATCAAGCTGAGATCATGCCACTGCACTGCACTCCAGCCTGGGTGATAGAGCAAGACTCTGTCTCAAAAAAAAAAAAAAAAAATTATAGGAAGTTGATACTAAGAGATTCCAAAAGTTGTCTCCATGCTATACAACACTGAAGACATGCAAGAGTTGGAATTATGAAAATATTAATATGTATCTTGTATTTAACGCAATAGTCATGAGTGACAAAATGTGATAGTAAGTAGTGGTGATGGTGGGACATTAGTTAAAGCAAGGCTAGGAATGAAATACCCTAATTCTAACCCCATTAGTAAGTGACTACCCCTGTTCTATTAGTGAAAAAAAAAATATCTTCAAAAACAGCATCTAAACCCCAGCCACTTGTACCCATCACCCAGTGTCAACAACAGAAATTATCACTGTGAGTATAAATGTTCTTTGGATTCAACCATTTCTCAACAAACAGCTCTGTGATTCTCCCAAGCATCTTTAGAGATTGAAACGGTGCTGAACTCAAAGTCAGAAACAATGGGTTCAAGTCCAGTTAATGCCACTTCTCAGTACCTTGAGGTTTTTTCTGGCAGGGTGGTTGCCTATGTCTGTTTTGAATGGTCAAACACTCCCAACACTCCACACCAACTCAGGAAGTCTAGAGAGTCTGAGAAAAGGATTCCTATTCTTGGTACTTACTTGCTATGGACTGAACGTTTGTCTCCCTCAGAATTAATATGTTGAGGTTCTAATCCTCAACATGATAGTATTTGGAGGTGGAGTCTTTGGGAGGTAATTAGGTTATGAGAATGGAGCCCTTATGAACAGGATTAGTTCTCTTATTAGAAGAAACAAAGAAATTCTCTCTCGCTCTC
This sequence comes from Trachypithecus francoisi, assembly GCF_009764315.1. Lineage (NCBI taxonomy): Eukaryota > Metazoa > Chordata > Mammalia > Primates > Cercopithecidae > Trachypithecus > Trachypithecus francoisi. Next base: position 22,781,986 of record NW_022681474.1, read on the forward strand.
TCTGTCTCTCTTTCTGTACCTTGTGAAGACACAGGGAGAAGGTAGCCATCTTTAAACCAAGACAAGGGCCCTCCTCAAGAACTCCATCATGCTGACACACCTTACTCAGACTTTCATCTTCCAGAACTGTGAGAAACATATGTTGGTTGTTTAATGCACCTAGTCTGTGATATTCTGTGATAGCAGCCTGAACCGATTAACCCATTACTCAATTCTCAAATCCCTGTGATTTTGGTATGAAATTTGTTTCTTTAATGTGAGAAACATTCTGCTTACATCCTCTTTTTTCTATCTCCCTCCACTCTCATCACTTTTACTTCTTCCTTGCCTCAATCCCTACCCAAATCTATCATTAATTCTCTATACACTCATACCCTTGTTTGGTTGTTTGGTAAATTCTCATCTTTTATGAAAATTCAATCTGAGGTCCCATATCTTAATACTCTTTGGAAATTTAGAATAATTGAGTTTTAACATTTTCCCCTTTATTTTTGAGATTCAGTGGTCATTTTTCCTCACACAGTCATTTCATCTTTACCGGCATGCGGGAAACTAATATTTCTACCCAGTTAGCATTGTGCACCACCAGCATTGACTCTTCCAAACACACAGTGACTTTGCCTTCTAGTTCCCATTGCCTTTCGGCAAACAACATGCTTCATACCCAGAAGGAAGAAGTACAATCTTGCAAGTATGAAGAATTCAGAGTCCCTGAAATCTGACCAAATCTTCCTTGCATTTTTCAAGCTTTACCAAGAATAACTGGAGCTTGCTGTGAGAATTTTTGATGTCTTTGAATTGTTTCTCTTCTTTCAATAAAGACTGATTCAGTTACTCATTTGTAGAACTTTTATTTTCATTTCTAAATATGCTATAGTGGAATTCCAAATAAACAATTCAGCCAGAGTCCATAAAATAATTGATATCTTCCCTTCCCTATAGTGGAAAAAATATTGAGAAAAAGTAAATGTAATTCAGCCTCAAATGTATCCTATATCCCACACCATAAGAAAACTCTTAAGTATGACCTTACAATAAAGGCGCATTAAAAAGTGGCCTGTAGCAAAGACACTGTTCCAACTAGTGTCATCATGCTCGTTAGTTTATTTGTTCTTGTGACAAGCAAATATATTTTGTTCTCCCTGTATTTTTCCAGGCACCAAGCTAAGCACTTCTGTCTACATTATCTCATTTAATATTTATAATAACTTCATATGGCATTTCCATTTTTACAGATGAGCCTACCAGGGCTAAGAGAGCAGAACCATGATATAAAGTTCCAAATCTACTAGTTGCTTAACTGAATTTGACTCTGGTTATCTGATTTCTGGTGCAGTCAGCACTCTCTCATTCTCCTATACCCCATCAGTTCATTCTCTTGTGGTACCACAATTTGTATAGTGACTCCTTCATGTCTGAGTCACCCTTCTATTGTCCACATAGGAGATGCTTATTAAATGTTTGCTAAATAACAATATATACCAAGGTACATGTGCCAGGCACAGCGCTAGGTAACACAGCAGTGAATAAGGAAAAACCCTAATCTCATGGAATTTACATACAGCAAGAGGAGACATGAAGTTTATGAACACATAATTATACAGTAGAAGGTACAAAGCCAGACAAAGTGAGAGAGGGACAGAGCGGAGCTATATTGTGTGTGAATAGGGTATTCAGAGAAAGCGCTCTCCAGTAGTAGCATTTAAGCAGAGGCCTGAGTGAAGTGAAAAAATGATCCATTCTGATCTCTGGGGAAGAACATTCCAGGCAGAAGACACGGCAAGTGCCAAGGCCCAGGGGCAGGAATTTGTTTGATGTATTTGAGGGAAATTGAGGCTACCTGAGTGGTTGGAGCACCACGAGGAACGCAAAGAGTTGCTGGAGAAGACATCAGAAACAAGACTGGTTGGCAGATCAGGAAGGACGCAGTAGGCAAGGTGAGAATTTTACAGTTTATTCTGAGTGAGATGAGAAGCTGCTGAAGGGAGTGACAGTCTCACTTCAACCAGATCCCTCTGATCGCATGGAATCCTCTGAAGGGCAGGAGTGGTGGACTCTTTGGTTGGAGCATAGAACCTTCAGCCAAAACCCAGAGGGGTAGCAGCTCTACCTAGAAGCTGGGGCTGGTGGTGGCGGCGGTGACCATTCCTATTAGAGTCAATAAGAGGGTTTGGTGGGTCATTTCGGCTACTTGTTAACTCAGAAAACAGTGATTTTTCTCCAGTAGATGAGGAAAGGGTGGTTGATGTTTTGAGTGGACACAATTAAGCTGAAAGAAGGAAGAGCCCAGTGGGTCAGCACAGCCCAGGGTGGGCGGGGTGGGGGGGGGGTGTCCAAGTTAAATAGATATGAAGCCAGGCTTAAGGGGGCGGTCAAGCCAGGCTTACTGAAAACAGACTTAAACCATTGCACATTTTAATTAATAATTGGACTTCTTAGTTGATAAACTTGAGAACTCATGGCTGAAAAAGTAATATCACTTTTGGAGGCTAGGGAGAAGATATCACCAAATCCTTTGACTTTAAAATGACTGAGGGCAAAATGGGAAAGTTTTATCATTGAAAGAATCCTCCAACCATTGCAAGTGATTTTATTTTTAATGCATAGAATCAGGGCCTTCCTTCCCATGTAATTACCTAAATAGACATAAATGTGTTTCAAAATTGTCCCATTTTCCAGACACCATTATTCTGAGCATGCTTCTGATGTCCTGAAGCCCAGAGTACAATTATCTTTGATAGTGGGGACAGTTTTTCAGACAGGTTTCCTTTGAACAAGAGAAGGAGTTTTCCCTAGGTTTCCATTTCAAGAAAATTAAATTGAATTGGATTTTGAGGTACCATTAATTGATGTAACAGACAGAACAGAAACCTGATGATTTGGCTCAAGGCCTTAAAAAAAGAAAAGAAAAGAAAAAAGACTTTGGTGAGAATAGCCTCCAGGCCCAAAATGTCAGACTTCTTACTGGTTCGGCAGCTATACCTGCAGTTAAGAAAAAAGGAAACCATAGGGTTGATCATTTCCCTGGAGACTGAGGATTTTTAGCTGCAGTCTGTATATTTTTCAGAAGTGCCAGAGATAGATTATTTATAGCAAGTGGATTTAAGAGATAGAAATATTGAACAATCTAGACTAAACTTTTAGGTACATATCATTTTTTCCAGTCTACATTTCAGTACCTAGTATTTCTAATGATTACATGGAGAAATTTCCATTTGACACTATTATAAGCCTTTTAGGCTAACTGGATAGCTTAAAGGTTCTTAAAGAGAGCAACAATGGGCCGGCTGCGGTGGCTCAAGCCTGTAATCCCAGCACTTTGGGAGGCCCAGACGGAGGAATCACGAGGTCAAGAGATAGAGACCATCCTGGCTAACACGGTGAAACTCCGCCTCTACTAAAAAATACAAAGAACTAGCCGGGCGAGATGGCGGGCGCCTGTAGTCCCAGCTACTCGGGAGGCTGAGGCAGGAGAATGGCGTAAACCCGGGAGGCGGAGCTTGCAGTGAGCTGAGATCCGGCTACCGCACCCCAACCTGGGCGATAGAGCGAGACTTCGTCTCAAAAAAAAGAAAAAAAAAGGAGCAACAATGTATTCGATCAACAATGAGATTTTCTATACTGAAAAAAATGGGAATGTTGTTAATGTTATTTTTTAAAGTGTGCACTAAGATGCATATGTGTACTTAGAAAAAATTTTTATAATCTAGTAAGAACTTTTGTGTGGAGGGATATTATATACTGGCCTGAAAGTCCAAAAATGAAGAGAAGAAGAGATAACGGTAGAACCAACTGGTAAGCATGGATTCTCAGCAGGAGATGACACTGCTCCCACGGGGGTAAAAATTCATTCTTAGGGGTCAAGAAAATTTCAGGTATTAAAATGGTTTATTCCCCCTTTCAGTAAGCAGAATAATGCTTTTCCAGGGCCTCACCTTACCAAAGAAGTCCATTCTTCTGTCCCTAGAACCTCTGACCTCATTATGGTAGGTGAGAAAAAGGAATTAAGATTGCAGGTGCCATTAAGTTTGCTAATGAACTGACCTGGAAAGGAGAGGGGAGATTAGCCTGGATTACCAGGTGATACAGTTTCACCGTGTCTCCACCCAAATCTCATCTTGAATTGTAGCTCCCATAATTCTCATGTGTTGTGTGAGAGACCCAGTGGGAGATAATTGAATCATGGTGGCGGTTTCCCCCATACTGTTCTTGTGGTAGTGAATAAGTCTCATGAGAGCTGATGATTTTACAGGGGAGGGGGGTTTCTCTTTTGCTTGGCTCTCATCCTCTCTTGCCTGCTGCCATGTAAGATATGCCCTTCACCTTTCACCATGATTGTGAGGCCTCTCCAGCCACTTGGAACTGTGAGTCCATTATAACTTTTTCTTTATAAATTACCCAGTCTCGGGTATGTCTTTATCAACAGCATGAAAATGGACTAATACACCAGGTGTGCCCTTGCAAACGGACTAATACACCAGGTGTGCCCAATGTAACCACAAAAGTCCTTAAAAGTGGAAGATGAAGATGGGCTAAAAAGGCACAAAGAGATCCCACGTTTGCTTTGAGGGTGGAGGAAGGCGATCACAAGCAAAGTTATATGGGTGGTCCCAGAAGCTGGACACAGATTCGCCTCTAGATTTCCGGAAAGAAATGCAACCCTGGTGATCCCCTCACTCCAGCACAATGAGACCTGTGTCAGACAGATATCCCTGCACAACTGTAAGATGACACATTTGTGTTGCTGCTGCATAGTTTGTAGGAATTTATTATAGCAGAAATGGTGAGACAATTAATATACCCTCCCAAAGGTCATAGAATACAAACATAGTGTAGCTGTACCATTAAAATGTCATTGGTGGGCAATTAGGAAAAACATGTCTGAACAGTAATAACAAAAAGAAATTGGGGGGCAATAACAAAAATAAATTGAGTAATATTGCACTAGAAGATGACAAGCAGGCTATTTGACTCCAGAATTTCATAAAAGGGGAGCATTTTATGGCATTAGTGTTTGGATGAGTAAATTTTACAGCACCAAAAGCTGTTGCTTTAATCTGGAGCAGATCAGAGAATTAGCAAAAATAGAGTTATTCTTAAAAGTGAATAACTAAGAAAGTATTCCACAGGAAAAAGACTTAGGAAACTCTAACAGAAACAATATAGTTGATATGAAATGAAATCTAAAAATCGCAGATACAGAAGAACGCTTCTCTAACTACATGTGTATAGTTGCCTGGAAGAAAAGTTTGAAGGTCGATAGGTCAAATGCTAAAAGTGAGTTCACTGGATGGTCATTCTATTTCTATTTATTGTTGTTGTTATTATTGTTGTTTAAGACTTTCCTATAAGAAATATATATATATGATATTATAGGAGGCTTTTACTATATGCCAATAGTTTGTAACTGGATGGGAACCAAAATTTCATAATAAACAGTTTTCACAAAATCCAGTTTGGGTTGAGTCTTAATCTTAAAATGAAGAACTGGAATTATAAAATAAGTTTATTTCATTTTATGTAGTTATTACTAAATTTATGTTACAGATGTAACTATGTTGTTAGAGCTGTTTTTAGAGAGTAGAGAATTGAGAAATTTAAAGTAGTGGCAACTTTGGTCTTCTTCTTTCTCAAATTTATATAATTACTTGATTATATACTTCATGTTTGATTTCTGCAACATAATTATAGAGAGGATCATATTTGAAGGTTGCATCCGTTTTCCCAGGAGTTTTGCCTAATCCTTCAATAATCTAATTATTCGCTTTTGAAGTAGCTGTTGTGTTGTCATCATTGTGTATTTTTTCCCCTTAGTTTAATCGGTGAATGGGGCCAACTTCTCATTTGTCAATGATTTGGCTTGTAATCGGAACAGTGCACCAACCTTCCTTTCCATCAAATTTTTAAGTCCTGTATTTTTTTCCACAAGATTTTCAGTTTCATTTTGCAATCTATGTGCATTGAATAACTAGATATTTAAGAGGTTAGGCGTGGAAGAATGTTTGAGTGAGTGCTAATTTTATCATTGTTTTGCTCATTAGTTAATAATATTGATGACTTGTTTTCCCACACAACTTTAAGTTGGCAAGAACTTAGATAATTTGATCATATTGTACATAAACAATTTTATCATATTTTATCACACACATATACAAAGACACATACACTCACACATGCACTCTGTATCTTTCAAAGATTTGGGTTTAAAACTTGAGAAATCTGGCCAACTTTGTGGCTCATGCCTGCAATTCCAGCACTTTGGGAGGCCGAGGTGTGAAGATCACTTGAGATCAGGAGTTCGAGACCAGCCTGGTCAACATGGTAAGACCCCATCTCTACTAAAAATACAAAAATTAGCTGGGTGTGGTGGTGCATGCCTGTAGTCCCAGCTACTAGGGAGCCTGAGGCAGGAGGATCGCTTGAACCCAGGAGGCAGAGGTTGCTGTGAACCAAGATCATGCCACTGCACTCCAGCCTTGGTGACAAAGTGAGACTCTGTCTCAAAAAAAGAGAAAATAAATAAAATAAAATTTGAGAAATCTGCTGCCATTGCTTTCAGGGAAGAACTCTGTGCAGTTTTGCCACATCACTTGTAGCACAAAACACAGAGTTTAGGGGCTTTTCATAAAAATGCTTTAAGTACATTATACTAGTTGATTTAACAAAATGAAATTTAAAGTTGGGAGAACAAATGCACGATGGTTTCAGCATAGTTTGCCTACATATGTATATATCTTGATGGATAAGAAACCAAATACACATCTATGGCACCAACACATAGGGCATTTGTCCAACTAGCAGGGACCACTCTGGCCTAGGTTCTGGGGGCACAAAGAACTTACAGGGCAGTGGGTCAATGAAATAGTCTATCTCTACTAGTGGAGCGTTCTCAACATCCTTGTTAGTCAATTCTGTTTTTGAACAACCTCAGAAAACACGTGTCTTCCCTAAAGCATTGAGGGTTTCAAAATCAATGTCCTGCTCCCCAACACATACACATATATCATCTCTTCCTGCAAGACATGTGCCCCTGGCCATTGACAGTCTTGCAGCTGTCTTCATTCCTTTCTCCCCCAGTGGATGTCACTGCTGAAATTCTCAAGAGGTCCTCATCCAGGCCCTGTGTGAATAGTCTCAAAGCAAAGAATGTTGGAACTGAAAATTTCCTATAGTTCACTAGGCCACAGGTTATCATTTTATAAATAAAGAAACAAACTTCCAGTGCATTTCAGAGTTGTATATTGGCCCTACCAGAGGTACCATTAACAGTAGACCTCGTCAGGTGTAAATGCTTCCATAGAAAATTCCTCAGAGAAAGCATACTGTGAAAATGTTACCATTCTGTGCTCCTCTTAATCCAGACATGACACGATCCCTGCAGCTAGGTACTCACAACAGCTCTATGAAGGGGCAGAGCCCTGGAGGATGAATTTCAGAAGAAAAGGTTGAGGGGCTTCTGAAGACCTCACGATGGCCTTGGCCTTCTCTGTAGGACCTCAGATATGTCCCAGAGTGACCAGGTAAACAAAAGGTTATGGGAAAGTTGAACATTGTTGACTTAAGCAAGCAGGACTGACTCTCCTTGACTGAGCTCTTCCACACAGGTCAGAGTGGGCCACAAGCTTTGGTCAGAACCACAAATCCCATCAGGACACGTGCTGACTTAGACATCCACTTCTCTCATACCCAGGACTCCCCGATCTGTGGTATCCATTCTGAATGAAGTGCCACAACCTCACACACCACTTATCCCAACCATACCTCCTGCACCTCCTTCTACTCCAGGTGACGGTGGCTCAACCCCTCCAAAAATTCAGAATAAAGTGCCACAATCTCACACACAGTTATACCAACCACACTTCCTATGCCTTCTGGGAGCAAGGGACTGTGGCTCAACCACATCAAAATGCCTCCCTTTCCTATTCATATTCATATTCACCATGTCCGTTAAAATACATTTCAAGAAACATTCTTTCAGAAACTTCTCTGATTTGTCCTATGATGCTTTTCATCATCACTTTACCCTGTTTTCTTAGCTTTTGGGAAAAGATTTTTAGATAGATGGATAAATAGGTAGATAAATGTGGGGATGTAGATATGGTCACCTCAACTTGGTTTTAAGCTTCTGAAGCTTGAACACCACATTTTTGTTTCTTTTATGTTCTCCTTCCCCAGTTTTCTCCATTTGGTTTCGTACCTTCTCCCTCACCTTCTTTGAACCACTGTGATCAGCTCTGGCCCTGTATAGACACTCCGGTGTGTTTTCCAGCCCCATTCTTGCTGACAGTGCCTTAGACCCATTGCTTAAAGTCCATGCCTGCCTGGATGCAGGTTCCTTATAACTCAAAATCTCTGCTTTGGTTCAGGCATCCTTGCTCCTTGTTCTTGGATTTCATGACATGCTGGTCTTTCCTGGCTACTCCTCTGTTGTCTGAGCCCATTAGATTAACTTCCTGGTCCACCAATGACATGAAGCACCCAGCCAAGGGACAATCAATGGTACATCAGGTCCTGACTAACCAGCCTGCGCCCCCGGACCAAGCTGATGGCCATTGGGATGATGTTTCAGAATGACGGTCAGAGTGAAATAGAGGGCTTCACTAGCTGTAATGCCCTTATTGACTTCCCTTACCTAGTAGCCATGCTCTATTTCTAGAGACTGGAGGTCATTTTCCTTTAGAATATTTTGGACCTTGGATATCAGATATGATTTCTCTCACAGAGGATCACTTTTTGGTTTGTATCTTCCTGAACCTGAAAGTCTCTATTCCATAAAGCATAATAAAAAATATACAAATTTTCCTTGTCTGTTCCTAAAGGTCCTTTTAAACCTATCTGAAATCTGTCACCTACCTGCACACACACACACTTCACTTCCACTTTCACTAACCAAACACTATTACCAATAAGTAGTTCCTGAAACTGGAGCCTAGAAACATCTGTCTTCTCTTGAGCCTCAGGAGTGACTTTCACCTTGTTCCGCTGAATCTAGGGCTTCCTCCACAATAGACAGTAAGAGAAGTAGCAGAGAACTGTATGGTTTTCAGTATCTGGGCCAAGCGCTTTGCATATGTTATCTCATTTAATGCACACAGTCCTCTAAGACGGAGGTGGTGTCATGTCTATCTGATGAGGTAGAATATGGAAGCTCAAAGAGCCTGGGTAGCTTACCCGAGGTCACACAGCCAGTGAGTCACACATTGGAGATTCAGCTATACCTGAACCCACTGAGCTGAGCTCCCAGTTAATCCTCCAAATCAGAACCCTTTTGTGGGGTGAGCTCACCTTTCCTCAAAGAATGCAACAAAGAAGAAAACCCCATATTCAAGATGAGGCCACCATTGACAAAATGAATTTGGAGAGTGACTCTGAATAAAATATCCTCCAATGTACTATGCAGCCATGAAAAAAATGAAATCATGTCCTTTGCAGCAACAACGATGCAGCTGGAGGCCATTATCCTCAGCAAATTAACACAGGAACAGAAAACCAAATACCACATGCTTTCACTGATAAGTGGGAGCCAAACATTAAATGCACATGGCCACAAAGAGAGGAACAACAGACACCAGGGCCTACCTAAGGGTGGAGGGTGGGAGGAGGGTAAGGATCGAAAAACTACCTATCAGATATTATGCTCACTATCTGAGTGATGAAATAATGCGTACACCAAACCCCAGCGACATGCAATTTACCCATATGAGAGACCTGCACATGTACTCCCTGAGTCTGAAAGCTGAAAGAAAAAAATAAGATAATAAAATAATCCGGAGTCTATCTTCTAAATAAATATACATTCTCCAATGTAAACAACAGGCTTGGCAATCATTAGGCTGAGTATTCATTCGGAGAAAGATCCTGTCATTAGTCAGGCATGGTGGTGTGTGCCTGTAATCCTAGCTACTCAGGAGGCTGATGTAAGAGAATCACTTGACCCCTGTAGGCCGACATTGCGGTGAGCCGAGATCATGCCACTGCACTCAAGCCTGGGTGAAAGAGTGAGACTCTGTCTCAAAAAAATAAATAAATAAATAGATAAACAAATCATGTCATATCTTCTCCTCACTGTAGTACTTGAAAGAAGCTCTTATCTCCCTGTGTCCCTGTTTTACGTCACAGAGTTGGCCACTCCTTGTGGGAAGTTAAGCTGTTGGCAGGGGAGCTGGGTGCACCACTGATATTCTATTCTAGGTGTAACACCAGTGAAAACACAGTCTCGCCTATCAAAGTGATGAAAACAAAAGCCACACCTATTTCAGTCCAGGTGGCCAGGCTGCTGCAGAGGAGCTTTACATCTGAAGACTAAAAATGGCTGTTGTAGTGATTGCCCCCAGCTCTGCAGACTGGTAATGGGGAGGAGATGAAGTTTCTCTCTGCTGGAGAGATGCAGGATTATGATGAAGAAGCCCTGCAGTATCACGTATCAGGTGGCCTTGGCCCCTGACTGACTCTGTTTTACTTTATTATTTTATTTTTCAGAGATGGGGTCTTGCTATGTTGTCCAGGGTAGTTTTGAACTCCTGGCCTCAAGCGGTCTTCCTGGGTTGGCCTCCCAAAGAGCTGGGATTATAGGTGTGAACCACTATACCTGGCCCCTTGACTGACTCTTGAGAGCTCTGGGACCCTAGACCTTCCCTGAGTCTGTGCTCCCTTACCTATAGAACAGGACATCTGGAACCCCCACTCATATGCAAACGTGTAGCTGATCTAAGTGATGAAAACGTAAGCATTATTTTCTATTTTTCTTCTAATTGCTGGTCAACACTAGGGATCTTAATCAACTGACAAAATGGTATATATGCAACAAAATGAGATCTATGCAGCAAAATGTGATCTATGCACCGAATCAGCACAGAACAAATTTGACAAAACTCATGTTAACAAGATTGTGGAGAAATTTGCACTCCCATAAAGAGAAGATGGGAATGTGTTCTTTGGGAAGGGTGGTATGGCATTATATATTAAAATCAAAAGTTCACTTACCTTTTAATGCTGCATTTCTAGCAATTTTATCCTAGAAGATATATATATATCTCTCTCCTTATATATGTTATATGTATGCATTTCATATCAATATATCCTTTTTAAAAATAGTTGTATAGTACCCATCATTTACACGTGTATCATATATATCAAATATATATGTTCTGGCCGAGGGCTCACGCCTGTAATCTCAGCACTTTGGGAGGCCAAGGCGGGCGGGTCACGAGGTCAAGAGGGTGAGACCATCCTGGCTAACACGGTGAAACTCTGTCTCTACTAAAAATACAAAAAATTAACCGGGTATGGTGGCAAGCGCCTGTAGTCCCAGCTACTCGGGAGGCTGAGGCAGGAGAATGGCGTGAACCCGGGAGGCAGAGCTTGCAGTGAGCCGAGATCGCGCCACTGCACTCCAGTCTGGGCGACAGAGGGAGACTCCGCCTCAAAAAAAAAAAAAATATATATATATATATATATATATGTTCTAAATGTGCAACAATAAGGGTCTAATTTTTAAATTGTACAACATTCCTAAAATGACTATCATACAGCTATTTTTAAAGGATGTATTGATATGAAATGTGATCAAAATTATATTAAAAAACTAGTTGTTCAATGAGAACACATGGACACGGAGGGGCACAGCACACACTGGAGCCTGCTCAGGAATGGAGAGCAGGGAGGGAGAGCATTAGAAAAATTAGCTAATGCATGCTAGGCTTAATACCTAGGTGATGGGCCGATAGGTGCAGCAAACCACCATGGCACACGTTTACCTGTGTAACAAACCATCACATCCTGCACATGTATCCCAGAACTTAAAATTATAATGTGAAAAACTAGTTGTTCAATGTAACATACAGTATCAATACATTAAATATATATACATATATTTATTTATGTAAAAATATCTGAAGGGTTATTTAATATAGCTATGATTTGCCCTGATCTGCTTGCTCCTAAGTCCTTGTATTTTAAAAGAACGAGAAATCCTAATTAACTTCAGAGTGGCATGGGTCAACTACAGTTAAACGATATAGAGATTCAAGGCTCTCTGAGGCAGGGAATACATAGAAATTCACATGGTTAGATATTATGCAATACTTGCATTAATAAAGTCACAATCATAATTCTAGTATATAGTCCTTGACATCTGGGTTCACTGACTTCATACCATACAGTATTGGCAATAACCCAAGTTTGCCTAAATGTAAAAGCAATGCCTTTAGGAAGAAGCTTCAGGGAAATACACGAGTGGTAAGAAACCCTCGTATCAGTGCAAACACAGAACAATTGCTTCTATCCTTCATTTATTTATTAGGGACCAGCTTTGCCTGTAGAAAATAAGAAGAAAGTCTATTAATATTTTCTAACTTTTTATTTGACTTCTCAGTGGGAGAGAAGAAATATTTTTCTTAAACTCTGCAGTTTATTACCCTGCAATTATTTATGGCTTTTGCTACACCAAATTTCAATAGTTGAAATGTATGTCAATATATTTAAAAAATGGCTTTACTTAGGTGACAGCTTATATAACTTTATTCCTGAATTGGCATCCCTGGCAGTATGGAAAATAGTGTTACTTAATTAAGCCTCCTTTTTTTTATTATTATCATAGCTTTGATGAACTGGATATAACTGTGGGAGGAACTGGCATGAAGAGCTATGAACCTCACTGTTCTCCTGACTTTAAAAGTGTTTTTGGCTTATTTTAGAGGCATCGTATATATCTAGAATATTTAAAACATGTTAAAGTCATGAATAGGGAAACACAAAGCCAAAATAAAGTAATATTCTAGAAATGGATACAATTTGAAAGACAGGTAATTTGGCAAGGGCATAGAGATTGAAACCTTTAAACCTTGCAGGTGGGGCTGTTCATATGTAACCATTTTTGAAAAATAGTTTGGCAGTGTCATAAAGTGTGAAACACAGAGTTTCCATATGATCCAGTAATTCCACTCCCAGATATATACCCAAGAGAAGGGAAAACATATGTCCACACAAAAACGTGTACATAAATGTTCATAGTAGCATTACGCATGATAGCCAAAAGGGCAAAAGAAATCTAAATTGTGACCAACTGGTGAATGGATAAATTTCATATCATGTATCAATGGAATGCTATTCATCAACAAGAAAATGAATAAATATAATATTGTGTGTCTTTACAACGGGACACTATTCATCAATAACAAAAAAATGAAGTACTGATACAACATCAATGAACCTTGAAAACATTATGATAAATGAAAGAAGCTAGTCACAAAAGACCACATTTTTCTTTTCTTTTCTTTTCTTTTAGATGGAGTTTTGCTCTTGTGTGCAATGGCATGATCTTGGCTCACTGCAACCTCCATCTCCCGGATTCAAGTGATTCTTCTAACTCAGCCTCCCAAATAGCTGGGATTACAGGCATCCATCACCATGCCTGGCTAATTTTTGTATTTTTAGTAGAGACGGGGTTTCACCATGTTGGTCAGGCTGGTGTCGAACTCCTGACCTCATGTGATCTGCCCACCTCGGCCTCTCAAAGTGCTAGGATTACAGGCGTGAGCCACTGCACCTGGCCAAAAGACCACATATTGAATGAATTCATTTATATGAAATGTGCACATTAGACAAATTTATACAGAGAGAGAATAGATTAGTGGTTTCCTGGAAGTGGGGCTGAGAGGAAGGGAGGAAGAATGGGCAGTGACTGCTAATTGGTACAATATTTCTTTTGTTTTAACTTAGATTGTGGAGATGGTTGCACAAGTCTATCAATTTACTAAAAATCATTAAATCGTATACTTAAGATGAATGAATTTTATGATATGCAAATATGATCTCCACCAAGCTGTTAAAAAATAGGATGTGTTTACCAATGTGCAAAGGACACCAGCAGAAGTCAAGAGCACAGTTATTAGAGAGATCTGGACCTACATATGTTAATCAAAGAGACTTGTGCATCAACATTCGCATATAAAATGTTTAATTTTTAACAATACGTAAGTACAGAGGAATTGGTCATCTTTAATTAGAAAATATTTCACTGCTGAGTTTTCTTTGCAATAATCTACTGAAGTGAGAATGAAGTTGGAATGTTCACCTTGAAAGGTTGCTCTCCATCTTATTTTTTCTTCAGAGCAAGTCAAGTCATTTCCTTTTTTCTTAAACAACCATAAATAAGTGAAAATTTTTGACATACTATACAACGCAGTTTTGTGGTTTTGTTTTTTTGTTGTTGTTGTTGTTTGTTTTTTTTTAAGACACTGAAGGAAATGTTTGAGATTTTTATTCCTTGTAGACTTCACAAACAAATAAGAAACATAATAAAGAAAACCTTTTCAATCTTATCCACTCCTTGTAACTTTCTCTGAAAGCCTGCTAAGAGACACCAAATCTGATTTTCTTTTATCTGCCCAAAGGCAACAGTCCTCATTAGCAGGGAAAAAGCCTACAAAGTTAGGACTGAGTGAAGAAGGTTGATGGTTATGTCATTAGGGCATGCAATACTCACAAGGCACCCAATGGACAGACAGCATTAAGAAGCCAAATGTCAAGGTAGTGAAACAAAATGTATCACAGCCCTCCACTATCACTGGCATAATCCCTTTATTAAAACTTCTGCTAATGAATGATTACAGAAGCCTGGAAAGTGGGCAGGGGAGGAGAGTGGAATTGAACTTTTGCCTTAATCGTTAGAATGGCAAGAAGATTACCTTAGAAATCTTTACATCAAACTAATCATTTCAAATCCAAAATAGCATTAATTATTAATCTGAGAAGCAAATGAGTTCTATGATGTATAAATTATACCTCAATGAAGCTGTTAAAAAATAAGGCAAGGTTTCTAATGTGCAAAGAGCATACAAAGAACATTTGCACATCGGTAACCTTCCCATATTTTTGTCTTTCTTGAGGTGTAATTTATGTATCATAAAATTTTAAGTATACAATTCAATGATTTTTTAAGTAAATTTATAGAGTTGTACGACCATCACCAACAATCCAATTTTCTCTGTAGAGCACATGTTTAGTATGTAAAAAACTGAACAAAATTCAAAAAAGGAATTTATAGAAGGTGCAATGGTCTGTTAATAGTAAGAATACAATGAGTTCAGGAACTTAAGCTTTAAAAAAATTACTCATGTAAAAAATGTTACAACTTTTATGCGTGGGTTTCATACTTGTTTTAAAATTGAAGGATGTTGTTACTGATATCTTAGGAATGTTACCAGGCACAATGTAAGCTATTTTATGTTTATCACTGAAAAATAAAAATATTTGGTGTATACATTTTTTAAATATTTAAAAACCTGAGGTGTTTGGACTCTGCCTTAAACGTAATTAAAAAAAGAACAGCCTCTTAAGGATTACAGGATGTGGCTGCTTCTAATAATAATGTCTTCCTTTAAGGAAAATGAAAAACAGATTCATACACATAATCAAGCAAAGTTGGCCAATACGGCAATTATTCCCATAACGAGATACTAAAGGAAATTCATACAGAAGAAACCAATGGGCTCTGTATTTCTTGACTTGTATCAACTGGGTGTGGAACGAATGCATGCTTCTCCTGAATTCCCTGGTTAGCTGCTTTATTAAACAAAAAATCTGTCTACTTTTCCACTCTCACCCCCAGCTGCCTCACAAAGCAAAAATACATTCAATCCAAATATGGCAACACAAGGTTTATGCAATCAACCTTGAGGCTGGCTGCAAACACAATGCCTGTAGCAACAAACTGTGTGTGTACCTGACAATGATGTCAGATGGCAAAGTCCTTGGACCACCGAGGCAGCTCTTAAGATCATTTCAAGGTTGTCTATGGCGACCAAGAGTATGACAAAGTGATGGCAGTTTTCCAGGTAACTAGATAATTATTCAAGAAATGAAAAGGATGTTAGCTCTAAATTATTCTAATACAGCATCCAACATCTGCCTTTGGGGTGGATAAAAGAAAATCAGATTTGGGGTCTCTTAGCAGACATCACAAATGACTTAGATAATGCCAACAGTACTATATTATATTCCATAAAGTCTGAGCAGATACAGTTTTATTCATTCATTCAATTAGTCAGCCAAATGGTATTTACTAAGTTTCTATGTGGCCCAAGAACTTTGCCTCATAGAGTTTACATCTAGTCTTCCTATTTGATCCAATAACATACGAAGATTATGAAAAGATTTCTTATCCCTGTAATAACATATATTTAACAATTGTAAATGTACAATTACCTATAAGTGAAGAAAATGCACTCAGTTTATATGACAGCATACATACAATGAATAGCCAAATAAGTCTATTATTTCTAATTCAAATCGAACACATTTCCTCAATTCTTAATTACTATTTTTCCACAGAAGACATTTAATTACTTTAGTAAATACTAAACAGCCCTAACTTTTGGAATAGTCATAACTATTATTTTCTAGTTGCTCACAGGCATGAGATCTCTTACAGGAAGTTGGGAAGAGAAGACCCTTGGTTCCTTCTAACTTTTCTGAACTTCATAAGTAAAAGGAGAAAAACAACATCCACTTCAAGAATCATAAAGAGGAATAACTGAAATAAGGTGAAGAAATGAGCCCAGCACTGTATCTTGCTCAAGGCATGTGTTTTTAAAAAAATAATAATAACAAAAGACAGGGTCTTGCTCTGCTTTGTCACTCAGGCTGAAGTGCAGTGGTACACTCATAGCTCACTATAACCCTGAACTTCTGTGCTCCAGTGGTCCTCCCACCTTCCAAGTAGCTGAGACTACAGGTGCACTCCACCATGCTTGGCTAATTAAAAAAATATATATATATTTTTAGAGATGGGGTCTCACTATGTTGCCCAGGCTGGTCTTGAACTTCTGCCCTCAAGTTATCTTCTTACCTCGGTTTCCCAAAGTTCTGAGGGCCTTTATAGATACCTTCCTTTTGCTTAAGCGGCACCTGGCCATTCACCTAGTCACTATAAGGACAGTATGTAAAACTCATGAGACACTGAAATATGAGACATAGTGACTAGTGACTGACAGGAACAGAGCCAGTACCACTCACATAAACCTTAGTGAAACCGGAGGAGAAACAGCTCATGATGAAATTTACCTGCAGTCTGAGAAATGGAAGAAAGTACAAGCAAATAAACTAAGGTTATACAGTGAGCCAATGTGCAGTCCAAGTTAATCCATCCTCAGTTCATTATTAAAACCACTAACTTCCACCAACTACACCTCACATTGAGTTTCTGGAGTAGTCTTCTTTTCCAGATGATGCTCTTCAGAGTTTTATAGTGATTTAAAAATTATGACATGGTATCTTTTATTGGTTTTATGATATTTTTGTAATTTATCAGAATATATCTGAAAACACTTGGTAGATTTGGATGTCATTAATGACAACATTTATATTCTTAATAATAAACACAATAATGGATGTGTCTTATTATACTATTGCTCTTAGGTTTCATTACAACACATGTTGACAAAGGACATAAATGTACCAAAAGTTTTACAAATCCATCACTTTTCTGTTCAAAGGTGCATGGAGCTGTACACAAAATGCAATTCTCAATCAAACATGCCACATTAATCACTGCAAGAGGCTGAGATAAAAGTCCAACTTTTGTTACTCAAGGCCCATCAAACTGCTAAAAATGACTCAAAATCAGAAAAGTTAATTTAAAAAAATAAGCTTCTGCTCTGATTCCTAGCAGCCTGTGTTCTTTCTTAAAACCATATGCTGCACATGGAAAGCATAAGCCCTGTTGTGACATTTCAGCGTTATCTAGTAAAATGGGTTCCATCTGTATGTCACTTCCAGGCTGGAAACAAAAGATGAGGTTGGAGGCATTTTTCCTTTTTCCAATCTATCCTCCCATCCTCCCACATTCCCATCCCGATACCCACTCAATTCTGGAAAAGAAAAAAGAAAATCTTACAAAGCAAGTGCATATTTCTGGAGACCACTTAAAATAGCAGCAATTCTGGATTGAAATTTTCCATATATTACCCACTGGCCCCCTCCTTCTCCCCTTCAATATATGTGCTTCCAAGATGCCTGCTGTGAAATCCCCAGAACCAAGTACTAGAGGTCAGCTTCATTTATAACCCACCAATGAGAAGTAAGGCTCCACATTTCTCCCTGCATTCCTATGATTTCACTAAATAATAGAAAAAGAAACCCCATGCACAAAAGGATCAAAATGCCTGTGGAAGCTCATTGTCAAGTTACTGTCAGGAGCATTGATGCTGCCTGTTGCTAAGGTCACAGCAGTGACACTAAGACTTGCGGAGAAAGAAATTCTGAAAAGAGGATATAAGGGATATTTTGCTTAAAATGTGCTGGCCCCACACAGACAGGCTTTCTTTTTTCTCTTTTTTCTTTCGTCTTCATCTTTTTTTTTAATGCAGCTATATTTGTTGAGCACAATCAATTGCTCTAAAAGCAGGATGAATTAAAGTACAATAACAGAATGCACCAAATCCATTCTCTCTGGCAGTATACTACTGTGGATTCTCAAAGTAACTCAAATTTAAACAGGAGCAAGCTGAGACTTAAAATTCCTCTGAGCAGAAGCTCCTAGTTCCTTCAGTAGCAACGACTGTTAAGGTATACCTGAATAACTAAGAATAAGAAATTTAAAAGACACGGACACTTATCCAAGACTGATATGTTTGTGATCTTGGTTTACAAATCATGGCATCTTTATATTGTGACTAGTAGCCTTTAAAACTTCCTGTCTTTTCCCTGGATTGGAAAATAGCTGTTAAGGGATGCCAGGAATATGTGTTAAGACATTTACATCTTTATCCAATCACATCTACTTGGGTGAGATGCAGTGTCATCCCAATGGATATTAAGTATTTATGTGAAGCCAAGAAGGAAATAAACATCTAGGAATTTCAAAACATCATACAGACCAGTAAAGCAATGGTCCATAAACTGTGATCAACATCAGGACGCAATTGCCCAGGGCCATTGACTGAACATTAAATATTATTAACTCATAGATTTTGATGACAAGATCCTGTAAAAGATTCATTTCAGTAATTTTTCATGTGAGTTTAATTCTTCAAAATAGAAAATTACTACTAGAGTGATATAAATATGTGAGATCAAAGGGGAGAAGAAATAATTTGGAATTTGTAGGAGTCACCACTGCTGTGGAAGCCTGCTAAAGTTTGTGTTATTAATATTTTTCATGTGTCACCACCGAATGAGAGAAGTACAGACATAAAGTGGTAGGTACCATTTTGAAAGACCCCAGATGGAAGTAGGACAACTGGGCCTTGAAATACAGCTGTCAGTATGCTTAGTTACCTTGATGTAGCACTACACTACACGAGATTGTGGTATTGAGTACTATTTGACGTTTTCATTTAGAAAATCATATAGTTGTGATCCAATGTAGCCTGCTTTCTACTTAATTCCAAGTTATAGCGGGTATTTTATAATCTATACCTCAGTAATTACGACCTCAGTGCTTTCATAGCCTCACATTTTTGAAGCCATTAATAATACATTTAGAACTCAGATCATAGCTGTGCAAAAGACAGACCATTCAGATGAATGTATATATTACCATAACTTTAAAAGTAGTGATTAGGAAGCCCACAGAAAAGGGACAGAAAAATAATTGATATTTTATCAAAATGGCTTATTCTTGTTGATTTGCTTCCTCTTACCCTAAAAAAAAGAATAGTCCTATAGTTCATAGAAAATCTGAGCAAAACACCCCAATTTATTTTTTTAATTAATTAATTTATTGATTGATTGATTATTGTTTTTTTTTGAGACGGAGTCTCTCTCTGTTACCCAGGCTGGAGTGCAGTGGCGCAATCTTGGCTCATTGCAAGCTCCGCCTCCCGGGTTCAAACCATTCTCCTGCCTCAGCCTCCCTCCCTAGTAGCTGGGACTATAGGCACCCGCCACCATGCCCGGCTAATTTTTTTTGTATTTTTAGTGGAGACGGGGTTTCACCATGTTAGCTAGGATGGTCTCGATCTCCTGACCTCGTGATCCGACCGCCTCGGCCTCCCAAAGTGCTGGGATTACAGGCCTGAGCCACCGCACCTGGCCCCCAATTTAATTTTAAAGGCACTCTGAGGTCAAACCAGATTGATAGGTGGTGGGAAGAATTTATAGAATTTATAGGATAAGATGATACCTAAAAAACATTCTAAAGGCAGCTAACTTACTAATACTCCACACGGACACAACACTGGAATAGTAAGAGTAAGTCTCTATATTATGATTTCAGAAAGGGACAAAGTGATGTAAATTTATCAAGAATTCTGTCTAGAAATTTAATTTAATCAACAGTCTTACAAAGTAAAAAAATAGGTAATTGAGCACATCATTGGCACAACATTTTAGTCCAATCTCATCTGAATTTACCATACTGCACAGTAACATCAAATGCAAAATTGCTATATAAGTATCCTGAACTTTATTCTTATTCTTCCTGAATGAACAACACAATATAAATACCAGGACTATGTGTTAAGACATCTACAACCTTATTCAGTCACATCTGCTTGGGTGAGATGCAGTGTCATCTCAATGGATAAGTGTTTATGTAAAGCCAAGAATAATTAAATATCTAGGAATTTCAAAACACCATACAGACCAGTAAAGGAATGGTCCATAAATTGTGATGAATGTCAGGACACAATTGCTCAGGGCCATTGACTGACCATTAAATATTATTAACTCATAGGTTTTGATGACAAGATCCTGTAAAGGATTCATTTCACTAATTTTCCATGTGAGAATACTTTAATTTTTTGAAATAGAAAATTAGTACTAGAGTGATATAAAGATGTGAGATCAAAGGGGAGAAGAAATAACTTGGAATTTTTAGGAGTCTAACTAAACTAAACAGACTTGTGGAAGTCTGCTAACATAGACTAAAATAAATCATACCGAAATGTAACAATTCTCCCAGGACTAGTCTTCTGAAGTTTCATGATGATGTTTACTATCATCTTTTCTTAGGTAGACAAATACAGTTTTTTCAGTCTTGGAATGCCCTCTAGATCCTGGATCTCTAAGATTGGTTGTTTTTTGTTTTTTCATTCTAGGGCAATGGATGCTTTTTACTAATGACTCACTGTGATTCCGTGACTTCTTGGAATTCTTTCTCCTGTCATGTCATGCAGTACAGCATCTAGTGTAAAGCCCTGGCACTAAGATCTCCCATGAGGGCCAGCAGGAGAAGCCTGAAACAAGGACCAAAGGGATTGCAGTTAGAAATGTCTCATTTGAATGTGATGTTCCAAATGACATTGCACCAGAACGCCACTGGACTGCCTGCAATAGAAGTTGTGTTCTGTGGAATATAGCTGTCAGAGTATAAATAAGATGTCTCAAGAAAATACCTTTATTCATGTTGGGAGAAAAACAATCCTCTGTGTTTGACTACCTATCTAAGATATTTCTCAGTGAATGATATAATTCTATTTTTTTTTTTTTTTGAGATGGAGTCTCGCTCTGTTGCCCAGGCTGGAGTGCAGTGAGTGAACTATATAATTCTAATAGTGATATTTGTAAATGCAAAAACCACTCCCGCTGTGTAGAATTTCATTGATTTAAGAAAAATAGACTTTTAAAAATACCTGTGACTTCCTGTGTGTTTTTTCTTTAACATTTGATGCTCTTTTCTCTTTTCTTTGCTTTTCATTTCATTTCTTTTCTCTTTTGAGACAGAATCTCACTGTGTCACCCAGGTTGGAGTGCAGTGGTACGATCTCAGGTCACTGCAACCTTCGCCTCCTGAGTTCAAGAAATTCTCCTGCCTCAGCCTCCCAAGTAGCTGGGATTACAGGCATGTGCCACCATGCCTAGCTAATTTTTGTATTTTTAGTAGAGATATGGTTTTGCCATGTTGGCCATGCTTGTCTCGAACTCCTGACCTCAGATGATCCACCCACCTTGTCCTCCCAAAGTGCTGGGATTACAGGCAAGAGCTACTGCGCCCGGACCTTGATGCTCGTGTTTTTTTTGGTGTGTGTGTGTTTTTACATCATTCATTTGAAAACTTTTTCACAGACTTTACTATGCTTACCCTGTCACTGGATGTAAACATATTTGTAGAGCTCCATGAAAGAGCAATTAGCTGCCCTATCAGTCTAGAAATCTAACATCCCAGAAGACAGGAATTTGAAAGCACTAATGGACTACGAAGAGCTAATTATTTTCAGAAATACAGAAAGTATACCTCCAACAATCTTCTTGAAGTTAGGCAACAATTAGGGACTGAGGTCTTTTTCTAAAGTTATAGACCGTACTGGCTTTTTTTTTTTTTTAAATGACTATATCTCATGCCTTTTTGTATGTTTCAACATGCTAACATGAAATAGACTCCCAGATATGTGTTAAATGTTGCTAATTTGTTGTTAAACGTGTAAACCCTGCAAGTTCTTAAAAGGAGAAAAATCTATTTTTTATAAAAAATAACAGTTCTCAAAGCACATTAATTTTTCTAAAAATATTTTCTGAAATTTATATAGCAGTCATCAAGTTAAATATTTCACTTAATTTTCATGGAATTGTTATTGAAAACAGTACCACAATAATACTGAAAAAAATTGAAGTTGAAAAATGTAAAGATCTTGCCCACGAATAAATAGCTAAAAAATAATAAAGCTGGGATTTTAAACTAAATCAACTAAACTTCATAGCTATTATAAACCCTGCACCCATAAGGGGTGCTCAGCAAGAACATACATGACAAGAAACTACTTGCCTCTAGAGGAAAAACAAAAAAATCACTCAAAAAGACCACAGGCAAGAAAGAATTCAAGGACTTAAACAGGGCTGGAAATACTATTCATAATTCATAGGACATAAGGAGAATACTCAGAAGGCTTTTGCTTAGTAAAGGGCCTGAGTTAGCTCCACACTAAATGTTGCTGTGGTCCCACCTAACAATGCTTAAAAGTAAAACTCAAAAGGATCAGACTGCTTCCAATGAACTGACCTGTATTCCACAACAAAGCTTCTATGAAGACAAAAATATCTAGCACCCATCAAGTTAATAATGGCAATAAGTGGCATTCAATTAAAAAATACCAGGATGTCAAAGAATCAGGAAAATATGACTCACAAAGGAGATATATATATATAATTTTTTTCAATGTATGGAATGTATTTTGGGTTCTAGCCCTAGAACCAAAACAAATGATAGCATTAGTAACATTTGACATTAAAACTTAAAAATATTCCATACATTGAAAAAATAAGAGGAAACATTAAACATGTCAATTAGAGATGTAGAAAATACAAAAAGTGCAAATAAAAACATTTAAAAATAAAAGCACAATTTCTGAAGTAAGAAATACACTGATAGGATTAACAGCAGATTTGACACTACAAAAGAAATAGTGAACTAAACACAAAAAGAAGAAATAACTGGGGAGAAATATGAACAGAGCACCATCAAGCTTTGTGACAATTTAAAGCACCCTACAATACTTGTAATCCTCACAAAAAGTGGATGTACATGAAAAGTATTTAAATAAACAACGGACAAATATTACAAGTTTTATAACAACTATAAACTCACAGATCCAAGGAACTCAATGAATCCTAAGGAGGAAAACATGAAGTAAACAATTCTAAGATACAGCATAACCGAATTGCTCAAAACTAGTGATGAAGAAAAAAATCTTAAAAGCAGCCAGAAGAAAAAACAAAACAGAAGAACCAAAAAAACGATGAGAACAGATTTCTCCCTGGAAACAAAGCAAGTACAAAGGGAGTGAAGCAGCATCTTTAAAGAACTGAAATGTAAAAAAAAACTGTCAACCTAGAATTCTATACCTCGTAAAATGTCTTTCATAAACAAAGGTGAAATTACAACTTTATCAGACACATAAAATCCAAATAATTTATTACTAGAAGACTTGTACTATACGAAAAGTTAAAGGAAGTGCAGAATAGAAGAAAATGCAGAATAGAAGACCATGGAAATAAAGGTCTACATATTTAAATAAAGAGGACCAGAAACAGTAACGATGTGGATTGTGAATATAGGATGTTTCTTTCTTAATGTTGAAGTCATACTTTTTAAATTGTCTGATCAGAGCAAAACTAAAAAGAAAATATTTATTAAGTTTGGATTTTAAAATAGGTAGAAGTAAAAAATATGATAATAGCACAAACACTGAAAAGATTGAAATGGAAGTATAGTCTTGTAAAAATACAGGTAAACCACTTGAAGGTAGAGCTATGATACGTTAAAAATGTGTACTTTAATCCTAAGGCAAGAACTAATGTAACAAAAAAAAATTAGCTACTAAGTCAAAAAGTAGAATGAAATCATAAAAAATACTCATTTGGGCCAGGCACAGTGACTCATGCCTGTAATCCCAACACTTTGGGAGGCCAAGGTGGGTGGATCACGAGATCAGGAGATAGAGACCATCCTGGCCAATATGATGAAACCCCGTTTATACTAAAAATGAAAAAAAATTACCTGGGCATGGTGGTGTGCACCTGAAGTCTGAGCTACTTGTGAAGCTGAGGCAGGAGAATCACTTGAACCTGGGAGGCGGAGGTTGCAGTGAGCTGAGTTCATGCCACTGCACTCTAGCCAGGCAACAGAGTGAGACTCCGTCTCAAAACAAACAAACAAACAAGCCAACAAACAAAAAACTCTATTAATCCAAAAGCACATGGGAAAGAAAAATAGAATGAAGAATAGACTGAAAAAGAAAAAATGCAGAGCAAAAACGTATATTTAAAACTAATTATGTTAATAACCCTTTCAGATCAAAATCATGTAAATATCCCCATTAAAATGCAAAATTAGATTAAAAAATAAGACCCAACTATACACTGCCTTCAAGACATGGACTTTAAATATAAAGAAATAGCAGGTTAAAAGTGAAAGGATGGAAAAAGATAAACCATGCATGCTAACATTATTCTAAAATAGCTGGAATACCTATATTGATATTAGACAAAATAGAATTAGAGCAAACAATACTATCGGATCTTTAAAAAGTCGGATTTGCAGGCATAAATTGACAAATGATAATTATAGTCAGAGATTTCAATATTATTTTGTCAGTAACTAGTAGAACAAACAGGCAGCAAAGATTTTTTTTTAATTTCCACAAAAAATTATCCAGAATCGGATGGCTTTACTAATGAATTCTACCACATATTTAAGAAATAAATGTTATCAATTCTATACAAACCTTTCTAGAAAACTGACAAACAGAAAATAGTTTTCAATTTATTCTATGAGGCCAGTATTACTCTGATACCCAAATCAGATAAAGATTTCAGAAAAAGATAAAAAATACAGACCAATATTTTCTTTGAACATTGATTTAAAGATTCTTAACATTTTAGCAAACTGAATTTAATATATTAAAAGGTAATATCTCAGCTGGCTGTAGTGGCTCACACCAGTAATCCCAGCACTTTGGGAGGCTGAGTTGGGCAGATTGCTTTAGCCCAGGAGTTCAAGATCAGCCTGGGCAACACAGTGAGACTCTGCCTCTACAAAAAAGACAAAATCAGCTGAGAGTGGTGGTGCACACCTGTAGTCCCAGTTACCTAGTGGCTGAGGTGGGAAGAGCCCCTGAGACCGGAAATTTTAAGCTATAGTGAGCCCTGATGGTGCCACTGGAGTCCAGCCTGGATGAAAGAGTAAGATTATGTCTCAAAAAAAAGGAGGGGAGGGGTGATATTATCTCAGAACCAAATGGCGTTTAAATATTTAATATTTAAATAATTTAAATGAGAATAAGAAGAAAGTTGAATACTAGCTCAGCACAGGAAACACTCACTGTATATAATCTGCTGGTCACACATCCAACGCAGGCTCAAGGAATGCAAGATTAAACATTTGAAAATCAATCATGTAACTCACCATAATAATAAACTCTAAAGGAAAAATTACCAGGTCATCTCGGTAGATGTAGAAATAACGTTTGACATAATCCAGTATGCATTCCTGATAAGAACTCTCAGCCGACTAGGAACAGAGGGAACCTTCCTTATCCTGATGAATGGTGGTATGAAACTACAGCAAACATTGTATTTAATGGTGAAATATGAAATGCTTTCTTCATAAGATCAGGAAGAAGACAAGAGTCTCTGCTCTTACCACTTCCATTCAACATTTTCCTGGCAGTTCTAGCCACTGTAGTAAGGTAAGAATAAGAAATCAAAGGCATTCAGATTAGAAAGGAAGAAGCAACTCTCAGTTGTATGAACGTTGTTGGACATATTAACTTCACAATGACTTCTGAGCTGTTTTATCAAATTTGGGACTATTTAGAAAATGCTGTCATGACACCCAGGAACTGAGAGTTGATGATATACGTAGAAAACGCTGTGTAATTTCCAGAAAAATTACTAGAACTAATAAACAAATTTAGGACGCTTCAGAATATAATCCATATAAAATATCGATTTTTAAAATATATTACAATGAACAATCAGAAATTAAAAAATAAAAACACCATTGAAAATAACATAAAGAATATTAAATATTGAGTGATAAGTCTCACAAAGGTGTGCAAAACTTATGCACTTAAAATTATAAAAATTGGTAAGAAAACATTTTAAATATCTGACCAAGAATAGCAATATAGTGTGTTTATTGATTAGGAAACTCTGTATTGTTAAGATATTATCCTCCCTGAACTGATCTATAGATTCAATCCAAATTCCAGCCATGATTTTGTAGAAATATTTAAAATAGTTCTAAAACTCAGGTGGAATTCAAAGAACCTAAAATAGCAACAACAACAACAAAAAAGACAAAACGAAACTTTGAAAAAGAACAAAATTTGAGGATGAGACCACTTGACTTCAAGACTGATTATATAACTACAATAGTCAAGACAGTGTGGTGTTGATGTCAAGATACACAAATCAATGGAACCAAATAGAGAATCCAGAAATAGGCCCAAATGTGCATGGTCAGCTGTCTTTTTTTTTTTTTTTTTTTGAGACGGAGTCTTGCTCTGCCACCCAGGCTGGAGTGCAGTGGCCAGATCTCAGCTCACTGCAAGCTCCGCCTCCCGGGTTTACGCCATTCTCCTGCCTCAGCCTCCCGAGTAGCTGGGACTACAGGCGCCCGCCTCGTCGCCCGGCTAGTTTTTTGTATTTTTTTTAAGTAGAGACAGGGTTTCACCGTATTAGCCAGGATGGTCTCGATCTCCTGACCTCGTGATCCGCCCATCTCGGCCTCCCAAAGTGCTGGGATTACAGGCTTGAGCCACCGCGCCCGGCCTTTTTTTTTTTTTTAACAAAACGTTCTTTCTGTCATAAGGCAGAGCATAACTAAGTGGTAAAAGTATCCTCTGCTGTATGTCCAAAGTACTGTGAGGGTAGTCCTCATTTTCTCACTGTGCTTATTTTTCTTTTGACTTTCTTCAGATTTTTAAATTTGCTTCCTGGAAAGAGTCATTTGTGACATAGTTCTGAGATGAAATGAAGTTCTGGTTTGGAAGCTGCTTAGCCCTAATATTTACTGTTCTCCCAAACATGCACGGCATGTGAGGGAATCTGCTGAAAATAAAAAGAAAGTTGAATTAATAGCTTATCACAGGAAACACTCACTGTACGTAATCTGCTGGTTACATATCCAATGCAAGCTCAAATTATGGACAGCTGCTTGTTCACCCGGTGTAGATAAATTCATCCCAAATTTGATAAGACAGCCCAGAAGTCACTTCACAGAAACAAAGGGCTTGAAACAAATCCTGGATTGTAATCCTCGGTGATAGCGTAAATCAGCCACTGTGGAAGACAGTGTGGCAATTCCTTAAAGATCTAAAGACAGAAATACCATTCAACCTAGCAATCCCATTACTGGGTATATACCCAAAAGAATATAAATCATTCTATTATAAAGACACAAGCACGTGTATGTTCATGGCAGCACTATTCACAATAGCAAAGACATGGAATCGACCTAAATGCCAATGAGTGATAGATTAAAAAATATATGGTACATATACAACATGGAATACTACGCAATCATAAAAAAGAACGAGATCGTATCCTTTGCACGAACATGAATGGAGCTGGAGGCCATTATCCTTAGCAAACTAATACAGGAAACAGAAAATCAAGTACAGGATGTTTTCACTTATAAATGAGAGCTAAAGGATGAGAACACATGGACACATAGAG
This sequence comes from Trachypithecus francoisi, assembly GCF_009764315.1. Taxonomy (NCBI): domain Eukaryota; kingdom Metazoa; phylum Chordata; class Mammalia; order Primates; family Cercopithecidae; genus Trachypithecus; species Trachypithecus francoisi. Next base: position 22,810,105 of record NW_022681474.1, read on the forward strand.
GAGAACAACACATATCAGGACCTTTCAGAGAGTGAAGGGTGGGAGGAGGGAGAGGATCAGGAAAAATAATTGTCACTAGGCTTAAAACCTGGATGATGGAATAATCTGTACAACAAACCTCCATGACACAAGTTAACCTACGTAACAAACCTCCACTTGTACCCCTGAACTGAAAATAAAACTTAAAAAAAAAAAAAAGAAGCACTAGATGTGCAAAGGAGAAGGGCAAAACTGTCACAGTTTGAGGCTCCAGAACTGCTGAAGGAGGGTTCCTGTCTTAATCCTGAGTTGAAGACAAGCTGGCAGCTCCATAGTCTCTGTCAATAAAAGTATTACTTGAAATAGTTTTTGAGGAAGTATTTTTTTCAAAGAAATTATATTCCCTTAAAGGAAGGAAGCCTATTGTGTAATGCAAGGTCCCTTAGCCTTTAGCTTTACTTTATGCCTTTAAAATGCCCAAACTGTTTGGCATGTAAATAAGGAGTGATGAGTGATGTATGTGCCAAGCCTGATGAAGCTCTGTTACAAACGCATAACTTACAGCTGTTGCTAACATCGCAAACACTTCTAGTCCAGCACAGCATTCCAGAATTATTGTCATCAGCAGTGTTAAAGCCAGTGCAGTACATCATTAATAATAATAATTATACAAAGGTGATTCTACTCTTTAGTCATTGTGATGGTTTAGTCATTGTGATTGGGACTCAGACTGGCTCTCCTTGCTCCTCAGCTTGCAGAGAGCCTATTGTGGGACCTTGTAATCACGTAAGCTAATATTTACTAAGCTCATATATATATATATATATACACACACACACACATACACACACACACACTCCCATATATATATCATATATATGATATATATCCTATTAGTTCTGTCCCTCTAAGAGAACCCTAATACAGTCATTAAATAAGAAACTATTAGAGTTATGAAATGAGGTATAACCAATGTAATCATTTCTCTCAGACCACCCATCCCACAATGCATACATTGAATCTTTGAGGGGCCTTCTTTCACAGTTACCATGTTCTCCTACAAGAGTAACCCATGTTCACACAGGCATTGCAGCATTGCATCTCGTATGTTGAAGTATCTGGAATGGTTTTACGTGCCCGACACAGGTACACGATGTTGCTTTGGTTGTTTTTAATGCAAGTTCTTCAGGATTTTTCTCTTACTAGTTTTCACCATCTGATCAACTCAGTTCAGCTGAGTGGCTTTATTCTAAGGCAGTGTGTAGCAGTCCCTTCACTGGATAACAAACAGGAATGTGTGCATAGCCACAGCAAGATTCAGGGAGCTGAGTTTCTCAAGCATTCACTATTGATTATCTGCAGAATGACAGTTGGCCACAGAAACTTCAAAGATACACTCATTTACTCTCACGGGTTGTGTAAACTCGTTGTGTATCTAAGCTCCTGCAGCTTGGAATCCACACATCTGATTTCAAAATGAAACATTTTCTGACACTCTAGTGCCATTCAAAGGCTTGGACATTTTGACCCTCAGAAATTTTGTCTTGGGAGAAATGGGGCAGTGGAATATTGATTAAGTATACAAAGATGCCTTCACGGAAATGAGTTTCCTTCTGAGATATTCCAGTGGTACATCAAAAGGAGAGAATAGGGACCCATCCTGGACGTAGTCAACTTTGAAATGTCACTCTTTTAGAATGGTTGATACTGGATGTTCACTTTACTGTTAGAAACACGAAGTTTGCATCATTCCATTTAGACTTTTATATTATCACAATTTTGAAAGGCTGCTGAGGAACAGATTTCTATTTACTTTCTTCATGAAAAAGCATCTGTGATACTTTTCAAAAAGTAACTTGGGCGAGTATAGGAAAGAATAAGAAATAGGAAAATAATTACCCATAGTTTTATTATCCAAGGGAAACCTCTGACATTTAAGTATATTCTTTTTAGTCTTTTTCATTGATCTTTTTGAAAGATTAAAATCATACAGCAGATACAGAAACAGCTCGTTTTATTGCACTTTGCTTTATTGCACTCGACAGATACCATGTTTTTACAAATTGAAGGTCTGTAGCAACACTGCATCAAGCAAAGTCTATCAGTGCCATTTTTCCAACATCAGGTCCTCAGTTTGTGTCTTTCTGTCACATTTTGGTAATTCTCACAATGTTTCAAATTTTTTCATGATTATTATGTGTATGGCAATCTGTGATCTGTGATCTTGATGTCATTGTAATTGTTTTAGGCACCATGAGGCTTGCCCACATAATACAGTGAGTATAATCAACAAATGTTGTGTGTTCTGACTGCTCTATTAAATGGCGATTCCTCTATCTCTTTCCCTGTCCTCTGAGCCCTTTGTTCCCTGAGACACAAATATTGAAATTAGGCCAGTTAATAATCCTGTAATGGCCTCTAAAATTTTCAGGTAAAAGAAAGAGTCCCACATCTCTCACCTTCAGTCAAAAGCTAGAAATGATTACGTTTAGTGAGGAAAACTTGTTGAAAGCCAAGATAGGTGTGATGGTTAATACTGAGTGTCAACTTGATTGGATTGAAGGATGCAAAGTATTGCTCCTGGGTGTGTCTGAGGGTGTTGCCAAAGGAGATTAACATTTGAGTCAGTGGACTGGGGAAGGCAGACCAACCCTTAATCTGGGTGGGCTCCATCTAATCAGCTGCCAGCAAATATAAAGCAGGCAGAAAAACATGAAAATAAAGACTGGCTTAGCCTCCCAGCCTACATATGTATCCCATGCTGGATGCTTCCTACCCTGGAACATCGGACTCCAAGTTCTTCAGCTTTGGGACTTGGACTGGCTTCCTTGCTCCTCAGCTTGCAGACGGCCGATTGTGGGACCTTGTGATCATGTGTGTTAATACTACTTAATAATATCCCATATATACATACACACTCCCATATATATCCTATATGATATATATCCTATATATGAATATATCCTATTAGTTCTGTCCATCTAAGAGAACCCTAATAGGATGAGCTATATATCTATATCTATATCTATATATAGATATATAGCTATAGATATAGATATACAGCTCATCCTATTAGTTCTGTACCTCTAGAGAACCCTGACTAATACAATAAGCCCAAAGCAAGGTATCTTGCATCAAAGAGCAGAGTTGTGAATGCAAAGTAAAAGTTCTTGAAGGAAATGTAAAATGCAACTCCAGTGAACACATGAATGACAAGAAAGTAGAACAGCTTTATTTTGGATTTGGAGAAAGTTTAAGTGGTCTGGATGGAAGATCAAACCAGGCACAACATTCATTTAAGTTGAAGCCCTAATCCAGAGCAAGTCCCTAGCTCTCTTCAATTCTGTGAATGCTGACAGGGGTGAGGAAGCTGCAGCAGAAAAGTTGGAAGCTGGCAGAGGCTGGTTCATGAGGTTGAAGGAAAGAAAGCTGTCTCCACCAGGCACGGTGGCTCACACCTGTAATCCCAGCACTTTGGGAGGCCAAGGCGGGCAGATCACTGGAGGTCAAGAGTTCGAGACCAGCCTGGCCAACATGGTGAAACCCTGTCTCTACAAAAATACAAAAAATAGCCAGGCATGATGGTGGGTGCCTGTAATCCTAGCTACTCTGAAGGCTGAGGTGGGAGGATTGCTTGAACCCAGGAGGCGAGGCTGCAGGGAGCCGAGATGGTGCTATTGCACTCCAACCTGGACGACAGAGCGAGACTCTGTCAAAAAAAAAAAAAAAAGCCATCTCCATAACATAAAAGTGCATGATAAAGCAGCAAGTGCTGATGCAGAAGTGCAGCAAGTTATCTAGAAGATCTAAAATTACTGATGAAGATGATGTAGGCACATTAAACAACAGATTTTCAATGTAGACCAAACAGCCTTTTATTGGAAGAAGATGCCATCTAAAACTTTCGTGCCTAGAGAAGTCCAGATTTCAAAGCTTCAAAGGACAGCCTGACTCTCTTGTTAGGGGCTAATGTAGCTAGTGATTTTAAGTTGAAGCCAATGCTAATTTTCCATCTAAAAATCCTAGGGTCCTTAAGAATTATGCCAAGTCTACTCTGCCTGTGATCTAGACATGGAAAAACAAAGCTTGAGAATGACAGCACATCTGTTTACAGCATAGTTTACTGAATATTTTAAGCCTAGTGCTAAGGCATAATGCTCAGAAAAAAAAGATTATTTTCAAAATACTAATGTCATTGACAATGCACCTAGTCACTCAAAGGCTCTGATGAAGGTGTACAAGGAGAATAATGTTGTTTCCATGACTGCTAACATGACATTTATTCTGTAGCCCATGAATCAAGGAAAATTTTGACTTTGAAGTATATTAATTAAGACATACATTGTGTATGGATATATCTGCTGTAGACGGTGATTCCCCTGATGGATCTGGGAAAAGCGAATTGGAAAATTTCTTCATAAAGCTCACCATTCTAGATGCCATTAAGGACTTCTATGATTCATGGGAGAAGGTAACAATATCATTAACAGGAGTTTGGAAGAAGCTGATTCCAATGCTCATGGATGACTTTGAAGGCTTCAAGACTTCACTGAAGGAAGTAACTGCAGATGTGGTGAAAAAAGCAAGAGAACTAGAATTAGAAATCCAGCCTGAATATGTGACTGAATCCTGCATTTCATGAGCTACTTTGAATGAATGAGGAGTTGCTTCTTATGGATGAGTAAAGAAAGTGGTTTCTAAAGATGGGATCTACTGCTGGTGCAGATGCTGTGAACATTATTGAAATGACAACAAATAATTTAGGATATTCCATAAATTTAGTTTGATTAAACAGCAGCAGGGTTTGACACAATAGACTCCAATTTGAAAAGAAGTTTTACTGAAATGTCTATTCAATTGCTTTGAAACTATGGAGTAAAAATGCTATCAAACAGCATCACGTTACAGAGAAATATTTCATTAAAGGAAGAGTCAACCAACGTGCCAAATTTCATTAGTATCTTGTTTTAAGAAATTGCCATTTTAAGAAACCACCCATCCCAATCAGTTAGCAGCCATCAACATCAAGGCAAGACCCTCCACCGGCAAAAAGGTTATAGCTTGCTGAAGACTCAGATGATCATTAGAATATTTTCGCATTGAAGGATTTTTAAATTAAGATATATAATTTTTTAAGACATAATGCTATTGCACACATAATGGACTACACTATAGTGTAAACATAACTTTTTATGCACTGGGAAACTAGAAGATTCATGCAACTCATTTTGTTTCATTATTTGCTACATTGTACTGGTCTGAAACTGTACTGGCACTATCTCTGAGGCATGCCTTTGAAACTTTGATGCATGCTTTCTTGCAGTATATCATGTTTTTACTCATACCATTAAAAACATTTCAGAAACACGACTTAGTATCCCATAAATGGATGTATCAGAATTCATTAATTGATCCTATTGTTAGACAGTTTAGTAATAATTTTCTCACTTATTACCAATCTTTAGTAAATATCTTTAGGCATAAAACCATGACAAATACTCAATTTTTTTCCTTATGGTATATAGATTTGCAGAATTCAAAATACTGAATTAAAATTGTTGAAAATGTTTTATCTTTAATGTTCTTCATACACATTTGTCAAATAACTTTTCAGAAAAAATGTACTTATTTAAACTCTCACAAGCAATGTATGAGGATAGACAATTTCACTCTTCACCCTCTCCATTGAGTCTTCTCACTTTAAAGATATTTGCTAATTTGACGGGTGAGAAGAATATTTGTTAAAAAGATATCTGTTTTTTGAAGATCTCTCAATAGTTTCAGAGCAATTCAATAGAAGTTCAATTGGGTTTTTCTTGGCACTAAAGAAACTTTTTCTAAAATGTAGATGGAAGAGTAAGTAGCGACATGGAGTCTAAATATTTTAGAAGAAGAAGGATAAGAAAGGGGTGTCCTAGCACAGGACTCACTTTGAAGCTCAAGTGATTGAAGCAATGTGGGAGTATTGCAGAGATAGTCACATTAACCAATTAAATAGGCCACCCAGAAATAAACCCATTAATATATAAGAGCTGAAGTGATGGCGGTGAAGGCACATGCATGGGAAAAGGAATTTTCACAAAATAAAACTAGATAAATAATATATAAATTTTTTAATGAAATGGGATTCTATTTCTCTAAAAAAAAAAAAACAAAAATCAATTCCAGATGGATTAGGACTTAACAGATAAGTACAAAACCTTTGGAAACATTTAGTTTTATTGGCAAATATCTTGCTGACTTTGGGGAAGTTAATGGTTTTGGAAGCAAGACTCAAAAAGCATTAGCTATGATAGAAAAAATGATGAATTTAAATGTATTAAAATTAAGATCTTCTGTTCATCAAGATCTAATCATATTTCTTTGAGGAAGTGATTTAACTTCTGTGTCTCAGCTGCTCATCTGTAAAAGATAGTAAAACTATCTCACAGGGTTGTTGTGAGATTTAAAAGGGTTAATTATTACATAATAATTTATGTAATACATTCAGAAAAACTACCTGAAATTTAGCACTGAATAATTATTAGCTCATTAAAGCTAATAATTTAATGGCTAGTGTACATGTTTTGCATAGTGCAATCATGATCTTTATCACTTTTCTGTGATATTGATTTTATTTTTAAATGACTTATTGAGATATGATTGACATGTAAAAAGCTATACATATATAATATATATAATTTGATGAGTTTGGGGATAAGTATGCACTCGTGATACCATCACCCCATCAGGGCCTTTGACACATCCATCATCTCCCAAAGTTCCCTCCTGCCCCCTTTATTATTATTCTGCGTGTGCACAAGCACATCTGTGTGCTGAAAACATTCAACGTAAGGTCTGACCTATCCTCTCAGCAAATGTTAAGTACACAATATAGTATTGTTATCTATGGAAACTATGCTGTGTAGTACAGCAGTACAGCAGTCCCCAAACTTTTTGACACCAGGAACCAGTATTGTAGAAGATGATTTTTCCACAGACCAGGGTACAGTGGGGTCAGGGGTCAGAGGAATGGTTTCCAAATGAAACTGTTCCACTTCAGATCGTTACACATTAGACTCTCATAAGGCGTGTGCGACCTAGATCCCTGGCAGGCACAGTTGCCAGTAAGATTTCCACTCCTATGAGAATCTAATGCCGCCACTGATCTGACAGGAGGCGCAGCTCAGGCGGTAATGCTCACCTCCCGCTGCGTGGCCCCGATTCCTCACAGGCCATGGACTGGTACCAGTTTGTGGTCTGGGGACTGGGGACCCCTGCTGTAGTAGATCTCCGGAACTTGCGTCATCCAAACTTTGTACCCTTTGACCATCATTTCCTCCTTTCCTCCTCCCCTTGTTATTTCTTCCCTGGCTTATTTCACTTAGGATAATGTCTTACAGGTTCATCGATGTTATCATAAATGCCAGGATTTCCTTCTGTTTTTCAGGCTGAATGGTCCATTATATGTATATGCCACATTTTCTTTGTCCATTCATCTGTTGATGGACACATTTAGGCTGTTCCATATCTTGGCTACTGTGAATAAGGTTGCAATGAACAAAAAAAGTGCAGGTATTTTTTCAAGATCTTGATTTTAATTATTTTGGATAAGTACAAAAAAGAAGGATTGCTGAGTTATGTGGTAGTTCTGTTTTTATTTTTTAATTTATTTTATTGTATTTTTGAGATGGAGTCTCACTCTGTCCCCCAGGCTGGAGTGCAGTGGTGCCATCTCGGCTCACTGAAACTTCCATCTCCCGGTTCAAGCAATTACCCTGCCTCAGCCTCCCGAGTAGATGCGTTAACAGGCAACTGCCACTACATCAAGCTAATTTTTGTATTTTTAGTCGAGACGGGGTTTTGTCATGTTGGCCAGGCTAATCTAGAGCTCCTGACCTCAAGTCATCCACCTGCCTCAGCCTCCCAAAGTGCTGGGATTATAGGTGTGCGCCACTGCACCTGGCCAGTAGTTTTATTTTTAATTTTTTGAGAAACTTCTATGCTGTTTTCCATAAAGACTATCAATTTACATTCCACCAGCAATGTATCAGGATTCTTTTCTCCACACCCTTAACAATGCTTGTTATCTTTTAAAAAAATTATTTATAGCCATTCTAACAAGCATGAAGTGATATCCACCATCTCACTACGGCTTTGTTTACATTTCCTGATAATTAATAGTGCTGACAATCTTTTCTATACGTGTTGCCCATCATTAGTCTTTTTTGGAAAAAAATGTCTATTCAGGTTCTCTGTCCATTTTTAAGTTATTTGTTCTCTTGCTATTGAGTTGTAGGATTTCCTTATGTATTTTGAATATTAACCTCTTATCAAGTATATGGTTGTAAATATTTTCTTCCATGCTGTATGTTGCCTTTTCATTTTGCTATTTCCTTTGCTATGCAGAAGCTTTTTAGTTTGATGTCATCCCACTTGTTTGTTTTTAATTTTGTTGCCTGTGCTTTTGGTGTCATATTCAGAAAATCACTGCTAAGACCAATGTCAAGGAACTTTTTACCTATGATTTTTCTTCTAGGAGTTTATGATTTTAGGTCCTATATTTAAGTCTTTAATCTTTTTTTAGTAGATCTTTCTGTATGTGCGCAATACAATATTTTCCTTTGCATACAGATACCAAGTTTTCCCAACATTTGTTGAAAAGACTATACTTTCACCATTTGGTATTCTTGGGACCCTTGGTGCAGATCAATTGATCTTGTATGTGTGGGTTTATATCTAGGCTCTCTCTGATGTTCCATTTTTCTATGTGTCCATTTTTAGGTTAGTACCATACTGTTTTGGTTACTATAGCTTTGTAATGTAATTTGAATCAAGAAGTGTGATGTCTCCATCTTTTTTTAAGTCAAGATTGCTTTGGCTATTTGAGGTTTTTGTGGTTCCATATGAATGTTAGAATTGTTTTCTATTTCTGTGAAAAAATGGCATTGATATTTTGATATTTGAAATTATGACTGCATTGAGTCTGTTTATTGCTTGGGTTAGTTTGGACATTCTAAAAATATTAATTCATCCAACCCATGAACATGAGATATATTTATTTGTGTCATCTTCAATTTCTTTCATCAATGTTTTATAGTATTCTATTGATTAACTTTCATTTGTCCCCATCCAGTCCCCATTAGACATAAAATACTCATGAACATTTGTGTTTAATTTTTAAATACTGTTATTAATATATTTTATTTTTTAATGATGTAAAAGTTTACTTTAATGCATACTCTGAAAAGTAGATCTAAACATTTAGCTAATTGTCTAGGTATTATTTCATAATCAATTACTGTTTCACATATGTGTGATGACTACATTACTTAAACTTATGTTTTGCCTTTTGTTTTTCTATTAGCATCCCATGAATTTACTTTTTTTAGCTCCATAATAACTTAGAGGGTAGTTGTTTTGACAAGATTATCAGAGCAACTTCTATACCTCTTATATCATTTTCATATTTATAAATTACAACTTTAATTGTGGAGGCTACCTTATTTCCCAAACTTTGTTTTCAAAACACACCAAATAAAAGTTCAAGAAGTCATCTAGTCATTCAATTATACATCCAATTTTAACCCACATTACTCATTCAATTATAAGCAAGCCTGAGTCAGGCCTCTCTACTACACAAAGCTGCTATAAAATATATACTTGACAAGTAGAGTCTGGACCTTTCCTATAAAAAGGCATCTTATTATTTTGCATAAAAATAAACAAGTTATATAATTGCTGGATGTCAGGCTGTGAGATTAAACATCATAACATAAGCCCCAAATCATGATTATGCAAAGCAGTTAATACTTACAGTTCTTTCTTGCTACTAGAACCAAGTGGCTTGTTACTTCTTTTTTAGCAATACCTTATGCAGAACAGTAACAGCATACCTAAAATAAATGTGCTTGTATGTGCCACTTTCTTAGACATTTATTACAAGGCACGGTTTATAGTCTGAAGAGTTTCAAGAAGTTTTATGAGATAAATGCGAACAGACATAAAAATAACTATGTTGTAGGATCCACATAGCTGAGATTAAAAAAAAAAAAAGAACGCAATGCATAGTTCAGCCGAAAGCTTTGAATGGCATGATTAATAAGCCTAGAAAACATAAAGTAGTGGAGTTAGCTTAGCTAAGCTGAGAAATGTGGAGATAACAGGAGAAAAACACTGAAAAGCATTAACCCAAAGTGGTCAACCTAGTTCAGTGCACTCTTTTTCTTAGGGACGCGTACATCTTGCCTCTGGGAAGTATCATAAGCCATTATAAGCACCTAAGTATAACAAGTAACTAAATAATGTCACTTAGTTTTGGTTGATTGCAAACGTCTCCCTGTTACACTGGACTTTTGAATTAGAGATGGTAGCTCAAAATGTGATCACTGCATGGTATAGTAAAAATATCTACCAGTTTCCTGAAACTGGGAAACCTGGATTCTAGTTCAACCTCTGCCCTTAACTCCCTGAGTGACTTTAGCCAAATTATAAAACGTCTTCACTTCAGTATTCTCATGCTTAAAATCAAGAATCTAAATCAGCTGTTATCAAACATAAGGGTTGTTAAACATGTGAAATGCTTAGAACATTACACACAATGAAAACAATAGGTTTTATGTATTTCCAACACTGAAATGTATGATTCTGCTGTTCAGAGTGCACACTTAATATGCACCTACCCTTAGCATTTCAGATTGTTCCAATAGGATTATCTGTTATTAGAGGTGTTTGTGACCCTCTTTACCCTTTGGAATGAGACTGCCTTTGGGATTCCTCGAGTGGGCATGAGGCTCAAGAAATCTATTCTGTCTGCAACCATACCTGAGACACCCTGTAGGTTAAGTGAGGAAAATTGAGCGGCTTCCCAGGGAGAGCCAAACATCTCTGAGACTAGATAGTGTGTTCAGCAGTTTTCTAGGAAAATGCCATTCTAATACCTCACTGTACCTCCCATTCTTATTACTCCATCATTCTGGGGTTAAAACTAAGCAATTTGAAATCTTAGATGGTCCTTCCTTTTTCTTGAATCCACTGTTTTTGTATACCCTTGACATAAGTGACTTCATCTTAGAAAAAGACTCCATCTTACATTTTAAAAGGCATCAAGCCAACGGGTCCAGGTGCTCACCTAATGAATAGAGACAACAGTCAACCAGATAGAGGTGTAACCATTTACTACTAGACCTTGCCAGAGGGCTCAAGGGCCATAAAATGAGCAGGACTTCACCAGCTACACGTGGCCGTCTTGATAGACCCTGTCTTGCTGCCACTGGTGATCAGTACCCAGCATCTGCCATCAAAGGTTCTGACCAAATCAAAGACTTTTCCTTGCAAGATATTAACATCCATCTGGATCAAGCCAGGATACTCTCCTTTTCCATGTGACTCTCCTTAGACTGGCTCATTAACCCCTTTTCCCTATTCCCTTTTCTCTTGATGTTAAATGTTAGTTTGTTTGATGTGGATTGTTTGACCTGTATTATTTATGTATTGATTAAGTATACGATTACCTACACTTTGTAACATTGACTGATTTGTGGAGTGGCTTGAGCATGTATACCCACAGCCCTGGCTACCGAGTGAGTGGCTGATACTAAGAAGTGCCTCCTTGGGAGCTCAATGTGGTTCACGGGTTTTATAATTAAAATAGCATCAGTACAAGTCTGACCTTGTGGAAGGACACAAATGTGCATGAAGCTGGTTATGTCTGAACTTGTGCCACTCATGGAAGTTTTAAATCTACATATTATGTTATTTCACAGTCGAGATTTTATTTAGAAAGAAAATGCAGATCATTAGGGAAGCCTGATGGATTAACATGAGCTGAAAGGAAGTCATCCCAAAGACTTCCTTCTTCCTAATGATGCTCAAATTCAGGGTTTGTTTTTATATAAACTCAGTGTCCTTCCTGTAAAGAGCCTGTGCTCTCTCCACCTCAGAGAAGTGGGGATCTACACAGGAGGGGAGTCAAAGGGGTTCTTGGGTGAGTGATCAGTATCTACGAAAAGTTTTAAAATCCAATTTAGTTTAGGTAGCTTAATTATTCCTGAAGTCTGAGCATTTCTGACAACCTGCTGAAATATGTCAAACACAAGTGACAGAGCTGGAGATAAGATTGAGTTGAGACTTTTAACTACAAAATGATGGGACAGTGAGGGCAGAGGAGTTTTCCCAGAAGGATTAAGAAATAGAAGAGGAACTCCGGACTTTTATCCATAATGAGGGCGTTTTAGACTGGAGGTGCAAATAGAAGCCTTCTCTCCTGAACTGGACTTTGTTTCAATTGCTAATAAAAAGATTCCACTAGCTGAATTTCAGGACTGTGAAGCAAAGTGGGATGGTGGTGGGGAGCCTGAAGAAAACCAGGGAAATGAACCCCTTCTCAAGCAATGAGGCTTTATAAATGCTGAAAAAGCACTTAAAACTCCACAGTCTGCAAAGGAATATCACTTCCCAAACCTCTTAAAGGTTTGCTTAGGGTACTTTTCTGCTATAAGAGAAAATATTTCCTTCCCAGTGATCAAATGGGAGACCCAGACTGACTGGCTTAGTCTACTAATCTCTGTTCAGCACTGGACAAAATGACTGACTAAATTAGAAGCACTGGAGGATTTCATCAGTAAATGAAATGCTATGTTAGGGATTAATGATCTATTTTGTTTTCTGACTTGGAGCAGCAAAGCATTCCCACCCCTAATACAAATAAAATTATTAGTAGAGGTTAGGACAATGAACCTTGTCAGGTTTAAAAGCAGGTGGAATGTTGAAAATTGTACATCCTCTTTAACTTAATAGCATTTATTGGTTTTTTTTTTCTAAAAGTATATATATATTTCCTTTGTGGAAATATCGGAAAATGCAACTGTGCACAAAGAATCTAAAAAAATGACTTAGTACCTCAATATACAACGGGGTTTTAGGTGAATCTAATCTGTTATTAAGATATAAGACTTGTTCCAATTTATTCATTCCTTCTACCACCACCAAAATCACTCACCACCATCTGTTTGCAGAAGTATTATACTGATTATTTAATCTGATCAGTGTGGATAATGACTAAAAGATTAGAGGCCTATCATTCTTAAGCCTGATCCACTGCCATTTGATAAAATATCAACTGTTTATGAAAACAAGATCTCAACCAATCATCAAACATGGAAGTGCATCAAGATAAATTTTAATAGAATGTTTCAGTCTCTTCTTTGTCTTTGTACCAGGCAGAAGCAGCCAGAAAAAGAAACAAGTTTTTATTGTATTAGATCAAGCTTGCCCAACCCGCGGCCCACGGCTGCGTGCAGCCCAGGATGACTTTGAATGTGGCCCAACACAAATTCGCAAACTTTCTTAAAACATGAGATTTATGCACTGACCTAGTTTTTAATTCATCAGCTATTGTTAGTGAAAGTGTATTTTACGTGTGGCCCAAGACAATTCTTCTTTCAATGCAGCCCAGGAAAGCCAAAAGATTGGACACCCCTGGTGGGTGTGTCCCCACCCCTGGATTAAAAATAATCACATTTCACAAGGATATTTCACTAGACTTACTGACCAGAGAGAAGTGGGGTGGGAGAGAAACAGAGAGACAAAAAAAGAGAGTGAGAGAGAGAATAGTCAGACCATCTGAGAGGCCAGTGGTTCATCAGTAGCATTATCTTGGTAGAGTTGTCAATTTTGTGGGATTCAAATGGATTCTGGGTGGGGGGCACCCTGTGTACCCACCCACAAGCATAGACCTGCAAGTACACATGTTTCTGTGTACAACCATGGTCCTCAAACCTAGGTTAGCTTAGACTCTAGCTGTGATTCCATCAGCCAAGCCAGGAGCTGGGGAGGGAGCCTGGCAGCTGGGACCTGACCACACAGGGAGAGGCTGGGAGGCATTTACTCATATTGGAAAACAGAACCACCATGGTGACCCTTTGAGGTATCCCAGACAAGGCTGGGCTCTAGGGCCTCTTGGTGTCTCACGTCCTGGGAGGGGACCACAGGTTCACAGGCAGTGAGGTGGGACCACCCTCACTGTCCAGACTCCAGCAAGGTCAATGTATAGCATGGCTCTTGCTCAGAAGAATAGGCTAGAATGCAGGCTAGAAGGTAAACTGCAAAAGGGTAGGAATCTCCATGTTTTCACTGAAGTATTCCAAGGTACATGGTACACACTTGAAGAATGTTTGCCAAATGAATGATTGACCTTAATGACACTCAAAAGAAACCAATTACATAAACCAAAATTCTGTTAAAAATGGGTAATAACTTTACAAATAAAGAATACCTTCATTATAGAAAATGAAGAGAAAATAAATAATTATTATTATTATTATTTGAAATGGAGTCTCACTCTATCACCCAGGCAGGAGTGCAGTGGTGCAATCTCAGCTCACTGCAACCTCCGTCTCCTGGGTTCAAACAATTCTGCTGCCTCAGTCTTCCAAGTAGCTGGGACTACAGACGTGCACCACCAAACCCGGCTAATTTTTTGTATTTTTAGTAGACATGGGGTTTCACCATGAAGGCCAGGCTGGTCTCGAACTCCTGACCTCAGGTGATTCACCCGCCTCAGCCTCCCAAAGTGCTGGGATTACAGGTGTGAGTCACTACACCTGGTCAAGAATTTTTTGATATAGATGTTATCTTCACTCTTTTTCTATGAGAATAGATATGTGTTTTCTAAACTAAAATTTACTGCACTGTAAAGTGATTATTTTACTTGAAAATACACTGTTTCTAGCTCTCCATGTGAAAATAACATTTATAATTCTTAGAGTTATTTCTGAATTAAAACTTCATTTTTGTGATATATAAAAATTTACATAATTTATTTCCTTTTATTATATATTTATAGCAACAGAAACAATGCAATAAATATCCTCATAGGAAAAAAAATTGCATGGGTTAGTTATTTCCTTAGATTCTTATATTTGAAATTAATCTATGAAAATTCACATTTTTGAAGCCTGTGATAACATGGGCCAATTGCTTTCAGAAAGTTTGTGTCAATTTACAATCTTGCTAGCAGTGTATGATGGTGAATAAATCCTCAAGCACCAGACATAATCTTTTCTTTTCCAATCAATTGGCTAAAAAATGGTCCTCTAAACAAAATAAAATTAACATTAAAATGGCATTCTATCATTGTTTTGATTAATGCATCACCTTTATCATGGGAATAAATGAGAGCGGAAATTTGGACAATCACCTCTTTGGACAGGGCCTAGAGGCATGCCAGTTCTTCAGACTGCTTTGATACTCTGACTCCACGTCCTTTAATGCCTTCTCAGTCCTCACATTATTTCCTCCAGATTTTTATCCCAGTAGCTTTATTTCATACTAGTTAAACATCAATTACATTTAGATCCTGTGAGTGCAGATTTTTATCTGGGAGGTTTTCCACTTTCTAATGAGACATTGACAAATGTAATGATCTTATCTGTTATGTTAAATTATAAGATCAAATTATAAATTTAACTTTAAGTGAGCAGCCTGATTTCCCTCCATTGCAAGTTTCTGAGATCAATTCACTATTGTTGCTAAATGACCTGCAGTATGTGAATAGCATGTCCTTGCTCGGGATTGGCAGTGAATGGAAGTGATGACAGAAATGTAACAGAAACAGAACATAAAACATAGGAACTGGACAGGACCTTAGAAATTATTCCCTGGTCAATGACTTTCACATTAAACACAGGAAATATTCTTGGGAAGACGCATTTCCAAAGCTTATGACAGTGTTTACTTGCACGGTGGATGTCTATTTAGGCTAAGATACAAGTAAGAGTTTAAATCACAGCCTACCACTTAGAAATATGTCCAGAGAACATTTTATTTTTAAAGCTGTGTCCCTTAAACTGTAGGTTACATATCTAAAATGGATCACAAGGGGTGCTTGTTACAAATTCAGATTCTTGTCCTCACATCAGGGTTAAATTAGAATCTCTCACTGCACAGTCCAGAAATCAGCACTTAACAAGTGCTTCAGATGATTCTTGGGCAAAAAGAAATTTGGGAACCAATGCTTCAGCCAAAAGAAAATCGTCGCAGTTAAATGGGTACTTCACTTTATAAACTGGATTTCTGCTTTCATCCAACTCTAGCCAAAGGGAGTTTTAGTTTGTATTGCGTGTTTTTTTCTGTTTTGGACTATACTACGAGGTGGTTATTAGATGTGTACAGGAGCACCTATGTACTTTTTTCCTTATGGTTTGTAGATGCTCTAAAAGAAGTATCTATCCAAAAAGTGTATTAATGACATACTTTTTTTTCCCAAACATCAGATGGATGGAAATGCTGAAGTATGGAAAAACGAATTCTTGGCCAGGAAATGAGGAAAAATGAATTCTTGTACTTGACTAGTGAGAGTGTTCATTGGTGTAATCACCAGGGACAGAAATTTGGCAGTAGATAGAAAAATTGTTAATGTGTCCCTTAGGCCTTGGAAATTCTATAACTAGGTACATTCCATTCATTCATTCATTCTAGATAGGGTCTTGCTCTGTCACCCAGGCTGAAGTGCAGTGGCACGATCATAGCACACTGTAGCCTCCAGCTCCTGGGTTCATGTGATCCTCCTGCCTCAGTCTCCCAAATAGCTAAGATAACAGACACATACCACCTTGACCAGCTTATTTTTTAAAAAATTTGTGGTAGAGACAGGGTCTCACTTTGTTTACCAGGTTTTGAGCTCCTGGCCTCAAGCGATCTTCTAGCCTCAGTCTCCCAAAGTCCTGCAATTACAGGCATGAGCCACCTAAATCAGCCAAGGTACATGTTTAGGTAGACTCTTGTTAATATACACAAGGATATCTAACAATAACTCATTTTGAGTGAGGCAGTTTTGGTGCTTTATATGTAGCTCCCTTAATAATTACAACAACTCTGTAGGATAGATTGGTATTATTGTTGCTGAGTTGCTGCAATGTTGAGCTGCTTGCTAAAGCCCCATGGCTGGAATGTGGTGAGTCAAGACCAAACACTCGCAGACCTGATACCGGAGCCCATGCTCTTAACCTTCAGTTTAGACTGCCTCCTATGGTTCTGTTACGTACTGAATTGTGTCCTTCAAGATTCCTGTGCTGAAGTCCTAACCCCCAGTATGCCCATATTTGGAAACAGGACCTTGAAAGAGAAAATGAAGATTAAATGAGGTCATAAGTGCGGGCTATAATGCAACAGAACTGGTGTTTTTATAAGAAAAGGAAGAGACATCAGGGAAGCTTGTGCACAGGGGAAGGGTTTCGTGAGGATACAGTGAGAAGACAGCCTTCTGCAAGTCAAGGAGAGGCCTCAGGAGAAATACAACCCACTGACACCTTGATCTTGGACTTCCAGCCTCCAGAACAATTAGTCAAGCCATGCAGTTCATGGCATCTTGTAATGGCAAAATATTTTGTAATTAGCAAACCAATACAGGTACTTACAAAGATACAAAGGGTTATAAATAAGCTAGAGTGAACTCTTAGAAACAAACTCAAGAGCCATCAATAGGAGAATGAATACATCAAATGCGGTATACTGATATGATAAAACCCCGTAAGGATATTAAGCAGAAAAGACTTGATCTTTATGCATTCATATGGATAGATCTCAAAAACCATGCTGAGTGAAATAAAGTTAAAGAATGATACATTGTAAAGTATGAAATCACTTATATGGACTTACAATACATGTGAATACAACACATATATAAATTCATAGAAATTTATGATGTAGTTTTTCCACTGTTTTGTGGGATTGACTCTGGAGACAGAAAGGTATCTGTGCAAGGGAAAGAAATGGGAATTTGAGCTTACCTGGAATATTAAAAGTAATATAAAAAGGACTTTAAATGTATATAAAATGTTAATACTGTCATTTTTGGTGGTAGTTATATAAGCATTCATTAATTTTTCTTTGATCTCCTTTGTATTTTTAAAATTTCTCAACATCAAGATATTCTTATAAAGAGAAAAAGAATATATTAATTGGTAGAAGATATGAGTAGTCCAAAAATTATTGAGACTGCATAAAGCATATAGATTTTTTAAATTTTCATCATACCACAAGTGATTTAAACAAATTTATAAAATAACATACTGGCCAATAAAACTTTAGGAACATTCTGGTTATCAGAGATTTTTCATTTTGTTTTCATTCTGTTGTTGACATTCATGTACCTAAATCGACTTTCTTGAGAACCATTTGAGTCTTACAGATTTCTAATGGTAATCCTGAAACTTTTGCCATGACAGCATACTTGTTAATTAAGTAGAAAATGAGGAAAGGCTGTCATGAAATAAAGCATTAACTTTTGCACTGTTTGATGATTTACAGAAAGTGTGATAACTGTGTTTAGGGTCTTTTTTTCATGTTAATTTTTTCCCACTCATCCAATACATAGGAGAAACACAAAAGTCTGGAAGCCACCGTCTTCAACAGCATGACTTATATACAATACATATTTTCCTTAAGTGGAAAAAACAATGTTTTCACAGCCAAATATTACTGGGATTTATGTACTCCTAAGCTTCTCCCCTAGTGGAAAGGATTATTTCTTCCCTTGCAGCTTAGAAGAAAGAGTGGGCTTGGGAGTCCAACAGACTTGCTTCAATTTCCTCACAAACTAGATGACTTCAGGCAAGTTACTTCATCTCTCTGTGCCTTAATTTTTTGCTCTGAAGTATATGAACAGTTATCATTATAACTCATATAAAAGCCATGTCATGTAGGGAGAAAGAGAGCAAATTCCTGAGCAGACTCCTAGGTTTGATGTTGGATGCACAGCTTGACAGTTTCGGACATCATTCATGATCTTCATTCTTGGCTATGCTCAGTCTATAAGAAAAAGATTATAGGCAGTACCTATACTGTACATAGTTGTGATATTCACTGGGTAAACATACATGAGGCACTCAGAATCATACCTGGTACATTCTTACTCTTTACTATATGTTTGCTACTATAATCATTGTAACAGTTATTGTAGGATTAGAACTAATACATGAAAAAGATGGGATACTTAATAAGGGTTTTATAAACAACCACTATTCAGCCCCAGCAAAACTTGACAGTTTGTATGAGAAAGATAGACGGAGTGAGAAGCTGGCTGTAAAATAAATACAAAGTCATGAATCAAAAATGTCAATGACTCTCTTTCCCAGCCTTTAAACAATGTCCTCATCTTTTAACCAAACTTCCCTGGATGTGTGGTATTAACTCCTCACGTTGCCAAAGTTACCTTTAAAACACAGAAATGATATCAGCCTCTGTAAAAAGAGATTCAAAACCTCCAAATGAGAATGTAATAACTCAAGTTACCCATGTTCAACCCTTCTGGGGATTAGGGTTGAGATGTTGCAACTTGCTGAAAGTGGATGAGTCCCTTTGAGAAGCAGTGATGTACAATGCCCTTGTGGCCTGGCAGAGTTAATGCAGCTTTCAGCAGCCCCTAATTATCTCCTAGAAGTAGTCTGAGCTCTGAGATAACTGGACTTACTGAGAACACACAGAGAGGTAAGGGCATTAATTACCCCCACAGGGCATTTTGGCTTCTTGTTGGCATGGCTAAAGTATATGCCAGACCTCACTCCGTGTTCATCAGTGTGCCCTGCTTATTTAAAATTCCATTCCCAGGTTTAAAGGCATAGATCAATGGGAGATTAAAAGAAATCCAGGTAGAAACACAGTTGGCAATTTCAATTTTAAATGAAAATTAATTTACCCTCTTTCACTCCAGCCAGGTGTACAAATATTCTGCTTGGAACTTAAAAATGACACAGTAAAAACGTGGAAGCCCAACTATTATCACATGAGGAGAACAGCAAGGTGGTAGAAATACAGACCCTGTAGCCAAACTCTCTGTATTTGAATCCCAGCTTTGAGTCCCTGGTTGCGTGTCTATGGGTAATATACACAATTTCTCGGTTCCTCAGTTTATTCATCAGCAATACGTGGATAGCAAAAGTAAATTACTCATGGACTCCTCACGAGTTAAAACAAAGTGCTCAGAACAGTGCCTGGCACGTAGTCAACTCTATGTACATGTTAGCTTTTGTTATAATGTAACCATATCTGAAACAGAAACATGGCATTTTGTTGCTGAATCATGTACTGGCTGGCCCCATGTGTTGCATACCTATTAGACCTGTGCTGTCCAATATGGTAGGCACTAGCCACATGATTTCATGGGCATTTGCAATGTGGCTCGTCTAGACTGAGATGAGCTGCAAGTGTGAACTATACACAGGCTCTCAAAAACAGTACCAAAAAATAAAAATAAAATAAAAGAATGCAAGATATCACTCACTAGCAGTGGAATCTAGTCACTTCACCTCTCTGACCCTCACTTTTCTCATCTGTAAACAAAGATGAATCTATAACATCCATCCCAGGGTAATTATGGAGAAAAAAATGACATATTACACGTAAAGAATACCAGCAAATGGCCAAGCACAAATTAGACTGGTAAATTATGAATAGTCATTTTCTAAAAATTCTTACCATTCTGACATTAAGAGGTGACATTATTAAAAATGGAACACCTGCTCTGCCTCCCCAGCAAGGCACAGTGTGGAACCCCCTTTTGAGTAGGCATGAGTAACTGATGTTACTCTAGCATAAGATGACTTCAGAAAATAATATCATCTTGGGTTCTGACACATTTATATTTAAAAATTAAAGTAGATTAATTCATAAGATACTTAATAGTTTGTTTCATTTTCAGGTATGTCAAGATTCCACACCTCAAGATCTATGATTTAGGACTAACCCAGAGAGGTGAGGATGACATTAAGCACAGAGTATAGAAATTATATAATGACTTACAAGTATTTTTCCAACTCTTCCAAATTAAAAAGGGAGACTTCCTAGACTTCTGGTTTTCAGTTCAACGTGTAAGGAGCTTAGAAGTCATGTTTCATCCTTACAACAAGAAACAAGCTAAACAAAGTGAAAATCAGCAAGCCTTTTTACATCTAACAGAGAACTGAAGTCACAAGGAAAACCACTACACCAAAAGTTAAAGAGACAGACAGGCAGATACAAAGAATCACAACATACTGAAACAGAAGCCCAGGAAAAGAAAACACCACTGCAACCAGTAGTAAGGAGAAAACAACTGAAAGAGCTGCATGGTGCAGACCTTATTTAAGAAGAACTCTCTGGGGAAACCCAAAGACAACAGAGGAGACAAAAAAAAAAAAAATCCAAAGAAATTTTAGCCTCTAATCCTTACAGCTAAAGCAAACAGTAAAGATGGCCTAACCCTAACCCTTATCTTAATAAAGATAAAACTTTATGTTAAAGATCCATTTGCCTCAGTTCCTTTTACCCAGTACATCACATTCAGCTTTCAACAAAAGAAATTACAAGGCATACTAAAAGACAAAAAAACAGTTTGAAGAACGACAGCAAGCAGTAGGACAAGACTCAGATATGGATGAGATGTTGAAATCATCAGACTGGAAATTTAAAACAACTATGACTAATATGCCAAAAGCTCTAATGGAAAAAGTAGACAACATGCAAGAACAGATGAGTAATATAAGCAGAGAGACAGAAATTCCAAGAACAGATGAGTAACATAAGCAGAGAGATAGGAACTCTAAGACAGAACTGAAAAGAAATGCAAGAAATTGAAAACATTGTACAGAAATGAAAAATATCTTTGATGGGCTCATTAATAGATTGAACACAGCCAAGGAAAGTCAGTGAGCTTGAAGAAAAAGAAGTATTTTTAAAAGAAACTACACTTACTACAAAAGCAATAAATGCTGAAATCCAACATTGAGATTTGTGGAAGATTATACCTGAGAAAAGATGTTTGACATTATATCAATTTGTTGAACATGAGATACACTTTGGCATGATTGCTAATTAAATTTCATAGACTTATTAAAGCTATACTTTTAAGTTTTATGGAGTAAGCACTGTCAAAATGGAATATTTATGACAAACATTTAATGACAAACACATAATGTTTGTTAACTGATGAAATGATGTTTGTTAGATGATGAAATAATTTTTAGAGAATGCATTTGTTGGAATGGTTTACATTAATGTGTCACCTGCCTTTTATTTATTTAGGATAAAACACCTGTCTTTGTCATTCCCGCTTTAATTTATTGCCCCTAAACTAACTAGTGCTCTCAAGAAAGCTACTTCCAGTAAAATTTTATGATATCCAATTCCTGGGCTTTAATAATTCATAGTTAAATCCTGCATTTACTTGTTTGGAATTTATTTCTAAACTACTTTCAACATCCTTCTCTTCACTCTCTATACCAGTCTTATGTTGCCAATATACATGCTACTGCATTTATATTTGGAGAAATTATAAACCTAGAGAAACTGTCCTGGGAAACTTATAGATAAGACAATGGTTACCTGGAAAACTCTAAACAGATAATTACAATTATAGTTGAAATTACAGGACTCCCTTATAGGAACTTCAAAGAAAAAAATTTGTAGGCAATTTAAATATCTTGAAAGCTCAAGATAAAATGCATGGGAAAGTGTTTAGTATTCTTCATAGGCATGGTGTGCATGCTGTCTGGAATGAAGAAAACTTGAATGACTGAATTATTTAATTATTTGCAACATATAGTGTTATTAGTATTGATATTTAAATGCAATACAAATGCTTCTTGATCATTTGTTAATTTTCTTTAGTTTGGGTCTTCCTGTAATTTCACTTCTCCTTGTCCCCTGAAAATGACAAAATACTGAAATTTTACTGAGTTTTTACATGTGCTTTTTCCAATTTGTTCTTAGAGATTATCAGAACAGCCCAGCACTGCAAGAATCTCTGCATGATTTTTTTTTTAAATAAAATGAATGGGTGTTTTAGTAGAGTGAGTATTAAGAACTCACAAGCAAGGCACAATATATGGAATATGCAATGCCTTCTTGCTTGTAAACCTCTCCAAGAGCCTCCTTGACAGATTTCCTCACCTTCTATCTTCTTTGCATCAGTGTTAAAACTGTTCCATCTCTACCAGATGCCTCACTGTTCCCTGATCATTCAGGGGCTGGATCTCCACTTTTGTCTGTCCCACAACACAGACCCAGTGTTTTGGGCACAGTACATACTCAGTAATCATTTATAGTATTAAATTGGAGAGGAGACACCAAAAGCATTTGACTCTCCCTAAGAGGTTTGTATAGTGACCTTTCCATACAATCATCTTTCTTCTAGTAATAGAATTAGAGACCACACTTTCCTCTACAAACTTTCCTGCTCCCCTAGCTTGCAAACTGGGTAGGACTGTCTCTCCAAATGTCTCTATCTCTCCTGGCCAAGGTATGGACACACAACCCAAGCTAGGTCAATAACATTGCACTTTCCAGGGATGTTCATCTGAGCTACGGAAAAATTGAAAACAAATGGTCTACTATCTATTCCCACCCAGCCCAGCAACACGGGACCTCTGGGACTTCTTAAGTTCATTTCTGCCTTTTCTGCCTCCAGTTTGCTTTTGTCAGTCCCTCTAACCAGATTGTTCTTCCTCCAGACACTTACCTGGTTTCACCTCCCATTGTATTCCCATCTTTGCTCAAAAGTCATGTTCTCAGGAAGAACTTTCCTGAGAATACCATGTTAAATAGCTGCATCTCCCTGCCTTGTCACTTTCTACTTTATTTCTTTTTTCTTTTTCTTTTTTTTTTTTTTGTTGAGAGAGAGAAAGAGTTTCACTTGTGTCGCTCAGGCTGGAGTGTAATGGCACAATCTTGGCTTACTGCCATCTCCACCTTCCAGGTTCAAACCATTTTCCTGCCTCAGTCTCCCCAGTAGCTGGGATGACATACGCCTGCCACCAAGCCTGCTAATTTTTGTATTTTTAGTAGAGATGGGGTTTCACCATATTTGCCAAGCTAGTCTTGTACTCCTGACCTCAGGTGATCCACCCATCTTGGCTTCCCAAAGTGCTGGGATTACAGGCGTGAGCCACCATGCCCAGATTTCTTTGTTGTTTTTTATTGCTGTTTTTGCCATGTAAAATTTCTATGTGCTGTTACTGGTTTACTTGTTTTCTCCCTCTCTCAATCCTATAGGAGGGGGTAGGTATCTGTTCTGGCTTGTTAACGAAGAAGACATTTGCCTAGCACATGGTCAGATAATAGAAACATATTTATTGATGAATGATTAAATAAATGCTACTACATTTCTGGAATTCACCTGGTTCCTGTCCTTTCTGAAATCTCATTGGTTGTTGAACTTTTCCCTTTTGCTTTTCCAGCACATTTCCTTTCCCTTACTCTTGGTTTTCTTGCCTTTAAGAGTTTAAGTTTCTGATGCTGATAGTTAAAGAACCCCATTGACAGGATCCAAATGTAAAAGCACATTTAACATGGCTCTTGGAAAAGCATCTCACAGCATTTCTGATACATAAGTAGGGCACACAATTTGTATGAGTTCCCAATCCCATTCTTTTTGTACTCTCTTCTACCTAACCTCAGAGATAGCTTGCAGCAGACTAGAAAATATGTCCAACAGGACTAGATACATGCACTCGGTGCTTAATAAATATTAAACATTCTATTTGAACTGAAAAGAACCACAGCCCACTGCCCTGGCCTCTAGAAAAACTATTCCCCTGGCACAAGAATTGGGACATGACAGGTGGCTTGGAACTTCCATCTCTCAACTGGCATTCGGGCAGACATAGGCAGCAATACTGCTTTTATTTTTTTTTTTAAAAAAAAAACCTCCTTGCTTCATTTACTCAAACCATAAACCATAAAACGGATGATAAAACAAACTGCCAATTACACCATAAACCTCTGTGTGCACCTGAGTCAGTCACTATAGGAGGAAGCAAAGATGTGAGAGAAGGAAAGAATCCAAGCGTGAGAAATGACCACAGCCACGTAGGTCTCTGCTCATCACACAGACATCATCAGCAAGAAGTGCTCACTGAGGGACCGCAACATGCACAGCAGGATGCTCGGATCTTTGGGAAATTCAAGAGTCTCCATCTTCCAGGAGCTTCCCAGATTTCAGGAGAGACAGACAAGTAATCAACTCATTGAACATCAAAGTAAACAGCTGGAGTATTAATAGAAGCAGGTTCAAACTGCCAGGAGACAGCAGTGCCAGCTGATTCATGTGCATGCCCATTAGTGCACTCATCAATTTGGCTTTGACTGCCTGCCTAATAAGCTTCATGCTGTGTGCGAGATCCTGTCAGTGTGAATCTCATACACCCTGATATGGTTTGGCTATGTCCCCACCCAAATCTCATCTTGAATTGTAGTTCCCATAATTCTCATGTTATGGGAGGGACCTGGTGGGAGGTAATTGAATAATGGGGGCAGGTCTCTATGTGCTGCTCTCATGATAGCGAATAAGTCTCATGAGATCTGATGGTTTTATAAAGGGGAGTTCCCCTGCACATGCTCTCTTGCCTGCCGTCATGTAAGGCGTGAATTTGCTTCTCATTCACCTTCCACCATGATTGCGAGGCCTCCCCAGCCATGTGAAACTGCGAGTCCATTAAATCTCTTTCCTTTATAAATTACCCGGCCTCAGGTATGTCTTTATTAGCAGCATGAGCCATATATATACACACATATATATATATACACATATATATGTATATATACACGGATCTGTTACAAGAAGTCTGGAGGAAAGGATGATTTCATCTGGAAGAATTTAGAGAATGTTGCACATAATCACAGTAGTGAACATTTGCTCCCCACTTTGCACAACCAGACCCTCCTTGAAGCCTGTCATGTGCATTAACTCATTTATTAAGTATCTTATGGTTATACTATTATTCCTATTAAAGAGTGGGTGACAAATATTTTCCTGAAGAAAGTAGGAACATTTGCACATAAAAATAATAGTTAACATCTTTTGAGGACTTTTTATAGGTTGGAAAGTATTCCATGTGCTTTATATCTTCCAGCATGTTTACTAAAACTTCTACAGTTATCCCCATTTTTGCACAGTAAGCTGAAGTCCAGAGAGGTCAAATCACCTGACCAAAGTTTTTAAAAACTCATTAACCCACCTATCCTGGAGGCTGCAAAATTTTGTTGTGAAAAATCAGACCTTGGTGATTACCTTGAGCAGTAGGATATAATCAACTCTCACAAGTTTAGCGTTCCAATAATGGAACACTAGGCATAAATGGGTTAACGGGCAGAAGTGGGATTTGAGTCCACATAGCCCATGCTTTTAACCTCTACCTCTGCTTCCTCTGCTAGGTAAATAAGATATTTGAGTTGAGTCTTGGGGAAGGCATTTGCCTGATGGAGAAAAGGTGCAGGCATCCTAAGCAGAGGAGAGATGTATTCGTTATTTAGGGCTGCCATAATACATTACCTAGGTAATTTATTCTTTCATGGATCTGGAGGCCAGAAGTCCAACAGCAAGGTGTTGGCAGGGGTGGTTCCTTCTAACTGCTAAGGGAGATCCTGTTCAATGCTTCTCTCCCAGCTTCTGATGGCTCTTGGGAATCCTTGGTGTTCTCTGGATTGTAGGTGCATCACTCTAGTCTCTGCCTCTGTCTTCATGTGGCCTTCTCCTTCTGCGTAACTCTGTTTTCTGTCTTGTAGGATACGTGTCGTTGCATTTAAAACCTACCTAATTCAGGGTGAAACTCGAGACCCTCAGGGTTTTTTTTTGTTTGTTTTTGTTTTGACTTTTGAGATCGTGTCTCACTATGTCACTCAGGCTGGAGTACACTGGTGCAATCTCAGCTCAATGCAACCTGCACCTCCCAGATTTAAGCAATTCTTCTGCCTCAGCCTCCAGAGGAGCTGGGACCACAGGCACATGCCACTGTGCCTGGCCAATTTTTGTATTTTTAGTAGAGATGGGGTTTCACCATGTTGGTCAGGCTGGTCTCGAACTCCTGGTCTCAAGTGATCAATCCACTGACCTCGGCCTCCCAAGGTGCTGGGATTACAGGTGTGAGCCACCACACCTGGTCAAGATTCTTAGCTTTATTACGTCCAAAAGACCCTAATGCCAAATAAGGCTGCATCCTGAGGTTCCTAGGGGAAATGTATTTCGGGGGTCGTAATTCAACCTGCTACAGAGGGCACATGCAAGGTGTGGAGCCACAACACAGTTGGAGGAGATGAGCTGTTCATGTAAGCTGTGAGGTTTCATGATGCTCTGGCCAGGTGGAGATGGTGCTGGGAAAACACTTTAAGCAAACAAGTGGCATTATTTGATTCCCTTGTGGTTTCGTGACCATAGAAATAAAAAGGAGGATGGATTAGAATGCAGAAAAACTGATGGCCCAGGGAGTCGGTGGAGACAACCCTGGGACATGGGAGAGACCTGGACAAGGGTCACTGGCTTCAAGGCTGGTTCTGCTTGACAGAAGTAAGCAAAGCCCCATGAACAGGTTATCATTGGAGCTGAGAATTTCCTTCCACAACTGTTTGTACCTCTCAGTCTCAGACACATAAACATATTCTAACTAGGTCTAGAAAATAACCTAATACATTGTAAACACGCTTTTTGGTTTTAAACTAATGGCCTGGTATGGTGGCCCTGGCTTATAATCCTATCACCTTGGGAAGCTGAGGAGGGTGGATCACTTGAGGTCAGGAATTCCAGTCCAGCCAAAATGGTGAAATGCCTTCTCTACCAAAAATACAAAAATTAGCCAGGCATGGTGATGTGTACCTGTAATCCCAGCTACTTGGGAGGCTGAGGCAGAAGAATTGTTTGAACCCAGGAGACAGGGATTGCAGTGAGGGGAGATCACACCACTGCACTCCAACCTGGGTGACAGAGTGAGTGAGTTTCCGTCTCAAAAATAAATAAATAAAAATAAAATAAAATAAAAACTAATGGGCAAATGCTAAACCAGTGATGGAAATCATGTCTATTTTACCCTATGAATTCATCATTGAATGAGGGTATCAATATGAAGTAGGTTAAACAATATCAGTTGATGTAAACTGTAAAATAAGTTGATTCCTGAGGAATTTCCTTGTGTAGCTATTTCACATACATGTCTATGCCTTCTGATCAGTTGTTTATATGAACAAATAATTGACAGAGCTTCATAAAATGATTACACTACTCCCTCATTCTTGGCATACCTAGCATTTATCAGCTGCATAATGAAACTTCCGGTTGCATTCAAATTAATACATTTGAATGCTTAAATTTTCATGTCGTCAAAAAAGTGACATTATCAAAGGGAAATTAATATGATATAAATATATATACTCACTTTTAGAAAAATGTACAGCATTTCATTTCCATAATGAGAGATGACAATGTGCTAGCAGCCCTCACTCTCAGCACCTCCTTGGCCTCCCGCCTTGGCTTCCACTCTGGCGGCGCTTGAGGAGCCCTTCAGCCTGCCATGGCGCAGAGGAAGCACCTCTCTGGGCTGGCTGAGGCCAGGGCCTACTCCCTCTGCTTGTGGGGAGGTGTGGAGGGAGACGCGCGGGCGGGAAGCGGGGCTGCGCGCTGCGCTCGCGGGCCAGTGTGAGTTCCGGCATTCGCGGGCAGGGCGGGCCCCGCACATGGAGCGGCCGGCACCACCGCCCCAGGGCAGTGAGGGGAGTGACACCCGGGCCAGCAGTTGCGGAGGTTGCGCCGGGTCCCCCAGCAGTGCCTGCCCGCCTGCGCCGCACTCAAATTCTCGCCGGGCCTTAGTTGCTTTCCCGTGGGACAGGGCTCAGCACCTGCAGCCCGCCATGTCTGAGCTCCCCAACTGTGGTGGGCTCCCGCATAGCCTGAGCCTCCCCGAGGGGCGCCGCCCCCTGCTCCGTGGCGCCTGGTCCCATGGACAGTCCAAGGGCTGAGGAGTGCAGGCGCCGCTAGAGACTGACGGGCAGCTCCGCCTGCAGCCCTGGTGCCGGATCCACTGGGTGAAGCCAGCTGGGCTCCTGAACTGGATGGGGACTTGGAGAACTTTTATATCTCCCCGGAGGATCATATGTGCACCAATCAGCACTCTCTGTCTAGCTCTGGGTTTGTAAATACACCAATCAGCACTCTGTGTCTAGCTCAAGGTTTGTGAATACACCAATTGGTACTCTGTATCTAGCTAACCTAGTGGAGACTTGGAGGACTAGCACTCTGTGACTCTATGTCTAGCTCAGCGATTGTAAATGCACCAATCAGCACTCTGTGTCTAGCTCAAAGTTTGTAAATACACCAATCAGTACTCTGTGTCTAGCTCAAGGTTTGTAAACTCACGAATTGGTGCTCTGTATCTAGCTAACTCTGTATCTAGCTAACTGGCACTCCCTGACTCTGCATCTAGCTCAAGGATTGTAAACGTACCAATCAGCACTCTGTCAAAACGAACCAATCAGCTCTCTGTAAAATGGACCAATCAACTCTCTGTAAAATGGACCAATCAGCAGAATGTGGGTGGGGCCAGATAAGGGACTAAAAGCAGGCTGCCCTAGCCAGTCAGGGGGATACGGGCTCTGGTCACCTTGCACAGTGTGGAAGATTTGTTCTTTCAGTGTTTGCATATATCTTACTGCTGCTGACTCTTTGGGTCCACACTGCCTTTATGAGCTGTAACAGTCACCGGGAAGGTCTGCAGCTTCATTCCTGAAGCCAGTAAGACCATGAACCCACTGGAAGGAAGAAGCTCCAGAGACATCCAAACGTCTGAAAGAACTGTAACACTCACGGCGAGGGTACGCGGGTTCATTCTTGAGAATTAAATTTCAAATTAAAAAGAGTAGTTCTGTTCACTTAACAAAGCTTTGGAGACCAGAGACAGAGTGGCTTAAATTTTGGGCAAATAATTTAAAATATTTTCAAAGAGAACTGCTTTTTTAAATTCGTTTCTAAGAAACATGCCTTCTTATTAAAAGAATTTTAATGGTTTTCTTGTTCCTCACAACAGATCAAACTTTAATTAGAACATTAAATGCCGATGTTTTATTTCATTATTTGTGCTTCATTTAGTTGCCTTAATAACTGAGAACACTTAAGAAAAAAAACTTTATAATTGCTTCATAGTTGGGCTATGAAAGAAAACTTTTTATTTTCAAAAGTTTCCATATAACTCTGATACTGTATAAAAAGAAAATTACTCAGCTTGTCACATTTTTGTTATAAATTCCACGTTAGGCAAATATATGTGTGTAAGACTTTTTTCTTCAAAGTCCTTTAACTTTTCCCTTTAATTGTAATATTCTTTTAGTTTTAATTCTTGATAGTTTTATGTTAGCTTCTTTAATCAGTTTTCATTTTAGATGCAGATGAATAATTTTTCATGTTGCATCTATAACATGCTTGTAAAATTCATCAGCTTTGCTTTTTGATAGTGAAATTAAAATGACGGTTAATTTACAACAGGTGTTCATTCCCGTTTTTGAAAATTGAAACTGTCTATGGATTGATAAATGCATGTACCAGAAAACTATAAAGAAAAGAAAGAAATGGTAGATACAAAGTTCAGGTCAATGTTACCTCTGGGAGAGGTAGTGGAGAGAGAATATGATAGAGCTGAAGAAGGGGATGTGGGACTCCTAGACAATTCCTACTGTCCTGTCTCTTAAGCTAGATGAGAAACTCACAGGGTATGTACGTTACTTTTAATCTTTAGACACTTCACATATGTTAGAAATATGTATTTCTATGTATTCAATCTTTAGTAAAGATAATTTTACAAAAAGAACAAGCGTGTAACAGGTGGAAATGTACTAAGCTCTTATAAGAAAGTAACATAAATGGCCCCCTTGCTTACCAACTCATTTGGGAGTTGAGTAAAAATTATCATTTTTAAATATTGTATGCTCGGTAATCTCAGCACTTTGGGAGGCCAAGGTGGGAGAATTACTTGAGGCCAGGAGTTTCAGATAAGCTTAGGCAACATAGCAAGACCTCATCTCTACCATTAAAATATTAGACATCCAAAATATTAGGTGTAGTGGCATGCACCTGTAGTCTCAACTACTTGGGAAGCTGAGGTTGGAGGATTGCTTGAGCCCAGGAGTTTAAGGCTGCAGTGAGCTATTGTTGCACCACTGCACTACAGCCTGGGTGGCAGAGTAAGACCCTGTCTCTACAAAAGATTAAAAATTTAAAAATAAATATCTTCGTATAACTCTACTATCCTCTGGTCATTTAATATTAAATGTGTTCCCCCCAAAAGCAGTAGGCTTCCATATCAGATGAATTTCACTCTTTGGACATCAATCTAAAAAGAAATAGTTACAACAAAATTAAAAGAACTCATAGTTCTTTTTTGTTCCTATTAACAGATTTTCAAGTTTAAAGCACATTCTTAGTGTTTTACAGCATTGCAATGGTCCATTTATAAGAGATAATCATCATATATTTTGTTACAGGAAGGGTGGGTTTTACCACTGCTCTGGCTTGTTGAGAAATTTCCAGCTTGTTCTAATTATTCTATTAATACTTATTCCTAACACAATCATGTTTGAAGTTTTCCACTTATACCATCACTACCCTCTTCACCCTTCATTTTAAGGACCTAAAAGTGCCTTGAGTTCTTCAGCAAAGGGTAGTCAACATACCAACCTGCATCCTGAAATCAGGGAAAGATGAATATAACAAGAACAAAGACAATAAAATAGAAAAGGTTCTGAAATTCTACTCCCTTTTCAAGCTAAAAAGTTAGGCTTCCACTGTTTCATAGATGTTAGGAGATATGAGACTCCAAGGTCAGAGAGGAAAGGTGTTTTCATTCTCAGCACAGCAGACAGCACGAGCTTCATGTTCACATTTGGTTCCTCTTGTCCTTCATGTTCCACAGGGCCAATGAAGAGGCAGGTCCACATATCTGTTGTGTATACAAGGGGGTCTGTGTCACAGCTGAGGAATTCTAAGTGTAGGAACTCTTGAATCTTATAAAGTGGTCTGCAAGCAAACCTGCCCAAGCATTGCCCCAGAGACATAGTGTTTATTATACTAGTCATGAGACAAATAAGCCTTCTGACCCAAAGGAAGACACTGTCTCTTCCTTCTGAAGCCATCTGCTATGTAAACACTGCTATGTAAAAACTTTGTAAACACTATGATGAGTTTGCCTACAACACAAATAGACACAGTCACGTACCATATAATGATGTTTTGGTTAGCTATGGACCACATATATGGCTGTGTTCCCATAAGATTATAATGGATCTGAAAAAATCCTATCATTTAGTGTTACGGTTTGGTTATGGTTTATCTCCACCAAAACTCATGTTGAAATTTGATCCCTAGTGTGGTGGTGTTGGGAGGTGGGCCCTAGTGGGAGGTGTTTGGTCATGGGGGCACATCTGTAATGAATGGCTCAGTACTGTTCTTGTGGTAGTGACTGAGATATCACTTTGGCAAGACTAGGTTAGTTCTCATGAGACTGTATTAGTTCCTGAAGAGTGAGTTTTTATAAAGCCTTTGCTGTCTCTCTTTGCTTATGTCTACTTCTCCTTTTGACCCCTGCCATGTTTAGATGCACCATGAAAGCCCTCACCAGAATCCAGAGCCATGCGCTTGAACTTCCCAGCCTACAGAACTGTGAGCCAAATAAACCTTTCCTTTATAAATCACCCAGTCTCATAGATTGTTATAGTAACACAAAACAAAGACATCTAGTGATGCAGTAGCTGTCATAACATCATAAAGCAACACATTACTCATATGATTATAGTAATGCTGACATAAACAAACCTGCTATGCTGCCAGTCATAAAATTATAGCACATACAATTATGGACACTACATGATACTTGATAATAAGTAACTATGTTACTGATTTATGTATTATTCATACTATACTTTTTATTGTGATTTTACAATGTACTCCTTCAAATTATAAAAATAAGTTTACTGTGAAACAGTATGCTGTGTTACACCAGCAGCAGCTTCATACATCTTGTGTTTACCATGCTTGTTGATTGCATCATTTTCTCTTCTGCATAATTTAAACTCATGTTGCTTTGTTTAACATGGCCCCTAAGCATACAAAATCCACTGCTAATGTTGCCAGTAAAAGACCACATCAAGTGACTGATGTTGAAATGAAATTAAAAGTGAAGTAAGGACTACAAAAGTAGGAAATCAGTGACGGTTATTGCTTGCCAGTCAGACCTGCCCCATTCCACTGTAACTATAATCTGGAAGAACAAGAACAAAATGATGGAAGCTGTTAGAGGATCTGCTTCACTGAAGGCAAAGAGACTGACAAAATTTCAAGAAGGGCCTATATCAGACATGGAGAAACTTCTAATGACCTGGACTGAAGACCAGACACACAGGTGTATTTCTCACAGCATTGTGATAATCATGGTCAAAGCAAAAAGTTTGCCTGGGATGTTGAAAGAAAAGGCTGAACCCCAGTATGATGTTGAATTTGCTGCAAGCTGTGGATGATTTAAATATTTCAAGAACTATTATTATTACCTAATTTAAAAGTGAGTAGTGAGTTTGCAAGAAATAATGTGAAGGCAGCTGAAGAAGTTTTGGAAACTCTAAATAAGTTAATTGTGGAGGAAAATTACTTGCAGGAGCAAATCTTCAGTAGGAATAACATTTCTCCATTCTGGAAAAGGCTGCCTGAAAATATTTTCATCTGTAAGGAGGAAAAGTCAATGTTGGGTTTCAAGGCTCTTAAGGAGAAGATAACAGTCCTGATTGGGGGCAGTGGAACAGGCTATAAATGGAATTCTTTTTGTGATATGGCACAGTGAGAACCCCAGGTCTTGAAGCATGTAAATAAGCACCCACTGGCAGTGAGCTACAGGAACAATAAGAAGTCATGAATGACCCAAGTCCCCTCCTAAGATGCCCGTTCAAATTGCTATGCCAGAGAAATGGAGGTACAAGTGGGAACTTATTTTGATAGATTTTGCTTATTGTTGATAATCCTCTCACACATCCTCCTTTATTGGTGATCTTCATCCCAGTACAGAAGTGGTGTTTCTCCATTGGACAATCAGAAGACACTGATGCAATTTTGGAGGGATTATGACATATATAATTGCCTCAAGAACTTGCATGAGCTTGGCATAATGTCACCAAGGAGTGTGTAAACGGCATTTGGAAGAAGATATTCAAGAGGATTGTTCATAACTTCAAAGTATTTTTCCAAGGATGAGGAGGTTGCAAAAATCAATAAGGCTCTCTAGTTGAGACGGCAAAAATTTTATTAAGCTAGCTGTAAATGAGGATGGCATTGAGGAGCTCACAAATAAAGGTGGTTTCTGATGAATTGACTAATGAGGAGTTGTTGGAACTGGAACAGGAATACACAGCTGAAACGAGAGGCGAGAGAAAAGTAAACTACATGAGAAGATAAAGAAGAACCCTCAAGAAAATTCAGTGGCAAATTTAGCAGAAGCTTTTGCAGACTCAACAAATTCCTTAGAAAGTTTGAAAACATGGACCCCAACATCAAAATGTTTTCATTAATAGAGAAGAACATTCATGGTGCATTATCTGCTTACAGGCAAATCTCTGATAGAAGAAAGAGAAGCCAATCAAGCAAACCACCATGGACACATTTCTGGAAAGAGTGACTGTTCGCAAAAAGAGCTTCAGGCGGGTGTCTCAGGAGATCTTCCAGAAGAAGAAAGTGCTGTTATAATAGATGGCAGCTCCACACTGTGTGTTTGTGTCTTAATTTTTAACAAAATGTTTAAAAAATAAAATATTTTAAAAATAACAAAAAGCTTATAGAATGAGAATATAAAGAAACCATCTTGTACAGCTGTGTAATAGGTTTGCATTTTAAGCTAAGTGCTATCACAAAATAATCAGAAGTTTTAAAAGTTGAAGAGTTTATGAAGTTAAAAAGTTACAGTAAGCTAAGGTTAATTTATTAAGAAAGAATCTTTTAAATAAATTTATTGTAGCCTAAGTGTAGTGTGTATAAAGTCTACAGTAGTGTGCAGTAATGTCCTAGGCCTTCCCTTTCACTCACCACTCACTCACTCACCCAGAGCAACTTCCAGTCCTGCGAGCTCCATTCATAAGTACCCCTATATAGGACACTTATAGGGGTGCCTTAATTGGGATATCTTTTTAAAATATTTATACTGTATTTGTACTGTACTTTTCCTGTGTTTAGATATACAAACACTCACCATTGTGTTACAGCTGCCTACGGTATTCAGTACAGTAACCTGCTGTGCAAGTTTGTAGCCTTAGAAGCAACAGGCTATACTATGCAGGGTAGGTATGTAGAAGGCTTTGCGTAAGTACACTGTATGATGTTCGCACAATGATGAAATTGCCTAATGGCACGTTTCTCACTACGTGTCCCTGTTATTAAGCAACTCATGTCTGTATAAAAAGGTGAAAGGAATAGGCAAATGCATTAAGGAAGAGAAATGGAAATAAGATTGATTATAAAACATCGCTTTAGATTGTCACTTGACTGACTTCATTAGTGACTATTCTGCTTCACACCTAAGTCACATTAGTAATTTGTTTCCCTTCATCTGAAATAGTCATGTGTTTTATACTTGCTGGCAAAGTTCTTTTGGAGCCCTTTTTCTCAGGGAGGGTTCAAGGAAAAGAGAGAGGTTGTTAGAGATATTTTCCACAGCTCTGGTTTCATTACTGCAGTAGTAAATAAGAAACATTAAAGTCTTCAACTTATCATTGCTCTCACTAATCAGCAGCTGAAAATTCTGTGCTTACCATTTAAGAAGCATTCCCTTAACAATAAAAATCTGTTTACCACGGCTTCTCTTACTGAAGAGTGCATACAATACCCTCCCCCAAGAGACAATGGGATGTGCATGAACAGATAAGCATCCTCCGTAACTTCCGAACACCAGCACCAAAACGAAAATCCAAGGAAAAGCACATTTGCCCCCTCTCCGCCCTCTACCCACTGGCTGGACAATTTTAGTTCTTGGGGATATCTGACGACTCCCTGCTTTTTAATTTTTAATTTTTTTAATTTTTGTATATTTAGGGAGTACGAGTGCAGGTTTCTTTCTTACATGCATGTATTGCACAGTCGTGAAGTCTGGTCTTGTACTGCAACTGTCACCCCAATAGTCAACATTGTAACCAACAGGTAATTGTTCAACCCTGGCCCTCCCTCCCACCTTCCCACCTTTTGGAGTCTCCAGTGTTAATTATTCCAGTCTCTATGTCCATGGGTACCCATTGTTTAGCTCCCCCTTGTAAGTGAGAACATGCAATATTTGATTTTCTGTTTCTGAGATATTTCACTTAGAATAATGGATCCCCTAAGTGTTTCTCCCATACAAAGGAATTTTAAAAATCTTCCAAGCTGAAAATCAAGAGCTATTATTTTGGTCTTTTTCTTCTCCTGGGGCAGCTACTTCCTGAGGTTGTACACAGCATCAGACCAGGTGGAAATTAGATGTACTAGGATATGAGTTGAGGTTCCTGAATCAATATCACATATGGTCCTAGAGGCAAGAAGTTAAGAACTTGTCTCATTCCAGTAGTAAATCCTTGGGTGTTCTTAAAGCTGCTAATCATCAACTAAACTTTGTAAAAATCATCTGGAGAGATTTCAGAATGAAAAGAAACCAATACTATATTGCCTTGAAAACTACTCTAACAAGAAGAAGGTCAAATGATGGTTGATTGAAGACAACATTGGAGTAAGTATCCATAGAGCTATGGTTTTTCATTCCCACCTACAGGCTTTATATTATTTTTCAAGTCTCCGCAACACCAACAGCTAGTTCACCATTTGGTTTGATATGGATATTTGTGTGTATGTTGGGGATGATGGGGAGATAAATACACACAGCTCTTTTGATCCGTTAAAGAAAAATGTGACTTAACTTGTGCTATTTGAAGTGAGTTTAAAATGGTATCTGAATTTCTTCCACATGTATCTTTTCACTTCACAAAAGTGAAAATTTTTACAAACTAAAAAATAATCACAAAAACTCTGTGGATTGGAATCTAATCCTGCTTTAATTCAAAATGAAAAACTAGTTTTACTCAAACATATCTAGTTTGAGCAATATTCCCATATTAAAAGAGCACACAAATTAACTAAGTCTTTAATATCAGTGTTAGTTAACAGATAATCATTAAGATTCTTTTACACATACTATATGGCTTGATAATTCTGACCTTGGCCACTTCCTCATACTGCCTGGAAAAAGCAGAAGGAACTCAGGAGCAGATATTATTTTTAATAAAAATAACAAACAGTTCCCAACATTAATTTTAACTATTATTGGTTGCTATATAGGAAAGGTCAAAATAGCATGAACTCATTTTTCGCTACCCCTTAGAGATATGTGAGGATCCTTCCAATTTTTCTCTCGATAGTAGAGGAATACAATGAAAGTTATCCATCAATAATGGTGAGTTTTACTTATATATTTTCAGCAGACTATGGGTCACCATTTTTCTACTCTTCTAAATGAGTCAAGAAAATACAATGTGTCTAACTGATCAAACACAACACAGTAGGGCAAAAAAAAGATTTTTCATGTCAGCAAACCAGGAAAGTAATTTGGTCCAAAGGATTTTTTTAAAATCCTGATTTGTGTGGTTTGTTCACACTGGATTTATTTATTTTTAATTGAATTAGCTCTATCTACTGGTGTTCACCCAGTCTGCCTGCGTTGACATTCCTGTCCTATCTACCATTTACTAGTTGTATGGCCTTGATTAAGTTAATTCTCTAAATCTCAGGTTCTTCAACTTTTAATAACATCATAGTATTAAAATTTATTACTAATTTAGAGTGAAAAGGAACTGATGCTATAATCTCGCCAGATGATTTTTGCAAAGTTTAGTTTATGATTGGCAGCTTTAAGAACACCCAAGGATTTACTACTGGAATGAGACAAGTTCTCACCTTCTTGCCTCTAGGACCATAATGTGATATTGATTCAGGAATCTCAACTCATATCCTAGTACATCTAATTTTCAGCTGGTCTGATGCTGTTTACAACCTCAGGAAGTAGCTGCCCCAGGAGAAGAAAAAGACCAGTATAATGGCTCTTGATTTTCAGCATGGAAGATTTTTAGATTCCTTTATAAGGGAGAAACACTTAAGAGAGCCATTACCCTAAGTGAAATAACTCATTAATTTATTTTTATTAATAATAAACAAATTATCACTTATTTATCATTAATTTATTTTTACAACATGCTGGTTACTATTAAAAGGGTTTTGTATGAGTTAATTCATTCATTATTTATAATGTCTCTATGAGATAGTGTATTAGTCCATTTTCACACTGCTGATAAAGACATACCCAAGACTGGGCACTTTATATAAGAAAGAGATTTAATGAATTCACAGTTCCACGTGGCTGGGGAGGCCTCACAACCATGGTGGAAGGTGAACGGCACATCTCAAATGGCAGCAGACAAGAGAAGAGAACTTGTGCAGGGAAACTCCCCTTTATAAAACCATCAGATCTTGTGAGACTTACTCACTATCACAAGAACAGCACAGGAAAGACCTGCCCTAGGATTCAATTACCTCCTACTGGGTCCCTCCCACAACACATGGGAATTGTGGGAATTACAATTTAGGATGAGATTTGGGTGGGGACACAGCCAAACCATATCAGATAGACAGTACTATTATCACCATTCTATTTTTTCAGATGAAATTCAGAAAAATCAGGTCATTGTCTGAGGTCCAAGTACTATGTGATAGAGCAAAGATTTGAACCCAGGTAGGCAGCTCTGATGCCTTGACTTCTGATGACTGTGTTAGGTTCTCTGTCAACAACACTTCTTTAGGTTATCAGGAAGTTGTGAGAAAATGCTGGTTAGGCGCATAACCCAATGTCTGGCATATAGTAAGTACTTCAGATTCTTACAAATAATTGTCATCCACACAAACTTCCTCAGAATGATAATTAAGTCTCTACTATAAATGAGTTTACTAAGTACAACACAGGTGATGAATAACATGTACCTTAAGCAATGTGGATGTCTACCAATTTTCCCACTGAGAAAGCTCCATTTTTCTATTGCTGGTGACATCATTCTCTCAATCACTCAGAATTGGTTTTTAAAAATACTTTATATATACATATGCAATAAATAATAATAAGACCATTATCAGTTTCACTGGGCTAAAATTCAGATATTGGCAGGACTGGCTCTTTCTGAAGAATCCACTTCCTTGCCTTTTCCATAATCTAGTGGCCATCTGCATTCTTTGGATCCTGGCCCCTTCCTCCATCAACAAAGCGCATCACTGCAATCTCTGCCTCTGACATCCCATCATCACCATCTCCTCTGGCTTCTCATGTGTCCCTCTCGTAAGGACCACTGTAGTTATCTCAGGCCCACCTGGGTAATGCAAGCTAAACTGTTCCATCTCAAAATCCTTAAATTAATGACATTTGCAAAGTCCCTTTTGCCAAATCAGGTTATATTCACAGGAGCCAGGGAGTAGGGTATGAACATATTTGGGGGGCCATTATTTAGACTACTACACTCCCATCCTTTTTCTTTTCTTTTTTTTAAATTAGTGCTAGCCAGCTCTGTTTCCTTATGCATCTAATCTAATTGCCTCCTAATTGGTCTGCTAACTCAGAGGTGACGCAAAAGTGATATTGAGAAGCATACACATTCTATGGGCACCAATTTGTGGGGCTGTCAAAAGATGCCAGGGAATGTTTTTATTGCAATTTTGCACTGACTTACTAACTTTACGTTTGTTGTCCATGAAACATATAAAAGTATCCCTAGTATTATTTCTGTATTTATTCATGTCTAGGCAAATATCAACACCAGATAGGGAGAGAGAGCGCAAATGCATTGCATTGTCTTTGGGCAGCATTTATCTTCAATGTATCAGTATACCTGCCTCAGTTGTTCTCTGTTACCAGCTCTACACTGCAATACCAAATCCAACCTTTCAAAATACAGGACACTGGATTACTTAACAACAACAACAACAAATGCACACACAATGAGGAACAAAGACAGTCAGTGGCTCCCAGTTGCCTACAGTCATGATTCTCAAACGTATTCAAGTTCAAGAATAACTAAGTCACATTGCTCCAAGAATGTCATAAATTAAAAAAAAAAAAAAAGTATTTTGGCTTCAGACAAGCCTGGGGTTAAATCCTGATCCTACCCTTAGTAGCTATCTATGCATCTTTAGGT
Organism: Trachypithecus francoisi; assembly: GCF_009764315.1. Lineage (NCBI taxonomy): Eukaryota > Metazoa > Chordata > Mammalia > Primates > Cercopithecidae > Trachypithecus > Trachypithecus francoisi. Next base: position 22,850,077 of record NW_022681474.1, read on the forward strand.
AGAGTGCATGTCCTCTTGGAGACTTTATCCCCTAATCTGAAGCATTTGTGGAGAGAATAAAATCAGATATTACATATATGGCATTTAGTGCAACACCTGGCACTTGATAGGGGCTCAAAAATCTTATATCCTTTAGATAAATACCATGCTGTTCACAGACAACTATGAAATGTTAATTATTCAAATTAGAAGCAATATTTTTTAACAGACTGTGTGATATGTACTATAAAATATAAACTCTGAGGGGAAGATCTCAAGAAAGCAAAAGCTGTTAGACCAAACCAAATCAACTAAGTCTATATTTTGGAATAAATCATCCTTGGCTATCTTCATGTATTGACATGGACTAACATTTGCTAGCAGATGAGCAGAAGCAGTGGGTGCCAAATTTCAAGAAAAATATTGTGGATAGAAAAATTGCAAAAAAAAATGGGGTGAAGAAAAGCCCCTATTAATTATGTTTTGCACAAGTTGAAAAAGTCTGGCATTTGATTTTAACCTCAGAAACTTCAGCTCAAGTCATAAATAAGAATAATCTATGGGGACATAGTGGGAAGAACCTTTCAGATAAATCCAAATTGCCTGCCTTGAACTTCCAAATGCCTTTAGTTTGGTTCCAACTGATCTTTTCAAAGTTTTCTCCCTGAAAGTCCTCCATCCAAGTCAGATTAGTCTGAAGGCCCCTGGTGAATTTCCTTCATGCTTATCACTGCACCTGCTTTTCTGTTATTTCTATACCAAGGTGACAAACTCCAATGCTATAGCTCCAGGCCATGACAAAATGCAGACCCAGAGTGACCAGATCTTATAATTTTTTAAGAGAAGCTGGTACTCTGGAATTTGGTGTGCAGTTTCCTAATTTTTAAATACATAAAACTAATTTAAAATGTTTTTAAAAAATTGAATTAGCTAAAGAAAACATACCTGCAGGCTAGATTGAATCCCCAATAATCAGCTCTGATCTCTGCAAGTCATTAAGGTACAGCTCAAGTCTCCTTCCTCAGTGCTGAGTGTCTGGAGTGAGTCCATCTTCCCACACATATGTCTTCTTTTGGACTCAACTTCCTCTTGTACTTTCATTCTTTTCTCTCTTTAGAACGTATTTATGCACTCGTTTAAGCCGATGTTTAACGTTATTTCAAGTTTCTGGAGGCAATGATTATTTACTGAAAGAATTTTTTTTTTTTTTTGAGACGGAGTCTCCCTCTGTCGCCCAGGCTGGAGTGCAGTGGCCAGATCTCAGCTCACTGCAAGCTCCGCCTCCTGGGTTCACGCCATTCTCCTGCCTCAGCCTCCCGAGTAGCTGGGACTACAGGTGCCCGCCACCTCGCCCGGCTAGTTTTTTGTATTTTTTAGTAGAGACGGGGTTTCACCGTGTTAGCCAGGATGGTCTGGATCTGCTGACCTCGTGATCCGCCCATCTTGGCCTCCCAAAGTGCTAGGATTACAGGCTTGAGCCACCACGCCCGGCCAAGAATTTTTTGTCTTGTACTATTTTTCTAAACGCAGAATACACTCAATTGAGTAAATGAATAAATTACATCAAAGCTTCTTTTCCAATTTCTATTGACATAATGATCATCATCTGTTTATCCAATAAATGCTTTTTTAAAAAAATTTTACTTCTCCATATGTTTGGCTGTGGAGCAGGAAGTCATCTACAATTTTTCTTTCAACCCAATTCAAGAAGGGTACAATCAACAAATATAGATGAAAACACGTGAATTTGGACATAAGGCTTATTCTAATCAGTCAAGTTGAGGTATTCGCCTATGCACATTGGGTCTAGAAAAAAAAAAACCCTGATCGGTGGAATTGTTTGGGGGGATTTTTGTGTTACTTCTTCATTAACTGCCTTCATCATCTTGTTTGAGGTATTGACACTTTCTGTTATATCATAAAGGAAACTATATTTAATTATAATATCAAAAATCCTAAACTGAATCCAATTTAAACCAAACTATTTATGTACCATAGCATCATATTTTGGTTTGGTTTTGGTTTTAATAATTATTTTTTATTTTTATTTCAATAGTTTCTGGAGTTTGGGTGGTTTGGGGGTGCATGGAGAAGTTCTTTGGTAGTAATTTCTGAGATTTTGATGCACCTCTCTCCCAAGCAGTGTAGATTGTACCCAATGTGTAGATTTTTATCCCTCACCCCCATCCCCACCTTCTCCCCCAAGTCCCCGAAGTCCATTATATCATTTTTGCCTTTGCATCCTCATAGCTTAATTCCCACTTATAAGTGAAAACATACAATATTTGGTTTTCCATTCCTGAGTTATTATACTTCACTTAGAATCATGGCCTCCAGCTCCATCCAGGTTCAAAGGGACAAAAAAAAAAAGCATTATTTTGTCCCTTTTTATGGCTGAGGAGTATTCCATGGTGTGTACATACCACATTTTCTTTATCAACTCATTGGTTGATGGGCACTTAGGTTGGTTCCATAGTTTTGCAATTGCGAATTGCGCTGCTATAAGCATGCATGTGCATGTGTGACATGTTTTTTGAATTTCATAGCCCATAGGTGGCTTCCATTTGTGTGAGGAAATTGAGAAATGTCTATGTGTTAAAACAAAAACTCCACTTCTGTTTTGATTCATGTCTTTTCTTCCCTAACCATGTCCAATGCATCCCTTATGGAAGTTTTTGTTGTATCAGTCCATTATAGGCCCTAGTGACTTTTGTCTGTAGTTCAAATTGCTGTCCAAATTGTAAAGTAAAGTACTGCTGCTGTTATGACAACTCCGGGCTATTGCAATTGATGGATGGCAGCAAGACACAGTTTGAGAACATCGGCTTCATACAAAGTACTGCTTACCAGCAGTTATAGCTGAAGAGGACTAATTAATTTCTGGAGCTTCTGTTTTCTCACCTGTAAAATGAGGATAGTAATATGTAGTTAGTGGAAGCATTAAGAGAACTAAAAGGTATATATAAACTACAAGCACTAAAAAACAAAAAATTGTAGCTATTATTCATTTTCCCTTTCCCTTCCCCTCCTTTCTACCCTTCTGATGTGAGAATCTACAGGATCTGCCCACTTTTCCTCCAAAAGGATGTGGACTCTCAAGAAGATGTTTTTATTTGGTTCTGAATCCCATTTTTAATTTCTCTCCACAGAGGTACTTTAAATATTGTTAGATATTTATTTCATCCATTTATTAATCCGACAAATATTTGTTTTTCCTTCGAGTCATCTATAGAACGAAAGGAAAGTTGAGTTTATGAAACTTACAATATATACTGAAATATAATTTATTAATCAGAGGGATGCCATCAGAGTAAATTATGCTGTTCTCTAAACGGGGAAACTTTAAATACAAGAAGGAAGAAGGCTTACTGGTTACAAGGTTAAAATTTAACAGGAAATCTCTGAGTGATCTAATTTAGCCATGTGTTAACTACACGGCCAGCACTGGAGACTCATTAGAAAAGGATATCAAAATTTTATTAAGATGTAAAGCGCAAGACATAATTATATAGTGTTTTACCTTATAACAGATACTTATAAGAGCCTCAGCATTCATTCATTCAAGAATTAGTTACAGGCATTGAGCACCATTCATATACTAAACAGGTGGGAAACATCTTTAATTAGTAAATATAATATTGTATCCAGAGGAGGCAGTGATTCCTTGAGAGAAGGTGGAATCCAATAGACTTACTAAGGGATTCCTTGTCTTACCAATGATAGGAGAAAATAAAGGATTTATGTAGGTTTGCCGCAAAAAGAGAAGGCTAAGGAATAAATCAGAATTGGTTTCATAATACAAAGGATTTCAATGAGAAAAGAAATGAAAGGTTTTGAATGACCATTGTAAAGTCAAGACAATAAAACTGACCTAAAAAGAGTGAGAGAGTTTTCTGATGAGTGGATAAAGAAAATTTGTATATAGACATAATGGAATATTATTCAGCCATAAAGAGATAATAAAATCATGTCTTTTGTAGTAACACAGATGGAACTAGAGGCCATCACTGTGATGGAAACAACTCAGACATAGAAAGACAAATATTGCATGTTCTCACATATAAGTGGGAGTTAAATCATGTGTACATATGGACATAGAGTACAGCATGGTAGACACCGGAGACTCAAAAGGTTGAGGGAATGGGAATGGGGTGGATGATGAGAAATTGCTTAATGGATACAATATGCATTATTCGGGTGGTGGATACTCTCAAAGCCCTGATTTCACCACCATGCAATCTATGCATGTAACAACACTGCACTTCTACCCCATAAATACATATACATAAAAATAAACTAATAAGTAAGAAGAGAAAATGATTCTTGATGAACCAAAGGAAAAACTAGAGAGATGCTAAAGCACAAGAAATTCTTTTTTTTAAATTTTTTTATTTTTTATTTTTTTTATTATACTTTAAGTTCTAGGGTACATGTGCACAACGTGCAGGTTTGTTACATATGTATACATGTGCCATGTTGGTGTGCTGCACCATCAACTTGTCAGCACCCATCAACTCGTCATTTACATCAGGTATAACTCCCAATGCAATCCCTCCCCCCTCCCCCCTCCCCATAATAGGCCCCGGTGTGTGATGTTCCCCTTCCCGAGTCCAAGTGATCTCATTGTTCAGTTCCCACCTATGAGTGAGAACATGCAGTGTTTGGTTTTCTGTTCTTGCGATAGTTTGCTGAGAATGATGGTTTCCAGCTGCATCCATGTCCCTACAAAGGACGCAAATTCATCCTTTTTTATGGTTGCATAGTATTCTATGGTGTATATGTGCCACGTTTTCTTAATCTAGTCTGTCACTGATGGACATTTGGGTTGATTCCAAGTCTTTGCTGTAAGCACAAGAAATTCTTAGGAAAGTTTTATATTTTTTGCCTAGAAGGTCTCAAGACAAAACAGTCATTCACCGTCGAGAGGATTTCAACGTTAATTGACATTGAAAGTGTGTGACATGTAACTATATATGTTGTAAGAAAACGTCCAAGATTCTTCCTTTGTTATCACTCCCACACATACCATTCAAAAGATTGCTGAAAACCAGCTATTCATCTTTTACTTTAAAAACTTCAGAGAAATCGTTTACTCACTGCTTTTTGATAATCTATCATAGCATATTTATTTCTCCCAGCTATGGTGTTTCTTGATGTACACCCTAGATTACTAGGTAGAAGAAACAACTGACCTAAGCTCTTCTGGGTACCCACCTACTATGAAAAGTCTGAAGTGTTAAAATCAACTTAGAGGCTGCTTTTCTTTCAACTTTTATTTTAGGTTCAGGGGATGCATGTGTGGATTTATTACGTGGGTATATTTTGTGACATTGAGGTTTGGGATATGAATGATTCTGTCACCCAGGTAGTGAGCACAGCACTCAATAGTTAGTTTTTCAGTCCTTGCCTCACTTCCTTTCTCCCTCTAGTAGTTCCCAGTGTCTATTGTTGCCATCTCTATGTCCATGTGTACCCGATATTTAGTTCCCACCTGTAAGTGAGAACCTGTAGTATTTGGTTTTCTGTTTCTGCATTAATTCATTTAGGATAATGGCCTCCAGCTGCATCCATGTTGCTGCAATGGTTATGATATTGTTCTTTTTTATGGCTGCATAGTATTCCACGATATGTATGTACTACATTTTCTTTATCCAACCCACCATGGACATCTGAGTTGGTTCCATGTCTTTGGTATTATGAATAGTGGAGCAATGAACATATGAACGCAGGTATCTTTACGGTAGAATGTTTTATTTTCTTTTGGATATATACCCAGTCATAGGATTGCTGGGTCAAATGGTAGCTCTGTTTTAAGTTCTTTGAGAAACCTCCAAACTGCTTTCCACAGTGGCTGGACTAAATTTTCATTCCCACCAACAGTGTACAAGCCTTCCTTTTTCTCCATAACCTTGCCAGCATTTGTTATTTTTTGACTTTTTAATAACAGCCATTCTGATTGATGTGATATGGTATCTATCTCACTGAGTTTTGTTTGCATTTCTCTGATGATCAGTGATGTTGAGCATTTTTGCATAGGCCTGTTGGCCACATGCATGTCTAGAGATTGCTCTCTCAACTCTGGTTTCATCTAGTGAGTTCTCATACCCAGTACACTAAGGACAAAGATCATTTGCTTTCCTTTTATTCACTGTTGGAAACAATTTATGCCAGAAAAAAAATATACGCCTTCAATTTTTTAAAATTTTTTAATTTTTGTGGGTACATAGTAGGTATATATATTTGTGAGGTACATGAGATGTTTTGAGACAGGCATACAATGTGAAATAATCCCATCATGGAGAATGGGGTATCCATTCCCTCAAGCATTTATCCTTTGTGTTCCAAACAATCCAATTACACTCCCTTAGCTATTTTAAAATGTACAATTAAGTTATTATTGACATAGTCACTCTGTTGTATTATCAAATAGTATGTCTTATTCTTATTCATTGTATTATCAAATAGTATGTCTTATTCATTCTTTCTATTTTTGTACCCATTAATTATTCCCATCTCCTCCCACCACAACCCTCTACCAACTTCAATTAATTAGAGTCATTTCTACTATTTTTATTGGAAAAAATCTTCTATAATTAAAGATCAGATTTTTACAAGTGGGAGACATGGACTAGGAGAGAAAAGTGGCATGTAATTAAAAGTTAGGACAAGACCCCTGGTGAGCTACAGAACAGTTGGGAACATCTTCTGTAGACTCCCAAAACCATATAATTCATTACCCAAACTAGAATACTTTTGAGAGTGAAAAGCTGAGAAGCTGTTAATCATAATAGTAGGACAATAGGCCTAAACTGGAACTGTCCCAGACAAACCTGGATAGAGGGTCACCCAATCTATAACCAAATTTCATACACAATAAAAATGATGGGACCGGGTGCAGGCGGTGACTCATGTCTGCAATTCCAGCACTTTGGGAGGCCGAGGAGGATGGATCACCTGAAGTCAGGAGTTTGACACCAGTCTGACCAACACAGTGAAACCCCGTCTCTGCTAAAAATACAAAAATTAGCCAGGCATAGTGGCGTATACCTGTAATCCCAGCTACTGTGGAGGCTGAGGCAGGAGAATCACTTGAACCCAGGAGGTGGAGGTTGCAGTGAGCCAAGATTGTGCCATTGCACTCCAGCCTAGGCAACAAGAGCGAAACTCCGTCTCAAAAAACTTTTTAAATAAATAAAACAATAAAAAATGATGGTAGGACCTCTTTAAGTTACACCAAAATTGAGCTTCCCTGTGCGTGTTTTACAGACTCCTAGAATGACTACTTTGACAATGTGTGACCATAAAACGAGGAAGAATACTTACATGACTTAAATTCATTCTTACAACTGCTACCAAAGAAAATGCTGAACACCCAGGATATCTCTCTTACATTCTTTCTTTTGCTCATAGGATAGTTCAAAGAAGCAGTGTTAGAAAAGAAACATGATAATTAGACTGCCACTGTTCATGAATGAGAACTTTCGGAACTCATCTCCCATCTCAAGAGTATGCTTCTTAGCCTAACACAAACAGCAAACGTTACATTCGCTCTGCACGTCATGGTATCTTGTGTTTGCCAGAGAGCTCAAATCAGGAAATTAGCCCTCATAAAGTTAGATAATATATTTCCATTGCTTATCAGAAAGCAAATTTTCTTGGAGCTTGGAGACCCTGACACAGGATCCTTAAGAGCAATTCTTCCAAATTGACGTTATTTTATTTCCAACATGTATTACTCTTCTGACAGAAGTATTTATTGTAAATATCAGATGCTCTTGCTAGCTGGTGCACAGAGTTACTCTCAGCTGGTTCTAATCGTTGTTCTTTTATTCCCCTTTAACGCTTTCCTGTCCCTCCCATTTCTCAGGTTACCATACCCAGCTAAACATCTAAGCATCGCTTAAGAAACTCATTTTCCTCATCTATAAAATGAAAACAAAACAGGCTAAACAATGCTTAAGAGGCTTTCCTAGCTTTAAATTTCTACAATTAGATCTCATTGGTACCATTGCAAGCGTGTCCAAAAATAGCATCCACCTTTTACTCCCTGCTTTGATTCACCATGTAACACTACAACATTCTGTTATAAACACCATTTGTTTTTCTAAGTACTCTGCTCTCAGAAACCAGAAGGACTCTTTACTGCAGAACCTAACCAATCTAGATTTTTTTATTGGAGAATATAAGACTTCCAATGACTGGGTTTCTAATAACTTTCTAGACCGTCTTTGATTATTCTTTCACAGTCCCTCTCAGGAAGTCAGTCCAAATAACTCACCCTGATGAAACATAGTTTTTCAAGGTTTCGACAGTTTGTTTCTGCTTCTTTTCTAACATATATTACACTCACTTTACTTTATAGTTGACATATCTATTACATACTTCAAGATTCAAAATATTTTCTTCCAAATATTTTGCCTTAATCCCCTTTCTCGTGACTATTTATACATTTAATCAATTTTCTATTATTTTTCATATAATGATAGCCTTCATTCATGTTTATTCAACAAATATGGGGGGGATAATTATTTTGTGTACAAGACACTGAGCCAAAAGCTATGAACAAAGTTCCTGCCCTCATGGAGCTTAAATTTTGTGGAGAAGACAGACCATTGACCTTAAATGAACGCTAAGTAATAATAGCAATAATAATACTACTGATAACGAAGCAAGGAAGAAAGTGACCAGAGGAGTGGGAGAGGCCTCACTGAAGAGATGGCACCTGAGGGTGGCATTTGAAAGAAATGAGGGAATAAATCATCTGAAAATCTGGTAGAATCATTTTCCAGTGAAGATCAAGGGCAGGGGCCTAGAGGTGAGAACAAGGTTTAAGCAGCAGCAATAAGATGGATGTGGCTGGAGCCAAAATCCTACCTCACCTGCTTATCTAACTGTTGGCCTTCCTGTTCCTCACTGTTCCCCTCATTCACTCTGATTTAGCTGCTCTGGCTCCTGTACAATTTCTCAAACATGTTAAGCATGTTCCAACCTCAGGGCCTTTGCACGTGCTGTTTGCCCCACTCAGAATGCTCTTTACAAGAAAATTTCAGGCTGCTTCTATCCATTTGGAGTTCTGATCAAACATCACTTAACAACTTTCTCTCTTCTTGCTGGCTTTACTTTTATCTGTAGATATGAGTCCATGTGGATTTGCAATTTTATTTGCCTGCCTCCATCTGCTGGAATATAGTTCTAGCTGTTTTGTTCATTTCCTCAAATTTCAGGACATTTCCTAGTAGATAGATGGCACTCAATAAATATCTGTTTGATGTGTGTTGCATGAATGGTTATAAAATCCAACATGAATGGTTATAAAAACCAGCATGAATCCAACATGAATCCTACCAACCTGGCAACTTGAATTTGTAGTATGTCAAAGTTTTAAATCTTGGAAACAATTTGAGAAGCAGAGCATCCTAATGATTTTCATAACTACCAAATAATTTGAATTTAAACACTAAAAACATCCCAGAAAAGAAAGAGACTATTAGAGAAATTCCAGTGATCATGAAATGGAAGTTGTAACTATCTAGGAAAATAAAGAAGAAAAGAAAAAGCAGGCAATTCTCAAGCTGTTATTGTGGATGACTGTGGTCAATAAAAAAATGGCAGTGATACTGCAAGGTCAAGTCACCACAAACAAAAATAAATTAAATACTAGGAACATGTTTCTCAACTGAAGAAGACTTTTGAACTGCAATTGAAGACTTACATGAAAGCCTTAAGGATCTTCTTATAGATGCAACTTTTTTAAAAATACAGTTAAAGGCACAGCAATCTTCCAAAGTAGTTATCATTGTTACAGCTTTGCAGATGAGGAAACTAAGGCCTGAGAAGTGTAAATCACCAACAAAAATTTAAATCTAAATCTGTCTGACCCAAATGTGATATTATTAATACCTGACCTCTGTCACAAAAAACGAGGTTTAGAATTAGAAGCCAAAATCATCAAGCAAAGGTTGACTCTCCCTAGTGTTGTCTTTAAGAAGAGAGGGATTCAATCATTTAGAATAATTTAGGATGTTCATCAGAAACCCTTTACAACTTTTGAAGCTTCAAGGGAGTATTTTTTAGTACCTGGAAATTTCACTTAGACAAAGTGGACACAACTTTGTTAGGACTTATTCAATATATTAAAAAGAAAAACAAAGCTACCCCTTGAAATAAAGAATATAAACATTTATCTTTAGCAGAGTGAAAAGTATTAAACACCATGATCACAAACTCACCCAGTGATCCAAGCAAATTCAGAAATAATCACAAGCCAGGTGAAATGTTGGCAAGCTATGCAGAGGGGAGGGCTAGGAACAGATTAGAGAGAAGGAAGGGACATTTGCAAATCAAAAGGAAAACCATTTGATCAGGCTACTTATGCCAACAAATCGTTTCTGAGACCACAGGCACATGCCACTCAACCTTGCAAATTTTTAAAACTTTTTTGTAGAGATAGGGTCTCTTTATATTGCCTAAGCTAGTCTTGAACTCCCGCGCTCAAGTGATCCTCCCACCTCGGCCTCCCAAAGTGCTGGGTTTACAGGCCTGAGCCACTGCGCTTGGCCCCATTTCCATAAGTCTTATATTTCATCCACTTCTCTAAAAATCAGCAGTGATTAAAAGCATTAGATTTGTTGAAGATAGGTTCAGGAGGCCATGGTTCCTGAAAGCATGTATTCACAAGGATTGCAACAGATACCGCAGAGTGAGGGTATAGACAAATTTGAGCTCCCGGATGATACATATAAGCATATATGGAGGTTAAACACTCTAGGACCCTTCAATTGTCAATGTGTCTAAAACTTGATTCTTTCATTTCACACCAGGAGTGAATTTAATTTATATTCAGAGTTAAAAGACATCCTTCAATTCAATCTTTCAACATAGTTGTTAAGCACTTACTATAATCCAGACATGGTGTTAAAGATGTGCTGGTGTTAGAATTGCCAAATAAAAATGTAGAATAGCCGGTAAGTTTAAATTTCAGATAAACATTCAAAGAGTGCATTGGGCGTATTTATTGTTTATCTGGAATTCAAATTTAACATCCTGGATGTTCTTTGTTTCTTTCCTTTTTTAGAGAAAGGGTCTCCCTCTGTTACCCAGGCTGGAGTGCAATGACATGATTATAGCTCACTGCAACCTGTGCTCAAGTGATCCTCCCACCTCAGCCTCCTGAGTAGCTGGGACAACAGGCATGTGCCACCATGCCCAGCTGGCATGTTCTGTATTCTTGCTAAATCTGGCAACCCCTGCTGGTGTACAAGATGGGCCCAGGCACTGCTCTCAAGCTGCTCAGTTATTTTGCTTTTTATTTAAACTCTCATGATTGGTAGTCACACAGTGCTGGTACTGAGATATCCTTGCCTAGAACACTGAGTAGCTAATATTAATTACAAAATCAAATTATTAAATTTTGAACCCATTAGCTGTAGATATTTTTATAGGAAACACAAGGTTTATTTTCACCTAGATTCTTAAGGCCTGCTTCAGGTCCACCAAAACAAAATATTCCAGGTTAGAGGCCAAGAAATATTAATATAGGTGAAAAGAACTTCACTCCTTTCTGATGCCACACAAATACTAGTGGCCAGGGCTTTTCCATTCACAGTCCTTGTTATGAACTAAATGTTTGTGACTCCCCAAAATTTGTAGGTTAACATCTGATCCCTATTGGGACAGTGTTAGAAGGCAGAGTCTTTATTTTTATATTTATTTATTTATTTATTTTTGAGACAGAGTCTTGCTCTGTCACCCAGGCTGGAGTGCAGTGGTACAATCTTGGCTCACTGCAACCTTCATCTTCCAGGTTCAAGTGATTCTCATGTCTCAGCCCCCCAAGTAGCTGGAATTACAGGTATGCACCACTACGCCTGGCTAATTTTTGTATTTTTAATAGAGACAGGGTTTCACCATGTTGGCTATGCTAATCTTGAACTCCTGGCCTCCAGTGATCTGCTCAGCCTCCCAAAGTGCTGGGATTACAGGCAGGAGCCACTGTGCCCAGTGGAGGCAGTCTTTAGAAAGTGATTAGGTCATGAGGGTGGAGCCCCCATGAGTAGGCTGCATCCCCACCCAAATCTCATCTTGAATTCTCCCAGTGGGAGTTAGTTGAGGTAATTCTCCCAGGGGGCAAGTCTTTCCTGTGCTGTTCCTTATAGTGAATAAGTCTCACAAGATCTGATGGTTTTAGAAAGAGAAATTCCCCTGCACAACCTCATTTTGTCTGCTGCCATCCATGTAAGACGTGACTTGCTCCTCCTTGCCTTCCCCCATAATTGTGAGGCTTCCCCAGCTACGTGGAACTGTTGAAGTCCATTAAACCCTTTTTCCTGTATAAATTCCCCAGTCTCAAGTATGTCATTATCAGCAATATGAAAACAGACCAATACAATGTCCTTATAAAAGGAAACCCAGAGAGCTCTCTCTCCTCCATTTAGGGACACAAGAAGAAGTTGGGCAGTCAGCACCAGAAAGAGGGTCCTCACCAGAACATGACCATGGTGGCATCCTGATCTCAGACTTCCAGACCTTAGAGTCATGAGAAATCAATGCCAGTTGTTCATAACTCACTCAGTCTGTGGTACTTTGTTTAGTGGTCTGAGTTAACTGAGGTACCATATCTGACCTGCGCATATCGAGATCGTTAGACAGCATCCTGGCTATTCCCATGAGGCAGCCCAGGTAGGGCTGACAAACCCTCAGAATACAGGTATATTCCCCAATGCTTGACAATCCTGGTGTCATTCTAAATGCAAAATGTATTCCTACCCCTCCCTTGAGGCTCAAGACGTTTTTAAAAAAAAACTTCTCTCCCTGAACTGCAGAGAAATTTCACCAGTACTCTACAGGTGACAATTTCTTGCTCTTGTCCCCACAGATTAAGGATTTTGTTTCATAGGAGAGAAAGAGGAGACGAATTCACTCCGAGTTTCTTGCCTCTGATGCCTCCATCCCCATCCTGCAGACTTTCCTAGGATTTTCCCAGTCTTCTGTGATCGCCTGGAGGAGTTCGTGAAGAAAAAGCCTGCAAGCATGGGGGACCCCCCCCCATATATTTATAGTCCCCTTCCTCCAGAGGAATCACCCTCCCATTGAAGTGTACACTCAGTCAGGCTCCACCTGTTTACCTACCAGCCCTAGCAGGAGTCTGCTTATGGAGTCAGCTTCATCTTCCCAGATAAGTCAGTGTTTGCAGCTCTTGTCTCTCCCTGCAGGCACCCTTCTCTCCCTAGAATCTGGGCAGGTTGGTTGCCTCTCCACTATTCCAATGAGTAGGAAAAGGAACGTTCAAGACAAGTTCAAAAGCACTGTTTTTCTGGTTTTTTAAAAACTGTCATTTGGGAGCAAGGGTCTTTCCAGCTATCTACATCTAAGTGGAAACTAGCAATGTTTGGATATTTTGTTTTGTTTTGTTTTGTTTGAGACAGGGTCTCACTCTGTCACCCAGGCTTGATGGAGTTCAGTGGTACAATAACATCTCACTGCAGCCTCAACCTCCCAGGCTCAAATGACCCTCCTACCTCAGCCTTCCAAGTATCTAGAACTACAGGTATGTGCCACCATGCCTGGCTAATTTTATTTTTTGTACAGATGGGGTCTCACTATGTTGCCCAGGCAGGTGGGAACTCCTGGGCTCAACCAATCTGCTCACCTTAGCCCCGCAAAGTGCTGAGATTACAGGCGTGAGCCACGGTGCCTGGCCAGATACGTCTCTTAAAGCTTCTCTACTAGTCCTTACTATTGTGCCTGCCCAGCTTCTGACCCCTTTTCTGTGAACTATGCCCGCATCTCACCCCTCCCCTCACACAGTTAGTGTATAAACAACCATTTTGCAACCTGTGATCATCTCCCTCATGACCAGAATTGGTCTAGGGTTGAGCAGTTGAGTTAAAATGGGCCAATAGGTCATTCTCCAGAAATGTCACAACTGGAATTAGGAGAAAGAAATTCTTTTTCTCTATTTCTCTCTCTCTCTTTTTCTCTCTCTGTCTCTATGTCTCCACTCCTCTTTCTCTATGATTAAACTTTTGCTGGGTTTTCTGCCATACAGACTGAGAAGTAGAGAAAGTCACGTGAAGACAGAGAGGGAATGGCTGCACAGAGATCAGAGAAAAGCACAGAGGTCAGACCATTCTGGATGCTAAACTCCTATCGTGTCTTTGAGTCCATTCATTGCTTAAGTGATTGTGAATAGGGTCTTTTTATAAAAAATTAACCAAATAAATCCCAACTCCAATAGCTCCCCAGGCTATTTTGATCCACATAGAATTTGAAGCCGTTATCCTAATTATCATCTCACTATTTCTTGACCACATAGTGGCATCCACAATCACCTTAAAACTTTTTAATTTTCAGTCCATAATTTGGCAAAGTGGATTATACATTCCTTCCCCTAGTTAGGCATTGAGAATTAAAAGTAAGTTCATATCCTGCTGTTTTCATCATTATTACTGAATCGGGGAATCTTTCCTCTCTTCATCTTCTATTTTCCATTAAAATCTAAAGTGATGGCTATTAGAGGAAGAGCAGAGAATCAGCCAGTGAGCATTGGTGAACAGGGTTCCAGAAAGAATAATTTCCTGTTGTAGCTTTTCTTACACAAACCTTGGCCCAGATGATGGCTGAGGTGTTTTTTCATCAAAACAAAATTATACTACCAAATAAAAATACAATTATTTTGCCTTTTAATAAGAAGAACTTGCATTCTCTATCCAGGGAAACAGCTTCTAGAGTTAAATATCTCCCAAGATAATAAAGAACTAAGATGAAGGCAATTTTAAGTAATTGTGTATATGATAAAATGGATGAAAATGCTCAGAGACTTGCATAATTCATACACATTTTCTACAGATTGCAGGCAGGAGTAAATGTTTACTAATTAAGTTGGTAGCCTATTATTCGAAAAAGCAAAACTTGATTATAATAATTGTTACTCATTTATCCTGCAAAAATCTTCCAACTGCCAAAGTAAAAAGTCTTTTTCAGGCAGTTAATAGTTGCTCATTTCATACACTTGGTGCATTCTGTTTTCCCACTAGAGACATATCTATGCTGCTTGGTAGATGCTGTGAGATGATAATGACCAACTGGGATCATTTGGGCCCTTATGAAATTTACAGGAACATAATTTTTTCTCTAAATTGACTGAACTTGGAATGGAATTGTAATGATCCCAAACAGATAAAAATAGAACATATTTTCCTTTTGGGTTCCTCAACAGTTATTTAATTTAAGATGCATTGCATTTTGGTATTTAAATAAGTTCACTGTTTGCAAATATCAATCACCTTCCAAACTACTATATAAGTGATTTCTTACAACTTTATTTAAAACGTAAGAGATCACTTATATAATAATTTGGGAGGTGATTGATATTTGCAAACAAACAGATACCAAAAGATATACTGCAGAGAAAGAAAAAAAGAACATTTCCACACAACGTTTTTCGACAATCACTTTTTCTTCCTCCTTGAAACGTAGGCCCCAGGGAACTATATTCTCCTTTATCCTGACTAGTTGTACAGCTGAACAGACATCCTCACGAAAGGAAGCTGTCGTTCCTGATGCACTTTACAGAATAAACAATATACTTCCTTGTGACCACATTATGCACTGCCATGATCTCCTCCAATTTGGTGCATTTGAGCCAGTAAGCCCCAGGAATCAATGTCATTGAACAGTGGGAGGTAAATGAAACAATTGTCCACCAGTTGTTTTATTAAAGATTGGGCAGCTGGAATAGTCTCCAAGCAAAGGCATCTACAGCCCCTATGGATTGCTACAGATGAATGTTACAAACTTTAACCTAAAGGAACACCCTTAGAGGAATACATTTCTTTTTTGACTTAAGCATCAATAATAGATTTTGCTTTCCTCTAACATGTATGTTGCCTGAGGGAAGCAAAAAAAAAAAAAGTTTCCCTGTAAATAAAATCCAAAGTGAGGTCAACATTTCCATCCCCAGCAGGTTACTCCAGTTTGAACTCTCCTCTTTTTAATCATGGCACAGCAGTCCTGCTAGTTCACAGAAGATGAATTCTCTGTTTTCCTAGTTTGATGATTGCCTACTATGGTGTTGATGTGATGTGGATGCTAATGTTACTTTTCTGTAATTTATTGTTGAAGGAGGAAAAACATTGTCTTGTTTTCCTTACAATGTGTAATGTTAAACCAGAAAAATAATGACTCAACACTCACATTTCTTCCTCATGAATAGAGATTGGCATGCCAGAATTAAAATGAATGAATAGTAATTACATCTTGCTAGGGAGAAAGGAAGGGGATGGACACCCATTGTCCATGGCTAATATACGACCAGCCTCCTAAATCCATCAAAATCCCTTTAAACAATTAAATAACATGGTAATCGTAAAATACGTACATATTGATGTGCCCTCTTAGGTATCCCCAAATGGCCCTCCTGGTAACAATTTTATTGTATTGACCCCAATAAATAAGTAGCAGGAAACACAAACACAATGGTCCAATCCATGACCTTGAGCCCAAACTCAAGGAAGCCTTAAACTCAAAGATGAAGCTCACTCCAGGGTCTCCCATCTTTTCACTACCCCTTAACTACAGAGTATTAAGTTAGTCTGCAAGATGCCAGACACTATTATGTATTGGCGAAGAAATATAAAGTCTGGGCCAGATTGCCTGGAGTTCTAACTCACCTTATTTTTAACTAGCTGTGTGATCTCCCATGATACTCATCTGCTCTGAGCTTCAGGTTCTCTGTTGGTAATGTAGCAGTAATAATCATACCTGCCTCTTGGGGTTGTTAGGAAGATTAAATGAGTTAACGCTTATGAAATACTTAGAGTAGTACCAGATGCCTTTAAAGCAGCAGCCCCCAACCTTTTTGGCACCAGGGTCTCATTTTGTGGAACACAGTTTTTCCATGGACTGGGATCTGGGGATGGTTTCGGGATGATTCAGGCACATTACATTTATTGTGCACTTTATTTCTTTTATTATTACATTGTGTATAAAACACTTATACAACTCACCATTACAGAGAATCATTGGGAGCCATGAGCTTGATGGTCCCATCTGGGGGTGATGGGAGACAGAGACAGATCATCAGGCATTAGATTCTCATAGGAGCATGCCAGCTAGATCCCTCACATATGCAGTTTCCAATAGGATCCACGTTTCTATGAGAATCTAATGCTGCCACTGATCTGACAGGAGGCAGAGGTCATGCAGTAATGCCAGTGATAGGGAATGGCTGTAAATACAGATGAAGCTTCGTTCACTTGCCTGCCACTCACCTCCTTCTGTGCAGCCCAGGACTGCTACTGGTCCATGGCCCGGGGGTTGGGGCCCCTGCTTTAATGCAGTTATTAAAACAGATAGAAGCTTAAATTAAAGACTTCCTAGGGGAAATTGTGACATCCTTAGCTTCAGAATTATCCTGTATTGTGTGGAACTGGGTCAGATTCAGGAAATTTTTAAACCAGTCCAGCCTACGCACATTTTAGACTTAATCAGATATTTTAAGAATATTTCTAGAGAGTCTCAAAGTCATCTGATGTTTTGAGATTGCCTAACCAAAAGTTCTGTTTGCTGACTTGGTACCCTCTTAACACACAGTGACTCTAGCATGCAATATCCTAGGGTTTGAAGAATCTGCATACATTGATACTGCATTTCAGGGACTTATGGCATGTATGTGAATATGGTGGTTTGTTATCCCAGTATCTTATTGAAGTTAGGAAGTATGGAATAATGGAAGGGACATGAATTAGGACTCAAAATAAAACTGGGATCTGACACATCCCCTATTGAAAGTGCAGATCGTGGTTTGCCTACCTGGGATTAAATCTGTGAATCACAACCAAAGCTTTCCTGATTCTAAGGGTTTCTAAAAAGAAGTACTCTGTAAACTATTTTCAGCATTTCAAGTCTCCAAATGGAAAACTGCATTCACTCAAGTTAACACTGTGGGGACTTATGGAAACATTAAGTTTTATTGTTTTTATTTTTTTTACTTTCTCTATTGGCAAGAATTTTATCACCTTGGTGCAGTAACACAACCAGTGACAACCAGTCTTTCTGTGATGAGAAATTCTGAATAGCAATCACATATGTCATTGGTAGCAAAAGGTAGAAAGAAAACTTAAAGATTACTAAAGTAAGTGCATTGTTTTGAGACAAAAGTCTTTCAAAATACAGAACCCAAAGGAGAAGGAGAATTAATAAAGGAATCCTAAATAGTAGAGAAGTTGAGATTCTGAACTCTGTGAAGCTCCTCTTAGCTCCAGAGTAATAAGATTATATGGCTCCAGTGACCCAGGACAGAGAGAATAAAATAAAATGAATTTAAGTGATAGAGATCAATACAAACTCTAATAAAGCAGGAAAATAAGACATAAGGACCAGTAAGAAATACACATGAGAAATTATAAAACATAAGGATTCATCTTTTTCCAAAAGAAAAAACTTGAGAAGTGATAATAATAAATTATTAGGAAAATGGGTTTCAATGAATAATTTATTGAAGTTGACATAAAGTATTATCATGACAAAAAATACTAATATAAACTGAGAACCGTACACCAAAAATCCAACCGTCAGTCAACAAACAAGAGCCAACATTTCAACAAAAGTTCTCAGGGTTCATGAAGCCTGACTTTTCTGTCCTGAGTTCAAAGATGCCATCCATAGTGTATAAGATAAAGAAGAAAATACTACCAAGCATAAAATAATAAGGTGAAATATGTAAAATTTGGTTTAAAAAGTTACATCCAATTTTCATTTTCTAGTTTACAACATCCCCCTTTGATTTGTCCCTAAATATAACAAAACAGACAGAAGAGACTCCAGTGAAGAAAGACAATATTCAAAACTGTAAGTATATTATATTTATATTTGGGGGGCCAGAACAAAATGTGAGATTGTTCAAAATGAGAAATGACTAGCAGCAGTTAATGGCCTGACTTTCCCAAGTGAAAATATGTTTAATACAAATTATTATCATTAATAGATCAAATATATCAAATAGATCTTCATGATTTAGTGGAAAGAGTATCAACTTGAGAGTCAGATGCCTGGAACATTTTCATTAACTGGTTAAATGATTTGGATTGAGAAGTTCTATGCACTCTTTTCAGCAAATATTTATTGGTTCCTTTTATGTAATAGTTATTATTGGTCATTATCCTGTTTATCTGTATGGTGAGTGGGATGGACCAAATGATTTCTGGATGTCTTCCAACTCTAAGAATCTTCATATAAAATGTTAATCGACATAGTAATTCCTTATTTTCTTATCTCACAACAGCACAGCAGTAAAGTGTGATGAATTTGCCAATAGTATCTCCAGTTATAAATGCCAATTGTGTACATAGAAAGTTGACAGAGAAGAATAAAAAACACAAAACACAAATACTAACATGATTTAGTTAAGTAATAGAAAATATTGCTTTGAACAGGGCTGTTTGAGAAATGTATCATGAGAGTGTAAAATGCAGATATTAAAATTCCTTACAACATTTCCATGGAGCACTGAAATGAGCAATAATTGTAATTTGTGATGACACCAAATATTCAACACATGCTCAGAATATCAGCCTGTAATTAATTTATCTTAATGTGGAAATATTTACTGGTTCAAATGAATGCTTTTTAGAAAATATTGCATCAATTTATAAGTTTGTTTCCTCAGTGCCAATATCATGTTTACATACAGCTGGAAAGTCTGAACTCCTCTATTAGTAAGGTTAGAATGAGCGGACATGCTGAACTGTGAAAGAGATATTGGACTGGATGTCCAGGGACGTGGGCTCTATTTCTCACTCTGACATGTGATCCTAGACCCATCGCTTTCAACTTCTAAGTGCCACGTTTTCTCATTGCTAAAATGACATTAGACCAAATGGACTCAGGATTTTGAAGGGTGACAACTCAAAATCCCCCTCAGTTACTGAATCCAGCTTAAAGTCCAGGATTTTCAGGTGATGTTTAGTCTTGTCTGTCAGTTCTGGAAGGGACTCTATGTCATCTGGTGACTTCTGATTAAAATGGCAACATATCTGTCCCCACTTGTGCCTCCTCCCTGACACATGCTCAAAATGCAGTGGCAAATCAAGGCTAGGATGACGATGGCAAACACTTTCATTTGCAAAAGGAAAGAATGGGGGGGTGCAGAGCGGTCCCTGGCCCATAGCAATAATGGAATCCTGATGGCCAGGCATTGTGCAAAGACCCTGCTTTGGCGGTGCGGGAAGCTTCTTGATTAGACTCTGATTCTTATTTTCTGAAAGGAACTCACTTACCTGTTCTTCTCTGTGCCTCTGGCTCTGCCCTCTGGGAAGATCTAATCTTTTGTCCACTGAAGTCACAGCTGAAACTGGGATCTGGAAAGGGGCCCCAATGAAGAACCTGCAGCCGCTAGTGCAAGTTTGAGATTTTAGGAATATTTTCAATCTCAGTTTTTAGTCCAGGCTTCTCCTTTCTTGGCAATAGTTTCCTAAAAAGCTAGTAGACTTTTAATCTATTTTTTGACTTCCCAAATTTCTTCCTAGACACAATACTCAAGCCAGATTTTTTTTCTTAATGCCCAGCCTCCTATGCCTCTCAATCAACTTAATGACAGCTACTTAGAAGCCATCTCAAAAAATAGGTACAAAGGCCACCTTGTTAATCTGATGTTTGCTGAAAGCTGAGTCAAGTCATCTGTGATCCCTTCTTGGTCTTTGTTACTCAGTAAGGCTCTTACTAATTTGTGGCTCTTCTGTTTGCAACACGGCACTTCCAAGTTTTTGACGGCAGGGGAAAGAGATTGAATAATTGTATTGGGGAGGTTTTATGACCTGGTACACTACCTTACTTCCCATTTTTCTTTGATTACAGGTCAATAACTGGAAAGAAAACTGGTAAATGAAGTCTTGCTCAATATTGTCCAGTAGTTTTGGCAATGATGCAAATATTCTATACCTGCTCTGTGCGAAGTGGTAGATATTCATCACACGTGGCTATGGTGTACTTGAAATCTGGCTAGTGTAACTGAGGAATTGAATGTTTAATTTTCTTTAATTACTAGTCATTTAATTTAAATAGCCACATATGGTTAATAACTACCATATTGGATAATGCAGATTCTTATTTCCCCCCCCCAAAAAAAGAGGAAATAATTTCAGTGAGTGGCGAACCAGTCTCTGCCCAGCTGGGTCACTTATGTCAGTGCTACTGGAGAACACTGAAACAGGTGCATCTCAAGTGGATTCCTTATGTTATCTTCCAAACACTATTAATATCCAAAGATACAGAAGTCATCCTCACCCTTTTTTCACAGGCATACTAGTAAAAGCTGAGAAAAATGTACTAGTTATATTTATAGTGGATTGTTTTAAAAATCTTTTGTGAGACAAATCATTCATGCTCTGTTTATAGAAACAGGAATCGGGATGTAATAAGAAGGACCTATGCTGATCACAAAAGTTTCTGATTTTGCCTTTTCTCCAGTTTCATGAATAAGAAACATGTTAATCTTCCCATTTTCAATTCTGAAGGAGTTACAGATAGGCTTCAGTCCATTGCAGCTTTCGCATTGACAATATTTCGTACGGGAGAATGTCGTAGGAAGGTTATTGGGGCAGTGAAGTGTGATAGCTCTTCTCTGGGAAAAAAAATCAAGTAAATCCTACTTGATCAAAATGCAAAGCCTCTACAATAAAATGTGTAACAATAATTTTGAGTAAGGAATTAACTACAGAAAGAAATTGTTTAAAAATGTAATGGCTTCTTTATTGAAAGACCCCATTTTTATTTTATTAGTTATATTTCATTCTAAAAATGAAATAAGCATCTTAATAAGCTAGAAGTCTTTACAACAAAATTAAATTTTAACGTTAACATAGTCTCATTGTCCCCCAAATCTTTGCTGCTTGTTCACACAGAATTTACAATCATGTGTTATTTTGTCAAAACAGTCATGTACTTGAAAAACAGAGAGAATAATGTCTTTCTTGGGAGTTGGCAGCAGTGTAAGGTGAGTGGAATTGAGGCCTCTTAGAGCAAATACAGAAACCTTGCATATACCAACTTATGCAAAGCATACACACCCTTCTCCCCATTTGTAGTTCAAGATGTAATATTTTAGTATTCCATGAATACCTCAATTAGTAATATTTTTGCTCAGTAAAATGCAATTATATGAGTGATTTTCTTCATTTCCCTTGTTATCTTTTCCTGACTGTCTCGAGGCAATACTTTGGAAGAACAACAAACAGAGCTGGTTCTAAGCAAAGTTGTAAAGCAAAAAACCCCATGTGTCCTTTCCTCAACCATCTCTTTCTTAGATCTTTCAGTATCTTTGCATTCCACTGCCTTATACCAATCAAAACCTATTCACTTTAAAGGATTGGATGTGCCAATTTTACAATCATCTGAAATTGTTTGGATGAGAATATTAGCCCTTCTAGCAGCTATTTGTACTTTAAGCATATCACCTGTTCCTGTACAGAATGAAAATGATCTCTGATGAAGGAATTCCAAGTACCAGCAAGAGGTTGGAGAACTTCTTTAAGTGGTGGTCTCTGGGGCTGCTAAAAATCACACAAAATACACAATCAGATTTTATATGGACACCCAAGGCTAGGCTTATGAAAGAAGGAGAAAGTCTCTTAGTAGATGATTCCCTGCTTCAGAAAGGGTGATGGTGCCAGGCATGGTGATTCAGGCCTGTAATCCCAACACTGTGGGAGGCCAAAGCAGGAAGACTGCTTGAGGCCAGGAGTTCAAGACCAGTCTGGTCAATATAGCAAGAACCTATCTCATATGTATACATATTAGCTAGGAGGCTGAGGCAGGAGGAACACTTGAGCTCAGGACTTCAAGTCTGCAGTGAGCTATCATCATGCCACTTCACTCTCGCCTGGACAACAGAGTGAGACTCTAGAGCCTATCTCTAAAAAAAAAGAAAAAGAAAAAGACAAGAAACAAAGAAAAAGGAAAGGTAATTGCATCTATGCAAACAATCCCCTTCATTTGTGAAGACTTCTCTGAAGGTTCAAAGAAAAAAAAATGTCTGAAACTAAAAATGTGTGGATTATTGATTAGTTGTTAACTCATAGAAAGCCAGAAACATGGTTGCTTCCTTTTCCTTCTTAGCCCTACCTTCCAGTTCCATCTATAATTGCCAAATAAGTCTTAAACTTTCCTTCCCAAGTTCCCTCTGCATTGGGACCAGAGCACAATAGCTCTGTATTTACAGCAAATTTCTTCCAGAAATTTCTTGGAGATTTCCATCAAATGAATCATCATGTCAAAAGATCATGAATCTCTTGATCATCAAGAGACTATGAATCATTATCTCCTAGTGGATGAAGACAACGAGTACTCGAGGGATTTTTCTAAGGCCAACTGACTTTTAAGGTTATTTGTAAAACGACTTTATTTTCTCCTAAGTGGTTTCATCTGAAGCCTCCAGAAAAACCTACTGAAATTTCAGAAAGGTGATCGTTTAAAAATCACTTTAGTTATTTAGTAATTCAATCATGTTAGTCATTTAGTTGGTTGACAGCATTTGTTCAATTTGAATAACACTCATTCAATTTGCATATTCATTTAATTTTCACTCTCACACGGGACCGCCATGGTTCTGCTGCACATGAAGTGGGGCAACGAGAGCCAGTTCCTTGGCGCCAGGGAGCACCAAGCGGGAGGAGCTGATGGTGCAAGCGGGCCAGGTCTACAATGGGCAGCTCAAGGTGCAGCGCCTCTGCTTGGAAACGGAAGAATTAGCAGAACATGACATATTTCTCCCTCCCAATATGCAAGGACTGACCGATGATCAGATTGAAGAATTGTAGTTAAAGAAGAAATGGGGTGAAAAATGTATGCATACACACACGCACACACACACACACTCACACACACACACATCGTAGGCTTAGCACCGAAGACCATAAGTCACAAACTCAGACCTCAGGCAACTCACAAATTAGTAGTCACTTTTACATTAATGATGTAAACTTCACCCATAAGATGCTGCTGATGTTTTTTGAAGTTTCAGGTAGAGTAGATCACCCTTTCTTAGACCAGAATGGCCACACAATTTATCATCCAAATACATACAGTTTCAACGGTGAACAGGGGCACTATTATTAATTATGCCTGGACCACAGGCTCACTTCCTTTTCTGAGACACATCTGCACCCTATCTGAGCTTCTCACTGTACCTCATAAAGACTGACCACAGAACCTGTGGCACTTTACTGGGTATGCTGGTTTATATACAAATTCATCCTCCTCCAGATCGTAAGTCTTTGGATCTTGGCCTTTTCATCACCAGATCCTGTATTATAGTAGCTATATAGTATTTTTTTAAAAAAATAAGTATTAGCATCCCCCTAAGGAGGAGATTGGGCTGGTAGTGGCATGACTTTCAGAGAGAAAGGTGCTTTTGAATTGCAGTAAGTATGGTCTACCCAGGAAATATTTATTCTTTCTATAAACACTTTATTTAATGCACACACAACACTATTCATCTTGTCCAACCAAAACTGCCAAAGCGATTTTACATATACAGTATCATAACAGTATAATAAAGAATGTCTGTAATATTTTGACTTAATAACATAAGTTATTTTGCTTTTAACCGTCAGTTGCCTAAGATATCCAAAGCTATTCTCAAGGATCAACTTGCCTAAAGATTTTCACTTACTATGGGGACAATATGACAGAGAGTTTGGGGTTAGTAAATCTCCTTGTAAACTATATGCAATCCCAAAATCTGAGTGACCCTGCTAGAAGCTCAGATGGGGTCCAGTTTCTGCACTCATGATCTCACTCCAAAACTACAGTGATGGCGCAACCATCGTCTGAACATTGCTTGTCACTGTGGTAGAGGGTCAGAATACTCTGAAGGTCCTACACTGGCAAATACTCCCAAGTGGCAGTGACAAACCTCACTGCTGCTGACCATTTATAGACCAGAACACGTTACGTGGCTCCACCTATGGACAAGGAGGCTAGGAAATGCAATCCTACGATCACATACCATCAAGAGAGCCAGAAATATTTGTTAAAAGAACATTACTGTTTATCACACTTAAATTCCTGAGTTGAGATCTTACTGGCTAAAAGAAGAACCCTAGGAAAATATGAGAACTGATAGAATTCTGAGGTAACACAATTGTCAATGACTTTGGGCCCTGAGCTAAGGGTAGACACCTCATGAACTTGTACAGAATTTACTTGCATAAACTCTGAGTAAATTCCTAAAATGAGAGTCTCACAAAAGAGCTAAGCTCCCTGGACCTACTAGCTGCCATTAGAAACAGGAAATCTGCTACTTATTAGCAATTCTTCAGAACTCCCAAAAGAATCAAGCCACAAGTTACATTAAGAAGAATGAAATACTAGGTGTCATGATTAATATTGATGAGCAGTCGGTGAACATCAGAAGCTGGGCACAAAGAAGAATGTATTGGGAGATGCCAATTTGCACCTTATGTGAATCAGCTCTGTTGGACTAGAGTTTAAAAGAAAATAATCACTAGGATGGGAGACACAACGAGTAAACTCAACTCTGAACCACTTGAAGAGAAAAATGAGACATATCAATTATACTTGTTCATTTTTAGCAGGTTGAATAGTGCCCCCAGGACAGATATGTCCAAGTCCTACTCCTAGTAACTGTGAATTTGACCTTGGAAATTAGGTCTCTGCATATATAATTGTTAAGAATCTTGAGATGAGAACATCTTGGACTGAGGGTAAGCACTAAATCCAATGATAGGTATCCTTGGAAGAAGAGAAAAGGAGAACAGAGACAAGAGAGAAGGAGGCTATGTGAAGATGAAGGTAGGGATTGGAGTGATACATCTACAAGCCAAAAAAAGCCAAGAATTGCCAGCAGCCACGGGAAGCTGAAAGAGAGGAGTAGAACAGATTCTCCCTCAGAGCCTTGGGAAGGAAGCAACCCTAACAGCGCACCCTTGTGTAAGACTGCTTATCTCCAGAACTGTGAGAGAAGAAATTTTCTGTTGTTTTAAGCTATCCAGTTTATGGGATTTTGTTATGGCAGCCCTAAGAAACAACAATACCTTTAAGTGGAAAAGAGGTTTTTTTAAGCTTCAAAAATCCTAGAAGTTGGTGATAAAAATCCTGATAAAGAGATGATCTTAAAATCATACTGAAGGTATGATGGTAAGTATGATGGGAGCATCACAAGTGTGTGACGGCAGATAAGATGGGATTATGGTGTGTGTATAATGGCAGGTGTGATGGGAGTATGATGGTGTTATAATACAGGTTTAGTGGGAGTATCATGGAGGTATGATGGCAGGTATGATGGGATTATGATGGGAGTATAATGCAAGTGTGATAAAAGTATGGTGGGGGTGTGATGGCAGGTGCAAGGGATTATGATGTGGGTATAATTGCAGTTGTGATGGGAGTGTGATAGCAGATGTAATAGGGGTACACTGAGGGTATAATGGCAGGTTTGATGGTAGTATGATGGGCATATAATGGCAGATATGATGGGAGTATGATGAATGTATAATGGCAGGTGTGATGTGATTATGATGTGGGTATAATTGCAGGTGCAATTAGAGTATGATGGGGCTATTATGGCAAGTGTGATGGGATTATGATGTCAGTATAATGGCAAGTGTGATGTGATTATGATGTGGGTATAATGGCAGGTGTGATGAGAGTATGATGTGGGTGTGATGACAGATGTCATGGTAGCATTGTGGGTATATGATGGCAGGTGTAATGGGATTATGGTGTGGGTGTATGGTAAATGCATGAGCGTATTATGGTGGTACAATGGCAGGTGTGGTGGGAGTATGATGAGGGTATAATGGCAGATGTAGTGAGAGTATGATGTGGGTGTGATGACAGATGTCATGGTAGCATTGTGAGTATATGATGGTAGGTGTGGTGGGATATGATGTGAGTATATGGTAAATCTAATAGGAGTATTATGGCGGTACAAGGGCAGGTGTGACGGGAGTATGATGAAGGTATGATGGCAGGTGTGATGAGAGTATGATGTGGGTATGATGCAGATGTGATGCGAGTGTGATGGGGGTGTGATGGTGGATATGATGGCACTTGTGCTGGGGTTAGCTGGGAGTCCTACCCCACATTCCCTCCAAAATGTATGGCAGGCTGGGCTTCAGGAACTGGATCAGGACCATTCTCAAGGCCTATGATCCAAACGATTCTTTTACAAGACTTGCCTGTAGGCAAGAGGCAAGATCCCTGATGCTCTAGTGGTACAATTTAAGGTAAATTCTAAGAATAGGAAATAAATAAAAGTTATGTTCAAACCTAAGCACAAAAACTCATAATAATGTTCCAAAATTGAATTCATACCCAGCATTATGACACCAACATATCAACATGACAATTTTTACTGCAGTCCACCCTCTCTTATTCTTTCCAGCCCATGAGTCATATTGGGGTCACATTAATATCTGTGCTGATCTAAGCTCTTAAATTGCATAACCCAAAATCACCTCCTAAAATTTCTCCTCCAAGTATTGTTGGATGTAAGTGAGGTGTTTTATATGTGTTCTCCAATATTCCATTTTTATATTTTTCCCCTCTTTGCCCATTAGTTAATGTCCTTGCTGTCACAGCTACCGAGGACAGGGATTGACATTGCCACTCCTGCCCAGGCTCCGTGGAACAATGTTCCTATGCCTGTGCTGCTTTCAGAACACTCGCAGAACTAGCTTCACATGCAGTGAGAACTTTGCAGAATTCTGCTTGGCTTTGACATGTCACTTCATCTCACATACAATTGTGAGACACCCCTACCCAGCATTTAGTGAGGTTGCAGAAAACAGCAGCAATTGCTTTTGTTGCCATTGTTGCAGATTTCAGAGCCTCCCTAATGAACAGGAAGGTAAGGCTTCCAGGAGTCAATTTGTAAGAGAACTATTGGTTGCAAGAGACTGAGACAAGGGATTTTGTACACATTTTTAGGGGAAAAAAAAATCAAAATGAGAAAGATACATGCCCCGTTTCCATGGCAACCCTGCCACCTGGTACTATGTGCAAAAAAGCAGCACGGCATCTAATCTAGTGTTTCATAGGGCTTCTAGGGACAACAGCTCCACCCTCACAGGAGTTCAGATTCAACTGAAAGAGGCATGCAGGAGTTAGATTTATGAAGGTTAAAAAGTCAGCTTTATAACTGATAAAATCTAGATTGAATTGGACAGACTCACTCCGTGAGAAATCCTGCTGGTCAACCATAGCTCGGGTCAAACTCTCCGGGGCTGTGATTGACCAACAGGACTTCTCATGGAGTGAGTCTTGGAGCCCTCGCCAAGCAAAAGGAGAGTAGAAGCAGCTTACTCAACCACGGCCTAGTTCTTCTTCCCACATCAGGAAAATCACTTACCTGGAGAGAAATAGGGTGTGGGCAAAGAGCTTTACCTTCTCCCAGGAGAAATTCCTCCAAAGGAAAGGAAATCCCCACTATTCACCCTTAGAATCAAGTAGGGAACACATTCCCCCATTTCAGTGTTCCTTTTTGGGAAATGCACAATACCTTTCAAGGCCACAATCCACATCTGTTTGAGACTGAAGCTCTTATTTTTTGGCATTATGTTACACTTCCTCCCGGGAATCCCTGGTACAAGTATCCAATAAATATTTACTAAAGTCAGAATAATTATTCTCACTATCATCATTCTTTCAGTCATAAATAAGTTGGAATTACTAAATGTATCTTTTCTAAAATGGGTGTTAAATATATGCAAATAAGTATAGCTGAAAACACTTGCCGCATTCTTCCTGCAACATATTTCAAAATGAAAGCCGATGTGGAAATTTATTCAGTTCGTGTGTCCCACAAAGCGAGTATGCTAGAAAAATCCTCTGTCATCAATCTTGATAGTAGGTCAGGTCTGGAACTGAAAGCTATAAAAAAAGCTTGCCTGTGGTTTGGAGATGTAATGTTAACCAGGTCAAATTCTCAAGAGTGCTTATTTTTAAAAAACAAATCTATACTGAATAAAGAAATTTGCACTTGATATAATTGCTTATTAGCCTGGGTATTTTCATCTTTAAAAATCAGTAACAGAATTTACAACATCTTTTAACAGTAGCTTGAGAAGTCACAGTAAAGGATAATGTTAAAGTAGCCTGTAATGCTGGAAAAACTCTCCTTAAATCTTGAAATCAATAGCTTCACTTAGAATGCATTCAACTGAAGGTTATAGAGGACAAAATTCAGCTGACTGAACCAATCTAGGAACTTTATTTATTATCTTTAAAAAAAAAAAAGTCTACCAGTAAGGCCCCTCACAGCGTTGGTTGATTCAGTAGCTCAAATACACCACCAGGGACTGTTTTTCCACCTTTCTCTTTTGTCATTACATTGGCTTTTGCACTCAGACTTGTCACTTCCTGGCCACAATATGGCTACCATCTCCTGGTTAAAATATAGCTGTCACAATATGGCTACCACAGATCCAAGCATCTGTGTCCAAAGAATGGAAGAAAGTAGGCCTTGTTCGCAAATTCCTTATAGGAATGAGAAGAAGATACTTCCTTCTGTCTCACTGGCAGAATTCTGTTGTCTGCCTTTCTGTAAGCCAACCACTAGTTAGAATAATAGACTTTCCATGACTGACTAATGGTAATTAAGATTCATTTTCTAGGATTGTGAGGACACTCAGTTCCCATGAAGCATAAGGTGGCAAAAGTTTGGACAAAACTGGTTTCCAGTTACCAAGGGAGGGAGACTGGAAATGGCTGTTGGAGAGGAAAAAAAAAAATTGTATCTGATGCATAAGCAATAACAAAATGTCTTAATTTGATAAGCTATCAGGAGATGCCTTCAGTGTCAATGTGTTTATAAGTACCTGTCAACATGGTTTTGATTGCAGCTGGTACACCTTGTACCTCAATCAATGTTGCCTTGGAATCAGGCAACAATAACAAAAAGGGGTTTTTTTTGGTTAATGAATGTATTTAGAAAAATTCCAGCTGTTCAATCTGTACATTATCCAAGTCCCACATTTCTGTTTCTGAGAGGTGTTGGACTATTGTCTCACTTCGTCACTGTGCTTATGTTAGAGCAGAGCTAATTAAAATCCCTTTGTAACTTTAATCGAGTGACCATAATTCTCATTGCTCTAGGGTTTGACATTTCAACATCTTCAAATGGGCCTATATATTTCCTGAGACTAACCTATAGGCTGATTTTTAAAAATTGAACTTCGTAAAAATTATCTAGCTTTGGAAAAGCAATATTCAATAGTTTTTTCACTCAGTTGATTTAGTAAATGGTTTTTCACTGCCTCCTATGTCCTGAGCACTGTTCTAGGAGCTTGATACAGGCAGACACAAGGTTTGCTTCCAGTCCAATGAGGGGAATTCAGACAAGCACACACTGTGATGGTAATGAATTTGCTAAATGCTTCAGAAGGCATAAGAACACAAGGTTGTAGTGGTCTTTGGGAGGCCATGATGGATTCTGCCTTACAGAAAAGCAGACTTCATGATGGAAATGACGTTGTTGATAACTCTTGCAGGAGGAGTGGGTGAAAGGACACGTCAGAAAGCAGTAAAACCGTAAAGACAAATGTGAAGAGATAGTGAAGGCACAACATATTTTGGGAAGGGTGTGGAGCTCTTGGGGTGAACAGGTGCACAATGGTTGGAGAAGTGGGTATATCTTGAAGGGAACTAGAACCTTTCTCAACAGAAGAGCCATTCCTTTTCTTTCTGAAGTGTACTGTATCCCAACCATTGTTTCATTCATCTATTAAATATTTCTTATGGGTCCAGTGAACAGAAAATGCTCAGAATTTTATAAGATTAAGTCTCAAAAAATTATAAATCTTGTTTCCTACATCCTTACTCCATCTCTCTCCTCTGTCTCCTTCTTTCAACCTATAAGCATTTTCCAGCTTACTTTACTTAAAAATGTCTCCCTTCATCCTTCTCCTTCTCAGACCAGCACTGTACTCACCTTTTTCCCTTTGCCACTGCAGTTCCTGAAAAACTGTTGAAGACATACTTTCGTATTTTATTAACTCCTCAACCTATTGCAATGCTTTCTACATTCTGATAAATGTTACCACCAAACACCATCAAATCTGTTTTCAGTTTTCAGTCCACTGATCTCTCTGAGTCTTACCGTTGTTATCCATACCTTCCTCCTTGAAACTCTCTTCTTTTGAGTTCTAAAACAGCACTTTTTTCTTCTCCTATATCCTATGTCATTTCTTCTCAGATATTTGCAGTCTGCTCCCTGTCAGCCCACCTCTCGAATGTTAGTGTTCCCTGCTCTATTGGCCTCATTTTTTCTGTTCTTTCTCTCTGGTTTCTCCCTAGATGATCTTACCTGAAATCACAGCTTCAGTTAGTGTGGGCTCATGATTCCTAAATCTATTTTCAAAGACCTAACCTTACTACCAAACCAGGGACCTCTATTTCCGACTGATTCCTACATAATTACCGAGGATTCTGAAGATGTCTCTCGTTTATCACATCTGAGGTCAAACTCCTCATCTGTCTCATACACATTTTCTTCTTTCCTATATTCAGTCTTCATTAATAGCATAATGTAGATTAAGAAGTCTAACTGTGCACAGAAAGATGACTGGTTTGATTTCTAAAAATCTGGGTCAGATCAGATAACAAAAGAGATAAAATGGCAAGGAGGTCATGGGTGCTTTGAATTTAATGTTATGTCATATCCATACTCAAGGTGTCAGACTTGTGAAGAGTTCCTACAGGCCTTCTCATTTAGAATGCATTAGAATCACCTGGTGGGATTTGCTACAACAGAGATTCCTGCTCCTGGGATTCTAATTCCTGGGGTCTGCTGTGAGGGGTGAGAATTTGCATTTCTGGATAGTTTCTAGGTGATGCTGATGCTATTGGTCCATGGATTACACTTGGGTAGCACTGCCCTAGAGAACATCAACTTTAATTTTGATGTATTATCCAGCCTATGACTTGTTCTCATGGTCCTGTTTACCATAGTCTTAGTCTTAGATGAGAAAGGCATTAAAGTGTAGCAGCTAAGAGTGTGGTCAGTGGAGCCATGCCTAGATTTGAATCTTGGCTCTCTTCATTACTGTAGTTGTGTGACACTGGGAAGTTACCTAGCCACTCCTTTATTTGGTACCCTTAAGTGTAAGATCAAAATGATAATAATAATAATACTATATATTATTTGTATAATATTACAAAATAATAATAATATAATAATAATAATAAATATAATAATATTTCTTAGGTTGTTAAGAGGATTGAGGTCATTCATGTAAAGTACTTGGTGGCACAGGGGAGCCTGCCTCACGGTAAACTCTCAAAAGATGTCTGTTTTTATTCATGGTTATAGTTTGGATGGGGAAGAATGGTAAGAAATTAAGCTAACAATCTAGCTCTGGCTCTAGAGTCTTTAAATTATATCACCCACTACTCTACTACTCACCCCAGAACATTTCCCCTCATTTCTTGATGATTTTAGCATCTGGCTCATTGTCACTCTATAATATCACAAGAATAGCTTCATTCTTGGAAATTCCAATGTTCTCATAGATGATCCTCCTAACATTCAGTCTTCTCTGTTCCTTGAACTCTTCTCTGCCAGTGATCTGTCCTCCGCATTCCCTCTACTCCTCATTCTCATGATCATACTCTAAAATTTATTCAATAGTCTCCACCCATCCCTAAACTCGATTTCACATACTCTACCCTGACCAACACTTGTACCTTCTCAGCTCACCCCTCCTGGCACCTCAGTTCCCTTCAGTCCTGTGACTCCTAAGAGCTTTCCATTGATCCTATCATCTCCCATTCTCTCTTGTCCTTCTGATGTCATCTCTCTTCATCTTACTTGGGTTCAGTTTCATAGGCAATTACTATAATCACTACTGTTGCACATTGCGTCAATTCCCTGCCCAGTCCATGCCACACTCATGCAGTTGAACTTGGCTCTGGCAAAGCTCACAGCCACACTAACAGACTTTACTCTCATGTCTCTGAACCTTAACTGGCTCAGCAATGTTTCCATCTTGCACTAGTCCATCCACTGTTCTACTCCTCTAGAACATGCTTTCTTTACTGGATGCTTTCTTTATTTCAGGACACTTCAATGTAGATGTTGTTTAAATGCCCTGCTCATGTTCCTTGGGCCTTTCCCCTTTAGTCCACCTTCCATCTGCCAGTGTCTGTACTCTTTGACCGGTGGCTTTTCACCAAATAAAAAGCTGCTCTGCCCATGTATATGCAGGCTGACCATGGTGAGAAAATGAACAGCACCCAGGCACATCACCACACTTCCTATCATGGTCCAAGCCTCCTAGATTACTGCAGCGGCCATGAACTTGCCTCCCTATTTCGTCTTAGTTCCCCAATTATCTGCAGAGGAACTCAACAGAGTGGTTAGAAGAATGCATTTAAAACTTAAATCAGACTACATCATTTCTCTGCTAAATATTCTGCAATGGTTCCCCCTACTCTTCAAAGTGATGGTCTAAGTTGTTACAATGGCTGGCAGTCGTATCTGATTCTTATAGCCTTTCTGGCCTTATTCCCTAATCCACACCCATTCATTCACTCTGCTCAGGCCACGTTGACCTTCTTGGTGTTCTTCCAACATACCAGGCACACTCCTACCTTAGAGTGCTTGCACTGGCTGTTTTCTCTTCCCAGAAGCCATTCCATAGAAATCGGAGAACTCCCTTACTTTTTTTTTCAAGTTTTGCTCAAACATCTCCTCAATTAGACCTATATTGGCCATCCTATTTAAAATTACAATCTTCCATGAACCCCTTAACATCCCCCTTTACCCACACCCTACTCAACTTTCCTGCTCAACTTTTCCTTACTGCCACAGCATGTATCTCCTTCTGCCACTCCATAAAAAGTATTTATTTCTTCTATCTCCACCTACCCAAAGCAGGAATCTTTGTCTGCTGATGAATTCCTAGGGATTACACAGTGCCTGGTGCAGAGTGTATGCTTAATAAATATAGTTAATAATAAAACTCCCCAGTTCAGATTGTGAAGAGTTTTAAACACCCTGCTCCACTATAATTCAGATTTTACTCTCTAGGCCATTAGAAGTTATTCCAAGCTTTTGAGTGTGCAAATGAGAGATCAACTGCATATCTTAGAGTCCTAACTCTGTTGCATTGGGTGAATGAATGGAGAATGGATTGTAAGGGACAGAGAACGTAAGACAAGACCACAGAAGGAGCAAAGGAACATTGCTGAGCACTTATTATGAGTCAGACACATCAGCCAGTGCTAATGACACAATGGTGAGTGATATGGTTTGGCTATGTGTCCCTACCCAAATCTTATCTTGAATTGTAATAATCCCATGTTGTGTGTGGGACCAGTGGGAGGTAAATCGATCATGGGGGCAGGTTTTTCCCATGCTGTTCTCATGATAATGAATAAGTCTCATGAGATCTTATGGTTTTATAAAGCAGAGTTCTCCTGCACATGATCTCTTGCCTGCTGCCTTGTAAGACATGACTTTGCTCCTCTTTCACCTTCTGCCATGATTGTAAGGCCTCCTCAGCCACGTGGAATTGTGAGTCTATTAAACCTCTTTCCTTCATAAATTACCCAGCCTCTGGTATGTCTTATTATCAGTGTGAGAACAGACTAGTACAGTAAACCAAACTCGCCTGGTTCTCAAGAAGCTTGCGTTGAGGGTGGCTAGGTGAGTGGTTGAACAAAGGAAGAGTGGCAGTAGGCGGAAAACAAAGAATTATACACATATGTAGGCAGAAACTCCAAGTCCAAGT